>NC_053041.3:219041920-221541920 GCF_002575655.3 Aegilops tauschii subsp. strangulata | reverse complement strand
GGCGAGACCAAGCGCTGCCAGCGAGGGCCTGGCCGGCTCCGGCCACCTCCGATCGAGGCACTGGCACCGGTGGCCTCCGCACGGAGCACCGCACCCATCCAGCACAGCAGCAGCTCCGGGGAAGGGCCGAGGGCGACGGTGACTCGCGGCAGCAGAGAAGCAGAGGGCAGCGGTTAGACTAGGGGTGCGGTGGCTGTAGGCACTCCGGCAACGAGTGGAAGTGGTAGGGAGGCTCGTGGTGGTCCGTGGAGTGCTAAGGTGTCGACGGGACGAAGGGAGGGGCTCGACTTCGGGCTAATTTAGCCGAGGCCGTGCGGCGGCCGTGGAGACGATGTCGAGCACAGAGAGCTTCTCGAGCTCGGGCAAGACATGGGGCGGGGCTAGAGGAGGTGCAGGAGGCGAGTGGTGATGAGAAATGGCCTCGGGGTGGCCTTAAATAGGCGGGGCGAGGCGGTTCGAGCCGGGTGTCGCCGCGGACGCGTGTCCGGCACCGCGGACGCGTGTGTGCGCACATGGGCTCGTAGGTTGGCGACGAAGGAGGAACAGACGAGCCGCAGAGGTCACAAAGACGAGCGGAGCTCGGGGATAAGGGAGGGAAGCCGCCGCGGCGCGAACAGAGCCGGTCGGCTATAGTTCGGCCGTGGGCGCATGGCGACGAGCGCCAGCGAGGAGGATTCGGGAGGGGGAGACGGCTCCAGGAGGACGACAACGACGCGGGAAACATGCTAGACATGGGCAGACGATGAGGGGACGAGGGTAGAGACGGGGAGGAGGAGACAGAGGCGCTAGAGCGCGATTACTGCAGCCAGAGCGCGTGCACGAGGAAAAATCCACGCGGTCACCACACGACATGGCACAGGGAGGTCACGATGGGCTGGAAAAACTTGTCTGGTGGATAGTCCTTGATCCCCAAGGCATCTAAGAAGTTAAATATAACGAGAAGGAGCCAAGGAGATGAATGAGGGAGCGTCTGAAGTTTACTGTATCAGATTTGGACGAGCACTGCTGATCAACAGGAAGTTGATTGAGTCAAACAGAGTTGTCTGTGGTGTTTGACTATGGAAGGACTACGGTCCTGGAAACTATGGAGGGATTTGGACCAATATTTGATATAGTTGCTTCACAACTGCCTAAATTGGTCCAGAATAGAAATCATGATGATGCACTCAAATGGTGAAGCCACTTGACCTGAACTTGGCCAGGGCAGAGTTATTTGGTCATATGAAGATGCTGAAAAAGGTTTCACACCATTTGGATAAACCAAAATGGTACTTCCTTCACAAACATCCCCACTGACCAAAAACTTGCAGAAATTCTAGAGGTAAAATGGCTAAATGGATTGAGCCACAACTTGGTGGAGGGAGTTTATATGGATAGGAGAAGGCCTAGAAAAATTTACAGCTATAATGAAGCAAGTAAAATATACTTGCTTCACAAACTGAAATTTTGGACAGAATCAAAGATTTGAAGCTATGCTCATATGGAGGCATTAAATGAGCTCAACTTTGGTGGAGGGATATTATTTTATGATATGAAGGACTATGCAAAAGTCAAACTTATTTGGATATGCCTAGCTCTTACCTCCTTCACAAAGTTTCTTTTTGGACAAAAACTTTGGAAAATCATAATTAAATGACTACTAGGCAAATGAGGTTGCATTTTGGTATGTGGCAATGATATGGACAGGAAAAGGTGTCCAAGGAGTTTGAGGTCAATTGGGCAAAGGAAAATAGCACTTGCTTCACAATGTGCCATTTAGGGCAGAATAGGAAATGAATTATTTGAGCATGATGATAAACATGGCAAATGAAATGTTTTGCCATATTTGAGTAATGTATGACCCAAAAAATTTATGAGAATTATTTGGGAATTTTAGGAGTGATGGAAATATAGGTTGCTTCACAACCTAGGGCAAAAAGGATGATTCCTTTAATAGAAAAGGAATATTCCCAATAAAAAGAATATTGGGATTGGGCTTGGATGGAAATGATATGATCTCGGTAAGGATTTGAGGATGACAATCCACTCTGGAAAACGAAGAGGTCATCTTGTTCAGTTTCCAGACCACAAAGCCACGGAAAAAGAAAACTCAAGCAAAAACCTCAGAAAATCAAATGAAAAAGAAAGGGCTAAAAATCAGGTTGTGACATGTACCCACCTGGTGGCCCCACTGACGACCCCCTGATACGTTAAATTCACATTATTCCAAAAAAATCAGGGAGAAATAATTATCTCGATCCATGAGACAGAGCCGCCGCCAAGTCCTGTTCTTCCTCAGGAGGGCAGATCAGGAGTCCGTTTGGGGCTCCGAAGAGGGGGATCTTCGTTCTTCGTCATCACCAACCATTCTCCATCACCAATTCCATGATGTTCCCCACCGGGAGTGAGTAATTCCTTCATAGGCTCGCTGGTCGGTGAGGACTTGGATGAGATTCATCATGTAATTGAGTTAGTTTTGTTAGGGCCCGATCCCTAGTATCCACTATGTTCTTAGATTGATGTTGCTATGACTTTGCTATGCTTAATGCTTGTCACTTTTGGCCCGGGTGCCATGGACTCAGATCTGAACCGTTTATGAATTCATCATTATATCCATGTTTTAGATCCGATCTTGCAAGTTATAGTCACCTACTACCTGTTATGATCCGGCAACCCCGGAGTGACAACAACCAGGCCCACTCCCGGTGATGATCGTAGTTTGAGGAGTTCATGTATTCACTATGTGTTAATGCTTTGTTTCGGTTCTCTATTAAAAGGAGGCCTTAATATCCCTTAGTTTCCAATATGGACCCCGCTGCCACGGGAGGGTAGGACAAAAGATGTCATGCAAGTTCTTTTAATAAAGCATGTATGACTATTTACGGAATACATGCCTACATTATATCGATGAACTGGAGCTAGTGTCGTATTGCCCTAGGTTATAACTGTTACATGATGAATATCATCCAACAAGTCACAGATCCAATGCCTACGAATTTATCCTTATTGATCTTGCTACGTTACTATTGCTATCATCACTGTTACACTTGCTACAAATTACTGCTATCACTGTTACTGTTACCGTTGATGCTGTCACTACTATCAAAACTATCAAACTACTTTGCTACTGATCACTTTGCTGCAGATAATTAATCTCCAGGTGTGGTTGAATTGACAACTCACCTGCTAATACCTTCAAATTATCTTTGGCTCCCCTTGTGTCGAATATATAATTTGGGTTGAATACTCTACCCTCGAAAACTGTTGCGATCCCCTATATTTGTGGGTTATCAGTGTCGCCTTCTCCTCTGCTGGCGTCTACCAACTCTACCACTTTGGTGGGGTTATCGCACCTTTCGTCGACTTCGTTTGGAAGAACTGCGCCCCCAGTAGGGTTCGCTTCTGCGACTAGCTCCTTGTCCAGGCCCGGATTCACATGGGAGATGTGCTCCGGCGAAAACACATTATTGAGATGGTTGGGGCTGGCTGTCCCATCTGCTTGGCGCCGCTCGAGACGACGGAGCACCTCATCTTCGGCTTCCCCTTTGCCCAGTGTTTTTGGGCGTCGGTGGGGGTCACCTCAGCTGTCTCCTCCGTTTAGCTGTGCCACTTTATGTCCCCTCCTAGTTCGGTGCCCACGCGGACGGGGTCAACCTTCCTGCTCCTTTGCTACTGGAAACTTTGGAAGCACCGCAACACGGTGGTCTTTCAGGGTTGCCCCCATCACTACCTCGGCTACTACAGCTATGTAGGAAAGATGTTGTGCTTTGGTGTGTACGCTTGCCTGCTGCTCTTAAATAGGCACCAGATGCGTGGCTAGGCTGCTTGGTTGGCCCTAGGGCCGCCTGATGTGGTTGCCGCCCCTTTCCCCCCTACTCTCCCTGTGAAAAATGTACGTGTGCATGCTGTTTTACTTGGGCGTTTTGGCCTCGATATATGAAAATTCAGGTGGGGAAAACTCCCCGCGGTGAAAATTCAAAAAAAAGATACAAGCTGATAAAACACATCGGCTGTAGAAAGTAGCACCCCGTATGCACAAGAGGTAATAGAGAAACAGAGAGAGAACCAGAAATGAGCTGTGAGCCTCTGACAAGCAGCCTACATCAAAATCTTAGCACTCATCAACACTAGATTGGATCGAGAGGAGCAAAAACTATAATAGTTGGTTCGGTCGAAAGGAGATTCAATGTCGAGAGGGCGTAGAGAAGAAGTCACTTACCTGCCTAGCGATCACTCTGCACAATGAAGAGCCAGGAGAGTCGCGGGCATCGTCGGAGATCTTTCCACTACCTAGCCACGTCACGATAAAGAGAGCCCTAGACTATGGTGAAGGGCAGTGCTCCTCCGAGACAACTCTTACACCTCCTCTTGGCCACACCACGGATCACCATCACAAAAAAGGGTGAACCAAAGTATAAAGCAAGCAACTAAACCTCAAACGCTATCGAAGGACACCGAACACCAAGACCTCACCACTGCTAGGAGTACCCAAGAGAGGAGGTCGACCAACAGGGCCAAGATAACCATAGCATTGTAGTCGTCACAAATCACTTCCACTGCCACCCCCCCCCCCCCCCCCCCCCGCAGGACCGCAACCTGACTAACCATGCTCGACCCGAGATGACAAGCAACCAATTGCGAGTCAATGGATCCAAGACTACTCCCCCAAGGGGGGTAACGAAATCAAAGACACCGCCATCATCCGATCCATAAATGGATATAAGGCTTTCACCCCGAGCACATTAGTAGGACGAGTTGCGAAAGCTTCACAATGGCGCCTCCAAGGAGGGAAAAGAGCACCTGAAGGCGTCACCATCATCATTGATGACAAGGTTGGTACAAGGATTTTACCCAAAGCACATTAATAGGATGAGTTGTGGAAGCTTCACAATGAAGCCTACAAGTAGAAAAAACGCTGCCCGAAAGGTGTCGCCATCATCGTTGCTCAGAAGGCCAACACAAGGCTTTGACCTGAAGCATTACACCTTAGACCTCTCCCACCATGCCTGATACCGAGTCATGCAAACCATATGAGCATGAGACCTCACCACCCTCCGGCAACTCCCTGTTGAGTTTCCCCGTGGGAGCCAACAAGGGACATCACTGTTGCTGTCGTCGCTCACCATGAGCACCAGGCCCAATGGCAGTAGAGATCTAGCCTGCCCCTAGCCTCCCAACCTCCAATGACATGCCAAATCCAGCTTGCGCCAACCCACAATCATGGCGCTGCCAAAACACACCCTGGACGGCACCACTAGAGCACGGCCAACCCTAACCGCACACCCGCATGATAGGAAAGTACTCTTCCACCACTGTTGCGCTTGGAAGACCGGCCCTCGAGGGCCCAGATCCACCCAACCCGCCCTCCTCTATGTGTTTAGTACGTCTCCAAGGTATTTATATTTTGTGAAGTGTTCATGCTATATTTACATCATTATATATGGTTTTGGTGCACTTTTATATTACTTTTATGGACTAACATATTGATCCAGTGCCCAATGTCAGTTCCTGGCTTTTGCATGTTTTTTGTTTTACAGAAAATCCATACTCATGAAGGTCCAAACACGATGAAAATTTACGATGATTTTCTATGGGAAATAGGGTATCCTAGACGCTTCGGGGGAGGACCAGAAGACCCACAAGGACCCCACAAGGCAGGGGCGCCCTAGGGGGTAGGGTGCGCCACCCTGACTCATGGCTCTGTCAACCCTAATCTTTGGCCTATAAATTCACATATATTCCAAAACCCTTGGAGCGAGACGCGAAATAATTTTTTCGCCGCCGCAAGCCTCTATTTCAATGCGATCTCATCTGGAGCCCTTTTTTGGCACCCTGCTAGAGGGGGAAGCCACCACGGGAGGCCTCTTCATCAACCTTGCTACCTCCATGGTGATGCATGAGTAGTTCATCCTCGGAGCTAAGGGTATGTACTAGTAGCTCTGTGTTTGCTCTCTCTCTCTCTCATGTTCTTGATGGATTCCGATCTTGATGTATCATGAGCATGATTAATAAAGCCGGATCTTATGATGTTCACCTCCCTCTCTTATTTTCGTGGTGAATTAAGTCTTGCTCTTTGAAGACTCTTTGTGTTGGATTCAATACTTTGGATTTGAGATTACTTGATGCATGTCTAGTATTAACTTGCTGGTACCCGTAGTGACATTGGGGTACTCTAGGTGACATAAAGGTTGAACGATATGTATCATATGGTGTTGTCATAGTACAATCTCTAAGACTATTTGTGACATTTTGGGGGTGGTCCGTAAGATTGATTGGATAGACGGTACATGATTTCATCCTACTTGCTCTGATAGAAATAGAAACTTTGGAGTGATTCGTTGCTGCACTTTGAGAGGTTATCGTGTGGTTCATTTATCTTAATGATATTGAGACATTGCACTACTGAAAGTATGAACCCTAGGCCTTGTCCCTAAGCATCGAGACACCATTTTCACACACTTATGTTACTTGCTACCTTGCTGTTTTTATTTGTTCAGATTACAAAAACCTATTTCTACCATCCATATTACACATCCATTATCACCTCTTCGCCAAACTAGTGCACCTATAGAACTAACAATTGTATTGGTTGTGTTGGGGACACAAGAGATTACTTGTATTTAATTGTAGGGTTGCTTGAGAGAGAATCACCTTCATCCACCTCTCGCGGATTGATAAACCTTAGGTCATCCACTTGAGGGAAATTTTTGCTGTCCTACAAAACTTTGCGCTTGGAGGCCCAACAAAGTCTATAAGAATAAAGTTGTGTAGTAGACATCAAGCTATTTCTGGGGTCGCTGTCTGGGAAGTGAGTGCTGAAGGTATATTCTTTAGATCTTGCAATTTAATATTTTAATTTCTTGTTTATTCACTAGTTTGGTATATAAAATAAAACTACAAAAAATGGAAGTGAAGTTGTGTCAAATTCTTTATCTTTATAAAGTTTTTTCTTGAAAACATTACTGAACAATCGTGCATTACTACACCGTGAAGCATCACTCTAATAGTACCTTGCATCCTCATAGTTGGTCAACAAACACAGCTGCTATGAAAGAACTGTAGCCACTACTGCAGGATACTGCGAACGCGACACTACGATCAGAGACCCTTCGACGAAACTGTGTGCGATGCAATAATTGCAAACGGTGGTGTAAAAAACCTGTCAAAAAAGGTGCAAAACATTTGCGATGGAGGATGCATCAAACACGGTTCAGATTTCAGTTGCGTGTGCGATGCAGGCCATACGGTTCAGTTCAATTAACTGTTTGCAATGAGGAGGAACAAAAGAAATAGGTAGCCAGATGAAGGAGTGTGTGATATACATCATACGGTTCACTCGGATGAACTGTTTGTGATTAGGCAACACAAAAGAAACAGTCAGCCAGATCAAGGTGTGTGTGATATACGGCACATGGTTTAGTCAAATGAACTGTTTTCGATTAGGGAAGAGAACATAAATGTTTCAACTTAACAAGATGTGTGTGATGCGCGGCAAAAAGGCCCAGAGGTTAATTCGAGAACAAGTACGCAGAGGTTAATTTGACATAAATGACTTATAAGTTTCACAGAAAAAGTGCCAATTACGGATGATAAATTTTGTAAGAAGCATAAACATGACAAAAAAATGGTGGCTTAAGATATTAGATGATTATGCTATAAAAGTATGTTCTTTTCATCCCATTATTTGTGAACTTTGCAATAAATATGGTCATCTTAATTTTCAATGCGTGCATTTTTATGATTGAATCATGGCCAAATATTGCGATTACATGATCACCCTTGAACTTTATAATGAACGTAGTGTATTTTTCGGGTGGGAAGAGTTGATACATAAGAATAATTGGTTTGAAGTATTCATTCTCACAAAGGATATTGAAATTCATCTAAAGGAAATCTATATGTTTTGTGTGGTAAATTACAATGAGAGTGCTTATATAGCCGATTATAGAAAGATGGGAAATCCAATGAAATATACAAGGAATGTTGTTACTACTAATGAAAGGGAAAATATTTCCCTATTCTCTTGTATTGTTTCTCATGATGAATCAGGTGATGAAGAGGAACTTCCTTTCCAACCAATCTCTCCAAGAAGAAGCTCAGAAAAATCTCTTGACCCCACTCCTAAGGTGGCGAAGAAGAAGAAAAAGAAAATAAGGAGAAATAAAGATAAAAAGTTATCTCTCCCAAATAGTGTTGCTCCTGTGGTTGTGTCTTATGGGGACAAATCACAAATTGTGAAAGATGAGATACACTTGATGAAAATATTGTTGTTTATTCTTATGACATTATGTCTGTAGGCACTATTGATCATGATTTTGTTATGCCTACTACTTACTATGATGATTATGAATGTGGAGATACTTTTGATACTTCTGATGATCTTGAAAATATTTTTGGTATCAACTTGGAAAATTATGATAATAAAGATTGTTATACTATTGGTGTTATTCATGCTATGGATGATGAGAGTGATTATTTAGAAGAAATTGATAATGATATGCAAAGCCATACGCTTGGGGATACTATGTTAATGAAGATAATATTTTTAGTCCCCCTACTTTTGATGAGAAAATTTATTATGATGACTGCATGCCTCTTATTTATGATGATTACAGTGATGATGAAAGTGGAAGAGTGTCAACTCTAAGTAGAAATTATCCCACTATTTTGGAGGTTGTTGAATCTTATTTAAATAAAGATAAGAGTGGATTTGGAGAGATCATGACTTTATTTAGTGATGATTCCACTATTTTGGAAGAGGTTTCAATTGATTATGATGAGAACAAAGTGCTACTTATGATGATTATTGTGATGATACTTATGCTATAAATAGTAGTGATAATTATTCTTATGAAACTTTTCATAATTCTTCTACTGAACATTACACTTATAATGTGGAATTAATTTATAGGTGTTCAAGTTTTATATGATACTCCCACTATTATGAATGAGAAGAAATTTTCTTATGTGGAGAGTAATCACTTTTTTATGCATGTGGATCATGAAAAGAATGATTTATGTGATAGTTATATTGTTGAATTTGTTCATGATCCCACTAAAAATTATTATGAGAGAGGAAGATATGCCTATCGATATCTTAATAATATCAAGTTTCCTCTCTATGTGTTGAAAGTTTTAAAGTTACACTTGTTTTGACTTCCTATGCTAGTTGATTCTTGTCTTAATAAATTGTTTGATTAAAATAATCCCTATTCATAGGAAGTGAGTTAGGCTTTGTTTGATATATGATTCATGATGCTCTCTTTATGTTTCAATTCTTTACTTTTGTGTGAGCTGTTGGGGAACGTTGCATGGAAAACAAAAAAATTTCTACGCACATGCAAGATCTATCCATGGAGATGCATATCAACAAGAGGGGGAGAGCATCTTCATACCCTTGAAGATCGCTAAGCGGAAGCGTTTGTGACGCCCCCGATTTGACCGTACACTAATCATGCACGCAAATGTGTACGATCACGATCAGGGACTCACGGGAAGATATCACAACACAACTCTACAACATAAATAAGTCATACAAGCATTATAATACAAGCCAGGGGCCTCGAGGGCTCGAATACAATTGCTCGATCATAGACGAGTCAGCGGAAGCAACAATATCTGAGTACAGACATAAGTTAAACAAGTTTGCCTTAAGAAGGCTAGCACAAAAGTAGCAACGATCGAAAAGGCAAGGCCTCCTGCCTGGGACCTCCTAACTACTCCTGGTCGTCGTCAGCGGCCTGCACGTAGTAGTAGGCACCTCCAGTGTCGTAGGTGTCGTCGTCGACGGTGGCGTCTGGCTCCTGGACTCCAACATCTGGTTGCGACAACCAGATAGAAAGGAAAGGGGGAAAAGAGGGAGAGAAGCAACCGTGAGTACTCATCCAAAGTACTCGCAAGCAAGGAGCTACACTACATATGCATGGGTATATGTGTAAAGGGCCATATCAGTGGACTGAACTGCAGAATGCCAGAATAAAAGGGGGATAGCTAGTCCTGTCGAAGGCTACGCTTCTGGACATCTCCATCTTGCAGCATGTAGAAGAGAGTAGATTGAAGTCCTCCAAGTAGCATCGCATAGCATAATCCTACCCGGCGATCCCCTCCTCGTCGCCCTGTTAGAGAGCGATCACCGGGTTGTATCTGGCACTTGGAAGGGTGTATTTTATTCAGTATCCAGTTCTAGTTGTCATAAGGTTAAGGTACAACTCCGGGTCGTCCTTTTACCGAGGGACACGGCTATTCGAATAGATAAACTTCCCTGCAGGGGTGCACCACATAACCCAACACGCTCGATCCCATTTGGCCGGACACACTTTTCTGGGTCATGCCCGGCCTCGTAAGATCAACACGTCGCAGCCCCACCTAGGCTCAACGGAGAGGTCAGCACGCCGGTCTAAACCTATGCGCGCAGGGGTCTGGGCCCATCGCCCTATGCACACCTGCACGTTGCGTACGCGGCCGGAAGCAGACCTAGCCTAGAGGCGTTCCAGTCCAATCCGGCGCGCGCCACTCAGTTGCTGACGTCAAAAGAGCTTCGGCTGATACCACGACGTCGGGATACCCATAACTACTCCCACGTAGATGGTTAGTGCGTATAGACCAAATGGCCAGACTCAGATCAAATACCCAGAACTCGTTAAGCGTGTTGTTTATCCGCGAACGCCGACCAGGGCCAGGCCCACCTCTCTCCTGGGTGGTCTCAACCTGCCCTGTCGCTCCGCCACAAAGTAACAGTCGGGGGCCGTCAGGAACCCAGGCCCACCTCTACCGGGGTGGAGCCACCTGTCCTTTCAGCCCCCTCATCAGAATCACCTGCGGGTACTCAACGAGCCGACCCGGCTTTAGTCACCACATGTGTCATGTATAAATGTATATAGCATATACCCGTGATCACCTCCCAAAGTGATCACGGCCCAGTAGTATAGCATGGCAGACGGACAAGAGTGTAGGGCCACTGATGGACACTAGCATCCTATACTAAGCAGTAGGATAGCAGGTAAGGGTAACAGCTGTAGCAACAATGACAGGCTATGCAACAGAATAGGATTAATCGAAAGCAGTAACATGCTACACTACTCTAATGCAAGTAGTAGAGAGTAGAGTAGGCGATATCTGGTGATCAAGGGGGGGGGCTTGCCTGGTTGCCCTGGCAAGTAGGAGGGGTCGTCGACTCCGTAGTCGAACTGGGCAGCAGCAGTGTCGGTCTCGTAGTCTACCGGAGAGAAGAGGGGGAAGAAACAGTAAATACAATACAAACATAAGCACGACGATGCGTGACATGACAATGAGCGGTGCTAGGGGTGTCCTAACGCGACAGTAGGTGGTACCGGTGAAGGGGGGGGGGAACATCCGGGAGGTATTCCCGATGTTTCGCGTTTTCGGACAGACGGGCCGGAGGGGGAAAGTTGCTAGTTCGATAGGTTAGGGAGGTGTGGTGGACGAACGGACTGCGTATTTGGATTCGTCTCGTCGTTCTGAGCAACTTTCATATAGAAAACATTTTCATCCGAGTTACGGTTTAAAAGATATGAATTTTCAAAGTTTATTTGAATTTCTGGAATTATTTATATTAAGCAAAAATGAATTATGACGTCAGCATGAGGCAATGCTGACGTCAGCAGGTCAACAGGTCAACTGACCAGTCAAACCAGACAGGTGGGTCCAGTGGGACCCACATGTCAGCCTCTGTTAGTCTAATATTTATTTAAACTAAACTAACAGTCTAATTAGAGGGGTGGGCCCCATATGTCAGTGAGAGATTAGTTAATCTAATTATTTTTATTTATAAAACACTTTTCTTCTTTTCTTTTCTTCTCTTTTTTTTTTAATTTTTGCGGCGGGGCCCGCATGTCAGTGGCACTGGGCTGCCCAGCCAGCAGTTGACTGGGTCAACCCAGTCAACTGGGGCCCGTGGGGGCCACTGGCAGTGAGCCAGGGGTGGGGCCCGGCCGGCCACGTCGGCAGGGCACCGGAGAGGGGCTCCGGCGAGCTCCAATGCGGCGGCGCGGCGCGGGTGAGCTTCGGGTTTCGCCCACAGGGCATCCCCGGGGCTGTGGTTTGGCCCATTCGAACGGCCAGTCCACACCGCGTCGAATGGAGGTGGTGGCGTGGCTGGGGACGGCCGGTAACGTCGCCGGCGGCGAGGCAGGTGGTGGTGGGTTTTCGGTGAGTGGCGAACAGGGGGCTACGGGGCACGGCGAGAGCAGCAGACGCGCGCGTTGGGCCACTAGGAACCCAGGAGCACGATGCGGCGCTCGGCCGCAGGTGAAGGCGACCATGGCCACGGCGCCGAGCTCGTCGGCGGCGAGGTTCTTCGGGCGAGCTACGGGAACGGGGCTACGGGCGTCGGAAAGCTCGGGAGAGAGAGGGGAAAGAAGCGCAGGCTCACAATGCTCCTGCAGATGTGCTCAAGCCTGCTCAAGGAGGGCTCGGTGCGGCGGAATCGACGGCGAAGCTCGTCGGAGAAGAGGAGGAAGACGGCAACATAGGGGATGATGCAGAGGCGCTCCTGCTCGGGTGATTCGTCGGGGAGGAAGAGGAGGTCGAGGCGGTCCTTCTTGGCGCGGAGGAGAGGCGAGGCGGTGTCGGGGACCGCGTGTGTTACGCCGGCATGGCCACGGCAGCGCTCGGATGCGGTGGGGAATGGGAGAGGCGGCGAGGGCAAGCAGCAGCTCGTGGGGAAGGGGGGGGGGAAAGATCTCTCAGAGGAGGCAGGGGGGCCGTCGCTAGCGTCCTTATCCCCTCGGCGATGTGGCGGCGTGGGGCGGCGAGCAGGTCCGGCGGGGACGGCGAGGGGCGTGCGCCCTCGGTCGGTTGAACAGACGAGGAGGGGGGAAGACGACAAGGGGAGGGGGGAGGTGCTGGGCCGCTGGACCGATTCGGCCGGCTGGGCCAGTGGGCCAAGGCCCTTGGGGAGCCGGGGGGGTTTTCTTTCGTTTTGCTTTCTTTTTACCTTTTATTTATTTTTCTTTTCTGTTTTATTTCTAGTTTCTCTTTTATTTTGTTTTAGCAAAATACCAAAATGGCACCTAATTTGTTGTTACCAATTATGTCACAACCACAAAAAGTTTCATCCCAAAATAATGTAGTTTAATATTTTACAAAATACGAAAGGCATTTAATTAATGGTTTTAGCTACTGATTTAATTAGTTTGGTGCATTTAAACATTTTATAAAGACTTGGTTCCTCCACCAATATTACATATGATTTATTTGTCACTTTTAGAACATTTTAGTTTTGACATTTGAAAAGTTTTATTGTTTGCTTGAATTTGAATTTGAACTAACCCGAGGTTAACTAAAGTGATCATGGTGACATGGCATCGTTAGCAGAGTTTTACTGTAGCTTGATTATCCGGGCGTCACAGCGTTTATCAACGTGGTTGATGTAGTCATACACCTTCATGATCCGTCCCGATCAAGTACCGAACCTACGGCACCTCCGCGTCCAGCACACATTCAGCTTGATGATGTCCTTGCCTTCTTGATCCAGCAAGACAGGCGAAGTAGTAGACGGGTTCTGGCATTGCTACCTCTTGAGCACTGCGTTGGTTTTCCCTTGAAGAGGAAAGGGTGATGCAGTAAAGTAGCGTAAGTATTTCCCTCAGTTTTTGAGAACCAAGGTATCAATCCAGTAGGAGACCACGCTCGAGTCCCACGCACCTACACAAACAAATAAGAACCTCGCAACCAACGCGATAAAGGGGTTGTCAATCCCTTCACGGTCACTTACGAGAGTGAGATATGATAGATATGATAAGATAATGTTTTTGGTATTTTTATGATAAAGAGAAATAAAGATGCAAAGTAAAATAAACGGCAATAGAAATAGCTAAGTGTTGGAAGATTAATATGATGGAAAATAGACCCGGGGGCCATAGGTTTCACTAGTGGCTTCTCTCAAGAGCATAAGTATTACGATGGGTAAACGAATTACTGTCGAGCAATTGATAGAATTGAGCATAGTTATGAGAATATCTAGGTATGATCATGTATATAGGCATCACGTCCGTGACAAGTAGATCGAAACGATTCTGCATCTACTACTATTACTCCACACATCGATCGCTATCCAGCATGCATCTAGAGTATTAAGTTCATAAGAACAGAGTAATGCTTTAAGCAAGATGACATGATGTAGAGGGATAAACTCATGCAATATGATATAAACCCCATCTTTTTATCCTCGATGGCAACAATACAATACGTGCCTTGCTGCCCCTGCTGTCACTGGGAAAGGACAACGCAAGATTGAACCCAAAGCTAAGCACTTCTCCCATTGCAAGAAAGATCAATCTAGTAGGCCAAACCAAACTGATAATTCGAAGAGACTTGCAAAGATAACCAATCATACATAAAAGAATTCAGAGGAGATTCAAATATTGTTCATAGATAAACTTGATCATAAACCCACAATTCATCGGATCTCGACAAACACACCGCAAAAGAAGAGTTACATCAAATAGATCTCCAAGAGAATCGAGGAGAACTTTGTATTGAGATCCAAAGAGAGAGAAGAAGCCATCTAGCTAATAACTATGGACCCGAAGGTCTGAGGTAAACTACTCACACATCATCGGAGAGGCTATGGTGTTGCTGTAGAAGCCCTCCGTGATCAATGCCCCCTTCGGCGGAGCGCCGGAAAAGGCCCAGAGATGGGATCTCACGGGTACAGGAGGTTGCGGCGGTGGAAATATGGTTTTGGCTCCGTATATGATGTTTCCAGGGTATATGGGTATATATAGGAGGAAGAAGTACGTCGGTGGAGCAACGAGGGGCCCACGAGGGTGGAGGGCGCGCTTGGGGGGGGGGGGTAGGCGCCCCCCCTACCTCGTGGCTTCCTCGTCTGTTTCTTGACGTCCACTCCAAGTCCTCTGGATCACGTTTGTTCCGAAAATCACATTCCCGAAGGTTTCATTCCGTTTGGACTCCGTTTGATATTCTTTTTCTGCGAAACACTGAAATAGGCAAAAAACAACAATTTGGGCTGGGCCTCCGGTTAATAGGTTAGTCCCAAAAATAATATAAAAGTGTATAATAAAGCCCATTAAACATCCAAAACAGAATATAATATAGCATGGAACAATAAAAAATTATAGATACGTTGGAGACGTATCTGGCATCACGACGGCGTGGTGACGGTGTTGGTGAAGAACAATCTCCGCAGGGCTTCGCCAAGCACAACGGAAACTATGACGGAGGATAAACTAGAGGGGACGGGGTCGCCGGCACACGACTTGGTGATTCTTGATGTGTTCCAGGTGCTAGCCCTGCCCCTCTATTTATATGTTGAGCCCTGGGGTCGTAACTTGGAGAAAGAGCCTCCTCAAAGTCGGTTTTGCCCATAAGGAAGAGTCCTTCTCGGACTTCCAGGACCAGATGCCACAATCCTTGGCATCTGGACCAGACGCCATGGGCCTCCGTGTTTGGCCCAGGGCCAGACGCCAGGGTCTCCGGCGTTTGCCCCCCTGGCCTCCGCAAATCTCCTTTTGCACCGACCTAAAGCCCCGTGGGCTTTACCCCTTGGCCGAACCATATCATCCTATATATCAATCTTTACCTCCGGACCATTCCAGAGCTCCTCGTCATGTCCGTGATCTCATCCGGGAATCCGAACAATATTCGTTCACCAACATACATAACTCATATAGTACTATATCGTCAACGAACGTTAAGCGTGCAGACCCTACGGGTTCGAGAACTATGTAGACATGACCGAGACACCTCTCTAGTCCATAACCAACAGCGGAACCTGGATGCCCATATTGGCTCCTACATATTCTACGAAGATCTTTATCGGTCGAACCTTATGACAACATACGTAATTCCCTTTGTCCATCGGTATGTTACTTGCCCGAGATTCGATCGTCGGTATCTATATACCTAGTTCAATCTCGTTACCTGCAAGTCTCTTTACTCGTTCCGTAATACATCATCTTGCAACTAACTCCTTAGTCTCTTTGCTTGCAAGGCTTCTTATGATGTGTATTACCGAGAGGGCCTAGAGATACCTCTCCGAAACTCGGAGTGACAAATCCTAATCTTGATCTATGCCAACTCAACAAACACCTTCGGAGATACCTGTAGAGCATCTTTATGATCACCCGGTTATATTGTGACGTTTGATAGCACATAAGGTATTCCTCTGGTATCCAGGAGTTGCATAATCTCATAGTCGAAGGAATATGTATTTGATATGAAGAAAGCAATAACAATAAACTGAATGATCAATATGCTAAGCTAACGGATGGGTCTTGTCCATCACATCATTCTCCTAATGATGTGATCCCGTTCAACAAATGACAACACATGTCTATGGTTAGGAAACTTAACCATCTTTGATATACGAGCTAGTCTAGTAGAGGCTTACTAGGGACACGGTGTTTGTCTATGTATCCACACATGTATCAAGTTTCGGTTAATAAAATTCTAGCATGAATAATAAACATTTATCATGATATAAGGAAATATAAAATAACAACTTTATTATTGCCTCTAGGGCATATTTCCTTCAGTCTCCCACTTGCACTAGAGTCAATAATCTAGTTCACATCGCCATGTGATTAACACCCATGGTTCACATTGCCATGTGACCAATACTCAAAGAGTTTACTAGAGTCAATAATCTAGTTCACATCACCATGTGATTAACACCCAAAGAGTACTAAGGTGTGATCATGTTTTGCCTGTGAGAGAAGTTTTGTCAACGGGTCTGTTACATTCAGATCCGTATGTATTTTGCAAATTTCTATATCTATAATTCTCTGCATGGAGCTACTCTAGCTAATTGCTCCCATGTTCAATACGTATCTAGATTGAGACTTAGAGTCATCTAGATCAGTGTCAAAGCTTGCATCGACGTAACTCTTTACGACGAACTCTTTATCACCTCCATAACCGAGAAACATTTCCTTAGTCCTCTTTAAGGTAACTAAGGATAATTTTGACCGCTGTCCAGTGATCTAGTCCTGGATAACTATTGTACCCCCTTGACAAACTCATGGCATGGTACACAACAGGTTTGGTACACAGCATGGCATACTTTATCTACTATATCTAAATAGAAGCACCCCACTACATGATTTCTCTTAACATGCAGGATATCCACATCATCCTGCCATGTCACCAGTTCTCCACCCATCCAGCTGTACGTGAGACATGCAGCCTATCCATCTTCACTAATGCGAGCATAATCTCCGATAGACCCTGCGTGCAAGATAATTAGCAAAGAAAAATGTCTATTACTAGACTCTGCATGCAAACACAACCAATTACGTGCATGCAGCTGTTCCAGGGATAGACATCAATGTAGAATTGCAAAATATATCTAGCTAGTTATTAAGACGGGATGTGAAAAGGGAAACTGCTTTGATTAATACTCCAACGGTTCCTTCATCTCAGCAGGAATAAATCTCCACTGATTCCTAACAAAATCCCGACCGGTTCTTCTCATCTTCCCAATATCGTCTCTACCTCTCTCATCTTGCGCCGCCGCCGGCGGCCATGGGTCCATCGCCATTGGAGACCCGCGCACTATTCGCATAATACTTGATTGTTTGGGCCATGGCGACACCACGAACACGATGACCAGCATCCTTCTAGGTGGTTAGGTCTCTGATGAGACCTACTCCATCGACAAGTTGCTGACCCTGGTCGAGATCTTCCAGCTCGCGGGAGGTGCCCTCCCCATGAATGGCTCGCTCGTGGTGGTGTTCACGGACCAATATGTGGTTGTTGAGCACTTATACAACGCGCTTCGGCCTCCACGGCGCATATGCCGACGCCGGGAACACCTATGCTTCAATGAAAGAGGTTCAGTTTTTCTTACCTTTTTGCTCATCTGCTCATGTATTCTTATGCAATGGAAAGCATAACGATTTCTTAGTCCAGTATATCGGGTGCATGCCATAATTCAATTTGGGTTATTTTAATACTAACACTATTTTCGCGGGGATTATCTTTATACCTTCCTGTTTGACTTGCAGGCACAACTAGCAGTGCTAGATTGGTGCACCTTATTTGCAATGGTGTAAATATACACTAACCCTTTTTATATAATCGGTTTTTATACACTCATACAATATCGATTGTTTTTTTATGCCAGATGATGTTGTTTGCCACACGTTTCTGCACTGGAGCAGCTTCAGTCATTTGTGCACCTACATGTGTGTAATATGGATTATATATGTTCTTAATTTTCCTTCAAAACTATAATCTTCATTTTGAGTGACACCATTAGTTCAAGGCCAAAATTTGTCTCAGCACTTTTATACGCCTTTAGAAATTGTGACAGGATTAATGTAAATACTTTTGCCTATCTTGAATCTTGATAGCTCTCTTAAATCATCACATTAGTTCTAATGAAGACCAGTAACATATTATTGCAGAAGTTACTCACATTACTGAACAATCGTGCATTACTACACCGTGAAGCATCACTCTAATAGTACCTTGCATCCTCATAGTTGGTCAACAAACACAGCTGCTATGAAAGAACTGTAGCCACTACTGCAGGATACTGCGAACGCGACACTACGATCAGAGACCCTTCGACGAAACTGTGTGCGATGCAATAATTGCAAACGGTGGTGTAAAAAACCTATCAAAAAAGGTGCAAAACATTTGCGATGGAGGATGCATCAAACACGGTTCAGATTTCAGTTGCGTGTGCGATGCAGGCCATACGGTTCAGTTCAATTAACTGTTTGCGATGTGGAGGAACAAAAGAAACAGGTAGCCAGATGAAGGTGTGTGTGATATACATCATACGGTTCACTCGGATGAACTGTTTGTGATTAGGCAACACAAAAGAAACAGTCAGCCAGATCAAGGTGTGTGTGATATACGGCACATGGTTCAGTCAAATGAACTGTTTTCGATTAGGGAAGAGAACATAAATGTTTCAACTTAACAAGATGTGTGTGATGCGCGGCAAAAAGGCCCAGAGGTTAATTCGAGAACAAGTACGCAGAGGTTAATTTGACATAAATGACTTATAAGTTTCACAGAAATCATATCACTTTTTTTGGAAAACATTTAATTGCGTTGAATGTATATAGTGCTCCGTCCTATTAGTTGAATTAACCTCGAGGTCCATGTTTTGGAAACATGTCGTAAAGTAATGGGATAGACCTTCATTCAAGCCAATCAACATGTGTTCAAAAAAGAAAAATTATCAAAAAGTAACGAGATAGACCTTCTTCAAGCCAATCAACATGTGTACAAAAAACAAAAAATGTCAAAAATTACAAAACAAGGACCTCGAGGTTAATTCAACTAATATGATGGAGCACTATATACATTCAATGCAATTAAATGTTTACAATGACCCATCACATCAGTTAATTTAACATCGAGGCCACTTCCCATCCGGTCACCCATCTGATGACTACTCAAGCCTCAGCACAGTTAACTTGGGAGTTCTGTTAGATGAGCAATCGGTAGGGAAGCTGGTCCTTGCTGCTGTAGGATCCCTCCTTGCATCCTTTATTGGGCACTGGGATGACTGACTGTTGCCGCCCAATGGTCAATGCCACGTTCCCGCATGGCAGTTTTTGCAGCGGGTAACTGCATCGTCGCGCCGCGCCCGGCGCAACTGCATGCACACGAACGTGCGTGATTGTGCGCCGGCCCCAAATAGTGGCAACACAACTTATAAATTGATGGACAGAGTACTAGTTACAGTGGTGCATATAATTAAGCAAAGGGATCAGACATGTCTGTATTGACTGGAACGAGAATGCAATAGCACAATAAGAATTAAGGCCACGATGATGCAATCGCAGTGGTGGTTACATGAGGCAAGAAGAAAGATGCATCCATCAACGTATGACCTCCTCCTTCTCAACTCAGTGCGCCGGGCCACCGACCGGCGGCTATGGAGCGGTGGCTTTTGTGGCGATGTCAAGGTGCTTCTCAGCAAAGGCTTCCAAGGCTTCAGCCGGTTGAAGATGCACAAATCCTGCTCTCACTTTGCACGGGTGTTCTATCTAAAACATTTGCGATCAAGAGCCATTAAAACCAAGACACGTGGTGTCATGTGAATGGTTAACAGAACGCACACGGTTTGAATTATACAAACGTTTGAGATATTAAAGTGGCAGCTATTTTTTCAAAATGCCTTTGATGGTTGTTATTCGAGTACGAAAAATACCACAACATGTCGGGTGCCATTCCATGATAGCATGCCAAGTTTCATGAATTTCAGACGAGTTTTGCATTTACTAGAATTTAAAAACAAAGTATCTCAATGTTTTGCCGCCAATCAACGGTGCCCTGGTGTTTGAAATCATTTCCATTTCTTGCATTGGACCTAAGCATGCACCCAAGGACAAATATTTGATTTTTCAACCAATTTATATGCACTAGAGCATGTGCATGTAATGCATTGAAAACTCAGTTAATGCATAAAAAATGTCCAAACGAACCCCGAAAAATCAAAAAAATTGACACAACACTCTTGTTGTTCAATGTTGACACGAGAATTTTTTGAAAGCAATAAGAGGCAATGGAATGTTATACATTAGATCATCACTGCGTATCATATTTTTATTGCATTTTGGCTTGATCCTAGAAATTCTGCGCAACTCAAGGACCCACGGAGAGAGTTGGGGATTTCGTTATTTTCATAATTGAGTTTTCTCAAATTTTGAAAAGAGGATCGTTTGATTTTAATTATTTTTCTCTTTGAATATTTCTTTTATGAAAATAAAAGAGAGGGGATAAAATGACTTTCCCCAAAATAAAGAAATATTGGAGATTTAATATTAAAATCAAATAAGAATTTTATTCGGAGTTTTTATCGCTATTTTATTTGAATTAGGAAAAATGTGCATTTTTTAATATTGCATTAGAGGCCCAAATAAATGTTCACTTTCTCTGCTATATTTTTAGAGGACGAGGAAAATTTATTTCAGGATTTTTGGAGTCCGTTTAGTATTTCTTTTCTTTGTTTTTCTGCGTGCGGTATTACTTAAAAAAAAGGTCAACCGCCTTACCGGGCCGTGTCCGACTAGGACACTGCACCCGGCCGGCCTTTTTAAGGCCGAGGCCCGAGCCGCCCTGCCACCTCGAAGTCCGCGCCGCCGCCGCCGGATTTCGCCGCCACCGGAGTTCGCCGCCGCCGCGCCGTCTCGCTGTCGCCGCCGACGCCGCACTTCCGCCGCCCCGTCGCCACCCTGCCGCCCGTCACCGGAGCCCGCCGCCGTCGGAGTACGCCGCCGCCGCCGTCCCGATCCGCGAGGTAGCCGTCGGTTTTATTCTAAAAAATGTTCGGTTTTTATACGAAAACCTAGATGCGTTTTTTAGATCGGTTTTATTTTTTTTCCTGGTTTAGTTATTTAGCGAACGCCCGTTCGTATGTTCGTTTTAACGAACGGTTTTCACCCATTAACCGCAGACAGCGAACATTCGTTCGTTAGCCTGTTCGTCAGTTTTTCTTTTTCCAGGGATTTTCCGCGATTATTTTCGATCGCGATTTTTGCCCTGATTTTCGTTTTAGTTTATCTTTTCGCTCGTTTATCGGAATCAGGCGATTCAAGCGCCTAGATCTTCGTTTCGAAGCCCTCTTTCTGTTTAACCAATTTGAATAAGATTTTGCTACTGTAAAATTTGACTTAAGTCCAGATTAGTAAACAGATTTTGTTTCTTTCGTAGTTTGAGTTTTGTTGCTTCGTTTGATTTCATTCTTTTTGCAAACCGGAGTTCTTAAGTTGAACTTTCTGGTTAGATCTCTTATTTGAGTTTTACCCGTGCTTCTAGTTGAGTGCTTATTGTATGCTTGTTTGTTTGCGATAGAGTACCCGGAGTGCGAAGCGTGCTACTACGAGTCTCTAGGTTTCACGGATCATCAGCAAGGCAAGTAACACTTTGATCATACCTCTTTACTACCCAGTTTTATTGCATTAGATCAATCCTCAAACAATTGCATGGTTAGGATCTGATTAACTTGTGGCTTTTGGGAAGTAGATGAGGTAGTACCTATTTACCTGTTTATTATCAAACCTATGGGAGTTACTTCTACGTTGCTTATATTGCTATGCTATGCTCGTAGACGTGGATTGGGTTTGAGTGTATCCATGACAGATGTGAGTTTGTTAATTAATGGTTCAACTTAAGGTGGCAACTTTAATACACATCTGGGTGGATTGCTTGTGGGCACCTGGAAAATCCAGTGTTGTCCTAGGATATCCCGGAGGACCCGTGTGATCATCCTACGGTCCGCCACCCAGGCTCAAAGGGATCATAAGATTATTCATGCTAGAAACTTCCGTGTGCAGCCACAAGCCAATATGGGCTCTGGCATAGTTGAGTATGTTGCGTGAAGCACTTGAAGAGGTAGACTAGCAGATGTAGTGGGTTGTAGGTGGTACTGTCTATCCAGAGTAGAGAGTTAATGCTTCAGAAAGACTGTGTCTCGAATCTCCGACCATGGATGTATTCGAGTCTTGTGGGGAAAAGTGCGCAAACCTCTGCAGAGTGTATAAACTAATCATGGTTAGCCGTGTCCCCGGTTATGGACATCTTGAGTATCTAGTTCTTGGATTATCATGTTGATCTCATCACTCTTAAAATAATTTGATTGGGTTTAATGATGATGCTTAATTGGGATTGAGTTGGAGGAACCTTCTCAATGTTTAACAACCACCATGATAGTTAAATAAAATTTATTCCTTTGTTGTAGGAAAAAATTGGCTTTATGCAAAACTGTAACCATAGAGCTTACCACCAGCCAAATATGCATGTAGTGATAGCATTTAATCTGTTCATTACTCTATGTGTTACATTGCCAGCATATTCCATGTGCTGACCCGTTTCGGGCTGCAACGTTCATGTTGCAGACTTTTCAGACGACGAGTAAGGTGCCATAGGTCGTTGTCTTTCACTCAGTGATGCCGTTGGAGTTGATGGACTCACTTTATCTTCCAAGCCTTCCGCTGTTATCGATTTTAGATGGCCTTAAGCCATATTTATTGTAATAAGTTCTCTTTTGAGACATTCAATGTAATAAGTGTGTGATTGCTACTCTGTTATAAATCCTCAAGTACTGTGCGTGTCAGCATTACCGATCCCGGGATGACACTGATGCATAGAGATCAGACTGTTTGAGGTCTGGTCGCTACAAGATGGTATCAGAGCACACGCTGACTGTAGGACACGACCACTAAGCTAAAACCCTAGATCACTACTCTCTTCTCATTTCTGACTCCTCTCCCTTTTCTACTCTATAGGATGCCAGATGCAAGGAACAAGTTCACTCAACCGGATGAAGATACACCTTTTGGACAACACTTGAAGGAAGTTACTAGATACCTGAACATCGGAATACCAAGCTTCACCGGGACCTACATCGCCACTTTACCAGAAGAGGAGCATTGGATGATTCGAGTTCAAGTTCCAGGAAGGACGTTCATGCCAGTCACTGAGGCCATAGAGTTTTCCTTTGATGCACCAACCTGGAGTCTAGGAAAGAGCATGGCAGCTCACATCACCATGGGACACATTGGAGAAGTTTACCACAAGGATCTCAAGGATACTATCTACCAGATTTGTGGGCGCCGAGATGAGCAATGGGAGATGATCAGCACCAGCAAGGATAGATCTATTACAGCTTTCATCCAGGAGTTAAACCAGCACATTCGTCGCCAGGAGAACCAGATGTGCGCAGGCATGATAGATCCGAAGAAGGCAATGATCAGGATCACGAAGCTGGAGGAAGAACTCAAGTCTACACGCGATGGATACGAGGAGGAAATGACGATACTCGTGGAGAAGAATGACGATCTGACAAGGAAGCTAGGAGTATTCATGGGAGAACCCGCGCCAGGAGGAGAAGACGACGATTCCACTTGCCCGGAGAACTACATCATCATCGACGACATCGACTCGGACCCCGACGATAGCGATGATGACTCTGTTGATGAAGCTGGAGCAGATATTATGGAATCTTCCACAGATCATTTTTTCTAGTCGACCACCATATCAGTAGTAGTATTCCCCCATGTATATAGCTTAGTCCGAGCACTTTTGTAACAATAGTTAGACCGATTGTATGCCCTTGTTTGAATTGATTGAAGTGATATGTTTGTGTTTGTCTCATGTGCATATGGGTAGTGTTTTCCCCTAGACCTCATTCTATTATGTTTTCTCATCTTTTCTAAACCCATCAGATGCCTCCGAGACGCGATAATGGATTTGCTTTCCCACCGGAGCTCACTCAGTTGATCTAGCAGTAGAATGCATTGATGCAGATACTAGTCCAGAATCAGAATCAGGGGAACAACAACAACAATAACCCACCACCACCACCACCTGTTGATCATTTAGCCCGTTTTTAAGGCTGAATCCGCCGGTGTTCTCCAGTAGCACCGAGCCGATAGTTGCAGATGATTGGCTCCGCAAGATTGGAAGGGATTTGACCACTACAGGATGCACAGATGCAGAGAGAGTGTGTTTTGCCGCACATCAGCTTGATGGACCCGCAGCATCATGGTGGGAGAATTTCACATCCACTTACCCCATCGACACTGTCACATGGGACCAGTTTCAGCAGGCTTTTCGCACTGCCCATGTATCAGCAGGAGCTATGGCCATGAAGAAGCGAGAGTTTCGCAACTTACGCCAAGGAGGACGCACCGTTGGCCAGTATGTGGATGATTTTAGTAAGCTAGCACGTTATGCCCCAGATAACATTGCTACGGATGCAGCTAAACAGGAGAAGTTTCTGGAAGGACTGAATGATGAGCTGAGCATGCAGTTGATGGTGGCAACCTTCAATAACTACCAAGAGTTGGTAGATAGAGCTCTCATGATTGAAGGGAAGCAACAGCAGATTAACAACCGCAAGAGGAAGTATGGACAAGGGAAGTATAATTCTGGAGCTCAGCAGAGACCCCGTTTTACCCCGAACTCGGGAGGGCCCCTTCAGCATAACCATGGAGGTCACAACCACAATGGAGGGATTTCGCACAACCATAGTGGCCCCAAGAATGGGAATGGTAATGGAGGAAGCAACGGTCAGAACCATTCCAACCGAGCAACGCCCACCAAGAAGGATCTAAGTCACATTACTTGTTTCAAGTGCGGGAAGAATGGACATTATGCCACAGAGTGTTCTGAAGCAAAGAATGGATATGGCAATGGACGCTCTGGGAAGAAGCCCAACCCTTTCAACAGGGGACAAGTGAACCACGTTAGCGTGGAGGAGGTTGAAGCGCAACCCGATGCAGTAATAGGTAAGTTTTTGGTTAAGTCATTTACTGCAATCGTTCTTTTTGATACTGGTGCATCACATTCATACATATCAAGGGGATTTGTGGATAAGTTTAAACTGCCAACCCAAGCCCTTAGGTCACCCATGTTAGTAACCTTGCCAGGAGCAGAGTATATGGCTAGCCTATGGTGTGATCGGTTACCATTAAGGATTGGTAACTACGTGTTTCCCTTAGACCTAATACTATTGGAGTCACAAGGACTGGATGTGATATTAGGCATGGGTTGGTTATCGAAGTATGGAGGGACCATTGACTGCGCCAGTAAGTCGATTTTGCTTACCACCCCAGAAGGAAGAAGGATTAAGTATGTATCCCGGCATGTGCCGAAGGGGTCTCAAGTGAATTCCTTATCAAGAGTTGTACAGGAGGAAGTACCAGTGGTGAAGGATTTCCCGAATGTATTTCCAGAAGAGTTGCCAGGCATGCCACCGGATAGAGACATTGAGTTTTTTATTGAGCTTTTACCAGGCACAGGGCCAATATCTAAGAGACCGTACAGGATGCCCGCAAAGGATTTAGAGGAAATTAAGAAGCGGATTAAGGAGTTACTGGATAAAGGCTATATTCGCCCAAGCTCGTCACCTTGGGGATCACCAGTGCTTCTAGTGGAGAAGAAGGATGGATCGTTGAGGATGGTTGTTGATTATCGTGGATTGAATGAGGTGATGATCAAGAACAAGTACCCACTACCGATGATCAATGATTTGTTTGACCAGCTGCAAGGAGCTAAAGTGTTTTCCAAGATCGATCTGCGATTAGGGTACCACCAGCTGAAGATTCGAGAGCAGGATATACCTAAGACAGCTTTTACCACAAGGTACGGGCTATATGAGTATACCATTATGTCATTTGGTCTGACTAACGCACCTGCCTATTTCATGACCATGATGAACAAGGTGTTTATGGAGTTTTTGGATAAGTTCATCGTGGTGTTCATTGATGATATTCTGGTCTACTCGAAGAATGAAGAGGAGCATAAGGAGCATTTGCGTTTGGTACTTGGGAAGCTCAGAGAACATCAGTTATATGCCAAGTTCAGCAAGTGTGAGTTTTGGTTGAAGGAAGTTGGATTCCTCAGACATGTTATATCCGGAGAAGGAATAGCAGTAGACCCTACCAAGGTTGTCACTGTGACAAATTGGGAGGCACCCACGTCAGTTGGAGAGATCCGGAGTTTTCTTGGACTCGCAGGATACTACCGGAGGTTCATTGAGAATTTCTCGAAGATTGCAAAGCCCATGACGGAGTTGTTAGGACACCAAGTTCAAATGGACTGAGGAATGTGAGGCCAGTTTTCAGGAGTTGAAGAAACGTTTAGTTACAGCTCCAGTGTTGATTCTTCCATATCAATGCAAGGATTACCAGGTGTATTGCGACGCTTCTCGTCGAGGACTTGGAGCAGTGCTTATGCAGGAGGGAAGAGTTGTCTCATATGCCTCACGATAGCTTAAACCCCATGAGTTGAATTATGCTACCCATGATTTGGAGTTAGCAGCCATAGTGCATGCGTTGAAGACACGGAGACATTTTCTCATCGGAAACCATTGTGAGGTGTACACGGATCACAAGAGTTTGAAGAATATCTTCACGCAAAAGGAGTTGAATCTCAGGCAGAGGAGATGGTTGGAGCTCATTAAGGATTATGATATGAAGTTGCATTATCATCCCGGAAAGGCTAACGTAGTAGCTGATGCGTTGAGTCGCAAGAGTCATGTCAACACACTCATGACCGGAGGATTACCCAAGGAGTTAGCAGAGGATCTTCGTGAGCTATGTTTGGAAATAGTTCCGAGAGGTTATGTAGCAGCATTGGAGATTCAGTCTACTTTGATGGATAAGATCCGAGAAGCTTAGAAGACGGACAAGGAGATTGCCGAGATAAAGGAAAGAATGAGCAAAGGAAAGGCTAAAGGATTTCGTGAGGATGAGCACGATACCTTATGGTTTGAGGACCGCATATATGTGCCTAATGACCCCGAGATCAGAAAGATGATTCTGCAGGAGGCCCATGATTCGCCGTATTCGATTCACCTAGAAAATACCAAGATGTATCAGGATTTGAAGGATAGTTTCTGGTGGACCGGAATGAAGAAGGATATTGCGGAGTATGTAGCAGTTTGTGATGTATGTCAGAGAGTGAAGGAAGAACATCAGAAGCCAGCTGGATTGTTACAGCCATTGCCGATACCCGAATGGAAGTGGGATAAACTAGGCATGTACTTTATCACGGGATTGCCCAGGACTCGTTCAGGCTATGACTCGATATGGGTGTTAGTCGATCATTTGACGAAGGTAGCTCATTTCATCCCAGTTAAGACCACTTACACCAGTGTTAAGTTGGCAAAGATATACATGACTACGATCGTATGTCTGCACGGAGTTCCGAGGACCATTGTATCAGACAGAGGAACCCAGTTTACCTCAAAGTTTTGGAATCAGTTGCATAAGACTTTGGGAACCAAGCTAGAGTTCAGTACAGCTTTTCACCCGCAGACAGATGGACAGACTGAGAGTCAATCAGATTTTGGAGGACATGTTGAGAGCTTGTGCGCTAGACTATGGATCTAGTTGGGACGACAATTTGCCATATGCAGAGTTCTCTTACAACAACAGCTATCAAGCCAGTTTGAAGATGGCCCCTTTCGAAGCATTGGACGGAAGGAGGTGCAGGACACCGTTGTTGTGGGATGAAGTTGGAGACCGTCAGTTGTTTGGACCAGATTTGAGTAAAGAGTCTGAAGAGAAGGTTAAGCTGATACGCGATAAACTCAAGGTAGCCCAGTCCAGGCAGAAGAGCTATGCAGATTCTAAACGCAAGGAGACATTTTACGAAGTCGGAGACAGAGTGTATCTTCATGTGTACCCACTTCGAGGAGTGAAGCGTTTTGGAGTTAAGGGAAAGTTAGCACCACGTTTTGTGGGACCATACAAGGTTTTGGAATGTATGGGAGAAGTTGCTTACAAGTTGGAATTGCCCGAAGGATTGTCAGGAGTTCATGATGTGTTCCACGTTTCTCAGTTGAAGAAGTGCCACGCAGAGATGGCTGATATTCCTCTAAGAGATACAGTGCCACTGGAAGCGATTCAGTTGGATAGCGATTTGACCTACAAGGAGAAACCAGTGAAGATTCTCGAGTTCGCCAGCCGAGTCACACGCAACAAGGTTATCAAGTTCTGCAAAGTTCAGTGGAGCCACCATACCGAGGATGAAGCCACCTGTGAACGAGAGGAAGACCTACGGAAGGATCACCCTCACCTATTTTCTAGCCAACCCGAATCTCGAGGGCGAGATTCATCTTAAGGAGGGTAGGTTTATAACATCCCAAATTTTCAATTTGGAATGTTATACATTAGATCATCATTGCATATCATATTTTTATTGCATTTTGGCTTGATCCTAGAAATTCTACGCAACTTAAGGACCCACGGAGAGAGTTGGGGATTTCGTTATTTTCATAATTGAGTTTTCTCAAATTTTGAAAAGAGGATAGTTTGATTTTAATTATTTTTCTCTTCGAATATTTCTTTTATGGAAATAAAAGAGAGGGGATAAAATGACTTCCTCAAAATAAAGAAATATTGGAGATTTAATATTAAAATCAAATAAGAATTTTATTCGGAGTTTTTATCGCTATTTTATTTGAATTAGGAAAAATATGCGTTTTTCAAAATTGCATTAGAGGCCCAAATAAATGTTCACTTTGTCTGCTATATTTTTAGAGGACGGGGAAAATTTATTTCAGGATATTTGGAGTCCATTTAGTATTTCTTGTCTTTGTTTTTCTGCGCGCGGTATTATTTAAAAAAAAGGTCAACCGCCTTACCGGGCCGTGTCCGACTAGGACACTGCACCCGGCCGGCCTTTTTAAGGCCGAGGCCCAAGCCGCCCCAGCCCCAAACCCTAGCCGCCCCGCCGCCTCGAAGTCTGCGCCGCCGCCGCCGGATTTCGCCATCGCCGCCGCGCCGCACTTCCGCCGCGCCGCCGCCCCGTCGCCACCCCGCCGCCGCCGGAGTACGCCGCCGCCGCCGTCCCGATCCGCGAGGTAGCTGTCGGTTTTATTCTAAAAACCGTTTGGTTTTTGTACAAAAACCTAGATGCATTTTTTTAGATCGGTTTTTTTCCCGGTTTAGTTATTTAGCGAATGCCCGTTCGTACGTTCATTTTAACGAACGGTTTTCACCCGTTAACCGCAGACAGCGAACGTTCATTCGTTAGCCTGTTCATCAGTTTTTCTTTTTCCTGGGATTTTCCGCGATTATTTTCGATCATGATTTCTGCCCTGATTTTCGTTTTAGTTTATCATTTCGCTCGTTTATCGGAATCAGGCGATTCAAGCGCCTTTTCGAAGCCCTCTTTCTGTTTAACCAACTTGAACAAGATTTTGCTACTGTAAAATTTGACTTAAGTCCAGATTAGTAAACGGATTTTGTTTCTTTCGCAGTTTGAGTTTTGTTGCTTCATTTGATTTGATTCTTTTTGCAAACCGGAGTTCTTAAGTTGAACTTTCTGGTTAGATCTCTTATTTGAGTTTTACCCGAGCTTCTAGTTGAGTGCTTATTGTATGCTTGTTTGTTTGCGATAGAGTACCTGGAGTGCGAAGCGTGCTACTACGAGTCTAGGTTTCACGGATCATCAGCAAGACAAGTAACACTTTGATCATACCTCTTTACTACCCAGTTTTATTGCATTATATAATTCCTCAAACAATTGCATGGTTAGGATCTGATTAACTTGTGGGTTTTGGGAAGTAGATGAGGTAGTACCTATTTACCTGTTTATTATCAAACCTATGGGAGTTACTTCTACGTTGCTTATATTGCTATGCTATGCTATGCTCGTAGACGTGGATTGGGTTTGAGTATATCCATGACAGATGTTAGTTTGTTAATTAATGGTTCAACTTAAGGTGGCAACTTTAATACACATCTGGGTGGATTGCTTGTGGGCACCTGGAGAATCCAGTGTTGTCCTAGGATATCCCGGAGGACCCGTGTGATCATCCTACGGTCCGCCACCCAGGCTCAAAGGGATCATAAGATTATTCATGCTAGAAACTTCCGTGTGCAGCCACAAGCCAATATGGGATCTGGCATAGTTGAGTAAGTTGCGTGAAGCTCTTGAAGAGGTAGACTAGCAGATGTAGTGGGTTGTATGTGGTACTGTCTATCCAGAGTAGAGAGTTAATGCTTCAGAAAGACTGTGTCTCGAATCTCCGACCATGGATGTATTCGAGTCTTGTGGGGAAAAGTGCGCAAACCTCTGCAGAGTGTATAAACTAATCATGGTTAGCCGTGTCCCCGGTTATGGACATCTTGAGTATCTAGTTCTTGGATTATCATGTTGATCTCATCACTCTTAAAATAATTTGATTGGGTTTAATGATGATGCTTAATTGGGATTGAGTTGGAGGAACCTTCTCAATGTTTAACAACCACCATGATAGTTAAAGAAAATTTATTCCTTTGTTGTAGGGAAAAATTGGCTTTATGCAAAACTGTAACCATAGAGCTTACCACCAGCCAAATATGCATGTAGTGATAGCATTTAATCTGTTCATTACTCTATGTGTTACATTGCCAGCATATTCCATGTGCTGACCCGTTTCGGGCTGCAACGTTCATGTTGTAGACTTTTCAGACGACGAGTAAGGTGCCATAGGTCGTTGTCTTTCACTCAGTGATGCCGTTGGAGTTGATGGACTCACTTTATCTTCCAAGCCTTCCACTGTTATCGATTTTAGATGGCCTTAAGCCATATTTATTGTAATAAGTTCTCTTTTGAGACATTCGATGTAATAAGTGTGTGATTGCTACTCTGTTATAAATCCTCAAGTACTGTGCGTGTCAGCATTACTTATCCAGGGATGACACTGATGCACAGAGATGAGACTGTTTGAGGTCTGGTCGCTACAATATCGTTTCGTCCCCAAAGGTGGGACGTTCCCTACCAAAACCATCATGCTTGCTGTGAGAAGTTCTGGTTTGTGAGAAGCATATACCCCAAACCTGCCCCAAATGGGACAACAAATTTACCACGGCATGTTGATGCCGCTCCATGATAGCATGCCAAGTTTCATGAATTGCAGACGAGTTTTGGATTTACTAGAATTTAAAAACCAGGTATCTCAATGTTTGCGGCCGAGTGATGGTGGCAGGGTGTTTGACATCCATTCCCATTTCTTGCATGGGACCTAACCATGCAACCAAGGACACAGATTTGAATTTTCAACCAATTTATATGCATTAGAGCATGTGCATGTAGTTCAAATTTGAGTTATGCACATGAATGCAAAGAAAACTCAGTTAATGTATAAAAATGTCCAAGCGAACCCCAAAAAATCCCAAAAATTGACACAACACTCCTGTTGTTCTATGTTGATACTAGGAAAAAAAATTGAAATCGAGAAGAGGCAATGGAAATCGTTTCGTCCAGAAAGGTGAAACATTCCCTACCGAAACCATCAGGCTTGTTGTGAGAAGCTCTTGTTTGTGAGAAGCATATCCCCAAACCTGCCCCAAATGGGACAAAATTTTTACCACAACATGTTGATGCAGCTCCATGACAACATGCCAAGTTTCATGAATTTCAGACGAGCTTTGGATTTACTAGAATTTAAAAACCAGGTATCTCAATGTTTGCGGACGAGTGACGGTGGCAGGGTGTTGGACATTCATTCCCATTTCTTGCATGGGCCTAAGCATGCAACCAAGGAAAGAGATTTGAATTTTCAACTAATTTATATGCATTAGAGCATGTGCATGTAGTTCAAATTTGAATTATGCACATGAATGCATAGAAAACTCAGTTAATGTATAAAAATGTCCAACCGAACCCCGAAAAATCCCAAAAATTGCCACAATACTCCTGCTGTTCTATGTTGACAGTAGGAAAAAAATTGAAATCGAGAAGAGGCAATGGATATTGTTTCGTCCAGAAAGGTGAAACGTTCCCTACCGAAACCATCACACTTGTTGTGAGAAGCTCTGGTTTATGAGAAGCTTAAACCTAAACCTGCCCCAAATGGGACAAAAAATTTACCACGGCATGTTGATGCCGCTCCATGATAGCATGCCAAGTTTCATGAATTTCGAACGACTTTTGGATTTACTAGAATTACAAAAGCAAGTACGTCAACATTTGCCGGAAAGCCACGGTGCCGTGGTGTTCGAAATTCATCCCCATTTCTTGCATGGGACATAAGCATAAACCCATGGACACATATATGATTTTACAACCCATGTTGGTGCACCAGAGCATGTGCATGTAGTTTAATTTTGAATTGTGCACCTGAAATGGCTAGAAACCCAATTTTATGTATAAAATGTCCAAACAATCCCTGAATAATTCCAATTCTTTTATGACACACATATAGTTGCATGTTTGCTGCAGATAAAAGGTCTAGGAATTCAGATACCATCCATTGCCGCTGTGACCCCATTATGTAATTCAAATCAAGACGAAAAATCAAGTAGATCCCAAACAGTTTATTATAACCAACTGTGTGAGATGCAGCACAAAATATCTTGGAGCACCGTCAGAGTATAGTACGCATACGGCTTACGCGAGAAGGTGCGACGGCTACAGTCCACAACCCGCTCTGAATAAGGGACCATGTCTGATGACACTTTGCGTGCCAGTTTTTTCGCTGAAGCGATTCCAAATTTTCGGCTTCCGTGGAAATATCTACCTCCCCGCCCCCTCCCCCTTACCAAAAGCCACATTTCCCCTGTTTCCGCCTTCCTTTCCAAGTTGAAACCTTCACTCCTTGCTTGCAGCGCCGCCTCCTCGCCGGCGACCCTCCTTCACGCTGCTCGGCCTCGCCTATCCAGGCAGGTAATCCACACCCGACCCCCATCTCCTCCTCCTTCCACATCCCACATGCCCCGACGGCCGGCGCAAGCGCAACTCCTTCCACCCAAATCACTGACCCCTCCACCAAATAAGCGCCGCCCTAAGCCATAGTGCACGCAGTATAGCCAGGATTTCAAGGAGAATTTGGCAGCAGAGAAGAAAATCGCGGCCGCATGCGCGGATGAGGTCACGATGGCTGCCATTCGTGCCGACCCCCAGATCTTGGAGGAGCACCTCGCCATCGAGGCCACCGTCGACACCTCTCGCGCCAACGCCGCTACGCGGTTGGCTTCTTTAAACGACAGTTCGTGGCGTTTCCTCGAGGCCACCGTCGGTGCCTTCGACAAAGACTACGAGGTGTTTTCTCAACATGCAAGTGCTTACCTCATCTCGAGAGCCAGCAGGTTGGTGCCCGGAGCGGCTCAGGCAACTCACCACTACGACGAGGGCACCCGCGAAGCGGAGGCACCGCCTGAGGGAGTCCTGGATTACGGGGTCCTCGGGCGTGTGGGCTATGTGACGTGGGCCGGACTGATGGGCCGTGAAGATACAAGACGGAAGAGTTTCTCCCGTGTCCGGATGGGACTCTCCTTGGCATGGAAGGCAAGTTTGGCGTGTGGATCTGAAGATTCCTTTATCTATAAACCGACCTTGTACAAACCTAGCCCCCTCCGGTGTCTATAAAAACCGGAGGGTTTAGTCCGTAGAGGCAATCATGATCAGACAGGCTAGACATCTCTGGTTTAGCCATTACGATCTCGAGGTAGATCAACTCTTGTAACCCTATACTCTTCAAAGTCAATCAAGCAGGAAGTAGGGTATTACCTCCATCGAGAGGGCCTGAACCTGGGTAAACACCGTGTCCCTACCTCCTGTTACCTTTGATCCTTAGACACACAGTTCGGGACCCCCTACCCGAGATCTGCCGGTTTTGACACCGACATTGGTGCTTTCATTGAGAGTTCCTCTGTGGCATCGACAGCAGGGATCGATGGTTCTCCTTGTCATCAAGGACAGTATCACTTCCAGAGGAGTCCTAGATTTAGGGCAACCCTCTGGCTCGGCAGCTTCACCTTGGGTCTCCGTTCGGCCCTTAAGCCAAAGGAAACCCCGCAAGTCGCCGAAAACCATCTCCATGTCGGCCCCGAATACTCCGACAAGATGGATCCAGCAGACCTATCGTCTTTGAACAAGCTGCTAGATCGCATCGCCGCCCTGGGGGTCTCAACTGACTATGATCGGATCGGGCTTAAACCCGATCAGAGAGAAATCAAATCTCCACCAATCACCCATCAGGTAGCGGTTGTGGAGGAACAAGCCGACAATAACTCTTCTCCTACGTTGAGGACAAATTATGTTCAGATTTCCGAGTCTAGAGATCCGGGTACCCATCTTCGGGAGGACACTCCTTGTCCTTCGAACACAAATTGGACGTGAAGCCTGATAATTCACCGGTCACTCCGGAGCCCGGGCCGGTAACCCCAGAAATTCTTCAAACTCCGGATTCCATAGTGGGATAGGGTGCAAATTTAAGCTTGCCCACCCACCACAAGCAATAATTGCCAAGCAATTCCGGCCCTCCAGACATATGTGACCTAATGTATGTGCGGCAGTAGCCTCGAGAGACAGTCCATCACTTTTGGGCGAGATTCCTCGTTAAAAACAAGATAAAAGACTGCTGCGACGAGGCCGCAATTTCAGTATTTCGCAACAACTGTACGGATGAGGGAATCCTTAATGCCCTCAACCGCCGTCGCGTACTACACTTTGCAGATTTGGCACACATAGTATAGAAGTACTGCGCAATGGAAAGCGCCTGGAAAACTCAAACGGCTCGCTGGGAACCGCAGGCCTTTAAGCCATATCCCGGACGAGCAAAAAGGATGCCCCCTCGCGGGTCACCTGATCGTCACCCCGTAGACAAGAAAATTAAGCCCTTTACGGGACATAGAACTGTCTTCGAGGAATGGATCGATAGGCCATGTAAAATACACATGACACTGAATACCGAACCAACGCATAGCCTACGGGCATGTTGGATACTCCGGCAAGTTGCCAAAAGCGGCGAAGGTATCCTCACCAACACTACCCCAGAGAAGTACTCTTCGGAGGACGACGATCCCGAAGTATTCATGGTCTTCGAGGCCTTCTCATCAAATAATCGGCGCAAACGGGCGCTCCGCGACCTCGTCGAAGTCTGCCAGGTAGCAGCAATAAACCCTTGAAACGATATGGCAATTACTTTCAATGCCGATGACGAACCAAGATCCCGCTCAGTCCGGGCACCAGCCGCTCTGGTCCTAAACCCAATCATGGATGGCTTTCGGCTCACTAAGTGCTAATGGACGGTGGTAGCGGACTAAACCTCATCTATGAGGACACGCTCAATAAAATGCAAATGGACAGGAGTTGCATTGAGCAGAGCAATACACCCTTCAGGGGAATCATCGCTAGTAGAGAAGCAAGATGCTCAGGGAAAATTAAACTGGATGTGGTATTCCGCACACCAGAAAACTATAGGTCCGAAGAGATAATCTTCCAGGTGGCTCCTTTCAACAGCAGATATCATGCCCTGTTAGGGCGAGATGCATTCACACACTTTCAAGCTATACCTCATTACGGGTATATGAAGCTCAAAATGCCCGGGCCCAATGGTGTTATCACTATCTCCAGTGATCCGGACATAGCACTCCGCGCCAAAAATAAAACCACATCCCTGGCCCTTGAGGCACTGTCCGAAGCCCTAGCGGCCAAAGAACTCACCGCTCTGCGTTCCACAGTGGATAGGGATGACGTAATTCTTGATAAAAGGCCTAAATCCACCTCTTTCTAGCCAGCTGACGAAATAGTCAAATTTCAAGTCCACCCGACGGATCCCAAGAAAAGAGCTTCCATTGGGGCACAGTTGGACCCGACGGCCGACGCCGCATTACGCGCGAGAACTGGTACATCTTCGCCTGGCACCCCTCGGATATGCCAGGAATCCCATGCGCGCTGGCCGAACACAGTCTCAATATACCAAGGGATACAAGCCGGTCAAGCAAACACTCCGGCGATTTTTGGAACCCAAACGACAAGCTATGGGGGAGGAGCTAGCCAAGCTACTCGAAGCTGGGTTTATCAGAGAGATCAAACATCCGGACTGGCTAGCAAACCTTGTCATGGAACCAAAGAAGGATAAATCCTGGCACCTATGTGTCGATTTCAAAGACCTTAACAAGGCCTGCCCTAAGGACCCCTTCGCACTACCTCGCATCGACCAAATTGTCGATGCAACCGCAGGACACGATTCACTGTGTTTCCTCGACGCATACTCCGGATACCATCAAATTAATATGAAGGAATCCGACCAAGCCGCAACGGCATTCATCACCCCGTATGGGCCTTTCTGCTTCAACACTATGCCTTTCGGGCTCAAGAACGCTGGTGCCACTTACCAGCGCATGATTCAAACGTTCCCGGAAAAGCAAATCGGCAAGACTGTGGAGGCATATGTAGATGACGTAGTCATCAAAACCAAGCATGTTGAATCATTGGTGGACGACTTACGCCTTACATTCGACAACCTTCGAACATATGACATAAGGCTCAATTCGGAAAAGAGCGTTTTCAGCATTCCCCCTGGCAAACTGCTCGGGTTTATTGTCTCCAATAGAGGAATTGAAGCAAACTGAGCCAAAATCCGAGCCCTGTCACAATTGGCAACACCAAATGACCTCAAGCAGGTCAAAAACTAGCCGGGTGCATGGCAGCTTTGAGCCGCTTTATCTCCAGACTAGGAGAAAAGGCATTGCCATTGTATCGCCTGCTCCGACGCACTGACCACTTTGCGTGGACGGACACTGCAACAGCCGGACTGGAGGAAATAAAAACTTTGCTAGCACGCAACCCCATCCTGGCCGCACCAAATGTCGGCGATCCAATGTTGCTCTACATATCTGCAACTCACCAGGTGGTGAGTGCGGTGCTCGTCATTGAACGAGAGGAAGAGGGGCATAAGTTCCCACTCCAAAAACCAGTATACTACGTATCAACGTTCCTTACACCATGCAAATACCGATACCTGCATTATCAGAAGATGGCATATGCGGTCTTTATGGCATGCCGCAAACTGCGGCACTACTTTCAAGAATGCTCAATCACGGTGGCCTCAGAAGTACCACTCAATGATATTATAAACAACCGGGACGCCACCGGCCGGATTGCCAAATGGGCCATTGAGCTCTTACCATTTGAAATAACGTACAAACCACGCCGAGCCATTAAATCTCAGGTGTTGGCTGACTTCCTCGCCGAATGGACAGAGGCCGAACTCCCTAAAGAGTACGGCACGTATTCCAACTGGGTGATGCACTTCAATGGCTCCAAAATGCTAGCCGGACTTGGGGCTGGTGTCGTTTTGACATCCCCCATAGGAGACACAGTCCGTTATGTGCTCCAAATACTGTATACAGACTCTAACAACGCCGCCGAATACGAGGCCCTATTGCATGGTCTCCGGATGGCTGTCTCCATGGGCATACAACGCCTTGAGGTGCGCGGGGATTCAAATGATTCAAAACCTTGCAATGTCCCAAATAAATGGAGAATTCAATGCAAAAGACCCGAAGATGGCGGCTTACCACAACGCCGTACTCAAAATATCAGCTCGGTTTGAGGGGCTCGAGTTTCATCACATGGCTCGAGAGAGTAATCAAGCCGCGGACATCCTTGCTCGCATGGGCGCTAAACGCGACCCCGTCCCACCCAACACCTTTGTGGAAAGGCTCTTCAAGCCATCCGTGGTGTGGCAGGATGAGATCGGCAACACTAGTCTGGAGCCGATCATACCCCCAGATTCCGAACACAGTCCTGATATCATCGGGGGCTCGGGCACCGAAATAACACCATCGGCCCATGAAATCATGGCCGTAATTGCCCCATGGGCCAAGCCTTTCCTTGCCTACCTGACTAGGAATGACCTCCCCGAGGATCAGATTGAGGCCCGTCATATCGTTCGACGCTCGAAGGCCTACAAAGTTCACGAAGGAGAATTGTACAAGAAAAGTACTACCTGAGTCCTTCAAAGATGCATCTCCGAAGAAGAGGGACGACAACTCTTGGCTGAAATACAAGCTGGTCTTGGCGGCCATCACGCCGCAGCTCGGGCCCTTGTAAGCAAGGCCTTCTGTACGGGTTTCTTTTGTCCCACGGCCCGAGCAGATGCACAGGACCTCGTACAGCGCTGCGTTGGATGCCGGGTTTTCGCTAATCAAAGCCATATGCCGCCCACTGCCCTACGAACAATACCCATCACCTGGCCCTTTGCGGTCTGGGGGCTCTACATGGTCGGACCTCTTAAAGGGGGAAACCATAAGAAGAAATACTTATTGGTTATGGTTGACAAGTTCACTAAGTGGATAGAAGCCAAAGCAGTTAAAACGGCTAAAGCCGGACCAGTGATAGACTTTATAACCGGCGCTGTACACCGTTATGGTGTCCCACACAGTATTATTACTGACAACGACTCTAACTTTATAGCCGATGAGGTGAAAACTTGGTGCGCCAATTTGGGCATCAAGCTCGATGACGCCTCCGTATATCACCCTCAGACAAACGGTCAGGTCGAATGGGCTAACGACATGATAATGAGCGGCATCAAACCCAGACTAGTGCGATCTCTGCAAGAATCAGAAAACACTAGGTCGAGGAACTCGATTCTGTACTCTGGGGGCTGTGGACCACGCCCAATCGCACGACTGGATATACACCTTTTTTCATGGTGTACGGTGCGGAGGCGGTCTTGCCTTGTGACATTATTCACGACTCACCTCGCATGCGCATGTACGAAGAGAGAGAAGTCGAGCTTGATCGGCAGGACGACTTGGACGGCCTGGAGGAGGAGCGCGATGTTGCGAAGGCTCCTTCCGCATTCTATCAATAGCAGGCTCGGCGATATGAAAGAAGAAGAGTACGGGCAAAGACTTACAATGTCGGTGAACTCGTTCTACGCCTACCAGAGAAGAAAAAGGACATGCTCAAGCCCAAATGGGAGGGTCCCTTCATTATAGATGAAGTTCTCACTGGAGGAGCCTATCGCCTTCGCAATGCTTCGGATAATTGCTTGGAGCCAAACCCATGGAACGCTGCAAGGCTCCGAAGATTCTACACCTAAAGTCCGCACATATACCCTTTTTTCCACGTTCCTTCTTTTCTCTCTTTCACTGTTTTCTTTTTTCTCATTTCTATATGACTTTTGGCTCATGTTCGGATAAACCGCACACCTGAGGGTATACATCCTTAAATGTACATACCCCACAATACCTGGGGGCTTCTTTTCACAAGAAGCTTATTATTATTTTTCGAGCATCAAGCTCACCCTATATATGTGTCGTCTACTCATATATGTCTTTTCTTCGCCATTATATGCACCTTTATGACTTAAGTTTTTGCTAAGCTAGGTTGCCTGGCTCCTGTGCTTATGCCCTACGTTCCTGCTTGTTCGACTAGGGCATAAAGGGAGCACCTCTGTGATTGTTACAGCCGGGTTATCCGGACGTGTACCTCAGACGGGTGAAGCCGAAAGCTAGCATTCTTAAGGGAATGATTGGTCAGTGAGCAAAAGATGAACTGCCCTCGTTGCAATACAAAACCCCAGACTACCCTCGTTGAATATGCCGCCTCTCAGCTTTCTGTTCTCCTTTAGGGCGTCCGCAAGTTGGGATCGCACGTCTTTCAGCTCTTCGCCGAGCTGGGTGTTGGCATCCTGCAGCTTGTTCTTCTCGTCCCTGGTCCATGTCAGTACACGTTGACCAGCGGCCTCTTGCCTTTCGGCATGTTCTTTATCCGCCTGCGCGACCTTTAGTTTCTCTTCCAGCTGATCCGACGATCCTGCCATCGTAAACTATGAGAGTGTTTATTCACATAAACACTACCGGCACATGATTATATTTTCCGGACAGAAGGGGACATTACTAGTCGGCGCCTCCTTGGATTTCTCCAGTTTGGCGGTAACAGCAGTCAGCTGGGTCCGACATTGTTCTAGCTCCCGAGATAGCATGTTGTTCTTCTCCGTGAGTACCTGATTATACATCGATCCTTAAAATCAGTTGCTTCAACTGTTTTCAATTCTCGAGGGCTACTGGTATAGGGCTATTAAATCTACACAAAATGATCTTACCCGCATATCCTGTGAAAGCTGGTAAGTGGCTCCAGCAAGCCCATCCCGAGCAGCTCGGATATATGCATCCGCTGAGCTGAAGGCATTGAATGCCTCTTCAGTAAAGTTAGGATCGCGCATAGCTGCCCTCTGGCGCCGATGGTTCATTGCACTCTCCACTTCGGAGTTGGTGACAGATACATTATCTGAATCGTCGAAGAGAGGACAATCCGGCATGGCACCCGTATCAACTCTAACCCTTGAGGCAGGGTCCGGGGTCGGGTTGGTGGACATATGTCCGGCAAGGTCTCCGGATACAGTCCAGTGAATGCTCTTCCTGAAATATGGCACAGCAGAAAACGTCACAGTTCGATATGTTTGCCGCAGGACGTATTGAAAATCGTACCTTTTTTATGAAGGTAGGGGCTTGGAAGTATCGCCGTCCGCCTTTCTTTTCGAAGACCCGCCTTGTGTCGGCGTACCCTTCTTAAGGGGCAATCCCGATGCGGCGTGGCGAGACGAGCGCCGCCCCTTTGAAGCACGAGACGGTGCAGTGGGTGAGGCGTGATGGGAAAACTCTTTTGGAGGAGACGCTCCCTGGGCATTTACATGGGAAGAAGGGAGAAGGCCGGGGTAATCGGCTACAACTGCCACTTCTGTGCCGTCGTAGCTCGCCTGATAGAAGACCCCCTCCTTGAGCTCCACGGATATATCCGGATCCTCCTCAAATCCGGGATCTAGGTCCCGAATATGGTCCTCCGACTGTGGAGCAGGGCTATAGATCCCCGCAGTGGCCTTCCTCCATTCCTGTTAAAAGTGGTCGGGTTAAGTTCAACTAGTTGCGACTCAGGAAGAGGATTGAGTGAGGTTCCGGATTAAAAGCTTACCCAGCTAGGGGGGTTGTACATGGAAAAGCCCTCTCGGCACTTAAGGCGAGTGAATTCCTCTTTCTCCCCTTTATAAAGATCAGCCAACATGGCAGCCAGGGCAGCAAAGTTGTCCGGACCCTTGCGCCCATAGCGAGATGTATCATCCTCCCCGTTGTAATTCCACATGGGGAGTCCCCTGGATTGGAGTGGCTAAACACCTCACGTTATGGAAACCGCCATGACCTCAATTATGGACAGTCTGGATTGGGCGAGTATTTTTATCTTGTTCATTAACACCTTAACCTCCGCACTATCTGCCTCCTCGAGGCTCCGGGGGCGCCAGCTGTGGCGCTTTTTTAACGGAGCATTGGAAAATTCAGGAAGGCCTCGTCGGATTGGGTCCAAGAGAATGACGTCTTCAATATAAAACCACTCCGAGGGCCACTCTTCGGATGCCTTCTTCGGAGTGCCGGATAGGTATCCTGTCACGGCTATGCGCCATACTTCGGTACCGCCCACTCGAATATGGATCCGTTTTGGGAGCGAGGGACGAGGCAGCAAAGCTTCCTCCATAGCTTGAAATGGGCCTCGGAGCCTAGGAACAGCTCGCAGAGAGCGACGAATCCCGCGATGTGCAGAATGGAGCCTGGCGTGAGATTGTGTAGATGGAGGCCACGGTACTCCAGGAGACCTCGGAGGAACAGATGGATTGGGAATCCAACGCCTCTTAAGAGAAAGTAAATGAAGCACACTCGCTCCCCTTCTGAAGGATTCGGGAAATTTTCTGCCAGGGCTTCGCCAGTAAAAGAAGTTAATCCCGCCCGAACGGGGACTAGTTCCGCAGGGGGGAGATAGCCCTGCACCTGGAGCTTGGTCAACTGGGCATGGGATACAGAGCAGCTCTCCTAATTGCCTTTTGAGGGCCGTGGGGGCGGGAGGAAGAACTAGGAGCGCTGGCCATGATTGCGTGGTTTCTTGAGGCAAGTTCGAAGGATTTTCGCCTGGTATGGAATGGCATCTGAGATCTAATCTCCTTAAATAGACACCTTCCATACGCTGTTGAGGGCTTATCTGTAAAAGCGCTTGGACCCTGTGTATTCATTTGCCACGTGGAAAATGAGGCGACGGAAGCACAGAAGCTGAAGGGTATGACATTTAGTGTACAACCGAGTGATGACCCACAAGTATAGGGGATCTATCGTAGTCCTTTTGATAAGTAAGAGTGTCGAAACCAACGAGGAGCAGAAGGAAATGACAAGCGGTTTTCAGTAAGATATTCTCTGCAAGCACTGAAATTATCGGTAACAGATAGTTTTGTGATAAGGTAATTTGTAACTGGTAACAAGCAATGAAAGTAAATAAGGTGCAGCAAGATGGCCCAATCCTTTTTAGCAAAGGACAAGCCTGGACAAACTCTTATATGAAGGAAAACGCTCCCGAGGACACATGGGAATTATCGTCAAGCTAGTTTTCATCACGCTCATATGATTCGCGTTCGTTACTTTGATAATTTGGTATGTGGGTAGACCGGTGCTTGGGTGCTATCCTTTCTTGGACAAACATCCCACTTATGATTAACCCCTATTGCAAGCATCCGCAACTACAAAAGAAGTATTAAGGTAAACCTAACCATAGCATGAAACATATGGATCCAAATCAGCCCCTTACGAAGCAACTCATAAACTAGGGTTTAAGCTTCTGTCACACTAGCAACCCATCATCTACTTATTACTTCCCAATGCCTTCCTCTAGGCCCAAATAGTGGTGAAGTGTCACGTAGTCGACGTTCACATAACACCACTAGAGGAGAGACATCATACATCTCATCAAAATATCGAACGAATACCAAATTCACATGACTACTAATACCAAGACTTCTCCCATGTCCTCAGTAACAAACGTAACTAGTCACAAATCATATTCATGTTCATAATCAGAGGGGTATTAATATGCATAATGGATCTGAACATATGATCTTCCACCAAGTAAACCAACTAGCATCAACTACAAGGAGTAATCAACACTACTAGCAACCCACAGGTAGCAATCTGAGGCTTTGGGACAAAGATTGGATACAAGAGATGAACTAGGGTTTGAGAGGAGATGGTGCTGGTGAAGATGTTGATGGAGATTGACCCCCTCCCGATGAGAGGATCGTTGGTGATGACGATGGCGATGATTTCCCTCTCCCGGAGGGATGTTTCCCCGACAGAACAGCTCCGCCGTAGCCCTAGATTGGTTCCGCCAAGGTTCCGCCTCGTGGCGGCGGTGTTTCGTCCCGAGAGCTTGCTTATGATTTTTTCCAGGGTAAATGACTTCATATAGCAGAAGATGGGCACCGGAGGCCTGCGAGGGGGCCCACGAGGCAGGGGCGCGCCCAGGGGGGTAGGGCGCGCCGCCACCCTCGTGGCCAGGGTGTGAGCCCCCTCTGGTACTTTCTTCGCTCAGTATTATTTATTAATTCCAAAAATGACTTCCGTGAAGTTTCAGGAATTTTGGAGCTGTGCAGAATAGGTCTATAATATTTGCTCCTTTCCTAGCCCAGAATTCCAGCTGCCGGCATTCTCCCTCTTCATGTAAACCTTGTAAAATAAGAGAGAATAGGCATAAGTATTGTGACATAACGTGTAATAACAGCCCATAATGCTATAAATATCGATATAAAAGCATGATGCAAAATGGACGTATCAACTCCCCCAAGCTTAGACCTCGCTTGTCCTCAAGGGAAGCCGATAACGATAAATATGTCCACATGTTTAGAGGTAGAGGTGTCGATAAAATAAAATACGGACATGAGGGCATCATAATCATTCTTATAACAGCAACACACACACACACATATATATATATATTGTCATATGATTTCGTATGCTCAAGTGATAATCTATTCACAATGTCAATTATGAATCAGAAACTTCATTGAGAACAAACAAACTATAATCTCAGTCATTGAAGCAATTGCAATTTATCATAACATCGGAAAGAGTCAATATAAGAGGTTTTCAGCAAGTCAACATACTCAACTATCATTTAGTCTTTCACAACTGCTAACACTCATGCAATACTTGTGGTTACCGAGTTTTAATCAGACACAGAGAAAGATAGGGGCTTATAGTTTCACCTCCCAACCTTTTACCTCAAGGGTAATGTCAACAATAATAGCTCATACTAACTTATATCCAATTGGGTATATATATCAGGATCTTTCCAACACAATGTGCTTGCCAAAGGATAAAATGTAAAAAGGAAAGGTGAAGATCACCATGACTCTTGCATAAGGTAAAAGAAAAAGATAGGCCCTTCACAGAGGGAAGCAGAGGTTGTCATGCGCTTTCATGGTTGGATGCACGAAATCTTAATGCAAAAGAATGTCACTTTATATTGCCACTTGTGATATGGACCTTTATTATGCAGTCCGTCGCTTTTATTTCTTCCACATCACAAGATCGTATAAAGCTTATTTTCTCCACACTAATAAATCATACATATTTAGAGAGCAATTTTTATTGCATGCACCGATGACAACTTACTTGAAGGATCTTACTCAATCCATAGGTAGATATGGTGGACACTCATGGCAAAACTGGTTTAAGGATATTCGGAAGCACAAGTAGTATCTCTACTTGGTGCAAATAATTGGCTAGCATGAGGGAGAAAGGCAAGCTCAACATGTTGGATGATCCATGACAATATACTTTATTTCGGATATAAGAAAACATAACCCATTACATTGTCTTCCTTGTCCAACATCAACTCTTTAGCATGTCATATTTTAATGAGTGCTCACAATCATAAAAGATGTCCAAGATAGTATATTTATATGTGAAACCTCTCTTTCTTTATTACTTCCTATTAATTGCAATGATGACCAAAACTGCGTTTGTCAACTCTCAACAACTTTTATTCATCATACTCTTTATATGTGAAGTCATTACTCTCCACAAGATCAATATGATCTCTTTGTTTCTTTTTATTCTTTCTCTTTTCTTTAATTCCCCCAAGATCATAGCAAGATAATCAAGCCCTTGACTCAACACTAATCTTTATTATATATAGCTCACGAACTCGATTACATAGAAGGATCATAAGACAAAACTCAAAACTAAATCATACTAAAGCTTTATTCTACTAGATCAAGATATTACCAAAAGGATCGAACTAAGAAAAAGGGTAAAGATAGGAGTGTGATGGTGATACGATACCGGGGCACCTCCCCCAAGCTTGGCGGTTGCCAAGGGGAGTGCCCATACCCATGTGATTATATCTCTTTTGCCAGTGATGAAGGTGGTGATGATGATGATGGGTAGTCGCACATCGAGCGCAGGAGATCCTCCAATTTGCGGATAATACCTTTGAGTGCGATGATATGATCCTTCAACAAAATATTTTCATGTGTGAGATACTTGTTTTGTATACGAGCTAACTCAATCATCTTGAAAGCTTCAATTTCGGTTGGGGTAAAGAGAGGTGGAAGGATGTCCTCTTCTTCTGCTGCCGGCGCTTGATCCTCCTTGGCCTTCTTGATTCCTTCATCCTTGTTGATCTCCACGGGTTCTTCTCTCTTCAGCTCTATCTTCATTAGCCAAGCATCGTTGCCCTCATTGTTGGAGGAGGGGGGCGACATGATGCCTGGCCTTGACAACTCTGGCAGAAAATAGCTTGAAACAAGAACAGAGGATAATTGCGTGATACAGTGGTCAAAACCTTCGGGAGATTATATAGTGAATTTTTACCGACCAAAAGAAGTATCGTGCAAGAAAACAGAGTCCGGAGGGCACACGAGGTGCCCATGAGGCAGGGGGGCGCCCAGGGGGGTAGGGCGCGCCCTCCACCCTCGTGGAAGCCTCGTGTCCTTCCCGGATTACTTCTTATTTTCCTATTTTCTTAAATATTCCAAAACGGAGAAAAAATGCCATTAGAACTGTTTTGGAGTCGGTTTACTTACCGTACCACATACCCATTCCTTTTCGGAGTCTGAAACATTCTGGAAAGTGTCTCTTATGTATTCCTCCGGGGTTATGGTTTCAATAACATTAGTTTCAACGTTTATGGGATTACCTGAGATATAATGTTTGATTCTTTGACCGTTCACCTCCTTCGGATTTGTGCCTTCGAAGTTGTTGATTTTTATGGCACCGGAATGATAGACCTCCTCGATAACGTAAGGACCTTCCCATTTCGAGAGAAATTTTCCTGCAAAAAATCTTAAACGAGAGTTGTATAGCAATACATAATCACCTACATTAAACTCACACTTTTGTATCCTTTTGTCATGCCATCTTTTAACCTTTTCTTTAAACGGTTTGGCATTCTCGTAGGCCTGGGTTCTCCATTCATCAAGTGAGCTAATGTCAAATAGCCTCTTCTCACAGGCAAGTTTGAAATCATAACTGAGCTCTTTAATGACCCAATATGCCTTATGTTCTAGTTCGAGAGGTAGGTGACATGCTTTTCCATAAACTATTTTATACAGAGACATACCCATAGGATTTTTATATGCAGTTCTATAGGCCCATAATGCATCATCAAGTTTCTTGGACCAATTCTTTCTAGATCTATTAACAGTCTTTTGCAAAATTAATTTGAGCTCTCTATTACTCAATTCTACTTGACCACTAGATTGTGGGTGATAAGGGGATGCGGTTCTATGATTAACATCATACTTAGCAAGCATTTTACGAAAAGCACCATGAATAAAATGTGAACCACCATCAGTCATTAAATATCTAGGGACTCCAAACCTCAGAAAAATAACTTCTTTAAGCATCTTAATAGAGGTGTTATGATCAGCACTACTAGTTGGAATAGCTTCTACCCACTTAGTAACGTAATCAACAGCAACTAAAATATGTGTATATCCATTAGAGGAAGGAAACGGTCCCATATAATCAAAGCCCCAAACATCAAATGGTTCAATAACAAGTGAATAATTCATAGGCATTTCTTGACGTCTACTAATATTACCAATTCTTTGACATTCATCACAAGATAACACAAACTTACGGGCATCTTTGAAGAGATTAGGCCAATAAAAACCGGATTGCAATACCTTATGTGCAGTTCTATCTCCAGCGTGGTGTCCTCCATAAGCTTCGGAGTGACACTTGTGTAGGATCTGTTCCTGTTGCTCAGGTATAAAACGTCTAATAACACCATCTACTCCTTCTTTATAAAGGTGTGGTTCATCCCAGAAGTAATGTCTTAAATCATAGAAAAACTTTTTCTTTTGCTGGTATGTGAAACTAGGTGGTATAAATTTAGCAACAATATAATTGGCATAATCAGCATACCATGGAGCAGTACTTGAAGCATTTATGACAGCTAATTGTTCATCAGGAAAGCTATCATCAATAGGTAGTGGGTCATCAAGAACATTCTCTAACCTAGACAAGTTGTCTACAACGGGGTTCTCAGCTCCCTTTCCATCAATAATATGCAAATCAAATTCTTGTAGCAAGAGAACCCATCTAATAAGTCTAGGCTTAGCATCTTTCTTTTCCATAAGGTATTTAATAGCAGCATGATCAGTGTGAATAGTTACATTAGAATCAACAATATAAGGTCTGAACTTATCACAAGCAAAAACAACTGCTAAAAATTCTTTTTCAGTAGTAGCATAATTTCTCTGGGCATTGTCTAGAGTTTTACTAGCATATTGAATGACATTTAATTTCTTATCAACTCTTTGCCCTAGAACAGCACCTACAGCATAATCACTAGCATCACACATAATTTCAAAGGGTAAATTCCAATCAGATGGTTGAACGATAGGTGCAGAAATTAATGCTTTCTTAAGTATTTCAAATGCCTCTACACAATCATCATCAAAGACAAAATGAATATCTTTTTGTAATAGATTGGTCAGAGGCCGAGAGATTTTTGAGAAGTCCTTAATGAACCTCCTATAAAAACCGACATGACCAAGGAAGCTTCTTATACCTTTAATGTCCTTGGGGCACGGCATCTTTTCAATAGCATCAACTTTAGCTTTGTCAACTTCAATACCTCTTTCAGAAATTTTATGCCCCAAGACAATACCTTCATTAACCATAAAGTGGCACTTCTCCCAATTCAAGACAAGGTTAGTTTCTTCACATCTCTGCAAAACTCGATCAAGGTTGCTCAAGCAATCATCAAAAGAGGATCCATAAACAGAGAAATCATCCATGAAAACCTCACAAATCTTTTCACAAAAGTCAGAGAATATAGCCATCATGCATCTTTGAAAGGTAGCAGGTGCATTACATAAACTAAAAGGCATACGTCTATAAGCAAAGGTACCGAAAGGGCAAGTAAAAGTGGTCTTTTCTTGATCCTCAGCTAACACATGTATTTGAGAGAAACCAGAGTAACCATCTAGAAAGCAAAAATGTGTATGTTTGGATAATCTTTCTAGCATTTGATCAATGAAAGGCAAAGGGTAATGATCTTTTTAGTAGCTTTATTTAATTTGTGAAAATCAATTACCATCCTATAACCTGTAATAATTCTTTGCGGAATCAATTCATCTTTATCATTAGGAACGACAGTAATACCTCCCTTCTTAGGGACACAATTGATAGGGCTTACCCACTGACTATCAGCAACGGGATAAATTATACCTGCTTCAAGGAGCTTTAATATTTCCTTTCTTACCACTTGTATCATCTTAGGATTTAACCGTCGTTGGTGATCAATAACTGGCTTGGCGTCTTTCTCCAAGTTTATTTTGTGTTGACATAGAGTGGGACTAATGCCCTTAAGATCATCAAGAGTATATCCAATAGCAGCATGGTGCTCCTTTAGAGTTTTCAATAATTTCTCTTCTTCATGCTCTGAAAGGTTAGCACTAATAATAACAGGATATATCTTCTTTTCATCAAGATAAGCATATTTAAGAGTATCAGGTAATGGTTTAAGCTCAAACATGGGATCACCCTTGGGTGGAGGAGGATCCCCTAGGATTTCAACAGGCAAGTTGTGTTTCAGAATAGGTCCCTGTTTAAAGAATACTTCATCTATTTCTCTTCTTTCATTGATGAACATATCATTTTCATGGTCTAGAAAATATTGTTCTAAAGGATCATTAGGAGGCACGACAATAGAAGCAAGACCAATAATTTCATCTTTACTAGGCAATTCCTCATCACGGGGTTGTCTACGAAATTTAGCAAAATTAAACTCATGAGACATATCACCCAAACCAATAGTATAGTATCCTTTTCGCAGTCTATCCTAGCATTAACAGTGTTCAAGAAGGGTCTACCAAATATAATGGGACAAAAGCTATCTTGTGGGGAACCAAGAACAAGAAAATCAGCAGGATATTTAACCTTCCCACACAAGACTTCAACATCTCTAACAATCCCAATCGGTGAAATAGTATCTCTATTGGCAAGCTTAATTGTAACATCAATTTCTTCTATCTCTGCAGGTGCAATATCATGCATAATTTCTTTGTATAAAGAATGAGGTATTGCACTAGCACTAGCACCCATATCACATAAGCCATGATAACAATGATCTCCTATTTTAACAGAAATAACAGGCATGCCTACAACAGGTCTATGTTTATCTTTAGCACCAGGTTTAGCAATTCTAGCAGTCTCTTCACAGAAGTAAATAACATGCCCATCGATATTATCGGCCAAGAGATCTTTAACCATAGCAATATTAGGTTCAACTTTAACTTGCTCAGGAGGTTTGTGTGTCCTAATATTACTTTTGTTGACTACAGTTGAAGCTTTAGCATGATCCTTTATTCTAACAAGGTAAGGTGGTTTCTCAACATAAGCAGTAGGAACAATAGGATCATTATAAGTGATAGTCTTTTCTTCAACTTTAATAGGTGCAACTACTTTTAATTCAATGGGCGGATTATATTTAACCCACTTCTCCTTAGGGAGATCAACATGAGTAGCAAATGATTCACAGAAAGAAGCTACTATCTCATAGTCAAGTCCATATTTAGTGCTAAATTCACGGAAAGCATCGGTATCCATAAAAGATTTAACACAGTCAAACTTGGGTGTTATACCTGACTCCTTACCTTCGTCGAGATCCCAATCTTCAGAGTTGCGTTTAATTCTTTCCAATAAATCCCATTTGAATTCAATAGTCTTCATCATAAAAGAGCCAGTGCAAGAAGTATTGAGCATGGAGCGATTATTGAGAGAAAGCCGAGCATAAATTTTTTGAATAATCATTTCTCTTGAGAGCTCATGATTGGGGCATGAATATAACATTAACTTAAGCCTCTCCCAAGCTTGAGCTATGATTTCTCCTTCACGAGGCCAAAAATTATATATATAATTACGATCACGATGAACAAGATGCATAGGGTAAAACTTCTGATGAAATTCCAATTTCAATCGTTTGTAGTCCCATGATCCCATATCATCACATAGCCTATACCATGTCAATGCCTCTCCCTTCAAAAATAAAGGGAAGACCTTATTCTTGATAACATCATCGGGCATACCTGCAAGCTTAAATAATCCACAAACTTCATCCACATAGATTAGGTGTAAATCGGGATGCAATGTTCCATCTCCTGCAAAAGGATTAGCTAGCAGATTCTCTATCATACCCGAAGGAATTTCAAAGTAAACATTTTCAGTAGGTTCAGTAGGTTGAGGGGTAACTAATTGTGGTTTCGGGCGAGGTGAAGATACCCCGAACAAACCCCTCAAAGGATTGTTTTCCATAGTAACAAGTGACAGTAAATTTTAGCACACTATAAATTTTTTCTTACCAAATTCCACCTACCAAAGGCGCTTCACTCCCTGGCAATGGCGCCAAAAAAGAGTCTTGATGACCCACAAGTATAGGGGATCTATCGTAGTCCTTTCGATAAGTAAGAGTGTCGAACCCACCGAGGAGCAGAAGGAAATGACAAGCGGTTTTCAGTAAGGTATTCTCTGCAAGCACTGAAATTATCGGTAACAGATAGTTTTGTGATAAGGTAATTTGTAACGGGTAACAAGTAATGAAAGTAAATAAGGTGCAGCAAGATGGCCCAATCCTTTTTGTAGCAAAGTACAAGCCTGGACAAACTCTTATATGAAGGAAAACGCTCCCGAGGACACATGGGAATTATCGTCAAGCTAGTTTTCATCACGCTCATATGATTCGCGTTCGTTACTTTGATAATTTGGTATGTGGGTGGACCGGTGCTTGGGTGTTGTCCTTTCTTGGACAAACATCCCAATTATGATTAACCCCTATTGCAAGCATCCGCAACTACAAAAGAAGTATTAAGGTAAACCTAACCATAGCATGAAACATATGGATCAGAATCAGCCCCTTATGAAGCAACTCATAAACTAGGGTTTAAGCTTCTGTCACTCTAGCAACCCATCATCTACTTATTACTTCCCAATGCCTTCCTCTAGGCCCAAATAATGGTGAAGTGTCATGTAGTCGACGTTCACATAACACCACTAGAGGAGAGACAACATACATCTCATCAAAATATTGAACGAATACCAAATTCACATGACTACTAATAGCAAGACTTCTCCCACGTCCTCAGGAACAAACATAACTACTCACAAATCATATCCATGTTCATAATCAGAGGGGTATTAATATGCATAATGGATCTGAACATATGATCTTCCACCAAGTAAACCAACTAGCATCAACTACAAGGAGTAATCAACACTACTAGCAACCCACAGGTAGCAATCTGAGGCTTTGGGACAAAGATTGGATACAAGAGATGAACTAGGGTTTGAGAGGAGATGGTGCTGGTTAAGATGTTGATGTAGATTGACCTCCTCCCGATGAGAGGATCGTTGGCGATGATGATGGCGATGATTTCCCCCTCCCGGAGGGATGTTTCCCCGGCAGAATAGCTCCGCCGGAGCCCTAGATTGGTTCCGCCAAGGTTCTGCCTCATGGCGGCGGTGTTTCGTCCCGAAAGCTTGCTTATGATTTTTTCCAGGGTAAATGACTTCATATAGCAGAAGATGGGCACCGGAGGCCTACCAGGGGGCCCACGAGGCAGGGGCGCGCCCAGGGGGTAGGGCGCACCCCCCACCCTCGTGGCCAGTGTGTGGGCCCCCTCTGGTACTTTCTTCGCTCAGTATTTTTTATTAATTGCAAAAATGACTTCCGTGAAGTTTCAGGACTTTTGGAGCTGTGCAGAATAGGTCTCTAATATTTGCTCATTTTCCAGCCCAGAATTCTAGCTGCCGGCATTCTCCCTCTTCATGTAAACCTTGTAAAATAAGAGAGAATATGCATAAGTATTGTGACGTAACGTGTAATAACAGCCCATAATGCAATAAATATCGATATAAAAGCATGATGCAAAATGGACGTATCACCGAGCTGTTCGAAGAATTCACCTTACCAAGACCGAAGATGTAAGGGCCGAATATAGCCCTTTGGTTCAGATGCTTTGAAGTATTCGATGGAGGAACCCGCATTGCAATGCCGAAGACAATTTGCGCGCCGGACACGTCGTCATTGAAGACTGGTTCGGGGGCTACTGAGGGAGTCCTGGATTACGGGGTCCTCGGGCGTCCGGGCTATGTGACGTGGACCGGACTGATGGGCCGTGAAGATACAAGACGGAAGACTTCCCCCCGTGTCGGAGTAATGGGCCACGGGTAGCCTAACCCGAGCCCCCGAACCTTTTAAGACATCGGGGCCGGCTGCGCCCCCTCAAGGCGTCAAGATGGAGCACTGCCTTCTGGTAGCCGGCCGGCCAAATGGCCGACTGCCGGAAGACGGCTCCAAGGCGGGCCGACTCCTGGCAGGCGGCCTCCGGAGAGGCCGGCTCCTAGCAGTCGGCCCACGGTGCCCTCAGAATTTGCGTCCCCATTAAGAAGACGAGATAGGGTATGGCTACAGCGTAGCCCATCCCCCTGCATCCAGGGCCGGACAAGGCAACAGTGCCCCGTACAGGTGGAGATCTCCGCACGATGCGGCACTGTTGCCTCTCCCCCCTAAACGTCACTCCTGGCAGGCGGAGCCCTGTTCCCACGACGGCCTGTCGGTATGGCTTGCAGACGGTGGGCCCTACCAGGCAGTGAGAGTCCTGAAGGCGGAGGGAGCCAGGGCAGCCGGACCTGAGGGAAGCCAGCTTCCGGCAGGCGGCTTATCCCTCCCTCGGGCCCCGTGCGCCATCAACCAGATGAGACTTGGAGTGGCTACAGTAATCGCCTGCCAGGCGGCGGGACTGTAGCCACGCTCCCCCGACCAAGCATGTGTCATTAGCATCACGGCTACAGTGATCAGTAGCCGGCAGGACCCGTGAGTGGCGGGAGCGGCCTGTCGGCTCCGTACCAGACCGGTCGCCGGGGCCCACCAGGCGGCGGGCCCCAGCAGCCGGCGGAGAAGCCGGTGGCCAGAGACATTGACAGCCGGGTCCTACACCCGGCAGATTACCAATGTACCCCTGGGGTAGGCCTATATAAACCCCTAGAGCACCCATGCAAAGGGTTCGAACCTGTTAGAACTAGACTCACACCTAGAGGAGGAGAGAGCGTGCCTGCCTTCTTCCACCTCTAGCAAACAGCTCGAGGAGCACCATTGTACCACTAGTGCCTTAGTGATCATGCGGAGACCCCGAGGGAGACGAGCTGCGGCAGCGCTTCGGCAGGGCCAGGGGCGCTGCGGCGAGAGGAAGAAGAAGAAGGGAGAGTGGGGTAGAGGGGCGTGCGTGCTTCGCCGCTCCCTCTCCTCTCCCTACTTATAGCCTACGGGCTACGAAGCCGAGGGGGTGGGCGTGGGATCGTGGGATTAACTGTGCCCACGACCCCACGCTCCTGCCTTTACCGCACGGGTTCCAGCGCGCCGTAACTCCGCGGGGAAACTCAACCGCCCGCCTCGGCCGCAGCGGATCCGCTCGTAGGCCAAGGCCCGGTGGTGGCGGGCCCGGCCTGCGGTCGCGTCCCGTCACGCGCGTGGGCTGGCAGGCCGACCCGGCTGGCTGGCGCCATGTGGCATGCCCACGACGGGCAGCGGACCGAGAAACTTAGCAAGCATGCCACCTGGTTCCCACTGAAGCATTTGAAGTTCCAGAAGGATCCGACTGGACGTACCCGACTCCTGCCGACCGGCTCCCTAGAAGTCGGATGGATCTTCCTTCGGAGCACCCGGAGGAGGAAACTGTTGAGGCTCCCCGGCTCCTCAGCCGTGGCCCCTCACCAGCTTCGGGGACTACTGTCGGAGTAATGGGCCACGGGTAGCCTAACCCGAGCCCCCGAACCTTTTAAGACATCGGGGCCGGCTGCGCCCCCTCAAGGCGTCAAGATGGAGCGCCTCCTTCTGGTAGCCGGCCGGCCAAACGGCCGACTGCCGGAAGACGGCTACGCTTAAGAAGACGGCTCCAAGGCGGGCCGACTCCTGGCAGGGGCCTCCAGAGAGGCCAGCTCCTAGCAGTCGGCCCACGGCGCCCTCAAAATCTGCGTCCCCAATAAGAAGACGAGACAGGGTATGGCTATAGCGTAGCCCATCCCCCCGCATCCAGGGCCGGACAAGGCCACAGTGCCCCGTACAGGCGGAGATCTCCGCACGACGCGGCATTGTTGCCTCTCCCCCTAAACGTCACTCCTGACAGGCGGAGCCCTGTTCCCACGACGGCCTGTCGGTACGGCCTGCAGACGGCGGGCCCTACTAGCCAGTGAGAGCCCTGAAGGCGGAGGGAGCCAGGGCAGCCGGACCTGAGGGAAGCCGGCTTCCGGCAGGCGGCTTATCCCTCCCTTCGGGCCCGTGCGCCATCAACCAGATGGGACGCGGAGTGGCTACAGTAATCGCCCGCCAGGCGGCGGGACTGTAGCCATGCTCCCCCGACCAAGCCTGTGTCATTAGCATCACGGCTATAGTGATCAGCAGCCGGCAGGACCCGCGAGCGGTGGGAGCGGCCTGTCGGCTCCGTACCAGACCGGTCAGCGGGGTCCACCAGGCGGCGGGCCCCAGCAGCCGGCGGAGAAGCCGGTGGCCAGAGACATTGACAGCCGGGTCCTACACCCGGTAGATTACCAATGTACCCCTGGGGGGTAGGCCTATATGAACCCCCAGGGCACCCATGCAAAGGGTTCGAACCTGTTACAACTAGACTCACACCTAGAGGAGGAGAGAGCATGCCTGCCTTCTTCCACCTCTAGCAAACAGCTCGAGGAGCACCATTGTACCACTAGTGCCTTAGTGATCATGCGGAGACCCCGCAGAGCAGGACTAGGGGTGTTATCTCCATGGAGAGCCCCGAACCTGGGTAAAGTTCGCCGGCGTACGTGTCTACGCCTCATCCCGCTTCCAGGCACCGACGACGTTCTACTCGCTCCCACCATGATAAGCCATCCTTTGGCATATGTCGCACCCAACCCCCGACATTTGGCGCCCACCGTGGGGTGAGGTGCACCGTCTCCCGGAGACATGCTTTGGACGGGAACCTTGTTCCTTCCCGGCGAGCGCAGCCAGCCCGGCACGCCAGACGGCGTCTGCACCGACGCGCTGCGCGACGCGGAGGTCGCCTGCGCGGCAAGCTGCCTCGCCGATCTTGTTGGCGAGATTCGCCTCTCCGACGAGCCCGCGTCTGATGTGGGCACCGATGGCCCTGAGAGCCGCCTCGATCAGCTCCATGTCACCAGCGAGCCTGCTGCTGACTTGGAGTCGGTTGGCTCCACCGACCTGATGTTGGTTGACTCCGACACGGCGTCGCTCGACGCGTTGCCCTCCAACATGGTGGTCTACGATGAGCCGCTTCCTTGTGCGGACAGCGGCGGCAGCACCATCACGGAGGTGCTCGTCATCAGCCACGGCGAGCACTCTGGCGGAGGTGGCCAGGACCCGTTGCAGACGGCAATGCAAGACCTGGCTGCGCCTATCCCGGAAGACGCCGACACCGAGACGCTGGAAACGCGCCGCGTCCAGCTCGTCGAGAGCGCCAACCGGCTAGCCAGCATGAGACGCCTTTCGGAGGCCTACCAGCGGGAAATGGACCGTGCCGTCGGCGGCACACCGGCTCCTGGTGGGCCTAGCCGCATTGGCTTGGTCCGGCAGCGTGGCGCGACCATCGCCAGCATGTTTGGGACAGATCGTCCCGTCTACGCCACGCCTGCAGAAAACATACGGGCTGCCCAAGCGGCAGCAGACGAGCTAGACAAGCTCGAGGGCGATGAGCGTCGCCACATGACGGAGCAGGTCCAGCAGCTCCTTGACGCGGCTGCTGAGCAGGAAGATGCCGGGTGCCGGACTGGAGCGCCCAACCGGCGAGACGACGATCCGCCTCCTCGACGAGACCAAGGCGCGACATCCCGGACGCCGACTGGTGGCGTCCGCGACAAAAGAGACAGGAGCCGGCTGCCAGCCGCAGCCGGACTCGCATCACCATCGAGCGCGACCAAGACGGCCACCCAAGAGTAGTGCAGCGACGAGACGACTGTCCGCCTCCTCCTCCCCGCAGGGAGAGGCGCATTTCCCCGCCGCCTGTTGATCACCCGTCACTCGGCGACCGCCTTGGCCACCGAGAAGGAATCGGGGAAAATGACGCCCGCCACCGGATCGATCGCCTCAATCGGTCCCTGGCGCTAGAAGAAGATGATGAGCTGGGTCCGCCTTGCTTCGGCCCCCGGATCCGAGACGAACCTTTCCCCAAAGGGTTCACGCTCCCGAGAGATACACCCAAGTACACCGGCTCCGTGAAGCCGGAGGACTGGCTGGTCGACTACTCCACAGCCGTCAGCATCGCGAACGGCAACAAGCGCGTTGACGTGAAGTACGTTCCGCTCATGCTCCAGGGCACGGCCCGGACATGGTTGAACAGCCTGAAGCCCCGCAGCATCAACAGCTGGGTTGATTTCACTGAAGCATTCATCCGCAACTTCACCAGCACGTACAAGCGGCCGCCCAAGCCTCGCCAACTCTCCTTGTGCGTCCAAGGCCCCAACGAGTCGACTCACGACTATCTTACGCGCTGGGCCGAGTTGCGCAACTCATGCGAGGGTGTGCACGAGGTGCAGGCCATCGAGTACTTCACTGTCGGGTGCCGAGAGGGCACCCTCCTCAAGCACAAGCTTCTCTGCGACGAGCCGGCGACCCTCGACGAACTGCTAATCATAGCAGACAAGTACGCCACAGCCGACTCCTCCATGAAGGCGGAGATTCAAGTCAACATGTCAGGCAAGGTGGCCCCTCAAGCTCCTCGGACCCCGGCTGGTGACACCAGTCGGAGACAACAACCAAACAACAGCAAGCGCAAGGCCCTGCAACCGGCTTCCTCGAGCCAGCAGGTGGCAGCAGTCGAAGATCAGCAGCCAGAAGGGCCGCCTCCTCCCAAGCGCCAGAAGGGCGGCAAGCCCAACTGGTTGCCCGCTTTCTCGTATGAGCAGACTCTAGATGCACCTTGCAAGTTCCATAGTGGTGCAAAGCCGTCCAATCACACTACTCGGAAGTGCCACTGACTCACCAGGATCGCCAAGGGCGACGGACTCCAGCCTCCTCCGCCAGCCGGCCCGCCGCCTCCTCCTCCTCAGCAGCCGGCGGCCCGGCCAGTCGGTGCCGTACAAGATGATTATCCCGAGGAGCATGGGGCCTACGTCGTGTTCACCAGTGTGGCCGACGACATGCGCAGCAGACGGCAGCAGCAGCTAGAAGTGAATGCAGTAGCATCAGAGACCCCCCGAGTTCATGCATTGGTCGGAGAAGCCCATCAGCTGGAGCAGAGCTGACCACCCGGAAGTGATGCCAAATCCCGGCTCTTATGCCTTGGTGTTGGATGCCACATTTGCCACAGAGAGGCGAGCTGCTCGCTTCACCCGAGTCCTGATAGATGGCGGCAGCAGCATCAACATCCTGTACAAAGATACCATGGAAAAGTTGGGGATCAAGCAGAGACATCTTCAGCCCAGCCGAACTGTTTTTCATAGCATAGTTCCTGGCCTTTCCTGCTCACCAATCGACAAGACTCAGATAGATGTCCTCTTCGGGGACAAAAATCATTTCCGCCGAGAGCCAGTCTGGTTTGAGGTGGTGGACCTTGAGAGCCCCTATCATGCACTGCTTGGCCGGCCTGCTCTAGCCAAGTTCATGGCGGTCCCCCACTATGCCTACCTCAAGATGAAGATGCCGAGCTCCAAGGGAATCCTGACCATAGCAGGAGACTACAAGAAGTCGTCCGCCTGCGCAGCAGAGAGCAGCCGGTTAGCCGAGTCCCTCGTGATCGCGGCTGAGAAGCGGCTCCTTGACCGGGTTGTGGCAATGGCAGGCAAGCAGCCGGAAATGTCACCCGACCCCAAGGAGTCGGAAGCTGAGGGCTCGTTTAAGCCGGCCAAAGAGACAAAGAAGATACCCTTGGACCCGGAGCACCCGGAGAGGTACGCTGTAATAGGTGCGAACCTTGACAGCAAATAGGAAGGCGAGCTCATCGATTTCCTCCGTGAGAATTGGGACATCTTTGCATGGTCCCCCAAGGACATGCCGGGTGTTCCGACGGAATTCGCCGAGCACAAGCTACACGTCCGGTCAGATGCCAAGCCAGTCAGGCAGCCCTTGCGCCGCCTGTTGGAGGAGAAGAGAAGAGTTGTTGGAGAGGAGATAGCCCGGCTTCTAGCAGCCGGCTTCATCATGGAGGTATTCTTTCCAGAGTGGTTAGCCAATCCGGTCCTGGTGCTAAAGAAGAACAAGCAGTGGCGCATGTGTATTGATTATACCAGCCTCAACAAAGCATGCCCCAAAGACCCCTTTGCCTTACCAAGGATTGACCAAGTGATAGACTCCACAGCCGGATGCGAGCTGTTGAGCTTTTTGGATGCATACTCAGGGTATCATCAGATCAAGCCAAACCCGGCCGACAGGCTGAAGACCGCCTTCATCATGCCATTCGGAGCCTTCTACTACCTGACCATGACGTTCAACTTGAGGAATGCCGGTGCCACATTCCAATGTTGCATGCAGAAGTGTCTCCTCAAGCAACTCGGCAGAAACGCCCATGTCTATGTGGACGATGTGGTGGTGAAGACGGAGAAGTGTGGAATGCTACTAGAAGATCTCAAGGAGACCTTTGAGAATTTGCGCCGATTTCAGATCAAGCTCAACCCGGAGAAATGCGTCTTTGGAGTACCAGCCGGCCAGCTTCTTGGCTTTCTGGTCTCAGAGCGCGCATAGAGTGCAACCCTGTGAAGATCAAGGCCATTGAGAGGATGGAAGTGCCCACCCGACTGCTGGACGTGCAAAAATTCACCGGCTGCTTGGCATCCATCAGCCGTTTCATCAGTCGGCTGGGCGAGAAGGCTCTGCCCCTGTACCAGCTCATGAAGAAGACCACTTTTTTCGAGTGGAATGACAAGGCGGATGAAGCTTTTCTCTAGCTCAAGAACATGTTGACCACTCCGCCAGTCCTAGCGGCTCCGACTCCTAAGGAGCCCATGCTCCTATACATCGCCACTACCAGCCGGGTGGTCAGCACAATCATAGTGGTGGAACGCAAGGAAGAAGGCAAAGCCCTACCAGTCCAAAGGCCGGTGTATTACCTGGGCGAAGTACTATCCGCTTCCAAGCAGAACTATCCCCACTACTAGAAGATGTGTTATGGCGTGCACTTTGCTGCCAAGAAGCTGAAGCCATACTTCCAAGAGCACCCAATCACTGTGGTCTGCACAGCTCCGCTTGCCGAGATCATTGGAAGCCGAGATGCCTCGGGCCGAGTGGCCAAATGGGCCATAGATTTGGCCCCCTACACCATCTACTACCAGCCTCGCACCGGCATCAACTCACAAGCACTGGCCGACTTCCTCGTTGATTGGGCCGAGACCCAGTACCTGCCGCCTATGCCAGACTCCACCCATTGGCGAATGCACTTTGATGGTTCCAAGATGCGCACCGGTTTGGGAGCCGGCATCGTCCTCACCTCTCCCAAAGGCGACAAGCTTAGATATGTGCTGCAGATCCATTTCGCCGCCTCCAACAACGTTGCTGAATATGAAGCACTCATTCACGGGCTCCGGCTTGCCAAGGAACTCGCCATTCACCGGATCCTGTGCTATGGTGATTCCGACTTGGTGGTCCAACAGTCGTCAGGCGACTGGGACGCCAAGGATGCAAATATGGTGAGTTACCGTTTCCTCGTACAGCAACTCAGTGGATACTTTGAAGGGTGTGAGTTTCTCCATGTGCCAAGGAATGACAATGAGCAAGCAGATGCCTTGGCATGAATCGGCTCCACCCGGCAAGCAATACCAACCGGCGTCGCCCTACAACGCCTCCTCAAGCCGTCTGTCAAGCCATCACCAGAGTCGGATTCCATCTTTGTGCTGGCTCCTCCTGAAGCAGTTGGATCCGACTTGACGACCCCAGCAGCCGGCACGAGGAATTTGGCAGGCGACCCGGGGACTGCAGCAGCCGCACCCGGCCAGGGGACTTCAGAACCCGACTCGGGGAGTGCAGAAGTCGGCCCGGGGACTTCGTCGACTCAGCAAGCGACAGCTGACTCCAACCCGCCGCCTCCCGGCCCAACCGCCCTCGTGCAAGTAGCAGTCTTAGCAATCGAAGAAATCGCAGCGCCTTCATGGGCCAAGCCCATCCTCAACTTCCTGGTGAACAAAGAGCTGCCGACTGATGAGATCTTGGCCCGGCAAGTGCAACGCTGGGCAGCAGCATACACCATAGTCAACAGAGAGCTTGTAAGGCGCAGTGTCACTGGTGTCTACCATCGCTGCGTGGAGCCAGAGCAAGGCCAAGCAATCCTCAATGACATTCATCAAGGCGAGTGTGGTCACCACGCGGCTTCAAGAGCACTCGTGGCCAAAGCTTTCCGCCACGGGTTTTTCTGGCCGACTGCTCTAGAAGACGCTAAAGATCTGGTCCAGAAATGCAAAGGGTGCCATAAGTTCCGCTCACAGCCACATCAGCCGGCTTCTACACTCAAGACTATCCCCATTGCCTGGCCCTTTGCCGTCTGGGGCCTGGACATGGTGGGACCATTCAAGACGGCGCGAGGTGGCATGACTCATCTGCTTGTCGCGGTGGACAAGTTCACCAAATGGATAGAAGCAAAACCAGTCAAGAAATTGAATGGTCCGACTGCTATGACTTTCATCTCCGACATCACCATTCGGTATGGCATACCACACAGCATCAACATCGACAACGGCACAAACTTCGCCAAAGGCGCCTTGGCCCGTTTCTGCGCGACACATGGCATCCAACTGGACTTAGCATCCGTTGACCACCCATAGTCAAACGGCCAAGTGGAGCGTGCAAACGGCCTCATTTTGTCCGTCATCAAGCCCCGACTGGTCGAGCCTCTGGAGCGTTCGACCGGCTGCTGGCTCGACGAGCTGCCGGCCGTCCTCTGGAGCTTGCGCACAACTCCGAACAAATCAACCGGCTTCACGCCTTGCTTCCTCGTCTACGGTGCCGAGGCCGTCATCCCGATAGACATAGGATTCGACTCCCCTCGAGTCACCATGTACACCGAAGAGGAGGCAGAAGAAGCACAACAAGACGGTGTCGATCTGCTGGAAGAGGGCCGGCTGCTGGCACTCAGCCGGTCCACCATCTACCAACAGAACCTGCGCCGATACTACAATCGAAAGGTCAAGCCAAGATCCTTCCAAGAGGGAGACCTTGTGCTCCGGTTGATCCAGCGAACAGCCGGCCAACACAATCTCTCGGCACCTTGGGAAGGCCCCTTCATCATCAGCAAGGTGTTGGGCAACGACTCCTACTACCTCATCGACGCTCAGAAGCCTCGAGCACGCAAAAGAGATGACTCTCGCAAGGAGACGGAGCGACCATGGAATGCAAACCTCCTTCGAAGGTTTTACAGTTGATGCAGTATGTACCACGCCAACTTTTGTATTAAGTACGAAGACCCCGGGTCCCCCAAGAAGATCTCGGGGACTGCCCTCTTTTATCTATGTGATAAGTATTGCACCTGTCATTTGTATTATTTCATTTATCCGTCTGGCACCGGGTTCGACCAGTCGACCCGGGGACTTGCCACCTTGTACTATGTAATGCTTCCTGCAGCCGGACAAGTAATGTATTGGCACTCAAGCTTTCTCCTGCCAGAGGCCGCAGCTCGCAGAGCGACTGTCCGGCCGGCAGGAGTTAAGGCAGAAGGGGTGCCTGCATGAAAAATGGCTAAGGACCCAAAGCATGCACGTAGTCCAGTAGCAGCCGGCTCGCTCGGGCGTGGCTCGTTGTTGGAGGCGCGGTCGAGCTGAGGCTGGTCGTCCGCTCTGACCTCTGGCGCCTCCTCTTCACCTTCCTCTTCCTCCTCGTCTTCTTCCTCGCCACTGGAGTCGATCACCTCGGCCGAGTCCTCGCCGTCGTCCGGGTTCAGCCCGAACCACTCTGGTGGCTCCTCGGCGCCGTTCTCGGCCCGCTCCAAGATGAAGACGCTGGTGTTGGTGTACTCGGTGATTGCCGCCGCGCGCTTGACAAGGTCATCCTCTATTGCCACCAGCTCCTCCTGGGCCTCCTGCCGAAACATGGTCAACTGGGCTAGATTTAGCCCAGGGTACCACGCCTTGACAAACTCCAAGGCCCGGCGTGCTCCAACTCGGGCCGAGGAGCCCTTCCAGGCCTCAAGACGGCCGGCCGCCACCTCCAGCCAGTCGGCAGTCCGACTGGGAGTGCGCGGTGCCGGCATATCCGGCCACAGGGCGGCGATCGCCTGGGCGTCGACACGCTGAAGATGGCACAACATCCGGTGAGCCGGCCGAAGACGGGCCTTGATGCTCATGAGCTGCTCGCTAAGGGTCCGGGGGGCGTCGGCAGCAACCTGTGCACCTTCCGCCCTTCGTCCTTTGCGATCAGCTTCGATGGCCTGATTGGCAGCGTCAGAATGACCAGGGAAGAAGTCTGCCAAAACAGAAAGCAAAGAGCCAAAGTTAGAGGCGAGAGGCCGGCTCGATCAGCAGCCGGCAGCTCAAAGAAGGAAAAAGAGGGAAGCTCACCATCAACTATGTCTTCAATCTCGCCAAAGCCGGCAGTCAGCATCGCCTCCTTGTCAGTCCAAGCAGAGCGTTCGGTCGCGAACTCAGCAAGGAGGCTGGTCTCCTTGTCCTCCGCCTCCTTCTGGGCCTTCTTGAGAAGCTCCGCATGTTCCGCCAGTTGCGTGACCAGCAGGTCACGCTCTTCGACCAGCTTGTTGCATTCCGCTTCTTTGGCACGCAGCGCGGTGTTGGCTTCACCCAGCTGCTGCTGAAGGGTGGCGTTGGCCTCTGCGAGAGCAGAAAAAGAAAAAGGCGTCAGTAACCAACAGAGAAGAAGCACAGTTGCCGGGGAGATCCGGTCCGACTGCTCAGTAGTCGGCCCGAATCTCGGGGACTACAGCCCCCGGGTGCGCCAGCGCGCCCCCGCGGAGAAAGAACTCGTCAATATCAACCCAAAGAAGATAAGTCGCCAGGGAGATCCGGCCCGACTGCTCAGCAGTCGGCCCGAATCTCGGGGACTACAGCCCGCGGGTGCACCAGCGCGCCCCCGCAGAGAAATAAAAAGACTTACTCCGGCTCTCCGACAAGTCGACGACACATTGATCCAACTCCTGGACTTTGGAGTTGAAGGCGGCCGCACGGAGGTTATGATAATCCTGCAGCAAAGACATTAGCACCCGGTGCTTGCCAATTAAAGTTCCGAGCCGCCTGCTCAGCAGCCGGCCCGAAACTCGGGGACTACACCCAGTGGGTGCGCTGGCGCGCCCCCACAAAGCAATACAAGAATTAAAAACGAAGAAGCAAGAAGCGTACCCGGATGGCCTCTCGCGATTCCAGGAATGCCTTGTTGCAGTGCTTAAGAGCGTCGGCCTCGGCGCGGAGTTTGGCTTGAACGTCCAGGATCGCCTTGTTCAGAGGGCCCATCCCGCCTCCCCGCACCCACCCAGTGGGTGCGGCGCTGGTCGCCTCGGTGTCCAGGATCGAGGAGCTTGCAGCGCCGGTCTCTAGCGGGCGTGGCGCCGAGGCTGCCTTCGCGAGCCGGCAGCATAAGGGTGTGCAGACCCCGGGAGTCAGGCCCGCCACCATCTCGTTTCCGGCTGGTGGCGTCGGTTGGTCGACCGGCTGCTTGTCTCGCACCTCCTCAAAAGGTGGTGGCGGGGGCACGATTACGTCCGGCATGGCGACGTCGCCGTTGTCCCTCTCCATGATAGGGTGCTCGCCGCCGGCTTCCCCAGTTTGCGCCACGAACTCTGGTGGTGGCGGTGCGGAGTTCAATGGGGTGACAAACATCGCCGACTGACGGCGTGCGGCTTCCTTGGCCTGCTTCTTCGCCGAGGCGGCGGCCTCGGCCTCCGCCAGCTTCTTCAAAGCGGCGGCCTCTGCCCTGCCTGCCTCCACCTTCTCCAGGCTGGCGGCTTCCTGCTCCTCGCGCGCCTCCCGCGTGTTCCGCTCCGTCGCCTCCTGGAGGTGGCGACCGACTTCTCAAGAGAGAGCGGGGCCCTAGATCAAGGGAAACAAAGCGAAGAAACTCAGACAAGATCAGCAAGGAAGGAGAAAGTACGAGAGGAAGGTAGTACTTACGCGGAAACCAGCTGCGGCTCCTTCACCGCCTTGCAAAAGCGGATGGCCTTCGCGGCCACTTCATCGCGCTTAGTCACCGCGGCCAAGCCCCTGGGATTCTTCGGCCGGCTGCCAAACAGGCTCGGCGGGGCCCTGCGCTTGTGCGCACCACCTCGGGCTGCCGGTGTAGCAGACGAGCTCGCGCCCTGCTGGTCGGACCCCGGCTGGCGGCGCGGAGCGACTTCCCCCGCATCGTCGTCTAACCAGTCCTCGAGGCTGGCTCCGAGCCCTGAGCCGCCTGCTGCGCCGCCGCCTCCCTTGGCGTCGTCCTCCAAGGCCGCCGCCCCCAAGTCAGGGTCATCCACATCACTCTCCGCCCGGTCGGGGAGAAATTGACGCTCCGGCCCCGCGGCGCCGGCTGCCGGCTGGAGGAGGGAGCTCTGCTCGAAGAGCCGGTTGGTCGGGTTAGACAAACGGAACTCGGCAAAAATAAAGAGAAAGAGAAGGAAAGGAAATTTACCATAGGCGGGGGGGGGGGGGGTCGGCGCGAGAATACGGCTCCTTGCCGAACCGCCACTCTTCCGTGAGCTTGCAGTTCGCAAGGTAGTTCACCATATGAGCTACCTCCGCGCGAGGCATCTCCTTGGTGCACAACCGGCTTGGGTCCCGATGCCCGCTCATCTGACAGATCATGTGAGGGCGGCCTTGGAGCGGGAGCACCCGGCGCACCACGAAGGCGGATAGCAAGTCGGGCCCGGTCAGGCCCTCCGACTGTACCAACACCCGAGCCGCGCGATGGCGGCGGCTCTAGAAGGCGATAGTGTCTTGGCCCGGTACGACCAGTTGGGCCGCCTCCCGGCCGGCGGGCCAGCAGCATAAGCCGGCAGGTTGACCCAGTCACCCTCCGCGAAGATGCTCTTCACGTAGAAGTACGACTGCTGCCACATCTTCACCGACTGGATCAGCGTGATGGGAGGAAATGGATTGTCGCCTCCCAGCCTCCGCACCGCGATGAAGGCGCCGCATTGAGCTGGCACACCCGCGACAACGATGCCGAGCTTGGTGTAGAAAAACTCCCCCCAAAGCTCGATTGTGGGGAGGACACCGAGGAAGCCTTCGCCCAGAGTGATGAAGGCGGACAGCAGCACCACCGCGTTCGAGGTGAGGTGGTGCGGTTGGAGATTGTAGAATTCAAGGAAGGCCCGGAAGAAGCCACTCGCCGGCAGGCCGAGGCCGCGCAGGCAGTGCGAGCGGAAGACGACCCGCTCGCCCTCCTCCGGCGCCGGCGAGATCTCCCCCTCCGGCGCGAGGCGAACCCTCACGAAGTCCTTGCTGGGCAGCCGCCGCGTCTGGCGGAGGAAGTCGATGTGGTCTTCGTGGACTGTGGATCCGTCCCAGGCTCCGGAGCCCGCCATGGGGGCGAGAGGTTGACGGACGGACTCGAGGGAGACGAGCTGCGGCAGCGCTTCGGCAGGGCCAGGGGCGCTGCGGCGAGAGGAAGAAGAAGAAGGGAGAGTGGAGTAGAGGGGCGCGCGTGCTTCGCCGCTCCCTCTCCTCTCCCTACTTATAGCCTACGGGCTACGAAGCCGAGGGGGTGGGCGTGGGATCGTGGGATTAACTGTGCCCACGACCCCACGCTCCTGCCTTTACCGCACGGGTTCCTGCGCGCCGTAACTCCGCGGGGAAACTCAACCGCCCGCCTCGGCCGCAGCGGATCCGCTCGTAGGCCAAGGCCCGGTGGTGGCGGGCCCTGCCTGCGGTCGCGTCCCGTCACGCGCGTGGGCTGGCAGGCCGACCCGGCTGGCTGGCGCCATGTGGCATGCCCACGACGGGCAGCGGACCGAGAAACTTAGCAAGCATGCCACCTGGTTCCCACCGAAGCATTTGAAGTTCCAGAAGGATCCGACTGGACGTACCCGACTCCTGCCGACCGGCTCCCTAGAAGTCGGATGGATCTTCCTTCGGAGCACCCGGAGGAGGAAACTGTTGAGGCTCCCCGGCTCCTCAGCCGTGGCCCCTCACCAGCTTCGGGGACTACTGTCGGAGTAATGGGCCACGGGTAGCCTAACCCGAGCCCCCGAACCTTTTAAGACATCGGGGCCGGCTGCGCCCCCTCAAGGCGTCAAGATGGAGCGCCTCCTTCTGGTAGCCGGCCGGCCAAATGGCCGACTGCCGGAAGACGGCTACGCTTAAGAAGACGGCTCCAAGGCGGGCCGACTCCTGGCAGGGGCCTCCAGAGAGGCCAGCTCCTAGCAGTCGGCCCACGGCGCCCTCAAAATCTGCGTCCCCAATAAGAAGACGAGACAGGGTATGGCTATAGCGTAGCCCATCCCCCCGCATCCAGGGTCGGACAAGGCCACAGTGCCCCGTACAGGCGGAGATCTCCGCACGACGCGGCATTGTTGCCTCTCCCCCTAAACGTCACTCCTGACAGGCGGAGCCCTGTTCCCACGACGGCCTGTCGGTACGGCCTGCAGACGGCGGGCCCTACTAGCCAGTGAGAGCCCTGAAGGCGGAGGGAGCCAGGGCAGCCGGACCTGATGGAAGCCGGCTTCCGGCAGGCGGCTTATCCCTCCCTTCGGGCCCGTGCGCCATCAACCAGATGGGACGCGGAGTGGCTACAGTAATCGCCCGCCAGGCGGCGGGACTGTAGCCATGCTCCCTCGACCAAGCCTGTGTCATTAGCATCACGGCTATAGTGATCAGCAGCCGGCAGGACCCGCGAGCGGTGGGAGCGGCCTGTCGGCTCCGTACCAGACCGGTCAGCGGGGTCCACCAGGCGGCGGGCCCCAGCAGCCGGCGGAGAAGCCGGTGGCCAGAGACATTGACAGCCGGGTCCTACACCCGGTAGATTACCAATGTACCCCTGGGGGGTAGGCCTATATGAACCCCCAGGGCACCCATGCAAAGGGTTCGAACCTGTTACAACTAGACTCACACCTAGAGGAGGAGAGAGCGTGCCTGCCTTCTTCCACCTCTAGCAAACAGCTCGAGGAACACCATTGTACCACTAGTGCCTTAGTGATCATGCGGAGACCCCGCAGAGCAGGACTAGGGGTGTTATCTGCACGGAGAGCCCCGAACCTGGGTAAAGTTTGCCGGCGTACGTGTCTACGCCTCATACCGCTTCCAGGCACCGGCGACGTTCTACTCGCTCCCACCATGATAAGCCATCCTTTGGCATATGTCGCACCCAACCCCCAACACCCCGTGTCCGGATGGGACTCTCCTTGGCGTGGAAGGCAAGGTTGGCGTGTGGATATGAAGATTCCTTTCTCTGTAAACAGACTCTATACAAACCTAGCCCCCTTCGGTGTCTATATAAACCGGAGGGTTTAGTCTGTAGAGGCAATCATGATCAGACATGCTAGACATCTAGGGTTCAGACATTATGATCTCAAGGTAGATCAACTCTTGTAACCCCTATACTCTTGAAAGTCAATCAAGCAGGAAGTAGGGTATTACCTCCATCGAGAGGGCCAGAACCTAGGTAAACACCGTGTCCCTGCCTCCTGTTACCTTCAATCCTTAGACGCACAGTTCGGGACCCCCTATCCGAGATCTGCCAGTTTTGACACCGACACCGCCCTCTTCCATGTCCAAGGAGCCAATCGTCATCGATATCTCAGACAATGAGGAGTAGCTTGTCTTATTAGCTCACTATAAGGACCCATGTTCAGTTTGCTAGCTACTGCCTTTTCCTTAACAAATTCTAGTGAATTGTGCTATCTACTTTTACCATGCAATCTTCTGCTCTAGAGTATATGTTCTATATGTCGTGCAATGTGGTGTTCAGTTAACTGTTTGGTTCAATTCTGCAAATGTGATGTTCAATTCTTCACGGTGCAATTTTCCAAGTTGCCAAGCATGCTTGGTTTGGTTAACTATCTGATCTTCTATTAGGAGTATGTTATATTGTGCAATGTGGTGCTCAGTTAACGTTTGGTTCATTTGTTGTGGTGTTTAGTTAACTGTTTGGTTCAATTCTGCAATGCGATGTTCAATTGTTGTGGGTGCATTCTGTTATTGTATACCATGTGAGAAATAAATCGAATTTGGTTGTACTAAATACATGAGAAACAAATACAATTGCTACATTTCCAAGTTGTTAAGCATGCTTGGTTTGGTTAACTATCTGATCTTCTATTAGGAGTATGTTATATTGTGCAATGTGGTGCTCAGTTAACGTTTGGTTCATTTGTTGTGGTGTTTAGTTAACTGTTTGGTTCAATTCTGCAATGCGATGTTCAATTGTTGTGGGTGCATTCTGTTATTGTATACCATGTGAGAAATAAATCGAATTTGGTTGTACTAAATACATGACAAACAAATACAATTGCTACATTTCCAAGTTGTTAAGCATGCTTGGTTTGGTTAACTGTCTGATCTTCTATTAGGAGTATGTTATATTGTGCAATGTGGTGCTCAGTTAACGTTTGGTTCATTTGTTGTGGTGTTTAGTTAACTGCTTGGTTCAATTCTACAATGCGATGTTCAATTGTTGTGGCTACATTCTGTTATTGTATACCATTTGAGAAATAAATCGAATTTGGCTGTACTAAATACATGAGAAACAAATACAATTGCTATATTTCCAAGTTGTTAAGCATGCTTGGTTTGGTTAACTGTCTGATCTTCTATTAGGAGTATGTTATATTGTGCAATGTGGTGCTCAGTTAACGTTTGGTTCATTTGTTGTGGTGTTTAGTTAACTGCTTGGTTCAATTCCGCAATGTGATGTTCAATTATTGTGGCTGCATTCTGTTATTGTATACCATGTGAGGAATAAATCAAATTTAGCTGCACTTAATATATGAGAAACATATACAAGTGCTATATTTCCTAGTTCTTAATCATGCTTGGTTTGGATAAATGGGTTTTCCATGTGGCTTGAATTAATCTGATGAATCTGCAATGTGCTTATTTATCATCAACATATTTTACTCATAGCATGCGAACCCTTACTTAACCTGATGACTAACTACCTTATATGTGTTGCAGGGAAACAATGGGAAACACTGAGGTTTACAAGATGGTACTAACTATTATACCTTGCTTTTTTTTGTTCCTTTGCCCCGTTTCCAATATAGAGAATATATTTATGCACATCCTTGTTTTCAGGCCTTTCCAAAGTAGTTCACTGATGATTACCTCTCAAACCACCTCTGTGGTCAGGAGGCGAGGAAAGTTTTCATACAACACCCATGGTTCAATATTGAAGTGTTCCCGAAGAGGTCGAAGGATGGACGGTCAATCATCCACAGGCACTGGCCTAAAGTTGCAAAGACCTTCAACATGAATGAAGGCTCAATATTCGCCTTCCGCTTCAGCAGTTTTCCAGATGAGATGCATCTGTCTATGTACCATCTATGCTACTAATTTCGAAAGGTTCTAGATGTTGCATGTGAAACTTGGTGCTGGTGCAGTTGTGTAATGGGATAGCTGAGTGTTGAAGCTATATCATGTTGTACTCGGATGTATTTCAATTATGAAATCCTGCTTCCTTAATATGGAAATGAAATATATTATGTGCTTAATATGATTGTCAATTAGATTAGTAACTGGATTATTAATAATAGGGCAATTAGCCTGCTAATTGGCCAATTAGCCTGCAAATTGGGTTTTCCTATCGCAAACGGTTATTGAGAAAACACCATGGGCGATGACCTCAGGACACGCACACAGTTTCTAGAAATAAACCGTGTTGGATCAATGGACAATCACACACGACATTCTCTTGAAAACTGTTTGCGTTACGCCACCTTGCGCAAATGTTTTCCTTGGAGTGACTGTGTGGGATGTATGTACGAATGGAAACGTTTAGCAGGGACTGACTGTGTGGGATGTACTTACGACCGGAAATGATTTCGCCTGTATAATTGTATTTTTTGAGCACTACTGTACGTATAACCATATTTGGTCGCTCGCCAGTCGCACACGACCTCATTTTGCCGAGCGTGTGTGCCAGAAGGGCATATCCCCGACGGTTTCTGGGTCGTGTGGGAAGGACCCCCTATCACAGTCACTCACTAAGTGACGGTTCCGAACGCCATCGCGGAAAGGGGTTAAAAACCGTTTGTATAGCACCGACGCGTACCAGTGAGCATCTAATATTGTAGCATGATATTGTTATGCTTAGGTAGTTGGTAGTTTCTACTTGCTAATACTTTGCCCATTGCGAGTAGAAATTAACAAAACATGCATTTGAGGTCTTAATGTTTGTGATTCTGAACCTACATATTTTTCTATAACTATATTACCTTTTAGATTTAGAGATTGCTCCCCTTAAGATTTTCACATTATAGTCGCTTTCTACTAATTTCCGCAGCAACGCGCGGGGTGTCATCTAGTAGAACCTATGACTGAGGCATAGGGAATGACTTTCATTATTTCTTTATCTTCTGTCGTGGTCGGGTTTTGAATCTTTACTCAAATTCACACCTTACAATACATGCAAGATCTCCTTCTTTGGCTGATCCATTTTGAACTCCTTCAAAACTTGTGAAGGTATGTACTCATTCAAAGTCTTATCAAGCATCTTGATCTATCTATATAGATCTTGACGCCCAATATGTAAGCAGCTTCACCAAGGTCTTTCATTGAAAATTCTTATTCAAGTATCTGCTACCTCTTGAGCACTGTGTTGGTTTTCCCTTGAAGAGGAAAGGGTGATGCAGTAAAGTAGCATAAGTATTTCCCTCAGTTTTTGAGAACCAAGGTATCAATCCAGTAGGAGGCCACGCTCAAGTCCCTTGTACCTACACAAACAAATAAGAACCTTGCAACCAACGCGATAAAGGGGTTGTTAATCCCTTCACGGCCACCTGCAAAAGTGAGATCTGATAGAGATGATAAGATAATATTTTTGGTATTTTTATGATAAAGAATAAAAGTAAAGAATGCAAAATAAACGGCGCCAGAAATAGCTTGTTGACGGGAAATTAATATGATGGAAAATAGACCCGGGGGCCATAGGTTTCACTAGTGGCTTCTCTCAAGATAGCATAAGTATTGCGGTGGGTGAACAAATTACTGTCGAGCAATTGATAGAATTGAGCATAGTTATGAGAATATCTAGGTATGATCATGTATATAGGCATCATGTCCGTGACAAGTAGACCGAGTCCTGCCTGCATCTACTAGTATTAATCCATACATCGACCGCTATCCAGCATGCATCTAGAGTATTAAGTTCATAAGAACGGAGTAACGCCTTAAGCAAGATGACATGATGTAGAGGGATAAACTCAAGCAATATGATATAAACCCCATCTTTTTATTCTCGACGGCAACAATACAATACGTGTCGTTTCCCCTACTGTCACTGGGATCGAGCACCGCAAGATTGAACCCAAAGCTAAGAACTTCTCCCATTGCAAGAAAGATCAATCTAGTAGTCCAAACCAAACTGATAATTCGAAGAGACTTGCAATGATAACCAATTATACATAAAAGAATTTGGAGGAGATTCAAATATCGTTCATAGATAATCTTGATCATAAACCCACAATTCATTGGATCTCGACAAACACACCGCAAAAGAAGATTACATCGAATAGATCTCCAAGAGAATCGAGGAGAACTTTGTATTGAGATCCAAAGAGAGAGAAGAAGCCATCTAGCTAATAACTATGGACCCGAAGGTCTGAGGTAAACTACTTACACATCATCGAAGAGTCTATGGTGTTGATGTAGAGGCCCTCTGTGATCAATGCCCCCTCCGACGGAGCGCCGGAAAAGGCCCCAAGATGGGATCTCACGGGTACAGAGAGTTGCGGTGGTGGAATAGGGTTTTGGCTCCTGTTCTGACGTTTCCAGGGTATATGAGTGTATATAGGCGAAGGAGGTCGGTCAGGAGAGCTACGAGGGGCCCACGAGGGTAGGGGAGCGCCCAGGGGGCAGGCGCGCCTCCCTGCCTCGTGGCCTCCTTGTTGATTGCTTGACGTCCACTCCAAGTCCTCTAAATCACGTTTGTTTCGAAAATCACGTTCCCGAAGGTTTCATTCCGTTTGGACTCCGTTTGATATTCCTTTCCTTCGAAACATTGAAATAGGCAAAAAATAGCAATTTGGGCTGGGCCTCCGATTAATAGGTTAGTCCCAAAAATAATATAAAAGTGTATAATAAAGTCCATTGAACACCCAAAACAGATGATATAATAGCATGGAACAATAAAAAATTATAGATACGTTGGAGATGTATCAAGCATCCCCAAGCTTAATTCCTGCTCGTCCTCGAGTAGGTAAATGATAAAAAACAGAATTTTTGATGTGGAATGCTTTTTAGCATAATTTTCAATGTAATTTTTTTATTGTGGCATGAATATTTAGATCCGAAAGATTCAAGATAAAAGTTTAATGTTGACATAAAAACAATAATACTTCAAACATGCTAACCAAGCAATTATGTCTTATCAAAATAACATAGCCAAAGAAAGCTTATCCCTACAAAATCATATAGTTAGGCCATGCTTCAATTTTGTCACACAAAACGTTCTCATCATGCATAACCCCGATGACAAGCCGAGCAATTGGTTCATACTTTTTAATGCGCTTCAGCCTTTTCAACCCTAACACAATACATGAGTGCAAGCCATGGATATAGCACTATGGGTGGAATAAAGTATAATGATGGGGGTTATGTGAGAAGACAAAAAGGTAGAAAGTTTCACATTGACGCGACTAATCAATAGGCTATGGAGATGCCCATCAATTGATGTCAATGAGAGGAGTAGGGATTGCCATGCAACGGATGCACTAGAGCTATAAATATATGAAAGCTCAACAAAATAAACTAAGTGGGTGTGCATCCAACTTGCTTGCTCACGAAGACCTAGGGCATTTTGAGGAAGCCCATCATTGGAATATACAAGCCAAGTTCTATAATGAAAAATTCCCACTAGTATTTGAAAGTGACAACATAGGAGACTCTCTATCATGAAGATTACGATGCTACTTTGAAGCACAAGTGTGGGAAAAGGATAGTAACATTGTCCCTTCTCTCTTTTTCTCTCTTTTTTTTCTTTTTTTTCTTGGGCCTCCTCTTTTTTTTTTCTTTGGCCTCTTTTTTTTAGTCCGGAATCTCATCCCGACTTGTGGGGGAATCATAGTCTCCATCATCCTTTCCTCACATGGGACAATGCTCTAATAATGATGATCATCACACTTTTATTACTTACAACTCAAGAATTACAACTCAATACTTAGAACAAAATATGACTCTATGTGAATGCCTCCGGCGGTGTACCGGGATATGCAATGAATCAAGAGTGACATGTATGAAAAATTATGAATGGTGGCTTTGCCACAAATACGATGTCAACTACATGATCATGCAAAGCAATATGACAATGATGGAGCGTGTCATAATAAACGAAACAACGGAAAGTTGCATGGCAATATATCTCAGAATGGCTATGGAAATGCCATGATAGGTAGGTATGGTGGCTGTTTTGAGGAAGATATAAGGAGGTTTATGTGTGATAGAGCGTATCATATCACGGGGTTTGGATGCACCGGCGAAGTTTGCACCAACTCTCAAGGCGAGAAAGGGCAATGCACGGTACCGTAGAGGCTAGAAAATTGTGGAAGGTTGAGAGTGCGTATAATCCATGGACTCACATTAGTCATAAAGAACTCATATACTTATTGCAAAAGTTTATTTGCCCTTGAAGCAAAGTACTACTACGCATGCCCCTAGAGGGATAGATTGGTAGGAAAAGACCATCGCTCGTCCCCGACCGCCACTCATAAGGAAAGCAATAAAAGAACACCTTATGTGTCAAAATTGTCACACAACTTTTACCATACGTGCATGCTACGGGACTTGCCAACCTTAACACAAGTATTTCTCAATTTCACAATTACTCAACTATCACACTCTAATATTACCACCATTATATCTCAAAACACTTATCAAGTATCAAACTTCTCATGATATTCAATGAACTCAATATGGAAGTTTTTATTATGCTCATCTTGGATGCCTATCACATTCGGATTAATTTCACAATTAAAGCAAATTACCATGTTGTTTAATACTCTCAAAATAATATAAGTGAAGCATGAGAGATCAATAATTTCTATAAAATAAAACCACCACCATGCTCTAAAAGATATAAGTGAAGCACTAGAGCAAAAACTATATAGCTCAAAAGATATAAGTGAAGCACATAGAGTATTCTAACAAATTCTGAATCATGTGTGTCTCTCTCAAAAGGTGTATTCAGCGAGGATGATTGTGATAAACTAAAAAGCAAATACTCAAATCATACAAGACGCTCCAAGCAAAACACATGTCATGTGGTGAATAAAAATATAGCCCCAAGTAAAGTTACCGACAGACGAAGACGAAAGAGGGGATGCCTTCTGGGGCATCCCCAAGCTTAGGATTTTGGTTGTCCTTGAATTTTACCTTGGGGTGCCTTGTGCATCCCCAAGATTAGGCTCTTGCCAATCCTTGTTCCATAATCCATCAAATCTTTACCCAAAACTTGAAAACTTCACAACACAAACTTAACAGAAAATCTCGTGAGCTCCGTTACCGAAAGAAAACAAAACACCACTTCAAGGTACTGTAATGAACTCATTCTTTATTTATATTGGTGTTAAACCTACTGTATTCCAACTTTTATATGGTTCATAAACTCCATTACTAGCCATAGATTCATCAAAATAAGCAAATAACACGCGAAAAACAGAATCTGCCAAAAACAGAACAGTCTGTAGTGATCTGTAACTAACGCAAACTTCTGGAACTCCAAAAATTCTAAAATACATTGCTGGACGTGAGGAATTTATCTATTAATCATCTGCAAAAATAATCAACTAAATATCACTCTCCAGTAAAAAGTTGTAGCTAATCTCGTGAGCGCTAAAGTTTCTGTTTTTTACAGCAAGATCGCAAAGACTTTTCCCAAGTCTTCCCAAAGGTTCTACTTGGCACAAACACTAATTAAAACATAAAACCACATCTAAACATAAGCTATATGGATTATTTATTGAATAAAAGCAAGGAAAAATATTGGGTTGTCTCCCAACAAGCGCTTTTCTTTAAAGCCTTTTAGCTAGGCATTGATAATCTTAATGATGCTCACATGAAAGACAAGAATTGAAGCGCAAAGAGAGCATCATAAAACACGTGACAAACACATCTAAGTCTAACATACTTACTATGCATTAGCATATTATAAGTAAACAAATTTGCAAGGCAAGCAAAAACTAGCATATGCAAGGAAGAAGAAAGTGACGATAGCAATCTCAACATGACGAGAGGTAATTTAGTAAGATAAAAATTTATACAACCATATTTTCCTCTCTCATAATAATTACATGTAGGATCATAAGCAAATTCAACAATATAGCTATCACATAACATATTCTCTTCATGATCCACATGCATGCAAAGTTGACACTCTTCCGAAATAGTGGGATTAACATTAACTAAAGTCATGACCACTCCAAACCCACTTTTATCAAAAATTCATAAGATTGAACATTCTCCAAATATGTGGGATCTAAAGTTGACACTCTTTCGAAACCCACTTTCAATATTATTGCAAACACTATTATCAATCTCATATTCATCATGGGGCTTAAATAAATTTTCAAGATCATAAGAAGAATCACCCAAATCATGATCATTGCAACAAGTAGTAGACATAGCAAACTTAGCACCCCCAAGCTTAGGGTTTTGCATATTATTAGCACAATTGACATTAATAGAATTTATAATATCATCATTGCAATCATGCTTTTTATTCAAAGATCTATCGTGAATAACTTCATAAAGCACTTCATCACAATTTTCAGATTCACTGATTTCAAGCAAAACCTCATAAAGATAATCTAGTGCACTCAAATCACTAGGAATTGGTTCATCATAATTGGATCTCTTACAAAGATTGGCAAGCGGATGAGGATCCATAGATCTTAGGTTCTCTGTTTAGCAATAAATACACAACTATTCCAACCAAACGAGCAAACGAGCCAAGTAAGACATCAAGGCAAACGAAAAGACGAATAGAAGAAGGGCAAAGAAAACGGCAAAGGTGAAGTGGGGGAGAGGAAAATGAGAGGCAAATGGCAAATAATGTAATGCGAGGGATAAGAGTTTGTGATGGGTACTTGGTATGTCTTGACTTGTGCGTAGACTCCCCGGCAACGGTGTCAGAAATCCTTCTTGCTACCTCTTGAGCATTGCGTTGGTTTTCCCTTGAAGAGGAAAGGGTGATGCAGCAAAGTAGCGTAAGTATTTCCCTCAGTTTTTGAGAACCAAGGTATCAATCCAGTAGGAGGCCACGCTCAAGTCCCTTGTACCTACACAAACAAATAAGAACCTTGCAACCAACGCGATAAATGGGTTATCAATCCCTTCACGGCCACTTGCAAAAGTGAGATCTGATAGAGATGATAAGATAATATTTTTGGTATTTTTATGATAAAGAATAAAAGTAAAGAATGCAAAATAAACGGCGCCAGAAATAGCTTGTTGACGGGAAATTAATATGATGGAAAATAGACCCAGGGGCCATAGGTTTCACTAGTGACTTCTCTCAAGATAGCATAAGTATTATGGTGGGTGAACAAATTACTGTTGAGCAATTGATAGAATTGAGCATAGTTATGAGAATATCTAGGTATGATCATGTATATAGGCATCACGTCCGTGACAAGTAGACCGACTCCTGCCTGCATCTACTACTATTACTCCACACATCGACCGCTATCCAGCATGCAGCTAGAGTATTAAGTTCATAAGAACGGAGTAATGCTTTAAGCAAGATGACATGATGTAGAGGGATAAACTCAAGCAATATGATATAAACCCCATCTTTTTATCCTCGATGGCAACAATACAATATGTGTCGTTTCACCTACTATCACTGGCATCGAGCACCACAAGATTGAACCCAAAGCTAAGCACTTCTCCCATTGCAAGAAAGATCAATCTAGTAGGCCAAGCCAAACTGATAATTCGAAGAGACTTGCAAAGATAACTAATCATACATAAAAGAATTCAGAGGAGATTCAAATATTGTTCATAGATAATCTTGATCATAAACCCACAATTCATCGGATCTCGACAAACACACCGCAAAAGAAGATTACATCGAATAGATCTCCAAGAGAATCGAGGAGAACTTTGTATTGAGATCCAAAGAGAGAGAAGAAGCCATCTAGCTAATAACTATGGAACCGAAGGTCTGAGGTAAACTACTCACACATCATCGAAGAGGCTATGGTGTTGATGTAGAAGCCCTCCATGATCAAGGCCCCCTCCGGCGGAGCGCCGGAAAAGGCCCCAAGATGGGATCTCACGGGTACAGAGAGTTGCGGCGGTGGAAATAGGGTGTTGGCTCCTGTTCTGATGTTTCCAGGGTATATGAGTATATATAGGGGAAAGAGGTCGGTCAGGAGAGCTACGAGGGGCCCACGAGGGTGGGGGGCGCACCCAGGTGGGCAAGCACGCCTCCCTGCCTCGTGGCCTCCTCGTTGATTGCTTGACGTCCACTCCAAGTCCTCTGGATCACGTTTGTTCCGAAAATCACGTTCCCGAAGGTTTCATTCCGTTTGGACTCCGTTTGATATTTCTTTCCTTTGAATCACTGAAATAGGCAAAAAACAACAATTTGGGCTGGGCCTCTGGTTAATAGGTTAGTCCCAAAAATAATATAAAAGTGTATAATAAAGCCCATTGAACATCTAAAACAGATAATATAATAGCATGGAACAATAAAAAATTATAGATACGTTGGAGACGTATCAGTATCCTTTTATGCTATCCAGAAATTCTATTTCATTTCCAATCAGCAATATGTCATTCACATATAATATCAAAAATGCTAGAGAGCTCCCACTCACTTTCTTGTAAATACAGGCTTCACCATAAGTCTGTATAAAACCATATGCTTTGATCACCTCATCAAAACGTATATTCCAACTCCGAGATCCTTGCACCAGTCCATAGAAGGATTGCTGGAGCTTTCACACTTTGTTAGCACCTTTAGGATTGACAAAACCTTCTGGTTGCATCATATACAACTCTTCTTTGAGATATCCATTAAGGAATGCAGTTTTGACATCCATTTGCCAGATTACATAAAATACGGCAATTGCTAACATGATTCGGACAGACTTAAGCATCGCTACGAGTGAGAAAATCTCATCGTAGTCAACACCTTGAACTTGTCGAAAACCTTTTGCGACAAGTCGAGCTTTGTAGAAAGTAACACTACCATCAGTGTCTGTCTTCCTCTTGAAGATCCATTTATTCTCAATGGCTTGCCGATCATTGGGCTAGTCCACCAAAGTCCACACTTTGTTTCATACATGGATCCTATCTCAGATTTCATGGCATCAAGCCATCTGTCAGAATCTGGGCTCATCATAGCTTCTTCATAGTTCGTCGGTTCGCCATGGTCTAATAACATGACTTCCAGGACAGGATTATGATACGTCTCCAACGTATCTATAATTTTGATTGCTTCATGCTATTATATATTCTATTTTGGATGTTTAATGGGCTTATTTATACACTTCTATATTATTTTTGGGACTAACCTATTAACCCAAGGCCCAGTGCAAATTGTTGTTTTTTTTCTATTTTAGTGTTTCGCAGAAAAGGAATATCAAACATAGTCCAAACGGAATGAAACCTTCGGGAGCGTGATTTTTGGAACAAATGTGATCCAGAGGACTTGGAGTGGACGTCAAGCAATCAACGAGGAGGCCACGAGGCAGGGGGGCGCGCCTACCCCCCTAGGCACGCCCTCCACCCTCATGGGCCCCTCGTGGCTCCACCGACCTACTTCTTCCTCCTATATATACCTACGTACCCCGAAACCGTCGAGGAGCACCACGAAAACCTAATTCCACCGCCGCAACCTTCTGTACCTGTGAGATCCCATCTTGGGGCCTTTTCCGGCGCTCTGCCGGAGGGGCATCGATCACGGAGGGCTTCTACATCAACACCATATCCTCTCCGATGATGTGTGAGTAGTTTACCACAGACCTTCGGGTCCATAGTTATTAGCTAGATGGCTTCTTCTCTCTCTTTGGATCTCAATACAAAGTTCTCCTCGATCTTCTTGGAGAACTATTTGATGTAACTCTTTTTGCGGTGTGTTTGTCGAGATCCGATGAATTGTGGGTTTATGATCAAGATTATCTATGAACAATATTTGAATCTTCTCTGAATTCTTTTATGTATGATTGGTTATCTTTGCAAGTCTCTTTGAATTATCAGTTTTGTTTGGCCTACTAGATTGATCTTTCTTGCAATGGTAGAAGTGCTTAGCTTTGGGTTCAATCATGCGGTGCTCGATACTAGTGACAGTAGGGGAAACGACACATATTGTATTGTTGCCATCGAGGATAAAAAGATGGGGTTTATATCATATTGCTTGAGTTTATCCCTCTACATCATGTCATCTTTCCTAATGCATTACTCTGTTCTTATGAACTTAATACTCTAGATGCATGCTGGATAGCGGTCGACGTGTGGTGTAATAGTAGTAGATGCAGGCAGGAGTCGGTCTACTTGTCGCGGACGTGATGCCTATATACATGATCATGCCTAGATATTCTCATAATTATGCACTTTTCTATCAATTGCTCGACAGTAATTTGTTCATCCATTGTAATACTTATGCTATCTTGAGAGAAGCCACTAGTGAAACCTATGGCCCCCGGGTCTATTCTCCATCATATAAATCTTCCGTCAACTAGCTATTTGCGCCGTTTATTTTGTTTTTTTTTACTTTTAATCTTTATCATAAAATACCAAAAATATTATCTTATCATCTCTATCAGATCTCACTTTTGCAAGTGGCCGTGAAGGGATTGACAACCTCGTTATCGCGTTGGTTGCAAGGTTCTTATTTGTTTGTGTAGGTATGAGGGACTTGCGTGTGGCCTCCTACTGGATTGATACCTTGGTTCTCAAAAACTGAGGGAAATACTTACGCTACTTTGCTGCATCACCCTTTCCTCTTCAAGGGAAAACCAACGCAGTGCTCAAGAGGTAGCAAGAAGGATTTCTGGCACCGTTGTCGGGGAGTCTACGCACAAGTCAAGACATACCAAGTACCCATCACAAGCACTTATCCCTTTCATTACATTATTTGCCATTTGCCTCTCGTTTTCCTCTCCCCCACTTCACCCTTGCCGTTTTATTCGCCCTCTCTTTCCGTTCGCCTCTTTTTCGCTTGCTTCTTGTTTGCTTGTGTGTTGGATTGCTTGCTTGTCACGATGGCTCAAGATAATACTAAATTGTGTGACTTTGCCAATACCAACAACAATGATTTTCTTAGCACTCCGATTGCTCCTCTTACCGATGTTGAATCTTGTGAAATTAATGCTGCTTTGCTGAATCTTGTCATGAAAGATCAATTCGCCGGCCTTCCTAGTGAAGATGCCGCTACCCATCTAAATAGCTTTGTTGATTTGTGTGATATGCAAAATAAGAAAGATGTGGATAATGATATTGTCAAATTGAAGCTATTTCCTTTCTCGCTCAGAGATCGTGCTAAAACTTGGTTTTCGTCTTTGCCTAAAAATAGTATTGATTCTTGGAATAAGTGCAAAGATGCTTTTATCTCTAAGTATTTTCCTCCCGCTAAGATCATCTCTCTTAGAAATGATATTATGAACTAAGCAACTTGATCATGAACATGTTGCACAAGCTTGGGAGAGAATGAAATTAATGATACGTAATTGCCCTACACATGGTTTGAATTTATGGATGATTATACAAAAATTTTATGCCGGGTTGAACTTTGCTTCTAGAAATCTATTAGATTCGGCCGCGGGAGGCACTTTTATGGAAATCACTTTAGGAGAAGCTACTAAACTCCTAGATAATATTATGGTTAATTATTCTCAATGGCACACTGAAAGATCTACTAGTAAAAAGGTGCATGAAATTGAAGAAATTAATGTTTTGAGTGGAAAGATGGTTGAACTTATGAAATTGTTTGCTAATAAGAGTGTTTCTTCTAATCCCAATGATATTCCTTTGTCTACTTTGATTGAGAATAATAATGAACCTATGGATGTCAATTTGGTTGGTAGGATTTTTTTTTGGCAACAACGTTTATAGACGAAACTTTAATCCTAGGCCGTATCCTAGTAATCCCTCTAATAATTATGGTAATTCTACAACAACTCTTATGGAAATTCTAATAAGATGCCCTCTGATTTTGAGACTAGTGTTAAAGAATTTATGATTTCTCAAAAGAATTTCAATGCTTTGCTTGAAGAAAAATTGCCTAAGATAATGAATTGGCTAGGAACGTGGATAGAATTTCTCTTGATGTTGATTCTTTGAAACTTAGATCTATTCCACCTAAGCATGATATCAATGAGTCTCTCAAAGCCATGAGAATTTCCATTGATGAGTGCAAAGAAAGAACCGCTAGGATGCGTGCTAAGAAAAATTGCGTTGTAAAAGCGTGTTCTTCTAGTTTTCATGATAATAAGGATGAAGATCTAAAAGTAATTGATGTGTCCCCTATTAAATCTCATTTTCGCAATATGAATCTTGATAATGCTGGGACTGGAGATGAGTCAACTTTAGTTAAAAGGCGTCCCAATGATTCGGAGTTTTTAGATCTTGATGCAAAATTTGGTAAAAGTGGGATGGAAGAGGTCAAAACTTTAGATAGCAATGAACCCACTATCTTGGATTTCAAGGAATTTAATTATGATAATTGCTCTTTAATAGATTGTATTTCCTTGTTGCAATCCGTGCTAAATTCTCCGCATGCTTATAGTCAAAATAAGGCTTTTACTAAACATATCGTTGATGCTTTAATGCAATCTTATGAAGAAAAGCTTGAATTGGAAGTTTCTATCCCTAGAAAACTTTATGATGAGTGGGAACCTACTATTAAAATTAAAATTAAGGATCATGAATGCTATGCTTTGTGTGATTTGGGTGCTAGTGTTTCCACAACTCCAAAAACTTTGTGTGATTTGCTAGGTTTCCGTGAATTTGATGATTGTTCTTTAAACTTGCACCTTGCGGATTCCACCATTAAGAAACCTATGGGAAGAATTAATGATGTTCTTATTGTTGCAAATAGGAATTATGTGCCCATAGATTTCATTGTTTTTGATATAGATTGCAATCCTTCATGTCCTATTATTCTTGGTAGACCTTTCCTTAGAACGATTCGTGCAATTATTGATATGAAGGAAGGAAATATTAGATTCCAATTTCCGTTAAGGAAAGGCATGGAACACTTTCCTAGAAACAAAATAAAATTACCTTATTAATCTATCATGAGAGCCACTTATGGATTGCACACCAAAGATGGCAAGACCTAGATCTATCCTTGCCTTTATGCCTAGCTAGGGGCGTTAAACGATAGCGCTTGTTGAGAGGCAACCCAATTTTATTTTAGTCTTTTGTTTTTTGGTTCCGTTTAGGAATAAATAATCCATCTAGCTTCTGTTTAGATGTGGTTTTCTGTTTTAATTGGTGTTTGTGCCAAGTAGAGCCTTTGGGAAGACTTGGGGAAAGTCTTTGCGATCTTGCTGTAAAAAACAGAAACTTTAGCGCTCATGAGATTAGCTACAACTTTTTACTGGAGAGTGCTATTTAGTTTATTATTTTTGCAGACGATTAATAGATAAATTCTTCACGTCCAGAAATTTATTTTAGAATTTTTGGAGTTCCAAAAGTTTGCGTTAGTTACAAATTACTACAGACTGTTCTGTTTTTGACAGATTCTTTCGTGTGTTGTTTGCTTATTTTAATGAATCTATGGCTAGTAATAGAGTTTATGAACCATAGAAAAGTTGAAATACAGTAGATTTAATACCAATATAAATAAAGAATGAGTTCATTATAGTACCTTGAAGTGGTGTTTTGTTTTCTTTCGCTAACGGAGCTCACGAGATTTTCTGTAAAGTTTGTGTTGTGAAGTTTTCAAGTTTTGGGTAAAGATTTGATGGATTATGGAACAAGGAGTGGCAAGAGCCTAAGCTTGGGGATGCCCAAGGCACCCCAAGGTAAAATCTGAGGATAACCAAAAAAGCCTAAGCTTGGGGATGCCCCGGAAGGCATCCCCTCTTTTGTCTTCGTCCATCGGTAACTTTACTTGGAGCTATATTTTTATTCACCACATGATATGTGCTTTGCTTGGAGCGTCTTGTATGATTTGGGTATTTGCTTTTTAGTTCACCACAATCATCCTTGCTGTACACACCTTTTGAGAGAGACACACATTATTCAGAATTTATTAGAATACTCTATGTGCTTCACTTATATCTTATGAGCTAAACAATTTTGCTCTAGTGCTTCACTTATATCTTTTAGAGCACGGTGGTGGTTATATTTTATAGAAATTATTGATCTCTCATGCTTCACTTATATTATTTTGAGAGTCCTTTAGAACATCATGGTAATTTTCTTTGGTTATAAAATTAGTCCTAATATGATAGGCATCCAAGATAAAAACTTCCATATAAGTGCATTGAATACTAAGAGAAGTTTGATACTTGATAGTTGTTTTGAGATATAATGGTGGTAATATTAAAGTTGTGCTAGTTGAGTAGTTGTGAATTTGAGAAATACTTGTGTTGAAGTTTGCAAGTCCCGTAGCATGCACGTATGGTAAACATTGTGTGACAAATTTGAAACATGAGGTGTTCTTTGATTGTCATCCTTATGAGTGGCGGTCGGGGATGAGCGATGGTCTTTTCCTACCAATCTATCCCCCTAGGAGCATGTGCGTAGTGCTTGGTTTTTGATGACTTGTAGATTTTTGCAATAAGTATGTGAGTTCTTTATGACTAATGTTGAGTCCATTGATTATACGCACTCTCAACCTTCCATCATTGCTAGCCTCTTCGGTACCATGCATTGCCCTTTCTCACCTTGAGAGTTGGTGCAAACTTCGCCGGTGCATCCAAACCCCGTGATACGATACGCTCTATCACACATAAACCTCCTTATATCTTCCTCAAAACAGCCACCATACCTACCAATTATGGCATTTCCATAGCCATTCCGAGATATATTGCCATGCAACTTTCCACCGTTCCGTTTATTATGACACGCATCATCATTGTCATATTGCCTTGCATGATCATGTAGTTGACATCGTATTTGTGGCAAAGCCACCATGCATATTATTTCATACATGTCACTCTTGATTCATTGCCCTTCCCGGTACACCGCCGGAGGCATTCATATAGAGTCATATTTTGTTCTAAGTATCGAGTTGTAATCATCGAGTTGTAAATAAATAGAAGTGTGATGATCATCATTATTAGAGCATTGTCCCAAAAAAAGAGAAAGGCCAAATAAAAAAGAAAGGCCCAAAAAAAAGAGATAAAAAAGGGACAATGCTACTATCCTTTTTCCACACTTGTGCTTCAAAGTAGCACCATGATCTTTATGATAGAGAGTCTCTTGTTTTGTCACTTTCATTTACTAGTGGGAATTTTTCATTATAAAACTTGGCTTGTATATTCCAACGATTGGCTTCCTCAAATGCCCTAGGTCTTCATGAGCAAGCAAGTTGATGCACACCCACTTAGTTTCCTTTGTTGAGCTTTCATACATTTATAGCTCTAGTGCATCCGTTGCATGGCAATCCCTACTCCTTGCATTGACATCAATTGATGGGCATCTCCCTAGCCCGTTGATTAGCCGCGTCAATGTGAGGCTTTCTCCTTTTTTGTCTTCTCCACACAACCCCTATCATTATATTCTATTCCACCCATAGTGCTATATCCATGGCTCACGCCCATGTATTGCGTGAAAGTTGAAAAAGTTTGAGATTACTAAAGTATGAAACAATTGCTTGGCTTGTCATCGGGGTTGTGCAAGATGAGAGCATCTTGTGTGACGAAAATGAAGCATGACCAAACTATATGATTTTGTAGGGATGAACTTTCTTTGGCTATGTTATTTTGAGAAGACATAATTGCTTTGTTAGTATGCTTGAAGTATTATTATTTTATGCCAATATTAAACTTTTATCTTGAATCTTTCGGATCTGAACATTCATGCCACAATAAAGAGAAATACATTGAAGAATATGCCAAGTAGCATTCCACATCAAAAAATTTGTTTTTATCATTTACCTACTCGAGGACGAGCAGGAATTAAGCTTGGGGATGCTTGATACATCTCCAACGTATCTATAATTTTTGATTGCTCCATGCTATTATATATTCTGTTTTGGATGTTTAATGGGCTTATTTATACACTTTTATATTATTTTTGGGACTAACCTATTAACCCAAGGACCAGTGCAAATTGCTGTTTTTTTGCCTATTTCAGTGTTTCGCAGAAAAGGAATATCAAACGGAGTCCAAACGGAATGAAACCTTCGGGAGTGTGATTTTTGGAACAAACGTGATCCAGAGGACTTGGAGTGGACGTCAAGCAATCAACAAGGAGGCCACGAGGCAGGGGTGCGCGCCTACCCCCCTGGGCGCGCCCTCCACCCTCGTGGGCCCCTTGTGGCTCCACCAACCTACTTCTTCCTCCTATATATACCTACGTACCCCGAAACCATCGAGGAGCACCACAAAAACCTAATTCCACCATCGCAACCTTCTGTACCCATGAGATCCCATCTTGGGGCCCTTTCCGGCGCTCTGCCGAAGGGGGCATCGATCACGCAGGGCTTCTACATCAACACCATAGCCTCTCCGATGATGTGTGAGTAGTTTACCACAGACCTTCGGGTCCATAGTTATTAGCTAGATGGCTTCTTCTCTCTCTTTGGATCTCAATACAAAGTTCTCCTCGATCTTCTTGGAGATCTATTTGATGTAAATCTTTTTGCGGTGTGTTTGTTGAGATCCGATGAATTGTGGGTTTATGATCAAGATTATCTATGAACAATATTTGAATCTTCTCTGAATTATTTTATGTATGATTGGTTATCTTTGCAAGTCTCTTCGAATTATGAGTTTGGTTTGGCCTACTATATTGATCTTTCTTGCAATGGGAGAAGTGCTTAGCTTTGGGTTCAATCATGCGGTGCTCGATCCCAGTGATAGTAGGGGAAACGACACATATTGTATTGTTGCCATCGAGGATAAAAAGATGGGGTTTATATCATATTGCTTGAGTTTATCCCTCTACATCATGTCATCTTACCTAATGCGTTACTCTGTTCTTATGAACTTAATACTCTAGATGCATGCTGGATAGCGGTCGACGTGTGGTGTAATAGTAGTAGATGCAGGCAGGAGTCGGTCTACTTGTCGCGGTTGTGATGCCTATATACATGATCATGCCTAGATATTCTCATAATTATGCACTTTTCTATCAGTTGCTCGACAGTAATTTGTTCACCCACTGTAATACTTATGCTATCTTGAGAGAAGCCACTAGTGAAACCTATGGCCCCCGGGTCTATTCTCCATCATATAGATCTTCCGTCAACTAGCTATTTGCGCCGTTTATTTTGTTTTTTTACTTTTAATCTTTATCATAAAATACCAAAAATATTATCTTATCATCTCTATCAGATCTCACTATTGCAACTGGCCGTGAAGGGATTGACAACCCCTTTATCGCGTTGGTTGCAAGGTTCTTATTTGTTTGTGTAGGTACGAGGGACTTGCGTGGGGCCTCCTACTGGATTGATACCTTGGTTCTCAAAAACTGAGGGAAATACTTACGCTACTTTGCTGCATCACCCTTTCCTCTTCAAGGGAAAACCAACGCAGTGCTCAAGAGGTAGCAGATTACCATACCACTCTAGTGCGGAACGTGCTCTGTTCGACCTACGAGGTCCAGTAGTAACTTGATCTGAAGTTTCATGATCATCATCATTAGCTTCCTCTCTAGTTGGTGTAGGCATCATGGGAATGGATTTCACTGATGTGCTACTTTCCAATTCGAGAGAAGGTACAATTACCTTATCAAGTTCTACTTTCCTCCCACTCACTTCTTTCGAGAGAAACTCCTTCTCTAGAAAGGTTCCATTCTCGGCAACAAAGATCTTGCCTTCAGATCTGTGGTAGAAGGTTTACCCAATTGTTTCCTTAGGGTATCCTATGAATATGCACTTCTCCGATTTGGGTTCGAGCTTATCAGGCTGAAGCCTTTTGACATAAGTGTCGCAACCCCAAATTTTAAGAAACGACAACTTAGGTTTCTTGCCAAACCACAGTTCATGCGGTGCCGTCTCAAAGGATTTAGGCGGTGCCCTATTTAACGTGAATGCAGCTGTCTCTAATGCATAACCCTAAAACGATAGTGGTAAATTGGTAAGAGACATCATAGATCGCACCATATCTAATAAAGTACGGTTACGACGTTCGGACACACCATTACGCTGTGGTGCTCTAGGTGGCGTGACTTGTGAAACTATTCCACATTGTTTTAAATGAAGACCAAACTCGTAACTCAAATATTCGCCTCCATGATCAGATCATAGAAACTTTATTTTCTTATTACGATGATTCTCTACTTCACTCTGAAATTGTTTGAACTTTTTCAAATGTTTCAGACTTGTGTTTCATCAAGTAGATATACGCATATCTGCTCAAATCATCTGTGAAGGTCAGAAAATAACGATACCCGCCACGTGCCTCAACACTCATTGGACTGCATACTCGGTATGTATTATTTCCAATAAGTCATTAGCTCGCTCTTATTCTTCCGGAGAACGGAGTTTTAGTCATCTTGCCCATGAGGCATGGTTCGCAAGTATCAAATGATTCATAATCAAGTGATTCCAAAAGTCCATCTGCATGGAGTTTCTTCATGCGCTTTACACCAATATGACCTAAACGGGAGTGCCACAAGTATGTTGCATTATCATTATCAACTTTGCATCTTTTGGCATCAATATTGTGAATGTGTATCACTACGATCGAGATTCAATAAACCGTTTACATTGGGTGTATGACCATAGAAGGTTTTATTCATGTAAACAAAACAACAATTATTCTCTGACTTAAATGAATAAACGTATTGCAATAAACATGATCTAATCATATTCATGCTCAAGTCAAACACCAAATAACATTTATTTAGGTTCAACACTAATCCCGAAGGTAGAGGGAGTGTGCGATGGTGATCATAACAACCTTGGAATCATTTCCAACACACATCATCACCTTGCTTTTAACTAGTCTCTGTTCATTTTGTAACTCCTGTTTTGAGTTACTAATCTTAGCAACTGAACTAGTATCAAATACCGAGGGGTTACTAAGAACACTAGTAAGGTACACATCAATAATATGTATATCAAATATACCTTTGTTCACTTTGCCATCCTTCTTATCCACCAAATGTTTGGGGCAGTTCCACTTCCAGTGACCATTTCCTTTGCAGTAGAAGCACTCAGTTTCAGGCTTAGGTCTAGCTTTGGGATTCTTCACGGGAGCGGCAACTTGCGTGCCATTCTTCTTGAAGTTCGTTTTCTTGCCCTTTATCTTGAAACTAGTGGTTTTGTTAACCATCAACACTTGATCCTCTTTCTTGATTTTTACCATCGTCGATTTCAGCATCGCGAATAGCTTGGGAATTGTTTTCATCATGCCTTGCATATTATAGTTCATCACAAAGTTCTAGTAGCTTGGTGATAGTGACTAGATAACTCTGCCAATAATCTTATCTGGAAGATTAACTCCCACTTGATTCAAGCGATTGTAGTACCCAGACATTCTGAGTACATGCTCACTGGCTGAGCTGTTGTCCTCCATATTGCAGGCAAAGTATTTGTCAGAGGTCTCATACCTCTCGACATGGGCATGAGTCTGAAATACCAATTTCAACTCTTGGAACATCTCATATGCTCCGTGGCGTTCAAAACATTTTTGAAGTCCTAGTTCTAAGTCCTAAAGCATGGCGCACTAAACTATTAAGTAGTCATCATATCGAGCTTGCCAAACATTCATAACGTCCGCATCCGCTCCTGCAATAGGTCTGTCACCTAGCGGTGCATCAAGGACATAATTCTTTTGTGCAGCAATGAGGATAATCCTCAGATCACGGACCCAGTCCGCATCATTGCTACTATCGACTTTCAACTTACTTTTTCTCTAGGAACATATCAAAATAATAAGGGAGCTCTATCGCGAGCTATTGATCTACAACATAGATATGCAAATACTATCAGGACTAAGTTCATGATAAATTAAGTTCAATTAATCATATTACTTAAGAACTCCCACTTAGATAGACATCCCTCGAGTCATCTAAATGATACGCGATCCAAATCAACTAAACCATGTCCGATCATCACGTGAGATGGAGTAGTCATCAATGGTGAACATCTCTATGTTGATCATATCTACTATATGATTCACGTTTGACCTTTTGGTCTCCAGTGTTCCGAGGCCATGTCTGTACATGCCAGGCTCGTCAAGTTTAACCCGAGTATTCTGCATGTGCAAAACTGTCTTGCACCCATTGTATGTGAACGTAGAGTCTATCACACCCGATCATCACGTGATGTCTCAACACGATGGACTTTCGCAACGGTGCATACTCGGGGAGAACACTTATACCTTGAAATATTGTTAAGGGGTCATCTTATAATGCTACCGCCGTACTAAGGAAAATAAGATGCATAAAAGATAAACATCACATGCAATCAAAATATGTGACATGATATGGCCATCATCATCTTGTGCTTTTGATCTCCATCTTCAAAGCATCGTCATGATCACCATCGTCACTGGCTTGACACCTTGATCTCCATCGCAGTGTCATGGTCATCTCGCCAGCTATTGCTTCTAAAACTATCGCTAACGCATAGTGATAAATTAAAGCAATTACATGGCATTTGCATTTCATACAATAAAGAGACAACCATAAGGCTATTGGCGGTTGCCAGTAACTTTTACAAAACATGATTATCTCATACAATAACGTATATCACATGATGTCTTGACCATATCACATCACAACATGCCCTGCAAAAACAAGTTAGACGTCCTCTACTTTGTTGTTGAAAGTTTTACGTGACTGCTATGGGCTTCTAGCAAGAACCGTTCTAACCTACGCATCAAAACCACAACGGTGATTTATCAAGTTTGCTGTTTTAACCTTCTTCAAGGACCAGACATAGTCAAATTCAATTCAGCTAAAGTAGGAGAAACAGACACCCGCCAGCCACCTTTATGCAAAACTAGTTGCATCTCTGTCGGTGGAACCGGTCTCATGTACATGGACATGTAAGGTTGGTCCGGGCCGCTTCATCCCACAATGCCACCGAATCAAAATAAGACATTGGTGGTAAGCATTATGAACATCACCACCCACAACTTCTTTGTGTTCTACTCGTGCATATCATCTATGCATAGACCTGGCTCGGATGCCACTGTTGGGGAACGTTGCATGGAAAACATAAAAATTTCTATGCACACGCAAGATCTATCCATGGAGATGAATAGCAACGAGAGGGGGAGAGCATCTTCATACCCTTGAAGATCGCTAAGCGGAAGCATTTATCAACACAGTTGATGTAGTTGTACACCTTCACGATCCGTCCCGATCAAGTTCCGAACGTACGACACCTCCGCATTCAGCACACGTTCAGCTCGATGACGTACTCGCCTTCTTGATCCAGCAAGACAGGCGAAGTAGTAGATGAGTTCTGGCAGCACGACGGCATGGTGACGGTTTTGGTGAAGAACAATCTCCGCAAGGCTTCGCCAAGCACAACGGAAACTATGATGGAGGATAAACTAGAGGGGACGGGGTTGCCGGCACACGACTTGGTGATTCTTGATGTGTTCCAGGTGCTAGCCCTGCCCCTCTATCTATATGTTGAGCCCTGGGGTCGTAAGTTGGAGAAAGAGCCTCCTCAAAGTCGGTTTTGCCCGTAAGGAAGAGTCCTTCTCGGACTTCTAGGACCAGACACCACAATCCTTGGTGTCTGGACTAGACGCCATGGGCCTCGATGTCTGGCCCAGGGCCAGACGCCAGGGTCTCCGGCGTTTGGCCCCCTGGCCTCAGGAAATCTCCTTTTGCACCGACCTAAAGCCCCGTGGGCTTTACCCCTTCGCCGAACCATATCATCCTATATATCAATCTTTCCCTCCGGACCATTCCGGAGCTCCGCATCATGTCCGTGATCTCATCCGGGAATCCGAACAATATTCGGTCACCAACATACATAACTCATATAGTACTATATCATCAACGAACGTTAAGCGTGCGAACCCTACGGGTCCAAGAACTATGTAGACATGACCGAGACACCTCTCGGGTCAATAACCAATAGCGGAACCTGGATGCCCATATTGGCTCCTACATATTCTATGAAGATCTTTATCGGTCGAACCTTATGACAACATACGTAATTCCCTTTGTCCATCAGTATGTTACTTGCCCGAGATTCGATCGTCGGTATCTCTATACCTAGTTCAATCTCGTTACCTGCAAGTCTCTTTACTCGTTCCGTAATACATCATCTTGCAACTAACTCCTTAGTCACTTTGCTTGCAACGCTTCTTATGATGTGTATTACCGAGAGGGCCCAGAGATACCTCTCCGAAACTCGGAGTGACAAATCCTAATCTTGATCTATGCCAACTCAACAAACACCTTCGGAGATACATGTAGAGCATCTTTATGATCACCTAGTTACGTTGTGACGTTTGATAGCACACAAGGTATTCCTCCGGTATCCGGGAGTTGCATAATCTCATAGTCGAAGGAATATGTATTTGACATGAAGAAAGCAATAGCAATAAACTGAATGATCAATATGCTAATCTAACGATTGGGTCTTGTCCATCACATCATTCTCCTAATGATGTGATCCCGTTCATCAAATGACAACACATGTCTATGGTTAGGAAACTTAACCATCTTTGATTAATGAGCTTGTCTAGTAGAGGCTTACTAGGGACACGGTGTTTTGTCTATGTATCCACACATGTATCAAGTTTCCGGTTAATACAATTCTAGCATGAATAATAAACATTTATCATGATATAAGGAAATATAAAATAACAACTTTATTATTGCCTCTAGGGCATATTTCCTTCATGAGCATCATTAAAATCATCATGCCTAGTTAAAAAGCATTAAAGAAAAGCATTTGTTGGAAGGCAACCCAATATTTATCTTTTCTATTTTCATGTGTCTACATGATTAATGCTACTATAGTAATCATGCTATGTATCATTTCTTTCAATATAAAGTGCCAAGTTTAGCCTTTGGGATGTTGCAATTGTTTGTCTATTAGGTTTTGTGCAGAAATAGAAACTTTTGCATCCAGTGTTTGAATTTTCATTCTGTACTGAAACATGATCAATCATGAAATTGTTACATAGTATCGAATTACAAATTTTCGTCGCTATCCTAATTTTTCAAAATTTTGTAAGTTACATAAGAATGATAATTAATTAGATCTTTACGTATTATTCTGTTTTTTGACAGATTCTGTTTGTTTTCTTTGTTTGCTTGTTTTAAAGTTTTTGTGGCATATATTTGGTGATATAAATAATGGAAATGATAGAATACAGTAGACATTATTTGATAATGATTATGAATCTTTTCTTGACAGAAGGTAAGTGAGTGATTTATTTTTATTATACTAACCCATCTCATGAGTTCCATTAAGTTTTATCTGAATGAAGTTTTCAAGTTTTGGGTGAGATGATGATGGAAGGATAATAAGGAGCGACAATGCCCTAAGCTTGGGGATGCCCAAGGCACCCCGAGTCAATATTTAAGGAATACTCAAGCAACTAAGCTTGGGGATTCCCCAGATGGCATTGATACGTCTCCAACGTATCTATAATTTATGAAGTATTCATGCTATATTTAAAACAATTTTATATGGCTTTGGTATGATTTGAATGGAACTAACCCGAACTGACGCTGTTTTCAGCAGAACTACCGTGGTGTTGTTTTTTTGTGCAGAAATAAAAAATACTGGAGCAAAGAACCACCGGAGGGGGGACCCCTGCTGCCCACAAGGCACCAGGGCGCGCCACCCCCTGGCATGCCCTGGTGGCTAGTGGGCCCCCTGAGGCCCATCTTCGCGTGATTCCAATGCTGAAAAATCCTATATATATATATATAAACCCCAGAAATAACCCTAGATCAGAAGTTCCGCTGCTGCAAGCCTCTGTAGCCACGAAAAACCAAATCTAGACCCTATTCCGGCACCGTTCCGGAGGGGGAAAACATCACCGGAGGCCATCTTCATCATCCCGGTGGCCACCATGATGAGGAGGGAGTAGTCCACCCTTGTGGTTGAGGGTTTGTACTAGTAGCTATGTGTTTAATATCTCTCACGCATTCTTGATTTGGCACGATCTTGATGTATCGCGAGCTTTGTTAATATAGTTGGATCATATGGTGTTTCTCCCTCTCTATCTTGTTTTGATGAATTGAGTTTTCCCTTTGAGACTTTGTTATTATCGGATTGAATACTTTGTTGGATTTGAGAGCACTTGATGTATGTCTTGGCACTCAACTCGCGGATTCCCGAGGTGACATTGGGGTAATCTATGGATAGGGGTTGATGCACGTTTTCATCCTTGTTTCTCCGGTAGAAATCTTGGGGCACTCTTTGAGGTTCTTTGTGTTGGATTGAGCATTATGAATCTGAATTTTTTTATGCATATCGTATAATGAACTCACAGATACTCATGGTGACATTGGAGTATCTAGGTGACACTAGAGTTGGTTGATGTGTATCATATGGTGTTATTTTAGTATGAACTCTTAGATAGATCGATCGAAAAGGATAACTTGGTGTTATTTTAGTACGAACTCTTGGATAGATCGATCGGAAAGGATAACTTTGAGGTGGTTTCGTACCCTACCAACAATTTCGTCTTATGTTCTCCGCTAGATAAGGACTTTGGAGTGATTCTTCATCGCACGTCGAGGGACGATACTATGATCCAATTATACTAGCATTGTTGAGAGATTGCACTAGCGAAAATATGAACCATAGGCCTCATTTTCAAGCATTGCAATACCGTTTTTGCCCACTTTTGTTACTTGCTACCTTGCTATTTTTTTATTGTTACTATTACAAAAATCAATATCTACTAGCATTACTACACTTGTATCACCATCTCTTCGCCGAACTAGTGCACCTATACAATTTACCATTGTATTTGGTGTGTTGGGGACACAAGAGACTCTTTGTTATTTGGTTGCAGGGTTATTTGAGAGAGACCATCTTCATCCTACGCCTCCCACGGATTGATAAACCTTAGGTCATCCACTTGAGGGAAATTCGCTACTATCCTACAAAACTCTGCGCTTGGAGGCCCAACACAAGTCTACAATAATAAAGTTGCGTAGTAGACATCAGGCATCCCCTCTTTCGTCTTCAAAACTATCAGTATCTCTCACTTGGAGCTATATTTTAATTCTTCATATAATATGTATTTTTCTTGGAGCGTACTTTTTGTTTTTTTCACTATTTGATACAATCCTTAGATCTTAATTTTTTATTTGGGGAGACTCTTTACATAGCTACCTATTTACGTAACTACCCTTTGTTCATCAATTATATCTTTTTGGAGTAGTTTGTTATTTACTCTTGTGCTTCACTTATATCCACTACAAAAAAACTACTTTCGTGATGATACGTGTTTGTCACAGTAGGTCACGTTTTCTGTCATGCATGTACATCCATGACGATTTTATGACAGAATCAAGATAGTCATACATGTGCTGTCGTAGAAGTGTTCCATGACAATACCAAAATTATCATCACGGAAGTGTCCACTTCCATGATGATAAATGGCATGTCATGGAAGTGCTTTCGTCAAGGGTAACCGACACGTGGCATCCACTGTAACGGGTCGCCGTTAAGCTATCGGGTTCCAGTTTGGATCCAATAACCCGTTAACAGCCCGGACCAATGGGGATTTTCCACGTGTAAAATTCTGATTCGCCGGAGTATCCACGTGTCACCTCAGCGTTGGGATAGATGTCGTCCATCCAATGGAGGATACGTGCCTATCATAATTTGATATGTGGCACGGCCCAATAGTGGCCCATCTAAGATTAAAAAAGGCCGGCCTAGCCAAGGGCCCACAAGATTTCGTCATACTCTACTAGGCCGCCCGTTAACAGCCTGCCACGGTTTAGGCCAAATTACGACCCACATAAGATCCGGCCCGTTAGATGTCTGTCACATTTTGGGCCAAATGACAGCCCACATCAGATCTGGCCCATTAACAGTCTATCATGTTTTGGGCCAAATGACGGCCCATATCGGATCCATCCTGTTAATTGCCTGGCAAATTTTGGGCCAAATTACAGCCCATATATGATCTGGCCCGTTAACAGGGACAACGCTTTCGGCCCCATTGGGGGCCCATTTGAACTACGACCTCTTAAAGGCCCATGTAATAGTTCAGCCCGATATTAATTTCAGCCTGTTAATGGCCATTGGTAGATATGGGCCGTTGTCGGCCCGGTTTCACTTTCGGCCATTTAACGGCCTGTGCAACATGTGGGCCTATTTCTGGGCCGAAGTGACTTTTGGCTTCTTAAAGGCCCGTAGTCTTCATGGATACATTTTAGCCCAACCTGACTATTGGCCCATTAAAGGCCCGCGAGACAACTAGGCCTAATGATGGTCCGCTTTGCATCCGGCCTGCTTACGACCCATAATGTTTTTGGGCCAACTGTGGCCCAACCCATATTTTGGCCTGTTAACAGCCTGTTTTGTGGTTGGGCCAATCATGGACCTCCGACACTGTTCAGGCCCAATCTACTTTTCATACTGTTAAAAGCCCATTCTATTTTCTGGCCCAACTCAGGCAGCTGGTTTACTCGGCCTGTTAAAGGCCCGAAACTAATAGTTCATGAGTTTATGTCTAGCCCTGCTATTATTGGCCGGACATGATTGTAGGCCCAGGTATTGGCCCATTTACAGCGATTGGCGGGCCGGCCAGTTTTAGTACCGAATTTTTTATATAATAAACCGAATGTTTAGGCCCATTGCGCTCCGTTAAAGCTTACGCCCTTTTCAGGGAGCGACGACAGCATATACAGAAATTAAATTACAGCATCATGACGAAGAATATACCTAGACTATACAACAAAGAAATCACTGCATATTACATGCACTTGGCATAAAGATAATAAAGCGCAACCAGACAGCATATTACATACACTGGGCATCAAAGGTCACAACCAGTGCAAATAAACACGCCGCCTAAAATAATATACAGAACCGACAGCGCTTCAACACAGTTCTAGAAAGGTTAGCCCTCCCTGGGAGCTGCAGCGCAAGTAGCTGAGCAAGCTGATGACTGCACTTGTTTGACGCTTATATCCAACTCTAGTTGCATAGCATCAATGGCAGTTCTTGGCGTCAGTGATATCACCTTGAAAGAGAAAAAAGCAGACAGATAATGTCGGGACCCCGATCCTAAGTCACACCGATCTAGCATGTAACACATCATATCACTTTGCAGCCTCACGCACGGTATTCCCACGGCTGCAGCCTTACCTAGGCCGGGACCATTTGCGCCTTTTGGCTCATGTATATTATAGTGTCGCTAGCATCCATATGACAGAGAACCCGGCCCGACATGACTAGTCATAAACCCAAGGTGGCACAAACTTACAGGGACAGGCATACACGACCCACAATGCACGTGTCGGTCAGGAGCGAGTGCAACCAGGCTGTAGCAAGCATTCAGGACTCCGGTAGACACCGCGTGACATTTCCCCAAAGGGACAGACACAGGAGCAAAGAAGGACACATGCCGGTCAATCCATGTGTTCCGGAGCAGTAGCAAGCTACCATGGCTCAGTGGAAGCACTAGGAGGCATTTCCCCATAAGGAAGGCTACCAAGAATAAACAACTAGGTGTCGGATCCCACACATACCAAGCATTTCAATAACATACACACAATATGCTCGATATGTGTAAATACAACATAGCATCACAACAAAAATCTATGACTCAAAGTATTTATTCAATAGACTCAGAGGAGCCAGATATTACAAGCATGGATCCCATGAACCAACATACAAGTCATACAAGCAACAAGCGGAACCATAAACATGTCTGAGTACAGACATCTGAAAAGAAGAAGGCTAGAAAGCCTGACCATCTACAAGACCCTCCATAGGAACCAAACCTCTGTCTGGGATTCCCAAGCTAATTTCGAAGCTCATGTGGAACTACTAGTGAGACTGAAGTCTCCTCTGCAAAACATAAATTAAGCAAACGTGAGTACAAATGTACTCAGCAAGACTTACATCAGAACTAACTACATATGCATCAGTATCAACAAAGGGGTGGTGGAGTTTAACTACAGCAAGCCAGCTTTGACACGGTGGGTATCATGTACTACGGGTACTTTCTTTGAGGTGGCGCACATGAGTCCACATATTCACCAAATCAATACACCACTATGGATCCGCTCCCGTCTCCCTACGAGAAGGTCATCCATAGCACTCACGCTTATCTTGCGCATTTTAGAGTATCCATTTAACTTGTCTATGAACAATGTAAGTGTTCCAAGTAGTCCATATCCGAGGACGCGGCTATTCGAATAGATCATGTTAACCCTGCAGGGGTGTACTTCTTCACACACGCTCTCGCCACTTACCGCCATGTACACTCCATGTATCTCGGCAACCTTCAAGTGAAACCTGGCGAGGGTGTCGGCCACGACCTGACTAACCACGCAAGACTCTAGTCCAGGTTTATCGCCTATCTGAGGCTGAACCCGGAAAGGAAGTCTGACCGAAGTTTCCATCACGACCCCAAACGATGTGAGCAGGGTTCCCAAGCCCACCATCCGGGTGCAACTTGGTACACCATGCCACTGTGCCTAGTCTGTCCAAAGCCCACCTGTACTAGGTGCCACTTGGTAGACTACTAACACAACCTATAAACACCAGAAACTAGTTGCAACTCCTGGATAGAGATCAAGGCGGTTAATACGCCGATAGGGGCCGAGTTACCGAAACCCAATTTGTGGTAGTAACTATCTTGGATCACAAACACCAAACTCAGTTCCTGCGGACAGTTTCAATGAGACAACCCACCATGTACTCCTACATGGCCTCTCATCGCTACCTTTACCAAATCGTGTTCACACACTTAGCTCTCAACAGTAGGACATGTTAATCCATCCCAGATTAATCAGACCTAGCACAACTCTAAGCATAGCAGACATAACAAGCAAGCATGAATGAGTAGGCACATCATGGCTCAAACAACTCCTACTCATGCTAGTGGGTTTTTACTAATTACTGTGGCAAAGGCAGGTCATGCAGAGGAATGGGTTCAACTACCGCAACATGTAACAGTTGAATCATTGTTGTCCTAATGCAGTAAAAGAGAGCAAGAGCGAGAGAGTGGGATTGTATCGAAATGCTCAAAGGGGGTTTGCTTGCCTGGCACTTCTGAAGATAGAACTGCACTTCATAAGTGTTAACGGTCTCAACATCGAAAACATCTGCTATCGAGAGGGTACAAGCATCGGCAAACAAAGAAGGAACACAATCAATGCAATGCAACAATATGATGCATGGTTAAGACATGGCAACATGGTGTTGATTGAGCTAATGCAACTAACAGTGATTTAAACACTACTATAGGATGCTGCTAACCTGATACTACGATCAAAGACCCTTCGACGAAACTGTGTGCGATGCAATAATCGCAAACGGTGGTGTAAAAACCGTCAAAAAAGGTGCAAAATGTTTGTGATGACAGATGCATCAAACACGGTTCGGATTTTAGTTGTGTGTGCGATGCAGGGCATACAGTTAAGTTCAATTAACTATTTGTGATGAGGAGGAACAAAAGAAACGGGCAGCCAGATGAAGGTGTGTGTGATATACATCATACAGTTCACTCGGATGAACTGTTTGTGATTAGGCAACACAAAAGAAACGGTCAGCCAGATCAAGGTGTGTGCGATATACAACATACGGTTCACTCGGCCTTGTCGTCAGTGTGTGACCTCTGTGGCAACCGTTCGCTCCCCACTAGCCTCTTCGTGTACCATGGCAACCATCCACCGGCTCTTCGCCTTTCCCTCTGGATTTGGAACTGCTGTCGCACGCTCTTCCTCCCTCCATTTGCCTTCACCCTTCCTTCTGCCATTGTTCGATCGTCTTCTCCATGGAGGGAACAGGCCGGAAACGACCCCGTTATTCTTGCCCCGATCTGAAAGATGACTAGGTGGAGGAACTCATTGTTCGGTCCGACATCATCACCTCGGCTAGCATGGCAGGTTCATTCAAGTCCATTCTCGACTCAACAAATAACATCATTGCAAAGAACCCAAGGGTTTAGGAGCGGTTTGATCTCCCCTATCTTCTTCGCCATGACGCTGGTCGCCGGCGTGGGGACGACGGAAGCCTCGCCTTGTGCAAGTTGATGCTGCTTGATAATGATACGTGTGATGTTAAGATGCCATCGCTTGAGGGTAAGGCTTGGGCAGGCGCAAATGGAGATTGGGTTGTTTATATTGGGTATAACTACGAGTGGGAACTTGTGAATGTGTACACTCGTCATCGGGTTCCACTTCCAAAAATCACAGACTGCCCTGAGGTTGAGCACACAGATGATCTATGTACGTTCAAATACGATCATGGTGACTGTCGTCTACGGAAGATAGCAATTTGTCGAGTTCCCAACCACTCTTGGGATTACAAGAACTATGAAGTTGTTGCTATCTTTGACAAGCTTGTTGCCGTCCTTACTTCCACGCCTCGATGGATATTGCTCAAAAATCAATTTTTGTACACGGATGAGTACTGTGATGCAATTCAATACGGGGGTCTTATGTTTGCTGCCACCACTCGTGGCACTATTTTTGCATGGAATCCTTATGGTTTCGGTACGTTTGTCTTCCATAGTAATTATAATTGTTTCATTTACATGCATGTGGGTTAGCTTGTTTCCCTTTACTAATTAACCTTCTTGTGTTTCCAAGGTCCTGTGAACATTCCACCACCTATACTTGAAAAAAATTATATCCAAGAGGGAGATGACGATGCTGATGATCACGAGCATGAGGACGAACAGGACCTATATACTCAGTGGCGCCTGGCAACTTTTTCAGATGGATCACCTCTTCTTGTATGTATACAAGGCATTGCTGATGTTACTAACGAAGCAGGTGTTGTCTCCCATGGTCGCACTCTCTGGACCTATTCCAACATCCGTTGCAGGGTATTCGGGATGGATACTAGTGTGCTAGCGCCAACACCTTCTCCCTGGTTCAGTATTGGTAGCCTTGGAGAAAACTCGCTCTTCCTTGGACAAAACTATCCAATGATGGTGAAAGGTGATCCAGCTGCTGTTGACACAACATTACTACCATTTATGAGAAGCAATTGTATCTATACCTCAGACATTGCTATGGTTCCCTACCTTGGCTATCACAATATGCATCCTGATATAAGCCGCTTCATCCAGGAGGATCAGTCCTGCGTTGGTCTCGAGATTGACAATAGCTGGCCCTTCCCAGAGAATCAGTTATGGTTCAAAGCAAGTGTTTCCAACGCTGAGGATTGGTTGAGCTGAAGTTCATTTCATCACTTTGTTATTTGTTGTGTGAGAAAAACTTTAGTATTTACTAGAATTTTTTGTTGGAAATAATCTATACCAACATGTATCCTCGTTGTCATTGTGTGTTGATGACTTGTTGTATGTAATGAATGGCACATTTGCATATGCATCCCGTCAACTCACGCCTGCTCGCACGGCACACGGGTCGTGGTGACACGTATATTGTTTTTCTATTTGGATGATTAATGCTGCCGCTTTATTGCTTAACCGAAGCATGGCACGTATCCATTGTTGGTCTAACGCTCACGGTTCGAATAAATAATCCGTTTGGGATATTGGTTCCCAATTATTAATAATCTCCCGTTGGTAATTAGATAAAGATTACATCAAAACTGGTCTCAAATTTGACAAAAAAAGTACAATGCCACTTTGTATTAGTGTCCATATGAACAGTGCTAGTGATTTTAGTTGCAAAAATTAGATAGTGCTATTGATTTTAGGTGCATATTTTGACAAATCGCAGTGTTACAAGGTTGACAAATGGCAATGTTACTAGATAAACAAATGTCAGTCTTTCCAGTTTGACAAGTGGCAACATACCCAATATGACAGATGCAAATCTTACCAAATTGTTTGTACGTGGTTTCACACGGGTCATCCAAAACAACCGTTTGCGTTGAAGGGATGCACAAATCCTGCACTGCGAATTTTCCCTTGACTTAAGGGGAAGACCATAACACTTTGCATACGGGTGTTCTATCTAAAATGTTTGCGATCAAAAGAAAATCATTTGATAAGTCTGTACATTAAGAGAGAAAAACGCATCATTCAAACCATATCTTTCATTCAGTCACACTGCGAATTTATATTCATATGATCGAGAATTCAAGATACAGTATTAAACCCCAAAAAAACTATTTCCGGCAGCGGAGGCGGCGTGCCGTGCCGTCGTTGTCGTTGTCGTCCTCCGGGACGCCGGTTTTGAAGTCTTCAAGGCAGCATAGAATGTTCTTCACTTGTAAATCAAACATCATGTCATCGCGCGATCGACGGGCGGGGAGCGGGAGGACGGCAACTGGCAGCGCTGAGAGGTAGTGGTCGACGGCTGCGTCCCATGCCGCTAAGGGGGGCGCACGCACGGGCACGGGCGCGGCGGATGCAGCCAAATGCATGGGGACCGGCACCGCGGTGGGTGGAGGGGCGCGCACGGGCACGGGCATGGGCGCGGCGGGTGCAGCCAAACGCACGGGGACCGGTGCCACAGTGGGTGGAGGGGCATGCACGGGCACGGGCGCTGGCGCTGGCATGTACACAAGCTCGCGCGGATCCGCGGAGACCTCGCTGACGCCCGCGGCTTCCAGCTTTGCGATAGTTCTCGGCGACCAGCCCGTCAGTGCTACGGGGATGGTCGGTGGCGCGGGTGCGGGGATGGGAGCGGGGGCAGCAACCGCTGCGGCCAGCTTGTTCAGGGCCATGTCCATGAGGCCCCATTCCTCCTTATTTTCTATCTCCTCCGGCTCGGAGTCGACTTCACCACACTTGAAGACTAGTGGCAGATGATCATTCTGCACTATGGCATTGGTTGAGGTCTGCGGGAGGGAGGGGAATGGGAGGCGAACAGTAAGGCCGCCCGTATTAAACAGCGGCTCGGGCGCCATTAATGGAGAGGAAGGCGGGCGGCCATGGAAGTCAAAGGGCTCTCTTCCCAGTGAGCCTGCACAACGTATAGCTCGCAGGCTTCCCGGTGAGCCTATGCATCGGAGGACAGCTTGCACGCCTCTCGGTCAGCCTGCGCACCGGACTGCGCTCGCACGCCTCCCTTTCAGTCAAGCAGCTGTCCGCACGGCACCTCCTATAGCCATTAAAACCAAGACACATGGCGTCACGTGAATGGTTAACAGAACGCACACGATTTCAATTATACAAACGTTTGAGATATTAAAGAGGCAGTTATTTTTTCAAAATGCCTTTGTTGGTTGTTATTCGAGTGCGCCTTCTCTCAAAATTCACACGAAAAATACCACAACATGGCGGGTGCCATTCCATCATAGCATGCCAAGTTTCAAGAATTTCAGACGAGTTTTGGATTTACTAGAATTTAAAAACAAAGTATCTCAACGTTTTGCCGACAATCAACAGTGCCCTGGTGTTTGAAATTCATTCCCATTTCTTGCATGGGACCTAAGCATGCACCCAAGGACACATATTTTATTTTTCAACCAATTTATATGCATTGGAGCATGCACATGCAGTTCAAATTTGAATTATGCACATAAAATGCCTAGAAAACCCAGTTAATGTATAAAAATGTCCAAACGAACCCCGAAAAATTCCAAAAATTAACATAACACTCCTGTTGTTCTATGTTGACACTAGTGAAAAAATTGAAACCAAGAAGAGGCAACGGATATCGTTTCGTCCCCAAAGGTGAAACATTCCCTACCGAAACCATCAGGCTTGTTGTGAGAAGCTCTGGTTTGTGAAAAGCTTATACCCAAACCTGTCCCAAATGGGACAAAATTTTTACCACGGCATGTTGATGCCGCTCCATGATAGCATGCCAAGTTTCATGAATTTCAGATGACTTTTGGATTTACTAGAATTTAAAAACCAGGTATCTCAATGTTTGCGGCCGAGTGACGGTGGCAGGGTGTTTGACATTCATTCTCATTTCTTTCATGGGACCTAAGCATGCAACCAAGGACACATATTTGAATTTTCAACCAATTTATATGCATTAGAGCATGTGCCTGTAGTTCAAATTTGAATTATGCACATAAATGCATAGAAAACTCAGTTAATATATAAAAATGTCCAAACGAGCCCCGAAAAATTCCTAAAATTAACACAACACTCATGTTGTTCTATGTTGACAGTAGAAAAAAATTGAAAACAAGAAGAGGCAACGGATATCGTTTCGTCCAGAAAGGTGAAATGTTCCCTACCGTAACGATGAGGCTTGTTGTGAGAAGCTCTGGTTTGTGAGAAGCCTATATACCCCAACCTGCCCCGAATGGGACAATATTTTTACCACTGCATGTTGATGCCGTTCCATGCTAGCATGTCAAGTTTCATAAATTTCAGACGCGTTTTTGATTTACTAGAATTTAAAAACCATGTATCTCAATGTTAGCAGCCGAGCGACAGTGGCAAGGTATTTGACATTCATTCTCATTTCTTGCATGGGACTTAAGCATGTAACAAAGGACATAAATTCCAATTTTGAACCAATTTATATGCACTGGAGCATGTGCATGTAGTTCAAATTTGAATTATGCACATGAATGCATAGAAAACTCAGTTAATGTATAAAATGTCCAAGCAAACCCCAAAAATCCCAAAAATTGACACAACACTCGTGTTATTCTATGTTGACACGAGAAAAAATTTGAAAGTAAGAAGAGGCAATAGATATCGTTTCGTCCCCCAAGGTGGCACGTTCCCTACCGAAACCACCAGGCTTGTTGTGAGAGAAGCTCTGGTTTGCGAGAAGCTTATACCCAAACCTGCCCAAATGGGACAATATTTTTACCACGACATTTCAATGCCGTTCCATGATATCATGTCAAGTTTCATGAATTTTAGACGAGTTTTTGATTTACTAGAATTTAAAACCATGTATCTCAATTTTAGTGGCCGAGCGACAGTGTGAAGGTGTTTGACATTCATTCTCATTTCTCGCATGTGACCTAAGCTTGCAACCAAGGACAGACATTTGATTTTGCAACCTGTTTTTATGGACTGGAGCATGTGCATGTAGTTCAATTTTGAATTATGCACATAAATTCCTAGAAAACTTAGTTAACGTATAAAAATGTCCAAACGATCCCCGAAATTCATCCCCATTTCTTGCATGGGACATAAGCATAAACCCATGGACACATATATGATTTTACAACCCATGTTGTTGCACCGGAGCATGTGCGTGTAGTTTAATTTTGAATTGTGCACCTGAAATGGCTAGAAAACCGATTTAATGTATAAAATGTCCAAACGAACCCTGAATAATTCCAATTCTTGTACGACACACATATAATTGCATGTTCACTGCAGATAAAAGTTATAGCAATTCAATCACCGTCCATTGCCATTGTGACCCCATTATGTGATTCAAATCAAGATGAAAAATCATATAGATCCCACACAGTTTATTATCACCAACCGTGTGAGATGCAGTACAAAATATCCTGGAGCACCGTCTGATGACACTTTGCGCGCCAGTTTTTTTGCTGAAGCGATTCAAAATTTTCAGCTTCCGCGGAAATATCTACCTCCCCGCCCCCTCCCCCTTACCAAAAGCCACATTTCCCCTGTTTCCGCCTTCCTTTCCAAGTTGAAACCTTCACTCCTTGCTTGCAGCGCCGCCTCCTTGCCGGCGACCCTCCTTCACGTTGCTCGGCCTCGCCTACCCAGGCAGGTAATCCACACCCGACCCCCATCTCCTCCTCCTTCCACATCCCACATGCCCCGACCGCCTGCACGAGCGCGACACCTTCCACCCAAATCACCGACCCATCCACCAAATAAGCGCCGCCCTAAGCCATGGTGCACGCAGTATAGCCAGGATCTCAAGGAGCATTTGGTATCGGAAAAGCAAATCGTGGCCGCACGTGCGGATGAGGTCGCGATGGCTGCCATTCGTGCCGACCCCTAGATCTTGGAGCAGCACCTCGCCGTCGAGGCCACCGTCGACGCCTCGTGCGCCGACGCCGCGACGCAGTTGGCTGCTTTAAACGACAGTTCGTGGCGTTTTCTCGAGGCCACCGTCGGTTCCTTTGACGAAGACTATGAGGTGTTTTCTCAGCGTGCACGTGCTTACCTCATCTCGAGAGCCAGCAGGTTCGTGTCCGGAGCGGCTCAGGCAACTCACCACTACGACGAGGGCACCCACGAAGCGGAGGCCCCGCCCTCTTCCATGTCCAAGTATAGTACACATACGGCTTACGCGAGAAGGTGCGACGGCTACAGTCCACAACTTGCTCTGAATAAGGGACCGTGTCTGATGACACTTTGCGCGCCAGTTTTTTCGCTGAAGCGATTCCAAATTTTCGGCTTTCGCGGAAATATCTACCTCCCCGCCCGCTCCTCCTTACCAAAAGCCACATTTCCCCTGTTTCCGCCTTCCTTTCCAAGTTGAAACCTTCACTCCTTGCTTGCAGCACCGCCTCCTCGCCGGCGACCCTCCTTCACGCTGCTCGGCCTTGCCTATCCAGGTAGGTAATCCACACCCGACCCCCATCCTCCTCCTCCTTCCACATCCCACATGCCCCGACCGTCGGTGCGACACCTTCCACCCAAATCACCGACCCATCCACCAAATAAGCGCCGCCCTAAGCCAGGGTGCACACAGTATATCCAGGATCTCAAGGAGCATTTGGCAGCGGAGAAGCAAATCGCGGCCGCACGCGCAGATGAGGTCGCGATGGTTGCCATTCGTGCCGACCCCCAGAACTTGGAGGAGCACCTCGCCGTCGAGGCCACAGTCGATTCCTTGCGCGTCAATGCCGTGACGCGGTTGGCTACTTTAAATGACAATTCATGGCGTTTTCTCGAGGCCACCCACGATGCGGAGGCCTCGCCCTCTTCCATGTCCAAGGAGATAATCGTCATCGATATCTCCGACAATGAGGAGTAGCTTGTCTTATTAGCTCACTATTAGGACCCATGTTCAGTTTGCAAGCTACTGCCTTTCCTTAACAAATTGTAGTGAATTGTGCTATCTACCTTTACCATGCAATATGTTGCCCTAGTGTATATGTTCTATATGTCGTGCAATGTGGTGCTCACTTATTAACTGTTGGTTAATTAGTTGTCGTGTTCAGTTAACTATTTGGTTCAATTTTGCAAATGTGATGTTCAATTCTTCATGGTGCAATTTTGTATTGTCTTGCATGTGAGAAATAAATCGAAATTTTCTTTACAAAATACATGAGAAACAAATACAATTGCTATATTTCCAAGTTGTCAAGCATGCTTGGTTTGGTTAACTGCCCGATCTTCTAGTATGTTATACATTGTGCAATGTGGTGCTCAGTTAACATTTGGTTCATTTGTTGTGGTGTTTAGTTAACTGTTTGGTTCAATTCTGCAATGTGATGTTCAATTGTTGTGGGTGCATTCTGTTATTGTATACCATGTGAGAAATAAATCAAATTTGGCTGTACTAAATACATGAGAAATAAATACAATTGCTATATTTCCAAGTTGTTAAGCATGCTTGGTTTGGTTAACTGTCTGATCTTCTATTAGGAGTATGTTATATTGTGCAATGTGGTGCTCAGTTAACGTTTGGTTCATTTGTTGTGGTATTTAGTTAACTGCTTGGTTCGATTCTGCAATGCGATGTTCAATTGTTGTGGGTGCATTCTGTTATTGTGTACCATGTGATAAATAAATTGAATTTGGATGTACTAGATACATGAGAAACAAATACAATTCTATATTTCTGAGTTATTGAGCATGCTTGGTTTGGTTAACTGTCCGAACTTCTATTAGGAGTATGTAATATTATGCAATGTGGTGCTCAGTTAACGTTTGGTTCATTTGTTGTGGTGTTTAGTTAACTGCTTGGTTCAATTCTGCAATGTGATGTTCAATTGTTGTGGGTGCATTCTGTTATTGTATACCATGTGAGAAATAAATCGAATTTGGTTGTACTAAATACATGAGAAACGAATACAATTGCTATATTTCCGAGTTGTTAAGCATGCTTGGTTTGGCTAACTGTCTGATATTGTATTAGGCGTATGTTATATTGTGCAATGTGGTGCCCAGTTAATGCTTGGTTCATTTGTTGTGGTGTTTAGTTAACTGCTTGGTTCAATTCTGCAATGCGATGTCCAATTGTCGTCGGTAGAATTTTGTATTCTTGTGCATGTGAGGAATAAATTGAATTTGGTTGCACTTAATACATGAGAAACATATACAAGTGCTATATTTCCTAGTTCTTAATCATGCTTGGTTTGGATAAATGGGTTTTCCATGTGGCTTGAATTAATGATGAATCTGCAATGTGCTTATTTTTCATCAACATATTTCACTGATAGAATGCGAACCCTTACTTAACCTGATGACTAACTACCTTATATGTGTTGCAGGGAAACAATGCGAAGCACTAAGGTTTACAATCGAGGTTAGCACGTGCATGGTCTGTTGTCTAATAGCACATTATTGTGCAATTGCAGGAACCATTCTACTATTTTGGTTTTTAACAAGTTGGTCTTGCACATGTAGGTCCTGCTGTCATAGGTTTTGACCCACTGTACGACCCTTTTTGCATATGGGGTAATGAGTTGTCCATGAATATCAATCAAGTCAAGAAACTCAAAAAGATTGTTAGGATAAATAAATTAGCGACAAAAAAAACAAGATCTTTGTCTGCACAATGAAGAAGACATCAGTTAACTACAAGATGGTACTAACTATTATACCTTGCCTTTTTATTTCTTTGCCCCATTTCCAATATAGAGAAGACATTTATGCACATCCTTGTTTTCAGGCCTTTCCAAAGTATTTCACTAATGATTACCTCTCAAACCAACTCTATGGTCAGGAGGCGAGGAAGGTTTTCATACAACACCCACGGTTCAATATTGAAGTGTTCCTGAAGATGACGAAGGATGGACAGTCAATCATCCACAGGCACTGGCCAAAAGTTGCAAAGACCTTCAACATGAATGAAGGCTCAATATTAGCCTTCCGCTTCAACAACTTTCCAGATGAGATGCATGATACGTCTCCAACGTATCTATAATTTTTTATTGTTCCATGCTATTATATTATCTGTTTTGGATGTTTAATGGGCTTTAATATGCTCTTTTATATTATTTTTGGGACTAACCTATTAACCGTAGGCCTAGTGCCAGTTTCTGTTTTTTTGCCTGTTTTAGAGTTTCGCAGAAAAGGAATACTAGTCGGAGTCCAAACGGAATGAAACCTTCGCGATGATCTTTCTTGGAACGAAAGCAATCCAGAAAACTTGGAGTGGAAGTCTGGAACTCCGCGAGGCGGCTACGAGACACGAGGGCGCGCCCAGGGGGGTTGGCTCGCCCCCCACCCTTGTGGGGCCCTCGTAGCTCCACCGACGTACTTCTTTCGCCTATATATACTCTTATACCCTAGATCGATCAGAGAGAGCCATGAAACAACTTTTTCCACCGCCGCAACCTTCTGTACCCGTGAGATCCCATCTTCGGGCCTTTTCCCGTGATCTGCTGGAGGGGGAATCGATCACGGAGGGCATCTACATCCACACCATTGCCTCTCCGATGAAGTGTGAGTATTTTACCACAGACCTTCGGGTCCATAGTTATTAGCTAGATGGCTTCTTCTCTCTCTTTGATTCTCAATACAAAGTTCTCCTCGATGTTCTTGGAGATCTATTCGATGTAATACTCTTTTGCGGTGTGTTTTCCGAGATCCGATGAATTGTGGATTTATGAATAAGATAATCTATGAATATTATTTGGTTCTTCTCTGAATTCTTACATGCATGATTTGATATCTTTGCAAGTCTCTTCGAATTATCGGTTTAGTTTGGCCTACTATATTGATCTTTCTTGCAATGGGAGAAGTGCTTAGCTTTGGGTTCAATCTTGCGGTGTCCTTTCCCAGTGACAGTAGGGGCAGCAAGGCATGTATTGTATTGTTGCCATCGAGGATAAAAAGATGGGGTTTATATCATATTGGTTGAGTTTATCCCTCTACATCATGTCATCTTGCTTAATGCGTTACTCTGTTCTTATGAACTTAATACTCTAGATGCATGCTGGATAGCGGTCGATGTGTGGAGTAATAGTAGTAGATGCAAAATCGTTTCGGTCTACTTGACACGGACGTGATGCCTATATTCATGATCATTGCTTAGATATTCTCATAACTATGCGCCTTTCTATCAATTGCTCAGCAGTAATTTGTTCACCCACTGTAATACATGCTATCTTGAGAGAAGCCACTAGTGAAACCTATGGCCCCCAGGTCTATTTTACATCATATTAGTTTCCAGTCAACTTGCCAATTTCTTTCGCCGTTCTTTTTATTTTGCAATCTTTACTTTTCAATCTATACAACAAAAATACCAAAAATATTTACTTTACTATCTTTATTAGATCTCACTTTTGCGAGTGACCGTGAAGGGATTGACAACCCCTTTATCGCGTTGGTTGCAAGGTTCTTGATTGTTTGTGCAGGTACTAGGTGACTTGGCGTTGTCTCCTACTGGATTGATACCTTGGTTCTCAAAAACTGAGGGAAATACTTACGCTACTTTGCTGCATCACCCTTTCCTCTTCAAGGGAAAACCAACGCGTGCTCAAGAGGTAGCAAGAAGGATTTCTGGCGCCATTGCCGGGGAGATCTACGTCAAGTCAAAACATACCAAGTACCCATCATAAACTCTTCTCCCTCGAATTACATTATTTGCCATCCGCCTCTCGTTTTCCTCTCCCCCAATTCTAAAACGATTTTCGAAACCTTTGCCTTTTCTTCGCCCTCCTTCCGTACGATCTTGTGTTACCATGTGCCTTCTTTTTGCTTCCATCTTCGCTTGCTAAAAGTTTATGGATCCTCATCCCCTTGCTAATCTTTTTAAGAGATACAATTACGATGAACCAATTTCTAGTTATTTGAGTGCACTAGATTATCTTTATGAGGTTTTGCTTGAAATTCATGAATCTGAAAATTGTGATGAAATTTATGAAGAGATTCACGATAGCTCCTTGAATAAAAAGCATGGTTGCAATGATTTTACTATAAATTCTCTTTATGTCAATTGTGCTAATAATATGCAAAACCCTAAGCTTGGGGATGCTAGTTTTTCTATGTCTACTACTTGTTGCAATGATCATGATTGGGGTGATTCTTCTTACGATCTTGAAAATTTATTTAAGCCCCATGATGAATATGAGATTGATAATAGTGTTTGCAATAATATGGAAAGTGGGTTTGGAAGAGTTTCAACTTTAGATCCCACATATTTGGAGAATGTTCAATCTTATGGTATTTTTGATAAAAGTGGGTTTGGAGAGGTCATGACTTTACTTAATGGTAATCCCACTATTTTGGAAGCGTGTCAACTTCGCATGCATGTAGATCGTGTTGAGAATAAGTTATGTGAGAGCTATACTGTTGAATTTGCTTATGATCCTACATGTAATTATTATGAGAGAGGAAAATATGGTTGTAGAAATTTTTATCTTACTAAATTACCTCTCGTCATGTTGAGATTGCTATCGTCTCTTTCTTCTTCCTTGCATATGCTAATTTTTGCTTGCTATCATAATTTGTTTGCTTATAAAATGCCTATGCATAGGAAGTATGTTAGACTTAGATGTGTTTATCACATGTTCTCTGATGCTCTCTTTGTGCTTCAATTCTTGTCTTTCATGTGAGCATCATCAAAATTATTAATGCCTAGCTAGGGGCGTCAAACATTAGCGCTTGTTGGGAGGCAACCCAATTTTATTTTTGTTCTTTATTTTTGTTCCTGTTTAGTAATAAATAATTCATCCAACCTCTGGTTAGATGAGGTTTTATGCTTTAATTAGTGTTTGTGCCAAGTAGAACCTTTGGGAAGACTTTGGTGAAGTCTTTGCGATCTTGCTTTAAAAAATAGAAACTTTTGCGCTCACGAGATTAGCTGTCATTTTTTTACTGGAGAGTGCTTTTAGGTTGATTATTTTTGCAGATGATTAATAGACAAATTCCTCACGTCCACCAATTTATTTCAGAATTGTTTGAGTTACATAAGTATTCGAACAAATCAGATTGCTACAGTCTGTTCTGTTTTGACATATTCTGTTTTTCGTGTGTTGTTTGCTTATTTTAATGAATCTATGAGTAGTATCGGGGGGTATGAACCATAGAGAAGTTGGAATACAGTAGGTTTAACACCAATATAAATAAAGGATGAGTTCATTACAGTACCTTAAAGTGGTGGTTTATTTTCTTATACTAACGGAGCTCATGAGATTTTCTGTTGAAGTATTGTATTTTCAAGTTTTCAAGTTTTTGGGTAAAGATTTGATGGATTTTGGAATAAGGAGTGGCAAGAGCCTAAGATTGGGGATGCCCAAGGCACCCCAAGGTAAAATTCAAGGACAACCAAAAGCCTAAGCTTGGGGATGCCCCGAAAGGCATCCCCTCTTTCGTCTTCGTCTATCGGTAACTTTACTTGAGGCTATATTTTTATTCACCACATGATATGTGTTTCGCTTGAAGCGTCTTGTATGATTTGAGTCTTTGATTTTTAGTTTACCACACTCATCCTTGATGTACACACCCTTTTTGGGAGAGACACGCATGAATCAGAATTTATTAGAATACTCTATGTGCTTCACTTATATCTTTTGAGCTAGATAATTTTGCTCTAGTGCTTCACTTATATCTTTTTAGAGCACGGTGGTGGTTTTACTTTATAAAAATTATTGATCTCTCATGCTTCACTTATATTATTTTGAGAGTCTTTTAGAACATCATGGTAATTTGCTTTGGCTATAAAATTAGTCCTAATATGATGGGCATCCAAGATGGGTATAATAAAAACTTTCATATAAAGTTCATTGAATACTATGAGAAGTTTGATGCTTGATGATTGTTTTGAGATGTGAAGATGGTGATATTAGAGTCATGCTAGTTGAGTAATTGTGAATTTGAGAAATACTTGTGTTGAGGTTTGCAAGTCCCGTAGCATGCACGTATGGTAACCGTTGTGTAACAAATTTGAAGCATGAGGTGTTTCTTTGATTGTCTTCCTTATGAGTGGCGGTCGGGGACGAGCGATGGTCTTTTCCTACCAATCTATCCCCCTAGGAGCATGCTCGCAGTGTTTGGTTTTGATGACTTGTAGATTTTTGCAATAAGTATGTGAGTTCTTTATGACTAATGTTGAGTCCATGGACTATACACACTCTCACCCTTCCACCATTGCTAGCCTCTCTAGTACCGCGCAACTTTCGCCGGTACCATAAACCCACCATTTACCTTCCTCAAAATAGCCACCATACCTACCTATTATGGCATTTCCATAGTCATTCCGAGATACATTTCCATGCAACTTTCCACCGTTCCGTTTATTATGACACGCTTCATCATGGTCATATTGCCTTGCATGATCATGTAGTTGACATCGTATTTGTGGCAAAGCCACCATTCATAATTTTTCATACATGTCACCCTTGATTCATTGCACATCCCGGTACACCGCTGGGGGCACTCATATAGAGTCTTATTTTGTTCTAAGTATCGAGTTGTAATCCTTGAGTTGTAAATAAATAAAAGTGTGATGATCATCATTATTAGAGCATTGTCCCGTGTAAGGAAATAAATAAATAAATAAATAAATAAAAAGAGGCCAAAGAAGCCATTGAAAAAAAGGAGGCCAAAGAAGCCAAACAAAAAAATGAGGGAAAAATAGAGAAGGGACAATGCTACTATACTTTTTCCACACTTGTGCTTCAAAGTAGCGCCATGATCTTCATGATAGAGAGTCTCTTATTTTGTCACTTTCATATACTAGTGAGAATTTTCATTATAGAACTTGGCTTGTATATTCCAACAATGGGTTTCCTCAATATGCCCTAGGTCTTCGTGAGCAAGCAAGTTGGATGCACACCCACTTAGTTTCTTTTGTTGAGCATTCATACATTTATAGCTCTAGTGCATCCGTTGCATGGCAATCGCTACTCACTTACATTGATATCTATTAATGGGCATCCCCATAGGCCATTAATACGCCTAGTTGATGTGAGACCATCTTCCTCTTTTTTGTCTTCTCCACAACCACCATTCTATTCCACCTATAGTGCTATGTCCATGGCTCACGCTCATGTATTGCGTGAAAGTTAAAAAAGTTTGAGAATACTAAAGTATGAAACAATTGCTTGGCTTGTCATCGGGGTTGTGCATGATTTGAACATTTTGTGTGATGAAGATGAAACATAGCCAAAATATATGATTTTGTAGGGATGAACTTTCTTTGACCATGTTATTTTGAGAAGACATGATTACTTTGTTAGTATGCTTAAAGTATTATTATTTTTAAGTCAATATTAAAATTTTGTCTTGAATCTGTCGGATCTGAACATTCATGCCACAATAAAGAAAATTACATTGATAATTATGTTAGGTGGAATTTCACATCAAAAATTCTGTTTTTATCATTTACCTACTTGAGGACGAGCAGGAATTAAGCTTGGGGATGCTTGATACGTCTCCAACGTATCTATAATTTTTGATTGTTCCATGCTATTATATTATCTGTTTTGGATGTTTAATGGGCTTTAATATGCTCTTTTATATTATTTTTGGGACTAATCTATTAACTGAAGGCCCAGTGCCAGTTTATGTTTTTTTGCCTGTTTTAGAGTTTCGCAGAAAAGGAATACCAAACGGAATGAAACTATGACACCCCCGATTCAATCGCACACTAATCATATACGCAAACGTATACGATCAAGATCACTACAACAAAACCCCCATATAGCAACGCATGTCTATCAACGAAGATAGCATGATGTGTTGTTTGGTTGAACCTCCCACATTCCCCACTTAGCGCTAACCTCCCCGTACCCACCTCCACCTCTTCTGTCTCGTCGCTCGCGCACGAAGTCTAGTATCCCTTCGTTTTGGCCTTTATCTTTATTTTTTTTTTTAAAAATCCTGAACGAGAGACACACTGCATCGGCCTCCATCCCCTTCCCTCACCGCCGCCGTCCCCTTGCCCCGCCTCCCCCTGTTCCTTCGCCGAGCCCCCCTCCCTTGCGACATTCTCCACGCGTCTGGGCCGCACACTGCGTCTTCGCCATCCTCCTCGCGTCGGGGACGCACATCGCGTCGTTGCCATCCTCCTTGCGTCGGGGAAGGTGCCGCCGCCGCCGTTCCTCCGCGCGACCTGAGATGCCGAGGCCGCCATTCTTCCTCCGCACAGCCAGGGACGACGCAAGCACCGACGCCCCCGTCCTCAACTGCATCAGTTCAGTAGTACGCCCCCTGCCCTCGCTCATCCTTGTTTGTTCCTTGCCGACGGTGCCAACCGGCACATAGCAGCCGACTGGTCGCGGCCCGAGGCACCGACCGACGCAGCCCGCAGCGGCCAACCAGCGACTCAGCCCCAAAGGAAACGAGCAACTTCTCTCAACCTCTCCAAAATCCCGAGTCCCTGCCAGTGTTTGATTTGCGAGTTGCGCTGCTGATTTGTCTCGAGTGCTCATATGTCTTGATAAAATTGCCCTTTTTCATGGACATTATCTGCAATTGATGTGAGTCTTGCTTTTTTTACAGGAGAGATTTGCAGGTGTAGTGATATAAGTACTGCTACATGAGGGGAAAAGACCCTGCAAGACAATGCAGGTAATTTCCTTTGATTCTTTCATATCCCTAAATTTCACTTACAACATCGTGGATTCATCTAATTACTGATTTCTACAGCTTAATTTGTATCCAGTGAATAATTCTTGTTAGCACTGGTTAGCATGACATCAATCTGAGTGTAAACTGTATTGAGTGAATCACTGTTAACATGAGAACAATCTGACTGCGTCAAATTTCCAATTTATATCCACAGTGCCTCAAAAGAAATTGTATCTAGTGAAACATTGTTGTTAGGATGAGTGACAACTTTCCTTCAGCCTCGCCTGCTCAGTTATTTGTTTGTAGCTCTGCCACAGAAACACTCTAATGTATTTAAAACTATAGTATTTTTAGAAACCACAGTATTTTCCAAATACTAAGAAAAAACTTAGCTGCCAAACAGGCCCTTAGATTTCCTGTTTCACGCGCATCCTTGAAGGGGAGAGTTTAATTGACACATAAGTTTCTCAGTGAAATAAATGCAGGATTCTTCTACTCAAACACTGAACAAGGAGAAAATTAAAGATGGTTTCTTCCGAGAGACGTCAAGTTGATGAACATGTCAATAAGATCATCGAACTGAAAAATAAGGTATTTTGCTTAGTGGGTCCCCTGCTCTCTCTCTCTCTCTCAGAAAAGATTGTGCTTGCGCGTTTCTATGACATGCAGTTTCTCTCAGGAAGTTACAATAGTTTTGTGGTGATCAACCAGAAAACCATTGGTCCTCCATCCATCGATCTCCTAGCTAAAGTAGGGGTAACCAAATCTGACTTGTTACTACATGAATGTTCTATTTCACTTACATTTAACCTTGTGAGCTGTTTGGGGTTCCAGTTTAGTTCAGAATGTGGGTCATGATGTCACCAGCTGAACTTGGAACATGAAAGTTGTTTGACATTATACATAATGCTACTCTATAAGCCATGAAACAGCCAGTTAAGTTTAAGACAAAACCCATGTAGAAACCAGACTTCCTATGGTGGTTCAGTCTGGCAGGCTCATCTTTCCCATATAATTACGGTACACTTGTTTATACTACTTAGATCATGCATCCCTTCAAGGTCAAGTCAGGGGCTCCGGGTTGGCGTCATGATGAGCAGAAGTGGATTAGATAGTTCGTAGTTTTCCTGCACCCGCCACCCCCTCCCCCCTGTTTCTTAGTTCATTATGCATGTATTTTTCATATGCATGAGTTGATAACTCCAGCTGTCCCAAATCTGGTGATGGTTTTTTTCTCGTGTTCTTGCTTCTGCAGGTTCTAAGAATTTTATTCATGGATCAGGAAATTCTAATCTGTGACTTGGTAAATCTCAGTAATTACGATCTCTTGTGTGACATAGAATATTTGAAGATTTTCAAGTTGTTGCACTGAGATTTCTCCTAATACACCATAACACGCATGACTAATAGATCATCCCAAGCAAGAGTAGTACGGGAGCAATCTAACACAAAGCTAGCTAGTGCAGAGACCTCTCGAAAATGGAAATGTTCAATTCAGTATATTCAGTATTATTAGTTAGCTACTTGTCATTTAGTTGCTAAATTCATCTCATTTTTACTATAATATAATTTTTAGTGGTATATGCAAGCTGATGGTTGTTCACAATGAACAGCCACATCTGATTGGTTAAAGGTGGTCTGTGTATTAATATGCAGCTTCTAACGAGCCATCGATATTCAGAACATGTGCAATGCAATTAAGATAAATAGAATGCCCTTAGTTTACAAAGAATGGGTGAAGACTTGAAGTCTATGTGTTTGTACTCCATAGCATAGTGATGGCCCTTTTGCTAGCGTGTATTATTATTATTATTTTATAGAGGATGATACTGACATTGCAAGTATATGCAGTTTCCACATCTGAATTTTGGTATTTTTTTTTACAGAAAATAGACTGGAACACTAAAAACATATATTAATAGTTCATATAGTTTTGAGTTGATGCAAGACGCAAAAATATTTAGTACACGGATATAAATAGCATAATCTGAGATGTTATTTATAAAATCATGTTGGATTTTCCTTTTGTATTCTGATTATTATTTATCGCCTTGTCTATATATAAATCTATGTCTTAATAAATCACATTTATAGGGTGCTTTAATTGTATTTCTATAATAACCTGATTTCTCTAATGTTTGCTCGTATCATGTAGATCACGAAGATAAATTGAGGATGAATGGCTCAGATGTTGATTGCAAGGTTAAGAATGGGGCTACTACAAGATAATTGGAATGCCATTTCAGGATCAAAAAAATTAGAATGTCATTTTTACGATCAATGTTTCAAACATTATAGTTGATTGCAAGGTCAAGAATTGGGCTGCTGATAGATGGTTTCACCTCTTGTAATCTTTGGATCATGTTCTTTGTAATACAACATAGTCAATTTAATAAATGATAACATTCTGTTTATTATATTGTGCCTCCAACCGTCGACATTGCAATGTCCAGAATTGGGCTACCTATTTGTTATGTCCATTTAAAAATCTGTTTGTCCATGGTGGCCACCAATGCATATGAAGCAGTGATCTGTTTTATTTGTCCATGGTCGCCACCAACGCATATGAAACGTTGTTGAGCACTAACTCTATATGTTGCTAGCTACCAACGCTTCTACACGCAGTTTACCAACAAATGCATATATGTTGTTGTAGACCCTTCCAACGCCACCAACGGCAACACATACTAATCCGTTGGTGTAGACCGTAGCAACACATATATGGACATAACAACGCATTGATGCGTTGCGGAAGCGGGGTTCTTGTTGTAGACTCACGGAAAAATATCAAAACACAACTCTAAACACAAATGGTAGTCATACAAGCTCCATATTACAAGCCAGGGGCCTCGAGGGCTCGAATACATAGCTCGATACATAAGCGAGTCAGCGGAAGCAGCAATATCTGAGTACAAACATAAGTTAAACAAGTTTTGCCTTAAGAAGGCTAGCACATCAACGATCGAAGAGGCAAGGCCCCCTGCCTGGGACCTCCTAACTACTCCTGGTCGTCGGCGGGCTCCACGTAGTAGTAGGCACCCTTGGGGTGGTAGTAGTAGTCAACTGGGGTGGCATCTGGCTCCTGGGATCCACCATCTGGTTGCAACAACCAGAAAGAAGAAAGAAGGGGGGGAAAAAGGGGGGAGCAAAGCAACCGTGAGTACTCATCCAAAGTACTCGCAAGCATCAGATCTAAACTAAGTATGCATTGGTATCAAATGAAGGGTTGTATCTGTGGACTGAACTGCAGAATGATGTAGAATTAACAAGCATGTTGTAGAATTAATGCCTAGAGATCCTTCCTCGACTCCCTGCGAGAAAACAATCTCGGAGCCACATATCCATCACATATCAAGTATCCATTTCTAGTTGTATAAGATCAAGATACAAGTCTGAACGTCCATTACCGCGGACACGGTATTCGAATATATATCTTCCCTGCAGGGGTGCACCACGTTACCCAACACGCTCGATCACTCTGGCCGGACACACCTTTTGGGGTCAATACCCAGCCTCGGAAGATCAATACGTCTACATCCTAAGCACTCCGGGGTCTGGGCCCATCGCCCGTTGCACTCCGGATCGTTGTGTGCAGGGTGAATACCAGCACCACCCGTGTAGTGGATGGCACGATCCGACCGTGCCACAATGCTTCGGCTGATACCACGACGTCGAGGCCCATAACTATTCTCGTGTGGTGGTTAGTGCGTAAAGGCCAAAGGCCAATTCATAACAAATACCCAAACCTGTTAGTGCATTAACAATTAAAGTAGTGACGGCTGTCGGGACAAGTCCGGAGCTATCACCCCCTCCTGGGTGATACCGGTAAACAGCCAGCCGCCACCGTCACATCACACGGGTGCTCTCCGGGCCCGCCCGGCTTTCACAACGGTCTCAAGTAAAGTCAAGGTAACTGTGTGTCCAGACATCAAGGGGAAAACCCGAGGAATCACCCCCCGTGGATTCCACTCAATGTAATCATCAAGGTGAACGTAAGAGGGACCACCCTCGAGGTTCACACTTGAGGTGTTGCACGTCAGAGCCGTATCGGAATGGTGAAGGAGGAAATCACCCTCATTGACCACGACCGAATAGCTACACTACAGAGATCTCACCAGGAGCGATGTATGAGGTTCCACCCTCGGTACTCGATGGTAACTCTGCAGAGTCGAGCAACAAAAAGGGGCGTGATGTGATGTGAGGTGTCGGGCTCTGGTCGTCGATCACGTTGATCGAGTCATCGACGATGAAGCAGGGGCAACAAGTACAAGGTGGTGGTCACTGATGGATCTCTAACCAACCTATACTAAGCAGTTTAGGATAAGCAGGTAGGTAACAATAGCAGGTACAAAAGCAGGCTATGCATCAGAATAGGAGCAATCAATTACAGTAGCAAAATCTAATGCAAGCATGAGAGAATGGAATGGGCGATATCGGGATGATCAAAGCGGGGGCTTGCCTGGAAGCTCCACTGAAAGGGAAGAAGGGTCGTCGTCGACGTAGTTGATCACAAGAGCATCAACAACGGTCTCGGGGTCTACCGGAGAGAAGAGGGGGAAGAAACAGTAAATATAATGCAAACAGATGCAACACAGATACATGACAGCGGTAACACGCAGGGCTAGGGGTGTTCTAACGCGGTGCTACACGATACCGGCGAAGGGGGATAACATCCGAAAAGTTTTCTCGGAGTTAGGCATTTTCAAACAGATGAACCGGAGGGAAAAAGTTCGATGTTGGCTATGCTAGGGGCATGTGACAGATGAACGGAGAGCGTATTCGGATTCGTCTCGTCGTTCTGAGCAACTTTCATGTATAAAACTTTTTCATCCGAGTTACGGATTATTTTCTATGATTTTCTAAATTTTTAAATCATTTTTTGGAATTTCTGGAATTTATATTAATTCGAATTAAAATAGCAAAAACGCTAAGTGCACCCAGGGGCTGACTAGTGGGTCCAGGGGTCCCAGTTGACCAGTCAATGTTTGACTGGTCAACAGGGGGTGGGGTCCCCTGTCATACGCTACTGATTAAATTAACTAATCTAGTTCATTAGTTTAATTAAGATTAATTAATTAAGTTAATTAATCATTTAATTAATTAATATATTTTTTAACATTTATTTTTTATCTAAACAGGGGCGTGGGGCCTCCTGGCAGTGTCACAAGGGCCAGCGGGGCGGGCTACTGGGCGCGGGCTCCCGCCCGAACACGCACGGGCGTGAGGGCACGCCGTGGCCGGGCTGGGGCTGCGCCGGCGACGGCGGCGGCAGGGACATGCGTGGGCGGCCGGCGAAGGGGAGGTGGCCGACGCGGATGGGGACGGCGCGGGCGTGGCGCGTGCGTAGGCGAAGCGGGCGGCGCACGGACCCAGGCGGCCTTGGTCGCGGAAGCAGCAGCAGCACGGGCAGCAACGACGCAAGGCAGCAGGTAGCGGCGGCGGGCGGTTGTAGTAGCAGAAGGAGCGGCAAGCGGGAGCAGTTAACAGGGCAAGAAGCATCGACAGCAGCAGCTTAGAACAAGTCCACAGGAGCAACCCGCACGTACAAGCTAGCAAGCAAGCTAGCTAGGAGGTTAATCGATTAACAGTAGCCACAACGTACAACGCGCCTCGCTGGAACTAGCTCTAGTTGATTTCGATCAACTCGACGGAGCAGAACAAGACATCGTGGTTTATTCCAATCAAGCAGCAGTACTGTGCGGCTGCAGTAGAGGCATAGCGGCGTGTGGGCGGCAGTAGCGGGGCGTGGCCTGCGCGCGTCGAGGAACTGGCTTGCGCGACCGGGCGCGGCGGAGAGCCACGGCGGGCGCGGGAAGGAGCAACAGCAGCAGTACGCGGGAGTTCGGGCACGACGGCATCCAAACGAAGGGGAGGGATAGAGGGGTTGGACGGGCAGCTCACCGGGATCCCGTAGTGGTGCAAAGCCAGCTCGGGGAGGGCTTGAGGTGGCCGGATTCGACGGAGCTCGCAGGCGAACGTAGTGGAAGAAGACGGCGATCTGGCGATGGGGAGGGTTCCGGCTCGTTTTCGTCTCCGTAGTGGACGCAGCGGACGACGGCGGTCTTCGTGGACGCAACGACAAGGCGAGAGGTGGCGGGTGGCCGTGGCAGAGTGAGGCGGGCGGCGATGGGCGCCTCGGCGAGAGACATATCTGGAGGAGGGGAGAGGCGGAGAGAGCGAGGAGGGGGCAAGTCGGGTGAGTGGGAGCAGGGGCTGAGGCGCCAGGGGGGAGGTGGAGGCCTTATGCATGCTGGGGCACCGACGACGAAGTGGGCCGATGCGGTTCTAGTCGTCGGGGCACATGGTGGATGTGGTAGGGCGAGATGGCCGGCGATGCGGGCGCACGACAACGGCGGAGAGCGGTGTCGGTGGTGCGGATCTGGCGATGGAGACGAGGGGAAGGGGAATGAGGAGGGGTCGGCTAGGGTTTCGGCCCGATGAAGGTATAGGCGAGGGGGAAGCGGTGGATGGGCGCCACAGCATCGTCCTGTGCCGTGGCGGCAATCGCCGGTGTCCACGGCAATGTGAACAAGGGAGATGGGGAGGGAGCGTGCGTCTGGGCCAGCCTGCTAGGTAGACGGGCCTTAAGGTCCAAGGTAGGAGGGGTTTGCTTTATTTCCTTTGCTTTGCCTTTTAATTTTCTTTTAACATTTCTATTTAATTGTCCAACTTAATTCTCAGATTATTTTAGCTTAATAAAATATTAGACCTACACCTAAATTAGTGTTTTAGTTTAACCCTCTACCGAAAAAGGCTTTACTCACAAATAAAAAATAGTTTACACTTTAGAAATTATAAAAGGCATTTAATTAATTGTTTTGCTACTGTTTTATTTATTTGGGTGCATTTAGTGTTTTATAAAAGTGTGGTTTCTTCACAAACAATACTCATGAATTATTTGCCACAGTTCGCACATTTTAGTTTTGATATTTGAAAACTTTTATTTTTGACGCTAATTTAAATTTGAAATTGAACCGATTTGAATCTAAGCTAGATTTGCAACAGTAACAGGGATGACGTGGCATCATTAGCAGAGAATTACTGTAGCTTAATTATTCGGACGTTACAGAAACCTTCACGATGATCTTTCTTGGAACGAAAGCAATCTAGAAAACTTGGAGTGGAAGTCTAGAACTCCGCGAGGCGGCCACGAGGCAGGAGGGCGCGCCCCCACCCTCGTGGGCCCCTCGTAGCTCCACCGACGTACTTCTTTCGCCTATATATACTCTTATACCCTAGATCGTCCAGAGAGAGCCACGAAACAACTTTTCCACCGCCGCAACCTTCTCTGTACCCGTGAGATCCCATCTTGGGGCCTTTTCCGGCGATCTGCTGGAGGGGGAATCGATCACAGAGGGCATCTACATCAACACCATTGCCTCTCCGATGAAGCGTGAGTAGTTTACCACAGACATTCGGGTCCATAGTTATTAGCTAGATGGCTTCTTCTCTCTCTTTGATTCTCAATACAAAGTTCTCCTCGATATTCTTGAAGATCTATTCGATGTAATACTCTTTTGCGGTGTGTTTTCCGAGATCCGATGAATTGTGCATTTATGAACAGGATTATCTATGAATATTATTTGGTTCTTCTCTGAATTCTTATATGCATGATTTGATATATTTGCAAGTCTTTTCGAATTATCGGTTTACTTTTGGCCTACTAGATTGATCTTTCTTGCAATGGGAGAAGTGCCTAGCTTTGGGTTCAATCTTGTGGTGTCCTTTGCCAGTGACAGTAGGGGCAGCGAGGCATGTATTGTATTGTATTGTATTGTTGCCATCGAGAATAAAAAGATGGGGTTTATATCATATTGCTTGAGTTTATCCCTCTACATCATGTCATCTTGCTTAATGCGTCACTCTGTTCTTATGAACTTAATACTCTAGATGCATGCTGGATAGCGGTCGATGTGTGGAGTAATAGTAGTAGATGCAGAATCGTTTTGGTCTACTTGACACAGACGTGATGCCTATATTCATGATCATTGCCTTAGATATTCTCATAACTATGCGCTTTTCTATCAATTTCTCGGCAGTAATTTGTTCACCCACCGTAATACATGCTATCTTGAGAGAAGCCACCAGTGAAACCTATGGCCTCCGGGTCTATTTTACATCATATTAGTTTCCCGTCAACTTGCCAATTCTGTCACCGTTCTTTTTATTTTGCAATCTTTACTTTCCAATCTATACAACAAAAATACCAAAAATATTTACTTTACTATACTTTCGCCATACTGAATATATGGGAATGTCTACATGCAAGTCACCTGACTTTCGTCATTTGGGTCAGTCGACCATTTCAGGCGGTTGGATGAAGATCCTACTTCTCCTAACCCTTCTTCCTCGCCTCTTATTCTTCCCCTACAGACCACCGCATGGGCCGCCGACCGAACCACCGGCCCCCGCCCTCCCGTGAACCGCCCACCACCTCTGGTCTTCCGCCGCCCCCCGGCCATCCCTCTAGCTAACCGCACCCCCACCCACGTCGTGTTTTGCCTCCGGCGAGGCCCCACCATAGCCCGACGACAGCGCCCCCACAACCATTGTCCCCACCCGAAATCCTAAGATAGATAATGGGGCAGCCCTCCAGCGAGCCCCTTCCTTCCCTCCGGCGAACTCCCAAAAATGGACTGACCCCAAATTGAAATTCAGTCTACTACCATCTAAGCTAATGTGGAATATAAAAGGAGAAAACCATAAGCATTGCGAGTATAGTGGTGAGCGTGCCATGGCAAATCAGAAGGTACAAGCCGGACAAAGGCAACTTTGCAACCAATGTTTGGTTTCAACTAACAAGTAAGATTCTAAGTGATGGACAAGAAATCACAGTAAATCAGTGGCAATCTATTTTCTTGCTGAGATAAATACCTTGAGCAGATACGAAAGAGTACCGCCTCTGGTGTGGCACCGTGTAAGCATCTGCTGAGGCGTTGAGGGTGCTACGGTAGCGATGGCTGTCGGCGGTGTGGAAGTAGATCTAGGAGGGCAAACGGTGGCGGCGAGGGAAATATCCCGGCGCAGTGGACGAGACGTCCATACGAGCAGCCTCGGCAAGGTGGACGATGGTGCGGATAAAGCGAGAGGACGCGATGCAAGAATCCTGGTCCGAAGCCGTGGATGAGAGAGGTCGATCTCTTGTAATGGACGACGACATTGGGGTATCAGCTCCGGCATGGTGGAGGAGGACAACGGTGGATGGGGTGGCGGATGGAGGAGACTGGGGTGGAGAGGGTGTTTTGGTGCCAATGGAGTACGAATGGGGAAATGGAGTGAGAGAGGTAGGGGGACCATGTCTTCAGGGCGGGCTTGTCTCAAATGTGAGGAAATTTACAAACTTAGCCCCCGTTTAAAATTTCCTACATCACAGCAATATTAGTCGGTTGGGGATAGGACGGTAATCTCGCATACACCGAATATTTGCCGACAGAGATTTTGGCCGAGGAGAGTTTGTTTTGCCACTCACCGTGTATGAATCAGGGAGGTGAGAGGTGATTTCGACCGAGAAACTGTGTTTGGGCACCCACCGTGTATGAATCCGGGGAGGTGAGGGGTGGAGGAGGTTATGTCACGTTTGAGTGAAATTACAAGCTTACCCCTATCAAAACCTATAGAAATCGAGCCGATAGGCTTTGCGTGTCAGGGATAGGCAGTAATTTCCATCTCGAAGATTTTGGTTTCAGGCGGTTACTGCGAGTTTCCCCGCTTCGTTCAAATTTTTGCAGAAAAAAGTGCATGTTTACTATGCCAACTCAATTCGAATCCATTTTGTATTCTTTTTTTGGGCAGGATCCATTTTGTATTTGAATACAAATCTATATACATCATTTTTTTTATAAATACTTTCAAAAGCACAACAAAGAATTCTGCACCTTTATATATAAAATATGATTTGCAAATGTAATGATCTCAAAATCATAAGGTTCAATTCAAATTTTTTAAACCAAATTATGTTCAACTTTGAACTCAAATTTTTGAAACCAAATTATGTTCAACTCAAATGTATGGATCGGTAATATCAATAAATTAAATAACATACACACGCGCAAATTCAAATTAGTATGCATGTTTGATAGATCAATTTTGGTTCGAGTATGAATCACATGTACCATCATCTGGAATTCAAATTTTTGAATCCCTTTTATGTTGACGTCTTCTATACGCACAACTAAGTATTTGAATATCGTTTCATGCCCATCTCTCTCTAGGTCTCTCTCGTGTGCTCCTTCATTTGTGTACCGATCAGACAAACTCTCTCCACCCTCTCTCTCTCTCACACACACAACTCCCCCTTTGGACCCCCCTACTGACTACCGTCTCTCTCTCACACACACACACAAAACTCTCGCTTTCGCACCCCCGACTCGTATCTCTCTCACAAACATTGATCGACCAACCTCTAGATAGGTTTATCCATCTACCGCACATTTTCGCTCCTTATATCTATGTAGATTTTTCGTCCCTTCTTGAGACACGCCCTCTCGACCGTGCACACACACAATCAGCTCATTTTATGGTAATACCTCTCGCACTTCGTGTGTTTGTCACACACACACACTCTTTCCACCTCCTCTCTCCCTCTCTCTCACACACATATGGGCTTTTTGCAACAATGTCCCACTTCTCGAATCTTTAAACCTACCACATTCCTCCCTTATCTCATCAAAACAACTAAAGGAATATATTTTGAGTGAAACATAAGATATTTTTAGTGATATATGTATATCAAAATATTTTTTTCTCTACTCTCCACTCTTAGAAAAAACAGTGTTGGTGATGATGGTGTGCCTGCCATCCTACAATATAGACCGTCCGATCTATATCTGATGGATAGAAAGCAAACTATGGCAATTTTGCAAAAAGATACCCGCACCCCTCTTCACATTTGCAGATAAGGCCTTCCCTCATTCATCTTTGTCTCCCACAAGATAAACAACTCGTATAAATGCATCTTGATGCTCCGTGCAACGCATGGGCCTCTTGCTAGTGTATATGAAAACTAGACTGCTTTCTATCAAATTGGTGAATATGTATTACTCTACTTTGGATGCGTTGCAATGCATTGGCACATTGCCTTAATGTATAATTTTTTGGACACCGGACAAACGCTGGAGTACATATACGAAGAGAAGAGGCACCCACACACACTCTGTCTCTCGTTGTCTTGCACACATGAGAGTTATGTGAGGCACAGTAAATAAATAAACCCATAGGTGCGCGATTGCTGCATGTGCAGGTACCGGGTACGTGGTGGAGCGCACCTTTGTAGGAATAGTCAGCTCGCATGATAATTTGATCCGTAGGAGTTGATGGTCGAGAACCACAAGTGAACGACCTGGAGGTGGTGGCTCGGCAGTCGCCACTAATCGAGTTGCCACGTTTAAAATATCATTTTTAGCGGGGTAATAGTTCTGATTTTCAATGGCGTGTTATACTATTTTCTAGAACGATTGGTATGGAGCGAAAATGGAATTCATCAGTACTACGTCCGCCCTGGTTTACTAGTCCCCATCGTATTTTGGGTCAAAGTTTGTCCACGAATTTTACTTGTAAAATGTTAATGCAAAATGAGATTTTCTTATACCCAAACAAAAAAGGACTGGAGGGAGCGATTGCTCTCACACGGACGCGACCTCTCACTGGCGTAGGCACTGAACCGGCATGCCGGCCAAGAGGGCCCCACTCGCTCCACGCCAGGCTGAATACGCCTCCTCGCCGCATTCAACCGGCTTTAGACTGCCCCTACCTCCATTGAATCCGCGCGTGTGCCGGCAACACGTCCTTCCGCGAGCCGGCCAGCATTTTAGAACACAACGCTGGTTGGCTCCTCTCGTCTGCCCGCTATTAAATAAGGCTAGACGCCTGGCAAGAACTGCACCACAACGCCGCTTCCCATATCCTCCTTGCAGCATTTTCTCCACACTCTCCATAGCATCCGATGAGCAGGAAGACGAGTTCTCCAGCATAAAAGTCAGCTGGGTGCCCTGACGAGCCAGGCAACTCGCTGCCCCACCTCCCTCCCTGCCCTAGGCCGTCAGTACCATGGGAGAGGCTACAAGCGGGCAAGCGGAGGAGCAAGCCGCCGCTCCAAGCTGGCCCCTAGTGCATCAACTCGACGTTCCAAGACTGCTCGCAGAGGAGTGGCCAGTTGCTGCACGCCGGCACACGGGGAACCACGACGTCCAGTGCACCGTGGCTGGCCACGCCGTTCGATGCAAACGTTGGTGAAACCGCAGTATGCCGGCGAAGGTGGCTAACACGTCCGCGGCCACCGCCAACACCGAGAAATAGTAGACTACGAGAGCCGCCGCCGCTCGGAACCCATGAAGGTTATGACCACCGCGTCGCCAACATAGACACCTGGTGTGTTGCCCGGTTTGACTCAAAACATCATGGACCCCAGCCGCGGCCGGCATTAGAAATTGTACCTGCTTCCAGAAGTTATTCGCGTTTAGTTAAAAAAATGTCCAAAATATAATTAATTTCGTATGGTTGTTTTGTTGTGCTCGCACTGGTAGTAAGAACTAGAGATTTTTCTTTATTTATAACTCTCCTCACAATTTTTTTGCTTTGAAGTGAATCATGGTTGTGGACATTATCTATGAATGTGAAGATATCTGTGAACATGAGTTTGATGTGGAAGTGGAACTTGGAATGTTGGTCTTGCGTATGAACTATACCATGTCCAATGATTTGTCTGTTATTGTTCGGAAAGTAATGGCTGTTATTATATGACCCAGAAAAATATATTTTGTTCCACATCTCGGCATCACAGACTTACATACATCTTTGCACAGACATCACAACATGCATGCTGACTGGATAAACATTTGAACCTAGCTATTATGAATGAAAATTTCTATTGACAACTGTTTTAGATAGTAGGAGAAGCCTACCTGTTCTGCCTCTTCTAGCTTCTTTCTGGCTTCTTCCATCTCTTCTTTGGCTTGGGTGAAGAGAGCATCCGATTGCTCTTTTCGCTTCTTCGGGAACTCGGCTACATTCTCAAGGGCTGCCGCATGCTTTCTTTCAGCCTTTATTGGAGCAACGAGGACACAAACAGTTGACAACTCCACCTGGCTTGTGAGTAATCCAGCATCATCTGGGAATTTTTACCTTATGTCTAATGCGGCATCATTATGGAAATGGGACCTTGTGTGTAATCCACACTACTAGGGAAAACCTTATACACAGAAATTTAGCAGTAGCGTGTGTCAAAAATGAGCGCTAGTGCTAAATAGCAATAGCGCGCGTGCGAAAACGGCGCTACAGATAAAATAGTAGCAGTAGCGCGTGCACGTGAAAAAGCGCTACCACTAATATTCCTTGCTAAAACGATAGGCTACGCATAGCAGTAGCGGTCTTGAGAGAAGCGCGCTACCGCTAGGACATAAGTAGCAGCGCGTTTCGCACGGAAAGCGCTACTGCTAATGGAAATAAAATAAAATGAAAAACAAATGGAAAAGTAAATGAAAAAGAAAGAAATAGAAAAAGGAGAAAGGAAAAAAATAAAATGTAGAGCAAAATAAATGAAAAAGCGAAAAAAGGAGAAAGGCGTAGCAGTAGCATTTGTTCGTATGAGGCGCTATAGCTAACGTAGCTGCAACGCGTTTCCTAGACCCCCGCTGTAGAAACAGAAAAGGAAATAAGAAATATGAAGGAAATTACATAGCTATAGCAGTAGCGCGTTTTGTGAAAATCGACATAGCTAACTTAGCTATAGCGCGTTTTGCGAAAAGCGCTACCACTAAGTTTGACTTAACCAAAACCCCGTTTCCCCCCGGCCACCACTTCTCCCCCAAATCCCTCGACCCACCCCGCCGCCGTCTGCCCGATTCGCCGTCGCCCCACTTCGCCGTCGTCTCCTGCCGACGTCAATGCCCCCGGAGCCACCAGAGCCACGCGGCGTCGACGCCACCGGAGCCGCCCCCAACGCCGCGCGGCCTCATCAACGCCACCGGAGCCGCAGTCGACGCCACCGGAGCCGCAGTCGACGCCACCGAATCCTCCCTCGCCACAACTGCCTCCATCGCCGTCACCGGAGACGCCCATGCCTCCCTCGCCACCACTGCCTCCCGTGCCACCACCGGAGCCATCCTCTGTAAGCCCCCACCCCTCCTCTCTCTCTCTCTAAATTAGTTAGCTTAATTTAGTTTGGAAAAGAATTTAGATAGGGCTTTAACAGAGACGCCCCTGCCTCCCTTGCCACATCTGCCTCCCTCGTCGTAGGAAAAAATTGTATATGCTTAACTAGGGTAGTAGGGTTAGGGTTGTAGTGTTTAATTACAAATGTTTGGAAAGTAAGGTTTAACTAGATGTTAACTAGGGTGGTAGGATTTAGTTTAGAGAAAAAAATCAATATAAAAATATAAATTTCTATTAGTGTTGCAAGTCTAGTAGGTTCTTAATTTTTAGTGAATTTTTATTAGGACAAAAATTTAGGACATAATTTGAGTTCTAGGTTCATAATTTGAGTTCTAGGGTTCATCCACCTATATTTGGTTTTTGAATTGAGTTTCAGAGAGCATGAGATTTGTGTAGATTTTCTTGAAGTGTCAAACACTAGGAGATGCAAATTTGAAGTGGTCATGATATATGAAAAATCCTCAATTGTGTTTGCTCATTGATCATAATCGAGATTGAAGTGGTTCGATTGTGCCCAAGTGGCCTTTTGTTGTTTCCAGGGAATGAAGCCGAGTGGCCTATGTTTTGCCGGAATGTTGATTCATTTCCGTTCCGGCAAATTTCAGGTTCTCGATTTGTCCACTTTTTAGCAAAGTTCATGCCGAAATTTTCCGTGAATTTCGGCATGACTTGTGCTACAAACTAGGACATATCGAGTGCCCGGGATTTGCCGCACCGGGAAGGAGTCAACGTTCCTGCAAAACAATAGGCCTTTTTATGTCATTATTCATTTTATTAGGTCTAGAATTAATTGACTAGATTTAATCGTAGGAAACATGGCTAGCAACGATGAAGGACAGGGTTCTGGTGATTGCAACGACGTCTACCGGGTGGCAGACGAATTTTTGAGCCTTGCCGACGAGACTGAGACCGGCGCTGATCCGGCGTTGAGATTGAGACCGGCGCTGAGACTGAGACCGGCATCGAGACCGGCGCTCAGACTGAGACCGGCGCCGAGACTAGCGGAGCCGGTGTAGAACCGAAAGCAAAGAGGCAACGGCTTCCTAACAAGCTCAGGACTACTAGACTGGTGGTCACGGAAGTGGACAACGACAATTTTAAGCCAAAAGCGCCCCAGGAAGCGCGCGCGTGCTACAGCAATCAAATAGGCTGCATCGTACGGACAACCGCCACCATCAACGATGAGAAACTACAGAAGATAGATAATATGAGGCGCTCCCTCCTAAAGAAGTTTCACCAGATATTCTTGTTCCCAGGCCGGAATGAAAAGGATTATAAAGATCCAGATAAGGACCCGGCAATGAAGAAGATAAACAAACACGCCATGACCAAGTTTAGCGACGCGTTGGCCGCCTGTAAAACAAGGGTGAAAGCAAGGATCATCGACAAGAAGGAACCCTACTCCGAGATTGTAAAGGATAATCCGACGATCACAGAAGAGCAGTTTCAAATATTCAAGGCGGCTTGCGAGGCCGAAGCTGCCAAAAAAAAGTCTAAGTACATGAAGGGGCTTCAACAGAGGAACATTGGGAGCCACCACCTGGAAGCCGTGGTTACGGCGGGAAGAGGTCCAAATGGGCCAAGGAGGATGCGGAAGCCGCGAGTCTGGGCATCCCAGACCCCTTGGCGGAGTTCACTGTCCCGCAAGAGCGTGACGTCCTCAGGGCCCGGCACCGTTGGGACCCAGTGAAGAAGGTTTTCGAGACGAACGCGGTCACGACGGAGTTCATGAGACTACTGGTAATTTTAGTTTTTGATCAATTCGACTGCACGTTAGTCATATTTGTAAATGATCCTTGTGCCTTTTGCAGAGAGAGCAGCACAGGATTGCGGCCGAAAGCGACTCGCCGTCTGAGGCGTTGGCGAGGCCCAAGTGGGACACTCCATTCAACCGGGCGTTGAACATATTGAAACGACTCCTGGTGGATACTCGACCATCGTATGGACGCGTGCACGGTGTCGGAGACGGCGCCACGTGGAAGAAGTACTACAGTGAGACCAAGGAGGAGAGAAAGGAAAGACGGAGGTTAACCGAAGAAAACATCGACAAGAAGGTTGAGATTGCGGTTTAGAAGAAATCATCTCATACAGTCACAACAGCGGTAGTTGCCGCAAAACAGATGGTTGTAGATATGTCTACTTCCTTGGTTCCGGCCGTTTTCAATTGGACCAGGCAAAATCCAGAAAAAATTGCAGCGGACTTTCCCCTTGCTGACTTCTTGGGGAGCAGCTCGACTAGCGTTGCACCAGCACCTGCAGCTGCACCTGCTCCCGCACCGGCTCCTGCACCGGCTCCCGCACCGGGCGTGCTCGGCGGTGCTTCGTCTTTGGCTGAGCTCGACGCCCTCACGGTATCTGTCACACCGGCCCCTTCAATAAATGTATAATCTCCCGTTTTCGTTGCCTTTCGGATGTCTCACGTCGCAGACTTTTCTTTGCAGGCCGACGAAACCCCGTGCACCATATTGTACACCATCGGCGACCAGAAGGTGGACGTGGGGAAGGCGACGATAATGAAGCCGAAGGAACCATTGTTCCACAGTCGGCCGATCCCCCCGAACGTCTTCATGGTTTCCGTGGCCGGTGTCAAACCGGGGCACGAGAATTTGCCTCCTCTGGTACTAGGGGGGATGACGATGAGACCCCGCGGCGGCTTGGTGATTGTTGCAATGGGTGGGTCCTATTGTGGCCAAAGAGTATGCTTCGTCTGGAGGCGGCCGGGAGCATACCCGGCCCACGAGCACGCAGCCTCAGCAAGGCGTGAATATCAACACCCCACCTACCCAATTAGCGTCGGGTGTCGGGTTGGGTGATAGCGGACGGGGTAAGGAAGAGGCTCCATTAGTCGCTAATGATGTCGCCATGGATGAGGATGAGGATGACGATGGCACTCAACAGTATGTCTATCCTGGCGCCTACTCAGGGTTTGAGCGTCATGAGTCGGTGCCTGAATTGCCGCCTCCGGAGGCTCAACATATTATAGACGACCTTCCGGAAAAGAAGCCTAGGAAGAGAGCGAGGAAAGGCAAGAAAGTTCATTCTATGATCCAGCCGCCTCAGCAGCCTCGGGTTCAAGACCGTATAGATATCACCAGTGCGGATAAATTGCATATCCCCGGTCAACAAATCCTACCTGCAGCAGCGCTAAGGGCCAGATTTGGCGATCTAAGGAGTCTTCATGACGATGTGCTGCGGATAGAGAAAGGCCTCGTCGCCTCGAAAGATCCAGGATACCCACTTTACGTGGTTAACGTTCCACGGCAATTGTCGTACGTTGACCTCTTCCCCGCGGATAAGTTCTTCCTTCGATTCGATTACATATTCGACATGTTTCACGTGAAGAAGCTGGATTTTACGTTTGTCCGCCTTTATGCCTTGCACATGAACTACATCATCGGGGTTGAGCAGATACCTCATATCTGTGTCGTTGACCCGTACTTCATGCACGAGAGCTTCTTGGGAGTCTGCGCAAAGCACCGTGAATACGCGAGGGAATACATCGTCGATTTCATGCTCGCCAATAAGGACAAGGAGGCGATTCTCGTGCCTTATCATCCCCTGTAAGTCATCCGCGCAGATATCCTTCCTTCGATTTCAATCATTCATTTGCACGGTGGAGGCTAATTAATTTGAGGTGTACTTATTTTGCGCAGCGGCGGGCGCGTGATAACCCACAAGTATAGGGGATTGCAACAGTTTTCGAGGGTAGAGTATTCAACCCAAATTTATTGATTCGACACAAGGGGAGCCAAAGAATACTATTAGCAGTTGAGTTGTCAATTCAACCACACCTGGATAACTTAGTATCTGCAGCAAAGTATTTAGTAGCAAAGTAATATGGAAGTAACGGTAACAGTAGCAAAAGTAATATTTTTGGGTTTTGTAGTGATTGTAACAGTAGCAACGGAAAAGTAAATAAGCGAAGAACAATATGTGAAAAGCTCGTAGGCATTGGATCGGTGATGGAGAATTATGCCGGATGCAGTTCATCATGTAACAATCATAACATAGGGTGACACAGAACTAGCTCCAATTCATCAATGTAATGTAGGCATGTATTTCGAATATAGTCATACGTGATTATGGAAAAGAAATTGCATGACATCTTTTGTCCTACCCTCCTGTGGGCGGGGTCCTAATGGAAACTAAGGGATATTAAGGCCTCCTTTTAATAGAGTACCGGACCAAAGCATTAACACATAGTGAATACATGGACTCCTCAAACTATGGTCATCACCGGGAGTGGTCCCGATTATTGTCACTTCGGGGTTCCCGGATCATAACACATAGTAGGTGACTATAGACTTGCAAGATAGGATCAAGAACTCACATATATTCATGAAAACATAATAGGTTCAGATCTGAAATCATGGCACTCGGGCCCTAGTGACAAGCATTAAGCATAGCAAAGTCATAGAAACATCAATCTCATAACATAGTGGATACTAGGGATCAAACCCTAACAAAACTAACTCGATTACATGATAAATCTCATCCAACCCATCACCGTCCAGCAAGCCTACGATGGAATTACTCACGCACGGTGGTGAGCATCATGAAATTGGTGATGGAGGATGGTTGATGATGACAACGGCGACAGATTCCCCTCTCCGGAGCCCCGAACGGACTCCAGATCAGCCCCCCGAGATGTTTTAGGGCTTTGCGGCGGCTCCGTATCGTAAAACGCGATGAATCCTTCCCTCTGATTTTTTCTCCCCGAACACGAATATATGGAGTTGGAGTTGAGGTCGGTGGAGCGTCAGGGGGGTGCCCAGGGGGGCAGGTGCGCCCCCCACCCTCGTGGACAGGTGGAGGCCCCCCTGACGTGGATTCTTCTTCCAGTATTTTTAATATTTTCCAAAAATATGTTCCGTGGAGTTTCAGGTCATTCCGAGAACTTTTGTTTCTGCACATAAATAACACCATGGAAAGTCTGCTGAAAACAGCGTCAGTCCGGGTTAGTTCCATTCAAATCATGGAAGTTAGAGTCCAAAACAAGGGGAAAAGTGTTTGGAAAAGTAGATACGATGGAGACGTATCAGCGCGCCGTCCTCATCATCCTCTACCCCCGATACTCCCACGCTCTTTACTTGGACTCGTCGAAGAACATTAACAAAAAGGATTACACCCACATCAAGGATGTTCTCGACAGTGCTATGTTTTACTATGAAGCACGGGGTGGAGAGGTCCAGGACAAGAAGAGAAGGGGCGGTAGGCTCGCCTTCGGCCATAAGACCGACTTCTGCTGCATCCAGCAACCGAGTGGTTCTCTTAATGATGGATTCTATGTCCTACACCACATGCTGGAGTACAGACGGGATCACCAGAACCTTCGCATGTCACCTACATCCGGCGATGCCCATATTCTGCAATGGGTAAAGAACGTAGGAGATATCGACGATCATCGACTTCGAGCCGAGTTCTATCACATCCAGCGCGAACTTGCCCAAATCATCATGAAGGAGGTCGTCGGAAAAACAGGGATGTTTCTACGAAGAAGGACAAATGTCACGGGAAGACGTCCGAACACGGGTAGCCTCTCAGCGTCTCGACCTGAAGCCTTTCACTAGGCTCGGGGACTATCTCCCTGACTTGGATGGATGGCACGACATGTTGGAGTGATTGTCGATATATGACAATGTGCCCGTTTAGTCCCGTATGACGAAACTTTGAGTTATGCACGATGAAACTTTATTCATTATGTAATTAAACCGTCCTCCTCGACTAGCGACGATCACTCTAGTTAGGGCATTTTGGGTACGATCAACTTTGTTATTTATGCTTATGATATGTTGCTTCTATTTTTGCCAAGTCTGTCTCTTTCTGTTGCTCAACTATATATGTTGCATATCATCGACTCATGTGACGATGCAGGTGCATAGATCATCGATGGCGAAGAAGTGCTACGCCAGGAGTATATATACGGCGAGTGGCCGGAGTGTCAGGCCCAGGTGTACCAATTTCCGGTTTCTGAGCGACAGGCAGTAGTTAGTTTAGGTTCACGCTAATGCGAGAGAGGGATACAAACTCATGTACTGTATAGTTCCGCTCTCACTCAAAGTGATAGCTCTTCTCGCGTATATCATTGTTTAGATGGATGACGATGTAGTTGCAAGTAATCGAGACTTGTATCGCTATTTTCGAGATGATGACGAGATACCACTTTGTGTTGGATGATGATTATGATGAGACTATTTGTATGTATATGCTATGATTACATTTGTGGCCTCGCAGCCATTTGTACGTGTATCATGATGACATTTGTATCTGCTAAAGATTCTTGTATAAAGCTTGTTCAAATACAAAACAAATATGCAGAAAAAAAACAAAAAACTACTAAAATTAGCAGTAGCGAGTGGAGAAAGTTAGCAGCAACGTGACAGTAGCAGTAGCGCGTCCAGCCCAAGCACGCTAGAGCTATTAGCAGTAGCGAGCTTGCACGAAGCACGCTCCTGCTACACTTGTATACCAGTAGCGCGGGCGCCCACGCGCTGCTGCTAAGTGTTAGTTGTCTCTACTACGACACATGCGCGCCTCTACATCCACTAGTATATATGTACGTACACGTTCGCGACCATAATGACAACGCTACGTACGCTTCGACCAGGTGGGTCCTGACTGTCAGGCACTTCCTTGCGTGCGAAGATGTAGCTGGTGGGTCCCAGCAGTCAGGGGGGCGAATCATTTTGTTTTTTTGCCCGGATGCACTTCCTTGCGCGCGAAGGTGTAGCTGGTGGGTCCCAGCAGTCAGGGGGGGACATTTTTTCGCGAAATACGGTGGCCCGTCCGGTGGGTCCCCGCTGTCAGGTGCAGGAATAATTATTTTGCGCGTAATAAGGAGGCACTTCCTTGCTATGGCCGTGGACCCAGCTGTCAGCGTCTCCACGCACAGTACTCTTCCGATGGAAGTCGGTCGTTGACCACATTGACCACGCCGTGCCGAGAGCACCACGGCGGTGGACGATGGTGAGGCCTAGGAAGGGGACGACACGGAGGCAGGGAAGACTCGGTAGTTGTTTCCCACGCGAAGGGGAGTACGACTGTACGAGGGTTTACTGGTTCGTCTGCCATCGCCGGAGAATAACAGCAGGTGTGGGTGAGTAGAGGGATGGCTAGGCCAGCGATGGGAGTACGGTGGGGCGGTGAGACCTGCGCGGCAGCACAGCCGGCCGCGGGGAGGAGGGAGCAGGCAGTCCCGTCGGCGCTTTTTTGAGCGGCTGGAGCAGGAAGAGCAGAGATTGAAGAGCACGACGGCTGTTGGATGGACATCCAACAGTCAGTGCTTGTGCGTCAACCTTTTTTTAGGAAAGCCTCAAATCTGTGGAAAACAGCATACAACCCATCTGCCATTATTTCTAATAATTACAGCCCATTTGCTAATTCTTAAGGTTTTCTTGGAGCCCATATTCTTTTTGTTAGCATTACAGCCCATATTGTGGCCACGGTTAAAAAATTATACGAAATTTTGCATATTTCGGTGCGGTCCAAACTGTTTTTAATCCCGAAATTTTGACTCATATTCAAACTGATTTTAAAAATAAATGTATATCAATATAAAATCCAACAAATTCTCCACGCATAAAAATTAATGTAATTTAAAATCTTGAAATGAAAAAAAGATATTTGAAACTAATTGCCGGTTTGATGTGTTTTAAAAATGTATAGCCCATTTCTCATTACTGATGGGCCATTTTCTCGGCCAGCCGAATGAAAGCTCTCCTCGTCTTGAAAGATTTGCAGCCCAACAGGCCTGACAAAACGACTTACTTGGCAAATCACAAAAAAACCGGGCTGTGGCCGTGGACCCAGCTGTCAGCCTCTCCACGTACAGTACTCTTCCAATGGAAGTCGTTCCTTGACCATGTTGACCACGCCGCGCGGAGAGCACCACGGCGGTGGACGACGGCGAGGCCTAGGAAGGGGACGACGTGGAGCCAGGGAAGACGCGACAGTGGAAGCCCGCGTGGAGAGGAGTACGAGGGTTCACTAGTTCGGCTGCTGTGTGAGGCTGTCGTCGCCACAGGGCCTGGCCAGCGGTGGAAATAGTAGGGGGCGGTGAGGCCTCTACGGCAGCACAGCTGGCCACGGGAGGCAGGAGCATGCGGCACGACCGGCGCTGCTTTGGGCGGCTGGAGCAAGAAGACCAGAGGTTGAAGAAGCACTACGGCCGTTGGATGGACATCGTACGGTCACTAGAGCTAGAATCGTTCATATTGACTAAGTTGACAAAGCCCTTCGTCCCCATCAACTTAGTAGGCCCACAAGTCAGCCTCCCACCAAGGTGGGTCCTAGCTAGCCTTGGGAGTATTCATTTTTTGTGCGTAATAAGGAGGCACTTCCGGTGGGTCCGAGCTGACAGCGGGGGGAACGTTTTTTCGCGAAATACGGTGGCCCGTTCGGTGGGTCCAACAGTCAGGGGGAAACGATTTTTTCGCAAAATACTGGTGGCCCGTCCGGTGGGTCCCCGCTGTCAGGTGGAGGAATAATTATTTTACGCGTAATAAGGAGGCACTTCCTTGCGGCCGCCGTGGACCCAGCTGTCAGCCTTTCCACGTACAGTACTCTTGCGATGGAAGTCGGTCGTTGACCACGTTGACCACGCCGCGCCGAGAGCACCAGGGCGGTGCACGACGGCGAGGCCTAGGAAGGGGACGACGCAGAGCCGGGGAAGATGCAGCAGTGGAAGCCCGCGCGGAGAGGAGTACGAGGGTTCACTGGTTGCTGCGGTGTGAGGCTGCCGTCGCCGCAGAATAACAGGGGGTGTGGGTGAGTGGAGGGATGGCCTGGCCAGCGGTGGGAGTAGTATGGGGGCGGTGAGGCCTTCGCGGCAGCACAGCCGGCCACGGGAGGTAGGAGCAGGCGGCATGACCGGCGCTGCTTTGGGCGGCTGGACCAAGAAGACCAGAGGTTGAAGAAGCACTACGGCCGTTGGATGGACATTGTACGATCACTGAAGCTAGAATCGTTTATATTGACTAAGTTGACAAAGCCCTTGGTACGCTCCAAGTTAGTAGGCCCACAGGTCAGCCTCCGAAACGGTGCGCCCCAGATGTCAGGGGGAGGAATCATTTTTTGGGCGGCCGAAGTTAAGAATATCCGAGATTGAAGAAGAAGCACGACATCCGTTGGATACGGCCACTGCTGCTAGAACCGTGTGTTGACTATAATAAGTTGACAAAGCCTTGCATACGCGTCAACTTATTTTTTTAGGGGACGCGTCACTTAGTAGGCCCACAAGTGTGTGGCAGAGAACTTATAGCCCATTTGCGTTTTGTAAGAATGTACATCCCATTTTTGAATTCTAATGGAATTTACAATAGCCCATTTACAGTTTGTTAAAAGTACAACCCATTTTCTAGCTAGGACAACGATTAATAATTTCAACCAACCGTTGAAGACAGAATTCAATAAAATTTCCCACATTTTGATGGGATCCGAAATATTTTTATCCCGAAATTTCTAGTCAGATTAAATATAAATTTGTATTACGTAAAAATCCAACGAAACATTGCGCGCGCAACAATGAAAATTTAAGATTCTCAAAATCCATAAATAATATTTTATAAACTAATTTCGTGTTTGGTGCATTTTTTTATAGTTACTGCCCAGTTTTTATAATTACATCCCATTTATTATTTTTTAAAGCCCATTTTCCTGTTAAGCCTAATGCATCCCTCCTAGGAAAGATTTGCAGCCCAGCGGGGCGGAGAATAACAAGTTGACCTTGCCTGGGTATTCCTCAAAAAGACGTATAGCTGGGCTAGCCATTTTCATCTTGAAAAAATTAGCATCTGGGCTGGATATCTGGCCTGGGCTAGACGGGCCACAGCCTGCCCACTTAATACCCTGCTGTCCTCTGAACAACAACGAAATCATCGCCAAGAAAAACTCTGCAGTGCTCACGCCTCAAAAACACAAATACTGCTCGAGCTGCTTGGTCCCAGCTGTCGGCCGCACCTTGTGCAATTCTCTCGTTTATATTGACTACATAGGTTGACAATGGTGTGGGACCTTGATGTCAGGAAACCAGGAGAAAGCAAAAAAAATATAGTTGTACATAATAAGGAGGCACTTGCGTACGTACGGCTATGGCCCTAGTGGGTCCCTAGTGTCATCCAGTCAAAATAAAGTCATCTCCTGAATCCTCATGTTCGTTGACGATGTTAACAATGCTCGGTGCCACGGCGAGTGCAACAACTCGAAGGACAACGGAGAGGGCCTCGCGGGCCCTACGGATGGTCTGATACAACGCCCGCTGCTCATTCAGGAAGCCAGGATCATCGGACACCTATGAGCACCTTCGAGAAACTGAGACGGCATGAAACGGTAAGGCCGCGCTTGGGAGCTCTAGTTTATTTCAAACATGTATTAACATACAAGTGTAATTTACTCGTCATCGGAAACAACGCGTAAAATACAGGCGTAATGAAACCGAGGGCTCGAGGTCTGTAAGTAAAACCAGCGGGCTACGCGTGTAATTTGAGAGACCAGTGTATATTTTACGAGCACTGCTATATGGACGACATTACCAGACGGTACATGCACGACGTGAGTATCATGCCATCCATGGGCAAGGCTGAAACAGCAGCTAACGGCTGGATTAGCAATCATCCGAGTGTCGTTCAGCGTTTTTATCGTGTGTGAAGTACTTCCGATATTTTACTAGTCGAAATCGACCAACCAAGCGCCTTCGCCCGAGACCATCTGCTTTAATTTACAAGCGTCAGTTTTACAAGCGGTTTTGGTTGGAAAACGACGATCCAATCACGGCCTAATATCATGAGTTGGTCGGAAGATCATATGGTTTCACGTCTAACCTACCCGACTTGTCGTATAGGCTATGAATGAAACATCAGACGATGAACTTCTTAAGCACGGAAACAACAGAAGAGGATGATCTTCTTAACAAGCAAATCACTGGCATTAGATCGACATGCAAAACAATACGAAGCATTATTCTCAGGAGGCACGGTGAACAGCTCGTGATGCCGCATGCCACAACATTCCAAGCTCAACTTTGCAATTAAACACAAGGCCTTGCATTACATAGACAATATTCAGAACAAACTCTTAACACAAGAATATCTCAGCAGAGTAACTATTTACTTCTAAACTGAACACAGGAATAGGAAAAAACACTCGACGCTGCTCACAGCAAGGGCGTCCCACTCAAAAATATCAAATGCATGTCTTCTGGCTAACATCAATGAGCAAATTTTGACAAGGTTTTCCAATTCCAATATATTAAACTAACGTCTTCTTGCTAACATCAATGATTAAACTTTGACAAGCTTTTCCCATTCAAAATATGTAATGCCTATGATCATGGAGTCATGTCGTAGCTTCTTGTACTTGTTTGGGCACTTTTTGCCCAGGGCACTCCATGTGTTGTTAAATTGCCAATGGTCTCTGCAGACTAGTCATGTCACCGGTGTCTAATAATACTCTGTAAAGCTTCTCGGTCATTCCTTCTGTAATGTAGCGCAAACAGTGACTGCTTCTTTCTGCAAAGTGGAACGACCAACTGGACCCAGTAATCCAGCAGTTTGCCTTGGACACATTGGCTCCTTTTGTGCAGTTCAACTAAAATCGAAGTCGGAATAAAACCGAGCTTTAATTTTGACATCCCTGTAAGCAACAATAGGTATAAGGGAAACAATTACTGAGAAATAACGGTTGATGACTTGTACTCCCAGAAGAAAAGCATCTACTGATCTACTTTATCTTAATGGGAAACAAAGTAGGAGAGTAGCAATTCTCCATCAGTGTGATTCATTCATATTGACTGAGACATTATCTTAACAATGCCTTGTTTCAACATGTATAAAGAACGACAAAGCAGAAAAGTACCATTCCTAAAACAATGCAACTGATTCATTTTAACAGAGACATTATCTTAACAATACCTTGGTTAAACATGTAGAAAGAACTACAAAGCAGGATAGTACCATTCCTAACAAGTGTTGCAGTTTTGAACTAAGATTCAGTAGTTAATTAATTCTGAGAGTGGCATTGCTTAATTTTACCAGCGACATTAGATTAACGAAAATCATAAACAGTTCCAGGGGAGAGTGGGCGCAACAACAGTATGTGCTTCCATCTACTTATAAAGGGGGTGATGCAGAGTTTGTTGTAACAAAGCAACAAGCATCATGTCTGGGTTGGTCCCATTTTGTTCACTACTTCATGGGAAAAGACAGCAATACAATAGCTTCAATTCAACATTTATTTAAAATAGTACCAATACAAGTAGCACAACATCTCAAAGCACACTGCACATCATGTGGATGAAGGCCTATACTGACCTTTCATGAGACCGACAAAGGTAAAATATGAATCTCGATCTCCTTTTGTGCAGTTCCACCAAAATTAAGCAAAGTCACCGGTGTGACATTCAAGTTGAACTGCACAAAACACTCTTAAAACATAAGTGTTTCGAGTAGCGAAGCAAAATGTCGCAATAGCAACAAGTTGAATCGATAGCCCTGTTTTAACAGAGGCAAAAAAGGAAACAATTACTTGCCGATAAAGGAGGATGAAACAAACGGTGACAGAAAGAAGCATCTAACTTATCTTGGATGGAAAACAAAGTAGGACAGTAGCATTTCTAAAACGGTTGCATTGATTCATATTAATAGAGACATTCTCTTGAAACAACATTCGTTAAAAATGTAATTTACTTTTAACAGTGGCATTTCTTCAATTTTCCGGCGGCATTCTTAGATTAACAACAGCAAAATAGATGTATGGGACATGCCAGCACCATGTGCGTCCACACGTATAAATGGGTGATGCAGAGTATGTAGCCAAGCAGCATATATGCGCTGGTCCCATATTTGTTCTCTTTGAACCTTCTTCCTATGTGAGGGCAGCAAATCTAGTCCTGCACAAACTACCCGACCCCCCAGTTTCTTTCCCTTTTCAACAAAGAGATCGGTTCCTTACAGATGTGTGTACTGGGTTACCCCCTTTTTCCCTTTTCGACCTACAAAGCGGCTGGATAGCCAGTCTATACTACTTTCCGCCCCTCCTTTCCTCATTGAACCATGTCCTAGATTCTTGCTCCAGCCCACCGCACCCTTCTTTCCTCTTTGAACCAAGACCTAGATTCGACTACAGATCGAAAAAGATCCACATGCAGCTAGAGCAACGACGGTTTCAAAGAAACTTATACCTTAGGGTCGTCGGGATGTGGCAAGGCGTGCGGCGGGAGGCCGGATCTGCCCACACTACGTACGACAGCGAGGAAGAAGGGGTCGGTGGCCCTCCCGCACAGGCGCTGGGTGAGAGAGAACAGCGCAGCCAGCAGTGGATTGCCTCCCTCGCCGAAGGCGATAGAGTGAACGCTGCACCTCCTGCCCTTCCCGGTGCGACGAGATACGGACGCCTCCTTCACCAGCTGTGAGGGGGGAGAGAGAGACAAGAGGCCAACGCAGTCTTGTTTAGATCTGTTGAAGAGAGGGTGAGAGACTGTGAATATAGCAAACCCTAGCAAATGAACGCTGAGCCTCCAGCGTGTAACATATATGTAGTGCGGCGAGCGTGTGGAGAGTGCAAACCCTAGCGAACAAGCGTTGAGGCTCCCGCTTATATATATACTACTGTAGTACGGACTGAGCTCCGGTGCCTTCACTGCACCCGCTTTTGGCTGTATGACAGGTGAGCCAGCCACATTTTGGGCCCACCTGTCATAAATCCAAAGGCAGGTGCACTAAGTCAATGAAGCTGCGCCCATATAGTACTCTCGTGTATATGACTAATATATAGTGGAGTGGTTTTCTTATTCTCTCCATAACAATCGTTTTAAATTGTGTAAGTACGAAACGAAACTCTTTATTTAATGTACAGTGAAGAAAACTAGTACTACTTCCGATGAACTAACGATCCACGCCCACGCGTCCTGGTCGCACTTCCTGTCCTTCACGTGTGGTACACTACCCTCCCTTAAGTGAACAACCACACATGCGCCAAATTATCGGAAACGTGTGAGAGTGTGTACAAATAAAGAATTTTAATTTCAATTATCGGAAAGGTTTGAGAGTATTACAAAGTTTGACTTCAGTCAAATCTAATATGCGGAGTAAATAAAAATGGAGGGCTACTACGTCCATCCGGGTATTTAGTCCACACCATTTTCTAGATCAAAGTTAATAGCTGGACAAATAAAATTACAGGGGAGCTGGAGACAAAGTTGTGAGAAGGCTTAGAAATCAATACAAAACTTATGCTCTTTGTACCAACGTCGATCCTTCTTCGAGGAAACATTTGGTTCATAGCCAATTGTGTGATAAAATTGCACCAACGTGAAAGACGACTGCGTCTCCAACGCAACCAAGGTGAACTGACGAAGGATATCATCTTTGTGCGTAACAAGCAAAGAGCACTGATGGAAGACATGTTGTTTTTCATTGAAAATCGATCAGCTTCACCAGCCGACGCAACCATGAGCATCGATAGGTCATCGTGGTGATGCATCATGGCATCAAGTTTGGGTGAGGCACCTATGAAGTTCGACAAATCCTCACTGTGGTCTGTTTCTTCTCAGTAATCAAGCTCGAGGAAGGAAGAACCACGTGGCAGAGGACAGTGAGGCGGAACAACAATGGCCATCCAACTTTGTGCAGTTCCACTAAAATTGAGGAAGACATGCCCGGGTATGGAGACACGCATCGCTGTTTCCAAAAATATAAAAAAGGGTTAGCAACGACATCTCAATTGTCAATAAGAATTAATGAAAAGTACACCAACAAACATAAGCATCATAATTATCTTGATGGGAACTAAACCAGGATACCCGAGAAAAAAAGCATTTCTTCATTTAACCAGTGATAGTACTACCACCATATGGACAATGACCGCACAACCACCATGTACTTTTTGTCGAAACAACATGTATACCTCCACCGAGGCATAAATCAGGACAACTTTTCGAGTGGCATTTCCTTTATAATAGTACTAGTAGGTGATGTTGGACCAGCCGACGAACCCTAGCTACTATGCATGGGGAGTTGGGGAGTAGTCGCATAGAAGAAAACCTCAGGTGGACCTGGGGAGCTGGACCAGTACAAGAAGTTATACCTCAGGTGGGCGAGATGTCGTTTAGGCGGGCGGGCGGGATCTGCCCACACGGCGGCAGCGAACAAGGGCGCGGAGGATCTTCGTCCGCGCCAGCGCCGGCTCCGAGAGGACGGTGCGCATCGGCTTCCTCCGTCGCCGACGGCGACAACGTCAACGCTGCACCTCCTCACCTCCCGCAGCGGACGGGATTCGGCCGGATCTGTGACCACCGGTGAGGAGAGAGATAGAGTGGACACTGTCATCTTGTTTTGATATGGAGAGGGTGAGAGAGCGAGACGCGAGACGCGAGAAACTCTATCAAACAAGAGGCTATAATGGAGTAAAAAATCTCTCCATAGCAGTGGTTTTAAATAGAATATGCGCGTTCCCGGAAAAAAGAAACGAAAACTGGCGGACAATTTTTCTAACGTACCAAGAAAGAAAACTCGATCAAAAACACGCCCCCACTTCCAGGTCGCGAGAGTCGTCGCGCACACACACATAGACATAGACATGCATATCCATGTTTACGTAAAATTCCATTTCCATTTCCATCTCCAATCATATTTGTCCAACTGGCACATTATTTACGTTGTTAATTATATACGCAGCAATATTAACGTACAACATCTCTTGTTTGCGCACGTCCGGACCGCTGCCATGGCCGGTCCTGACCAACCCGAACCCTCTTCATCACCCGCGCGTGCTTCCTGCCCGAAACGGTCAGTGCCGCATTCATGCCCGGCCATAGCGGACACGACCTCTCACTGGCGCCGGCATTGAAGCGGCGCGCTGGCCGAGAGAGCGTCGCCCGCGCCGCTTCCGGGTGCACGCGGCTCTCCCCCAGTGCGAGGCCCCTTCGGCGGCGGCGTCCATACCAGCCGGATCTGCTGATGCTGCTCCGGCTCTCGCTCGCTTTCTCGCGCTGCTGCTGCTGCTGCTCCGGCTCTTGCTTGATCGCTCGCTCGCCCAGCTGCTGCTGCTACTCTCCCCCTCGCTCGTGCTGCTGCTCTGCTCCGATTAAGCCACACTTCAGTCGACTGAATCGACTTTTGGGTCAGTCGATTTTCAGGGGTTGGGGGGCTCGCCGGAGTTAAGGAAGAACCACCCGCAGCGGGGACGGGGGCTCGCCAGAGAGGTACCCGGGGCGGGGGGGGGGCCTAGAGGGCTGGCCGGGGCGACGGTGGCGAGTTGTTTCGGGGCGGCGAGGCGGCACTGGGGCCGGCGGTTTGGCCGGTGGTGGCTGGCGGCTTAGGGGGGTGCAGGTTGAAGATGAACTGCAGGCCCTCCCTAAACTACATGTCAAGTGCCTCTCTGCTACCATTGCGTTCAGTTTCGACAGTAGCATTCAGATTCCACAGTAAATTTCAGTTTCGACAGTTAAGTTCAGAGTCAACAGTTTTTACCTCATCTGTTGTAGTCAGGTGGTTTTTGGTGATGTTAATTTTACATCATCTATTGAAGATGCTATTAGAATCCCACTTGAGATTGACGATGTCTGTCTTGTGCTGCCTCAGCCTTGACGTCTTACGGCTCACCGGAGCTGCTCCAACGACAGAACGATCCATCACAATAGAGCAGTGCCCTGAACGCCGTCTACAGATTCCTCAGATCTCCCTCCACACCTCCGACAGCCACCTCTGCCTCAACTGCTTCAGCGACCAACCCAATGATGCTGAGGTCGACACGGCTACGGCAAAGAGGTTGTACACTTGTTGCATCACTTATTACTATACATTCACGTCGATCCATTAGGACTATTTTGGTTCAACGGAAAAACGTCGATCCACTGGTTGTTACCATCACTCTAAATTTCTGCATGCTCTCCTTACATAATCTCACCATATTTTTTTCGTATGCATGTCAGATATTGTACACAGTCATGCTGAACATGTAGAGAAAAAGAGAAGAGTTTTGCGCGGCAATACAATGTCATGCAGACATCGCTCCATGGTGGGTTCAATGGCAAACCCTCCCCACCCCTCTCTAGATTGTAATCCAGAGGAAGATATCTGTTCTGAGGCGGATTCAGACACCGCTGACCACTCCTATTTACCCCCCAAGGTGTTTGCTCTACCTTGGCATGATGATGTTAGTCATATCATGCATATGTTGCCTTGCAGTGCCTACTTTTGACATCATATATGTCATCTGCTTAGTTTAGACATGTTCTGTAATGCCACCTGTTTAGTTTCTATATCATATATGGGAATTATGCAGTCTCATGTCTTTTAGCCAGCCATAATATATGTGAAATGTGCAATGCCATCCTGTTTAACCAGGCATCATATATTTGAATGATATCTTGCCCATCCTTTTCTTCATTACATTTCCATTTGTCGACAATGTTTGTACATTAAACTACTCTTCCTGTGAATCAGCCATTTGGGTGGGAGATGGAAAAATCTGGAGTGAAAACAAGGCCTTCAGAGCAGACAGTGCTACCTGTCGACGCAGATCTCTTGTTGGGTCCCGATAGCTCCTCAGAGATGGATTCAGAGACAGATGGCCAGTCCTATTCCCCCACTAAGGTGTATGCTCTAACTTGGCACGGTTATACTGCTCATATCATGCATACGGTGTCTTGCATTGCATAGTTTAGACATCATATACACAATATTCAACACCATGTTCTTAGTTCAGACATCATATCGAATGCCCTCTGTTTAGCATATAAATCACATATGTGAATTAAATGATGCGATCCTGATTACTTAGATAACATGTAGGTGAATTATGTCATGCGATCCTGTTTAGTTATTCATCATATCTTTGAATTATGTTATGCTATGCTATCCAGTTTAGATAGACATCATATATGTGAAATTATGTCATGCTATCCGTTTTAGTTAAACAATATACATGTCAACTATTTCATGCCCTCTTTTTTTCACACTATCTATTGCATCTGTCTCTCATACAATGTCTGTACATTTAACTATGTTTCCTGTTTATCAGCCATTTGAATTGGAGCAGGTGATGCCAGTATCTAGCGGACTAAAAACACGGTCTTCAAATAAAACAGTGCTACCTCTTGGTGGAGATAGCACCCCGGTTGTACATGCACAAGAACCAGCCCTACCACACATAACCCAAACTCTCGCAGATTGTACCCCTACTGCGATGGACAGAGAACCAGCTTCACCCAATCTAACCCCAACCCTAGCCGATAGTAACCCAGTTCCTGTTGACACAACACCATCTCCACCACAGAGCTCCCAAACAAGAGCAGTTAGCAAGGCAGCTCCAGTGCCCAAAGGACCAGTACTATCACGGCGAACCCCAACTCCACCAGTTAGTACGCCTATTCCTGTGGAGGAAGCACAACCAGCTAGTCGTAATTTAGCACCTATCGCATTTGATGTTGTTAAATCGTATGTGTGTATCTTCCCATCTTGGAAATATTATACTGAAGACGAAGGAAAATGCCAGTTGCAGGTGTTTGTCCAGGATGTTATGTGTAAGTAATGTTATTCATGGCAATTACTTTGCTTCGTCCCATACATCCTACCTCCATGATGGTTATAATGCAGCAAATTTTCCCATTTTTCTCTATAGAGAAGGATCGATTTGGAAACTCAGGATGAGGTAACCTGTGCTAATACCTCTGCTATCTTCAAGAATGCTTGGTGGCAGTATCGGAATTACCTGAAGAAAACGTACTTCATCGGCAAAGAAACTCATCAAATTCCCTTACGTTCTCCTGAGACATATTTACTGGATGATGACTGGGAACGCCTTGTTCTGTACTGGTCCCGAAACAAGAATGTGGTAAGGTCTATGAGCTCATTTTCTATTTTTTAGTATTATATTCTTGCGTCTTACTGTACTCTGTTCATGTAGAACAAGTGCCTAAACCTGAAGAACAACTGTTCTAATTTAAGATTCCATTGCTATCATAGTTCAAAAAAGCGCTAGGCGTTAATTGTGCGTTTTGCCACCGCCTTGCGCTTTACTGACCAAAGCGCATGCTTATGTGCAGTTATGCACAGATTATGCGTAGTTATGCGCAATGCGTTTTGCCAACGCCTAGAGCCTAGGCGCGCTTAAGCGCTCGCTTAGGCGTGCCTTTTTTAACTATGATTGCTTTGCTCTTGTATCACTGTATTTACTCATACAAACTTATTTTTAAATTGAAGGATCCAATCGAAACTCCAATGGCACAGCAGGTATGTTAACGCATGTTTCTTTAACAGGTTTGCTCTTATCAATAGCTCTGTTGATTTCAATTTCAATTGTGTATACAGTTGACTTTCATATCATGCACATTACTAGCATCACAACAGAGCCAATAGTGTTGTTGTACATGTAGACCCATGGTACCCATCTGAAATCTTGTTGTGCCGTGTAGTTTCCCATGCTTTGTATTCTTTCACTACTGCTTTGTCTTGAACTGATATGATTTGAATCGTGTCTCTATTTTGATTTGGCAAGACAATGCAGTGACCATAGGACATAGATATATGTTTGTTTGATGCTTTTATTATGTACTAGTACTTGGCAATAGAAGACTTGGTAGTTTAATCCTGTCCAACTTACTAATGAACTGGTTCACCGAAATGAGTTTCATATACTAGTACATGCTAAACTTGTTATGTGTCTGCTTGTTTCTTCTTTTAGAATGCTCACAGAATATTGGGGAAGAGTGCCTTATTAAGCAATGGTAAAGGAAGTAATGCAGATAAGGTTCAGGATAGGGACACATCCTTGTTGGTCTCCAACAAAGCTGATAAAATAGCTAAGGAAGACTATCTTGAAGACAGCGAGACAACCCCAAAGTCCTGTCCTGGTTTAGTGTTCGAGTTACTGGCCACTACCGCTTGCACAAGCTATTCAAACTCACTGTCTGAATCAGTTCGGTTTCTTGAGTCTCAACTACAAGCTGAAAGACATCGATCAGCTGTGCTGCGACAAGAAGCGGAAGGACTGCGGAAGTCCCTGGAGCATTCAGATGCATACTTTCTGGTGCAACAGCAAGCGTTGGAGGATTTTAGCGCCAAACAGGACAAAGCTAATCAGCTTGCTAAGCTTATTGCCAGCATGGTGGATACCCATGATAACGTTTCTTGAGCTCTTCTGAAGTTGTTTCAGTTATGCTCTTGTTTTGCTGCCACGTTTATTTGCAATGGTGGCCAATTTTGACGGCCAGTGTATGTAATGTGCTGCTTTGTTCCCTATATTTGCACTGGTGGCGAACTTTGATGCCCAGTGGATGTAATATGTGTAATAGCGGTAATAGGCTAGCGTTAATTGCTTGCTTATTTATTTCCTTATTGTCTTGTTTAGTTGTTTGCTTGTAGTCACTGCAGTTCTTTTTCTGTTTTTTTCTAGTGGCCACAATAGCCTATTTTTGGTAACTAGGCCAAAATAATCGTGGCAACACACGGACTATTGTAACCATGGGCCTCCTGCAGGCCGTATGATCCATGGGCCTTCGTCCGGCCGTAGGATCCATCAGCCTTCTATACGGTCCTTGGGCCTTCTACGGGCCGTAGGGTCCATGGGCCTTCTACGAGCCGTACGATCCATGGGCCTTCTACGGGCCGTACTATCCATGGGCCTCATACGGGCCGTAGGATCCATGGGCCTTCTATGGGGCGTATCATCATTTCGCCAATCATGGGCCGTACTATTCGTGGACCATAACGGGCCGTTAATAGGCCGTATTTGATAACTCTATGAAAACAGCCCAACGGGTTTTTTGACATGAAAACGGCCCAACGTATTAATGGTCCGCAAACGGGCCGACTGTAACGACGGGCTGAATTTGGCCCACAAGCAGAAAATGACAGTAACGGGCCGTATGTAACTGAATGCTGCAAATGAGCCCAAGAATCAATGGGCCCTGAGAAGGCCGAAAGATAACTTGGGCTGGAAACGGCCCAATGGAATAACGGGCCGTTAATGGGTATAAAGTGATACACTGTTCATTACGGGCCAGTTTCACCACGGGCCGTTAATGGGCCAAGAGTTACAAAGGTCCTCATATGGGCCGAAAGAAGTCATGGGCCACACATGGGCCGGAAGTTAAAACGGGCTGAGTCATATTGGACGGCCCAGATGACGCTACTGGGCCTAATTCGGATAGGGCGTAACGGGCCCTGGGTTAGCGGACTGTAAATGGGCTATATGCGAACAGGTCGTTAACAGGCTTTCCGTGGGCCGGCCCGCCACCTTTTGACCAAGTCAAACGGGCCGGCCTTTTCACAGGAATGGGCCTCTGTTGGGCCGTGCCACGTGTCGCCGTATCATAGGCGCCTTTGGTCCAATGAGCGGATGACATCTGTCCCAACGGTGAGCCGACACGTGTTTCCTCCAGCCAATGATGATTTTACACGTGGAAAATCCCCATTGGTCGGGGCTGTTAACGGGTTATCGGATCCAAAACCCGACCCGATAGCTTAACGGCGTTCCGTTACGGTGGATGCCACGTGTCGGTCACCCTTGACGAAAGCACTTCTATGACGCGTGATTTATCGTCATGGAAGTGGACACTTCCATGATGATAATTTTGGTAATGTCATGGAACACTTCTACGACAGCACAGGTATGAGTATCTTGATTCTGTCATAAATTTGTCATGGATGTACATGCATGACAAAAAACGCGACCTACTGTGACAAACACGTATCATCACGGAAGTGTATTTTTTTGTAGTGACACACAAAACATCCACCACTGCTAGTCAGGTTCTCAATGTCAAAGTAATTGAAAGGTTGTTACTACTTACCAAAGCTTGTTTTACAGGTTCGGTGCAGCTCCTCTTTAACTTGCGATGATCCCTGAACATGTCCCCAACATCCCGTATTTGGTCTTCATTGCTCCTCTGCATGTTCGCATTCGTAGTTTTAAAATCTCAACATGGCAAGAAAAATATAGTAATACTCACGCATCTTGTGGGCAACATTAAAGCACTCATCTGCCATGTTAGCACGAGTGATTTTTAATATCCTACTATGTGGCTCTTCAACTTTGCTAGAACTACGTTGTGGTTTCATTTTGAGTGAATAGAACAGGGGGATCACCTCCCTGCTATTCTAAAAAACTTTCCATCATTTGTGACACTACTGGTTACAGATGAAGAACCTACCCAAGCACAGCACAACACAGGAGCGACGCACAATTACAAGATGATATTCTGTTGGACAATGCAAGCTATAACCAATTACTTTTACCGGAACAATTGCAGCCAGGAAATTTGAAGGGTAGGTATGAACATAATCGGAACTGCACATGTACTGCTAAGAGAATCAATATACACATTACCAATCGAGGAGGAGTACGAAGGTCGTGGTGACGTATGTGCATCATGGTTGGCAACGGGAGTTAGTTCATTGTCGTCGACGGTGGTGCTGCTGCGCTTGGCGTCGGCTTCCGGGAAGCAGATCCGAGACCGTGGAAGACGGCGCCGTGGAAGCGGCTCCGTGTACGACAGCGACGATGGACCGGCTCCAGTGCGGTGTACGACATCGTCGATGAAGCAGATGCGCTGCGGTGGACGAGTGTGTCAATGAAGAAGGGAGGGGCATGAAGGATCTGCGGTGCCGTGGAGAAGTCTATTTTGCGGTCGGGATAGAAAAATGGGGAGTAATGAGGAGTACTCTGGGTGCTGGGGTGGGGTTGGATGGGTGGGGTGAACATGAAGTTACCAAAAGAGCCCCCGAACAACCAGTATCCGTTGGCCTATTCGACCAAGGGTATGATGGTAACTTTGCATTGGTCGAATCTTAGTCGCGGGAGATCTCGATGGAAGAGGGAGATATTTCTGCCGACATGAAATTTTGTAACACTGTACTACTCCCTACTCCCCGTCTGGCGTGTTGGGTGATTGGGCTAAGCAGCTAGGAGTACTGTACTCCCTCTGTTTTTATTTACTCTGCATATTATGTTTGACTGAAGCTAGGCTTCCTAAAGTTTGACCAAGTTTATAGAAAAAATATAAACATTTACCATAAAAAATCTGTATGACGTGAAAGTACATTCAATAATGAATCTAACAGTATTGATTTGTTATTGCATATGTTAATATTTTTGTTTATAAACTTTGTCAGAGTTTACAAAACTTGACTTTGACCAATGCTAATATGCGGACTTAAATAAAAACGGAGGGAGTACACATCTATTTTCTTAGGTTGTCGTGGCATTAATTATTTGTTGTAATTGTGAAATAAATATATTAAGCTACTGACTTCGAATGTAATGGTTTATACAATTCAATATTTAGAATCGTCGTTGAATTCCAAGATGAATACCTGGTCTATAGTACTTCACAATATGCTCAAACTCGCATAATCCAACTGAAATGAAAATCTAAATGCATTTCATAGTTATTAATTTGTTGGATGCAACAAAACCAACCATAACTCTACATGATCCAGTCTAAAGCAATTTTCAGAATACATCCCAGTGTGTTAATGAAACGTAGAGAGTTTGTGAAGATGGAGCAATGGCGGGAGAGAGATGTGTGCGCTCAACAAGATATACACCTAGTGGAAGAAAGAGACAGAGGACGGGAAAGATTGTATATATGTGGGCGAGAGAGTGGGAGAGAAACCTCAACAGAGAGAGAGGAATTGTGCGAGAGAGGGAGAATATATATATATATGTATGTATGTATGTATGTATGTATGTATACGGAGGAAGAAGTTAGGTCTGTGAGAAAGATGGAGACATGTACGTGATAAAAGGAGTGAAATGCGTGTGCATCAAGATTTTGTACATGTGGAAGGAGAAGAGACAACAGGTTTGATGAGAGAGCTCAAAAGAACATGGACTAGAGGGGAATCTTGTGGGTCGAGGGATTGACAATTTTGTGCGGGAGGGAGGGAGAGGGGGAGAGAGAGAGAGAGGGGAAAGGAGTTACTCGGCCGTCATCACATCATCGTGCTTCCAAATGGCCCCCCAGTCTCTAGTGCGATCTGGTCATCGTCTTCATTCTTCCCGATGCCCTCCTTGAAGATCAAGGTGGTGTGCATGTGGGGGTGCAGATAAGCACAAGCGAAAGTGGTCGCTATATAACCTTGGATGAGGATGGATAGTGTGCTGGCGGGGACTGTGTGTGTGTCAAATATTGAGAGAAATCAAACCTATGGAGAGAATGTGTGTGCATAGTGAGCACGCGAGAGAGGCTAATGGTGCAAGACAAATACATCGTGTGCGTCAATGTTTAAGCAATATAGAGAGTTCGTGTGCAGGATAAAAAGAGAGGACTATGGGGAGTGTGTTTGCAAGGCAAAGAGACATAGCGAGAGATAAATGTGTGTGCTTGGTACATGGTGTGTATGTGATGGAGAGGTGCATGCATGCCAAATAGGGTTTTCATGAAGAGATTGTGTGTGCAAGATAGAGAGCGATGTGGGGGGCCTTGAGGTGGGCAGGGGCTGGTTGAGGGTGTAAAAATGTGTGCGTTGATGCATGTGTTGCATGCGATTGTGCGAGGGACGATCGAATTGAGAGAGATGGTTGTTAGGTTACGGATGCTCCTCTCTCTCTCTCACGCACACACAAAAAACACAAAATAGAAGACCGTTCTCTCATGTATACACAACATCTCGGCATATCTATATGTCTCACTCATACATGATCATTTGCACATTCCTACCTCTCCATGACTATCACACGCACACCATCTCCACATTGCCCTTCCACCACAACACACATATAGACACATACACACATTCTCTCTCCATTACACGCACATAATCTCTATTAATTTTTTTTGTAGGGGGCACCTAAAAGTTCCAAATCCAAATAATCATGAACTAAAGCTAAATACAAATATATGGAAATATTGTAGCGTGAAGAACTTTTCCAGCAAAAAAAGGTAGAGTAATATTCGGGGATTGTTTTCGCACACACAAAAAGGTTCGGTCGATGTCCTTCCAGCACAACACATGACACACCTTTCGATCGACCGCACGGCAGCGGTGCACGTGCTTGCACAGGATTCCGTATTGATGTTGTGTTAACTAATGTGGTGTATAAGCGAGGTCGCGATGCATGCGCTTGCACATGATTACGTGTACTAGTACGGTGTTCTTTAAGGTTTGACCAAACCTATAACCAAGCTCCCATAAGCGCACCCATCAATATGCCGCCGCCGTTGCACATGTGTACAGTCGCTGCAGTACTATACGATGCAACACCATCGCTGCTATGTGGGACCCGGCCCCACATGTCCTCCACACTACAACACCGTACGGTACTGCAGAGGATCTCAACCCCTAGCCCGCTCACGTCGTCTGCAGTCCCTCCTCATGATGACACCGCGCTTCCAAGCACACAAGCAGGTTGAGCCGTGTCTATGCCTGCAGCGTACGAAGAGGAGGAGGACAAGCGCGTGCTCCAGCTCCCACACCAGCGAGGAGGAGCTAGCGTGTCATTGTCATCTCCGCCCGCCTGGAGGAGGCTCGCATAGTGGTTGTCGCGGTGGAAGCCGATCACACCCGCGTCGAGCCCGTAATCCAGGTGCGGACGTGGAATCTACCTTCAAGACCTTCAATACCACGTGGATCATGCAATCTGAAGGAACAATTTGGGCCAGTACGACTCTTGTGAGCTGTTGGATGCAACATAGACGGCCAGAAGGGCTTCTTCATCCTCCAAAAATGATGCACTGTTCATCTTCTCTCTCAACCTTCGAGCTGCCAGCCCGCCCCAGGCCTAACCGCCTGCCGCAGCCGCCCAGCACTCCCCTGAACTGCCTGCCACCGCCATGCTTCGCCCCGCCCTCGCCATCCATTTAACCCCGAGCACGATCCGTTTTTTCCGGCGAACTGCATTCCACACCCAACACTCGTAAGATAGATCATGGGCACCCTGCCACCCTAATATATATACTGGGGCAGCTTCTCTGCCGTATTCTTCCTTTGCTTCGGCAAACTTCTTCTTTCACAAATCGATTGACCCAAATTATACTACTAGTACATATTAAGTACAGTAGGAATGCGAAGAAACGAGTAGTAGTACCAACCAGAAGAAGAACAGTAGTAAGACCTACTAGTACATACTAAAGAGTTCAAATAATGAGAAAGAACATACTAACATAGTTCTGCTGGGGGCTCAGCACAACACACCCCTGAAATAAAACTAAGCAACTAGTCTGCTTGACACTTCAGTAGAACCAGCATGAGCAACGGCACTACCACCTTACTCGGAGTCCTCGTCCACGTCCTCGACTTCGTCCTCGCCCTTCTTCCTTTTCCTCGTCGCTGACACTTCTTTGCTTGAACCGAACAGGCTCTACTTCTTCATCCAACCCTTGTAGATATTTAAACAAAGGTAGGCATCAGTTGTTGCGTACACGATGTGATCTTCATCTAGTGTCTTTGACTCCCATGCATGATGAAACTTGGGTGAAATTTCTTCAGTTCATCGTACGAAGGATCAATCGTGGCTGCTCCCAGGGTCAGCATTGAAGGCTGAGAGTAGGACACCAGGCTTTCCCTCTAGAGATCAAAGGGCTGGCCTACAACGAGGCCTATTCGATGTAGGATTCTCCCGTCGGTCGTGAAGTCTATAGTAACGAATTTCACTCTTTTGTCCTTGAGGAAGACCTCAAAATCCTAACACCTAACGTCGACATGGAATATGTGGTAGACCAAGCACACGTTATGTACGCAAACCTGGATCAGGGCGGGCTTTTTCATCTCTGCCTCCTTTAGAAGCTTCTCCTTTTCCAGGAGTAAGGTGTACTCAACATCTAGCCCAGCGACCCACTTATCCTTTGAACTTTCGAACATGTGTAGCAAGCGACCAAGGCATGCTTCCACCGTCATGGATCTATGGGTGTAGATGACGATGAACTCATCACCGGTGATGGTTCTAACCTTTTACTCACTGCCGATCATGAAGATTTGGGAGGCCATGGATTGTGGAGGCATGTTAGGAGAACTGGAACTGGTGTAATGTGAAAGGACGGGACGACTGGGAGCGAACTGTTGTAAGGTAGAAGATGGGGACGAGTAGGGCGTGCGAACGGTGTGAGGTGGTGGCTTGCCCGGTTTATAAACGGCTGCATGCCCCCAAAGAGTTCTCGAGTACTATGCAAGACCCACTAGATGTCATGTCTACTAGACCCACATCGTAGGCCTGACGGTATAGCTTTTGCGTGTTCGCACGCCATGCCGGCGCGTCCATGTAACTTTCACTTAATTCTGTCAACCGTCGCGCCTCCCGTGACCTTCACCTCCCTCGCGCGGTCGCGCCCTTTGAGTATTTGGACGGCTATAAATGAGCAATTTTTTGCCTACTCCAGATGCAGGATACTCCCTCTGGTCCTTTTTACTCCGCGTAAGATTTGTGTCAAGTCAAAGTTTGCAAAGTTTGACCAAATTTATATTAAAAATATTAATATCTACAATACCAAATATATATTTTATGAAACTACATTTCATAATGAATATAAAAATATTGATTTGACATTGTGAGTGTTGATACATTTTTCTATAAGTTTGGTCAAAGTAGAGGTACATTGACTTCAGACAAAACTTATATGCACAATGCAGACTAGTTCCTCCATCCTGGTGCGTGTCATGTCCTATATAGTCATCACAACAAGGTTAGCTATAAGAGTACTACTACAACCCTTCTAGTTTAAAGGGCTCGATTCAAAATTTTCACCTACTCTTACCAAGATAGAGGCAGTGGGATAGTTTTTGTAGTCCGCAAAAGTACTCAATTAATGCTCTCGTTCTTCACAAAAAATTGAGTTTACCAATGCATTATCGCATTGCATGCATGCATGAACACTAAATGACAAAGAATTTTTACATGCATTAGTCAATATTCTCTTAGGCTACTCATAGTGGAAAGTACCATATACTAGTATCATGTGCATGATACTAGTGCATGATACTACATTTATAGTGCATAGAGTAGTATCATAGATGATCATATTTATTGCCATGCATGACACAAAGTAGCATAGCATTTAACATGATACAGTATCTACCTATGTTACTCTAACCCCCCTCTCTTCTTTAATTCTTTGCCACATCAGCATGCTTGATATTCCCGAGTGCATGATACCAGCTAAGATACCTCCACTATGGCCAGCCTTAATCATCGCATGCAATAATTTAGTGCACCTTGAAATCTGAACATGTGTGGGGCGTGTATGTTTTTAATGACTTGAGACTACCTAGCCCGGCATGCAATGGTCAGTTCATTGCACGTAAGATGACTTATGCATAGTTCCCCATACCTGAAGGAAGCCCGTTCGTCTCCAAATCTTTTCCTCTCCATGTGTGAAAACAATCTTCCTGCTAGACTCTCCATCTCCCTCCGGTAGTCCCACCACTCCTCCCCGTGTGAAAACAATCTGCATGCATGACTCTCCTCCCCCGGCGCTCGTCCAATCCGTTGTGACCAGCAATATTTCCACCCCTCCCCTCCCCCGTAATTTACTCCAACAAAAATATGCCCACCTAGCTGTTACGTTAATCACGCAACATATCTTACGCAGGTGTGGCATTGCTCGCTACAAATACTACGCCTCCCACGACATGCGGAAGAACGCACACGTTCATCGCCTTTATCTCCTCCCCCTTCCTCTCACGTCGACTGATACGTCTCCAACGTATCTATAATTTATGAAGTATTCATGCTATTATATTATCCATCTTAGATGTTTTATATGCATTTATATGCTATTTTATATGATTTTTGGGACTAACCTATTAACCTAGAGCCCAGTGCCAGTTTCTGTTTTTTCCTTGTTTTTGAGTTTTACAGAAAAGGAATATCAAACTGCTGGGGAACGTAGTAATTTCAAAAAAATTCCTACGCACACGCAAGATCATGGTGATGCATATCAACGAGAGGGGAGAGTGTTGTCCACGTACCCTCGTAGACCGACAGCGGAAGCATTATCACAACGCGGTTGATGTAGTCGTACGTCTTCACGATCCGACCGATCAAGTACCGAACTTACAGCACCTCCGAGTTCTACACACGTTCAGCTCGATGACGTCCCTCGAACTCCGATCCAGCCAAGTGTTGAGGGAGAGTTTCGTCAGCACGACGGCGTGGTGACGATGATGATGTTCCACCGACGCAGGGCTTCGCCTAAGCTCCGTAACGGTATTATCGAGGTGTAATATGGTGGAGGGGGGCACCGCACACGGCTAAGAGATCTCAAGGATCAATTGTTGTGTCTCTGGGGTGCCCCTGCCCCCGTATATAAAGGAGCAAGGGGGAGGCAGCCGGCCAAGAGGAGAGGCGCGCCATGGGGGGGAGTCCTACTCCCACCGGGAGTAGGACTCCTCCTTTCCTTGTGGGAGTAGGAGAAGGGAAGGGGGAAGGAGAAAGAAGGAAGGGTGCGCCCCCCTTCCCTAGTCCAATTCGGACCAGACCATGGGGAGGGGTGCGGCCACCTTTTGAGGCCTTTCTCTCCTTTCCCGTATGGCCCATTAAGGCCCAATACGAATTCCCGTAACTCTCCGGTACTCCGAAAAATACCCGAATCACTCGGAACCTTTCCGAAGTCCGAATATAGTCGTCCAATATATCAATTTTTACGTCTCGACCATTTCGAGACTCCTCGTCATATCCCCGATCTCATACGGGACTCCGAACTCCTTCGGTACATCAAAACTCCATAAAACTGTCATCGCAACGTTAAGCGTGCGGACCCTACGGGTTCGAGAACTATGTAGACATGACCGAGACACGTCTCCGGTCAATAACCAATAGCGGGACCTGGATGCCCATATTGTCTCCCACATATTCTACGAAGATCTTTATCGGTCAGACCGCATAACAACATACGTTGTTCCCTTTGTCACCGGTATGTTACTTGCCCGAGATTTGATCGTCGGTATCTCGATACCTAGTTCAATCTCGTTACCGGCAAGTCTCTTTACTCGTTCCGTAACACATCATCCCGCAACTAACTCATTAGTCACAATGCTTGCAAGGCTTATAGTGATGTGCATTACCGAGTGGGCCCAGAGATACCTCTCCGACAATTGGAGTGACAAATCCTAATCTCGAAATACGCCAACCCAACAAGTACCTTTGGAGACACCTGTAGAGCACCTTTATAATCACCCATTTACGTTGTGACGTTTGGTAGCACACAAAGTGTTCCTCCGGTAAACGGGAGTTGCATAATCTCATAGTCATAGGAACATGTATAAGTCATGAAGAAAGCAATAGCAACATACTAAACGATCGAGTGCTAAGCTAACGGAATGGGTCAAGTCAATCACGTCATTCTCCTAATGAGGTGATCTCGTTAATCAAATGACAACTTATGTCTATGGCTAGGAAACATAACCATCTTTGATTAACGAGCTAGTCAAGTAGAGGCATACTAGTGACACTCTGTTTGTCTATATATTCACACATGTATTATGTTTCCGGTTAATACAATTCTAGCATGAATAATAAACATTTATCATGATACAAGGAAATAAATAATACTTTATTATTGCCTCTAGGGCATATTTCCTTCACAAACGGAGTACAATTGACGTGCCAATTTTTGTTGATTTTTTATGGACCAAAAGAAGCCCCTGGAGCAAAAGAGTTGGGCCAGAAGAGTCCCAGGCTGTCCACGAGGGTGAGGGGCGCCGCCGCAAGCCTCTGTAGCCACGAGAAATTAACCTAGATCGGAAATCCGCCGCCGCAAGCCTCTGTAGCCACGAGAAATCAATCTAGGCCCTCTCTGGCACCCTGCCGGAGGGGGCCATCATCACCGGAGGCCATGGAGGAGGATCCCGGAGGGGCCATCATCACCATGAAGGCCAAGGACTAGAGGGAGAACCTCTCCCATCTAGGGGGGAGGCCATGGAGGAGGAAGCACAAGGGGGAGAACCTCTCCTCTCTCTCGGTGGCGCCGGAGTGCCATCGGGAGGGGAATCATCACCGCGGTGATCGTCTTCATCAACATCACCACCATCATCACCATCCTCATCTCTTTTATGCAGTCCACTCTCCTGCACCCCGCTGTAATCCCTACTTGAACATGGTGCTTTATGCCACATATTATGATCCAATGATGTGTTGCCATCCTATGATGTTTTGAGTAGATATCCTTTGTCTTTGGGTTGATTGATGATATAGATTGGTATGAGTTGTATGTTTTATTTTTGGTGCTGCCCTATTGTGCCCTCCGTGTCGCGCAAGCATGAGGGATTCCCGCTGTAGGGTGTTGCAATACGTTTATGATTCGCTTATAGTGGGTTGCTTGAGTGACAGAAGCATAAACCCGAGTAAGGGGGTTGTTGTGTATGGGATAAAGGGGACTTGATGCTTTAATGCTATGGTTGGGTCTTACCTTAATGATCTTTAGTAGTTGCGAATGCTTGCTAGAGTTCCAATCATAAGTGCATATGATCCAAGTAGAGAAAGTATGTTAGCTTATGCCTCTCCCTCATATGAAATTGCAATGACGACTATCGATCTTGTTAACAATTGCCTAGGACAATTCCGCACACCGATCCATCATTATTCCACACTCGCTATTTATAATATTTAGTAATATATTCTAACTTTATGATAACAGCACCTACTTTTATATTTTAGCTCTCTGATATCATGCAAAGTTATCCTCTTCATACCCACAACGTAGTTTTATTTCTCGTTTCTAGTTGGAAGCAAACGTTCGGTGGACGTAGAGTCGTATCAGTGGCAGATAGGACTTGAGAGAATATTGATCTTACCTTTAGCTCCTTGTGGGTTCGACACTCCATACATATCATTTCCACCTTTGGGAATTTCTACGATGATTCCCTGCACTTGGGGATTATCAAGCTCTTTTCTGGCGCCGTTGCCGGGGAGCAATAGTGTGGGGTTGATATTCTCGTGTGTGCTTGTTTGCTTTCTTCACTAAGTAGATTTTGTTTTTCCTTTTTGCTTCTGTTTAGTTGTGGGTGAAACATACAAAAAAATTAAAATAATGAAAATACAAAAAAATTACTTGCCTCTCATGCCTAAAAAAGTTTTTCAAAAAGAGAAGTGATTGGAAAGTTATGCATTGAAGAAGTGAGGGTCGACCTTGAGCACTTGTGTTCATGCTCACGGAAACAATGTAGAATTTTTCATGGAAGTTTCTCTGTAAATAATTATCCCCTTGTGTATATCCATTGTATTATAAAAATAATGTGCCAAGCTTTGGTTTTAGGATGATTAGATTGCTTGTTTAGTATGTGCAGAACAAAAACAGAAACTTTGGCTGTAGCGCGTGATTTTACATTTTTTTACTGGAAGGTCAAATGGGTCTGAAACGTTTTTCACATTTCTTCTGTACAATTTTTTAAAATTGTCAAATTTATTTCATAATTTTTTAAGTTACAGAAGTTTACTAAACTTCCAGATTACTACAGACTGTCCTGTTTTTGACAGATTCTGTTTTTCGCGTGTTGTTTGCTTATTTTGATGAATCTATGGCTAGTATCGGGGGGTATGAACCATAGAGAAGTTCGAATACAGTAGGTTTAACACCAATATAAATAAATAATGAGTTCATTACAGTACCTTAAAGTAGTAGTTTGCTTTATTACACTAACGGATCTCACAAAGTTTTTGTTAAAGTTTTGTGTGGATGAAGTGTTCGAAGATCGAGGAGCTATCAATATGAGAAGACAAAAGAGAGGCAAGAGTTCAAGCTTGGGGATTCCCAAGGCACCCCAAGTAAATATTCCAAAGGATACTCAAGCATCTAAGCTTGGGGATGCCCCAGTTGGCATCCCATCTTTCTTCTTCAACAAATATCGGTATACCTCGGTTTTTGTTTTGTTCACATGATTTGTGTCCTTTGTGCTTTTATTTTTCTTCAAGAACCATGCTAGTGTGAGATGTCCCTTCATCAATTTATAGAATACTTCATGTGCTTCACTTATATCTTTTAAGTATGACCTTATAGAATTGCTCTTTCAGCTTCACTTAAATCTTTTGAGTATGGTTTTATAGAATGCTTCGTGTGCTTCACTTATATATTTTGAGCTTGGATATTGGTTAGTCTATATTAATTGTAGAATGATCCATGAAATTCACTTATATTTTTTGGAGTATGAATAATACTATCATCTAAAGTGGGTTTGGAAGAGTGTCAACTTTAGGAATTAGTGATCCCACTATTCCGAATGAGAAGAATTTTGCTTATGTGGAGAGTAGAAAAATTTCTATGCTTGTAGATCATGAAAAGAATGCTTTATGTGATGGTTATATTGTTGAATTAATTCATGATTCTACTGATAATTATTATGAGGGAGGAATATATGCTTGTAGGAGTTGCAATAATACCAAGTTTCCTCTCTATGTGCTTAAAGTTTTGAAGTTATACTTGTTTTGCCTTCCTATGCTAGTTGATTCTTGTTCCTATAAATTATGTGCTCACAAAATCCCTAGGCATAGGAATTGGGTTAGATTTAAATGTGCTACTCATATTCTTCATGATGCTCTCTTTATGTTTCAATTCTTTTCTTTTATGTGAGCATCATTGAAATCATCATGCCTAGCTAAAAGGCATTAAAAAAAGCGCTTGTTGGGAGACAACCCAATATTTACCCTTACTGTTTTTGTGTGTTTACATGATTAAGATACTGTAGTAATAATTTTTTATAGCTTTTGTTTCAATAAAGTGCCAAGTAAGACCTTTGGGAAGACTTGGGTGAAGTTAATGTGATCTTGCTGTAAAAAAAACAGAAACTTTGCGCTCACGAGATTAGCTGCCATTTTTTACAGAAGAGTGCTTTTGAGTTGATTCTTTTTGCAGAAGATTAATAGACAAATTCCTCATGACCACCAATTTGTTTAATAATTTTTGGAGTAGCAGAAGTATGGTTGCTGTTCAGATCATTACAGATTGTTCTGTTTCTGACAGATTCTGTTTTCATTGCATAGTTTGCTTGTTTTCTAGTTTCTATGGCTTATATTTCTCAATATAAATTATAGAAATGATATGGTACAGTAGACATTGTGTGGGAACAATTATGAACCTTGTCTTTGACAGTACCAAAGTGAATGGTTTACTCTTTATCATACTAACCTATCTCACGAAGTTTCGTTAAGTTTTGTGTGATTGAAGTTTTCAAGCTTTGGGTGAGATATCGATATGAGGAGAATAAGGAGTGGAAAGACCCTAAGTTTGGGGATTCCCATGGCACCCCAAGGTAATATTCAAGGAAGACTCAAGCGCCTAAGCTTGGGGATGCCCCGGAAGGCATCCCCTCTTTCGTCTTCAAAACTATCGGTATACCTTACTCGGAGCTATATTTTTATTCGTCACATGATATGTGTTTTGCTTGGAGCATATTTTCAATTTTACTTGCTGTTAAATAAAATCATTGGATCTTAAATCTTGAATGAAAAAGAATCCTCCCATGGCTATTTAATTATTTGACTACTCAGTATTCTTCACTTATATCTTTTTGGAGTAGTTTGTCATTTACTCACGTGCTTCAAGTATATATCCTATGAGTAAATAGTTTAATGAATTGAATATCATAAATCTGAATTGATATACATTTCATATGCTTATACCATGGGGAGTAATGACTTCACACAGAATAAGTATAGGTAGTAAACTTATTGAAAGTTAGCAAACGCAGAATTGGTCACTTGAACAATTCATGAAAGAATATTGAAGGAAGAGATATTTCACATATAAATATACTATCTTGGACATCTTTTGTAATTGTGAGCACTCATTAAAATATGACATGCTATAAGGATGATATTGGACAAGGAAGACAACGTAATGGGTTATGTTTTCTTATATCCGAAATAAAGTATATTGTCATGGATCATCCAACATGCTGAGCTTGCCTTTCCCTCTCATGCTAGCCAAATTCTTTGCACCAAGTAGAGATACTACTTGTGCTTCCGAACATCCCTTAAACCAGTTTTGCCACGAGAGTCCACCATACCTACCTATGGATTGAGTAAGATCCTTCAAGTAAGTTGTCATCGGTGCATGCAATAAAAATTGCTCTCTAAATATGTATGATCTATTAGTGCGAAGAAAATAAGCATTATACGAACTTGTGATAGGGAAGAAATAAAAGCGACGGACTGCATAATAAAGGTCTTTATCACAAGAGGCAATATAAAGTGACGTTCTTTTGCATTAAGATATTGTGCATCCAACCATAAAAGCGCATGACAACCTCTACTTCCCTCTGCGAAGGGCCTATCTTTTACTTTATCTTCTACCTTATGCAAGAGTCATGGTGATCTTCACCTTTTCTTTTTACATTTTATCCTTCGGCAAGCACATTGTGTTGGAAAGATCCTGATATATATATCCAATTGGATGTAAGTTGTCATGAACTATTATTGTTGACATTACCTTGAGGTAAAAGGTTGGGAGGCGAATATATAAGCCCCTATCTTTCTCTGTGTCTGATTAAAACTTTGAACCCATAAATATCACGTGAGTGTTAGCAATTGCGGAAGATTAAATGATAGTTGAGTATGTGGAGTTTGCTGAATCAAAGCTCTTACATAGACCCTTCCTGAAAATAAGATGAATTGCAATTGTTTGATGACTAAGAGATTGTTTGTTAGTTTTCATGAAAGTTTATGATCTATACTTTAACATGTGAATAGCTTGTTACTTGATCATGAAATTTTTTATGAGATGAGCTACTGTTATGACATATAATGATGCTAGAAAAGGTGATTGAAATTATCATTGATCAAACTTGTGCACCTGCTAGCATTCACACTTCATAAATTATTTCTTTTATCATTTACCTACTCAAGGACGAGCAGGAATTAAGCTTGGGGATGCTGATATGTATCCAACGTATCTATAATTTATGAAGTATTCATGCTATTATATTATCCATATTAGATGTTTTATATGCATTTATATACTATTTTATATGATTTTTGGGACTAACCTATTAACCTAGAGCCCAGTGCCAGTTTCTGTTTTTTTCCTTGTTTTTGAGTTTTACAGAAAAGGAATATCAAACGGAGTCCAATTGACGTGCCAATTTTTGTTGATTTTTTATGGACCAAAAGAAGCCCCTGGAGCAAAAGAGTTTGGCCAGAAGAGTCGAGGGCTGTCCACGAGGGTGGGGGCGCGCCCACCCCCTAGGCGTGGGCCCCTGCCTCATGGACGACTCGGAGACCCCCCTGACGTGAAACCAATGCAAAAAATTCCTATAAATACAGAAACCCCCAGAAATTAACCTAGATCGGAAGTTCCACCGCCGCAAGCCTCTGTAGCCACGAGAAATCAATCTAGGCCCTCTCTGGCACCCTGCCGGAGGGGGCCATCATCACCGGAGGCCATGGAGGAGGATCCCGAAGGGGCCATCATCACCATCAAGGCCAAGGACCAGAGGGAGAACCTCTCCCCATCTAGGGGGGAGGCCATGGAGGAGGAAGCACAAGGGGGAGAACCTCTCCTCCGCTCTCTCGGTGGCGCCGGAGTGCCATCGGGAGGGGAATCATCTCCGCGGTGATCGTCTTCATCAACATCACCACCATCACCAGCATCCTTATCTCTTTTACGCAGTCCACTCTCCCGCACCCCGCTGTAATCCCTACTTGAACATGGTGCTTTATGCCACATATTATGATCCAATGATGTGTTGCCATCCTATGATGTTTTGAGTAGATATCCTTTGTCTTTGGGTTGATTGATGATATAGATTGGTATGAGTTGTATGTTTTATTTTGGTGCTGTCCTATTGTGCCCTCCGTGTCGCGCAAGCATGAGGGATTCCTGTTGTAGGGTGTTGCAATACGTTTATGATTCGCTTATAGTGGGTTGCTTGAGTGACAGAAGCATAAATCCGAGTAAGGGGGTTGTTGCGTATGGGATAAAGGGGACTTGATGCTTTAATGCTATGGTTGGGTTTTACCTTAATGATCTTTAGTAGTTGCGGATGCTTGCTAGAGTTCCAATCATAAGTGCATATGATCCAAGTAGAGAAAGTATGTTAGCTTATGCCTCTCCCTCATATGAAATTGCAATGACGACTATCGGTCTTGTTAACAATTGCCTAGGACAATTCCGCACACCGATCCATCATTATTCCACACTCGCTATTTATAATATTTAGTAATATATTCTAACTTTATGATAACATCACCTACTTTTATATTTTAGCTCTCCGATATCATGCAAAGTTATCCTTTTCATACCCACAACGTAGTTTTATTTCTCGTTTCTAGTTGGAAGCAAGCTTTCGGTGTACGTAGAGTCGTATCAGTGGCAGATAGGACTTGAGAGAATATTGATCTTACCTTTAGCTCCTTGTGGGTTCGACACTCCATACTTATCACTTCCACCTTTGGGAATTTCTATGATGATTCCCTGCACTTGGGGATTATCATCGACCACCATGGAATCGCCCCTCCCAAGCCCTAGGCGCCCCTCGCTGCCCCGCACGGAGGGTCACGCGTCACCGTTCCATTCCTCACCGCCACTAGTCGAGGAGGACACATCGGCGTTCTATTCCTCGCTGCCACCAGTGGAGGATGATGTGTCGGTGTTCCGATCCTTGCTGCGACGCGTCGAGGTGCACGCGTCGGTGTTCCCAGTCTCGCCACCACACGCATCGAAGGACGCGTCGGCTCCCTGCTACGAGGAGAACATCGCGCCGCCCGCCGAGCCGCCCATCCTTGAGGAGCTTTGGAAATAAATGGAGGTCGCCTTGTGGGAGGCTTTGCCTCCGGCACACCGTGCCAAAAGAGAGGTGGAGAAGAAGGCCGAGGAAGAGAAGCGCGCCGCGAGGCATGCTGCCTGGCAGGCCTATTTCGCGTTCGAGAGAGTCAGGCAATTGGCTCTTTGTCAAAAGGCTCGTGCGAGGTCCGTGTGGGTGGCGGAGGGCGCCTGTGCCAAAGCTCTGAGTTCAGTCGGACACAAGCGCATCATCTACGCTTGGCGGTACGTGGACTGGGTGCACGCTTCCAGTGAGGAGGAGTACCTGTTGGCGCCGGATCACCAGACCGGTGAGATCGCGCTCGCCGCCGGCAAGCCGCCAATCAGCACCTTGCGAGTTGCGAGGCTGGGGAAGAGGCGTTGTGTCGCTTCGCTAGGACACGGCGGCGCACCAGGGCACTCGTGTCACGCTGCAAGCGCTCCTGTGAGCGTCGTGGCTTTTATTAGGAATAATTTAGTGTCATAATGCGATCTCATTAGTTTTGAGACGGAAATGATAAATCCCGAATGTTCCGGAGTTATTAGCATCCTTAATTAAGTATGTAAAAGGAAAAGTTTGGAAACCTTTTGTATCTGTATGCATTTGTAAGTACGTGCATATAGCACAAACTTAACTATACTCGCAGTACACATCTCTCTCTATATACGCTTGTAGACTGTACTAATACTATTATGTATACACATGTGCAAATGCACGTTTTATCATTACGATGCGGTTTTGGTAAAAGTAGAAAAGCAGCACTAGTCAAGCTTGTGAAACGATTCAATGCAAAAGAAATAAAAATGCTCATTTGATTGTTTACTTTAGCTTCCTTCTCTCTGTGGTTTTTTCTCTATCATACTTTGTACGGAGTATCTCACTGGGTCGGGAAGGCATGCAAATTCTAAAACCGCTTCGTACACTCTGTATCAATTTTTTTGCCTAAGAAGTTGTGTCGTGCAATTGGAATTCCAACTTGAGTAACTACTAGTAGTAGGAGTAGTAGCTAGGGATCGAGTGTGCGATATGAATGTAGATATGAGAAATGCAAAAAGACAGAGGGATGTGATGGTTGCTTGTCCGTTTATTTTACCAGGCCACTTATTACTGGAAGTGGTGGGGTTTTGTGATACGACGGCTTTACTGCCGCCCCACGAGAGGGGTGAGACTCCTGTGCAGCGCCGCCCTCTACGCTAGGACTACCTCTGTCATGGTTTATTAGTCCCCCATGTAATTTGATTGAAGATTTAACAGACAAAATGTTAGTGCATGCCAACAAAAACTATATCGTTGGATTCGTATTTGAACATAGTTTTCAATGACATAATTTTTAGTGACATGCATGAGCATTTTCTTAGTTAAATTTATGGACAAAAGTTGGCATAGATTACAATGGGGACTAATAAACCAGGACGGAGTGCGTTGCACAGAACAGTGAAATGCATTGATCGGAGAGTCCGCGTGCATCATCTTGGGGTTAACAATCGCATGAACCCAGCCCTGTTCCATGTCCACCTTGCCGGGAACGGAGCAGCTCGCCACAGTCTCATTCAGCATGAGGGAGGCGCCGAGGTCTCCCTCTGTAACACCCCGGATGTAACTTTCCATATTTGTAACTCCAACTCTTGCCATTTTCGGCTATGTGTTATGATATTCCCTTCGTGGTCGGGTTTTGTTTTTTTTTCGTTTTGTTTTTTGTTCATGTCATGCGTCTCATATCATGTCATCATGCGCATCTCATTTTGCATACGTGTTCGTCTCATGCATCCGAGCATTTTCCCCGTTGTCCGTTTTGCAATCCGACACTCCCACATGCACCGGCGCACCCCTCTTGTTTCTTTTCGTGAGAGGGTGTTCAACATTCTCGGAATGGACCGAGTCTTGCCAAGTGGCCTTGGTATACCACCGGTAGACCACCTGTCAAGTTTCGTTCCATTTGGAGGTCGTTTGACGCTCCAACGGTTAACCGGGTAACCGCAAAGTCCTTTGATGTGTTGCAGCAAAACCCCCCTCCAAACAGCCCAAAACCCATCTAAGTCACTTCCATGCTCTAGGTCGTTCGATCACGATCGTGTGGGCGAAAACCGCACTCCATTTGGAGCCTCCTAGCACCCTCTACCTATAAAACACCTCCCCCTCCGAAATTGGGGCAAAAACCCTAGATCAAATCGCCCCCGCCGCCACCGGACGCGTCCGCCGCCACCGGACACCTCCCCGCCGCCGCGGCTGACCAACGGGACGCCGACACGTGGCACCCCGCGCCCACATCGCCGCTGGCCCGCCGGGGCCCTCCCGGCCCGCGTCGCCTCCGCCCGCCGCCCCGCGGCCCGCGCCTCGCCCGCGGCTCCCAGCGCCGCCGCGCCCATCGCCTCCGCCGCGGGAGCCCCACCGCGCCGCCCGCCGCCGACCGCCATCGCCGCCCGGCCGCCCGCGCCTCCACGCCGGAGCTCCGCCCGCCGCGCCGCCGCCCGGACTCCTCCACTCCGGCCCCGAGCTCCTCCGCCTCGCCCGACTCCTCTCCCTCGCCGTCTCCCTCCTCTCCACGCCGGCCGTCAAGTCTGCTCCGGCGAGCTCGCGCCGCCGCCGCGCCCGATCCAGATCACGGTGGAGGTTGACTTCTTCCCCCTCCCAAAATTCTCCAAGTCCCAGATCTTTTACATTATATGCTCCTATTCATCGCATCATAACTCTCTGCATATAGCTCCGTTTCGTGCGTGTAATATATCGAAATGTTCGCCTCTAGATGCTCTTTATTTTGTTCCATTATTCCATGTTCATTTGAGTCCATCTTGATGCCCAAATCTCTGGTGCAAGAGGGCTATATGTTATTAACTGCTGTTACTTATCAGAACTTGAGGTTTTGTTATTTTTGTTCCATTTGATGTGTGCATCTTATGGGCATTAGCTCTACATGTGTTTTGATGTATGCCACGCCATATTCACAGAGGTGTATGCCATGTATTTTTGTGATCTCTGTGGTGACTAGCACAAGCATGCAAACTAGGCTTCGTGATGTTTCTGATTTCAGGGACTTAGTAATTTCACTAAGTCTGTGACTGCTGTTATTTTGTTGCTATGTATCCATGTGTCTACAGAGAGATCCATGCTCCTTTTGGAGATGTTCAGTAAGGATGTTTCATAAATATAGTTGTGCTCTATCCATCCATGCCCCTGGTTGCAATTATGGTGCCATAGCATGTCTTAATCTTGCTCTACTTTTGCTATAAAATATTTCTGGCAGAATGTCAACATGATGTTCAATTTTTCCAAGCTTGTTGTAGTTGATCCTTTCATGCTATGTATTTGCTCTTGCCATGGATAGATTCATAAATATGCCATCTTTCTGTAGGTATGCTTGTTTTGTCATGCATTGCTTTGTGTTGAGTGAATCAAGCTCACAAAGATGCCTTCATAATACTGTTTCTGCCATGCTCTGTTTTCTGCTAAGTCTGAAACCTCTTAACGAAACTTGCTATGTTTACATGGTTGCTATCATATGTTCTGGTCCTTTTTGGCTCATGGTCAGTAAGGGACTTTTGTTTTATGCAGTTAGTAGATTCATGTCATGCCTTGTTTTACTATGTTAGGTTCCTGTATAATGTGTTTTTCTTGCTCTGAACATTGCTACCTGATGCTGTTTCTGCCATGTCCAGTAATTTCACCAAGTCTGTGAACCTGATATCTTTTGCACTTTTTCCATGCTTGTTTGAGCCTGTTATGTTGTGATCTAGCCGTAGCTCAGTGTTCATCTTTTGTCAAGCATCTTCTGTAGATTACTGCCATATGCTTTGTTGCTATGTTGGGGTGCTGTAGCATAGTTAATTGATGTATTATAAGTGCTATCATGCTGTTAATCGCAGAATCGTGTCATTCTTGACTTGTTTGCCATTTGCAAACCGTGCATCCGTTTCCGGTGATCTTTATATCGATTTTGACCGAAATCATCTCATCTTTCCAGTGGCATGCTTGGTTTTCCAAGTTACTGCCTTGTTCATTCTTTTTCTTCCGGAGCACGCATATGCATCGCATATCATATCTCGCATATCATGCATGTTTTGCATCATGTTGCTTGTGCATTTCCCGTGATTGATTGTGGTTCCGTTGCTTGTGTTCTTGTTGTGGGTAGATCCAGGAGACGAGTTCGTGAACGAGGAATCTGGTGAGTACGCTTACGAGGATCAAGCTTTCGACAACTCTGAGAACCTTGCAGGCAAGATGACCATACCCTCGAAATCACTTCTATCTTTGCTTTGCTAGTTGTTCGTTCTATTGCTTTGCTGCGCTACCTACCACTTGCTATATCATGCCTCCCATATTGCCATGTCAAGCATCTAACCATCCTTTCCTAGCAAACCGTTGTTTGGCTAAGTTACCGCTTTTGCTCAGCCCTTCTTATAGCGTTGCTAGTTGCAGGTCAAGTTAAAGTTGGTTCCATGTTGGAACATGGATATTTTGGAATATCACAATATCTCTTATTTAGTTAATGCATCTATATATTTGGTAAAGGGTGGAAGGCTCGGCCTTATGCCTGGTGTTTTGTTCCACTCTTGCCGCCCTAGTTTCCGTCATACCAGTATTATGTTCCTTGAGTTTGCGTTCCTTACGCGGTTGGGTGATTTATGGGACCCCCTTGACAGTTTGCCTTGAATAAAACTCCTCCAGCAAGGCCCAACCTTGGTTTTACCATTTGCCACCTAAGCCTTTTTCCCTTGGGTTTTCGCGAGCCCGAGGGTCATCTTTATTTTAACCCCCCCGGGCCAGTGCTCCTTCGAGTGTTGGTCCGAACCGAGCAGCCTGCGGGGCCACCTCGGGGAAACTCGAGGTCTGGTTTTACTCGTAGCTTGAATTATCCGGTTTGCCCTGAGAACGAGATATGTGCAGCTCCTATCGGGATTTGTCGGCACATTCGGGCGGCTTTGCTGGTCTTGTTTTACCTTTGACGAAATGTCTTTTAAACCGGGATTCCGAGACTGATCGTGTCTTTCCGGGAGAAGGTTAATCCTTCGTTGACCGTGAGAGCTTATGATGGGCTAAGTTGGGACACCCCTGCAGGGTATTATCTTTCGAAAGCCGTGCCCGCGGTTAAGAGGCAGATGGGAATTTGTTAATGTCCGGTTGTAGAGAACTTGTCACTTGACTTAAGTAAAATACATCAACCGTGTGTGTAGCCGTGATGGTCTCTTCTCGGCGGAGTCCGGGAAGTGAACACGGTTTGTGTTATGCACGAATGTAAGTAGTTTCAGGATCACTTCTTGATCATTTCTAGCTTCGCGACCGTTGCGTTGCTTCTCTTCTCGCTCTCACATGCGTATGTTAGCTACCATATATGCTTAGTGGCTGCTGCAGCTCCACCTCATTACACCATCCTTTCCTATAAGCTTAAATAGTTTTGATCTCGCGGGTGTGAGATTGCTGAGTCCTCGTGACTCACAGATTCTACCAAAACAGTTGCAGGTGCCGACGATGCCAGTGCAGATGACGCAACCGAGCTCAAGTGGGAGTTCGATGAGGAACGTGGTCGTTACTATGTTTCTTTTCCTGATGATCAGTAGTGGAGCCCAGTTGGGACGATCGGGGATCTAGCATTTGGGGTTATCTTATTTTCATCTGGATTTGACCGTAGTCGGTCTATGTGTGGATTTTGGATGATGTATGAATTAATTTATGTATTGTGTGAAGTGGCGATTGTAAGCCAACTCTCGTTATCCCATTCTTATTCATTACATGGGATTGTGTGAAGATGACCCTTCTTGCGACAAAACCACAATGCGGTTATGCCTCTAAGTCGTGCCTCGACACGTGGGAGATATAGCCGCATCGTGGGTGTTACAAGTTGGTAATCAGAGCCATCCCCGACTTAGGAGCCCCCTGCTTTATCGAATCGTTGGCGTTGTTGAGTCTAGAACAAAAATGTTTTGAGTCTTAGGATTATATATATCGGAGAGTAGGATTCTTTTTACTCCTCAGTCCCTTCGTCGCTCTGGTGAGGCCTCCTGACGTAGAAGTTTTGACACTTCTCTCCTCAAATTTCACTAAAAAAAATTTAGGATCACGCGGGAATCTTAGAATCGTTCCGATGGTTTTGTGACGAGAACATTGTTCTTGGTGCCTCCTGACATTTAGGGGTTGTGGCAGTGTCCCGGGGAGTTGAGCTCCGAGGTGTTGTCGTCACAATTTTATCATTGCAGTTCTAGAATACCTGAGTTTCGCCGACATCGAAAATCTCTTTTATGCAGTTGTTGGTGAGATCACCTCGACGCCACCCAATACTGGGGCGGGAGTTCGGGAGTATTTCCATAACTCGTATAACGGATGCTTTTCGGAGGTTGAGGTACACGATTTCCGAAGGTTTCTTGGTTATGTGTTGACGGATGGATACAGCTGGATCTAGGGATTGCTAGTTTGGGTGATATATTTTGTGTCCCCTGTATCCCCAACACCAGATTGCATAACCAGAAAGTTTCGGGAGTTTATAGGTGGGATTCAAGTAGCTCTTAGCATTTCTTCCCGCAGATATTTGGTTTGTGATTGGGTAATCCTTACCACTTATTTGTTCCACTCGTACCTTTTTATTTTATTCATCAATCTCTTATCAAGTAGCTTCTCACCTTAATGGAAGTGTGATGATTTACTATGGAATTCATTCGTTCATCCTCGTTCGAATGTTTATTGTGAAGACTATATGTTGCAATTTCTATCCGTTGAGTCAACTTGTCTATTTGTCTATCAAGATGCTAACGGATGTCACCCTCTTCAGGATGGCTCCACCAACACGTCAGAATCCGGAACGCAATGAAGGGAGTCAAGCGAACCCTCCGCCACCACCTCCGCCTCCGGAGGCATGGCAAGCTATCATGGCAGCCACCAACGCCAATGCTCAGATGATTTTGCAACTCTTGCAAGAACGCACCCAAGGGCAAGGCAATCAAGGAAATCAAGGTCAAGGCAACAATCAGCCTCACTTCGCTACCCTCAACTAGTTCCTCGCAAATCAGCACAAGTCTTTCAGCTACTGTGCCGAGGCCACAGATGCCGATGATTGGCTCGTGGACATCAACAAGCATTTTGAATGTAGCAATGTCAGGCCTGAGGACTTTGTCAAGTTCGCTTCTTTTCAACTCAAGGATCAAGCTGCCGAGTGGTATCAACAATACAAAGATTCCAGAGGAGGTCGTGTGATCACCTGGGATGATTTCCGCCGAGACTTCAAAGCTCACCACATTCCACAAAGTGTTGTCGAGAGCAAGCGTGAGGAGTTCCGCAATCTCAAGCAAGGCAGCATGTCCGTGTATCAATACAATACTCAGTTTCAGAAACTCGCTCGCTTCGCTAAGCAAGACGTTCCTGATGAAAAGAGCATGATCTATCAATTCAGAGGTGGCCTCAGCGCATTGTGGTTTTGTCGCAAGAAGTCGTGCCTTGACACGTGGGAGATATAGCCGCATCGTGGGCGTTACACCCTCGTACACCGAATGGGCATCAACAATGAGCATGCACCTGTACAGTGGCCTCGTGTTGGCATCGGCAGTGCTGCCCCTGATGCACACGATAGAGACGGGGCGGCGGTGGCCTTCGCGGGCCTTGCTGGTGCCCACGGCCAAAAGGAAGATGATGTCGTCCTCCTCCACGACTAGTAGGCGTCGGTGATCCTCCAGTGACTCCGGCACGTCGAACGGGTAGCATGTTACGTACTTGATGTTCGTCGCGGGCCATGAGTGATTTCCGGACGGTGCCATGAGGTGATGCACGAGGCTCTCCGGTGAGCCCTCAAACGGCGGCGTGCACTCATAGCAGTAGCAGGGCGCGTGCGCGCATCTGGACCTATGCTCCGCCACCGAGTGGTAGTCGACGTACCTCTCATAGTCGAAACTCCTCTAGACGCAGGGCACCTTGCAGGCATCGACCAGGCCATCCATGCATGAAACGGGAATGGTTGTAGGGGACGTCACGCCCGCCGCATGGAGCGCAGGAGTAGCACATGAAGCGGTAGATCGTGTACTTACTAGTACTCCCTCCGTTTCTTTTTACTAGTTTGCATATGATTCCAAACACCACGTAGACACGTTTGCTGACCAGAGACACGGACTACGTAGTACAGTATTACCATTTTACAACTATATTAGTATCATTGTTAGTGGTCAGTCGGTGCAAGTTCTAGCCCCTGGTGTTTTATCCTTTTTCAGTAATGATATCTGGTGATAGTTCGCCACGAGCCCAATCCTGGCGAATGCCCACATAACTATCAGATTTCCATCCGACGGTGGCCTTTCTTTAAGCCATGGTATTTGACAGAACTGCCACCCAAACACATGTACTGTAACTGCGACGCGGGCGTTTGCAACTGCCATGTCTTCCAGCGAACATTTGTTGGGGATTGGCGTTAGCACTGATGGCGGTTCGTAGTCATTCCACGCTCCGGTGCTAGTATAGTACAGCAGAGTCCTACTCCACTCTACTACTCAGGCATAGTGGTAGGTACTGTAGATTATTGTACTACTAGTACTATGATCACTCAAGTTGTCTGGCATTGATATGACCCTACACTGTTGGGATGTGTCTCGTAAGTCAAACGGCGTGCTGCTGCTACATTGTCATCATCACCTGTCCACTTCCCGTGGCACATATTCGCTTCTCCATCCTCGTCCACACATAATCATCCAATCTTCCATCCCCGCTAGGCGCCTCCTCCCTCTTACGAAACCCAAGCACTAACAATGGCAGAACCGAGGAGCATCCGCCGAAAGAGTGGCTGGAATTCACTCCCCATGGAGGTAATCAAACTCATTGTTTCGCGTGTGGACAATCTCAGTACCATGCCACTCGCCACGTGCTTGTCGGGGCTATACCGTTTACTTAAAGCCCTCAGGCCGAAGCTTTTTAAGCCAACTCCCTGCTTGTTGATGCTGCATGATCTTCAAAATCTCAGGCCGAAGCTTTTTAAGCCAACTCCCTGCTTGCTGATGCCGCATGATCTTCAGAAACGGCGTGTCATGCAGCATAACGATCGTAGGGTGGCGAGCATCAACCCCCTCGACTGCGATCCGATCCCCGTCACCCTCAACTACATTAACGGTATGTACTAGGTCGGCATGAACACGTCTCGGATGGTGCTCGTCGATGGTCGCGGCAGCTGGATGCTCGTGGAGGTCTACACCCGGTGATTGATTCCCCTTCCTGCCATTAACACTGCACTGCTTTGGCACCGCGGCCCTGAATACTCAGAATCTTACAGTAGCCAACACGATACCAAGTTTGATTTGCTCAAGGTTGTAATCTGCCAAGTGCCCACAAGACCTGCGAATTATAAATACATCAGGCTAATTATGTTCTTCAACCGCGGTCTCACCTATCTGATAGGTCACTGTGGTAAGTGGATAAATCTGCACGTCCATCACATGATCATACATCCTCCATGGCTCTCTGATGCCATTGAACACAAGAGCTTCATTTACGCTTTGGACTCCTTCTATGGCTGGACGTATTGCTGACCTACTCCATTCATCGCTACAAATGGCTGTTACAGTAGTATGTTACTTTCCTATGATATCATGATTGCTTGCTTATATTACTTTCAACATTTACTGAAAAATTATTCATGCTGATAACATGTTGTTCTTAAGATTTACTACAGTCCGAGCCCTTTTTTGTTTGACTCCAACTTGATATGATGTTGTAGGCCGCCTATTTTCCCTACCCTTCCTAATCCCAGAACCTTTCAAAGAAAAGCGGCATGGCAGTTGCAGGTGGTTCCTGGCTCGATCAGACGACGGCGAATGATTGATGATCGTTCGCATGTACCGGACGTGTTGTTTCGCGGAATACAATCACAGTCACTGCATGGTCTTTGAGCAGGATCCCAGCTTCTCTGGGCCTTCGGGAATTTTTGACTGGAGGCCGGTAAGTAGCCTTGGTACACGCTCTCTGTTTCTCAGACTGAATTATTCGATCAACCAGGAGATAACCGACGGCAAGGATCATGATGGCAACGCGGTTTTGTTCATCAAGAAAAAATGTGTGTACACAGCGCACCATGCGTCTCTACATGCACCATACCCTAATATGTGCTGCCATGCTCTGCAGCCCAAAGTAGGAGAGACGGTCGCAAGTATCAGACTTCGACCTGCTGGCTGGAGTTTCCTCCATCAGGCACCCATCTGGTTCAAGCCGTCAGCCAATCTCCACAGCTTAATAAATAGTAACGTCTAACTGAGCTAGTTAGTTAGATGCGTACACTTGGCGTAGTAGGATCTTTATTTAGTTTGATGCATACACTTGTTCTTTTTGGTAGCCCTTTTGTAATGTTGGCTGATGTTTGATTTAGAAGAGAGAGCTGCATCTTTACTCTTATGGCCTGCTTACTGCTTCTGTTGCACGTCCCCAGCCCTGGTTGCTGTTGTTGTTGTTTTCAATGTACAATCAGTAATATATTTCGTCTGTTGGTTAAATAAATGTGTTGTTAAAACAACAAACACAATGTTTTGGAAGTCGTTGCATGGTCTGATCCTTTAGTGCCCTGTACTTAGCGCATACTATTTTTGGTATGGAAAACATTTTCCACTTCACATGCAGCTCAGTGATGAAGGCCCAATAGAGGAGCCCATATTTAACTAGAAGGGAGGATCTCACATGAACCCGATCCATGTATATGCTCATGGTCCCCTAAACATAAATAAATAAGTAAAGCTAAATGCTCATGCACCGGTTCTTTAAATTTACTATATGAAAAGTCAAATTTTAAGAGGAGGATAGTATTTCCTATGAGAGTGTCCTTACATTCAGTCGATATTATTCTTAGGCAAGGATAGCGACAAGTATTTTTTTTCTCCCACCATTTTCGTCCCGCAACCAATGGGCCCATGCAAATCGTAGTCAACGTGGTAAATAGTTCCGGTCCATTATTATTTTTTGACAAGAATGCCCAACCCAACCCAACACATTGGCGACACCACTTTATCCCAGGGCTTCTGAATGTGCTCGGCTTCACACCTCAAGAAGAAAATTGTCTCAAAAAAACTGAAGAAGAAAAAGGTGCTCCACAGCATTTTACAATAAGTTGTAGCCATATAAAATTAATTCTTATAATCCAGCAGAATGAGTATTTGGGTCTGACCGGTCTAGCCGCCAAAACCAAACCTGCATCGGCGGGAGCGCCTGTTCCCGCCTTCTATGTCTGGTTGCGCTACCATGCATGCATCGCCGCCCTGTCGTACCCGGAAATGTTGGCCAGGCCATCCCTCTACTCCCCCGACATCCTATTCTTCTCCGGCAATGGCAGCCCACCCCCAACAAGAACCAATGAACCCTCGTACTCCCCTCCTCCTACGGCCACACTGCCACCTCTTCCCCGGATCCTGTTCATTCCCGTCCGAGGCCTCGCCATCGTCCTCCGCCTTTGTGCGCTCGCAGTGGCGCCGCTGTCCGGCTTTGTTAATATAGTGAATTGAGAGAGGACTGTAGTTGTGAGTATGACAGTACAAACCCACCAGGTCCACTCCCGAACACAAGCAAGTGCCTCTTTACTACTTAGATGCACCCCTCGAATGTTTTTACTCTAGTCCACCCTACTAAGATCTGGGACCCACATCATTGTCAACGTATAGTCAATTAATGACAGAATTGCACAACATATAGTCAATTAACGACAAAATTGCACAACGCATTTTTTTGAGGATTTGTTCAAACGGAGCAGGGTATAAACTGGGTTGTGCGGTCTCTGTGGCCCGTCTAACAACATGACCAGCCTAGCAGTTTTTTCTTTGGGAAAATAGGTAGCCCACCATTTCTTTTTGAAGAATACCCAACCTAGGCCTATTTGTTTTCTCCAACTTACTAGGTTGCACATCTTTCAAGACGAGGAGGGATGCATTCCGGCCTGGCCAGAATATGGGCAGTAAACCTTAAAAGTAATATTAAATGGGCTGCAAATTCCAAAAAAATATAGCAAATGGGCAATGAGTTTCGTTTTTTGTTTTTGTTCTTCACTGATATTTTATATTTCATTGGATTTTAACATAACATAGTATTACTTTATTTTTAAATTAATCTTAGTATGGCTCCTAATTTTGGGATAAAAAATATTTCATACCCCAGCAAAATTATGTGAATTTTTAAAATTTCGCATATTTTTTTCAAAATTTTAACCCTGGTACTGACCAGAAAATGGGCAGCAATTCTAAAAATTGTAAATGGGCTGCAATAAATTCCGTATGAATTAGCAAATGGGCTGTAAATTATAAAAATAATAGAAAATGGGTTGTACATGCCACAGGTTTTGAGGCTGACTTGTTTACGCAAGGCTTTGTCAACTTATGGCTAACACATGATTCTACCAACAGTGGTTGTTGGATGTCCATCCAACGGCCGACGTGCTTCTTCAATCTCTGATCTTCCTGCTCCAGCTACCTAAACCAGCGCCGGCTGGACCACCTGCTCCCTCCTCTTATGGCCGGATGTGATGCCGCGCAGGCTTCACTGGCCCACCCTACTCCCTCCGCTGGCATGGCCATCCCTCTACCCACCCGCACCTCCTGTTATTCTCCGGTGACAGCAGCCTCACGTCGCAGCCGAACCAGTCAACGGTCATACTCCCCTTAGTGTGGGCATCCACTACTCTGTCTTCGCCGGCTTCGAGTAGTTCCATTCCAAGGCCTCACCATCGTCGACCGCGTTGGTGTTCTAGGCGCGCCGTGCTCAACGTGTTCAACATTCAACAAACGACATCCATCATAATAGGGATGTACGTGGAGAGGCTGACAATAGGGACCCCCATGGTCCATGGCCGCACGCAAGCAACTACCTCCTTATTATACAAAAAAAATGATTCCTCCCCCTGACATCTGGGGTGCACCAGTTCGGAGGCTGACCTGTGGGCCTACTAAGTTGACGTGTACGCACGCAAGCAACTGCCTCCTTATTACGCACAAAAAAATGAATACTCCCCCTGCTAGCTGGGACCCACCATATTTGGAGGCTGACTTGTGGGCCTACTAAGTTGACGAGGACAAATGATTTGTCAACTTAGTCAATGTAAACTATTCTAGCTACAGTGACCATACGATGTCCATCCAATGGACGTCGTGCTTCCTCGACCTCTGGTCTTCTTGCTCCAGCCGCCCAAATCATCGCCGGCTGTGCCGCCTGCTCCTGCGTTCTGTGGCCGGCTGTGCTACAGCGCAGGCCTCACCGCCCCACCCTACTCCATCGCTGGCTAGGCCATTCCTCTACTCACCCACACCTCCTGTTATTTTCTAGCGACGGCAGCCAAACCAGTAAACCCTTGTACTCCCCACCGCGTGGGCAACCACTGTCGAGTCTTCCCCGGCTCCGGGTTGTTCCCTTCCTAGGCCTCACCGCCGTCCACTTCCCTGGTGCTATCGGCGCACCGTGGTCAACGTGGTTGACGAATGACATCCATCTGAAGAGAACTGTATGTGTAGAGGCTGACAGTTGGGTCCGCGACCGCACACAAGGAAGTGCCTCCTTATTACGCGTAAAATAATTATTCCTCCACCTGACAGTGGGGACCCACCGGAAGGGACTATGTATTTCGCGAAAAGAACGTTCCTCCCGTTGACAGCTCAGACCCACCAGCTATATCTTCGCACGCAAGCAACTGCCTCCTTATTACGCACAAAAAAATGAATACCCTCGTGCTAGCTGGGACCCACCATATTTGGAGGCTCACTTGTAGGCCTACTAAGTTGACGGGGACGCCGGATTTGTCAACTTAGTCAATATAAACAATTCTAGCTGCAGTGGCCGTATGATGTCCATCCAACAGCCATCGTGCTTCTTCAACCTATGGTGTTCTTGCTCCAGCTGCCCAAACCATCGCCGGTCGTGCCGCCTGCTCCTGCGTCCCGTGGCTGGCTGTGCTGCCGACCAGGCCTCAACGCCCCACCCTACTCCCATCGCTGGCCTGACCATCCCTGTACTCACCTAGACCTCCTGTTATTCTCCGGCGACGGCAGCCTCACACTGCAGCCGAACCAGTAAATCCTCGTGCTCCCCTCCGCGTGGGAAACAACTGCCGAGTCTTCCCCGGCTCCGGGTCATTCCCTTCCTAGGCTTCGCCGTCGTCCACCGCCTTGGTGCTCTCGGTGCAGCGTGGTCAACGTGGTCAAGGAACGACTTCCATCGGAAGAGGACTGTACGTGGAGAGGCTGACAGCTGGGTCCACGGCCACAGCAAGGAAGTGCCTCCTTATTACGGGCAAAATAATGATTCCTCCACCTAACAGCGAGGACCCACCAGAAGGGCCACCGTATTTTGCGAAAAATTGTTTCCCCCTGATAGCTGGGACCCACCAGCTACATCTTCGCATGCAAGGAAGTGCGTCCATATTACGGGCAAAAAAATGATTTTCCCCCCTGACAGGTGGGACCTACTAGCTATATCTTCCCATGCAAGGAAATGCCTTCTTACCGTCCCTAACAGTTGGGACCCACCCAGTCGAACCGTACGTAGGGTTGTCTGTCTGGTCGCGAACGTGTACGTACATACTGGTCGATCGATCTCTCTATAGCGATGAACCATGGCCGAGTAAGGAGCGGCACGTGTTGTAATAGAGGCGCGGACATAGCATGTCATGCAGTCCCGTCTATATCGTGTACACGTACGTACAACCACCCTGCAAGAAAGTAAATAGGGCTACGTACGTACATACGGGCGGGGTCTCTAATGCGTATAGGGATGGCGTCTAGTTCATCGGCAGCCAACCGGCTGGGTTGGAACGGAGGAAACAACATCCTGTTCATCGGGAGGCAACAAACTGGGTCGGAATAAGTCCTGTTCATCGGGAGCCAACCGGCTTGGACGGAACAGCCGAAAAGAGGTCTGGCGTACTGTAGAACGGAGGAAACGGACTTCTGTCCGAGCTCCTACGGTCGAAACGGAGTCCTGTTGATTGGGAGGGGTGTGGCGTACCGCAAAACAGAGGAAACAGACTTCTGTTGGAGCGCCTACGGTCCAAACGGCGTCCTGTTCATCAGGTGGGTGTGGCGTACCGCAAAACGGGACTCCACGGGCTACTGTTCATCCACCGTCAACTGCCTCTCACTCTAGCCTCCATGGGGTACTGTTCATCGTCGTCCTCCAGCCTCCACAGGCTGCTGTTCACAGAGCCTCCAGGGGGTCCTGTTCATCCCCCCCAACCGGCTAGGGTGTGGCGGCCTCCTCGGGGTCCTGTTCATCCAGCGGCAACGGTCTACTACCACGGGGTCCTGTTCATCCAACCCCCACCGGGAACTGTTCATCCAGAGCCAACCAACCAGCTCGACTCACCACGTCTCGAGTCGTTCTACGTTCTGCGCGCACGGTAGAAACGGTCACTGTTCATCGAGAGGCAACCCAACACCGGCTGGCTAGCTACATCTCGCACAGGAGCTCGATCGGCTTCAGTAAGCACCAGCAGTGATCGATCGCTCAGGTTCAGTTAGCAGCAACAGCGAAGGAATCACTCGGGTTCAATCAGCAGCAAATGAATCGCTCGGGTTCAGTTAACAGCCAAGGGATCGATCGATCGCTCGGGTTCTGTAATGTAGCTAGTGCGATCATTCGGTTTCAGTTAGCCAACGCCTTGCACACACGCGCACATGAGAGAAACGTGCAAACCACAGTAGTGCATCGCTCGGTCCCGACCACCCACCGTAACCGGGAACTCTCCGATATTTTCCTCGCCCTCGCTTCTACCATGATTTTTTCCATCATGGACGGACCAAAGAATGTCATGCAGGTGCGTCTCCGGCCCGCCCAGGATGAAAATCCCATTTTCTGTCATGATTTTTTGTCATAGAAGTAGGAGCCCACCACAACTATGATGATACATGTTTTTGTCACAATTATCGTCATAGAAGTGTCATAAGCATGACGAGAAAAACTTCTCGTTCGGGCCAAAATGTCACAGACGTGTCTTTTGTTGTAGTGATCTTTAGAGTAAGAAATTCATGAATGAGTTAAATGTCATGTGCTTCATTTATTATATGTATGTTAAGAAGTAAACATGCATCCTCCGTTTAATCCATTAAAGCAGAAGTGAGACTATGATAGTTCATATCTTTAATCAAGTAAGGGAGTTATATTATAATGACAATGATCATTAGTTTTATTAAGTTGAACATGTTGTGGTGATAAGTATCTCCCAATGAAGGATGGATGATTGGCTTGGCACATGTTTTTATAAATTCCAAATTCAGTTTTGGTGGTGTTCAAATTTGTAGCTAATCATCATGATTATACGTTCTCAATAATGTTACTATTAGAGAATGCATGATTTTGGTTTTTGTGCTCGATAATATAGTTGACTCCCAGTCTTTTCTAGCCTTTTCCTTGTACTAAGCACAAATACCGCTTAATCCTTAAAACAAGTCTATGCCATAAAGTATCCACCTTACCTACCTATAGATGGTATTTCACTGCCATTCAAGTAAATTTGCATGTCCCACCTCTAAATCTTCAAATAAACTTCTGTTTTGTGTGCTCGCACGACCCATTGAGCGATGAGGATAGTCACTATCTTCCAAGATAAATGTGTTTTACTCACGAAAAGAGTTTATTCTCTTATCAAATTAATGAGAGAGACTGGTAATAGGGATGCCTAGTCCCAAATAAATAAAAATGATAATAATGAAGGACACTCCCCAGGAAAAGTGGAAAGTTGGCAGGCACATGTGGATTCGGCTAGCCATGGTTTGTGTTGGTTATGGCGGAGGTGGAGTGTAAAAGCATGGAAACCGCCATTAATGTGTTTAGCATGGTAGATATTGGAAAATTTTCTCGTTAAACCATTGACAGGAAAAGTACACCTCTCAAAATAAATTCATCTATTCCTAAAACCAATGAGATGTGGCATATGTTAATCCCTACTCCCCTCTGCGAAGGGCCTATCTATTTACTTTTCAAGTTGAGTCAATTCCATGTTTTTTTGTCTATCAACACCATGTATTCAGCATGGCGATCACTCTTAGCTTTGCATGCATTCTTCTAATAGAAATTTGTTGAGCACTGCATAAGTATGATGATTATCCTCAAATTGGGATACCTAATCATCATCTTTAATTCGTTGATTGCTTTATGTTTACAATGTAATCTTGAAAGATTATGAGATATTTCATTTACCACTTTATGATATGTTGAACTTATTGGAATGATTCTATATGTTATTAGAATTATCATTGCCTATGTGATCAAATGTTTGTTCTATTCTAGCATTCACACTTCATAATTTTTTTATCATTCACCTACTTGAGGACGAGCATGAATTAAGCTTGGGGATGCTGATACATCTCCAACGTATCTATAATCCTATATACCTAAGAGAGTTATCCCAACTAACTTATTTATCTCAACATGCAATCATGCCACCTCACCATAAAATTATGAATGGGACAAGGCCCACCTCAACATGCAATCAAGCATGAGAAAAGACCCACTACACCATTCAACCAAGCATGATGTTTTCCATTCAATTATTACTTATACAGTTATACTCAATATATATTGTTACTACTATACATACCCAAATATAATAATTCATATGCACTTTAAAATTTTGGTTCTCATGTTATCAACCTAAATTTTCATCGACCAATTCCGTAGCAGCGTGCGGGGTATCCTCTACTTTATGAAGTATTCATGCTATATTTACATCAATTATATTTGGTTTTGGTGTACTTTTATATTACTTTCATGGACTAACATATTAATACAGTGTTAGTTCCTACTTTTTGCACTTTTTTGTTTCGCTGAAATCCATACCTACGAAGGTCCAAACATGGTGAAAATGTACGAAGAGTTTTTATGGGAAATAAAAGGCCCTAGAAGCTTCGGGGGAGGACCAAAAGACCCATGAGGGCCCCACATGGTACGAGGCACGCCCTGGGGTGGTAGGGCACACCACCCTAGGTTGTGGGCCCCTCATGGCTCCGTTAATCCTAATCTTTGGCCTCAAAATTCATATATTTTCCAAAACCCTCGGAACGAGACCCGAAATAAATTTTCCGCCACCACTAGCCTATGTTCCGAAGAGATCTCATCTGGAGCCCTTTTCCGGTGCCCTGCCGAAGGGGAAAGCCATGACAGGAGGCTTCTTCATCAACCTTGTTGCCTCCATGGTGCTGCCTGAGTTGTTCATGCTCGGGGCTGAGGGTATGTACTAGTAGCTATGTGATTGATCTCACTCTCTCATGTTCTTGATGGATTCTGATCTTGATGAATCATGAGCATGATTAATAAAGTTGGATCATATGATGTTCACCTCTCTCTTATTTTTGTGGTGAATTGAGTTTTGCTCCTTGAAGTTTCTTTATGTTGGATTGAATACTTTGTATTGAGATTAGATGATGCATGTCTAGTATTAAGTTGCAGGTACCCGTGGTGACATTGGGGTACTCTAGGTGACAGAAAGGTTGAATGATATGTATCATTTGGTGTTGTCATAGTACGATCTCTAGGACCATTTGTGACAGTATGGGGGTGGTTCATAAGATTGATTGAAAAGATGATACACGAATTCATCCTACTTTCTCCGATAGGAATAGAAACTTTGGATTGATTCTTTGCTGGACTTTTAGGGATTATCATGTGATTCAATTATGTTAATGATGTTGAGAGAAGTATGAATCCCATGCCTTGCCTCCAAGCATTGAGACACCATTTGCACACACTTTTGTTACGTGCTACCTTGCTATTTTTATTTGTTCAGATTACGAAACCTATTTCTGCCATCCATATTACACATCTATCGTCACCTCTTCGCCGACCTAATACACCTATACAACTGACAATTGTATTAGGTGCATTGGGGACACAATGCATTACTTGTATTTGATTGCAGGGTTGCTTGAGAGAGAACCTTCATCATACACCTCTCGTGGATTGATAAACCTTAGGTCATCCACTTGAAGGAAATTTTTTGTTGCCCTACAAAACTCTGCGCTTGGAGGCCCAACAAAGTTTACAATAATAAAGTTGCGTAGTAGACAACAGTGTCCACCACAACGCATTGATAACCTACAAGGGGATCAATCACAACGGTTTTCTATGTGAAGAGAAACGGGCAATCGAAACTTCAAATGATATAAGTGAAGCACATGAATCATTCTATAAAGCCATACTCAAAAGATATAAGTGAAGTGCAATGAGCATTCTATAAATCAACCATGGACTATCTCATACCAGTATGGTGCATAAAACAAAAATTAAAACTAAACAAAAGGACGCTCCAAGATTTGCACATATCACATGAACAAAACGAAAATGAAAACATATAGATACTTGTTGAAAAAAGATGGGATGCCTTTTGGGGCATCCCCAAGCTTAGACGCTTGAGTCTCCTTGAATATTTAATTAGGGTGCCTTGGGCATCCCCAATCTTGAACTCTTGCCTCTCCTCCTTCTCCTCATATTGAGACCTTCTCAATCCTTGATCACTTCATCCACACAAAACTTAAAAGAAAACTCGGTAAGATCCGTTAGTATAATAATACAAATCACTACTCTAAGTACTGTTGAAAACCAATACATATTTTATTTTTGCATTGTAGATACTGTATTATAACTTCTCCATGGCTTATACCACCGATAAAATCGATAGTTTCATCAAAACAAGCAAAACAATGCATCAAAAACAGAATCTGTCTTAAACAGGACAGTCTGTAACAATCTAAACATATACCATACTTCTGTAATTCCAAAAATTCTGAAAAATTAGGAAAAAAATAAAAATTTGTATATCAATAATGTGCAAAAAGTTTCAGAAACTTTTGACGTTCCAGTAAAAAAATGTAAATTCACGCACTACAGCCAAAGTTTCTGTTTTTGCACCGCACAAGGGGATAATTATTTTTGTTGAAAAGTTTCTGTAATCGAGATTCACAAAGTTTCCATGGGCATGAACAAAGTTCAAGGATATCCCCCACTTCCACGGTGCTCGTCTTTCTCACTTTCACTTTTCTTTTTGTGAAGTTTTAAGTTCCCCTCTATTTTTTTTTGTTTTTAAACTTTATAAAAGCACTCAATAGAATAAAATGACTCTCTAAAACTTCCGGGTTGTCTCCCTGGCAGCGCTTTCTTTAAAGCCATTAAGCTAGGCATAAAGTGCTCAAGTAATGGATCCACCCGGATCCCAAGGTATATCAAAGCCAATTTTAATTAACAATGATTTGGCATTTAGTAGTGAGCACAAAGCAACATATATTATTCAATGACGAAGTCTAACTCTCTTGCTATGCATCGGCATGTCATACAAGAACAATTCATGCACATCAAGTAAAGGCCAATACATAGCATAAGAAATTTCTTGCAATTTTATCATGTTGGAAACATAGATAGGTGGAGATATAGTTCCTCTCTCATAATAATTGCAAGTAGGAGCAGCAAGCACATGCATATTATATTCATCAAAATTATCATGTGCAATGGTAAAAGGCAACCCATCAATATAATCCTTAATAAAAGCAAACTTCTCCGATATAGTGTAGTTGGGATAATTCAAAAAGATAATAGGACTATCATGTGTGGGCGCAATAGAAACAATTTCATTCTTAACATAAGGAACTATAGCAAGTTCAGCTCCATAAGCATAATCCAAATTGGCATCATGGCCACAATCATAGGAAGCATCAATTTCATCAAAAAGGGATATTTTAAATGAATCAACGGGGTCATAGCAATCATCCTTCGTTAAGAATGAAGGAACATTAAACAATGTATGGGATAAAGAGTTACTCTCATTAGAAGGTGGGCACGGGTGATCAATCCGTTCTTCCTCCTTTTGTTCTTCGCTCTCCTCCTCATCTTTTTCATCCAATGAGCTCACAGTTTCATCAATTTCTTCTTCCATAGTTTCCTTCATAATATTTGGCTCTTCTTGGACAATGGAGATTTTCTCAATAAATGCATCAATGTCGACATTGAATTTATAATTCTCATAGAAATATAAGTATAGCAAAATTTTCAGGTCTATAAACGGAATCATCAAAATCTTCGTAGTTTTTAAACAGACATTCAATTTCATAAGCATCCTTAAAAGCAACAAATTCTTCTATTCATTCCACATCATAATAATCATATCTACCATTAGCATAAGAAGCCAAGGTTTCATTATCAATAAATTCACAGGAAAAGGGAAGGTGTCGAGCCTTCATCCTAGAGCAACAAGTACAATCATATCTAGAGCATAAGTCCCGAGCATACCAATCCAACATATGAATTTGATCCCATAAAAGTTCCATTTTTTAGTCAAGCGACAATCCCTAAAGTATTCACATTGATCCAAGTTACTCCCATTATCAAGTTGAATGGGGTTTTCTCAAGATTATCAAAGTAGTGTTTAATATTTTTCACATAACGAGCATAAAGGGTTTTAGGAGGTTCCCCATCTCCATGAGTAGAGCACACACTAAGTAGTTTCACCCCATGCTATCGCTCCCCGGCAACGGTGCCAGAAAAAGGCCTTGATAACCCACAAGTATAGGGGATCGTTTGTAGCCTTTTTCGATAAATAAGAGTGTCGAATCCAACGAGGAGCTAAAGGTAGAAAAAATATTTCCTCAAGTTGTATAGACCACTGATACAACTCTACGCACACTTGACGTTTGCTTTACCTAGAACAAAAATAAAATTAGAGTACTTTGCGAGAATAAAACTAAGAATAAATTGCAAGGTAATAAAAGTGGATACCTTTTGTCAACAAGAAAGTCATTTGTCCCTAGGTGATCGATAACTAAACCGGTGATCATTGTTGCAATTTTATATGAGGGAGAGGCATGAGCTAACATACTTTCTCTACTTGGATCATATGCACTTATGACTGGAACTCTAGCAAGCATTCGCAACTACTAAAGATCATTAAGGTCGTGAAACCCAACCATAGTATTAAGTATCAAGTCCGCTTTATCCCATACGCAATGACCCCAAAAACTCGGGTATGTGCTTCTGTCACTCACGCCACCCACCATAAGCAAACCATGAACGTATTGCAACATCCTACAGCGGGGATCCCTCCATTTGTGTGACACGGAGGGCACCGTAGGACAGCACCAAAATAAATATACAACTCAAACCAATCATGATCATCTATCAACCCATAGGACAAAATAGATCTACTCAAACATCATAGGATAACCACATATCATTGGGAAATAATATATAGCATTGAGCACCATGTTTAAGTAGAGATTATAGCGGGGAGAAGAGGTGTTACACCGCTGCATAGAGGGGGAGAAAGTTGGTGTTGACGGTAGCAAGTTTGTTGATGTAGATCGCCGTCATGATCCTTGCCCCGGCGGCACTCCGGCGCCACCGGGAGAGAGGGGGAGAGAGCTCCTCTCCTTCTTCTTCTTCTTCCTTGGCCTCCCCCCTATATGGGAGGAGAGTTCCCCCTCTGGTCCATGGCCTCCATGGCGGTGGAGGGGCGGGAGCCCCTCCGAGATTGGATCTCCCTCTCTATTCTCTTATGTTTCGTGTTCTTATTTTCTAGACGAAAACCGTTTTTATATTCCCGGAGATCCGTAACTCTGATTGCGTTGAGATTTTAACATGATTTTTTCTGGATATAAGCTTCCTTGCGCCTGAAGTAGAGCCCCAACAGACATACGAGGTGAGCACGACCAACCACCGCGCGCGTGGCCCCTGGGGCACGCCCTGGTGTATCTTGGGGGCTGTGGGCCCCCGTTTGCGTTGATCCCATGTCCCAAAAATCACATATATTCTGAAATAATTCTGTGTAAATTTTTATCACGTTTGGACTTTGTTTGATATGGATATTCTACGAAGTAAAAAACATGCAAAAAAACAGGAACTGGCACTGGATCAATAGGTTAGTCCAATAAATCATATAAAATGTTGCCAAAAGTATGTGAAAGTTGTATAATATTGGCATGAACAATCAAAAATTATAGATATGATGGAGACGTATCAATCGAACCTTTATGACAACATACGTAGTTCCCTTTGTCTGTCGGTATGTTACCTGCCCGAGATTCGACCGTCGATATCTTCATACCTAGTTCAATCTCATTACCGGTAAGTCTCTTCACTCGTTCCGTAATACATCATCTTGTAACTAACTCCTTAGTCACTTTTCTTGCAAGCTTCTTGTGATGCTGTATTACCGAGAGGGCCCAGAGATACCTCTCCGTCATACGGAGTGACAAATCCCAATCTCGATTCACGCCAACTCAACAATCACCTTAGGAGATACCTATAGAGAATCTTTATGATCTCCTAGTTACGTTGTGACGTTTGATAGCACACAAGGTATTCCTCTGGTATCCGGGAGTTTCATGATCTCATGGTCAAAGGAATATGTATTTGACATTTAAGAAAGCAGTAGCAATAAACTACACGATCATATGCTAAGCTAACGGATGGGTCTTGTCCATCACATCATTCTCCTAATGATGTGATCCCGTTATCAAATGACAACTCATGTCTATGGTCAGGAAACCTTAACCATCTTTTGATCAACGAGCTAGTCTAGTAGAGGCATACTAGGGACTCGGTATTTGCTTATGTATTCACACACGTATTTAAGTTTCCAATCAATACAATTCTAGCATGAATAATAAAATTTTATCATGATTAAGGAAATATAATAATAACCACTTTATTGCCTCTAGGGCTATTTCCAACAGCTTCATGGGTGCCCGGGCTGTCGGGCAGGAGGCAGCTCTCTCGGTCTTGCAGAAAATTTGGCATTTGCTTCTATAAGCCGCCTTCTCGCGAGTTTCCAGGTTTTTTTTAGCTGGAGGACAGGATCTGATGCCCCATTGGCTTTCAAGACCTTCTGTGCGTGAATGACTATGTCATCCTGCTGCCTCCTCGGTGATGGCACGGAGCCGAACGCTTCCACAAGCGAAAGCAGCTTCCACCCTTGCACGAGCTCCTACGGGTCCAGGTTCTTGGAGGCAACCGCCGCATATCTGAGTGCGGCCTCCACCGCTTCCGCGGTGGTCTCGGAGCTAAAGTCGAACTCCCGCATCCCGCACCTGCTGATGGAGCAAGGCCACAAAGGGGTTCGCCTCGGCGGAGTCAAGGTACAGCCAGGCCTCCGCATAGGGGAGGTAGGGAAGAGGCAGGTTAGGAAGACGACGAGGCCGTCGAGCTTGTTGAGGTCTAAATCCTGGTCTCCTCTTTGCAGCCGTCGTCCTTATGTCGGCATGGCAGCAGGACACACTTGTTTAGTTTGCGTGACAGCACAAACATGCTTGGGAGATGGCGCTGTTGATGAGGATGTTGGTGGCGGGATCCACAAGACCGAAGCAAAACCCTTGTCTAGTAGTAAACCCTCGTCGAGCTGGAGCCGGCTGTAGATCTTGTCGACCTTGGCAAGAAGTGCTCGGATCTCATCTTTGATTTTGTATATCCGGACTTGGTTCTCGATGTCCGTCGGACCAAAAGTGCGGATGCCATTGTTGTTGTTTCTCCGGTCGTCACTGTCGCAGGAGGTGGCCTGAGGTAGGGCTGGGACGGAGTTCTCGGTCATTGAGGCAGGATTTGAGGATCTGCTGGGTTGCATGGGCACTTCTTGCGGCGGAGTAGGGTTTTGTAAATTCTATAAGACTCCAGCTATCTCCGGACAACGAACTAACGCAAGGGGAGGCACATCTCCGATTCGTATGAGAATTGGATTAACAAGCCAACCTGCTTCGTCTTCGTAAAAAGAGAGGAGCGCTCGTGTACATGTCGTTGCTGGTCGGACGTGAGGAAGAGAGGCAAGGCTCGAGTGAGATGAACACGAGAGAGAGTGAGGTTTTCTACCGCTCAAACTTCGCAGATTTTTCTGTTATTCCTTTCCTCCCTATATGCGGGACACAACGAACCAGAGATCGAGCTAACTAACTCCTGGTGGACATGTTATGATCCATGACGGCCGCTCCATCCCACGACCACGAGCCACAACATTAACGTCCACCGGGAGAGAAAACAGGAAAGAGCGGGGGAGTAGGCGTACGTGCTGCACTCCACCTTCTACATGTGTGTGCCGGTGACATCACCCATGCACACACATTATTATAGGAAACAGAAAAAAGCAAATGGACTATACTACAGCTATGCATACGACCGAGCTTACGCCAACATATCTCCGCCTTAAGCTCAGGTCTTCTTGGTGATTTCTCTGCCAAGCTGTTGTCGCATCTCCACAAAGCGCACACGACCAAGGGCCTTCGTCAGCATATCAGCCAGCTAGTAATCTGTCTGAACACGATCAACCTCCACCTGACCTTCCACAATGCATTCTCTAATGAAATGGAACTTGACATCTATATGCCTGATGCGGTCATGATGGATTGGATTCTTTGCCAAAGCAATCGCTGATTTGTTGTTGATCAAAAGCTTGAACTTGGTTGGCTCTATTCCCTTCATCTCACACAGTTGTCTGCTCAGCCAGAGTCCCTAGCAAGTTGCTACAATAGCCGCCACATACTCTTCCTCGCACGAGCTGATCGCCACGACATTCTGTTTCTGAGATGACTAGGGGATGGGGTTTTAACCGAGGAAGAATATGTTCCTCGATGTGCTCTTGCGATCTCCTATATCACCCGCATGATCACTGTCAATGTAGCCCAGCAGAGCACCACCTCCACCACGCACATATCGACATCCGTAGCTCAGTGTACCCTTGAAATACCTGAGAATCTGTTTGACCGTCGTCCAATGTGTTCTGGTGGGCTTCTCCATGAATCTACTGATGATGCCCACATCATGAGCGATGTCTTGCCTTGTGCGAACAAGGTACCTCAAGCTTCTAATTATGTTGCGGTAAAGAGAGGGCTCGATATTCTTGGCATTGTCTTCTTTCTTTAGCTTGAGCCTACATTCCATGGGCGTGTGACAGGGATTGCAGTCACTCATTACAGCTAGCTCTAGAATCTTCTTTGCATAGCCACGATGACACAGGGTTATCACCCCCTTGGATTGGGTCACCTCAATTCCCAGATAGTAACTTAGCGGACCAAGATCTGTCATCTTGAACAGTTCCTGCATCTGATCCTTGAATTCCAAAATGTGGGATGGATCAGTGCCTGTGATGATAAGATCATCAACGTAGACACCCACGAGCAGATAGGAATCCGCTTCGCCCTGCCGGTACACTGCATGCTCCGGCGGGCTTCTGTTGAATCCGAGGGAGGTGAGGGTTTCATCCAACTTGGAGTACCAGGCCCTCGAAGCCTAACGGAGACCGTAAATGGCCTTCTTCAGTTTCAGCACCTGATCTTCCTTGCCGCTCACTGCATACCCGGGTGGCTGCGCCACGTACACCTCCTCGGCGAGCTCTCCGTTGAGAAAAGCCGATTTGACATCCATATGGTGTACATCCCAGCTGGAGTGCACGGCGAGAGCGAGGAACAGGCACACCGTCTCCATGCGTGCTATGGGCGCGAAGACTTCTTCAAAGTCCACGCCCTCTCTCTGCGCGTACCCCTTTGCGACCAAACGAGCCTTGTGCTTGAGAATCTTGCCGTCGGGGTCGCGCTTAACCTTGTAGACCCACGTGAGGCTAATTGCCTTGTGCCCTCGAGGGAGAGAGGAAAGTTCCCAGGTGCGGTTCTCTGTGATTGAGTCCATCTCAGCATCCATGGCGCCTTTCCACGTGGTGTCCTCAAGCGCATCAGCAATGTTGGCTGGCTCCTCAGCACTTAGCACGCAGCGCTCCATTGCCTCACGCTCCCCCTCGGTCTCATCGAGGATATAGGAGAGGCGGTGATAGAGGATGGGTCCGGTGCCGACATCGTGCCCGTCGTCGTGCGTCAGAGGCATGGCCCAACGCAAGTAACATGCGCCGGCTTGTGTAGCCTGCTCGGACTGCGGCGTGCCGTGCGCGCTCCTGCCAGACGTGGCCATGCCAGTGGACGAGCTTCCTGACACAGGTGTGGCAGGTGTCGCCGGCGTTCCCGGCGTGGTGGAGAGGGAGGGCGTGCCGCGGTCAATCTCGTGGACACCTTGGTATGTGGTATAAACCACACTAGACGTGGTCGGCGCAGTGTAGGATTCTCCCGCGCCCGAGGCTCGCCGCGACCAGGGCCTGTTTTCCTCGAACACCACGTCCCGCGTCACCTGGACTTTCTTCGTTGCAGGATCGTACACACGTTAGGCTTTGGAGCCCTCTTCATAGCCGACGAAGACCATCGGCGTCGAGCGGTCACTGAGCTTGGTGATGTTGGGGCTGACGCGATTGACATGAACCGTGCACCCGAACGTGCACAAATGTTGCACGCTGGGCTTACGGTCATGCCACGCCTCGTAGGGCGTGACACCCTCTAGGCTTCGGGTGGGAGAGCGATTGAGCACCGCAGTCCTCACAGCCTCGACCCAAAAGAACGCCAACATCTCCATGCTCTTCCTCAGGCATCTTGCCATCTCCACCATTGTTTAATTGCGCCGCTCGACCACCCCATTTTGCTGTGGCGAGTACGGGGCAGTCGTATAGTGCTTGACGCCAAGCTCCTCACAGTAGACCTTGAACGCCCCGGAGTTGAACTCGCCACCGCGGTCCGACCGGAGCGCGCACAGCTTGCAGCTGCCATTCGCTTCGACCTGCGCCTGCACCTTCTTGAACCACTGGAATGCCTCATACTTGGACCTCGGGAGCTCTAGCCACATATGCCAACTGTAATCATTGACAATCAGCGGAAAGTACTTGTTACCTCCAGGTGTGGTCGGCTCGATCGGCCCGCAGAGGTTTGTGTGCAAAAGCTCCAGCCTGCGCTCTGTGCGGTACGCGGTGGCCTGCGGGAACGGCGCGCGATGCTACTTCCCCAGAGCACAGCCTTCGCAGTATTCTTCGACGCGGTCGATGCTAGGCATCCCACGCACCATCTTCTTGGTCGACATGGCCCAAATCGCACGAAAATGGAGGTGGCCGATGCTTGCATGCCAACGCGACGCCTTGTCGTTACCGATCACCATAGGGCACGCCGGAGTGTCGATGGCGAGTGCCCCGGTGTATAGCTTGTTGTGTGACCGCTTGATGCGTGCTAGAACACGCTGCGATGGATCGTGGATTACCATGACCCCGTCCTTGATGGCGATGATGCAGCCCGCCTCATCGAGTTGCCCGAGAGAGACGATGTTGGTGCGCAGGCTGGGGATGTAGAACACGCTAGTTAGCGCGCGCTGGTCTCTGTTCTGGTAATGGAACACCACTAAGTCATGCCCGCAAATTGCCACCACAGATTCGTCGCTGAACCTCACCATGCCGCGCACTGACTCGTCCAGGGATGAGAACACGCGCCTATCGCCCGTCATATGACTGTTGGCCCTGATACGTCTCCAACGTATCTATAATTTATGAAGTATTCATGCTATTATATTATCCTTCTAGGATGTTTTATATGCATTTATATGCTATTTTATATGATCTTTGGGACTAACCTATTAACCTAGAGCCCAGTGCCAGTTTCAATTTTTTCCTTGTTTTTGAGTTTTACAGAAAAGGAATACCAAACGGAGTCCAATTGACGTGCCTATTTTTGATGATTTTTTATGGACCAAAAGAAGCCTCTAGAGCAAAAGAGTTGGGCCAGAAGAGTCCTGAGCTGTCCACGAGGGTGGAGGGCGCGCCCACCCCCTGGGCATGGGCCCCTGCCTCGTGGACGGCTCGGAGACCTCCTTGACGTGATACCTACGCCAAAAATTCCTATAAATACTGAAACCTCCAAAAAATAACCTAGATCGGGAGTTCTGCCGCCGCAAGCCTCTGTAGCCACCAAAAACCAATCGAAACCCTGTTTCGGCACCCTGCCGGAGGGGGGATCCCTCACCGGTGGCCATCTTCATCATCCCGGCGCTCTCCATGACGAGGAGGGAGTAGTTCACCCTCGGGGCTGAGGGTATGTACCAGTAGCTATGTGTTTGATCTCTCTCTCTCGTGTTCTTGATTTGGCATGATCTTGATGTATCGCGAGCTTTGCTATTATAGTTGGATCTTATCATGTTTCTCCCCCTCTACTCTCTTGTAATGGATTGAGTTTTCCCTTCGAAGTTATCTTGTCGTATTGAGTCTTTAAGGATTTGAGAACACTTGATGTATGTCTTGCATGTGCTTATCTGTGGTGACAATGGGATATCACGTGATTCACTTGATGCATGTTTTGGTGATCAACTTGCGGGTTCCGTGACCTTGGGAATCTATGCATAGGGGTTGGCACACGTTTTCGTCTTGACTCTCCGGTAGAAACTTTGGGGCACTCTTTGTAGTTCTTTGTGTTGGTTGAATAGATGAATCTGAGATTGTGTGATGCATATCGTATAATCATACCCACGGATACTTGAGGTGACATTGGAGTATCTAGGTGACATTAGGGTTTTGGTTGATTTGTATCTTAAGGTGTTATTCTAGTACGAACTCTATGATAGATCAAACGGAAATAATAGCTTCATGTTATTTTACTACAGACTCTTGAATAGATCGATCAGAAAGGATAACTTTGAGGTGGTTTCGTACCCTACCATAATCTCTTCGTTTGTTCTCCGCTATTAGTGACTTTGGAGTGACTCTTTGTTGCATGTTGAGGGATAGTTAGATGATCCAATTATGTTATTATTGTTGAGAGAACTTGCACTAGTGAAAGTATGAACCTTAGGCCTTGTTTCCTAGCATTGCAATACCGTTTATGCTCACTTTTATCACTAGTTACCTTGCTGTTTTTATATTTTCAGACTACAAAAACCTATATCTACCATCCATATTGCACTTGTATCACCATCTCTTCGCCGAACTAGTGCACCTATACAATTTACCATTGTATTGGGTGTGTTGGGGACACAAGAGACTCTTTGTTATTTGGTTGCAGGGTTGTTTGAGAGTGACCATCTTCAACCTACGCCTCCCACGGATTGATAAACCTTAGATCATCCACTTGAGGGAAATTTGCTACTGTCCTACAAACCTCTGCACTTCGAGGCCCAACAACGTCTACAAGAAGAAGGTTGCGTAGTAGATATCAAGCTCTTTTCTGGCGCCGTTGCCGGGGAGGTTAGTGCTTGAAGGTATATCTTTAGATCTTGCAATCGAATCTTTTAGTTTCTTGTTATATTACTAGTTTAGTTTATAAAAGAAAACTACAAAAAAATGGAATTAAGGTTGCCTCATATGTTTCATCTTTTTAATGTCTTCCGTGAAAATAAGGATTCCGATAATTGTGCTCAATTGCTAGAGGAAGAATGCATTAAAATGTTTGGCACTAAATTTTTGAATGATGAGCATGATTGCAATGTTGTTAGTATGAATTCCTTGAATACCCATGATGCTAATATGCAAAGCCACAAGCTTGGGGAAGCTATGTTTGATGAAGATGATATTTTTTGTCCCCCAAGTTTTGATGAGCAAATTTATTATGATAAAAGCATGCCTCCTATTTATGATGATTATTGTGATGACACGTATGCTATAAAGAATAAATATAACCATGAAACTTGTCATCATGATTTTAATTTTCAATTGGATTATGCTTCACATGATAGTTATTTTGTTGAGTTTGCTCCCACTACTATTCATGAGAAGAAATTTGCTTATGTGGAGAGTAATAAAATTTCTATGCTTGTGCATCATGAAAATAATGCTTTATGTGCTGGTTATATGGTTGAATTCATTCATGATTCCACTGAAAATTATTATGAGGGAGGAATATATGCTAGTAGGAATTGCAACAATATCAAGTTTCCTCTCTATGTGTTAAAAGTTTTGAAGTTATGCTTGTTTTACCTTCCTATTCAAGTTGATTCTTGTTCCCATAAGTTGTTTGCTCACAAAGTCCCTAGGCATAGGAAGTGGGTTAGACTTAAATGTGCTATTCATATGCTTCATGATGCTCTCTTTGTGTTTCAATTCTTATCTTTTATGCGAGCATCATTGAAATCATCATGCCTAGCTAAAAGGCATTAAAGAAAAGCGCTTGTTGGGAGGCAACCCAATTTTATTTTTGTTTCTTGCTTCTTGGTTATGTTTAGTAATAAATATTTGATCTAGCCTCTGGTTAGATGTGGTTTTATGTTTTAATTAGTGTTTGTGCCAAGTAAAACCTATAGGATCTTCTTGGATGATAGTTATTTGATCTTGCTGAAAAAATCAGAAACTTTCTGCTCACGAAAACAATTGTTAAAAATTACCAGAACATGATAAAATACTGATTCAAATTGCAGTAGATCAATAAACAAATTATTTAGGTCTTCCTATTTTGGTAGAAGTTTTGAGTTACAGAAAGTTTGTGTTTGATACAGATTACTACAGATTGTTCTGTTTTTGACAGATTCTGTTTTTCGTGTGTTGTTTGCTTATTTTGATGAATCTATGAGTAGTATCGGAGGGTATGAACCATAGAGAAGTTGGAGTACAGTAGGTTTAACACCAATATAAATAAAGAATTAGTTCATTACAGTACCTTTAAGTGGTGGTTTGTTTTCTTTCGCTAACGGAGCTCATGAGATTTTCTGTTGAGTTTTGTGTTGTGAAGTTTTCAAGTTTTGGGCAAAGATTCGATGGACTATGGAATAAGAAGTGGCAAGAGCCTAAGCTTGGGGATTCCCAAGGAACCCTAAGGTAATATTCAAGGACAACCAAGAGCCTAAGCTTGGGGATGCCCCGGATGGCATCCCCTCTTTTGTCTTCGTTCATCGGTAACTTTACTTGGAGCTATATTTTTATTCACCACATGATATGTGTTTTGCTTGGAGCGTCATTTTATTTTGTTAGTATTTTCTTGCTGTTATTTATAATAATATTTTTGCATCTCTATTTTCAATAAAAATGTCAAGGATAGCCTTTACCATGCTTATTTTGCAAGTATACATGTTGCTGTTTCAAAACAGAAAGTTTACCGCTGTTGCAAAAATTCCCTAGAAAAGTCAGAATGTGATAAAATGTTGAAACCTTTTGCATAATAAGCTCTGATGAATTTAATACAGTGGGAATTTTCTTTCATAATTTTTGGAGCTAGGTAAGTATGGATCTTGCTGCATTCTTTACAGACTGTCCTGTTTAGGCAGATTGCTGTTATGTTTGCATTGTTTCCATATGTTTGCTTGTTTAATGATTCTATTTGAGGATAGGACTATTAAATATGCAGAGGCATTTAGTATGCAATGTTGAATAATAATTTTAGTGATTTGCTACAGTAGATTATGATAAGGTTTTTTCATTGGTTTATACTAACTTATCTCACGAGTTCTTGTTGAGTTTGGTGTGGATGAAGTTTTCGAGATTTAGGAAACCGTGATATGATAGGAATTAAGGAGACACAAAAGCTCAAGCTTGGAGATGCCCAAGGCACCCAAGATAATATTTCAAGAAGTCTCAAGCATCTAAGCTTGGGGATGCCCCGGTAGGCATCCCACCTTTCTTCTTCAACAATTATCGGTTAGTATCGGTTGAGCCTAAGTTTTTGCTTCTTCACATGATGAGTGCTATCCTTGAAATGTCGTTTTATTTTGTTTTGCTTACTGTTTGAATAATATCCCAAGATCTAAAATTCTTAAATGAGAGAGAGTCTTCACATAGCTACATAATTATTTAACTACTCATTGATCTTCACTTGTATCTTTTTGGAGTAGTTTGTCATTTACGCGTGTGCTTCACTTATATCCTATGAGTAATTGGTTAATGTCATAAATCTGAAATTATAAATGTTTCATATGCCTTTCCCATGGGGAGTAATGCCTTCACATATAAGAAGTAGAGGTGGTAAATTTTTTGAAGGTTAGCAAACATTGTATTGGTCACTTGAACAATTCATGAAAGAATATTGAAGGAAGAGAGATTTCACATATAAATATACTATCTTGGACATATTCTATGATTGTGAGCCCCATTAATTATTTTCAAATCTGAGCAAATTAGTTGAAGTTGGACAAGGAAGACAACATAATGAGTTATGCTTGGGTATATTTGTATATAAGTTATATTGTTATGGATCCTCGAACATGTGGTGCTTGCTATTTAGAATCCTTTGCTAGCCAAAATATCTGTACTAAGCGGGAATACTGCTTGTGCATCCAAAATCCTTGAACCAAGTTCCTTCCATGAGTGTCCATCATATCTACTTATATGCGGTATTTACCTGCCGTTCCAAGTAAAATTGCATGTGCCAAACTCTAAACCTTCAAATAATAATCTGTTTTGTATGCCCAAATCGCTCATGTAGCGATTAGGGGCTGTCAGTATCTTCCATGTTGGGTGGGTTATTCTCACGATGAGTGGACTCCGCTCATCATTCACGAGAAAATGGCTGGTAACTGGGATGCCCAGTCCTATGATCAAAAGATCAAAAACAAAATCGCAAATAATTTAAACAAACTCCCCCAGGATTGTTGAAAGTTGGACGGCACCCGTTGTTTCGGACAAGCCGTGGAGTGTGATTGTTGGTGGAGGGGGAGTAAAATCTTTACCTTTCTGTTTGGGAACCGCCTATAATGTATCTAGTATGGAAGATATTGGGAACTCTTGGTCGTTATGTTGACAATGAAAGCATACCTCTCAAAATTATTTTCATCTCTGTTTTAGCTTCGAGCTCTGGCACCTCTGCAAATCCCTGCTTCCCTCTGCGAAGGGCCTATCTTTTACTTTTATGCAAGAGTCAGTAGTATTCCTTTTCATTCCAACCTACTTTTTAGTTGGCAAGCATCATGTGGTGGAGAAAGATCTAAGCATATATGGCCATTCAAATATATTTGATCATGAATTATTATTGTTGACATTACCCTTGAGGTAAAAGGTTGGGAGGCGAAATATTAAGCCCCTATCTTTCTCTGTGTTCGATGGATGTTGTTTGTTCTAAAAATATGCTTTGAGTGGTAGCAATCATGGAAGACTATATGATAGTTGAGTATGTGGGATTTGCTAAATCAAAGCTCTTACATAGACCCTTCCTGAAAATAAGATGAATTGCAATTGTTTGATGACTGAGAACATAGTTTGTTAGTTTTCAAGAAAGTTTATGGTATATGCTTTAACATGTGAATACCTTGTTACCTGATCATGAAAAGTTTTATGAGTTGAGCTACTGTTATGACATATAAGGATGCTAGAAAAGGTGATTGAAATTATCATTGATCAAACTTGTGCACCTGCTAGCATTCACACTTCATAAATTATTTCTATTATCATTTACCTACTCGAGGACGAGTAGGAATTAAGCTTGGGAATGCTGATACGTCTCCAACGTATCTATAATTTATGAAGTATTCATGCTATTATATTATCCTTCTAGGATTTTTATATGCATTTATACGCTATTTTATATGATTTTTGGGACTAACCTATTAACCTAGAGCCCAGTGCCAGTTTCTGTTTTTCTCCTTGTTTTTTGAGTTTTACAGAAAAGGAATACCAAACGGAGTCCAATTGACGTGCCAATTTTTGATGATTTTTTATGGACCAAAAGAAGCCTCCGGAGCAAAAGAGTTGGGCCAGAAGAGTCCCGAGCTATCCACGAGGGTGGAGGGCGCGCCCACCCCCCTAGGCGTGGGCCCCTGCCTCATGGACGGCTCGGAGACCTCCTTGACGTGAGACCTACGCCAAAAATTCCTATAAATACTGAAACCTCCAGAAAATAACCTAGATCGGGAGTTCCACCGCCGCAAGCCTCTGTAGCCACCAAAAACCAATCGGGACCCTGTTCCGGCACCCTGCCAGAGGGAGGATCCCTCACCGGTGGCCATCTTCATCATCCCGGCGCTCTCCATGACGAGTAGGGAGTAGTTCACCCTCGAGGCTGAGGGTATGTACCAGTAGCTATGTGTTTGATCTCTCTCTCTCTCTCGTGTTCTTGATTTGGCATGATCTTGATGTATCGCGAGCTTTGCTATTATAGTTGGATCTTATGATGTTTCTCCCCCTCTACTCTCTTGTAATGGATTGAGTTTTCCCTTCGAAGTTATCTTGTCGGATTGAGTCTTTAAGGATTTGAGAACACTTGATGTATGTCTTGCATGTGCTTATCTGTGGTGACAATGGGATATCACGTGATTCACTTGATGTATGTTTTGGTGATCAACTTGCGGGTTCTGTGACCTTGGGAATCTATGCATAGGGGTTGGCACACGTTTTCGTCTTGACTCTCCGGTAGAAACTTTGGGGTACTCTTTGTAGTTCTTTGTATTGGTTGAATAGATGAATCTGAGATTGTGTGATGCATATCGTATAATCATACCCACGGATACTTGAGGTGACATTGGAGTATCTAGGTGACATTAGGGTTTTGGTTGATTTGTATCTTAAGGTGTTATTCTAGTACGAACTCTATGATAGATCGAACGGAAATAATAGCTTCATGTTATTTTACTACGAACTCTTGAATAGATCGATCAGAAAGGATAACTTTGAGGTGGTTTCGTACCCTACCATAATCTCTTCATTTGTTCTCCGCTATTAGTGACTTTGGAGTGACTCTTTGTTGCATGTTGAGGGATAGTTATATGATCCAATTATGTTATTATTGTTGAGAGAACTTGCACTAGTGAAAGTATGAACCTTAGGCCTTGTTTCCTAGCATTGCCGTTTACGCTCACTTTTATCACTAGTTACCTTGCTGTTTTTATATTTTCAGACTACAAAAACCTATATCCACCATCCATATTGCACTTGTATCACCATCTCTTCGCCGAACTAGTGCACCTATACAATTTACCATTGTATTGGCTGTGTTGGGGACACAAGAGACTCTTTGTTATTTGGTTGCAGGGTTGTTTGAGAGAGACCATCTTCAACCTACGCCTCCCACGGATTGATAAACCTTAGGTCATCCACTTGACGGAAATTTGCTACTGTCCTACAAACCTCTGCACTTGGAGGCCCAACAACGTCTACAAGAAGAAGGTTGCGTAGTAGACATCAGGCCCCGGTGTCAACCACACTCCGTCCGGCGAGGGTACGGGCATGACCTTTTCTTCATTGAGGTACACCTCTTGTGTCGCCACGAGCTGGATCGCGTCGACACTAGTGACCACGGCCATGTACAAGCCCTAGTCATGCTCGCCGCCAGCCTGGGCTCGGTTTGCTTGTTCTTGTTTCCCCTTCCGCTCCTGCTCACGGAGCCATGTGCGGCACTCCTTTTTACAGTGCCCTTGGATGCCATAGTGATGACATTTTCCCTTCTTCTTCTTGTTGCGAGGGCCGCCAGATCCGCTCGCCCCCGCGTTCCCCGACGCACCCTTGTTGCTGCCCTGTGGTTTGGGCTTAGCGGGCGACTTGCTCTTGCCGCCGCCACTGTCGGACGATGACCCGTCGCCGCCACCCTGCCTCTCTCGGGCCAGTCATTCCTCGTGTGTGAGCAGAAGGCGCCCGGTGGATTGTGTGGCGTCTTCGAGGTCGTGGTGGTCCTCGCATGGGGAGAAGCGCCCGGCGAGCTCCTCGATGAACATGGTTTTTAGATCGATGAGAGACTCGATCGCCATGGCCATCTGGCGGTACTTACGTGGCACCACACGGAGGAATTTCTGGACGGCCTTGTGCTCCATCACGGGGTCGTCGTACAGCTCCAGATCAGCGACGCGGCCGGTGAGCTGCAGCGTGAAGACTTCGAGGGCCTCACCGTTGTTGAAGCGGAGCGCCTCAAACCCGCGGCGGCGCACTCGCGCCTTGGCCTCGCAAGCACGCTCGCTCCCCATGCGGAGTGTCTTGATTATCTCCCACGCGATCTTCGTCGTGTCTTTGGCCGCTAGTAGCCGGAGCATCTCCTGCGGCACCCCCGTGAGGATGATCTGCAATGCGTGGCGATCGTCGCGTTCATCACCGCGCCATCAATCACCGCGGACCAGACGCCGGCGACTTGAAGCTTCACCTGCATCAGCAGTGCCCACTCCATGTAGTTGGTGTGAGTGAGGACCATTGTTGACGATGAGGTCTCACTCTCTCGCACCACCCGCTCGACAATGCGGATCTCGCCGCTCCCTCGGTCCGTCAGGCGCGCCATGGGCGTCGTGGACGGTGGCATCTTCGGCGGCGACTTCGACCCGTCGTCGTTCTTCTTCAACTCGTCGCCCGACATGGACTCGACGGATCACACACCACCGGCCGCCAGGGATCAAACACCGAGTCCCTGGTACCAATTGTCGTTGCCGATTGGATGTGAGGAAGATAGGCAAGGCTCGAGCGAGATGAACACGAGAGAGAGTGAGGTTTTCTACCGCTCAAACTTCGCAGCTTTTTCTGTTATTCCTTTCCTTCCTATATGCGGGATACAACGACCCAGAGATCCAGCTAACTAACTCCCGGTCGACATGCTATGATCCGTGATGGCCGCGCCATCGCACGACCACGGGCCACAACATCAACGTCCACCAGGAAAGAAAACTGGAAAGAACGGGGGAGTAGGCGTATGTGCCGCACTCCACCTTCTACATGCGTGTGCAGGTCACATCACCCATGCACACACATTATTACAGGAAACAGAAAAAAGCAAATGGACTATGGGGCTGTTTGGTTGCTGCCCTGAGTAATGTTGCCTGACCTGAGACCCTGCCTGTGACTAGCCTCATGTGTGTTTGGTTGCCATCCTGAGATTTTTAGCCTGAGATATCTGCCTGTGCCAAGGTGCCCGAGTCAGGCCTAGGAAATTGGTGGCCTTAGATTGTTAAAGATTCCATCCCTCCTGCCTGAGCAAAATCAGCGCTGCCCTCTCATGTTTCCACCCCGCTTTGACTTTTCTCTTTCCCTCCAAACACTGCATGCAGCTTTTATGCACATAGGCACGGTTTCTGGACGGCAACCAAGCACGGCCTAGAATAATATGTGTGCCTGTCAGGCAATTTTTCAAGCACGCTCAGGCTACTCTCAGGCAGGGAATAATCTCAGGCACGTTGGTGAGGGTAACAACCAAACAGCCCCATACTACAGCTATGCATACGACTGAGCTTATGCCAATAGTACATGCTTATGATGAATCAATCAATGCAACAGAAAACACAATTATCAGCAAGCACATAAAGCGGCCCAACGAACAGCCGCACTACACATCACAGACACCACTGCAGCGCTTGGGTAGAGGGGGAGAAGGAAAGTGGGATTACAACCTGCTGGCCGCGGCGTCGTCGTTGGTGGCCTACCCGGCGGCCGGGCTGCTCCGAGCGGTGGCGCCAGCCGATCGATCAAGTCGCTGCTGGCCGCACGCACGGACGGACGGGCACGGGGCGATGGGAACTCTGCGAGCCCCGGGCCTGCACATCGATCAGCACGATACGGCTCTGCCGCTGCAGGCAGCAGAGTGGAGAAGAAACAGGAATTCCCTATTGGACGCACATTGCGTCGAACTGTCGACGGATCGCACAGGGGGATATGACTAGCGAGCGATTTTGGGCCGGGTTTTGGGAACCTTCTAGAGCGTTCCGAGCCGGTTCTTACTGGTTTTAGGAACAATCTAGAAGGTTCCTGAACCGTTTTTTTATATTTCCTTTTTATTTTTTTACTCTTTCTGTTTTTTCTTCTTCCTTTTTCTGGTTCTTTTTTCTTTTCTTTTTGTTACTTTTTTGTTTTATTTCAGTTTTCCTTTTCAAGTTAATTTATCTTTTCAACAAATTTTCTTTCTTTGGTTTTTTATTTCTTTTTCTTTTCTTCTCTTTCGTTCAAACTTTTTTCAAAATACTTAAGTTTTGTTCATGTTTCCAGAAAATGTTCGGTTTTCGAAAAAATGTTCTCAAAATTCAATAATTGTTCAAAACTTTCGAAATTCAGAAAATGTACTGGATTTCAATTTTTTGTTCACGTATTCAAAAAAAATTCATGCTTCCAAATTTATTCAGGATTTTTCGAAATTGTTCTCCGTTTCAGAACTTGTTCTCAAGATTCAAAAAATGTTCGTGCTTCGAAATTTGTTCTCAAGATTCAAAAAATGTTCGTGCTTTAAAAAACTGTTCACAAATTCCAAAACATTCTTGTTTTCGGAAATGTTCTCAAAATTCAAAAACTGTTCTCATTACACAAAAAAGTTCAAAACTTTCAAAATTAAGAAAATGTACCGGATTTCAATTTTTTGTTCACCTATGAAAACAAGTTCACGCTTTCAAATTTCTTAAGGATTTTTCATAATTGTTCCCCATTTCAAAATTTGTTCACAAAATTCAAAAAATGTTCATGCTTTAAAAAATTGTTCGTGCTTCAAAATTTGTTCTCCAAATTTGTACACAAATTCAAAACTTTCCCATTTTGAAAATTTGTTCACAAATTCGAAAAAAATTCGGAGTCGTTAGAAAATGTCCCTGTTGTTCAAGATTTGTTCACAAATTCATAGAATGTTCCTATTTTGAAAAATATGTTCACAAAGTTGAAATTGTTCACTGTTTTTCAAACTTGTTCGTGATTGTCATAAATTAATTAATATTATAAAAGATTCCTGTTTTTCAAGATTTGTTCAGAAATTCAAAAAATGTTCACGCTTTAAATTTCGTTCACAAATTCAACTACTTTTCACATTTTGTGAAAAGGTTCCTGTTTTTCAAAAGTTGTACACATCTTCAAACACCAATCCCACTTTACAAATTTGGTTAAAATTCCAATAAAATACACAACTTTTCAAACTCGTGCGTGCTTGGCGAATACGTTCATCATTTAAAAAAAATATTTATTTAGTATTTTCAAGAAATGGCTTAAAAAGGGAAATAACCCGATCAGGCGATTTATCTAGTGTTAAAGCATTTGCGTTGCCTGTGTACCACTAAGACCTTGTACAATGGGAGGTGCTTAGGGGAGGTGCTTAGAGAAATAAACCAGGCTTTCCTTAACCACCGGTGCTTATTTGTACAGGATAGACGCTTAGTTAAGCGTCTCTCCTGTAGAAATAGCCACCGGTGCTTCAGAAAAACTCGGTTTATTTTTCTAAGCACCTCCCTAAGCATCTCCCATTGTACAAGGCCTAAGAGTGGTAAGCCACAGTGGCTAGCTACCTGTCTTTGCAGCACAGTGATCGCGAGATTGAATCCTGTGTGGCGCTCTGCTTTTTTCTTACTTTTTTTTACAGTGCTTGCAGCTCATGCGTGGGCCGGCCCAGTCGGAGTACTGCCGTATGCGAAGCCTCGACTTTCTGCCGCATAATGCGGCATATAGGAGGTCCCGAAGAAACAGACCGTTAAGAACCAGAAAAGGTTGTAACGCTCAAAAAAGAGAACGGAGTGCGGGCCGAGAAGATGGGCCTGCAAAACAACACAGCCCAAGCAAAATGTTACTGTGTCTCGAAACAAGAGAGCAAAATGTTTTTTTACGATCAATACCATGATATATTTAGGAACCTGATAAGTGTCACACGTGTGGCATGAATACATGGCAACTCCCAACGTTTTTTACGGCAAGTATAGTGACACGAGGATGACAACTTTAGTTGTCAAGCATGGCAACTTTCTTTTTGGATGGTAAGTTTCAGTTTTTTTGTTTGTTTTTTCTTTTCGAATGGCAACTTTAGTTGTAAAAAAATTCAGAGCCGAAGTGCTTCATGCCATACGTGTGTCATTTGGTATATTTATAGTAGGAAATTGTGCATGGTAGAGATACATGAGCTACATCAATTACAAAATATATATAGTAAAAAGGAAACAAGCAAATCTTCGAGATCTCCAAATCATTTCTTCTTCCATGACAAGATCTTACACTTTTCTAAAAGCAGACACAGGAAACTAACAAATGTATCAAATCACAGAACTGTAAATACCAACGAGGATTCCTATAGTTTTACTTTAAGCCACAATGCCAAGGCTGCGATGCACACCGGCAGTCATTAAAGTAATCAACCAACATCGGTAAGAGTACCAACACCGGTTTCCAAAGACAAAAAACCAAACAGCCAGGCCGATGACGCTGGGAGCCAAGAGTAAGAATCACCATTGTTAAGGATGTAGCAGGCGGGATAGATATTGCGACGACAATCCTCCTCGCGGCAACCATGACAAAAAAATCCAAAAGCAATTTGGCAAAGTAAGATCAGAAGGACCATACCTAGACGACGTCGGGAAGATCTGTCGTCGAAGGAAGGGATGAAGATTACATAGACAATGTCATCTCTAAGGAAGAAGACATCTACCCAAAACTCAAAACCAATCTAATGAAAACACTATTATTATGAAGAACTCCACTCATAGATTGGGTTCCCTACTCCTCCCGACACTGGCGGGGCCAGCCGGAGGAGGGGGAACCGATCTATGGTGGCAGCGGCTAGGTTTTTTCAGGAGGACGTCTAAAGAGAGCAAAATGTTACTTTTATGCTGAGTACTGGGGGAGGGGGGGGGGGTTGCTTACAATGCTGATGTGGTTGTTCCGACACAATTATTTGAGGGGGGGGCAAATAATTCGATATACTAGAAATTAAATAGGGCTGTCAAAACATAGTGGAAATGAGACCCATCCGGTCACACCAGAACGCCGCGAATCAATACACCCCCATGATCTGCCGTAGGGTGCACCAGTTGATGGAGTTGAAGGCTTTCGCCAAATCTAACTTCAGCACCAGGGTAGGGGACGATCATTTGTGACGGTAATATTTTTCTTAAGACAAATCTTATATCCAAAATTAAAAGAAATGGAGAGAGTACCAAAGTTGTAAAATCCAGAATAAATAAATTCAGTTCAGTCAAGAATGAGATCAATAAGATTTATTAGAATGGATATACATATACACGTGCAAATAAAAAAGTGTCAAGCTTATAAATAAATACATTAAATAATGGAAAACAAGTCTGCTAGATTCAAGGAAATCGTTTTTGTTGGAGCTCTGTTTGATCAGATGGAGGTGCTGTTGGGGATGCCTTTGCCCGTGACGCCGGGCTGCGAGAATGGTTTCATGAGCTGGTACGGCACGATGCCGGCGCCGCACCGGTTCTTGAGCTTCCTGTTCTTGTTCCTTCCGTCGATGATCCCCTCCACCGCCTTAAGCTGCTCGTTGAACCTCAGGTACGCCGCCCGCACCGTGGTGTCCTCGCCCCACGGGGCAGTCTCCATCCCTCCGAGGTACTCCTCGTCGGGGGAGTGGCTGGACAGCACGTCCAGCACCGCCATCACCAGCGTTGCCTGCACCTGCGACGGGAAGCATTCCCGGAGCGCCTGGTCCGGGTTGTCCAGGAATTTCTCGAAGGCGGCGGCGTCCACGGGCTCCTCCACCGGCATGTTGGTGCGCGCGATGGAGGGGCGGTTCGGGAAGTAGCCGCCGAAGTCGTACTGCCCGAAGTTGACGGCCGCGTGGTGCGCCGCCGCGACCCAGATGATGGTGGTGAGCGTGTGCGCGAGGCTCTCCGGCGTGTCCAGCTTAGGCCACCACGGCGCGTCCTTCTTGTCTCCGTGTCCCTCTGTGCGCACCTCCGTCCAGAAGGCCTGCAGCTCCGCGTCGCCCGAGACGCTGGCGGCGGTCGGGTAGTAGCGGGAAACGTACGCCTGAACCCACCCCTTGATGGCGTCCCAGATGAGCAGCCCGTCGTTGGCGAATGGGTAGTCTTTGATGGCGAGCTTGAGGCCGTGCTCCGCCGTGGGGTCCTCCTCCGCCATGCCCCTGCGGACGAGGTCGGCGGGGAGGGCCTCCATGTCGAAGCGCCAGAGCTTGTCGTACGCGACGGAGCTGAGCTCCATGGCGTACCTCTGCGGGGAGAAGGTGAGCTCGATGATGCCGCCGCCGTTGATGAGGGCGGAGCGCGCGAGCGCGTTGATCCGCATGGTGTAGCGGAAGTGCGGGCGCAGCAGCTGGTAGATGGGGTGCATCTCGCTGAGCTGCCTGTTGGCCGCGAGGATGTAGGGCTCGACGGCGCAGTGCGTGCGCAGCCAGTGGGTGACGAGCTCGTGGTGGCCGGCGTCGTGGGCGCGGACGTGGGACTTGGCCATCCGCCACAGCCAGGACTTGGTGGTGTCAGTGGACGAGGTGAACACCTGCCTCCACTGCGGCATCGTCGCCGAGGCCGGCCGGGTGAGCTCGATGGCGAGGAGGCGCAGCGTGCCGTCGTCGGTGAGGAACATGATGGTGCGGGAGCCGTACATGGTGGTGCGCTGCAGGGCGCGGATCTTGTGCACGTAGGGCAGGAACAGGTCGTGGAAGTCGAGCATGAAGAGCCTCTTGCTCTTCACCGCCTCGGCCACCGTCATGGTGTGCCCCATCTGCGCCTCCAGCAGCTCGGCGGTGATCGCCGACTCGGCCGGGCCGTACACCGCCGGGTCCAGCTTGCTCTTGAGAGGAAACTCCTTGACAAGCTCGATGGCGTACGGGTTGATCCCGGCGAGCGTCTCCCTGGCGAACTCCTCGTCCCGCAACCACGCAAACTTGTCCTCTGCATTCGGCAATCAACACGCATTTACTAATTAGGTTCGTGCATTGCATGAAAACTCCATTTTTGCTACTTGGCATGCACGTGCATCTGGAAAGGAAGAAACAAGGTAGGAGCGTACTTTGGACATTTGCGGGGGCGTCGAAGAGGAGGACTTTGTCGCCGGGGCCGTCGCGGAGGAACTCGAGGAGGCGCGGCACGGCGGCGCGGAGGAAGCCGAGCTCCTCGGCGCGCGGCAGCTCGACGCCGTCCTCGAAGAGCTTGTCGATGACGAAGAAGGAGGGGAAGCCCTGGTTGGGGTCGATGAGCGTGGACTGCACGGCCGGCACGGCGGCGTGGAGCACCGACTGCAGCGTCTTCACCGAGAACTGCACGTTCTTCTCCTCCGAGAAGGCCTCGTCCCTCGGCACGTACACGTCGCCGCTCCTCGTCTCCGACTGCGGATCTGCACGTAGCACGAGTTGCACCCTTTACTAAACATGTACATGCACGATGTGTACGTAGTATCTCTTGACTTTGTGGTGTACATACCTTTGGTGGATCGGGGGCGGCCGGTGCGGCAGCGCCGCGGGTAGGGGAACTGCTTGTTGCCGCCGAGGACGGGGCGGGCGCCGGCGGCACCGAGCTCCTCGCCGGACCCGAGGTCGTTGTACACGTCGTAGTCGTAGACCCGGTCGGTGGCCTTCCTCTGCCCGGTGCCGTCGCCGCGCTTCTTGGCAAGGTCGTTCTTCCGGTAGCCCTGGAGACCCGGAGGAGTCTGGCTCGGCAGGTAAGGCTGCACGGTTGATCCACATTCACAAATTTCAGCCAGAAGTTGTACAATACTTCCTCCATTCCATAATGTAGTGCCTATAGATTTTTGTGAAAGTCAAACTTTGCCAACTTTGACCAAGTGTATAGATAAAACTGTCTACATCTATAATACCAAACATGTACATTCTGAAAATATAACTCATGATGTATTGAATGATGTGCATTTGATATTCTAGATGTACCTACTTTTCTTTATAAATATGGTCAAAGTTCGTAATGTTTGACTTTTGCAAAAATCTATAGGCACTACATTATGAAACGGAGGAAGTATTAAGAAGCAATGTTTTGTTTCGAGTGAGGATTCTAGTGCATGTCACTACCACTTGCTAGATTACTAGCATGTCGTTTTATTTGCAAGCAAGCTGCAGCTCCTGTGTACGGGCGGGCCACGTACATACGTACTTATCGGGGAGATCATGGACGTGCACTGCCAACTTTTTACGCAACCACCAAGTCACGATATGCACGTTCTAAAAAAGCAGTGTATACGTGCACACGGTTGCTCCATGTGCAGTGATCGCGTGGAAGCCTGGACACCAGTAGCTCTCGGCTGCCTGTCTGCCTCCATGCCGAGCGCAGATCGCCGCGCATCTAATGCGAAATAACGAGACTTGACGTCCCTTAAATTCAAGATGGACCATGCACGTCAAATCTGCTATACTTATGGTTCCACGCACAGTTATTAGATGATCATATAGCCTAAAGCCCTAATTAAACTACAGCGACTGGGCCTAATCCCCGATCGATCCAGTCTCGCTCAAGGTAAAAAATTCCACGGATATCTCACTCACACGTTAGCTGAGGAGACCTTCCCGATGAAAGGCGACCGACTTGACTTGGTTCCTTACCTTGTTGGCGAAGAAGACGCGCTTGGCGTCGCCGGACTTGGGCGGCAGCCAGGAGTCGCAGCGGATGACGTCGGAGTTGCCGCCGGCCGTGACCACCTTCACGTCCTCCAGGAACATCTCCGTGCCGTGCTCGTTGGCGACCAGCACGGCGCCGACGGGGCCGAAGCCCGCCGGCACGTTGAAGTCGGCCTCGTAGGTGACGATGTGGAGGTCGTTGTCGGCCACCTTGTGGGCGTAGCTCTTGATCGTCTGCTTCTCCTTCCCCGTCTCTGCATTCAGGTGTGCACATACAGCATAGCGCGATTAGCATCAAGCAGTACTCCATGACACAGCTGAACTTGCAAGCTGCTATAAGCGCACGGGGTGACCAGGTTTGTTTTTACAAAGTTTTAATTTTCGCAATCAGATGTAATACTAGGTGATGACCATGCATGCATCAAACAAGTAAAAAGGGTAAAATGGGTCGATATTAGTCAGGATATATATGGTGGCATGAGGGTCTTTACACCGATTCAGTCGACAAAAATTCCTGCTGAGATAAGAGGAGGGACAAGTCGCACCTATAGTACTTTTATTTAAACCTTTCCAGCTTCTGACGTTTCGCATGTGACGAAACTAACGAGGGCTGCTAACACAGCGTGTCAACCTGCTATGGTTTATCCATATATATATACACTACTTGGTTTGGTAACTCAATTAGGACTGGTCACTTAATCTATGGTTGACTTTTTATAACAAACTGTATTGCCGCTCAAGTTGTTGTACGTTGGACCGAGTACTACTAGAGATTTTACCTCAAAAAGAACGAGTATGTTATTATCTTAACAGAAAAAAAAGTGTGAAAACTAGTCGAACCAAACGAAATAACTTGTAGAAAACGACTAATGATTTTTCCTCCAGGGAACTTGTGTGTCTATGACTATGATCGATGAATGATTTTTGTGCATCAGTTGGTCTCTGGCCTTTGCTTCAGTAGCACATCTGTTAGCTATATTAGTTAGTTGATTCATTTATTCGTTCGTCCGTTGATCAATTAATTCTACTACCGTGTTTAGCTGTCCCACAGGCCGGTCGACCGTTTGAATTTTCTTTGTGGTGTTATTACTCTTATAATGCCTTCGCTTGATAAGATCTTAATTTGGGCTACAAAATGGTGCAGGTTGCATTTTTCACCACGATAAACTGAAGTTGTGCCTTTTTTAATAGACCAAAATTTGTTTACAAAACCATGCAAAAGTACTCTATATGCGTGCATGCATGTCAATGTTACAGGACATGGTATGATAGTACTAGTATACTTACTGGCGTCCAGCTCCGCGCTGACGAGCTCGAGCTCCATGGACCTGCCGATGAGGTCATTCACATCGTCCATCGTCCTCGACGGCCTCAGCCCATCGAGGAACCCGCCGACGGTGACCTTAACCGTCGCCACCGCCTTGACGCGCACCGAAGCACCGCCCTTCCCTGCCATGTCGGAAGAAGCACCGCCTCCGCCGATGCTACTGCTAGCCGGAACCACCTCAGACGACCCAACGGACGCGCACCGCACGATCAGCTGCCCACCGCCGCCGAGCGCACGAGCACAGCGTCGCCCCGGACGGCCGGCGGAGAGCGAAGACGACGGGAGGCGGCTGCTGCTGCACGTGGAGGAGGAGGAGGGGAGGATGCGACGACTCGCGATGGTGCGGTGGTGGCTCTGGAGGCTGGATGGTTTGAGCTGAGGAAGCGACATGGCTGGCTTTATAGCAAGCGAAGCTGAGCTACAAGCCTATGGCTACGGGTGGGCGTACAATCTCGTGCGATCGCCCGGCGTGTCCAATAAATTCGAGGATGGGGCTTACGTGTGCGTCTGCTACGGCTCGTGCGTTGGTGACTTGCGAGTTGTGAGCTGCGATTGAGCATGGGCATGGGCATGCGATTATATAAAAGAGCAAGCGTTGAAACTAATGCATGGTCGACGGCTCCTTTGTCCTTCTGAAGGGATTTCCTACCCCTTGAGTTTCTGGTCGAAAATGGCAGTACGTGCGGTGCAGGTCGTGGGTACATGTTACTATCGTGTATGGAGTTCTAGGCTAGGCTAGCTTCGAGGCAGCTACGTAGCTTCTTTGGAATGTGCCACACGCTTTTCCACGCCAAGTTGGCTAGCTTGCGTGACAAGTCGCCGGGTTAGGGGTTTAGCCTCGGGAAAAGGTAGTTTTCTATCTTTACTTAGGGACGTCGACTGTTGATTCATCTTTTTTGCTTTCGTTTCCAGGCTACTCTAGCTAAGCAGGTGGTTCAGTTCTTATCTAGACAGTGGTTTGAGATTGTGCTCTTCTTCCTTTACTGGAGCTATGCCTTTCTCCAACAGCTAGTACCTACTACTCCCTCCGCAAGAAAATATAAGAGTACTTTAATGATCTAAACGCTCTTATATTTCTGTACGGAGGAAGTACTGTGGTTCATCTTACTACTAATTAACATGTTTTTCGAAGGGTATGGTTGACCGCATCAAATTATTTCTACCTTTCGTTTACGTCTGAACCCATACACTTGCCGTACGTGCAGGCTGCCAACCGGTGAATGTTATTCCAACTTTCTGACCTGGCAACCCCGTTGTTTTTTTTCAGAGAAAAGGGAGGAAAACGAGCACGATGCACTTCGCGCGACATAATCACATGGGCCATGGACTGGTAGTTTGGCCTAGATCGACTGACGGGTGGGATAGTAAAACGGAACCCCCCCGAGCCGCGCTCCTACCTACTCGACCACATATGTAATGCATGCAATTCTACAGATTGACCTTTCAATTCTTGATGTGTGACAGAACAATAATCTTCAGGACTTGAACACACACAACGCGGCAGCCAAGTCCCCGTCTACGCTTCTCCAAATATATGTACGGGCGATATACATCCAGCGACTGGATTTCATGGACAAGTACTCCTACTTAATTAAGAGGCTAGCTAGGTTCTATGTATCGCTAGCAGCCGCAGCCGGCCGTATGTATGTAAACACTACACCAAGTAGGATATGTGCGTATCCATGTGCAAGCAAGATGTCGACACTTCATTTGCTGATCCAAGCTGGACGATGTAGTCGTTTGGTAAAAAAAAAATTAAAATTACGAGGTGATTTTAAAACGTGGGCGGTACGGTTTGCGCGACGGTAGATTCTTCCTTGCTGGAGCTATGCATTTCTGTAACAGTATGGTTCTTGAACCTCATCGTTTGCCTTTAAATTGCCCGATTCCAACCAAGCTAGAAGCATATACTGTCCGTGCGGTAGGTCGCCAACCATGTGTCAAGTACCCTTGTCGATCGTGTCGGGGAAACGACATCTATGGGATCACAAGAATCCCTACTACGGTTGCCGGGGCGCAGGGTTGCAAGAAGAGCAGGATCAGTAGCCAGCACAAGGAGCGTTTACCCAGATTCGGGCCGCGAGGATGCGTAAAACCCTAATTCTGCTTTGGTGGGTGTATTCCAGAGAGTTCTTGAGCTCTCGAACTAGCTGTGGTGAGTGCGTGGTTCGAAAGAGCCAAATCCTTTTTCAGTATGCCATGGGCCTCCTTTTATAGTCGAAAGGGGCTGCCACAGTGGCACACAGGAGGTGGAAAGGCGCACAGTGCCCTGAGCTTATCGCTCGTATTACAGGACAAGACGCATTTAATGCGTAGCTTAGGTGTCCCCCTGCTTTATCGGGGACGGGGGCGAGGCCTTTCCCGTCCTTCGCCGCTCCTCCTTGCTTCGACACGCGCTTTGGCCAGCGATGCGTGCGGCGTCATGTAGGCAGGCAGGCAGCTGAGCTGGCGCGATGGTGGAGCCTTCACGAAGATCTGCATGCCGCCACGCAGGCGCTCGATGAGTTGGCCTGGGGGTTGCATGTTGCCACGCAGGTGCCCGCCCAGCTGGTTGGGCTGGCAGCTGCATGTGAATGGCGGTGGAAGCTTGGTTGGCGTGGGCCTGGCGGTGGCCCTACTGGCGTCCTTGGTGTGGGCCTTGCCGGGTGGAACAGCAAGGGTCTTGCCGTGTGGCCCGGCAAGGGTCTTGCCGTGGCGCGCTGTCGTCCCCGGCAAGGGCCTTGCCGGGGGTCTGGTGGCCTTCCTCGGCAAGGATCTTGCCGAGGATCGTCGTCTTCTAATCCTCATCTGATCTTGAATATGTCTTCACAAAGATCTGCATGCCACCACAGAGGTGCCTTCCCGAGCCCTGGCCCTACGTGGATGATGGCGTTGGGGACCGTGGGCCCAAGGGTGGCTCGCTCTGTTGGTGTGGGGCGAGCTGCCCCGACAAGGGTCTTGCCGGGGCTGTTGAGGCTGCCCCGGCAAGGGTCTTGCCGGGAGAGCCTGCTTCATCCCTCTGCTCCTTGTGGTCTCGGCCTTGGTGTTGCTCCGATTATCTTGGGCTTCGGTCTTACCTTGGCTCACCTCCCCTGTTCTGCTTGGTGTGACCGTGGGCGCGGCTCCGACTGCCCGTGCACAGGTAAAGGGGTACAAAAGCGTGTCCCTCTTTTTGTACACCGACAGGAGCCCCCGGGCCTGGGCCACACATAAGCGCGACACGTTGTTGGGCCAGGCCCAAAATGGTGCGCGGGCAGGCGGGGCGGTTTTTACCGTGGTAAGACTTTTCGCGCGCCGCGCTTCCCACGACCCGCGCGCGCGGCGTGGCGTGTAGGGGTGTGCGTGACGTGGGCGGCATGCGTGGGGCGTTTTCCACACGCATGCGTCATATCGCAGTAAAGAGGCGGCTCGCGCCTTCCCCGTAAAAAGAGGGAGGCGTGGAGGCGCGGCTCATTTACTGAACGGGGCTGGGTCGCGGTCTTCAAGGCGTCCACTCCCCACGATCACGGGGTGGGGAGAGGTCGCTTCACCCGTCCCCTCAGTTCTGCACATCCGCCACGCGTCCTTCATGCGCCTGGGGTGGCAAGGATGGAGGCGGGAAACCGGGCCGTCGCTGGTTGGGACAGCGGGTCGGTCCTGATTCCTTGCGCCTCCGGTGGCTGGATTGGCCGAGCGGGGCGGCCGAGCCTCGACCCCGCCCCTTTATAAAGAGGGGGAAGGGGGGATGGCGTCCCGCATTCTTCTGTCATCTATCTCCTCTTGCTTCTGCTTCTTCCTTTCACTCGCCATGGAGAAAGGGAACCCGGGTCCCTCGACGGTGGCGGCGAGGGTCGCCGCTCGACAGCATGTCCCTCCTCCTCCTGAGCCCGTGGTGGTGGAACCGGCCGCGAGGAGAAGGGGGAGGGGGCGAGGCCGGGGCAGAGGTCGTAGTGCTCGGGGAAGAGGAGGACGTGGCGGCGCCGGCTTCGCCCCCGCCAATGGTGCCTTTCCCGATGGAAGGCCATGTCAGAGACCAGCCCCGCGAGTTCTTCATTAGGCTGCGCCGGCCTCCGCATCGCCGTCTCCGTCTTCCCGCCCCGTTTTCTCGGGAGATGGAGCGTGACCGGCCCCAATCCCTCAAATTGCACATGAGGGGTTGTGGGAATGGGGGCACGTGGGTCGACGTCGACTTCCCGGCTCCTCGGGTCATGTACCTCCGTCCTGGGTGGAAGACGTTCGCTCGCATCCATAGCCTGACGGCGGGGCTCGTCCTCTACTTCAAATTGATGGAGGACGGCCTGCTCTCTGTCAAGGTCTTCGGAGACTTCGGGACTCGCCTGAAGTGCTGCGTGGAGAGATCCTCCAATGGAGATTCCGACGATGGAAGCTCTTCCTCGAGCGAAAGTGATGAGGAGGACAGCGGGGCAGATGACGGGGATGAGTCCGACTAGGCGTCGGACGCCCCGCACCTGGGCGGGTGTGGCAGCAGCAGCATCTGCACCTGGCCGCTCCTCCGGCAGGGTTTTGCCGTGGTGGGGCCAGCTCCTTGAACTTCTCGGGGTCGTCTCCTTGGGCGGCTGGCGTCGGGAGGCTGCGGAAGAGGAAGAGGGCGGGCGGCAAGGCCGTCAACTCGGAGTACGCGGGCACCGACACCTTCGTCGCGTACTGCCGGTCCTGCCGCCTCGTCTTCCAGCTCCTTTCCCGGCACCGTCATCACCGGCCTACCCGTGGGCGGCCACCGAGGTGTTCTCTTGGTGCTTTCTGCTGCTCGTAGCTCGCCTAGGCGCCCCTTTTGTCCTCTCGCCTCCTTGACCTGCCTCCTGAGGAGAGGGACAAGAAAGGGATCACGGGCACCTTATCTCTTTTTTAATCTGTAAGCCTTCGGGCCTTGTTAAATTTAAAGCTTGTAATCCCCTTTGTTCATGTTTTTTATTCCGTACGGACTGTACCTGTTGTGGGATGCTTTTAATGAAAAAGGGATGTTTGCCGGGTTTTTCGTTTGTGGGCAGACCCTGCGACAAGGAACGAATCCTTGTTATAATTTAAGATAAATGTTTTCACCCGGCAACAGGCCTTGCCGTCCCCCTACTTCGCTCGACCATTCTCGCGCCCTTGGCGAAGGCAGGGATGAAGCGGGCTTAGGCTCCTTGTTCTACTTCCTTGCCATCGCGGCTACAACCAAATCCGGGCCCAGGAGATAATCCTTGGGTATAGAAAAGGGGAGCACGGTGGCCTAGAAATAAAACGAGGTTTCACATATCCCAGTTCCGTTCCGAAATGCATGATAGAGGATGAAATACTTATCTAGATCTGCAGCCCCCGGCAACCTTGTCTTGCCGCGGTTGGATCCTCGTGCTTGCAGCCCCCGGCAACTCTGGTTTGCCGGGGTCGGGACGCCGGTCCGTTTCCCTTCTTCCAAGTAGCTCAGCAGAAGTGCTCATGTGCCTACGAACCAAAGGAGGACAGAAAAGAAACAGATTGACGCGCACTCGACCTCTAGGCTAAGGGTTAGTCACCGCTAAGCACTATCAACCCTAACCAAGGAAGAGACTCGACCTAGCATGCATGCTATAACTTAGGGCGCCGACGCTTCATTTATTTATGCTCAGGGTCTGTGCCTGGCTTTGTACAAAGGGTTACATGCCTTGTCGGCAAGGCTTGTACAAAAGGTGGCTTGCCGGGAGGCCCGGCAAGCCGCGCCTTACGGGTAAAACTTGCGAAGATGCTCTATGTTCCAAGAGTTGCTCACTGGGACAGCATCTTCGGTCTCCAGGCGGACTGCGCCGGGCCTGGTGACTCGTATTACCCGATAAGGGCCTTCCCACTTTGGCGTCAACTTGTTGAAATTCTTGGCCGACTGAACGCGCCGAAGAACAAGGTCGCCTTCCTCAAAGCTTCGGGCATGAACCTTGCGGCTATGGTAGCGGCGCAAGGCTATGGTACCGCGCTGCTCTCACAGCCGCCCGAAGACGATCTTCCTCAAGGAGCGTTGCGTCATCTTGGCGCAACTGCTCTTGCTCAAGCTCATCATAGGCGAGCACTCGAGGTGACCCGTATATGAGTTCCGTGGGGAGAACTGCTTCTGCCCCGTATACCAGGGCAAAAGGTGTCTGGCTGGTGGCTCGATTTGGCGTGGTCCTGATCAACCAAAGAACCGTCGGCAATTCATCAATCCAGCGCCTTCCGCTCTTGCGCAGCTTGTCAAAAGTCTTTGTCCTTAGGCCTTGCAACACTTCAGCATTTGCCCTCTCCGCTTGGCCGTTGCTCCGTGGGTGTGCCACGAAAGCAAAACAGACCTTGCTGCCGAGGTCTTGAATGTATTGCATGAAGGTGTGGCTCGTGAACTGCGTGCCGTTGTCGGTGATGACTCTGTTTGGCACACCAAAACGGCAGACCAGTCCCTTGAAAAACTTGACAGCTGATTGAGCAGTCACCTTTCTCACTGCTTCCACCTTCGGCCACTTTGTGAACTTGTCGATCGCAACGTACAAGTACTCAAAGCCCCCGACAGCGCGGGGGAAAGGGCCCAGTATATCGAGCCCCCAGACCGAGAATGGCCAGGACAGAGGGATTGTTTGAAGGGTTTGAGATGGTTGATGAAGCTTCTTTGAATGGAACTGACATGCTTCACACTTGGTTACTAGTGCCGTCACATCCTGGAGGGCGGTGGGCCAGAAGAAACCTTGCCGGAACGCCTTCCCGGCAAGGGCCCTCGACCCTATGTGGGAGCCACATATGCCTTTATGTATCTCCGCCAAAAGCTCCAGTCCTTCCTCCCGGGGGATGCACTTCAATTTCACACCATTTGGCCTTCTCCTGTACAGGACGTCATCGACGAACTGGTACAGGGCGGACTGATGGGCTACTTTTTCCGCTTCTTCCTGCTCCTCAGGAAGCTCCCCTGTTTGGAGGAATTGGACGGTATGTTGCGCCCATGCCGGAGCCTGGGGCTCGATGGCAAGGGCCAAATGCATTTCTTCCGCCATGGGAGCGGCTGTCTCTACGGCCAGGGCTTGACGCCCTGCCGGAGCCAGTTGCTCTTGGGCAGGCTCAGCGTCCGCGGCAGCACCCTTGCCGGCAGCCCCAGGGGGCTCGGTAGGAAAGTACTTGCCGGGACCTGACTTCCTCTGCTTGTTCTGCCCCGCTGATGGTTCGACGGATGGTTGAGTTAACCGGAGAAAAAAGGTACCTGGTTCCACAGGTAGCTTGAATGCTGCACGCATTGACAGGTAATCGGCGATGTCATTCTCCGCTTGGGGGATGTGCTCCGCTTGGATACCGTCAAAGCATTCCTCCAGCTTCCTCACCTCATCTACGTAAGCTTCCATCAATGGGCTCTGATAATCCTTGTTGACCTGTCTGACAACGAGCTACGAGTCACCCTTGACGATGAGCTTCTTAACCCCGAGGTCTGCCGCGATCCTGAGACCGGCAAGCAATCCCTCGTACTCAGCAGTGTTGTTGGTGGACATCTCCCTGGGGAAGTGCATCTGGATCACGTACTTGAGGTGCTCTCCGGTGGGTGCGACGAGCAGCACACCGGCACCGGCGCCTTGCAGCGAGAAAGCCCCATCAAAGTACATGATCCAGTCGCGGTCTGCTTCCTTGCCGGGGAGAGTGGTCTCCTGGATTTCTTCGTCAGGCGTCGAGGTCCATTCTGCAATGAACTCCGCCAAGACCCTGCTCTGAATTGTCAAGGTACTTTCAAACTTTAAACCAAAGCTTGACAACTCCAAGGCCCATTCCACAATCCTTCCAATCGCATCTGGGTTGTGCGGTATCCGTTGCAATGGGAGGCGGGTGACGACAGTGATCTCGTGGGCTTGGAAGTAATGACGCAGCTTCCTCGAGGCCATAAGGAGGCCGAAGAGCAATTTTTGCACACCGGAGTACCTCGGTCTAGCTCCCTGCAAGAGGGAGCTGACAAAGTAAACCGGGTGCTGCATCATCTTCTTCTTCTGCACCACCTCACTTGACTGCGCGGGCACTGCCTAGGCGGCATCAGACTCTGCCGGGGGCCTCGCCTTGCTGGCACCAGGCCCTGCTGGGGGAATTTTGGGCTTGCCATCCGCTGGTTCTGCCGCCGTCATTGCCTCCTCGTTGACCTCCCTCTGTGCCACCAGCGCGGCGCTGACCACTTGATTCGTCGCCGCCAAATACAGCAGCAACGACTCTTGTGGTTTAGGCGCAACCAGTATTGGCGTGGAGGAAAGGTATTTCTTCAGATCCTGCAATGCTGCCTCGGCTTCTGGGGTCCACTCCATTGGGCCTGCCTTTTTCAAGATTTTGAAGAAGGGAAGGGCGCACTCGGCGGACTTGGAGATGAATCGGCTCATGGCGGCAACGCAGCCGGTGAGCCGACGCACATCTTTGATCCGCTTGGGCGCCTCAATCTTCTCAATAGCCTTGATCTTGTCTGGGTTTGCCTCGATCCCGCGCTGCGACACAAACAACCCAAGAAGCTTGCCGGATGGAATGCCGAAGACACACTTCTCAGGGTTCAGCTTGAGGTTGATCTTGCGCAGGTTGGCAAATGTCTCTTCCAGATCTTGCACAAGAGTTGGCCCATCCTTGGTTTTGACCACTATGTCATCCATGTATGCCTCCATATATCTATGGAGCCGAGGTTCAAAACCAATTTGGACTGCTCTTGCGAACGTTGAGCCAGCACTCTTCAACCCGAAAGGCATCCGTAAAAAGCAATACGTACCACATGGGGTGATGAATGCTGTCTTCTCTTCATCCTCTCTTGTCATGAAGATCTGGTGGTAGCCTGAGTAGGCGTCGAGGAATGATAACGATCACACCCGGCTGTGGATTCAACAATCTGGTCGATGCGCGGCAACGGGAAGGGGTCCTTAGGACAAGCTTTATTGATATGTGTGTAATCAATACACAACCCCCACTTCCCATTCGCCTTGCGCACCACTACCGGATTGGCCAACCACGTCGGGTGGAGCACTCCTCTCACCAAACCTGCCGCTTCCAACTTCCTGATCTCCTCTGTGATGAACTCCTGCCTCTCCAGAGCCTGCTTTCAGACCTTCTGCTTGACGGGCTGCGCGTGGGGGCAGACAGCTAGGTGGTGCTCAATCACCTCCCTGGGAACACCGGGGATGTCGGATGCTTGCCACGCAAACACATCGACATTCGCCCGCAGGAAAGTGACGAGCGCGCCTTCCTATTTGCTGTCGAGGGTGGAGCCTATGATGAAGGCCCCTGCCGTGCCATCCTCCCTGACGGGCACCTTCTTGGCCTCCGGCGGCTCGGCTCTGGATCTCTTGCTCTTGTCGGTAGAGCTCTCTGGCACGTCCTCGACGGTAGCACAACACTCCGAGGAGGTGCGCTTGCCGGAGTGGGTGCGAGAGGTCTTGCCAGGCTTCTTCTTCCCTCCCGGGCCTTCAGCGGCAGGAGCAGGTGCCTTGACGGCAGCTGCTGCAACTGCTTCCCGGTAGAGTTGGTCGGCGCAGATCAGCGCGTCCTTCTTGTCGGAGGGGACGGAGATGATGGTCAACGGCCCGGGCATCTTTAGCATGTTGTAGGCGTAGTGCGACGCCGCCATGAACTTGGCTAGTGCCGGGCGGCCGAGGATCCCGTTGTAGGGCAAGGGGATCTCGGCCACGTCGAAGATGATCCTCTCCGTCCTGTAGTTCAACTCTCCTCCAAACGTCACGGGCAGTGTGACCATCCCCTTCGGCTGGCTCCTCCCCGGATTGACCCCTTGAAACGTGCCCGTTTCCTCGAGGTCTCCATCGGGGATTTGCAATCTTTTGATCACGACAGGCGAGATCAGGTTCAGGCCGGCCCCGCCATCAACCAACATCTTGTTCACCCTGAGGTTGCGTATTGTTGGTGAGACCAACAATGGCAAACACCCGACCGCGGTAGTGTGGTCATGGTGGTCCTCGGCGTCAAAGATGAGGGGCGTGCTGGACCACTTCAGCGGCTTCTGAGCGTCGAACGACGTCTCCGCTGCTGTAATCTCACGCACCCACTGCTTGAGCTGACGGTGAGAGGTATGCAGCGAGGCACCGCCATCGACGCACATGGCCTCCGTAGCCTTCTGGAACCCTTGCCCACCAGACTCGTCATCCTCGTCGTGGTCATCGTCTTCTTGTTTCTTGTCACGGCCCCGGACGGGCCTCTCTTGCTGGTTGTCCTTGCCGGGGCGGCTTCCTTGGCCGCCACGCTTCTTGCCGGATCCCTCAGCATCGTCCTGGTCCTTCTCCTTGTCCCGCCTCTCGTACTCAGCTTTTTTGCTTCTCAGCAAGCAGCTCGACTTCTCGGCAGTTCTGGAGGTCGTGGCCCTTGGTGCGGTGGATCTTGCAGTATTGCTTGCCGGAGCTTCCTGGCTTGTCGGTAGCCGCCAAGGCCCGGCAAGCGGCGCACCCGGCAATCTCCTTGCCGGGGGCGTCTGCCTTGACCTTCTTGCCGGCACCGGTATCGTCAGATCCCTCAACGGCAAGCACGACCTTGCCTTTGCGTTTTCATCGGTAGAGTCGATTTCCGCGCCGGCGTCTTCGCCGGGGTACTTCCTTCCCTCTTCAGCCCGGGCGCACCTATCGGCCAGAACGTAGAGCTCGGCCACATCCTTAACTTTGGTCATCACCAGCTCTTCGCGCATCTTGCAGTTGCGCACGTTCTGGTGGAACGCGCTGATCACAGCGGCAGGATGAACGTCGGGGATGTTGTACTGCACCCGGCTGAATCTCTGGATGTACTTGTGCAGGGTTTCCCCTTCCTTCTGGGAATGATATGCAGATCACTGGCCTGGCCATGAGCTTGGTGGCCTCCTGTGAAGGCGCCAACGAACTCATGGCACAGATCGACCAAGAAGAAATGGAATCCACCGGCAGGTGCATCAACCAAGACATCACATTGGGCTTCAGCGCCAGCAGGAAATAGTTAGCGAGCACCTTGTCGTCGCGAGCTCCAGCAGCCTGCATCGCGATGGTGTAGATGCTGAGGAACTCGGATGGATGGGTCTTGCTAGTGTACTTCTCGCCGACGTCGGGATTGAACGTGCGGTGAGACGGCCACTGGAACTGCCGCAGCTCACGGGTAAAGGCCGGGCAGCCCACCTCGTAAAGTAGGCCGTCGGGGCCCCCGGTGCCGGGTGGTCCATAGCGGGTCCCGCCCGCTTGTCCGACTGGCGGTGCGTTTCGCGCCGGCGCTCGACGGTGGTTCGAGCGTCTTCGTGAGCTCGCTCCCGAAGGACCTGGCGCTGGTCGCGGAGGGTCCGCTGGTCGGACGACGCTATGGAGATGTTATCACAAGCGTCGTCACGACGGGCCGACGCCCGCGGCGGCTGGCGAGGAGGAGGAGAGTGCACCGTGGCCGCAGCTCCCCCGGTCCTCCCAGCGCCAGCATGTGGTGGCTCGGTGGAGCGCCGACCCGAGGGCCCCGCCGGTCGCGGATCGTCTTTGTTTGCGACGGCGACGAGGCTCCTGATGGTGGCCCTCCACTCGTCGAGCTTCTCCGCAGCAGGAGGGAAGTCGAGGAGCAGCTGCGCGCGCGCCAAAGCTTCCGCTGGCGTGGGCAGCGGCGATAGCTGCGTGGATCGCGGTGCGCTTCGACTTCTAACTACGTTAGAAGGAGCTCCATTACGACCCAGCGGTTGCGTGCCATTTTCGCCAGCGCTTCGGCGAGCGTGCTGAACCCCTTCATCTTGCGGATGACGCACAGGGCTCTTCCCACGGCGGTGCCCAGGGTCACCAACGTGGTGACGTTGCTCGGCGCGCACACCATGGGAAGAGCGCGCGGTGGTCGCCGGTGTGGGCGTCTTGGAGGTCGCTGCGCCGCCCGGAGGTGGCACAACGACACCCCTGGAGGGCCCCGCGCCGCCCGAGGGGGGCCCAGCTCCGTCTTTGGATCTGGCGACGTGTGGCCGGTCGTCTGACGCGCGAACGACGCCGCCCGCCAGGCTCTGACTTCCTGGGCGATGCTGGTGCTCGCGGACCACGGCCCGGGTCCTGTCCGCGACCGGTTCACTGCTCGTCCGCACCGGCACGGGCCGTTCGGCTCCCAACGAGCCGATCGCCGTGGCCATCTTCTTCTTAGGAGCCATGGCGACGAAGAACTGCTAGGCTAACTACTAGATCAGATTCTCACAATCCTGCCCCCTACCTGGCGTGCCAAAGATGTCGGGGAAACGACACCTATGGGATCACAAGAATCCCTACTACGATTGCCGGGGCGCAGGGTTGCAAGAAGAGCAGGATCAGTAGCCAGCACAAGGAGCGTTTACCCAGGTTCGGGCCGCGAGGATGCGTAAAACCCTAGTCCTGCTTTGGTGGGTGTATTCCAGAGAGTTCTTGAGCTCTCGAACTAGCTGTGGTGAGTGCGTGGTTCGAAAGAGCCGAATCCTTCTCCAGTATGCGATGGGCCTCCTTTTATAGTCGAAAGGGGCTGCCACAGTGGCACACAGGAGGTGGAAAGGCACACAGTGCCCTGAGCTATCGCTCGTATTACAGGACAAGACACATTTAATGCGTAGCTTAGGTGTCCCCCTGCTTTATTCGGGGACGGGGGCGAGGCCCGTCCCGTCCGTCGCCCCTCCTCCTTGCTTCGACACGCGCCTTGGCCAGCGATGCGTGCGGCACCATGTAGGCAGGCAAGGAGCTGAGGTGGCGCGGTGGTGGAGCCTTCACGAAGATCTGCATACCGCCACACAGGTGAGTTGGCCTGGGGGCTGCATGTTGCCACGTAGGTGCCCGCTCAGCTGGTTGGCTGGCAGCTGCATGTGAACGGCGGTGGAAGCTTGGTTGGCATGGGCCTGGCGGTGGCCCTACTGGCGTCCTTGGTGAGGGCCTTGCCGGGTGGCCCGGCAAGGGTCTTGCCGTGGCGCGCTGTCGTCCCCGGCAAGGGCCTTGCCGGGGGTCTGGTGGCCTTCCTCGGCAAGGATCTTGCCGAGGATCGTCGTCTTCTAATCCTCATCTGATCTTGAATATGTCTTCACAAAGATCTGCATGCCACCACAGAGGTGCCTTCCAGAGCCCTGGCCCTACGTGGATGATGGCGTTGGGGACCGTGGGCTCAAGGATGGCTTGCTCTGTTGGTGTGGGGCGAGCTGCCCCGGCAAGGGTCTTGCCGGGGGAGCCTGCTTCGTCCCTCTGCTCCTTGTGGTCTTGGCCTTGGTGTTGCTCCGATTATCTTGGGCTTCGGTCTTACCTTGGCTCACCTCCCCTGTTCTGCTTGGTTTGACCGTGGGCGCGGCTCCGACTGCCCGTGCACAGGTAAAGGGGTACAAAAGCGTGCCCCCCTTTTTGTACACCGACAATCGTCTCGCCACAAGGCTACAGTTCTGTAACACCCCTCATGTAACTTTCCATATTTGTAACTCCGACTCTTGCCATTTTCGGCTATGCGTTATGATATTCCCTCCGTGGTCGGGTTTTGTTTTTCATTTTGCATTTTGTTCATGTCATGCATTTCATATCATGTCATCATGTGCATTGCATTTGCATACGTGTTCGTCTCATGCATCCGAGCATTTTCCCCGTTGTCCGTTTTGTAATCCGGCGCTCCTATCTCCTCCGGTGCACCCCTCTTGTTTTCTTTCGTGAGCGGGTGTCAAACATTCTCGGAATGGACCAAGGCTTGTCAAGTGGCCTTAATATACCACCCGGAGACCACCGGTCAAGTTTCGTTCCATTTGGAGGTCGTTTGGGACTCCAACGGTTAACCGGGCATCCGCAAAGTCCATTTGTGTGTCCAGCAAAACCCCCCTAAAAAAGCCCAAAACCCACCAAACTCTCTTCCATGCTCTAGGTCATTCGATCACGATCGTGTGGGCGAAAACCGCACCTCATTTGAAGCCTCCTAGCTCCCTCTAGCTATAAAAGAGCATCCCCTCCCGTATACGAAACGCAGACAAACCCTAGCCCTCGTCCCTCTCCGCCGCCGGACACGTCCGGGCGGAGCCGGACATGTCCGTTCCTCCGCCGCCGCCCGTACCGCACGGCCCGCCGGGGCCCGCCCGCGGCCCTCCCGGCCCGGCCGCCGTCGCGCGCCAGCACCGCGCCGCCCCGCGCCTCCGCGCCGCCGCCATCCGCCGCCCGGAGCCGCGCCTTCCCCTCCGGCCTCCTCCTCCGACGCCGACCCCGCCGGCCTCCTCCTCCCGCACCTCCGGCCGCCGCCCCGCCTCCTCCTTCCTCTCCCGTCGCCGGCGAGCGCCATTGAACTCGTCCCCGATCTGGATCCGTTCGGTTACTGTAGCAAGGTTGACTTTCCCGATCCCGTTTTTTTCCCCAAGTCTTTTTCTGTCATGATATGTGCTCATTTTCCTCAGTGCATAACTTCTTGCATGTAGCTCCGTTTCGCGCGTGTAATACGTCAAATTGTTCGCCTCGTGATGCTCTTGTTCAATTTCACCATGTTCATTAGAGGTCATCTTGATGCCCAAATCTCTGTTGCAAGAGGGCTAGTTGCTGTGATCTTCTGGTTCTTAGCAGAACTTGGAGATTTGTCATTTTTGTATCGTTTAATCTGTGCATCTTATGGGCATGAGCTCTACATGTGTTTTGTTGTATGCCATGCCATCTTTCCAAGGGTGTATGCCATGTATTTTTGTGATCTCTGTGGTGACTAGCACAAGCATGCAAAGTAGGCTCCGCAATGTTTCTGATTTCAGGGACTTAGTGATTTCTCTAACTCTTTGTCTGCTGTTATTTTGTTACCATGTACACTTGATGCTACAGAGATATCCATGGATAGTTTGGAGATGTTCATTAAGGATGTTTTGTAGCTATAGTTGTAATTGATCCATTCCTGCCCTTGTTTGCAATTATGGAGTACAATAGCATGACTCAATCTCGCTCTACTTTTGCTATAAAATATTTCTGGAAGATTCTTAACATGATATGCAATTTTGCCAAGCTTATTGTAGTTGATCCATACATTCTATGCTTTTGTTCTTGCCATGATTAGCTTCATAATCATGCCATCTTGCTGTAGGTATTCTTGCTTTTTCATGCATTGCTCTGTAGTGAGTGCATCAAGCTCACAAACATGCCTTCATATTATTGTTTCTGCCATGCTCTGTTTTCTGCTAAGTCTGGAACCTGATAATGCAACTTGCTATGTTTACATGCTTGCCATCATATCTTCTGGTCCTTTTTGGCTTATAGTCAGTAAGGGACTTTTGTCATATGCATTTAGTAGAATACTGCCATGCCTTGTTTTGCTATGTTAAGTTCCTGTAGCATGTTGATTTCATGCTCTGAACATTGCTACCTGATGTTGTTTTCTGCCATGTTCAGTAATTTCACGAAGTCTGTGAACCTGTTATCTTTTGCACTTTTGCCATGCTTGTTTGAGCTTGATATGTTGTGAACTAGCAGTAGATTAGTGCTCATATTTTGTCAAGCATCTCCTGTAGACTACTGCCATGTGCTTTGTTGCTATGTTGGAGTGCTGTAGCATTGTTGCTTGTTGCATTCTAAGTGCTATCATGCTGTTAATCACAGATTCGTGTCATTCTTGTTTTGCTTGCCATTTGCAAACCGTGCATCCGTTTCCGGTGATCTTTATATCGATTTCGACCGAAATCATCTCATCTTTCTAGTGGCATGCTTGGTTTGCCAAGTTACTGCATTGTTCATCATTTTCCTTCCGGAGCACGCATATGCATCGCATATCATATCTCGCATATCATACATGTTTTGCATCATGTTGCTTGTGCATTTCTCGTGATTGATTGTGGTTCCGTTGTTTGTGTTCTTGTCTTGGGTAGAGCCGGGAGACGAGTTCGTGAACGAGGAACCTGTTGAGTACGCTTACGAGGATCAAGCTTTCGACAACTCTGAGAACCTTGCAGGCAAGATGACCACCCCTCGAAATCACTTCTATCTTTGCTTTGCTAGTTGTTCGCTCTATTGCCATGCTGCGTTACCTATCATTTGCTATATCATGTCTCCCATATTGCCATGTCAGCCTCTAACCATCCTTTCCTAGCAAACCGTTGATTGGCTAAGTTACCGCTTTTGCTCAGCCCTTCTTATAGCGTTGCTAGTTGCAGGTGAAGTTGAAGTTTGTTCCATGTCGGAACATGGATATGTTGGGATATCACAATATCTCTTACTTAATTAATGCATCTATATATATTTGGTAAAGGGTGGAAGGCTCGGCCTTATGCCTGGTGTTTTGTTCCACTCTTGCCGCCCTAGCTTCTGTTATACCGGGATTATGTTCCTTGAGTTTGCGTTCCTTACGCGGTTGGGTGATTTATGGGACCCCCTTGACAGTTCGCCTTGAATAAAACTCCTCCAGGAAGGCCCAAGCTTGGTTTTACCATTTGCCGCCTAAGCCTTTTTCCCCCGGGTTTTCTAGAGCCCGCGGGTCATCTTTATTTCAAACCCCCGGGCCAGTGCTCCTATGAGTATTGGTCCAACCTGTCAGTCGCCGGTGGCCACCAGGGGCAACTCTGGTCTGGCCTGTCGGAAGCTTGGACAATCCGATGTGCCCTGAGAACGAGATATGTGCAGCTCCTATCGGGATTTGTCGGCACATTCGGGTGGCTTTGCTGGTCTTGTTTTACCATTGTCGAAATGTCTTGTAAACCGGGATTCCGAGACTGATCGGGTCTTTCCGGGAGAAGGTTTATCCTTCGTTGACCGTGAGAGCTTATGATGGGCTAAGTTGGGACACCCCTGCAGGGTATTATCTTTCGAAAGCCGTGCCCGCGGTTATGAGGCAGATGGGAATTTGTTAATGTCCGGTTGTAGAGAACTTGTCACTTGACCCATTTGAAATACATCAACTGCGTGTGTAGCCGTGATGGTCTCTTCTCGGCGGAGTCCGGGAAGTGAACACGGTCTGAGTTATGTATGACGTAAGTAGGAGTTCAGGATCACTTCTTGGTCATTGCTAGATGACGACCGTTTCGTTGCTTCTCTTCTCGCTCTCTTTTGCGTATGTTAGCCACCATATATTCTTATTGCCGCTGCAGCTCCACCTAATTACACCATCCTTCCCTATAAGCTTAAATAGTCTTGATCTCGCGGGTGTGAGATTGCTGAGTCCCCGTGACTCACAGATTCTACCAAAAACAATTGCAGGTGCCGACGATGCCAGTGCAGATGATGGGGTCGATCTCAAGTGGGAGTTCGACGAGGAACGTGGTCGTTACTATGTGTCTTTTCCTGATGATCAGTAGTGGAGCCCAGTTGGGACGATCGGGGATCTAGCAATTGGGGTTATCTTATTTTCATCTGGATTTTGACCGTAGTCGGTCTATATGTTTGTATTTTGGATGATGTATGAATTATATTTATGTATTGTGTGAAGTGGCGATTGTAAGCCAACTCTTTATCCCATTCTTGTTCATTACATGGGATTGTGTGAAGATGACCCTTCTTGCGACAAAACCACTATGCGGTTATGCCTCTAAGTCGTGCCTCGACACGTGGGAGATATAGCCACATCGTGGGCGTTACAAGTTGGTAATCAGAGCCATCCCCGACTTAGGAGCCCCCAGCTTGATCGAATCGCTGGCGTTGTTGAGTCTATAACAAAAATGTTTTGAGTCTTAGGATTATATATATCGGAGAGTAGGATTCTTTTTATTCCTCAGTCCCTTCGTCGCTCTGGTGAAGTCTCCTGACGTAGAAGTTTTGACTTTTCTGTCCTCAAATTTCACAAAAAAAAAATTTAGGATCACGCGGGTATCTTGGAATCGTTCCGATGGTTTTGTGATGAGAACATTGTTCTTGGTGCCTCCTGACATTTAGGGGTTGTGGCAGTGTCCCGGGGAGTTGAGCTCCGAGGTGTTGTCGTCACAATTTTATCGTTGCAGTTCTGGAATACCTGAGTTTCGCCGACATCGAAATCTCTTTTATGCAGTTGTTGGTGAGATCACCTCGACGCCACCCAGTACTGGGGCGGGAGTTCGGGAGTATTGCCATAACTTGTATAACGGATGTTTTTCGAAGGTTGAGGTAAACGATTTCCGAAGGTTTCTTGGTTATGTGTTGACGGATGGATACAGCTGGATCTAAGGATTGCTAGTTTGGGTGATATATTTTGTGTCCCCTGTATCCCCAACACCAGATTGCATAACCAGAAAGTTTCGGGAGTTTATAAGTGGGAATTCAAGTAGCCTTAGGATATCTTTCCGACAGACGCATGATATGAGATTGGGGTTCGACGTCTAGTGGTCCGCCTTTCCACGGTTGGTTATACAGTGGTCTCGTAGTGTCTTAAAGAGTCCTTGGCTATGCCGACTCGGGGACGCTTCGTCTGTCATGTGCACAGCCTTGTACATTATGGTGCTGTACGATTGAGCCCGTGTGGGCCCCACCACGAAAACTTCGGACGAAATCTCTATCATATGTTTGTTCCGGCTTATTCTGCAAGCCAATACTTTGTTGTTTTGAATTGTGGTATTCGAGTTGCTTCGAAGTCATATGTTGATTCCATATCTTTTTCTAAGTGGCTTCTCAACTAATGGAAGTGTGATGATTTACTATGGAATTCATTCGTTCATCTTCGTTCGAATGTTTATTGTGAAGACTATATGTTGCAATTCCTATCCGTTGATTCTACTTATCTAATTGTCTATCAAGATGCTAACGGATGTCACCCTCTTCAGGATGGCTCCGCCAACGCGTCAGAATCCGGATCGCAATGAAGGGAGTCAAGCGAACCCTCCGCCACCACCTCCGCCTCCGGAGGCATGGCAAGCTCTCATGGCAGCCACCAACGCCAATGCTCAGATGATTTTGCAACTCTTGCAAGAACGCACCCAAGGGCAAGGCAATCAAGGCAATCAAGGTCAAGGCAACAATCAGTCTCACTTTTCCACTCTCAACCAGTTTCTCGCAAATCATCCCAAGTCTTTCAGCTATTGTGCCGAGGCCACCGATGCCGATGATTGGCTCGTGGACATCAACAAGCATTTTGAATGTAGAAATGTCAGGCCTGAAGACTATGTCAAGTTCGCTTCTTTCCAGCTCAAGGACCAAGCTGCTGATTGGTTTCAGCAATACAAAGATTCCAGAGGAGGTCGTGTGATCACATGGACTGACTTCTGTCGGGACTTCAAAGCGCACCACATTCCACAAAGTGTTGTTGAGAGCAAGCGTGAGGAGTTCCGCAATCTCAAGCAAGGCAACATGTCTGTGTATCAATACAACATCCAGTTTCAGAAACTTGCTCGCTTCGCTAAACAAGACGTTCCTGATGAAAAGAGTATGATCTATCACTTCAGAGGTGGCCTTAGAGAGGATCTGCAGTTAGCTCTCGTTCTTGTTGAGCCTACTCAGTTTGATCAATTCTATAACATGGCACTGAAGCAAGAGGCTGCTCAGCTCAAGTGTGAGGCTTCTAAGAAGAGAGTCAGAGACGCAGTTCAGTCTTCTTCTTCCTCACTTGTGGCAGCTAAGCAACAGAAGTTCTGGTTGCCTCCTCCTCCTCCGTTTCGTCAGCCTTACCAGCAGAAGAACAAAGGTGGCCATGGTTCATCCAACTCTGGCTATCAGAACAAGTCTCAGAATCAAGCTCCAAAGTCCAATGCTCCTTATCACCGTCCACTCTCAGAGGTGACTTGCAACAAGTGTCAGCAGAAAGGTCACTATGCTAACAAGTGCTTCAACCAAAGGCGTCTGCCTCCTCCTCCTCCTGTCAGATCTTCCAGCAATGCAGTGGTCAAGCATAATCCAAAGTTTGCAAAGGTGAACATGATGAATGCAGCTCAAGCGGAGGAATCTACTGATGTGATAATGAGTAATCTTCCTGTTAATGATATTCCTGCAAAAGTTCTTTTTGATACTGGTGCATCGCTTCTTTCATATCAAGACCATTTGCATCTAAGCATAATTGCATTTCCAAGGATTGCCTAGACCGTTAGCAGTTGTCTCTCCGGGCAAATGCATGAATGCAAGTTCCATGGTTCCGAATGTTTCCATCAAGATGGGGGACTATAAATTTCTGTCTTCTCCAATTGTTCTTGGTGACTCGGATATTGATCTAATTCTCGGGATGGACTGGCTTTCTAAGCACAAGGCTCAACTTGATTGTGCTGCCAGGGAAATTCAATTGACACACTCTTCTGAGGATGTGATTATTTATGCCGCTCGTGATGAAACCATTCGTTTTTTTTCTCTCAATGAGAAGGGCGAATTGAATGCCATCTCGCAAATTCCAGTCGTTTGTGAGTATCAAGATGTCTTTCCAGAAGAGCTTCCGGGTATGCCTCCTCATCGGCCAGTTGAGTTCGTTATCGAACTAGAGCCTGGCACTGAACCCGTTTGTAAGCGTCCATACAAGCTTGGACCCAACAAGCTGAAGGAATTGAAGAAACTGCTCGATGAACAAGAACGTCTGGGTTTGATCAGACCGAGTTCTTCTCCATGGGGTTGTGGTGTTCTTTTTGTCAAGAAGAAGGATGGCACAGACCGACTTTGTGTCGACTACCGTCCATTGAACAAGAAGACAATCAAGAACAAGTATCCACTTCCCAACGTCAATGAGCTATTCGAGCAACTCAAAGGGGCTAAAGTATTCTCCAAGCTTGACCTTCGTATGGGTTATCATCAGATTCGCATTCGTGAAGAAGATATTCCCAAGACAGCATTCAGAACAAGCTTTGGTTCTTATGAATATACTGTCGTGTCTTTCGGCCTTGTCAATGCTCCTCCAGTATTCTCTCGGATGATGAATTTCATCTTCAACCCCATTACCAATGAATTCGTCCTGGTGTATCTCGATGATATATTGGTCTTCTCCAAGAATAAGAAGGATCATGCCAAACATTTGCGATTGGTGCTCGACAAGCTCAGAGAGTATCAATTCTATGCGAAGTTCTCTAAATGTGAGTTTTGGCTTGATGAAGTTCTTTTCCTTGGTCACATCATCTCTGCCAAGGGCATCGCTGTTAACCCCGAGAAGGTGTCCGCAATTGTGAATTGGGAACCTCCTCAGAATGTCAAGCAGCTCCGCAGTTTTCTTGGTCTTGCAAGCTATTGCCGAAGATTCGTTGAGAATTTCTCTAAGATTGCAAAGCCTCTTTCCAACCTCCTCCAGAAGCATGTGAAGTATGTCTGGTCTCCTGAGTGTGACGTTGCTTTCAACACTCTCAAAGAGAAACTCGTCACCGCTCCTGTCTTAACTCCTCCTGATGAATCCAAGCCATTTGAAGTTTTCTGTGATGCTTCTCTCCAAGGTCTTGGTGCTGTGTTAATGCAAGAGAAGAAAGTTGTGGCCTATACCTCTCGTCAGTTGAAGCCCAATGAGAAGAACTACCCCACTCACGATCTTGAGTTGGCGGCAGTTGTCCATGCATTAATAACGTGGAGACATCTCTTGTTGGGAAGACAAGTGGACATATTCACCGATCACAAGAGTCTCAAGTACATCTTCACTCAGCCCAACCTCAACCTCAGGCAGACTCGATGGGTCGAAATGATTCAAGAGTAAAATTTGAGTATTGAATATACTCCAGGCAAAGCCAATGTCATTGCAGATGCTTTAAGCAGGAAGGCTTATTGCAACAGCTTAATTCTTAAGCCTTTCCAACCGGATCTTTGTGAAGCTTTCCGCAAGCTGAATCTCCAAGTTGTTCCTCAAGACTTTCTTGCCAACCTCATAGTTTCTCCTACTTTGGAAGATCAAATTCGTGAGGCACAAATCCTTGATGCCATGGTGAAGAAGGTGAAACGTGGTATCGGCAAGGGCCTTTCCAAATACAAGTGCTATCGCATTGATGACAGAGACACTTTATTTTTCGAGAACCGGATTGTGGTTCCTAAAGGTGATCTAAGGAAAGTCATAATGAACGAAGCACACAATTCTCTTCTTTCCATTCATCCTGGAAGTACGAAGATGTACCATGACCTCAAGCAGTCGTATTGGTGGACTCGAATGAAGCGAGAAATTGCTCAATTCGTGAATGAATGTGATGTCTGTCGAAGAGTGAAAGCAGAACACCAACGACCAGCTGGTCTCCTCCAACCTCTTGCTATCCCAAAATGGAAGTTTGATCATATCGAAATGGACTTCGTGACTGGTTTTCCAAAGTCCAAGCGTGGAAACGATGCTATCTTCGTTGTCATCGACAAGCTCTCTAAAGTGGCTCATTTCCTTCCAATCAAAGAATCAATCACAGCAGCTCAGCTGGCAGAGCTATACACCTCCAGAATTGTCTCTTTGCACGGCATTCCATAATTGATTTCTTCAGATCGTGGAAGTATCTTCACCTCTAAGTTCTGGGACTCCTTCCAGAAGGCCATGGGCACAAATATTCGCTTCAGCACAGCTTTCCATCCTCAAACTAGTGGCCAAGTCGAGCGAGTCAATCAAATTCTTGAAGATATGCTCAGGGCTTGTGTCATTTCCTTTGGCATGAAATGGGAAGATTGTCTTCCATATGCCGAATTCTCCTACAACAACAGCTTCCAAGCGAGTTCGGGCAAGGCCCCTTCGAGATTCTCTATGGCAGAAAGTGTCGTACTCCTCTAAATTGGTCAGAGACTGGTGAACGCCAACTTCTTGGCAATGACTTAATCACTGAAGCTGAAGAAATGTGTAAAGTCATCTGTGATAATCTCAAGCCGCGCAATCGCGCCAGAAGAGTTACTATGATAGTAAGCATCGTGATTTGGTTTTCGAGATCGGAGACCATGTCTACCTCCGCGTCTCTCCAATGAAAGGCACTCGTCGCTTCGGTATCAAAGGGAAGCTTGCCCCTAGATACGTGAGTCCTTTCAAGATCGTTGGCAAAAGAGGCGACCTCGCCTATCAACTTGAGCTTCCTTCCAACTTCGCAAACGTGCACGATGTGTTCCACGTGTCACAGCTCCGCAAGTGCTTCAAGACACCTGAGCGCACTATCAAATTCGAAGAGATTCACCTTCAAGAAGATTTGTCTTATCATGAGCACCCCGTTGCTATTCTTGAGGAAACTGAGCGCAAGACTCGCAACAAGTCAATCAAATTCCTGAAAGTGAAGTGGCCGCACCATTCCGACCGGGAAGCCACCTGGGAACGCGAGGACCATCTCCGTTCCGAATATCCGGAGTTCTTTCAGTCCTAGATCTCGGGTCGACAATCGTCTCGCCACAAGGCTACAGTTCTGTAACACCCCTCATGTAACATTCCATATTTGTAACTCCGACTCTTGCCATTTTCGGCGATGCGTTATGATATTCCCTCCGTGGTCGGGTTTTGTTTTTCGTTTTGCATTTTGTTCATGTCATGCATTTCATATCATGTCATCATGTGCATTGCATTTGCATACGTGTTCGTCTCATGCATCCGAGCATTTTCCCCGTTGTCCGTTTTGTAATCCGGCGCTCCTATCTCCTCCGGTGCACCCCTCTTGTTTTCTTTCGTGAGCGGGTGTCAAACATTCTCGGAATGGACCAAGGCTTGTCAAGTGGCCTTAATATACCACCCGGAGACCACCGGTCAAGTTTCGTTCCATTTGGAGGTCGTTTGGGACTCCAACGGTTAACCGGGCATCCGCAAAGTCCATTTGTGTGTCCAGCAAAACCCCCCTAACAAAAGCCCAAAACCCACCAAACTCTCTTCCATGCTCTAGGTCATTCGATCACGATCGTGTGGGCGAAAACCGCACCTCATTTGGAGCCTCCTAGCTCCCTCTAGCTATAAAAGAGCATCCCCTCCCGTATACGAAACGCAGACAAACCCTAGCCCTCGTCCCTCTCCGCCGCCGGACACGTCCGGGCGGAGCCGAACACGTCCGTTCCTCCGCCGCCGCCCGTACCGCACGGCCCGCCGAGGCCCGCCCGCGGCCCTCCCGGCCCGGCCGCCGGCGCGCGCCAGCACTGCGCCGCCCCGCGCCTCCGCGCCGCCGCCATCCGCCGCCGCGGCCTCCGCCGCCCGGAGCCGCGCCTTCCCCTCCGGCCTCCTCCTCCGACGCCGACCCCGCCGGCCTCCTCCTCCCGCACCTCCGGCCGCCGCCCCGCCTCCTCCTTCCTCTCCCGTCGCCGGCGAGCGCCATTGAACTCGTCCCCGATCTGGATCCGTTCGGTTACTGTAGCAAGGTTGACTTTCCTGATCCCGTTTTTTTCCCCAAGTCTTTTTCTGTCATGATATGTGCTCATTTTCCTCAGTGCATAACTTCTTGCATGTAGCTCCGTTTCGCGCGTGTAATATTTCAAATTGTTCGCCTCATGATGCTCTACATTTTGTTCAATTGCACCATGTTCATTAGAGGTCATCTTGATGCCCAAATCTCTGTTGCAAGAGGGCTAGTTGCTGTTATCTTCTGGTTCTTAGCAAAACTTGGAGATTTGTCATTTTTGTATCATTTAATCTGTGCATCTTATGGGAATGAGCTCTACATGTGTTTTGTTGTATGTCATGCCATCTTTCCAAGGGTGTATGCCATGTATTTTTGTGATCTCTGTGGTGACTAGCACAAGCATGCAAAGTAGGCTCCGTAATGTTTCTGATTTCAGGGACTTGGTGATTTCTCCAAGTCTTTGTCTTCTGTTATTTTGTTGCCATGTAAATTTGATGCTACAGAGGTATCCATGCATAGTTTGGAGATGTTCAGTAAGGATGTTTTGTAGCTATAGTTGTAGTTGATCCATTCCTGCCCTTTTTTGCAATTATGGAGTACCATAGCATGACTCAATCTCGCTCTACTTTTGCTATAAAATATTTCTGGAAGATTCTTAACATGATATGCAATTTTGCCAAGCTTATTGTAGTTGATCCATACATGCTATGCTTTTGTTCTTACCATGGTTAGCTTCATAAACATGCCATATTGCTGTAGGTATTTTTGCATTTTCATGCATTGCTCTGTAGTGAGTGCATCAAGCTCACAAACATGCCTTCATATTATTGTTTCTGCCATGCTCTGTTTTCTGCTAAGTCTGGAACCTGATAACGCAACTTGCTATGTTTACATGCTTGCCATCATATCTTCTGGTCCTTTTTGGCTTATGGTCAGTAAAGGACTTTTGTCATATGCATTTAGTAGAACACTGCCATGCCTTGTTTTGCTATGTTAAGTTCCTGTAGCATATTGATTTCGTGCTCTGAACATTGCTACCTGATGCTGTTTTCTGCCATGTTTAGTAATTTCACGAAGTCTGTGAACCTGTTATCTTTTGCACTTTTTCCATGCTTGTTTGAGCTTGATGTGTTGTGAACTAGCAGTAGCTCAGTGCTCATATTTTGTCAAGCATCTCCTGTAGACTACTTCCATATGCTTTGTTGCTATTTTGGAGTGCTGTAGCATTGTTGCTTGTTGCATTCTAAGTGCTATCATGCTGTTAATCACAGATTCGTGTCATTCTTGTTTTGCTTGCCATTTGCAAACCGTGCATCCGTTTCCGGTGATCTTTATATCGATTTCGACCGAAATCATCTCATCTTTCCAGTGGCATGCTTGGTTTGCCAAGTTACTGCCTTGTTCATCATTTTCCTTCCGGAGCACGCATATGCATCGCATATCATATCTCGCATATCATACATGTTTTGCATCATGTTGCTTGTGCATTTCTCGTGATTGATTGTGGTTCCGTTGTTTGTGTTCTTGTCTTGGGTAGAGCCGGGAGACGAGTTCGTGAATGAGGAACCTGTTGAGTACGCTCTATTGCCATGCTGCGTTACCTATCATTTGCTATATCATGTCTCCCATATTGCCATGTCAGCCTCTAACCATCCTTTCCTAGCAAACCGTTGATTGGCTAAGTTACCGCTTTTGCTCAGCCCTTCTTATAGCGTTGCTAGTTGCAGGTGAAGTTGAAGTTTGTTCCATGTCGGAACATGGATATGTTGGGATATCACAATATCTCTTACTTAATTAATGCATCTATATATATTTGGTAAAGGGTGGAAGGCTCGGCCTTATGCCTGGTGTTTTGTTCCACTCTTGCCGCCCTAGCTTCTGTTATACCGGGATTATGTTCCTTGAGTTTGCGTTCCTTACGCGGTTGGGTGATTTATGGGACCCCCTTGACAGTTCGCCTTGAATAAAACTCCCCCAGCAAGGCCCAACCTTGGTTTTACCATTTGCCGCCTAAGCCTTTTTCCCCCGGGTTTTCTAGAGCCCGAGGGTCATCTTTATTTTAAACCCCCGGGCCAGTGCTCCTCTGAGTATTGGTCCAACCTGTCAGTCGCCGGTGGCCACCAGGGGCAACTCTGGTCTGGCCTATCATAAGCTTGGACAATCCGGTGTGCCCTGAGAACGAGATATGTGCAGCTCCTATCAGGATTTGTCGGCACATTCGGGTGGCTTTGCTGGTCTTGTTTTACCATTGTCGAAATGTCTTGTAAACCGGGATTCCGAGACTGATCGGGTCTTTCCGGGAGAAGGTTTATCCTTCGTTGACCGTGAGAGCTTATGATGGGCTAAGTTGGGACACCCCTGCAGGGTATTATCTTTCGAAAGCCGTGCCCGCGGTTATGAGGCAGATGGGAATTTGTTAATGTCCGGTTGTAGAGAACTTGTCACTTGACCCATTTGAAATACATCAACTGCGTGTGTAGCCGTGATGGTCTCTTCTCGGCGGAGTCCGGGAAGTGAACACGGTCTGAGTTATGTATGACGTAAGTAGGAGTTCAGGATCACTTCTTGGTCATTGCTAGATGACGACCGTTCCGTTGCTTCTCTTCTCGCTCTCTTTTGCGTATGTTAGCCACCATATATGCTTATTGCCGCTGCGGCTCCACCTAATTACACCATCCTTCCCTATAAGCTTAAATAGTCTTGATCTCGCGGGTGTGAGATTGCTGAGTCCCCGTGACTTACAGATTCTACCAAAAACAGTTGCAGGTGCCGACGATGCCAGTGCAGATGATGGGGTCGATCTCAAGTGGGAGTTCGACGAGGAACGTGGTCGTTACTATGTGTCTTTTCCTGATGATCAGTAGTGGAGCCCAGTTGGGACGATCGGGGATCTAGCAATTGGGGTTATCTTATTTTCATCTGGATTTTGACCGTAGTCGGTCTATATGTTTGTATTTTGGATGATGTATGAATTATATTTATGTATTGTGTGAAGTGGCGATTGTAAGCCAACTCTTTATCCCATTCTTGTTCATTACATGGGATTGTGTGAAGATGACCCTTCTTGCGACAAAACCACTATGCGGTTATGCCTCTAAGTCGTGCCTCGACACGTGGGAGATATAGCCGCATCGTGGGCGTTACAAGTTCACATCATATAGGGCACGAGCGACCATCAGGATTATAGGATGTTTCGGAACTGATCTAACTCTGACCTGAATGGCACAAAATGATATAGATCAACTAAAAAATCAAATCATTTATCTAAAAAAATACTCCCTTCGTTCTAAAATAAGTATCTCAACTTTGTACTAACTTTAGTACGAAATTATACTAAGGTCGAGACACTTATTTTGGGACGAAGAAAGTATTGAACTATCTAGTTACATTTGGTGATAAGTCTTAGCTAGCGACTGAACTGCTCTATCCATGTCGTTGTCCTGGGCGCGGTAAGCGGGAGGAGGAATAAGGGAAAGGAGGAGAGAAAAGAGGAAAAGTGGCAGGAGGTAGAGGAAGAGGGTCCTCGCAAAAAAAAGGTAGAGGAAGAGGGAGAAGGACCATAGAAGTAGTGACAATGAAGACTAGATGTGACAATGACTAGAGGGAAGCGTGTTGCTGGCTCGAGGGATAAGGAACTCCACTTGGGCTTAGATGATGGCCTTATCGGGGCATGGTAGCACCCTAATTTGATGCCACAGACAAAGATGAAGGAAAAAAGATGACAATAGATTAGCCATAAGATAAGTGGAAATAAGAAAGGGAGGGGGGATGCGGCCTGGTGGTAGCAATTGGGAAGAAGATTGGCCAGGTTAACAAAATTACATATGCACGTATCTTCCTAGTGCAACGACTTTGTGGTTTTAATTTACCAAAGTTGCATGTCGAAGAGGTACATACACATGACTCGAGGGATAGTTATAACTACTATTACAAACAGTTGGCTTTGAGTGCTTTGTTGGGCTATTTGGTTATGTAGTAATGATTTTTTGGGGGAAATTATGTATCCACTATATAAAGAGGGAAATTATGTATCCATTATATAAAAGAGGTGATCTTTGATTGCACCAAGTTGTTGCGATTATTGACATCTTTGTAAAAAGTGAGGTTTTAGAAAAATACTATTCTTGGGTGCATACACTTTAGGGTCATCGTAATGGTGGAGTTCTTTGCTTTATATCCGACTGGCTTAGAACAAGGGATTCAATGGTTTCTCCATATCAGCCATGGTTTCACTTATATGAGTAGCGAATCGATCTTGTATCTCACAATTGTTTCTATATTAAGTGAAGGTGAGCCTTGACACAGCGGTAAAGCTGTTGCTTTGTGACCATGAGGTCATGGGTTCGAGTTCTGAAAATAGCCTCTTGCAGAAATGTAGAAAAAAAATTGTGTACTATAGACCCAAAGTGGTCGGGCCTTTCCCTGGACTCTGCGCGAGTGGAAGCTACGTGCACCGAGCTGCCTTTTTCTTATTCTTTACTAGACTCATACTATATACCTAAATCACTAACTCTTAATTCCTTGAATACGCAACTATATGCTAACTCAATATGTAACCATGCATAAGAAATGACCCACCTTAACAAGCAATTCGCTTAACATGCAACTATACCAGCTCACCAAGCTTCCATGCATGGGAAAAGATGCATTAACTTGCACCATGCATGCTACTCATATTCATTACATATTCTACAATGATACAATACAATAAATTATATTATCTCAGTTTTAATTATTATATTGTCAATCCAAATGCTAATGGTGCACACAAAAAAGATCTCATTGAAACAGTTGCAATTAATTCCCACATCAAAGCGTGGCTATCAATTCTACTTTATAATAAAGTTCTTTAGTACTTCCTCCCATTCCACAATGTAGTGCGCCCGCGCTTCCCGAGATCTAAGGTGACAAGGACATCAATATCACTGTTACACCCACAACCTCTGCTGCCATACATACTGGACCAATTACTAGAGCTCGCGGCACGCCAATCAAATTACCAGGTACTTTCGTTTCTTGTTAACGATTCTAATGTTCATGAGAATATGATGCTGCCTAAATTGGATACATTTGTTTTGCTTACAAATGAAGGGTCTAGCTTGTACAAGAAGGATGAACATTGGAGCAATATCAACCATGGAGATGATGGCATGCGCAAGGGGAACAAGAACGAAGTTTCAAATGATGCTTTCAGGACTTTGAAGCCACCATAATGAGTGGATGAAGGATTGAACGAAATATACAAGATGCCACTTCGTAAATTTTGTCCAGAGGCTATTATAGGTGTCGCGCCACCTTATTGTTGGGCCAGACCCATGTAATTTCGAAATACTTCGGTATAGGCTGTTTTTAGAGTTCGTATGTGTGGGGAAACAGAGTTAAGGTTGGTTTCGAACCCCTCCTCCAAGGGGTCACGAAACCCCCCCCTCTTTCTCCATATATACAGCCCTTAGGGCGTCGTTTAGACTTTGGGTTTTGTTTAGATTAAAGTTCGCCATAGCTGCAACTCGCGTACTTCCTTTGTGTTCAACAACCAGACAAAGATGTCACAAAACCCCACTTTCATAAATAAAGTTTTCCTCTTATATTCGCAATATCCAGATTGCAATCTCAGTTTCTTGTTTGTTCTTCGTTTGCTCGCAGGAAATAGACCCTCGTGGTCAGGTTGATTGTGCTCCGACATGGTCAATAACCCTCGGAGGTTGTTTTAGCGATTGTTAAGGCGCGACGTCTCGCACGTTCGTAGTCGGATCGTCAAAGTCGACTCCCACAAAAAACGATAATTATCTCATCGGGACACCTTTGCCTCTATCAAGTGGTATCAGATTTCCAGGTTGCTCAGTGAGATTTTTCCAGTTTTTAGTTGTCTACATCGCATCTATTTTCATACCTATATTCCACGCAAGATCCAAAAAAATTAGGGTTAGTTCATCATATACGAACCAATTTAAGCCTTTGCATAATCTTTTCAGTGTTTTGCTTTGTTGAATTTGCGGTTGCATAGTTGTGTCAAGTTGTTGGTCTTAACGTCTAGTCCATAGAGTTTCGAGTTCTTCTCATAAGTTGTTACGCCGCAACCGCACCACGTTCATCGCTGCCATATACTACCACCCCACCTTATACATCACCAATGCCATATACCACCACCCCCATCATATACATCGCCACTGCCATATACCACCACCAATCCCAGTCCACATATACCACTGCTATATCCATTGAGTCCACATATATCACCGTCTGTCCGTCACCAATCATAGTTCTTTTCGTATTAGGTTTGCTTTCGAGATCCACCTATTTTCAAATTCGTGTTTCCTTGCCTGAGTAGGTTTCAGAAATAAAAAAAATCTAGAGACCCCCGGACAGTTTTTAGGATAAAATTTCGGCGGTCAAAAATAATTTTTGCCTATCCTATTTTTAGGCCCTGGGAGCGTTTTGAGACATTCACCATCATAGTGATTTTTTATCGCACTTTTTGGTCGTCGCTGCCTGATTTCCCGAAAAATAGTAAAAATAAATTTGTGTCTATCCTGTTATTTCGACTTGGGAAGAGTTTTTAGACACTCGTTGTTATAGTGATTTTCTAAAGAAAAGAGAGCACCAAAAAAAGAGATAATTTTTTTCAGAGTGTGCTTTTCCCTTGTTTACCTGTCGGGCCATGATTTTCTTAGTGTTCTGGGCTCGCGTCTCTAGCATGGTCTAGCCTAGGACCAGCATAGTACTGTCGTTGAACTTTTATTCATTTTGCATCTCCGAATTGATTTTTGCTGACCCTTTTTGCTACCATATTATAAGCCTTCCCAGCTTCACATACATCTACATCTTGCGCTTGACACCACCTGACAATCGCTCTATCCAAGCTTTGAGGCATTTTGACTACAACGGTTGCAGATCACCGTCTGCTACTCGGTAAGAACTGGTAAGAAGTTGTGATTCGCTTGACGGATTTGTGACACACTTCTACTTCTTGAGCTTGCGTTGCTTTTTCCCTTGAAGAGGAAAGGGTGATGCAGCAAAGTAGAGATAAGTATTTCCCTCAAGTTGAGAACCAAGGTATCAATCCAGTAGGAGACAACGCACAAATCACCTAATACATGCACAAACAATCAAACAACTTGCACCCAACGCGATAAAGGGGTTGTCAATCCCTTCACGGTTACTTGCAAATGTGAGATCTGATGAAGATAGATAAATGGTAAAGTAAATATTTTTGTTATTTTTGGTTTATAGATCAGAAAGTTAAAAGATTACAAAATAGTAGATCGGAAACGTATATGATGGAAAATAGACCCCGGGGCCATAGGTTTCACTAGAGGCTTCTCTCAAGATAGCAAATAGTACGGTGGGTGAACAAATTACTACCGAGCAATTGATAGAAAAGCGCAAAGTTATGACAATATCTAAGGCAATGATCATGAATATAGGCATCATGTCTGTGTCAAGTAGACCGAAACGATTCTGCATCTACTACTATTACTCCACTCATCGACCGCTATCCAGCATGCACCTAGAGTATTAAGTTCATAAAGAACGGAGTAACGCATTAAGTAAGATGACATGATGTAGAGGAATTAACTCTACAATATGATGAAAACCCCATCTTTTTATCCTCGATGGCAACAATACAATACGTGCCTTGCTGCCCCTACTGTCACTAGGAAAGGACACCGCAAGATTGAACCCAAAGCTAAGCACTTCTCCCATTGCAAGAAAAATCAATCTAGTTGGCCAAACCAAACCGATAGTTCAAAGAGAATTACAAAGATATCAAATCATGCATAAAAGAATTCAGAGAAGATTCAAATAATATTCATAGATAAGCTGATCATAAATCCACAATTCATAGGATCTCGTCAAACACACGGCAAAAAAGTATTACATCGAATAGATCTCCAAGAACATGGTATTGAGAATCAAAGAGAGTGAAGAAGCCATCTAGGTACTAGCTATGGACCCATAGGTCTGTGGTAAACAACTCACGCTTCATCGGAAGGGCAATAGAGTTGATGTAGAAGCCCTCCATGATCGAATCCCCCTCCGGCAGGGTGCCGGAAAAGGTCCCTAGATGGGATCTCACAGGTACAGAAGGTTGCGGCGGTGGAGAAGTGTTTTCATGAATGTCTCTGGTGGTTTGGGGATATTTGGGAATATATAGGCGGAAGAATTAGGTCAGGAGGGTCACGGCGGGCCCACAAGGGTGGGGGCCGCGCCCTCTACCCTTGTGGCCGCCTCGTGGCTCCTCCGACTTCATCTCCAAGTCTCCTAGTTGTCTTCTGGTCCAAGAAAAATCATCGCGAAGGTTTCATTCCATTTGGTATTCCTTTTTTGCGAAACTCAAAAACAAGGAAAAAAACAGAAACTGACACTGGGCTCTAGGTTAATAGGTTAGTCCCAAAAATAATATAAAATAGCATATTAATGCATATAAAACATCCAAAACAGATAATATAATAGCACCAACACCACCACTTCCTAGTAGTCTATAGAATCATATTCTTGTGTGTATCTGTTGCTGCTAACCATGACAGGATCACAAGTGGACGAGACTGACTGGAAGAACATGACGAACAAGGCGTTAGATGATAAATTTCAGCAAATGATGAGTGAAGAAATGCAAGATGTGCTGAACAGATTAAGAGGCCATGGAGAGGATAGAAGACATTGAGAAGATATTCGAAACAAAGCTAGATTACAAGTTTAATGAATTACTAGCGCGTCTTCCATAACCTCCACCGGCTGCACTTGTCGCACCTCTGCAACGACGACGACGACAATAACATCGTCGCCTTCCAAATCAAGTGGGACGAGCCATGTGCGTTCCCCTTGAGCCCGGCCAAACTTCTGGTGCCGTTGCACCTACTTTAGATGCTTCTATGGCTCATGCTTCTACCAAGGAGAACGATTACAAGGGTGATTACGAGGATGAGGTTGATCAAAATCAGAGCTACGTGCAGCCACCAGCACCACCAGGTCATCCACATGCCAATAATCGCAATGGTAGGGCTGCACCACCACCTCAGGTACAAGATAATGACCATATCCCAAAACTAAAATTGAAAATTTCATATTTTGAGGGTAGATACATTTTTGATACATATCTTACTTGGGAGTTAGAAACTGAACAACGTTTTACTGTTGGGGAACGTAGCATGCAATTTCAAAAAATTTCCTACGATCACGCAAGATCTATCTAGGAGATGCATAGCAACGAGAGGGGGAGAGTGTGTCCACGTACCCTCGTAGACCGAAAGCGGAAGCGTTAGTATAACGCGGTTGATGTATTCGAACATCTTCACCATCCAACCGATCTAGTACCAAACGTAATGCACCTCCGAGTTCAGCACACGTTCAGTTCGATGACGTCCCTCGAACTCTTGATCCAGCAGAGGGTCGAGGGAGAGTTTCGTCAGCACGATGGTGCAGTGACGGTGATGGTGATGTGATCCACGCAGGGCTTCGCCTAAGCACTACGACGCTATGACCGGAGGAGTAAACTGTGGAGGGGGCACTGCACATGGCTAAGAGAACAATTGATGTTGTGTGTTCTAGCGGTGCCCCCCACATATATATAGGTGGGAGAGGGAGAGGGGCTGCAAGGGGCGCCCAAGTAGGATTAATCCTACTTGGGCGCCTCCTCCAAGTCGGCCTCCCACCTTCCATATCCATAGGAGGGGGAAGGAAAGAGAGGGGGAGGGGAAGGAAAGGGGGAGGTCGAGTCCTCCCCTTTCCTTCTCCCTTCCCTTCCTTTCCTTCTCCTCCTATTTGGCCTATAGGGGGCGCACCAGCCCCTTTTGGGCTGGTCTGTCGAACTCTTCGCCCATTAGGCCCATATAGCTTGCCGGGGGTTGCCCGGAACCCCTTCCGGTGACCCGATACGTACCCGGTACCCCCAGAACACTTCCGGTGTCCGAATACCATCGTCCTATATATGAATCTTTACCTCTCGACCATTTAGAGACTCCTCGTCATGTCCGTGATCTCATCTGGGACTCCTAACAACATTCGGTCACCAAATCACATAACTCATATAATACAAAATTGTCATCGAACGTTAAGCGTGCGGACCCGGGTTCGAGAACAATGTAGACATGACCAAGACACCTCTCCGGTCAATAACCAACAGCGCAACCTGGATGCTCATATTGGTTCCCACATATTCTACAAAGATCTTTATCGGTCGTACCGTAATGACAACATACGTTATTCCCTTTGTCATCGGTATGTTACTCTCCCGAGATTCAATCGTCGGTATCTCCATATCTAGTTCAATCTTGTTACCGGCAAGTCTCTTTACTCGTTCCGTAATGCATCATCCCACAACTAACTCATTAGTCACATTGCTTGCAAAGCTTATTATGATGGGCATTACCGAGAGGGCCCAGAGATACCTCTCCGATACTCGGAGTGACAAATCCTAATCTCGATCAATGCCAACCCAACAAACACCTTCGGAGATACCTGTAGAGCATCTTTATAATCACCCAGTTACGTTGTGACGTTTGATAGCACACAAGGTATTCCTCCAGTATTCAAGAGTTGCATAATCTCATAGTCAAAGTAATATGTATAAGTCATGAAGAAAGTAATAGCAATAAAACTTAACGGTCAATATGCTAAGCTAACGGATGGGTCTTGTCCATCACATCATTCTCCTAATGATGTGATCCCGTTCATCAATTGACAACACATGTCTATGGTTAGGAAACTTAACCATCTTTGATTAACGAGCTAGTCTAGTAGAGGCTTACTAGGGACAGTGTGTTTTCTCTATGTATCCACACATGTATCAAGTTTCCGAATAATACAATTATAGCATGAATAATAAACATTTATCATGATATAAGGAAATATAAAATAACAACTTTATTATTGCCTCTAGGGCATATTTCCTTCAGTCTCCCACTTGCACTAGAGTCAATAATCGAGTTCACATCGCCATGTGATTTAACACCAGTAGTTCACATCACCATGTGATTAACACCTATAGTTCGCATCGCCATGTGACAAACACCCAAAGGGTTTACTAGAGTCAGTAATCTAGTTCACATCGCTATGTGATTAACACCCAAAGAGCACTAAGGTGTGATCATGTTTTTCTTGTGAGAGAAGTTTAGTCAACGGGTCTGCCACATTCAGAGCCGTATGTATTTTCCAAATTTTCTATGTCTACAATGCTCTGTATGGAGCTACTCTAGCTAATTGCTCCCTCTTTCAATATGTATCCAGATTGAGACTCAGAGTCATCTGGATCGGTGTAAAAGCTTGCATCAACGTATATCTTTTACGACGAACTCTTTATCACCTCCATAACCGAGAAATATTTCCTTAGTCCTCTTAGGTAACTAAGGATAACATTGACCGCTGTCCAGTGATCCACTCCTGGATCACTATCGTACCCCCTTGCCAAACTCAAGGCAAGGTACACAATAGGTCTGGTACATAGCATAGCATACTTTATAGAACCTATGGCTGAGGCATAGGGAATGACTTTCATTCTCTTTCTATTTTCTGCCGTGGTCGGGTTTTGAGTCTTACTCAACTTTACACCTTGCAATACAAGCAAGAACTCCTTGTTTGACTGTTCCATTTTGAACTACTTCAAAATCTTGTCAAGGTATGTACTCATTGTAAAATCTTATCAAGCGTCTTGATCATCTCTATAGATCTTGATGCCCAATATGTAAGCAGCTTCACCGAGGTCTTTCTTTGAAAAACTCCTTTCAAACACTCCTTTATGCTTTCCAGAAAATTCTACATCATTTTTGATCAACAATATGTCATTCACATATACTTATCAGAAAGGATGTAGTGCTCCCACTCACTTTCTAGTAAATACAGGCTTCACCGCAAGTCTGTATAAAACTATATGCTTTGATCAACTCATCAAAGTGTATATTCCAACTCCGAGATGCTTGCACCAGTCCATAGATGGATCGCTGGAGTTTGCACACTTTGTTAGCACCTTTAGGATTGACAAAACCTTCTGGTTGCATCATATACAACTCTTCTTTAAAAAATCCATTAAGGAATGCAGTTTTGACATCCATTTGCCAGATTTCATAAAATGTAGCAATTGCTAACATGATTCGGACAGACTTAAGCATCGCTACGAGTGAGAAAATCTCATCGTAGTCAACACCTTGAACTTGTCGAAAACCTTTTGCGACAAGTCGAGCTTTGTAGATAGTAACACTACCATCAGCGTCCGTCTTCCTCTTGAAGATCCATTTATTCTCAATGGCTTGCCGATCAACGGGCAAGTCCACCAAATCCACACTTTGTTCTCATACATGGATCCTATCTCAGATTTCATGGCCTCAAGCCATTTATCGGAATCTGGGCTCATCATCGCTTCCTCATAGTTCGTAGGTTTGTCATGGTCTGGTAACATGACTTCCAGAACAGGATTACCGTACCACTCTGGTGCGGAACGTGCTCTGGTTGACCTACGAGGTTCGGTAGTAATTTGATCTGAAGTTTCATCATCATTATCATTCGCTTCCTCTCCAGTTGGTGTAGGCATCACGGGAACGGTTTTCGGTGATGAGCTACTATCCAATTCGAGAGAAGGTACAATTACCTCATCAAGTTCTACTTTCCTCCCACTCACTTCTTTCGAGAGAAACTGCTTCTCTAGAAGGGATCCATTCTTAGCAACAAATATCTTGCCTTCGGATCTGTGATAGAAGGTGTACCCAACAGTTTCTTTTGGGTATCCTATGAAGACGCACTTCTCTGATTTGGGTTCGAGCTTATCAGGCTGAAGCTTTTTCACATAAGCATCGCAACCCCAAATTTTAAGAAACGACAACTTAGGTTTCTTGCCAAACCATAGTTCATACGGTGTCGTCTCAACGCATTTAGATGGTTCCCTATATAACGTGAATGCAGCTGTCTCTAATGCATAACCCGAAAATGAAAGTGGTAAATCGGTAAGAGACATCGTAGATCGCACTAAATCTAATAAAGTACGGTTACGACGTTCGGACACACCATTACGCTGTGGTGTTCCAGGTGGCATGAGTTGTGAAACTTTTCCACATTGTTTTAAATGAAGGGCAAACTCGTAACTCAAATATTCGCCTCCATGATCAGATCGTAGAAACTTTATTTTCTTGTTACGATGATTCTCCACTTCACTCTGAAATTCTTTGAACTTTTAAAATGGTTCAGACTGGTGTTTTATTAAGTAGATATACCTATATCTACTCAAATCATCTGTGAAGGTCAGAAAATAACGATACCCGCCGCGAGCCTCAACACTTATCGGACCGCATACATCGTTATGTATTATTTCCAATAAGTCACTGGCTCGCTCCATTGTTCCGGAGAACGGAGTTTTAGTCATCTTGCCCATGAGGCATGGTTCGCAAGTATCAAATTATTCATAATCAAGTGATTCCAAAATCCCATCTGCATGGAGTTTCTTCATGCGTTTTACACCAATATGACCTAAACGGCAGTGCCACAAATATGTTGCACTATCATTATCAACTTTGCATCTTTTGGCATCAATATTATGAATATGTGTATCACTATGATCAAGATTCAATAAACCATTTATATTGAGTGTATGACCACAGAAGATTTTATTCATGTAAATAGAATAACAATTATTCTTTGACGTAAATGAATAACCGTATTGCAATAAACATGATCCAATAATCTTCATGCTCAACGCAAACACCAAATAAAATTTATTTTAGGTTCAACACTAATCCCGAAGGTAAAGGGAGTGTGCAATGGTGATCTTATCAACCTTGGAATCACTTCCAACACACATCGTCACCTTGCCATTAACTAGTCTCTATTCATTTTGTAACTCTTGTTTCGAGTTACTAATCTTAGCAACTGAACCGGTATCAAATACCCTGGGGTTGCTATGAACACTAGTAAAGTACATATCAATAACATGTATATCAAATATACCTTTGTTCACTTTGCCATCTTTCTTATCCGCAAGTATTTGGGGTAGTTCCGCTTCCAGTGACCATTCCCATTGCAGTAGAAGCACTTATTTTCAGGCTTAGGTCTAGCTTTGGGCTTCTTCATGGGAGTGGCAACTTGTTTGTCATTCTTCTTGAAGTTCCCTTTTCTTTTCCTTTGCCTTTTTTCTTGAAACTAGTGGTCTTGTTAACCATCAACACTTGATGCTATTTCTTGATTTCTACCTTCGCCGATTTCAGCATCGCGAAGAGCTTGGGAATCATTTTTCGTTATCCCTTGCATATTATAGTTCATCACGAAGTTCTAGTAACTTGGTGACAGTGACTAGAGAACTCTGTCAATCACTATCTTATCTAGAAGATTAACTCCCACTTGATTCAAGCGATTGTAGTACCCAGGCATTCTGAGCATATGCTCACTAGCTGAGCTATGCTCCTCCATCTTGTAGGCCAAGTACTTGTCAGAGGTCTCATACCTCTTAACACGGGCATGTGTCTGAAATACCAATTTCAACTCTTGGAACATCTCATATGCTCCGTGGGTTCAAAACGTTTTTGAAGTCCCGGTTCTAAGCCGTAAAGCATGGTGCACTAAACTATCAAGTAGTCATCATATCGAGCTTGTCAAAGGTTCATAACGTTGGCATCTGCTCCTGCAATAGTTCTGTCACCTAGCGGCGCATCAAGGACATAATTCTTCTGTGCAGCACTGAGGATAATCCTCAGATCAAGGACCCAGTCCGCATCATTCCTACTATCATCTTTCAACTTAGTTTCTCTAGGAACATAGCAAAAATAAAACATGGAGCTAAACACGAGCTATTGATCTACAACATATATATGCAAATAGTATCAGGACTAAGTTCATGATAAATTAAGTTCAATTAATCATATTACTTAAGAACTCCCACTTAGATAGACATCCCTCGAGTCATCTAAATGATCATGTGATCCATATCAACTAAACCATGTCTGATCATAACGTGAGATGGAGTAGTTTTCAATGGTGAACATCTCTATGTTGATCATATCTACTATATGATTCACGTTCAACCTTTCGGTCTCCGGTGACCCGATATGTACCCGGTAGCCCCAGAACACTTCCGGTGTCAGGATGCCATCGTCCTATATATGAATCTTTACCTCTCGGCCATTTTGAGACTCCTCGTCATGTCCGTGATCTCATCCAGGACTCCAAACAACATTCAGTCACCAAATCACATAACTCATATAATACAAAATCGTCATCGAACGTTAAGCGTGTGGACCCTACGGGTTCGAGAACTATGTAGACATGACCGAGACACCTCTACAGTCAATAACCAACAGCGGAACCTGGATGCTCATATTGGTTCCCACATATTCTACGAAGATCTTTATCAGTCGTACCGTAATGACAACATACGTTATTCCCTTTGTCATCGGTATGTTACTTGCCCGAGATTCGATCGTCGGTATCTCCTTACCTAGTTCAATCTTGTTACCGGCAAGTCTCTTTACTCGTTCCGTAATGCATCATCCCACAACTAACTCCTTAGTCACATTGCTTGCGGGGCTTATTATGATGTGCATTACCGAGAGGGCCCAAAGATACCTCTCCGATATTCGGAGTGACAAATCCTAATCTCGATCTATGCCAACTGATAACCCACAAGTATAGGGGATCACAACAGTTTTCGAGGGTAGAGTATCAACCCAAATTTATTGATTCGACACAAGGGGAGCCAAAGAATATTCTCAAGTATTAGCAGTTGAGTTGTCAATTCAACCACACCTGAAAGACTTAATATCTGCAGCAAAATATTTAGTAGCAAAGTAGTATGGAAGTAACGGTAACGGTGGCAAAAGTAACAGTAATAGTTTTTGTAGCAATCGTAACCGTGGCAACGGAAAAGTAACTAAGCAAAGATCAATATGTGAAAAGCTCGTAGGCAATGGATCAATGATGGATAATTATGTCGGATGCGATTCCTCATGCAACAGTTATAACATAGGGTGACACAGAACTAGCTCCAGTTCATCAATGTAATGTAGGCATGTATTCCGAATATAGTCATACGTGCTTATGGAAAAAACATGCATGACATCTTTTGTCCTACCCTCCCGTGGCAGCGGGGTCCTATTGGAAACTAAGGGATATTAAGGACTCCTTTTAATAGAGTACCGGACCAAAGTATTAACACTTAGTGAATACATGAACTCCTCAAACTACGGTCATCACTGGGAGTGGTCCCGATTATTGTCACTTCGGGGTTGCCGGATCGTAACACATAGTAGGTGACTATTGACTTGCAAGATAGGATCAAGAACTCACATATATTCATGAAAACATAATAGGTTCAGATATGAAATCATGGCACTCGGGCCCTAGTGACAAGCATTAAGCATAGCAAAGTCATAGCAACATCAATCGTTGAACATAATGGATACTAGGGATCAAACCCTAACAAAACTAACTCGATTACATGGTAAATCTCATCCAACCCATCACCGTCCAGCAAGCCTACGATGAGATTATTCACGCACGGCGGTGAGCATCATGAAATTTGTGATGGAGGATGGTTGATGATGACGACGGCGACGGATTCCCCTCTTCGGAGCCTGAACCGGACTCCAGATCAGCCCTCCCGAGGAAATTAGGGCTTGGCGGCGGCTCTGTATCGTAAAACGCGATGAATCCTTCTCTCTGATTTTTTTCTCCCCGAACGTGAATATATGGAGTTGGGGTTGGGGTCGGTGGAGTCCCAGGGGGACCACGAGGCAGGGGGCGCGCCCTGCACCCTCGTGGACAGGGTGTGGGCCCCCTGATGCTGATTCGTTCGCTAGGATTTTTTATTAATTCCAAAACGTATCTCCGTGGATTTTCAGGTCATTCCGAGAACTTTTATTTCTGCACAAAAATAACGCCATGGCAGTTCTGCTGAAAACAACGTCAGTCCGGCTTAGTCCCATTCAAATCATGCAAGTTAGAGTCCAAAACAAGGGCAAGAGTGTTTGGAAAAGTAGATACGTTGGAGACGTATCAACTCCCCCAAGCTTAAACCTTTGCTTGTCCTCAAGCAATTCAGTTGACAAACTGAAAGTGATAAAGAAAAACTTTTACAAACTCTGTTTCATCTTGTTGTTGCAAATATGTAAAGCCAGCATTCAAGTTTTCAGCAAAGATTATGAACTAACCATATTCACAATAACATTTAGGTCTCATATTTACTCATATCAATGGCATAATCAACTAGCGAGCAATAATAATAACTCTCGGATGGCAACACTTTCTCAAAACAATCATAACATGATATAACAAGATGGTATCTCTTTAGCCCTTTCTGAGACCGCAAAACATAAATGCAGAGCACCCCTGAAGATCAAGGACTAACTAGACATTGTAATTCATGGTAAAAGAGATCCGGTCACAGTCATACTCAATGTAAATTAATAGCAATGCATGCAAATGACAGCGGTGCTCTCCAACTGGTTCTTTTTAATAAGAGGATGATGACTCAACATAAAAGTAAATAGATAGGCCCTTCGCAGAGGGAAACAGGGATTTGCAGAGGTGCCAGAGCTCGAGTTTTGAAACAGGGATAAATAATATTTTGAGTGGCATACTTTCATTGTCAACATAACAACCAAGAGATCTCGATATCTTCCATGCTACACACATTATAGGTGGTTCCCAAACAGAATGGTAAAGTTTATACTCCCCCACCACCAACAAACATCAATCCATGCCTTGTCCGAAACAACGGGTGGCTCCAACGAACAACAATCCTGGGGGAGTTCTGTTTGCAATTATTTTGATTTGAGCATGGGACTGGGCATCCCGGTTACCGGCCATTTTCTCGTGAGTGATGAGTAGAGTCCACTCATCGTGAGAATAACCCACCTAACATGGAAGATATAGACAACCCTAGTTGATACATGAGCTATTCGAGCATACAAAACAGAATTTCATTTGAAGGTTTAGAGTTTGGCACATACAAATTTACTTGGAACGGCAGGTAAATACCGCATATAGGAAGGTATGGTGGACTCATATGAAATAACATTGGGGTTTTAGGAAGTGGATGCACAAGCAGTATTCCCGCTTAGTACAAGTGAAGACTAGAAAGAGACTGGGAAGCGACCAACTAGAGAGCGACAACAGTCATGAACATGCATTAAGATTAATCAACAATGAGTGCAAGCATGAGTAGGATATAAATCACCATGAACATAAATATCGTGGAGGCTATGTTGATTTTGTTTCAACTACATGCGTGAACATGTGCCAAGTCAAGCCACTCGAATCGTTTGAAGGAGGATACCACCCTATCATACCGCATCACAACCATTTTAATAACATGTTGGCACGCAAGGTAAACCATTATAAGCTCCTAGCTAATTAAGCATGGCATGAGCAACTATAATCTCTAATTGTCATTGCAAACATGTTTCATTCATAATAGGCTGAATCAGGAACGATGAACTAATTATATTTACAAAAAACAAGATAGGTCGAGTTCATACCAGCTTCTCTCATCTCAATTGGTCCATCATATATCGACATTATTGCCTTTCACTTGCACGACCGAATGGTGTGGATAATAATAATAGTGCACGTGCATTGGACTAAGCTGGAATCTGCAAGCATTTAATACAAGGGAGAAGACAAGGTAATATGGCCTCTTGGTTAAATCAACAATAATGCATATGAGAGCCACACAACATTTTCATCATGGTATTCTCCTCTCGACCCCCAAAAAATAAGAAGAGAAATAAAACTATTTACACGGGAAAGCTCCCAACAAGCAAAAGAAGAACAAGAAATCTTTTTGGGTTTTCTTTTGATTACTACTACTACAGGCATGGAAAGTAAACTAGCTGAAAGCTACAACTAATTTTTTTGTTTTTCTTAAGGTTTTTCAAACACACAAAAAGAAGGCTTAGAAAAGAAAATAAACTAGCATGGATAGTACAATGAAAAAGTATGAGTACCGACAACTAGAATGAGTGTGTGAACATGAATGTAATGTCGGTGAGAAATACGTACTCCCCCAAGCTTAGGCTTTTGGACTAAGTTGGTCTATGGCCACTCCTGGCCTGGCGGATATCCAAAGTTGTATAGCTGGGGTCGTACTGAGATGCAGCAGCTACTGGCACAAGAGCTGCAGCTTGGAGGCGAGCTGCCTCCGTCATCCTCTCATGCTCGTTCGCCTCCTCCCTGGTTATAACATATCTCCTTTTTGCCTGAAAGTTAAAGAAAGTAGGAGCAGGGAGGGAAACATGGACAGTGCGCCTTCTGTCAAAGATTAGTCAGTACTGGAGGAACTGTTCATTCCTCTCAAGAAACTGATGGCGAACCATAGCACTATAATCTAAATAAGCAGGAGGCAACTTCATATCATTTTCATGTATGGGTACACCAAGATAATTAGCTACATGAGTTGCATAAATTCCACCAAACAAATCTCCACTTGTACCGTTAAGATGCAACCTTGGTGCAACAATGGCCCCCAAGTTATATTGTTTATCACCTAATACCGCACTTTTGAGGACACAAAGATCTGGAACGCACATGTGACAAGCCTCATCTTTATCGTTAATGCATCTACCTATAAAGAGTGCAAAATAATGTATGGAAGGGAAATGAATGCTCCCTATGGTAGCTTGTGTGATTTCTCTAGATTCCCCCACAGTGATACTAGCAAGAAAGTCTTTATATTCAGATTTGCGAGGTTCACTAACATTGCCCCACTGCGGGAGTTTACAAGCAGTATTAAAATCTTCTAGGTCCATGGTATATGATTTATCATAAAGATCAAATAAAACAGTGTGAGAATTGCGCGAGGATGTAAACTTAAACCTCCTCACAAAGGAATCAGTTATGTAGTAGTATTGTGAGCACTTATAGGACACGAAGTCCTCAAGATCAGCATTACGCACATACGCGTCAAATTCATCCTTGATACCTGCTTGGACCATAAACTCCTCTGACGGCCATTCACAAGGCCACACTTGAGCTTCCCTCGGTGGTTCGTCGTCTGACTCACGTATCGCGAGCCTTGGTCCTTGCTTCCTTGAGGAACCACCTTGGTACATTTTCCTAAACATTTTTCCTTCTCTGAAAAATTTCTGAAATTTTTAGTTACTCAAAATAAAAGTGAACCAAACTCAACAAGATTGATAGCAACTACTCCCATAAGTTCCTAGAGGCTATATCATGCATTAAAACTACTTCGGACCACATAAATTTGACATGCAAGCTCAAAAATAGGATCACCTTAGCAGCAAAAATTTGCAATAAATAAAGCACTAGAACAAAAACTAATTGGACCATTGGAGGAGTCACATATCGAAGAACAATCTCCCCAAACAGTTTTGTGAATGGAGCTTTGAGCAAAGAGATCGAAAATGGCAGCAAGATGAGCTAGAACACGGGTTTGAGCTATGGGAGGATTTTTCTGGAGGAAGACGAAGTGAGTGGGTGCTGGAATAAGTGGAGGGGGTCCACGTGGGGCCCACGAGGCAAGGGGGCGCACCCCAGGGGGGTGTGCGCGCCATGTGCCCTCGTGGCCAGATGGTGGGTCCCCCTGGTGTGTTCTCAGTGCCAGATATTCTTAAATATTCTACAAAAAATCATATTTCATTTTCAGGACGTTTGGAGAACTTTTATTTTCGGGGTATTTTTTATTACAAGGATAATTCAGAAAACAGACAGAAAATACTATTTTTGCTTTATTTAATCTAAATAACAGAAAGTAAAAGGAGGGTGCAGAGAGTTGTGCTTTCTAACTTCATCCATCTCGTGCTCATCAAAAGGAATCCACTAACAAGGTTGATCAAGTCTTGTTAACAACTCTTTCCGAATCGCATGAAACCAGAGAATTTTCGAATAACACTAGGTTACATCAACGGGGATATGCATGTCCCCAACAATAAGAATATCATATTTCTTCTTGACAGTAGGGAGGGGGAATTCAAAACCTCCAATAGTAATCGTTGAAATTTTTCCAATTGAATTGATAATATGGTCTTGAGATTGTTTCCTCGGAAAGTGTACCGTATGCTCATTACCATTAACATGTAAAGTGACATTGCCTTTGTTGCAATCAATAACAGCCCCTGCGGTATTAAAAAAGGGTCTACCAAGGATAATAGACATACTATCGTCCTCGGGAATATCAAGAATAACAAAGCTCGTTAAAATAGTAACGTTTGCAACCACAGTAGGCACATCCTCACAAATACCAATAGGTATAGCAGTTGATTTATCGGCCATTTGCAAGGATATTTCAGTAGGTGTCAACTTATTCAAATCAAGTATACGATATAAATAGAGAGGCATGACACTAACACCGGCTCCAAGATCACATAAAGCAGTTTTAACATAGTTTCTTTTAATGGAGCATGGTATAGTTGGTACTCCTGGATCTCCTAGTTTCTTAGGTATTCCACCTTTAAAAGTATAATTGGCAAGCATGGTGGAAATTTCAGCTTCCGATATCTTTCTTTTATTTGTAACAATATCTTTCATATACTTAGCATAAGGATTCATTTTAAGCATATTAGTCAAACGCATATGCAAGAAGATAGGTCTAATCATTTCAGCAAAGCGCTCAAAATCCTCATCATCCTTTTTCTTGGATGGTTTAGGAGGAAAAGGCATGGGTTTCTGAACCCATGGTTCTCTTCCTTTACCGTGCTTCCTAGCAACAAAGTCTCTCTTGTCATAACGTTGATTCTTTGATTGTGTGTTATCAAGATCAGCAGCAGGTTCAATCTCTACATCATTGTTATTGCTAGGTTGAGCATCATTATGAACATCATCATTAACATTATCACTAGGTTCATGTTCATTACCAGATTGTGTTTCAGCATCAGAAATAGAAATATCATTGAGATTCTCACGTGTGTCAACAACAGGTTCACTAGAAGCATGCAAAGTCCTATCATTTTTCTTTTTCTTCTTCTTAGAAGGACTAGGTGTATCAACATTAGTTCTTTGAGAATCTTGCTCAACTCTCTTAGGGTAGCCCTCAGGATACAAAGGTTCTTGAGTCGTTCTACCCCCTCTAGTCACAACTCTAACAGCATTATCATTTTTCTTATTATTTAATTCATTGAGCAAATCATCTTGTGCTTTAAGCACTTGTTCTACCTGAGTAGTAACCGTAGAAGCATGTTTACTAATAAGTTTAAGGTCACCTTTAACTCTAGACATATAATCACTCAAGTGTTCAATCATATAAGCATTGCGTTTCAATTGTCTACCAACATAAGCATTGAAGTTTTCTTATTTAACAATAAAATTATTAAACTCATCCAAGCATTGGCTAGCAGACTTATAATGAGAAATATCACCTTCCTCAAATCTATAGAGCGAATTTACCTTTACTACCTGTGTCGGGTTATCAAGACCATGTATTTCTTCAATAGGTGGTAAATTCTTAACATCTTCAGCTTTAATACCCTTTTCTTTCATAGATTTCTTTGCCTCTTGCATATCTTCAGGACAGAGAAATAGAACACCCCTTTTCTTCGGAGTTGGCTTAGGAGTTGGTTCAGGAAGTGTCCAATCGTTATCATTACTCAATATATTATTCAATAGCAATTCAGCTTGCTCAATAGTTCTTTCCCTGAAAACACAACCAGCACAACTATCAATGTGGTCTCTGGAAGCATCGGTTAGTCCATTATAAAAGATATCAAGTATTTCATTTTTCTTGACAGGATGATCAGGGAAAGCATTAAGTAATCAGAGAAGCCTCCCCCAAGCTTGTGGGATACTCTCTTCTTCAATTTGCACAAAATTATATATTTCCCTTAAGGCAGCTTGTTTCTTATAAGCGGGGAAATATTTAGCAGAGAAGTAATAAATCATATCCTGGGGACTACGCACACAACCAGGAGCAAGAGAATTAAACCATGTTTTAGCATCACCCTTTAATGAGAACGGAAATAACTTAAGGATGTAGTAGTAACAAATTTTTTCCTCATGAGTGAATAGGGTGGCTATATCATACAATTTAGTAAGATGTGCCACAATAGTTTCAGATTCATAGCCATAAAAAGGATCAGATTCAACCAAAGTAATTAACTCAGGATCGACAGAGAAATCATAATGCTTATCAGAAATACAGATAGGTGAAGTAGCAAAAGCAGGGTCATATTTCATTCTAGCTTTCAAAGACTTTTCTTTCAGCTTAGCTAACAGTTTCTTAAGATCATATCTATCTTTGCAAGCAAAAAGGTATCTAGCAGTTTCTTCATCCATAACATAACCCTCAGGCACATCAGGCAATTCATATCTAGGGGGAGAATCTTCATCATCACTTTCATGAATATTATCTGTTTCAATAATTTCATTCTCTCTAACCCTAGCAAGTTGTTCATAAAGAAATTCACCTAATGGCACAGTATTATCAAGCATAGAAGTAGTTTCATCATAAGCATCATGCATAGAAGAAGTGGCATCATCAATAACATGCGACATATCAGAATCAATAGCAGGTGTAGGTGTCGCAAGTTTACTCAAAACAGAAGGTGAATCAAGTGCAGAGCTAGATGGCAGTTCCTTACCTCCCCTCGTAGTTGAGGGATAAATCTTGGTTCTTTCATCTTTCAAGTTCCTCATAGTGATCAACAGATATAAATCCCAAGTGACTCAAAGAATAGAGCTATGCCCCCCGACGACGGCGCCAGAAAATAGTCTTGATAACCCACAAGTATAGGGGATCGCAACAGTTTTCGAGGGTAGAGTATTCAACCCAAATTTATTGATTCGACACAAGGGGAGCCAAAGAATATTCTCAAGTATTAGCAGTTGAGTTGTCAATTCAACCACACCATAAAGACTTAATATCTGCAGCAAAATATTTAGTAGCAAAGTAGTATGGAAGTAACGGTAACGATAGCAAAAGTAACAGTAATAGTTTTTGTAGCAATCGTAACAGTGGCAACGGAAAAGTAACTAAGCAAAGATCAATATGTGAAAAGCTCGTAGGAAATGGATCAATGATGGATAATTATGTCGGATGCGATTCCTCATGCAACAGTTACAACATAGGGTGACACGGAACTAGCTCCAGTTCATCAATGTAATGTAGGCATGTATTCCGAATATAGTCATACGTGCTTATGGAAAAGAACTTGCATGACATCTTTTGTCCTATCCTCCCGTGACAGCGGGGTCCTAGTGGAAACTAAGGGATATTAAGGCCTCCTTTTAATAGAGTACCGGACCAAAGCATTAACACTTAGTGAATACATGAACTCCTCAAACTATGGTCATCACCGGGAGTGGTCCCGATTATTGTCACTTCGGGATTGCCGGATCATAACACATAGTTGGTGACTATTGACTTGCAAGATAGGATGAAGAACTCACATATATTCATGAAAACATTATAGGTTCAGATCTGAAATCATGGCACTCGGGCCCTAGTGACAAGCATTAAGCATAGCAAAGTCGTAGCAACATCAGTCTTAGAACATAATGGATACTAGGGATCAAACCCTAACAAAACTAACTCGATTACATGGTAAATCTCATCCAACCCATCACCGTCCAGCAAGCCCTACGATGAGATTACTCACGCACGGCGGTGAGCATCATGAAATTGGTGATGAAGGATGGTTGATGATGACGACGGCGACAGATTCCCCTCTCCGGAGCCCCGAACGGACTCCAGATCAGCCCTCCCTAGAAAGATTAGGGCTTGGCGACGACTCCGTATCGTAAAACGCGATGAATCCTTCTCTCTGATTTTTTTCTCCCCGAACGTGAATATATGGAGTTGGGGTTGAGGTCGGTGGACTTCCAGGGGGCCCACGAGGCAGGGGGGCACGCCCCAAGGGGTGGGCGCGCCCTGCACCCTCATGGACAGGGTGTGGGCCCCCTGATGCTGATTCTTTCGCCAGTATTTTATATTAATTCCAAAATGTATCTCCGTGGATTTTCAGGTCATTGCGAGAACTTTTATTTGTGCATAAAAATAACACCATGGCAGTTCTGCTGAAAACAGCGTCAGTCCGGGTTAGTTCCATTCAAATCATGCAAGTTAGAGTCCGAAATAAGGGCAAAAGTGTTTGGAAAAGTAGATACGTTGGAGACATATCACCAACCCAACAAACACCTTCGGAGATACCTGTAGAACATCTTTATAATCACCCAGTTACATTGTGACATTTGATAGCACACAAGGTATTCCTCCGGTATTCGGGAGTTGCATAATCTCATAGTTAAAGGAATATGTATAAGTCATGAAGAAAGCAATAGCAATAAAACTTAACGATCATTATGCTAAGTTAACAGATGAGTCTTGTCCATCACATCATTCTCCTAATGATGTGATCCCGTTCATCAAATGACAACACATGTCTATGGTTAGGAAACTTAACCATTTTTTATTAACAAGCTAGTCTAGTAGAGGCTTACTAGGGACACTGTGTTTTGTCTATGTATCCGTACATGTATCAAGTTTCCGGTTAATACAATTATAGCATGAATAATAAACATTTATCATGATATAAGGAAATATAAAATAGCAACTTTATTATTGCCTCTAGGGTTTATTTCCTTCATTTACATGTTTATAATATCCTGAGGATAAACGTGTTGCTTTTGCTGTTTGTGTTTTCACTAGTTTTGCTTGTGTTTAGTGGTCTGAACATTGTAGATTATATCATGATCATATCCCAACTACTTGGGCTGCTTTAGAAAATGCTATGTGTCCTCGTTGGGTTTCACCATATTATTAACGTGAATTAATTCAAATTGCAGCGCTTAAAACAAGGAAAAAATGTCGTAGATGAGAATTACTAGTAATTATAAACTCGCATGATTAGATGTGGTATTGTTGAGGATAATGAAGCTACGCTTGCATGGATCATCAAAGTCGACTCCCACGGAAAATGATGACTATCTCATCAAAACATCGGGACACCTTCGCCTCTATCATAAGTTTAACATAAATTTAACCAACAAGACCGACTGCGACGGGAAGAAAAATTATACCACTAAATCTAAAGAAACGCGTGCGTACTACATTATGGAATGAAGAGAGTAGTACTTGACGCATGCATGTCTAGGCAACAATGATTGTGTTACATTGTCGTACTTTTTGTGTTTGAAAATGTAGTTTGTACTAAGTTGTTTCAAAAATCTAACAAGTTTTTTCTCTATCAACTTTGTAGAAGAATATATCAATATCCAAGATACAAAATCAGTATTCATTAGACCTACCATGAGACTTATGTTTATATTTTATTTATCTGATATTATAGATGTTGATAGTTTCTACTATAACCAGTGTCAAACATATTCAATGGTATAATTTTTCTTCCCGCCGCAGTCGGTCTTATTGGTTAAATTTATGGTCAAACTTAAATCTTAAGAAATGCGAACGCACTATATTGTGGAATGAAGGGAGTAGTACTTGGCGCATGCATGTCTAAGCAACAATGATTGTGTTACATTGTTGTACTTTTCGTGTTTGAAAATGTAGTTTGTACTAAGTTGTTTCAAAAATCTAACAAGTTTTTTTCCGACCAAGTTTGTAGAAGAATATATCAAAATCCAAGATACAAAATCAGTATCATTAGACCTACCATGAAACTTATGTCTATATTTTATTTATTTGATAATATAGATGTTGATAGTTTCTACCATAAGCAGTGTCAAAATACACACATTTGACTTTAAAGAAATCTAATATGCACCATATTTTAAAACCGTTGTTATATGAGGTATTGAGACTTTTGTTAAATCTCAGTGGTGGTAGTAGACGTCTAATTTAGTCCTACAAGCACATGAAACTGCACTCATTCAACACATTGCACCTTAATACACCCATTTTTTTCTCTCTCCTGCGTGTTCTTGCAAAAAAAAAACATTCAGTTTTTGCTAGAATATATAGTATTATAAGGGCATCTCTAAAGCAGACCCACAAACCTCCCGTAACGATCCGGGCTGCGTTGTTCGGACCACCGAAACCATCCAACACCATCCTGTATCGATGCAGACGCGATTTCTCCCGTAAAATGGAGACAAACGTGAGGGGAGGGGGTTGCGGAAGTCCGGACTAATCCCACGCATGCTTCTCACCGCCCTGCCCCACCAAAAACCAGTCACCCCACCCCTCCCGCGCTTTCCTCCCGATGCAGGCGCCGCTTAATGCGTCGCATTCATGTGGCCCAGAGCACGTGAAGGCCGACATTGATGTCGCAATGTGACTAGCGAGGGATGAAGGGCGACACTGACCGACGCGACCTCTTGGGAGCCGCCGCTTCAATGAGGACGCAGGTTCCCGAGTAACCAACTCCGACCGATGCGCCGCATTGAAGCGGACCGTCCCTTCGCTTGGGCATCGCTACGGCTATTTGAACCGTGCGCCGCAGATGCATAGAGATGCACCGCCCCCTCCCCGAGCACCGCCCCCTCCCCTTCCTCGTCTCCGTGCCCGAGCCCCCCCCCCCCCCCCCCCCGCTCTTTGACCCAAGCTCCGGCGATGTCGAAGTCGTGATGCTCCGCGCCGACAGGCGGAGTATGTGGAAGCTCCTCCTCCGGCGGTTCTTGGCGCCGCCGCAGACGCTTTCCGGGCCCGTCAGCGTCCACATTGGCCGACTCATCCGCCAAGGAGGAGATCGTCATCTCCTTCAGTGACGAGGAGGACCAGACATCGTCGCCGCAGCCGCATGAGCCACCGCAGGAGCCACCCCGACTCTTCAAGGAGGCCGGTCTGACAGACGAAGATTTTGTCCCTCAAGTGAGATAATGACGAAGCGGTCGCTCCGTTACATGGGGTCGTCGCTGCCATCGTCGGCGCGCATACGCTCCCCACGGCGCCACTGCGTCAACCCCGAGCGGGCATCCACACTCCTGCCGCTGAAGAAGGAGCCGGCCTCGCCCCGGCACAACCGCGGCGTCAGATTCGCCGCGTGAAGGAGGAGCCGGCCTCGCCCCCGCACCACCACACCATAGTGTCTAGATCGGATGTCGCGTGAAGGAGGTGCTTGCGTCCCCGCCGCGCAGCCAGTACGGCAGCATCGACGCGCCTCTCGCCTCGTGCCGCCACCGCCTCGACGTCAAGGAGGAGCGGCGCCCGTGATCAAGAAGGTGCGGGGGTGCCTCCTCTACTACCTCGGTGATCCCTCGAGCGTTGTCGTGTCTGAGAAGGAGCGCGCGGCTCGACAGTAGGAGCGGTATAACCGGCGCAATGCCACTCGTCGCTCCACGTTCACCAAGAGCGACGTGGTGCCGAACTGGGTCGACCACAATGACCCAGACCTCGCCACCGGACCGCTCTATGACCACCACCAGGCGTCGCGGCCGCCTTGACGGCGAGCTCACCAAGATCGGCGAGGAGTGGTCTCTTTGGCGGAAAGGCCGCCGCCAGGGCTCCGAAGGCCACGTCGGCAGTGGTCGCGGAGGCACTCCGCATGGCGCAGCAGGAGGCAGAGCGGCTGCTCCGCGAGCAGCAGGCAGCCGTCGGACAAGGCTGTCGCATCCCTCATGCCTTACCGCCGCTGGAGGGACCACGACGACGATGACAGCACCGACGGAGACGGCGGTGCCGCTTGGCGGGGTGGCCACACGTACGAGGTGGTCGTCCGATATAGGGTTTATGTTGTTTTCCTTGTTTTTAGTTAAAAGGTCGAAATATCGACCTTTTTATATAAATTATAATTGAACTTGAATGAAATCCGTCTGGTTTGATCAAATTTTGTGAGGTTGGTTTGAATTGTTGGCCGGATGTATGCGGCTAGCGTTGGATGTCGTCCTCCCGCATCCGTGTCTGATGACTAGTCCCCCTCTATCCATGGACGGATGCGGAGGAAATTTACGGGTTGCCGCTGCAGATGCTCTAATTAGCAAAAATGAATATATATCCGACAGGAAGTGCAATAAGATTTTATTTATTTTTCCAAAACATAATAATTATTGGGAGTTTTACTAGCCCAGTGGATTTTCCATCCCTGTCCTTCAACCTGCGGTTTCGCTGGCCGCTGGTGCTTAACCAGTAGCCAGTGCATAACTTTAACCTTCCACGGAGAAACGCAGGAAAAGGGTAAATCGGCACGGATGGATAATTCAAAGGTGGACGACGTGTGTGAATCTGTAACATCCTGCGCCCCCGTCCGCCCATGTGGGCGCGTAGGAATGAACCTTTGGTGCGTAGTGACCATAGACGTCGATCGCACAAACAATTTGGAACGCCAAGACCAAGTGGCAACGTCAAAAAAGAAGAGAAAAATGAGCAAGTGGCACTAGTCGTCGCCTGCGAGCGAATGTGCGATGGCCGATCGATGGGCCGAGCCGAATGCATGGACGACTTTCGGCTGGCACAAGGGAATCGCGTACGGCGTACGTACTCCCGGCTAGGATGGTTCCGTGTACATCTACGTGTACCTGTTTCCTCAGACGGCAACAACCATGGCTGCGAGCGCACGACGTTGACGTTGGAACCTTCGAACACATCGATCGACGACGGAGACAGAGGTATAAACAAGGCGACGCGGACCTGGCCGTGGCCAGGCCTAGGACTCGGCTGCGTCTACGGCATGTGCGTGCGGCGGCCGTCGCGGGTTTCCGTTGGCGCTGCGGTGAACGTCGTCGGTCTCCGGTTTACACAGAGAGAGAGCGCGCGGTCAATCGGAGGCTGCATGCACGTGCATCCACCTACGTAACTTGTGTGGATTTGCTCATTCATATGGCTGCCTTGCATATTTCGGGGTTAAAGTAACGTGTCAAGTGGCCGTATGTGGTTATCCATTTATCCGGGCAGGTCGTTTTTCTTTCTTTTGAGAGAACGTACAGCTCTACCTCTACTAGTACTACGCAACTACGCAGGCGAGAGACGAATATGCAATACGGACGGGAGATCATGTATACTTAGTACGTGTGTCCGATGGCTCTTTCTTTTTTAACTTTAGTACAAAGTTGTACTCCCTTCGTTCCAAAACAGATGACCCAACTTTATACTAATTTTACAAAGTTGGGTCATCTATTTTGAAATGAAGAGTAAAGTTAGTACAAAGTTGGGTTATTTATTTTGGAACGGAGGGAATACTACTAAAATGAAGACACCTATTTTGACATGGAGGGGTACAGTTTTTCCTCTGAAAGTCTAAACCATATACTCTCTTCGTCTTGAATTAGTTGTTTTATATTTATCTAGATACGGATGTATTTAGACACATTTTAGTGTCTATATCTAGACAAATCTATGACAACTAATTTGGGATGAAGGTAATATTAAGTGCATCTCCAAGGCTAATCCCTAAACGTACCCTGAGTGTCCTTTTTTGGTCAATTGGATGCCTGGACACTCCCAAAGCTCCCGTAAGTAGGTTACAGTTTACGAGAAAAATGATGGTTGAACCGTCCGCGAACCGATAAGAGTCCCACTGAATTACAAAAGTTGACAAAAATGATACAAACACTACAATGCGAACATGTACTGGAGCTTTGAGGGTCTTCTTTGAAGATGCCTGTCGGTGTCAAAACCGGCGGATCTCGAGTAGGGGGTCCCGAACTGTGCGTCTAAGGCGGATGGTAACAGGAGGCGGGGGACACGATGTTTACCCAGGTTCGGGCCCTCTCGATGGAGGTAATACCCTACTTCCTGCTTGATTGATCTTGATGATATGAGTATTACAAGAGTTGATCTACCACGAGATCGTAGAGGCTAAACCCTAGAAGCTAGCCTTTGTCCTACGGACTAAACCCTCCGGTTTATATAGACACCGGAGGGGGCTAGGGTTACACAGAGTCGGTTACAAGGGAGGAGATCTACATATCCGTATTGCCAAGCTTGCCTTCCACGCCAAGGAGAGTCCCATCCGGACACGGGACGGAGTCTTCAATCTTGTATCTTCATAGTCCAACAGTCCAGCCAAAGGATATAGTCCGGCTGTCCGAGGACCCCCTAATCCAGGAATCCCTCAGTAGCCCCCGAACCAGGCTTCAATGATGATGAGTCCGGCGTGCAGATTGTCTTCGGCATTGCAAGGCGGGTTCCTCTCCAAGTCCTGAGTACCTATCGAGTAGTGTCCGGCTTCCCATGAATGTTGCACTCCTCGGCTTCTGCACCTAATAATGACTATCCTCCATGTGTCGAGCGAATGCAAGACGGGGTATTTTTGCACTTGCCACCCTAACCATGTGAGTAAATCGTCTATTTAAGGGACCGGGGATCCTCAGATCCAGATCACACCATCCTCCCTCAGCGAGTATCCATCGGAGCGCGCTCGGAAAAATCCATCCTATCATGGCCGGTCGTCGCAGCTCCTCCTCTCGCTCCCATAGCTCTAAGCCAGGCGACTGGAAGAAGTGTTCCGTTTCCCACAACAGTTAGTAGAGTTACAGACCCAGGTGTTTCTTCCTCCTGCGTATATGGTCCCCGTCCGAGCTGGACTAGACAATTACAATGGTGGGGAACAAGCGGGGAGCTTTCCCAACCCGTCTATGGGGGAGCGGGTATGCCTTGTCCCGTACTTGTTAAGGGGACTTGGATTTCCAATCCATCCGTTCCTCCGCGGGCTCCTGGAGGTCTACGGCCTCCAGCTGCATAATTTTACTCCTGCCTCCATATTACACATCGCAGCTATGTCGCCCTTTGCGAGCTGTTTTTGGGCCGTCAAGCTCATTTCGAGCTATGGAAGAGGCTATTCTACCTCGTACCCCGTACACAGGAGGGTTCGATATATCAAGTGGGCGGAGCCGAGATATGGCGCATCGCCGGGACCGGATACCTGTCCGGTACTCCGAAGAAGACGCCCGTAGACTGGCCTTCGGAGTGGTTTTATATGGAGGACGTCCCCTTCCGGACCCTGTTCGGATGGGCCTTCCTGAGTTTAATAACGCCCCTTTGAAGAAATGCCGCAGCTGGCGCCCTCGGAGCCCCCAGGAGGAAGATAACAGAGAGGCCCTTTACCTGATGGGACGGATACAAACGCTGGCCAAATCAGGATTGACAATAATCGAGGTTATGTCAATATGTATAATGCGGGGGGTGCAGCCACTTCAATATCGGGGACAACCCGTGTGGCACTTCAATGAAGAAGACGATGCCACCCGCTGCGGTCGTAAAGGTCCGGACTCCGTCGATGCTCTAGCGAAAATACTGTCCGATTTATATAAAGGAGAGGAAGAGGAGTTCATCTGTATCAAGCCACGGGATGGATTCTCCATGTACAACCCCCCAAACTGGGTGAGCTGCTACTTTTTACTCCAGACCTTCCCGCATTCTTTGTCATAAATATTTACCTTGCTATTTCATAGCAGGAAATGCGAAAAGCCGTGAGGGAGGTCCACAACCCACCTCCACAACCAGAGGACCCTGACCGGGCCCTCGACCCCGGACTCGAAGAGGATCCGGACACATTTGTGGAGCTTATTGACTGGGCGTTCTATCAATTGAGCTGCGACGATGCCATGGTGGCCATCATAGCCGATTATCCTGGACTACTCCCTGCATCGCATGTAAGTAAAACCGGAGTCCCAACTTCCGAGAAGGATCCCTTTTTCTGCACTTCACCTACCGCATACATATGGTGTCTTATAGGGAAGGCCCTCGAGACGCCATGCCGAACCCGCAGTGACTCACCAACAAGGGGCACCGAAGCCGGGTAGGCTTAAAAGGAAGGCGGTCAGGACTGAGACGCCGTCGCAGAGGTATGAAAAAGAACCCCGCTCCGTGGTTGTCGTCTTTAAAATATAATAACGTCCATGTTTCCTAGTGGGAAAAACGCTCGCCGGACTATATCCGGAGAGGTTGCCGGCCACACCTCCACCAGCCGGGCTCCAGAGCCGGACTTAAAGGCGGACGCTAACATGGGGCCGACACCGGATGTTCCTCCTACAGAGGATGCGGATAGGCTATCCGCTACGAATTCCGAAGTGGAGAGTGCCATGAATCACAGACGTCGCCGGGCCGTACTCCGCGACGCTTGTTTCTCCCAAGAGGCGTTCGATGCCTTTAACTCAGGAGACGCGTACATCCGAGCTGCTCAAAATGGTCTTGCCAGAGCCACGGACCAGTATGCGAAGGATATACGGGTAAGAAAATCTAATAATTATGTATATCATTAGCCCCTGAGACTTGAAACAGTTGGCACAACTGATTTAAGGATCATTGTTTGCATAGGTTCTTACGGAGAAGAATACCCGGTTATCTCAAGAGCTGGAGGACTGCAAAGCCCAGCTTCAGGCCGCAGTTGCCGCAGTGAAGGAGTCCGAGAAGGCCCCATGTGGTAACACTTATTTCTATTGCAAAGAAAGACATGTACCAGGTAGTATGCGGCATACATGCAAATCTAACAATAGATTCTGCAGATGACTCCGGAGTGAATCCGGAGGTCGTGCGAGGGGATGAGCAACATGCTCAACGACAGCTAAAGGCTGGCGAGCGCGTGCTTACACGGGTTAGGCGGGAGAAAAACGATCTCCAAGACGCCAATACCCGGCTGGGCATTGAACTGAAAGATGTTCGAGCCCAGCTTGCTGACTCCGTAAAGGAGAATAAGAGGCTTCGACGCGGCATTTTCAGTAAGTGCTTGAACGAACTTTTAAAGAGTTCAGCAAAGAAACTGGCTAACAGAGCTATGTCTGCAGGTATGCTGACGGGTCGTCACGCGGAGGAGATGCCCGGGTCTGCGGGTGATCTTCTACCAGAGCTCTCACAACTGCACGAACAAGTTCGGCAGGTGATGCAGGGCATTGTCCAAGCCTTGTGGCCATCCGCCTCCCTGCCAGGAGGCATGGGGGAGCTTGTAGAGAAGCTCAAGGGAGCGCGGCGGTGCTTCCAATTATGGAAGATATCAGCCTGCCGACAAGGTGCAAGGGAAGCCTGGGCCATGGTGAAGACGCGATATACCAAGGCTGACCCAAACCACATGGCCGAGGTCGGACCTGTGGGGTCCGATAGGAAAGAGATCCCCGTCAGTTTGGTGTATGACCAAGTAGAATTAGCCGCAAAGTATTCCCAACAGGATTGTAGGCTAGACAGCCTGTTGGATGGTATAGAAGAAGAATTTAGTCAGTCTAAGTGACTATGTACTTCAAGTGACATGTATTGTCCCTAGCCGGATTATAAATCATTTGTCATGGCGGACCTTTTTGCTTCGACCTCTGGACCCGACAGTCCGGAGTGTATCCGAATACCCGCTCAGTTATGTAAAAACCGGGGTACGCGTGGAAACCAGGCGTAGGGGTCATAAGTGCTTGAACAGACAAGTACCCAACTAGCTATGTTATATTACATGGATAGTAAGAAACGTCTTCCAGGGAGAATAGTTTCGTTAAGGGTTCCTTTCCCTGGGTACGCATGCATTAATGTGCATGTCCGAATTGCGAAAAGAGACGCAGGATATAAACATCTGGGGGCATGTATTACAATAAATAAAGGTCATCTTTTGTTCACCGACCGAATATTCCCTTAAGAACGCTAGCTTCCGGCTTCACCCAGTCTGAGGTACACATCCGGCTGACCCGGCAGTAACAATCGCAGAGGTGCTCCCCTTATGCCCTAGCTGAATTAACGGGAACGTAGGGCATAAACACAAGAGCCAGGCAACCCAGCTTGGCCAAAACTTAAGTCATATCGATGCATATAATGGCGAAAAAAGGTACATGTGGAAGAATAACACATGTGTGGGGCATAGAGCCCGGAAAATAGTTATATTAAGCTTCTGTATAAGAAGCCCCCATGTATAATGAGCGCGGCTAGCGCGTCAAGATTGTGTAGTCAAGACACATTTTAGCCTTTTAAGGCCTTGAAGAAAAAGGGAAGAAAGAAAGAAAGAAAGAAAATACAGATAACGGATATATAAAAAATTGACGGAGGTAAGGAGACGAACATAGAGTCCGGCACTAGGCATAGAACCTTCGGAGTCTGGCTGCGTTCCATGGGTTTGGCTCGAGTCGATTGTCCGATGCATCCCGCAGACGATACGCTCCACCGGTGAGAACTTGGTCAATAATGAAGGGACCTTCCCATTTGGGCTTGAGCTTGTTCTTTTTCTTCTCCGGTAGGTGTAGAACGAGTCCGCCGACGTTATAAGTTTTGGCCCGTACTTCTCTGCTTTGATACCTTCGAGCCTGTTGCTGATAAAATGCGGAACGGGCTTTTGCCACGTCACGCTCCTCCTCTAGGGCGTCCAAACTGTCCTGCCGATCAAGCTCGGCTTCTTTCTCTTCGTACATGCGCACTTAAGGTGAGTCATGAATTATGTCGCAGGGCAGTACCGCCTCTGCGTCGTACACCATAAAAAAGGTGTGTATCCGGTAGTGCGATTCGGTGTGGTCCGCAGCCCCCATAGTACGGAGTCGAGCTCCTCTACCCAGTGCGTATCTGATTCCTTCAAGGATCGCACTAATCTGGGTTTAATGCCGCTCATGATAAGACCATTTGCTCGCTTGACTTGACCGTTAGTTTGCGGGTGATAGACAGAAGCATAATCGAGCTTAATGCCCATGTTGCTGCACCAAATTTTTACCTCGTCAGCTGTAAAGTTCGAGCCGTTATCGGTGATGATGCTGTGGGGGACGCCGTAACGGTGTACAACCCCGGATATGAAGTCTATCACTGGTCCGGACTCGGCCATTTTAACTGGTTTGGCTTCTATCCATTTGGTGAATTTATCGACCATGACCAATAAGTATTTTTTCTTATGGCTTCCCCTTTGAGGGGTCCGGCCATATCAAGCCCCCAGACCGCAAAGGGCCAAGTGATGAGGATTGTTTGGAGAGCGGTAGGCAGCATATGGTTTTGATTTGCAAAAAGCTGGCAACCGACGCATGGTTGAACGAGATCCTGTGCGTCTGCTCAGGCCGTCGGCCAGTAAAAACCTGTACGGAAGGCCTTGCTTACAAGGGCCCGGGCTGCGGCGTGGTGGCCACCAAGTCCAGCATGAATTTCTGCCAAAAGTTGCCGTCCTTCCTCTTCGGAGATGCACCTTTGAAGGACTCCGGTAGTGCTTTTCTTATAAATCTCTCCCTCGTGGACCTTGTAGGCTTTAGACCGCCGCACAATGCAATGTGCCTCGTTTGGGTCCTCAGGTAGTTCCTGCCTAGTTAGGTAAGCCAAGAAGGGTTCTGTCCACGGGGCGATGACGGCCATAATCACGTGGGCCGAAGGTGTTATTTTGGTGGCAGAGCCTCCGATTACGTCAGAGTGTTCGGTGTCTGGTGTTGTGGCCGGGTCCGGATTATTGTTACCGGTCTCTCCTTCCCCTACCACGGATGGCTTAAACAACCTTTCCAAGAAGATATTAGGCAGGACAGGGTCGCGCTTAGCGCCGATGTGGGCGAGGATATCCGTCGCCTGGTTGTTTTCCCGGACCACATGGTGGAATTCGAACCCCTCGAACCGAGCTGACATTTTGAGGACGGCGTTGCGATAAGCCATCATTTTTGGATCCTTGGCATAGAAGTCTCCATTTATTTGAGATATTGCGAGGTTCGAGTCCCCACGCACCTCCAGGCGTTGAATGCCCATGGAAACTGCCATACGGAGACCATGTAACAGGGCCTCATATTCTGCTGCGTTGTTGGAGTCTGTGTATAATATTTGGAGTACGTATTGGACTGTATCTCCGGTGGGGGATGTCAGGACGACGCCAGCCCCAAGACCAGCCAGCATTTTAGAGCCGTCAAAGTGCATGCTCCAATTGGAGTACGCGCCGTACTCTTTAGGGAGTTCGGCTTCTGTCCATTCGGCGACGAAATCAGCCAGTACTTGTGACTTAATGGCTCGCCGTGGTTTGTATATTATGTCGAACGGGAGGAGCTCAATATCCCATTTAGCAATCCGGCCCGTGGCCTCGTGGTTGTTTATTATGTCGTTGAGTGATACTTCAGAGGCCACCGTAATTGAACACTCTTGAAAGTAGTGTCGTAGTTTCCGGGATGCCATGAAGACCGCGTATGCTATCTTTTGATAATGTGGGTACCGTGATTTGCATGGAGTGAGGACAGTGGATACATAGTATACCGGCTTTTGAAGCGGGAACTTATGTCCGTCCGTCTCTCATTCGACGACGAGCACTACGCTTACAACTTGGTGTGTTGCCGCTATAGATAACAGCATTGGTTCGCCGACATTTGGCGCGGCCAAGATTGGGTTTGTGGCCAAAACGGCTTTTATTTCCTCTAATCCGTCCGTGGCCGCATCCGTCCACTCGAAGTGTTCGGTGCGTCGAAGAAGGCGATAAAGAGGCAGTGTCTTTTCTCCTAATCGGGAGATGAAGCGGCTTAAGGCAGCCACGCATCCAGTTAGTTTCAGGATTTGCTTGAGGTCTGTTGGGATGGCCAACTGTGACAGAGCTCGGATTTTAGCCGGATTTGCTTTGATTCCTCTGTTGGAGACGATGAAGCCTAAGAGCTTTCCGGCGGGCACGCCGAAGACGCATTTTTCCGGATTGAGCTTAATGTCGTATGTTCGGAGATTGTCGAACGTGAGCCTCAAGTCGTCTATTAAGGATTCGACGTGTCTGGTTTTAATGACCACATCGTCTACGTATGCCTCCACTGTTTTGCCGATCTATGTCTCCAAGCATGTCTGAATCATGCGTTGATAGGTTGCACCGGCGTTTTTGAGCCCAAAAGGCATGGTGTTAAAACAGAAGGGGCCGTATGGAGTGATAAATGCCGTTGCGGCTTGATCGGACTCCACCATCTTAATTTGATGGTATCCGGATTATGCGTCAAGGAAACACAATGAGTTGTGTCCTGCGGTAGCATCGATAATTTGAGCGATGCGAGGAAGGGGGAAGGGATCCTTGGGGCAAGCCTTGTTAAGGTCCTTGAAGTCGACACATAGGCGTCAGGATTTGTCCTTCTTTGGTACCATCACCAGGTTTGCTAGCCAGTCCGGATGTTTTATTTCTCGAATGAATCCGGCTTCCAGTAACTTGGCTAGCTCCTCTCCCATGGCTTGTCGCTTACATTTAGAGAAGCGCTGAAGAGTTTTCTTGACCGTCTTGAATCCCTTTAGAATCTTAAGGCTATGCTCGGCCAGCCTGCGTGGGATTCCTGGCATGTCTGAAGGATGCCAGGCGAAGATGTCCCAATTCGCGTGCAAGAACTCCCATAGCGCGGCGTCTACTGTGGGGTTTAACTGTACCCCGATGGATGCTGTTTTTGTAGGGTCCGTTGGATGGACTTGGAATTTGACTATTTCATCCGCTGGTTTAGAAGAGGTGGACTTGGATCTTTTGTCGAGTATCACGTCGTCCCTGTCCACTGTGGAGCGTAGCGCAGTTAATTCTTCGGCCGCGAGGGCTTCGGATAATGCCTCGAGGGCCAGTGCGGCTGTTTTATTTTCGACGCGGAGTGCTATGTCCGGATCACTAGCTAGAGTGATGATTCCATTGGGCCCGGGCATTTTGAGCTTCATGTACCCGTAATGGGGTATATCTTGGAAGATCGTGAATGCCTCCCGCCCTAGAAGGGTGTGGTATCCGCTATTGAACGGGGCCACTTGGAATGTGATTTCTTCGGACCTATAATTCTCCGGTGTGCCGAATACCACATCTAGTGTGATTTTCCCAGCGCATCGTGCCTCCCGACTGGGGATGATTCCTCTGAAGGTCGTGCTGCTTTGCTCAATGTGGCTTTTGTCTATTTCCATTTTTCGAAGAGTCTCCTCATAGATGAGGTTTAATCCGCTGCCGCCGTCCATGAGCACTTTAGTAAGCCGGCAGCCGTCCACAATTGGACTAAGGACCAAGGCGGCTGGTGCTCGGGCTGTTCGGAATTTAGGTTCGTCCCTGGCATTGAAGGTGATAGCCGTATCACTCCATGGATTTATTGCTGCCACGTGGCAGACTTCGGCAAGGCTGCTGAGTGCTCGCTTACACCTGTTATTTGAGGCGAAGGTCTCGAAGACTGTCAATACTGTATTGTTGTTTTCCGCGGGATGGTGCTCTGCGGTATTGTTAATGAGGAGATCCTCACCGCTCTTGGCCACCTGCCGGAGTACCCAACATGCTCTGAAGCTATGTGTTGGCATGGTATCCGTTGTACTGTGAATTTTGCATAGTCCATTAAGCCATCCCTCCAATACGGTTCCGCGCCCTGTAGTGGGCTTTCATTTCTTTGTAATTGGATCGGGTGACTCACGAGAGTACACCCTTTTAGTTCGGACGGGGGGTTTTGTGAGAGCCGGAGTATCCCAAAATTTTGTTTGGGTTTTCCAAGCGCTTTCCATCACACAGTACTTCCGTACTATGGCCGCCAAGTCAGGAAGTGTGCTATGTCACGGCGACTTATGGCGTTGAGGATTCCCCTGTCCGTGCAATTTTTGCAAAAGAATGAAATTGCGTCTTCCTCGCGACAGTCCTTAACCTTGCTCATTACAAGGAGGAATCTGGCCCAATAGTGGTGTACTGTCTCTTGGGGCTCTTGTCTAATGTGGGAAAGATCATTTATATCTGGGTGGGTGGGTGGATTTAGGTACGAACCCTGACCCGATCTGAGACCCAGGGGCGGAGGAGTTTCCGAGCTTAGCAGTTCGGGCTCTAGGATGTTGCCCAATAGGTCTGGCCCACTGCCTGATTCTAGGTTCAAGGCTTGGGCCATGTCCTCCCGTAGACGGGTATCCAGCTCGGAGAGCTCGGGCATTCGGACATAGTTTGTCCTCAAGATAGAGGAGGAATTGCTGCATTGCTCCTCCACCACCGCTATCTGATGGGTGACCGGCGGGGAGTTAATCTCCCTTTGGTCGGGTTTAAGCCCGATCTGATCATAGTTCGTAGCGACTCCCAAGGCGGCGATGCGATCCAAGAGCTCGTTCAAGGAAGAGAGCTCCATTGGATCCAACTGCTCGGCGAATTCCGTGCCGACGTGGAGGCTGTTTTCGATGACCCGTGAAGTCATCGTCGGCGCAGTGGCCGAACGGGCGGTCATGACAAAACCGCCTAGCCGGAGAGTATGGCCTACAGCCAAGGCTCCCCCAGAGGTGATGTTGTCCTTGACAACGAGACGAGCCATCCAGCCTTATGATGACGGCTCAGTGGAACTCTCAACGAAAGCACCAATGTCGGTGTCAAAACCGGCGGATCTCGAGTAGGGGGGTCCCGAACTGTGCGTCTAAGGCGGATGGTAACAGGAGGCGGGGGACACGATGTTTACCCAGGTTCGGGCCCTCTCGATGGAGGTAATACCCTACTTCCTGCTTGATTGATCTTGATGATATGAGTATTACAAGAGTTGATCTACCACGAGATCGTAGAGGCTAAACCCTAGAAGCTAGCCTATGGTATGATTGTTGTTGTCCTACGGACTAAACCCTCCGGTTTATATAGACACCGGAGGGGGCTAGGGTTACACAGAGTCGGTTACAAGGGAGGAGATCTACATATCCGTATTGCCAAGCTTGCCTTCCACGCCAAGGAGAGTCCAACAGTCCAGCCAAAGGATATAGTCCGGCCGTCCGAGGACCCCCTAATCCAGGACTCCCTCAATGCCCTAAGTAACACATACCCTTTATTAAAAAAACACTTTTATAAAAAGTAGAAAAAAATATTTAAGTTCTTGAGACCACAGAAGTTTTCTATAAGCAGCGGCCGCAAAATCATCAAATGATGAAGAACAAGAGATGTCAACGGTTGTGATCTGCATAGCAATTAGCGCCCCTGTGAAGAATACGCCAGAGAGGTCGTATGACACGCCCCAGGTCTAGCTAGACGGACTCATTGAACACATCTCTCACATGCCCCTGACAAGGCCTAAACTTGTCAACCTTTGTTGTTCGGAACTGGAGTCAGATGACCAAGATGCACAACCACTAGCGGAGCTACGTGCTATGAAAATGGGCCATGGCCCGTCCAGCCCAGAGACAATTAGTAAATTGGGCTATGAGGACAAAAAGTAGTGGCCTTCCTTCATACCAGCCTGCCCAACTTTGGCTATGTCGCTCCGCCACTGCGCACGACCATGTTGTCTGCTCGCTGGACAGTGCCATTAAGACAAACCCGTAGAAGAAAAAATAAGGCCCGGAGAACCAGACCGGGAACACACAATCTTCACACACCTCCCCCATAATCAAACCCTAATTTTTATCCTAACCCTACCTCCATCTAAGCATTGCATCCTCTCCCCCTCCGTCTTCGGAGCGACGTACGGAAGGAGTGAGGGCCCGTCGGGGAAGAGATTGATCAGCCACCACCCTTCCCTGGGTCGCGCGAGCAGGGAGGAATGAAACACCCCAATGATAGTTAATGTACATACACTTGAAAGTCCACCATCTGGATGGCTCTCCTCTCTCCCTCCTCCCCTCCCCCGTGCTCCTCCTCCTCGACCGCGCCGCCGATCGGCTCCCCCCGCCTCTCCGGGGCCGCCCCGGCCCTCTCCCCCCCGGCGTCCTCTCCGTTGCCGGCTCCCTCCTCTGGTGCTCCCCTCACCCCTTCCCCTTGCCCCTCTCCTCGCTCCTCCTTCCCTAGATCCCGCACCTGCAACAAGTTTTGGGCCTTGTCGTCTGACGAGGATGAATCAGATTCGGATTCCGACCTTCTCCCCCGCTCCCTAGCTTCCCCTCCGGCTAGGGATGGAAATGGAGTGGAAACTTTCTGTTTTTCTGGAGGAAAAATGGAAACAGGGAGGAAATATGAAAACAGAAACGGAAATTTGTGAGACGGAAGTGGAAATGGAATTTTTTATGCGGAAACGAAAACAAAAACGGAACGGTGTTTTTCGGTGAAACATGCATGGAAACGGAACTTTCCGTTTCCGTAGATATGGAATTTCTGTTTTTACTATAGACCTATAGCTGCTTTGTAGCCCAACCACCAAAGAGAACACAATGACACAATTAGTAGAATGGATGTGAGGCCCAACTTCTACTACCACACATGTACTCAGCTTGACCCTATACGCAATTGTCCGGTATTACTATAATACTACGCTAAGTTGCTAACATAATTATATTATTTTGTAGCCATGTTAACAACTCGTTAAATTTGTTTGTTTTTGTGTGTATTTCTCTATGATTCAAGGGGTTTTTAAGTTTCGATCAATGCCTATTTCTGTTTCCGTATCCGCTTTGTATTCGCTCCGTGTCCGTTTCCGGTAGTATCAGTTTCCGTATTCATTTCCGGGGTTTCTGTATTTGTTTCCACTTCTGTAAAAAAAATGTGAAAACAAATATGATAGCACTCAGTTCCGTCCGTTTCCGCTCCGTTTTCATCCCTACCTCCGGCCGTGGTGCCACTGCTGGGGTTGGTGCCGTCGGTGCGCTTGGGAAATTTGCCCCGGGTGGGCGTGGGCGGCCGGTTTTCTCCGCCGCAGCGGCTGGATCCAGGTCGGGCGTGGTCGTCGGTGGAGCCGTTCGGGGACGGCTCCCTCGCCGGACCGCGGTGTGCTTGGGGCGGCTCCTGTGCATGCTGGTTGTTTGGCGCGTTCGTCTTGCTCCCCTGCATCCTCGTCGTCGGCGTCTAGGTTGACAGTGGGTGCGGGCGCGGTGCCGTTGGCGGTGGCGGCGGTCGTACTCCCTTTGCGATTAATCCTAGATCGCGAACCCGTTCAGGATGCTAGTGGGCCCCTCGTTCAAACCTCTCTGGCCCCCTCTGGGCCTGTCGTGCCAATTGGGCCGCCCTCTCTCTCCTCCTTATGATTTTCCCCCGCTCTCTATCCTGGGCCCAAGGCCTCTTTCGGCCCAGCCACCTCCCCCTCTTGTTAGCCCGGCCTGCGTGGCCCCCCTTGGCCGGGCTAGCTCCGACTCTATCTGGGTCCACAAGGGCTCCTCTCCCCCATTTCTAGGGTTTCCAGCCTTTCTCTTAGATCTCCGTCGCTTCCACCTCCCCATCCCGCATTTCCGTAGATCTTCTCCTCCACCACCTCTCTTCCTCTCCTTCGCGGCCATCGTGTCCATGGTTCGCTCGCGTGGTTCCTCGAGTGAGGCCGTATCGGGCCAGAAGTGGCGGCAGGAGGACTCGGGCGACGGGGCGGCGGATCTGGAGCTTGAGGCATCCCTCCGCTCGAAACTTGAGGCCGAGCAAGCTGCTCGGTCGCAAGTGGCCCGCGACCGTGAGGCCTGGGCGGCGGGGCCCGAGTGGCTCCAGAGGGATGAGCGTGCGCGGCCGGCAGCGGCGTCTGTGGCGGTGTTGGGGTCGGAGGTGCCTGGATATGGCGGATCTGAGGTGGATCCCTGGGAGGCCGCGGCGGCGGCTGGCGGATCTGGTCCCGCTCCCCGTCCTCCTCCTCCTCTGCGCGGTCCGCTCCCCCTGGGCCGTGGTGCTAGTCGCTTGTGTGGCCCCTCGCCGGGGTTCGGCAGTCGCCCGGTGGGTCGTGGTGGCGCCTGATGTCTACTACGCAACTTTATTCTTGTAGACTCGTGTTGGGCCTCCAAGCACAGAGTTTTATAGGACAGTAGCAATTTTACCTCAAGTGGATGACCTAAGGTTTATCAATCCGTGGGAGGCATAGGATGAAGATGGTCTCTCTCATACGACCCTGCAATCAAATACAAGAAATCTCTTGTGTCCCCAACACACCCAATACAATGGCAATTTGTATAGGTGCAGTAGTTCGGCGAAGAGATAGTGATAAAAGTGTAATATGGATGGTAGAAATATATTTTTATAATCTGAATAAATAAAAACAGCAAGGTAGCAAATAGTAAATGGGCACAAAAACGGTATTGCAATGCTTGAAAATGAGGCCTAGGGTTCGTACTTTTACTAGTGCAATCTCTCAACAATGCTAATATAATTGGATCATATAACCGTCTCTCAACGTGCAACGAAGAATCACTCCAAAGTTCCTATCTAGCGTAGAACATAAGACGGAATTGTTTGTAGGGTACGAAACCACCTCAAAGCTATTCCTTCCGATCAATCTATCCTAGAGTCGTACTAAAATAACACAAAGCTATTCTTTCCGATCGATCTAACCAAGAGTTCGTACTAAAATGACACCAAAGCAAATTCAGATTCATAATATTCAATCCAACAAAAAGAACTTCAAACAGTGCCCCAAGATTTCTACCGAAGAAACAAAGACAAGAACGTGCATCAACCCCTATGCATAGATTACCCCAATGTCACCTCGGGAATCCGTGAGTTGAGTGCCAAAACATATATCAAGTGAATCAATACGATACCCCATTGTCACCACGAGTATTCAATTGCAAGACATATATCAAGTGTTCTCAAATCCATAAAAGTATTCAATCCGATAACAACAAAATCTCAAAAGGAAAACCTCAATTCAGCACAACAAGATAGAGAGGGGAAAACACCATATGATCCGACTATATTGACAAAGCCCGCGATACATCAAGATCATGACATCTCAAGAACACGAGAGAGAGATTAAACACATAGCTACTGGTACAAACCCTCAGCCCCGGAGGTGGACTACTCCCTCCTCAGTGTGGTGGCCGCCGGGATGATGAAGATGGCCACCGGAGATGATTCCCCCCTCCGGCAGGGTGCCAAAACGGGGTCTAGATTGGTTTTAGGTGGCTACAGAGGCCTGCGGCGGCGAAACTTCTGATCTAGGTTAACCCCGAGTGTTTCTAGAATTTTTTTGAATTTATAGGGTAAAGAGGGGGTGCGGGAGGCCACCGAGGTGGGCAAAACCCGCCTGTGCGCGCCTGGGCCCCCAGGCGCGCCCTGGTGGGTTGTGCCCCCCTCGGGGAACCCCCAGGTGCTTCTCTGGCCCATTGGTGGTCTTCTGGTCCATGAAAAATCCACAAAACGTTTCGCGGTGTTTGGACTCCGTTTGATATTGATTTCCTGCGATGTAAAAAACAAGCAAAAAACAACAACTGGCACTGGGCACTGGGTCAATAGCTTAGTCCCAAAAGATGATATAAAGTTGCTATAAAATGATTGTAAAACATCCAAGAATTATAAAATAACAGCATGAGTACTTCATAAATTATAGATACGTTGGAGACGTATCAGTGCCGGATCTGGTGGCTTTGGACGTCGTCCTCCTGCCTCCGGCCCGGGCTCGTCCTCCTCCGGCCAGGGCGATGGGATTCTTGAAGGAAATATGCCCTAGAGGCAATAATAAAGTTGTTATTTATATTTCCTTATATCATGATAAATGTTTATTATTCATGCTAGAATTGTATTAACCGGAAACTTGATACATGTGTGAATACATAGACAAAACAAAGTGTCCCTAGTACGCCTCTACTTGACTAGTTCGTTAATCAAAGATGGTTAAGTTTCCTAACCATAGACATGTGTTGTCATTTGATCAATGAGATCACATCATTAGGAGAATGATGTGATGGACAATACCCACCCGTTAGCTTAGCATAATGATCGTTAAGTTTTATTGCTATTGCTTTCTTCATGACTTATACATATTCCTTTGACTATGAGATTATGCAACTCCCGAATACCGGAGAAATACCTTGTGTGCTATCAAACGTCACAACCTAACTGGGTGATCATAAAGATGCTCTACAGGTATCTCCGAAGGTGTTTGTCGGGTTGGCATAGATTGAGATTAGGATTTGTCACTCCGAGAATCGGAGAGGTATCTCTGGGCCCTCTCGGTAATGCACATCATGATAAGCCTTGCAAGCAATGTGACTAATGAGTTAGTTGCGGGATGATGCATTACGGAACAAGTAAAGAGACTTGCCGGTAACGAGATTGAACTAGGTATGAAGATACCGACGATCGAATCTCGGGCAAGTAACATACCGATGACAAAGGGAATGACGTATGTTTCATTGCGGTTTGACCGATAAAGATCTTCGTAGAATATGTAGGAACCAATATGAGCATCCAGGTTCCGCTGTTGGTTATTGATCAGAGAAGTGTCTCGGTCATGTCTACATAGTTCTCGAACCCGTAGGGTCCGCACACTTAACATTCGATGACGATTTGTATTATGAGTTATGTGTTTTGGTGACCGAAGATTGTTCGGAGTCCCGAATGAGAGCACGGACATGATGAGGAGTCTGGACATGGTCGAGAGGTAAAGATTGATATATTGGACGATAGTATTCGGACACCGGAATGGTTTCAGAGTGTTTCGGGTATTTATGGGAGTACCGAGGGGTTATCGGAACCCCCCAGGGAAAGTAATGGGCGACATGGGCCATAGGGAGAGAGAGGGCAGCCCACAAGGAGGTGCCCCCCCCATGGGGGGTCCGAATTGGACAAGGGGAGGGGGCGTGGCCCCCCTTTCCTTCTCCCTCTCCCTCTCCTTCCCCCTTTCCCCCTCCGATGAAAGGAAGGGGCCGAATTGGACTAGGAGTCCAAGTGGGACTCCTCCCACTTGGTGCGCCCCCTAGGCCGGCCTCCTTCCCTCTCCTCCTTTATATACGGGGGCAGGGGTGATACATCTCCAACGTATCTATAATTTTTTATTGTTCCATGTTGTTATATTATCAATCTTGGATGTTTTATAATCATTTTATAGTCATTTTATATAATTTTTTGGTACTAACCTATTGACATAGTGCCAGTTGCTGTTTTCTGCATGTTTTTTACATCGCAGGAAATCAATATCAGATGGAGTCCAAACGCAATGAAACTTCACGGAGATTTTTTTTTGACCAGAAGGAACATAATGGGCCCTAGCTGCGCCTGGGGGGTGCTCCGAGGAGAGCACAACCCACCAGGGCGCGCCAGGAGGCCCAGGCGCGCCCTCGTGGGTTGTGCCCACCTCGGGTGCCCCCCGGGCCGCCTTGCTACCTCTTGAGCATGCGTTAGTTTTCCCTTGAAGTGGAAAGGGTGATGCAACAAAGTAGCGTAAGTATTTCCCTCAGTTTTTGAGAACCAAGGTATCAATCCAGTAGGAGACTACACGCAAATCGCCTAGTACATGCACAAACAATCAAGAACCTTGCAACCAATGCGATAAAGGGGTTGTCAATCCCTTCACGGCCACTTACAAAATTGAGATCTGATAAAGATAATAAGATAAATATTTTTGGTATTTTTGTTGTATAGATTGGAAAGTAAAGATTGCAAAGTAAACGGCGACAGAAATAGCTAGTTGACAGGAAAATAATATGATGTAAAATAGACCCGGGGGCCATAGGTTTCACTAGTGGCTTCTCTCAAGATAGCATATATTACGGTGGGTGAACAAATTACTGTCGAGCAATTGATAGAAAAGCACATAGTTATGAGAATATCTAGGCATGATCATGAACATAGGCATCACGTCCGTGTCAAGTAGACCAAAACGATTCTGCATCTACTACTATTACTCCACACATCGACCGCTATCCATCATGCATCTAGAGTATTAAGTTCATAAGAATAGAGTAACGCATTAGGCAAGATGACATGATGTAGAGGGATAAACTCAAGCAATATGATATAAACCCCATATTTTTATCCTCGATGGCAACAATACAATACGTGCCTTGCTGCCCCTGCTGTCACTGGGAAAGGACACCGCAAGATTGAACCCAAAGCTAAGTACTTCTCCCATTGCAAGAAAGATCAATCTAGTAGGCCAAACCAAACTGATAATTCGAATTGACTTGCAAAGATATTAAATCATGCATATAAGAATTCAGAGAAGAATCAAATATTGTTCATAGATAATCTTGATCATAAACCCAAAATTCATCGGATCTCGACAAACACTCCGCAAAAAGAATTACATCGAATAGATCTCCAAGAAGATCGAGGAGAACTTTGTATTGAGATCCAAAGAGAGAGAAGAAGCCATCTAGATAATAACTATGGACCCAAAGGTCTGTGGTAAACTACTCACACATCATCGGAGAGGCTATGGTGTTGATGTACAAGCCCTCCGTGATCGAATCCCCCTCCGGCGGAGCGCCGGAAAAGGCCCCAAGATGGATCTCATGGGTACAGAAGGTTGCGGCGGTGGAAAAGGTGTTTCGTGGCTCTCCCCGATGGTTTCAGGGTATAAGAGTATATACTGGCGAAAGAAGTAGGTCGGTGGAGCTGCGAGGGGCCCATGAGGGTGGGGGGCGTGCCCACCCCCCTGGGGCGCACCCTCCTACCCCGTGGCTTCCTCGCTTCTTCAACTTCCACTCCAAGTCTCCTGGATTGCGTTTATTCCAAAAAAAATCCTCGCGAAGGTTTCATTCCGTTTGGATTCCGTTTGATATTGCAATTTGCACTTGGCCTTCGGTTAAAAGGTTAGTCCCAAAAATAATATAAAAATGTATATTAAAGCCCATTAAACATCCAAAACAGATAATATAATAGCATGGAACAATCAAAAATTATAGATACGTTGGAGATGTATCAAGCATCCCCAAGCTTAATTCCTGCTCGTCCTCGAGTAGGTAAATGATTAAAACAGAATTTTTGATGTGGAATGCTACCTAACATAATTTTCAATGTAATTTTCTTTATTGTGGCATGAATGTTCAGATCCGAAATATTCAAGACAAAAGTTTAATGTTGACATAAAAATAATAATACTTCAAGCATACTAACTAAGCAATTATGTCTTCTCAAAATAACATGGCCAAAGAAAGCTTATCCCTACAAAATCATATAGTTTGGCTATGCTTCATTTTCGTCACACAAAAATGCTCTCATCATGCACAACCCCGATGACAAGCCAAGAAATTGTTTCATACTTTAGTAATCTCAAACTTTTTTTAACTTTCACGTAATACATGAGCGTGAGCCATGGACATAGCACTATGGGTGGAATAGAATATAATGATGGGGGTTGTGTGGAGAAGACAAAAAGGAGAAAGTCTCACATTGACGCGGCTAATCAACAGGCTATGGAGATGCCCATCAATTGATGTCAATGCGATGAGTAGGAATTGCCATGCAACGGATGCACTAGAGCTATAAATGTATGAAAGCTCAACAAAAGAAACTAAGTGGGTGTGCATCCAACTTGCTTGCTCACGAAGACCTAGGGCATTTGAGGAAGCCCATTCTTGGAATATACAAGCCAAGTTCTATAATGAAAAATTCCCGCTAGTATATGAAAGTGACAATATAAGAGACTCTCTATCATGAAGATCATGGTGCTACTTTGAAGCACAAGTGTGGAAAAAGGATAGTAGCATTGTTCCTTTTATTTCTTTTTTTATTTGGCCTTTCTTATATACATATATATATATATATGGTCTTTCTTTTCTTTTCTTTTTTTTCGGGACAATGCTCTATTAATGATGATCATCACACTTCTATTTATTTACAACTCAAAGATTACAAGTCGATACTAGAACAAAGTATGACTCTATATGAATGCCTCCGGCGGTGTACCGTGATGGGTGCTACCTCTTGAGCACTGCGTTGGTTTTCCCTTGAAGAGGAAAGGGTGATGCAGTAAAGTAGCGTAAGTATTTCCCTTAGTTTTTGAGAACCAAGGTATCAATCCAGTAGGAGACCACGCTCGAGTCCCACGCACCTACACAAACAAATAAGAACCTCGCAACCAACGCGATAAAGGGGTTGTCAATCCCTTCACGGTCACTTACGAGAGTGAGATCTGATAGATATGATAAGATAATATTTTTGGTATTTTTATGATAAAGAGAAATAAAGATGCAAAGTAAAATAAACGGCAATAGAAATAGCTAAGTACTGGAAGATTAATATGATGGAAAATAGACCCGGGGGCCATAGGTTTCACTAGTGGCTTCTCTCAAGAGCATGAGTATTACTGTGGTGAACGAATTACTGTAGAGCAATTGATAGAATTGAGCATAGTTACGAGAATATCTAGGTATGATCATGTATATAGGCATCCCGTCCGCGACAAGTAGACCGAAACGATTCTGCATCTACTACTATTACTCCACACATCGACCGCTATCCAGCATGCATCTAGAGTATTAAGTTCATAAGAACAGAGTAATGCTTTAAGCAAGATGACATGATGTAGAGGGATAAACTCATGCAATATGATATAAACCCCATCTTTTTATCCTCGATGGCAACAATACAATACGTGCCTTGCTGCCCCTGCTGTCACTGGGAAAGGACACCGCAAGATTGAACCCAAAGCTAAGCACTTCTCCCATTGCAAGAAAGATCAATCTAGTAGGCCAAACCAAACTGATAATTCGAAGAGACTTGCAAAGATAACCAATCATACATAAAAGAATTCAGAGAAGACTCAAATATTGTTCATAGCTAATCTTGATCATAAACCCACAATTCATCGGATCTCGACAAACACACTGCAAAAGAAGATTACATCGAATAGATCTCCAAGAACAAGGAGAACTTTGTATTGAGATCCAAAGAGAGAGAAGAAGCCATCTAGCTAATAACTATGGACCCGAAGGTCTGAGGTAAACTACTCACACATCATCGGAGAGGCTATGGTGTTGATGTAGAAGCCCTCCGTGATCAATGCCCATTCCGGCGGAGCGCCGGAAAAGGCCCCAAGATGGGATCTCACGGGTACAGAAGGTTGTGGCGGTGGAAATAGGGTTTTGGCTCCGTATATGATGTTTCCAGGGTATATGGGTATATATAGGAGGAAGAAGTATGTCGGTGGAGCAACGAGGGGCCCACGAGGGTGGAGGGCGCGCCCAGGGGGTAGGCGCGCCCCCCTACCTCGTGGCTTCCTCGTCTGTTGCTTGACGTCCACTCCAAGTCCTCTGGATCACGTTTGTTCCAAAAATCACGTTCCTGAAGGTTTCATTCCGTTTGGACTCCGTTTGATATTCTTTTTCTGCGAAACACTGAAATAGGCAAAAAAAACAGCAATTTGGGCTGGGCCTCCGGTTATTAGGTTAGTCCCAAAATTAATATATAAGTGTATAAATAAGCCCATTAAACATCCAAAACAGAATATAATATAGCATGGAACAATAAAAAATTATAGATACGTTGGAGACGTATCAAGCATCCCCAAGCTTAATTCCTGCTCGTCCTCGAGTAGGTAAATGATAAAAACAGAATTTTTGATGTGGAATGCTACTTAGCATAATTTTCAATGTAACCCTCTTAATTGTGGTATGAATATTCAGATCCGGAAGATTCAAGATAAAAGTTTAATATTGACATAAAAGTAATAATACTTCAAGCATACTAACTAAGCAATTATGTCTTCTTAAAATAACATGGCCAAAGAAAGTTCATCCCTACAAAATCATACAGTTTGGTCATGCTCCATTTTCATCACACAAGAATACTCTCATCATGCGCAACCCCGATGACAAGCCAAGGAATTGTTTCATACTTTAGTAATCTCAAACTTTTTTCAACTTTCACGCAATACATGAGCGTGAGCCATGGATATAGCACTATGGGTGGAATAGAATATAATGATGGGGGTTATGTGGAGAAGACAAAAAAAGGAGAAAGTGTCACATCAACGCGGCTAATCAACGGGCTATGGAGATGCCCATCAATTGATGTTAATGTGAGGAGTAGGGATTGTCATGCAACTGATGCACTAGAGCTATAAATGTATGAAAGCACAACAAAAGAAACTATGTGGGTGTGCATCCAACTTGCTTGCTCACGAAGACCTAGGGCATTTGAGGAAGCCCATTGTTGGAATATACAAGCCAAGTTCTATAACGAAAAATTCCCACTAGTATATGAAAATGACAAAACAAGAGACTATCTATCATAAGGATCATGCTGCTACTTTGAAGCACAAGTATGGAAAAATATAGTAGCATTGCCCCTTTTTTTGGGCCTTTCTTTTTTTCTTCTTTTGGCCTTTCTCTCTTTTTTTGGGGGGACAATGCTCTATGAATGATGATCATCACACTTCTGTTTATTTACAACTCAATGATTACAACTCGATACTAGAACAAAGTATGACTCTATATGAATGCCTCCGGCGGTTTACTGGGAAGGGCAATGAATCAAGAGTGACATGTATGAAATAATATGCATGTAGGCTTTGCCACAAATACGATGTCAACTACATGATCATGCAAGGCAATATGACAATGATGAAACGTGTCATGATAAACAGAACGGTGGAAAGTTGCATGGCAATATATCTCGGAATGGCTATGAAAATGCCATAATAGGTAGGTATGGTGGCTGTTTTGAGGAAGATATAAGGAGGCTTATGTGTGATAGAGTGTATCGTATCGCGGGGTTTGGATGCACTGGCGAAGTTTGCACCAACTCTCAAGGTGAGAAAGGGCAATGCACGGTACCGAAGAGGCTAGCAATGATGGAAGGGTAAGAGTGCGTATAATCCATGGACTCAACATTAGTCATAAAGAACTCACATACTTATTGCAAAAATCTACAAGTCATCAAAAACCAAGCACTACGCGCATGCTCCTAGGGGGATAGATTGGTAGGAAAAGACCATCGCTCGTCCCCGACCGCCACTCATAAGGAGGACAATCAAAGAACACCTCATGTTTCAAATTTGTTACACAGCGTTTACCATACGTGCATGCTACGGGATTTGCAAACTTCAACACAAGTATTTCTCAAATTCACAACTACTCAACTAGCATGACTCTAATATTACCATCTTCATATATCAAAACAATCATCAAGTATCAAACTTCTCATAGTATTCAATGCACTCTATATGAAAGTTTTTATTATACCCATCTTGGATGCCTATCATATTAGGACTAATTTTATAGCCAAAGCAAATTACCATGCTGTTCTAAAAGATGCTCAAAATAATATAAGTGAAGCATGAGAGATCAATAATTTCTATAAAATAAAACCACCACCGTGCTCTAAAAGACATAAGTGAAGCACTAGAGCAAAATTATCTAGCTCAAAAGATATAAGTGAAGCACATAGAGTATTATAATAAATTCCGATTCATGTGTGTGTCTCCAAAAGGTGTGTACAGCAAGGATGATTGTGTTAAACTAACAAGCAAAGACTCAAATCATACAAGACGCTCCAAGCAAAACACATATCATGTGGTGAATAAAAATATAGCCTCAAGTAAAGTTACCGATGGACGAAGACGAAAGAGGGGATGCCTTCCGGGGCATCCCCAAGCTTAGGCTTTTGGTTGTCCTTGAATTTTACCTTGGGGTGCCTTGGGCATCCCCAAGCTTAGGCTCTTGCCACTCCTTATTCCAAAATCCATCAAATCTTTACCCAAAAAACTTGAAAACTTCACAACACAAAACTCAACAGAAAATCTCATGAGCTCCGTTAGTATAAGAAAACAAACCACCACTTTAAGGTACTGTAATGAACTCATTCTCTATTATATTGGTGTTAAACCTACTGTATTCCAACTTCTCTATGGTTCATACCCCCCGATACTAGCCATAGCTTCATTAAAATAAGCAAACAACACACGAAAAACAGAATCTGTCAAAAACAGAACAGTCTGTAGCAATCGGATTTGTTCGAATACTTCTGGAACTCCAAAAATTCTGAAAAACTAGGACAACCTGGACAATTTTTATATTGATCTAATGCAAAAAGAATTAGTATTTTATCACGTTCTGGTGAATTTTAACTTTTCGTGAGCGCAAAGTTTCTGTCTTTTTCAGCAAGATCAAACAACTATCACCCAAGAAGATCCTATTGGTTCTACTTGGCACAAACACTAATCAAAACATAAAAGCACATCTAAACAAAGGCTAGATGAATTATTTATTACTAAACAGGAACAAAAGCAAGGAACAAAAATAAAATTGGGTTGCCTCCCAACAAGCGCTATCGTTTAACGCACCTAGCTAGGCATAAAAACAAGAATAGATCTAGGTATGTCATCTTTGGTATGCAATCCATAAGTGGCTCTCATAATAGATTCATAAGGTAATTTAAATTTATTTCTAGGAAAGTGTTCCATGCCTTTCCTTAATGGAAATTGGAATCTAATATTTCCTTCCTTCATATCACATCAATCGTTCTAAGGAAAGGTCTACCAAGAATAATAGGACATGTAGGATTGCAATCTATATCAAGAACAATGAAATCTACGTGCACATAATTCCTATTTGCAACAATAAGAACACCATTAACCCTTCCCATAGGTTTCTTAATGGTGGAATCCGCAAGATGCAAATTTAAAGAACAATCATCAAATTCACGGAAACCTAACACATCACACAAAGTCTTTGGAATCATCGAAACACTAGCACCCAAATCACATAAAGCATAGCATTCATGATCTTTAATTTTAATTTTAATACTAGGTTCCCACTCATCATAAAGTTTTCTAGGGATAGAAACTTCTAATTCAAGTTTTTCTTCATAGGATTGCATCAAAGCATCAACGATATGTTTGGTAAAAGCTTTATTTTGACTATAAGCATGAGGAGAATTTAACACGGATTGCAACAAGGAAATACAATCTATCAAAGAATAAGTATCATAATTAAATTCCTTGAAATCCAAAATAGTGGGTTCATTGCTATGTAAAGTTTTGACCTCTTCAATCCCACTTTTACCAATTTTTGCATCAAGATCTAAAAAATCTGAATCATTGGGACGCCTTTCAACTAAAGTTGACTCATCTCCAGTCCCACATTTATCAAGATTCATATTGGAAAACAAAGATTTAATAGGGGACACATCAATTACTTTTAGATCTTCATCATTGTTACCATCTAGCTCTTCCGGTTTGGCGGCCATCTTATTAAATAAGGTGGCCTGCTTATCCGAAATTTGGGCTATTAAGTTTTCAAGATGAGCGAACTGAGATTTCAAACCATAAAATTCCTTAGACATATCATCGAGCTCTTTATTCATGTACTCCATCAAACTTTTTTGTTCTTTAAACTCGTTTTTGAAGAAATTATTATGCTCAAATTGCAAGGACATAAAGCTTCTAACGTTGTTTTCAATTTCTTCCAACCTTCTAAGGTGAGGATCAACACTTTTTGGCAGAGCCATCGCGACAAACAAACAATCCAACACACAAACACAAAAGGAGCAAGTGAAAAGAGACGGACGGAAAAAGAGGGCGAATAAAACGGCAAGGGTGAAGTGGGGGAGAGGAAAACGAGAGGCAAATGGCAAATAATGCAATGTGAGGGAGAAGAGTTTGTGATGGGTACTTGGTATGTCTTGACTTGTGCGTAGATCTCCCCGGCAATGGCGCCAGAAATCCTACTTGCTACCTCTTGAGCATGCGTTTCTTGAAGAGGAAAGGGTGATGCAGCAAAGTAGCGTAAGCATTTCCCTCAGTTTTTGAGAACGAAGGTATCAATCAAGTAGGAGACTACACGCAAATCGCCTAGTACCTGCACAAACAATCAAGAACCATGCAACCAACGCGATAAAGGGGTTGTCAATCCCTTCACGGCCACTTGCAAAAGTGAGATCTGATAAAGATAATAAGATAAATATTTTTGGTATTTTTGTTGTATAGATTGGAAAGTAAAGACTGCAAAAGACTGCAAAATAAACGACGACATAAATAGCTAGTTGACAGGAAAATAATATGATGTAAAATAGACCCGAGGGCCATAGGTTCACTAGTGGCTTCTCTCAAAATAGCATATATTACGGTGGGTGAACAAATTACTGTTGAGAAATTGATAGAAAAGCGCATAGTTATGAGAATATCTAGGCATGATCATGAACATAGGCTTCACGTCTGTGTCAAGTAGATCGAAACGATTCTGCATCTACTACTATTACTCCACACATCGACCGCTATCCAGCATGAATCTAGAGTATTAAGTTCATAAGAACAGAGTAACGCATTAGGCAAGATTACATGATGTAGAGGGATAAACTCAAGCAATATGATATAAACCCCATCTTTTTATCCTCGATGGCAACAATACAATACGTGCCTTACTGCCCCTGCTGTCATTGGGAAAGGACACTGCAAAATTGAACCCAAAGCTAAGCACTTCTCCCATTGCAAGAAAGATCAATCTAGTAGGCCAAACCAAACTGATAATTCGAAGAGACTTGCAAAGATATTAAATCATGCATATAAGAATTCAGAGAAGAATCAAATATTGTTCATAGATAATCTTGATCATAAACCCACAATTCATCGGATCTTGACAAACACACCGCAAAAAGAATTACATCGAATAGATCTCCAAGAAGATCGAGGAGAACTTTGTATTGAGATCCAAAGAGAGAGAAGAAGTCATCTAGCTAATAAGTATGGACCCGAAGGTCTGTGGTAAACTACCCACACATCATCGGAGAGGATATGGTGTTGATGTAGAAGCCCTCCGTGATCGAATCCCCCTCCGGCAGAGTGCCGGAAGAGGCCCCAAGATGGGATCTCACGGGTACAGAAGGTTGCGGCGGTGGAAAAGGTGTTTCGTGGCTCTCCCCGATGGTTTCAGGGTATAAGAGTATATATAGGCGAAAAAAGTAGGTCGGTGGAGCTGCGAGGGGCCCACCAGGGTGGGGGGCGTGCCCACCCCCCTGGTGCGCGCCCTCCTGCCTCGTGGCTTCCTCGCTGCTTCCTTGACTTCCACTCCAAGTCTCCTGGATTGCGTTTGTTCCAAAAACGATCCTCACGAAGGTTTCATTCCGTTTGGATTCCGTTTGATATTCATTTTCTGCGAAACACTAAAATAGGCAAAAACAGCAATTTGCACTAGGCCTTTGGTTAATAGGTTAGTCCCAAAAATAATATAAAATGGTATATTAAAGCCCATTAAACATCCAAAACAGATAATATAATAGCATGGAACAATCAAAAATTATAGATACGTTGGAGACGTATCACACCTCTTTGCTCTATAAATACCCCAATATTCCCAAAACCCTAGGGGAGTCAAAGAAATATTGATCCAGCCGACGCCGAGTCCAGAACCACCAAATCCAATCTAGACACCATCTCGGATGGGGTTTGCCACCTCCATTGGTGCCTCTCCGATGATGCGTGAGTAGTTCTTTGTAGACCTTCGGGTCTGCAGTTAGTAGCTAGATGGATTTCTCTCTCTTGCTGAATTATCAATACAATGGTCTCTTGGAGATCCATATGATGTAACTCTTTTGCGGTGTGTTTGTTGGGATCAATGAACTTTGAGTTTATGATCATATCTATCTTTTTATATCGATGAAAGTATTTGAGTTTCTTTGATCTATTTTATGCATGATTGCTTATAGCCTCGTATTTCTTCTCTGATATTTGGGTTTTGTTTGGCCAACTTGATCTATTTATCTTGCAATGGGAAGAGGTGCTTTGTAGTGGGTTCGATCTTACGGTGCTTGATCCCAGTGACAGAAGGGGAACCGACACGTATGTATCGTTGCAACTAAGGATAAAACAATGGGGTCTATCTCTACATAGATAGATCTTGTCTACATCATGTCATCGTTCTTATTGCATTACTCCATTTTTCCATGAACTTAATACACTAGATGCATGCTGGATAGCGGTCGATGTGTGGAGTAATAGTAGTAGATGCAGGCAGGAGTCGGTCTACTAATCTTGGACATGATGCCTATATAATGATCATTGCCTGGATATCGTCATGATTATTTAAAGTTCTATCAATTGCCCAATAGTAATTTGTTCACCCACCGTTGCTATTTTTCTCGAGAGAAGCCACTAATGAAACCTAAGGCCCCCGGGTCTCTTTCTCATATATTTACCTTTGTGATCTACTTTTCCTTTGCATTTATTTTCAGATCTATTAAACCAAAAATACAAAAATAAAATACCTTGTTGCAATTTATTCTTATTTATTTTATTTGGCGTTCGATCTATCAATCTACTACAATTTATCTCATGTTCGTTTGCCCATCTGGGGCGCCGCTGCCCGAAAGGGATTGACAACCCCTTTTACACGTCGGGTTGCGAGGATTTGTTATCTGTGTGTAGGGGCTGTTTACGTTGTGTTGCTTGGTTCTCCTACTGGTTCGATAAGCTTGGCTTCATATCTGAGGGAAATACCTACCGCCGCTGTGCTGCATCATCCCTTCCTCTTTGGGGAAATACCGACGTAGCTTCAAGCGACATCAAGGGGGCACCCCAAAGCACATCAATTGTTTCTTAGCCATGTGCAGTGCCCCCCTCCACAGTTTACTCCTCCGGTCATATTGTCGTAGTGCTTAGGCGAAGCCCTACAAGGATCACATCACCATCACTGTCACCACACCGTCGTGCTGACGAAACTCTCCCTCGAAACTTTGTTGGATCAAGAGTTCGAGGGACGTCATTGAGCTGAACGTGTGCAAAACTCGGAGGTGCCGTATGTTCGGTGCTTGATCGGTTGAATCGAGAAGACATTCGACTACATCAACCGCGTTAAGCTAACGCTTCCGCTTTCGGTCTACGAGGGTACGTGGACACACTCTCCCCCTCTCGTTGCTATGCATCTCCTAGATAGATCTTGCATGATCATAGGAATTTTTTTGAAATTGCATGCTACGTTCCCCAACAGTGGCCTCCGAGCCAGGTCTATGCGTACATGATATGCATGAGTAGAACACAAAGAGTTGTGGGCGATCATAGTCATACTGCTTACCACCAACGTTTTATTTTGATTCGGCGGTATTGTTGGATGAAGCAACCCAGACCAACCTTACATGACCACGTTCATGAGACCGGTTCCACCGACAGACATGCAACTTGTTTTGCATAAAGGTGGCTGGCGGGTGTCTATTTCTCCAACTTTAGTTGAATCGAACTTGACTACGGCCGGTCCTTGTTGAAGGTTAAAATAGCAAACTTGATGAAACATCGTTGTGGTTTTGATGCGTAGGTAAGAACGGTTCTTACTAGAAGCCCGTAGCAGCCACGTAAAACTTGCAACAACAAAGTAGAGGACGTCTAACTTGTTTTTGCAGGGCATGTTGTGATGTGATATGGTCAAGACATGATGTGATATACGTTGTTGTATGAGATGATCATGTTTTGTAAAAGTTATCGGCAACTGGCAGGAGCCTTATGGTTGTCGTTTTATTGTATGAAATGCAATTGCCATGTAATTGCTTTACTTTATCACTATGCGTTAGCGATAGTTGTAGAAGCAATAGTTGGCGAGACAACAACGATGCTACGATGGAGATCAAGGTGTCAAGCCGGTGACGATGGAGATCATGACGGTGCTTTGGAGATGGAGATCAAAGGCACAAGATGATGATGGCCATATCATGTCACATATTTTGATTGCATGTGATGTTTATCTTTTATGCATCTTATTTTGCTTAGTACGGCAGTAACATTATAAGATGATCCCTCGCTGAAATTTCAAGGTATAAGTGTTCTCCCTGAGTATGCACCGTTGCGATAGTTCGTCGTGCCGAGACACCACGTGATGATCGGGTGTGATAAGCTCTACGTTCACATACAACGGGTGCAAGACAGTTTTGCACGTGCAGAATACTCGGGTTAAACTTGACGAGGTAGCATGTACAGACATGGCCTCGGAACACTGAGACTGAAAGGTCGAACATGAATCATATAGTAGATATGATCAACATAGAGATGTTCACCATTGAAAACTAATCCATCTCACGTGATGATCGGACATGGTTTAGTTGATATGGATCACGTGATCATTTAGATGACTCGAGGGATGTCTATCTAAGTGGGAGTTCTTAAGTAATATGATTAATTGAGCTTAAATTTATCATGAACTTACTCCTGATAGTTTTTGCATATCTATGTTGTAGATCAATGGCCCGTGCTACCGTTCCCTTGAATTTTAATGTGTTCCTAGAGAAAGCTAAGTTGAAAGCTGATGGTAGAAACTACACGGACTGGGTCCGTAACTTGAGGATTATCCTCATTGCTGCATAGAAGAATTACGTCCTTGATGCACGGCTAGGTGCAAGGCCTGCTGCAGGAGCAACTGCTGACGTTATGAACGTCTGGCAAGCTAAATCTTATGGCTACTCGATAGTTCAGTGTGCCATGCTTTACGGTTTAGAATTGGGACTTCAAAGACGTTTCGTACGTCATGGAGCATATGAGATGTTCCAGGAGTTGATGTTAATATTTCAAGCAAATGCCCGAGTTGAGAGATATGAAGTCTCCAACAAGTTCTAAAGATGCAAGATGGAGGAGAATATTTCTGTCAGTGAACACATACTCAGAATGTCTAGGTACCATAACCACTTGACTCAGCTGGTAGTTAATCTTCCGGATGATAGTGTCATTGACAGAGTTCTTCAATCACTGCCACCAAGCTATAAAGGCTTCGTGATGAACTATAATATGCAAGGGATGAACAAGACGATTCCCGAGCTCTTCGCAATGCTCAAGGCTGCGGAGGTAGAAATCAAGAAGGAGCATCAAGTGTTGATGGTTAACAAGACCACTAGTTTCAAGAAAAAGGGCAAAGGAAAGAAGGGGAACTTCAAGAAGAATAGCAAGCAAGTTGCTGCTCCCGGGAAGAAGCCCAAGTCTGGACCTAAGCCTGAAACTGAGTGCTTCTACTGCAAAGGGACTGGTCACTGGAAGCCGAACTGCCCCAAGTATTTAGCGGATAAGAAGGATGGCAAAGTGAAAGGTATATTTGATATACATGTTATTGATGTGTACCTTACTAATGCTCGTAGTAGTGCCTGGGTATTTGATACTGGTTCTGTTGCTCATATTTGCAACTCGAAATAGGGGCTACGGATTAAGCGAAGATTGGCTAAGGACGAGGTGACGATGCGCGTCGGAAATGGTTCCAAGGTCGATGTGATCGCCGTCGGCACGCTACCTCTACATCTACCTTCGGGATTAGTTTTAGACCTGAATAATTGTTATTTGGTGCCAGCGTTGAGCATGAACATTATATCTGGATCTTGTTTGATGCGAGACGGTTATTCATTTAAATCAAAGAATAATGGTTGTTCTATTTATATGAGTAATATCTTTTATGGTCATGCACCCTTGATGAGTGGTCTATTTTTGTTGAATCTCGATCATGGTGATACACATATTCATAATATTGATGCCAAAAGATGCAAAGTTAATAATGATAGTGCGACTTATTTGTGGCACTGCCGTTTAGGTCATATTGGTGTAAAGCGCATGAAGAAACTCCATGTAGATGGGCTTTTGGAATCACTTGATTATGAATCACTTGATGCTTGCGAACCATGCCTCATGGGCAAGATGACTAAGACTCCGTTCTCCGGAACAATGGAGCGAGCAACTGACTTATTGGAAATAATACATACTGATGTATGCGGTCTGATGAGTGTTCAGGCTCGCGGCGGGTATCGTTATTTTCTGACCTTCACAGATGATTTGAGCAGATATGGGTGTATCTACTTAATGAAAAATAAGTCTGAAATATTTGATAAGTTCAAAGAATTTCAGAGTGAAGTGGAAAATCATCATAACAAGAAAATAAAGTTTCTACGATCTGATCGCGAAGGGGAATATTTGAGTTACGAGTTGTTGGGGAACGTAGTATTTCAAAAAAATTGCCTACGATCACGCAAGATCTATCTAGGAGAAGCATAGCAACGAGCGGGGAGAGTGTGCTTACGTACCCTCGTGGACCGAAAGCGGAAGCGTTTAGTAACGCGGTTGATGTAGTTGAACGTCTTCGCGATCCAACCGATCCAAGTACCGAACGTACGGCACCTCCCCGATCTGCACACGTTCAGCTCGGTGATGTCCCTCGAACTCTTGATCCAGTTGAGGCCGAGGGAGAGTTCCGTCAGCACGACGGCGTGGTGACGGTGATGATGAAGTTACCGGCGCAGGGCTTCACCTAGGCACTACGACGATATGACCGAGGTGTGTAACTGTGGAGGGGGCACCGCACACGGCTAAAAGATCAACTTGCGTGTCTTTGGGGTGCCCCCCGCCTCCATATATAAAGGAGGGAGAGGGAGAGTCAGCCGTCCCTAGGGGGGCGCGCCAAGGTGTGGAGTACTACTAGGACTCCCTAGTCCTAGTAGGATTCCACCTCCCACACGGAGTAGGAAAGGGGGAAGGGAGAAGGAGAAGGAAAGGGGGGGCCTTCTCCTAGTCCTAATCGGCCTCCTGCCCAAGGAGGGGCGCACCAGCCCCTTGTGGGCTGGTGTGCTTCCCTCTTATGGCCCATAAGGCCCATAACTTCTCCCGGGGGGTTCCGGTAACCTCCCGGTACTCCGGAAAAATGCCCGAACCACTCGAAACCATTCCGAGTGTCCAAATGCAACCTTCAAATATATGAATCTTTACCTCTCGACCATTTCGAGACTCCTCGTCATGTCCGTGATCTCATCCGGGACTCCGAACAAACTTCGGTTCATCAAATCACATAACTCATAATACAAATCGTCATTGAACGTTAAGCGTGCGGACCCTACGGGTTCGAGAACTATGTAGACACGACCGAGACACATCTCCAGTCAATAACCAATAGCAGAACTTGGATGCTCATATTGGCTCCTACATATTCTACGAAGATCTTTATCGGTCAAACCGCATAACAACATATGTTGTTCCCTTTGTCATCGGTATGTTACTTGCCCGAGATTCGATCGTCGGTATCTTCATACCTAGTTCAATCTCGTTACTGGAAACTCTCTTTACTCGTTCCGTAATGCATCATCCCGCAACTAACTCATTAGTCACATTGCTTGCAAGGCTTATAGTGATGAGCATTACCGAGAGGGCCCAGAGATACCTCTCCGATACACAGAGTGACAAATCCTAATCTCGATCTATGCCAACTCAACAGACACCATCGGAGACACCTGGAGAGCATCTTTATAATCACCCAGTTATGTTGTCACATTTGATAGCACACAAGGTGTTCCTCCGGTATTCGGGAGTTGCATAATCTCATAGTCTGAGGAACATGTATAAGTCATGAAGAAAGCAATAGCAATAAACTAAACGATCATAGTGCTAAGCTAACGGATGGGTCTTGTCCATCACATCATTCTCTAATGATGTGATCTCGTTCATCAAATGACAACACATGTGTATGGCTAGGAAACATAACCATCTTTGATTAACGAGCTAGTCAGGTAGAGGCATACTATGGACACTCTGTTCGTCTATGTATTCACACATGTACTAAGTTTCCGGTTAATATAATTCTAGCATGAATAATAAAAATTTATCATGATATAAGGAAATATAAATAACAACTTTATTATTGCCTCTAGGGCATATTTCCTTCACGAGTTTGGTCTTCATTTAAAACAACGTGGAATTGTTTCGCAACTCACGCCACCTGGAACACCACAACGTAATGGTGTGTCCTAACGTCATAATCGTAATTTGTTATATATGGTGCAATCTATGACGTCTCTTACCGATTTACCACTATCGTTTTGGGGTTATGCATAGAGATAGCTGCATTCATGTTAAATAGGGCACCATCTAAATCCGTTGAGACAACACCATATGAACTGTCATTTGGCAAGAAACCTAAGCTGTCGTTTCTTTAAGTTTGAGGTTGCGATGCTTATGTGAAAAAGCTTCAGACTGGTAAGCTTGAACCCTAATCGGAGAAATGTGTCTTCATAGGATACCCAAAAGAAACTGTTGGGTACACCTTCTATCACAGATCCGAAGGCAAGATATTTGTTGCTAAGAATGGATCCTTTCTAGAGAAGGAGTTTCTTTCGAAAGAAGTGAGTGGGAGGAAAGTAAAACTTGATGAGTTAATTGTACCTTCTCTTGAATTGGAAAGTAGTTCATCACAGAAAACTGTTCCCATGATGCCTACACCAATTAGTGAGGAAGCTAATGATGATGATCATGAAACTTTAGATCAAGTTACTACCGAACCTCGTAGGTCAACCAGAGTGCATTCCGCACCAGAGTGGTACGGTAATCCTGTTCTGGTAGTCATGTTACTGGACCATGACGAACCTATGAACTATGAGGAAGCGATGATGAGCCCAGATTCCGCGAAATGGCTTGAGGCCATGAAATCTGAGATGGGATCCATGTATGAGAACAAAGTATGGACTTTGCTTCACTTGCCCAATGATCGGCAAGCCATAGAGAATAAATGGATCTTCAAGAAGAAGACTGACGCTGATGGTAATGTTACTGTCTACAAAGCTTGACTTGTTGCGAAAGGTTTTCGACAAGTTCAAGGAGTTGACTACGATGAGACCTTCTCACCCGTAGCGATGCTTAAGTCTGTCCGAATCATGTTAGCAATTGCCGCATTTTATGATTATGAAATTTGGCAAATGGACGTTAAAACTGCATTCCTTAATGGATTTCTTAAATAAGAGTTGTATATGATGCAACCAGAAGGTTTTGTCGATCCTAAAGGTGCTAACAAAGTGTGCAAGCTCCAGCGATCCATTTATGAACTGGTGCAAGCATCTCGGAGTTGGAATATACACTTTGATAGTGTGATCAAAGCATATGGTTTTATACAGACTTTCGGAGAAGCCTGTATTTACAAGAAAGTGAGTGGGAGCTCTGTAGCATTTCTAATATTATTTGTGGATGACATATTGTTGATTGGAAATGATATAGAATTTCTGGATAGCATAAAAGGATACTTGAATAAGAATTTTTCAATGAAAGACCTCGGTGAAGCTGCTTATATATTGGGCATCAAGATCTATAGAGATAGATCAAGACGCTTAATTGGACTTTCACAAAGCACATACCTTGATAAAGTTTTGAAGAAGTTCAAAATGGATCAGTCAGAGAAAGGGTTCTTGCATGTGTTACAACGTGTGAAATTGAGTCAGACTCAATGCCCGACCACTGTAGAAGATGGAGAGAAAATGGAAGTCATTCCCTATGCCTCAGCCATAGGTTCTATCATGTATGCAATGTTGTGTACCAGACCTGATGTGTGCCTTGCTATAAGTTTAGCATGGAGGTACCAAAGTAATCTAGGAGTGGATCACTGGACAACGATCAAGAACATCCTGAAGTACCTGAAAAGGACTAAGGATATTTTTCTCATTTATGGGGGTGACAAAGAGCTTGTCGTAAATGGTTACGTCGATGCTAGCTTTGACACTGATCCGGATGACTCTAAGTCGCAAACTGGATACGTATTTATATTGAATGGTGGAGCTGTCAGTTGGTGCAATTCCAAGCAAACGTTATGGCGGGATCTACGTGTGAAGCGGAGTACATAGCTGCTTCGGAAGCAGCAAATGAAGGAGTTCATATCCGATCTAGGTGTAATACCTAGTGCATCAGGTCCAATGAAAATCTTTTGTGACAATACTGGAGCAATTGCCTTAGCGAAGAATCTAGATTTCACAAGAGAACTAAACACATCAAGAGACGCTTCAACTTCATCCATGATCAAGTCAAGGAGGGAGACATAGAGATTTGCAAAATACATACGGATTTGAATGTTGCAGACCCGTTGACTAAGCCTCTTCCACGAGCAAAACTTGATTAGAACCAAGACTCCATGGGTGTTAGAATCATTACAATGTAATCTAGATTATTGACTCTAGTGCAAGTGGGAGACTGAAGGAAATATGCCCTAGAGGCAATAATAAAGTTGTTATTTATATTTCCTTATATGATGATAAATGTTTATTATTCATGCTAGAATTGTATTAACCGGAAACTTGATACTGTTGGGGAACGTAGCAATAATTCAAAAAAATTCCTACGTGTCACCAAGATCAATCTAGGAGATGCTAGCAACAAGAGAGAGGGAGTGCATCTTCATACCCCTGAAGATCGCTAAGCGGAAGCGTTACAAGAAAGCGGTTGATGGAGTCATACTCGCGGCGATTCAAATTGCAGAAGATCCGATCTAGCGCCGAACGGACGGCGCCTCCGCGTTCAACACACGTACAGCCCGGGGACGTCTCCTCCTTCTTGATCTAGCAAGGGGAGAGGAGAAGTTGAGGGAGGACTCCGGCAGCACGACGGCGTGGTGGCATTGGAGCTCGTGGTTCTCCGGCAGAGCTTCGCTAAGCACTATGGAGGAGGAGGAGGAGGAGTTGGAGGAGGAGAGGGCTGCGCCAGGGAAGGGGTGTGTGGCAGCCCTCCCACCCCCCCCCCCCCACTATTTATTGGGGAAGGGGAGAGGGGGCGGCGGCCAAGATGAAACCCTAGATGGGTTTTGGGCGCCCCCACCCCTAGGAAACTTGCCCCCCAAGCCGGAGGGGTTTTGGGCGCCCCAACCTCTCCACGTTACGTGAGATGGCGTGGGAGGGGCGCATAGCCCCTTAGTGGGCTGATGTGCCCCCTCCCCTTGGCCCATAAGGCCCCCCAACACTTGTCGGGGCCTCCGAAACCCCTTTCGACACGCTGGTCGTCACCCGGTACCCCCGGAACAATTCCGAACTCCAATACCCTTCGTCCAATATATCGATCTTCACCTCCGGACCATTCCGGAGTTCCTCGTCATGTCCGGGATCTCATCCGGGACTCCGAACAACCTTCGGTAACCACATACTATTTCCCATAACAACTCTAGCGTCACTGAACCTGAAGTGTGTAGACCCTACGGGTTCGGGAACCATGCAGACATGACCGAGACGTTCTCCGGACAATAACCAACAGCGGGATCTGGATACCCATGTTGGCTCCCACATGTTCCACGATGATCTCATCGGATGAACCACGATGTCGGGGATTCAATCAATCCCCTATTCAATTCCCTTTGTCTATTGGTATGTTACTTGCCCGAGATTCGATCGTCGGTATCCCTATACCTTGTTCAAACTCGTTACCGGCAAGTCTCCTTACTCGTTCTGTAACGCATGATCCCGTGGCTAACTCCTTAGTCACATTGAGCTCATTATGATGATGCATTACCGAGTGGGCCTAGAGATACCTCTCCGTCATACAGAGTGACAAATCCCAGTCTCGATTCGTACCAACCCAACAAACACTTTCGAAGATACCTGTAGTGCACCTTTATAGTCACCCAGTTACGTTGTGACGTTTGATACACCCAAAGCATTCCTACGGTAACCGGGAGTTGCACAATCTCATGGTCTAAGGAAACGATACTTGACATTAGAAAAGCTCTAGCAAACGAACTACACGATCTTGTGATATGCTTAGGATTGGGTCTTGTCCATCACATCATTCTCCTAATGATGTGATCCCGTTATCAACAACATCCAATGTCCATGGCCAGGAAACCATGACCATCTATTGATCAACGAGCTAGTCAACTAGAGGCTTACTAGGGACATGTTGTGGTCTATGTATTCACACATGTATTACGATTTCCGGTCAATACAATTATAGCATGAACAATAGACAATTGTCATGAACAAGGAAATATAATAATAACCATTTTATTATTGCCTCTAGGGCATATTTCCAACAGTGTCCCACTTGCACTAGAGTCAATAATCTAGTTCAGATCGTTATGTGATTAACACTCATGGTTCACATCGCCATGTGACTAACACCCGAAGAGTTTACTAGAGTCAGTAATCTAGTTCACATCGCCATGTGATTAACACCCAAGAGTTTACTAGAGTCAATAATCTAGTTCACATCACCATGTGATTAACACTCAATGAGTTCTAGGGTTTGATCATGTTATGCTTACGAGAGAGGTTTTAGTCAACGGGTCTGCAACATTCAGATCTGTGTGTTCTCTGCAAATCTTTATTTCATATTGTAGATGTAGCTACTATGCTCCACTTGGAGCTATTCCAAATGGTTGCTCCACTATACGTATCCGGTTTGCTACTCCGAGTCATCCGGATAGGTGTTAAAGTTTGCATCGATGTAACCCTTTACGCCGAACTCTTTATCACCCCCTTAACCGAGAAACATTTCCTTATTCCTATAAGGTCAATTTTAACCACTGTCCAATGATCCATTCTTGGATCACTCTCGTACCCCCTTGCCAGACATGTGGCAAAGCACATATCAGTTGCGGTACATAGCATGGCATATCGTATAGAGCCTATGGCTAAGGCATAGGGGACAACTTCGTCCTTTCTCTTTCTTCTGTCGTGGTCGAGCTTCAAGTCTTAACTTCACACCTTACAACTCAAGCAAGAACTCCTTCTTTGACTGATCCATCTTGAACTCCTTCAAGATCATGTCAAGGTATGTGCTCTATGAAAGTCTTATCAGGCGTCCTTATCTATCTCTATAGATCTTGATACCCAACATGTAAGCAGTTTTACACAGGTCTTCCTTTGAAAAAATCCATTCAAACAACCCTTTATGCTTTCCAGAAATTCTACATCATTTCTGATCAACAATATGTCATCCACATATACTTATCAAAATGTTGTAGTGCTCCCACTCACTTTCTTGCAAATACAAGTTTCTTGCAAACTTTGTATAAACCCAAATGCTTTGATCACCTCATCAAAGCGTATGTTCCAACTCCGAGATGCTTGCTCCAGTCCATAGAAGGACCGCTGGAGTTTGCATACCTTTTAGCATCCTTAGGATCGACAAAACCTTCTGGTTGTATCACATATAGCCTTTCCTCACGGAAACCGTCAAGGAAACTTTGTTTTGACATCCATCTGCTAGATTTCGTAAATGAAAATGCAGCAACTACTAACATAATTCTAACAGACTTTAGCATCGCTATGATTGAGAAAGTCTTATCACAGTCAACTCCTTGAACTTGTCGAAAACTTCTTTGAGACAAGTCGAGCTTCATAAATGGTGACATTACCATCAGCGTCTGTCTTCTTCTTAAAGATCCATTTATTCTCAATGGCTTGCCGATCATCGGGCAAGTCCACCAAAGTCCATACTTTGTTCTCATACATGGATCCTATCTCGGATTTCATGGCTTCCAGCCATTTGTTGGAATCCGGGCCCACCATCGCTTCTCCATAGCTCATAGGTTCATCGTTGTCCAACAACATGACCTTTAAGACAGGGTTACCACTCAGAAGTTGTACACGCCCTTGTCGACCTATGAGGTTTGATAGTAACTTGATCTGAAGCTCCATGATCATCATCATTAGCTTTCTCTTCAACTGAGGTAGGTGCCACAGAAACATTTTTCTGTGCTGTGCTACTCTCCAGTTGAAGTAAAGGTTCAACAACCTCATCAAGTTCTATCTTCCTCCCACTCAGTTCTTTTGAAAGAAACTCTTTCTCGAGAAAGGACCTATTCCTAGCGACAAACACTTTGCCCTTTTTAAAGTGAATGTAATTGTCTCTAATGCATAACCCCAAAATGATAGCGGTAGATCGGTAAGAGACATCATAGATCGCACCATATCCAATAGGGTGCGATTACGACGTTCGGACACACCATTACGCTATGGTGTTCCAGGTGGCGTCAACTGTGGAATGATTCCACCTTGTCTTTAGTGATTGCCAAACTCATAACTCAGATACTTTTCCCTTGATCAGATCGTATGAACTTGATCTTCTTGTTATGATGATTCTCAACTTCACTCTGAAATTGCTTGAACTTTTCAAACGTTCCAGACTTACGCTTCATTAAGTAAATATACCCATATCTACTCAATTCATCAGTGAAGGTGAGAAAATAACGATATCCACCGCATGCGTCAACACTCATCGGATCGCACACATCAGCATGTATGATTTCCAACAAGTCACTTGCCCGTTCCATTGTTCCAGAAAACGGGGTTTTAGTCATCTTGCCAATGAGGCATGGCTCGCATGTGTCAAGTGATTCAAAATCAAGTGACTCCAAAAGTCCATCGGCATGGAGGTTCTTCATGCACTTTTCACCAATATGACCTAAGCGGCAGTGCCACAAGAAAGTGGTACTATCATTATCAACTCTACTTCCTTTGGCATTAATGTTATGAACATGTGTATCACTACGACCGAGATTCAATAAACCATTCACATTGGGTGCATGACCATAGAAGGTATTATTCATGTAAACAGAATAACCATTATTCTCTGACTGAAATGAATAACCGTATTGCAATAAACATGATCTAATCATGTTCATGCTTAACGCAGACACTAATGAAAACAACATTTATCTGGGTTCAACACTAATCCCGAAGGTAGAGGGAGCGTGCGATGGTGATCATATCATCCTTGGAAACACTTCCAACACACATCGTCACCTCGCCCTTAGCTAGTCTCCGTTTATTCTGTAGCTTTTGTTTCAAGTTACCGATATTAGCAAATGAACCGGTATCTAATACCCAGGTGCTACTAGGAGTACTAGTAAGGTACACATCAATAACACATATATCAAATATACTTTTGTTAAAGTTGCCAGCCTTCTTATCTACCAAGTATTTGAGGCAGTTCCGCTACCAGTGACCGTTCCCCTAATAGAAGCACTTCGTCTCGGGTTTGGGTTCTTGGGTTTCTTCACTGGAGTGGCAACTGGCTTGCCATTCATGAAGTTTCCCTTCTTGCCCTTGCCCTTCTTTGAAACTAGTGGTCTTGTTAACCATCAACACTTGATGCTCCTTCTCGATTTCTACCTTTACGGCCTGAAGCACGACGAACAGCTCTGGGATCATCATCCCTTGCATGTTATAGTTCATCACGAAGCTGTAGTTAGCTTGGTGATAGTGACTGGAGAACTCCGTCAATCACTTCTCTTATCTGGAAGATTAACTCCCACTTGATTCAAGCGATTGAAGTACCCAGACATTCTGAGCACATGCTCACTGGCTGAGCTATTCTCCTCCATCTTGTAGGCAAAGATCTTGTCAGAGGTCTCAAACCTCTCAACACGGGCATGAGCATAAAATACCAATTTCAGCTCTTGGAACATCTCATATGTTCCATGGCGTTCAAAACGCTTTTGGGGCCCCGACTCTAAGCCGCAAAGTCATCAGAATGTGTCTGCCAGATGTTCACAACATCCACGGACGACGCTAAAGGGGTTGGCACACTGAGCGGTGCATCAAGGACAGAAGCCTTCTGTGTAGCAGTGAGGACAATCCTCAGACTACGGCCCTGCTAGTCCGCACAATTGCTTACAATATCTTTCAACTAAGTCTTTCTCTCGGAACGTATTAAAACAAGGAGCTAAAGTGTGAGCTATTAAACCACAATATAATTTGCAAAGACAATTAAACTAGGTTCATGATAATTAAGTTCATCTAATCAAATTATTCAATGAACTACCACTCAGATAGACATCCCTTTAGTCGTCTAAGTGATACATGATCCAAATCGACTAGGCCGTGTCCGATCATCACGTGAGACGGACTAGTCATCAACGGTGAACATCTCCATGTTGATCGTATCTACTATATGACTCATGTTCGACCTTTCGGTCTCTTGTGTTCCGAGGCCATGTCTGTACATGCTAGGCTCGTCAAGTCAACCTAAGTGTTTCGCATGTGTAAATCTGGCTTACACCCGTTGTATGCGAACGTTAGAATCTATCACACCCGATCATCACGTGGTGCTTCGAAACAACGAAACTTCGCAATGGTGCACAGTTAGGGGGAACACATTTCTTGAAATTTTAGTGAGGGGTCATCTTATTTATGCTACCGTCGTTCTAAGCAAATAAGATGTAAACATGACAAACATCACATACAAATCATAAAGTGACATGATATGGCCAATATCATCTTGCGCCTTTGATCTCTATCTTCGAGGCACTGCATGATCACCTTCGTCACCGGCATGACACCATGATCTCCATCATCATGTCTATATGAAGTTGTCTCGCCAACTATTACTTCTACTACTATGGCTAACGGTTAGCAATAAAGTAAAGTAATTACATGGCGTTTTCATTTACAAGCAGGTCATACAATAAATTAAGACAACTCCTATGGCTCCTGCCGGTTGTCATCCTCATCGACATGCAAGTCGTGATTCCTATTACAAGAACATGATCAATCTCATACATCACATATATCATTCATCACATCCTTTTGACCATATCACATCACATAGCATACCCTGCAAAAACAAGTTAGACGTCCTCTAATTGTTGTTGCATGTTTTACGTGGCTGCTATGGGTTTCTAGCAAGAACGTTTCTTACCTACGCAAAAGCCACAACGGTGATATGCCAATTTCTATTTACCCTTCATAAGTACCCTCTTCATCGAATCCGATCCGACTAAAGTGGGAGAGACAGACACCCGCTAGCCACCTTATGCATCAAGTGCATGTCAGTCGGTGGAACCTGTCTCACATAAGAGTACGTGTAAGGTCGGTCTAAGCCGCTTCATCCCACAATGCCGCCGAATCAAGATAAGACTAGTAACGGTAAGCAAATTGAACAAATCATCGCCCACAACTACTTTGTGTTCTACTCGTGCATAGAATCTACGCATAGACCTAGCTCATGATGCCACTGTAGGGGAACGTAGCAATAATTCAAAATTTTCCTACGTGTCACCAAGATCAATCTAGGAGATGCTAGCAACAAGAGAGAGGGAGTGCATCTTCATACCCTTGAAGATCGCTAAGTCGGAAGCGTTACAAGAACACGGTTGATGGAGTTGTACTCGCGGCGATTCAAATCGTGGAAGATCTGATCTAGCGCCGAATGGACGGCGCCTCTGCGTTCAACACACGTACAGCCCGGGGGCATCTCCTACTTCTTTATCCAGCAAGGGGAGAGGAGAAGTTGAGGGAGGACTCCGGCAGCACGACGGCGTGGTGGCGATGGAGCTCGTGGTTCTCCGGCAGAGCTTCGCTAAGCACTATGGAGGAGGAGGAGGAGTTGGAGGAGGAGAGGGCTGCACCAGGGAAGGGGTGTGTGGCAGCCCTCCCACCCCCCACTATTTATAGGGGAAGGGAAGAGGGGGGCGGCGGCCAAGAGGAAACCCTAGATGGGTTTTGGGCGCCCCCACCCCTAGGAAACTTTCCCCCCAAGCCGGGAGGAGTGGCTGCCCTAGGGGAGGCGCCCCCACCTCTCCACGTTACGTGAGATGGGGTGGGAGGGGCGCATAGCCCCTTAGTGGGCTGATGTGCCCCCTCCCCTTGGCCCATAAGGCCCCCCAACATTTGCCGGGGCCTCCGAAACCCCTTTCGGACACGCTGGTTGTCACCCGGTACCCCCGGAACAATTCCGGACTCCAATACCCTTCGTCCAATATATCGATCTTCACCTCCGGACCATTCGGGAGTTCCTCGTCACGTCCGGGATCTCATCCGGGACTTCGAACAACCTTCGGTAACCACATACTATTTCCCATAACAACTCTAGCGTCACCGAACCTTAAGTGTGTAGACCCTACGGGTTCGGGAACCATGCAGACATGAACGAGACGTTCTCCGGCCAATAACCAACAACGGGATCTGGATACCCATGTTGGCTCCCACATGTTCCACGATGATCTCATCGGATGAACCACGATGTCGAGGATTCAATCAATCCCCTATTCAATTCCCTTTGTCTATTGGTATGTTACTTGCCCGAGATTCGATCGTCGGTATCCCTATACCTTGTTCAATCTCGTTGCCGGCAAGTCTCTTTACTCGTTCCGTAATGCATGATCCCATGGCTAACTCCTTAGTCACATTGAGCTCATTATGATGATGCATTACCGAGTGGGCCCAGAGATACCTCTCCGTCATACGGAGTGACAAGTCCCAGTCTCGATTCGTACCAACCCAACAGACACTTTCGGAGATACCTGTAGTGCACCTTTATAGTCACCGAGTTACGTTGTGATGTTTGATACACCCAAAGCATTCCTATGGTATCCGGGAGTTGCATAATCTCATGGTCTAAGGAAACGATACTTGACATTAGAAAAGCTCTAGCAAACGAACTACACGATCTTGTGCCATGCTTAGGATTGGGTCTTGTCCATCACATCATTCTCCTAATGATGTGATCTCGTTATCAACAACATCCAATGTCCATGGCCAGGAAACCATGACCATCTATTGATCGACGAGCTAGTCAACTAGTGGCTTACTAGGGACATTTTGTGGTCTATGTATTCACACATGTATTACGGTTTCCGGTCAATACAATTATAGCATGAACAATAGACAATTATCATGAACAAGGAAATATAATAATAACCATTTTATTATTGTCTCTAGGGCATATTTCCAACAGATACATGTGTGAATACATAGACAAAACAAAGTGTCCTAGTATGCCTCGAATTGACTAGCTCGTTAATCAAAGATGGTTAAGTTTCCTAACCATAGACATGTGTTGTCATTTGATCAATGGGATCACATCATTAGGAGAATGATGTGATGGACAAGACCCACCCATTAGCTTAGCATAATGATCGTTAAGTTTTATTGCTATTGCTTTCTTCATGACTTATACATATTCCTTTGACTTTGAGATTATGCAACTCCCGAATACCGGAGGAATACCTTGTGTTCTATCAAACGTCACAACGTAACTGGGTGATCATAAAGATGCTATAGAGGTATCTCCGAAGGTGTTTGTTGGGTTGGCATAGATCAAGATTAGGATTTGTCACTCTGAGTATCGGAGAGGTATCTCTGGGCCCTCTCGATAATGCACATCATGATAAGCCTTGCAAGCAATGTGACTAATAGCTAGTTGCGGGATGATGCATTATAGAATGAGTAAAGAGACTTGCCGGTAACGAGATTGAACTAGGTATGAAGATACCGACGATCGAATCTCAGGCAAGTAACATACCGATGACAAAGGGAATGACGTATGTTGTCATTGGGGTTTGACCGATAAAGATCTTCGTAGAATATGTAGGAACCAATATGAGCATCCAGGTTCCATTGTTGGTTATTGATCGGAGATGTTTCTCGGTCATGTCTACATAGTTCTCGAACCCGTCGGGTCCGCACGCTTAACGTTCGATGACGATTTGTATTATGAGTTATGTGTTTTGGTGACCGAAGATTGTTCGGAGTCCCGGATGAGATAACGGACATGATGAGGAGTCTCAAAATGGTTGAGAGGTAAATATTGATATATTGTACGATAGTATTCGGACACCGAAATGGTTTCGGAGTGTTTCGGGTATTTATCGAAGTACCGAGGGGTTACCGGAACCCCCCGGGGAAAGTAATGGGCCACATGGGCCATAGGGGAGAGAGAGGGTAGCCCACAAGGAGGTGGCGCCACCCCCCCCCCATGGGGAGTCTGAATTGGACAAGGGGAGGGGCGCGACCCCCCTTTCCTTCTCCCTCTCCCTCTCCTTCCCCCTTTCCCCCTCCGATGAAAGGAAGGGGGGCAAATTGGACTAGGAGTCCAAGTGGGACTCCTCCCACTTGGTGGACCCCCTAGGCCGTCCTCCTTCCCTCTCCTACTTTATATATGGGGGCAGGGGGCACCCCAAAGCACACCAATTGTTTCTTAGCCGTGTGCAGTGCCCCTCTCCATAGTTTACTCCTCCGGTCATATTGTCGTAGTGCTTAGGCGAAGCCTTATGCGGATCACGTCACCATCACCGTCACCACGCTGTCATGCTGATGAAACTCTCCCTCGTCACTTTGCTGGATCAAGAGTTCGAGGGACATCATCGAGCTGAATGTGTGCAGAACTCGGAGGTGCCGTACGTTCGGTGCTTGAGCGGTTGAATCGAGAAGACGTTCGACTACATCAACCGCGTTAAGCTAACGCTTCCGCTTTTGGTCTATGAGGGTACATGGACACACTCTCCCCCTCTCGTTGTTATGCATCTCCTAGATAGATCTTGTGTGATCGTAGGAAATTTTTCGAAATTGCATGCTACGTTCCCCAACAATTTTGCCCCCTCCCCCTCCTCCTCTTGCTCGTCCGTCACCTCCGCTAGCCCAACCACCAAATCCCAACCCTAACCTCACCTGCTTCGCCTGCCACCAGCCCGACCATTTCCAGTCCCGTTGCTTCAATCCCCCGTTTTGTCTCATTTGCGGAGAGGATGGCCATCTCACGGTGGATAGTCAGAACCGCCACAAGCCTGCTTCTTTCATGCTTTATGGCCAAGGCTTCCCTGGTTGCTCCTTCTATGCCCTCGACAGCGGGATCCCACAGGTGGCAGTTGCCCCTGCCCTATCCAATGCTGCTATCATCACCATCAATGACCACAAGATCTCTTCCCAGACTCTCCTCGACGAACTGAAGCTTTGGGATGATGGAGGCTGGGACTGGCAGATCCGGCAGCTCTCTGACTTTGAATTTTCTGCGGTTTTCCCTTCTAAAGGCAGCTTCAAAATGATCTCCTCCTGCACCAGCTTTACCCTCCCTCTCAACCAGCTCGTGGTCTCGGTGAAAGCGACCTCTAATGGCGCTAAGCCTATTTCCCCCCTCTCAGAGATCTGGGTCCTCATTGATGATATCCCTCCTACCCTGCGTTCTTCCAAATTTGTGATGGCTTTTGGTGTCTTGATTGGCAAGCCGATTATGGTCGATCCGAAGTCCCTTCTTGTTCTTGGCCCTATTTTTCTCAAGCTGTGGGTTGTTGATCCTTTGTGCATTCATGGCTCTGTTGATGTGTTCCCTTCGTCCGACGGCTTCAGACTGCGGGTTCGTGTAGAAGGGGTGATAGCTCTAATATCCCTCCCCCTCATCCTCCTCCCCCGGCTGAGAACCGTGGGGGGGATGGGGATGATGCTGCCAACCAGAGTGGGGGCTCTCACCCACACTTCACAACTTCGGAGTGGGATGGCATGGGATCTGAGTCTCGAGGACTTTTCAAGGACAACACCCCGACGAGCAAGAACATGGGGGAGCATGTTGTGGCTGGGATGCTGGCGGCTCAGGCTGCCCCGGCCCCTACGCTGGCTGGAACACCTGCTTCTGGTGTATGTTCCAATTTGCCGGCTCGTCCGGGCTCGCTGTCGCTGTCTGGTATCGAGGATCTCCCTATCTCACCCCCGCGTGGCTCTCCTGGTGCTCTCCCCAAGCGGAAATCTTCTGTACGGAAATTCTCGGCACGCAGTCACGCTTCCTAGGGTAACAAGCTCTCCACGGGAGGGCTTTGCCGCTGCCTGGATCCAGATATGAGCCACGTGGTGGGCCAGTCTTCTCTGGTGATGCCACGCTCTACTCCGATCCGCTCTCCATCATCCACGGCGCGTAAGAGTGGCCGGATCCCCCAACTCCGTCGATTGCTATGAATTCTCCCCCCTCCCTGATACGTCCATTTTGCATCATGCTTTTATATCGATATTTATTGCATTATGGACTGTTATTACACGATATGTCACAATACTTACGCCTATTCTCTCTTATTTTACAAGGTTTACATGAAGAGGGAGAATGCCGGCAGCTGGAATTCTGGGCTGGAAAACGAGCAAATATTAGAGACCTATTCTGCACAACTCCAAAAGTCCTGAAACTTCACGGAGGCAGTTTTTGGAATTAATAAAAAATACTGGCGAAAGAATCAACCAGAGGGGTGCCACCCACCATCCACGAGGGTGGGGGGCGCGCCCTACCCCCTAGGCGCGCCCCCTGCCTCGTGGGCCCCCGGGCAGGCCTCCGGTGCCCATCTTCTGCTATATGAAGTCTTTTACCCTGGAAAAAAATCATAAGCAAGCTTTCCGGAAGAAACACCGCCGCCACGAGGCGGAACCTTGGCGGAACCAATCTAGGGCTCCAGCGGAGCTGTTCTCCCGGGGAAACTTCCCTCCGGGAGGGGGAAATCATCGCCATCGTCATCACCAACGATCCTCTCATCGGGAGGGGGTCAATCTCCATCAACATCTTCACCAGCACCATCTCCTCTAAAAACCCTAGTTCATCTCTTGTATCCAATCTTTGTCCCAAAACCTCGGATTGGTACCTGTGGGTTGCTAGTAGTGTTGATTACTCCTTGTAATTGATGCTAGTTGGTTTATTTGGTGGAAGATCATATGTTCAGATCCTTTATGCATATTAATATCCCTCTAAGTATGAACATGAATATGATTTGTGAGTAGTTACGTTTGTTCCTGAGGACATGGGAGAAGTCTTGCTATAAGTAGTCATGTGAATTTGGTATTCGTTCGATATTTTGATGAGATGTATGTTGTCCCTCCTCTAGTGGTGTTATGCGAACATCGACTACATGACACTTCACCATTGTTTGGGCCTAGAGGAAGGCATTGGGAAGTAATAAGTAGATGATGGGTTGCTGGAGTGACAGAAGCTTAAGCCCTGGTTTGTGTGTTGCTTCGTAAGGGGCTGATTTGGATCCATATGTTTCATGCTATGGTTAGGTTTACCTTAATACTTCTTTTGTAGTTGCGGATGCTTGCAATAGGGGTTAATCATAAGTGGGATGCTTGTCCAAGAAAGGGCAGTACCCAAGCACCGGTCCACCCACATACCAAATTATCAAAGTAACGAATGCGAATCATATGAGCGTGATGAAAACTAACTTGACGATAATTCCCATGTGTCCTCGGGAGCGCTTTTCTCTATATAAGAGTTTTTCCAAGCTTTTCCTTTGCTACAAAAAGGATTGGGCCATCTTGCTGCACCTTATTTACTTTCATTACTTGTTACCCGTTACAAATTACCTTATCACAAAACTATCTGTTACCGATAATTTCAGTGCTTGCAGAAAATACCTTACTGAAAACCGCTTGTCATTTCCTTCTGCTCCTCGTTGGGTTCGACACTATTACTTATCAAAAGGACTACGATAGATCCCCTATACCGGTGGGTCATCAAGACTCTTTTCTGGCGCCATTGCCAGGGAGTGAAGCGCCTTTGGTAAGTGGAATTTGGTAAGGAAAAATTTGTATAGTGTGCTGAAATTTACTGTCACTTGTTACTATGGAACATAATCCTTTGAGGGGCTTGTTCGGGGTATCTTCACCCCGACCAGTAGAGCAAAGAGTTGCTCCTCAACCTACTGAACCTACTGAAAATGTTTACTTTGAAATTCCTTCGGGTATGATAGGGAAACTACTAGCTAATAGACGTATGCCTTTTGGTTTATGCAATGCACCTGCTACCTGTGTCAAAGGCGGATCAAGAAAAGACCACTTTTACTTGTCCTTTCGGTACCTTTGCTTATAGACGTATGCCTTTTGGTTTATGCAATGCACCTGCTACCTTTCAAAGATGCATGATGGCTATATTCTCTGATTTTTGTGAAAAGATTGTTGAGGTTTTCATGGATGATTTCTCCGTTTATGGAACTTCTTTTGATGATTGCTTGAGCAACCTTGATCGAGTTTTGCAGAGATGTGAAGAAACTAATCTTGTCTTGAATTGGGAAAAGTGCCACTTTATGGTTAATGAAGGTATTGTCTTGGGGCATAAAATTTCTGAAAGAGGTATTGAAGTTGATAAAGCTAAAGTTGATGCTATTGAAAAGATGTCATGTCCTAAGGACATTAAAGGTATAAGAAGTTTCCTTGGTCATGCCGGTTTTTATAGGAGGTTCATTAAGGACTTCTCTAAAATCTCTAGGCCTCTGACTAACCTCTTACAAAAATATGTTCCTTTTGTCTTTGATGATGATTGTGTAGAAGCATTTGAAATACTTAAGAAAGCCTTGATTTCTGCACCTATTGTTCAGCCACCTGATTGGAATTTACCCTTTGAAATTATGTGTGATGCTAGTGATTATGTTGTAGGTGTTGTTCTAGGACTAAGAGTTGATAATAAATTAAATGTTATCCAGTATGCTAGTAAAACTCTAGACAGTGCCCAGAGAAATTATGCTACTACTGAAAAAGAATTTTTAGCAATTGTATTTGCTTGTGATAAGTTCAGACCATATATTGTTGATTCTAAAGTAACTGTTCACACCGATCATGCTGCTACTAAATATCTTATGGAAAAGAAGGATGCTAAACCTAGACTTATTAGATGGGTTCTCCAACTACAAGAATTTGATTTGCATATTATTGATAGAAAGGGAGCTGAGAACCCCGTTGCAGACAACTTGTCTAGGTTAGAGAATGTTCTTGATGACCCGCTACCTATTGATGATAGCTTTCCTGATGAACAATTAGCTGTCATAAATGCTTCTCGTACTGCTCCATGGTATGCTGATTATGCTAATTACATTGTTGCTAAATTTATACCACCTAGTTTCACATACCAGCAAAAGAAAAAGTTTTTCTATGATTTAAGACATTACTTCTGGGATGACCCACACCTTTATAAAGAAGGAGTAGATGGTGTCATTAGACGTTGTGTACCTGAGCATGAACAGGAACAGATCCTACGCAAGTGTCACTCTGAGGCTTATGGAGGACACCACGCTGGAGATAGAACTGCACATAAGGTATTGCAATCCAGTTACTGGCCTACTCTTTTCAAAGATGCCCGTAAGTTTGTCTTGTCTTGTGATGAATGTCAAAGAATTGGTAATATTAGCAGACCTCAAGAAATTCCTATGAACCATCACTTGTTATTGAACCATTTGATGTCTAGGGCTTTGATTATATGGGACCGTTTCCTTCCTCTAATGGGTATACACATATTTTAGTTGCTGTTGATTACGTTACTAAGTGGGTAGAAGCTATTCCAACTAGTAGTGCTGATCATAACACCTCTATTAAGATGCTTAAAGAAGTTATTTTTCCGAGGTTTGGAGTCCCTAGATACTTAATGACTGATGGTGGTTCACATTTTATTCATGGTGCCTTTCGTAAAATGCTTGCTAAGTATGATGTTATCATAGAATTGCATCTCCATATCACCTACAGTCTAGTGGTCAAGTAGAACTTAGTAATAGAGAGCTTAAATTAATTTTGCAAAAGACTGTTAATAGATCTAGAAAGAATTGGTCCAAGAAACTTGATGATGCTTTATGGGCCTATAGAACTGCATATAAAAACCCTATGGGTATGTCTCCGTATAAAATGGTTTATGAAAAGCATGTCACTTACCTCTTGAACTAGAACATAAGGCATATTGGGCCATTAAAGAGCTCAATTATGATTTCAAACTTGCCGGTGAGAAGAGACTATTTGACATTAGCTCACTTGATGAATGGAGAACCCAGGCCTATGATAATGCCAAACTGTTTAAAGAAGAAGTTAAAAGATGGCATGACAAAAGGATACAAAAGCGTGAGTTTAATGTAGGTGATTATGTGTTGCTATTCAACTCTCGTTTAAGATTTTTTGCAGGAAAACTTCTCTCTAAATGAGAAGGTCCTTACGTTATCGAGGAGGTCTATCGTTCCAGTGCCATAAAAATCAACAACTTCAAAGGCACAAATCCAAAGGTGGTGAACGGTCAAAGAATCAAACATTACATCTCAGGTAATCCTATAAATGTTGAAACTAATGTTATTGAAACCTTAACCCCGGAGGAGTACATAAGGGACACTTTCCAGAACGTCTCAGACTCCGAAAAGGAATAGGTATGTGGTACAGTAAGTAAACCGACTCCAAAACAGTTCTAATGGCAATTTTTCTCCGTTTTGGAATATTAAAAAAATAGGAAAATAAGAAGCAGTCCGGGAAGGACGCGAGGCGTCCACGAGGGTGGAGGGCGCGCCCCCTGCCTCATGGGCACCTCGTGTGCCCTCCGGACTCCGTTTTCTTGCACGATACATCTTTTGCTCGGTAAAAATTCATTATGTAATCTCCCGAAGGTTTTGACCACCGTACCACGCAAATATCCTCTATTTTTGTTTCGAGTTGTTTCTGCAGCAGATTTAGAGCAAGATGTCTTCTCAAGAGTCAGTCGGGGAGAGTCGGGTGTCTCATCCGACACCGGGTCCAGGAGCAAACAGCGATGCCTATCACTTTGGGCCATCAACCTCTGCTTCCCTCTGCGAAGGGCCTATCTTTTACTTTTGTCTTATACCTTATACAAGAGTCACGGTAATCTTCACCTTTCCTTTTTACATTTTATCCTTTGGCAAGCACATTGTGTTGGAAAGATCCTGATATATATATCCAATTGGATGTAAGTTAGCATGCATTATTATTGTTGACATTACCCTTGAGGTAAAAGGTTGGGAGGCAACACTATAAGCCCCTATCTTTCTCTGTGTCCGATTAAAACTCCATACCCATAAGTATTGCATGAGTGTTAGCAATTATGAAAGGCTAAATGATAGTTGAGTATGTGGACTTGCTGAAAAGCTCTTATATTGACTCTTTCCGATGTTATGATAAATTGCAACTGCTTCAATGACCGAGATCATAGTTTGTTAGTTCTCAATGAAGTTTCTGATTCATACTTGAAATTGTGAATAGATTATTACTTGAGCATAAGAAATCATATGAAAATATATATATATATGTTGTTGTTATAAGAATGATCATGATGCCCTCATGTATGTATTTTATTTTATCGACACCTCTACCTCTAAACATGTGGACATATTTTTCGTTATCGGCTTCTGCTTGAGGACAAGCGAGGTCTAAGCTTGGGGGAGTTGATACGTCCATTTTGCGTCATGCTTTTATATCGATATTTATTGCATTATGGGCTGTTATTACACGATATGTCACAATACTTATGCCTATTCTCTCTTATTTTACAAGGTTTACATGAAGAGGGAGAATGCCGGCAGCTGGAATTCTGGGCTGGAAAAGGAGCAAATATTAGAGACCTATTCTGCACAGCTCCAAAAGTCCTGAAACTTCACGGAGGCATTTTTTGGAATAATAAAAAATACTGGCGAAAGAATCAACCAGAGGGGGGCCACCCACCATCCACGAGGGTGGGGGGCGCGCCCTACCCCCTGGGCGCGCCCCCTGCCTCGTGGGCCCCCTGGCAGGCCTCCGGTGCCCATCTTCTGCTATATGAAGTCTTTTACCCTGGAAAAAATCATAAGCAAGCTTTCGGGAAGAAACACCGCTGCCACGAGGCGGAACCTTGGCGGAACCAATCTAGGGCTCCGGCGGAGCTGTTCTGCTGGGGAAACTTCCCTCCGGGAGGGGGAAATCATCACCAACGATCCTCTCATCGGGAGGGGGTCAATCTCCATCAATATCTTCACCAGCACCATCTCCTCTAAAACCCTAGTTCATCTCTTGTATCCAATCTTTGTCCCAAAACCTCAGATTGGTACATGTGGGTTGCTAGTAGTGTTGATTACTCCTTGTAGTTGATGCTAGTTGGTTTATTCGGTGGAAGATCATATGTTCAGATCCTTTATGCATATTAATATCCCTCTGATTATGAACATGAATATGATTTGTGAGTAGTTACGTTTGTTCCTGAGGACATGGGAGAAGTCTTGCTATAAGTAGTCATGTGAATTTGGTATTCGTTCGATATTTTGATGAGATGTATATTGTCCCTCCTCTAGTGGTGTTATGTGAACGTCGACTACATGACACTTCACCATTGTTTGGGCCTATAGGAAGGCATTGGGAAGTAATAAGTAGATGATGGGTTGCTAGAGTGACAGAAGCTTAAGCCCTAGTTTATGAGTTGCTTCGTAAGGGGCTGATTTGGATCCATATGTTTCATGCTATGGTTAGGTTTACCTTAATACTTCTTTTGTAGTTGCAGATGCTTGCAATAGGGGTTAATCATAAGTGGGATGCTTGTCCAAGATGGGCAGTACCCAAGCACCGGTCCACCCACATACCAAATTATCAAAGTAACGAACGCGAATCATATGAGCGTGATGAAAACTAGCTTGACGATAATTCCCATGTGTCCTCGGGAGCGCTTTTCTCTATATAAGAGTTTGTCCAGGCTTGTCCTTTGCTACAAAAAGGATTGGGCCATCTTGCTGCACCTTATTTACTTTCATTACTTGTTACCCGTTACAAATTACCTTATCACAAAACTATCTGTTACCGATAATTTCAGTGCTTGCAGAAAATACCTTACTGAAAACCGCTTGTCATTTCCTTCTGCTCCTCGTTGGGTTCGACACTCTTACTTATTGAAAGGACTATGATAGATCCCCTATACTTGTGGGTCATCACTCCCCGATTAGACTTGTCCTCCCCTCGTACTCGGACGATCACTTGACGAAGGTTCTTTCAGATGTTGGTATATCTCTCGATCACAGTGATGGCTCCCCCTCTTCTTTGCTTGCATTGATTAGAGCCAACGAGGTGGCCCAGGCCGCCATTGCCAAAGCAAAAGAGCTTGATGCGGCCCCTCCCACCTCTTCGGTTGTGGCCGAATTGGGTTCGGGGGGGGGGGCAGACAGGGATGCTGCCCCCCTTGTCTCTGTGAAGAAGGGTGCCTCTAAATGCGCTAAATCCAGCTTGGCACCCTGCAGGTCGAGTCTCCGTATTAAAAATCTTTCTTTCAAATGAGAGCCTTATTTTGGAAAGTGAGGGGATTCGGCGCTCGGGGGCGCTGGGATCAACTCAAAGATGTGGCGAGGGGCGATAATATTGATCTTGTGGGCCTTGTCGAGACCTTCAAGACTTCTTTCTCTCCCCATGAGCTTCTTGCAGTTGCGGGAGTTGATAGATTTGACTGGAATTTTCTCCCTTCCTCGGGTCATTTGGGTGGCATTTGGGTGGCATTCTTATCGGTTCTAAACGTGAAGTTTTTGACTTTGTAGCTTTCGATCATGGGATTTTTTGGGCCAACATTGTTCTGTACCATCGTCAATTAAATGTCCTTTGGGAGGCCATGGTGGTGTATTGCTCGGCTGATCATTCCCTCTTCCCCTATTCCTGGATGAGATTTCTATTAAGGTTGAATCTTGTACTCTTCCCTTTCTCGTGGGTGGTGATTTTAATTTACTTCGCTACCCGACCGATAAGAACACCAACAACTTCTCCTAGCCGTTAGTAGACGCTTTCAATGACTTCATTAGTAGTTGTACTCTTCGTGAGATACCCAGGGTGGGGTCTAGATTCACCTGGAATAATCATCAAGTCTCCCCTATTCGCTCTGTCCTGGACCGTGTTTTTGTTTGCCCTAATTGGGATTCCCTTTTCCCGTTATCTATTCTCAAGGCTAAGGCCATTGTGGGCTCGGACCACGCTGTGCTCATACTAGATGCTGATCTTCAGCGCTCTCCCACCCGTCCTCGATTCCAGTTTGACGCCTCCTGGCTGCTGATTGATGGCTTTTGCGACCTCCTCTCGTCTAAAATCTCAGATATTCTCTCGACGGTTCGTCTCTCCTTCGGTCCTATGGATGACTGGCATCACTGCTCCTATTCCTTACGTAAATTCCTTCGTGGCTGGTCTCGTAATCACGCGGCGCGGGAGCGCAGGGATAAGGCCCTGCTTACGACTCAAATCAATGCTTTAGACCTACGTTCTGATACTTCCGGCCTCTCTGATTCTAAATGGGTGCTGCGTTTCTCTCTTGAGGACACCTTGGTGCAGCTGCATCGACATTCTGAAATCTATTGGCGCCAGCGGGGCACTATCAACTGGTTGCTTAAAGGAGATTCTCCCACTGCCTACTTCTTTGCCATTGCCAATGGGAGGCATAGAAGATGCACGATCGACGGCCTGATGATCAATGGGTTAAAAGTCTTAGACCAAGGCATTATCATGGACCACGTGGTCGATTTCTTCTCTTCCCTTCTCTCTGCCAAACCTGATCTGGGCTTTAGAATTTCCTCTTCTTTCTGGAACAACTGCGGTCGGGTCTCTTCGGATGAAAATGCTGCTCTCATGCTACCACTCTGTGAAGAGGAAATCTTCATTTCCATCAGTAAAGTTAATGCTAACTCTGCTTCTGGCCCGGATGGCTTCTCAATTCCTTTCTTCAAGAAATTTTGGCCTCAACTTAAAGCGCTCATTTGTGCGATTATCCAAGGTTCTGTTTGGGGACGGTTGACATTTCTAGACTCAATTATGTTGTCATTTCCCTCATTCCTAAAGTCAAGGGCGCGGATCTCATTTCCCAGTTTAGGTCTATTGCCCTGATTAATAATTTTGCTAAATTTCCAGCCAAATGTTTGGCCAGTCGCCTCACACCAGTTGCTCATCGCACTCTTTCTCCTACTCAATCTGCCTTTGTCAAATGCCGCTTTATCCTTGATGGGGTCCTGTGCCTGCATGAGATCATCCATGATATCCATAAATCTGGCAGCAAGGAAGTTATTCTTAAGTTGGATTTTGAGAAGGCTTATGATTCCGTGAGTTGGGATTTCTTAAGGCAAGTTCTTTTGTTCAAGGGCTTTGATTGTGGCTTTGTCCATAGAATTGTGCAGATGGTCTCGGGGGGCCACACTGCTATCTCTATCAATGGGAGGGTTAGTAATTTTTTCAAAAATTCCAGAGGCCTCAGGCAAGGAGACCCGGCCTCTCCCATCCTTTTTAACTTCGTAGCGGATGCTCTCTCTAACATTCTGTCTAGAGCCGCGGTGGCTGGACACATTTCCCCGGTGAGTTCTCATCTCATCCCTGAAGGCATCACCCATCTCCAGTATGCCGTTGATACGATTATTATGGTGGAACTTAATGATGCTTGCCTCTCCCATCTCAAGTTTCTTCTTCTTTGCTTCAAGGCACTTTCGGGCTTGAAAAATAATTTTTCCAAAAGTGAAGTTATCGCTACTGGGGTTTCGGAGACCGAGGCCTTGCATGTTGCCCATCTGCTTAACTGCTCTTTAGGATCCTTCCCCCTCAAGTACCTCGACCTTCCTATCTCTTCCGACAAACTTCTGGCGAAAGACTTCGCACCTACGGCGGCCAAAGTTGCCAATCGTGTCATGCCTTGGAGGGGCAGATACAATACTCAAGCAGGAAAAGTTGCTCTGATTAACGCTTGTCTCTCATCCCTCCCTATGTTTGTGATGGTTTTTTATCTTCTCACTAATGGTACACACGCTGGGTTTGATAAACATAGAGGTCCCTTCTATTGGAACGCGGCTGACAACAAGTGAAAATATCACATGGTCAAATGGGAACACATTTGCAGACCCAAGAGCCTTGGGGGGCTGGGCATTATTAATACTCTAGTCATGAACAAGTGCCTGATCATCAAATGGTGGTGGAAGATCATGTCCACCACCACGGACAAGCCCCTTTGGTACAACATTCTCAAGGCCAAATACTTCCCTTCCTCTAGCCCCATGTTTCCCGTGCCACGGGCGCCTCTCAGTTCTGGAAAGACCTTGTCAAACTTAGACCTGTTTTCCAAGGCCTAGTCAAATTTGTTGTGCATAATGGCAGATCCACTAGATTTTGGCTCGACTGGTGGTGCTGCTCGACCACGCTTACGGCTTCTTTCCCAGTCCTTTCCTCTTACTGTCCTGACCCTGAGATCTCGATCTCTGAGCTCTCTGCCAATAACTGGGACCTTGAGCTGCGGCATTCTCTATCTCCTGAAGAGTTGGTCGATTGGCAGCATCTCGTTGCCCTCTTCCGTACGCTCTCGAAGGAGGAGGACTCGGTGGCTTGGCCCCACTCCTCGTCTGGTTGGTTCTCTGTTAAATCCCTATAAGGCAAGCTGATTTCTGGATCAAACACTTCCAAATTCAAATGGATATGGAGGACTCGTATTCCTCCAAAGATCAAGATTTTCTTATGGCAGGCTTCCCGTGGGCGGTTGCCAGCTGGTGACCAGATCCGCAAACGTAATGGGCCTGGCTCTGACTGTTGCGCCCTATGCGGGCAGTGAGAGGACACGGCCCATATCTTCTTCAACTGTGTTTTGGCTCAACTCTTTTGGTGTTGTATCAGATCGTGGTTGCATGTTTCTTGGAGATCCACTTCCTTCTCGGACCTTCGTCTTCTGGCCTCTAACCTGGTTGGGGCCCAGAGAAGATTGTTCTGGGTGGGATTGGCAGCGGTGTGCTGGACTCTTTGGACGACTAGGAACAAGTTTACCATTGAACATGTCTTTCCTGTTAAACCTGCTGATTGCTTATTTAAAACTTGCATATTCTTGCAGCAGTGGAGATTATTGACTAAGGAGGAGGACCGGGATGCTTTTGATGTCATGATGTCCAAGATTCGGGCTATTGCTACCTCCCTTCCTCGAGCTCAAGCCGGCAATTAGGAGTTGTTGGCCCTGATGTCACTGCTTTTGAGTCTCCGGCCTGCGCGCCGTGTACTGGCCTGAGAGCCATGTACGTTATACTTTAGCTTGGTTTGATTGCCGTTGATACTTTGGTTATGATGTGTTGTTGGCTCGTGTGGTTTGTTATGACTCTGTCTGGTGGCTTTATTTATAAAGTTGGGCTCTGGCCTTTTCTCTACAAAAATGTACGTACACTTCTGTTGAGCACCTATGTGAACAGTTTTTTTTTCTTCAGAAAACCTGAACTGTTTATTTTTTGCAAGAAACCTATGCGAACACTTTTTTTGCGGGGTACCTCTATTCCGCTAGTTCTTCGCCGCGTACTTGTGTGAAACTGTATACTGCTTTGATAGGTGTACCTGTTGTATGAACTCTATTTTGTTAGCAAGTGACTGGTGTTAACTGTCTATCTCTGAAGTTCCATTTCTTAGAGCATTTTATGATATATTGTTTGATGTGATGGATTGTTACATTCTATCACGAACTTGAAAGGCGGAAACTAAAGTCGTGGTGAGATAACCGGTAATCCATTTCTGAGCCCAAGCTCAGCTGCACCCGCCCTGACGAAAAAAATCAAAACAAATACAAAAAACTTCAAAAAATTCCAAATTTTGTGTGTGCGGTAGATAATTTGATGCATGAGGTTCGCTCCAATTTTCATATCATTTGGAAATCTCAGCAGCTCTCGGCAAAAAAGACAAATTCAGGGTCTGTAAAAATGTTTACTGTTCACGCACTGTTCTGACCTAATTTATCTTTTTTTCTGAGAGCTGCTCAAATGTCGAAATGATCTAAAAATTAGAACGAACCTCGCGCATCAAATTATCTACCACACAAAAAAAGGAATTTTTTGAATTTTTCTAGTATTTTTTGATTTTTTTTTCTGAGTAGGTGCAGATGAGCCTGGGCACCGAAACGCCGCACTCTGAGATGACATGCTTTTCACATAACCTACTGAACTCTATAAGGGCAAAGCCTAAAGTTTCTAACGACTTTGTAATGCTGAGAAGAAAATAAGGATACAAAAAAGAAGGATATTGGAACACACATTTTATTGGTTGAGATGCCTCGTCATAGTTGCCAGGGCATCTCCTCTTTCTCCAATCACACTGAGGTCTCCTTTGATTCAAAGTATTTTCATAGGAATTTTGCAGGATTAGAATATTTAGGAATTTTCCCATGTTGGTTGTTTGATTCATAGGATTTCTAGCATCCTGATCTTTTGTTTTTTCTATGATGCAATCAAAAACCCAAAGTCCGGTAGGATTGAGATGACCATGACATCCAAATTCTATGTTTTTTCTATTTACGTGTATCTAGAATCCTGCGAATCAAAGAGGCCCAGCTTAAAATCCATTGGACAGTAGTTTGTCAATATGATGAACATAGTGGTATAAGTGCATTTATTGATCTAATTCTTAAATGGTTATTTAGTCTTAAAAATAATAATCATTAATTTCTACTTCCTCCGTCCCATAATGTAAGATGTTTTTTGGCACTATATTAGTGTTAAAAAACATCCTATATTATGGGACGGAGGGAGTACTTCTTTTAGGGGGATTAATTAATTTCTACTCCTATTTTGCTCGGTCTGCATTGTTTTGCAGGCCCATCTTCTCGGCCCGCACCATCTGGTTCTTAACGGCCCGTTTCTTCTTGAGCATTCAGCCCGTTTCTTCTGTGGGCGGCTGAGCCGTGTCGTGCTGATCGATGTGCAGGCCCGGGGCCCCAGACTTCCCATCGCCCCGTGTCCGTCCGTCCGTGCGTGCGTGCGGCCGGCGGCGCCCTGATCGATCGGCTGGCGCCACCGCCGGGTGAAGGTGGGGAGGCTGCGCCACCGCTCGGAGCAGCCCGGCCGCCGTGCAGGCCACCAACGACGACGCCGCGGCCATCAAGTTGTAACCCCCCCTTCCTTCTCCCCCTCTCCCCAAGCGATGCGGTGGTTTTTGTGATGTGTAGTGCGGGCGTGCGGCTGTTCGTTGGGGCGCTTCATGTGTTCGCTGATAATCGCGTTTTCTGTCGCATTGATTCATCACAAGCATCTAGCACGAGGCGGTATTCTCTTTTTAGGAGGAAGACGAAGCAGGCTGGCTTGTTGATCCGATTTTCATATGAAATCGGAGACGTGCCTCCCCTTGCGTTCGTTCGTTGTCCAGAGATAGCCGGAGTCTTATAAAAGTTATAAAACCCTCGTCCGCCGCAAGAAGCGCCCACCAGATCCCCAAATCCTGCCTCAATGACCAGCAAACCCGTCCCTGCCCTACCCCAGGCCGCCTCCTGCGACAGCGACGGCCGGAGCAGTAGCAGCAGCAACGGCAATGGCATCCGCACTTTTGGTCCAAGGGACGTCAAGAACCAATTTCACATATACAATATCAAAGATGAGATCCGAGCACTTCTTGCCAAGGTCGACAAGATCTACGGCCGGCTGCAGCTCGACGAGGGTTTACTACTGGACAAGGGGTTTTGCTTCGGCCTTGTGGATCCCGCCACCAACATCCTTATCAACAGCGCCATCTCCCAAGCATGTTGTGCTGCCACGCCAACAAAACAAGTGTGTGCTGCTGCCCGCCGGCGGTAGAACGACGACGGCGAAGAGGAGGAGAGCAGGATTTAGACTTTAACAAGCTCGACGGCCTCGTCGCCTTCCTGACCTGCCTCTTCCCATACCTCCCCGACGCGGAGGCCCGGCTGTACCTTGACGCCGCGGAGGCGGACCCCTTTGTGGCCTCGCTCTTCATCATCGGCAGGCGTGGGATGCGGGAGTTCGACTTCAGCTCCAAGACCACCGAGGCAGCGGTGGAGGCCGCCCTCAGATGTGCGGCGGTTGCCGCCAAGCACCCAGACCCGCAGGGGCTCGTGAGAGGGTGGAAGCTGCTTTCGCCTGCCGTGGAAGCGTTCAGCTCCGCGCCATCACCGAGGAGGCAGCATGACGACAACTTCGCGCACAGAAGGTCTTGAAGGCCAATGGGGCGTCCGACCCTGTCCTCCAGCTGAAAAAAACCTGGGAACTTGCGAGGAGGCGGCTTATAGAAGCAAATGCCAAATTTTGTGCAAGACCCAAAGAGCTGCCCCCTGCCCGGGCGCCCATGAAGCGAATGCTCCTTGCGATGATCCATGGATTCTACCTGGAAGCGATGGGCAGGCTGCCCACGGCCGAGCTGCGCAATCAGTATCACTAGAGCATGATCTGGGGTGGCTACTGCTATGGTCCGCTGGACCCTGTCTCCAATATCATTGTCAACACCATCTGGTGCGAGCAAAACTTCCCGCCAAGCAAACAATTTCCGTTAACCATGATCAGCACCAAGTTGATGTGGCGGGTTGCGGCGCAGTCACTCTATGGCCTCGTGTCCTTCCTGTGCACTCGATACCGAGGCCTCACTCCCGACCTAGCCATGCAACGCCTGCTGGTGGCCGGGGCCGACTTGCAAGCTGCTGATCCCAGACTTTCTACTACGCCCAGTGCTACCGGAGAAACACGTCTAAGCTTTTCTGGCTGTGGTCAAGTTCTCAACATTCCTGACCCTTCTCATATTCAGCGCTCTGCGGTTGAAGAAAGCGTCCCGTCTGCTGGTGTTCCTGAAGCGTATACGGCCGCGGCCACCGCGGCACGTCACTGCTACCCTCTTGCACACAAAGAGTTCCTTGCATCACTGAGTGGGGTGAATAAACCCGCCGAGTTTGACTCAGAGGTGTCAGTGGATGGTGTGAGCGAGTCTATCTCAAAAGTGTTGCACATGCGGGATGGTGTCCCACTATCCTCTCAGGATCTTAGTTTACTTTGCAAGATATTAGATAGGTATCCCTCCTCTGCTCGCCAGCAACGGGATCTAGCCCCTACGAAGGTCAACAAGGGATTCTACTATCACGTAGGTATATGCAGCAGTAGGTTCTGGGGTCAGCATAACCGAGTCACCAGCATGGCGACAAATGCATTGGAGAATTTTAACAATATAGCTGCGGTTAGTCTCTTGCTTGCTCACTTCTACTTACTTAACAGTTTCATTTCAAGTAATCTCTGTGCCTGTGCTATGTCTTGTATCCAATCTAACGATGTTCATCTTTTGTGGTTGAAGGAGGGTCACCTGTTTGAACTTCATATCATCTGTGGTGTTAATGAGTTCGTATCTGGTCCGGTGCCCAGCGAGGGTGAGGATGTTCGAGACTACAACCCATGGACTTTTGGAAAATATTATCACACCCATATCAATTTTCTGGCAATGTGCAAAGCCCGCCCATATGATCCTCCAACGCTCTTCTTTGCTGAATGTGGAAAACATGGTGCTGACATGTTGGTGTGTCCCCGTGATTCCGCAGAAACCAGAAGCTAGTATGCTCTAGCCTTGACCTTGCAATTACCGTTTCGATATTTTCTGTCAAGTGGATTGAGCTTTCTTCTTTTTCAATTTCGTAATCTGCATTGTTTTGTCGCCTATAATTCATATAAATACCATCCTAACAGTACATGTGTGCTCTGCTTAATGCTTTCTTTATGCTTAAATAAAGAGTTCAGCTGCTACATGGTGGGTACTTTTCATGTTTAATTAGATCCATAGCTCAATTATACTTGGCCATATGTCGGGCCGGGCCGGGCTTCGGGCTGGGCCTACCAAAGCCTGCTGCAATAAAAACCAGGCCCGAGCCCGGCCCATCACACTAAAAGCCTGTCGGGCCTCGGGCCTCTTCGTTAACGCGCGAATACGACGGGGCCGGCCCAGCCCGGCCATCGGGCTTGAAATCTAGGCCTGAGCCCGGCCCGTGGACAAGGTCGGGCCGGGTCAAGTCGGGCCGACCGGACCGGGCTGCCCATGGCCAGGTCTAAGCTCAATGCAATGTCATCACTGTACATGCAGTAGCCATTGTTTACCTAAATTTGCATGTTGTTGCCCCTTTTGTTATGATGCAAGTTCAGTTTATTGTTCTTTCCCTTCTGCTTTTTTTTAGTAACATAGCACTTAGTTGCTTAGATCCCAGTGATCTTTGATAATTCCAAATTAGCTGTGATTCAGCTTAATGGAGTATGTTCTCATGTGCTTTTTTGTATGTACGGTAGAACAAGTCCGTTGCATTTACTGTGAGTATGAAGGAAACAGAATTGTTCATCCAGCCGTGGAGAGTTTCTTCGGGCGCAATGACTTTGAGAAGTTTTATGAATCGGGCACATCTTATACCAATGATAAGCTCATTGAAGATCATGAAATTGATGTAGATTGGGTGCATGGTGTGGAGGAGGATGCCATATACCACCTCTGCTACCCTGATCCTGATGATATTGATGATGAAGAACTATCTATTTGTTGAGTGTAGAAAGGGGGGTGGCAAAAGTGGCATGGCATCTTGTCATGATACTTTTCTTTCTTGTGATGATTGTTACAATGTAGTTCAAATAGACTATCATCCTCTTATTTTTTATACTTAAATAAGGTCATCATACACTGTTGAACCTTAAAGATGGTGGTCGGCGTCCTCTAATCACATGAAACTCTAAATGCCCCTGTTTGTCATAATTTGTCGTCCTTCTTTGGTCACAAGCTATGGAAATTAACGTGATCGAGTGTACGCTGAATGCTCGGACTGTTTTTGATCGCCTATAATCATCTAAATACCATCCTAACAGTACCTGTGTGCTCTAGTCAATGCTTTCTTTACGCTTAAATAAAGGTATCCATGGTTTTGATCCATAGCTCACTGCAATGTCATCACTGTACATGCAGTTGCAATTGTTTCACCTAATCTGTGTATCTTATAAAGAATTTGCATTAAATCTATACATTGTTTACTGTAGCGTTTACTGGAGATCTGTTCACATTAGTAGGATAATGGAATATCTTGATTTGAAACATTTTGTGGACACTGCTCACTTTGCTATATCTTTTGCTGTTGCACTTCGAGAAAACACCAGATCTCTGTTTTAAATAGCGACCGACCATGATGGCCTTGTATTCTTTTCTTTAAGATGTTTATTTACATAGTGTCAAATGCCATGATTTAGCGGTTTAGCGGGCCTTCAAACAATATAAAGTCTTCACTGCAGACCGAAAAATGTTCTTTTTGGTAGCTCCTACTAATGGAAGTAGTAATAAGAGTACTAATGCTTGGTGAGCAATTATGATGGGTTGGGCCATGTTATTTCTACTGGGAGTCACAAAATTGTCATGCGCAAAGAACTGAATTGTAGTTTATAATAGAAATTGGTTTCTGTAAATTGGAATGTTGTTAGTTATAACACTACTAGAACCTTGCTAGTATTACATTTTGTGGAATAAGATAAAATAGTTATACATGATGCAAGTTCAATTTATTGTGCTTTCCCTTCTGCTGTTTTAGTAACATAGCACTTGGTTGCTTAGACCCCATTGATCTTTGATAAGTACTACCCCCTCCGGTCCTAAATATTTGTCATTCTAGAGATTTCAACAAGTGACTACATACGGAGCAAAATGAGTGAATCTACACTCTAAAATATGTCTATATACATCCGTATGTGGTAGTCCATTTGAAATCTCTAAAAAGACAAATATTTAGGAACGGAGGGAGTACAAATTAGTTGTGATCCAGCTTAATGAAGTATGTTCTCATATGAAACAATATGTGCTTTTTTGTATGTACGGCAGAACAAGTCCGTTGCATTTACTGCGAGTTTGAAGGAAACCGAATTGATCATCCAGCCGTGGAGAGTTTCTTCGGGCACAATGAATTTGAGAAGTTTTATGAATCAGGCACATCTTATACCAACAATAAGCTCATCATACGTTGTGAAAACGTAGATTGGGTGCATGGTGTGGAGGATGATGGCATATACCACCACTGCTACCCTGATCCTGATGATATTGATGACGAAGAACTATCTATTTGCTGAGTGTAGCAAGGGGGGTGGCAAAAGTGGCATGGTATCTTGTCATGATACTTTTCTTTCTTGTGATGAATTGTTACAATGTAGTTCAAACAGACTATCATGCTCTTATTTTGTATTATAAACAGTGCCATCATACCCTGTTGAACCTTAACGATGATCGTCCTCCCATCACATGAAACTCTGAATGCCCATGTTTGTAATCATTGTCATCCTTCTCCGGCTATGGAAAATTAACGTGATCAAGTGTGTGCTGAATGCTCGGGCTGATTTTTTTATGAAATTCAGACTGTGTGTTCCATGTCCTTTATTTCCTTGTGTGTTCTATCGATGTATTTCCTTGTGCTGAGTAGAGGACCCTTATCGAAGGGCCATGTAAGGTGTCTCTCTTTGTTCTCGTGTGTGGCTTGAAGTTCTTTGATGATAGGCTACAATGTTCTCGGCTGCTGTGGCTCGCGGTGGCGCCAGATCTGGTCGCCCCTGCCCCCCCTGTTTCGAGTGCTCCGCCCCGGCCAGATCTGTCCGGCTTCTTTGCGGGCCGCCGGATCCTGCGTCGTTGGGGTGGTGGAGGCGGGGATTCGAAGACCGGGAGAAATTCCAGGCCGGCCTCGTCGGTCTTGGCGGCGGCGACGCTCGTGGCGCCGTTCCCCTCCCTGGAGGCGCCGTTCAGGTCAGATCCGACGCCCCCCGTCCCTCTAGGCTCCCGGGTGAAATCCTCAACTCTGTTGGGCGGCGGCGGCGCCCTCGGCGTCGCGTCCTTCCTGAAGGCGCCGTTTTTGGGAGCTAGGTGGGCAGTGGGCAGTGGGCTTCTCGGCGATGTGGTGGGTGTGCAGCGGCGGCAGTAGCTGGTCTTCTTTGTCGGCGGCGAGTTCTTCAGTGGCTCATCGCCTACAGGGACACTAAGCTACTGCTCCTCCGTCCGTTCCGTTCCGGCAGCTCTGTCTCATACGTGTCCAGTCCGTGGGTGTTGGGAGGTGCTCTGCTCCTTGAGATCATTCGGTGGCTAGTCGGGTGAGCTAGGTTCCTTTCCAGATGCAGCCTGCCGGTGTCTTTCCTCCCAGGTTCTAGGGTGAACTGCTACACTGTCAACGGGTCGGCGCCTTCGAGCCAGGCGAGGAGACAGGGGTCTTCTTTGACAGTGGAGCTAGGAGGACATGGCAATCCGGGGCCGCTGGCGATTTGGCGACGGCGTGCCCTTCCTCGCCGTCCGAAATGCTGCTCCTGTGCTGACATTCTCCTTCTCCCTGGTGATTTGTATGCGAATGAGGACCTACACATCCCCGAGCTGCATTCTCCTTGTTCGATCATTTAGCTGGGTGTGTGTGAGGCTTGTGTGCTGCTGTCCAGCGCCTCTGTATCTTGTCGTTTTTTCGCTTTCTTGTGTTGGTTTCGAGTCTGTAATCCTGGCCGGTTGATGGCTTTGTTAATTCAAAGCCGGGCTCTTCTGGAGCCTCCGTTCTAAAAAAAATGATAGGCTACAATTTCTGTTGTCCTTTTTTGTGATTTTCATGGCTTACTGTGGTTCCAAACATTGGACAATGGCATCTGTTAGATCTTTGCGAGTCTGATGCCTGCAATTATCACATTCCATTAGAGCATTAGCAAATATTGCCAATTTTGCCATTTTCATTTGTTATTTTTCCGTGTGCGCCAATGATGAAAGCCCAAGGAAATCATCAACAGAGCTACTGGAACTAAATATGTCATTTGGCAAGGCATTATTAAGGTAATTCAGCTTCAGTAAGTTTCCGGGGTGAGGGGGATTTTCCTGCCAAAGATGCCTCGGGTTCTTTAACGATCCTATGACCTCGGGTACTTGCTCCATCAAAATCATTCCACCTAAGATGAAGGTGCTCCAGATGAGTGAAATGGGCCAATGCCACCTGTAAGGGCATACTCATCGCTGAAGTTTTTGTTGCGGGGATTGAGCTTAATGATGTGCCCAGCCTTGTTGCTACATATCATTCAGGGCCTGCCCTCTACATATCACTTTCAGAACAAATAGCTTCTTGTTGGAGGAGAACGAAGAGGCTGATTGGTTTGCTACTAACATTTGGCATTGTCAATATTTGGCAACTAACATTTGGCAAAATCAAAATTTGCCAACATTTAGCAACCTTTTGTGAGATTGGCAACAAATATTGGTATGCAACTAATCTCTAGCCAACATTTGGTAGTTGCCAAAATTTGGTATGCCAACTGTTGGCATCAAACCAATTAGGCTCGAATTTCCTGGGTCACCCCAAGCGACTCTGGGTGGCAACTACGCCGCCAGCAGAAAAACACCTCGCCAAGACAACTCCTCGCCGCCGCTGGAGGAAGCCACTGGACTGCGGCGGCGGGGTATCCCTCAGTCCTGCCAAATCAACGAGAGAGTGATGCACGCTATATGAGGGACGGGAGCAAGGGCAGCAGTTGAGTGTTTTGTGGACCTCCCATCTGGTCGACCTGACGGTAAGAAGAAATTTGAACTTTTGCAGGAAAAAAAAAAGAGCCTAAAATATTGGTCATGGTCATTAATCACGACCCAGAATTATGAAAGACCTAATGCCGTCGATCGTAGTGTTGCCACAGTAGGGGGTAGGACATTGAGAGACAAGGCCCAACCAGAACTGAAAGTCACGATGCCGCGACACAGCCGGGCAAGAGCCCAACCGCATTCCTTCAGCTAAAGCTCGTACTCCGTTTCCCCCCTCATCCTGCAGAAAAAGAACAGGAAATTCTGCGGCAAGCAAGAAGTACAGGTACAGCCATGCAGGTGTCCGCCAGCAGCAACATTCAGGACAAAAAAAAGCAACATTCAGGACGGCATCCAAGAGGGCATGACAACCAGGCATGCATCATGATTCTCTTAGCCACAAAGAAAAAACAGAAATTCAGTTCTCTTCATCAGACGCGAAGTTTCTCCAGCTAGCTGCGCAAGATTCTACCAAGTTTTTACAGGCTAATGACATGTCCAGCACATGTCAAAGGGGCACTCTACAAATTACAAAAAAGAGACACAATACATCACACTCTCTACTGTAGCAGGATTAGCACCACATCAGCATGTCATGGAACTCCTCTTTGCAGGCCGCAAACACCCCTTTTTCTCAGCGATCAACTACAAGGGCTGCAATCAACAGAATAAGCACCTGTTACAAAGAGAGCTGAAATCAGAACTGAGAACAAGGCATGCATGGACTTGTAAGACACTGGGAAATAACAGCAGGAGTAATTCTTGCAACTAAGCTCATTTACTTGCGAATTCAGCTGAGAAATCACAATCTTTCTTTGCTGGCCATCTTCATAGAGATTTTCTAATTTGAACTTAAACCAACCTCACCTCTCACACCTATCGATATATGGATTTTAACAAGATATAATTGCCTTTAACCAACCTCACCTCTCGCATGTATGACTATAGGGATTTTAACTAGATATAATTGCCCACAGAGAGAGATGAAGCAAGCACTATTACATATATATTGTAACTGTATTAAGAAAAGGTACGTCCAAGTATCCAAAGAACTGAGAAAAGAATGAGCTAGGAAAGATCAGGGATTACCTACATTACGTTCCCAGATATTGCATCAAGTCATTGTCATCCAGCAGTTCATCGAGTTCATCGAGGTCAGGGATTGGACTATTAATACCGATGAAATCTAAAGGCAGTCCATCAAAAGAACTGCCTATAAACTTATCATCGGGGTCAATATAAAAAGCATCACTCATGATTTGTTGCGTGTCACCAGCAACAGAAGTTGAATTCCCACTACCTGCCATATGATGACTGTAAGAACTGTTCAAAGCTCCTGTTCCCATGGCAGGGACATGGTTATCCGTAGGTAGTGGTACTGAGTGTTTTGCAGCAGAAGACTGGTAATCATGTGAAGAAGAACTAAAGCCAATAGATCCAAGACCAACATCTGGTTGAAAAGTATTTCCAGGCCAGGAGTTTGTGTAATCATTACTTTCAGAAGCTAATGGCTGGTCGACCATATAAATGCTTGAAGGAGCAATATTTGCAGCCTGGCTGTAATTATTAACCACAACACCAGGGGGTACAAAGTTCCCTTGAACATCTCCTTGATGTTGTAAAGATCCTCCATTTGTACCGGCATGATTGAAGCTTGTCAACGGGTTAGCGACACAGACCACCTCCATCTGATTGCTATTCATATCCGGAATTGCGTTGCTCAAAACCTCTGGCATATTATCATTTCTTTGTGTTCCTTCAACCTCAGACCCATCAACAGAACACTGTCCGGTATGTCTTCTTCGCTTTGGTGGTTTTTTAGTTTCCTTAGTACTAGGCAGTGTTTGAGTAGAGCGTTTATCATGACGTTTTTTGTTCCCACTACTTGAGCCATTCTCTTCTCTGATGTGCACAGCTGGCTGATGAACTCCCACATCGTCTTTGGATATTGTAGACTTAGGAGGCTCCTCCATACAATCGACATCATACTCATCACAGCTGCTGTATGAACTCTCATGTTTGTCCCCTAGGTTAACAAGATGAGTATCTGATACACCGTTGCCAATACTGTGAACATACTCCTCTCTTTGCAAAACAACCAGCCAAATCAAGCTCTCTTTTGCAGTCATTTTGTCCTGCAAGCACTTTGACTTCCGTACATGATATCTTATCTTATCAAAATTCGGAGACAAGTGTTTGATCACACCCATCAGCACACCAACCTTCCAAACCTTCTTAAGATCGTGAGGTTTTCTGTATGGAGGTGTTTTACCCTTTGGAAGGCCTAAAGCAATCCACCACTCCTCATTCCCTGAGGGCCACCACGGGGGTGGAATACCCTTATCCAGTGGGTACTTGCGCTGCTGAGGGCTGCAGTGCTGCATCAATGCAGAAAGCAATGAGCCCAGAGTACCATCTTGGAGATCCATCAAGCTATATTGATTCATGGTTCCACTGCTCTTAGCATTAACCAACAGAGAGTTCTCAACCTCATATTTTGCAATTGCTGCTGGCCCGTTCTTATCAAACTTAACCTTCTCCTTCCACCAAGCTCTAATGTTGTCTGATGCTCCACTGACAGGCTTCCCTTTATCAGGAATGATCCCATAAACAAAACCCTGTGCATTACATACTTCCATCAACTTGAGCATGTACTTTAAAATCCCATCCTGGGCTCTTGCCATCTTCTTGCGAAGGGCTAGATCAGACAGCTTCTTTGGTTTAGACTTCTCCAGTTCGGCCTGCTCCAAAGCAAGCCTCTGCTGCTTCTCCTTGATCCTCTTGAGCCTGACCTTATCTTTCCACATCCGCCGGGCCAGCTCCTCAGCCTCGATCTCCTCGTCACTGACATCATTCTCAGAGAGGTTTGGGATGCCATCAACCTCAAAATCCGACACATCACCTAGCTCCTTCGCGACAATAGCTAGATTATCCATCATCTCTAGTGCTTACTAAACTCAATAACATCACCCTACTCAACTTGCCGCACTTATTTTCTTTGCACCATCAATCGAAGTAATATCTGCAACCTGCAAAAATTCTGATGCGGTCAATATCTGAAAATGCAATGCTAGTCAACTGAAAAAGAACAAACTTAGAATTGTGACCATACAGTGCGAGTGAGCAATATCTACCGAACTGACAGAGGGACTTATCCCAATTCTATGTTTTTTAACGGTGCTTTTCTTCTGACCTGATCATAACAAATAATGTGCACTGTAACGAGAACATCCTAGCATGTTACTACAAGATTTCAGCAATTCTGGAGAAAATTTGCAAGGAACCAAGACCATCCTTCTCCCGGTGCGCAAGTCATCACTACATTATGAAAGCCAATCGAGAAGACCTAAGATTAGAAACATGAGAACAACAAGATCAATCTATGTGAGGGGTATCCGTTCCGAACTTCCAACCCCACCAATCAATACAGAGACGCCGATGATCCGACGACTGCGGAAGCCGCGGCAATCTGAAACCCAGGCAAACCCTAGAAAACGGGGAGCAACGAACGGAATCAGGCGCAACAACTATGTACCGCCGGCGGACGGGAACGACAGAGACCAATCCCACCAAAAATCCCTCAGAAAAAAAGACAAGCGCGGCGCCGGTCCCTACCTCGTCGAGAAAAGGTCACCGACGCGGCGGCGGGATCAGGCGGTTGGGGGAGGGGGAGGGGGGGGAGGATTTCTGCTGTCGCCGCCGCAGTTAATTTTCCCTTTTAATTCGGGGGACGGGGAAGAGACAGAACGGGCCAGAGGGCGGAAAGCGGCCGCGGTGGACACTGCTAGGGGAGCACGAAGCGTGACGCAGGGCGTGGCGTCACGGGAGATAAATGGTGCTGTATTTATTATGCACCAAAAAATGTCGCTCGCGTTTCCGGCAGCCGGATTATGAGATGCTGTGTCTTTTTTCTAACTCTGTGGACGACCCTGTGGCGCTGGCTCCTTGCCTTGCGCATGCGCACGCCATCCCGACGTGCGCGAGTGTGGGTTGGTGCGGATATGCTCTCCACGGAAGACCCCGGTGCCCCCGCCGCGCTGAGTCAGCGACGATGCGCCTCGTTCGCTTGCCTGTTTTTCTCGATGATGGTGAAGATAAGCCTCCAGATTTCTCGTTTTGAATACAGGATCGTCCGGCAAAGTGAACCGTTGACCATGAGTTTAGTATACGCACCTGTTTCTTTTTTTGCGACATTTGGTTTTTATATATACTCCATACAAGATGACAAATCGACATATTGGATTTTGTCTCGCAAAAAAAAAAGACATACTGGATTTTGAGAGAGAGCCCTTTTCCCTCTGTATAACATTTTCTAAATAGAATGTATGTAGACGCGTTTTAGTGTGTTTGTTCACTCGTTTTAATTTATATTTATTCTATATTGAAGTATGCAAATGTCTTATAATAATGAAAGGAGGGGGTATTTTCTTTTGACAAGTTGTCTGGCCTTGAGGAGCACAATTTCATGGGAGCAACACACTGTTCTATCAAATCGGAGGAATTTCATACGGATAAACACATCTTGCCAATCCTACATACTATTCTATCAAGTGTCTAGTTCTTTCACACAGAGAGAGAGAGAGAAGCGTCTAGTCTTCTTAAGTCCTCCATTTGCAGATTCATTACCTCCTTAAGTTGTGAAAGGCTCTAAGCTTCACACCTTGGGTAAAAGCAAAATTACTTCCTCCGTTTTTAAATATTTGTCTTTTTAGAGATTTTAAATTGACTATCACATACGGATGCATATAGACATATTTTAGAGTGTAGATTCACTCATTTTACTCCGTATGTAGTTACTTGTTAAAATCTCTAGAAAGACAAATATTTAGGAACGGATGGTACGCATGCTATCATTTCGGATATGTCTTCTTTTTTTATGTCGTGGTTGTCGCTTATGACTGTCATAACTCGTTGCATAAACTAGAAAATAGACCATTCATGAAAAAAATAGAAAAAAGAGGACGGTGTTGCACAAGGAGGAGCATCCGATGGAGCCAGTAATGTTGCCAAAATACGATGACATCCATTGACAGCACCAGGTGTATTGTAGGCTTCGAACAACTACCTTATGCGTCCAAGGACCGGAATTTTGATTGTTCGGTAAAAACAAGATTGGTCAGTTGGTTGTGTACATAAATACTCCCTTCGTTCGGAATTACTAGTTTAAAAAATGAATATATCTAGATGTATTTTAGTTGTAGATACATCCATTTTTATGACAAGTAATTCCGAACGGAGAGAGAGTAGTTTTGAATCAAGGAACATTAGGTTTACACAAATATACTTTTAGAATATATGTGTTTTATAGGTACATAATAATACTCTCTTTGTCTTAAATTACTCGTATTAAATTTGTCTATATACAGATATGTCTGGACATGTTTTAGTGTTAGGTAAATCCGTATCTATACAAATCCAAGACAAGTAATCTGGGCAATAAGGTAAAACATACTGTCACCTAGAGATGGCCAAACCCCGTTGGAAAAAAGTGTATGCAAAAGCAAAATTGCAGGGAAGAGTGATACATGCAAACTGACGACGTTCTGGACATTGTCGTCGCCATATCGAGTGTATAGCTAATCGAATGATATTGAGTAATATGTTTAAAGCTATTCTTTTAAAAAGAAGCAAGACCCCCCGGACTCTGCATAAAGCGTTGCACACAGCCATAGCTAATATAATGGTGTCGTGGTTGTGCTGCCCCAAATTACATACTCCCTCCATTCACAAATATAAGATATTTTGAATATTTTAATATAGACAACATACGAAATAAAATGAGTGAACAAACACACTAAAATGTGTCTATATCGTCTGATTAAAAAAACTTTGAATAGTATTCGTGAACGGAGGAAGTATATTGTAACAAACCATATATTTTATTTAACCGGTTTTATATCCCTGTATTACAGTAGTAGTGTACATTACCAAGGTTCACTGAATATGGCCGCCCCTTAACTCGGCAAGCAGCGACGCGTCCAGGTTCGATGTATCTCCTCGTCAGCTAGCAAGTGGCACCACCCATTTATCCCTTTTTTTAGAGGTATTTATCCTCTTGTGCCAAGTTTAATTTTTTTTTGGTGATAAATTCCTCAAGTGAGGCCTCGAGGGAAACCGCCCACTTCTATCCGATCCGGGAAGATTTCGGCCCATAATTCTTCCGAGAGTTTTTTTTAAGAGTACGCCAAAGGCGTACCTTACTTTTATAGAAGAGGAGAAACAGATCACAATATACAAGAGAATGTGGATGGAGGCGAGCTTCCATCGGGAACACGCACCCTAGCCCTAGCACACCCTACAATTATCCTATGCCAACACTCTCACAAAAGTGCCATAGCCTCCTCCTCCCAAACCCGCCAATCTCCATTCTTTGAGCTCCGCAATGATGGCAAGGGCCAAATTTGGCGTCGTCATCTGCTGATTAGTCCTGTGGAACACTCTAGCGTTACGCTGCTTCCATAAGGCCCAAGTGGTCGCAATGATCACCGTGTCGAACCCACGCTTGGCACCCTTTCTGTACTGGGCTCTCCTAGCTAACCACCACCCAGCAAACGGTCCTCCGGCTCCGGGATGCTGCCTTGAAGGCTAAGCGCCTCGAAAATGTAGTGCCACACTTCTCTCGCGTAAACGCATTGAGCAAAAATGTGCTCCGCGTTATCCTCTTCTTGAAGGCACGTGTAGCAGGCAGAAGGAGCGTCCTGAAGGCCATGCCTCGCTCTTCGATCAGACGTCCATATCCGGTGTTGAACTGCCAACCATACAAAGATTTTGCACTTGAGGAGGGCCCAGCTTTTCCATATGCATGAGGCGTACGGGACCCTCTCAGCACCCAAACAGAGCCTGTGATACGTGGATTTGGCAGTGTAACAACCAGAAGGATCAGCCGGCCAAGAGAAAGAATCTTCAGCAGTAGGGTCCCGGTTCACCGTGCTGATCGCAAGGTTTAGATGAAGAAGTTGCAAGTGGCCACCAAAGTTAACTTCACCGGAAATGTCAAGCAGCCATCTAGTATTTTGCAAGCCTTCCTCAACCGTGCGACGGTTGATCGTTCTTATGTCCACCAAGGCATATATGTACGGAGCAAGTCTTTAACCGCAAAGCCGTGTATCCATCTATCTCTCCAGAACAGAACTCTGTTGCCCACTCCAACCTCAATGTGTACCAGACTATCAAAGACCGCTCGAGCCTCTTTGTCCACAACCATGGGTAGCCCTTGCCACGGCCTCTCAGGGTCCGTCCTTCTCAGCCACTCCCACCCCACTCTCAACGCCAAGCCTTGTAGTTGCAAGTTGCGCACACCCAAACCTTGCAAACCGAGTTCCAAGCCACCAAACACTGACCTCCGTTAACTTTCTCTTTGCCGGCCCAAAAGAAGGAGCACATCCATTGATCTAACTCTTCAAACACCCAAGCAGGAGCTTCCGTGACCATGAAATGGTGGATAGGCTTAGCAGAGATTACCGACTTAACCAGCACCAAACGCCCCGGACGACGCAACAACCCTCTCTGCCAGGCCGGGGCAGACTTCTTGGCTTGGTCGAGGCTGCCACTCCGCCCTTGAGAGCTGTCTTATGGCCAATTGGAGGCCAAGGTACTTACAAGGGAAACTCTCGGCAATGCAATATGGACTTGACCCGGTCCCGCTCAGTGTTGTTCCCGTGGATCATGATAGCTAGCGACTTCTGGTAGTTGACCCACAGGCCAGAGGCTGCACCGAATGTGTGTAACACGGATCTGACGAACGTAAGGTCCAGCACCCGGGGTTTAACGAACAACGCCACGTCATCCGCGTAGATCGACATTGATTGGTGAGCAGCGATGCCAGTGAAGCTACTGCAAACTCCAAAACTCTCAGCCTTGATCATGATTCTAGACAGCACATCCATGGCGATCACCAAGAGCAAAGGCGATACCGGGTCTCCCTGCCTAAGACCCTTGGAGTGGGTGAAACTTCTACCGGGAACTCCATTAACGATCACCCTTGTGCTAGCCGTCTTGAGAAGGATCGAGATCCAAGTGCACCACTTGTGGCCAAAGCCTTTGCTCCTCATCACCTCGAACAAAAACGCCCAGTTAAGCGAGTCGAAGGCCCTTGATATATCAAGCTTCAAGAACACACTAGCCTCCTTGTGCGCATGAATCTTCCTGGCAACTTGCCTAACAAGAAGAAAGTTGTCAAGCAAGTGTCTCCCACAGATAAAGGCGGATTGATTTGCCATGACTATCTCCTTCATTCTTCTTCGGGCTCTATTCGCAAGCAACTTTGCAAAAATCTTGGCCACACTATGAGGGAGGCTGATGGGGCGATAGTCTCCCACTTCCTCGGCATCCGGCTTCTTCGGAATTAGCACGATGTGGGAGCGGTTAAGTTTGCCGAAACCACGCCCATCTCCCACATAGAGCTTTAGGAGCACCGCCATAACGTCGTTCTTGATTGTGGGCCAGACTTTTTGATAAAAAGCAGTGCTAAATCCATCCGGCCCTGGCACCCGATCCGGGTGCAATTCCCTAATGGTTTTCCACACCTCCTCCTCTGTGAAGATCGCATCAAGCTCCGCGAGATTGTGCACAGCCATGTCAAGGAAATCCATATCCACATCTTCTTCCCTAGCAACAGCACGACCCAACAAATGCTCATAAGCTTCGGTGAAGATCTCCTCCTTCCTTTCTTGTTGGGAAATCAGCTCCCCATTGTGTCTAATATGGGGGATGAAGTTCTTAGACCTCCTTCCGTTAGCCACTGCTTGGAAGAGTTTAGTATTGGCATCGGATCCATCTCAGTCTAGAACGTTGTCTTTCAATGGTGCGTTGGAGGGAGGCAAGCCCCAGGACCGAGTGCTTGAGGGATCTCCTCAACCATCTCTCCCTCCAATTAAGAACCCGGGCCTCCATAGCTTTGTCCAACCTAAGGATGACGTAGTTCGCCACAGCCAACTGAATTTTAATGTTCCCAGTCTTCTTTTGTCCCCAGGCTTGAAGGGCAGAAGCGGTGTTTCTGAGTAACTGATCAAGCCTCTTGAAAGGATCAACAATATCATCTTCACACACCCACCCATCTTTAATAGCCTGCTCAAATCCATCCAGACGAGTCCAGAATAACTCAAAACGGAACCTACGCTTCGGGCAAAAGGGGGCCGAAGTGGAAAGATGGAGAGGCGCGTGATCCGAGATGTTGGTGGAGAGGGCTTGGAGCAGCACGTCCGGGAAACTGAGTTCCCAGTCAACAGAGACTAACTCTCGATCGATCTTGGTCATAACCACCTGCTCTCTCTCGTTAGACCACGTGAACCGCCTACCATGCATGTATAGCTCTTTGAGTTCATTGTTATCCTTGAACGATTTGAACTTCCTCCTCATGCTCCTATTAAGATTTGAGTTGCTTTTCTCCTCGGCCCTAATGATCATGTTGAAGTCTCCAAGCACCATCCAGGGGCCCGGAGACACGTCCCTTGTAAGCTGTAGATCCACGAGGAACTGGGTTTTGAGCTCATCACCTTGGGGCCCGTACACAACCGATAACCACCACTCGAAGCCGTCCTTGTTACGCACCAAGCCCGAGAGGAAGTTAGTATCCCGTGAGATGTTGTTGATTACCAAAAGCATGCTATCCCAACCCAGAAGGATGCCACCCCTAGTGTCTGAAGCAGGCAAGTAGGCAAAACCATCAAAAGATGGTCCGATGCATTGCATAACCAAATAGGGATCGAAAGCTTCAAGCTTAGTTTCTTGAAGACATACAAGGTTGACCTTTGCTGTGACTACAAACTCCCTAACTGCATGTCTCTTGGCGGGGTTGTTGAGCCCTCTCACGTTCCAGCAAAGTATTTGAGGGTTCCAATCCATGAAACCAGTGACACACCCACACCAACGGGGGCAAGCGAAATCAAGCCGTGCCCAGCAGCACCGTAGTCCCGGAGCTCAGCTCAGGAGTCGGCGGAACCTCCTTACCAAACAAAGCCGCGATCACCCTCATGTGCTGCTCTCGCAGAGGGTAGTCGAAGAGCTCGGCCAGCTCGGCGATCATATCGTCGTTACCCTCCATGTCCTCTGGAACCAAACCTAAAGCTCTCATGAGCACGTTCTCAGCCTGTGTGGCCTTGGATTTCCCTGCCGGAGCCCTCTTGGCACTACGAGTCGTCCTACGAGGGGTGAAGGGCTCAGCTTCCGGCCTCAGAGAGGACTGCACCTCAAGAAGAAGCGGAGGGGCCAACTTCTTCACCAGCGCGTTGCAAAACCATTTGAGCTTGCCAAAAGCTATCGCCTCCTGGGGTCATACCCCCATCTCCCTCCAAAATCTGATTTTGCATGGCCTGGTTAACGTTCGGGATCACCTGAACCAGCGCAAGTTCCTGAGAGGGCGCCACTTGTAACTGCACGTCCGCACGTGCAGGGTAAACATCCCCAATCATTGGCATTCCTTTTGTCGCAACGGAGACGCCACCGGATTGGCCTCCACGCCCGAGCCAATCAGTGACACGCCCTCCAAAGCCACCGCGCCCGCGTCCAATGCCAAACCGTGAACCACGGGCGGGTCCACCACGATCTCTCCCTGGGGCACGACAGGCGTGGAGGTCACGCCAGGTGGGGTAGGCAGCACATCAGACCCCACAGGCCTCGCGGGGCGTGCCAAGGTAGGCTCCACCAAATCCTCGGTCACATCAGGGCCCGCCTGCAACCCAGGCTGACCCGCCAATCCACTGCTCAGAGAATCTGACTCCCTAGACCCCACCACCGTCGTCTGGCCAATGGGCGCCGTCTCCAGAAGCGCCCCTGTCCCCTATTGCACCGGGCCTCCATCGACACCCTCGGGGTAGGTGACTGCCCGCTAGCCGGTAGCGTCGCCTCATCCAACCCAATCAACCAAGGCGGGCCCCGCGGCGAGATGCAGGCCGGGTCACGTGGGGGCGAGGTAGTGATTATTGCAATCTCCCGGTTCAAATTATCGCCAGGAACATGGGCAGCCACTTCTTCCCGGTCAGTCGCCCTTCCCAGACGGTCAAAAGCAGAAAGGCAGGCTGTCAGTCTATCCTGAACCAAAGACGCTGGCCCACCTAACGCAGCCACAGGTAGCACCGGATCCAATGGGGGAAGTTGCCAAGCCGCCGACTCCCGGCCGACCGCCACAACCGCGACGAACGTCCGGCCACCGGCCGCATCCGCGCGACCGCGCGAGTTGTCTCCACGAACATCTCTCACCCCGAACTGCCACTCGCACCGGCGCGTGGAGGCGCCACCACCCATGTCCAAATCCGAGCCGGGAAGCCCGCTCTGCCCGCTGTCCGAGGATGCGCCGGTGAGGAACCATGGCTCCTCCCCATCGGGGAAGGTGGTCACCGTGGCGAGATGAATCAACACCCTATACTACAGAGACTTGAGCTGAAAAACGTCCCGCTGCTCCTCCGGCTCCGGCACCGCCAACCATCTGCAAGTAGGGATCACCTCCGGATCGGCTGTCCAGGCAAGCAGCTTGATAGAGGCCAGATCAGACCGCGACGAGGTCTCCGGCGCGATAGACTCGATGAAACACAAGCCGCCCAGGAGACTCTCGACCACCTCGAGCTCCCAAGCGTGGGGGGGGGGATGCCCTCCAACTCCAAGCTGACCCTAGTCTTGAGCGCCGCGAACACCGCCTGGTTCTGTCGAATCCACCTCCTGAAGCCTGATCTCTGAACTCCAACACCGGCTGCAGCCCGACTCTGGTTCGATCCTCCTGCCTCGCGAACACCACCAAGAAATCCTCCGGCATGAATCTGTGGACGGACACTCTGTCCGGCAAGACACCACGCTTCTCTTGCAGAGCCTCCAGCACCAGCTCCGGCGAGAGCTCCGACCTGTCCCCACTGCAATAGACGACCATGGCGTTCTGAAGACGCCCCTCGAGATCCACCATAGCCCTCGAACGCCGGACTACGGAAAGCTCAGCCGGCGCCATTGATAACCCACAAGTATAGGGGATCGCAACAGTTTTCGAGGGTAGAGTATTCAACCCAAATTTATTGATTCGACACAAGGGGAGCCAAAGAATATTCTCAAGTATTAGCAGTTGAGTTGTCAATTCAACCACACCTGGATAACTTAATATCTCCAGCAAAGTATTTAGTAGCAAAGTAATATGGAAGTAATGGTAATGGTAACAAAAGTAATATTTTTGGGTTTTGTAGTGATTGTAACAGTAGCAACGGAAAAGTAAATAAGCGAAGACCAATATGTGAAAAGCTCGTAGGCATTGGATCGGTGATGGAGAATTATGCCGGATGCGGTTCATCATGTAACAATCATAACATAGGGTGACACAGAACTAGCTCCAATTCATCAATGTAATGTAGGCATGTATTCCAAATATAGTCATACCTGCTTATGGAAAAGAACTTGCATGACATCTTTTGTCCTACCCTCCCGTGGCAGCGGGGTCCTAACGGAAACTAAGGGATATTAAGGCATCCTTTTAATAGAGTACCGGACCAAAGCATTAACACATAGTGAATACATGAACTCCTCAAACTAAGGTCATCACCGGGAGTGGTCCCGATTATTGTCACTTCGGGGTTGCCGGATCATAACACATAGTAGGTGACTATAGACTTGCAAGAGAGGATCAAGAATTCACATATGTTCATGAAAACATAATAGGTTCATATCTGAAATCATGGCACTCGGGCCCTAGTGACAAGCATTAAGCATAGCAAAGTCATAGCAACATCAACCTCAGAACATAGTGGATACTAGGGATCAAACCCTAACAAAACTAACTCGATTACATGATAAATCTCATCCAACCCATCACCGTCCAGCAAGCCTACGATGGAATTACTCACGCACGGCGGTGAGCATCATGAAATTGGTGATGGAGGATGGTTGATGATGACGACGGCGATGGATTCCCCTCTCCGGAGCCCCGAACGGACTCCAGATCAGCCCTCCCGAGAGAGTTTAGGGCTTGGCGGCGGCTCCGTATCGTAAAACGCGATGAATCTTTTTCCTCTGATTTTTTCTCCCCGAACACGAATATATGGAGTTGGAGTTGAGGTCGGTGGAGCAACAGGGGGCCCACGAGGCAGGGGGGCGCGCCCAGGGGGGCAGGCGCGCCCCCACCCTCGTGGATAGGTGGAGGCCCCCCTAACGTGGATTCTTCTTCCAGAATTTTTGATATTTTCCAAAAATAAGTTCCGTGGAGTTTCAGGTCATTCCGAGAACTTTTGTTTCTGCACATAAATAACACCATGGCAATTCTGCTGAAAACAGCGTTAGTCCGGGTTAGTTCCATTCAAATCATGCAAGTTAGAGTCCAAAACAAGGGCAAAAGTGTTTGGAAAAGTAGATACGACGGAGACGTATCAGCCATCTCCAGGTCAAAGGCAACCACCAGACGAGGATCTGCCGGGCGGGGCCAAGCCGCCGGCGTCGCAACACCCGGGAGCGATGGGGCAGGAGACGGGGGCGCACGCAACCCCGAGTGGCTAGGCCTCGCCGGACCCGGACAAACTGCCACACGCGAGCTAGAGGCGCCCCTAGCCACCTTGGTAGCATCATCTTGCCTGAGCTCCTCCACCGGCGACGGACTGCGCGGCCTCTTGCACTGGCTGGCGACGTGACCGGACAGCCCACACCGGAGGCACACCACCTTGTTCGTGCAATCCTTCAGAAAGTGCCCCTTCTCGAGGCACTTGAAGCATCTATCCCGCATCTCCGGCGAGACCTCCTTGCGGCCGGGCGAAGGGCGCCGGGGCACATCCGCCGACGCCCGCTCCTCGAGATGACGCTTCCAAAGCGTCCGCTTTGAGGCAGGCGCTTCCTGCCAGGGCGAGATCCGCCGTGACGGGCCACCCACGAGCCCCACCTCCGGCCGAGCCACGGGGTCCCCGGCCCCAGCCGAGCTCTCCGACGCCGACGCCGACGAAAGGCCAAGACCGGAGACGACCGGGCGCTCCCCCTGGAAGGCCGAGGTCACGGAGCGGGGACTGGATCCCATGGCGCAAGCGGGGGAAGGGGGAGGGTGCGCGGAGAAACCGACGAGCGCAGCGCGAGAAAGGGTGGGGTGGCCGCCGGAGCCGGAGCGGCTGACGGCAGGGGGGGGGGGGTGGACGCCGGCGTCGGAGTGACGCACGGCGGGGCGGCTCGCTCTCTCTCTCTCTCTCAATTGCCTCAAAGAAAAGTAGCAGTAGCAGATGCTTCTTCTCAATTGCCTCAAAGAAAAGTAGATGCTTCTAAAAAGAGGAGTAGTGGTGGTAGATTAAACTCACCAGTGTTGTATCTCACTTACTGCAAGATGTAGCACCCTCTCGTAGTTGTGATCGCATTAGTGGCCGGCCAATAGAACTTCTGCATGTTTTTTTTTGTGCTTTTATTTATTATTCTTTGGTTTTCTTGTTTTCTCTATTAGTTTTATTTTGTTTTTACTTTTATTTTTATTAATAGAAGTCGATTTTATTTTAATAAACATTGAAAATCTTTTGTATGCACCTGCATCTTTTGTATGCATGTTGAATATTTTTTAGACACATGTTAAACATTTTTAAAATACGCACTGAACATTTTTTTAAATACATGTTGAACTTTTGTCAAATGCACACTGAATATTTTTTTTTAAATATATGGTGGGCATTTTCTAAACACACATTGATTTTTTTTCATAAATGCCATGAACATATTTTTTCAGATACATGTCGACTTTATTTCAATACATGTTGAATATTTTTTGTATAAAAGTTGAAAAAAATTAGATACACCTTGAAAATCTACCAAATACTTGTTGAACATATTTTCAAAATACATGTTTCAACATTTGTCAAATGTGCATTAACATTTTGAAAATGCACGGTGAACATTTTTTAAACACACAATCAACATTTTTCATAAATTCCATGAATATTTTCTTTAAACGTGAACAACTTTTAAGTGTTGAACATTTTTCTGAATGGTACATAACATGAATTACGCAAACAAAATTTTACATTGTATGAACGTTTAATTAAAAGTCACAAACATTTAAAAAAATATGTGAACATTTAAAAAATGTGATGAACAATTTTTTGAATGATATGGATACTATTTACAAACTAAGTGAATAAACTTTTACATATTTTTACATCTCCGTACAAATCAATCCAACCGGGAAAGCGTGCAAGGACATGACAAAGACTGATTTGCTCTGGCTTAAACTTAAATATAGGCTTCATCATAGTATTGTGACTACTTGCTCTTTCTTTGTTAGCCTTGTCTATTTATTCTGGTCGACGATCTTTCTTTGTAATCTTATTCCCCTATGGATTGTACATTGTAACCATTTCTTTTCAATATAATGCAGTAGCAGTCTCTGCTACTGGTTTAAGTCAAAATAGAACTTTTTAGAAATTAAGTACTTTTTCAATACATAACTTTTTAGAAATTAAGTAAAGTATTTTTTGTCTCCTACTAACAAAAAGCTGAATTAACAAGCCCTGGAGCTGCGACCAGGCAACACACCAACATCAAAAGCCCCCTGGAGCCGGAGCAAGTAGGTACGAGAGCCCTAGACATAGGGCCCTCCCTCCACTGCTCCGGAAAACGGGTCCGAACACCCACCTCGGGGGGTGGCAAGCATCCTAGATGTAGGATAGACTTTCCACCTCATGTGTGGCCAAACAAAGAAAACATAGATAATAAAACAACAAAGTTCCCACGTCTTTACAAAATTGGTTCTTTTGGTGGGGAATATTGGAAACTAACACTACAAAAAAACATTTTCATGGTAGGTAACGTTTTCTGTTACGCATGTACATCAATGATGATTTTATGACAGAATCAAGATAGTAATACTTGTGCTGTATAAAAGTGTTCCATGATAATACTCAAATTATCATCATGGAAGTGTCCACTTCCATGACGATAAATGGTGCATCATAGAAGTGATTTTGTCAGGGGTAACCGACACGTGGCAGCCGCCATAATGTGTCGCCGTTAAGCTATCGGGTGTCGGTTTTGAATCTGATATCCATTGACAGCATCGACCAATGAGGATTTTCCACGTGTAAATTTCTCATTCGTGGTGGAACCACGTGTCAGCTATGTATTGCGACATATGTCATTCATCCAATGGACGAGACACACCTATGAAAAGTTGACATGTGGCACGACCCGACAGTGGCCCATTTAGATTAAGTGCCAGCCCACTTGACTTGGTCAAAAGTTAGCGGCCCGGTCCATGGAAAGTCTGTCAGCGGCATGTTCGCATATAGCCCATTTACGACCCATGTACTCACGGCCTGTTATGGCCTTTCCGAATTAGGCCCAATAGCGTCATGTTGGCCGTCCAATGTGATTTTAGCCCGTTGTCACTTTCACCCCATGTATCGCCCGTGACGTCTTTTGGCCCGTATGAGGCCTTTTGTATCTCCGGATTCTTTAACGGCCGATGGTGATTCTGGCCCATAATGAACAGTAAATTGCTTTGGACCCATTAACAGCCCATGATTCAGTTGGGCCATTTCCAGCCCGTGTTATCTTTTGGCCTTCAAGGGCCCATAAATTCTTGGGCTCATTTCCTGCCCTTGATTACTTGCACTCTGTTATTGGCATGTTCTGCTAGTGGTGGCCGCGTTCAGCCCGTGGTTACAATCGACCCATCTGTGGCCGTTAACCCATTGGACCATTTTCATCCCGTCATGTATTGTGGTCCATTAATGACCCGTTATGCCTCTCGATAGAATGAAGCATGTGTTATCTTCCAGCGTGTTAACAACCCGTTATGGTCTAGGCCCATAAATGGACGGTTCCGATTTTGGCCCGTTTATGACCCATATTGTGGTCTGGTTTTGGCCCATGAATAGTACGGCCCACGTGTGGCCCATGGTTACCATGGTCCGTATGAGGCCCATGGTAATTGCGGCCACTAGCAAACCGAGGAAAAAGAACTGCAGTGACTATAAGCAAATAAATAAACAAGATTATAAGGAAATAAATAAATAAGTAAGCAACTAATGCAAGGTTGTTACACAGATTATATTCACTGGGCATCAAAGTTTGCCAATAGTGCAAATATAGGCAACAACAAACTAGCATATTACATACAGTTGGCATCAAAGTTGGCCACCAGAGCAAAGAAACATGGCAACAAAACAAGTCTAGAACTAAAACAAGTTTAGAAGAGCTCAAGAAACGTTATCCTGGGTATCCACCATGCTGGCAATAAGCTTAGCAAGCTCATTAGCTTTCTCTTGTCTCGCGCTAAAATCCTCCAACGCTTAATGTCGGTGTCAAAACCGGCAGACCTCAGGGTAGGGGGTCCCGAGCTGTGGATCTCGGATCAATGATAACAAGGACAAGGGAGATGATATTTACCCAGGTTTGTGAAGGAAATATGCCCTAGAGGCAATAATAAAGTTGTTATTTTATATTTCTTTATTCATGATAAAGGTTTATTATTCATCCTAGAATTGTATTGATTGGAAACTTAAATACATGTGTGGATACATAAACAAATACCGTGTCCCTAGTAAGCCTCTACTAGACTAGCTCGTTGATCAAAGATGGTTAAGGTTTCCTAACCATAGACATGTGTTGTCACTTGATAACGGGATCACATCATTAGGAGAATGATGTGATGGACAAGATCCATCTATTAGCTTAGCATATGATCATTCAGTTTATTGCTATTGTTTTCTTAATGTCAAATACATATTCCTTCGACTATGAGATCATGCAACTCTCAGATACTGGAGGAATACCTTGTGTGCTATGAAATGTCACAACGTAACTGGGTGATCATAAAGATGCTCTACAGGTATCTCCGAAGGTGTTTGTTGAGTTGGCATGGATCGAGATTAGGATTTGTCACTCCGTGTATCGGAGAGGTACCTCTGGGCCCTCTCGGAAATACACATCATAAGAAGCTTGCAAGCAAAGTGACTAAGGAGTTAGTTACGAGGTGATGTATTACGGAACGAGTAAAGAGACTTGCCGGTAACGAGATTGAACTAGGTATGAAGATACCGACGATCGAATCTTGGGCAAGTAACATACCGATAGACAAAGGGAATTACGTATATTGTCATAAGGTTCGACCGATAAAGATCTCCGTAGAATATGTAGGAACCAATATGGGCATCCAGGTTCTGCTATTGGTTATTGACCGGAGAGGTGTCTCGGTCATGTCTACATAGTTCTTGAACCTGTAGGGTCCGCACGCTTAACGTTCTTTGATGATATAGTGTTATATGAGTTAGATGATTTGGTGATCGAATGTTGTTCGGAGTCCCGGATGAGATCACGGACATGACGAGGAGCTCCGGAATGATCCGGAGGTAAATATTGATATAGATGATGATGTTTGGACACCGGAAGAGTTTCGGGAGGTACCGGGTAATCACCGGATCACCGAAAGGGGTTCTAGGGGCCATATGGGTCAAGTAAGAGGAGCACACCAGCCCACAAGGGGCTGGTGCGCCCCTCCTATGGCAGCCGGCCAAGGGGAGAAAAGGAAGGAGGGGGATTCGGCCTCCCCCTACCTTCCTCTCCTCCCCCTTCCTTTCCCCCTCAAGCAAATATGGTAAGGGGGGCGGCTAGGGCAGGAGCCCAAGGAGGATTCGACCTCCCTTGGGGGCGCCTCCTGGCTGCCTCTCCTGTCCCCCACCTATATATATGAGGGAGGGGGCACCACACAACACCACGACAACCTCTTAGCCGTGTGTGGCGCCCCTCTCCACAGTTTCGTCCCTCGGTCATATTTTTGGAGTGCTTAGGCGAAGCCCTACGGAGATAGCATCACCACCACCATCACCACGCCATCGTGCTGCCGGAACTCATCCACTACTTCAACCGTCTTGCTAGGCGAGGACGTCACTGAGTTGAACGTGCGCTGAACGCGGAGGTGTCGTACATTTGGTACTTGATCGGTTGGATTGCGAAGAAGTTCGACTATATCAACCACGTTAATAAACGCTTCTGCTTACGGTCTACGAGGGTACGTAGACACACTCTCGCCTCTCATTGCTATGCATCTCCATGGATAGATCTTGCGTGTGCGTATATATTTTTTGTTTTCCATGCAACGGTCCCCAACAGTGGCATCCGAGCCAGGTCTATGCGTAGATGATATGCATGAGTTGAACACAAAGAGTTGTGGGTGGTGATAGTCATACTGCTTACCACCAATGTCTTATTTTGATTCGGCGGTATTGTGGGGTGAAGCGGCCCGGACCAACCTTACATGTCCACGCACATGAGACCGGTTCCACCGACTGACATGCAACTTGTTTTGCATAAAGGTGGTTGGTAGGTGTCTGTTTCTCCAACTTTAATTGAATCAAATTTGACTACGGCCTGTCCTTGAAGAAGGTTAAAACAGCAAACTTGATAAATCACCATTGTGGTTTTGCGTAGTTAAGAATGGTTCTTGCTAGAAGCCCGTAGCAGCCACGTAAAACTTGCAACAACAAAGTAGAGGACGTCTAACTTGTTTTTGCGGGGCATGTTGTGATGTGATATGGTCAAGACATGATGTGATATACATTATTGTATGAGATGATCATGTTTTGTAATATCGACAACCGGTAGGAGCCTTAGGGTTGTCTCTTAACTATTGTATGAAATGCAAAAACCATGTAATTGCTTTACTTTATCGCTATGAGTTAGCAATAGTTGGCGAGATGACCCCGACGCGAGGATGGAGATCAAGGTGTCGAGCCGGTGACGATGGAGATCATGACGATACTTTGGAGATGGAGATCAAAAGCACAAGATGATGATAGCCATATCATGTCACATATTTTGATTGCATGTGATGTTTATCCTTTATGCATCTTATTTTGCTTAGAACCGCGGTAGCATTATAAGATGATCCCTTCACTAAATTTCAAGATAAAGGTGTTCTCCCCAAGTATGCACCATTGCCAAAGTTTGTTATTTCGAAGCACCTCATGACGATCAGGTGTGATAGACTCTACGTTCACATACAACGGGTGGAAGACAATTTTGCACATGCAGAATACTTGGGTTAAACTTAACGAGCCTAGCATGTACAGACATGGCCTCGGAACACTGGAGACCGAAAGGTCGAATGTGAGTCATATAGTAGATATGATCAACATAGAGATGTTCACCATTGATGACTACCCCATCTCACATGATGATCGGACATGGGTTAGTTGATTTGGATCATGTATCACTTAGAAAACTTGAGGGATGTTTATTTAAGTGGGAGTTCATTAGTAATTTGATTAATTGAACTTAATTTATCATGAACTTAGTCTTAATAGTTTTGCATATCTATATTGTAGATCAATGGCCCATGCTACCGTTCCCCTGAATTTTAATGCGTTCCTAGAGAAAGCTAAGTTGAAAGATGATGGTAGCAACTACACGGACTGGGTCCGTAACTTGAGGATTATCCTCATTGCTGCACACAAGAATTATGTCCTTGATGCACCGCTAGGTGACACACCTGCTGCAGGAGCTACTGCAGATGTTATGAACGTCTGGTAGGCTCGATCTGATGACTACTCAATAGTTCAGTGTGCCATGCTTTACGACTTAGAACCGGGACTTCAAAGACATTTTGAACGTCATGGAGCATATGAGATGTTCCAAGAGTTGAAGTTAATATTTCAAGAAAATGCCCGGGTTGAGAGATATGAAGTCTCCAACAAGTTCTATAGCTACCAGATGGAGGAGAACAATTCTGTCAGTGAACACATACTCAAAATGTCTGGGTATCATAACCACTTGACTCAGCTGGGAGTTGATCTTCCAGTTGATAGTGTTATTGACAGAGTTCTTCAGTCACTGCCACCAAGCTACAAAGGCTTCGTGATGAACTATAATATGCAAGGGATGATAAAAATGATTCCCGAGCTCTTCACAATGGTTAAGGCCGCGGAGGTAGAAATCAAGAAAGAGCATCAAGTGTTGATGGTTAACAAGACCACTAGTTTCAAGAAAAAGGGCAAGAGAAAGAAAGGGAACTTCAAGAAGAATGTCAAGCAAGTTTCCGCTCCCGTGAAGAAGCCCAAAGCTAGACCCAAGCCAGAAACTGAGTGCTTCTAGTGCAAAGGGAATGGTCACTGGAAGCGCAACTGCCCCAAATACTTGGCGGATAAGAAGGATGCCAAGGTGAACAAAGGTATATTTGATATACATGTTATTGATGTGTACCTTAATAATGCTCATAGTAGCGCCTGGGTATTTGATACTGGTTCGGTTGCTCATATTTGTAACATGAAACAGGAGCCGTGGAATAAACAAAGATTGGCTAGCGACGAGGTGACGATGCGTGTCAGGAATGGTTCCAAGGTCGATGTGATCACCGTCGGCACGCTACCTCTACATCTACCTTCGGGATTAGTTTTAGACCTCAATAATTGTTATTTGGTGCCAGCGTTGAGCATGAACATTATATCTGGATCTTGTTTATTGCGAGACGGTTATTCATTTAAATCAAAGAATAATAGTTGTTCTATTTATATGAGTAATATCTTTTATGGTCATGCACCCTTGATGAATGGTCTATTCTTGTTGAATCTCAATCGTAATGATACACATATTCATAATATTGATGCCAAAAGATGCAAAGTTGATAATTATAGTGCAACATACTTGTGGCACTGCCGTTTAGGTCATATTGGTGTAAAGGGCATTAGAAACTCCATGCGGATGGGCTTTTGGAATCCACTTGATTATGAATCATTTGATACTTGCGAACCATGCCTCATGGGAAAGATGACTAAAACTCCGTTCTCCAGAACAATGGAGCGAGCTAATGACTTATTGGAAATAATACATACCGATATCACTACTAGGAAAAGGCCTACTAGTGGCGCACCAGTTTTGCCTACTAATGGCGCACCACTGGTGCGCCACTAGTACCACGCCACTAGTATTTTTTACTAATGGCGCACCACTGGTGCGCCATTAGTATCTGGTATACTAATGGCGCACCAGGCAGTGCGCCATTAGTATAGGCCACGGTGCGCCATTAGTATGCCTCCCAGGGGGCCATATATACCCATGTGCTTTGCCATACTAATGGCGCACTACGTGGTGATGTGCCATTAGTATCCTTTGGCATACTAGTGGCGCACTGCGGGGTGATGCGCCATTAGTATCCTTTGGCATACTAATGGCGCACGTTGGTGTGATGCGCCATTAGTATCCTTTGGCATACTAATGGCGCACGTTGGTGTGATGCGCCATTAGTATCCTTTGGCATACTAATGGCGCACGTTGGTGTGATGCGCCATTAGTATGTATATTAGGGATTTTTTCTTTTCTGATTTTTGCACAGATCACAAAATATATTATTGGACAGAATATAAGCAGCACCACACAGCAACAGCAGATTCATCGAATACAATAGAAGATTAGTCTCCAAATACAATTCATCATATTAGTCTCCGAATTCAAAAGACCGAACAAAGATAGAACATTACAAGTCTCGAGACCGCGAGTAGCGAGTTTGTCTTCACATTACAAGTCGATATCGATCATCTAAACTACCATCACATAGAAGAGAGCTGCGGTCATCACGATGAGCATCATCACGATGAAACTGGTCTTCATCCGGTTCCTCCAACGCTCCCTCCTCTCTCCCGCTAGATAGCGCGCGTATCTAGATTCCGCCTCCGCCCTAGTGGTGTACCCTTTGTAACTGTTACCGCTGAAACGGTGAACCTGTCTCCGACACTCCTCCCAGTCGTCGTAGACTCCGGGAACCTTACCCTTGTACACGACATACGACGGCATCTCTATGCACTAGACAAACAACAGACAATACATAAGCAATATATAAGTATGCAATAAAAGGATCGGAAGAGAAAAGCAAGACATTAATAGCATGATTCATGGTCCTACTAATAAATAGCATCGATTACATCTAAGTTGAACGACTGTCCAAACCAAAGAGACATACAAGTTCATTAAAGTTTAATTACAACATGAGCTAATCAATGTTTCAGAACTACACATAGCATCACTACTTTCGACTCGACTCATGGGACCGGAGTGTGGATGAAGCCGCCGTCTGTCGTGATGGTCATGAAGTCGCGGGCGTTGTCAGCCTGCATTTGTAGCGTTGTGTCTATCTCACTGTTGGACGGTTGAAATTTGAGGTAGAACTGCCCCGAGGTACGAAGGACATCTTGATGGATGATTTCTGCAAACTCCGACTGGATGCGAAAGAATTCTTGTCGGATGTCCGCGTCTTGGATTGCCGCCAAGCTTGCGGCCCAATCTTTGAGATTATTTGGTAGCAGAAGGTGATTATGGTCCTGCACGATCGCCCGCATCTGATGGAGGGTGTAGTAGGCATCCTTCTGACCGCCAGGCGGCTGCTTGACGCAGGGGAACGTCGTATTGTGGGTGAACATGTGCCTGCCGTACCTACGAACTGGCCTCTTAAAGGTGCCTCCAGATGCGGCCTAGCCGGGGAGAGCATCATCAAGAACTTTCTTGATATTTGTGTAGTCTATCTTGGAGTCACGGTCCAGGTCGAAATACGTGGCCATGGAATATTTCGGGCTTAAGAGGATGAGTGTGCAATGTGTGTCACTGCACAGAACACGGAATGTTAGAAAAAAAGAACGCGGGGCGGTTAGGAGATGACTTACTCGGGAAAGTAAGGCACGAGGAAGTTATCCTTCTCTGGGTTTGCCAGAATGACGCCTTCGAGGTGTGAAATCGCGACTTGCCGGTCCCCAGCGCTGCCCAAGATCTTGGCACGCATGTAGAAGGGGTCGACTATCACAATGTCCGGGGTCTTGTCTCTAATGATCCGCATCTCCATACTCAGCGAAAACAGCCGAACGAAGGTGTAGTGCAGCGGATGAAGGTTAAGCATAGCAAAGATGTCATCAAACCGCAGGACGATTGTACCCCCGACGGCGCTATCCACAAAGCCCTTGCCCTCTGTCACCTTGGCCTGGCCACGAAAACCGGGTATGCCACATCATTCTCTCTGAGACGCCGCTTCTCCAAAGAAAGAACACTGTCATGCAGACTCCGCATAGCATCGGTTGCAGCATTCAGCATATTTGTCGGTAGCATCGCCCTACCCGCCACATGCACCCTCCTCGAGATATCCTTAGGTAAAGGTGGCCCGTCCTGAGCACGGATCGTACTCGGTGCCGGCTGGCTCGCACTGGCTCCCTTGTTACTTTCGTTTCCGTCCCTTCTTCCTGATCTGCTATAATGGGATCGAGTTCTGCTCACAGACCGCCTTCTTGAGCGTGTGGGGGCTGATAATATTTCGCACCTCAGCTATCTGAGGCTCGGTGAAGGCGGCAGCTGGAGGCGTCTCCTGAGAACTGAACGCCAGACGACGCCTGTTGCAATTGGGTTCCTCCGTCGTACCAGCTAGATCGCGGTCGTCTTTTTCAGGGTTGGGTTCTTGAGAAGGAGGCCCGCAGAACTCGTCACCATACCCATGTTCGGCAAAGTACTTATCAACGTTGGAAAATGTACTGCCGTCGTTGTCGTCGTCGTCCGGATCCTGTGCCATAGGGATGTCCGGCATGTCCGGTAGCGTTGCGGCGTTCTTGCCATGGCTTGGCGCTGGCACGACTGGCGGTCTTGTCTGTGGGGTGGTGTCCCCCGCCCCCAAACGAATCTGGCTCTTCGGCCAAAGCAGGGGCCAGCTTACGCAGGCGCTGAGGGTCATCACATCATCTTCGTCGGCCCCAGCGGGCCGAATCGGAGGTAACAACTCGTCGCAGCCTGGCAGCACCCGAACCAGTTCAACCCTATACAAGGTGGGTGGCATCGGATTACCGTGGAACACGCGGTTGCCCGGTTGAACGATTCTGCCCTTGGCGACATCGACCAACTCGCCGCCCACGAAGTGCAGGAGAGTGCAAGGAACGTCGGCGGCGCCCTGCGAAAACATGTAGGGCGTCAGGGATGCCCAGTCAAAGGCAAGGAGATGAAGTCATCGGCCGAGAGGCTTAGTTACCGTGATGCCGTCGAGCTCGGCTAATGTCGAGGCACTGCCAACGGCGGGCGTGCAACTGACGGAGGGGCCGCTTGCTGGCGAGGTGCCGGCCAGCGTACACCCGGGTGCATTAAGCTCCAATGCCCGTGCCGGCGCCGGAGACACGAATACCGCCTCCGCCGGAGACACCAATGGCGCTGCTTGCGCGTTGTGCGAGTTGCTGGCCGTGAAGCTGGGAACCGGGGGAGGCCCCTGTTGGCCACCCGCAATCCACGCCGTCAGCCCCTGAATCAAGGTAGGCACAATGGCGGTGAGCGTCGTTCCCAGTTGTTGTTGCACTTGCTCTTGGACAATCTCCGGAATCTGCGCCACTTGTGCCTTGAGTTCTTGAACCTCGCGCGACTGGCTTTCCGAGCTGGTCTTTTTCTCCTTTCGCCCACCAACGGTATAGTATGACGACCATTTTGTGGACAAACCTTTGCCGTCCACACGACCAGCTGACGACGGCTTACTGAGCTTATCCTTGTTTTTCATTACGTTCAACGCCCTATTTAAAGGGGTGTCAAAAGGGGAGCTCTGAGACGACCCCACGCTACTGCTTTCAGCCTCCTGCGGAAGGAATGTGAACCATTTAGAAATTGGCTTCATTAATTAGAATGCAACCATATGGAGCTAATTACGCGGGGGTGTATTCCTTACCAGAACAAGCTCAAGCGCCCTGGTCTTCGGATCCGTGGTAAGCTCCTTTGTTGCCGGGTCCTCCTTGTACCGGGCCCTGACAAAGTTCCTGGTCTGCTTGTCACGTAATTTCTCGAAGCGGGGCGGTAGGCCTTGCTCGGCACGCTCCGCGTCCTCCTTGTCCCATATAGGCTCCGCCACTCTGTAACCGCCGGGACCGAGTTGGTGGACCCCTAAGTTCAACTCCCGCATTTCTTTCCCCCACTGACTTGATTCGGAGGTTGCGCTGCTCTCGCACTTGATCTTGAACTCCTTGTAGTCATCTTCGCTCATCAAAGGATATTTCACCTTGATCTTCTCATAACTATCACCTTTTTCAATCATTGCCTTCACCGTGCTTCTCCATGTAGACAGGGCCGTGCTCATCCTCGTGAGGGCGGCACTGTTCACTTTATTCCCTGAGAGGCGTGTGTTTGCAAACTCAGCGGGGAACTTGTATCGTTCGTGCAGCTTCGTGAAGAGGAGGCTGCGCAAATTCCCTCGGTCCTTATGCCTTAGGTTCTCGGTGTTTATCGAGACGGTGCTCCGGAGAATGCACCCGAGCTGAACCGAGTACCCCTTGACTACATGTTTGGGCGCCGTTGGATGCCCGTCGGAGTTCACTTCAGTAAATTCCTCCTTGACGGTGCCGAGCACGTTCGGGCGCCGGTCCTTCCGTTGCCTCTTCAGCTGGCTGCCATCTGTGCGTGCGCCGCCATCATCAGTGGTGGCATCCTCGGCGGCACCATCAGTGGTGTCATCCCCGACGCCACTAGGGGTTGTGTAGTCAGGATCGGTGTCTTCCGCGGCGGCGTCCTCATAGCGGTGAGGTTCTTCCTCCATCTCCTGGGACAGCTCCCGGAATTGCTTGCCGCCCGAACCGCCGGCCTCATTGTTGTGGGCCATGTTTCACTCTAAATAGGAAAAAAGTTTGGTCAAAAAGTTGGTTATTGTCAAGGAACAAGATCATGGTCTCATCATTTAGGGTTTGTCGACACCGAGGCATCCTAAAAGCTAAGCTTTTATCATTTAGGGTTTGTCGACGCCGAGGCACCCTAAAAGCCTAAGCGTACATCATTTAGGTTCTCATCGACACCGAGGCACCCTAAAAGCCAAGGTTTTATCATTTAGGGTTTGTCGACGCCGAGGCACCCTAAATGCTAAGTTAAGTTTTCATCATTTAGGGTTTATCGATGCCGAGGCACCCTAGGTTGACTGATATATATGGGTATCTTCTAATAATATACCCTACTTAATTAAGGACAAACACCAAGAGACAGTAAACATATCACACTTCTATATGTATAACACAAGAGGCAGTTGATCCTACTTAATTAAGTACTAAGATACCCCGGCCCATGCATTAGTCGCAAGTACCCCATATGTCCTATTTTTAGCAAAGTCATGCTAAAATTCACGAAAAATTTCAGCATGACCTTTGCTGAAAATAGGACATATGGAGTACCCGAACTTGCCGGAACGGAAGTTAATCGACATTCCGGCAAACTCAAGGGCCTCTCGGGGTACCTGCAAAATCATCACGACACGATGGTCGGAGACAAAACCCAGCAAACTAGCACCACAATGTGCCTCTACTTTCATATGGATGAAAAGGCCATAGACCATATGGTCCTCTGCTTTCATATGGACAAAAAGCAGCTCAACTTATGTGAGCTTCCATTCCAGATCTAATAGCAGCAAGTTGTTCACTTGTACTTGCAGGCTAAGAAACATTCCAAATCTACATTCCAGTTCTTTCCAACTTATCTAACAGATTCCAGGACTATAGAATCGGAAGCTAAGAGGTAAAACAGTTCGGAAAACTCATATTCGACGCAAAACAGCTCAAAACTACTCAGTGTTAGCAGCTCAACATACAGTTCAAGTGTAGAGGCACTACATAGTTCAACACACGACTCATACTAAAATCCATACTGCAACACCTGAAAAGAATTCTGCACACTCTAGATACATAAATCTCCAAATTAAGGGCACTTCAGTCCTACCTTTTCCGTTGTTGATAAACGGAAGAAAGCATAATATAAGGAGAACCTTTTTCCAGTGTATCTTTCTTAGCAGTGACAAATGAAAGAAGAAGTTTTCTTTTTTGCAGTGAGCCATTGACAAAGACAAGATCATTTGCTAAACCAAATGACACAAGATTTTCAGAATGCATAACCTAGAAAATTGGCTGGTACTTTAAACAAAAAAGATTTCAGATCTTCAGTTGTATGGGCACAAACACAACCACACAAGCATATGTAGATCACAAGTACAGCAGCAGCTGCAGTGAATACAGGCATAACAGCAGCAGCAGGTTTAATTAACTACTGTCAACATCACATTGAAATCACATCACATTGCCTACAAACAACGATTCTTTCCTTTCTTTTCATTTTTGCCAAGTGATAGCAAATGATTAGCCACTTATTAAACGAGATGAAAAAGAAAGAAGCTCCATCTACTCTAAATGAGAGATAACTTGTTGAGCAACCACAACAATCAATAGTAGTAGTTTGTTTGAATTAAAAGAAAGAAGCTCCATCTACTCTAATTTTTTTATATGAATACTCTCCGCTTCATGTCTTGGCTACTGAAACTTCTTCGCTATGATACAGACCAAAAAATTAATTGTTTGTCCATCAACCACCTTTAATTACCAGCAAGTACAGACCAAAAAGTGCTGGAGAAAATTGATTGGATTTAATTGTTTGTCCATCAACCACCTTTAACCAGCAAGTACAGACCAAAAAAGTATTGCACTAAAATCGTAGGTACCAGAAACACAGAACTCTAAAACAAATAGTCAAACCAGCTGTCACCCAAAAACTTGGTCATGGTATATAATTCAACATGCATACAGTTTATGTAAACAAAAAGTAACACTGGGGAAAGGTTAAAAAAACAGTGGATGGTTTTATTTTCTAAGCTACTAATACAGCAAGCAGATAACTGGGGTACCAATGAGTATTACAGATTTAAAAGTGGCAGCAAGATTTCAACAGTAGAATAGTGCTGACTGTAGGCTGTAGCTACATAAAGAGCATGTAGGAGTAGGACAGTAGAAGTTCTATGGCATATGCACATCTACTGCTGGTTCAGTAACTTGTCCCCTTGCAACTAGGGATTATAAAGATTGGCAGACTTTGTGTGAGGATAAACTAGTCTTGTTAACTTGATACTGAGCAGAGCAATCATACGCTGTCAACATAAGTGAGCCAAGCCTGACAGGCATTAGCAGTTTAGCACTGATATGGACCATTTGATGTATTACAGTGAGAAAAATCTGTAGCTATACACTGCAAAACGCTGAAGAAACAGAGCACAAACACACAGCAGGCCCAAATTTGCGTGTAGTCAAGGTCCTGCAACCAGTTCACTGAAGAAACAAAAATGATCCATGGAAGAACTCACCTCGATGGACGCGGTCGCAGACGAGGTCGTAGACGGCGGCGGAGTAGAGATGAGGTCGCAGACGCAGTCGTGGTGCTCCGATGGACGCGGCTGCATCAATCGTTTGAATTGACATTTAATCAAATACCTCACAGGCAAGAACAGAAGGTGGAGACAGAGAAGAGAGGGGATCGAGCAGAGAGGGAGAGGGCAAGGAGGAAGGAGCAGAGAGGGAGAGGGCAGGGCGTGGTGGCTCACCGGTGACGTCGGAGGAGAGGCCCCGACGAGCACGTCTACAGCGGCGAGCACGTCTACTAGGGGCGGGCGAGCACGTCTACTAGGGGCGGGCGAGCACGTCTACAGCGGCGAGTTCGGCTCTGCTTCCGCTTCGGCTCTGCTTCCCCGAGGAAGAAGAGGCGGAGATGGTGGGGGCGGAAGGGCTCGTCGCCGCCGGTGAAGACTGAAGACTACGGCTGGAGCGCGAGGGTCGGAGCGGGGGAGGCGGCGGGGGCGCGGGGGTGGCGGCGGCGCAGTACGGGTCGGGGCAGTGGGCGGGTGAGAGAGATGGGGAAGATAGAAAGGACTGGGGATTTTAGTGGGGGGGGGGGGAAGGGTTAGCAATGGCGCACCCCCGAGCGGTGCGCCATTAGAATTTTTTTTGTATAGCAATGGCGCATCCCGGAGAGGTTCGCCATTAGTAATCTTTTTTTTTGAATAGCAATGGCGCACCCCAGAGAGGTGCGCCATTAGTAATCTTTTTTTTGTATAGCAATGGCGCTTGGGGGGGGAGGGAGGGGGAACCGAGCGAGGAGACAGGGGAGGGTGCGGGGGGTCGGCGGCGGCGGTGGAGCGGGGAGGGTGCGGGGGGTCAGCGGCGGCGGTGGAGCGGGGGAGGGTGCGATGGGTGCTCGGCGGTGGTGGAGCGGGGAAGGGTGCGGGGGGTCGGCGGCGGCGGTGGAGCGGGGGAGGGTGGGGGGGTGCTCGGTGGCGAGGGGGATCTGGCGAGGGGGGATAGCGATCGAGATGGAGGGGGATCGAGATCGAGTGTCCTCATGAATATTCAATATTTTTTCATATTGAATATGAAAAAATATCATCAAATTTAAAAAATATTCATGAATTCAAAAAGTGCCCATGAAATTTAAAAATATTCATGAGTTCAAAAAATATTAATAATAAACATAAATAAATATTCATGAGGACACTAGAACAGAAGAAATATCATTTCAATATGTCGAAATACAATCGAGAAATGAAGGCTACAATTTAAATACAATCGATCTTAGCTAGCTATCTGTTCACAATCTTCTTGCCCTTATTTTTCGTAAATGGAGTTCTTCTCTTGAACGGATGTCCTTTAGGTGGGGTGGTCCTGCTTCTTCTTGTGGTGTATGCTGATACTTCATCGTCGTCGTCATGTTCCATCTTCGGGTCGCCGTACTTGTCGAAGTCTTGCTCATTGGCAACTCCATCCATTCCGATGATCTTACTTTTGCCTCTCCTCACGACAACACGACTGGGCTTTGACGGGTCGGTAATGAAGAAGCATTGGTCCACTTGGGAAGCCAGTATCCATGGCTCATTTTTCGCGGTGACGTTCGCGCCTGCGGTCTTGGATTTGGCTTCGGGTATAACCATGGTGGTGAAATACCGGTCTTCTTTTATGACGCTCTTGGCCCATCTGACACGGAACATCGGGACCTTCTCTCCAGCGTAGCTCAGCTCCCAGATCTCCTCGATCCTTCCGTAGTATCTGTCCTTGTTGTTACCGGTGTAGGATTCCATCGTTACCCCGGAGTTCTGATAACCATCGCTCTTCATGTCCTTGTCCTCGGTGTAGAATGTGTAGCTGTTGATATCGTACGCCTCATACGTCATCAGGTTGTGCTCGGCGCCCTGTGACAAGGCGAATATGAGTTGTTCTTCCGCGGAAGAATCCTCATGTAAAGGGTACGACAGAAGCTTCTGCTTGAACCAACGCGTGAAACATGAGTTGTGCTCTTTGATTATGTCTCCGTCCGTCCTCTGTTGGCCTCGGTCATTGTACATCTTCTCAATAAACGTTTTGTGCTGTACCACCCAATGATCGACCACGTCTATGTGTTGTAGCGCGACTAGGTTTTCTCTTTCAAAGTCGGCGAGTCGACCATCGAAGTCGACATGCATTTCGCGGCGACCCTCACGGTGACCCCATCCAGCGAGCCTGCCGAGGTGCCTGTTGACGGGCAGATCAACGGGGTTCTCGATGCCTAGATAATTCGGGCAGTAGGAGATGCACTCTTCGGTCAGAAAGCCCCTGGCTATGCTTCCCTCTGGACGTGACATGTTGCGAACGTATCCTTTGATGACACCATTCATCCTTTCGAATGGCATCATGCTGTGCAGGAACGTCGGCCCGAGTTGGATGATATCCTCCATGATATGGACCAGCTGATGCACCATAACGTCGAAGAATGCGGGAGGGAAGTACATCTCAAGCTCGCATAGTATCACCACGATCTCTTCCTATAGCCTTCTGAGTTGCCTCACGCCAACCGACTTCCGAGAGATGATGTCGAAAAAGTTGCATAGGCCAAATAGCGTTTCACGGACGTGCGCGTCCATGATCCCACGGATTGCAACTGGAAGTATCTGCGTCATCAGCACGTGACAGTCGTGAGACTTCATCCCGCTGAACTTCTGCTTCGCTGAGTCTAGGTATCTGCTTATCTTCCCCGCATAACCATAAGGAAGTTTTACTCCTATGAGGCAGGTGAAAAACTGATCGATCTCCTCCTGACTTAGAGTGAAGCACGCGGGAGGGAAGTCATTTCCGGTCTTCTTGGCCTTTTTGCCTTTGCGACGACTTTTCGTGTCCTGCTTCGCCTCATCATCATCATCATCATCATTAGCGTGAAGCTCCTCCCTGATGCCCATTGATTTCAAGTCTGCCCTTGCTTTCGGCCCATCTTTGGTCCTCTCTGGCATATTGAGCAGGGTACCAAGCAGACTCTCGCACACGTTCTTCGTGATATGCATGACATCAAGGCTGTGAGGCACACGGTGGATCTTCCAGTATGGCAAGTCCCAGAAAACAGACCTCGTTTTCCATACCTTCAGCAGTGGCTCTGGCGCCTTTCGCTTCTTTCCCGGCTCTAGCGCCTTTTGCTTCTTTCCCAACAGTGGGCAATCTTTCCAATTTTTCAACAGCTCGTCTATTTCCTCGCCGCTCCTCGTACGCGGGCGTCTTCGGGGTTCAGTTTCACCATCGAACAGATCCTTGCGTTTCCTCCACGGGTCATCGTCGCGAAGCCACCTTCGATGTCCCATGAACATGGTTTTCGAAGACCCGTGATCTCTATCTAGCTGGCGATACGTTGTGTCATCCATGCACCTGACGCATCCAGAAAATCCGTGGACCACCTGCCCCGCGAGATATCCGTAACCGAGATAGTCGTGCACCGTTGTGAGCAGTGCGGCTCTCATAGGGAAATATTCTTTCTCTGCGGCGTCTCACGTATTGGCTGGCGTTTTCCACAGTGTGTCTAGCTCCTCTTTCAGCAGCCCCAGATACAGATTGATGTCGTTCCCTGGTTGTTTCGGCCCTTCAATTAGCATACTCATGTGAATGTACTTCCTCTTCATGCACAACTAGGGGGGAAGGTTGTACATCCACACAAACACAGGCCAGGTGCTATGTGTGCTTCTCTGGCTGCCAAACGGATTGACTCCATCGGTGCTCGCGCCCAGCACGATGTTCCTTGGATCCTTCCCAAATTCTGGTTGTGTTCAACGCTTGCCACTGGCTCCCATCCTTAGGGTGACTCAGCATCTTGTCTTTTTTATTTATCTCCGGATCATTTGCGTCATCTTCTCGCTTCTTCTCCTCCCTATCCGCGTGCCAACGCAGGAGCTTTGCTACCTTAGGGTCCGCGAAATACCGCTGCAGACGAGGAGTGATCGGAAAGTACCACACCACTTTTCAAGGAGCTTTCTTCCTCTTCTTGTATCGAGTGACGCCGCACACCGGACATATGGTAGACTCTTCGTGCTCGTCCCGATAAATGATGAAATTGTTCATGCACACATGGTATTTCACGTGCGGTAAATCCAGAGGACACACGATTTTCTTCGCCTCCTCGAAACTGGTCGGGCACTTGTTCCCCTTGGGAAGACGTTCGTGCCAGAATGACATGTTCTCGTCGAAGCATGCGTCGGTCATTTTGTGTTTTACCTTCATCTCCAGAGCCATGAGCGTTACTTTCAGGCGGGTATCCTCGGGCCTGCATCCTTCATACAATGGAGTAACCGCGTCTATCTCCAGTTGATCCAGCTTGGCTTTCTCTCGGGCGGCAGCTCTTGCGTTATCCGTCTGCTTGAGAAGCAGCTCTTGAATATGAGGGTCCTGCACCCAGCCCATCGATGGTCCATCGTCGTCTGCTCCGCCGGCATCTTCATCTTCATGATCATGCCCTTCGTTTGCTCCCGCATCTTCCTCATCATCATGTCCGGCATCTTCTACATGATGACCGTGTACAGCATCACCGTCGTGATCATGTCCTGGAGATTCTTCGTCTTCTCGCCCGCCCGAGCCGCGGTGGTTGTCTTGCTGCCCATCCTCATTTCTTGCCCGACCCCCATGGACGACTTCATAGTCATCTTCATCACCTTGCCACCGATAGCCATCCATGAAACCACGCAAGAGCAGGTGGTCCCGGACCTGCCCGGAATCTGGGTCCGCAATAAGGCTCTTCAGCTTGGATCTTCGACACGGACATCTTATCTCTGTCTCGTTCTTTTCAAGCATCTCGGCCTTCGCGGAGCTCAAAAACCTATTCACGATGCCTTCGGTCATCTTGCGGACCATGGTCGCCTGCGGGGTAGAGCAAAACGATATTTTAGAACCAAGAAAAAAATTTGGCATGACTTTCCCTAAAAATAGGACCAAAAAGAATGCATAGTGCCAAAATTCTCGCCGAAACGGAAATGAATCAACATTCCGGCAAAATATTGGCAACTATCGCATTTCAAATACCGGTACCTGCAAACACAAACATATATGCAACACCACAAACATATGCAACACCAAACATACATAGATCTAGCTAGGCCATAAAAAGTGCATGTGCACGTTGTTCGAGAGGGAGAACAACATAAAGATAGCTTCCCCCTTACTTACCTATCAAAAAAGGTAATTTAACCACTTAATTTGGATGAATTTATGGTGCAAATGAGGTGAGGAGGAGGAGGCAGCCGAGACAAGCTTGGATCAGGAGGTGGAGAGAATGGAGTGGGGAAAGTGAGTGGGTAGGTGTGTCTGTCCAAAATATCTAGCTCGTCCCAGGTTACTAATGGCGCACCACCACCTAATGCGCCATTAGTAACCCTGGTTACTAATGGCGCACCTGCTGGTGGTGCACCATTAGTAGTTTTGCAAAAAAAAACACTAATGGCGCACCAGGGAACAGTGCGCCATTACTAGTTTAAACTAGTAATGGCGCACTGTTCCCTGGTGCGCCATTAGTAGTTTTGCAAAAGAATAAAAAATAAAAAAATATAGTAGTGGCGCACTATCTGGCTGGTGCGCCATTAGTATGTTTGGAAAAAAAATGTTACTAATGGCGCACCATGTGGCTGGTGCGCCATTAGTGTCTTTCACACTAATGGCGCACCAGCACATGGTGCGCCACTGCTATATAGCAATGGCGCACCACATGTCTGGTGCGCCATTAGTGGCCATTCCATCTATAGCCCTTTTCCTAGTAGTGTGTATGCGGTCCGATGGGTGTTGAGGCACGCGGCGGGTATCGTTATTTTCTAACCTACACGGATGATTTGAGTATGTATGGATATATCTACTTGATGAAACACAAGTCTGAAACATTTGAAAAGTACAAAGAATTTTAGAGTGAAGTGGAGAATCATCGTAACAAGAAAATAAAATTTCTACAATCTCGTCGTGGAGGTGAATATTTGAGTTACGAGTTTGGCCTTCATTTAAAACACTATGGAATTGTTTCACAATTCACGCCACCTGGAACACCACAGCATAATGGTGTGTCCGAACGTCGTAACCGTACTTTATTGGATATGGTGCGATCTGTGATGTCTGTTACCGATTTGCCACTATCGTTTTGGGGTTATGCATTAGAGACAGCCGCATTCACATTAAATAGGGCACCGTCTAAATCCTTTGAGACGACAGCGTATGAACTATGGTTTGGCAGGAAACCTAAGTTGTCATTTCTTAAACTTTGGGGATGCGACACTTATGTCAAAAGGCTTCATCCTGATAAGCTCGAACCCAAATCGGAGAAGTGCATCTTCATAGGATACCCTAAAGAAACTATTGGGTACACCTTCTACCACAGATCCGAAGGCAAGATCTTTGTTGCCAAGAATGGGTCCTTTCTAGAGGAGTTTCTCTCGAAAGAAGTGAGTGGGAGGAAAGTAGAACTTGATGAGGTAATTGTACCTTCTCTTGAATTGGAAAGCAGCACATCAGAGAAAACCGTTCCCGTGATGCCTACACCAACTGGAGAGGAAGCTAATGATGATGATCATGAAACTTCGAATCAAGTTACTACTGGACCTCGTAGGTCGAACAAAGCATGTTTCGCACCAGAGTGGTAGAGTAATCCTGTCCTGGAAGTCATGTTATTAGACCATGGAGAACCTACGAACTATGAAGAAGCTATGATGAGCCTATATTCTGATAAATGGCTTGAGGCTATGAAATCTGAGATAGGATCCATGTATGAGAACAAAGTATGGACTTTGGTGGACTTGCCCAATGATCGGCAAGCCATTGAGAATAAATGGATCTTTAAGAAGAAGACAGACACTGATGGTAATGTCACTATCTACAAAGCTCGACTTGTCGCAAAAGGTTTTCAACTAGTTCAAGGGGTTGACTACGATGAGACTTTCTCACCCGTAGCGATGCTTAAGTCAGTCCGAATCATGTTAGCAATTGTCGCATTTTGTAATTATGAAATCTGGCAAATGGACGTCAAAACTGCATTCCTTAATGAATTTCTTAAAGAAGAGTTGTATATGATGCAACCAGAAATAAGGTTTTGTCGATCCTAATGGTGCTACAAAAGTGTGCAAGGTCCAACGATCCATCTATGGACTGGTGCAAGCATCTCAGACTTGGAATATATGCTTTGGTGAGGTGATCAAAGCATATGGTTTTATATTGACTTACGGTGAAGCCTGTATTTACAAGAAAGTGAGTGGGAGCTGTGTAGCATTTCTAATATTATATGTCGATGACATATTGTTGATTGGAAATGATATAGAATTTCTGGATAGCATAAAAGGATACTTGAATAAGAATTTTTCAATGAAAGACCTCGGTGAAGCTGCTTATATATTGGGCATCAAGATCTATAGGGATAGATCGAGATACTTAATAGGACTTCCACAAAATACATAGTTTTGAAGAAGTTCAAAATGGATCAGACAAAGAAAGGGTTCTTGCCTATGTTACAAGGTGTGAAATTGAGTCAGACTCAAAGCCCGAGCACTGCAGAAGATTGAGAGAAAATGAAAGTCATTCCCTATGCCTCAGCCATAGGTTCTATCATGTATGCTATGCTGTGTACCAGACCTGATGTGTGCCTTGCCATAAGTTTGGCAGGGAGGTACCAAAGTAATCTAGGAGTGGATCACTGGACAGTGGTCAAGAACATCCTGAAGTACCTGAAAAGGACCAAGGATATGTTTCTAGTTTATGGAGGTGACGAAGAACTTGTTGTAAATGGTTACGTCAATGCTAGCTTCGACACTGATCCCGATGACTCTAAGTCACGAACCAGACGTATTTGTATTGAATGGTGGAGCTGTCAGTTGGTGCAGTTCCAAGCAGAGCGTCGTGGCGGGATCTACGTGTGAAGCGGAGTACGTAGCTGCTCCGGAAGCAGCACATGAGGGAGTCTGGATGAAGGAGTTCATATCCGATCTGGGTGTAATACCCAGTGCATCGGGTCCAATGAAAATCTTTTGTGACAACACTGGAGCAATAGCCTTGGCGAAGGAATCCAGGTTTCACAAGAGGACCAAACACATCAAGAGACGCTTCAACTCCAATCATGAAAAGGTCAAGGATGGAGACATAGAGATTTGCAAAATACATACGGATCTGAATGTAGCACACCCATTGACTAAGCCTCTTCCGCGAGCAAAACATTATCAGCACCAAAACTCCATGGGTGTTAGATTCATTACAATGTAATCTAGATTATTGTCTCTAGTGCAAGTGGGAGACTGAAGGAAATATGCCCTAGAGGCAATAATAAAGTTGTTATTTTATATTTCCTTATTCATGATAAAGGTTTATTATTCATGCTAGAATTGTACCGATTAGAAAAATAAATACATGTGTGGATACATGAACAAATACCGTGTCCCTAGTAAGCCTCTACTAGACTAGCTCGTTGATCAAAGATGGTTAAGGTTTCCTAACCATAGACATGTGTTGTCACTTGATAACGGGATCACATCATTAGGAGAATGATGTGATGGACAAGACCCATCCGTTAGCTTAGCATATGATCGTTCTGTTTATTGCTATTGCTTTCTTAATGTCAAATACATATTCCTTCGACTACGCGATCATGCAACTCCTGGATACCAGAGGAATACCTTGTGTGCTATGAAACGTTACAACGTAACTGGGTGATCAAAAAGATGCTCTACAGGTATCTTCGAAGGTGTTTGTTGAGTTGGCATGGATCGAGATTAGGATTTGTCACTCCGTGTATCGGAGAGGTACCTTTGGGCCCTCTCGGTAATACACATCATAAGAAGCTTGCAAGCAAAGTGACTAAGGAGTTAGTTACGAGGTGATGTATTACGGAACGAGTAAAGAGACTTGCTGGTAACGAGATTGAACTAGGTATGAAGATACCGACAATCGAATCTTGGGCAAGTAATATACCGATAGACAAAGGGAATTACGTATGTTGTAATAAGGTTCGACCTATAAAGAACTTCATAGAATATGTAGGAACCAACACTAGTGCATGATGCTGCTAATGCGACACTACGATCAGAGACCCTTCGACAAAACTGTGTGCGATGCAATAATCGCAAACAGTGGTGTAATAAAACCGTCAAAAAAGGTGCAAAACGTTTGCAATGCAGGATGCATCAAACACGGTTCAAATTTTAGTTGCGTGTGCGATGTAGGGTATACGGTTCAGTTCAATTAACTGTCTGCGATGAGGAGGAACAAAAGAAACGGGCAGCCAGATGAAGGTGTGTGCGATATACAACATACGATTCACTTGGATGAACTGTTTGTGATTAGGCAACACAAAAGAAACAGACAGCCAGATCAAGGTGTGTGCGATATACGACATGCGGTTCACTCAGATGAACTGTTTGCGTTGAGACAAGAGAACAGAAATGGTTCAATATATCAAGATGTGTGTGATACGCGGCAAACAGGTCTGTAATCAGAAATGTGTGTGAAGACCGATAATAACACAGACGATTGCTTCTAATAAGACGTATGTGATATGCTCTGTCTACACAACATCTATTGGCCATTGGGGGATGGGCGGTTATCCGGATACGCCATAAGGATGCGAAGAGGCATCCTATATCAGCAAGGACTAGCTGTTCCACCAATAGCTCATGTAAGAGAACTCTCAAGTTAAGTGTGCTTAGGCTGGAGCAGCCATCAGATAGGTGACTGGATGGGAAGTTGTGTTGATGTTAAATTAACTGATAGGATGGGTCGTATTTGTCAAATTAAATGACTGCGACCCATCCCATGAGTTAATTTAACCTCGAGGTCCTTGTTTATTTTATTTTTATTTTTTAACACATGTTAAAGAAGGTCTACCGCATTACTTTTTGACAATGTGCGATACGTGGCATACAGTTGATCCTGACCTGTTTGTGATGGAATAAGCTGTGTGTGTTGTGGGCAAACGCTTGCTAGTATTCAACCATTTGAGATTGATGAATTCATCACTGACGGGTTCCCTAGTGTGGTCCATGTTCATCTGATGATCATCTACTTCTTGTGCTAGCTCGATGTTCGTTCTATGCTAAGTTTCCATTAATTGATGGCATTTTATGAACACGCCACTGTTTCTCGCCATTTCCTCACCTGTTTCCCGCCACCTAGTGATATTGCGCATAAACCTAGGCGGCGCGCGACGCACGTGAAAGGATCGATATAGTTGACTAGAGGGGGGTGAATAGGCAACTAACAATTTTTAGCTTTTCTTTACCAATTTAAACTTTGCATCAAAGTAGGTTCTCTAGATATGCAACTAGGTGAGCAAACTATATGATGCAACAACAACAAGCACACAAGCAAGCAAGGGATACAACACAATATAAGCTTGCACAAGTAAAGGTAAGAGATAACCAAGAGTGGATCCGGTGGAGACGAGGATGTGTTACCGAAGTTCCTTCCCTTTGAGAGGAAGTACGTCTCCGTTGGAGCGGTGTGGAGGCACAATGCTCCCCAAGAAGCCACTAGGGCCACCGTATTCTCCTCACGCCCTCACACAACACGAGATGCCGAGATTCCACTGTTGGTGCCCTTGGAGGCGGCGACCGAACCTTTACAAACAAGGTTGGGGCAATCTCCACAACTTAATTGGAGGCTCCCAACGACACCACGAAGCTTCACCACAATGGAATATGCTCCGCGGTGACCTCAACCGTCTAGGGTGCTCAAACACACAAGAGTAACAAGATCCGCAAGGGATTAGTGGGGGGAATGAAATTTCTCTTGGTGGAAGTATAGATCGGGGCCTTCTCAACCAATCCCTAGAAAATCAACAAGTTTGATTGGCTAGGGAGAAAGATCGGGCGAAAATGGAGCTTTGAGCAACAATGGAGCTTGGGGAGGGAAGAGGTAGTCAACTTGGGGAAGAAGACCCACTTATATAGTGAGAGGAAAGATCCAACCGTTACCCACTCACTCAGCCCGCGACATGCGGTACTACCGCACACACTCACGGTACTACCGCTTGGAAGTGCGGTACTACCGCTCGCGCGGCAGGGGCCAGATGAGGCCCTGTTGCACATGGCAACGAGCAGTACTACCGCAATGCCGGGCTCATTCTAGGCTGGGAAGGCACAGACTAAAAAAATTACATCCGTGGCTACTTCCGCTGAGTTTCGGTCTGTGCAAAAATCCGGCATGGTACTACAACTCACAGGGAGCAGTACTACCGCGTAGGGTGCGGAAGTAAAAAATTACTTCTGCCCCTACTTCCACGCACGCCACCGTTCTGGGCCAGAGGCCATGGTACTACCACGTGCTACGAGCGGTACTACCGCACTCGCGGTACTACCGCTGCCATGGGCGGTACTTCTGTTGGCAGCTGCGGTACTACTGCTGCCTTGAGCAGTACTACCGCACGCCACAGAACAGTAGCACTAGGAAGCCTTCGTCTTCGCAACGACAAGGGAAACAACCCGTGCTTCAAAGAAGCGAAGGAAAGGTGGTGCAAAGGAACAGATGTGTCGTGTTGATTCCACCCTAACCTTTCCGAAGCGGACCCCCTCTTAATAGTACGGCTTTCCTATGACTCAATTCCACCGAAAAGAAACATAGAGAAACGCCGTCTTCGATAGGCTTTGAGGGGCACCGAATCGTCTTGTGCCTAGACATGAGATATCTGAAATGCTCAATGCACACGATTAGTCCGAAAATGCATTGTCATCAGTCACCAAAACCACTTAGGGAGAAATATGCCCTTACAATCTCCCCCTTTTTGGTGGATTGATGACAATACGGGATTTGCACATAGGGATATAAAATGAACATAAGCAAACCCAACATTTATAAAATATAGACAGGCTCCCCCTAGATGTGTGCATCCTTAGAGAAGTGCTTTGGACTGCATGGCACACATACTAGGATCAACACTCCCCCTATATTTTATAAACAAGGCAATCCTTGCAACAAAATGAATGACACTAAGCATGGAGGCAAGGTAAAGTAATGAGCATGAAGTAAAGCTCACAATCTACTAAACATACTAGACAATATGATAAGACAATAAGATAAGCTGAGGACATATGTCTTACACCATATGATAGTCTCTTCGACTCACACGAACACAACCACAAACCAACAAGCCAAAGCAAACGAAGGTTCAACAGAACGAAAGCAAAGCAAAACAAGACTCGCAAATCCTACACTCTCTCCCCCTTTGGCATCGAGACACCAAAAAGGTAGAGAGGACACCTACAACACAGGTGGTGGCAGAACTCCAAGGCATCACCAGTCATGTTCCTCCTCCTCAGACTCCTCAGTAGCACGGGATGTAGATGGAATTCTAGTCTCCTCCTCTGACTCACTCCACCGGCAGTGCTGTCTGGTCCACTACTCCTCATCTGTGATCCTCTCCTCAGAGCCATCCTGGACCTCAAGGCCAACCTGACTCATAATAGCGTTGTCGCGACGACGAGCCATCTTGGTGTTCACATGAGCCCGGTATTGCCCCTTGGCCTGCATGTAGAACAGAGCCTTCATCTTGGCCTTGAGCTTCTTAGCCCAAGTGGGCTCAGTAGAGGGAGGAGTGTATCCCTCAGAACTGTCCTTAGCCGCTTCCTCCTCCTCAAACTCATCCTCATCCACATCCATCCTAGCAGCCTCTGCCTCAGCCCGGGTAATGGTGTTGGCCCACTTGCTCTTGATGCGTAGCTTGATAGGCTCATGGCGAATATAGCTAGGTGCAACAAACTCTTCAGTTGGAAAGATCTACTCCCAAGTCTTCGAGATCAATAGAAACAGGTAAGGTCCATACATGGGCACCTTACGGCTGAACACAGCAAACTGCAGCTCACACCACATGATATGTGACACATCAAGTGGTTCCGTCTGTTGGAGACGCGCCTTCTCACAGATGAGCATCATGTCCACAAGGTAAGCATGCACCTTATCCTTGTTGCCTATGCGAGGAAAAAGTGTGTTGCGGAAGATCCGGTGCATGATGTCAAGGAATGAATTCAGCACCCAAGTCTTCTTTTCATTGGCTAGCTTCTTCTCAACAAGGTAGGGTTGAAGCTTGTTCTTGTTGGCCGACTCGGGGTTGCCATATAGGCGGACACAAACAGGCACATTGAGCCCCTCATCACGAACGTGTAACATCTCCATGAACTCCTTCCACTTAGCAGACATCCTCTTCCCATTAGTCATCCAAGTCATGGTCCGCTGCTCATTTGTATGGAAGTGGACCGAAGCAAAGAACTAAGCCACAATCTCTGGGTCAAAGTCCATGTGGAACGTGAGCAACTCCTCAATGCCAAACTGCTCCACCAGATCCAGAGTCTCACCAAAATATGCCCGGTTGCTGTCCTTCCTCATATGAACCATGTCAATCCAGTGCACTGGCACATAGGTGTTCTGCTTGGCCTTGATCACATCCAGGAAGATAAGATTCTGCTACTTGGTCCAAAATAAGTCATTGCCCCTTGTGATCTCCCTAGGGTTGACATAAGGGTTGAGCTTCCTTCGCATCAGAAACTCCGCTTGAGGTATCTCATCCATGCCAAGAGTTGGCTCCTTGGTCTTGGTAGCTGTGGACTTGGTTCTGCGTTGTGGGGCACTAGAGCCCTCTGGAGCCTCTTGGTTGCGAAGGCGCTTTGAGCTCGTGTCACGGCTTGGATTCGAGCGCCGGACATTGGAACCAGAGCCACCACCTATGACACACAACACAAAGCGAGAAGGATTATTGCAAAGATGGGGGCCAAAAACCAAATGAAACAAGTAGAAATGTGATTGAGAGGACAGAACAATGTAATTGTTAACTCCACGGTAGTACCGGGCTAGGGTGCGGAAGTAAAAGTTTACAGCCACTCTAGCCATGGTAGTACTGTGCCGGGGTGGCACGGTAGTACCGCACCTGGAGCGGAAGTAAAATTTTACTTCCGCGCCCCGGGTGGTAGTACCGCTCCAGCAGAGCGGTAGTACCGCACGAGGACAGTTCTCGGGTGAGCGAGCGGTAGTACCGCTCCAGGAGGAGCGGTAGTACCGCACAGATTCAAATCCCTCAAGAACAACATCTCCGGATCTAAAAATATCCGCAAAATTAGATCGGTACTACCATTGATCAAAACTACACTGTTGTATCACACCAAATAGCATATCTACTGCACTAGCACTCTCCTACAATCTCCTCTTGCAAAGATTTAGCCGAAAATCACACGAACTACACATGCATCTCCCCAAGACCTAGAGGCACAAGAATGGGGCAAAAAGAGAGGGACTAGGGGAGATACCGGGGTCCATGGCAAGAGGGCGAGGTGGGGATCGATCCCACTGGTCGGAATGCGAGGAGAGCGGCCGGAGACGAAGATCCGATGGGGTCCTCCGGCGCCGTTCTTGGGCAGGAGAGAGAGAGACGAAGTGGGAAAAAGAGATGAATGGGTATGGAGGAGTTGGAACTCCCCCTGGCCCTCTCTTAACCCCCACCCGCTCGTGACGGCGCGGTAGTACCGCGAGTCCTCGTGGTAGTACCGCCCAGGCGGAAGTACCGCTTGTAGGGCGGTAGTACCACTCTTCCAGCGGCAGTAAAAAATTACTGCCACGATGGAAGCGGTAGTACCATGCCTGGGATGCAGCTGCGCATGCACAGGGCAACCCATCTCCAGCGGTAGTACCGTGACTGGCCACGGTAGTACCATAAACGCAAGAAAGTGCAAGTTTCGACAAGAAGAGAAGAACACGGCCTTTGAAATGCAACCTTCAAGCAACCGGACACGCAAAAGAGCACACACACGAGGCAAATCAAACACAAGCATGACTCAAAGGAAGGCAAAAGACAATAAGGACCAAACACGAAACACAAACTCTCCAAAGAGAGGGCGATGGCCGGAGCCACCTATGTTTGAGTCAATTGGTATGGCACCGCGAAGAATTATCCTTGGGCCCATGACCAAAACTCGTCTTTGACACACAAGTACCATAAAAAATGGCTAATGTGAAAGAGTTGATCAATTTATGCATAATGGGGGGAGGCAGAGTTCATTGAGAGAACAACACTCCCCCTATGTCCATGCCTACACCTAAACAAGACAACAAGATGAGTATGGTGGGGTGTGCAAGGGTTCAAGCCACATTGCTCGATCAATGATATTTAGCTCATGCCTTAACTCGCAAAATCTTGCTTCATCCAAGGGCTTTGTGAAGATATCTGCAAGGTTATCATGAGTGTTGACATAGTTGAGCTCGATCTCCCCTAGCCTAATGTGATCCCGGATGAAGTGATACCGAATCTCAATATGCTTCGTCTTGAAGTGTTGCACCGGGTTGAGAGAGATCTTGATGGCACTTTCATTGCACACCAAAGAGGCACTTTGTCACAAATGACACCGTAATCCTTTAAAGTTTGCCTCATCCAAAGAAGTTAAGCACAACAACTACCGGCAGCGACATACTCTGCTTCGGTGGACGAGAGAGACACACAACTTTGCTTCTTAGAAGACCAACTCACCAAAGAGCAACCAAGAAATTGGCACCCTCCGGAAGTTGACTTCCTATCCACTTTGTCTCCCGCCCAATCCGAGTCCGAAAAGCCCACAAGGTTGAAGTTAGCTCCTCTTGGGTACCATAAGCCAAAGTTTGTGGTATGAGCTAAATATCGAAAGATTCGCTTGACCGCCACATAGTGGCTTTCCTTAGGTGTGGCTTGAAACCGTGCACAAATTCCCACACTCAACATGATATCCGGTCTAGATGCACAAAGGTAAAGCAAGGAGCCAATCATGGAGCGATATACCTTTTGATCCACCGCTTTACCATTGGGATCTATGTCAAGTTGGCATTTGACGGGCATTGGAGTGGAAGCCGGCTTGACATCACTTAGCTTGAATCTCTTGAGCATGTCTTGAGTGTATTTGGCTTGGTTGATGAAGGTTCCTTCTGTTCTTTGCTTGATTTCGAACCCCAGAAAGAAATTCAACTCTCCCATCATGGACATCTTGAACTTCTAGGTCATGAGAGCGGCAAATTCCTCATTGAAAGCTTTGTTAGGGGAACCAAAGATAATATCGTCAACATATAGTTGGCATACAAACAACTCCCCTTTGACCTTCTTAGTAAAAAGAGTGGGGTCGATTTTCCCAATTTCAAATCCACGATCTTGCAACAACTCGGTAAGGTGCACATACCACGCACGTGGGGCTTGTTTAAGGCCATAGAGTGCCTTATCGAGGTGGTACACATGATTGGGGAACTTGGGATCCTCAAACCCCGGGGGTTGTTTGACATATACCAACTCATTAATAGGACCATTAAGAAAAGCACTCTTCACATCCATTTGTTGCAACTCGAAGTTATGATGAGAAGCATAAGCAATCAACAAACAAATAGATTCAAGGCGAGCAATGGGAGCAAAGGTTTCAGCATAGTCGATACCCTTGACTTGGGAGTAGCCTTATTCTACAAAACGAGCCTTGTTGCGAACAATAATTCCATGAGCATCTTGCTTGTTCTTGAATACCCACTTGGTTCCAATGACATTATGGTTCCCCGTTGGCCTTGGCACCAATCTCCGCACCTTGTTATGCTCGAAGTTGTTGAGTTCTTCATGCATGTCATTGAGCCAATCCGAATCCTCGAGCGCCTCATCGACCTTTTGGGGTTCAACACAAGAGACAAACGCGTGATGTTCACAATAGTTTGCTAATTGTCTACGAGTGCTTACCCCCTTTCTTAAGCTTCCAAGCACATTCTTCATGTGATGATCTTTGGTAGTGAGCTTGGAGGCAATCTTGGCGGCACGACGCTCCAATTCCTGCTCAAGCGAGAGTTGAGGAGCGGTAACTTGATCATCTTGAGCGTCGTCTTGAGATTGTTCTTGATCTTGAACTTGCTCGGTGGTGAGAACTTGACCTTGGGCATCACTTGGTGGTTCACCACCATCTTGAAGTTGATCTTACCCTTGATCTTGTTCATTTGGTTGAGGGCCTTCACTTTGTTCTTCGAAAGCGTGTGGGTCTTGGGTTGGTGATGGTTCCACAAGAGAGGAACATTGTCCTTCTCCTTCGGCCACAAGGGGTTCCTCAACGGGTAGGATATGACCAACACCCTTTATTATTATGGCTTGGGGAGGAATTTCATAACCTACATCACAAGTACCACTTTGCTCCACTTGGGAGCCATTATTCTCCACGTTACACATCTCCTCAATGATTCCAGTGGACTTGTTGAGGACACGGTAAGCATGAGTGTTTGTAGCATAACCAACAAATATGCCCTCATGAGATCTAGCCTCAAATTTAGACAAACGAACACCTTTCTTGAGAATGAAACACTTACACCCGAACACCCGGAAGTACTTGACGTTGGGCTTGTTGCCAGTGAGTATCTCATACGGAGTCTTGTTCAAGCCTTTGCGGAGATAGAGCCGATTGGATGCATGACAAGCGGTGTTGATGGCTTCGGCCCAAAAGTTGTATGGAGACTTGAACTCCGCCATCATGGTCCTTGCCGCATCCATCAACGTCCGGTTCTTCCTCTCTGCTACAGCATTTTGTTGAGGGGTGTAAGGTGCGGAATATTGATGCTTGATCCCGTCATCACTAAGAAACTCATCCAAGGTGTAGTTCCTGAACTCAGTGCCGCTGTCACTTCTTATCGTCAAGATCTTTGCATTGTGTTGGCGTTGAGCTTCATTTGCAAAGTTGATGACGGTTTGTTGGGTCTCACTCTTCCTCTTGAAGAAATATACCCAAGTGTATCTTGAATAATCATCCACAATCACCAAGCAATACTTTCTACCCCCAAGACTATCAAAGGATGGAGGTCCAAAGAGATCCAAGTGAAGGAGCTCCAAGGGCCTCTTCGAGTAGATGATAGTCGTGGGAGGGTGAGCCTTCTCATGTAGCTTTCCTTCTATACAAGCACTGCAAGCACGATCTTTGGCAAAGCTAACATTTGTTAGTCCACGGACATGGTCCCCCTTGATAAGACTTTGCAAAGATCTCATATTGACATGGGCTAAACGGTGATGCCAAAGCCATCCCACGTCAACTTTAGCCATTAGGCATGTCGCGGTCTTAGTGGGTCGCTCCGAAAAGTTAATCACATAAAGACCGTTCTCAACATGCCCAACAAAGGCTACTTTAAGAGTCTTGCTCCACAAGAGGGCCACGGTATCAATATCAAAGAAGGTGGCAAAGCCCATGAGTGCAAGTTGACGAACAGAAAGTAAATTGTATGCAAGGGACTCAACAAGCATGACTTTCTCGATCGTGAGATCATGAGAAATGACAACCTTGCCAAGACCCAATACCTTAGAAGACGAGGCATCACCCCACTCGACATTTGTGGGCATAGATGAAATCTTGTGCACATCCACCACCAAGTCCTTGCTTCCGGTCATATGATTTGTGGCTCCACTATCGAGCAACCATGATCCCCCACCGGAAGCAATCACCTACAAGAGATCAATGCTTGGTTTTAGGTACCCATTTTGTAATGGGTCCTTTGATGTTAGTAATAAGGGTCTTAGGAACCCAAATAGACCATTCAATGTAATCATAAGGAGAACCAACAAATTTAGCATAAACATGCCCATCACTAGCATGGCATAACACATAAGAAGGGTTAAAGTCGTCGGCTTTGTTGGAAGGGGTGGCATTGCCCTTCTTGACACCACCACCCTTCTAATTGTTCTTCTTCTCCTTAGAAGCACCCTCTCCCTCCTTCACAAAAGTTTGCTTGAGAGGAGGAGGTCGTTTGGCCTTGTCATTCTTCTTCTTGTTTTTGGACTTGGGTCCAAACCCAATTCCCTCCTTGCCCACAGCTTCCTTTTGATTGCTCAAAAGGTCATTGAGGTTATTCTCACCATGTATGCAAGACACAAGGCATTTCTCAAGTTGCTCCTTCAAATTTGCATTCTCCTCCACAAGATGCAGATGCTCACATCACGGGTTAGTAGCATTTGCATTATCAATTAAAACCATATGAGGAAAAGTGGCTTTTTCCTTAGTTAGCTTCACTTGGAGTTGATCATGAGACTCTTTGAGGCTAGCATGAGCACCCTGAAGGAAATATGCCCTAGAGGCAATAATAAAGTTATTATTTATTTCCTTATCTCATGATAAATGTTTATTATTCATGCTAGAATTGTATTAACCGAAAACTTGATACATGTGTGAATACATAGACAAACATAGTGTCACTAGTATGCCTCTACTTGACTAGCTCGTTGATCAAAGATGGTTAAGTTTCCTAGCCATAGACATGAGTTGTCATTTTATAAACGGGATCACATCATTAGAAGAATGATGTGATTGACTTGACCCATTCCGTTAGCTTAACACTTGATCATTTTAGTTTACTGCTATTGCTTTCTTCATGACTTATACATGTTCCTATGACTATGAGATTATGCAACTCCCGATTACCGGAGGAACACTTTGTGTGCTACCAAACGTCACAATGTAAGTGGGTGATTATAAAGGTGCTCTACAGGTGTCTTCGATGGTACTTTTTGACTTGGCATAGATCGAGATTAGGATTTGTCACTCCGATTGTCGGAGAGGTATCTTTGGGCCCTCTCGGTAATGCACATCACTATAAGCCTTGCAAGCAATGTGACTAATGAGTTAGTTGCGGGATGATGCATTACGGAACGAGTAAAGAGACTTGCCAGCAACGAGATTGAGCTAGGTATTGAGATACCGACGATCGAATCTCGGGCAAGTAACATACCGATGACAAAGGGAACAACGTATGTTGTTATGCAGTTTGACCGATAAAGATCTTCGTAGAATATGTAGGAACCAATATGAGCATCCAGGTTTCGCTGTTTGTTATTGACCGGAGACATGTCTCGGTCATGTCTACATAGTTCTCGAACCCGTAGGGTCCGCACGCTTAACGTTCGGCGACGATTGGTATTATGAGTTTATTTTTTTTGATGTCCGAAGGTAGTTCGAAGTCCCGGATGAGATCTGGGACATGACGAGGAGTCTCGAAATGGTCAAGACGTAAAGATTGATATATTGGACGACTATATTCGGACATCGAAAAGGTTTCGAGTGATTCGGGTATTTTTCGGAGTACCGGAGAGTTACGGGAATTCGTATTGGGCCTTAATGGGCCATACGGGAAAGGAGAGAAATGCCTCAAAGGGTGGCCGCACCCCTCCCCATGGACTGGTCCGAATTGGACTAGGAAGGGGGGGGGGCCCTTTCTTCCTTCTCCTTCTCCCTTCCCTTTTTCCTATTCCATGTGGGAGGAGGAATCCTACTGGGACTAGGGAGTCCTAGTAGGACTCCACACATGGGCGCGCTCTGTGAGGGCCGGCCTCCTCCTCCCTCCATCCTTTATATACGTGGCCAAGGGGCACCCCATAGACACACAATTTGATCAATTGATCTTTTAGCCGTGTGCGGTGCCCCCTCCACCATAATCTACCTCGGTCATATCGTAGCGGTGCTTAGGCGAAGCCCTGCGTCGGTAGCATCATCATCACCGTCATCACGCCGTCGTGCTGACGGAACTCTCCCTCGAAGCTCTGCTGGATCGGAGTTCGTGGGACATCATCGAGCTGAACGTGTGCTGAACTCGGAGGTGCCGTACGTTCGGTACTTGGATCGTTCGGATCGTGAAGACGTACGACTACATCAACCGCGTTGTTCTAACGCTTCCGCTTTTGGTCTACGAGCGTACGTGGACGACACTCTCCCCTCTCGTTGCTATGCATCACCATGATCTTGCGTGTGCGTAGGAAATTTTTGAAATTACTACGCTCCCCAACAGTGGCATCCGAGCCAGGTTTATGCGTAGATGTTATATGCACGAGTAGAACACAAGTGAGTTGTGGGCGATACAAGTCATACTGCTTACCAGCATGTCATACTTTGATTCGGCGGTATTGTTGGATGAAGCGGCCCGGACCGACATTACGCGTACGCTTATGCGAGACTGGTTCTACCGACGTGCTTCGCACATAGGTGGCTGGCGGGTGTCAGTTTCTCCAACTTTAGTTCAATCGAGTGTGGCTACGCCCGGTCCTTGTGAAGGTTAAAACAACACATACTTGACGAAATATCATTGTGTTTTTGATGCGTAGGTAAGAACGGTTCTTGCTAAGCCCGTAGGAGCCACGTAAAACTTGCAACAACAAAGTAGAAGACGTCTAACTTGTTTTTGCAGGGCTTGTTGTGATGTGATATGGTCAAGACGTGATGAGATATAAGTTGTTGTATGAGATGATCATGTTTTGTCGAAGTTATCGGCAACTGGCAGAAGCGTTATGGTTGTCTCTTTATTGCATAAGATGCAAGCGCCAAATAATTGCTTTACTTTATCGCTATGCGATAGCAATAGTTGCAAGAGCAATTGTTGGCGAGACGACCATGTAACGACACGTTTATAGAGATCAAGATGATGGAGATCATGGTGTCATGCCGGTGACGATAGAGATCATGACGGTACTTTGGAGATGGAGATCAAAGGCGCAAGATGATCATGGCCATATCATGTCACATATTTTGACTGCATGGGATGTTTATCTTTTATGCATCTTATTCTTCTTTGTTCGGCGGTAGCTTTATAAGATGATCCCTTACTAAAATTTCAAGGTATAAGTGTTCTCCCTGAGTATGCACCGTTGCCAAAGTTCGTCGTGCCGAGACACCACGTGATGATCGGGTGTGATAAGCTCTACGTTCATATACAACGGGTGCAAGCAAGTTTTGCACACGCAGAAATACTCGGTTAAACTTGACGAGCCAAGCATATGCAAATATGGCCTCGGAACACTGAGACCGAAAGGTCGAGCGTGAATCATATAGTAGATATGATCAACATAACCATTGAAAACTACTCCATCTCACGTGATGATCGGACATGGTTTAGTTGATATGGATCACGTGATCACTTAGATGATTAGAGGGATGTCTATCTAAGTGGGAGTTCTTAAGTAATATGATTAAATTGAACTTTAATTTATCATGAACTTAGTCCTGGTAGTATTTTCATAACTATGTTGTAGATCAATAGCTCGCGATATAGCTCCCCGTTTATTTTTGATATGTTCCTAGAGAAAACTAAGTTGAAAGATGATAGTAGCAAAGTTGCGGACTTGGTCCGTGATCTGAGGATTATCCTCATTGTTGCACAATGCACCGCTAGGTGACATACCTATTGCAGGAGCAGATGCAGACGTTATGAATGTTTGACAAAGCTCGGGATGATGACTACTTCATAGTTTAGTGCACCATGCTTTACGGCTTAGAACCGGGACTTCAAAAATGTTTTGAACGCCACGAAGCATATAAGATGTTCCAAGAGTTGAAATTGGTATTTCACACTCATGCCCATGTCGAGAGGTATGAGACCTCTGACAGTACTTTGCCTACAAGATGGAGGAGAATAGCTCAACCAGTGAGCATGTGCTCAGATTGTCCGGGTACTACAATTGCTTGAATCAAGTGGGAGTTAATCTTCCAGATAAGATAGTAATTGACAAAGTTCTCTAGTCACTATCACCAAGTTACTAGAACTTCATAATGAACTATAATATGCAAGGGATGACGAAAGTCATTCCCGAGCTCTTCGCAATGCTGAAATCGGCGAAGGTAGAAATCAAGAAAAGAGCATCAAGTGTTGATGGTTAACAAGACCACTAGTTTCAAGAAAAGGGCAAAGGGATAGAAAGGGAACTTCAAGAAGAATGACAAGCACGTTGTCACTCCCGTGAAGAAACCCAAAGCTAGACTTAAGCCTGAAACTGAGTGCTTCTACTGCAAGGGATTAATCACTGGAAGCGGAACTACCCCAAATAATTGGCGGATAAGAAGGATGGCAAAGTGAACAAAAGTATATTTGATATACATGTTATTGATGTGTACTTTACTAGTGTTTATAGCAACCCTCAGTATTTGATACTGGTTTTGTTGCTAAGAGTAGTAACTTGAAACAGGAGTTGCAAAATGAACAGAGACAAGTTAAGGGTGAAGTGACGATGTGTGTTGGAAGTGGTTCCAAGATTGATATGATCATCATCGCACACTCCTTATACTTTCGGGATTAGTGTTGAACCTAAATAAATGTTATTTGGTGTTTGCGTTGAGCATGAATATGATTTGATCATGTTTATTGCAACACGGTTATTAATTTAAGTTAGAGAATAATTGTTGTTCTGTTTACAGGAATAAAACCTTCTATGGTCATACACCCAATGAAAATGGTTTGTTGGATCTCGATCATAGTGATACACACACTACAAAAAAAAATACACTTCCGTGATGATACATGTTTGTCACAGTAGGTCACGTTTTTTGTCATGCATGTACATCCATGACAAATTTATGACAGAATCAAGATAGTCATACCTGTGCTGTCGTAGAAGTGTTCCATGACATTTCCAAAATTATCATCACGGAAGTGTCCACTTCCATGACGATAAATCGCACGTCACAGAAGTGCTTTCGTCAAGGGTGACCGACACGTGGCATCCACCGTAACGGAACGCCGTTAAGCTATCGGGTCGGGTTTTGGATCCGATAACCCGTTAACAGCCCCGACCAATGGGGATTTTCCACGTGTAAAATCATCATTGGCTGGAGGAGACACGTGTCAGGTCCACGTTGGCACAGGTGTCACTCATCCAATGGGCGAGACGCGCCTATGATATGTTGACACGTGGACCGACCCATCAAGTTTAAATGGGCCGGCCCAACTGAAGGCCCACAAGATTTTGCGGACCATAATGGGCCGGCCCAGCTAAAGGCCCACGAGATTTTGCAGACCATAATGGCTGGCCCAGCTAAAGGCCCACAAGATTTTGCGGGCCATAATGGGCCGGCCCAGGTAAAGGCCCACAAGATTTTTGTGTGCCATAATGGGCCGGCCCAGGTAAAGGCCCACAAGATTCTTGCGGATCATAATGGGCCGGCCCAGCTAAAGGCCCACGAGATTTCGTCGACATTAATGGGCCGGCCCAGCTGTAGGCCCATAAGATTTTGAGGACCCTAGTAGGCCGGCCCATTAACTGGCTGCCATGTTTTGGGCCAAATGCCGGCCCATATTTGATCCGGTCCATTAATGCCCTACCACGCTCTAGGCCTAATAGTGGCCCATATGAGATCCGGCCCGTTAAAAGCCTACCATGTTCTGGGCCAAATTACAGCCCAGATCAGGTCCGACCCTTTAAGAGGCTTTGGGCTCAATTATGGCCCATATCAGATTCGGCCCGTCAACTGGACACTATGCTTTTGGGCCTACTAAAGGCCCACTTAGTAATTCGGCCTGATATTAGTTTTGGCCTATTAAGGGCCCGTTTAACATTTTGGCCCTATATTAATTTCGGCCTGTTAAAAGCTCATCATATAGTTGGGCCTAACTACGGCCCGGTTTGCATCCGGCCTGCTCGCAGCCGATATCTGATTGGGCCAAACAAGGACCGAGACAATTTTGGCCTGTTAAAAGCCCGTGATTTGATTCGCACAATCATGGGCCGGGGTTCATTTCGGGCTGCTGCCAGCCCGTGAGCTGTTCGGCACGTTTCAGGCCCAACCTACATCGTGATTGCATGACGGCCCAATTATGTACCGTAATTTTATGGTTTGGCCGGTTTACTGCGAAGACAAGATATATATACAGTAAAATAACTGCAGCATCGTGAATAAGAAAAAACCTAGACTATACAATAAAGAAATTACGGCATATTACATCCACTGGGCATCAAAGTTCGCCACTATGATAATAAAGCATAAGCAGACAGCAGATTACATACACTGGGCATCAAAGATCGCCACCAATGCAAATAAACACGCCGACAAAATAATATACAAAACCGACAACACTTCAATAGAGTTCAAGAAAGGTTAGCCCTGCTGGGGAGCTGTAGCGCAAGCAACTGAGCAAGATGATGAGAGTGCGCTTGTTCAACACTTATATCTTCCTCACTCTGAAAGATAAACAAGCAGACAGATGACATGTTTTGCACATAAAAGTATCAGTGCTGACAATTCATCACATTTCTTACTGACGAATAAAGTGACACAGTTTAAAATTGCATTAACACAATATGGTATTGTTCAGGTCAAGACATGGCAGGAAATGACATTGTGAAGGAGTTGGCAGCTTCACGACACCACTGGATTACAGATCAAGAACTCATAAGTATCAATGGTTAGTGTGCTGTCAATTTATACCATTTCAGATTGCAAATAAAGAGACGGTTTAAATAATAGTAGAATGATATGACATTGTTCATAGTTAAGACATTGCAGAATATGACATTGTGCTGTAGTGGGTAGGTTCACCACACCACTGGATTACGGATGAAGAACAGAAGCATACATGCAGTGCAAAAGAAGATCACTTGCTCTGTATAGTTTAATTTACATGGTATGAAGAAGGAACTTGGTTGTACAACTGAAAACTTAAATTGAGAAAGGACAAACTTTTGTTTATGAACTACATAATAAACTTTAAACAAGCAATTTGATGCAAACACCAAAAATAAACAGCTGTTGCAGTCATGCCTAACCAAATATATACAACAAAGTTTGAAGGCTTGAGATGGACAAACTTACATTATTGGTGAAGACAGGCTCTATAAAGGCCCTGTCCATGCTGATGGGGGGGAAATTCAAGAAGTTTACCACAGAATCTTCTTCAAAAGCATTGCCTTTATTCTACATTTTGTTAAGAGTAAATATAGATGTGATAATATAAGAAAAATGGAGAATATTTAAGATAAGATGAAGAGTGATGCTACATAACCAAGTAGCTATAAATGTAAGTGCAGCGATACAGGCAAAAGGTACAGCGAAGAGCGATGCACAACTAAACTTCTTCAGTACCAACCTTATGGTAAGAGTAAATATAGATCTGATGTGTAGAAAATGGAGGGCAAAGGAAAATAAGCTGCAGAGTGATGGTACATGAAAAACTACCTGTCATTATAAGTACACTGATAAAGGACATCATGTACTTACAAGAACAATGCAGAGCTAAAAAAACACTGGCATTGGATATATTCTACACTAATGTAACCATTCATACAGATCAGATAATTTGGAGCGAACAATTGATAAGAAAGCTATCATGCATACTGCTGTCACATAATGAACCAGGTATGTATGCAAGTACAGTGATACATGACAACAGGTACTAACAAGAGCAAAGCAGCGGGCAGCATATTTGTGATATCCTGTCGTTCTTGTCAAACCGGAATTCTTCTTTGAGCAGATTTCCTGCAAAAAAGATCCGTAAGGCACATGCGGAAAAGTAGAAGTTCAAATTGTTATGTGATTTCATAGACAGTACCTCATCCTGGGAACGAGACCAGTGCATAACAAGGTTTTTCCATTCAATGTCTTCTAAATTTAGCACAGGAGACTTCACCGGAAATTCGTTTATAGACTTGCCATCAAAGTGTGATTTCCTCGGGTAACACCGATACTGCTGCAATGCTTCCTTGAAAAGCACAAGCAAGCTTTGCTCGTCATGACTATCCAGATTGACCCTCGCCTAGTTATAACAATGTAATGTAAATCATTGATGTGTTCAATCAGCAGAAAACATGAAAATAATAACCATGAATAATAGCACTTACACGTAAGTTGGACAGGAAGATGTGAAAATGGTGTTTGTCTTCACAATAATCTTCCCATGATGGGAATATATGCATGTAGTCCCTAACAACATTGAAAGCATTGTCTTTTAAACTGGGAATAAATGGAATGGGGTTCCAATCTGCAGGAATTGGCCGTCTCTGCAGTTGGGATAGGTCTTCAGCCGGTGGACTTGCTGTACTTTTTGCTGGAGTGGGATTTTTCTGTGGTACAGCTGGTGCTATGGCAAATGAAATCGGTATACCTTTTGCTGGAGTGCAGGTCCTGTGTGGTGGGGCTAGTGGTGTGGCCACTGAAGTATGGGTACAGTCTGCTGGAGTCGGTCCTACGTTTTGTGTCACTGGTTGTACAACCAATATAAGTGGGGTGCTATCTGATTTCTCCGGCACCACCATGTTTTTCAAGGACTTTGCTGGTGCTCCTTCAGGTTCGGCAATCACCCTCTTCCTTTTTGATGTCTGATGCACAAGAACAACATTTGAGTGAAAAAACATGGTATGATGACAGATGGAATATGTATTGATAATGGATGGGCATGGCATCTCGACATATATGATGAGTAAACTAAGCAGATGGCTATGCAACAAAGTAGAAGAAATGCAAGACAACATATGCAAGATACCCGAAATCAATAAAACATTGCCAAATTAGAACAGGCACCTTGATGGGTGAACAGGACAGGCCATCTGCCTTTGACTCCTCGAGGTTAGAATAGTCATTAGGATCATATTCTGAACAAGAATCAACAGGTGGGGAGCGTATGAGTTCCATTGCATCCAGAATGGCACTCAATGCCTTGGTGCCAATTTTGTAAGTCATTGCAGTGTTCAGCTTCAAGAGTGGACTGCTACTAGTGCGACACAAAGTAGCTACACAGATCATAGTGTAGATATAACGGGGAAAACCGTAAGCATCAGAGTAAAATCAGCAAAGTGGAACTTGCTGGAATATATATGCTAGTATTGCCGGTACGGCTAGAAAGGCTTCAGATACCATCTCTCTTCTAGTGAAGGTGCGGTACTGTTAATATCAGTGTTACTCTCAAAGGCGACACAGCTCCCCGCATTTCCTTGCTATTCTTATAGGATTCAAGTGGGCAGGTGACTACAAATCCTATTCCTATGTTTACAAGATCCTACGAATCAAAGAGGCTCAAAGTGTCCATCACAACTGACCATATAGACCTCTACACTGCAAAAGTCCCTGCTCATCTTCAGTACAAGGAACATACTGTACCACTATCATACTCCCTCCATTCCAAAATATAAGTCTTGGTAGAGATTTCCACTATGGATCACATACAGATGTATCTAGATACATTTTAGAGTGTAGATTCACTCATTTTGCTCCATATGTAGTCCATGGTGGAATCTATACAAAGACTTGTATTTAGGAACGGAGAGAGTACATATTAAAGAAGAACGGAAGAGGAACATGGTAAAGAAGAGCAAGCAGATTTTGGATAATAAAATGTTGGTTGCGCAGTGCCCACACATGATGAACCAGAGCGCATTAAGAATGCAACTCCCAGCTGTCTCTCGACCATTTCTGGCGGTTGGATGAAGATCCTACATCTCCTAACCCATCTTCTTCCTCGTATCTGATTCTTCCCATACAGAACACGACACGGGCTGCCGAACGGACCACCGGCCCCCGCCGCCTGTGTTCCTCCGCCACCCCCACCCCCACCCCCGCCCCAACCCCCACCCGCGTCGAGTTTTCTTCGTTCGGCGAGGCCCCACAACCACCCAAGCCCCTTCGTTCGCACCGGCGAACTCCGGCGAGCTCTGAAAAATTGACTGACCCAATTTTGAAATTTAGTCTACTATGATTTAACTAGTGTGGAATATAAAAGGGGAAAACCATAAGCATTGGGAGTATAGTGTTGAGCGTGCCATGGCGGATCTGAAGGTGCAAACCGGACAAAGGCAACTTCGCAACCAAGACAAGAAATCAGAGTAAAGCAGTGGCGATCTATTTTCTTGCTGCGATAAATAAGTTGAGCAGATACGAAAGAGTACCGCCTCTGGTGCGGCGCCATGTACGCATTTGCTGAGAATTTGACGGTGCTGCGGTAGCGATGGCTGTCGGCGGCGTGGAAGCAGATCTAGGTGGGTAGACGGTGGCGGCGGGGCGCGGTGGACGAGACGGTCGTAGGAGCGGCGCCGGCAAGGTGGACGACGGCGGGGATGAAGCGAGAGGACGGATGCAAGGATCCCGGTCCGAAGCCATGGATGAGAGAGGTCGATCTCTTGTAATGGACGGCGGCGTCGGGGTATCAGCTCCGGCATGGTGGAGGAGGACGGCGGTGGATGGGGTGGCGGACGGCGGCGGACGGAGGAGGGTGGGGTGGAGAGGGTGTTTTGGCGCCCACGGAGTACGAATGGGGAAAAGGGAGGTAGAGAGGAAGGGGGAACCATGTATTCAGGGCCCACTTGTCTCAAATGCGAGGAAATTTACAAACTTAGCCCCCGTTTCAAATTTCTACTACATCACAGCAACATTAGTCGGTTGGGGATAGGACGGTAATCTCGCATACACCGAATATTTGCCGACGAGAGTTTGTTTTTGGCGCCCACCGTGTATGAATATGAATCGGGGAGGGAGTCGATGTCGGCCGAGGACACACTGTGTTTTGGCACCCACCGTGTATGAATCCGGGTGAGAGGCGGTTACGTCACGTTTGGGTGAAATTACAAACCTACCCCTATCGAAAGCTATAGAAATCCAGCAGATAGGCTTTGCGTGGCAGGGATAGGCAGTAGTGATTTCCATCTCGCAGATTTTGGTTTCGGGCGGTTACTGCGACTTTCCCCGCTTCGTTCAAATTTTGCAGAGTGCACGTTTACCGTGCCAACTCAATTCGAATCCCGTTTGTATTCTATTTTTTCCGGGCGGGATCCATTTTCAATTGGAATTACATTCTATATACATCATTTTTATATACTTTCAAAATCACAACAAAGAATTCTGCTCCTTTATATGTATAATATGATTTACAAATACAACGATCTCGAAATCTTAAGGTTGAATTCAAAAATTTTTAACCAAATTATGTTCTACTAAAATGTATGGATCAGTAATATCTACATATTAAATAACATAGATGTGCGTGAATTCATATGAGTATGCATGTTTGATAGATCAATTTTGGTTCGAGTATGGATTACATGTATCATCATCTCGAATTCAAATATTTGAATCCATTTTTTGTTCACTCCTTTCACGCCCATCTCTCTCGCATGCATGCTCCTTCAGGTAGCTATCACTCTCTTTTCTCCAGCTCACCCGCACGCTCACTTCATGTTTCTCCTATCCTCGCAAACATGGTCTCTCGACGTCTCCCTTGAGAAGTGTCACACTCTCCCTATCATTATACATTACACGGTTTTCATTATCTCTCACGTCTCTACTGTTCTCTGGTATCACTCGGTACCTAAGCTTTCTTTTTCACCGCCACACACACAGTCTCCACTCGTCTTTCACTTTGTCTTTCTCTCTAAGGGATTCTCTCACACACCCTATCTGTCTCTACATATGACTCATACCACTAAAATTACTCTCTCTCTCTCTCCTGTAGACACAACATTTGTTGCGGTCTCCTTTTCGTCTCCATCCCAGACTAGCATTATTCATTTGTTTACCGATCAGACAACCCCGACTACCGTCTCCTCTCTCTCTCTCACACAGACACACACAACTCCTGCTTCCACTCCCCTTCCTGACTACCGTCTCTCTCTCACACACACAAAACTCTCGCTTTCGCACCCCGACTCGTATTTCTCTCACAAACATTTATCGACTAGCTAGCCTCTAGATAGGTTTATACACCCGCACACTCGTGCTTCCACCATCGCATACATGTCTCTCTCCCGCTCCTTGTATCTATGTAAATTTTTCTTCCCTTCTTGAGACACGCCCTCTCGATTGTGCACACACACACTATCGCCTCATTTTAAGCTGATACCTATCACACACACACTCCTTGTGTCTTTGTCACACATGCACTCCGTCCTCCTCCACTCTCCCTCTCTCTCACACACACATGGGCTTTTTGCAACAACTAGCAAGATGCCCATGCGTTGCACGGAACATCAAGATGCATTTGTATGAGTAGTTTATCTTGTGGGGGAAAAGGATGAACGAGGGAAGGCCTTATTTGCAAATGTGGAGAGGGGTGTGGGTATCTTTTTGCAAAATTGCCATAGTTTCCTTCCTATCCATCAGATATAGATCGGACGACCTATATTGGAGGATGGCAGGCACACGATCATCACCGACAATGCTTTTTATAAGAGTAGGGATAAAAAATAGAGTTGGTGATGATGGTGGGGCTGCCATCCTGCAATGTAGGTCGTCCGATTTATATCTGACGGATAGGAAGGAAAATATGGCAATTTACCCGCACTCTTCACCACATTTGCAGATAAGCCCTTCTATAACGCCCACGATGCGGCTATATCTCCCACGTGTCGAGGCACGACTTAGAGGCATAACCGCATTGTAGGTATTTTCGCAAGAAGGGTCATCTTCACACAATCCCATGTAATGAACAAGAATGGGATAACGAGAGTTGGCTTACAATCGCCACTTCACACAATACATAAATTAATTCATACATTATCCAAAATCCACACATAGACCGACTACGGTCGAATCCAAATGAAAATAAGATAACCCCAAATGCTAGATCCCCGATCGTCCCAACTGGGCTCCACTACTGATCATCCGGAAACGAAACATAGTAATGACCACGTTCCTCGTCGAACTCCCACTTGAGCTCAGTTGCATCGTCTGCACTGGTATCGTCGGCACCTGCAACTGTTTTGGTAGAATCTGTGAGTCACGAGGACTCATCAATCTCACACCCGCGAGATCAAGACTATTTAAGCTTGTAGGAAGGATGGGGTAATGAGGTAGAGCTGCAGCAAGCACTAAGCATATATGGTGGCTAACATACGCAAATAAGAGCGAGAAGAGGAGCAACGCAACGGTCGCGAAGCTAGAAATGATCAAGAAGTGATCCTGAAACTACTTACGTTCATGCATAACTCAAACTGTGTTCACTTCCCGGACTCCGCCGAAAAGAGACCATCACGGCTACACACGCGGTTGATGTATTTTAATTAAGCCAAATGTTAAGTTCTCTACAACCGGACATTAACAAATTCCCATCTGCCTCATAACCGCGGGCACGGCTTTCGAAAGATAATACCCTGCAGGGGTGTCCCAACTTAGCCCATTATAAGCTCTCACGGTCAACGAAGGATAAACCTTCTCCCGGGAAGACCCGATCAGTTTTGAAATCCCGGTTTACAAGACATTTCGACAATGATAAAACAAGACCAGCAAAGCCGCCCGAATGTGCTGACAAATCCCGATAGGAGCTGCACATATCTCGTTCTCAGGGCACACCGGATGAGCCAGACGTCGGGTTGGCATAGACCCTGGTTGCCCAGGGGGCGCCGGACATCGCTCATTTTGGGCCAGCACTCGAAGGAACACTGGCCCCGGGGGGGGGGGGGGTAAATAAAGATGACCCTCGGGCTCGCGAAAACCCAAGGGAAAAAGGCTTAGGTAGGCAAATGTAAAACCAAGGTTGGGCCTTGCTAGAGGAGTTTTATTCAAGGCGAACTGTCAAGGGGGTCCCATAAATTACCCAACCACGAGCAGCTGGTGGAGCCGCGTCTATGCACGTAGCGTACGAAGAGGAGGACGAGCGCGTGCTCCAGCACGCCGGCGAGGAGGAACTAGCGTGTCATTGTCGTTTCCGCCCGCGCGGAGGAGGCGCGCATGGTGGCTGTCGCGGCGGAAGCCGGTCGTGCACACGTCGAGCCCGCAAACCGGGTGCGGACGCGGAATCTACCTTCGAGACCTTGAATGCCACGTGGATCCTGCAATCTGAAGGAGCAATTTGGGCCAGTCGACTCATGTGAGCCGTTTGATGCAACATGGATGGCTAGAAGGGCTTCTTCCACCTCTTCTGCCGTCTTCTTCCTTCGCTCCATCGAACTTCTTTCACAAATCAACTGACCCAAATTATACTACTAGTATGAACGTATTAAGTACAGTAGGAACACGAAGATACGAGCAGTAGTACCAACTGCAAGAAGAACAGTAGTAAGACATAGTACTAGTACTACTGTACGTACTAAAGAGTTCAAATAACGAGAAAGAACATAAACATAGTTTTGCTGGGGCCTCAGCACAACACACCCTTGAAAATAAACTAAGGAACTAGTCCGCTTGACACTGCAGTAGAACCAGCATGAGCGACGGCACTGCCACCTACTTGGAGTCCGAGTCCGCGTCCTCGACTTCGTCCTCGTCCCTCTTCCTCTTCCTCTTCGCTGACGCTTCTTTGCTTAAACCGGACACTGGGCTCTGCTTCTTCATCCAACCCTTGTAGATATTTAAACAAAGGTAGGCATCCATTGCTGCGTACAGGATGTGATCTTCATCTAATGTCTTCGACTCCCATGCATGATGAAACTCGTGATGAGGTTTCTTCAGTTTAGCGTACGAAGGATCAATCATGGCTGCTGCCAGGGTCAGCATGGAAGGTTGAGAGGAGGACACCAGGCTTGCCTTCTGGAGATCGAAGGGCTGGCGTACAACAAGACCTATCCGACGCAGGACATCCCTGTCGTTCTTAAAGCCTACAGTAACGAATTTCACTCTTTTGTCCTTGAGGAAGTTCTTAAAATCCTAGCACTCAACGTCGGCATGGCATATGTGGTAGACCAAGAAAACGTTATGTACGCAAACCTGGATCACGGTGGGCTTCTTCCTCTCTTCGTCCTTTAGATCCTTCTCTCGTCCCAGGACTGTGGTGTACTCAACATCTAGCCCAGCGACTCACTCATCCGTTGAACTGTTGAACATGCGTAGGAAGCGAGCAAGCCGTGCTTTCACCGTCTCGGATCCACGTGTGTAGATGACGATGAACTGATCGCCGGTGATGGCTCTAACCTGGTACTCAGCGGCGACCATGGAGATTTGGGAGGCCATGGATTTTGGAGGAGGGTTAGGAGAAGTTGAATTGTTGTACCCCGCAAAAAAAACTGGGAGCGAACTAATGTGAAAGGACGGGACGACTGGGAGCGAACTAATGTGAAAGGACGGGACGACTGGGAGTGAACTGTTGTAAGGTAGAAGACGGGGACGAGTAGGGCGTGCGAACGGCGTGGGGTTGCTAGCTTGCCCGGCGGATAAATGGCTGCAAGCCCCCAAAGAGTTCTCGAGAACTACGCGGGACCCACTAGATGTCATGTCTACTAGACCCATATCGTAGGCCTGACGGTATAGCTTCTGCCTGTTCGCACGCCATGCCGGCGCGTGGATGTAACTTCACTTAATTCCGTCAAACGTCGCGCCTCCCACGACCTTCGCCTCCCTCGTGCGGTCGCGCCCTTTGAGACTTCGACCGACTATAAATGAGCAATTTTTTTGCCTTTTTTTAGACAAGCAATTTTTTGCCTACTCCGCATGCATGATACTCCCTCTAGTCCTTTTTACTCCCGTCAACCGTTTGCAAAGTGTTTGACCAAATTTATACTTTTTTTGAACACCACCTTATATTAATGTAACACCCCGGATGTAACTTTCCATATTTGTAACTCCAACTCTTGCCATTTTCGGCTATGTGTTATGATATTCCCTTCGTGGCCGGGTTTTGTCTTTCGTTTTGCTTTTTGTTTCTGTCATGCATCTCATATCATGTCATCATGCGCATCTGATTTGCATACGTGTTCGTCTCATGCATCCGAGCATTTTCCCCGTTGTCCGTTTTGCATTCCGACACTCCCACATACACCGGCGCACCCCTCTTGTCTCTTTTCGTGAGCGGGTGTTAAACGTTCTCGGAATGGACCGAGTCTTGCCAAGTGGCCTTGGTACACCATCGGTAGACCACCTGTCAAGTTTTGTTCCATTTGGAGGTCGTTTGATGCTCCAACGGTTAACCGGGTAACCGCAAAGGCCTTTTGTGTGTTGCAGCAAAACCCCCCTCCAAACAGCCCAATAACCCATCTAAGTCACCTCCATGCTCTCGGTCGTTCGATCACGATCGTGTGGGCGAAACCGCACTCCATTTGGAGTCTCCTAGCTCCCTCTACCTATAAATAAGTGCTTCCACCAGAATTTTCGCGCAGATCAAACCCTAGCCCCGCTCCCTCAGCGCACCGGACACGTCCGGTCCGTGCCGGACAAACCGCGCCGCCGCCCGCAGCCAATCGCGGCGTGCCACGTCAGCACCGCTCCGTCGCCCTCGCCGCCGGCCCGCCTGGCCCATGCTCGGCCCCACGGCCCGCGTCGCCGCCTCCCGCGCCCCACGGCGACGCGCCCCCGAGCCCGCGCGTCCGCTCCGCCGCCGCCTCCGCGCCCGCTCCGCCGCCCGCGGGGCCGCGCTCGCGCGTCCGCTTCGCCGCCGCGCCACTCCGGCGCCGCCCCGCCGCCGGATCCGCGGGATCCCGTGCCCTCCGTCGCCTCTCCTTCATCTCCGGCCGCCGCGCGCTTCGATCTCCGGCGAGAATCCCGGCTGCCTCGGCTTTCGTGCGGAACCCTAGATCTGGAGAGGTTGACCCCGATTTTCCCCAAGTCTTTTTCTGTCACTTTATGTTGCCCTGTTCATCGCATCACATCTCATTGCATACTGCTCCGTTTTGCGTGCATGATATATCGAAATGTTCGTCACGAGATGCTCTTCATTTTGTTCCATAGTTCCATGCTCGTTTGAGTCCATCTTGATGCCCAAATCGCTGGTGCAAGAGTTCTATATGATGTTTACTGCTGTTACTTATTAGAACTTGATGTTTTGTTATTTTTGTTGCATTTGATGTGTGCGTCTTATGGGCATGAGCTCTACAGGTGTTTTGATCTATGCCATGCCATCTTTACAGAGGTGTATGCCATATAGTTTTGTGATCTATGTGGTGACTAGCACAAGCATGCAAACTAGGCTTCGTGATGTTTCTGTTTTCAGAGAGGTTTTTGCTGTCTTTTACCTGCTGTTATTTTGTTGCCATGTATCCATGTGTCTACAGTGAGATTCATGCTTATTGTGAGTATGTTTAGTAAGGATGTTTTGTAGATATAGTTTTTCTTATCCATCCATGTCCCTGTTTGCAATTATGGAGTGTCCTAGCATGTCTCAATATTGCTCTACGTTTGCTATAAAATATTTCTGGCAGAATGTTAACATGATATTCAATTTTGCCAAGGTTGTTGTAAATGATCCATACATGCTATGAACTTGCTCTTGCCATAGTTAGCTTCATAAACATGCCGTCTTGCTGTAGGTATGCTTGTTGTGTCATGCATTGCTTTGTGATGAGTGAATCAAGCTCACCAAGATGCCTTCATAATTCTGTTAATGCCATGCTCTGTTTTCTGCTAAGTCTGAAACCTGTTAACGAAACTTGCTATGTTTACATGGGTGCCATCATATCTTCTGTGCCTTTTTGGCTCATGGTCAGTAAGGGACTTTTGTTCTATGCTTTTAGTAGATTCATGCCATGCCTTGTTTTGCTACGATAAGTTCCTGTAGTATGTGTTTTTCTTGCTCTGAACATTGCTACCTGATGCTGTTTCAGCCATGTTCAGTATTTTCACCAAGTCTGTGAAGCTGATATCTTTTGCACTTTTGCCATGCTTGTTTGAACCTGTTATGGTGTGATCTAGCCGTAGCTCAGTGTTCATCTTTTGTCAAGCATCTCCTGTAGATTACAGCCATATGCTTTGTTGCTTTGTTGGGGTGCTGTAGCATAGTTACTTGTTGTATTGTAAGTGCTATCATGCTGTTAATCGCAGAATCGTGTCATTCTTGTTTTGCTTGCCATTTGCAAACCGTGCATCCGTTTCCGGTGATCTTTATATCGATTTCGACCGAAATCATCTCATCTTTTCAGTGGCATACTTGGTTTGCCAAGTTGCTGCATTGTTCATCCTTTTTCTTCCGGAGCACGCATATGCATCGCATATCACATCTCGCATATCATGCTTGTATTGCATCATGTTGCTTGTGCATTTTCCGTGATTGATCGTGGTTCCATTGCTTGTGTTCTTGCTGTGGGTAGAGCCGGCAGACGAGTTCGTGAACGAGGAACCTGTTGAGTACGCTTACGAGGATCAAGATTTCGACAACTCTGAGAACCTTGCAGGCAAGATGACCATATCCTCGAAATCACTTCTATCTTTGCTTTGCTAGTTGTTTGTTCTATTGCTATGCTGCGCTACCTACCACTTGCTATTTCATGCCTCCCATATTGCCATGTCAAGCCTCTAACCATCCTTTCCTAGCAAACCGTTGTTTGGCTAAGTTATCGCTTTTGCTCAGCCCTTCTTATAGCGTTGCTAGTTGCAGGTGAAGTTGAAGTGGGTTCCATGTTGGAACATGGATATTTTTGGCATATCACAATATCTCTTATTTAATTAATGCATCTATATATTTGGTAAAGGGTGGAAGGCTCGGCCTTATGCCTGGTGTTTTGTTCCACTCTTGCCGCCCTAGTTTTCGTCATACCGGTATTATGTTCCTTGAGTTTGCGTTCCTTACGCGGTTGGGTGATTTATGGGACCCCCTTGACAGTTCGCCTTGAATAAAACTCCTCCAGCAAGGCCCAACCTTGGTTTTACACTTGCCTACCTAAGCCTTTTTCCCTTGGGTTTTCGCGAGCCCGAGGGTCATCTTTATTTTAACCCCCGGGCCAGTGCTCCTCCGAGTGTTGGTCCAAACTAGAGCACCGTGCGGGACCGTCCCTTGGCAACTTAGGTTACGTTGGTACCTGTACGCTTAGCTTATCCGGTGTGCCCTAAGAACGAGATATGTGCAGCTCCTATCGGGATTTGTCGGGACAACGGGTGGTCTTGCTGGTCTTGTTTTACCATTGTCGAAATGTCTTGTAAACCGGGATTCCGAGATTGATCGGGTCTTCCCGGGAGAAGGTTTATCCTTCGTTGACCGTGAGAGCTTATAATGGGCTAAGTTGGGACACCCCTGCAGGGTATTATCTTTCGAAAGCCGTGCCCGCGGTTATGAGGCAGATGGGAATTTCTTAATGTCCGGTTGTAGAGTACTTGTCACTTGACTTAATTAAAATACATCAACCGTGTGTGTAGCCGTGATGGTCTCTTTTCGGCGGAGTCCGGGAAGTGAACACGGTTTGAGTTATGCATGAACGTAAGTAGTTTCAGGATCACTTCTTGATCATTTCTAGCTTCGCAACCGGTGCGTGGCTTCTCTTCTCGCTCTCATTTGCGTATGTTAGCCACCATATGCTTAGTGCTTGCTGCAGCTCCACCTCATTACCCCATCCTTTCCTAAAAGCTTAAATAGTCTTGATCTCGCGGCTGTGAGATTGCTGAGTCCTCGTGACTCACAGTTTGTACCAAAACAGTTGCAGGTGCCCACGATACCAGTGCAGATGACGCAACCGAGCTCAAGTGGGAGTTTGACGAGGAACGTGGTCGTTACTATGTTTATTTTCCGGATGATCAGTAGTGGAGCCCGGTTGGGACGATCGGGGATCTAGCATTTGGGGTTATCTTATTTTCATTTGGATTTGACTGTAGTCGGTCTATGTGTGGATTTTGGATGATGTATGAATTAATTTATGTATTGTGTGTAGTGGCGATTGTAAGCCAACTCTCGTTATCCCATTCTTGTTCATTACATGGGATTGTGTGAAGATGACCCTTCTTGCGACAATACCTACAATGCGGTTATGCCTCTAAGTCGTGCCTCGACACGTGGGAGATATAGCCGCATCGTGGGCGTTACAATTAATTAACCAGCCACACCAGTACACTCATTCGATACAATATTCACCACACAGGGCGGTACGTTATTTACAAGAATACCATCTAATCTATTGTCAAAGCTATACTTAGCGATGAAGTGTGCCACCTTATTGGCCGAACGGCTAATCTTTGACAATTGAAGATTGTTGATCAACTTCGAGATGCTCAACGCTTTCATCTTCAGGTCACGCATAGCAGACCTGTCATAGTCCCCCGATGCAAGAGACGCTACCACAAAAGCGCAATTCGTCTCTAAAATTACAGGATTATGAAGAGAAATACCTATGTAGAGACCGGCAATGCAAGCCCTAAGCTCCGCTTCCTCCACGCTTTGACAGGCATCAATGAAATCCCATGACCAAATTTATACTAAAAATATCAATATCTACAATACTGATTATAATGAGTATAAGAGAGAGATGATTATAGTAACATAGGTAGATACCGTAACATAATAAATGTGATGCTACTATGTGTCATGCATGGCAATAAATGAGACCACCTATGATACTAATCTATGATACTATGCACTATGGAGGTAGTAACATAGATTAGTAACATATGCATGTTACTAGTCTAAGTTACTCCCACTATGACCAGCCTTAGAGTACCACTACCTCCCTTCTAGTTTAAAGGGCTCGATTCAAAAATTTCACCTACTCTTAGCAAGATAGTAGAGGCGGTGGAATAGTTTTTGAAGTCTGCAAAAGTACTCAACTAGTGCTGTCGTTCTTCACAAAAAAATGTGTTTACCAATGCATGCATGAACACTAGTTACTCTAATCCCCCTCTCTTCTTTAATTCTTTGCCACATCAGCATGTTTGCTATTCCCTGTGCATGATACCAGCTAAGATACCGCCATTATGGCTAGCCTTAATCATCGCATGCAATAATTTAGTGCACCTTAAAATATGAACATGTGTGGGGCGTGTATGTTTTTAATGACTTGAGACTATACCTAGCCCGGCATGCAAGATGACATATTATGCACCGTTCCCCATACCTGCAGGAAGCCCGTTCGTCTCCAAATATTTTCCTCTCCATGTGTGGAAACAATATGCCTGCCAAACTCTCCTTCTCCCTCCGGCGGTCCCACCACTCCACCCCGTGTGAAAAAATCTGCATGCATGACTCTCCCCCCCACGCTCGTCCAATCCATTGTGACCAGCAATATTCCCACCCCTTCGCTCCCCCGTAATTTACTCCAACAAATATGCCCACGTAGCTGTTACTTAACTGCAGGTGCATTGGGTCACTGACATATGGGCCCAACAGGGGTCTGGCCCACATGTCAGTGATGCAACTGGACCTGCAGTTAAGTCAGTGCAGCTCAGTCCATATCTTACGTAGGTGTGCCATTGCTCGCTATAAATACTGCGCCTCCCACGACATCGCTATCTCCTCCCCCTCATGTTCACGTTCATCGCTATCTCCTCCCCCTCCCTCTCACGTCGACCACCATGGCATCGCCCCTCCCAAGCCCTAGGAGCCCCTCGCTGCACCGCGCGGACGGTCACGCGTCGCCGTTCCATTCCTCGCCGCCACTAGTACGCATCGGTGTTCCGCTCCTCGCCGCTACGCGATGCGTTGCCGTTCCGTTCCTCGCCGCCACTAGTCGAGGAGGACGCGTCACCGTTCCGTTCCTCGCCGTGACGTGATGCGTCACCGTTCCGTTCCTCGCCGCCACTAGTCGAGGAGGACGCGTCGGCGTTCCGCTCCTCGCCGCGACGCGGCGAGGTGGACGCGTCGGCGTTCCCAATCTCGCCAGCACGCGCGCCGGAGGACGCGTCGGCTCCCCGCTACGAGGAGAACGCCGCGCCGCCCGCCGAGCCCCCCCCAGCCTTGAGGAGCTTTGGAAAGAAATCGATGTCGCCTTGTGGGAGGCTTTGCCTCCAGCAGAGCGCGCCAAAATAGAGGCGGAGAAGAAGGCCGAGGAAGAGAAGCGCACCGCGGAACAAGCTGCCTGGGAGGCCTATGTCACGTCTGAGAGAGTCTGGCGATTGGCTCTTTGGCAGAAGGCTCGTGCGAGGGCCGTGAGGGTGGCGGAGGACGCCCGTGCCGACGCCCTGAGTGCAGTCGGGCCCAAGCGCCTCATCTACGCTTGGCGGTACGTGGATCGGGTGCACGCTTCCAGCAAGGAGGAGTACCTGTTGGCGCCGGATCACCACACCGGTGAGATTGCGCTTGCCCGCCGGCAAGCCGCCAATCAGCACCTCGCGAGTTGCGAGGCTGAGGAAGAGGCGTTGTGTCGGTCCGCTGGGAAACGGCCGCGCACCAGGGCACTCGTGGCGCGCCGCAAGCACTCCTGCGAGCGCCGTGGCTTTTAGGAGGAGTATAATTTTTGTTTCGTAAGGCGATCTCATTAGTTTTGGGACGCAAATGATAAATCCCGAACATTCAGGAATTTTTAGCGTCCTTAATTAAGTATGTAAAAGGGAAAGTTTGGAAACCTTGTGTATTCGTACGCATTTTGCAAGTACGTGCATATAGCACAAACTTTACTATATACTATCGCACTACACGTCTCTCTCGATATATGCTTGCAGACTGTGCTACTCCCTCCGTCCAGGTCAATAAGTCATCTTTGGTTGTGCACCGTGACCAAGAAGGAGGGAAGACTTATACACCTAGGCGGAGGGAGTACTACTATTACTTATGTACGTGCAAATGCACGTTTAACATTACGATGCGGTTTTTGTAAAAGTAGAAAAACAGCACTAGTCAAGCTTGTGAAACGATTCAATGCAAAACAAATGCAAAAATGCTCGTTTGATTGTTTACTTTTGCTTCCTTCTCTATGGTTATTTCTCTGTCGTACTTTGTACGGAGTATCTCACTGGTTGGAAAGGCATGCAAATTCCCAAACCGCTTCCTACACCCTGTATCGAATTTTTTGCCTAACAAGTTGTGCCGTGCAATTGGAATTCCAACTTGAGTACTACTACTAGTAGGAGTACCAGGGGCCAGTTCTTTTAGGCTTCTAGATTAGTAATCCCATAAGAGCAAGTACAATAGAGCTGAGTCAGCGGGCTATAAGAAATAAACTAGTATATTTCTGCTTAGTTGGAGGAAAGAGAAGAGGAGAGAGAAGGTAAGCGGGCTCTTTGTGAAGAGCCAGCTCTAGCACGTGCTCCTAGGCACTTTGTGAGAATGAGAAGTGGGCCACATAATAAAAAAGTAGTACACTCTTTTGATCTATTAGGGCATGTACAATGGTATACAGTCAGTTGTCTGTAACATATGACACGTAGGAACATAAACTACGTGGAAGAAAGAGAATAGGAAAAACCAGGGAGTCCGTCTACAGAAATAACGACGGTCTGTTGCCGTCCAAATCGCTACTTACCGACGATCTTTTTCCCGTTGTATGGAGCGCGTCGCATGTCGTGGGACCGTGGGCCTCATGGCCGGTAGCAAACTAGCAGAATACAAGTCGTGGGCCTCGTGACTGGTTAAGAAACTAACAAAAACAATGGGATTTAAGTTGGATAACGTAATTTTGTAGCCGCTGGGTGTTTCTTTCTTGTTCCAACCGCTAGTGTTATAGATAGACAAAAGACACCCTGTTGTAGAAGATGTCTGTAGTTTTGTCTATAAGCGACGTGGAGTAATATTATGGACAGCGGTTGTCTGAACTGTTGTACATGCCCTATTGTACATGTTGGCTATAAGATGGGCTGTAGATGACATGGCACTGGCTTATAGCCAGCAGCTGGCTATACTATTAACCATGCTCTAACTACTACCTCCGTCCTAGTTTATTGGTCCCCATTGTAATCTGTGTCAAATTTTGATCATAAATTTAACTAATGAAATGTTAGTGCATGTCACATGCACTACTCCATCCTTCTAGGTGAGTAAGTCATCTTAGGCTGTGCACCATGACCAAGGAGGAGGAGAAAACGAGAAACATTAATGTTTATTTGCTAATTAATAGTATTGCATGCAATGAACTAACCACTACATGTCGTGTTTGATATCTCAAGTCATTAAAAGCATGCACACTCTTTATCTCTTATTGGTTGATATGTCAAGAAGCAAGAAACAAGGTAGAAGTTAATGCACCGCGCCTAAGTGTTTTGGGATTATTTGGTTTTCGTAAGATGACTTACACACCTAGATGGAGGGATTACAATGGTGAGGAATAAACCAGTTAAATCTTTGGTCAAAATTTAGCACAAATTACAATGGTGAGGAATAAACCAGGACGGAGTAGTAGTTTAGAAGCCCAAATAAATGAGTGAGGCGCCTTATTGTTACTCTCCACTGTGACTAGTCTTGTGGGAAAAGCTGGGGAAGCCGCCAAAAGAACTGGCCCTAGGAGTAGTAGCTAGGGATCGAGTGTGCGAGATGAACTGGAGAAAGTAAATGCAGAGAGATGAAATGCAAAAAAGACGGAGGGATGTGATGGTTGCTTGTCCGTTTATTTTACCAGGCCACTTATTACTGGGAGTGGTTGGGTTTTGTGATATGACGGCTTTACTGCCGCGCCACGAGCGGGGTGAGAGGTGAGACTCCCGTGCAGCGCCGCCCTCTACACTTGTACTACATCGGTCGTGGTTTATTAGTCCCCCATTGAATTTGACTGAAGATTTAACTGACAAAATGTTAGTGCATGTCAACAAAAACTATATCGTTGGATTCGTATTTGAACATAGTTTTGAATGATATAATTTTAGGTGACATGCATCAGCATTTATCGTACTATATATAATGTTAGTTCAATTTTTGGTCGTACTAATCTATAGTAGTAAGGTGCCCGTGCGTTGCACCGAAGAGTGAAATGCATTGATCGGGGAGTTGTTTATTTTGACAAAGGATGTGGGGGGTCATCTCATGTGTAACAGGTATCGATAGGTTTCTTTGGATATTATTTCATCTCTAGAGCTCACAAACATCCGGGTGAAATAGATAAAAAGGTATATTTTGCAAACAAAAGCTTTCAACTGTTCAACCTGCATCCAAAACTTGTGAAGAAATAACACTTATTGTGCTTTGCAAGAAATGATCTTTAAGAATTAGTTTTTGAGTATCGATTGTTATACATGTTGACTACAGATGACATGGCACTTTCTTATAGTCAACAGTTGGCTATACTATTAAGTAATATTAACCATGCCCTTATACACCTAGACGGAGGGATTAAATCAGGATGACTTGCAAGCGGGCAGAGGAGATGTAAGAAATGGTTCATCGTAAGTCTTTCACCAGTACTGTAGTAAAAATTCATACATGGAACATTCTAGACTAAACCATAAATGGATACACGTTTATTCATGCGTGATACTCCAATAGAGCAAGATCCCGCATGGAAGTCTCCACATGCTTAGACAGCGGATTACATTGAGCGAAGACTAATGATCAACATTTAACTTGATAATGCGTACTTCCAGGTGAACCTCCTTGGAGTCCCCGTGCACCGCGTCGGCGGGTAAAGGAGGCCATGGGTTTTCCAAGTCCACATTGGCGGGATAGTCCCAGCTCCCTAGAGTCCAAGTCCGTTCGATGAGGCCGGTTTCGCCGCCCACGCGACCCGGAGGGGTAGTAACACTGACCACGCACCCGTACATCAGCCTCGTGTCAGTGTCAGCATCAGCGGCGTCGCCCCTGACGCACATTATAGAGACGGGGCGGCGGCCTGCGCGGGCCTCGCTGGTGCCCACGATCAAGAGGAAGACGCTGTCGTCCTCCTCCGAGACTAGCAGGCGGCGGTGATCCTCCAGCGACTCCGGCATGGTGAACGGGTAGCACATCTCATACTTGATGTTCTCCGCCAAGGGCCAACAGTGACCGTTGCACGCATCCGTGAGGTGATGCACCATGTCCGCCGGCGAGCCACAAAACGGCATCAGGCACTCATAGCAGTGGACGAAGGGCTCCTTAGAGGCATCGACCAGGCCGTCCATGAAACGAGAGTGGCTGTAGGGGACATTGCGCCAGTTGAATATATGAGCAAGTTACTACGAGATTTAATCAGAATAAGCACAAAATAAATCATGACGGCTATAACAGAGATGAAACTAATCATGTGGACTAGCATAGTAGTAGGATACAGAGTAGAAACATGAATTCTACCACGATTTCGAACAGGAAGGACAGAAACACATACGGTGCAACGGGAGCAGCACCGTTGGCATTGAGGTTGTCGCCCATGTCCAAACACCACGTAGACACGGTCTTTGAGCACAGTTCGTAGTCGTTCCACGCTCGGGCATTGAAGTTTGTAACTATTTTAGATTAGAATATACTACTCCTCCGGTGCTAGTAGTAGAGCAGAGTCCTACTCTACTACTCTACTCAAGCAAGTTAGGGCATATCACTGTAGGGAGTACCAGTACTGTGATCACTCAAGCAAGTTGTCTGGCATCGACATGACCCTACGCTGCTGGTATGTGTCTCGTAAGTCAACCAGCGTGCTGTAGTCATCATCACCTGTCCACTTCCCGCAGCACATATTCGCTTCTCCATCTTTGTCCGCACATAATCTCGTCCAATCTTCCATCCCCGCTAACAATGGCAGAACCGAGCAGCGTCCGCCGAAAGAGTGGCTGGAATTCGCTCCCCACAGAGGTAATAAAGCTCCTTGTTTCGCGTGTGGACAATCTCAGTACCATGCCACTCATCGCGTGCTCGTCGGGGCTGTACCGTTTACTCAAAGCCCTCAGGCCGGAGCTTTTTAAGCCAGCTCCTTGCTTGCTGATGCCACCTGATCTTTAGAAACGGCGTGTCACGCAGCATAACGATCGTAGGGTGGCGAGCATCAACCCCCTTGACTGTGATCCGATCCCCGTCAGCCTCAACTACATTAACGGTATGTACTGGGTCAGCATGAACACGTCTTGGATGGTGCTCGTCGACGGTCGCGGCAGCTGGATGCTCGTGGAGGTCTACACCCGGCGATTGATCCCCCTTCCTTCGATTAACACTGCACTGCTTTGGCACCGTGGCCCAAAATACTCGGAATCTTACAGTAGCCAACATGATACCAAGTTTGATTTGCTCAAGGTTGTAATCTGCCAAGTGCCCACAAGATCTACGAATTATAAAGACTTCAGGCTAATTGCGTTCTTCAACCGCGGTCTCGCCTATCTGACAGGTCACTGCGGTAAGTGGATAAATCTGCACGTCCATCGCAGGATCATAGATCCTCCATGGTTCTCTGATGCCATTGAACACAAGGGCTTCATTTACGCTGTCGACTCCTTCTATGGCTGGACGTATTGTTGGCCTACTCCAGTCATCGCTACAAACGGCTGTTATAGCAGTATGTTACTTTCCTATGATATCATGATGGCTTGCTTATATTACTGTCAACATTTGCTGAAAAAATATTCATGCTCATAACATGCTGTTCTTAAGATTGACTAAATCAAGAGCCCTTTTTTATTTGACTCCAACTTGATATGATGTTGTAGGCTGCCTGGTGTCCCTACCCTTCCTAATCCCAGAACCTTTCAAAGAAAAGCGGCATGGCAGTTGCAGGTGGTTCCTGGCTCGATCAGACGACGGCGAAAGATTGATGATCGTTTGCACGTACCGGACGTGTTGTTTCGCGGAATACAATCACAGTCACTGCAAGGTCTTTGAGCAGGATCCCAGCTTCTCTGGGCCTTTAGGAATTTTTGACTGGAGGCTGGTAAGTAGCCTTGGTACACGCTCTCTGTTTGTCGGACTGAATTATCCGATTAACCAGGAGATAACCGACGGCAAGGATCATGATGGCAGCGCGGTTTCGTTCAGCAAGCAAAACTATGTGTACACAGCGTACCATGCGTCTCTGCATGGACCATACCCTGATATGTGCCGCCACGCTCTGCAGCCCAAAGTAGGAGAGAGGGTCGCAAGTATCAGACTTCGACCTGCTGGCTGGAGTTTCCCCCGCCAGGCACCCATCTGGTTCAAGCCGTCAGCCAATCTCCACAGCTTAATAAATAGTAACGTCTAACTGAGCCAGTTAGTTAGATGCGTACACTTGGTGTAGTAGGATCTTTATTTAGTTTGATGCATACACTTGTTCTTTTTGGTAGCCCTTTTGTAATGATGGCTGATGTTTGGTTTGGAAGAGAGAGCTGCGTCTTCACTCTTCTGGCCTGCTTACTGCTTCTGTTGCACCCCCAACCCTGGCTGCTGCTGCTGCTATTTTCAATGTACAATCAGTAGTATATTTCGTCTGTTGGTTGAATAAATGTGTTGTTAGAATGACAAACACAATGTTTTGGAAGTCGTTGCACGGTTCGATCCTTTAGTGCCCCGTACCGTACATAGCGCATACTATTTTTCGTACGGAACACATTTTCCACTTGTTGATAACATGCAACCCACTGATGAAGGCCCAATAGAGAAGCCCATAATTAACTGGAAGGGAGACTCTCACATGAATCCGGCCCAAGTACATGCTCATGGTCCCCTAAACATAAATAAGTAAATAAATAAAGCTAAATGCTCATGCACCAGTTCTTTGGGAAAATAGGTAGCCCAGTATTTCTTTTTGAAGAATACCCATGCTAGGCCTATTTGTTTTCTCTGAATTACTGGGCTGCAAATCTTTTAAGACGAGGAGGGATGCATTCCGCCCTGGCTTAAGAGTATGGTCAATGTTTGTTAAAAGTAATATCAAAAGGGGTTGAAAATTCCAAAAAAATTATAGCAAATGGGATATAAGTTTCTTTTTTTGTTTTTGTTCTTCACTGATATCTTATATGTATTTCATTGGATTTAACATGACATAGTACTAATTTTTTAAATTTGTTTTAGGATGGCTATTAATTTTTGGATTAAGAATATTTCGTTCCCCAGCAAAAATTTGTGAATTTTCAAAATTTCCCACATATTTAGTTAAGTTTTTTACCCTGGTACTGACCAGAAAAAGGCCAGCAATTCTAAAAATGGAAAACGGCTGCAATGAATTACATATGAATTAGAAAATGAGTAAAAATTATAAAAATAATAGCAAATGGGCTGTACACGCCACATATTTCGAGGCTGACTTGTTTACGCAAGGCTTTGTCAGTGAACACACAATTCTAGCAGCAGTGACTGTTGGATGTCCATCCAACGGCCGACGTGCTTCTTCAATCTCTGATCTTCCTGCTCCAGCCGCCTAAACTAGCGCCGGCGGGACTGCCTGCTCCCTCCTCTTGTGGCCCGCTGTGATGCCGCGCAGGCTTCCCCGGCCCACCCTACTCCCTCCGCTGGCCTGGCCACACGCAATCAACTGCCTCCTTATTACGCGAAAAAAAATGATTCCTCCCACTGATATCTGGGGCGCACTGTTGGGAGGCTGACCTGTGGGCCTACTAAGTTGACACGTACGCAGGGCTTGTCAACTTAGTCAACAAACGATTCTAGCAGCAGTAACCGTTGGATTTGAATCGAACGGTCCTGCTGCTTCTTCAATCAGCGCTCTTCTTGCACATGCCGCCCAAACCAGCGCCGGGGAGACCGCCTGCTCCTGCCTCCAGTGGCCGGCTGTGCTGCCATTGAGGCCTCATCGCCCCCTACTACTCCCACCGCTAGCCAGGCCCTGCGGCGACGGCAGCCTCACACCGCAGCCGAACCAGTGAACCCTCGTACTCCTCTCCGCGTGGGCATCCACTACCGCGTCTTCCCCGGCTCCGCGTCGTCCACTTCCTAGGCCTCGCCGTCGTCCACCGCCTTGGTGCTCTCGGCGCGGCGTGGTCAACGTGGTCCACGACATTCCATCGGAAGAGTACTGTATGTGGAGAGGCTGACAGCTGGGTCCACGGCCACATCCCAGTTTTTTTGTGATTTGCCAAGTAAGTCGCTTTGTCAGGCCTGTTGGGCTACAAATCTTTCAAGACGAGGAGAACTTTCATTCGGCTAGCCGAGAAAATGGCCCATCAGTAATGAGAAATGGGCCGTACATTTTTAAAACACATCAAACCGGCAATTAGTTTCAAATATCTTTTTTTTGAGATTTTAAATTACATTAATTTTTATGCGTGGAGAATTTGTTGGATTTTATATTGATATACATTTATTTTTAAAATCAGTTTGAATGTGAGTCGAAATTTCGGGATTAAAAACAGTTCGGACCGCACCGAAATATGCAAAATTTCATATAATTTTTTAACCGTGGCCACAATATGGCCTGTAATGCTAACAAAAAGAATATGGGCTCCAAAAAAACCTTAATAATTAGCAAATGGGCTGTAAATTATTAGAAATAATGGCCGATGGGCTGTATGCTATTTTCCACAGATTTGAGGCTTTCCTAAAAAAAAGGTTGACGCACAAGCACTGACTGTTGGATGTCCATCCAACGGCCGTCGTGCTTCTTCAATCTCTGCTCTTCCTGCTCCGGCCGCTCAAACAAGCGCCGGCGGGACTGCCTGCTCCCTCCTCCCCGTGGCCAGCTCTGCTGCCGCGCAGGCCTCACCGCCCCACCATACTCCCATCGCTGGCCTAGCCATCCCTCTACTCACCCACACCTGCTGTTATTCTCCGGCGACGGCAGACGAACCAGTAAACCCTCGTACAGTCGTACTCCCCTCAGTGTGGGAAACAACTGCTGAGTCTTCCCTGCCTCCGTGTCGTTCCCTTCCTAGGCCTCGCCGTCGTCCATCGCCCTGGTGCTCTCGGCGCGGCCTGGTCAACGTGGTCGACGACCGACATGCATCTGAAGTGGACTGTATGTGGAGAGGCCGGCAGCTGGGTCCACGGCCGCACGCAAGGAAATGCCTCCTTATTATGCGCAAAATAATGATTCCTCCACCTGACATCAGGGACCCACCGAAAGGGCCTCTGTATTTCGCGAAAAAACGTTACCGCCGCTGACAGCTCGGACCCACCAGCTATATCTTCGCACGCAAGGAAGTGCCTCCTTATTATGCACAAAAAAATGAATACTCCCCCTGTTAGCTGGGACCCAGTATAGTGGCAGGCTCACTTGTGGGCCTACTAAGTTGACGGGGACGGAGGGCTTTGTCAACTTAGTCAATATGCATGATTCTAGCTGCAGTGACCGTACGATGTCCATCCAACGGCCGTAGTGCTTCTTCAACCTCTGGTCTTCTTGCTCCAGCCGCCCAAAGCAGCGCCGGTCGTGCCGCATGCTCCTGCCTCCGGTGGCCGGCTGTGCTGCCGCGGAGGCCTCACCGCCTCCTACTATTCCCACCGCTGGCCAGGCCCTGCGGTGACGGCAGCCTCAGACCGCAGCCGAACCAGTGAACCCTCGTACTCCTCTCCGCGCGGGCTTCCACTGCCGCGTCTTCCCCGGCTCCCCGTCGTCCCCTTCCTAGGCCTCGCCGTCGTCCACCGCCCTGGTGCTCTCGGCGCGGCGTGGTCAACGTGGTCAAGGAACGACTTCCATCGGACGTGGACTGTACGTGGAGAGGCTGATAGCTGGGTCCACGGCTGCAGCAAGGAAGTGCCTCCTTATTACGCGGAAAATAATTATTCCTCCACCTGACAGCTGGGACCCACCGGACGGGCCACTGTATTTCACGAAAAAAACGTGTCCCCCTGACTGCTGGGACCCACCAGCTACATCTTCGCACGCAAGGAAGTGCGTCCGGGCAAAAAAACGATTCGCCCCCTGACTGCTGGGACCCACCAGCTACATCTTCGCAGGCAAGAAAGTGCCTGACAGTCGGGACCCACCTGGTCGAAGCGTACGTAGCGTTGTCATTCTGGTCACGAACGTGTACGTACATATATACTGGTGGATGTAGAGGTGCGCACGTGTCGTAGTAGAGGCGCATACGTGTCGTAGTAGAGGCGTGCACGTAGCATGTACACGTACGTACAACGGCCAGGGTGCAAGAAAGAAAATACGACCACGTATGTGTACATACGGTCGGGGTCTCGAACGCCTACTCGCGCATACGTACGGCCAGGGCTCGTGTACATGGCTGGGTCGGAACGGAGAAACAACGTCGTCGTCGTGTTCATGGGGAGCCAACCGGCTGGGTCGGAACAGAATGCGTCGTCGTGTTCATCGGGAGGGCTTGGACGGAACAGCCGATGGAAACGAGGCCTGGCGTACCACAGAACGGAGGAAACGGCCTTGTGTTCGACCGGCCACGTTTGAAACGGGATCCTGTTCATCGGGAGGGGTCTGGCGTACCGCAAAACGGAGGAAACGGACCTCCTAAGGTCGAAACGGGGGTCCTGTTGATCAGGAGGGGTGTGGCGTACCGCAAAACGGAGGAAACAGACTTGTGTTGGAGTGCTACGGTCGAAACGGGGGTCCTGTTCATCGGGAGGGGTGTGGCGTACCGCAAAACGGGGCTCCACGAGACACTGTTCATATCCACCGTCGACCCCCTCCCGCCTCCACGGGCTACTGTTCATCCACCGTCGACCTCCTCCAGCCTCCACCTGCGACTGTTCATCCACGGGCTCCTGTTCATCCAGCCTTCACCACGTGCTACTCCACCGGCTACTGTTCAACTAGCCCTCTCCACGGGCTCCTGTTCAACCACCCCTCCACGGGCTACTGTTCATCCAGCCCTCCACCGTCTACTGTTCATTCTGCCCTCCATGGGGTGGTCCTGTTCATCCTGCCCTCCACGGGGTCCTGTTCATCCAGCCCCAACCGGCTCGATCGATCGGGGTCCTGTTCATCCAGAGGCAACACCACGGGGTCCTGTTCATCCACCCCCACCGGGAACTGTTCATCCAACCCCCCCAGCAACGCTCACTGTTCATCCAGAGGCAGCATCGATCGGCTTCAGTTAGCAGTAGTAGCGAAGGAATCGCTCGATCGGGTTCAGTTAACAGCCATCGATCGATCGCTCGGGTTCAGTAACACGTAGCCTGCAGTGCAATCGCTCGGGTTCACTTAGAGCCCAACGCCTCGCTTGGGTTCAGTAAGAGCCAACACCTCGCACACACGCGCGTACGTGTACGAGAGAAACGCGCATCGCTCGGCCCCGACCTCCCACCGTAACCGGGAACTCCCTGAAATTTTCCTCGCCCTCGCTTCTACCATGGTTTTTTCCGTCATGGACGGCCCAAAGAATGTCATGCAGCTGCGTCTCCGGCCCGCCCAGGACGAAAAGCCCATTTTCTGTCATGATTTTTTGTCATAGAAGTAGGAGCCCACCACATCTCTGATGATACCGGGTTTTGTCACAATTATCGTCATAGAAGTGTCATATGTATGACAGAAAAAAAATTCGTTCGGCTCAAAATGTCACGGATGTGTCTTTTTTTTGTAGTGAGATATTCATATTATTGAAGCCAAAAGATGCAAAGTTAATAATGATAGTGCACCTTATTTGTGGCACTGCCGTTTAGGTCATATTGGTGTAAAGCGCATGAAGAGACTCCATGCTGATGGGCTTTTGGAATCACTTGATGCTGTGCGAACCATGCCTCATGGGCAAGATGACTAAGACTCCGTTCTCCGGAACAATGGAGCAAGCAACAAACTTGTTGAAAATAATACATACTGATGTATACGGTCCGATGAGTGTTGAGGCTCACGGCGGGTATCGTTATTTTCTGACCTTCACAGATGATTTGAGCGGATATGGGCATATCTACTTGATGAAACATAAGTCTGAAACATTTGAAAGGTTCATATAATTTCAGAGTGAAGTGGAAAATCATCGTTTCAAGAAAATAAAGTTTCTACGATCTGATCGTGAAGGAGAATATTTGAGTTGCGAGTTTGGTCTTCATTTGAAACAATGCGGAATAGTTTCACAATTAACGCCACCTGGAACACCACAGCGTAATGGTGTGTCCGAACATCGTAACTGTACTTTATTAGATATGGTGCAATCTATGATGTCTCTTACCGATTTACTACTATCGTTTTGGGGTTATGCATTAGAGACAGCTGCATTCACGCTAAATTGGGCACCATATAAATCCGTTGAGACGATACCATATGAATTATGGTTTGGCAAGAAACCAAAGCCGTCGTTTCTTAAAGTTTGGGGTTGCAATGCTTATGTGAAAAAGTTTCATCCTGATAAACTCAAACCCAAATCGAAGAAATGTGTCTTCATAGGATACCCAAAGGAGACTGTTGGGTACACCTTCTATCACAGATCCGAAGGCAAGATATTCGTTGCTGAGAATGGATCCTTTCTAGAGAAGTAGCTTCTCTCGAAAGAAGTGAGTGGGAGGAAAGTAGAACTTGATGAGGTAATTGTACCTTCTCTCGAATTGAAAAGTAGCTCATCACTGAAATCAGTTCCAGTGATGCCTACACGAATTAGTGAGGAAGTTAATGATGATGATCATGAAACTTCAAATCAAGTTTCTACCGAACCTCATAGGTCAACCAGAGTAAGATCCACACCAGAGTGGCACTGTAATCCTGTTCTGGAAGTCATGTTACTAGACCATGACGAACCTGCGGACTATTAGGAAGCGATGATGAGCCCAGATTCCGCGAAATGGTTTGAGGCCATGAAATCTGAGATAGGATCCATGTATGAGAACAAAGTGTGGACTTTGGTTGACTTGCCCGATGATCGGCAAGCCATTGAGAATAAATGGATCTTCAAGAGGAAGACGGACACTGATAGTACTGTTACTATCTACAAAGCTCGAATTGTCGAAAAAAGTTTTCAACAAGTTCAAGGTGTTGACTACGATGAGATTTTCTCACTCGTAGCGATGCTTAAGTCTGTCCAAATCATGTTAGCAATTGCCACATTTGAAGAAATCTGGCAAATGGATGTAAAAACTGCATTCCTTAATGGATTTCTTAAAGAAGAGTTGTATATGATACAACAAGAAGGTTTTGTCAATCCTAAAGGTGCTAACAAATTGTGCAAGCTCCAGCGATCCATCTATGGACTGGTGCAAGCATCTCGGAGTTGGAATGTACGCTTTGATGGGTTGATCAAAGCATATAGTTTATACAGACTTGCGGTGAAGCCTGTATTTACAAGAAAGTGAGTGGGAGCACTACAACATTTCTGATAAGTATATGTGAATGACATATTGTTGATCGAAAATAATGTAGAATTTTTCTAGAAAGCATAAAGGAGTATTTGAAAGGAGTTTTTCAAAGAAAGACCTTGGTGAAGCTGCTTACATATTGAGCATCAAGATCTATAGAGATAGATCAAGACGCTTGATAAGTTTTTTGTCAATGAGTACATACCTTGACAAGATTTTGAAGTAGTTCAAAATGAAACAGTCAAAGAAAGAGTTCTTGCCTGTGTTGCAAGGTGTAAAATTGAGTAAGACTCAAAGCCGGACCACGACAGAAGATAGAAACAGAATGAAAGTCATTCCCTATGCTTCTGCCATAGGTTCTAGTTCTATAAAGTATGCCATGTTGTGTACCAGACCTATTGTATACCCTGCTCTGAGTTTGGCAAGGGAGTACAATAGTGATCTAGGAGTAGATCACTGGACATTGGTCAAAAATTATCCTTAGAGGACTAAGGAAATGTTTCTCGATTATGGAGGTCACAAAAGGTTCGTCGTAAAGTGTTACGTCGATGCAAGTTTTGACACTGGTCCAGATGGCTCTAAGTCTCAATCTGGATACATATTCAAAGTAGGAGGAATTAGCTAGAGTAGCTCCGTGCAGAGCATTGTTGACATAGAAATTTGCAAAATACATACGGATCTGAATGTTGCAGACCCGTTGACTAAACTTCTCTCACAAGCAAAACATGATCACACCTTAGTACTCTTTGGGTGTTATTCACATGGCGATGTGAACTAGATTACTGACTCTAGTAAATCCTTTGAGTGTTGGTCACATGACGATATGAACTATGGGTGTTAATCACATGGTGATGTGAACTATTGGTGTTAAATCACATGGCGATGTGAACTAGATTATTGACTCTAGTGCAAGTGGGAGACTGAAGGAAATATGCCCTAGAGGCAATAATAAAGTTATTATTTATTTCCTTATGTCATGATAAATGTTTATTATTCATGCTAGAATTGTATTAACCGAAAACTTGATACATGTGTGAATACATAGACAAACATAGTGTCACTAGTATGCCTCTACTTGACTAGCTCGTTGATCAAAGTTGGTTAAGTTTCCTAGCCATAGACATGAGTTGTCATTTGATAAACGGGATCACATCATTGGAAGAATGATGTGATTGACTTGACCCATTCCGTTAGCTTAGCACTTAATCGTTTTAGTTTACTGCTATTGCTTTCTTCATGACTTATACATGTTCCTATGACTATGAGATTATGCAACTCCCGATTACCGAAGGAACACTTTGTGTGCTACCAAACGTCACAACGTAACTGGGTGATTATAAAGGTGCTCTACAGGTGTCTCCGATGGTACTTGTTGAGTTGGCATAGATCGAGATTAGGATTTGTCACTCCGATTGTCGGAGAGGTATCTCTGGGCCCTCTCGGTAATGCACATCACTATAAGCCTTGCAAGCAATGTGACTAGTGAGTTAGTTGCGGGATGATGCATTACGGAACGAGTAAAGAGACTTGCCAGCAACGAGATTGAGCTAGGTATTGAGATACCGACGATCGAATCTCGGGAAAGTAACATACCGATGACAAAGGGAACAACGTATGTTGTTATGCGGTTTGACCGATAAAGATCTTCACAGAATATGTAGGAACCAATATGAGCATCCAGGTTCCGCTGTTGGTTATTGACCGGAGACATGTCTCGGTCATGTCTACATAGTTCTCGAACCCGTAGGGTCCGCACGCTTAACGTTCGGTGACGATCGGTATTATGAGTTTATGTGTTTTTGATGTACCGAAGGTAGTTCGGAGTCCCGGTTGAGAACGGGGACATGACGAGGAGTCTCAAAATGGTCGAGACGTAAAGATTGATATATTGGACGACTATATTCAGACATCGGGAAAGGTTCCGAGTGATTCGGGTATTTTTCGGAGTACCGGAGAGTTATGGGAATTCGTATTGGGCCTTAATGGGCCATACGGGAAAGGAGAGAAAGGCCTCAAAGGGTGGCCGCACCCCTCCCCATGGCTGGTCCGAATTGGACTAGGAAGGGGGGGCGCCCCCTTCCTTCCTTCTCCTTCTCCCTTCCCTTTTTCCTATTCCATGTGGGAGGAGGAATCCTACTAGGACTAGGGAGTCCTAGTAGGACTCCACACATGGGCCCGCCCTGTGAGGGCCGGCCTCCTCCTCCCTCCATCCTTTATATACGTGGCCAAGGGGCACCCCATAGACACACAAGTTGATCAATTGATCTTTTAGCCGTGTCCGGTGCCCCCCTCCACCATAATCCACCTCGGTCATATCGTAGCGGTGCTTAGGCGAAGCCCTGCGTCGGTAGCATCATCATCACCATCATCACAACATCATGCTGACGGAACTCTCCCTCAAAGCTCTGCTGGATCGGAGTTCGTGGGACGTCATCGAGCTAAACGTGTGCTGAACTCAGAGGTGCCGTACGTTCGGTACTTGGATCGGTCGGATCGTGAAGACGCACGACTACATCAACCGCGTTGTTCTAACGCTTCCGCTTTCGGTCTACGAGGGTACGTGGACGACACTCTCCCCTCTCGTTGCTATGCATCACCATGATCTTGCGTGTGTGTAGGAAATTTTTGAAATTACTATGTTCCCCAACACACCCTTCAAGGCCTTGTGAGCCTTGTCAAGTATATCAAACTCCTCCTTGAGTCTAGCAAGATCAACCCCAAGTTTGGCCTTCTCGGAATTGAGCACACGAGATACAACAAGAGCTTGATCAAGATCTTTCTTTAATTTAGCATGATCATCATTGTGTGACTCCTCAAGAGCCAAACGATGACCACGCTCTTCCTCAAGCGCATTAGAGAGATCCGATATCTCATCGGCATAGTCACGACTATGCCCCTCCATCTTAGGATGGTGTCGTCGTGAGCCTCGATCATGTCATTGGCTTCACCAAGTTGTTCCAAGAGAGCAACAAAGTGCTTCTTGGATTTACCCTTGAGCTTACTCATAAAAGACTCAAATTCATTTTCTTCCTCATTAGACCCCTCACTTTCATCAATGCAATCCTTCAAAGAGGGATTAGTAGTGATGGTGGTTTTGATGTTGGGGGTTACCTTGTTGGTGGCTTTGGCCATGAGGCACTTGGCGGTGATGTTCTTGTTAGGTGAGTCGAAGAGGGACACCTGTGGAGTTGTTACAATGGCAACGGAGGCCATGGCAACTGTTTCACCGTCTTCATCATCGTCACCATCCTCATTGTACTCTTCTTTTGCCACCAACCCCTTGTTGGCAATATGCCCTAGAGGCAATAATAAAATGGTTATTATTATATTTCCTTGTTCATGATAATTGTCTATTATTCATGCTATAATTGTATTAACCGGAAACCGTAATACATGTGTGAATACATAGACCACAACATGTCCCTAGTGAGCCTCTAGTTGACTAGCTCGTTGATCAATAGATGGTTGTGGTTTCCTGACCATGGACATTGGATGTCATTGATAACGGGATCACATCATTAGGAGAATGATGTGATGGACAAGACCCAATCCTAAGCATAGTACAAGATCGTGTAGTTCGTTTGCTAGAGATTTTCTAATGTCAAGTATCATTTCCTTAGACCATGAGATTGTGCAACTCCCGGATACCGTAGGAATGCTTTGGGTGTATCAAACATCACAACGTATCTGGGTGGCTATAAAGGTGCACTACAGGTATCTCCAAAAGTGTCTGTTGGGTTGGCACGAATCGAGACTGGGATTTGTCACTCCGTATGACGGAGAGGTATCTCTGGGCCCACTCGGTAATGCATCATCACAATGAGCTCAATGTGACTAAGGAGTTAGCCACGGGATCATGCGTTACGGAACGAGTAAAGAGACTTGCCGGTAACGAGGTTGAACGACGTATGGGGATACCGACGATCGAATCTCGGGCAAGTAACATACCGATGGACAAAGGGAATTGTATACGGGATTGATTGAATGCCTGACGTCATGGTTCATTCAATGAGATCATGGTGGAACATGTGGGAGACAATATGGGTATCCAGATCCCGCTATTGGTTATTGGCCAGAGAGGTATCTCGGTCATGTCTGCATGGTTCCCGAACCCGTAGGGTCTACACACTTAAGGTTCGGTGACACTAGAGTTGTAATGGGAATTGTATGTGGTTATCGAAAGTTGTTCGGAGTCTCGGATGAGATCCCGGATGTCACGAGGAGTTCCCAAATGGTCCGGAGGTAAATATTTATATATGGGAAGTCCTATTTTGGCCACCGGAAAGTGTTCGGGATTTTTCGGTATTGTACCGGGAAGGTTCTAGAAGGTTCCAGAGTGGGGCCCACCTGCATGGGGGACCCACACGAACGTGGGTAGTGGGGGCAAGGCCCCGCACCCCTGTTGAAGGCACACCAAGATCCCCCCTTAGAAGGAATAAGATCATATCATGAAGGGATAAGATCAAGATCCCTAAAAAAGGGGGATAACAATCGGTGGGGAAGGGAAAGGATGGGATTTCTTTTCTCCCACCTTTGCCAACGCCCCAATGGATTTGGAGGGCAAGAAACCAGCCCATCCACCCCTATAGATAGTGGGAGGTGCATGGGAGCTGCACCCCCTTGCCCCTGGCACGGCCCTCCCCCCTCCTACACCTTCTCCTCCGTAGTGCTTAGCGAAGCTCTGCCGGAGAACCACGAGCTCCACCGCCACCATGCCATCGTGCCGCCGGAGGTCTCCCTCAACTTCTCCTATCCCCTTGCTGGATCACGAAGGAGGAGATGTCCCCAGGCTGTACGTGTGTTGAACGCGGAGGCGCCGTCCGTTCGGTGCTTGGATCAGATCTTCCGCGATTTGAATCGCTGCGACTATGACTCCATCAACCGCGTTCTTGTAACGCTTCCGCTTAGCGATCTTCAAGGGTATGAAGATGCACTCCCTCTCTCTCGTTGCTAGCATCTCCTAGATTGATCTTGGTGACACGTAGGAATTTTTTTGAATTATTACTACGTTCCCGAACAATGGCATCATGAGCTAGGTCTATGCGTAGATTCTATGCACGAGTAGAACACAAGTAGTTGTGGGCGATGATTTGGTCAATTTGCTTACCGTTACTAGTCTTATCTTGATTCGGCGGCATTCTGGGATGAAGCAGCCCGGACCGACCTTACACGTACACTTACGTGAGACAGGTTCCACTGACTGACATGCACTTGTTGCATAAGGTGGCTAGCGGGTGTCTGTCTCTCCCACTTTAGTCGGATCGGATTCGATGAAGAGGGTCCTTATGAAGGGTAAATAGCAATTGGCATATCACCGTTGTGGCTTTTGCGTAGGTAAGAAACGTTCTTGCTAGAAACCCATAGCAGCCACGTAAAACATGCAACAACAATTAGAGGACGTCTAACTTGTTTTTGCAGGGTATGCTATGTGATGTGATATGGCCAAAAGTATGTGATGAATTATATATATGATGTATGAGATTGATCATGTTCTTGTAATAGGAATCACGACTTGCATGTCGATGAGTATGACAACCGGTAGGAGCCATAGGAGTTGTCTTAAGTTATTGTATGACCTGTGAGTCAATGTAAGCGTCATGTAATTACTTTACTTATTGCTAACCATTAGCTATAGTAGTAGAAGTAATAGTTGGCGAGACAACTTCATGAAGACACGATGATGGAGATCATGGTGTGATGCCGGTGACGATGGTGATCATGCCGCACCTCGAAGATGGAGATCAAAGGCGCAAGATGATATTGGCCATATCATGTCACTTTATGATTTGCATGTGATGTTTATCATGTTTATATCTTATTTGCTTAGAACGACGGTAGCATAAATAAGATGATCCCTCACTAAAATATCAAGAAATGTGTTCCCCTAAAGTGTGCACCATTGCGAAGGTTCGTTGTTTCGAAGCACCACGTGATGATCGGGTGTGATAGATTCTAACGTTCGCATATAACGGGTGTAAGCCAGATTTACACATGCGAAACACTTAGGTTGACTTGACGAGCCTAGCATGTATAGACATGGCCTCGGAACACGAGAGACCGAAAGGTCAAACATGAGTCGTATAGTAGATGCGATCAACATGGAGATGTTCACCGTTGATGACTAGTCCGTCTTACGTGATGATCGGACACGGCCTAGTCGATTCGGATCATGTGTCACTTAGATGACTAGAGGGATGTCTATCTGAGTGGGAGTTCATTAAATAATTTGATTAGATGAACTTAATATCATGAACTTAGTCTAAAAATTGTCTTTACAATCTATCTTGTAGATCCAATGGCCCACGTTAATGTTGCCCTCAACTTCAACACGTTCGGGTCACCATCTGCCGACTTATAATCTGCCGGGTCACCAATGAAACACCAAGTCTGAGCCAGGACATATCTCCGGCCAGGTCATACCGCGGGGTATATCCCCGACACTACCTCTACAACTACCTTCGGGATTAGTTTTAAACCTCAATAATTGTTATTTAGTGCCAGCTTTGAGCATGAACATTGTATCTGGATCTTGTTTAATGCGAGATGGCTACTCATTGAAATCCGAGAATAATGGTTGTTCTATTTATATGAGAGATATGTTTTATGGTCATGCCCCACTAGTCAATGGTTTATATTTATTGAATTTCGAACGTGATGTTACACATATTCATAGTGTGAATGCCAAAAGATGTAAGGTTGATAATGATAGTCCCACATACTTGTGGCACTGCCGCCTTGGTCACATTGGTGTCAAACGCATGAAGAAACTCCATGCAGATGGACTTTTGGAGTGTCTTGATTATGAATCATTTGACACGTGCGAACCATGCCTCATGGGCAAAATGACCAAGACTCCGTTCTCCGGAGCAATGGAGCGAGCAACCAACTTGTTGGAAATAATATATACTGATGTATGCAATCCAATCAGCGTTGAGGCCCGCGGTGGCTATCGTTATGTTCTCACCCTCACTGATGACTTAAGTAGATATGGGTATGTCTACCTAATGAAACACAAGTCTGAGACCTTTGAAAAGTTCAAGGAATTTCAGAACGAGGTAGAGAATCAACATGACAGGAAAATAAAGTTCTTATGATCAGATCATGGAGGAGAATATTTGAGTCATGAGTTTGGCACACACTTAAGGAAATGTGGAATTGTTTCACAACTCACGCCGCCTGGAAACACCTCAGTGAAATGGTGTGTCTGAATGTTGTAATCACACTCTATTGGATATGGTGCTATCTATGATGTCTCTTACCGATCTACCGCCATCATTTTGGGGTTATGCTTTAGAGACTGCCGCATTCACTTTAAATAGGGCACCATCTAAATCCGTTGAGACGACACCATACGAATTATGGTTTGGGAAGAAACCTAAGCTGTAATTTCTGAAAGTTTGGGGATGCAAAGCTAATGTCAAGAAACTTCAACCTGAAAAGCTCGAACCCAAATCTGAAAAATGTGTCTTCACAGGATACCCTAAGGAAACTATTGGGTATACCTTCTACCTCAGATCCGAGGGCAAGATATTTGTTACCAAGAATGGATCCTTTCTAGAGAAAGAGTTTCTCTTGAAAGAAGTAAGTGGGAGGAAAGTAAAACTTGCTGAGGTACCCCCTCTTGAGCTAGAGAGTAGCGCAGCACAGGAAAATGTTTCTGTGGTGCCTGCACCGACTAGAGAGGAAGTTAATGATGATGATCATGAAACTTCAGATCAAGTTGCTATTGAACTTCGTAGGTCCACGAGGACACGTTCTGCACCAAAGTGGTACGACATCCCTGTCCTAGCAATCATGTTGTTAGACAACGGTGAACCTTCGAACTATGAAGAAGCGATGGCGGGCCCGGATTCCAAAAAATGGCTTGAAGCCATGAAATCCGAGATAGGATCCATGTATGAAAACAAAGTATGGACTTTGGTGGACTTGCCCGATGATCGGCGAGCCTTAGAAAATAAGTGGATCCTTAAGAAGACTGACACGGATGGTAATGTGACTGTCGGGGTAATTGACTACGGGTATACCGAAAGACGGCAAGACGATATTTCAAGACACTGGGGCTAGCAAAGCCCCTCAGTCCGCCCAGGCAGCCCCCTATCCGACTGCCCGGGCCGACTCACCACTCGGCCTGCTGCGTGGAGTCAGCCGCTGCATCGACCCGACACCGATGAGACGGCTGTACCTGAGCACTGTTCATGTGTCACCCCAGCCATCATGTATAGTGTCACTTGTCCCCTGGCACTATTTATGAAGTGACCCAGGGGACAAGCTTGACATCCACCATACCCACACCCATGCCTACCTAGCTTAGGAAGTAAGCTAACCATGCCTATATAAGGCACACATCCATCTATCCACTACGTCACTCACTCACGCATGCATACATGCCCACGGGCACACGCCCATTTAGGCAGCCATATGCCATTCGGCCACTAGAGCTTGCATGCCCATCCGGGCGCCCGCATATATACGAGATCAGGTGCCCATAGCACTGATCTCAGATACAGCTCCAGGAGCACTCTGTACCAGATATACCACATATACTCAGACATGCAGGAGTAGGGATATTATTTCTCCGGAGAGCCCCGAACCTGGGTAAACTACCGCGTGATACTTGCATACCCGTCCCTGGATATTCCGGCAGCAGTCTTGTCCTCACATGAAGCCACCTTGTGGCATCTGTTGTCTTGCACCCCCCCGTGAGAATACCACGACAGTTGGCGCCCACCGGGGGCTTGCTCCTGCTGGTTTCGCAGTTCGGGCGGGACCATCTTCGTCTTCACCGCCGCGGCGTCGCGCCGTCTCTCCGATAGCAGTCGGGGGCTCGACATCGACATGCCCCCGGAATGGCCGCGAGGGGCGGCGCGTCCTCGCCGTCGGCCTCGCTTTCTTCACCACTAGCGCAACGCCGGCCGCACGTCCGCGCGCGCCCCGCGCGGGGCCTCGCTTCGGTTGGCCGTGTCCGTCCACGCGCCGCTCGCGTCTGCTTTCCTCCATGTTGCGCCGTGCTCCGGCCGACACACGCGTTCGCTCCTGCACATACCATCTATGCAAGCTAAGTAGATGCAAGTCATGCAATGGTCAAACCATAGCCAGATACTAGCGATACACAAGCCAGATAACGCTTGTACGCTGCCAATACACTTCTGAGACCCAAGCCAGACAATACACTAGCCATAATTTTTTCCCGGATGCAAGTCAGGCACTTCCCAAACATTCCCCATACACCGCCACGACTGTGACTACCTCAGCGCCACCGCCCAAACTGTGCCTGCCTGTTCGCCTCGCCATGGCTGCTACCTCTGCCTGCGCCTCGCGCCGTCACCAGCAGCTGCGCTTAAGCCAACTCCACCGCGCGACCCCATCCTGTCCGCCCCCATCCGTTTGTGGTAAACGGACAAACCAGGCGGCCCAGTGCACGGGCGCAAACGGACTTTTGACCGTTTTGTCTCCGCTTTTGAACCATCCGCGGCCCAAGTTTGCGCCGATTTTGGGGTGAAACGGACAGCGAGCGAATGGGCGGGACGCGCGCGCTTGTCCTCCCCTGGCCCGCCTGTCCGTGGGAGAAAGCAAAACCCCCCATGCCCCATTTGGCGCCATTTCCCCCAAACCCTCCCACGTTTCTCCTGCCGCCCCCTCCCTCCCCCCTCCATGGCCGACGCCCAGCCGAATTCCGGCAGCCTGGTCGTCGACCCGCCCGGAAAGGTGAAGAAGAAGGTGGCCAAGGTGCCAAGGAAGCAGCGGTCGGAGTGCACGCCGGAGGAGATCGCCAAGTTGGACGCGGAAGCGGAGAAGAGGAGGGGCCGGAGAGCGGTCGTCAAGGTCAATGCCGCCGCGACCAAGTTCGCCGCCGAGCGCGATGCGATGGAGGCCGCGCGGTGCAAGGCTGCGGTCGACGAGAAGGAGGACATCGTCAACAAAGCGCATGCCCTCCTCATGCTTGGCATGGGCCGTCCGGCCAGTTTCCCTGCAACGGCCGTCGGCCCGGCGAGCACAGGCTCGTCGGTTGCACGGCCTCTGCACTGCTAGTCGCCGATGTCGCGGACCACGCCCATGTCGCTCGGCTTTCCTCCGCCAAGGCACGACGACCGGACCCGTTTCTCGGGGTCGCCGGACATTGGCGTGATTGCGCCGTCTACACCGCACCCCTCGGTCGTCATCGACCTCAACGTCACGCCTGGGTCCAGCAGCGGCGGCCGGCCGTCCGTCGAGATGCAAAGAAAGCAAGCATAGGCACCGTTCACGGGCACCATGCTGTCCCCCCGCGTCTTGTTTGACGGAGTGCCAACACCAACGCCACCGGTCGACGACCCCTTCTACAACTAGTACATGGAGGGCGTGATCTTCGAGGGTGGGCAGGGCCGTGCCTACGACCCCGACGAGACCCAAAGTCAGGATGGCCGCGCCCAGTACGTCCCCGATGAAGAGGCCGACGACCGTGCTGACTACGACCATGGTGACTTGTGGCATGAAGACGATGACATCTATTGCGAAGGTGATGGTGATGAAGAAGAAGGCAATGACGTTGATATTAGTGGCGAGCCATTGTTCATCGACGAGCTCACCCAAAGAGCGGAAGCACGAAAGAGGAGGAAGAGCATTCGCATGGGTTCATATACACAAGATGAGGACAAGTTGATTTGCCAATGTTGGATGGAGATTAGCGAAGATCCGAGGATCAGCGCGCAACAAAAGGGCCTTGTTTTTTGGACGAGAGTCCACAAAACATTCCATGAAAGGAATATGTTTGAGCCCTACCAAATTACAAGCAACCATGGCATCACCTCGATTCAAAAGAGGTGGTTGTTCATCCAACAAGAGTGCAACAAGTATTGCGCCGCATTTGAGAGCGTTGAAGCATGACCCGTGAGTGATCTCGGTGTTGGGGACATGGTATGCTCTCCTCATCCTAGTCCTTTCCTTGCTGCGGCCATGAGACTTCGGCCTTGTATATGTTTGCATGTTCAATTGTTGTTGATCATGTGGTGTAGGCATTTCAATCTTTGGAGGCATTCAAGCCCGGCACAATGACAAGCCATTCACTCTTACGCATTGTTGGACGATCATCAACAATTGCCCTAAGTTCAAGGACCAATACCGTGAACTTCAAAGGAAGAGAGGCATGAAGACGACCAAGTTTGCCGGAGGTGGATATGGCGAGGCGTTGAAGAGGCCGAGGGGCAAGACCAACTCCAAGGTTGACGACATACGTGATGCCTCATCCATGGCATTCCATGACACTTTGCATGGCATGATGTCCCAAAAGGATGTGAGGGACGAGATGAAGCGGCAAAGCAAGGACGAACAAATGAAGCAATACCTAGACCTTCAAAGAAAGAAGCTTGAGATGGAGGAGGCGGCCAAGAGGAGGAAGATCGACATGGAGGAGGCGGCCCGACAAAGGCAGCTCCACATCGAGGCCGATAATGTCAAGGCCAGGCAGAGGCAGCTCGACATCGAGGCCACCAATGCCGCCACCAAAGTGAAGGATGTGGCCCTTGCGATCATGAGCATGGACTTGTCCAAGATGAGCGAGAAGACGAGGGCCTGGTTCGAGGCGAGGCAGAAGGAGATGCTCGACGCCGACAGTCTGAACTAGGTCGTCCGATCGGCAGTGGCCGTTCTTTTTGGAGGCTGGCATGGATGCCGCCCGCCCGCCCGCTGGGCCGCTGGCTGTGTGCCGGCGAGAAAAACATTCATTTTGGAGGCCGGCTATGTTGCCGGCCGCTGGCTGTGTTGCCGGCGAGGACAACTATTAATTTTGGAGGCTGGCTGTGTTGCCGACCACTGGCTGATGCCGGCGATGGACGTGTAGGCCGCTGGCTTTGTTGCCGGCGTGATGAACTGGGCCGCTGGCGTGATGAACTAGGGCTTGGCATTGAAACATTGCTCTTTTTTTTAAATAGACGTAGACAGGATGGGGCAAACGGATGCGGCCGCGCGCTGGGCGCACGACCACCGCATCCCACGACATGCCCGGACACGACTCTATTGCCCTACCCAAACGGACAGAATCCGGACAAAACGGACTTCCCTTTGGGGTCGCGCGGTGGACTTGGCCAAAGGCCCGCGCAGGAGTCCCGCTACGGCTTCCTGCGCGCCCGTGCGTGCGTAGCGCCGCGCCTGGCTCCCGCGGCACAGTGCGTCCGCACGTCCGCGTGGCCCCCTGCGGCTCTCGTCTGCGGCCGCGCCCACCAACGCACGCGTCCGCCTGCTCTTCCTCGTCCTCGCGCACTCCGTTCGCATTGCCTTCTCCGTCGGGTCACTGGCCGCCCCTCGGCCGCGCTCGGTCCCGGTGCCCCCAGCCTGCCGCGTCTGCTCCGCGCCGCTCGACGCCATCTACGCCCGTCGCACCGGGTCCAGCCGCGTCCGCTGGCCGGGTGCGGACGAGGACAGCAGGCGGCCGGGCTGGCTGATCGGCTCCTCTGCTCCCTTGCAGCTTCACCCGAGCAACGTCTCCACGAACGCGTCCCGCGCGACCGGCCTACTCCTCCTCGCACAGCGCCGGGTTCCTTGTCCCTCCGGCTCCGGCTGCTCGCCTCAACTGGCCGATTCCTGCATCCCGGCCGTGCCCCGCCGGCTCCTCCCCGCGCGCGCTCACAGCCGGCCGCGCCGGCTCCGGGTGGTCGCCTCATGCCACCAGGCTCCTCCGCCTACCATCGGCTGCTGCTCCTCCTGCGAGCCCCGCCTCGGGCCGGCTCCCCATTGCCGCGCCAGGTCCTCCACGCCACCTCGCCGTGCCGGCTACGGCCCCGAGCGCCGCGGATCCCGTCGCCGGCTCTGCACCAGGCCGCGCCCGCGATGCGCCGGCCCCGGGTGGCTTGCCCCTCAGTCCGGCTGCCCCAGCGCCAGATCCGGCGGCCCCGCTCGTGGCCGCCTGCTGCTGCGTCCCCTTGCTCTCTCCCGCAGGCGGCAGGCCGGCTGGTTAAAGAAAACAGGCCGGCTAGAAGAAAGAAAAGTCAGCGGCTGAAGAAGGAAAGAAAAAGGGTCGGTTGCCCGCTGTGGCCGACTGCTCGTGCAAAGGAAAAGAGGTCCGACTGACCAAGTCAACAGCCGGCTGCAAAAAAAGGAAAGAAAGAGGTCGGCTGGGGCAAAGAGAAGAAAAGAAAAAAAAGTCCGTCTGTCCGTCCGCCTGCTTCGCCACTCGGACGGCTAGACGCGACCCGACCTGCCTGCCCGCTTCAACGTCTGGCCGGCAAGAGCACCGGCTCGGCCATGTCTCGCTCGCCGCCTAGCCGGTCAAGCCCGACCGGCTGGACCCTCCTCGAGCGCCCAGAGGCTCGGGAGTTACACCCAGCAGGTGCGCTGACGCGCCCCCGCGAAGAAAGAAGACAAAGTAGTTGCTGGGAGATCCGGCCCAACTGCTCGGCAGTCGGCCCAAATCTCGGGGGCTACACCCAGCGGGTGCGCTGACGCACCCCCGTGAGAAAGAAGACAAAGTAGTCGCCGGGCAGTCGACCCAAATCTCGGGGGCTACACCCAGCGGGTGCGCTGACGCGCCCTTGCGAAGAACAAGACAAAGTAGTCGCTGGGAGATCTGGCCCGACTGCTCAGCTGTCGGCCCGAATCTCGGGGGCTACACCCAGCGGGTGCGCTGACGCGCCCCTGCGCAGAAGAAGACAAAGTAGTCGTCGGGAGATTCGGCCCGACTGCTCAGTAGTCTGCCCGAATCTCGGGGGCTACACCAAGCGGGTGCGCTGACGCGCCCCCGCGAGGAAGAAGACAAAGTAGTTGCTGGGAGATCCGGCCCGACTGCTCAGCAGTCGGCCCGAATCTCGGGGGCTACACCCAGTGGGTGCGCTGGCGCGCCCCCACGGAAGATTCCAAGAAACAAAAACAAGAGACAAGAGAAGAGTTTTGTCCGGCTACAGGCAGCCGGCAGAAGAGAAAAAGAAGAAAAAGGGCACTGCAAGACGCCTCTGCGCCTGGCCAGTAGAGCCTGACCGGCCGGGACCCTCTTGGAGCACCAGGAGGCTCGAAGGCTACACCCAGCGGGTGCGTCGGCACGCTCAGCAAGCGTTGAGCCGTGCCGGCTGTCTTCGCGAACTCCGCCTCGCCTATACGAAAATCAATTGGGGAAACCCCCCTCCTCGCTCGAAGGCTTGGAGGCTACACCCAGCGGGTGCGCTTGCGCGCCCCCGCCGGCAGCAAGCCGAGCTGGCTGCGGTCCGCAGCCGACCGTCATCGACATCTTCTATATCAACACCCGGTAAAAAACCTCCGCCCAACTTTGCCAAGTTGCCCGGAGGCTCGGGGGCTACTGTTGGGGTAATTGACTACAGGTACCCCGAAGATGGCAAGACGGTATTTCAAGACATCGGGGCTAGCAAAGCCCCTCAATCCGACTGCTCAGGCCGCCCAGGCGCCCACCTATCCAACTGCCCGGGCCGACTCGCCACCCGGCCTGCTGCGTGGAGTCAGCCGCTGCATCGACCCGACACCGAGGAGACGGCTGTACCTGAGCACTGCTCATGTGTCACCCCAGCCATCATGTATAGTGTCACTTGTCCCCTGGCACTATTTATGAAGTGACCCAGGGGACAAGCTTGACATCCACCATGTCCACACCCATGCCTACCTAGCTTAGGAAATAAGCTAGCCATGCCTATATAAGGCACACATCCATCCATCCACTACGGCACTCACTCACGCATGCATACATGCCCACGGGCACACGCCCATTTAGGCAGCCATATGCCATTCGGCCACTAGAGCTTGCATGCCCATCTGGCCGCCCGCATATATACGAGATCAGGTGCCCATAGCACTGATCTCAGATACAGCTCTAGGAGCACTCTGTACCAGATATACCACATATGCTCAGACATGCAAGAGTAGGGGTATTATCTCTCCGGAGAGCCCCGAACCTGGGTAAACTACCACGTGATACTCGCATACCCGTCCTTGGATATTCCGGCAGCAGTCTTGCCCTCACACGAAGCCACCTTGTGGCATCTGTCGTCTTGCACCCCCCCGTGAGAATACCACGACAGTGACCGTCTATAAGGCTCGGCTTGTCACTAAGGGTTATCGACAAGTTCAAGGAGTTGACTACGATGAGACTTTCTCACCCGTAGCAAAGTTGAAGTCCGTGTGAATTATGTTAGCAATTGCCGCATTCTATAATTATGAGATCTGGCAAATGGATGTCAAAACGGCATTCCTTAACGGTTTCCTTAAGGAAGAATTGTATATGATGCAACCGGAAGTTTTTGTCGATCCTATGAATGCTGACAAGGTATGCAAGCTCCAGCGCTCCACCTATGGGCTGGTGCAAGCATCTCGGAGTTGGAACATTCGCTTTGATGAAATGATCAAAGTGTTTGGGTTTATACAGATTTATGGAGAAGCCTGTATTTACAAGAAAGTGAGAGGGAGCTCTGTAGCATTTCTCATATTATATGTGGATGACATACTGTTGATTGGAAATGATATAGAACTTTTGGAAAGCATAAAGGCCTACTAGAATGAGTGTTTTTCAATGAAGGACCTTGGAGAAGCTGCTTACATATTAGGCATCAAGATCTGTAGAGATAGATCGAGACGCCTCATTGGTCTTTCACAAAGCACATACCTTGACAAGATATTGAAGAAGTTCAATATGGATCAGTCCAAGAAGGGGTTCTTGCCTGTAATGCAAGATGTGAGATTGAGCGCAACTCAACGCCCGACCTCGACAGAAGAAAGAGAAAAGATGAGTGTCAGCCCCTATGGCTCAGCCATAGGCTCTATTATGTATGCCATGTTGTGTACCAGACCTGATGTGAACCTTGCCATAAGTTTGGTAGGGAGGTACCAAAGTGATCCCGGTATAGAACACTGGACAGCGGTCAAGAATATCCTGAAGTACCAAAGTGATCCTGGTATGGAACCCAAATAGACCATTCAATGTACTCATAAGGAGAACCAAAAAATTTAGCATAAACATGCCCATCACAAGCACGGCATAACACATAAGAAGGGTTAAAGTCACCGGCTTTGTTTGAAGGGGTGGCATTGCCCTTCTTCACACCACCACCCTTCTCATTGTTCTTCTTCTCCTTAGAAGCACCCTCTCCCTCCTTCACAAAAGTTTGCTTGAGAGGAGGAGGTCGTTTGGCCTTGTCATTCTTCTTCTTGTTCTTGGACTTGGGTCCAAACCCAATTCCCTCCTTGCCCACAACTTCCTTTTGATTGCTCAAAAGATCGTTGAGGTTCTTCTCACCTTGTATGCAAGACACAAGGCCTTTCTCAAGTTGCTCCTTCAACTTTGCATTCTCCTCCACAAGATGCACATGCTCACAACACGGGTTAGTAGCATTTGCATTATCAATTAAAACCATATGAGGAAAAGTGGCTTTTTCCTTAGTTAGCTTAACTTGGAGTTGATCATGAGACTCTTTGAGGTTAGCATGAGCACCCTTCAAGGCCTTGTGAGCCTTGTCGAGTATATCAAACTCCTCCTTGAGTCTAGCAAGATCAAACCGAAGTTTGGCCTTCTCGGGATTGAGCACACGAGATACAACAAGAGCATGATCAAGATCTTTCTTTAGTTTAGGATGATCATCGTTGTGTGACTCCTCAAAAGCCAAACGATGACCACGCTCTTCCTCAAGGGTATTAGAGAGATCCGATATCTCATCGGCATAGTCATGACTATGCCCCTCCATCTTAGAGATGGTTTCTTCGTGAGCGTCGATCATGTCAATGGCTTCACCAAGTTGTTCCAAGAGAGCAACAAAGTGCTTCTTGGATTTACCCTTGAGCTTACTCACAAAAGACTCAAATTCATTTTCTTCCTCATTAGACCCCTCACTTTCATCAATGCAATCCGTCAAAGAGGGATTAGTAGTGATGGTGGTTTTGATGTTGGGGGTTACCTTGTTGGTGGCTTTGGCCATGAGGCACTTGGCGGTGATGTTCTCGTTAGGTGAGTCGAAGAGGGACATCCGTGGAGTTGTTGCAATGGCAACGGAGGCCATGGCAACCGTCTCACCGTCTTCATCATCGTCATCATCCTCATTGTACTCTTCTTGTACCACCAACCCCTTGTTGGAAATATGCCCTAAAGGCAATAATAAAATTGTTATTATTATATTTCCTTGTTCATGATAATTGTATATTGTTCATGCTATAATTGTTTTAACCGGAAACCGTAATGCATGTGTGAATACATAGACCACAACATGTCCCTAGTGAGCCTCTATTTGACTAGCTCGTTGATCAATAGATGGTTGTGGTTTCCTGACCATGGACATTGGATGTCGTTGATAGCGGGATCACATCATTAGGAGAATGATGTGATGGACAAGACCCAATCCTAAGCATAACACAAGATCATGTAGTTCGTTTGCTAGAGCTTTTCTAATGTCAAGTATCATTTCCTGAGACCATGAAATTGTGCAACTCCCGGATACCGTAGGAATGCTTTTGGTGTATCAAACGTCACAACGTAACTAGGTGGCTATAAAGGTGCACTACAGGTATCTCTGAAAGTGTCTGTTGGGTTGGCACGAATCGAGACTGGGATTTTTCACTCCATATGACGGAGAGGTATCTCTGGGCCCACTCGGTAATGCATCATCATAATGAGCTCAATGTGACTAAGGAGTCGTCCATGGGATCATGCGTTACGGAACAAGTAAAGAGACTTGCCGGTAACGAGATATGAATGAGGTATGGGGATACCGATGATCAAATCTAGGGCAAGTAACATACTGATGGACAAAGGGAATTGTATACAGGGTTGATTGAATCCCCGACATTGTGGTTTATCTGATGAGATCATCATTTAACATGTGGGAGCCAATATGGGTATCCAGATCCCGCTATTGGTTATTGGCCAGAGAGGTATCTCGGTCATGTCTGCATGGTTTCCGAACCCGTAGGGTCTACACACTTAAGGTTCGGTGACGCTAGAGTTGTAATGGGAATTGTATGTGGTTACCGAAAGTGGTCCGGAGTCTTGGATGAAATCCTGGACATCACGAGGAGTTCTGGAATGGTCCGGAGGTAAAGATTTATATATGGGAAGTCCTATTTTGGCCACCGGGAAATGTTCGGGATTTTTTGGTATTATACCAAGAAGGTTCTAGAAGGTTTTGGAGTGGGGCCCACCTGCATGGGGGACCCAGATGAACGTGGGTAGTGGGGGCAAGGCCCCACACCCCTGGTCAAGGTGCACCAAGATCCCCCCTTAGAAGGAATAAGATCATATCCCGAAGGGATAAGATCAAGATCCCTAAAAAAGGGGGATAATAATCGGTGGGGAAGGGAAATGATGGGATTTCTTTCCTCCCACCTTTGCCAACGCACCAATGGACTTGGAGGGCAAGAAACCAGCCCCCTCCACCCCTATATATAGTGGGGAGGTGCATGGGAACTACACCCCCTTCCCCCTGGCACAGCCCTCCCCCTCCAACTCCTCCTCCTGCGTAGTGCTTTGCGAAGCTCTGCCGGAGAACCATGAGCTCCGCCGCCACCACGCCGTCGTGCTGCCGGAGTTCTCCCTCAACTTATCCTCTCCCCTTGCTGGATCAAGAAGGAGGAGACGTCCTCGGGCTGTATGTGTTTTGAACGCGGAGGCGCCGTCCGTTTGGCGCTTGGATCGGATCTTCCGCGATTTGAATCGTCACGAGTACGACTCCATCAACAGGGTTCTTGTAATGCTTCCGCTTAGCGATCTTCAAGGGTATGAAGATGCACTCCCTCTCTCTCGTTGCTAGTATCTCCTAGATTGATCTTGGTGACACGTAGGATTTTTTTTGAATTATTACTACGTTCCCCAACACCCCTTGGGAGGAGTCTTCTTGGTGAAGTTGTTTTTGTTGGGGAAGGACTTGGCCTTGTCTTTTCGGATGAGCTTGCCACCATTGTCTTCCCTCTTCTCATATGGGCACTCCGCAACAAAGTGGCTCACATTGCCACAATTATAGCATGTCCTCACATGTTGCTTGCCCTTGGCGCCACTTGAGTTGTTCTTGTTGAAGTTGGGCCTTGAGTTCTTCTTGCTCCAAAATTGCCTTGAAGCGAGAGCCATGTGCTCATGATAAGCATATTTTGTATCTTCGGGGTTACTCTCCTCTTCTTCCTCTTCATCCTCTTCTTCCACACCAGCCTTGGCCTTCAAGGCAAGGTTGGGATTCTTTGCTCGTTGAGAATGCAACACCACATTGTTGGCGGTCTTTTCCAAGATCCTCATTGCCACAAACTCATCCAACACTTCACTTGAGGACAAGGTGTGGAAGCCTTTGATGGATGACTGAGGACATGGCCTTATGGTAAGTCATCATGGCCTTGAGAAACTTGTGCTTGATCCAATTGTCATCTGTATCCTTGCACCCATGATCTTGGAGTGAGACCGCGAGAGTGGTTAATCTCCGGTAAAGCTCACGAGGTTCTTCATCTTCATTCATTGCAAACTCACCGGCTTCATGTTGCACCACTTCATAGTTGGAGCGTTGAATGCTTCGCTTCCCTTGTAAATGGAAACAACAAGTTGCCATGCTTCCTTGGCCACGGTGAAAGGTCGGAGATGCGCAATATCTTCGGATGGAATTGCATCTTAGATGATGAAGAGAGCGGACTCGTTGAATTGATTATCCGCGGCTTCTCTAGGGGTGAAGTTGCTTGGGTCATGCGAGTAGAAACCTTGCTCAATGATTCTCCAAAGATTAGTATTGCTATGATTTAAATGACATTTAAAGCGATAGACTCAAGAGGCAAAATCCTCATCTTTCACAAACTTAGGAGGAGGACCAACATGATTCAAATGAGTGGAGGGAACCGGTTCTCCATAAGTAAGTGGAGGTTCAACATGGGCAAAGATGCCATTTCCACTTCTACCACTAGATAAAGGAACTTTGTCACTAGTAGCTTCCCCCTTGTCGGAGTTAGTTTCCTTCACCTTGTTAGCGGGATCACCCACTTTCATTGGTGCGGTGGATAATTTAAGGCCTTCTAAAAACTTGTTGAACATGCCTTCAACCTCTGTCGTCATGGAGGTTTTCAATGTGTCCAAAGCCGCATTGAATTCCTCACGAGAGACCGAGGATCCCCCATCGGCCGTAGACGAGGACGGAATCACACCGGGGTGCTCCTCCCCACCGTCTACGATGTCAACCATACTTTTCGGACGACAAAGTCCTTAATAAAGAGACGAGACTCTGATACCAATTGAAAGGATCGATATAGTTGACTAGGGGGGGGGGGTGAATACACAACTAACAATTTTTAGCTTTTCTTTACCAATTTAAACTTTGCATCAAAGTAGGTTTTCTAGATATGCAACTAGGTGAGCAACCTATATGATGCAACAACAACAAGCACACAAGCAAGCAAGGGATACAACACACTATAAGCTTGCACAAGTAAAGGTAAGAGATAACCAAGAGTGGAGCCATTGGAGACGAGGATGTATTACCGAAGTTCCTTCCCTTTGAGAGGAAGTACGTCTCCGTTGGAGCGGTGTGGAGGCACAATGCTCCCCAAGAAGCCACTAGGGCCACCGTATTCTCCTCGCGCCCTCACACAATGTGAGATGCCGTGATTCCACTATTGGTGCCCTTGGAGGCGGCGACCGAACCTTTACAAACAAGGTTGGGGCAATCTCCACAACTTAATTGGAGGCTCCCAACGACACCACGAAGCTTCACCACAATGGAATATGGCTCCGCGGTGACCTCAACTGTCTAGGGTGCTCAAACACCCAAGAGTAACAAGATCCGCAAGGGATTAGTGGGGGGAATCAAATTTCTCTTGGTGGAAGTGTAGATCGGGGCCTTCTCAACCAATCCCTAGAAAATCAACAAGTTTGATTGGCTAGGGAGAGAGATCGGGCGAAAATGGAGCTTTGAGCAACAATGGAGCTTGCGGAGGGAAGAGGTAGTCAACTTGGGGAAGAAGACCCCCTTATATAGTGAGAGGAAAGATCCAACCGTTACCCAGTTACTCAGCCCGCGACATGCGGTACTACCGCACACACTCATGATACTACCGCACAGGCATGCGGTACTACCGCTCGCGCGGTAGGGGCCAGATGAGGCCCTGTTGCACATGGCAACGAGCGGTAGAACCGCCAGAGCAGTACTACCGCAAGGCAGGGCTCATTCTAGGCTGGGAAGGCACAGACTAATAAAATTACATCCGTGGCTACTTCCGCTGAGTTTCGGTCTGTGCAAAAATCCGGCACGGTACTACAGCTCACAGGGAGCAGTACTACCACGTAGGGGGCGGAAGTAAAAAATTACTTCCGCCCCTACTTCGACGCACGCCACCATTCTAGGCCAGAGGCCACGGTACTACCGCATGCTAGGAGCGGTACTACCGCACTCGCGGTACTACCGCTGCCATGGGCGGTACTTTCGTGGGCAGCTATGTTACTACTGCTGCCTTGAGCAGTACTACCGCACGCCACAGAACAGTAGCACTAGGAAGCCTTCATCTTCGCAATGACAAGGGAAACAACTGGTGCTCCAAAGAAGCGAAGGAAAGGTGGTGCAAAGGAACAGATGTGTATGTGTTGATTCCACCCTAACCTTTCCGAAGTGGACCCCCTCTTAATAGTACGGCTTTCCTACGACTCAATTCCACCGAAAAGAAACATAGAGAAATGTCGTCTTCGATAGGCTCTGAGGGGCACCGAATCGTCTTGTGCCTAGACATGAGATATCTGAAATGCTCAATGCACATGATTAGTCTGCAAATGCATTTTCATCAATCACCAAAACCACTTAGGGAGGAATATGCCCTCACAACACGGAGGCCACAAGCGCAGGCTGTAGCACATCCACCTTTTCCAAGCATGCCAACCCACCAAAGCGCCGCCTCTGCCATCAACCTCGTCGACGAGGAAAACGAGCAGGCGCCACGGCCCGTCGAGGCCGAGGCGCTCCCCCGCAACACAATGGACGACGCCGTGATGCGCGTCATCGCCAGGGTTGAGCAGACCTTTGGCGCATGGCGCTTGTGCACCGCGGATCAAGATAGGCATGTCAGCGCCGACAGGCTACAGCTCGCCGCACAACATGATCGATGGCACGCCGCAGAGCAAGCTATGCGCGTCCACGCCGATAGGCTGCGGTTCGCCACACGGCGAGACCGTTGGAGCACCGCAGAGCGAGATGCGCGGCGTGCCGCATAGCAAGAGAGGATGCATCGGCGCTTGCCTGCTGTCGACACTGCATCGCAGCTAGGTACACGTCCCGTCAGTACCCCCATTCCTCTCCAGGAGGGGGCAGGGGCCCTCAGCGCCGTACTTGCACCAGAGGCCGGACGCGTCGTACTTGCACCGGACGCCCGCCGCGCTGTTCGCATGGGTCGCGCCGTCGCTTTGTCCGTGGCCCGCTGGATGCCAACGCGCTGGTCCTTAGGCTCGACCGCCTCCTTCGCCCAGGTGTCCACCTGGGCGCAGTAGAGGAACACGGCCGTCGCATCCTCGAGCTGGTGATCTCCGATGAAATAGCCAACTTGGATCTCGAGATCGCGCTCCAGATGTACCGCGAGCGTGTCGACCGCTTGGACGAACGCCTGCACGAGTTCAGGCAGAGCCAAGAGCTACCATACGCAAGGGCTGCTGGTTATGGTCTCATGGACGCGTTTTATTTTGTTGAGTCGTTTCGACGTGGATAGCTATTTATTCACAACAATCATAGTATTGCTCTGTTTATTCCTCTTTTTCAATGTGTGTACTCTATTTTCCGTTCTTATATGTTCTGTTTCAATGTGTGTATATACGCTTTCCATTCTGTATATGTGGATGATAACAGCTAGATTCAAATTAGTATACAAAAAACAGATAGAAAATGGAATTCATAATATATATATTAATTGTTCATTAGTTCATCACAGAATATATATATATATAATATCATCACATATACATGATGATACTTAACTACTAGGTACAATGCATAAAATTGAAAACAAACGATACTAAAACTAATAATCCGCCAGTATTCCGGCAGCCCCTCGCCAGCAGCTCCCTAGTGCGCGGTGTCTTCCCAGTGCGGAGGCAGTACTCCGCCTCCTCCGCCTCGCAGCGCTTGACGTACCAATCTGCCTCTTGCTGGAGGACGCGCGCGAACGATCGTGCCATTTCGTTGGGCGCCCACCGGAGCTCCTCGTTGGTGGCACGCTGGAGCTTATTGGCCCACCTCTACACAGCGAGGAGGTGCCCAGCGCCTCTGACCTTCCTCGCAAAGTACCCATCTTCGTACACCTCCTCCGCAAGACGACGCGCCCGCCCCCAAAGCTCCACCGCCTCCTTTTTCCAGGCGGCATCACGGGCTTCACAGGCCGCCTGGTACATGGCTTCCTCCTCTGCCATCTCCTTCTTGAACGCCACTTGCCTGGCTTTCTCAGCCGGCGACAGCGACTTCCACAGACAAAGATTGTACTGGCCCCAAAACCAATCCAAAGTTGGGGGTCCGGCGCAACCTCATCCGGCGGCGCGTAGGGGTCCTCGTCGCTGCTATTCGAGTGAGCATCCTTGGGTGGCAGCGACTCCTCGTCGGCGCGTGGGCAGACCGGCGGAGCCATGGTAGAGATTTGAGAGAGAGAGAGATAGGGCGAGCGAGGGGAGGATGTAGATGAGAATGCAGGCGGGACGACATGAGCAAGGTAGTATTTATTGGCGACCGCAATCTAGATCGACGGGAACAGTACACACGCCAGTCGCCAGAATTTACGAGTACTGTAGTTTTAATTACACACGATTCCCGCAGCAAAATCCATGTGTGAACATAATAGCTGACGGTTTCCAATACAGAACCGTGTCTGATTAATGATCCCCGCTACTCACCTACCAAACCTCGAGCCGCGAGATAGAGTGCCAATCGTGTGGGGCTGGCTGTCTTGCTAGATCTTTACATTTTCTTTTTTGAACACCAGATATTTACATCATCTGATGATTTTTTACTCGCACTCAAGTACACAAAAATATGATTTTTCAAACCGTCATGGTTAGCCATTGCATGTAGATTTAGTTCAAATTTGAATTACGGTCATTAAATGGCTAGAAAAACAATTAAATGTCTTTAAAAGGTCAAATGACCTGTGAAAATTTCCAAATTTTCACATGACAGTTGTATTAGTGCACGTTAAACATAAAAAAAATTGAAGGCCATAAGAGGAAGCTATCTCCCGTTCATCATCAAACATGCATTGTTCCCTCTCGGAACCACGAACCTTCTAGTGATTTGCTCCGGTTTGTGAAGGGTGTGTGTCCAAACTATTGTCAAACAGGCCAATTTTTTTACCACATCATCTTGGTGGAATGACATTACATCAAGCAAGGTTTCATGTTTTTCTGATCATTTTTTATTTTTTGGAATTAAAATGCCATGGCACTCCATGCATGTGCCCATGCCGTGAGACCAATATGTTTGAAAATTCCTTCTATTTTACTACACATGGAATTAACTCGCACACAAGTACACAAATATGATTTTTCAAACCGTTATGGTTAGCCGTTGCATGTAGATGTAGTTCAAATTTGAATGGTCATTAAATGGCTATAAAATCACTTAAATGTCTTTAAAAGGTCAAATGACCGCTAGAATTTTCCACATTTTCATAGTACAGTTGTAGTAGTGCACGTTTAACATAGAAAACATTTGAAGGCCGTAAGAGGAAGCTGTCTCCTGTTTGTCATCAAACATGCATGGTTCCCTCTCGGAACCATAAGCCTTCTAGTGAGTTGCTCCGGTTTGTGAGGGGTGTGTGTTCAAACTTTCGTCACACATGCCAATTTTTTTACCACGTCATCTTGGTGGCATGACATTACATTAAGCAAGGTTTCACGTTTTTCTGATCATTTTTTAATTTTTTGGAATTAAAATGGCATGGCACTCCATGCATACATATGCATGTGTCCATGTCGTGAGACCAATATGTTTAAAAATTCCTTCTAATTTACTGCACATGGAATTAGCTCGCACACAAGTACACAAATATGATTTTCAAACCGTTATGGTTAGGCGTTGCATTTAGATGTAGTTCAAATTTGAATTACGGTCATTAAATGGCTAGAAAATCACTTAAATGTCTTTAAAAGGTCAAATGACCCCTAGAAGTTTCCAAATTTTCACATTACAGTTGTAGTAGTGCACGTTAAACATAGAAAGAAATTGAAGGCCATAAGAGGAAGCTATGTCCTGTTCGTCATCAAACATGCATTGTTCCCTCTCGGAACCATGAGCTTTCTAGTGAGTTGTTCCCGTTTGTGAGGGGTGTGTGTCCAAACTTTCGTCAAACATGCCAATTTTTTTGCCACATCATCTTGGTGGCATGACATTACATCAAGCAAGGTTTCATGTGTTTCTGATCATTTTTTAATTTTTTGGAATTAAAATGCCATGGCACTCCATGCATACATATGCATGTGTCCATGTCGTGAGACAAAGATGTTTGAAAATTCCTTCTAATTTACTGCACATGGAATTAACTCACACACAAGTACACAAATATGATTTTTCAAATCGTTATGGTTAGGCGTTGCATGTAGATGTAGTTCAAATTTGAATTACGGTCATTAAACGCCTAGAAAATCACTTAAATGTCTTTAAAAGGTCAAATGACCGCTAGAATTTTCCACATTTTCACAGTACAGTTGTAGTGGTGCACGTTAAACATAGAAAAGAATTTGAAGGCCGTAAGAGGAAGCTATCTCCTCTTCGTCATCAAACATGCGTTGTTCCTTCTCGGAACCATGAGCCTTCTAGTGAGTTGCTCCGTTTTGTGAGTGGTGTGTGTCCAAACTTTCGTCACACATGCCAATTTTTTATCACATCATCTTGGTGGCATGACATTACATTAAGCAAGGTTTCGTGTTTTTCTGATCGTTTTTTAATTTTTTGGAATTAAAATGCCATGGCACTCCATGCATACATATGCATGTGTCCATGTCGTGAGACCAATATGTTTGAAAATTCCTTCTAATTTACTGCACATGGAATTAACTCGCACACAAATACACAAATATGATTTTTCAAACCATTATGGTTAGGCGTTGCCTATAGATGTACTTCAAATTTGAATTACGGTCATTAAATGGCTAGAAAATAACTTAAATGTCTTTAAAAGTTCAAATGACCCCTAGAATTTTGCTAATTTTCACATTACAGTTGCAGTAGTGCACGTTAAACGTAAAAAAAATTGAAGGCCGTAAGAGGAAGCTATGTCCTATTCGTCATGAAACATGCACTGTTCCCTCTCAGAACCATGAGCCTTCTAGTGAGTTGCTCCTGTTTGTGAGGGGTGTGTGTCCAAACTTTCGTCAAACATGCCAATTTTTTTACCATATCATCTTTGTGGCATGACATTACATCAGGCAAGGCTTCTTGTGTCTCTGATCATTTTTTGATTTTTTGGAATTAAAATGCCAGGGCACTCCATGCATACATATGCATGTGTCCATGTCGTGAGACCAATATGTTTGAAAATTCCTTCTAATTTAGTGCACGTGGAATTAACCCGCACACAAGTACACAAATATGATTTTTCAGTCCGTTATGTTTAGGCGTTGCATTTAGATGTAGTTCAAATTTGAATTACGGTCACTAAATGGCTAGAAAATCACTTAAATGTCTTTAAAAGGTCAAATGACCCCTAGAATTTTCCAAATTTTCACATTACAGTTGTAGTAGTGCATGTTAAACATAGAAAAAAAATTGAAGGCCATAAGAGGAAGCAATCTCCCGTTCGTCATCACACACGCATTGTTCCCTCTCGGAACCACGAGCTTTCTAGTGACTTGCTCCGGTTTGTGAGGGGTGTGTGGCCAAACATTCGTCAAACATGCCATATTTTTACCACATCATCTTGGTGGCATGACATTACATCAAGCAAGGTTTCATGTGTTTCTGATCATTTTTTAATTTTTTGGAATTAAAATGCCATGGCACTCCATGCATATATATGCATTTGTCCATGTCGTGAGACCAATATGTTTGAAAATTCCTTCTAATTTACTGCACATGGAATTAACTCGCACACAAGTACACAAATATGATTTTTCAAATCGTTATGGTTAGGCGTTGCATGTAGATGTAGTTCAAATTCGAATTACGGTCATTAAATAGCTAGAAAATGACTTAAATGTCTTTAAAAGGTCAAATGACCACTAGAATTTGCCGATTTTTTCACATTATAGTTGTAGTAGTGCACGTTTAACGTAGAAAAAAATGATGCCCATAAGTGGAAGCTATCTCCCGTTCGTCATCAAACATGCATTGTTCCCTCTCGGAACCACGAGCCTTCTAGTGACTTGCTCCGGTTTGTGAGGGGTGTGTGTCCAAACTTTCGTCAAACATGCCAATTTTTTACCACATCATCTTGGTTGCATGACATTACATCAAGCAAGGTTCCATGTGTTTCTGATATTTTTTTGATTTTTCTTGGTATTAAAATGCCAGAGCAGTCCATCCATACATATGCATGTGTCCATGTCGTGAGACAAATATGTTTGAAAATTCCGTCTAATTTACTGCATATGGAATTAACTCGCACACAAGTATACAAATATGATTTTTCAAACCGTTATGGTTAGCCGTTGCTTGTAGATGTAGTTCAAATTTGAACGGTCATTAAATGGCTAGAAAATCACTTAAACGACTTCAAAAGGTCAAATGACCACTAGAATTTTCTACATTTTCACAGTACAGTTGTAGTAGTGCATGTTAAACATAGAAAAAATTGAAGGCCGTAAGAGGAAGCTATCTCCTCTTCGTCATCAAACATGCATTGTTCCCTCTCGGAACCACGAGGCTTCTAGTGAGTTGCTCCGGTTTGTGAGGGGTGTGTGTCCAAACTTTCGTCACACATGCCAATTTCTTGCCACATCATCCTGGTGGCATGACATTACATTAAGCAAGGTTTCACGTTTTTCTGATCATTTTTTAATTTTTTGGAATTAAAATGCCATGGCACTCCATGCATATATATGCATGTGTCCATGTCGTGAGACAAATATGTTTGAAAATTCCTTCTAATTTACTGCACATGGAATTAACTCGCACACAAGTACACAAATATGATTTTTCAAACCGTTATGGTTAGGCGTTGCATGTAGATGTAGTTCAAATTTGAATTACGGTCATTAAATGGCTAGAAAATCACTTAAATGTCTTTAAAAGGTCAAATGACCAATAGAATTTTCCAAATTTTCACATTACAGTAGTAGTAGTGCACGTTAAACGTATAAAAAAATTGAAGGCCATAGGAGGAAGCTATCTCTAGTTCGTCATCAAACATGCATTGTTCCCTCTTGGAACCATGAGCCTTCTAGTGAGTTGCTCCCGTTTATGAGGGGTCTGTGTCCAAACTTTCGTCAGACATGCTTATTTTTTTACCACATCATCTTGGTGGCATGACATTACATCAAGCAAGGTTTCATGTGTTTCTGATCATTTTTTATTTTTTGGAATTAAAATGCCAATGCACTCCATCCATACATATGCATGTGTCCATGTCGTGAGACAAAGATGTTTGAAAATTCCTTCTAATGTATTGCACATGGAATTAACTCGAATACAAGTAAAAAATATTATTTTTTCAAATTGTTATGATTAGGCGTTGCATGTAGATGTAGTTCAAATTTGAATTACGGTCATTAAATGGCTAGAAAATAACTTAAATGTCTTTAAAAGGTCAAATGACCCCTGGAATTTTCCAAATTTTCACAATACAGTTGTAGTAGTGCAGGTTAAACATAGACAAAAATTGAAGGCCATAAGAGGAAGCTATCTCCCGTTCGTCACCAAACATGCATTGTTCCCTCTCGGAACCATGAGCCTTCTACTGAGTTGCTCCCGTTTGTGAGGGTTGTGTGTCCAAACTTTCGTCAAACATGCCAAGTTTTTTGCCACATCATCTTGGTGGCATGACATTACATCAAGCAAGGTTTCATGTGTTTCTGATCATTTTTTAATTTTTTGGAATTAAAATGCCATGGCACTCCATGCATACATATGCATGTGTCCATGTGGTGAGACAAAGATGTTTGAAAATTCCTTCTAATTTACTGCACATAGAATTAACTCGCACACAAGTACACGAATATGATTTTTCAAACCGTTATGGTTAGTCGTTGCATGTAGATGTAGTTCAAATTTGAATTACGTTCATTAAATGGCTAGAAAATCAATTAAATGTCTTTAAAAGGTCAATGACCCCTAGAATTTTCCTAATTTTCACATTACAGTTGTAGTAGTGCACGTTAAACGTAGAAAACATTTGAAGGCCGTAAGAGGAAGCTATCTCCCGTTCGTCATCAAACATGCATTGAACCCTCTCGGAACCATGAGCCTTCTAGTGAGTTGCTCCCGTTTGTGAGGGGTGTGTGTCCAAACTTTCGTCAAACATGCCATTTTTTTTACCACATCATCTTAGTGGCATGACATTACATCAAGCAAGGTTTCATGCGTTTCTGATCATTTTTTAATTTTTTGGAAATTAAATGCCATGGCACACCATGCATACATATGCATGTGTCCATGTCGTGAGACCAATATGTTTGAAAATTCCTTATTACTTACTGCACATGGAATTAACTCACACACAAGTACACAAATATGATTTTTCAAACCGTTATGGTTAGGCGTTGCATGTAGATGTAGTTCAAATTTGAATTACGGTCATTAAATGGCTAGAAAATCACTTAAATGTCTTTAAAAGGTCAAATGACCCCTAGAATTTTCCTAATTTTCATATTACAGTTGTAGTAGTGCACGTTAAACGTAGAAAAATTGAAGGCCATAAGGGGAAGCTATCTCCCGTTCGTCATCAAACATGCATTGTCCCCTCTCGGAACCACGAGCCTTCTAGTGACTTGCTCCGGTTTGTTAGGGGCGTGTGTCCAAACTTTCGTCAAACATGCAAAAAAAATTTACCACATCATCTTGGTGGCATGACATTACATCAAGCAAGGTTTCATGTGTTTCTGATCATTTTTCAATTTTTTGGAACTAAAATGCCATGGCACTCCATGCATACATATGCATGTGTCCATGTTATGAGACCAATATGTTTAAAGATTCCTTCTAATTTACTGCACATGGAATTAAGTCGCACTCAAGTACACAAATATGATTTTTCAAACCGTTATGGTTAGGCGTTGCATGTAGATGTAGTTCAAATTTGAATTACGGTCATTAAATGGCTAGAAAATCACTTAAATGTCTTTAAAAAAGTTAAATGACCCCTAGAATTTTTGAATTTTTCACATTACGGTTGTAGAAGTGGACATTAAACGTAGAAAAAAAATTCAAGGCCATAAGAGGAAGCTATCTCCCGTTCGTCATCAAACATACATTGTTCCCTCTCGGAACCACGAGCCTTCTAGTGACTTGCTCCGGTTTGTGAGGGGTGTGTGTCCAAACTTTCTTCAAACATGCCAATTTTTACCACATCATCTTTGTGGCATGAGATTACATCAAGCAAGGTTTCATGTGTTTCTGATATTTTTTAATTTTTTTGGAATTAAAATGCCATGTCACTCCATGCATACATATGCATGTGTCCATGTCGTGAGACAAATATGTTTCAAAATTCCATCTAATTTACTTCACATGGAATTAACTCGCACACAAGTACACAAATATGATTTTTAAAACCGTTATGGTTAGGCGTCGCATGTAGATGTAGTTCAAATTTGAATTACGGTCATTAAATGGCTAGAAAATCACTTAAATGTCTTTAAAAGGTCAAATGACCCCTAGAATATTGCAAATTTTCACATTACAGTTCTAGTAGTGCACGTTAAACATAGAAAAAAAATTGAAGGCCGTAAGACGAAGCTATCTCCCGATCGTCATCAAACATGCATTGTTCCCTCTCAGAACCACGAGCCTTCTAGTGAGTTGCTCTGGTTTGTGAGGGGTGTGTGTCTAAATTTTCGTCAAACATGCCAATTTTTTACCACATCATCTTGGTGGCATGACATTACATCAACCAGTGTTTCATATGTTTCTGATTTTTTTTTATTTTTTGGAATTAAAATGCCATGGCACTCCATGCATACAAATCCATGTGTCTATGTCGTGAGACAAATATGTTTGGAAATTCCTTCTAATTTACTACACATTGAATTAACTCGCACACAAGTACACAAATATGATTTTTCAAACCGTTATGGTTAGCCGTTGCATCTAAATGTAGTTCAAATTTGAATTACGGTCATTAAATGGCTAGAAAATCACTTAAATGTCTTCAAAAGGTCAAATGACCCTTGAAATTTTCCAAATTTTTACATGACAGTTGTATTAGTGCACGTTACACGTAGAAAAAATTTGAAGGCTGTAAGAGGAAGCTATCTCCCGTTCGTCATCAAACATGCGTTGTTCCCTCTCAGAACCACAAGCCTTCTAGTGAGTTGCTACGGTTTGTCAGGGGTGTGTGTCCAAACTTTCGTCACACATGCCAAAAATGTTACCACATCATCTTGGTGGCATGACATTACATCAACCAAGGTTTCATGTGTTTCTGATTCTTTTTAATTTTTTGGAATTTAAATGCCATGGCACTCCATGCTTAATTGTGCCATAGCCGTTAGACCAATATGTTTGAAAATTCCTTCCATTTTACTGCACATGGAATTAAATCGCACACAAGTACACATATATGACTTTTCAACCGTTATGGTGAACTGTTGCATGTACATGTAGTTCAAATTTCAATTACGGTCATTAAATGGCTAGAAAATCACTTAAATGTCTTAATAGGTCAAATGACCCCTGAAATTTTCCAAAATTTGACATGACAGTTGTATTAGTACTACAAAATTTCTCGTACATTTGAAACACCATCCGTTGTCACTTTACTCCAAATTCGTCTTTCACAGCTAATAAAAATTATCGACAACATCACACGCAGTTGTTTTCTAGGAACCTTTTGCGATGAAAATATCTGGGTCTATTTAAGTCTCCCTCCTTAAGCTTCGCCGGCTCGTCTGCTCCAGTGCTGGCAACCCCCGAATCCACGAATCCCGATCCCCATTCCTCCACCCCCTTCTTGCAAAGATGACGCTGTGGAAACGCTTTGTGAAGGCCTGTACGATGGCCGCGTCCCCGTCCCCCCGAGCACCGCCGCCTGCGCCGAGAGCACGACCGCCTCCGCCGGGAGTGCCGCCGCATCCACATTGAGCGCGGCCGCTTCCACTGAGAGGGCGTCTGCGGCAGCCGACAGGGCAGTTGGAGAAGCCGAGACGGCTGCAGTTGCTGCGGTGACGGCGGCTGCAAATGCCGAGAGCGCTCGAGCTGCCGTCCGTGCCGCCAATGTTGCCCTGGCCTGGGTCGAGGCCATCCACACCAAGATCGAGTATGCACATGCCAAGATATTCCAGGCCACCTCGGACTCCAGCATGCAACCCACGTCCGAAAAGGCGGCGGCGGCCATGGAGCACCTGCTGCCTCATGAGGTCGCCGAGCGGGAGCTAGAGATGTAGGAGGCGGCAAAGATCGAGGAGCGCCGGGAGGAGGAGTTGCGTGTGGCCGAGGTCGAGGTAGAGAAGAGTCTGTCCGTCGAGGAATCGGCGGTGGAGTACCAACGCAAGCTTTGGCGCAGCCACTACGACGAGTACTACAACATTGAGGGCGTCGACGAGGACGAGGACGCGGTTGACTTCAGCAGGGGGGATGTGGAGTCCACCAACGGCGGCATGTCGCCAGGACAAGTCATCGATGTCTCATCTCACACCAGTGATGCATAGGCCGGCGCGGCGGCGGATTTGTTAAAATTATGCATACTTAGGCTTTGTTTTTAATGCTGGTCTTTTGTTGGAGCAATGTTTAGGTCAATTGGCTCTGTTTAATTACTAAAATTGCTCGATTCAGTAAGTGTGGTATGTCTGCTGTACGCTCTTTTGTGTGCCCAAATTAGCAAGCGATGTTAAATTATGCAATGACGTAATCGGGGAAATTACCACCAAAATTTGAATTATCAAAGTCATCCCATGCGCGTAAAGCAGAAGAATCGTTTGCGATGCACACAATCATTCAAAGTGAATGGTCCAGCGGCACCGCGCGCAAAGTTTCCCTCCACATTTCCAAAATTTTGTCCTACCGCCAAAATATCAAACCCCACCCCATTTTCTCCCCGACCACAAGTCACATTTCCCCTATTTCCTCCTTCCTTCCTAAGCTATAGCCGCTTCCTCGCTCTCGCCGTCTCGCATCCTACCACCGGGGTAGCCATGGTCTTCTTCAAAGACCTCTCCAGCGATTCCTCCTCCGGCGACGACTCCTTCACCACCCGGGTATGCCTCTCTTCTCTCTCTCTCGGGCTATGACTTGGAATGCAGGATTTTTACCCGGCGGTCGATTTGAGTCATTTCTTCCTCTTGTAGCTCCCTAGGACCATGAGTGGCTACGAATGGAGCGGGGTGGCTAAAGATCTATCTTCTCGTTGTCACCATCAGTCTCCATGCGTGAAGCTAGTTGCGTTTGAATCTGTGGACAGTGGGAGGAAGTTTCTGGCATGTGCAGAAAAGGTTAGACCCTCTTTCGTTGTTACAAATCATTTGTTAGATGTGATTCAGACACTGTCACGGTCCCAACCCATTCATACCACACCTTCAACCAAGCGCATCCTAAGACAGTGCCACAGTTTGTACCTAGTATCTTAAATTGTTGCCATCTCATCAGCGGTGCAGCCAACTTTGGTCCACACATCCAAGCAGCCAAGCAGTAAAATACTAAATCTTTATGGCACGAAGGAACTGGGCATCAGAGCAACTACGTGCTCCGGAGTCCGGGTCCCTGATTTTTTTCCGTTGTATCGGCTCGCCCGTGCAGGGCACTGGTGCGAGATGTAGCAACAGTTGTCTTTACCCCAGTTTTGTCATACATAGTGGACGGCCTTAGTGCTAGTAGTTCTATGTTACTAAATTTGTGCATGCACACACCTGTTAGTATCAATTTGCTGTCATCCAAACACTGTCGCTATGTGATGTCTACTAGACAACCTTCTTCTTGTAGACGTTGTTGGGCCTCCAAGTGCAGAGGTTTGTAGGATAGTAGCAAATTTCCCTCAAGTGGATGACCTAACGTTTATCAATCAGTGGGAGGCGTAGGATGAAGATGGCCTCTCTCAGAAAACCCGGCAACCAAATAACAAAGAGTCTCTTGTGTCACGAACACACCCAATACAATGGTAAATTGTATAGGTGCACTAGTTCGACAAAGAGATGGTGATACAAGTGCAATATGGATGGTAGATATAGGTTTTTGTAATCTGAAAATATAAAAACAGCAAGGTAACTAATGATAAATGTGAGCACAAATGGTATTGCAATGCTTCGAAACAAGGCCTAGGGTTCATACTTTCACTAGTGCAAGTTCTCTCAACAATAATAGTATAATTGGATCATATAACAATCCCTCAACAATGCAACAAAGAGTCACTCCAAAGTCACTAATAGCGGAGAACAAACGAAGAGATTATTGTAGGGTACGGAACCACCTCAAAGTTATTCTTTCTGATTGATCTATTCAAGAGTCCGTAGTAAAATAACACGAAGCTATTCTTTCCGTTCGATCTATCCTAGAGTTCGTACTAGAATAACACCTTAAGACACAAATCAATCAAAACCCTAATGTCATCTAGATACTCCAATGTCACCACAAGTATCCACGGGTATGATTATACGATACGCATCACACAATCTCAGATTCATCTATTCAACCAACACAAAGAACTTCAAAGAGTGCCCCAAAGTTTCTACCGGAGAGTCAAGACGAAAACATGTGCCAACCCCTATGCATAAGTTCACAAGGTCACTGAACCCTCAGGTTGATCAACAAAACATACATCAAGTAGATCACGTGAATATCCCACTGTCACCACAGATAAGGACATGCAAGACATACAGCAAGTGTTCTCAAATCCTTAAAGACTCAATCTGATAAGATAACTTCAAAGGGAAAACTCAATCCATTACAAGAGAGTAGAGGGGGTGAAACATCATAAGATCCAACTATAATAGCAAAGCTCGCGATACATCAAGATCATGCCAAATCAAGAACACGAGAGAGAGATCAAGCACATAGCTACTGGTACATACCCTCAGCCCCGAGGGTGAACTACTCCCTCCTCGTCATGGAGAGCGCCGGGATGATGAAGATGGCCACCGGTGATGGATCCCCCCCTCCGGCAGGGTGCCGGAACAGGGTCCCGATTGGTTTTTGGTGGCTACAGAGGCTTGCGACGGTGGAACTCCTGATCTAGGTTTCTTTCTGGGGGTTACTGTATTTATAGGAATTTTTGGCGTCGGTCTCATGTCAGGGGGGGTCTCCGAGTCGTCCACGAGATAGGGGGTGCGCCCTCTACCCTCGTGGATGGCTCGGGACTCTTCTGGCCCAACTCTTTTACTCCGGAGGCTTCTTTTGGTCCACAAAAAATCATCAAAAATTGGCATGTCAATTGGACTCCGTTTGGTATTCCTTTTCTGTAAAACTCAAAAACAAGGAAAAAACAGAAACTGGCACTGGGCTCTAGGTTAATAGGTTAGTCCCAAAAATCATATAAAATAGCATATTAAAGCCCATTAAACATCCAAAACAGATAATATAATAGCAAGGAACAAGAAAAAATTATAGATACGTTGGAGACGTATCACTATGCCGTTGCAGTTATATTTACCTTCCACATAAAATGTTCAATTTGTTATTTATTGTGCATGAGTAAGAACTTGTAGCGTTGTTGTAGTTAATTATAGCTTTTGATGTTCCAGAATTTGGTTGTTGTCTCAGTAGCCATTAATTCATTTGCACATTGATCTTTTTGAGAAGATATGTCATAATTAACATGTTTCTTCAGTTTTTCAAAATAAGCATTGGTGTTTTTCTATGTTGCTATAAACCCATTTCCCCTAGAATTGTTACAGATCTAGTTTTAAATATTATAGGATGAACGAAAGTGTTCTTACTTGGAGTGGGTTGATCAAGAATGGCCATAGTTTTTGAAGATGTACCTAGCGAAGCTCTCGAGAATGTATGAGGGAGTGAACAGAGAAAGTGTTGTCAACGCTGAAGAATATTTGAAGACGCGGGATAAAAATAGGAAGGTGGGGAATGAGCTAAAAAATTTAAATCAGACTTTGCTAAGATGGTGTTGGCGAAGGAGGAGGCACTTTCCCAGTTGGCCAATGCAAAACAGGTTCTTACTGAACTGAAAGCAGAGGTGGATAAGACGGGCCTGGATGATCTCCATTAGGGAAATGAATATATTATTCTAATATTGTGCTTATGAAGTTGAACTAGCTATATGTTGTACTATGCTGTTTTCATGTAGCTATCGTACTATGATGTTATAATATATTTATGTGCCTGATATGAATTGGCAATTAGCTATTCGATTTGAAATGTGAATTTGCATAATACTGGAATTATTAATTGTAAACTAATAAACCTGCTAAATGTGTCATGGAACTTTGCAAACGGTTCTAGCAGTAAAAGTGCTTGTGATGGATAGCCCAATGCCACACTGTTTTCTTCATCAAATCGTGTGTGATGTAGTTGATAAAAGCAAACAGTTAACCAAGGCAGAGCGTGTGTGATAGTTACACCTTTCACACACGAGCCTACACATAAAACTGTGTGGGATGTACAAACGAACGAAAACGTTTTCCCTGGATTGACTGTGTGGGATGTACATAAGAACGAAAACGTTTTCCCTGGATTGACTGTGTGGGATGTACATAAGAACGGAAACGTATTCCTTGGATTGACTGTGTGTGATATACATACGAACGGAAACGTTTTCCATGGATTGACTGTGTGGGATGTACATAACAACGGAAACTATCCCTTGGATTGATTGTGTGTGATATACATACCTACGGAAATGTTTTTCTGGGATTCACCGTGTGGGATGTACATACCTACGGAAATGATTGGGTTTCGATGCCTCGCCCGATCGCACACGAGCTCATTGAGGGAGTCCCGGATTAAGGGGTCCTCGGGCATTCGGCCTGATATCTATGGGCCGGACTGATGGGCCGTGAAGATACGAAGACCGAAGACTATATTCGTGTCCGGATTGGACTTTCCTTGGCGTGGAAGGCAAGCTAGGCGACCAACTATGAAGATTCCTTCTTATGTAACCGACTCCATGTAACCCTAGATCTCTCCGGTGTCTATATAAACCGGAGAGCATAGTCCGGATAGGACACATTCATTACCATATATTCACATAGGCTAGACTTATAGGGTTTAGCCATTACGATCTCGTGGTAGATCAACTTTTGTAATACTCATATTCATCAAGATCAATCAAGCAGGAAGTAGGGCATTACCTCCATAGAGAGGGCCCGAACCTAGGTAAACATCGTGTCCCCCGTCTCCTGTTACCATCGATCCTAGACGCACAGTTCGGGACCCCCTACCCGAGATCCGCCGGTTTTGACACCGACATTGGTGCTTTCATTGAGAGTTCCGCTGTGCCGTCGCCAAGAGGCTTGATGGCTCGCCTTGTTTTCAAGGATAATATCATCTCCGGAGGAGTCCTGGCCCCAGGCCAAACTCTCCGGCTGGGCGGATTCGTCATGACCGCCGGGTCGGCCCTTAAGCCAACGATGACCTCTCAAGTCATCGAAAATCGCCTCCGCATCGATCCCGAATACTCCACCCGCATGGATCCAATGGAGTTGTCGTCATTAAACGAACTCCTGGATCGCATGGCCGCCTTGGTGGTCGGTACAGACTACAATCGGGTTGGGCTTAAACCCGACCAGAGAGAAATCAAAACTCCGCCGATCACCCATCAGATAGCGGTAGTCGAGGACGGAGCAACTCTTCTACTATATTGAAGACGAACTATGTTCAGATCTCCGATCTTGAAGGGCTGGATATTCTCCGCCAGAAAGGCATGTCCCGTCCCCCAAACATGGAGTCGGATGATGAGCCTAAAAAATCAGTCGATATCCCGGAGCCTGAACTGCCAGGTCCGGTAGATCCTCAAACCCCGGATCCAAAATCGGGTCAGGGTTCGGATTTCGCTCCACCCACGCACTCGGACGTAGACGCTCTCATGAGCATCAAACAAAAGTCTCACGAAACGGTCCACCACTTCTGGGCCAGATTCCTCCTTGTCAAAAATAAGGTAAAAGATTGCCGCGACGAAGACGTGATAGCGGCATTCCGCAACAATTGCGCGGACGGAGGAATCCTCAACGCCATCAATCGCCGCCATACCGAAATTTGCTGACTTAGCAACCATCGTACAACAGTACTACGCGATGGAAAGCGCCTGGGAAACTCGGGCAGCTCGCTGGGAACCACCAGCCACAACCCAACTCCCCCTACAGGCGAAAAGGGCGTACCCTCGTGGCACGCCCAGTCCCACAGTCAAAAAACACAAAGCCACCATACGGCACGGCACCGTTCTGGAGGGGTGGCTCGATGGCCCATGCAAAATACATGCAACATTAGATACCATGGCAACCCACAGCCTTAGAGCATGTTGGATACTACAACAGGTAGCCAAGAGCGGCGAGGACATCCTTATAAAGGACGCCCCGGAACAGTACCTCCCAGAAGATGACGACCCAAGAGTATTGACAGTCTTCGAGACATTCGCTTCAAATAACAAGCGCAAATGGGCACTTCGCGAGCTCAACGAAGTTTGCCAAATTGCCGTAATAAACCCATGGAACGACACGGCTATAACATTCAACGCCGGTGACGAACCAAAGTACAGAAAAGTATGAGCACCAGCTGCGTTAGTCCTCAGCCCCATCGTGGATGGGTTTCGACTCAGCAAGGTCCTCATGGCCGGTGGCAGCGGACTAAATCTCATTTATGAGGACACACTCCATAAAATGGAAATAGACAGGAGCCGCGGCAAACAAAGTAGCACAACCTTCCAGGGAATTATTCCTAGTCGGGAGGCGCGGTGCGCGGGCAAAGTCACACTCGACGTGGTATTCGGCACGCCGGAGAACTATCGGTCCGAAGAAATAACCTTCCAAGTGGCCCCTTTCAGCAGCGGGTATCACGCCTTATTGGGGTGGGATGCTTTCACACGCTTCCAAGCTATACCTCACTACGGATATATGAAGCTCAAAATGCCCGGACCAAACGGTATAATCACTCTCGATAGTGATCCGGACATAGCACTCCGCGCTGAAAACAAAACCGCATCCTTGGCCTTGGAAACGCTATCCGAAGCCCTCGCGGCCGAAGAATTAGCTGCACTACGCTCCACGGTGGACAGAGACGATGTGATCCTCGACAAACGCCCCAAATCCACCTCATTCAAACTAGCAGAAGAAATAGTCAAATTCCAGGTCCACCCAACGGACCCCAAGAAGACAGCATCTATCGGAGCTCAACTGACACGAATAGTTGACGCCACACTACGAGAGTTCCTGCGCGAAAACTGGGACATATTTGCCTGGCACCCTTCAGATATGCCAGGGATCCCACGCAAGTTGGCCGAACATAGCCTCTACATATTAAAAGGATTTAAACCAGTCAAGCAAACACTGCGGCGCTTTTCCGAACCCAAGTGACAAGCCATGGGGGAGGAGCTGGCCAAGCTCATCGAGGCCGGATTCATTAGAGAAATCAAACACCCGGACTGGCTGGCAAACCTGGTGATGGTACCAAAGAAAGATAAATCCTGGCGCATGTGTGTCGATTTCAAGGATCTCAACAAGGCTTGCCCTAAGGATCCTTTTCCCCTTCCCCGCATTGACCAAATCATTGACGCCACCGCAGGACACGACTCACTGTGTTTCCTCGATGCATATTCCGGATACCATCAAATCAAAATGAAGGAATCCGATCAAGCTGCAACAGCATTTATTACCCCATACGGGCCGTTTTGCTTCAACACCATGCCTTTCGGGCTCAAGAACGCCGGCGCCACCTACCAGCGCATGATCCAAACATGCCTCGAGAAACAGATCGGCAAGACGGTAGAAGCTTACGTTGATGACGTCGTCATTATGACTAGGCATGTCAAAACACTAATAGACGACTTACGTCTCACGTTTGACAACCTCCGGGCATATGACATTAAGCTCAACCCGGAGAAGTGTGTCTTCGGCGTCCCCGCCGGAAAACTGCTGGGCTTCATAGTTTCCAATAGAGGAATCGAAGCAAATCCGGCTAAAATCTGAGCTCTGACACAGTTAGCTACACCAACAGACCTCAAACAGGTCCAAAAGCTGGCAGGATGCGTGCCAGCACTAAGCTGCTTTATCTCCAGACTAGGAGAAAAGGCACTCCCACTCTATCGCCTCTTACGGCGCACGGATAACTTCGAATGGACAGACGCGGCGACTGCCGGACTGGAGGAAATAAAGACCCTCCTAGCAAGCAATCCAATCCTGGCTGCACCAAACGCAGGCGAACCCATGTTGCTATACATATCGGCAACGCATCAAGTGGTGACCGCCGTTCTCGTCGTCGAACGAGAACAGGACGTACACAAATTTCCGCTCCAAAAGCCGGTATACTACGTATCCAGCGTCCTCACACCATGCAAATCCCGGTACCCTCACTATCAAAAGATAGCATATGCGGTCTTCATGCCATCTCGAAAATTGCAACACTACTTTCAGGAGTGCTCGATCACGGTGGCTTCTGAAGTGCCCCTCAATGATATAATCAACAACCGGGATGCAACGGGCCGGTTTGCCAAATGGGCCATTGAGCTCCTGCCATTCGACATCACGTACAAACCATGTCGAGCCATCAAATCCCAGGTACTGGCTGACTTCGTCGCCGAATGGACAGAGGCCGAACTCCCTAAAGAGTACGGTGCATATTCCAACTGGGTGATGCATTTCGACGGCTCCAAAATGTTGCGGGCGGGCGTCGTATTAACGTTCCCCACAGGAGATATCGTCCAGTACGTACTCCAAATATTATACACAGTCTCCAACAATGCAGCCGAATACAAGGCCTTGCTGCATGGCCTTCGGATGGCCGTATCAATGGGCATACAACGCCTGGAGGTGCGCGGGGACTCAGACCTCGCAATATCCCAAATTAATGGAGACTTTGATGCCAAAGATTCCAAGATGGCAGCTTATCGCAATGCCGTCTTGAAGATGTCGGATCGATTCGAGGGACTCGAATTTCATCACGTCGCCCGCGAAAGTAATCAGGCGGCAGGCGTCCTTGCTCGCATCAGCGCTAAGCGCGACCCCGTCCCACCTAACATCTTCCTCGAAAGGCTCTTTAAGCCATCCATGGTGTGGCAAGGGGGAGACAGCAATGACAGTCCCATTCCGAACACGAACACAGATAGCGAACACGCCGATATCATCGAAGGCTCAGCCACCGAAATAACACCATCGGCCCACCTCATAATGGTAGTAATTGCCCCATTGACCGAACCATTCTTGGCCTACCTTAATAGGAAGGAGCTCCGAGAAGATCAGAACGAGGCTCGCCGCATCGTCCGGCGTTCGAAGGCCTATAAAGATCACGAGGGAGACCTCTACAAGAAAAGCACCACCGGAGTCCTTCAAAGGTGTATCTCCGAGGAGGAGGGGCGGCAACTCTTGGCAGAAACTCACGCCGGTCTCGGTGGGCACCACGCCGCAACCCGGGCACTTGTCAGCAAGGCCTTCCGGACAGGATTTTATTGTCCTTTGGCCCGGGCAGATGCACATGACCTCGTCCAGCGCTGCGTTGGATGCCAACTCTTCGCCAACCAAAGCCATATGCCCCCAACCGCCCTACAAACAATCCCCATTACATGACCCTTTGCGGTCTGGGGCTTGGACATGGTTGGACCCCTTAAAGGAGGAAGCCATAAGAAAAAATATCTGCTGGTCATGGTGGACAAATTCACCAAGTGGATAGAGGCTAGACCAGTCAAAACGGCCGAGTCCGGACGGGTGATCGCATTTATATCCGATGTGGTGCACCGTTATGGTGTACCGCACAACATCATCACCGATAACGGTTCCAATTTCACAGCTGATGAAGTGAAAAGCTGGTGTGCTAATCTGGGCATCAAGCTCGATTACGCCTCTGTCTACCACCCGCAAACAAACGGTCAAGTCGAGCGAGCTAACGGTCTTATTATGAGCGGCATCAAACCCAGGCTAGTGCGGTCTTTAAAAGAATCGGACAAACACTGGGTCGAGGAGCTTGACTCCGTACTCTGGGGGCTGCGGACCACGCCCAACCGTACTACCGGATACACACCTTTCTTCATGGTGTACGGTGCAGAGGCTGTATTGCCCTGCGATATTATACATGACTCACCTCGAGTGCGTATGTACGAAGAGAAAGAGGCCGAGTCGGATCGGCAGGACAGCTTAGACGCCCTGGAGGAGGAGCGCGATGTCGCCAAAGCCCATTCAGCATTTTATCAGCAGCAGGCTCGAAGATACCAAAGCAGAGAAGTACGGGCCAAGACTTACAATGTTGGCGAACTCGTTCTATGGTTGCCGGAGAAGAAAAAGGATAAACTCAAGCACAAATGGGAGGGTCCCTTCATAATTGACGAAGTTCTTACCGGAGGAGCGTACCGTCTTCGTGACGCCTCAAACAATCGCCTAGAGCCGAACCCCTGGAACGCGGCCAGACTCCGAAGGTTCTACGCCTAGCGTCACACTCTTTGTTAGTCTCCTTCTCCCCTATAGTTCCCATTACTTTTTCTCCCTTTTACACAATTCTTTTTTTCGCTTTAAAGCTCTCATTCGGCTTGACCGAACACTGCTGACGTACACATTCTTACATATGTACGCCCATCATAGCTGGGGGCTTCCTTAACAGAAGCTTGTTAATACTATTTTCTGAGCATCAAGCTCATCATACATATGTGTTCTTCCCGTATGTCTGTTCTTCACCATTATATGCATCGATATGACTTAAGTTTTTGCCAAGCTGGGTTGCCTGGATCCTGTGCTTACCCCTACGTTCCCGATTGTTCGGCTAGGTGGTAATGGGAGCACCTCTGCGATTGTTACTGCCGGGTTATCCGGATGTGTACCTCAGACTGGGTGAAGCCGAAAGCTAGCGTTCTTAAGGGAATATTCGGTCGGTGGATGAAAAATACTCTTTGCACTCACTCTATTGTGAACCCCCAGAAGCTATACACACTGTGATTTTTACATCACAATTCGGACATGTCTACTAATGCATGCACACCCAGGGAAAGGAACCCTTAACGGAACTATTCTCCCTGGAAGATGTTTCTTACAATCTCAATGTAATATAACATAACTAGCCGGATACAACTTGTCCGTTCAAGCAACTATGACCCCTACGCCTAGTTTTCCAAGCATACCCCGGTCTATTCGGCCACGAGGGTATTCGGAAACACTCCGCACCATCGAGTCTGGAGGTTGAAGTGAAAAGGTCTGCCATGACAAATGCTATACAATTCAGCTAGAATTACATAGGGTAAGGAAAGTACATAGTCATTGGGACTCAAACACTTCCTTCTCTATACCATCCAACAGGCGGTCTAACTTACAATCCTGTTGGGAATATTTGGCGGCCACCTCTACTTGGTCATACACTAAACTAACGGGAATTTCTTCCCCATTCGACCCTAGCGGTCCGACCCGAGCCATGTGATTAGGATCAAGCTTGGTATACCGAGTTTTCACCATGGCCCAAGCTTCTCGCGCACCCTCTCGACAGGCCGATATCTTCCATAATCGGATACGCCGCCGCACTCCTTTGAACAGCTCTACGAGCTCCTCCATATTTCCTGGAGGGGAGGCGAATGGCCATAAGGCCTTGGCAACACTCCGCATGGCCAGCCGAGCATGCTCGTGCACCTGCGACAGTCTTTGCAACAGATCATCAGCTGATCCAGACAAGTCCTCTTCAGGACGGCCCGTTAATATACCTGCAATCATAATTACATCAGTTCTATCTACACCGCCCCGCAGCTTCTTGTTCTCCTTCACGAAATCGGCTAGCTGGGCCCGCACATCCTTCAACTCTTCGCCTAGCTGGGTTTTGCAATCCTGGAGCTGGTTTTTCTCAACAATGGCCTGCTTCAGCACACATTCGCCCGTAGCATGTAGCCTCTTGGCTTCTTGTTCATTCGCTTGCGCGACTTCCAGCGCCTCTTTGAGTTCCTCTGACAATCATGTCATGATATAGGCAGGACTGTTCGCATTAATGGCATATGATTATATTTTCTCGATGGAGGGGAAAATTACCAGGCTAGGCCTTTTTGGACTTTTCCAGTTCGGCGGTAGCAGCATTTAGCTGCGCCCGACATTGTTCCAGCTCTTGGGTTAGCACGTTGTTCTTCTCTGTAAGAACCTGGTCATACAATGGTCCTTAAATCAGTTGTACCAACTGCTTTCAGTCCCGGGGGCTACGGGTATATGCCTATCCTTTTTTGACAAAGAAAACTTACCTGCACATCTGTCAGATATTGCCTCGTGGTTTTTCTACGCCCATCTCAAGCAGCTCGGATGTATGCGTCGCCCGAGCTAAAGGCATTAAAGGCCTCGTCCGAGAACTTCGGATCTCGTAAAACAGCTCTGCAGCACCGATGATTCATGGCGCTCTCTACTTCCGAGTTGGTAACAGACATATTGTCCGAACCCTCGGCCGAAGGGCAGTCCGGATTTGTTCCTACATCGGCTCCTGTCTCCCCGACTGGATCTAAATCTTGGTTGTTGGGAGCGCGGTCGGCCGGACCCCCGGACGCAGTTCGGCGAACCTTTTTCCTGTAATCAAACAGGTGCATAGGTCACAGTTGGACACGGCCACTGAAAAATATATTTATCCGTACCTCCTCGACGAGGGCCCGGTGGTGCCTTCACCGGCCCTCCTCTTTGAAGGCCTGCCCGGTGCAGGAACCGATTTCCTCGGTATCGTCAAACGCCTCCCCTGTAAAACGCGCGACAATGCGGTGGGTGAGGCAGAGTACGAGCACCCCTTCTAAGGAGGTGTTTCTTGTTTACTTACCTGTGAAGCAGGAAGAAGACCGAGGTAGTCGGCGATGATGGCCACTTCTGTGCCATCATAGCTCGTCTGGTAAAACACCCCCTCCGAGAGCACCACAAATATATCCGGATCCTCTTCACACCCGGGATCAAGCTCCCGGTTGTGGTCCTCCGGCTGTGGGGCGGGACTATAAAATCCCTCGGCGACCTTTCCCCAGTGCTATCATAAGCAAACAAACTAGAAATTTATCAAAGGCAATTTGGAGATGGAAGGAGTAAAAACAGAGGGGTTGTGTAACGCCCACGATGCGGCTATATCTCCCACGTGTCGAGGCACGACTTAGAGGCATAACCGCATAGTGGTTTTGTCGCAAGAAGGGTCATCTTCACACAATCCCATGTAATGAACAAGAATGGGGTAAAGAGTTGGCTTACAATCGCCACTTCACACAATACATAAACATTATTCATACATCATCCAAAATACAAACATATAGACCGACTATGGTCAAAATCCAGATGAAAATAAGACAACCCCAAATGCTAGATCCCCGATCGTCCCAACTGGGCTCCACTACTGATCATCAGGAAAAGACACATAATATCGACCACGTTCCTCGTCGAACTCCCACTTGAGATCGACCCCATCATCTGCACTGGCATCGTGGGCACCTGCAACTGTTTTGGTAGAATCTGTGAGTCACGGGGACTCAGCAATCTCACACCCGCGAGATCAAGACTATTTAAGCTTATAGGAAAGGATGGTGTAAAGAGGTGGAGCTGCAGCGGCAATAAACATATATGGTGGCTAACATACGCAAGAAAGAGCGAGAAGAGAAGCAACGGAACGGTCGTCATCTAGCAATGACCAAGAAGTGATCCTGAACACCTACTTACGTCATACATAACTCAAACCGTGTTCAATTCCCGGACTCCGCTGAGAAGAGACCATCATGGCTACACACGCAGTTGATGTATTTTAATTGGGTCAAGTGAAAAGTTCTCTACAACCGGTCATTAACAAATTCCCATCTGCCCCAACTTAGCCCATTATAAGCTCTCACGGTCAACGAAGGATAAACCTTCTCCCGGAAAGACCCGATCAGTCTCGGAATCCCGGTTTACAAGACATTTCGACAATGGTAAAACAAGACCAGCAAAGCCGCCCGAATGTGCCGACAAATCCCGATAGGAGCAGCACATATCTCGTTCTCAGGGCACACCGGATAAGCGAAGCGTACAGGTACCAACATAACCCAAGTTGCCAAGGGACGGTCCCGCACGGTGCTTTAGTTTGGACCAGCACTCAGAGGAACACTGGCCCGGGGGTTAAAATAAGATGACCCTTGGGCTCGCGAAAACCCTGGGGAAAGGCTTAGGCGGCAAATGGTAAAACCAAAGTTAGGCCTTGCTGGAGGAGTTTTATTCAAGGCGAACTGTCAAGGGGGTCCCATAAATCACCCGACCGCGTAAGGAAGGCAAACTCAAGGAACATAATCCCAGTATAACAGTAACCTAGGGCGGCAAGAGTGGAACAAAACACCAGGCATAAGGCCGAGCCTTCCCCCTTTACCAAATATATATAGATGCATTAATTAAATAAGAGATATTGTGATATCCCAACATATCCATGTTCCAACATGGAACAAACTTCAACTTCACCTGCAACTAGCAACGCTATAAGAAGGGCTGAGCAAAAGCGGTAACATAGCCAAACAATGGTTTGCTAGGAAAGGATGGTTAGAGGCTGACATGGCAAACTGGAAGACATGATATAGAAAGTGATAGGTAGCGCAGCATGGCAATAGAGCGAACAACTAGCAAAGCAAAGATAGAAGTGATTTCGAGGGGTGGTCATCTTGCCTGCAAGGTTCTCAGAGTTGTCGAAAGCTTGATCCTTGTAAGCGTACTCAACAGGTTCCTCATTCACGAACTCGTCTCCCGGCTGTACCCAAGACAAGAACACAAACAAACGGAACCACAATCAATCACGAGGAATGCACAAGCAACATGATGCAAAACACGTATGATATGCGAGATATGATATGCGATGCATATGCGTGCTCCGGAAGAGAAAATGATGAACAAGGCAGTAGCTTGGCAAGCCAAGCATGCCACTGGAAAGATGAGATGATTTCGGTCGAAATCGATATAAAGATCACCGGAAACGGATGCACGGTTTGCAAATGGCAAGCAAAACAAGAATGACACGAATCTGCGTTTAACAGCATGATAGCACTTAAAATGCAACAAGCAACAATGCTACAGCACTCCAACATAGCAACAAAGCACATGACAGTAATGTACAGGAGATTCTTGACAAAAGATGAACACTGAGCTACGGCTAGATCACAACATATCAAGCACAAACAAGCATGACAAAAGTGCAAAAGATAACAGGTTCACAGACTTGGTGAAAAACTGGACATAGCAGAAAACAGCATCAGGTAGCAATGTTCAGAGCACGAAATCAACATGCTACAGGAACTTAACATAGCAAAACAAGGCATGGAAGTATTCTACTAAATTCATATGACAAAAGTCCCTTACTGAAAATAAGCCAAAAATGACCAGAAGATATGATGGAAAGCATGTAAATATAGCAAGTTTCGTTATCAGGTTTCAGACTTACCAGAAAACAGAGCATGGCAGAAATAATAATATGAAGGCCTCTTTGTGAGCTTGATGCACTCACTACGGAGCAATGCATGACAAAACTAGCATACCTACAGCAAGACGGCATGTTTATGAAGCTATCCATGGCAAGAACACAAGCATAGCATGAATGGATCAACTACAATAAGCTTGGCAAAAATGAATATCATGTTAAGAATCTGCCAGAAATATTTTATAGCACAAGTAGAGCAAGATTGAATCATGCTATGGCACTCCATAATTGCAAACAAGGGCAGGATTGGATCAACTACAACTATAGATACAAAACATTTTTACTGAACATCTCCAAAATATGCATGGATCTCTCTGTAGCATCAAGTTTATATGGTAATAAAATAACAGCAGACAAGGACTTAGAGAAATCACTAAGTCCCTGAAATCAGAAACATTACGGAGCCTACTTTGCGTGCTCGTGCTAGTCACCACAGAGATCACAAAAATACATGGACTACACCACTGGAAAGATGGCATGGCATACAACAAAACACATGTAGAGCTCCTGCCCATAAGATGCACAGATTTAATGATACAAAAATGACAAATCTCCAAGTTCTGTTAAGAACCAGAGGATAACAGCAACTAGCCCTCTTCCAACAGAGATTTGGGCATCAAGATGACCTCTAATGAACATGGTGCAATTGAACGAATGTAGAGCATCACGAGGCGAACAATCTGACATATTACACGCGCAAATCGGAGCTACATGCGAGGAGTTACGCAACTATGAACAGGGGCATATAATATTAAAGATGCAAAAAACTTGGGAAAAATTGAGGGGCTCGGGGTCAACCTCCGTTGACCAGATCGAGATCCGGCCCGATGGAGCTCGGGCTCGGCTCGGCCGGAGGAGGAGAGGTGGCCGGCGATGGCGACCGACGCCGGAGGAGGAGGGGAGGCCGGAGGGCGCGGCGGTGGAGCACGGCGCCGGGCGGCGAGGGGCGCCGGCGGGCACGGGCGCCGGCAGGCGCGGCGGGGCCGGCGGCGGCGAGCTGCGGCGGGGCCCGCCGGAATTGGCCGCGGGGGCGGCGGCGACTTGTCCGGCCGGAGCGGACGCGTCCGGCGCGGCGCGGAGGGATTTTTAGGGTTTCGGGGACTGCGAATGTTATTTCGGAATGCTCACATATTTATAGGTAGAGGGAGCTAGGAGGCTCCAAATGAGGTGCGGTTTTCGCCCACACGATCTTGATCGAACGACCTAGAGCATGGAAGAGAGTTTCGTGGGTTTTGGGCTGGTTTTTAGGAGGGTTTTTGCTGGACACTCAAATGGACTTTGCGGATGCCCGGTTAACCGTTGGAGTACCAAACGACCTCCAAATGGAACGAAAGTTGACCGGTGGTCTCCGGGTGGTATAATAAGGCCACTTGACAAGCCTCGGTCCATTCCGAGAAAGTTTGACACCCGCACACAACAGAAAACGAAAGGGGTGCACCGGAGGAGATAGGAGCGCCGGATTGGAAAACGGACAACGGGGAAAATGCTCGGATGCATGAGACGAACACGTATGCAAATGCAATGCACATGATGACATGATATGAAAATGCATGACATGACAAAATGCAAAACAAAAGACAAAACCCGACCACGGAGGGAATATCATAGCACATAGCCGAAAATGGCAAGAGTCGGAGTTACAAATATGGAAAGTTACATGCGGGGTGTTACAGGTTGGGCCTTACCCAACTGGGAGGGTTATACATAGAGTACCCGTCTCTGAGCTTGATGCAAAGAAATTCCTTTTCCTCCCCTTTGAACAGTTCAGCTAATATCTTAGCCAAAGCGGCAGGGGTATCCGGACCTCTAGAGCTTACACACTTTGTTAGTGGAAGTGCATTATATCGACTAGAGGGGGGTGAATAGGCGATTTTTATGAATTCTTCACACTGAGGAATTTGTGGGTGAGGAAATTCCTAAGCGAAGAACTACTTGCAGTGGAATAAGTACTCAGATGTAAATATAACAGAGCACAAGCATGGTCATCATGATGAAATGAAGACAAGCACAGAGTACATAAAGCGTAAACACAGGATAACACAGGATGAAGACAAACAGACTGAAGAAATTGAACTGAGGAAATTGAGAAAGTCTTCAGTCAAAGTCTTCGAACAGGTATGAACAGGCACACAACACAGTAATGAGGAAATGAAAGAGTTGAGGAAATAGAACCAGTAAGCTTGGTGAAGACAATGATTTGGTAGACCAGTTCCAACTGCTGTGTCAGTTGTACGTCTGGTTGGAGCGGCTAGGTATTTAAACCTGAGGACACACAGTCCCGGACACACAGTCCTCACCGTATTCTCCTTGAGAAAAGGTCACACAGACCTCGCCCAATCACTCGTGGTAAGTCTTCAGGTGACTTCCAAACCTTCACAAGCTCGGTCACTCGGCGATCCACAATTTACTCTTGGATGCTCTAGACCATGACGCCTAACCGTCTGGAAGATGCACAGTCTTCAAAGGTAACAAGCATAGGATCCACGCAGGATCAATCTCTTCAGCGATGCTCAATCACTTTGGGTTTGTAGGTGTTTGGGTTTGGGTTTTCCTCACTTGATGATTTTCGCTCAAAGTCCTCGAAGGATGGGATGCTCTCAAATGACAAGTGTCAGTTTCTCTCGGAGAAGCCAACCAGCTGGTGGTTGTAGGGGGCGGCTATTTATAGCCTAGGGAGTAGCCCGTCATGATAAGACATAAATTCCCTTCAATGATATGACCGTTAGGTGGGTAGATATTTTGGGACAGCTGGCGCATAGCACAGCAACGGTCGGTATTTTGAGTATCAAATACCTCAGGGCTGTCATGTTCCTTACTGTGTAGGCAATCCGCACTGGCGAATTCCTAACTCCTCAGTCAGAACAAATTCCTCAGAGACCAGAAGAACTTCGTCTCTGTCACTGAAGAAATTGACTGAACTGTATGAGATTTCCAATGGCTTCACTCGAAGGGATTGGTAGGTGTAGGATTTTGAGTTGAGCATCACTTGGAAATTTTTCCTTAGTATTTCCTCGACCCCCTTTAACAGTACGGAGTTTCCTATGACTCAAGAAAGAGAAAATGAAACTGCGAAAACAAAAGTCTTCACGCTTCATGTTCCTCGAATGAATACCAAGTCTTCAAGGTCACACCAATTTCTTCACTTTCAAAGTCTTCATAAATCCAAAGTCTTCAGTCGAAGAACTTCATTTTTAGGGGTCGACTTTCTCTGTAAATATCAAACTCCTCATAGACTTATAGACCTGTGTACACTCACAAACACATTAGTCCCTTAACCTATAAGTTTTCAATACACCAAAATCACTAAGGGGCACTAGATGCACTTACAATCTCCCCCTTTTTTGTGATTGATGACAATATAGGTTAAGTTTTCAACGGGGATAAACTTATGAAGTGTAAATACTGATATTGAGGAATTTGATTGCAAGATATAGAAGAACTCCCCCTGAAGATGTGCATAGTGAGGAATTTGCTTTTGAAGCAATGCACACTTGAACAGTTGAATCATGGAGATCTCCCCCTATATCTTCTAATTCATACACACATTTGACATATAACATGAAGAATTTGAAATGCATGATGAAATATGGTGACTGATGTAATTCAGCATGCGTGCATTAACATTAACGAGGAATAAGCATGCAGAAGATATCAGCAAAAGTATCAGACCACCATAGGGTTTAAGTTTACAACTCGATTGAATAAAGTCTCAGAAGAACGAGAGTTGTAACTTGGCAAAAGAAAACGCCCATATAGATAGACCCGCTTGAAGACTAACTCAAATATCTCCCCCTTTGTCATCGAATGACAAAACGGATCGAAGAGTGAGGACTAACGCCCCTGAAGAATATCAAGACGATGGAGGAGCACCAGCGTTGTTGGGGTCGTATGTTGTTGTAGGGCTTGCCGCAGTGTCGTCTAAGTCTTCATGATCGTCGGTTTCGCGTGATGAAGAATATGAGCTGGACACCAAATAAGGAACCTTGACCTTCTTGAATTTCTTTGGTGGAGGAGCAGACCAGTCAAAATCCTCCTGGAGACCCATTTGCTTCAGATCTTCTTCACCATATAGATGTGACCGAATAGCCCAGGTGCGGCCGAAGACTTCATGGAGGTAGAAATGGTTTTTCTTCACTACATTATGTGTAGCAGTTATGTTGTGAAGAATAGAACCGAACTGACGCTTAACCCATTTGTGGTTTCGATCCACCTTCTGGTGAAGACTAAGAAGAAGCTCACAGTCAGTCATCACCCTGGGAGCTGTGGCTTGAGGATTTGGCTTTGATGGATGAGCGGCAGAATCATGAGTGGCATCGTCATCATTGGTGGAATAAGATGCAGCTTTGCGAAATTGACCATCCAATGGACGAGTGCCTTCATCAATAATAGCAGGTGCCTTGCCCTTATCATCAGCTGAGGAATTTGTCTGCTTGAGGACTTCAATTGGGGGCAAGTAGCTGAGGTGATTCTGAAAATCAGCCTTGTAGTTGAGTGAAGACCTTATTTTGAGGAATCTCATAATCCAAGGTGCGTAAGGCTTCAACTCGAACGGAGAGAGTACAACATTTTCTAGAGTTCTCATGAAGAAATCATGATAATTGACAGGAATGCCATGCATGATGTTGAATAGAAGATTCTTCATGATGCCAACGATTTCCTCATCAGATGAGTTGTGGCCTTTGATAGGACTCAAAGTCTTCGTCAGAATGCGATAGACTGTTCTTGGTACATACATCAATTCCTTCACGAGGAATTTGGTCCTTGGGGCTTGACCAGGCTTCAGAGGCTTCATTAGCACTTGCATGTAATGAGCAGTGAGTTCAGGCTTGGTACAGACAACGAGCACCTTCAAGGGGAGGACTGATTGGCAGGGCATGAAGTAATTCAGAGGCCGGTGCTTTGTAGTGATTATTTTCGGCCATCCAGTCCAACACCCAAGTGTTGATATCGTCAGCATCACCTGTGACGTGCAACGTTGCGTAGAACTGAAGAATAAGCTCTTCATTCCAATCAACAATGTCAGAGCAAAAGTTGAGCAGTCCTGCATCATGAAGCACACCGAGGACTGGAGAGAAGCAAGGCAGTGGTTCCATATCCACGTGAGGAATATGCTCGATGTCGAAGACTTTGTCTTTGTTGAAAAGCAGTGAAGAATAGAAATTGGCCTGGCTGGCAGTCCAGAAATGCTTCCTTCTAAGACGAGCAGAGTCATATGGGATGTAGTTGGTGAAGAAGACATGCTCGCCGAAGAAGTCATCAGCCTTGAATTTATGCTTCTTCGAGAAGGGATCCTTTGGCTTGGGCTGAGGAGTATCGGTCAATTGCATCACCACCTCAGGAATCGCAATCTCAGGATCCACAGGCTGAGGAATTTCAGTTTTAGGGGCAGCCTGGGTCTTCAATTCTTCATTAACATTTTCTTCAGCACTAGTGGCTAGAATTTCTTCATGGACATACGGTCTGGCATGAGGTTCTTTAGATCCCATTTGTACTTCAGTGTTCACAGGGGACTGAGGAATTTGTTGCAGAGGTGTGAACAGAGGAGACTTGGGTTGCTGACTTTCCCAAAAGTCATCATTCAGCACAGGTGTTGTACATCCAATGTCCACATCTTCTTCTTCACTCTTTTCCTCAACGCCGGCCTCTTCAGCAGTGAACTGAGGTATGGGCGATGAGACTATTGGGGTTGAAGGGATTGCATCCGCTTCAATTTCTTCATCCAACTGCTCTGACAAAGCAGCAGAAGGAATCTCTTCATCTGATTCACTTGGAATCACATATTCTTCATCAAAAGGAACAAGGTCCTTTGATGGCATGGATGAGACCGGAATAGCATCAATTGGATTCGCAAAAGAGTTGGTCAATGGCTTCATCTTCTTCGGAGCTGAAGAATCTGATGAAGTTGATGCTTTCCTTTTCTTCACCACTGCACGCCTGCAGCCTTGGTTTTCTTCACATCTGACGCAGACGGAAGGATCGGAGATGGGGTAGGTGCAGGAGGAGCAGAGGAATTTGGTTCAATTACTTCAGGCACAACTGATGCAGTTGCCCTGACTTCTTCAGTTTCTTCAGGCGCAACACTAGTGGTTGCCCTGGCAATTTCTTCAGCGGCTGGAATGCAGTCAACAGCCCTGGTACTATGAGTTTCTTCAGCAGCCTGATTGTCATCAGTGGTGCTAGCATTTTCTTCAGTCGGCTGAGCAGATGCCTCAGCCTGAGGATTTTCTTGTTGCGTTGGGGCTGCAACATTGGAAGTGAACTTCTCAGTTAAATTCACAAACCTGACTTTGGCTCCAACCAAGTCAGCACGGCATACGTCAAATTCATCACTGAGTTACTTGATCTCAGATTGAATAGTGACAAGTTCTTCAGTTGTCATAGAGACAACATTTTCTTCAGGAAACGCTCCTTCTTGTACTGCGCTTTCTTCAACTGCCTGGCCTTTTCAAATTTCCATTTTTCTTCCTGAACAAAGGCAGTCAGCATGTGAATTGGCCAGGAGTCAACTTGAAATCAGGCATAGGATTGTTGGGGTCCTTGTGCCAGAGATCAATGTAATCAAGAATCAACTTTGGATCCGAAAGTAGAGGCACATTTGTGCCTTTGGCTCTAGCGGCCTTGAGCTTCCTGTCTCTGATGATTTCAGCAAGTTCTTCACCATCAGCTTCGTCTTCATCAGACGGCACTTGAAAGGCGACCTGCTTCTTGTGAGGACTTGGTCAAGAGCCTCGTCCAGCACTGGCCTTTTTTCTTTTGCAGAGAGAGGCCAGTTGATGAATTTGGTGGAGCTGAAGAACTAGCAGAAGCTCCTGAGGCAGTAGATATGCCTGTTGTCCTTTGACACGTGGCGAGATGCACAGGTGCTGAGGATTTTGTCAGAGGAGCTGAGGACTTTGGCGGAGGAGCTGAGGACTTTGGAGGAGCTGGAGCATCTTGAGGAGTTGGCCGTGAGGACTTTGAAGAGTCTGGCCGTGAAGGCATTGCTGAGGAACTTGGCCGTGAGGGCATTTGGGGTGAAGCACTTGGCTTATGAGCAGGCTTCTTTGCCATGGCCTTCTTTGGCTTGCTTGCAGAGGCCTCAGCAGTGGTAGCAGCAGCAGCATAATCTTCATTAAATTTCCTCACAGCCTCCTTAGCTATTTTGGCTAGCTTGGCCTGGCGCTTGGCCCATTCATCAAGATAGTCCTCACCACGCTTGAGGCTGGTGGGATCAGCTTCTTGGCCAGGTGCCAATGGAGGTCTTGGGCATGGAGGATTTAGAGCGAATTTCTTCATATACTTGGGAGTAACATACCTGTACTCCCTCCATTCCCGTGCCCATCTCCTCTCTATCCTTTGTATGCGGACCTTGCGCTGATTTTTGTCCTCCTTGCCAAACTTGGCCTCATCAGGAGTGCAATAATCCTTGTATATGTCATCAGGAATCTCGAAGGCAGTATTGACCTCAGGCCTCTTTCCTCCCTTATGTGGCTTCTTACCGTCAGCCATTTTCTTCAGCTGAGGAATATGAACAACATAATTTTCTGAAGAGGTGTGCAACTTTTCTTCGAGGAACGCTGCAAATGAGTTAAGTTGATGAGAACCTAGTGATTCAGTAGCGGACATGAGTACCTGTGAACAGAGTATAGTTGCGAGGAATATGGAGAGGTCATATGCGTTCTCATAAGGTTTTGCAATAAGAACAAGTTTGAGGAATTTAACCAGATGAGTCTTGAAGAATTTCACTAAGCGTTCTTTGTCTTAGGTTCCAAAGTTGTACAGATCAAAAATCCACACAATTGAGGAATCTTGAAGAAAAAAGTTGCTTAGAGAAAAGGATCAAGAACAGATGACATGTGAGGTGTTTAGTGTGTGAAGATTTGAAGTGTAAACACCTTTTGAAGATTTTGTAGAAAACATTTGAATCAAAGAGGGCAGTAAAAGTAACTTTTAATTACCCTGGACAAAGAACACGACGAACTGGGAAGTGTAGATGTGAAGTTCATCAGTTCAGATCTTCCACGCCCTAACTTGGCTGAGGAAGACAGCTACGGTGGCGGCGGAGTGATGAAATCCGCAGCCGGCGCTAGTACGACGACGACGAGGTCGAGGCAGTGAAGCTCTTCCTCACCGGCGACGATGGAAGTAGCGGCAGCGCTAGGGTTTGAGAAGCTCGAGCGGGAGAGAGGTCGAGTGGAGTAAAAACGAAGTGAGGAAGGGGAGGGTATTTATAGCCGAAGTGAAAAACCACTCGTCCGAGGAAATTGGACGAACGTGCCCCTGACCCTTCTCATTCGCTTGACATGTGTCACCCACATACTGAGAGGTGGCGATCTTGTGAGATCGTGGGTGAATAGATTAGTATTATCGAGGGATGTGGAACGGTTTGAGCGGAAAACGCCAAAAATTTATATAAGATAAGTTTAAAAGTTCCGTTCGCAAATTCTTCAGCTGACAAGGACACAGTGAAGATTTTGAACGAATTTCAAATAGAACGCACATGAAGAATTTGTGAATAGACTGGGTTGAGTTTAGCATAGAGGGGGAAGGGTCCTATCACATTCACTTAGTAGAAAAGGCAACTTGAAGAAATAGCAATAAGTGAATGTTGTAGAGGACATAAACTCATATATATATATATATATATATATATATATATATATATATATATATATATATATATATATATATATATAGCCAATGAAGAAAAATGACGGAAACAGTGAAGACAATGCAAAGTTGAAGAAAATGAACAACTGAGGAATTTCAAAAACTCAGGAAAAACTCAAATTGAAGATTTTCAACTTTTGGTGGTGGTGTGATCCACCGTATAAGAATGATGATTTCAGACACCGCGCACAATTATCGTAGGGTTCTGAGAATCAAATTCTTTGTTAATTTCTTCACACTTAGAGTGTTAGTCTTCATTGATTGAAGACAAATGTTGCTTCATGTGTTGCACATCTAAGTCATCAATTTTGCATAAGAGTTAGGATGTGTGTCATTTTCAAAGAACATTCGAAGATTCTAAGATATTTAGCTCACACCACAACTTGCTAAATCTCTTCTCATCCAAGGGCTTTGTGAAGATATCGGCTAGTTGTTCTTCAGTCTTCACATGCGCAATAGAAATGTCGCCCTTCAACACATGATCACGAAGAAAATGATGACGAATCTGAATGTGCTTTGTCTTCGAGTGCTGAACTGGGTTATGAGCAATCTTGATGGCACTCTCATTGTCACAGTAGAGAGGCACATTCTTCACGTTGACGCCGTAGTCCTTGAGAGTTTGCTTCATCCATAGCAGTTGAGCACAGCAAGAATCAGCAGCAATGTACTTAGCTTCAGCAGTAGACAGTGATACGCAGTTCTGTTTCTTCGAGGACCAACAGACCAAAGATCGCCCGAGGAAATGGCATGTGCCTGATGTTGACTTGCGGTCCACACGATCACCAGCATAGTCAGAGTCTGAATATCCAATGAGATCAAAAGCCGAGCCCTTGGGGTACCATAATCCAAGTGTTGGTGTGATTCCTTCGGTGTAGCTTTAAATCGGGCACACATGCAAACACTAAGCATAATATCTGTCCTAGATGCACATAAGTACAATAATGAACCAATCATGGAGCGGTATACCTTTTGATCGAAGTCAATACCATTTTCATCAGTGCATAGATGGCCATTTGTGGGCATAGGAATTTTGACCCCTTTGCAATCTTGCATGCCGAATTTCCTCAGTACATCCTTGAGGTATTTCTCCTGATATATGAATATGCCATTGCGCTGTTGACGAATTTGAAGACCTAAGAAGAATTTCAATTCTCCCATCATAGACATTTCATATTCCTCCCTCATCATATAGCCAAATTCGTCAGTGTAGCATTGGTCAGTACAGCCAAAGATAATATCATCAACATATATTTGGCACACAAACAATTCACCATCATAAGATTTTGTGAAAAGAGTAGGGTCAAGTGAACTGGGTTTGAAGCCTTTCTTCATGAGGAATTCCTTCAAAGTATCATACCATGCCCGAGGGGCCTGCTTGAGGCCATAGAGGGCCTTATTGAGTCTGAAGACTTTGTTAGGATGCTTTGGATCTTCAAAACCTGGGGGTTGAGCAACATATACTTCTTCCTCAAGCTTACCATTGAGGAATGCACTTTTCACATCCATTTGATATAAGGTGATATCATGATGGTTAGCATAAGCAAGTAATATGCGAATAGCCTCAAGTCTAGCAACAGGTGCAAAACTTTCATCGAAATCAATTCCTTCAACCTGTGTGTAGCATTGAGCTACAAGCTGTGCCTTATTCCTCACCACAAGGCCATTTTCATCTTGCTTGTTGTGGTAGATCCACTTTATGTCAATGATATTGTGCTTGCGAGGATCTAGACGTTTGACCAGTTCCCAGACGTTGTTGAGCTCGAACTGATGTAATTTTTCTTGCATAGCTTGAATCCACTCAGGCTCCAGAAATGCTTCATCTACCTTAGTGGGCTCTGTGATAGATACAAAAGCAAAGTGCCCACAAAAGTTAGACAAATGTGAAGCTTTTGAGCGTGTGACAGGACCTGGAATGTTGATGTCACTGATGATTTTCTCAATTTGCACTTCGTTTGCAACGCGAGGATGAGCGGGTTGTCGTTGAGGAATTTGATCAGCATTTTCTTCAGCACCATTTTCTTCAGGTGCATCAGCATGACGTTCTTCACGTTCTGGAATGAATTCTTCAGCAGATTCTTTGGTAGGAATGACATCCTCAGTAGCCTTGAACTTGATAGTTTCCTCAGGTGACTGTTCATCTAACACAGAAGGTAGGTGCTCTCTTTGCGAGCCATTAGTTTCATCGAACCGCACATCTACAGTTTCAACAACTTTGTGGAGAACGTTGTTGAAGACTCTGTAGGTGTGCAAGTCCTTTCCATAACCAAGCATAAAACCCTCATGTGCTTTCGGTGCAAATTTAGAACTGTGATGAGGATCTCTAATCCAACATTTAGCACCGAAGACTTTGAAATAACTCACATTGGGTTTCTTGTCAGTGAGGAGTTCATAAGCAGTCTTCTTGAAGAATTTGTGAAGATATACCCTGTTGGTGATGTGGCACGCAGTATCAATTGCCTCAATCCAGAAACGATGAGGCGTCTTGTATTCATCAAGCATAGTGCGAGCCATCTCAACAAGAGTCAGATTCTTGCGCTCCACGACGCCATTCTGCTGAGGAGTAGAAGGAGCAGATAACTCATGAGTAATACCAAGTTCATCAAGATAGTCATCAAGACCAGAATTCTTGAACTCTGTTCCATTGTCACTTCTGATGTGCTTGATCTTCACACCAAAGTTGGTTAAAGCCCTCGAGGAAAATCGTTTGAAGACTTCCTGCACCTCATGTTTGTGAGTGACAATATGCACCCATGTATAACAAGAGTAATCATCAACAATAACAAAGCCATATAGAGATGCATCATTTGTAACTGCTGAATAATGATTAAGACCAAAGAGATCCATGTGAAGCAATTCAAATGGTCGAGTAGTAGTCATGATAGTCTTCGCTGGATGTTTGGCCTTGGTCATCTTTCCAGCTTCGCAGGCTCCGCATAAGTGATACTTGAGGAATTTGACATTCTCAATGCCAATGACATGCTTCTTCTTCGCGAGCGTGTGCAGATTCCTCCTGCCTGCATGACCAAGTCGTCGATGCCATAGCCAGCCTTCTGAAGCTTTTGCAAGTAGACATACGGCTGGTTGAGGTCCTGTAGAGAAATCAACAATATACAGATCTCCTCTCCTAAAGCCTTCGAAGACTTTGGATTGTCAGCTCCCATGATCACAACACAACGATACTTGCCAAAGACAACAACCATATCAAGATCACAAAGCATTGAGACAGACATGAGGTTGTATCCTAAGGACTCGACAAGCATGACTTTGTCCATGTGTCGATCCTTTGTGATCGCAACCTTACCTAGATCCAATACCTTGCTTTTGCCTTTGTTAGCGAAGATGATATGCTTCAGATGCGATGGAGATAATGGAACATCCATCAATAGATTCTTGTCACCAGTCATGTGATTTGTACATCCACTATCGAGAACCCACTCAATGGCTTTGGGTTGATCATCCTGCAGATGAATTAGTGCAGCTTACGAACTCATATACTTCATCAGTGAAGAATATGACATCAATTTCATCAGATCAATTTCATCAGGCAATAAAACAGATAAAGCAGTATGAGGACGTGAGAAACGAGGATTCATTTCTTCATGATTAGCCTGCGTCCTTTCAGGCAATTTCAGGTCTCTAGCAATTTCTTCACATGTTCAAGCACGCCTGGAGACCTGACCCTGCATAAGAGATTAGTTCCTTTTCTTCACCACCCACATCTGAAGGGGTGGCAAAGAGTTCATCACTCTGCGAACTCCATACGAGAAAGGTGGCATAGAAGCCAGCCCACTTCGTTTCTCATAAGAGCGGTTAGGATAAGCATATGAATAAGCAGAGAAATTCTTCAAGGACTTATGAACATAATGGTTAGAAGAATAATGCTCATATTCACAGCCCTTAGCTCTTCCCTGCGAAACAGAAGTGTTAGCACGATGATGCTCATATGAGGATTTTGATCCTTTTGAGGAATTTGATCCATGTGAGGAATTTGGTCCATATGAGGACTTGGATCCATATGAGGAATTTGGTCCATATGAAGAATTTGATCTGGAGTTCCTATTCTTCACAGGTGGAGTCATGATGACATTCACTTGAAGACTTTCAAGGCACCTTTTGGGAACCCAGATTTTCTTCATAGGGGAACCGTTCCTGCAGTTAGTGCCAACATATCTAGCAAATACTTCACCATTCTGATTCTTGAACAGTTTATAGTTGGAGTCAAATGACTCATCAGTAGAATGAGGAGATTCACATGTAAAGCCAGATAAAGTAGATGGATCTACTGGAGGTCCCTTTGCAGTAACCCATGAGGTTTTGGGATACTGCTCAGGCTTCCAGTATGTCCCATCAGCGTTGAGTTTCCTCTCAAAGGCAATACCCTCTTTCCTAGGGTTCGTGTTGAAGATCTGCTTTTTAAGCACATCACAAAGAGTCTGATGACCTTTGAGACTTTTGTACATGCCTGTCATGTACAATTCCTTCAGCCCTGCTTCATCAGTGATACTAGCAATGTCCTCAAATGAGGAATTAGTGACAGTAGAGACAGGTGAAGAATTTGTAGCAGAGGAAGCATTTGAACATTCAGGTGAAGAATTAGCAGATTCACGTTCAATGCACTTCAAACATGGAGGAATGAATTCTTCCTGGGTAGCGCTGATATGTTGAGCAAGTAATGAATCGCGCTCCTTCTGAAGATCTTCATGACTCACTCTTAGCTTTTCAAGATCTTGCTTTCTTTGAAGAAATTCATAAGAAAGCTTCTCCATGATCAGATAAGAGAGTGTTATGATGACCTTGAAGGGTGTCAAACTTAGACTGAAGTCTCTAAAGACTTTCAGCCAAAGCTTTCGACTGATCCATTTCTTCACCCAACATATCATCGCTCTTATTTAGCATGTATTGAACATTTTCCAAAGCTCTTTGTTGTTTAGTGGCAAGGGAAGCAAGTTTGACATCACTAGGTCCAAATTCATCACCAGATTCATCATCGCTGGACTCGGATAGGTAGCATTCAGTTACATTAGCACCTTTCCCCATAAGGCATGGTGTAGAAGATGATGATTCTGGTTCGAATGTCATCACTTTGAGAGATTCCTTGAAGTCCTCAAACCAAGGATCATGACGGGTTCGATGACCTTCATAGACCTCATAGAGACGGTCCCAGATAAGCTTTGCATGATAAGGATGCATGATGTTTCTGAACTAATTTTGAGACAGACAGGAGCAGATGACGTCCTTCACCGTGAGGTTGAGAAGAGTGTAATTGCGAATGTCATCAGCTTCCGCCATCTTGCACAGATCGGTAAGACCAATCTCAGTGACGGTCCACAGCTCGCTGTTCATCACCATGAGGCGCTTCTTCATCACGGCCTTCCACTTGGGATACTCGTGACTGTCAAAGATGGGGAATGACAGAGTCTTCATTCTTGTGGTCGACATAACTAAAACTCCAGGCGGTTAAACCAAAATCACACAGAACAAGGGAGTACCTTGCTCTGATACCAATTGAAAGTGCGTTATATCGACTAGAGGGGGTGAATAGGCGATTTTTATGAATTATTCACTGAGGAATTTGCGGGTGAGGAAATTCCTAAGCGAAGAACTACTTGCAGCAGAATAGTACTCAGATGTAAGTATAACAGAGCAGAAGCATAGTCATCATGATGAAATGAAGACAAGCACAGGGTACAGAAAGCGTAAACACAAGATAACACATGATGAAGACAAACAGACTAAAGAAATTGAACTGAGGAAATTGAGAAAGTCTTCAGTCAAAGTCTTCGAACAGATATGAACAGGCACACAACACAGTAATGAGGAAATGAAAGAGTTGAAGAAATAGAACCAGTAAGCTTGGTGAAGACAATGATTTGGTAGACCAGTTCCAACTAATGTGTCAGTTGTATGTCTGGTTGGAGCGGCTAGGTATTTAAACCTGAGGACACACAGTCCTCACTGTATTCTCCTTGAGCTAAGGTCACACAGACCTCGCCCAATCACTCGGGGTAAGTCTTCAGGTGACTTCCAAACCTTCACAAACTCGGTCACTCGGCGATCCACAATTTCCTCTTAGATGCTCTAGACCATGACGCCTAACCGTCTGGAAGATGCACTGTCTTCAAAGGTAACAAGCGTCGGATCCACGCAGGATCAGTCTCTTCAGTGATGCTCAATCACTTTGGGTTTGTAGGTGTTTGGGTTTGGGCTTTCCTCACTTGATGATTTTCGCTCAAAGTCCTCGGAGGATGGGATGCTCTCAAATGACAAGTGTCAGTTTCTCTCGGAGCAGCCAACCAGCTAGTGGTTGTAGGGGGCGGCTATTTATAGCCTAGGGAGCAGGCCGACATGATAAGACATAAATGCCCTTCAATGATATGACCGTTAGGTGGGTAGATATTTTGGGACAGCTGGCGCGTAGCACAACAACGGGCAGAATTTTGAGTATCAAATACCTCAGGGCTGTCATGTTCCTTACTGTGTAGGCAATCCGCACTGGCGAATTCCTAACTCCTCAGTCAGAACAAATTCCTCAGAGACCAGAAGAACTTCTTCTCTGTCACTGAAGAAATTGACTGAACTGTATGAGATTTCCAATGGCTTCACTCGAAGGGATTGGTAGGTGTAGGATTTTGAGTTTAGCATCACTTAGAAATTTTTCCTTAGTATTTCCTTGACCCCCTTTAACAGTACGGTGTCTCATATGACGCAAGAAAGAGAAAATGTAACTACGAAAACAAAAGTCTTCACACTTCATGTTCCTCGAATGAATACCAAGTCTTCAAGGTCACACCAATTTCTTCACTTTCAAAGTCTTTAGAAATCCAAAGTCTTCAGTTGAAGAACTTCATTTTTAGGGGTCGACTTTCTTTGTAAATATCAAACTCCTCATAGACTTATAGACCTGTGTACACTCACAAACACATTAGTCCCTTAACCTATAAGTCTTCAATACACCAAAATTACTAAGGGGCAGTAGATGCACTTACAGTTAGCACCTTTATGATCGACAATACCTTCTGGTTGCATCATATACAACTCTTCTTTTAGATAACCATTAATGATGCAATTTTGACGTCCATTTGCTAGATTTCATAATCATAAAATGTGGCAATTTCTAACATGATTCAGACACACTTAAGCATCGCTACGGGTGAGAAGGTCTCATCATAGTCAACTCCTTGAACTTGTCGAAAACCTTCCACAACAAGTCGAGCTTACCATCAGCGCAAGTCTTCTTCTTGAAGATCCATATATATATTTTCTATGGCTCGACGATCATCAGTCAAGTCAACCAAAGTCCACACTTTGTTCTCATACATGGATCCCATCTCAGATTTCATGGCCTCAAGCCATTTCGCGGAATCTGGGCTCATCATCGCTTCCTCATAGTTCGTAGGTTCATCATGGTCTAGTAACATGACTTCCAGAACAGTATTACCGTACCACTCTGGTGTGGAGCATGCTCTAGTTGACCTACAAGGTTTGGTAGTAACTTGATCTGAAGTTTCGTGATCATCATCATTAGCTTCCTCGCTAATTGGTGTAGGTATCAGAGGAACGGTTTTCTGTGATGAGCTACTTTACAATTCAAAAGAAGGTACAATTACCTCATCAAGTTCTACTTTCCTCCCACTCACTTCTTTCGAGAGAAACTCCTTCTCTAGAAAGGATCCATTCTTAGCAACAAATATCTTGCCTTCGGATCTGGGATAGAAGGTGTACCCAACAGTTTCTTTTGGGTATCCTATGAAGACGCATTTCTCCGATTTGGGTTCCAGCTTATTATGCTGAAGCTTTTTCACATAAGCATCGCAACCCCAAACTTTAAGAAACGACAGTTTAGGTTTCTTGCCAAACGACAGTTCATGTGGTGTCGTCTCAATGGATTTAGATGGTGCCCTATTTAACGTGAATGTGGCTGTCTCTAATGCATAACCCCAAAACGATAGTGGTAAATCGGTAAGTGACATCGTAGATCGCACCATATCTAATAAAGTACGATTACAACATTCAGACACACCATTACGCTGTGGTGTTCCAGGTGGCGTGAGTTGCGAAACTATTCCACATTGTTTTAAATGAAGACCAAACTCGTAACTCAAATATTCGCCTCCGCGATCAGATCGTAGAAACTTTATTTTCTTGTACCATGATTTTCCACTTCACTCTGAAATTCTTCGAACTTTTCAAATGTTTCAGACTTGTGTTTCATTAAGTAGATATACCCATATCTGCTCAAATCATCTGTGAAGGTCAGAAAATAACAATACCCGCCGCGAGCCTCAACACTCATCGGACCGCATACATCGGTATGTATAATTTCCAATAAGTCAGTAGCTCGCTCCATTGTTCCAGAGAACGGAGTCTTAGTCATCTTGGCCATGAGGCATGGTTCGCAAGCATCAAGTGATTCCAAAAGTCCATCTGCATGGATTTTCTTCATGCGCTTTACACCAATATGACCTAAACAGCAGTGCCACAAATATGTTGCAGTATCATTATCAACTTTGCATCTTTTGGCATCAATAATATGAATATGTGTATCACCACGATCGAGATTCAACAAAAATAGACCACTCTTCAAGGGTGCATGACCATAAAAGATATTACTCATATAAATAGAACAACCATTATTCTCTGATTTAAATGAATAACTGTCTTGCATCAAATGAGATCCAGATATAATGTTCATGCTCAACGCTGGCACCAAATAACAATTATTTAGGTCTAAAACTAATCCCGAAGGTAGATGTAGAGGTAGCGTGCCAACGGCGATCAAATCGACCTTGGAACCATTCCCGACGCGCATCGTCACCTCGTCCTTAGCCAATCTTCGTTTATTCCGTAGCCCCTGTTTCGGGTTGCAAATATGAGCAACAGAACCAGTATCAAATACCCCGGCGCTACTACGAGCATTAGTAAGGTACACATCAATAACATGTATATCGAATATACCTTTGTTCACTTTTCCATCCTTCTTATCCGCCAAATATTTGGGGCAGTTCTGCTTCCACTGTCCAGTCCCTTTGCAGTAGAAGCACTCAGTTTCAGGCTTAGGTCCAGACTTGGGCTTCTTCCCGGGAGTGACAACTTGCTTGCCATTCTTCTTGAAGTTACCTTCCTTTCCCTTGCCCTTTTTCTTGAAACTAGTGGTCTTGTTAACCATCAACACTTGATGCTCTTTCTTGATTTCTACCTCCGCAGCTTTGAGTATAGCGCAGAGCTCGGGAATTATCTTATCCATCCCTTGCATATTATTGTTCATCGCAAAGCCTTTGTAGCTTGCTGGCAGTGATTGAAGAACTCTGTCAATAACACTATCATCCGGAATATTAACTCCCAGCTGAGTCAAGTGGTTATGGTACCCAGACATTCTGAGTATGTGTTCACTGATAGAACTGTTCTCCTCCATTTTGCAGCTATAGAACTTGTTGTAGACTTCATATCTCTCAACTCGGGCATTTGCTTGAAATATTAACTTGAACTCATGGAACATCTCATATGGTCCATGATGTTCAAATGTCTTTGAAGTCCCAATTCTAAGCTGTAGAGCATGGCACACTGAACTATAGAGTAGTCATTAGACCGCGTCTGCGAGACGTTCAAAGCGTCTACATTAGTTGGAGGAAGCTTTTCACCTAGCGGTGCATCAAGGATATAATTCTTCTGTGCAGCAATGAGGATAACCCTCAAGTTATGGACCCAGTCCGTGTAGTTGCTACCATCATCTTTCAACTTAGCTTTCTCTAGGAACGCATTAAAATTCAAGGGAACGGTAGCACGAGCCATTGATCTACAACATAGATATGCAAAAACTATCAGGACTAAGTTCATGATAAATTAAGTCCAATTAATCATATTACTTAAGAACTCCCACTTAAATAGACATCCCTCGAGTCATCTAAATGATCACGTGATCCATATCAACTAAACTATGTCCGATCATCACGTGATATGGAGTAGTTTTCAATGGTGAACATGTCCATGTTGATCATATCTACTATATGATTTACGTTCGACCTTTCGGCCTCAGTGTTCCGAGGCCATGTCTGTACATGCTAGGCTCGTCAAGTTTAACCTGAGTATTCCGCACGTGCAAAACTTTCTTGCACTTGTTGTATGTGAACGTAGAGCTTATCACACCCGATCATCACATGGTGTCTCGGCACGACGAACTGTCGCAATGGTGCATACTTAGTGAGAACACTTATACCTTGAAATTTTAGTGAGGGATCATATTATAATGCTACCGCCGTACTAAGCAAAATAAGATGCAAAAAAGATAAACATCACATGCAATCAAAATATGTGACATGATATGGCCATCATCATCTTGTGCCCTTGATCTCCATCTCCAAAGCACCGTCATGATCTCCATCGTCACTGGCTTGACACCTTGATCTCCATCGTAGTGTCATTATTGTCTCGCCAACTATTGCTTCTACAACTATCGTTAACACATAGTGATAAAGTAAAGCACTTACATGGCGATAGCATTTCATACAATAAAGCGACAACCATAAGGCTCATGCCAGTTGCTCATAACTTTTCCAAAACATGGTCATCTCATACAAAAACGTATATCACATCATGTCTTGACCATATCACATCACAACATGCCCTGCAAAAACAAGTTAGACGTCCTCTACTATGTTGCTGCAAGTCTTACGTGACTGCTACGGGCATCTAGCAAGAACCGTTCTTGCCTATGCTTCAAAACCACAACGATGTTTCGTCAAGTTTGCTGTTTTAATCTTCAACAAGGACCGGCCATAGTAAAATTTGATTCAACTAAAGATGGAGAAACAGATACCCGCTAGCCATCTTTATGCAAAACCAGTTGTTGGAAATATGCCCTAGAGGCAATAATAAAATGGTTATTATTATATTTCCTTGTTCATGATAATTGTCTATTGTTCATGCTATAATTGTGTTATCCGGAAATCGTAATACATGTGTGAATACATAGACCACAACATGTCCCTAGTGAGCCTCTAGTTGACTAGCTCGTTGATCAATAGATGGTTACGGTTTCCTAACCATGGACATTGGATGTCATTGATCACATCATTAGGAGAATGATGTGACGAACAAGACCCAATCCTAAGCATAGCACAAGATCGTGTAGTTCGTCTGCCAAAGCTTTTCTAATGTCAAGTATCTTTTCCTTAGACCATGAGATTGTGCAACTCCCGGATACCATAGGAGTACTTTGGGTGTGCCAAACGTCACAACGTAACTGGGTGGCTATAAAGGTACACTACGGGTATCCCTGAAAGTATTTGTTGGGTTGGCACGAATCAAGACTGGGATTTGTCACTCCGTATGACAGAGAGGTATCTCTAGGCCCACTCGGTAAGACATCATCGTAATGAGCTCAATATGACTAAGGGGTTGGTCACGGGATGATGTGTTACGGAACGAGTAAAGATACTTGTCGTAACGAGATTGAACAAGGTATCGGTATACCGACGATTGAATCTCGGGCAAGTGCTATACCGGTAGACAAAGGGAATCCTATACGGGATTGATTGAATCCTTGACATCGTGGTTCATCCGATGAGATCATCATGGAACATGTGGGAGCCAACATGGGTATCCAAATCCCGCTGTTGGTTATTGGCCGGAGAGATGTCTCGGTCATGTCTGCATAGTTCCCGAACCCGTAGGGTCTACACACTTAAGGTTCGATGACACTAGGGTTATAGGGAATAGATGTACGTGGTTACCGAATGTTGTTCGGAGTCCTGTATGAGATACCGGACGACACGAGGAGTTCCGGAATGGTCCGGAGGTAAAGATTTATATATGGGAAGTCCCGTTTTGGACACCGGAAGTGTTCTGGGCGTTATCGGTAACGTACTGGGACCACCAGAAGGGTTCGGGGGTCCACCGGGAGGGCCCACCAGCCACGGAGGCCTGGGTGGCCCAAGTGTGGGAAGGGACCACCCCTAGGTGGGCTGGTGCGCCTCCCACAAGAGGCCCAAGGCGCAGGGAAGGGGAGAGGGGGGAAACCCTAGGCTCAGATGGGCCTAAGGCCCACCTAGGGTGCGCCTCCCCCTCTCTCCCCCTCTGGCCGCCCCCTAGATGCATCTAGGGCTGGCCGCCACCCCTAGGGGGGGAACCCTAGATGGGGGCGCAGCCCCTCCCCTCCCCTATATATACTGGGGGTTTTGGGGCTGCCAGAGACACGAGTCTCCCTCTCTCTTGCCGCAGCCCTACCCCTCTCCCTCCTCGTCTCTCGCAGTGCTTGGCGAAACTCTGCTGGAGTGCCACGCTCCTCCACCACCACCACGCCGTCGTGCTACTGTTGGACGGAGTCTTCCCCAACCTCTCCCTCTCTCCTTGCTGGATCAAGGCGCGGGAGATGTCGGTGTCAAAACCGGCGGATCTCGGGTAGGGGGTCCCGAACAGTACGTCTAGGATCAATGGTAACAGGAGACGGGGGACACGATGTTTACCCAGGTTCGGGCTCTCTCTATGGAGGTAATACCCTACTTCCTGCTTGATTGATCTTGGTGAATATGAGTGTTACAAGAGTTGATCTACCACGAGATCTTAATGGCTAAACCCTAAAAGTCTAGCCTATGAGTATATGTTAATGAATCTGTCCTATCTGGACTATGCTCTTCGGTTTATATAGACACCGGAGAGATCTAGGGTTACATGAGGTCGGTTACATAGGAGGAAATCTTCATATTAGGTCGCCTAGCTTGCCTACCACGCCAAGTAGAGTCCAATCCGGACACGGGTATTGTCTTCGGCCTTCGTATCTTCACAGCCCATCAGTCCGGCCCATGGATAATAGGCCGGACGCCCGAGGACCCCTTAGTCCAAGACTCCCTCAGTAGCCCGTGAACCTGGCTTCAATGACGAGGAGTCCGGCGCGCAGATCGTCTTCGGCATTGCAAGGCAGGTTCCCCTCCTTCCGAACTACAAGATAGTGTTTGGACATGTTGATTGTATCTGGACCTTTTACACACCATATTCCACCGCAGAGAGAATATATATATATATTTCACACGAGCTCTATCCGCTGACAGCTTCCTGCAACGTGATATCATGCCCGTCCAGTCATAATTTCGAACCGTTTTTCTTTTGCCATCCCACGTCTCAAAACATGGTTGCTACTGGCACGTCTTGTCGAAGCAGAGATCGTGTCCCTCTATTGCGGGATTCTCATCAATGCGGGCATGGGTAACCCAACCGTGTCGTTTACACAGTCCTTGGGAATAGGCGAGTTTAAGGCGAGTAGGGAGGCGTTTGACATTCGCAGCCTCTATAAGGGGGTAAGGACTCCCTTCTTCTACCCACGCCCTTTCTCTTCCTCAGCCCTTCCGTCCTTGAGCTCTAGCTCCCAAGCCTTAGCTTCTCTCTCGTTCGAGACCAAAGATGTCCGAATCCGGAGCTGGAGGTAAGTGGATGGCCTCTTCCATCAAAAAGAAGGACATCAAGGAGCTCCGGGATGCCGCATATCTGGCCAAAGAGATCGCTCATCGACTCCCGGCCAAGGGACAGATCGTCCCCACTCCTGAGCCCCACGAGAGGGTTGTGTTCCTTACACATTTTGTCCGCGGGCTTGGGTTCCTGTCGGTGTCAAAACCGGCGGATCTCGGGTAGGGGCTCCCGAACTGTGCGTCTAGGATCGATGGTAACAGGAGACAGGGGACACAATGTTTACCCAGGTTCGGGCCCTCTCTATGGAGGTAATACCCTGCTTCCTGCTTGATTGATCTTGATGAATATGAGTGTTACAAGAGTTCATCTACCACGAGATCGTGATGGCCAAACCCTAGAAGTCTAGCCTATGAGTATATGGTAATGAATCTGTCCTATCCGGACTATGCTCTTCCGGTTTATATAGACACCGGAGAGATCTAGGGTTACACGAGGTCGGTTACATAAGAGGGAATCTTCATAATCAGCCGCCTAGCTTGCCTTCCACGCCAAGTAGAGTCCAATCCGGACACGGGTATAGTCTTCGGTCTCCGTGTCTTCACAGCCCATCAGTCCGGCCCATGGATAACAGGCCGGACGCCCGAGGACCCTTTAGTCCAGGACTCCCTCAGTAGCCCCTGAACCTGGCTTCAATGATGAGGAGTCCGACGCGCAGATTGTCTTCGGCATTGCAAGGCGGGTTCCCCTTCTCCCGAACTCCAAGATAGTCTTCGGATACAGTAAATATATCCCGACCTGTTACACACCATGCACAACCGCAGAGAGAATATATATATATTTTACATGAGTTCTATCCATTGACAGCTTCCGGCAACGTGGTATCACGCCCGTCCGGTCATAATTTCGAACCGTTTTTCTTCTGCCATCCAACGTTTCAAAAATGCGGTTGCTACTGGCACGTCTTGTCAAAGCAGAGATCGTGTCCCCTTATTGCGGGATTCTAATCAATGCGGGCATGGGTAACCCAACCGTGCCGTTTGCACAGCCTTTGGGAATAGGTGAATCTTAAGGCGAGCGAGGAGGCGTTTAATGTTTGCTGCCTTTATAAGAGGATAAGGATCCCCTCCTCCTCTTCTCATTCTTTATCTCCGTCTCCGCCTTCCCGATCTCGAGCTCCAGCGCCCAAGTTTTCATCTCCTTTCCACTCAAGCAACCATGTCCGGATCCGGTGGTCGGGGAAAGTGGATGGTCTCCTCCGTCAAGGAGGAGGACATTACTGAGCTCCGGGCGGCCGGATATTTGGCGAAGGTAATTGCCCACCGCTTGAAGGTCGAGGGACAAATCGTCCCCACGCCGGAGCCCAACGAGAGGGTAGTATTCCTCCCTCATTTCTTCTGCAGGCTTGGGTTTCCACTCCACCCTTTCGTCCATGGGCTAATGTATTACTACGGGGTAGATTTCCATGATCTGTCCCCGAATTCCTTCCTCAACATCTCGGCATTAATCGTCGTGTGCGAGGCCTTCCTCCACATCCAGCCCCACTTTGGGCTGTGGCTCAAAGTCTTCAACGTGAAGCCGAAGGTGGTGGATGGCCAGCACGCGGAGTGCGGAGGAGCCATGGTGAGCAAGCTGCCCAACGTCTCCTGGCCAAAAGGCATTTTTGTAGAGACAGTGAAGGAGTGGCAGAGACAATGGTTCTATATCACAGAACCCCGTGGCACCTCCTGGGCCGCGGCTGCCGAATTCCGCTCTGGTGCTCCTATGCGACTCACTTCTTGGGTTGAGAAGAGTCCCGATTGGGGTTCGTCCAACGAGGTAATAGCGCTGCAGATGCGCGTTCAAAGCATGATAGCCAAGAACGTCAAGCTTGTAGATGTAATCCAGGTGATGTTAGTTCGCCGACTTCTACCGTGCCAACGCCGAAGCCGCCCTTTGTGGGAGTTCATTCCGAAGAAGCACCATACCTTGGTGAGGCTCTTCGAGACTACTCACGAGGACGCGTGGAAGTTGCTCTTTAAGGGCAACGAAAAACCACCGGCCGCGGATTCGGATCGCGGACACGACGCCAGTCATCCTGCCAGTGAGGTATGTCTTTAATGTATCCCTGCTTGTGTGTTGCTAGGGCGATGCCTGAGATTTTATTATTGCTCTTTCAGGACTGGACGGAGAGGGCGAAGTGGATCCATTGTCCGGCTCCATTGCCCGAAGAACCAGTCATCCCGCGCCTAGCGAAGATGCTGGTGCCGGCGCCGTATAAGGCGCCGGAGAAGAAGGCCAAGAAGAAGGCCAAGGGGAAGGCCAAGAGTGGCCTCCGTCGTAAGGGTACTTCGGACGCGGCGTCCGAAGACGACGAAACCCATTCCTCTATCCCTGAGGACAATGATGGGGAAGAGGAGGAGGAGGAAGAAAACAATCCTCCCCCTGAGGAGAGGAAGAAGAAGAGGGCGGCTCCGGCGCATCTGGAGGCGGAGGTGCCCAAAAAGGGAAAGGGCGCTCCGGCGGCCAACACCACGTGGGACGTGGAAAGTAGTCTAGAACGACGCCCCCGCACAAAACCCCAGGCAGCATCGTAAGTGATATGGCTTATTTATGCGCGCATCCAGCCCTTTCTCTCAATTATCTTGATGTAGTTAACCGTACCATTGCAGTCCGGCCCGCGACCTGATCCAGCGATCCTCGTCTGGAAGTTCGTTGGCTCCGTCGGATATGGCGAGCCAGTCGCCACCGCCTACTTATTCCCCCGGGGTCGGGGACGACACCGAAGTGCCGTCCCGGAGGGCCGATCCGAACCGGGGAGGAACCCAGGACGCTGTCCGAGAGGCACCACTAGGCGAAGCCGCCATTGCCGGACATATGGAGGGGACGATCCCCATGGAGACTGGCGAAGAGGGCTGTATCCAGCTTGACCCTCAGCCGAATACGATTCCGGAGGCCCATATGGCTCCGGAGTCAGGCGGGAAGCCCCCTTTGAAGGAGGGGGGTGCACTGCTTCCGCCGGTGGTCCCTGTCCATCCAGGGGCGCCAGATAACCTGATGGAGGCGCTACGAGGCGCCTCCGTTATGAACGAGCATCGTGTCCTTATGGGCACGGTGATCGAGAAGGTTCAGTCTGCCAAGAGTGGACTGAACGAAGCCTGCAGCAACCTGTTGACAGGTTTCGAGGTAAGTGACATAGAAAGAGGAAAACCCCATGTAGTCAGTAGCCCCTGAGACACTGTCCGGTGCTCGACAAGAGGAACCGGACAGAGGATCAATCCTCTAGTGTAGGAGACTAACGTGATATGTGTGTATGAGCAGGCCTCGCTGTTGGCTGCGACCTCACATGCTGCCGAAGTCTTTGAACTGAAGCAGAGGCTGGAGCGGACCGAGAACGAGCTCGGCGTGGTTAGAGTGCGGCTGCAGGAGAAGCAAGGTTAGTAACGCCTTGCTGTGTGTTCAGAGAGCGCAGATGCTGTATGTTGACTGTAATGTCGAAATGTATGCAGAAGCTGCGACTAAGGTCGAGGCCCTGAGGAAGGCCCTGGGCGAGGCCGAGGAAAAGGTTGTCCAGCAGCAAGCCGCCCGTAAGAAGCTCAAGGCCCGTGTCAAGGAGATCCAGCAGGAGCTCGAAGATGCAGTGAAAAAATGTGAGACCTTGGAGAATGATGCGTCGGCTCAGAAGGCCGAACTCACCAAGGCTCGTCAAGGCGTGGAAACCGCGCGGAATGAGGCCCAGGCCGTCATCTAGGAGATCCAGGAGGCCAGGAAGATCACGGCGGGTAAGGATTTTAAGATGCAAAGCAAGTATGTGGAGAGGCAGTGCCTTTTACTAACCCGGGTTTGGAGTTCCCGAGGAGCTTTTGTGGATCTAGCTACCACGCAGCGTATCAGACGCTGCAGCGTTCTACCGAGCCAAAGGAGGAGGTTCTACGGAGAAGCTATTTTGGTCGCAGTATGCGACGTCAGAGCATCTCGTGTCCTTCACCGATCAGCAGAAGCAGCTGGTGGAGCTGCACAGGGTGGCCGAACTAGCCATGAAGGACTTGACAACTGGCTACGGCCAGCCGAAGCTATACCCGGCGGCTACTTCGGACTCGTGAGTCGGCTAGTGGAAGCCTGTCCGTGGCTGGACGTTGTCAAGCGCTCTTCATGTATTGAAGGCGCCCGTATGGCCTTCGCTCGCTGCAAGATGTGATGGGCGAAGATGAATGCTGTTGAAGTGGCCAGCAGGCCACCAGAGGACAAGGAGCACTGCACACCCAAAAAATATTTTGCGGATGTCCTAGAAGGGTCTCGACTTGTGGCAGCTCAATGTTCGAAGGACGTTATTTTCGAATGAATACATTCATATTGTCCTTTGCCTTGTATTATAAAGACAAAGCTTTGTTTTGTAATGTAAGTTTCGTTGTGCTTTAAATTGTTTCCTCCTGTGCGGCCGTGTTATATGCAATCTGAGGGTTGGCCAGTCGTCGGCTTCTGCTCGGAGGTGTTCGGGATGGTATCTAAACAATCTTGATCCAATTATATGGTCCTTGAAGGAGTTGTTTAGTGCAACGAACAAGGCAATCAGACTATACGGCTTAAACACCCTCACTTAGCCATAGGAGTTTTTTAATTAAGCAAGTGCGCAGCCCCTGGTCCAAGCCAGGGTGCTGTCAGCATCTGACCAGGGAGTGCCGATCCTTCGCGTGACGCGAAAGAAATCTCCAACGATTTTGTAACCCTCGAACAGCTGACCGGCTCTCGCCGTATCATGACAGTCAGTTTTCGGCTTTCTCTACTGAGGTGCTCATCCGGTCAAGGCCAGGGCACAATTGCAGTAGTGCTCCCTTTACTACCCTAGCCGATAGAGCGGAACGTAGGGTAGTAAGCACAGGAGCCGGGCAACCCAACTATTGACCAAAGACATGATTCCGAGCCAATGCATATAATGCTAAATTCGGGGTGCCGAACTTCTATACAAGAAGTGTTCGGACTATGTTGCCGTGCTATGGGGCGATAAGCAGCCCCTGGCGAATATGAAACGTACAAAAGAGTACCGATGTAGCTGATAAGCAGATCAAAATAAAATGAAGCAAGAAGAGAAAACCACAGAAACTGGGCCGCAGGTCATTTTTATTATAACTGAATGGATACGTCAAGGCATATCTTATACAAATAGTGCGACAAGCACCCGGACTATTTAACATGCCGGGATCGAGAAGGAGTAGCGTGCGGGTCCTGGGAAGTAAGTAAAAATACCGTCAAGAAGAACGTATGGAGGTTACCCTACGCACCTATGCTGCATGCCCCCTTTGTATGCAGATCCTTTGAAGGGGCTGGTGACCAGGCTCGCGGGAAAAGGAACCCGAAACACAATGGAAAAAGTGTGTCCGGGGTCGGTCTAGCCGAACTGTAGATCCCGGGTTACCTTGTGCCTCCGTCGATGTCCATGGAATTTCGAGTGCGTAATTATGTACGCGTGGTACGAATGCCACTATTTCATTGGGGCTGGGACGGAGGCCAAATTGCTAGTCGAGCTCTTGACGAGCCTTGCTGTCCTGCTGCAGTGTAGTTCAGAACTTCTTGATGGCGTCCAAGGGCTCGGCAGCCGCACTACTATGCTGCTTGAGAAGGCCGCTCTGTACCTCTGCTGCTAGGGTGGCGGTGTGCTCCTCTATTCGGAGGGAGCGTTCTGTGTTGCCATTGACTGTTATGATGTTGCGTGGGCCGGGCATCTTGAGCTTGAGATAAGCGTAGTGTGGCACTGCGTTGAATCTAGAAAACGCTGTTCATGCGAGCAGTGCGTGGTAGCCGCTGTGGAATGGGACGATGTCAAAGATTAACTCCTCGCTTCGGAAATTGTCCGGAGAGCCGAGGACCACTTCCAGCGTGATTGAGCCTGTACAGCGGGCCTCGACGCCTGGTATGACTCCTTTGAAGGTAGTCTTTGTTGGTTTGCTTCGTGAGGGGTCAATGCCCATCTTCTGCATCGTGTCTTGATAGAGCAGGTTAAGGCTGCTACCGCCGTCCATCAGGACTCGTGTTAGGTGAAACCCGTCAATAATTGGGTCCAGGACTACTATGGCTGAACCGCCGTGGCGGATGCTAGTTGGGTGGTCTCGTCGATCGAAGGTGATCAGGAATGACGACCACAGATTGAACTTTGGGGCGACTGGTTCTACCGCGTAGACGTCCCTGAGCGCTCGCTTGCGCTCCCTTTTGGGGATGTGTGTAGCGTATATCATGTTCACCGTTTTGACTTGAGGGGGAAATTTCTTCTGCCCTCCAGTGTTCGGCTGCCGGGGCTCTTCGTCCTGGTCCTCACTTTGTGATCCCTTTTCTTTGTTTTCGGCATTCAACTTGCCAGCCTGCTGGAAAACCCAACAATCCCTGTTGGTGTGATTGGCTTGCTTATCCAGGGTGCCTTGTATTTGGCACGGACGGTCGAGTATGCGGTCTAGGCTGGAAGGTCCTTCATTGTTTCTTTTGTAGGGCTTCTTCCGTTGGCCGGACTTGGAGCCACTGAATCCGGCGTTGACTGTGGTGTCATCGGTGTTGTTATCATTGCGTCGGCGTTTGTGCCTATTGCGCCGGAGCTTGCCAGTGCTATTCTTGGCCTCAGAGGGGTCTGTCTCACTGGCTGTGTTGTTACTACGGGCCATCCAACTGTCCTCTCCCGCGCAAAAGCGGGTCATGAGTGCCCTGAGGGCTGCCATGGACTTCGGCTTTTCTTGGCCGAGGTGGCGTGCTAGCCATTCATCACGGATGCTATGTTTGAAGGCTGCTAAGGCCTCGGCGTCCGGACAGTCAACGATCTGGTTCTTTTTGGTTAGGAACCTAGTCCAGAATTTTCTGGCTGATTCTCCAGGTTGTTGAACTATGTGGCTTAAGTCATCGGCGTATGGTGGCCGGACATAGGTTCCTTGGAAGTTGTCTAGGAAAGCTTCTTCCAAGTCCTCCCAGCTGCCGATAGAATTTTCAGGCAGGCTGTTAAGCCAGTGCTGAGCTGGCCCTTTGAGCTTTAGTGGGAGGTATTTAATGGCATGGAGATCATCTCCTCGAGCCATGTGGATGTGGAGGATAAAGTCCTCGATCCATACTGCGGGATCGGTTGTGCCGTCGTATGATTCCATATTGACGGGATTGAACCCCTCGGGGAATTCATGGTCCAGTACTTCATCTGTAAAGCAGAGAGGGTGTGCGGCGCCTCTATATCGGGCCGCGTCATGGCGTAGCTCTGATGGAGTCCGTCTGCGGTGTTCGGCCTAGGCGTGGTTAGATTTATCACGTCCGAATAGGTAGCCTTCGACACGCCCTCGTGATCCGTAGATCGATCTTGTGTGTCCTGTTCTATCGTCCAGGATTTGCCGGAGGTCGTATTTGTGACCCCGAACTCTTCCGTCTCTATTTTTGCGAGGCAATGGAGCAGGCTGCTGTTCGGCCTGAGTTGCCGCTTTGTCCTGGCCGCGGGGTGGCCGGTTGGCCGCCCTGTCTCGACCACGCGGTGGTCATTCCGCATTACGTGAGGGAGATGTGTGCTCCGGTGCCTCCTCATCAAATTGAGGTAGCAGTCTGCGTTTCAGGTAGCTCTTGGTTGGGCGGTTGAGGTCGTATTCTTCGGCTGTCAGGACGTCGGTCCATTTGTCGACGAGCAGGTCTTGTTCAACTTGAAGCTGCTGCTGTTTCTTTTTCAGGCTCCTTGCTCTGGCTATGAGCTGAAGTTTAAAACGCTCCTGCTCCAGAGGTTCCTCCGGCACGATGAAGTCTTCGTTGCCGAGGCTTGTCTCCTCTTTGGAGGGTGGATGGTAACTATCGTCCTCCGAGTTATCATCTATGGCCTGTTCATCAGGGTTGTCTTGCGTGTTGTCATGTTCCTCCTGTTCGGATGCAGCGCCAGTAGGGTCTTCATTGTTTTCGGCGTCGCCCGGAGTACTATTTTCTCCGGTGCCAGTGTTGCCATCCTTTGAGCGACGAGGCTTAGAACGGCGTTTGGGGCGCCGGCGCTTGGACTGCGTCTCAGAGGGTTTGTTCTTATCCGGCTCTTCTTTGTCGTCGCCAGATCCTTTGGGTGTATCGACCATGTACACGTCGTACGAGGAGGTGGCCGTCCAACGTCCAGTGAATGGCGGGTCTTGGCCTTGCTCATTGTTGGCATCGTTGTCCAGACCGTCGATGTCTTCGGAGCCGTAGTCAAGTACGTCGGTTAGGTCGTCGACGGTGGCTATGAAGTGGGTGGTGGGTGGGAAGCAAAATTCCTCGTCATCCGTTTCTAGCTCGAACCGAACATAGTTCGGCTGTGAATCTTCCTCCAAGGACAAGTTCTTCAAAAACATTAGTACGTCACCCAAAGGCGAATGCTGGAAGATGTCTGCGGCGCTAAATTCGAAAGTTGATAACCGATCCAGCTCGGTGTCCGTAGGCGCTCTTGATCCGGAACGTGTGGCCGGAGACGAGTCCGGAGTTCCGTCGACGTAAGCATTGCAGGATGTCGAGTCCGTGTGCGGCTCCAACGCCGCGGACTTTATGGCCCTTGAGGGGATGATCTGCTTCGGTACTGAGGCCGTTGCAGCAACAGGATCCATCTCCTGGGTGTGCTCCGATGACAGATTTAAGTCATGTTCATCGGAGAGAAGGTGAGCGATCGCCGCGGTGTCAAATCCATCGAAGACCAAGTCTCCACGGATATCCGCGACGTAGTTCAAGCTTCCAAATCTAACTTGATGGCCAGGGTTATAGCTATCGACCTGCTCCAAACGGCCAAGGGAGTTGGCCCGCAGTACGAAGCCGCCGAATACAAAGATCTGTCTGGGGAGCAAGGTTTCTCCCTGGACCACGCCATTACTGACGATTGAAGGGGCCATCGAATCCTTTCGTCGACGGCACAGTGGAACTCTCAATGAAAGCACCAATGTCGGTGTCAAAACCGGCGGATCTTGGGTAGGGGGTCCCGAACTGTGCGTCTAGGATCGATGGTAACAGGAGACAGGGGACACAATGTTTACCCAGGTTCGGGACCTCTCTATGGAGGTAATACCCTACTTCCTGCTTGATTGATCTTGATGAATATGAGTGTTACAAGAGTTGATCTACCACGAGATCGTAATGGCCAAACCCTAGAAGTCTAGCCTATGAGTATATGGTAATGAAACTGTCCTATCTGGACTATGCTCTTCCGGTTTATATAGACACCGGAGAGATCCAGGGTTACATGAGGTCGGTTACATAAGAGGGAATCTTCATAATCAGCCGCCTAGCTTACCTTCCACGCCAAGTAGAGTCCATTCCAGACACGGGTATAGTCTTCGGTCTTCGTGTCTTCACAGCCCATAGTCCGGCCCATGGATAACAGGCCGGATGCCCGAGGACCCCTTAGTCCAGGACTCCCTCAGTTCCCTCTTCACCCATTCGTCCGCGGGTTGATGTTTTATTATGGGCTGGATTTTCATGACCTAGCCCCCAAATTCATCCTCAACATTTCGGTGTTTATCGTCTCCGCATCCCGCCTCACTTCGGCCTGTGGCTGAAGACCTTCAATGTGAGGCCGAAAGTTGTGCGCGGCCAGCAAGCAGAATGTGGAGGCGCTATGGTGGGCAAGATGCCCAACGTCACCTGGCCCGAAGGTTCGTTTGCGGAGACGGTGAAGGGGTGGCAATCGGGGTGGTTCTATATCACCGAGCCACGCGATGCTGACTGGTTGGCGGCCCCCGAATTCTGATCTGGAATCCCGATGTGGCTCACCTCCTGGCAAGAGAGGGGCCTAACCTGGGGTCCCTCGGACGAGCTGACTGGGCTGTAGACGTGCATCCAGAACATGATAGAAAGGAAAATCAAGCTCGTCAACGTGGTCCAGGTCATGCTTGTTCGTCGGGTCCTTCCGTGCCAACGCCGATCTTGTAATTTGTGGGAGTTCGAGCCGGCCAAGCACCAGACGCTACTGGAGCTCTTCGACACGACACACGAAGAAATCTGGAAGGTGCTCTTCAAGGCCGGCGAGACGCCACCGCCTACGACCGAAGACCGCGGGCTTAGTTTAAAGCTCCAGCCCAACCCGGTCAGTTCCTTTAATGTTTTCAAGGAGCATCCTCTACTAGCATATTTTGAGAGGAAATTTAAGCTTCCTTCCCCTATTTTCAGGCCTGGATTAAGTTGGCCGAGGAGATTAACTGTCCGGCTCCGCTGCCCGAGGACCAAGAATTTCCATTATTGGCGAAGATGCTGTTCCCTGCACCTTATGAGGTGCCGGAGAAGACGACTAAAAAGGCGGCCCAAGGGGCCAAGAAGGGCCTTCGTCGGAGAAGCACTCCGGACGAGACGTCCGAAAGCGGGACTTCCTCTTCGTCCGCTGACGACGGTGATGAAGAGGAAGAAGAAAACCACTCCCCACCTGAAGCGGGGAGGAAGAAGAGAGCGCCCCCCACAAGCCCGGAGGCGGAAGCGCCTAAAAGGGTTAAAGGCTCCCTTGCGGATAACTCCGTGTGGGATGTCGACACCAGTCCGGAAGGACCTCGCCGGACCAAGCCTCGGGCCGCTTCGTAAGTACCAGAATTCGCAAAAGTCTGGCCTTCCTAGTTTGTAATATTGACATATTGTAAACTTTTGTCATTGTAGTCCGGCGCGCGGTGAATCCCCGCGATCCTCGACAGAGGATTCGCTGGACACAGAGGAGATGGCTAGCATATCTCCACCACCTGCTCATTCCGTCTCACCGAGGGGTGATGATGAGGTGGTCTCGAAAAAGGCCTTCCCAGGCCGGGGGGGAGGTTCCGGAGATCATCGGGGTGACGCCCCAGGATGACTCCTCGGACGCCGGACACACGGGGGAAAAAGCCCCCACGGAGACTGGTAACGGGGTCCGAGTTCCCTTCGGACCTCAGCCGGATACCATTCCGGAAATCTATGCGGCTCCGAGGTCCAGCGAACGGCATTCCCCCCAAGGAGGGAGCGCGCCTGTTCCATCGGTGACCTCTGTCCAACCAGAGGCACCGGATAATCTGCTGGAGGCGCCTCTATCGTGGATGAACATAGTGTCCTTATGGACACTGTAATAGAGAAGGTTCAGTTTTGATAAAAGCGGACTGACCGAAGCCTGCACTAGCCTTCTAACAGGCTTTGAGGTAAGTAATGTGATTATAGGAAAAATATCACAGTATAGACAGTAGCCCCTGATACTCTGTTTGGTGTTCGGGAAGAAAAGCCTAACAGAGGATCGAATAATCGCAGGAGTCTAACATGAGTTGTCTATGTGAATAAGCAGGTATCGCTGCAGGCTGCCACTGCTCATGCTGCGGAGGTCTCCGGACTGAAGCAGAAATTGGAGCGGGCCGAGGAGGAGCTCGGCCGTGTGAAGAAGCAGTTGGAGGATAGCCAAGGTATGCAATAACCCGTGGGTACATTTTGAGAAAATGAATAGTCCGACCGGACTGAAAGTGCCATAAACTTTATTAGGGGCCATGACTGAGGTGGCAACCCTTATGAAGGCGCTAGCCGAGGCCGAGGACGAAGCGGCCAAGGAACGCGCTTTGCGCGAGAAGCACGAGGCCCTGGTTGGCGAGGCGCAGCAACAGCTCCAGGGCGCGATAGAGAAATTTGAGTCCTTGGAGCGCGATTTTAAGGCGCAGGAGTCCGAATTGGCGAAGGCTCGCTAGAGCGCGCAGGATGCACGAGCCAAAGCCCAGAGCGCCCTCCAGGAGATTCAAGTGGCCCAGAAAATTGCGGCGGGTGAGTCTTTCACCATGTCGAGCAAGTGTGTAGAGAAAACGTCCCTTGTACTTGTCCTGAATTTTGGTTTTCCACGGGCATTTGCAGGTTTGTCGCACAGTGTGTCGGACGCAGCCGAGCATTATAGAGCTAAAGAAGGGATGTCTACGGAGACGTTGTTCTGGTCCCAATATCTGGGATCCGAACATCCGGTGCCCTTTAGCGACCAGCTAAAGCAGCTAGTCGAGCTGCACAAGTTGGCAGAGCTGGCCATGAAGGACCCGATAGTCCGGCTGTGGCCTGCCGATCCTACACCTGGCAGCTATTTCGGACTTGTGCAGCGGCTTGTAAGTGCCTGTCCGCGGCTCGAAGCCGTGAAGCTGTCGGTCTGCATTGAAGGTGCGCGTATGGCTTTTGCCCGCGTCAAGACGCATTGGGCGAAGCTGGATGCCAAGAAGCTAATGACCGAAAGACCGCCGGAGGGCAAGGAGCATCGTCGACCCGAGCACTATTTTGATGGTGTCCTGGAGGGGTCCCGTCTTGCGGCGGAGTAATGTTCGAAGGATATTATATTCCCATAAGAACATGTGTATTATCCTGCCATGTAATATGGAACAGAGATGTTATGTAGTGTAATGTTTATGATTTTAAATTTTACCTCCTGTGCGGCCGTTTATTAATCTCAAGGATGACCAATCGTCGGCTTCTGCCCCCACATAGATAGTACGGGGGTGTTCAGGATAAATCTAAACACTCTTTACTCCACATTCTGGTCCTTAAAGGAGGTGTTTAGCGCAGCGAACAAGGCAATCAGACTATGCGGCCTTTACCGCCCCCACTTAGACATAGGAGTTTGACAATTAATAAAGTTGGCGAAGCCCTTGGTGTTCGGAAGGCGAAATTAGGGGCGCTACACACGCCTAATCGGAAGAACCGATTCTTCGCAAGAAGCGGGAAAAATCTCCAACGATTTAGAACCTCACGAACAGCTGACCGGCTCTCGCGCATCATGACAGTCAGTTTTCGGCTTTCTCTACTGAGGTGCTCGTCCGGAAGAACCGGGACACAATCGCAGTAGTTCTCCCTTTACTACCCAAGCCGATATAGCAGAACGTAAGGAAGTATGCACAGGAGCCAGGCAACCCAACTATTGACCAAAGACATGATTCGGAGCCGATGCATATAATGCTATAAGTTCGGGGTGCCGAACTATACTGTAAAAGTGTTCGTACTTTTATTGCCGTGATGCGGGGTGTTATTAAGCCCCTGGCGTATTAGTACGTACCATGCTGTACGTGTGCAATGAGTAATAAATACTAAGGTGACGAAACGGAAAAAATGAAGTGATGGGCTGACGCCACCATTTATTCACCGTTGTGGTGTAATCAGTACGTCAAGGCGTACTTTGTACAAGTGATGCGATAAGCAAGTAAGGCTATTCAAAATGTCGTAACCAAGGGCGAGCTGCATGCGGGTATGTAAAATAAGTATAGTAATCGTTTATTAGAAACCACCTGGAGGGTTCCCTTGTACGCCAGAGCTCCTTGTCTCCTTGGTGTGTTCTGCCAGCAGGTTGTCCGTATAGCCCTTGAAAAGAGAGGAAGACCTGTACAAAGAAAAAGCAGAAACGTGCGAATCCCAGGGTCTATCAAGCCGTACTGTGGATTGCGAGCGAGTTGTGCCTCCGTCAGCACCCCATGAGTGCGTAGTTTAAATGCGTGTGATACTAATACCATTGCCTCGTCGGGGCTGGGACGGAGGCCAAATTTGCTAGACTGGCTCGTGACGAGCCGAGCTATCCTTCTGCAGTGTAGTCCGGACCCTCTTAATGATGTCCAGGGGCTCGGCAACCGGATTATAGTGTTGCTTGAGAAGGCCACTCTGTACTTCTACTGCTAGGGCGGTGGTGCGTCCCTCTGTACGGAGGGAGCATTCCGTGTTTCCATTTACTTTGATGACTCCCCGTGGACCGGGCATTTTTAGCTTGAGATAAGCATAATGTGGCACCGCGTTGAATCTAGCGAATGCGGTTCGTCCGAGCAGCGCGTGATAGCTGCTGCGGAATGAGACGATATCGAAGATTAGTTCTTCACTTCGGAAGTTATCTGGGGAACCGAATACTACCTCCGGCGTTATTGAGCCCGTACAACGGGCATCTACGCCTGCTATGACTCCTTTAAAGGTAGTCTTCGTGGGCTTGACTCATGAGGGGTCAATGCTCATTTTACGTACTGTATCCTTATAGAGCAGGTTGAGGCTGCTACCGCCGTCCATTAGGACTCGAGTCAGGTGGAATCCGTCGATGATTGGGTCATGGACCAGTGCGGCTGAACCGCCCTGCCGGATACTAATTGGATGGTCTCGGCGGTCGAATGTGATCGGGAATGATGACCATGGATTAAATTTCGGGGCGACGGGCTCTACCGCATAGACATCCCTGAGTGCGCGTTTGCGCTCCTTTTTGGGGATATGTGTAGCGTATATCATGTTCACCATTTTGACTTCAGGGGCAAATTTCCTTTGCCCCTCGGTGTTCGGCTGCCGGGGCTCTTCGTCATCGTCCTTGCTCTGCGATTCCCCTTCTTTGTTTCTCCTATTTACCTTGCTGGCTCGTTTAAAGCCCCGGCAATCTCTGTTAGTATGGTTGGACGGTTTGTCTGCGGTGCCATGTATTTGGCAAGGACGGTCGAGTATACGGTCCAAGCTGGATGGTTTTCCACTGCTCCTTTTATAGGGCTTCTTTCGCTGGTCGGACTTCGAGCCACTGAATCCTGCATGGACTATTGTGTCATCGGTGTTATCGCCATTGCTTCGGCGTTTGTTTCTGTTGCGTCGGAGCTTGCCGGTGCTATTTTTGGCCTCAGAGGGGCTTGTTTCGTTGGCCGTGTTTATACTTTGAGCCAGCCAACTATCTTCTCCCGCGCAAAAGCGGGTAATAAGTGCTGTGAGGGCTGCCATGGACCTCGGCTTTTCTTGGCCGAGGTGGCGGGCGAGCCATTCATCCCGGATGCTTTGCTTGAAGGCTGCCATGGCCTCGGCATCTGGACAGTCAATGATCTGGTTCTTTTTGGTTAGGAACCTTGTCCAGAATTTTCTGGATGATTCTCTAGGTTGTTGAACTATGTGGCTTAAGTCATCGGCGTCTGGTGGCCGGACATAGTTTCCTTGGAAGTTGTCAAGGAAAGCTTCATCCAAGTCCTCCCAGCTGCCGATAGAATTTTTAGGCAGGCTGTTAAGCCAGTGCCGAGCTGGCCCTTTGAGCTTGAGTGGGAGGTATTTAATGGCGTGGAGGTCATCTCCTCGAGCCATATGAATATGGAGAATGAAATCCTCGATCCATACTGCGGGATCGGTTGTGCCGTCGTATGATTCCATATTGACGGGCTTGAATCCCTCGGGGAATTCGTGATCCAGTACCTCGTCTGTGAAGCAGAGAGGGTGTGCGGCACCTCTGTACCAGGCCATGTTGCGGCGTAGCTCTGATGGAGTCTGTCTGCGGCATTCGGACCGGGCGTGGTTAGGTTTGCCACGTCCGAATAGGTAGCCGTCTTCGTGCCTCGAGGCACGTCCTCACGATCCATAGATCGATCTTGTATGTCCTGCTCTATTGTCCAGGGTCTGCCGGAGGTCATACGTGTGACCCTGAACTCTTCCGTCTTTGTTTTTGCGGGGCGGTTGGGCAGGCTGCTGTTCGGCATGAGTTGCCGCTTTATCCCGACCGCGTGGTGGCCGGTCGGCCACCCTGTCGCGACCACGTGGTGGTCGTTCCGCATTACGCGAGGGACATGTGTGCTCCGGTGCCTCCTCATCAAATTGAGGTAGCTGTCTTTGTTTCGGGTAGCTCTTGGCTGGGCGCTTGAGGCCGTATTCTTCTGCTGTCAGGACGTTAGTCCATTTTTCGACGAGCAGATCTTGTTCAGCTTGAAGTTGCTGTTGTTTCTTTTTCAGGCTCCTTGCAGTGGCTATGAGTTGAAGCTTAAAGCTCTCCTGCTCCAGAGGGTCCTCAGGCACGATGAAATCTTTGTTGCCGAGGCTTGTCTCCTCTTCGGAGGGTGGACGGTAACTATCGTCCCCCGAGTCATCTTCTATGGCCTGCTCATCAGGGTTGTCTTGCCTGTCGTCATGTTCCTCCTGTTCGGATGCAGCACCGACAGGGTCTTCATTGTTTTCGGCGTCGCCCGGAGTGCTATTTTCTCCGGTACCAGTGTTTCTATCTTTTGACCGGTGAGGCTTTGAACGGCGTTTCGGGCGCCGGCGCTTGGACTGCGTCTCAGAAGGTTTATTCTTATCTGGCTCTTCTTTGTCGTCGCCGGATCCTTTGGGTGTATCAACCATGTATACGTCGTACGAAGAGGTGGCCGTCCAACATTCAGTGAATGGTCTTGGCCTTGCTCATATTCGGCATCGTCATCCATACCGGGGATGTCTTTGGAGCCATAGTCAAGCATGTCGGTTAAGTCGTCGATGGTGGCTATGAAGTGGGTGGCGGGTGGGAATCAAAATTCCTCGTCGTCCGCCTCTGGCTCGAACCGAACATAGTTCGGCTGTGAGTCTTCCTCCAAGGACAAGTTCTTCAAAGAATTTAGTACGTTACCCAAAGGCGAATGCTGGAAGATGTCTGCGGTGCTAAATTCGAAAATCGATAAACGATCCAGCTCGGTGTCCGCAGGCGCACTTGATCCGGAACACGTAGCCGGAGACGAGTCCGGGGTTCCGTTGACGCAAGCATTGCAGGATGTCGAGTCCATGTGCGGCTTCGACGCCGCGGACTTCATGGCCTTGGAGGGGATGATCTGCTTCGGTACTGAGGCCGTTGTAGCAACAGGATCCTTCTCCTGAGTGTGCTCCAATGACAGATTTAAATCACGTTCATCGGAGAAGGGGGGAGCGATCACCGCGGTTTCAAATCCCTCGAAGATCAAGTCTCCACGGATATCCGCGACGTAGTTCAAGCTTTCGAACCTGACCTGGTGGCCAGGGGCATAACTATCGATCTGCTCCAGATGGCCAAGCGAGTTGGCCCGCAGTGCGAAGCCGCTGAACACAAAAATTTGTCCGGGGAGGAAGGTCCCTCCCTGGACAGCGTCATTATTGACAATTGCAGGGGTCATCAAACCTTTCGTCGACGGCACATTGGAACTCTCAATGAAAGAACCAATGTCGGTGTCAAAACCGGCGGATCTCGGGTAGGGGGTCCCAAACTGTGCGTCTAGGATCGATGGTAACAGGAGATGGGGGATGAGGGAGTCCTGAATTAGGGGGTCCTCGGACAGCCAGACTATGTACTTCTGCCGGACTGTTGGACTATGAAGATACATGATTCAAGACTTCATCCCGTGTCCGGGTGGGACTCTCCTTTGCGTGGAAGGCAAGGTTGGAAATTCGGATATGTAGATCTCCTCCCTTGTAACCGACTCTATGTAACCCTAGCCCCCTTCGGTGTCTATATAAACTGGAGGGCTTAGTCCGTAGGACAACAACAATCATAACCATAGGCTAGCTTCTAGGGTTTAGCCTCGACGATCTCGTGGTAGATCAACTCTTGTAATACTCATATCATCAAGATCAATCAAGCAGGAAGTAGGGTATTACCTCCATCGATAGGGCCCGAACCTGGGTAAACATTGTGTCCCCTGGCTCCTGTTACCATCCGCCTTAGACGCACAGTTCGGGACCCCCTACCCGAGATCCGCCGGTTTTGACACTGACATTGGTGCTTTCATTGAGAGTTCCACTGTGCCGTCACGATAAAGGCTTGATGGCTCCTTCGATCATCGACAACGATGCGATCCAGGGCGAGGCCTTCCTCCCCGGACAGATCTTCGTATTCGGTGGCTTCGTACTGCGCGCCAACTCGCTTGGCCATCTGGAGCAGATCGATAGCTACGCCCCTGGCCGTCAGGTCTGGTTTGGAAACTTGAACTATACTGCCGACATCCACGGAGACTTGATCTTCGACGGATTCGAGCCCATGTCAGGTGCGCCGCACAGTCACGACGAGCATGACTTAGCTCTGCCGTTGGACAGTGTCCGGGAGATCACACCTGCAGCTACTCCGGCCCTCAATCCGGAGCAGATCATGCCGTCCGAGTACGGGTCGATAGACCCCACCACGGAGGCTGCGCACTCAGCGGCGATAGAGCCGAAAGCTTACATCACCTCCTACGAGACCTGTGTTGTCGGACACTTGGATTCGTCCCCGGCCAAGGGCTCCGAACCGCCCGCTTCCGTGCCTATCGAATCTGATTGGGCACTGATCATGGAGTTATCCTCCACGGATATCTTTCAGCACTCGCCCCTGGGCGACGTGCTAAATTCATTAAGGTCTCCCTCCTTGTCAGGAGACCCTTGGCCGAACTATGTCCGGCTTGAGTGGGAAGCAGACGACGAAGAAATTCGGTCCCCACCCACCACCCACTTAATAGCCACTGTCGACGACTTAACCGACATGCTTGATTTCGGCTCCGAAGACATCGACGGTATGGACGATGATGCAGGAGACGAACAGGAACCACCGCCCACAGGGCGCTGGACTGCCACCTCATCATATGATATATACATGGTGGACACCCCCAAAGAAGGCGATGGCGATAAGGCAACGGGGGATAATCCCTCCGTGAAGCAACCCAAGCACCATGTGTCAGCGGCGCCGCTCTAAGCCCCGCCATAGCAAAAGCAGCGATACCGGCACATGAGACAATAATGCTCCGGATAGTGCCGAAGACGAAGACAATCCCCTCCAGCCAGGCCTCGAGCGGGAGGATGGGCAAGCTAGCCCTCAGGAACAGGCAGCAGACGGAGAATCTGAGGATGAAAATTACATGCCTCTCTCCGAAGACGAGGTGAGCCTCGGCAACGAAGAATTTATCGTGCCTGAGGACCCCGTCGAACAGGAGCGCTTCAAGCGCAGGTTTACAGCCACAGCAAAAAGCCTAAAGAAAAAGCAACAACAGCTTCGAGCTGATGAAGATCTGTTAGCGGATAGATGGACTGAGGTCCTGGCGGCTGAGGAATACAAACTCGAGTGGCCAACCAAGAGTTACCCAAAGCGCAGGTTGCTACCTCAACTTGAGGAGGAAGCATTAAACCCCACACTACCAGCGTATGATGCGGCTGATTGGCCACCCCGTCGTCTAGTCCGCACCCCGTCGCCAGTCAAACAAAAACACCAAGGCCCGGGGCAACACGCAGGACCTGCGACATGTATTGGAAAACAATGCAGGACATACAAGATCAATCTACGGATCACGGGGGCGCGCCCTAACGCGTGACGATGATCGTCACGCCGGATATACTAGAAGCAAATCTGGCCGGGCTGAATACAGCAGACAAGACTCGTACGAACTGCGTCGTGACATAGCCCGGCACAGAGGTGCCGCACACCCCCTATGCTTCACTGATGAAGTAATGGATGACGAATTCCCAGAGGGATTTAAACCCGTGAACATTGAATCATATGATGGTACAACAGACCCCGCGGTATGGATTGAAGATTTCCTCCTCCACATCCACATGGCCCGCGGTGACGATCTACATGCCATCAAGTACCTCCCACTAAAACTCAAAGGACCGGCTCGACATTGGTTGAATAGCTTGCCAGCAAACTCCATTGGCAGTTGGGAGAATCTGGAAGACGCATTCCTTGACAACTTCCAGGGCACTTATGTGCGACCACCGGAAGCTGATGACTTGAGTCACATAACCCAGCAGCCAAGGGAATCGGCCAGGAAATTCTGGACCTGGTTCATAACTAAAAAGAACCAAATTGTCGACTGTCCGGATGCCGAGGCCTTAGCGGCATTTAAGAATAACATCCGTGACGAGTGGCTCACCCGACACCTCGGCCAAGGGCAGCCAAAGTCCATGGCAGCCCTCACGACACTCATGACCCGCTTTTGCGTGGGCGAAGACAGCTGGCTGGCTCGCAGCAATAACACATCAAGAAATCCTGGCAATTCAGATGCCAAAGATAGCAACGGTAGACCACGTCGCAATAGACACAAGCGCCGCAACAACGTCGACAACGCCAAAGACACGGCAGTCAATGCCGGATTCAGTGGCTCTAAATCCGGTCAGCAGAAAAAGGCGTTCAAAAGAAGCAATCCGGGCCCGTCCAGTTTGGACCGCATACTCGATCGCTTGTGTTAACTTCACGGCACCCCCGATAAGCCAGCCAATCACACCAACAGAGAATGCTGGGTGTTCAAGCAGGACGGCAAGTTGAATGCTGAAAACAAGGAAAAGGGGCTGCATAGCGACGACGAGGAGGAGCCCCGGCCGCCGAACACAGGCGGACAGAAGAAGTTTCCTCCACAAGTGAAAACGGTGAACATGATATACGCAACCCATATTCCCAAGCGAGAACGGAAGCGCGCACCTATGCGATGGAGCCAGTCGCCCCAAAGTTCAACCCATGGTCCTCTTGTCCGATCACTTTCGATCGCAGGGACCATCCCACTAGTATCCGTCATGGCGGTTCCGCCGCATTGGTCCTTGATCCCATCATCGACGGAATTCACCTCACTCGAGTCCTTATGGACGGTGGCAGCAGCCTGAACCTGCTCTATCAGGATACAGTGCGCAAAATGGGTATAGACCCCTCAAGGATCAAACCCACAAAAAACCACCTTCAAAGGTGTCATACCAGGTGTAGAGGCCTGTTGCACGGGCTCAATCACACTGGAAGTGGTCTTCGGATCTCCGGACAACTTCCGAAGCGAGGAATTAATCTTCGACATCGTCCCCTTCCGTAGTGGCTATCACGCACTACTCCGACGAACCGCATTTGCTAGATTCAATGGGGTACCGCATTATGCGTACCTCAAGGTCAAAATGCCAGGACCTCGCGGGGTTATAACAGTCAATGGAAACACAGAACGCTCGCTCCGCACAGAGGAGCACACTGCAGCCCTCGCAGCGGAAGTACAAAGCAGCCTTCTGAGGACAACCGCCAATTCGGCGAAGAAGCCACCGGACACCTACAAGCGAATCCGGAGTACCCTGCAACAGGATCGCCAGGCACGTTCAGAGCTCGCCTAGCAATTCGGCCTCCCTCCTAGTCCCAGTCAAGCGGCGAAATTCGTGCCGTGCATACATAATTACGCACTCAAGATACCATGGGCACAGGCGGAGGCACAGCCCACAATGCGGCTCAACCGCTTCAGGGCCCGTACATCTTTATCATTTTCTCTCTTTCAGGACCCTACTCTCTGGAAGCTCTTTCCGACAGCCGTTTCATTGGACCCATTGCGGGAAGGAAATACCAAGGAAGCAAGATGCTCTGACATACAAGGGAATCCCCAGGTGGTCTCTGATAACGATCGATATACCTGTTTTACATACCCATACGCAGCTTGCCCTTGGATAGGGCATGTCAAATAGTCCTATTTTTTGCTTATTGCACTACTTGTAACCATATGCTTTGACGTATTATTTAATAACAATGCATAGCGTTAGCTTTTTATTGCATTTCCTTTTTTTCCCTGTCTGCTTATTTACGACAAATTGCACCCGTACATTCTGTTACGACCAGTGCGCCAGGGGCTTCGGTGTACCCCATAACATGGCATGAAAAGTCCGAACACTTTCGACAGTGCGGCACCCCGAACTTATAGCATTATATGCATCAGCTCCCAATCATGTCTTGGGTCAATAGTTGGGTTTGCCCGGCTCCCATGTTTTGGTACCTTACGTTCCGCTATATCGGCTAAGGTAGCGCTGGGAGAACTACTGCGATTGTGTCCCGGTTCTTTCGGACGAACACCTCAGTAGAGAAAGCCGAAAACTGACTGTCATGATGAGGCGAGAGCTGGTCGCTGTTCGAGAGGTCTCAAATCCTTAAAGATTTTTTCCGCATTGGGCGAGGAGTCGGCCTTGTCCGATTTAGGCGTACATAGCGCCCCAAATTTGGCCTTCCGAATACTAGGGGCTTCGCGAAAAATTAAAATTGTAGACTTATATGGCTAAGTGAGAGTGATAAAGCTTTATAGTCCGATTGCCTGGTTCGTTGTGCTGAACACCTCCTTCGAAGGACCCAAAATTGGGATAAAGAGTGATCTGGTTTATCCCGAACACCTCAGTACTAGTTACATGGGGGCAGAAGCCGACGACTGGCCAACTCTCAGATTTTATAAACGGCCGCACAGAAGGTAATATTTTAAATTAACAAGCATTGCATAGCACAGTTGAATTCGTTTCATATTACAGGATCACAGGAGTACATTCATTCAAATATTACATCCTTAGCACATTCCTCCGCCACAAGGCGAGCACCCTTCAGGACACTGTCATAATACTTTTCGGGGTGGCGATGCTCCTTGCCCTCTGGCGGCCCTTCCTTCACCAGCTTTTCGGCGTCCAACTTCGCCCAGTGCACTTTCGCCAGGGCAAAGGCCCTGCGCGCACCCTCAATGCAGACGGACCGCTTTATGACTTCAAACTGTGGGCAGGCATTCACAAGCCGCCTTACCAGACCGAAGTAGCTACCAGGCAGGGGCTCGCCAGGCCATATCCGAACTATAAGACCCTTCATGGCCTGTTCGGCCGCCTTGTGAATCGACCAGTTGCTTCAACTGGTCGGTCAAGGGCATCGGATGTTCGGTCCCAGTATACTGAGACCAGAACAACTTCTCCGTCGAGCTCCCCTCCTCGGCCCGGTAGAATTTGGCGGCATCCGACACACTGTGGGGTAGATCTGCGAACGCTCCTGGAGAGCTCTGAACTCGGGTAAGTAAAAAGAAAATTTCCTTCACATGCTTGCTTTGCATAATGAATGCCTTACCCGCCGCTATCTTCTTAACCGCCTAAATCTCCTGGAGGGCCTTTTGGGCTTCGGCCTTGGCATGTTGTGCGTTTTCGAGGGCCTTCGCAAGCTCGGACCCTTGCGTCTTAGAGTCACGCTCCAAGGACTCGTATTTCTTGACGAGAGCCTGGAGCTCTTGCTGCACCTCGCCGACTCGGGCCTCTTGCTTCTCTCGCTCGATGCGCTCCTTGGCCGCTTTGTCTTCGGCCTTGGATAGCGCCTTCTTCAGGGCCGCCACTTCGGTCGTGGCCCCTAGCAAAATCCATGACGATTCTATTATTCAAAAACAACATTTTTCTTTATCAATATACAGACGGGGTATCACTTACCTTTGTTCTCTTCGAGCTGCCTCTTGGTAAGGCCGAGCTCTTCCTTGGACCGCTCAAGGTCCCGCTTCAGTGCGGCGACCTCCGCAGTACGAGCGGCAGCGGCCAGCAGTGAAGCATGCTTATTCACATAGACACATTCTGATTAGACTCCTGCAATTATTATTTGATCTCTATTCGTCCTTTCTTCGCGGACGCCAAACAGAGCATCAGGGGCTACTGTCTATGTTGTAACATTTTCTTATAATTTGATTACTTACCTCAAAGCCTGTTAGGAGGCTGGCACAGGCTTCAGTCAGTCCACTCTTGGCAGACTGAACCTTCTTGACCACCGCACTCATAACAGTGCGGTGCTCTTCGTCGATGGAAGCGCCGCAAAGCACTTCCAGCAAGTTGTCCGATGCCTCTGGATGGACAGAGGCCATCAGCACAGACGGCTTGCCCCCTTAGCGAGGGGTTGCCTGACAGAATCCGGAACCACTGGAGGTTCCGGCGCAGTATTCGGCTGGGGGCTAGACTTGCTGCCCCCGGTGTTAGGGCCCAGGGGAGTCTTGCCCCTCGTGCGCCCAACGCCTGGAATGTTGCCTTGGGGCGCCTCCGGAACTGTCTCCCCTTGGTTCAGTGCCCGTTGAGACAACACCTCGGCATCGTCTGTAGGGCGGGGGGAGGAGGCGGTCGGGAGTGAATCGCTGTTCATATCCGACGGGCCCAAAGAATCATCCGAAGATGATACGTCGATATGGGCTCGGGATGGATTGCATAATCATGTTCGGCGTGATAAGAAGCAATAAAATAAAACATACCAAGAACTATTATGGTATCCGGATACTCACGACTTCGCCAGGGGCTTGTCCCTGGGTAACCACTCCTCGTCGCTAAAAGCGGCCGTCGTGGAGCAGTCCGGAAGGAGGGTCCTTCCCTTCTTGGACCCTTCGGCCTCCCCTGATGGGGCGGCCTTCCTTTTCCTGTCCCCCCTGGGCTGGGGGGAGAACTTTCCTCTTCCTCCTCCTTGTCTTCGTGGGAGGATAGCTCCTTGGTGTTTTCAGACGATGAGTCCGATATAACCTTGCGCCGGAGACCTTTCCTGGTCCCTGTGGCCTTCTTCTCCGGTGCCTCATAAGGCGCTGGAACCAGCATCTCTGTTAGGAGAGCATCTGCTGGATCTACGGGCAGGGGGGCTGGACAATCGATCTGCTCCGCTGTCACTACCCAGTCCTGTTAAATGGCGTGGAGGCTTAGATCCCACGCATGATTATACGGGGGAAAGAAACATCTTATGAGATATAAAAGACTTACTGGATTGGCAGGGCGCTTTGCGCTGAGTCCGCGATCCTCGGTAAGGGGAGGAGGTACCTCGGCGCCCTTGAACAGCACCTTCCAGACGTCCTTGGGTGTCGTGTCAAAAAGCTCTCGTAGCATCTGGTGCTCGGCCGGGTCAAACTCCCACATATTGAATGCCCGTCTTTAACACAAGAGGATTCGGCGGAAGAGCATGACCAGGACCACATTGACAAGCTTGATTTTCTTGCTTATCATATTCTTGACACATTTTTATAGTCCGGTCAGCTCCATCGACGAACCCCGGGACAAGCCCTTCTCTTTCCAGGAGGTGAGCCGCATGGGGATGCCGGATCGAAATCCGGGGGCCGCCACCCGGTTGGTGTTGTGCGGCTCGGTGATGTAGAACCACCCCGATTGCCACCCCTTCATGGTCTCCACATAGGAGCCTTCGAGCCAGGTGACATTGGGCATTCTGCCTGCTGTCCGACCACCACCTTTGGTTTCACATTTAAGGTCTTTAGCCATAGGCCGAAATGGGGCTTGATGCGAAGGAAGGCCTCGCACACGACGATAAACGCCGAGATGTTGAGGATGAAATTGGGGGCCAGATCATGGAAATCTAGCCCATAGTAAAACATGAGCCTGCGGACGAATGGGTGGAGGCGAAATCCTAGTCCGCAGACGAAGTGGGTAAGGAATACGACCCTCTCGTGAGGTTCTGGAGTAGGGACGATCTGCCCCGCGTCTGGGAGCCGGTGCGCGATATCTGCGGCTAGGTATCCGGCTTCCCGGAGCTTCGGAATGTCCCCCTCCGTAACAGAGGAGACCATCCACTTGCCTCCCGCTCCGGACATGCTTGGAGTGGTTTTGCGGAGAAAATGCGAACTTGGGCGCTGGAGCTCGAGTGCGCGAGAATGGATGGGCAGGGAAGAAGAAGGCGTGGGTAAAAAGGAGGAGTCCTTGTCCCTTTATAAGGGCGGAGCAAACTGTGCGCCTCCTCACCTGCCTGGTAAACTCGCTTATTCCCCAAGCGCCATAATAGATGGCGCGGTTGGGTTACCCACACCCGTATTGATGAGAATCCCGTGATAAGGGGACACGATCTCTGCTTCGACAAGACATGCCAAGAAAACCGCCTCGCAATATGTGCAGTAGCTGGTTGAGAAAAACGGTTCGAATAATGACCGAGCTGTGGCGTGATGTCATGTTATGAAAAGTTGTCAGCAGGTTAGATTTGTGGAAATATTATACCCTCTACGATGGTATGTGGAATTTGTTTTGCAGAGCCGGACACTATCATTGTGTTTGAAATTTTCTATGGAGTATTTGGAGGAAGAACCCGCCTTGCAATGCCGAAGACAATCTGCGCGCCAGACGCATCGTCATTGAAGCCTGGTTTAGGGGCTACTGAGGGAGTCCTGGATTAGGGGGTCCTCGGACAGCCGGACTATGTACTTCTGCCGGACTGTTGGACTATGAAGATACAAGATTCAAGACTTCATCCTGTGTCCGGGTGGGCCTCTCCTTTGCGTGGAAGGCAAGCTTGGCAATTCAGATATGTAGATCTTCTCCCTTGTAACCGACTCGGTGTAACCCTAGCCCCCTCCAGTGTCTATATAAACCGGAGGGCTTAGTCCGTAGGACAACAACAATCATAACCATAGGCTAGCTTCTAGGGTTTAGCCTCTATGATCTCGTGGTAGATCAACTCTTGTAATACTCATATCATCAAGATCAATCAAGCAGGAAGTAGAGTATCACCTCCATCGAGAGGGCCCGAACCTGGGTAAACATTGTGTCCCCCGCCTCCTGTTACCATCCGCCTTAGACGCACAGTTCGGGACCCCCTACCCGAGATCCGCCGGTTTTGACACCAACAGGGGACACGATGTTTACCCAGGTTCAGGCCCTCTCTATGGAGGTAATACCCTACTTCTTGCTTGATTGATCTTGATGAATATGAGTGTTACAAGAGTTGATCTACCACGAGATCGTAATGGCTAAACCCTAAAAGTCTAGCCTATGAGTATATGGTAATGAATCTGTCCTATCCGGACTATGCTCTCCGGTTTATATAGACACCGGAGAGATCTAGGGTTACATGAGGTCGGTTACATAGGAGGAAATCTTCATATTAGGTCGCCTAGCTTGCCATCCACGCCAAGTAGAGTCCAATCCAGACACGGGTATTGTCTTCGGCCTTTGTATCTTCACAGCCCATCAGTCCGGCCCATGGATAACAGGCCGGACGCCCGAGGACCCCTTAGTCCAGGACTCCCTCAGGAGACGTCACCGGGCTGCACGTGTGTTGAACGCGGAGGCACCGTTGTTCGGTGCTTAGACCGGATTCGGTCATGATCTGAATCGCTTCGTGTACGACTCCACCGACCGCGTTCTTGCAACGCTTCCGCATCGCGATCTTCAAAGGTATGAAGATGCACACCCTCTCGTTGCTAGTAAGCTCCATAGATTGATCTTGGTGATGCGTAGAATTTTTTAAATTTCTGGAACGATCCCCAACACATGTTGCATGTCTGTCGGTGGAACCGGTCTCATGAACGTGGTCATGTAAGGTTGGTCCGGGCCGCTTCATCCAACAATACCGCCAAATCAAATAAGACGTTGGTGGTAAGCAGTATGACTATCATTGCCCACAACTCTTTGTGCTCTACTCGTGCATATCATCTATGCATAGACCTGGCCCTGATACCACTGTTAGGGAACATAGCATGCTATTTCAAAAAAAATTATAAGATCATGCAAGATCTATCTAGGAGTTGCATAGCAACGAGAGGGGAGAGTGTGTCCACATACCCTCATAGACCAAAAGCGGAAGCTTAGGTTAACGCGGTTGATGTAGTCGAACGTCTTCGCGATCCAACTGATCAAGTACCGAACGTATGGCACCTCCGAGTTTAGCACACGTTTAGCTCGATGACGTCCCTCGAACTCTTGATCCAGCAAAGTGTCGATGGAGAGTTTCTTCAGCACGACGGCGTGATGCCGGCAATGGTGAAGTGATCCACGCATGGCTTCGCCTAAGCAGTACGACAATATGAGCGGAGGAGTAAACGGTGGAAGGGGGCACCACACACGGCTAAGAAACTATTGATGTTCTTTGGGGTACCCCCTGCCCCCGTATATAAAGGAGGAGAGGGGAGGAGGCCGACCTAGGCACGCCCCCAAGTGGGGAGGAGTCCTACTAGGACTCTGAGTCCAGTTCGGACCCCCTTCCTTTTACCGGAGAGGGAAAGGGGGGAGGAGAGGGAGAAGGAGAAGGAAAGGGGGGTCGCGCCCCCTCCCCTTGTCCAATTCGGACTGCCCATGGGGGGCGCGCCACCCCCTTGTGGGCTGTCCTCTCTCTCCCCTATGGCCCATGTGGCCCATTATTTCCCCCGGGGGTTCCGGTAACCTCCAGGTACTCCGATAAATACCCGAAACAGTCTGGAACCATTTCGGTGTCCGAATACTATTGTCCAATATATCAATCTTTACCTCTCGACCATTTCAAGAATCCTCGTCATGTCCGTGTTCTCATCCGGGACTCCGAACAATCTTCGGTCACCAAAACACATAACTGATAATACAAATCGCCATCGAACGTTAAGCGTGTGAACCCTACGGGTTCGAGAACTATGTAGACATGACCGAGACACATCTCCGGTCAATAACCAACAGCGGAACCTGGATGCTCATATTGGTTCCTACATATTCTACGAAGATCTTTGTCGGTCAAACCGCAATGACAACATACGTCATTCCCTTTGTTATTGGTATGTTACTTGCCCGAGATTCGATCGTCGGTATCTTCATACCTAGTTCAATCTCGTTACCGGCAAGTCTCTTTACTCGTTCCGTAATACATCATCCCGTAAGTAACTCATTAGTCACATTGCTTGCAAAGCCTATCATGATGTGTATTACCGAGAGGGCCCAGAGATACCTCTCTGATACTCAGAGTGACAAATCCTAATCTCGATCTTATGCCAACCCAACAAACACCTTCGGAGACACCTGTAGAGCATCTTTATAATCACCCAGTTACGTTGTGACATTTGATAGCACACAAGGTGTTCCTCCGGTATTCGGGAGTTGCATAATCTCATAGTCAAAGGATTATGTATAAGTCATGAAGAAGGCAATAGCAATAAAACTTAAAGATCATTATGCTAAGCTAACGGATGGGTCTTGTCCATCACATCATTCTCCTAATGATGTGATCCCATTCATCAAATGACAACACATGTTATGGTTAGGAAATTTAACCATTTTTTATTAACGAGCTTGTCTAGTAGAGGCATACTAGGGACACTAAGTTTTGTCTATGTATCCACACATGTATTAAGTTTCCGGTTAATACAATTCTAGCATGAATAATAAACATTTATCATGACATAATAAAATATAAATAACAACTTTATTATTGCCTCTAGGGCATATTTCCTTCACCAATCAGGTGGTTGAACAATAGGTGTAGAAATTAAGGCTTTCTTGAGTGTTTCGAAGGCTTGTAAACAATCATCATCAAAAACAAAAAGAACATCCTTTTGCAAAATATTTGTAAGGAGCCTAGAAATTTTAGAGAAGTCTTTGATAAATACATATAGAAACCAGCATGACCTAAGAAACTACGAATACCTTTGATATCTTTAGGACATGGCATTTTCTCAATTGCATCAACCTTAGCTTTGTCCACTTCAATACCTCTTTCTGAAATTTTATGGCCCAAAACAATACCTTCATTAACCATAAAGTGGCACTTCTCCCAATTCAAGACAAGATTTGTTTGCTCGCATCTCTACAAAACTCGATCAATGTTGCTTAAACAATCATCAAAAGACTTCCCATAAATGGAAAAGTCATCCATGAAAACTTCAACAATCTTTTCACAAAAGTCAGGGAATATAGCAGTCATACATCTTTGAAAGGTAGCAGGTGCATTGCATAAACCAAAAGGCATACGTCTATAAGCATAAGTTCCAAAGGGACAAGTGAAAGTGGACTTTTCTTGATCAGGTTGAGAAACAGGTATTTGTGAAAAACCAGAGTATCCATCAAGGAAGAAAAAATGTGTGTGCTTAGATAATCTTTCTAGCATTTGATCAATAAAAGGCAGAGTGTAATGATCTTTTCTAGTTGCTTTGTTTAATTTTATAAAATCAATTACCATTCTATAGCTGTCGGCGTTCTCGGAACGGGGGTCCCCAGACTTGCCTGCTTGCGGCCCACGGCGTGGCTCCACTAGTGGCCCCGTACGACCCATCTTCACAAGCAAACCCTCAAGACCCTCGCGAGGGGCCAAGCCTCGCAAGGCATGTCGGCATTCTGGAAATGGGGGTCCCAGACCTGCCTACCTGCGGCCCATGGCGTGGCTCCACTAGCGGCCCTGTACAGCCCATCTTCACCAGCAAACACCCAAGACCTTCGCGAGGGGCCAAACCTCGCGAGGTGGACGACGCAAGACCTCCTTGGGGGCTGCCTCACCAGGCTGGCTCGCGAGCGGCGGAGATATCAAGGCAAGATGAACCTCGCGAGGTTCCTGTGACGTAAGCCATGACGACCAAGGCCAAGCGGGTGCCAGGCGGGCGCCAGCGCGCACGGTTTCCTCGTTTCCTCTTTGGTGCTAAAGGGGCAAGCGCAGGCGAGGAGTCCCGAGGCACCAGGCAAAGGTTTCCATATCGGTGCAACGAGACCAAGACGAGAAGGACGGCAAGACGGAGGTCACCGTGGAGCCGAAGACGGTGTCACCACCAGAGCATTTGGCAGGCGAAGACCACCTTTAGTCAGGATAGCTTGTACTAGCTGTTCCCCTTCAAACTGGCCATTGTGGCATCCCTTCCTGGTCAATATTTGGGAAGAGGACCAGGGCCTATATAAATAGGACTAGCCACCACAGTAGGGAGAGAGCTCGAACACATCTTGGATTAGACCATCCTCACCCACACAAGTTCACCAAGCACAAGAACACCTCTCCTCAGGAGGCTATTCTCCCCTTGTACTGTTCAACCCCAGCCCAAGAGGCAATCCACCACACCACACTGGAGTAGGGTATTACACCACAACGGTGGCCCGAACCAGTATAAATCTGGTGTCCCTTTGTTCTTTGGGTTCGTCGAGCTAGGCCGTGAGATCTTGATGCGAGCAAGCTAGAGGGGGGAGAGATCTTCATGCGCACCCCAGTGTTCAAACCTCAAGGGTTTTGCCGGAACCCGAAATCCAACATTTGGCACGCCAGGTAGGGGTGCGCCGGAGCCTCTCCTCCACCAGTCGATCCGCCGACGCTCCGCGGTTCCGATGTCCGGCGACCCGAGGATCAACGCCGACCGCTGGGCAGCTTGGCCAGCCCGGGCAGCGTCGTCCGCCCAAGAAGACCTCAACCCCGCGCCCCAGGCGACATGTGCACTACCAAACGATGCAGGGCGCGGGCGACACGGTCAAGCACCATCCACCCTTACTCCACGACAGGCACGGGCAGCCGCAAGGGCCTCAAGCTACGCTGCGGCCATGGTGCCGCACACCCGACAGGAACAAGCAAACATGAGGGCCGCGCTCATGGTGGCTCGGGAGCTGCTGCGATGCCGGCTGATGGAGAGCGGCCGGGATGCATTGCTGGAGTTCGTCCCCGAGCTACTAGACGTCGCGGCCTCGGGGGCACCACCATTCTGCTCCCTGCTTACGCCTCAGGCCACGGCCAGATCGCACGGCGGGCCTCGCCTCGCCCGCGTGCCCCTGGGCACGCCAGGAGGTTTCATCAACACAGGTGCGACCAGCAGCACCGGACGCCCAATCGCGCTTGCGCCACCTCCGAAGAGCGCGGGCACAAGCGTTGCCACCTACGGCCCCAGCGGGGTGCTGCCCTACCATCCTCAGAGCGGCGCGCTGGGCCGGGCAACATGGAGCGTGGAGCACTTCGGCGAGGTCTTCGGGGTGGCGGCCTCGGAGGCCTACGTGCCCCGCATGATGGACTAGGAGTACACGCCGGAAGACGACCCTAGCATGTTCCTCGAGCCGGGCTAGGAGGAGGAGGCACTAGAAGCTGAGGCCTTTCAGGGGCCACCCAGAGGCCACGTCGACCACGCCGACGACAACAGCTATAGGGTACCACTAATCTCTCAGGAGCAAGCTTACGCTAACCATGGGTTGCAGGTGGAACAGGTCAAAGCGGCAGACGGCGGCTCCAGCTCGGCAGCCCCCCTTCCACTGGGAGGAACGCACTGGGGGACGCAGGGAAGGAGCCGGGAGCAAGGCCCCACCCCACATCGCGTGGAGCAAGGCGTTACCCGGAGGTAGTCCCTCTGCCGGGGAGGCGCTGGTGAGCCTTCCCCCCGGCAGAGGACCTGTGGTCGCCAAGGGCGCCGCTGGTGTCCCCTTTGCCCCTTTGGAGTCGTCCTGGTTTCCGAACGCCCCCAACGGTGGTCGAGGGCGGCGCAAGGCTGGGCTCTCATCTGGCGATATGAAGTAAGGCTCACGCATGTGAAGGTCTCCGCTCGTGACACTCTCACGTAATAATGAGTAGGGCTGTACACGCCCCGGAGTCTCAGGAGTGCCGCCCTCGGGCCTCGGGGGCTCCCTCCCACGTCCTAGTGGCAGCACTTAGCTCCGTGCTGGTGAGAAGACAAGAAGACTAGACTAGGCGTCGGACGCGGCCATTTGCTTTTTATATCTCTTTTGTAGCCCTATTTTTAGGCTTTGGATTTAAGTTTGAAGTTGAATTTTCATTGGTGCGCGCGGGGGGTGTCTTTCATCGTTTGTGCGATTTCTTGCAATCTGGTTCTTTGCCTTGATTCGGAGACCGCACGTGCTGCCTCCCCCCTTGCGAGCCCCTCGCGAGCGGGGAGCTGGGCGCGGCACCCGCGCCCTGCGCGTGCGTCCCTTCATGGCTGGCGCTTGCTCCTCGCGAGGCCCTCTCGGATGGATCGGCAGGCCCCTCGGAAGCTCACAACCTCAGGAGCCAGTTCGGAACTGGCCCTTACTAAGGTAAACAGCAACAGTAAGCTCACGACGGGACTCGCAGGCCCTTAAAAACACATCTCTAGCTTGGCTTAAGGAATAGAGGCAGTAATCTGTTTACATGAGGGGACCCCCCTCCCAAAATGTTCTTACAACTTTCAGGGCCGTGCCCGAGTTTTCAGATGCATGGTCAACGACAAGGAAGCACGGGCTCAATCAGATATATTGCTCACCGCGTCCTCCGTGACGCCCTGAGATGCATCGCTGGCATCGCCGTCATCATCGTCGGCATCACCGCCACCGTTGCCGGCATCGCCCGCACCTTCGTCGACCACGTCACCCTCATCCGCCACGACCACCACCGCGTCGTCATCAGAGGTGAAGGCCCTGACTAGAGCATCCACATTGTCTTCTACCCAGCGCGCCAGGTCACCCCGGATGGCCTCAGGAATAGGGGCAATGGCGGCGTCAAAATCGAAGTTGGGGTAGGTGTTCTAGTGGTGGCTAAAGACGCGGGAGAACGCGTGCTTGAGCAAGCCACGGCTCCTCTCTTGAACAAGCTTGCGAGCCCTCTCAGATCGATTCTCCAGGCGCGTCACCACGTCGATGTAGAAAAGGAGGTGACTGGCGTAATCATTCGAGTGGGGATGAGGGGCATCTTCGTCGCAGATGGTGCCCAGCGGTGTGTTGGCTCTGATCCTGAGGCTTTGGAGCATGGGGGCGTGCACGTGCTCCAGCGTCTGCCGCCGGAGCGCTTCCTCCCTGCTCTGCTGCGCGAAGGACTCGGCGCTGGTGGCCCTCTGATGAAGAGAAAGCAGCTCGGCACGGGCGGAAGCCAGCTCAGCCTGCACCGAGATCAGGGTGGCTGCGGCGGCTTTCTCGCGATGCCCCGCCTCGGCCAACCTGGACTCGAGGACGGTAATCCTATCCACAAGATCCGTGCGAGCCTCGCCCACCCGGTGATCGACCTCCTCCTGGGCTCTGGCCTCGCGCGCACCAACAACATCCTCTGCTTGGGAGACTTGGCGCTCCCTCATCTCCAACCATTCAACCTCAAGGTTGCGCTCCATGGCTTCCAGTGCCAGCGCTTCCTCACGCTTCAGAGTCTCCTCCTCCTCGGCGGGCGTCCCCCTCATCGACGCTAGGGCAGCTCTACACACCTCCACTTGCTGCTCCAAGGAGGCGCTCCAGGCTTGGAGCTCCCACAAGCGTCTCTCTGCGATCTCGCGGCGACGGTCAGATTCCCGGGCCTCTTCCAGGGCTCGGGTGCAGGCCTCACGCGAGGCCACCAGAGATGCCTCGGCCTTCGCATTGTCAAGCTCACACTGGTGGCGCCCGAGGTTGATGGCCACCTTTAGTTTGTGCCGCTCCTCCATCAGTCGAAGACCTTCGGCCTCGAGGCGCGCGTCTACGTCCACGAGCTCTCCATCGAGCCGGCTCATCATGCCCATTGCCTCTTGAAAGAGCTCGTGGCGAACGACACTCCGTCCGAGCGCGAACTCGAGCGCTCAGCCGATTCCGTCTTCCATAGCGAGAGTCGCCGGCGGGATCCGACGCGGCTCGCCCCCTTTCCGCAGTGGGTTGGGGGCTGCCCCCCCCCCCCAGTCGCCGACTGGGCTTCAGTGGGAGCCCGGTTGAGTTGAGGCTCGCCACTCGAAGAGGAAGCCAAGACCGAAGCCACCCAGCCACCGTTCACAACCAGAGGAGGAGCCCTTGGCACGCTCGTCATGCCCCCGGCGAGGCCGCAAAGAAGAGACGGCAGTAGCGCGGGCTCGAGGCACCATGCTAGCGTGGGTGCCTCCCTGGCCGACCTCGCGCCGGGGGCGGCATGCTAGCTTTGAACGCTCAAGGCCAACGGAAGATTTGAGGCAGGAGAGGTTGCTTCTCAGGAGGCTTCACGGCCTTAGCGGAAGAGATCCTGAAGAGCCACCGTCAGGAAGGGAAGTAGCACTTGAGGAAGCACAAAGATAAGGTACTTAATCATCTATGGCGATGTACTTCCTCTGCTTCAGCGGCCGAAAGGCGCCACTGCTGCAGCTTGGGGACCCCTTCCTCTTGCGGAGTGCTTCGAAGTCCACACGGAGCCGGCCGAAGCGTTGGACGTGGCGGCCAGCACAGGGCGCCGCTGGTGAGGCGCCCAAGGAGACGACTTCAGGAGCGCCAGGCTGAGGAGAGCTATCGGGTTCCGCTTCGCGATGGCCTGCTGAGGCCTCGGGGGCTTCAGCCTCAGGAGCAGCAGATCGCTTCACCCCCTCAACTGCCTCCTCAAGGCGAGAGACGCGGGTCCCCGACGATGGCGCCTCCACGAGCCTCAGGCGGCGTCGACATCTTGGCTCCCGCACCCACGGCCTTTAGTGGTTCTTGCCCCCCTGCGTCCATTCTTGGGGCAAGCTCGGCGCCGGTGACAAGGAGGGGAACCATGGTGACGGGGTTCTCGCGGGGCCCCTCAAGGCCAACTGGACGCAGCCCCCATCCATCAAAGGGGGCATCTTCCCCGCGAACTCCACCCTGTTCGAGCAGCAGTACAGGAGACAACCCTCCTGCGGCATATCGCCTGGCGAGGGGTCGCCCGTCAAGACCTCAAGCACCATTCTTCGTGCCTCAAGTGGGAACCCCGACTCCTGAAGCTGCATGTGATCCTGGCCGCCGGTCAGGGCCCACATCGCCTGGGAATGGTGCTGGAGTGGGGCGATGCGGCGTCGGAGGAACTCCTTCGCCACCTTGGGCGCAGTAATGCCGAGGTCCTTCAGCCTCCTCGGCCGGTACCAGACGAAGGCAAGGCGAGAGCCCATGAGCTTCTCGTGGCCCCAGCCGGAGTTGGGGATAGAGGGCGACGACGCAGGCGAGAGCAGGAGGCTGAGCGCTCTGACATCCACATACACCCACCATGATCGAAACCCGCACGCAGACGGCGGGAGATCAAAATCAATCCCCGAGCCGGCCGTCGCCGCCACAGCCTAGAAGCTCAGGCACCCCGAGCACTGCAGGGGGTCGGTCAAGTGCAGCGTGAAGAAATGGCGCAGAAGGGCCACGAAAGGGGCAATGCCCACCATGGCCTCACAGACGAAGGCAAAGATGGCGAGAAGGGCAACGGATTGGGGATCTAGGTGCAGCATATGGATCTGATAATGGGAGAGCGCGGCATTGAAGAAGGCGGAGAAAGGAGGACGAACCAGGCCGGCCCACAGGGCGTCGATGAAGAACTGGACTTCGGTGGCTGTCCTATTGATAGTAGCACCGGACGCAGGCCAGGCCATCCTCCCTCCCCATTCGTTGAAGCTGGTGGCGAGTGCTGGGCGGACCTTGTCCATGGCCTCTTGGTTGAGTACCAGCGATCGACCAACGGCGGGCTCAATAACCGGAGGTGGACTGGTTGAGGACAGCGGCTTCTTCCGTTTCTCCGTTTGGTTCGGCGCCATGGCGATGAAGAGGGCTGAGCTCAGGTTGGATTGGAAGAGGAAGCTGAGGTTCGAAGAAGCGGAGGAGTTGGGGAGTGCGTTGCCAGCAACGGGGAAATAACTGTGTAGGACGTCGTGGCCGCCTAGCGAGGCGGATATCAAGGCTGCATAGGGAAGCGGGGTCGCCCACGTCCAATCAATCGCTACACGTCAACCAAGGCCGCAGGCTGTTGGGGCCTGCGGCGCTCCACACTTTCCCTTTGGCTTAGCCTCGAAGCCAAGTCCGAGCGCGCCTTGGGCTCGGGGGCTACTGTCGGCGTTCTTGAAACGGGGGTCCCCAGACCTGCCTGCCTGCGGCCCACGGCGTGGCTCCACCAGCGGCCCTGTACGGCCCATCTTCACCAGCAAATACCCAAGACCTTCGCGAGGGGCCAAGCCTCGCGAGGCGGACGACGCAAGACCTCCTCGGGGGCAGCCTCACCTGGCTGGCTCTCGAGGGGCGGAGAGATCAAGGCAAGGGGAACCTCGTGAGGTCCCGTGACGTAAGCCATGACGACCATGGCCAGGCGGGCGCCAGCGTGCACAGTGTCCTCATTTCCTCTTTGGTGCTAAAGGGGCAAGCGCAGGCGAGGAGTCCCGAGGCACCAGGCAAAGGTTTCCATATCGGTGCAACGAGACCAAGACCAGAAGGACGGCAAGACGGAGGTCACCGTGGAGCCCAAGACGGCGTCACCACCACAGCCTTTGGCAGGCGAAGACCACCTTTAGTCAGGATAGCTTGTACTAGCTGTCCCCCTTCAAACTGGCCGTTGTGGCATCCCTTCCGGCTCAATATTTGGGAAGAGGACCAGGGCCTCTATAAATAGGACTAGCCACCACAGTAGGGAGGGAGCTCGAACTCATCTTGGATTAGACCATCCCCACCCACACAACTTCACCATGCACAAGAACACCTCTCCTCAGGTGTCAGGACCCCGATTCGAAGTCACATCGATCTAGCCGGTAACACCTCATATCACTTTGCGGCCTCATGCACGGTATTCCCATGGGTGTCGCCTTACCATGGCCCGGGACCGTTTGCGCCTTTTGGCTCACGTATATGATAGTGTCGCTAGCATCCATATGACAGAGAACCCGGGCCGACATGACTAGTCGTGAACCCAAAGTGGTACTAACTTACGGGGACAAGCATACATGAATCAACATCGAGCATGTCGGTCAGCAGCGTGCGAATCCGGGCTGTAGCACTGGGCTAACAGGACTCCGGTGAACAGGGCTGTAGCAGGTTAGGCAGGACTCCGGATGTCACCGCGTGACATTTCCCTGAAGGGACAGACACAAGAACGAAGTGAATCACATGCCGGCCAGTCAAGTGTTCTGGAGCAGTAGTGCTGGGCTAGCAGGACTCTAGTGAACCGGGCTGTAGCGGACTACTATGGCTCATGGAAGCACAAGACTATATTTCCCCATAAGAGAGGCTACCAAGGATAAACAACTAGGTTGTCGGATCCCACACATACCAAGCATTTCAATCATACACACAATATGCTCGATATGTGTAAATGCAACATGCCATCACAGCATAACTCTATGACTCAAGTATTTATTCATTAGGCTCCGAGGAGCCAAGTATTACAAACATGGGTCTCATGACCCGACATACAGAGCATACAAGCATCAAGCGGAAGCATGAACATGTCTGAGTACAGACAACTACAAATGAAAATGGCTGAGAAGCCTGACTATCTACAAGACCCTCCCAAGGGTACAAGATCGTAGCTGAGGTAACAAGCTAAACGTCGAAGTCCACGCGGAACTACTAGTGAGACTGACGTCTCTCTGCAAAAACATAAATTAAGCAAACGTGAGTGCAAATGTACCCAGCAAGACTTACATCAGAACTAGCTACATATGCATCAGTATCAACAAAAGCGGGTGGTGGAGTTTTACTACAGCAAGCCAGCTTTGACTCAGTGGCCATCCTAAACTATGACTGCAAGTAACTCTTTTGAGGTGGCGCACACGAGTCCACATATTCACCATATCAATACACCACTATGGATCCGCTCACGTCTCCCTACGAGAAGGCCATCCATAGCACTCACGTTTATCTTGCGAGTTTTAGAGTATCCACTTTCACTTGTCTATGAACTGTACAGGCAACCCAGAAGTCCTTTTCCGCGGACACGGCTATTCGAATAGATGATGTTAACCCTGCAGGGGTGTACTTTTTCACACACGCTCTCGCCACTTACCACCATGTACACGTCGTGTATCTCGGCAACCTTCAAGCGGAAGCCTGGCGAGGGAGTCGGCCACGACCTGACTAACCACACAAGTCTCTAGTCCATGTTTATCGCCTATTCGGGTTCCATCCGCAAGGAGATCCGGCCGGGGTGTCGCCCACGGCCCCAAACGATGTGAGCAGGGTTCCCAAGCCCACCATCCGGGTGCCACTTGGTACACCGTGCCACTGTGCCTAGTCTGTCCCAAGCCCACCTGTACTGGGTGCCACTTGGTAGACTACTAACACTACCTACAAACACCAAAAACTAGTTGCAACTCCTGGACAGAGATCGGGTTGGTAATAAGCCAAGAGGGGTCGAGTTACCGGAACCCAATGTGTGGTAGTAACTGTTCATGGATGGCAAACACAGAACTTAGTTCCTGAGGACGGTTTCAATGAGACAACCCACCATGTACTCCTACATGGCCTCTCACCGCTACCTTTACCAAATCGTGTTCACACACTTAGCTCTCAACAGTAGGACATGTTCACAACTTTCCAATTCATCCCCGGTGAATCAGACCTGACTCAACTCTAAGCAGTAGCAGGCATGACAAACAAGCATGAATGAGTGGGCACATCAGGGCTCAAACAACTCCTACTCATGCTAGTGGGTTTCATCTATTTACTATGGCAATGACAGGTCATGCAGAGGAAAGGGGTTCAACTACCGCAACATGTAACAGTTGAATCATTGTTGTCCTAATGCAGTAAAAGAAAGCAGGAGCGAGAGAGTGGGATTTTATCGGAATGAACATGGGGGGTTTTTGCTTGCCTGGCACTTCTGAAGATGATATAGCTCTTCATCGGTGTCATCGAACTCATCGTCGGAACACATCTATCGAGAGGGAACAACCACCGACAGACAAGAGGGAACATAATCAATGCAATGCGACAATATGATGCATGATCATGACATGGCAAAATGAGTGTGTTTGAGCTAATGCAACTAGCAGCAATTTAAATGAAGTTGGTTTGAACCCAAGGTTCAAATTCAAACTCCACATATGGTTATTTAAATGCCATTCATTTGATTTGTCCTAGACAGTAGCCAAAAGTTGTTCTAACATGCATGAAAATGGTACAGATGGATAGATTGGACTTTTTGATAATTTTTCATATATAAATTATTTCATTTGGAGTTACGGTTGATTTTCTATGAATTTTTGAAGTTTTGACTATTTTCTGGAATTTTCAGATATTTCTAAAATAGAAATAATCCAGAAAAGGGTTTATTGCGTCAGCACTGCGTCATGTCTGCATTAGCAAGTCAACAGCGCTGACCAGGGTCAAATCTGACTGGTGGGGCCTACCTGTCATTGACTCAAGGGGGTGATTTACTGGGTGATTAGCACCTAAGCTAATCCTGCCACGTCAGCATCGCCGGATTTAGCGCCGGCGACCTCACAGTGCGGCGGCGGCTCGCCGGGTGGTACTAGGGGGCAGCGGCTGGCCGCGCTGAGGGCACCAGGAGGGAGCCCTCGCTCGCCCGCATCCAGGGGCATGCAGCTGGGCGCAAGGAGGCCGGGGTTGACGGCGGCGACCACTTGGGCGGCGGCTGGAGCTACGGCGTCGAGCGGGACGGGCTACAGAGCACGATAGGAGGCGTAATTGGTGGCGTTGGGTAGCTGACGGCTTACTGAGCACGTACCAGTGCTCGGACGCGAGCGAAACTCGCTCTAGCCACGGCGGCTTCATGGCCGGCGGGCGAAAGCTCTCCAAACAAGCTAGTGGAGAGGAACGGAGGGGGAGAGCATGGGGGAAGGAGCAGGAGCTCACAAGGAAGACGGAGAACGGCTCAGCGGGCTCGGGGACGTCCTCGATGGCGCGAATCGACCGGCGATGATCCACGGGTCCGAGGAGGAAGAAGATGACGTCGCCGACAATGTAGAGATTCCCCGGTTGCTTGGCTCGGTGATGACGACGAGTACGGCGAGGCGGTTCTCCTGGAAGAATCCGCGAGGCTAGGGAGGCGTTGTGGCTATGAGCTTCACGGTGGTGTGGCCATGGCCGCTTCGGCCGTGAGCGAGAGAGAGCGAGGAATCGAGAGGGAGAGTGAGCGAGGGGGTCAGCAGGATCCAGGAGGCCACGGGGAGTGCGTCTGCGTCATTGCGCTGGCGAGGGAGGGCCAGGCAGGCAGCTGCGTGCTGGCGCGCGCGAGCACCGTGCGTTGCTTCCCCTCTGCCTTCTGGCGAGAGGAGGAAGACAACTGGCAGGGGAGGTGGGCTGCTGGGCTGCACAGCAACGGCCGGCTAGGTGGGCTGCAGGTAAGTGGCCCAGGTACTCTCTCTCTCTCTTCTGCTTTCCTATTTCCTTCTGTTTTCCTAATTATTTAGTTTTCTGTTATTTCATTTAGTTCATTTGCCACTGTTTTGAATTCAAACAAAATTCAAACAAGTGCCAAACTTCCTCTGAATTTATTTATGTTGCTTCATGGACTTTTCCAAGGAACATAAACTATTTCAGAAACATTTGAAAATATATTATAGTTATATGAATATAAGTTCAAATTCAAATAGCTATTTATTTAAATTCAAAGTCCCAAAAATAATTCCTTAAAAATGTTCCTAAATTTTGGTTTGATATATAGCTCTTGCCAAAATTCTCAAACATTGCAAAAGGACATCTTGGAAACAAAGAATGAGATTTCTAGGGTTCTTTTCCCTTCTTTTATTTAAGTTTTTGAGGCTTCCACTTTCCTCAATTCCAAGCTTCAGAAATTAGACATGATGCATGAGTGCTCTATCATGCAACTAATACAAGCAATATTCTGTGGCTGTGACAACTCACCCCCACTAAACAAGAATCTTGTCCCGAGATTCAGGACGTGAGGTAAGAAGACGGAGGGGACACCGATCTGACATGATCTTCATGGTCCAATTGCCATCTCGACGACATTGATTCATTGCTTCATATTGATCTTTGACGTCTTTGCTTTTGAGATCTTCATGCAACACGATGAAGACAGAAAGAAGCTCTACAAGAATCGATCTTCTTGAAGATCGAGCAACTCAAGATCAACTCATGGAGTGAGATGTAGGAACATCTCTTGAGTTGAGACATAAAAACACACATCAGGTGGATGGAAAGAAACAAATGAAGAAGGTTCAATTTGGTAGGCAAGAATCCCACGCCTAAGTAAGACGGTGCATAGATTTCAAATTGCTGAGGAAGTAATTTCCATGATTCCATAACGGGACACCTTGGGGGAGGTTGTAACACCCCGGATGTAACTTGCCATATTTGTAACTCCGACTCTTGCCATTTCCGGCTATGTGGTATGTTTTTCCCTCCGTTGTCGGGTTTTGTCTTTCGTTTTGTATTTTGTCATGTCATGCATTTTCATATCATGTCGTCATGTGCATTGCATTTGCATACGTGTTCGTCTCATGCATCCGAGCATTTTCCCCGTTGTCCGTTTTCCAATCCGGCGCTTCTATCTCCTCCGGTACACCCCTCTTGTTTTCTTTCGTGTGCGTGTGTCAAACTTTCTCGGAATGGACCGAGGCTTGTTAAGTGGTCTTAATATACCACCCGGAGACTACCGGTCAAGTTTCGTTCCATTCGGAGGTCGTTTGGTACTCCAACGGTTAACCGGGCATCCGCAAAGTCCATTTGAGTGTCCAGCAAAAAAACCCCTCTAAAACCAGCCAAAAACCCACCAAACTCTCTTCCATGCTCTAGGTCGTTCGATCACGATCGTGTGGGCGAAAACCGCACCTCATTTGGAGTCTCCTAGCTCCCTCTACCTATTTATATGTGGGCATCCCGAAAAACGCAACTGCAAATGAACCCTAGAAATATTCCCACCGCGCCGCCGGACGCGTCCGCCCGCGCCGGACAACGTCCACCGCCGCCCGCACCGCCACGTGGCGCGCCTGCCCGCGCCGCCGTCGAGGCCCGCCGGCCCGCTCCCGGCCCCCGCGGCCAGCGCGCCGCCTGCCCGCGCCACCGCCGCCAGGCTCCGTCGCCGGCGCCTCGTCCACCGTCCGCCGTCCCGCCTCCGTCACCGCCGGCCGCCGTTGCCGCCCTCCGGTCGCCGCCGCCCTCCTCCGGCGCCGCCTCCCTCCCTCGGCCCCTTCTCCTCCTCCGGCCAGGCCCGCCGGCCCCTGCCTCGCCGTCGCCGTCGGCAGCTCGAGGAGCTCGGGCTCGATCCGATCTGGTAATAGCCCCGTTGACTTTCTCGCCCGTTTTTTTCTCCAAGTCTCAGAATTTCTCAGCATGTGCTCCTGTTCGAGATGCGATAACTCCGTGCATGTAGCTCCGATTCGCGCGTGTAATATGTCAAATTGTTCGCCTCGTGATGCTCTACATTTTGTTCAATTGCACCATGTTCATTAGAGGTCATCTTGATGCCCAAATCTTCGTTGGAAGAGGGATAGTTGCTGTTATTCTCTGGTTCTTGACAGAACTTGGAGATTTGTCATTTTTGTATCATTTATTCTGTGCATCTTTTGAGCATGAGCTCTACATGTGTTTTGAAGTATGCGATGCCATCTTTCCAGTGGTGTAGTCCATGTATTTTTGTGATCTCTGTGGTGACTAGCACAAGCATGCAAAGTAGGCCCCGTAATATTTCTGGTTTTAGGGACTTGGTGATTTCTCTAAGTCCTTGTCTGCTTTAATTTTGTTGCCATGTAAACTTGATGCTACAGAGAGATCCATGCGTATTTTGGAGATGTTCAGTAAGGATGTTTTATAGCTATGGTTTTCATTGATCCATTCCTGCAATTGTTTCCAATTATAGAGTGCGATAGCATGACACAATCTTGCTCTACTTTTGCTATAAACTATTTCTGGCAGATTCTTAACATGATATGCATTTTTGCCAAGCTTATTGTAGTTGACCCATACATGCTATGCAATTGTTCTTGCCATGGATAGCTTCGTAAACATGCCATATTGCTGTAGGTATGATTGGTTTGTCATGTATTGCTCTGTAGTGAGTGCATCAAGCTCACAAAGAGGCCTACATATTAATATTTCTGCCATGCTCTGTTTTCTGCTAAGTCTGAAACCTGATAACGAAACTTGCTATGTTTACATGCTTGCCATCATATCTTATGGTCCTTTTTGGCTTATGGTCAGTACGGGACTTTTGTCATGTGCATTTAGTTGGGGTGTTGTAGCATTGTTTCTTGTTGCATTTTAAGTGCTATCTTGCTGTTTATCGCAGTTTAGTGTCATTCTTGTTTTGCTTGCCATTTGCAAACCGTGCATCCGATTCCGGTGATGTTTATATCGATTTCGACCGAAATCATCTCATCTTTCCAGTGGCATGCTTGGTTTTCCAAGTTACTGCCATGTTCACCATTTTCCTTCCGGAGCTCGCATATGCATCGCATATCATATCTTGCATATCATGCATGTTTTGCATCATGTTGCTTGTGCATTTCTCGTTGTTGATTGTGGTTCCGTTTGTTTGTGTTCTTGTCTTGGGTAGAGCCGGGAGACGAGTTCATGGATGAGGAACCTGTCGAGTACGCTTACGAGGATCAAGCTTTCGACAACTCTGAGAATCTTGCAGGCAAGATGACCACCCCTCGAAATCACTTCTATCTTTGCTATGCTAGTTGTTCGCTCTATTGCCATGCTCGCTACCTATCACTTGCTATATCATGTCTTCCATTTTAGCCGTGTCAGCCCTAACCATCCTTTCCTAGCAAACCGTTGTTTGGCTAAGTTACCACTTTTGCTCAGCCCTTCTTATAGCGTTGCTAGTTGCAGGTGAAGTTGAAGTTTGTTCCATATTGGAACATGGATATGTTGGGATATCACAATATCTCTTATTTAATTAATGCATCTATATATTTGGTAAAGGGTGGAAGGCTCGGCCTTATGCCTGGTGTTTTGTTCCACTCTTGCCGCCCTAGTTACTGTTATACCGGGATTATGTTCCTTGAGTTTGCGTTCCTTACGCGGTTGGGTGATTTATGGGACCCCCTTGACAGTTCACCTTGAATAAAACTCCTCCAGCAAGGCCCAACCTTGGTTTTACTATTTGCTACCTAAGCCTTTTCCCCCGGGTTTTCGCGAGCCCGAGGGTCATCTTATTTTAACCCCCCCCCCCCCGGGCCAGTGCTCCTTCGAGTGTTGGTCCGAACTGAGCAGACTGCGGGGCCCCCTCCTGGAAACTCGAGGTCTGGTTTTACTCGTAGGATGTCTCATCCGGTGTACCCTGAGAACGAGATATGTGGAGCTCCTATCGGGATTTGTCGGCACATTCGGGCGGCTTTGCTGGTCTTGTTTTACCATTGTCGAGATGTCTTGTAAACCGGGATTCCGAGACTGATCGGGTCTTTCCGGGAGAAGGTTTATCCTTCGTTGATCGTGAGAGCTTATGATGGGCTAAGTTGGGACACCCCTGCAGGGTATTATCTTTCGAAAGCCGTGCCCGCGGTTATGAGGCAGATGGGAATTTGTTAATGTCCGATTGTAGATAACTTGTCACTTGACCCAATTAAAATACACCAAGTGCGTGAGTAGCCGTGATGGTCTCTTCTCGGCGGAGTCCGGGAAGTGAACACGGTCTGTGTTATGTATGACGTAAGTAGGTGTTCAGGACCTCTTCTTGGTCATTGCTAGATGACGTCCGTTCCGTTGCTTCTCTTCTCGCTCTCATTTGCGCAAGTTAGCCACCATATATGCTTTTGCCGCCGCAGCTCCACCTCGTTGCACCATCCTTTCCTACCAGCTTAAATAGTCTTGATCTCGCGGGTGTGAGATTGCTGAGTCCCCGTGACTCACAGATTCTACCAAAATAGTTGCAGGTGCCGACGATGCCAGTGCCGATGATGGCGTCGATCTCAAGTGGGAGTTCGACGAGGAACGTGGCCGTTACTATGTGTCTTTTCCTGATGATCAGTAGTGGAGCCCAGTTGGGACGATCGGGGATCTAGCATTTGGGGTTGTCTTATTTTCATCTGGATTTTGACCGTAGTCGGTCTATATGATTGTATTTTGGATGATGTATGAATGATATTTATGTATCGTGTGAAGTGGCGATTGTAAGCCAACTCTTTATCCCATTCTTGTTCATTACATGGGATTGTGTGAAGATGACCCTTCTTGCGACAAAACCACTATGCGGTTATGCCTCTAAGTCGTGCCTCGACACGTGGGAGATATAGCCGCATCGTGGGTGTTACAAGTTGGTAATCAGAGCCTTCCCCGACTTAGGAGCCCCCTGCTTGATCGAATCGCTGGCGTTGTTGAGTCTAGAACAAAATGTTTTGAGTCTTAGGATTATATATATCGGAGAGTAGGACTTTTTACTCCTCAGCCCCTTCGTCGCTCTGGTGAGGTCTCCTGACGTAGAAGTTTTGACTATTCTCTCCTCAAATTTCACTAAAAAAAATTTTAGGATCACGTGGGTATCTTGGAATCGTTCCGATCGATTTGTGACGAGAACATTGTTCTTGGTGCCTCCTGTCATTTAGGGGTTGTGGCAGTGTCCCGGGGAGTTGAGCTCCGAGGTGTTGTCGTCACAATCTTATCGTTGCAGTTCTGGAATACCTGAGTTTCGCCGACATCGAAATCTCTTTTATGCAGTTGTTGGTGAGATCACCTCGACGCCACCCAGTACTGGGGCGGGAGTTCGGGAGTATTGCCATAACTTGTATAACAGATGGTTTTCGAAGGTTGAGGTAAACGATTTCCGAAGGTTTCTTGGTTATGTGTTGACGGATGGATACAGCTGGATCTAGGGATTGCTAGTTTGGGTGATATATATTTTGTGTCCCCTGTATCCCCTACACCAGATTGCATAACCAGAAAGTTTCGTGAGTTTATAAGTGGGAATTCAAGTAGCCTTAGGATTTCTTTCCGACAGACGCATGATATGAGATTGGGGTTCGACGTCTAGTGGTCCGCCTGTATACGGTTGATTTTACAGTGGTCTCGTTGTGTCTTAAAGAGTCCATGGCTTTGCCGACTCGGGGACGCTTCGTATGTCATGTGCACAGCCTTGCACATGATGGTGCTGTACGATTGAGCCCGTGTGGGCCCCACCACGAAAACTTCGGACGAAATATCTATCATATGTTTGTTCCGGCTTATTCTGCAAGCCAATACTTTGCTTTATTTTGTATTGTGGTATTCGAGTTGCTTCGAATTCATATGTTCATTCCATATCTTTTTCAAGTGGCTTCTCAACTTATGGAAGTCTGATGATTTACTACGGAATTCATTCGTTCATCTTCGTGCGAATGTTTATTGTGAAGACTATATGTTGCAATTTCTATCCGTTGATTCTACTTATCTATTTGTCTATCAAGATGCTAACGGATGTCACCCTCTTCAGGATGTCTCCGCCAACGCGTCAGAATCCGGATCGCAATGAAGGGAGTCAAGCGAACCCTCCGCCACCACCTCCACCTCCGGAGGCATGGCAAGCAATCATGGCAGCCACCAACGCCAATGCTCAGATGATTCTGCAACTCTTGCAAGGACGTACTCAAGGGCAAGGCAATCAAGGCAATCAAGGTCAAGGCAACAATCAGTTTCACTTTGCCACTCTCAACCAGTTTCTCGCAAATCAGCCCAAGTCTTTCAGCTACTGTGCCGAGGCCACGGATGCCGATGATTGGCTCGTGGACATCAACAAGCATTTTGAATGTAGCAATGTCAGGCCTGAGGACTATGTCAAGTTTGCTTCTTTCCAGCTCAAGGACCAAGCTGCTGATTGGTTTCAACAATACAAAGATTCCAGAGGAGGTCGTGTGATCACTTGTACTGACTTCTGTCGGGACTTCAAAGCGCACCACATTCCACAAAGTGTTGTTGAGAGCAAGCGTGAGGAGTTCCGCAATCTCAAGCAAGGAAACATGTCTGTGTATCAATACAATATTCAGTTTCAGAAACTTGCTCGCTTCGCTAAACAAGACGTTCCTGATGAGAAGAGCATGATCTATCACTTCAGAGGTGGCCTTAAAGAGGATCTGCAGTTAGCTCTCGTTCTTGTTGAGCCTACTCAGTTTGATCAATTCTACAATATGGCACTGAAGCAAGAGGCTGCTCAGCTCAAGTGTGAGGCTTCTAAGAAGAGAGTCAGAGACGCAGTTCAGTCTTCTTCTTCCTCACTGGTGACAGCTAAGCAACAGAAGTTCTGGTTGCCTCCTCCTCCTCCGTTTCGTCAGCCTTACCAGTAGAAGAACAAAGGTAGCCATGGTTCTTCAAACTCTTCCAACTCTGGCTATCAGAACAAGTCTCAGAATCAAGCTCCAAAGTCCAATGCTCCTTATCACCGTCCACTCTCAGAGGTGACTTGCAACAAATGTCAGCAGAAAGGTCACTATGCTAACAAGTGCTTCAACCAGAGGCGTCTTCCTCCTCCTCCTCCTGTCAGATCTTCCAGCAATGCAGTGGTCAAGCATAATCCAAAGTCTGCAAAGGTGAACATGATGAATGCAGCTCAAGCGGAGGAATCTACTGATGTGATAATGGGTAATCTCTCAGTTAATGATATTCCTGCAAAAGTTCTTTTTGATACTGGTGCATCGCATTCTTTCTTGTCATACCCATTTGCATCGAAGCACAATGTTGACACAGAGATTTTATCCAAAGTTATGCAAGTTGTTTCTCCGGGAAAGCTTTTGTCTTCTAGTTTGGTTGCTCCCGATGTTTCCATCAAGATGGGCGACTATAAATTTCAGTCTTCTCCAATTTTTCTTGGTGACTCGGATATTGATCTTATTCTCGGGATGGACTGGCTTTCTAAGCACAAGGCTCAACTTGATTGTGCTGCCAGGGAAATTCAATTGACACACTCGTCTGAGGATGTGATTATTTTGCCGCTCGTGATGAAACCATTCGGTTTTTCTCTCTCAATGAGAAGGGCGAATTGAATGCCATCTCTCAAATTCCAGTCGTTTGCGAGTATCAAGATGTCTTTCCAGAAGAGCTTTCGGGTATGCCTCCTCATCGGCCAGTTGAGTTCGTTAAAGAACTAGAGCCTGGCACTGAACCCGTTTGCAAGCGTCCATACAAGCTTGGACCCAACGAGCTGAAGGAATTGAAGAAGCAGCTCGATGAACAAGAGCGTTTGGGTTTGATCAGACCGAGTTCTTCTCCATGGGGTTGTGGTGTTCTTTTTGTCAAGAAGAAGGATGGCATGGACCGACTTTGTGTCGACTACCATCCATTGAACAAGAAGACAATCAAGAACAAGTATCCACTTCCCAACATCAATGAGCTATTTGAGCAACTCAAAGGGGCTAAAGTATTCTCGAAGCTTGACCTTCGTATGGGTTATCATCAGATTCGCATTCGTGAAGAAGATATTCCCAAGACAGCATTCAAAACAAGCTTTGGTTCTTATGAATATACTGTCGTGTCTTTCGGCCTTGTCAATGCTCCTCCAGTGTTCTCTCGGATGATGAATTTCATCTTCAACCCCTATACGAACGAATTCGTTCTGGTGTATCTCGATGATATCTTGGTCTTCTCCAAGAACAAGCAGGATCATGCCAAACATTTGCGATGGTGCTCGACAAGCTCAGAGAGTATCAATTCTATGCGAAGTTCTCCAAATGTGAGTTTTGGCTCGATGAAGTTCTTTTCCTTGGTCACATCATCTCTGCCAAGGGCATCGCTGTTAACCCCGAGAAGGTGTCCGCAGTTCTGGATTGGGAACCTCCTCAAAATGTCAAGCAGCTCCGCAGTTTTCTGGGTCTTGCAAGCTATTGCCGAAGATTCGTTGAGAATTTCTCCAAGATTGCAAAGCCTCTTTCCAACCTCCTACAGAAGCATGTGAAGTATGTCTGGTCTCCTGAGTGTGACGTTGCTTTCAACACTCTCAAAGAGAAACTAGTCACAGCTCCTGGCTTGACTCCTCCTGATGAATCCAAGCCGTAAGAAGTTTTCTGTGATGCTTCTCTCCAAGGTCTCGGTGTTGTGTTAATGCAAGAGAAGAAAGTTGTGGCCTATACCTCTCGGCAGTTGAAGCCCAACGAGAAGAACTACCCCACTCACGATCTTGAGTTGGCGGCAGTTGTCCATGCGTTGATTACGTGGAGACATCTCTTGTTGGGAAGACAAGTGGACATTTTCACTGATCACAAGAGCCTCAAGTATATCTTCACTCAGCCCAACCTCAACCTCAGGCAGACTCGATGGGTCGAAATGATTCAAGAGTACAATCCGAGTATTGAATATACTCCAGGCAAAGAAAATGTCATTGCAGATGCGTTAAGCGGGAAAGCTTATTGCAACAGCTTAATTCTCAAGCCTTTCCAACCGGATCTTTGTGAAGCTTTCCGCAAGCTGAATCTCCAAGTTGTTCCTCAAGGCGTTCTTGCCAACCTCATAGTATCTCCTACTTTGGAAGATCAAATTCGTGAGGCACAACTCCTGGATGCCATGGTGAAGAAGGTGAAACGTGGTATCGACAAGGGTCTTTCCAAATACAAGTGCTATCGCATTGATGACAGAGACACTTTGTTCTTCGAGGACCGAATTGTGGTTCCGAATGGTGATCTAAGGAAAGTCATAATGAACAAAGCGCACAATTCTCTCCTTTCCATTCATCCTGGAAGTACAAAGATGTATCATGACCTCAAGCAGTCGTATTGGTGGACTCGAATGAAGCGAGAAATTGCTCAATTCGTGAATGAATGTGATGTCTGCCGAAGAGTGAAAGCAGAACACCAACGAACAGCGGTCTCCTCCAACCTCTTGCTATCCCAGAATGGAAGTTTGATCATATCGAAATGGACTTCGTGACTGGATTTCCAAAGTCCAAGCGCGGAAATGATGCTATCTTCGTTGTCATCGACAAGCTCTCTAAAGTGGCTCATTTCCTTCCAATCAAAGAATCCATCACAGCAGCTCAGCTGGCAGAGCTCTACACCTCCAGAATTGTCTCCTTGCACGGCATTCCACAATTGATTTCTTCTGATCGTGGAAGCATCTTCACCTCTAAGTTCTGGGATTCCTTCTAGAAGGCCATGGGCACAAACATTCGCTTCAGCACAGCTTTTCACCCTCAAACTAGTGGCCAAGTCGAGCGAGTCAATCAAATTCTTGAAGATATGCTCAGGGCTTGTGTCATTTCCTTTGGCATGAAATGGGAAGATTGTCTTCCATATGCTGAATTCTCCTACAACAACAGCTTCCAAGCGAGTTCGGGCAAGGCCCCATTCGAGATTCTCTATGGCAGAAAGTGTCGTACCCCTCTCAATTGGTCAGAGACTGGTGAACGCCAACTTCTTGGCAATGACTTAATCACTGAAGCTGAAGAAATGTGTAAAGTCATCCGTGATAATCTCAAAGCCGCGCAATCGCGTCAGAAGAGTTACTATGATAGTAAGCATCGTGATTTGGCTTTCGAGATCGGAGACCATGTCTACCTCCGCGTCTCTCCAATGAAAGGCACTCGTCGCTTCGGTATCAAAGGGAAGCTTGCCCCTAGATACGTGGGTCCTTTCAAGATCATTGGTAAAAGAGGCGACCTCGCCTATCAACTTGAACTTCCTTCCAACTTCGCGAACGTGCACGATGTGTTCCACGTGTCACAGCTCCACAAGTGCTTCAAGACGCCTGAGCGCACTATCAACTTCGAAGAGATTGACCTCCAAGAAGATTTGTCTTATCATGAGCACCCCGTTGCTATTCTTGAAGAAACTAAGCGCAAGACTCGCAACAAGTCTATCAAATTCCTGAAAGTGAAGTGGTCGCACCATTTCGACCGGGAAGCCACCTGGGAACGCGAGGACCATCTCCGTTCCGAATATCCGGAGTTCTTTCAGTCCTAGATCTCGGGACGAGATCCTCTCGTAGTGGTGGAGTGTTGTAACACCCCGCATGTAACTTGCCATATTTGTAACTCCGACTCTTGCCATTTCCGGCAATGTGATATGTTTTTCCCTCCGTTGTCGGGTTTTGTCTTTCGTTTTGTATTTTGTCATGTCATGCATTTTCATATCATGTCATCATGTGCATTGCATTTGCATACGTGTTCGTCTCATGCATCCGAGCATTTTCCCCGTTGTCCGTTTTCCAATCCGGCGCTCCTATCTCCTCCGGTGCACCCCTCTTGTTTTCTTTCGTGTGCGTGTGTCAAACTTTTTCGGAATGGACCGAGGCTTGTTAAGTGGTCTTAATATACCACCCGGAGACTACCGGTCAAGTTTCGTCCCATTCGGAGGTCGTTTGGTACTCCAACGGTTAACCGGGCATCCGCAAAGTCCATTTGAGTGTCCAGCAAAAAAACCCCTCTAAAACCAGCCCAAAACCCACCAAACTCTCTTCCATGCTCTAGGTCGTTCGATCACGATCGTGTGGGCGAAAACCGCACCTCATTTGGAGTCCCCTAGCTCCCTCTACCTATTTATATGTGGGCATCCCGAAAAACGCAACTGCAGACGAACCCTAGAAATTTTCCCACCGCGCCGCCGGACGCGTCCGCCCGCGCCGGACAACGTCCACCGCCGCCCGCACCGCCACGTGGCTCGCCTGCCCGCGCCGCCGCCGAGGCCCGCCTGCCCGCGCCGCCGCCGCCTGGCTCCGTCGCCGGCGCCTCGTCCGCCGCGCGCCTCGGCCGCCGTCTGCCGTCCCGCCTCCGTCACCGCCGGCCGCCGTTGCCGCCCTCCGGTCGCCGCCGGCGCCGCCGCCCTCCTCCAGCGCCGCCTCCCTCCCTCGGCCCCTTCTCCTCCTCCGGCCAGGCCCGCCGGCCCCTGCCTCGCCGTCGCCATCGGCAGCTCGAGGAGCTCGGGCTCGATCCGATCTGGTAATAGCCCCGTTGACTTTCTCGCCCGTTTTTTTCTCCAAGTCTCAGAATTTCTCAGCATGTGCTCCTGTTCGAGATGCGATAACTCCGTGTATGTAGCTCCGATTCGCGCGTGTAATATGTCAAATTGTTCACCTCGTGATGCTCTACATTTTGTTCAATTACACCATGTTCATTAGAGGTCATCTTGATGCCCAAATCTTCATTGGAAGAGGGCTAGTTGCTGTTATTCTCTGGTTCTTGACAGAACTTGGAGATTTGTCATTTTTGTATCATTTATTCTGTGCATCTTTTGAGCATGAGCTCTACATGTGTTTTGAAGTATGCCATGCCATATTTTGCAGTGGTATAGTCCATGTATTTTTGTGATCTCTGTGGTGACTAGCACAAGCATGCAAAGTAGGCCCCGTAATATTTCTGATTTCAGGGACTTAGTGATTTCTCCAAGTCTTTGTCTGCTGTAATTTTGTTGCCATGTAAACTTGATGCTACAGAGAGATCCATGCATATTTTGGAGATGTTCAGTAAGGATGTTTTGTAGATATAGTTTTACTTGATCCATTCTTGCAATTATTTTCAATTATAGAGTGCCATAGCATGACAAAATCTTGCTCTACTTTTGCTATAAAATATTTCTGGCAGATTCTTAACATGATATACATTTTTGCCAAGCTTATTGTAGTTGATGCTTACATGATATGCAATTGTTCTTGCCATGGATAGCTTCATAAACATGCCATCTTGCTGTAGGTATGATTGGTTTGTCATGAATTGCTCTGTAGTGAGTGCATCAAGCTCACAAAGAGGCCTACATATTAATATTTCTGCCATGCTCTGTTTTCTGCTGAGTCTGAAACCTGATAACGAAACTTGCTATGTTTACACGCTTTCCATCATATCTTCAGGTCCTTTTTGGCTTATGGTCAGTAAGGGACTTTTGTCATGTGCATTTATTGGAACACTACCATGCCTTGCTTTGCGATGTTAAGTTCCTGTATCATGTAGATTTCGTGCTCTGAACATTGCTACCTGATGCTGTTTAATGTCATGTCCAGTTTTTCACCAAGTCTGTGAACCTGTTATCTTTTGCACTTTTGTCATGCTTGTTTGAGCTTGATATGTTGTGAACTAGCCATAGCTCAGTGTTCATCTTTTGTCGAGCATCTCATGTAGATTACTGCCATGTGCTTTTTTGCTATGTTGGGGTGCTGTAGCATTGTTGCTTGTTGCATTTTAAGTGCTATCTTGCTGTTTATCGCAGTTTAGTGTCATTCTTGTTTTGCTTGCCATTTGCAAACCGTGCATCCGATTCCGGTGATGTTTATATCGATTTCGACCGAAATCATCTCATCTTTCCAGTGGCATGCTTGGTTTGCCAAGTTACTTCCATGTTCACCATTTTCCTTCCGGAGCTCGCATATGCATCGCATATCATATCTTGCATATCATGCATGTTTTGCATCATGTTGCTTGTGCATTTCTCGTTGTTGATTGTGGTTCCGTTTGTTTGTGTTCTTGTCTTGGGTAGAGCCGGGAGACGAGTTCATGGATGAGGAACCTGTCGAGTACGCTTACGAGGATCAAGCTTTCGACAACTCTGAGAATCTTGCAGGCAAGATGACCACCCCTCGAAATCACTTCTATCTTTGCTATGCTAGTTGTTCGCTCTATTGCCATGCTCGCTACCTATCACTTGCTATATCATGTCTTCCATTTTAGCCGTGTCAGCCCTAACCATCCTTTCCTAGCAAACCGTTGTTTGGCTAAGTTACCACTTTTGCTCAGCCCTTCTTATAGCGTTGCTAGTTGCAGGTGAAGTTGAAGTTTGTTCCATATTGGAACATGGATATGTTGGGATATCACAATATCTCTTATTTAATTAATGCATCTATATATTTGGTAAAGGGTGGAAGGCTCGGCCTTATGCCTGGTGTTTTGTTCCACTCTTGTCGCCCTAGTTACTGTTATACCGGGATTATGTTCCTTGAGTTTGCGTTCCTTACACGGTCGGGTGATTTATGGGACCCCCTTGACAGTTCACCTTGAATAAAACTCCTCCAGCAAGGCCCAACCTTGGTTTTACTATTTGCAACCTAAGCCTTTTCCCCCGGGTTTTCGCGAGCCTGAGGGTCATCTTATTTTAACCCCCCCCCCCGGGCCAGTGCTCCTTCGAGTGTTGGTCCGAACTGAGCAGACTGCGGGGCCCCCTCCTGGAAACTCGAGGTCTGGTTTTACTCGTAGGATGTCTCATCCGGTGTGCCCTGAGAACGAGATATGTGCAGCTCCTATCGGGATTTGTCGGCACATTCGGGCGGCTTTGCTGGTCTTGTTTTACCATTGTCGAGATGTCTTGTAAACCGGGATTCCGAGACTGATCGGGTCTTTCCGGGAGAAGGTTTATCCTTCGTTGACCGTGAGAGCTTATGATGGGCTATGTTGGGACACCCCTGCAGGGTATTATCTTTCGAAAGTCGTGCCCGCGGTTATGAGGCAGATGGGAATTTGTTAATGTCCGGTTGTAGATAACTTGTCACTTGACCCAATTAAAATACAGCAAGTGCGTGAGTAGCCGTGATGGTCTCTTCTCGGCGGAGTCCGGGAAGTGAACACGGTCTGTGTTATGTATGACGTAAGTAGGTGTTCAGGACCTCTTCGTGGTCATTGCTAGATGACGTCCGTTCCGTTGCTTCTCTTCTCGCTCTCATTTGCGCAAGTTAGCCACCATATATGCTTTTGCCGCCGCAGCTCCACCTCATTGCACCATCCTTTCCTACCAGCTTAAATAGTCTTGATCTCGCGGGTGTGAGATTGCTGAGTCCCCGTGACTCACAGATTCTACCAAAACAGTTGCAGGTGCCGACGATGCCAGTGCCGATGATGGCGTCGATCTCAAGTGGGAGTTCGACAAGGAACGTGGTCGTTACTATGTGTCTTTTCCTGATGATCAGTAGTGGAGCCCAGTTGGGACGATCGGCGATCTAGCATTTGGGGTTGTCTTATTTTCATCTGGATTTTGATCGTGGTTGGTCTATATGATTGTATTTTGGATGATGTATGAATGATATTTATGTATTGTGTGAAGTGGCGATTGTAAGCCAACTCTTTATCCCATTCTTGTTCATTACATGGGATTGTGTGAAGATGACCCTTCTTGCGACAAAACCACTATGCGGTTATGCCTCTAAGTCGTGCCTCGACACGTGGGAGATATAGCCGCATCGTGGGCGTTACAGAGGTGACTCGTAGAGATATTCCCTTAAGTGGCAAAAAGAGTTACTTTTGATACAGAGATCATTGAAACTCTCTATACCAGCCTAAGGAAAATCACAATCGATTTGTTGAAAGAGTTCGAAGGGATGGCATACTTATACTAGAATGGATGATGTGGACTAGCTTGTTGAAGACAATGCAATGGATGATTTTTGCTTATCATCCAAAATAGATGGGACCCATGGTAGGACCACTTCTAAAGATGATCCTGAAGAGCAATTACTGAGAGGGGCAGCCCATGGAAAATTGGCGCAATGGCGGTGCAAGCTGGGAACAAAATGCAATTATTGGGAATGTTCCAACCATCATATCTGCCTGAGATTCAGATCTGGTTGGTAACAGGATATTTCCGACATCATGCCTGGAAAAGAAAGTTTGCAACACAAATCGACAAGACGATGTTGCGAGATTCTCGGGAAATGAACTATGATAGCAAGCTCCAAAACATGAGTTGGTTCTGCTACATACCTGTGAACACGCTGTCCAAGACAAGCATGACTACATCATAGTCTTACAACAAAATGCTACCGAGTTCTGGTTGGGAACCATCATCGAGGATATCAAAGTCTTGTGCACTTAAATTAGACTTCTTTACCTTGAACAAATCAATCAGTGGCTTTGTGTGCTAGGGAATACATATGGAATGAACATGATCAGCCTATCAAACCATAGAATACTTCGCACATGCATGATTGACTTGGGATGATTCCAAAGGAAGCGAAAACAAACTTTCTCAAATTCACGGCGGCAACTTACATCTAATGCACGTGAATCAAAGGAAGTCACTCCTTTCATCCAAACATAGGCTTCATGAACGGAACACGAAGATAATGCTTACAAAAGTTTCCAACACTAGCTTGATGTTCGACATGAATCATGGAGGAGACAAAATACCGCTGATGGGCTCAACAGTAACTCATCGGAATTTCCATATCACTGGACTTCCACCATTATGTTTACAATGTGATAGTATTGGTCAGACCAAAAGATGTAATGGTGTACGCTCGAGGAATCAACCACGAGTAAGACAACATTACAAATATCGTTGGTTCTGATTTGATTTGAAGATAACCCATACTCAAATCAAAGTTTTGATAAGTCAATAGGTCCAACAACTGATCACAGGGACCAATCGGTGAAGATATCATCTTTCTTCAACAACCACACAAACACAAGGATATCCCTTTGAAAATGAACTAAGTGGGACAAGCTTTCATCTTCCAACTCTCCAAGTTGTTGTTTAGCTTAACCAACTAGCTCAGGGTATCCGACTCAGATTCTTGGAGAAATGGTGGTTTACAAGAAACCAACTTGATCACGAGCTCAACATAACAGTCAGGGCCAACCTGGTGATACTTCCGAGAAGATATTTGGAAAATCATGAACCACCGATATGTTATTAAGCTCGAGAACAATCTTGCTTTCGAGGCAAGATGATGTGATCAATTGAGAAAGGATTGACACCATCCTAACTCATTGATCGAAGAGTGCACCAGGGAAAAATGGACTAGGTAGCACGATCAATCTCAGGATGGTGATTCAGTAATCAGCACGCTAAGAATGAAATTATCGTCCATTAATTACCAAGCAACAGAGTTGCTAGGAGTATTGATTTCACACATCACGATTCACTTGTCGGCATTCCGGTTACAATAACACCGAAACCGAAGAATGAACAATGATGGCAAGAAGTATCACTACGTCAAAAATGCATAAGAGGTGGTGCAATTCTCATGATATTCTTGACATAAATAGGGTAATACTCCAAGGTAGAACAGAACAAAAGGTGGTTTGGCATTTGATCTGCGGAATACAACTACTTTGACCCAATCCTGGAAATGGATAAGGTACTGGAGTTTGTTTCTCCTAGCCATTCTGGAATAGAACGACCCGATGGACCATAAAAATAATAGACATCGATGAGCATCAATGCATGACATGCTCTTGACCATCAATTGATAGACGAAGGTCAGAAAACAACTAAAGAGGGACAACTGAAAGGAACATACGATTTTCTGAGTTGTGGGTGCATAGATTAGCATGTCGAACGAGCTCAACATATTTCTTTCGGATAACCTATGCAGAAAGGTAGGACTGGCAGAGTCACAATGTAGAATGGAGAACTCATTAGGAGCGCTATGGTTGCGATCCTTTGGTTCAAGAGAACTCCTGCCATATTGGTTCATTGTATTGGAAGAACGATGTACCATGGACCTCGAGGACTATCGCAAAGGTTACTAATATCCTAAAGGAACGAGCAACACTACCAACAGGAAGTAAGTAGGGTGAATCTTGGGTTCAAGGACCCAGGAATGGAATACCTACTAACTAGTAACATCACGGGATGCTTTCGAGAATGATGGCCAGAATCATCACACTAGGAATATAAAGCATTGGTAAATTACTGGGTGGTTCTCTAGGATGCCTAGGGTCATAATAATAGCTCCAACATATATGTCGAGGCAACAGAGTACCTCAACTCACCGCTTAGTGTGGTTAAACTGGCCCAAAAAAACATCGGGAGCGGGAAGAAGGATTTGCAAATGCATCAGACTATTTAGAAATCTGGGATGACTCGGACAGCATAACGGCTGTAAATGCTCAAAAAGATTTGAGACATCCTGCAAAATGGTGACATAACCACTTAACAACACAATATCAAGGTTCTGAGATTAACTAACAACACACGAAAGTAGTAGGAACTGAACTGGGGCTTGAAACCATCAATCTATAAGTCTATGGATTAGTAACACGTAATCCTGATAGAAGATGAGAAAGCCTAGTTCTTAATCCCCGTAGAAGAGAAGAGGATGACTCAGATCAGAAGGACATAAGGTAAAGGAGTAAAAAGAGCCTTACGTTCCCATCCACAATCAATTCCCTTACATCACTAAAGAATTTCTAGACTCAACTTCGACCAGTTTGGCTTGGTAATCGTACAGGCAGTCAAGCTCTGATACCAAAGCTGTCAGGACCCTGATTCCAAGTCACATCGATCTAGCAGGTAACACCTCATATCTCTTTGCGGCCTCACGCACGGTATTCCCATGGGTGTTGCCTTACCATGGCCCGGGACCGTTTGCGCCTTTTTGCTCACGTATATGATAGTGTTGCTAGCATCCATATGACAGAGAACCCAGGCCGACATGACTAGTCTTGAATCCAAAGTGGCACTAACTTACGGGGACAGGCATACATGAATCAACATCGAGCATGTCGGTCAGCAGCATGCGAATTCGGGCTGTAGCGCTAGGCTCACAGGACTCCGGTGAACCAGGCTATAGCAGGCTAGGTAGGGCTTCGGATGTCACCGCTTGACATTTCCCCGAAGGGATAGACACAGGAACGAAGTGAATCACATGCCGGCCAGTCAAGTGTTCTGGAGCAGTAGTGCTGGGCTAGCAGGACTCTGGTGAATCGGGCTGTAGCGGACTACTATGGCTCATGGAAGCACAAGACTACATTTCCCCATAAGAGAGGCTACCAAGGATAAACAACTAGGTTGTCAGATCCCACACATACCAAGCATTTCAATCATACACACAATATGCTCGATATGTGTAAATACAACATGGCATCACAGCATAACTCTACGACTCAAGTATTTATTCATTAGGCTCCGAGGAGCCAAGTATTACAAACATGGGTCTCATGACCCAACATACAGAGCATACAAGCATCAAGCGGAAGCATGAACATGTCTGAGTACAGACAACTACAAATGAAAAAGGCTGAGAAGCCTGACTATCTACAAGACCCTCCCAAGGGTACAAGATCATAGCTGAGGTAATAAGCTAAACGTCGAAGTCCAAGCGGAACTACTAGTGAGACTGACGTCTCTTTGCAAAAACATAAATTAAGCCAATGTGAGTACAAATGTACCCAGCAAGACTTACATCAGAACTAGCTACATATGCATCAGTATCAACAAAGGGGGTGGTGGAGTTTGACTGCAGCAAGCCAGCTTTGACTCAGTGGCTATCCTAAACTATGACTGCAAGTAACTCTTTTGAGGTGGCGCACACGAGTCCACATATTCACCATATCAATACACCACTATGGATCCGCTCCCGTCTCCCTATGAGAAGGCCATCCATAGCACTCACGCTTATCTTGCGAGTTTTAGAGTATCCACTTTCACTTGTCTATGAACTGTACAGGCAACCCAGAAGTCCTTTTCCGCGGACACGGCTATTCGAATAGATGATGTTAACCCTGCAGGGGTGTACTTCTTCACACACGCTCTTGCCACTTACCACCATGTACACGTCGTGTATCTCGGCAAGGGAGTCGGCCACGACCTGACTAACCACACAAGTCTCCAGTCCAGGTTTATCGCCTATTCGGGTTCCATCCGCAAGGAGATCCGGCCGGGGTGTCGCTCACAGCCCCAAACGATGTGAGCAGGGTTCCCAAGCCCACCATCCGGGTGCCACTTGGTACACCGTGCCACTGTGCCTAGTTTGTCCCAAGCCCACCTGTACCGGGTGCCACTTGGTAGACTACTAACACTACCTACAAACACCAGAAACTAGTTGCAACTCCTGGACAGAGATCGAGTTGGTTAATAAGCCGAGAGGGGTCGAGTTACCGGAACCCAATGTGTGGTAGTAACTGTTCATGGATCGCAAACACAGAACTCAGTTCCTGAGGGCGGTTTCAATGAGACAACCCACCATGTACTCCTACATGGCCTCTCACCGCTACTTTACCAAATCGTGTTCACACACTTAGCTCTCAACAGTAGGACATGTTCACAACTTTCCAATTCATCCCTGGTGAATCAGACCTGACTCAACTCTAAGCAGTAGCAGGCATGACAAACAAGCATGAATGAGTGGGCACATCAGGGCTCAAACAACTCCTAATCATGCTAGTGGGTTTCATCTATTTACTTTGGCAATGACAGGTCATGCAAAGGAAAGGGGTTCAACTACCGCAACATGTAATAGTTGAATCGTTGTTGTCCTAATGCAGTAAAAGAGAGCAGGAGCGAGAGAGTGGGATTGTATCGGAATGAACATGGGGGTTTTGCTTGCCTGGCACTTCTGAAGATGATATAGCTCTTCATCGGTGTCATCGAACTCATCGTCGGAACACATCTATCGAGAGGGAACAACCACTGGCAGACAAGAGGGAACATAATCAATGCAATGCGACAATATGATGCATGATCATGACATGGCAAAATGAGTATGTTTGAGCTAATGCAACTAGCAACAATTTAAATGAAGTTGGTTTGAACCCAAGGTTCAAATTCAAACTCCACATATGGTTATTTAAATGCCATTCATTTGATTTGTCCTAGATAGTAGCCAAAAGTTGTTCTAACATGCATGAAAATGGTACAGATGGATAGATTGGATTTTTCTGATAATTTTTCATATATAAATTATTTCATTTGGAGTTACGGTTGATTTTCTATGAATTTTTGAAGTTTTGACTATTTTTTGGAATTTTCAGATATTTCTAATAGAAATAATCCAGAAAAGGGTTTATTGTGTCAGCACTACGTCATGTCTGCGTTAGCAAGTCAACAGCGCTGACCAGGGTCAAATCCGACTGGTGGGGCCTACCTGTCATTGACTCAGGTGGTGATTAGCACCTAAGCTAATACTGCCACGTCAGCATCGCCGGATTAAGCGCCGATGACCTCACAATGCGGCGGCAGCTCGCCGGGGTGGTACTAGGCGCAGCGGCTGGGCGCGCTGAGGGCACCAGGAGGGAGCCCTCGCTCGCCCGCATCCAGGGGGCATGCAGTTGGGCGCAAGGAGGCCGGGGTTGACGGCGGCGACCACTTGGGCGGCGGCTGGAGCTACGGCGTCGAGCGGGACGGGCTACAGAGCACGACAGGAGGCGTGATTGGTGGCATTGGGTAGCTGACGGCCGGCAGAGCATGTACCAGTGCTCGAACGCGAGCGAAACTCGCTCTAGCCACGGCGGCTTCATGGCTGGCGGGCGAAAGCTCTCGAAACGAGCTAGTGGAGAGGAACGGAGGGGGAGAGCATGGGGGAAGGAGCAGGAGCTCACAAGGAAGACGGAGAACGGCTCAACGGGCTCGGGGACGTCCTCGATGTAGCGAATCGACCGACGGTGATCCACGGGTCCGAGGAGGAAGAAGATGACGTGGCCGGTCATGTAGAGATTCCCCGGTGGCTTGGCTCGATGATGACGACGAGTATGGCGAGGCGGTTCTCCTGGAAGAATCCGCGAGGCCAGGGAGGCGTTGTGGCAATGAGCTTCACGGAGGTGTGGCCATGGCCACTTCGGTCGTGAGCGAGGGAGAGCGAGAAATCGACAGGGAGAGTGAGCGAGGGGGTCAGCAGGATCCAGGAGGCCACGGGGAGTGCGTCTGCGTCGTTGCGCTGGCGAGGGAGGGCCAGGCAGGCAGCTGCGTGCCGGCGCGCGCGAGCGCCGTGCGTTGCTTCCCCTCTGCCTCTTGGCGAGAGGAGGAAGACAACTGGCAGGGGAGGTGGGCTGCTGGGCTGCACAACAACGGTCGGCTAGGTGTACTGCAGGTAAGTGGCCCATGTACTCTCTCTCTCTTCTGCTTTCCTATTTCCTTCTGTTTTCCTAATTATTTAGTTTTCCGTTATTTCATTTAGTTCATTTGCCATTGTTTTGAATTCAGACAAAATTCAAACAAGTGCCAAACTTCCTCTGAATTTATTTATGTTGCTTCATGGACTTTTCCAAGGCACATAAACTATTTCAGAAACATTTGAAAATATATTCTAGTTATATGAATATAAGTTCAAATTCAAATAGCTATTGATTTAGATTCAAAGTCCCAAAAATAATTCCGTAAAAATGTTCCTAAATTTTGGTTTGATATATAGCTCTTGCCAAAATTCTCAAACATTGCAAAAGGACATCTTGGAAACAAAGAATGAGATATCCAGGGTTCTTTGCCCTTCTTTTATTTAAGTTTTTGAGGCTTCCAGTTTCCTCAATTCCAAGTTTCAGAAATTAGACATGATGCATGAGTGCTCTATCATGCAACTAATACAAGCAATATTCTGGGGCTGTCACATTAGGAGGCTGTTCTTCCCTTGTACTGTTCATCCCCAGCCCAAGAGGCAATCCTCCACACCACACTGGAGTAGGGTATTACACCACAACGGTGGCCCGAACCAGTATAAATCTTGTGTCCCTTTGTTCTTTGGGTTCGTCGAGATAGGCTGTGAGATCTTGATGCGAGCGAGCTCGAGGGGGGAGAGATCTTCGTGCGCACGCCAGTGTTCGAACCTCAAGGGTTTTGCCGGAACCCGAAATCCGACAAGGCGGACGACGCGAGACCTCCTCAGGGGCAGCCTCACCAGGCTGGCTCGCGAGGGGCGGAGAGATCAAGGCAAGGGGAACCTCGCGAGGTTCCCATGACATAAGCCATGACGACCAAGGCCAGGCGGGCACTAGGCGGGTGCCAGGGTGTGCAGTGTCCTCATTTCCCCTTTGGTGCTAAAGGGGCAATTGCATGCGAGGAGTCCCGAGGCATCAGGCGAAGGTTTCCATATCGGTGCAATGAGACCAAGACCAGAAGGACGGCAAGAAGGAGGTCACCGTGGAGCCCAAGACGGCGTCACCACCAGAGCCTTTGGCAGGCGAAGACCACCTTTAGTCAGGATAGCTTGTACTAGTTGTTCCCCTTCAAACTGGCCGTTGTGGAATCCCTTCCCGCGCAATATTTGGGAGGAGGACCATGGCCTCTATAAATAGGACTAGCCACTATCATAGGAGAGGGGGGAGGACCTAGTTCACCAACCACCACACAACCTCACCAAGCACAAGAGCACCTCTCCTCAGGAGGCTGTTCTTCCTTTGTACTGTTCATCCTCAGCCCAAGAGGCAATCCACCACACCACACTGGAGTAGGGTATTACACCACAACGGTGGCCCGAACCAGTATAAATCTTGTGTCCCTTTGTTCTTTGGGTTCGTCGAGCTAGGCCATGAGATTATGATGCGAGTGAGCTAGAGGGGGAGAGATCTTCGTGCGCACCCCAGTGTTCGAACCTCACGGGTTTTGCCGGAACCAAAAATCCGACATTTGGCGCGCCAGGTAGGGGTGCTCTAAAGCTTCACCCCCCCGACGGCTTCGCTTCCCCGACCGGCTCCCATGAACGCCGCCTCTTCTCCGACTGGATCGACGGGCGCCCTCAGCAGCGCCGTGGAGCTCCGGGCCTTCACCCCCGCCCTACGCCAGGTGCGGTGGCCGCACAAGTTCAAGCCGAAGATGCCGCCCCGCTATGATGGTGCGGCGGATCCGACGACCTTCCTGCAGGCGTACGAGGAGGCCGTTCTAGAGGCCGGGGGAGACGATAAGGTCATGGCCAACTGGCTTCCCATGGCCCTCGCTGGCGTGCCGCGCGCCTAGCTCTTCCATCTGCCGTGATCTTCTGTGGCTTCCTGGGGGGAGCTGCGCGACCTCATCATCGCGCGTTTCGGGGGACCAGCACCCCCCATAGTCGCAGCTCTCCTCGGCGGCTCGCAGGCGCCGCCCTCGGATCGTCACACCAAGCCATTCTTTCGCCAGATCGGCACCGCCTCCACGCGGCAAGGGGCTCCCCCGGGTTGGGCAGCGCCCAAGGCTGACCTGATCTTCGACTCGGAGGATCACCCGGTCACCACCGTCGGCTCGGGCGTGCTCCCGATGCTTTGCACGCCCACCATCTGCAGCGTAGCTGTTACCAAGACCCTCATCGACGGAGGCGCCGGCCTCAACGTGCTCTTGAAGGAAATATGCCCTAGAGGCAATAATAAAGTATTATATATTTCCTTATATCATGATAAATGTTTATTATTCATGCTAGAATTGTATTAACCGGAAACATAATACATGTGTGAATACATAGACAAACAGAGTGTCACTAGTATACCTCTACTTGACTAGCTCGTTAATCAAAGATGGTTATGTTTCCTAGCCATAAACATGAGTTGTCATTTGATTAACGAGATCACCTCATTAGGAGAATGACGTGATTGACATGACCCATTACGTTAGCTTAGCACCCGATCGTTTAGTATGTTGCTATTGCTTTCTTCATGACTTATACATGTTCCTATGACTATGAGATTATGCAACTCCCGTTTACCGGAGGAACACTTTGTGTGCTACCAAACGTCACAACGTAACTGGGTGATTATAAAGGTGCTCTACAGGTGTCTCCAAAGGTACTTGTTGGGTTGGCGTATTTCGAGATTAGGATTTGTCACTCCGATTGTCGGAGAGGTATCTCTGGGCCCACTCGGTAATGCACATCACTATAAGCCTTGCAAGCATTGTGACTAATGAGTTAGCTGCGGGATGATGTATTACGGAACGAGTAAAGAGACTTGCCGGTAACGAGATTGAACTAGGTATCGAGATACCGACGATCGAATCTCGGGCAAGTAACATACCGATGACAAAGGGAACAACGTATGTTGTTATGCGGTCTGACCGATAAAGATCTTCGTAGAATATGTAGGAGCCAATATGGGCATCCAGGTCCCGCTATTGGTTATTGACCGGAGAGGTGTCTCGGTCATGTCTACATAGTTCTCGAACCCAAAGGGTCCGCACGCTTAAAGTTACGATGACAGTTTTATTATGAGTTTATATGATTTGATGTACCGAAGGTTGTTCGGAGTCCCGGATGTGATCACGGACATGACGAGGAGTCTCGAAATGGTCGAGACGTAAAGATTGATATATTGGACGACTATATTCGGACACCGGAAGTGTTCCGGAGAAGTTTCGGATTAAACCGGAGTGCCGGAGGGTTACCGGAACCCCCCGGGGAAGTATTGGGCCTTAGTGGGCCTTGAGGGGAGAGAGAGGGCAGCAGCCAGGAGGTGGTGCGCCCCCTCCCAGAGGAGTCCTAGTTGGACTAGGAGAGGGGGGCGCAGCCCCCTTTCCCTCTCCCTCTCCCTCTCTTTCCTTCCCCCCTTCTTTTCCTAGTAGGACTAGGAAAGGGGAGTCCTACTCCTACTAGGAGGAGGACTCCCCCTCTCCTTGGCGCGCCCCATAGGCAGCCGGCCTCCCCCTTGCTCCTTTATATACGGGGGCAGGGGGGCACCTAAGAACACACTTGATATACGATATTTTAGCCGTGTGCGGTGCCCCCCTCCACCAGATTACACCTCGATAATACCGTCGCGAAGCATAGGCGAAGCCCTGCGTCGGTGGAACATCATCATCGTCACCACGCCGTCGTGCTGACGAAACTCTCCCTCAACACTCGGCTGGATCGGAGTTCGAGGGACGTCATCGAGCTGAACGTGTGTAGAACTTCGGAGGTGCCGTGCGTTCGGTACTTGATCGGTCGGATCATGAAGACGTTCGACTACATCAACCGCGTTGTGATAACGCTTCCGCTGTCGGTCTACGAGGGTACGTGGACAACACTCTCCCCTCTCGTTGCTATGCATCACCATGATCTTGCGTGTGCGTAGGAAATTTTTTGAAATTACTACGTTACCCATCAGCTCTCTGTGCAAGCTTTTAGCCTTCTTCACGTACCGCTTGAGCGGCTCCGCCCCTGCAAGCCCTTCTCTGGGGTCGGCGGCGGCTCCTCCAACCCCCTCGGGCAGATCCGTCTCCCCGTGACCTTTGGTACACGCGACAACTACCGCACCGAGCTAATCGACTTTGACATCGCCCGCATCGACTTACTGTACAATGCCATCCTCGGGTACCCGACGCTGGCCCAGTTTATGGCAGCTACTCATCCTGCCTACAACCTCATGAAGATGCCAAGGAGCAAGGGCGTCCTCACTGTGGCTGGGGACACCAAGGATGCCTTGGCTTCCCTCAAACTCGCTTTCAGGGCCACGGCGGCAGCTTGCCCAACGGACAAGGCCGTGCCCCGAGCCAGGGGGGCTGCGCCAACCAAGAAGAAGCAGCAATTCACTCAAGGCCAGGCCAAGACGAAGCAAATATCGGTCGACGAGGATGGGGCCTCAAGGGACACCTTTACTATAGGTGCCGACCTCGCCCCAGATCAAGAAAGGGAGTTGGTGGACTTCCTCTGGGCGAACAAGGAGGTGTTCGCCTGGGAGACCAAGCAGCTAGTTGGGGTCCCGAGAGAAGTTATTGAGCATCATCTGATGGTATGCCCCAACATGCACCCTGTGAAGCAGAGGGCACGGCGACGGTCCACGAAGAAGCAGTCGTTCGTCGTCCGGGAAATTCACAAGCTGGAGGCAGCAAGCGTCATTCACGAGGTCCGGTACCCGGAATGGCTGGCGAACCCCGTCGTCGTGCCGAAGAAAGGAGGAAAGGAGTGCATGTGCGTCGACTTCACCAACCTCAACAAGGCCTGCCCTCAAGACCCATTCCTGCTGCCGCGCATCGACCAGATTGTCGACTCCACCGCCGAGTGCGACCTGCTATGTTTCCTAGATGCGTTCTCAGGCTACCACCAGATCAAAATGGCGGTGGAAGATGTGGAGAAAATGGCTTTCTTGACCCCGTGCGGGGTATACTGCTACACATGCAAGCCCTTCGGACTGCGCAACGCAGGAGCAACCTTTTAGCGGTTGATGCACATCGCCTTGGGGCAGCAGCTCGGGAGAAACGCTGAAGCCTACGTTGATGACATTGTGGTAAAGTCTCGGGAGGCGAGAACTTTGATTCAGGACCTGGAGGAGACCTTCGCGAGCCTGCGCCAGGTGCACCTGCGGCTCAACCCAGAGAAGTGCGTGTTCGTTGTCCCTTCCGGCAAGTTGCTGGGTTTCCTCGTGTCCCATAGGGGGATCGAGGCCAACCTGGAGAAGGTCAAGGAGAGCGAAGACATGAGCCCATCGCAAACCCTCAAAGAGATGCAGAAGCTTGCCGGCTGCGTGACTTCGCTGGGGACCCCAGCCACCAGCCTCGGGAGCCCCCGCCTGTGGCCTGACCTCGGGAGCGCGCCTGCTCCTAGCGCTCGAGCCTCAGGAGGGGTGCTGGATCAAGGAGTTCAAGGCATACCTGACGCGAGGCATGTTGCCGGGGAAGGAAGAAGACGTGGAGCGTGTGGCCCGGCAGGCTACGGCGTACTGCATTCAGGACGGTGAGCTATACAGGAAGCGGCCAAATGACGTTTCTCTACGATGCATCTCTAGGGAACAGGGGAATGAGCTACTGGCTGACATACACGGCGGAGACTTCGGGCACCACTCATCGTCGCGCACCCTAGTCGGCAAGGCCTTCCGCAGCGGGTTCTACTGGCCCACGGCACTCAACGACGTGGCCGAGCTGGTGAAATCTTGCGAGGCCTGCCAATTCCACACCAAGCAGATCCACCAGCCAGCTCAGGGCCTCTAGACCATCCCGCTCTCATGGTCGTTCGCGGTCTGGGGGCTAGATATCCTGGGCCCATTCCCTTGAGCGCCTGGAGGTTACCGCTACCTCTACGTCGCCATCGACAAATTCACCAAGTGGGCGGAAGTGGAAGCCGTCTGCACCATACCAGCCGGGTCAGCAGTCAAGTTCATCAAGGGCCTCGTAAGCCGATTTGGGGTCCCTAACCGCATCATCACCGACAACGGCTCACAGTTCACTAGCAATCTCTTCAAAATATATTGTGCTAACCTTGGAACGCAAATCTGTTACGCCTCCGTGGCGCACTCCAGGAGCAACGGCTAGGCCGAACGCGCCAACGTGGAAGTCCTGAGGGGTTTCAAGACCAGGACCTTCAAGAAGAAGCTCGAGGCCTGCAGCAGGGGCTGGCACGACGAGCTCCAGTCCATGCTGTGGTCCATCCGCACCACCTCCACCAAGCCAACAGGCGAGACCCCGTTCTTCCTAGTCTACGGAGCAGAAGCGGTTCTCCCACACGAGGTCAGGCATCGCTCCGCGCAGGTCCTGGCGTTCGACGAAACGCAGCAGGACGCCATGCGGGGGATGGACCTCGTGCTGGGGGAGGAACGCCGCCGTGAAGCCTCGCTCCGAGCCGCAAGGTACCAGCAGGCGCTGCGGCGGTACCACTGTCGCAGCGTCTGCTCCAGGACGCTCGAGGTGGGCGATCTCGTCCTGTGGCGGGTGCTCTCCAGGGAAGGGCTGCACAAGCTCTCACCCATGTGGGAGGGCCCATTTCGGGTCGCCCACGTCTCCAGGCCTGGCGCCGCGCACCTGGAGACGCAGGACCGGATCCCCATCTAGAACGCCTGGAATATCCAACACCTCCGGAAGTTCTACCCATGAAGAAAGGCCCAGTGCCTGTGAAGAAGGCCCAGTGCCTGTGAAGGTCTCCGCTCGTGACACTCTCACGTAATAATGAGTGGGGCTGTACATGCCCCGGAGTCTCGGGAGTGCCGCCCTCGGGCCTCGGGGGCTCCCTCCCACGTCCTAGTGGCAGCACTTAGCTCTGCGCTGGTGAGAAGACAAGAAGACTAGACTACGTGCCGGTCGCGGCTTTTCATTTGCTTTCCGCAGTTGGCTTGCCTATAACGCCCACGAGGCGGCTATATCTCCCACGTGTCGAGGCACGACTTAGAGGCATAACCGCATAGTGGTTTTGTCGCAAGAAGGGTCATCTTCACACAATCCCATGTAATGAACAAGAATGGGATAAAGAGTTGGCTTACAATCACCACTTCACACAGTACATAAATATAATTCATACATCATCAAAAATACAAACATAGACCGACTACGGTCAAGATCCAAATGAAAATAAGATAACCCCAAATGCTAGATTCTCGATCGTCCCAATCGGGCTCCACTACTGATCATCAGGAAAAGACACATAGTAACGACCACGTTCCTCCTCGAACTCCCACTTGAGATCGACCCCATCATCTGCACTGGCATCGTCGGCACCTGCAACTGTTTTGGTAGAATCTGTGAGTCACAGGGACTCAGCAATCTCACACCCACGAGATCAAGACTATTTAAGCTTATAGGAAAGGATGGTGTAATGAGGTGGAGCTGCAGCGGCAATAAGCATAAATGGTGGCTAACTTGCGCAAATGAGAGCGAGAAGAGAAGCAACGGAACGGTCGTCATCTAGCAATGACCAAGAAGTGATCCTGAACTCCTACTTACGTCATACATAACTCAGACCGTTTTCACTTCCCGGACTCCGCCGAGAAGAGATCATCACGGCTACACACGCAGTTGATGTATTTTAAGTGGGTCAAGTGACAAGTTCTCTACAACCGGACATTAACAAAATCCCATCTGCCTCATAACCGCGGGCACGGATTTTGAAAGATAATACCCTGCAGGGGTGTCCCAACTTAGCCGATCATAAGCTCTCACGGTCAACGAAGGATAAACCTTCTCCCGGAAAGACCCGATCAGTCTCGGAATCCCGGTTTACAAGACATTTCGACAATGGTAAAACAAGACCAGCAAAGCCGCCCGAATGTGCCGACAAATCCCGATAGGAGCTGCACATATCTCATTCTCAGGGCACACCGGATGAACACTATGTATAGCTAAAACCAATCCTCGACTTTCCCCAAGGTGGCGCTGCAAGTGGCTCTAGTTTGGACCAGCACTCAGAGGAACACTGGCCCGGGGGTTTAAATAAAGATGACCCTCGGGCTCGCGAAAACCCGGGGGAAAAGGCTTAGGCGGCAAATGGTAAAACCAAAGTTGGGCCTTGCTGGAGGAGTTTTATTCAAGGCGAACTGTCAAGGGGATCCCATAAATCACCCGACCGCGTAAGGAACGCAAACTCAAGGAACATAATCCCGGTATATCAGAAACTAGGGCGGCAAGAGTGGAACAAAACACCAGGCATAAGGCCGAGCCTTCCACCTTTACCAAATATATAGATGCATTAATTAAATAAGAGATATTGTGATATCCCAACATATCCATGTTCCAACATGGAACAAACTTCAACTTCACCTGCAACTAGCAACGCTATAAGAAGGGCTGAGCAAAAGCGGTAACTTAGCCAAACAACGGTTTGCTAGGAAAGGATGGTTAGGGGCTGACATGGTAAAATGGGAGGCATGGTATAGCAAAAGATAGGAAGCGCAGCATGGCAATAGAGCGAACAACTAGCAAAGCAAAGATAGAAGTGATTTCGAGGGGTGGTCATCTTGCCTGCAAGGTTCTCAGAGTTGTCGAAAGCTTGATCCTCGTAAGCGTACTCAACAGGTTCCTCGTTCACGAACTTGTCTCCCGGCTCTACCCAAGACAAGAACACAAGCAAACTGAACCACAATCAACCACGAGAAATGCACAAGCAACATGATGCAAAACATGTATGATATTCAAGATATGCTATGTGATGCATATGCGTGCTCTGGAAGGAAAAAGATGAACAAGGCAGTAACTTGGCCAACCAAGCATGCCACTGGAAAGATGAGATTATTTCGGTCGAAATCGATATAAAGATCACCGGAAACGGATGCACGGTTTGCAAATGGCAAGCAAAACAAGAATGACACGAATCTGCGATTAACAGCATGATAGCACTTAAAATGCAACAAGCAACAATGCTACAGCACTCCAACATAGCAACAAAGCATATGACAGTAATCTACAAGAGATGCTTGACAAAAGATGAACAATGAGCTATGGCTAGATCACAACATAACGAGCTCAAACAAGCATGGCAAAAGTGCAAAAGATAACAGGTTCACAGACTTGGTGAAAAACTGGACATGGCAGAAAACAGCATCAGGTAGCAATGTTCAGAGCACAAAATCAACATGCTACAGGAACTTAACATAGCAAAACAAGGCATGGCAGTATTCTACTAAATTCATATAACAAAAGTCCCTTACTGACCATAAGCCAAAAAGGACCAGAAGACATGATGGCAAGCATGTAAACATAGCAAGTTTCGTTATCAGGTTTCGAACTTGGCAGAAAACAGAGCATGGCAGAAATAATAATATGAGGACATGTTGGTGAGCTTGATGCACTCACTACACAGCAATGCATGACAAACCAAGCACACCTACAGCAAGATGGCATGTTTATGAAGATATCCATGGCCAGAACAAATACATAGCATGTATGGATCAACTACAATAAGCTTGGCAAAATTGTATATCATGTTAAGAATCTGCCAGAAATATTTTATAGCAAAAGTGGAGCAAGATTGAGTCATGCTATAGCACTCCATAAATGCAAACAAGGGCAGTAATGGATCCATTACAACAATAGCTACAAAACATCCTTACTGAAGATCTCCAAAATATGCATGGATCTCTCTGTAGCATCAAGTTTACATGGCAACAAAATAACAGCAGACAAGGACTTAGAGAAATCACTAAGTCCCTGAAATCAGAAACATTATGGGGCCTAGTTTGCATGCTTGTGCTAGTCACCACAGAGATCACAAAAATACATAGAATATACCCTTGGAAAGATTGCATGGCATACGTCAAAACACATATAGAGATCATGCCCATAAGATGCACAGATTAAATGATACAAAAATGACAATTCTCCAAGTTCAGCTAAGAACCAGAAGATGACGGCAACTAGCTCTCTTGCAACAGAGATTTGGGCATCAAGATGACCTCTAAAGAATAGGGTGCAATTGAACAAAATGAAGAGCATCACGAGACGAACAATTTGACATATTACACGCGTGAAACGGAGCTACATGCAAGGAGTTATGCGACGAGGAACATGAGCACTTATTGTAAAGATTTGAGGACTTGGGAATTTCGGGGTGAGGGCAAAGTCAACGCACGTACAGTAACCAGATCGAGATCTCGCGCGAGCAGTGGAACTCGAGCTCGGCTCGCCGGCCGGGCCGGAGGAGGAAGGCGCGGGGACGCCGGCGCAGAGGAGGGAGGCGGTGGCCGGCCGGAGGGGGCACGTCGGCGTGGGCAGGTGGCGGTGATGGCCGGCGGCGGCGGCGCGGCGTCGAGGGCAGCGGGGCAAGGTGCTGCCTTGCGCGGCGGCGGCGCGGTTGGCCGGGCCGGCGGACGGGAGGCGAGCGGGAGCGCCGGCGGCTCGGGCGGTCGGGCCGCGGGGGCCGGCCCCGGGCCAGGCGGGCCGCGGCGGTGGGAGAGCCAACGGGGACAGGTGTCGGCGCCGGATTCGTCAGTCGGCGCGGGCGGACGTGTCCGGCGCGGGCGGACTTTGTCCGGCGGCGCGAGGTGGAAGACGTTAGGGTTTGATCTGCAATTCGTTTTCGGGGGAGATGCTCTTTTATAGCTAGAGGGAGCTAGGAGGCTCCAAATGAGGTGCGGTTTTCGCCCACACGATCGTGATCGAACGACCTAGAGCATGGAGATGACTTGGAGGGGTTTTGGGCTGGTTTTTGAGGGGGTTTTTGCTGGACACACAAATGGACTTAACGGATGCCCAGTTAACCGTTGGAGTACCAAACGACCTCCAAATGGAACGAAACTTGACCGGTGGTCTCCGGGTGGTATAATAAGGCCACTTGACAAGCCTCGGTCCATTCCGTGAATGTTTGACACCCGCACACGAAGGAAAACAAGAGGGGTGCACCGGAGGAGATAGGAGCGCCGGATTGCAAAACGGACAACGGGGAAAATGCTCGGATGCATGAGACGAACACGTATGCAAATGCAATGCACATGATGACATGATATGAAATGCATGACATGAACAAAATACAAAACGAAAAACAAAACCCGACCACGAAGGGAATATCATAGCACATAGCCGAAAATGGCAAGAGTCGGAGTTACAAATATGGAAAGTTACATCCGGGGTGTTACATTGCCCCTCTTTAATGAGAATTTGCTTTCAGGTGTTCCTCGCTGGCTTGGTTCCCCTGCCTTTTTGCCCCCCTTTTTCTGCCCTCGGTTCCTTGTTTTGACCCGTTCTCTCCCTCGTATGCCTCGCGAGGGGGCTGGACAGGGGCCCTCGTGAGCATTTTTTCCTGTTCTTCACAAGGCACCCTCGCTCGAGCTCACAAATTGGCGTGCCTCCCTTAATCCGTGCCCCTCGGGTACCGCGATGCGAGGCACTGGGTCACGGCCGGCTGCGCCTGCGACCAGGGTTCAGAAGAGCGCGGAGAGTAAGAGTTTCCTAATGAATTTTTGCAATCCCCAGACGCCTCCCGAGCCATAGAGGCCTCGTCAGGTACTAATGCGCGCTTCACGAGGCGGAAGCTACCACTTCGAGCGCGTCGAGCTAAGTTATTCCTACGCACCTACATAAAATGTTGATGCTGCAACACAACATAGGAAAGATAAACATAGCATAGCCGCTTGGAAATCATAGTTGTTGCACGCCCCAGCAGGGCCCCATACTTGTCTCTCTCTTAATGCAGGAAGGAAGGAAAAAACGAAACAAAAGTGGCACATGCTCCCGCGGCAGTTCACAAGGATGGGCCCATGGCGCTCTCCTGAGCTCAGCCAGACCCCCCCCCTCGCGCTTCACTTGAGCACGGCGACGAGACGACCCGCTGCCACCTTCGAAGCGGGCGCGGCGGCGTGGTGGCTGGTCATAGCCGCCGTAGCTGGACGAGCAGCGGCCAGTGCCGAGGGCAAGGCCATCCTCACCCTCGTCACGACCGCCGCCAAGGCCGAGCACCTCGTCGCCGTCGTTGTCCTCGGGGCAGCACCCGACGTGCTGACCGTCTTCTCCGAAGACCCTCATGTAGAGGGCCGTGTTGCCGTCGTATTTGAAGTGGACGGTGCACCTCCTACCCAGGCCGCGCGTGCGGGGAAACGTCTGCCAGCCGCGGGCCAGGGCTGCGTCGCCCACGACGGAGACCTCAACCGTGACCCAGGAAGCTTTGCTGCTGCTGCCGTCCGTCTGCAGCCAGAGCCCGCCTGGACCTGTGGCCGGCAGCTCGCCGACGAAGAAGCGCGGGAGCTGAAGCCAGGAGCCGGCCTGGTTCTCCGACCACACGACGAACTCCGGCAGCTCCTCCGCCGAGTGGAAGCACGGCCGAGGAGGCCGTGCGACCATGGCGCGCCTCCCTTCATCGACGGGGCTGCCACGACATGGGCGACTCCCACCATGAAAGGGGCGTCGCCGCGGCCGTGGGGGGCCACGGCGGGGGTCGTGGTGCGCTTGCGGGGACGGCAGCGCCCACGCTTGGGCGGCGGAGAACCGGGCCCCTCTTGGCAGGCCTTCCCATTCTCCGCGGCCGAGAACCTCTTCGCAGGCGCCATGGGTGTTGCTACTGGCAATGGAGCAAGGGAGAAGAAGCGAGTGGAGCAGGAAGAGATGGGTGACGGGGGCTCCGCCCCCCTCCTCATTTATAGCAGGCGAAGGCCAACCGGCGATCCCCACGATCACAGGTAATGATGGTTTTTCCTTGCATGCAGCAGGGACTCGTCAAGTCAGGCGGTTGCCGAGGCGGCGTGGGGAAGCGGAGATGCCCACGTCCAATCAATCGCCACGCGTCGACCAAGGCCGCAGGATGTTGGGGCTCGCGGCGCTCCGCACTTGCCCTTTGGCTTCGCCTTGAAGCCAAGTCCGAGCGCGACTTGGGCCCCGGGGCTACTGTCGGCATTCTGGGAACGGGGGTCCCCAGACTTGCCTGCCTGCGGCCCACGGCATAGCTCCACTAGTGGCCCCATATGGCCCATCTTCACTAGCAAATCCTCAAGACCCTCGTGAGGGGCCAAGCCTCGTGAGGCGGACGACGCGAAACCTCCTCAGGGGCAGCCTCACCAGGCTGGCTCGCGAGGGGCGGAGAGATCAAGGCAAGGGGAACCTCGCGAGGTTCCCGTGACGTAAGTCATGACGACCAAGGCCAGGCGGGCGCCAGCGCGCAGTGTCCTCGTTTCCCCTTTGGTGCTAAAGGGGCAAGCGCAGGCGAGGAGTCCCGAGGCATCAGGCAAAGGTTTACATATCGGTGCAACGAGACCAAGACCAGAAGGGCGGCAAGTCGGAGGTCACCGTGGAGCCCAAGACGGCGTCACCACCAGAGCCTTTGGCAGGCGAAGACCACCTTTAGTCAGGATAGCTTGTACTAGTTGTTCCCCTTCAAACTGGCCGTTGTGGAATCCCTTCCCGCTCAATATTTGGGAGGAGGACTAGGGCCTCTATAAATAGGACTAGCCACCATCATAGGAGAGGGGGGAGGACCTAGTTCACCAACCACCACACAAGCTCACCGAGCACAAGAGCACCTCTCCTCAGGAGACTGTTCTTCCTTTGTATTGTTCATCCTCAGCCCAAGAGGCAATCCACCACACCACACTGGAGTAGGGTATTACACCAAAACGGTGGCCCGAACCAGTATAAATCTTGTGTCCCTTTGTTCTTTGGGTTCGTCGAGCTAGGCCGTGAGATTATGATGCGAGCGAGCTAGAGGGGGGAGAGATCTTCGTGCGCACCCCAGTGTTCGAACCTCAAGGGTTTTGCCGGAACCCAAAATCCGACAATAGCCTGTAACAATTCTTTATGGAATAATTCATTCTTATCATTAGGAACAATAGTAATACCTCCTTTCTTAGGGACACAATGAACAGGACTTACCCATCTACTATCCGCTATAGGATAGATTATACCTGCTTCTAGAAGTTTTAATATTTCCGTTCTTACCACTTCTTCATCTTCGTATTTAATCGACGTTGGTTATCAACAACGGGTTTAGCATCAGGTTCCATATTAATCTTGTGCTGACATAGAGTGGGACTAATGCCCTTTAAACCATCAAGAGTATATCGAATAGCAGCTCGGTGCTTCCTTAGAACTTTTAATAATCTCTCTTCTTCATGTTCTGAAAGGTTAGCACTTATAATAACAGGATATATCTTCTTCTCATCAAGATAAGCATATTTCAAAGTGTCTGGCAATTGTTTTAATTCAAACATAGGATCACCCTTAGGTGGAGGAGGACCTCCTAGAGTTTCAATAGGCAAACTGTGTTTAAGCAGAGGACGTTGTTCAAAGAAAATCTTATCTATTTCATTTCTTTCATGCATATGTAAATCATTTTCATGGTCTAGCAAATACTATTATAGAGGATCAGTAGGAGGCACAGCAATAGAAGCAAGACCAATTATTTCATCCTTACTAGGCAATTCTTTTTTATGAGGTTTTCTACTAAACTTGGAGAAATTAAACTCATGAGATTCATCACCAAAGCTAACACCGATAGTTTGTTTCTCACAATCTATTTTAGCATTAACGGTGTTCAAGAAAAGTCTACCAAAGATAATGGGACAAAAATCATCTTGTGGGGAACCAAGAACAGGAAAATTAGTAGGGTATTTTATTTTCCCACACAAGACTTCAACATCTCTAACAATCCCAATTGGTGATATAGTATCTCTATTAGCAAGTTTAATAGTAACATCCATGTCTTCTATTTTAGCGGGTGCTATGCCATTCATAATTTCTTGATATAAGGTAAAGGGAATAGCACTCACACTAGCACCTATGTCATATAAACCATGATAACAGTGATCTCCTATTTTAACTGAGACAACAGGCATGCCAACAATATGTCTATGTTTATCCTTTTTATCAGGTTTGGCAATTCTAGCAGCTTCTTCACAGAAGTAAATAACGTGCCCATCTATATTTTCTTCGAGGAGATCTTTAACCATAGCAGCACTAGGTTCTACATTGACTTGTTCATCAGGTTTAGGTGTTCTAATATAACTTTTGTTGACCACAGTTGAAACTTCAGCATGTTCCTTGATCCTAACAAGGAAAGGTGGTTTCTCAATATAAGCAGTAGGAACAACTGGATCAACATTATAAATAATAGTTTCCTCTTTAGCTAGTACCGGTTCTTTAATTTCTTCTTTAATAGGTGGGTTATATTTAAACCACTTGTCCTTAGGGAGATCAACACGAGTAGCAAATGATTCACAAAAGGAGGCTACTATCTCAGAGTCAAGTCCATATTTAGTGCTAAATTTTTGAAAAGCATCAGTATTCATAAAAGATTTAACACAATCAAACTTGAGCTTAATACCTGACTCTTTACCTTCATTGAGTTCCCAATCTTCAGAGTTGCATTTAATTCTTTCCAAAAGATCCCACTAGAATTCAATAGTCTTGTTCATAAAAGAACCAGCACAAGAAGTATCAAGCATGGATCGATCATTATGAGAAAGCCGAGCATAAAAATTCTGGATAATAATTTCTCTTGAGAGCTCATGATTGGGGCATGAATATAACATTGACTTAAGCCTCCCCCAAGCTAGAGCGATACTTTATCCTTCACAAGGCCAAAAATTATATATATAATTCCGATCATGATGAACTAGATGCATAGGATAGAATTTTTGGTGAAACTCCAATTTCAATCGATTCCAATTCCAAGATCCAATATCATCGCATAGCCTATACCATGTCAATGCTTTTCCCTTCAAAGATAAATGGAAAATCTTCTTCTTAACTTCTTCTCCGGGTAAACCTGCAAGCTTAAACAATCCACAAATTTCTTCCACATATATCAAGTGCATATCAGGATGTTCGGTTCCATCTCCTGCATAAGGATTAGCTAGCAGTTGTTCTATCATACCCTAAGGAATTTCATATTCAATATTTTCAGTAGGTGCAGTAGATTGAGGGGTAACTAATTGCGGTTCCGGTCGAGGTCAAGATACCCCGAACAAACCCCTCAGGATTGATTTCCATAGTAACAAGTGACAATAAATTTCAGCACGTAGTAATATTTTTTCCTTACCAATTTCCACTTACCAAGAGCGCTTCACTCCCCGGCAACGGTGCCAGAAAATAGCCTTGATGACCCACAAGTATATGGGATCAATTGTAGCCTTTTCGATAACTAAGAGTGTCGAACCCAACGAGGAGCAGAAAGAAATGACAAGTGGTTTTCAGCAAGGTAATGTCTGCAAGTACTGAAATTGTAAGTAACAGAGTAGTTTGATAGCAAGGTAATTTGTAACGAGAAAGTAATTATAGTAGTAACAAAAGTGCAGCAAGGTAGCCCAATCCTTTTGAAGCAAATGACAGGCCAAAACGATCTCTTATAATAAGCAAAGCGTTCTTGAGGGTACACGGGAATTTCATCTAGTCACTTTCATCATGTTGATTTGATTCGTGTTCGCTACTTTGATAATTTGATATGTGGGTGGATCAGTGCTTAGGTGACGTTCTTACTTGAACAAACCTCCTACTTATGATTAACCCCCTCGCAAGCATCCGCAACTATGAGAAAAGTATTAAGAATAAATTCTAACCATAGCATTAAACTTTTGGATCCAGTCGGTCCCTTACGGAATAGCGCATAAACTAGGGTTTAAGCTTCTGTCACTCTCGCAACCCATCATCTAATAACCACTCCACAATGCATTCCCTTAGGCCCAAATATGGTGAAGTGTCATGTAGTCTACGTTCACATGACACCACTAAGGGAATCACAACATACATACTATCAAAATATCGAACGCATATCAAGATCACATGATTACTTGCAACATGATTTCTCCCGTGACCTCAAGAACAAAAGTAACTACTCACAAGTGATAAAAACGCTCAACATCAGAGGGGTATTAAATAGCATAATGGATCTGAACATATAATATCCACGAAATAAACCATATAGTAATCAACTACAAGATGTAATCAACACTACTAGTCACCCACAAGCACCAATCTATAGTTCCGGTACAAAGGTTGAACACAAGAGATGAACTAGGGTTTGAGAGGAGATGGTGCTATTGAAGATGTTGATGGAGATTGCCCTCCCCAAGATGGGAGAGTTGTTGGTGATGATGATGACGATGATTTCCACCTCCGTGAGGGAAGTTCCCTCGGCGGAATCGCTCAGCCGGAGGGCAAAAGTGCTCCTGCCTAAGTTCCGCCTCGAGATGGCGGCGCTCCGTCCCGAAAGTCCTCTCCTTATTTTTTTCTCTAGGTCAAAATGACATATATACCAGAAGATGGGCACCGGAGGTGGGCTGGGCTGAGCACAACCCACCAGGGCGCACCTAGGGGGCCAGGCGCGCCCTAGTGTCTTGTGCTCACTAGGTGGCCCCCCTCTGGTGGTTATTTGCTCCAGTATTTCTTATTTATTCTGTCAAAAATCCTCGTGAAGTTTCAGCTCATTTGGAGTTGTGCAGAATAGGTAGCCTGGCGTAGCTTTTTCAGGTCCAGATTTGGAGCTGCCGGGATTCTCCCTCTTTGTGTGCACCTTGCATATTATGAGAGAAAAGGCATTAGAATTACTCCAAAAAGCATTATTATGGATAAAACATTATAAATAACAGTAGATAAACATCATGCAAAATGGACGTATCAGTGCCCATGTCAAAGATATAGGGTGGCTGGCCTACTGGAACGTGAGAGGGGACATGTGCAGTTTGTCTCTGTGGCATGGATACCTACCTACAGCACTTGACTATCGGTGTGTATGGGGGGTGGGGGCAGAGACCTAACTATAGAGGTACAATGGCTGGTATATGTGTGGAGGAGGAGAGAGACCTACCTTGTGTATTGAGGGAGATGGATCGGCATCCATTTATATGTGTAGGAGAGGAATAAGGTTGGGAGAGAGACAGAGCTAGAGTGTCGGACGGGTTGGTGGTGGAGTTGCTTCTCACAAATGGTGGGAGAGGCTTGCTAAACAAACGGAGAGCATGCCTGCAATATCAATAAGAGAGGGGATGCATGTCTGTCTGTGCACGTGCGTGTGAGAGACAGGCCAGGAGGCATGCACGAATGATGAGGGGGGACGATATGGCTGTGGTAAGCAGACGTAACTACATAGGAAAATCAATCGTCCTTTGTTGGAGAAAGGGAGAGACATAACTTGTGAGGTACGTCGATCGATGCATGGGGAAAAAGAGTTAAATTCGACCTAGGTATATGTAGGGAGATCGATCGGTATACGTGCATGTATGTGTTAGAAGCAAATAAGGCCCAGAGAGAATGATGGAGAGAGAGAGAGGGATGTATCTAGGAGGTGGTGCGAGAGGCATACTATATCAAGGGGGAAGGAGTGTGCGAGTACGAGATCGATGAAAAGAGGGGCGGGAGTGAGGCATGGACGGTGAGAAGAGAAGAGGGAAAGCCTGTGTTTGTCGTAGGCACACCTGGCTAGAGAGGCATATCGATCGGTGTGTGCCAGAAAGAAGGAGGTGGGGGCCTACACACACCGTGGGTGAACGACCTAAAGTGAAAAGACGAATGTGCGTGATGGAGCTAGAGAATGCTGAGGGAGGGTGAGAGGGAGGCGGGCGTGTGCATGCACGAGAGAAAGTTAGCGCTAGCAACAAAGATAAGAGGATTGTGTGGGTGTAAAAGACGAATAGAGATCATAATTCATTATAAAAGTGAATTCTGATATTTGAAGAATATATCATAGTGTTTTAAACTGACGCATGCATGAATATATATAACAGTGATACGCATGGTGTGGTTATGAACATGTTATACTATGGCCCTGTTCGGAATCCCACCTGCTCCATGAAATATGAGGAGCTGTGGAGGCAGGAAATAGACGCTCCGCGTTTTCCACTGTAACTCCACCCGCTCCCGGAGTGGAGCTGTGGAGCAGAGGTAATCCGAACAGGGCGTACATATAATATATAGAACATTTATTTGAATTTGTGATATTGTGTGGCTTTTGCGGCTCAGGGCTAAATATATGTCATAATGTAGGGGCGGGGCACTATACTTTGTGTGATAAACACAGTCTAGATATGAAACATGGTTTAGATTATGAAGATCTAGTTAGTACATCAAATGTACTATTATTTGGAATCAACATCAAGTGTATTCAAAAATTTGAATTCGAGTTCATATAGTACACATAGTTCATATCTATCTCTATAGTAATCATGTGGTGTGTTGTTAAGATAATACACGAATGATGGCTTACGTTGGCAACAATCATGCTTGTAGATTATTATTCAAATAGAGAAACGAATTCAAATTTAGCTTGAATTTCAGCGGTAGTATAGACATTTGGAATGCACTAAAATGTTGGTATGAGTAGGTTACATGCATTATACAGCCAGCGAAAAAATTTAATTGGACATAACATGGATTCATAGCTTTGAATTGCATTTGTACAGTAGACCGAGACAAGACTCTCTCTTTGTGTGGTGCGAATAGTTTTATTTTTTTCGTTTTTCATTGAGGGAAGTGCGAATTGATTTGGTACGTACAATATTACACGTTAGGCTTGTCCCTAAAATTCAACCCGCGGCTTGTTATATCCCGAAAATTCAGATATCGTGCTCCCAAAACTCGCGCCTTCACAACCCGCGCCTTGCTATCCCGAAATTACAACGCACGTGAAAACTCCATCCAGCTGCCAAATCCTGACACGTGAAATCCCCCTTCTAACCCTGAGCCAAAAGGGTCGTATTCAAATCGGTGGGGGTACTTTTGTAACACACCCTACATTTTCGACAATCGCGTCCCTAAGTCATGGTTCCCCCCTCCCATCGCCTCCTTTTCGCCATTCGAAATTCCAGGCCGCCATAACCTCTCTACTCCAGCCGCAAAACCCCACCCTCCTCGGTCCGCCACCTCACCGCTGCCCAGCCAAAGCCTCTTCCCGACGATGTTGTCCACCGCAACAGCTCGACGTCCCTCATCCACCTCCTCGGATGAGGATCCGTCGTCGATCTTGTTGTCTCGCCGGTTCAGCCGCCCTGTCCTCCACCTCCAAGGAGTTGCTCCGACAATCGCCTCGTCGATCGTGGCTGCTCCATCCCCACAGCGCTGCCTTAACCTGCTCCACTAAAACCGCAGCATCCTCACCGACTCCTCGGACGAAGCCGAGGCCTACTCGGCGCCACCAAAGAGGTTGTACACTCATCGCATTGCACCTTCTCCTTAACTCGACCTCCCGGCACCGATGGTGCTCCATCCCGCAGCATCATGGCGCGGCTACCTCAAAGCCGGCGCCGCGGGTGACATCTCCACGGTGGCTCTCCCCCAATGCGAGGCCCCTTCGGCGGCGGTGGCCATACCAGCCGGATCTGCTGCTGCTTCTCGCTCGCGCTGCTCCGGCTCTCACTCGCTCGTGCTGCTGCTCTGCTCTCCCCCTCGCTCATGTTGTTGCTCTGCTCTCCCCCTCGCCCGTGCTGCTACTCTTCTCTTGCTCTCGCTCGCGCTTCTGATGATGGTACACGGGTTGCTGCAGCTACACGAGTTGCTGCTCTAGCTCTATTTCGCGCTGCTCCTCTAGGCACCGCTGCTCCGGCTGCTATCTGCTACTGTGTTCCCCGTCGATCACCTGTTGATTTAGATCACTGTTTCTCTACTAGTAGTGCTCGAGCGTCCTAAACTACATGTGAAGTGCCTCTCTGCTACCAGTGTGTTTAGTTTCGATAGTAACATTCAGATTCCACAGTGAATTTCAGTTTCGACAGTTAATTTCAGAGTCAATAGTTTTTACCTCATCTGTTGTAGTCAGGTGTTTTTTGGTGATGTAAATTTTACATCTATCACTTTTTGGAAATGTATTTTACATCATGTATTGGAGATGCTATTAGAATCCCACTTGAGATTAACGATGTCTGTCTTGTACTGCTTCAACCTCGACGTCTTACGGCTTGCCGGAGCTGCTCCAACGACGGAACCATCCATCACAACAGAGCAGTGCCCTGGACGCCGTCTACAGATTCCTCAGATCTTCCTCCACACCTCCGACAGCCACCTCTGCCTCAACTTCTTCAGCGACCAACCCAGTGATGTTGAGGTCGACACGGCTACGGCAAAGAGGTTGTACACTTGTCGCATCACTTATTACTCTACATTCATGTCGATCCATTAGGGCTATTTTGGTTCAAAGGAAAAACTGAAGGAAAAACATAGAAATAGGAAATTTTCCTATGGCACTCTACTATTCAATTATTCATGCATTTTGTTGAAAGGAATGGAGCAAAACATCCACCTGGACCTACTTTTCAAAATCCTATGCAAGGAAACAAGACCAAGTGCATTAGTGTCAGAATAACATTCTAACTGTACACGCTTTCATATGGTTTCACTTTAATTTGGCCACGTTTCTTTGCATTTCTCTGCTCTTCCAATTCCTGTGAACCAAACACTCAAGTTGTTAGAAATCATGTGTTTACAAATGCTCTGTTTCCCATGTGCATTCCTATCCTATTCTGGTGTTTTTCCTATCCCTGCGTTTTTATAATCCTGCAAGCCAAAGGAGCCCTTACAGATCATTACTTCAGTTACAGGTAGAGGTAGGTGTCAAAGAAAACTTTGTGTGGTTTGTCCTGCTCCTGTCGTGATGCCGTCCACCTCACCTGAGCTGATCCACTGACAGAAGCGTCCACCAAACCAGACATCACGACTCCTGATCGTCTTTCGTCACCTCAGATCTCCTTCCCTGCCGCCGGCACCCACGGCAACTGCATCACCATCATCGACTCAGCAGATGAACCTGATGAGTACATGGGTCCACCAGAGAGGTCGCACTCTTTTGTTTCTGCTTATGCTATGCATTGCTTAATATTACCTGCTACTTTATCGTCCTATTTGCCTCTTAGACTCCAAGTCAGGTCCAAATTAATGTTCAAACTTGATTTTTAAAATTACTTGTGGGGCACATATCGAGGCAGCAATGAATAGTGTCTCTGTCTATTATCTGGTTCACCTAGGGTATGCCTATGTTGTTCATCTTGGGTGGGAAACAAGTAGTAAAGCAATCATAATCTATATTTTTATTAAATTAAAGCTATAATCAGCCTGCTGTCATTATTTTTGGATCCATCCACTGGTTGTTACCATCACTCTAGATTTTTGCATGCTCTCCTTATATAATCTCACTATATTTTTTCGTATGCATGTCAGATATTGTACACAATTATGCTGAACATGTAGAGAAAAAGAGAAGAGTTTTGCGCGGCAATACAATGTCACGCAGACATCGCTCCATGGTTGGTTCAATGGCAAACCCTCCTCCCTCTCCAGATTGTAATCCAGAGGAAGATATCTGTTCTGAGGCAGATTCAGACGCAGCCGACCACTCCTATTTACCCCTCAAGGTGTTTTCTCTAACTTGGCACGATGATGTTGGTCATATCATGCATGTGTTGCCTTGCAGTTCCTACTTTTGACATCATATATGTCATTTGCTTAGTTTAGACATGTTCTGTAATGCCACCTGTTTAGTTTCTATATCATATATGGGAATTATGCAATCTCATCTCTTTTAGCCAGCCATAATATATGTGAAATATGCAATGCCATCCTGTTTAACCAGGCATCATATATTTGAATGATATCTTGCCCATCCTTTTCTTCATTACATTTCCATTTGCCGACAATGTTTGTACATTAAACTACTCTTCCTAGGAATCAGCCATTTGAGTGGGTGATGGAAAAATCTGGAGTGAAAACAAGGTCTTCAGTGTAGACAGTGCTACCTGTCGAAGAAGATCTCTTGCTGGGTCCCGATAGCTCCTCAGAGATGGATTCAGAGACAGATGACTAGTCCTATTCCCCGACCGAGGTGTATGCTCTAACCTGGCACAGTTATACTGCTCATATCATGCATATGGTGTCTTGCATTGCATAGTTTAGACATAATGTACACAATATTCAACACCATGTTCTTAGTTCAGACATCTTATATGCGAATGCCCTCTGCTTAGCATATAAATCACATATATGAATTAAATCATGCGATCCTGATTACTTAGATAACATGTATATGAATTATGTCATGCAAACCTGTTTACTAAAGACATCATATAATTATCTCATGCCATCCTGTTTAGTTAGTCATCATATCTTTGAATTATGTCATTCTATACTATCCAGTTTAGATAGACATCATATATGTGAAATTATGTCATGCTATCATTTTTAGTTAAACAATATACATGTCAACTATTTCATGCCCTCATTTTTTCACACTATCTATTGCATCTGTCGCTCATATAATGTCTGTACATTCAACTATGTTTCCTACTTACCAGCCATTTGAATTGGAGCGGGTGATGGCAGTATCTAGCGGAGTAAAAACACGGTCTTCAAATAAAACAGTGCTACCTCTTGGTGGAGATAGCACCCCGGTTGTACATGCACGAGAACCAGCCCTACCACACATAACCCATACTCTCGCAGATTGTACCCCTACTGCGATGGACAGAGAATTAGCTTCACCCAATCTAACCCCAACCCCAGCAGATAGTAACCCAGTTCCTGTTGACACAGCACCATCTCCACCACAGAGCTCTGAAACAAGACCAGTTAGTAAGGCAGCTCCAGTGCCCAAAGCGCCAGTACTACCAGGGCGAACCCCAACTCCACCAGTTAGTACACCTATTCCTGTGGAGGAAGCACAACCAGCCATTTGTAGTTTAGCATCTATCGCATTTGATGTTGTTAAATCCTATGTGCGTATCTTCCCATCATGGAAATATTATACTAAAGATGAGGGAAAATGCTAGTTGCAGGTGTTTGTCCAGGAGTTATGTGTAAGTAATGTTATTTATGGCAATAACTTTGCTTTGTCCCGTACATTCTACCTCCATGATGGTTATAATACAGCAAATTTTCCCATTTTTTTGTATAGAGAAGGACCGATTTGGAAACTCAGGATGAGGTAACCTGTGCTAATACCTCTACTATCTTCAAGAATGCTTGGTGGTAGTATCAGAATTACCTGAAGAAAACATACTTCACTGGCAAAGAAACTCATCAAATTTCCTAAGACACATTTACTGGACGATGACTGGGAACGCCTTGTTCTGTACTGGTCCCGAACCAAGAATGTGGTAAGGTCTATGAGCTCATTTTTTATTTTTAAGTACTATATTCCTGCGTCTTACTGTACTCTGTTCATGTAGAACAAGTGCTTAAACCTGAAGAACAACTATTCTCATTTAAGATTCCATTGCTATCGTGCATACTACTTTTCTCTTGTATCATTGTATTTACTCATATAAACTTATTTTTAAATTGAAGGATCCAATCAAAACTCCAATGGCACAACATGTATGTTTACGCATGTTTCTTTAACAGGTTTGCTCTTATAAATAGCTCTGTTGATTTCAATTTCAATTGTGTATACAGTTGACTGCTCACATCATGCAGATTACTAGCATCACAACAGAGCCAATTGTGTTGTTGTACATGTAGACCCGTGGTACCCATCTGAAATCTTGTTGTGCCATGTAGTTTCCCACGCTTTGTATTCTTTCAGTGTTGCTTTGTCTTGAACCGATATGATTTGAACCGTGTCTCTATTTTGATTTGGCAAGACAATGCAGTGACCATAGGACATAGATATATGTTTGTTTGATGCTTTTATTATGTACTACTTGGCAATAGAAGACTTGGTAGTTTAATCCTGTCCACCTTACTAATGAAATGGTTCACCATAAAGAGTTTCATATACTAGTAGATGCTAAACCTGTTATGTGTCTGCTTGTTTCTTCTTTTAGAATGCTGACAGAATATTGGAGAACAGTGCGTTATTAAGAAATGGTAAAGGAAGTAATGCAGATAAGGTTCAGGATAGTGAGACATCCTTGTTGGTCTCCAACAAAGCTGATAAAACATCTAAGGAAAACTATCTTGAAGACACTGAGACAACCCCAAAGTCCTGTCTTGGTGTAGTGTTCGAGTTACTGGCCACTACCGCTGGCACAAGCTATTCAAACTCACTGTTTGAATCAGTTCGGTTTCTTGAGTCTCAACTACAAGCTGAAAGACATCGATCAGCTGTGCTGCGACAAGAAGTCGAAGGACCGCGGAAGTCCCTGGAGCATTCAGATGCATACTTTCTCGTGCAACAGCAAGCGTTGGAGGATTTTAGCGCCAAACAGGAGAAAGCTAATAAGCTTGCTAAGCTTATTGCCAGCATGGTGGATACCCAGGATAACGTTTCTTGAGCTCTTCTGTGACACCCCCAAAATTTTGGCCTTGTTTTTATTTATTAAAATGTTGCCAGGAAATAAAACTTTTCCAATTGTCAAGTTTTACCTTTTGTGATTTTGGATTTAAACCTCTTGTGGGAAAAAACCTTCAAAGGTATTGTTGGACTTGATTTCTCTCGATAATAAATCAATCCTTTATCAGTGGATTTATTTGCATAATTATTTTTCATGAGTTTTAATTCTTTTAAAATGATCTTTCATAAATTTGGAGCTCCTTTTTGCACTGCAACCATTTGATAAATGCTTCTAAAAATTTCACCAAAATTTGGGGATGTCATGTGAGTTTTCCCCATCACTTTTATGCAAAAACATTTTTTGGTCATTGGAGATTTTGAGCTCCACATCAATTTTTCAAATCTGGTCCAGTAGGTATTTTACACTACAACCCATTTAAATATTTCTTTAAAATTTCTTCCAAGGGTTTGAAGATGTCAATGGATGCATACAATTCATCTTCAAGCAAAAACCCAGTAATGTTCTTTGAAAAAATTTAGTGAATCATCTTCATTTCCATTCTGGTCCAGTTTGGTGATTTGTACTGCAACCCATTTTTATTTTGCTCTAATACCATTGAGCTTTTTCCTACCTATAGTCCTCCCTACCAAACTCTTAAGTCCAGGATATTGGACCCTTTGGCATATTTTTGGTGCATGCAATGTCAGCCTTTAGTTTCTGCCCAAAACTGGTTTTCTAAAATTCTTGCACTATCAACTTTCCGTTTTTGCCAAACTAATCTTACCACCATCTCCTGCATCTAAAGAGACACTGATCTGGAGATTTTGGCCACTCCAAGAGTTGCCTAAGTGCATCTGGCATTCTGTCGAACACCTGGTGTGCACAGTCCTTTTTGGCAAACTCTCTGGTTTGCATTATGGGCTTGAACCCCTGACCGATCCACCTTGTCCACTGAGTGCCTTGTTACCCCTACCTCCATCCTGTGCAGTACCAGCTCCACCCTCGAGCTCTAGAGCGCGCTGGCATTTCGTCGAGCAGGTGCCATGCGTGCTCTGGGCGCACCCAGAGCGCACGTTTTGCACGCGCGCGCACTACGCCGACACACCGCACTGCCGCCCTCGTCGCGTCCCATCTCTGACCCCTGCTCGCCTGCCGAACCCCGCCAGGCACTCGCCCTCTCTCCAGTACCCTCCAAGCTCGCCCTGGCACCCTGCAGCGCCGCCTTGGCAGCACGCCGGCGTCGGCAGCAGATTCCGCCGCGGACGGCGGCGCCCAAACCGCCAGTGTACGCCAGCTGCCCCAGAGCTCAGGCCGTGCTTATCCTCCCGCTCGTCGGAACGCGTTCGTCGCCGCCACGATACCCTGCAACTACAGGAAAGTGGTCGCCGGCGATCTTATCTTCTGCCGCCGCGGAGCCAGCCTCGTCACGCTATAAAAGGGAACCCCGAGCCTCTCCGAGCACTCACGCGACATCAGACCCACCCCGTAGAGCATCCCACGCACTAGATCGACCCGTAGTGGCCGTCTTCCTCAACTCCGGCCAGCTCGGCCGCCGCCAAGCCCCGGTGCGATTCGTCGCAACCAGCCACCCTTTCGCCAATCCAGCGCCACCAAGAACTCCCCCGAAGTCTTGCGGAGCTGCCCAGCTACCCAGGCTCGATCAGAGATCACCGGAGCACGAAAGTCACTTCACCACCGTAACTTTTCTCCGCCGCGGAGCTCGCCGCCAGCGATTCCTTCCACCTCCGACGACCCATCAACCACCCAGAGGATCGCCGCGGTCTAGCCAACCCATCCCTGCCCGCAGATGCCCTCGAGGAGCCGCCGTTCGTCGCCGGCGACCGCCGGAGCCTCGCCACCGTTCGGGCACAGAGAAAGGAGGGAGAGGGAGACCAGTCAAACCTGACTAGTGGGCACTCTGGACCCACTGTCCGTGGCCCGCACGTCCGCCCTCTCTGGTTAAGTGGTGGCGCGAAACCCCGCGTACGTTTCCTCTGCTGCGAAAGCATATTTCTGCTGAATCGTTTTCCTTTTCTGGTTTTATTTAAAAAACAGAGTTGACCAGACTTTGACCAGGTATAACTTTTTAAATAAGACTCCAAATGAGTTGATTCTTTTTCCTACCTCTCTCAAATTTCACCTAGTTTATTTTAAGGTTTTTTTCAAAAATATTTGAAACAGGTTTTGGTACTGTGTTTAAAATATTTGTTATTTGTGTATTTTGCAAAATAGGATTTTGGAGGAAAAGGAAAGCTTCCAATAAGTGCATCCTTTGCATACTCTTGAAGGCAAGCATTTCTGAACTCTGGCATAATATTTTGTTGTGGTGTTTGGATGCGATCACAACACCTTGGACTTGGAGTATGTGATAGCTTTATGTATCGATATGGTCTCGTGCATGAGTGCACTTTGGAGTTGTTTTGTGGTCAGCAATGGATACACTAGTGATTTGGGTCATCCTCGTGAGCTTCTCTTGCACACCGGTAGGAAGCCGGGAAAGTCGTGGTCTTGGGTAGACACGAGCTTGTCCCTAATCCCTCGTCGAGACGAGTATGCCCGGCATAGCATGGTGAGGCTCGAGGAGTGGTGATTTATTTCCCTAGTGGTAGTATTGTTGGTGGATACTTGGACCACCTGAGTCGGTTGTAGACCGAGTCTTGATCAATAGCTTCCTTTTTATTGGTACCACCACTTGTCCCTGCAGGGGACAGGGTATGGTTCAGTAGGTTGTCAACCCCTTTCCAAAGCACACACCGTACAGAGAGGCTGTGATGAGGGTCCCATGGCCATGGATTAAAGCCAGTCATCCGGTCCGGGGGCATGGGTGTTTCGGTTGTAGCCGAAGGGGATAGCTTCCCCAGTTTGCGCGCGGTATAAATTTTGTGATCCCATGCTACGTCGAGGTTGTAGCCTCCCCACTTAGAGTTTTGCTTGGCAGGTGTCGTGGGTGATTCCAGACACTGGTGAGTTAAGCTGGTGTGTGCAGGTCAGGCGTGTTTTCAATCAAAAGACCGTAGACGGAATTAGTCCCGAGGGACTAAGTAAATCCGTTACTCGTGGAAAATGGTACTCCCTCTGCAGAGGATATATCCTGTTGGATAGTCATGTTCTTGAGTAGAGACCACAGTCTGAGTTGAATCTCGGTAACGGTATTCGGATGGGGACACGGTTTGACTAGACCATGTTATCGGTTTTCGGATGGAGACACGGCTAGCTGGATCGTAGTAACGGTATTCGGATGGAGATACGGCTTGACTAAATTATCGGTTTTTGGATGGAGAAATGACTGTACAATAATATTATTTATGATTGTGGCACGTATTGGATTGTGACCTTTATTATTCTGGACTAACCTTTTATTTTATGTATATGATTGAGTATCCCTGGGATGGTCCTACCTCCTAGATATTCGCTGTGATTATTTTCTTATAAGCCCTTTCTGTGGTGTCGCTCAGACGCCCGACTGCGGCATTACTATTCTGCATTTTCCGCTCGAGGAGTCTTTCAGACACTCGTTTGGCACCTGTATTATTATTCCGCATTTTCCGCTCGAGGAGTCTTTCAGACACTCGTTTGGCACCAGTATTACTATTCTGCAGTTTCCGCTCGAGGCGTCATTCAGACCCTCGCTTGGCACCCAGTATTTTACTTTGAATTATTTTAACCACACGTGTGCGTCATGGTTTTTCGTATCTTTTCGTGACAGACGTGTGATCACATAATAATCTGGAGCATGTTTGATATTTATTATACCCGTGTTCTTGATGTTTGCGAGTACATTCCAACGTACTCACTGGCTTGTCCCTGGCTATTGTCTTGGCCAGATCCCTCGCTTGGAGATGAGCACCGTGGTGACAACCTCGGAACCTATGCGTTGACGTTTGCAGCCTCGCGAAGATAGGAGTTATCCGGGTCAGCTGTTCTTGTGGGAAATGGTGTCCCATAGACGCAGATGTATCCAACCGCTTCCGCCCTCAACCACTAGTAACCAAGTGTTGTACTCCTAAGCCTAAATGGTCTTGTACTGCATATTTTTGTACTTGCTTGGAATTCTTGTATCAAGTTGGTGCCTCCTCAGCTAACAGTAATCCTGGGGCTGGTGAGCACACAGGCCGTTTTTCTGGGAATTTATACCCCAAAATCCGGTAGTGACAGACTTGGTATCAGAGCCAGCCTGACCATTGGCTAATCCTATCTTAGCTAGGTCAATAAACCTAGGTTAACCCAAACCATCAGACCTTAGCTTAACCCGGTCAAACTTCCCGCGCAAGGTAGCCCCACAGTGACCCGACGCCCTTTTCGGCGGACGGTGCCCAACCTATCAGCCTAGCCCGTCGATCACGCGCCAGTGACCGACACCCAAACCGTCTCTATCGCAAGCGTGCGGAGGAAGGCTCCATCCCCTTTCCCTATAAAAAGGGCACGCTAGCCTCAATCACAACACAGCCTCTTTTCCCCAAACCGAGCCACGATGCCTGGCCCCATTGTTCACAATGAGACCACAGCGACCAACCTTGGAGGTTTTGTGACCATGCTCGCAAACCTCACCCGTCGTGACTATGCGTTAGAAGAGCCTCCTGAGTATGTTGTGTACCAAGGACCCATGTACGGTGAAAGCCGTCAGTATTGGGCCACTGTGCACATCTACGGTAGGGGTCTGTCGCCAGAACGCCCCTACAGGTTCACTGGAAGGACAACCCCCTTCGAGCCACAAGCCATCCAACTGGCAGCCCGAGAAGCTATAGTTCAACTCCGGCACTTGTCGCCAGAGTTAACTGTCGCTCGTTCTACTACTACCCCAGTCGTAACGGGTATGGTAGGCCGCCCCAAGTTGCCAACGGAGACCACGAGACGGATCCTGCGCTGTTGCATCTGGTGCGCTATGTAAGCGCACTAGAGCAACTATTCGACCAGGTCACTCTTGATCTGATCGCAGCTCGTGGAGAGCTGGTTCGCCGAGCCCCGGCGAGAAGAGAAGCGGAGCCCGACACCGACAACCCAGTCGTGCCGTTCGGACACCCGATCGATCCCTTGAGGTCTGCGCCAGCCCTCAACCAGAGCACTTTGGTGACCCCAGAAGCGCTTCGTCGCCTTTTGGAAACCCATTCCAACGGGATTTGGGCCAACAACCCCCGGGATGGTCATCACCATCTCCCCGACCCTGCAGCACCTCAGCCTCAACCAGCGAATCCCGACGGTGAGAACCGTGGAGAAGCATCGGCGTCCGCAAGGCCAGCCCACTTAGACATTAACGAAGTAGACTAAGTCGCTCAAAGTTGTATCGAGCCTTAGTTTTCCTACGCTTTGTAATGTGTGGCCTTGTATCGCTTTTGCTGCATGTTGTCTGTTTGAGCGCTCTTATTTTTGGAGTAGTAGCTATGCATGTGTACGTTGGCGTACAGTTGCATTTTTTATTTTTCGGGCACAGCTGCCAAGACCAACCCCGTCAGCGCCCACAGTAATGCGTCACCTTTATGTGATGTGTATATCTGTGGCTTTGACCCGAGTACAGGATCGGCAGTCAGTTACCCTTCACCCCGGTAGATATCCCAGCCCCGGTGCTATATAATGGCCACTTCGTGACCTTGCCGAGCACCCCTCACCTTTGTGCACAGCACCCACAGCCATTCCTTGCCATGTCAACCCCCAGTATTTATTTGAGAACCCCAGACGCGACCCCGGGCAGTTTTGTCAAGTTATTGTGGGACTTTACCTGCAGTACTATGAGCGCCACCCGTCCACCCTAGTACGAGTTGCTCAAATCGAGGATCACTCCATCCACCTCGAAATATTGGGCAGTGGTGCACATCCCTCCCGCATACCCAAACCAAGATCCAACGGAAGTCTCCTTCGTGGGGAAATCCATGCCGACTCCGCATATGGCCATAGAAGCTGCCGCATGCGAGGCGCTCGCTCGTCTTCGATTCGCAGTGCCCTATGCCAGTGAGCGAGGGTACTATTATTTTCTGAGCCGTGCAGCACCCGGAGAAGTTGCATCTTTTCCCGGTGGGCATATTGAGAGAGATCCGGTACTGGCCAACCTTGCCCAGTACGTCATCGCTCAGGAGCGTTTAACTCAGCGAGTAATGGGTTATCTCCAAAGCCTCGCTGATTTAAATCCTCGGATCGCTATTGGCAGACCACTGAGGCCTGACCAAGAAGGGCGCATTCATCGACTGGTCAACCCGCTTCCCCCGATAGAAGAGGAGTGTGCCCCAGTGCCAGAGGCATTTTCTCAGGACCCTGTCTTTTTACCGTTTCCTTTGTAATCGCCTCCGATGTATTTACTGTCCTAGTACTTGTATTTATGTGTTGCATCATGTTCGTAAAAAAATTGTGCAGCGGATCCAATTTTTCTTTAGTTCCTGTTTTGTGAGCAGTTTTACTGCCGTTAGTTTTGTTTTAATTAAATTTTTTTTCCTCTCGCAACATGTTTTCGAGAAGATTTCTTTTCCCCGAGTTATTGCTGCGTATATATGCATTTTCTCGACATAGATTTTTATTCGCGCAGCATCGTAGCAGCAGACTCTCAGCAGCAACCCCTCGACCTCGAGCACTATTACAAATCCCTGAGCACATTTTTGCGCCTATCTAACCACACTCGAGGACACCACAGTCTCAGTAAGAGAGATTTGTGAGCGTTCATTCGAGCGCGAGCTGCCCCAGCACTCCGACAGCAGTTAGCCCCGAGGCCGCGCCTAATCCACGTGATCACCGCCACCGCGAAGAGCTAACACTCGAGCGGCAGCATCACGACGATCATCCAGGATCATCGCGCACAGGAGCACGGAAAACCTAAGCAGCACCGCCAAGCCTCCACACACCAGGACCACGTACCAGTCCGGCATTGCCTCCGCCATTAGAGCCTCGGCTCGAGCTCCTGCCAGCAGCTATGGAGGAGAAGGATGGAGAAGTGGAAGCGAGGCCAGGTGTGAGGAAGAAGAGAGGAGCACCGCGATCGTTTTATAGCCCAAGATCGGTGTACGGTGGGCAAGGGCCACCAGCGCCACTCGTCGCTCGGCCGCCGGTGTTCGGAGGCGAGTCCGCGAGCAGTGCCGCAGCGCCCTGGCCCGCGAGGTGAGTGCACGCTGCACCGGCAGCTAGCACGCCGCGCACTACCGCGGTACGGCCTCGATGCCCTACGAGCTAGGCATCGCCGGTGGAGGAAGCGCGGGAGAGCGCGCGAGAGAGAGAGAGAGCCAGAGGAAGGAGAAGAGGCCGACAGTGGGCCCTGGGCCCACCTGTCAGCCAGAGAGAGCACTGTGCTCTCGGGTGCGACCAGCGTATTTTGGTAATTTAGAATTTATTCTAAATTACTGTATCCCCGTAGAAATATCTCGTTTTCCCTAACCGTGGATTTTTTTTTCACGCTGTGCCAGTGCAACACACTGTGGTTTTACACCACTTATTACCCCTCTCACTGTAGCCGTTTTGTTTTTGTGCATTTGAAGAATTTCTTTGATAAAAACAATTTTATTTCAAAACAAATCCTTGTTCAAAACAACTTTTAACAAATCTCGAGGACGAGATTTTTCTTAAGGGGGGTAGTGTTGTGACACCCCCAAAATTTTGGCCTTGTTTTTATTTATTAAAATGTTGCCAGGAAATAAAACTTTTCCAATTGTCAAGTTTTACCTTTTGTGATTTTGGATTTAAACCTCTTGTGGGAAAAAACCTTCAAAGGTATTGTTGGACTTGATTTCTCTCTATAATAAATCAATCCTTTATCAGTGGATTTATTTGCATAATTATTTTTCATGAGTTTTAATTCTTTTAAAATGATCTTTCATAAATTTGGAGCTCCTTTTTGCACTGCAACCATTTGATAAATGCTTCTAAAAATTTCACCAAAATTTGGGGATGTCATGTGAGTTTTCCCATCACTTTTATGCAAAAACATTTTTTTGGTCATTGGAGATTTTGAGCTCCACATCAATTTTTCAAATCTGGTCCAGTAGGTATTTTACACTACAACCCATTTAAATATTTCTTTAAAATTTCTTCCAAGGGTTTGAAGATGTCAATGGATGCATACAATTCATCTTCAAGCAAAAACCCAGTAATGTTCTTTGAAAAATTTTAGTGAATCATCTTCATTTCCATTCTGGTCCAGTTTGGTGATTTGTACTGCAACCCATTTTTATTTTGCTCTAATACCTTTGAGCTTTTTCCTACCTATAGTCCTCCCTACCAAACTCTTAAGTCCAGGAGATTGGACCCTTTGGCATATTTTTGGTGCATGCAATGTCAGCCTTTAGTTTCTGCCCAAAACTGGTTTTCTAAAATTCTTGCACTATCAACTTTCCGTTTTTGCCAAACTAATCTTACCACCATCTCCTGCATCTAAAGAGACACTGATCTGGAGATTTTGGCCACTCCAAGAGTTGCCTAAGTGCATCTGGCATTCTGTCGAACACCTGGTGTGCACAGTCCTTTTTGGCAAACTCTCTGGTTTGCATTATGGGCTTGAACCCCTGACCGATCCACCTTGTCCACTGAGTGCCTTGTTACCCCTACCTCCATCCTGTGCAGTACCAGCTCCACCCTCGAGCTCTAGAGCGCGCTGGCATTTCGTCGAGCAGGTGCCGTGCGTGCTCTGGGCGCGCCCAGAGCGCACGTTTTGCACGCGCGCGCACTACGCCGACACACCGCACTGCCGCCCTCGTCGCGTCCCATCTCTGACCCCTGCTCGCCTGCCGAACCACGCCAGGCACTCGCCCTCTCTCCAGTACCCTCCAAGCTCGCCCTGGCACCCTGCAGCGCCGCCTTGGCAGCACGCCGGCGTCGGCAGCAGATTCCGCCGCGGACGGCGGCGCCCAAACCGCCAGCGTACGCCAGCTGCCCCAGAGCTCAGGCCGTGCTTATCCTCCCGCTCGTCGGAACGCGTTCGTCGCCGCCACGATACCCTGCAACTACAGGAAAGTGGTCGCCGGCGATCTTATCTTCTGCCGCTGCGGAGCCAGCCTCGTCACGCTATAAAAGGGAACCCCGAGCCTCTCCGAGCACTCACGCGACATCAGACCCACCCCGTAGAGCTTCCCACGCAGTAGATCGACCCGTAGTGGCCGTCTTCCTCAACTCCGGCCAGCTCGGCCGCCGCCAAGCCCCGGTGCGATTCGTCGCAACCAGCCACCCTTTCGCCAATCCAGCGCCACCAAGAACTCCCCTGAAGTCTTGCGGAGCTGCCCAGCTACCCAGGCTCGATCAGAGATCACCGGAGCACGAAAGTCACTTCACCACCGTAACTTTTCTCCGCCGCGGAGCTCGCCGCCGGCGATTCCTTCCACCTCCGACGACCCATCAACCACCCAGAGGATCGCCGCGGTCTAGCCAACCCATCCCTGCCCGCAGATGCCCTCGAGGAGCCGCCGTTCGTCGCCGGCGACCGCCGGAGCCTCGCCACCGTTCGGGCACAGAGAAAGGAGGGAGAGGGAGACCAGTCAAACCTGACTAGTGGGCCCTCTGGACCCACTGTCCGTGGCCCGCACGTCCGCCCTCTCTGGTTAAGTGGTGGCGCGAAACCCCGCGTACGTTTCCTCTGCTGCGAAAGCGTATTTCTGCTGAATCGTTTTCCTTTTCTGGTTTTATTTAAAAAACAGAGTTGACCAGACTTTGACCAGCTATAACTTTTTAAATAAGACTCCAAATGAGTTGATTCTTTTTCCTACCTCTCTCAAATTTCACCTAGTTTATTTTAAGATTTTTTTCAAAAATATTTGAGACAGGTTTTGGTACTGTGTTTAAAATATTTGTTATTTGTGTATTTTGCAAAATAGGATTTTGGAGGAAAAGGAAAGCTTCCAATAAGTGCATCCTTTGCATACTCTTGAAGGCAAGCATTTCTGAACTCTGGCATAATATTTTGTTCTGGTGTTTGGATGCGATCACAACACCTTGGACTTGGAGTATGTGATAGCTTTATGTATCGATATGGTCTCGTGCATGAGTGCACTTTGGAGTTGTTTTGTGGTCAGCAATGGATACACTAGTGATTTGGGTCATCCTCGTGAGCTTCTCTTGCACACCGGTAGGAAGCCGGGAAAGTCGTGGTCTTGGGTAGACACGAGCTTGTCCCTAATCCCTCGTCGGGACGAGTATGCCCGGCATAGCATGGTGAGGCTCGAGGAGTGGTGATTTATTTCCCTAGTGGTAGTATTGTTGGTGGATACTTGGACCACCTGAGTCGGTTGTAGACCGAGTCTTGATCAATAGCTTCCTTTTTATTGGTACCACCACTTGTCCCTGCAGGGGACAGGGTATGGTTCAGTAGGTTGTCAACCCCTTTCCAAAGCACACACCGTACAGAGAGGCTGTGATGAGGGTCCCATGGCCATGGATTAAAGCCAGTCATCCGGTCCGGGGGCATGGGTGTTTTGGTTGTAGCCGAAGGGGATAGCTTCCCCAGTTTGCGCGCGGTATAAATTTTGTGATCCCATGCTACGTCGAGGTTGTAGCCTCCCCACTTAGAGTTTTGCTTGGCAGGTGTCGTGGGTGATTCCAGACACTGGTGAGTTAAGCTGGTGTGTGCAGGTCAGGCGTGTTTTCAATCAAAAGACCGTAGACGGAATTAGCCCCGAGGGACTAAGTAAATCCGTTACTCGTGGAAAATGGTACTCCCTCTGCAGAGGATATATCCTGTTGGATAGTCATGTTCTTGAGTAGAGACCACAGTCTGAGTTGAATCTCGGTAACGGTATTCGGATGGGGACACGGTTTGACTAGACCATGTTATCGGTTTTCGGATGGAGACACGGCTAGCTGGATCGTAGTAACGGTATTCGGATGGAGATACGGCTTGACTAAATTATCGGTTTTCGGATGGAGAAACGACTGTACAATAATATTATTTATGATTGTGGCACGTATTGGATTGTGACCTTTATTATTCTGGACTAACCTTTTATTTTATGTATATGATTGAGTATCCCTGGGATGGTCCTACCTCCTGGATATTCGCTGTGATTATTTTCTTATAAGCCCTTTCTGTGGTGTCGCTCAGACGCCCGACTGCGGCATTACTATTCTGCATTTTCCGCTCGAGGAGTCTTTCAGACACTCGTTTGGCACCTGTATTATTATTCCGCATTTTCCGCTCGAGGAGTCTTTCAGACACTCGTTTGGCACCAGTATTACTATTCTGCAGTTTCCGCTCGAGGCGTCATTCAGACCCTCGCTTGGCACCCAGTATTTTACTTTGAATTATTTTAACCACACGTGTGCGTCATGGTTTTTCGTATCTTTTCGTGACAGACGTGTGATCACATAATAATCTGGAGCATGTTTGATATTTATTATACCCGTGTTCTTGATGTTTGCGAGTACATTCCAATGTACTCACTGGCTTGTCCCTGGCTATTGTCTTGGCCAGATCCCTCGCTTGGAGATGAGCACCGTGGTGACAACCTCGGAACCTACGCGTTGACGTTTGCAGCCTCGCGAAGATAGGAGTTATCCGGGTCAGCTGTTCTTGTGGGAAATGGTGTCCCATAGACGCAGATGTATCCAACTGCTTCCGCCCTCAACCACTAGTAACCAAGTGTTGTACTCCTAAGCCTAAATGGTCTTGTACTGCATATTTTTGTACTTGCTTGGAATTCCTGTATCAAGTTGGTGCCTCCTCAGCTAACAGTAATCCTGGGGCTGGTGAGCACACAGGCCGTTTTTCTGGGAATTTATACCCCAAAATCCGGTCGTGACATCTTCTGAAGTTGTTTCAGTTATGGACTTGTTTTGCTACCGCGTTTATTTGCACTGATAGCCAATTTAGACGACCGGTGTATGTAATATGCTGATTTGTTCCCTATATTTGCACTAGTGGCGAAATTTGATGCCCAGTGGATGTAATATGTGTAATAGACGTAATAGCCTAGCGTTAGTTGCTTGCTTATTTATTTCCTTATTATCTTGTTTAGTTGTTCGCTTGTAGTCACTGTAGTTCTTTTTCCGCATTTTTCTAGTGGCCACAATAACCTATTTTTATAACTAGGCCACAATAACCATGGCCGTAGGATCCATGGGCCTTGTACGGGCCGTAGGATCCACGGGCCTTCTACAGGCCGTAGGATACATGGGCCTTCTAAGGGCCGTCTAATCTATGGGCCTTCTACGGGCCCTATAATCATTTCGCCAAGCATGGGTCGTACTATTCGTGGACCAATAACGGTCCGCAAAATGGGTCGTAAATGGGCTAGAGTGGAAATCGTCTGTTTTATGGCCCGACCATAATGGGCCATTAATAGGCCGTATTTGATGATGCTATGAAAACAGCCCAATGGGTTAACGGGTCACAAATGGGCCGACTGTAACCACAGGCTGAATTTGGCCCAGAAGCAGAAGAGGCCAGAAACGGACCATAAGTGACTGAATTCTGGAAATCTGAGATGGGATCCATGTATGAGAACAAAGTGTGGACTTTGGTTGACTTGCCCGATGGTCGGCAAGCCATAGAGAATAAATGGATCTTCAATAAGAAGACTGACGCTGACGGTAATGTTACTGTCTACAAAGCTCGACTTGTTGCGAAAGGTTTTCAACAAGTTCAAGGAGTTGACTACGATGAGACCTTCTCACCCGTAGCGATGCTTAAGTCTGTCCGAATCATGTTAGCAATTACCGCATTTTATGATTATGAAATCTGGCAAATGGATGTATAAATCGCATTCCTTAATGGATTTCTTAAAGAAGAGTTGTATATGATGCAACCAGAAGGTTCTGTCGATCCTAAAGGTGCTAACAAAGTGTGCAAGCTCCAGCGATCTATTTATGGACTGGTGCAAGCCTCTCGGAGTTGGAATATACGCTTTGATAGTGTGATCAAAGCATATGGTTTTATACAGACTTTTGGAGAAGCCTATATTTACAAGAAAGTGAGTGGGAGCTCTGTAGCATTTCTAATATTATATGTGGATGACATATTGTTGATTGGAAATAATACAGAATTTCTAGATAGCATAAAAGGATACTTGAATAAGAATTTTTCAATGAAAGACCTCGATGAAGCTGCTTATATATTGGGCATCAAGATCTACAGAGATAGATCAAGACGCTTAATTGGACTTTCAAAAAGAAAATACCTTGATAATTTTTTTGAAGAAGTCAAAATGGATCAGTCAAAGAAAGGGTTCTTGCTTGTGTTACAGGTGTGAAGTTGAGTCAGACACAATGCCCGACCACTGCAGAAAATAGAAAGAGAATGTGTCGGTGTACAAAAGTAGGGGCTCTCCTTTTCACCCCTTTACTTGTGCACGGGCAGTTAGAGCCACGTGCCGCGGCCACACTTGACAAAGCAGAGGAGGGAAGCCGGAGAGAAGCCGAAGCCCAAGACAAGCAAGACAACGCCAAGACCAAGAACCCAAAGAGCAGAGGGGCAAAGCAGGTTCCCCCGACAAGATCCTTGCCGGGGCAGCCTCAACGACTACGGAGTGAGCCACCCTTGGGCCCAAGAGTTCCAAACGCCGCCAACGACTACGTTGGAACCAAGGCTCGGGAGGCACCTCTGTGGTGGCATGCAGATCTTTGTCAAGATCATAAGCATACAAGACCAGATGAGGACCAGAAGACGGCGACCCTCGGCGGGATCCTAGCCGAGGAGATCCATCAGACCCCCGGCAAGCGCCTTGCCGGGGACGACTGCAACGCCACGACAAGACCCTTGCCGTGGCCCCCGGCAAGGCCCTTGCCAAGGGCATTAGTGGGGCCACAGCAAGGCCTGCGTCGACCAAGACTTCCGCCGTTCGCATGTAGCTGCCAGCGCAACCAGCTGGGCAGGCACCTGCGTGGCAACATGTGGCTCCCAGGCCAACTCAGCAAGCACTTGCGTGGTGGCATGCAGATCTTCGTGAAGGCTCCACCATCGCACCACCTCAGCAGCCTGCCTACCTACATGGCGCCGCATGCATCGCTGGCCTGGGCGCGTGTCGAAGCAAGGCGAGGCGGCGACGGACGGGACGGGCCTCGTTCCCGTCCCCGATAAAGCTAAGGGACACCTGAGCAATGCATTAAATGTGTCTTGTCCTGTAATACGGGCGATAAGCTCGCAGCACTGTAGACCTTTCCACCTCCTGTGTGCCACTGTGGCAGCCCGTTTCGACTATAAAAGGAGGCCCATGGCATACTTGAGAAGGATTCGGCTCTTTTGGGCAAGTTACACCCCGTAGCTAGCTCAAGAACACAAGAACACTCAATACATCCACCAAAGCAGGACTAGGGTATTATGCATCCTCACGGCCCGAACCTGGGTGAACGATCTGTGTGCTTCCTGTTAGACCTCCTCTTCTCACAACCCCGCGCCCGCGGACCGTAGAAGGGATTCCAGTGATCCCATAGGTGTTGTTCCCACCGACATCTTTGGCGCGCCAGGTAGGGGGTGGCAGTTGTGAGAATCTGGTGTAGCAGTTAGCCTAGCGGTCCTTCATCGCCATGGCTCCCAAGAAGAAGACGATCACGACGATCGGCTCGTCAGGAGCCGAACGGCCCGTGCCAGTGCGGACGAGCAGCGGGCCAGTCGCTGACAGAACCCGAGCCGTGGCCCGTGAGCACCAGCATCGCTCTGGTAGTCAGAGCCTGGGGAGTGGCGTCGTTCGTGCGCCAGATGACGGGCCGCGCATCGCCAAATCCAAAGACGGGGCTGGGCCCCCCGCAGGTAGTGTGGGGCCCTCCAGGAGTGTCGCTGTGCCACCCACGGGCGGCGCAGCAACCTCTAAGATGCCTACGCCCGGCGCCCACAACGCGCTCTTCCCAGGGTGCGCGCGACGAGCAGCGCCACCACGCTGGAGACCCCGGACGCGGCCGTGGGAAGAGTCCTGTGCATCATCTGCGGGACGAAGGAGTCCAGCATGCCCGCCGAAGGGCTGACGAAAATGGCACGCAGCCGCTGGGCCGTGATAGAGCTCCTTCTAACGTTGTTAGAAATCGAAGCGCGCCACGGTCCACGCAGCTGTCGCCACCACCCACGCCAGCAGAAGCTTTGGCGCGCACGCAGCTGCTCCTCGACTTCCCTCCTGCTGTGAAGAAGCTCGACGAGTGGAGAGCTATCATCCGGAGCCTCCTCTCCATTGCCAATAATGATGACCCGCGACCGGCGGGGCCCTCGGGCCGACGCTCCGTCGAACCAGCGCATGCCAGCGGTGGAGGGGCCGGGGGTGCTGCGGCCACGGTGCACTCTCCTCCTCCACGCCAGCAACCGCGGGTGTCAGTCCGTCGCGATAACGCTTGTGATAACATTTCCATAGCGTCGTCCGACCCACGGACCCACCGCGACCAGCACCAAGTCTTCGGGAACGAGCCCACGAAGATGCTCGAACCACCATCGAGCGCCGGCGCGATACACGCCACCAGTCGGATAAGCGGGCGGGACCCGCTATGGACCACCCAGTACCGGGGGCTCCGGCCTACCTTACGAGGTGGGTTGCCCAGCCTTTACCCGTGAGCTGCGGCAGTTCCAGTGGCTGTCCCACCGCACGTTCAAGCCCGACGTCGACGAAAAGTACAACGGCAAGACCCATCCGTCAGAGTTCCTCAGCATCTACACCATCGCGATGCAAGCTGTTGGAGCTCGCGACGCCAAGGTGCTTGCCAATTACTTCCCGTTGGCACTGAAGCCCAACGTCATGTCTTGGTTGATGCACTTGCCGGCGGATTCCATTTCTTCTTGGTCAGATCTGTGCCATGAGTTCGTTGGTGCCTTCACCGGAGGCCACCAAGCTCATGGCCAGGCCAATGATTTGCATATCATTCCCCAGAAGGAAGGGGAAACTCCACGCAAGTACATCCAAAGGTTCAGCCGGGTGCTAAACAACATCCCCGATGTTCATCCCGCCACCGTGATTAGCGCGTTCCATCAGAACGTGCGCAACCGCAAGATGCGCGAAGAGCTGGCGATGAACAAGGTTAAGGATGTGGCCGAACTTTATGTTCTGGCCGATAGGTGCGCCCGGGCTAAAGAGGGAAGGAAGTACCCCGACGAGGACGCCGGTGCGGAAACCGACACTGCCGATGAAGACACCGCCGCCCCGACGAAGAAGGGTCGGCGTCGCAACAGGAAGCGCAAGGGCAAGACCGTGCTTGCCGTCGAGGGATCCGAAAGCACCGGCGCCGCCAAGAAGGCTAAGGCAGACGACCCCGGCAAGCAAATTCCCAGGTGCGCCGCTTGCCGGGCCTTGGCGGCTGCCGACAAGCCGGGGGCTCCGACAAGCAGTATTGCAAGATCCATCGCACCAAGGGCCATGACCTCCAGAACTGCCGACAAGTCGAGCTGCTTGCTGAGAAGCAAAAGGCCGAGTATGAGAGGCGGGACAAGGAGAAGGGTCAGGATGGTGCCGAAGGATCCGGCAAGAAGCGTGGCGGCCAAGGAAGCCGCCGCGGCAAGGACAACCAACAAGAGAGGCCCGCTCGGGGCCGCGACAAGAAGCAAGAAGACGACGATCATGATGAGGACGACGAGTCCGGCGAGCAAGAGTTTCAGAATGCTACAGAGGCCATGTGCATCGATGGTGGCGCCTCACTGCATACTTCTCACCGCCAGCTCAAACAGTGGGCATGTGAGATCACAGTAGCGGAGCCCTCGTTCGACACGTAGAAGCCGCTGAAGTGGTCCAGCACGCCCCTCATCTTTGACGCCGGGGACCACCCTGACCGCACAACTCCGTTCGGGTGTTTTCCATTGTTGGTCTCACCAACATACGCAACCTCAAGGTGAACAAGATGCTGGTTGACGGCGGGGCCGGTCTGAACTTGATCTCACCCGTTGGGATCAAAAGGCTGCAAATTCCTGATGGAGACCTCGAGGAAACGGGCATGTTTCAAGGGGTCAACCCGGGAAGGAGCCAGCCGAAGGGGAAGGTCACATTGCCTGTGACGTTTGGAGGCAAGTTGAACTACGGGGCGGAGAGGATTGTCTTCGATGTAGCCGAGATCCCCTTGCCCTACAACGGGATCCTCGGCCACCCGGCACTAGCCAAGTTCATGGCAGCGTCGCACTACGCCTACAACACGCTGAAGATGCCTGGGCCGATGTGTCACATCCCTAGTCTGGTGGTGCTCTAGGCTAGCTTTTGCATCCATGCATCATGTCTAAATTTATTTGAAACTTGAAATGGGGGTGATCAAACCCTAGCACTTTGAAATCCAAATAGGTCCAGCTTAAAAAACATGCATTCAATGAACCCAAAATGTTTCCATCAATGTTTGATAATTTTGGCAAGGCTTTGGGTCCAAACCAAAAATAGTGAACATTTTTGTGGAATATTTTGGGCACTGAATTTAAATCATTATTGTATTTGCTTTTGGATTTATATTCATAATATGTAGAATATATTTCAAAATACCCTGAAATAATTTATGTTCATTTGGCTGGGTCCATTGTGGCAACATGAATATTTCAGTGAAGTTTGGCACTGGTTTTGAATCTTGTTTAGATTTAAAAAAGTGACAAAGTAATAAATAAAAACAGAAAACAAAACAGAAAGAAAAATGCAGAGAGCGACTTACTTGGCTTACTAGCCCGCCTGGTGGCCTGCTGCTGTAGCTGGCCGGCCCAGTCTACCAGAGGCCAGGCGCCAATCGTCTTCTTCCTTTGCTAGATCGGTGTGACTTAGGATCATGGTCCTGACAGCTTTGGTATCAGAGCCTGACTGCCTGTAGGATTACCAAGCCAAACTGGTCGAAGTTGAGTCTAGAAATGCTTTAGTTACATAAGGGAATTGATTGTGGAAGGGAACGTAAGGCTCTTTTTACTCCTTTACCTTATGCCTTTCTGATCTGAGTCAACCTCTTCTTTTCTACGGGGATTAAGAACTAGGCCTTCTCATCTATCTGTCAGGATGATGAGTTACTATGATAGAGACTTATAGGATTGATGGATTCAAGTCTCAGTTCAGTTTCTAGTACTTCTGTGTGTTAACAGTTGGTCTTGGAACCTTGATATTGTGATGTTGAGTGGTCATGCCACTAATTTACAGGATGTCTCAAGTTTTTTGAGCATTTACAGCCGTTATGCTATCTGAGTCATCCCAGGTTTCTAAATAATCTGATGCAATTGCAAATCCCTTCTTTCCGTTCTCGATGTCCCTTTGGGCCAGTTCAACCACGCTAATCAGTGAGTTGAGGTACTCTATTGCCTCGACATATATGTTGGAGCCATTATTATGACCCTAGGTGTTTTAGGGAGTCACCTAGTAATCTAGCCATGTTTTGTATTTCCAGTGTAATGATTCTGGCCATTATTCTCGAAAGCATCCCGTGATGCCATTTAGTTAGTAGGCATTCTATTTCTGGGTTCTTAAGCCCAAGATTCACTCTACTTACCTCGTGTTGATAGTGTTGCTCGTACCTTTAGGATATTAGTAACCTTTGCGATAGTCCTCGAGGTTCGTGGTATTTCCTTCTTCCAAATACCATGAACTGCTTATGGCAGAAGTTCTTTTGAACCAAAAGATCACAACCAGAGTGCTCTTGATGAGTTCTCCATTCTGCATTGTGAATCTGCCAGTCCTACCTTTCTGCATGGATCATCTGGAAGAAATATGTTGAACTTGTTTGACATACTAAATCAATGCATCCGGAACTCAGAAAACCATATGTTCCTTTGAGTTGTCTCTCTTTAGTTGTATTGTGAACTTTATCTATCAATTGATAGTCAGGACTAGTTGTGCATTCGTGTTATCGATGCCTATTACTCTTGTGGTCCGTCAAGCCAGTCTATTCTGGAATGACTAGGAGAAACAAACTTTAGTACCTTATCCATTTCTAGGATTGGATCAAAGTAGTTGTATTCCGCAGATCAAATGCCAAACCAGCTTTTGTTCTGTTCTACCTTGGAGTATTACCCTATTTATGTCAAGAATATCATAGGAATTGCACCAACGCGATGATACTTCTTGCCATTATTGTTCATTCCTCGGTTCCCATGTTATTGTAACCGGGATGCCGACAAGTGAATTGTGATGTGTGAAATCAATACTCCGAGCAACTTGTTGCTTGGTTGTAAATGGACAATATTCACATTCTTAGCATGTTGGTTATTGAATCATCATTCTAAGATAGATTGTGCTACCTAGTCCTTATTTCTGGTGCACTCTTCGATCAATGAGTTAGGATTATTCAATCCCTTTCTTATTTGATCATATCGTGTTGCTCTGGAAAGCAAAATTGTTCTCAATCTTAGTAACATATCGGTGGTTCGTGATGTTCCGAATATCTTCTCGGAAGTATTACCAGGTTGTCACCTACCGCTATGTTGAGTTCATGATCATGTTGGTTTTCCTCCAAACCACCCATTCTCCAAGATTCTGTGTTGGATACCCTAAGCTAGTTGGTTAAGCTAAACAACAACTTGGAGAGTTGGAAGATAAAATCTTTCTAACTTAGTTCGTTCTGAAGGGATATCTCTGTGTTTGTGTGTGTGTTGAAGAAAGATGATATCTTCATTGATTAATCCTTGTGATCAATTGTTGGATCTATTGTCTTGTCCAAACTTTGATTTGAGTGTGGGCTATCCTCAAATCAAATCAGAACCAACGATGTTCGTAATGTTGTCTTACTTGTGGTAGATTCCTCGAGCACACACCATTATATCTTTTGGGTCTGACCAATGCTATCGCTTTGTTCACATAGTTGTGAAATTCCATCTTATGGAAATCTTGATAAATTGTTGTTGAGCCCATCGACAACGTCTTTATCTCCCCCATGATTCATGTTGAACATTAAGCTAGTGCTGGAAACTTTTGAAAGCATTTCTTCATGCTAGCTCATGAAGCATATGTTTGGATGAAAGAAGTGACTTCCTCTAATTCATGTGCATTCGATGCAAGTTGCCGCCGTGAGTTCGAGAAAGATTGTTTTGGCTTCCTCTGGTACCATCCCAAGTCAGTCATGCATGTGCGAAGTATGCTATGGTTTGACAGGCTCGCTACCTCCATTCCATATGTATCTCCTAGTACACCAAGCCACTGATTGATTTGTTCAAGGAAAAGGGAGTTTGTTGTGCTAATACTAGTTCATGCACAAGATTCCGTTATCCTCAATGATGGTTCCCTACCAGAACTCGGTAGTGTTTTGTTGTAAGACTACCTTGTGGAAATGCTTGTCTGCGACAATGTGTTCACATGTGTGTAGCAGAACCAGTTCATGTTTTGGAGCTTGCTATCGTAGTTCATTTCCCGATAATCTCGCAACGTTATCTCCTCGATTTGTGTTTCAACTCTTCTTTTTAGACATGTTGAGTCTGAAGTATCCTGCTACTAACCAGATCTGCATCTCAGGCAGATATGATGGTTGGAACATTCCAACATTTGCATTTTGTTCCTAGCTTGCACCGCCATTCTGCCAATTTTCCATGGGCTGCCCTTCTCATTAATTGCTGTCCAGGATCATCTTCAAAAGTGGTCCTACCATGGGTCTCATCCATTTCGATGATAGGCAAAAATCATCCATTGCGTTGTCTTCAACAAGGTAATCCACATCATCCATTCTAGTCTGAGTATGTCATTCTTTCGAACTCCATCCAAATGATCGATTGTGATTGCCTTAGGCTGGTATAAAGAGTCTCAATGATCTCTATATCAAAAGTAATTCTTTTGCCACCTAAGGGATTAATTCTACGAGCCACCTTCCCTAAGGTGCCCCGTTATGGAATCATGGCAATTATTTCCTCGCTATCTTGAAACCATGCATCATCATCTTAAGCATGGAATTTTTGCCTACCCAATCGAACCGTTGTCATATACCTCTTGCCATTGCTCTCGATGTGAGTTTTATGCCTCAACTCAAGACATGTTACTACCTCTCACTCCATGAGTTGATCTTGAGTGTTCGATCTTCGAGGAGATCGTTTTCGGTGGAGTTTTCTTCTGTCGTCATCGTGTTGGATAAAGATCTCGAAAGAAAAGACGTCAAGATCAATTTGAAGCAATGAATCAACATCTTCGAGAAGGGCAAATGGATCATGGAGATTGTGATAGTTTTGTGACACCCTTTCCTCTTACCTCACGTCTTGATTCTCGGGACGAGATTCTTGTTTAGTGGGGGTGAGTTGTCACATCCCTAGTCTGGTGGTGCTCTAGGCTAGCTTTTGCATCCATGCATCATGTCTAAATTTATTTGAAACTTGAAATGGGGGTGATCAAACCCTAGCACTATGAAATCCAAATAGGTCTAGCTTAAAAAACATGCATTCAATGAACCCCAAATGCTTCCATCAATGTTTGATAATTTTGGCAAGGCTTTGGGTCCAAACCAAAAATAGTGAACATTTTTGTGGAATATTTTGGGCACTAAATTTAAATCATTATTGTATTTGCTTTTGGATTTATATTCATAATATGTAGAATATATTTCAAAATACCCTGAAATAATTTATGTTCATTTGGCTGGGTCCATTGTGGCAACATGAATATTTCAGTGAAGTTTGGCACTGGTTTTGAATCTTGTTTAGATTTAAAAAAGTGACAAAGTAATAAATAAAAATAGAAAACAAAACAGAAAGAAAAATGCAGAGAGCGACTTACCTGGCTTACTAGCCCACCTGGTGGCCTGCTGCTGTAGCTGGCCGGCCAAGTCTACCAGAGCCCAGGCGCCAATCGTCTTCTTCCTTTGCCAAAAGGACGACGGTGTGGCGCGCGCACAGGAGGCGAAGCCACCTCCTGCTTCCACCTCCTGCTCCTTTTCCCCGTCCTCGACCGAGCGTCTCGAGGCGCCACGCTACCCCCGAACCCCCTCGTCCTCTCCGCGCTCACTTTCCCCTCCCTGGCTCTCTCTCTCTCATCGGTCGAGCGCGTCCGTCGCCGCCGTCCACTGCCTGCGCAGCCACCGCCGCTCCTGTGTCGCCCCGACCTAACCAAGAGCTCCGCCTCGCTCCCCTCTTCCTCCTCGATGAGATGTGCAACGTCGGATGCCTGAAGCAACATCCCCGGCACCTTCTTCCTCCTCGGGTCGCCGAGATTGACGTGTCCGCCTCGCTCGCTTCGGCCCTTCCCCGAGCCCGCTTCGATGACCACCTCAACCGCTGTGAGGCCACGATCCTTCTTCCCCTAACCCCCAGCTCGTTTGCCTCCCCTAACCGCCCTAGCTACCTTGCCGAGCGCTCCTCGCCGCCGGCCATGCGCCGCCGCGGCCACAGCTGCTGCCGCTCGTGTCCGAGCCCATCAGCGCGCTTAGTACACTCCCAGGAGCCGAGCACAACCACCAGATCCTCCTCCCGTACGCCCTAGCGCTGAACTCGACTGCTCCCGAACTCTAGCCGCCGCCAAAGCTCGTCGCTGGCACGATTCCGGCGACCCCTGCACCCAAACCCCATGCTCCTTGATGCAGGCAAGCAAGGGCTACGCCCTGGTGCCCTCGGCACATGCAGCAGATGCCCGTAGCGCGTTTCCGGCGTGCCTCCGCCGCGCTGGATTGTCGCCGGCGGCCTAACCGCGGCCGTGCTGACGTGGCAATGTTAATTAGGCTTTAACCACCTCTTAATCAAACCCTAGAGTCACAGACAGCTGGGCCCCAGACCTTAATTAACCACAGGGTTAGTTCGCGGCTTAAATTAAGCTCATGCCCGTGGCCCACTGGTCAGTTTGACCTTGCCACCTCAGTGTTGACCTGGCCCCACTGGTCAGCCTCTGCTGCTGACCCAGTTACACCGACATGCGGGACCCACTGGTCAGGTTTAACCAGGGGCAGCCCAGTTGACCTGCTGATGCCAGGCTTACGTCATGCTGACCTCATAATCATTTCCTGGCGATTTTATATTTCAGAAATGAATTATAAACTCCAGAAAATTGTTTAAACTTCTAAAAATCATAGAAAATAAATCATAACTCCAAATGAAATAATTTATATATGAAAAATTATCAGAAAAATATGAAGAATCTGTTTATGGAATTTTCGTGCATGTTTGAACAACTTACAGCCACTGTATATGACAATTTGAATTAATGGTATTTGAAATGCCTCATGTGGAGTTCGAATTTGAATCTAGTGTTCAAACCAACTCCATTTAAATCGTTGCTAGTTGCATTAGCTCAAATCATAGCATATTGTCATGTCACATTCATGCATCATATTGTTGCATTGCATTGATTGTGCTTCCTCTCCGTTGCCGGTAATTGTCCCCCTTCAGTAGATGTTGTTCCGGCGATGAGATCGATGACACCGATGAAGAACTATACTATCTTTAGAAGTGCCAGGCAAGCAAAACCCCGTTTTTCATTCCGATAAAATCCCACTCTCTCGCTCCTGCTCTCTTTTATTGCATTAGGACAACAATGATTCATCTGTTACATGATGCGGTAGTTGAACCCCTTTTCCTCTGCATGACCTGTCATTGCCACAGTAAATAGATGAAACCCACTAGCATGACTAGGAGTTGTTTAAGCCCTGATGTGCCTACTCATTCATGCTTGTTGTTATGCCTGCTACTGCTTAGAGTTGAGTCAGGTCTGATTCATCGGGGATGAATTGGAATGGTGATGAACATGTCCTACTGTGTGTGAGCTAAGTGTGTGAACACGATTTGGTAAAGGTAGCGGTGAGAGGCCATGTAGGAGTACATGGTGGGTTGTCTCATTGAAGCCGTCCTCAGGAACTGAGTTCTGTGTTTGTGATCCATGAAACAGCTACTACCATGCATTGGGCCCTGAAATATGACCCTGCTCGACTTCTTAACCACACTAGTCCTCTGTCCAGGAGTTGCAAGTAGTTTCTGGTGTTTGTAGTATGCTGGAGGCCGTGCGCAACGCTGACCCGAGGGGTGGGCTATGATGCGGTAGGCACGTGGCCGGGTATGCCGGGCGCCCGTTTGGTGTCGCGGAACCCTGTACACATCGTTCGGGGCCGTATGTGGAAACCTCGGCCAGACTCCCTGCGGATGGAACCTGAATAGGCGATAAACCTGGATTAGAGACTTGGGTGTTTAGGTAGGTCGTGGTCTACACCCATGTCGGCTTTCGCTTCAAGTCTGCCGAGCACATGTCGTGTGCAGACGCTAAGTGGTGGAAACATGTGTGAAGAAGTACACCCCTGCAGGGTTATAAATGATCTATTCGAATAGCCGCGTCCACGGTAAAGGACTTCTGGGTTGCCTATAACAGTTCATAGCAAGTGAAAGTGGATACTCTAAAATGCGCAAGATAAGCGTGAGTGTTATGGATGGCGTTCTCGTAGGGAGACGGGAGCGGATCCATAGTGGTGTATTGATATGGTGAATATGTGGACTCGTGTGCGCCACCTCAAAAGAGTTACTTGCAGTAGTAGTTTAGGTTAGCCACTGAGTCAAAGCTGGCTTGCTGCAGTTAAACCCCACCATCCCTTTGTTGATAATGATGCATTTGTAGTTAGTTCTGATGTAAGTCTTGTTGGGTACATTTGTACTCACATTTGCTTAATTTATATTTTTGCAGAGAGACTTCAGTCTCACTAGTAGTTCCGCGTGGACTTCGACATTTAGCTTGTTACCTCAGCTACGATCTTGTGCCCTCGGCAGGATCTGGTAGATAGTTAGGCTTCTCAGCCTTTTTCATCTGTAGATGTCTGTACTCAGACATCTTAAGCTTCCGCATGTGCTTTGACTTGTATGCTCTGAATGTTCGGTCATGAGACCCATGTTCGAAATATCTCGCTCCTCGGAGCCTATTGAATAAATACTTTGAGTCGTAGAGTTTTGCTGTGATGCCATGTTGTATTTAAACATATCGAGCATATTGTGTGTATGATTGAAATGCTTGGTATGTGTGGGATCCAACAACCTAGTTGTCTATCCTTGGTAGCCTCTCTTATTGGGAAATGTAGTCTGGTGCTTCCACTGAGCCATGGTAGTCTGCTACGGCCCGGTTTACCGGAGTCCCGCTAGCCCAGTTACTACTGCTCCGGATCACCTAGACTGGCCGGCATGTGTCCCACTTCGTTCATGTGTCTGTCCCTTCGGGGAAATGTCACGCGGTGGCTTCCAGAGTCCTGCTAGCCTGCTACAGCTCGGGTTCCCAGAGTCCTGTTAGCCCAGTTGCTACAGCCCGGATTCACACACTGATGACCGACACGTTCGAGGCTGGGTCATGTATGTCTGTTCCCATAAGTTAGTGCCACTCTGGGTTCACGACTAGTCATGTCAGCCCGGGTTCTTTGTCATATGGATGCTAGCGACACTATCATATACGTGAGCCAAAAGGCGCAAACGATCCCGGGCCAGGTAAGTTGGCACCCGTGGGAATACCGTGCGTGAGGCCGCAAAGTGATATGATGTCTTACATGCTAGATTGGTGTGACTTAGGATCGGGCTCCTGACACGATGAACATCATCACCGTCCCCTCCGACAAGAAGGACGCGCTGATCTACGCCGACCTACTCTACCGGGAAGCAGTTGCAGCAGCTGCCGCCAAGGCACTTGCTCCTGCAGCTGAAGCCCCGGGAGGGAAGAAGAAGACCAGAAAGACCTCTCGCACCCACTCCGGCAAGTGCACCTCTTCGGAGTGTTGTGCTACCGTCGAGGACGTGCTAGAGAGCTCCACCGGCAAGAGCAAGAAATCCAGAGCTGCGCCACCAGAGACCAAGAAGGTGTCCGTCAGGGAGGATGGCACGGGAGGGCTTTCACCATAAGCTCCACCCTAGACAGCAAATAGGAAAGCACACTCGTCACTTTCCTGCGGGCGAATGTCGATGTGTTTGCATGGCAAGCATCTGACATCCCCGGCGTTCCCAGGGAAGTGATTGAGCACCATCTTGTTGTCCGTCCCCATGCGCGATCTGTCAAGCAGAAGGTCAGGAAGCATGCTTTGGAACAGCAGGAATTCATCACAAAGGAGATCAGGAAGTTGGAAGCAGTAGGCTTGGTGAGGGGAGTGCTCCATCCAACGTGGTTGGCCAATCCGGTGGTGGTGCGCAAGGCAAATAGGAAGTGGAGGCTGTGTATTGACTGCACGGATATCAATAAGGCTTATCCTAAGGACCCCTTCCCGTTGTCGTGCATCGACCAGATTGTTGACTCCATGGCCGGGTGTGATCTGTTATCATTCCTTGACGCCTACTCGGGCTACCACCAGATCTTCATGACAAGAGAAGACGAAGAGAAGGCAGCATTCATCACCCCATGTGGTACGTATTGCTTTTTACGGATGCCTTTCGGGTTGAAGAGTGCTGGTTCAACATTTGCCAGGGCAGTCCAAATTGGTTTTGAAACCCAGCTACATAGAAATATGGAAGCCAATATGGATGACATAGTGGTCAAAACCAAGGACAGGGCAACTCATGTACAACACTTAGAAGAGACGTTTGCCAACCTGCGCAAGATCAACCTCAAGCTGAAACCTGAGAAGTGTGTCTTCAGCGTTCCGGCCGGCAAACTTCTCGGGTTCTTTGTGTCGCAGCGTGGGATCGAGGCAAACCCAGACAGGATCAAGGCTATCGAGCAGATTGAGGCGCCCAAGCGGATCAAGGATGTGCGTCGGCTCACTGGCTGCGTTGCCGCCATGAGCCGATTCATCTCCAAGTCTGCCGAGCGCGCCCTTCCCTTTTTCAAGATCTTGAAGGAGGCGGGCCCAATGGAGTGGACCCCAGAGGCCGAGGCAGCGTGCAAGACCTGAAGAGATACCTTTCCTCTACACTGATACTAGTTGCGCCTAAACCGCAAGAGCCGTTGCTGCTGTATCTGGCGGCGACAAATCAAGTGGTCAGTGCCGCGCTAGTGGCGTAGAGGGAGGTTGACGAAGAGGCAGTGGCAACGGCAAGACTGGCAGACGTCAAGTCAGAGACTCCCCTGGCAGGGCCTGGTGTCGGCAAGGCATGGCTCCCAGCAGAGTCTGACGCCATCAGGACAGAGCCCGCGCAGTCAAGTGGAGTGCTGCAGAAGAAGAAGATGATGCAGCACCCGGTTTACTTTGTCAGCTCCCTCTTGCAGGGGGCTAGGTCAAGATATTCCGGTGTGCAGAAATTGCTCTTCGGCCTCCTTATGGCCTCGAGGAAGCTGCATCATTACTTCCAAGCCCATGAGATCACTGTCGTCACCCGCCTCCCGTTGCAGCGGATACTGCACAACCCAGACGCAACCAGAAGGATTGTGGAGTGGGCCTTGGAGTTATCAAGCTTTGGGTTGAAGTTTGAAAGTACTTCAACAATCCAGAGTAGAGTCCTGGCGGAGTTCATTGCAGAATGGACCTCAACGCCTGATGAAGAGATCCAGGAGACCACTCTCCCCGGCAAGGAAACAGCTCGCGACTGGATTATGTACTTTGACGGGGCTTTCTCACTGCAAGGCATCGGTGCTGGTGTGCTGCTCGTCGCACCCATCAGAGAGCACCTCAAGTATGTAATCCAGAGGCACTTTCCCAGGCAGATGTCCACCAACAACGCTGTTGAGTACGAGGGGTTGCTTGCCGGTCTTAGGGATCGCGGCAGACCTCGGAGTTAAAAAGCTCATCGTCAGGGGTGATTCGCAGCTTGTCGTCAGACAAGTCAACAAAGATTATCAGAGCCCGTTGATGGAGGCCTACATAGATGAGGTGAGGAAGCTGGAGGAGTACTTTGACGGTATACAAGCGGAGCACGTTCCCCGAGCGGAGAACAACATCGCCGATTACCTGTCAAAGCGCGCTGCATTCAAGCTACCTGTGGAACCAGGTACCTTCTTGCTTTGGTTAACTCAACCATCCGTCGAACCATCAACGAAGCAGAGCAAGCGGAGGAAATCAGGCCCGGCAAGTACTTTCCTGCTGAGCCCCCAGGGGCCTCCGGCAAGGGTGTTGCCGTGGACTCTAAGCCTGCTGAGGAGCGACCGACTCCGGCAAGCCATCAAGCCCTAGCCGTAGAGACAGCCGCTCCCATGGCAGAAGAAATACCTTTGGTCCTTGCCGTCGAGCCCCAGGCTCCGGCATGGGCACAGCATACCGTCCGATTCCTCCAAACAGGGGAGCTTCCTGAGGAGCAGGAAGAAGTGGAGAAGGTAGCTCGTCGGTCTGCTATGTATCAGTTCGTCGATGACGTCCTGTACAGGAGGAGACCGAACGGTGTGAAATTGAAGTGCATTCCCCGGGAGGAAGGACTGGAGCTGTTGGCAGAGATACACAGAGGCATATGTGGCTCCCACATAGGGTCGAGGGCCCTAGCCGGCAAGGCATTACGGTAGGGTTTCTTCTGGCCCACTGCCCTCTAGGATGCAACCACACTAGTAACCAAGTGTGAAGCGTGTCAGTTCCATTCAAAGAAGCTTCATCAACCAGCTCAAGCCCTTCAAACAATCCCTCTCTCCTGGCCATTTTCGGTCTGGGTCTCGACATACTGGGCCCCTTCCCCCGTGCTGTCGGGGGCTTTGAGTACTTGTACGTTGCAATCGACAAGTTCACAAAGTGGCCGGAGGTGGAAGCAGTGAGGAAGGCGACAGCACAGTCAGCAGTCAAGTTCTTCAAGGGACTAGTCTGCCATTTTGGTGTGCCAAACAGAGTCATCACCGACAACGGCACGCAGTTCACAAGCCACACCTTCATGCAATACAACCAAGATCTCGGCAGCAAGATCTGTTTTGCCTCCGTGGCACACCCACGAAGCAACGGCCAGGCGAAGAGGGCAAATGCTGATGTATTGCAAGGCCTGAGGACAAAGACTTTTGACAGGCTGCACAAGAGTGGAAGGCGCTGGATTGATGAGTTGCCGGCGGTTCTTTGGTCGATCAGGATGACGCTAAATCGAGCCACCGACCAGACACCCTTTGCCTGGTCTACAGGGCAGAAGCAGTTCTCCCCACGGAACTCATATATGGGTCACCTCGAGTGCTCGCTTACGACGAGCTTGAGCAAGAGCAATTGCGGCAAGATAACGCAACGCTCCTTGAGGAAGATCATCTTCGGGCGGCTGTGAGAGTAGCACGCTACCAGCAAGCCTTGCGCCGCTACCATAGCCACAAGGTTCATGCCCGAAGCTTTGAGGAAGGCGACCTTGTTCTTTGGCGCGTTCAGTCGACCAAGAATTCCAACAAGTTGACACCGAAGTGGGAAGGCCCTTATCGGGTAATACGAGTCACCAGGCCCGGCATAGTCCGCCTGGAGACCGAAGATGCTGTCCCAGTGAGCAACTCCTGGAACATCGAGCATCTTCGCAACTTTTACCCATAAGACGCGGTTTGCCGGGCCTTCCGGCAAGCCACCTTTTGTACAAGCTTTGCCGACAAGGCATGTAACACTCTGTACAAAGCCAGGCGCAGACCCTAAGCATAAATAAATGAAGCGCTGGCGCCCTAAGTTATAGCATGCATTCTAGGTTGAGTCTCTCCCTCGGTTAGGGTTGATAGTGCTTAGCGGCGACTAACCCCTAGCTTAGAGGTCGAGTGTGCGTCTTTCTGTCCTCTTTGGTTCACAGGGCCCGTGGACACTTCTGCTGAGCCGCTTGGGAGAAAGAGAACGGACCGGCGCTCCGGCCCCGGCAAGCCAAGACTGCCGAGGGCTAAAGACACGACGATCCAACCACGGTAAGCCAAGGTTGCTGGGGGCTGCGGATTCAAGCCAAGGGTGTGTTACAAAAATACCCCCCACCGATTTGAACTAGCGGCCCTTTCGGCTCAGGGTTAGAAGGGGGATTTCACGTGTCGTGATTTGGCAGCTGGAGGGAGCTTTCGCGCGCGTTGTAATTTCGGGATAGCAAGGCGCGGGTTGTGAAGGCGCCAGTTTTGGGAGCACGATATCTGAATTTTCGGGATATAACAAGGCGCGGGTTGAATTTTAGGGACAAACCTAACGTGTAGTATTGTACTTGTACGTACCAAATCAATTCGCACTTCCCTCAACCAAAAAGAAAACGAAAAAAATAAACTATTCACACCACACAAAGAGAGAGTCTTGCCCCGTTTTACTATAAAAATGCTATTCAAAGCTACTCCCTCCTTCCATCTATATAGGGCCTAATGCGTTTTTCGATGCTGACTTTGACCAAATATTAGAGCAATAATATATGACATGCAACTTACACAAAGCACACCGTTAAATTCGTCTGTGAAAGGTTCTTTCAATGATATAATTTTCATATTGTGCATGTCATGTACTATTAATCTTGTCAATAGTCAAAGGCGGTCTTAAAAAACGCATTATGCCCTATATAGATGGAAGGAGGGAGTATGAATCCATGTTATGTCCAATTAAATTTTTTTGCTTGCTGTATAATGCATGTAACCTACTCATACCAACATTTTAGTGCATTCCAAATGTCTATACTACCGCTGCAATTCGAACTAAATTTGCATTCGTTTCTCTATTTCAATAAGAATCTACAATCATGATTGTTGCCAACTTCAACCATCATTCGTGTATTACCTTAATAACACACCACATTATTACTATAGAGATAGATATGAACTATGTGTACTACATGAACTCTAATTCTATTTTTTGAATACACTTGATGTTGATTCCAAATAATAGTACATTTGATGTACTAACTATATATTCATAATCTAAACCATGTTCCATACGTACACCGTGTTTATCACACATAGTATAGTGACCCGCCCCCTACATTATGACAAGTATTTAGACCTGAGCTGCAAAAGCCACACATTAGCCCAAATTATGATCAATGTTCTATATATTATACGTAGTACTAGCAAGATGCCCATGCGCTCCACAGAACATCAACATGATCAAGGGGAGGACTAATTTGCAAATATGGAGAGGGTGTGGGTATCTTTTTTCAAAATTGCCATAGTTTCCTTCCTATCCGTCAGATATAAATCGGACGGCCTATATTGCAGGATGGCAGGCACACCATCATCAACAACTCCGTTTTTTTATAAGAGTAGAGATAAACTATATTATATGTAGTATAATATGTTCATAACCACACCATGTGTATCACCATTATATATATTCACACATGCGTTGGTTTAAAACACTATGATAAATTCTTCAAATATCCGTATTCGCTTTTTATAATGAAGTATGATCTCTATTCGTCTTTTACACCCACACAATCCTCTTATCTTTGTAGCTAGCACTAACTTTCTCTCGTGCATGCACACGCCCACATCCCTCTCACCCTCCCTCAGCATTCTCTAGCTCCATGACGCAAATTCATCTTTTCACTTTAGGTCGTTCACCCACGGTGTGTGTAGGCCCCCCAGCTCCTTCTTTACGGCACACATCGATCGATATGCCTCTCTAGCCAGGTGTGCCTAGCACAAACACAAGCTTCCCCTCTTCTCTTATCATCGTCCATGCCTCACTCCCACCACTCTTTTCATCGATCTCGTACTCGCACACTCCTTCCCCCTCGATATAGTATGACTCTTGCACCACCTCCTAGATGCATCCCTCTCTCTCTATCCTTCCCCTCATGCCTCACTTGCTTCTAACACACACATGCATGTATACCGATCGATCTCCCAACATATACCTAGGTCGACTTTAACTATTCCCTCCCCCCATCGATCGACGTACCTCACAAGTTATGTCTCTCCTTTCTCTGACAAAGGACGATTGATCTTCCTATGTAGTTATGTCTGCTTACCACAGCCATATCGTCCCCCCTCATCATTCGTGCATGCCTCCTGACCCGTCTCTCACACGCACGTGCATAGACAGGCAGCCATCCCCTCTCTTATTGATATTGCAGGCGTGCCCTCTGGTTGTCTAGCAAGCCTATCCCACCATTTGTTAGAAGCAACTCCACTACCACCCCCTCCAACACTCTAGCTCTGTCTCTCTCCCAACCTTATTCCTCTCCTACACATATGCATCGATGCCGATCGATCTCCCCTGATACATGAGGTAGACTGATCTCCCTTAATACATGAGGTAGGCCTCTCTCCTCCTCCACACATATACCAGCCATTGCACCTCTATAGTTAATTAGGCCTCCCTCCCCCCCCACCACACACCGATAGTCGAGCATTGTAGGTAGGTATCCATGCCACAGAGACAAACTGCACCTGTCCCCTCTCACGTTCCAGTAGGCCAGCCACTCTATATCTTTGACGTGGGCACACACAAATTCGATGGCACTCTTAATCGATCGCGCGCGCGCGCACACACACACACACACACACACATCATCCCTCTCTTTGATTCTGTGGACACCTCAAGCCGATGATACCTCCACTCTCTTCTCGTGGATCGCCCCCTCTATATATATGATATATCCAGGACTCTATTTCACACACATTGCATATGTTACATTTTTTGATTGACCCCCCCCCCCAAAAAAACTCTCACGAACCCACACATTATATCTCTCTACGTTTGTATCTCTCTCACACAACCCCACGTAGGTGGTGTACGTATACAAGAAGAGAATAGGTGCACCGTGCACGTACTCACGCTTCGTGCCCAGCCACACCCACGCGGGTACACGGTGGAGCTCATTTCTGTACGAAATGGCAGCCCACGTGCTAATTTGAACGCGTGTAACGGTTGTTTACCTATAGAGGTCGTGTACCACGCGTGCACGAAACAAAGTTCGACTTGATGCGTTGGCGCGTCATTTTTAAATAAAGTTATATCACTCAATGGCACGTACACAGAATATAAAATGATTTTTATGGAGAAAAAGGTAGTCCGCTCCACTATATACAATGGAGCCTGCCTGCCTGGTTTGTCTCTCTTCAGAGTATCTCAAAAAAGGTTGCGGTGGCCTCTCTCTCTCTCTCACCGTTGGTCACTGATCCGGCCGCATCCCGTCCGCCGGTGGAAAAGGAGGACGTGCATCATTTCTCAGTTCGACGGCGCTGAGGCAGCACGTCCCGATCTGCGGTACACGCCGTTCTCTCTGACCAAGCTCAGGCGCGGTAGGGCCTACGCCACCTGCTCGCTGCCGCAGTATGGGCAGATTCCACCCGCCGCCGCTCACCTAGTTACATCCCGACGACCTCCAGGTATCCCCTCCGGCCGTGCTCCACTGCCCGTCTTCCCATGTCGCTGCATGTGGATCTTCCATAGTTCTTTGCCCAAAACGTAGCTCGTCCGGTGTACTTTCCATATTGCAATCTCGTCCTCACACCGTTTTAGAAAAACACAACCGTGTTGTTATCTTCCCTTAGGACAAGGAATATGCTTCTTTTTTGTCGTCGCATGTGTCATCAACTGTTATTGGCCAATAATTGTTTCCTTTCTACCTGTTTTTTGCAAACAGGGCTATCCATTTCACCTCGTTGCTATTGCGACCTTTTGGTGAACTGCACAAATCACTTTTTTCTTAAGAGTGTTTTGTGCAGTTCTACCAAAATGGCACACGGGCAACGTCTCTACATTTCAGTGCGACTGCACAACGGGAGATTGGGTTTGCTCTATCCTCCTCATCCAACTCCGAGCCTAATCTTCTCCAACTAGTTAGTCTTAAGAGAGACTGCAAAGGTGACCGGCTTCTATTTGTGTGTTTATTGTTTCATCAGCAGTCCTCTATTATCGTAATCACACATAATATCTTTGGAACAGGGACACTCAGCTCTATTTTAGTGGAACTGCACAAAATGATCGGAATGTTGCATGCTCCAGACAGCTACTTTTTTCCCAACATGCCTTGTTGATTTAGACAGGGCTGGGGGGGACGTTGCTGCCAATGAAAGCATGGATCAATTTTAATTTTACACCTTCTCACAACTTTGTCTTCAGTTGTGATGTAAATATTAGCTCTGATCTGCTAATAATTGAGATGCATTAGCAAGGAAGTTAGTTTTTTATTGTTCCGAAAGAGCATCGACGGCAAGACACACGAAACAAAAGCTGAAAGCTCACACCATTGTACAATTTCATGTCGCTGGAAAATTATTTGTATAGTACGTCAATTATGTAAACAAATGTTGGAAGCATGATAGCATTGCCAGAAGCCTCTTCGGCATCCGGGTCCATGTGCCATGCACAAAATTATACTCCTTCGTTCCTAAATATTTCTCTTTTTACAAATTTCAAATGGGCATATTTTAGAGTGTAGATTCACTCATCTTGCTTCGTATGTGTACTCCCTCCGTTCCGAAATATTTGTCTTTCTAGAGATTTCAACAAGTGACTACATACGGAGCAAAATGAGTGAATGTACACTCTAAAATATGTCTATATACATCCATATGTGGTAGTCCATTTGAATCTATAAAAAGACAAATATTTGAGTAGTCACTCGTTGAAATATCTAGAAAGACAAATACTCCGGGGTATATTTAAGAACCGAGGGGGTAGTGCATAGCCGCATGGGAGACTCAGCCCGGTCGTTGCGCCGCATTAATAGTGAGTAATGAGCAGTCAAATCATAAGACCCACCTTTCCCACTGTAAGTTGCTCGGAAGAAGCAACCATCAATACGCTCTTCTTTGAATCCGCTCATACTACTCCATCCGTCACTGTTTATAGAGCGTGCTTCAGAAAAAGAAAAAATCTCTGAGACCAAGGCGACTAGCGATCGGCCTGAAAAATAGCATTGGTAGTTATAGCACGGCGTCTATTACTAGAGGAAATAATGCGTACACACATGCATGCAGTGCTTCCACCCCGGGTACACACATGCATGCACTTACTCCACTCCGTAGTACATCGAGAGAAAATTGTGGACTTGATTGCGGTTACCACGCCCTAATTAATTGAGAATTAAACCAAACGCGTCTAAAGTCTCTCTGGGGGTGGAAATGCATTGAGAGAAATGCATCATAATGAAGCGCACCCTGTAAACTGTGATGGGGGGAGGAGTAGTATGAAGGTGCAAAACCAAGTAAGCGTATGGCCAGTCGGTCAACGCACCTCCTCTTGGCATATCACTGACATGTGGGACCGGAGTGTGAGCAAACCGATCTCAATTGACGGCAAAATGGCCAACCCGCCGTTCCTTGAGAGTGACAAGGAGCGAGAACACACAGACGGGCTCGCACGGAGGCCAAGATATATTCGAGCATGGTTGATCGATATCATCATTACATGTTGGGCTGCCGTTTTCCGCCCTTCTCCGGAATAAATGTGTACTTTATCAGAAATTAAAAAATAAGAGTACAGAGGTTCCACCATGCGGTTCTAGTAGTAGTACTACTCGTACTACTAAACCTTGCGCTTGGCTCTTCGCCTCTTCGTGAAGTCGAACAATGATGGTACTCCACATGTTCGGTACTACAGTGTATGCCTCTGGCAATCTGACACCGAATGAACTGATGCATGTCCACCGCCTGGGCGAGGGTACGTTGCATTAGTCAAAAGACATAAGCGAGCTTCACCTTGTCCTGCAAGCTTCTCCTTGTTCTGCGAGTTGACCGGACACACCAAAAAGTAGTGCTAGTCCATACTCCCTCCTTTCCGGTTAATATGGCTTAATATTTTTTGCGGGTAAATGAGAGAGCTTTATTCATATATAAGCATTCTTAGGACGATCAGCCAAGACACTGGTCACTAGGAAGCGAGGTAGTACCCCGAAAAAAAGAAGTAGGAAGCGAGGTGTTTCATCAAGCCAGCTCTCGGCCACATTCAAAGTGCAGCAAGCACGGTTCGCACAAAGATGCGCCGCAAGGTTTGCTGACCTGTTTACATGCTGAATAACAAAAAAGAGGAAATATTATCGAGCGCTCCTATTTGTAACAGGATATGAGCCAGAATTAAGCGAGAATTGTGGCGAGTGTTCCATGCAATCAACTTCCATTATTACATGCGAGAACCCTCGAAGAGAACCAAATGTGTTGAAGATTGCTTTATCACATTTTAAATATAAAATAAGAGTGCAGACGCTCCTCCATTCGGTTCCTAGTACTAGTATAGTACATACCTCTATAGACTATAGTACTAGTACTAGTACTAGTAAACGTTGCGCTTGGCTGTTCGCCTCTTCGGGAAGTGGAACAATAATAGTACTAGTATAGTGTATGCTTCTGGCAATCTGACACCGAATTAACTGTTGCACGTCCACCGCCTGAGCGAGGGAGAGATTGCATTTGTCAAAAGTTTCTCCTTGTCCTGCGAGCCACCGCGCGCAAGCTTCTCCCGTCCTGCAAGCTTCTCCTTGTTCGGCAAGTTGACGGGACACAGCAAAGTAATGCTAGTCCATACTGCCTCCTCTCCGGTCAAATGAGATAAATACACTGCCTGTCACTGTATATTTGTAAAAATACGGTTAGTGGCCTTCATAATACGCTCATTGCGCTCAATATATACATTTTCCGGTGTTTATACGGTCACTAGCTCACCCTGGCTGAGTATGTGTGTGCATGCACGTGTAGGTTGAGCACTTGAGCGTGACCGTGTGTGTTCCGTCATGTGCTCGGACATGCATGCATTAGGGCATCGCGCGCGTTTTTGCGTCCATGTGTACGTGTGACTGTTGCATACACGTAGGGGGAGTACGTGTAGGGGCCACTAAATGAGCAGTCAAATCACACAGTAAGTTAGTCGGAAGAAGCAACCATCATTTCACTCTTCAATGACTCGTACGCAATATAAAATGGTTAATATGGAGAGAAAAAGAAAACCACTATATATACACTAGCAAGAGCCTAAGCTACAAGCCTGCTTGCTTGGGTTGCTCTCTTCACAAGCATAGAACGACGGTGGCCACACAGCTGGTCACATATCCGGCCTGATCCCACAGCTGGGGGAAGGGACAATGTTCTGCGTAGACGCGGTCGACATCGGCGAGGGAGAAAATCCACAGTCGGTGCGTCCCAATCGGGGGTCACGGCGGTATGGGCCGATGCCGCGTCCCAACCGCCCTTCTAGCTACAGCCCGACGTCCCAGGTAGTCCATCTTCCTTTTGGAGCCGGCTTGATCCACTGCCGCAGCTCCCCACGTAGCTCCATCTCCATGTCGATCTTTCTCTACTTCTACCGGCTTCTACTTGTGATGAGTTTATGTCTCATGAACTAGTACCAGTACTATTATTCCAATCACACTTCTTCAATATCTTTGCCATCAGGGATGCTCAGCTCGATGTTAGTGGAACTGCACAAAAGCATCGTATGATCCGAGGGTGCCAGCCATCTTTCCTTTGACAGGTTCTACCTGGCCAGGAAATTAAATCATGTTTAGGGTTTAGGGTTTAAGTCGTAGGTGACCCCATCAGTAGTTTTTCTTTCGTACACGCTCTCACAACTTTTGTCTTTAGTTGTGAAGTAAATATTGGCTATGATCTGTGAATCATTGAGATGCATTAGCATGCATGTTAGTTTTCCTTTGTATTTGATGGAATGTTGTAACGGGGCAACCTTGGAGTAGGAATGAAAATGGAATGGAAAGTTTCCATTTTTCTGGAGAAAGAATGGAAACGGAGAGAAACAAATGTTTTGTTTCGTTGGATCGCGCCATCGAGCAAAACCAACGTTTAAATCACGTCTGTCGCGTTCGTGTCTCACCCTCCTCCACGGCTCGACCCCACACGGTTGCTCGGCATGCCCCTCACCACAAACCGAGTATACGGTAACTTTCCCGTCTGCTTGTCGATGGATCGCGCCATGGAGTACTAGTACTACTGGAAGAGATTGACGAGTTGGGGGAGGACAGCTAGCTATAGCACGGACTCCCAAAAACTTTTTACATGCATGTTGTGGCCGGCTATTGCGACCTTTGAACGCGGAGCAGTCGCATGCACCAGGAAGCGGCGCGGGCGACGCTCTCTCGGCCGGCGCGCCACTTTAATGCCGGCGCCAGTGAGAGGTCGCGTCCACTTTGGCCGGGCATGAATGCGGCACTGACCGTTTCGGGCGGCAAGCACGCGCGGGTGATGAAGAGGGTTCGGGTTGGTCAGGAGCGGCCGTGGCAGCGGTCGGGACGCCCGCAAACAAGAGATGTTGTACATTAATATTGCCGCGTATATAATTAACAACGTAAATAATGTGCCAGTTGGACAAATATGATTGGAGATGGAGATGGAAATGGAATTTTACGTAAACACGGATATGCATGTCTATGTCTATGTGTGTGTGCGCGACGACTCTCGCGACCTGGAAGCGGGGCGTGTTTTTGATCGAGTTTTCTTTCTTGGTACGTTAAAAAATTGTCCGCCATTTTTCGTTTCTTTTTTCCAGGAACGTTCGTATTCTATTTAAAACCACTGCTATGGAGAGATTGTTTTACTCCATTATAGCCTCTTGTTTGATAGAGTTTCTCGCGTCTCGCTCTCTCACCCTCTCCATATCAAAACAAGATGACAGTGTCCACACTATCTCTCTCACCGGTGGTCACAGATCCGGCTGCTGCGGGAGGTGAGGAGGTGCAGCGTTGACGTTGTCACCGTCGGCGATGGAGGAAGCCGATGCGCACCGTCCTCTCGGAGCCGGTGCTGGCGCGGACGAAGGTCCTCCGTGCCCTTGTTCGCTGCCGTCGTGTGGGCAGATCCCGCCCGCCCGCCTAAGCGACATCTCACCCACCTGAGGTATAACTTCTTGTACTGGTCCAGCTCCCCAGGTTGCTGCATGCGGGTTTTCTTCTATGCGACTACTCCCCAGCTCACCATGTATAGTAGCTAGGGTTCGTCGACTGGTCCAACATCACCTACTATTATAGAGGAAATGCCACTCGAAAAGTTGTCCTGATTTATGCCTCGGTGGAGGTACACATGTTGTTTCGACAAAAAGTACATGGTGGTTGTGCGGTCATTGTCCATATGCTCATATTGCTGCTGCTAATCTAATACTATCACTGATTAAATGAAGAAATGCTTTTTTTCTCGGGTATCCTGGTTTAGTTCCCATCAAGATAATCATGATGCTTCTGTTTGTTGGTGTACTTTTCATAATTCTTATTGACAATTGAGATGTCGTTGTTAATCTTGTAAAACAAAGTAACAACATTATATCCCTTTTTTATATTTTTGGAAACAGCGATGCGTATCTCCATACCCGGGCATGTCTTCCTCAATTTTAGTGGAACTGCACAAAATTGGATGGCCATTGTTGTTCCGCCTCACTGTCCTCTGCCACGTGGTTCTTCCTTCCTCGAGCTTGACTACTGAGAAGAAACAGACCATAGTGAGGATTTGTCGAACTTCGTAGGTGCCTCACCCAAACTTGATGCCAAATGGATGATGCATCACCACAATGACCTACCAATGCTCATGGTTGTGCCTCATGGTTGCGTCGGCTGGTGAAGCTGATCGATTTTCAATGAAAAACAAGTTGTCTTCCATCAGTGCTCTTTGCTTGTTACCCACAAAGATGATATCCTTCGTCAGTTCACCTTGGTTGCGTTGGAGACGCAGTCGTCTTTCACGTTGGTGCAATTTTTTATCACACAATTGGCTATGAACCAAATGTTTCCTCGAAGAAGGATCGACGTTGGTACTAAGAGCATAAGTTTTGTATGATTTCTAACCCTTCTCACAACTTTGTCTCCAGCTCCCCTGTAATTTTATTTTTCCATCTATTAACTTTGATTAAAAAAATGGTGTGGACTTAAAACCTGGATGGACGTAGTAGCCCTCCATTTTTATTTACTCCGCATATTAGATTTGACTGAAGTCAAACTTTGTATAGTTTGACCAAGTTTAGGCCGAACACAACAAACCATAATTATTAGAGAGGGCAAACTGTACGTACTCTCAAACCTTTCCAATAATTGAAATTAAAATTCTTTATTTGTACACACTCTCACACGTTTCCGATAATTTGGCGCATGTGTGGTTGTTCACTTAAGGGAGGGTAGTGTACCGCACGTGAAGGACAGGAAGTGCGACCAGGACGTGTGGATCGTTAGTTCATCGGAAGTACTCCCCCCGTTCCTAAATATTTGTCTTTCAGGTGGTTTGCAATGGACTACCACATACAGATGTATATAGACATTTTTTACACTATAGATTCACTCATTTTGCTCCGTATGTAGTCATTTGTTGAAATCTCTAGAAAGACAAATATTTAGGAACAGAGGGAGTAGTAGTTTTCTTCACTGGTACGTTAAATGAAGAGTTTTGTTTCGTACTTACACAATTTAAAACGATTGTTATGGAGAGAATAAGAAAACCACTCCACTATATATTAGTCGTATACATGAGTACTATATGGATGCAGCTTCATTGACTTTAGTGCACCTGCCTTTGGGTTTATGACAGGTGGGCCCAAAATGTGGCTGGCCCACCTGTCATACAGCCAAAAGCAGGTGCAGTTAAGGCACCGGAGCTCAGTCCGTACTACAGTATATTATAAGCTGGAGCCTCAGCGCTTGTTCGCTAGGGTTTGCACTGTCCACACTCTCGCCGCACTACATATATATATACACACATGATGGAGGCTCAGCATTCCTTTTCTAGGGTTTGCTATATTCACAGTCTCTCACCCTCTTCACCAGATCTAAACAAGAGTGCGTTGTGGCCTCTGACTCTCCCACCCCCTCACAGCTGGCGAAGGAGGTGTCCGGATCCCGTCGCACCGGGAAGGGGAGGAGGTGCAGCGTTCACTCTATCGCCTTCGGCGAGGGAGGCAATCCACTGCCGGCTGCGCTTTTCTCTTTCACCCAGCACCTGTGCGGGAGGGCCACCGACCCCTTATTCCTCGCAGCTGTACGTAGTGTGGGCAGATCCAACCTCCCGCCGCACGCCTTGCCACATCCCGACGACCCTAAGGTATAAGTTTCTTTGAAACCATCATTGGTCTAGCTGCATGCGGATGTTTTTCGATTCTGTAGTCGGATCTAGGTCTTGGTTCAAAGAGTAAACAAGGATGCGGTGGGGTGGAGCATGAATCTAGGACGTGGTTCAATGAGGAAAGGAGGGAGGGAAAGTAGTATAGACTAGCTATCCAGCCGCTTTGTTGGTCGAAAAGGGAAAAAGGGGGTAACCCAGTACACACATCTGTATGGAACCAAACTCTTTGTTGAAAAGGGAAAGAAACTGGGGGGTCGGGTAGTTTGTGCAGGACTAGATTTGCTGCCCTCACATAGGAAAAGTTTCAAAGAGAAAAAATATGGGACCAACGCAGATATGTTGCTTGGCTACATACTCTGCATCACCCATTTATACGTGTGGACGCACATGGTGCTGGCATGTCCCATGTCCCATCCACATGATCGTGCAGTGTGCTTTGAGATGTTGTGCTACTTGTATTGGTATTGTTTTAAATAAATGTTGAATTGAAGCTATTGTATTGCTCTCTTTTCCCATTAAGTAGGGAACAAAAATGGTACCAACCGAGACATGATGCTTGTTGCTTTGTTGCAACAAACTCTGCATCACCCCCTTTATAAGTAGATAGAAGCACATGGTGTTGTTGCGCCCACTCACCCCTGGAACTGTTTATGCTTTTTCTTAATCTAATGTTGATGGTAAAATTAAGCAATGCCACTCTCAGAATTAACTACTGAACTATTTTAAGAGAATTTCTCTATTAATATGAATCAATGCAACCGTTTTAGAAATGCTAATGTCCTATACTTTGTTTTCCATCAAGATAAGGTAGATGCTTCTTTTGTGGCCGCATGTTTCATCCTTCTTTATTGGCAGTAATTGTTTCCTTTTTGCCTCTATTAAATCAGGGATATCTATTCAACTTGTTGCTATAGCAAACTTAAATGTCACACCGGCGACTTTACTTGATTTCAGTGCAACTGCACAAAACGAGATTGGATTTCCTATTCGTGTTGGCAGATTCGTACGTGATCTTGTGTGCGTCATGACAGGTTGGTACTTGCCTTCATCCACATGATCGTGCAGTGTGTGCTACTCGTATTGGTATTGTTTTAAATCAATGTTGAATTGAAGCTATTGTATTGCTGTATTTTCCCATTAAGTAGTGAACAAAAATGGGACCAACCCAGACATTATGCTTGTTGCTTTGTTATAACAAACTCTGCATCACCCCCTTTATAAGGAGATGGAAGCACATGTTGTTGTTGCGTCCACTCTCCCCTGGAAATGTTTATGCTTTTTTTTAATCTAATGCCGCTGGTAAAATTAAGCAATGCCACTCTCAGAATTAACTACTGAATCTTATTTCAAAACTGCAACACTTGTTAGGGATTGGCGGGATTACCATTTTTGTGGCCGCATGTTTCATCCTCCTTTATTGGCCAGTAATTGATTCCTTTTTTGCCTCTGTTAAAACAGGGATATCTATTCAACTTGTTGCTATTGCGACATTTTGCTTCGCTTAATTTTGGTGGAACTGCACAAAATGAGACCGGATTTCCATATATGTGTTGAGATCTCATTTAGATCTTCCTCGGGAGTTGTTTCAAATCTTGGTCTTGAAAGGTCAGTACCTACTTTCCTCAGAATTAACTACTGAAATCTTAGTTCAAAACTGGAACACTTGTTAGGGATCGGCGGGAGTACCATTTCTGTTAGGGATAGGCCGGAGTACATGTTTAAGAAATGTATTGTTCAGATAATGTTTCTGTTTTTATATATCAGTTACAGTGTTTTACAAATGGTACTATCCTGCTTTGTAGTTCTTTCTGCATGTTTAACCAAGGTATTGTTAAGATAATGTCTCTGTTAAAATGAATCAGTCGCATTGTTTTAGGAATGATACTTTTCTGCTTTGTCGTTCTTTATACATGTTGAAACAAGGCATTGTTAAGATAATGTCTCAGTTAATATGAATGAATCACAATGATTGAGAATTGCTACTCTCCTGCTTTGTTTCCCATTAAGATAAGGTAGATCAGTAGATGTTTTTCTTCTGGGAGTACAAGTCATCAACCGTTATTTCTCAGTAATTGTTTCCCTTATACCTATTGTTGCTTACAGGGATATCAAAATTAAAGCTCGGTTTTATTCCGACTTTGATTTTAGTTGAACTGCACAAAAGGAGCCAATGTATCTAAGGCAAACTGCTACATTAGTGGGTCCAGTTGGTCTTACCACTTTGCAGAAAAAAGCAGTCACTGTTTGCGCTACATTACACAAGGAATGATCGAGAAGCTTTACAGAGTATTAGTAGATGCTGGTGACATGACTAGTCTGCAGAGAGCATAGGAAACTCTACAACACGTGGAGTGCACTGGGCAAAAAGTGCCCAAACAAGTACAGGAAGCCAGGACAGGACTCCAAATCTGTCAATGTCATTCTAAGCAACAATGATGGGGCATCTGGGTATGGTAATCTGTTTACCGTACTTTCAGTTTGTTAGTCCACCGATTGGTGGGTTGACACTGGGGCCAATATTCATGTGTGTGCTGCTGTGTCTTTGTTTTCTTGCAGCATATAAATACGATATCCACAGGGATGCTCAGCTTGATTTTAGTGGAACTGCACAAAATGTTCAGATGGTTTGTGTCCTCCATAATACTTCATCATGCACAATACATCGAATGGTTCTCTAATCATTCGTCGTCACCTTGAGCCACCGGACTATATGTTTGAATGGTGTTGCCAGCGTCGGCCAATAAGAAGGGTAAGAAGAAAGACAAAATGGAAATGGTTGCTTTACTTGTGGTTCAGAGGAACACTGGGCAAACAAGTGCCCAAACAAGTACCAAGAAGCCAGGACAGGACTCCAAGTCTGTCAATGTCACTCAAAGCAACAATGATGGGGCATCTGGGTATGGTAATCTGTTTACCGTACTTTCAGTTTGTTAGTCCACCAATTGGTGGGTTGACACTGGGGCCAATATTCATGTGTGTGCTGATGTGTCTTTGTTTTCTGGCAGCATATAAATACGAATTCCACAGGGATGCTCATCTTGATTTTAGTGGAACTGCACAAAATGTTCAGATGGTTCGTGTCCTCCATAATACTTCATCATGCACAATACATCGAATGGTTCTCTAATCATTCGTCGTCACCTTGAGCCGCCGGACTATCAGATGACAAACTGATGACAAACCCTGCCCGTTCCACAGTCATAGGCATTACATATTTTGAATGGGAAAAGCTTGTCAAAGTTGACATTAGTTTAATATATTGGAATTGGAAAACCTTGTCAATTTTTGCTCATTGATGTTAGCCAGAAGACATGCATTTGCTATTTTTGAGTGGGACGCCCTTTGCTGTGAGCAATGTCGATCGTTTTTTCCTATTCCTGTCTTCAGTTCAGAAGTAAATATTTACTCTGCTGAGATGCATAGTCACATGAATGTTGACTTATGTAAGATATTTTAAGAGTTTGTTCTGAATATTGTCTATGTAATGCCAGGCCTTGTGTTTGATTGCAAAGTTGAGCTTGGAATGTTGTGGCATGCGGCATCACGAGCTGTTCACCGTGCCTCCTGAGAATAATGTTTCGTATTGTTTTGCATGTCAATCTAATGCCAGTGATTTTCTTGTTAGGAAGATCATCCTCTTCTGTTGTTTCCGTGCTTAAGAAGTTCAATGTCTTATGTTTCATTCATAGCCTATACGACAAGTCAGGTAGGTTAGACGTGAAACCATATGATCTTCTGACCAACTCATCATCTTAGTCCGTGATTGGATCATCGTTTTCCAACCAAAACCGCTTGTAAAACTGACGCTTGTAGATAAAAGCAGATGGTCACGGGCGAAGCGCTTGGTTGGTCGATTTCGACTAGTAAAATATACACTGGTCTCTCAAATTACACGCGTAACCCGCCGGTTTTACTTACAGACCTCGGGCCCTCAGTTTCGTTCGCCTGTATTTTACGCGTTGTTTCCGATGACGAGTAAATTACACTTGTATCTTAATACAGGTGTGAAATAAACCAGAGCTCCCAAGCGCGGCCTTACCGTTTCATGCCATCTCAGTCTTTCGAAGCTGCTCATAGGTGTCCGATGATCCTGGCTTCCTGAATGAGCAGTGGGCGCTGTATCAGACCATCCGTAGGGCCCGCGAGGCCCTCTCCGTCGTCCTTCGAGTTGTTGCGCTCGCCGTGGCGCCGAGCATTGTTAACATGGTCAATGAACATGAGGATTCAGGAGATGACTTTATTTTGACTAGATGACAGTAGGGACCCACTAGGGCCATAGCCGTACGTACGCAAGTGCCTCCTTATTATGTACAACTATATTTTTTTGCTTCCTTCTGGTTTCCTGACATCACGGTCCCACACCATTGTCAACCTATGTAGTCAATATAAACGAGAGAATTGCACAAGGTGCGGCCGACAGCTGGGACCAAGTAGCTCGAGCAGTATTTGTGTTTTTTAGGTGTGAGCACTTCAGAGTTTTTCTTGGCGATGTTTTCGTTGTTGTTCAGAGGAGAGCAGGGTATTAACTGGACGGGTTGTGGCCCGTCTAGCCCAGGACAGATATCCAGCCCAGATATTAATTTTTTTCAAGATGAAAATGGCTAGCCCAGCTATATGTTTTTTTGACGAATACCCAGGCAAGGTCAACTTGTTACTCTCCGCCCCGCTGGGCTGCAAATCTTTCCTAGGAGGGATGCGTTAGGCTTAACAGGAAAATGGGCTTTAAAAAATAATAAATGAGATGTAATTATAAAAACTGGGCAGTAACTATAAAAAATGCACCAAACATGAAATTAGTTTATAACATATTATTTATGGATTTTGAAAATCTTAATTTTTAATTGTTGCGCGCGCAATGTTTCGTTAGATTTTTACGTAATACAAATTTATATTTAATCTGACTAGAAATTTCGGGATAAAAATATTTCGGATCCCATCAAAATGTGGGAAATTTTATTGAATTATGTCTTGAATGGTTGGTTGAAATTATTAATCGTTGTCCTAGCTAGAAAATGGCCTGTACTTTTAACAAACTGTAAATGGGTTGTAGTAAATTCCATTAGAATTCAAAAATGGGCTGTACATTCTTACAAATCGTAAATGGGCTATAAGTTCTCTGCCACACACTTGTGGTCCTAATAAGTTGACGCGTCCCCTGAAAAAAAGAAGTTGACGCGTATGCAAGGCTTTGTCAACTTATTATTCAACACACGGTTCTAGCAGCAGTGGCCGTTGGATGTCCATCCAATGGATGTCGTGCTTCTTCTTCAATCTCGGATATTCTAGCTTTACCCGCCCAAAAAATGATTCCTCCCCCTGACATCTGGGGCGCACCATTTCGGAAGCTGACCTGTGGGCCTACTGAGTTGACGCGTACCAAGGGCTTTGCCAACTTAGTCAATATGAATGATTCTAGCTGCAGTGACCGTACGATGTCCATCCAACGGCCGTAGTGCTTCTTCAACCTCTGGTCTTCTTGCTCCAGCCTCCCAAAGCAGCGCTGGTCGTGCCGCCTGCTCCTGCCTCCCGTGGCCGGCTGTGCTGCCGCAGCGGCCTCACTGCCCCCTACTACTCCCACCGCTGGCCAGGCCATCCCTCCACTCACCCACACCCCCTATTATTCTGCGGCGACGGCAGCCTCACACCGCAGCCGAACCAGTGAACCCTCGTACTCCTCTCCGCGCGGGCTTCCACTGCCGCGTCTTCCCCGACTCCGCGTCGTCCCCTTCCTAGGCCTCGCCGTCGTCCACCGCCCTGGTGCTCTCGGCGCGGCGTGGTCAACGTGGTCAAGGAACGGCTTCCATCGGACGTGGACTGTACATGGAGAGGCTGATAGCTGGGTCCACGGCCGCGGCAAGGAAGTGCCTCCTTATTACGCGGAAAATAATTATTCCTCCACCTGACAGCAGGGACCACCGGACGGGCCACCGTATTTGGCGAAAAAAACATTTCCCCCCTGACAGCTGGGACCCACCGGACGGGCCACCGTATTTCGTGAAAAAAACGTTCCCCCCGCTGTCAGCTCGGACCCACCGGAAGTGCCTCCTTATTACGCACAAAAAAATGAATACTCCCCCTGCTAGTTGGGACCCACCTTGGTGGGAGGCTGACTTGTGGGCTTACTAAGTTGATGGGGACGGAGTGCTTTGTCAACTTAGTCAATATGAACGATTCTAACTCCAGTGACCGTACGATGTCCATCCAACGACCGTAGTGCTTCTTCAACCTCTAGTCTTCTTGCTCCAGCCGCCCAAAGCAGCGCCGGTCGTGCCGCATGCTCCTGCCTCCCGTGGCCGGTTGTGCTGCCGCGGAGGCCTCACCACCCCTACTATTCCCACCGCTGGCCAGGCCCTGCGGCGACGGCAGCCTCACACCGCAGCCGAACCAGTGAACCCTCGTACTCCTCTCCGCGCGGGCTTCCACTGTCGCGTCTTCCCCGGCTCCGTGTCGTCCACGTCCTAGGCCTCGCCGTCATCCACCGCCCTGGTGCTCTCGGCTCGGCGTGGTCAATGTGGTCAAGGAATGACTTCCATCGGAAGAGTATTGTATGTGGAGAGGCTGACAGCTGGGTCCACGGCGGCCGCAAGGAAGTGCCTCCTTATTACGCGCAAAATAATTATTCCTCCACCTGACAGCAGGGACCCACCGGACGGGCCACCGTATTTCACGAAAAAATGTTTCCCCCCTGACTGCTGGAATCCACCAGCTACATCTTCGCACGCAAGGAAGTGCGTCCGGGCAAAAAAAACGATCCGCCCCCCTGACTGCTGGGACCCACTAGCTACATCTTCGCACGGAAGGAAGTACCTGACAGTCGGGACCCACCTGGTCGAAGCGTACGTAGCATTGTCATTCTGGTCTCGAACGTGTACGTACATACTGGTCGATGTAGAGGCGTGCACGTGTCGTAGTAGAGGCGCGCACGTAGCATGTACACGTACGTACAGCGGCCAGGGTGCAAGAAAGAAAGTACGGCCACGTACGTTCATACGGGCGGGGTCTCGACACCTACTCGCGCATACGTACGGCCAGGGCTTGTGTACATGGCTGGGTCGGAACGGAAAAACTGCGTCGTCGTCGTGTTCATGGGGAGGCAACGGAATGCGTCATGTTCATCGGGAGGCAACGGAACGCGTGGGAGCCAACCGGCTTGGACGGAATAGCCGATGGAAACGAGGCCTGGCGTACCGCAGAACGGAGGAAACGGCCTTGTGTTCGACCGGCCACGGTCGAAACGGGATCCTGTTCATCGGGAGGGGTCTGGCGTACCGCAAAACGGAGGAAACAGACCTCCTACGGTCGAAACGGGGGTCTTGTTGATCGGGAGGGGTGTGGCGTACCGCAAAACGGAAGAAACGGACTTGTGTTGGAGCGCTACGGTCGAAACGGGGGTCCTATACATCGGGAGGGGTGTGGAATACCGCAAAACGGGACTCCACGAGATACTGTTCATCTCCACCGTCGACCCCCTCCAGCCTCCAAAGGCTACTGTTCATCCACCGTCGACCTCCTCCAGCCTCCACCTGCGACTGTTCATCCACGGGCTCCTGTTCATCCAGCCTCCACCGCGCGCTACTCCACCGGCTACTGTTCAACCAGCCCTCTCCACGGGCTCCTGTTCAACCACCCCTCCATGAGCTACTATTCATCCAGCCCTCCACCGTCTACTGTTTATCCAGCCCTCCATGGGGTGGTCCTGTTCATCCAGCCCTCCATGGGGTCCTGTTCATCCAGCCCCAACCGGCTCGATCGATCGGGGTCCTGTTCATCCAGAGGCAACACCACGGGGTTCTGTTCATCCACCCCCACCAGGAACTAGTCATCCAAATCCCCCTAGCAACGCTCACTGTTCATCCAGAGGCAGCATCGATCGGCTTCAGTTAGCAGTAGTAGCGAAGGAATCGCTCGATTGGGTTCAGTTAACAGCCATCGATCGATCGCTCGGGTTCAGTAACGCGTAGCCTGCAGCGCAATCGCTCGGGTTCAGTTAGAGCCCAACGCCTCGCTCGGGTTCAGTTAGAGCCCAACGCCTCGCACCCACGCGTGTGTGTACGAGAGAAATGTGCATCGCTCGGCCCCGACCACCCACCGTAACCGGGAACACCCCGATATTTTCCTCGCCCTTGCTTCTACCACGGTTTTTCCCGTCATGGACGGCCCAAAGAATGTCATGGAGCTGCGTCTCCGACCCGCCCAGGACGAAAAGCCCATTTTCTGTCATGATTTTTTGTCATAGAAGTAGGAGCCCACCACATCTATGATGATACCGGGTTTTGTCACAATTATCGTCATAGAAGTGTCATAAGTATGACAGGAAAAAATTTCGTACGGCCCAAAATGTCACGGATGTGTCTTTTTTTGTAGTGAGTGTGCAAGCTCCAGCGATCCATTTATGGACTGGTGCAAGCCTCTCGGAGTTGGAATATACACTTTGATAGCGTGATCAAAGCATATGGTTTTATACAAACTTTTAGAGAAGCCTGTATTTACAAGAACGTGAGTGGGAGCTCTGTAGCATTTCTAATATTATATGTGGATGACATATTGTTGATTGGAAATAATACAAACTTTCTGGATAGCATAAAAGGATACTTGAATAAGAATTTTTCAATGAAAGACCTCGGTGAAGCTGCTTATATATTGGGCATCAAGATCTATAGAGATAGATCAAGACGCTTAATTGGACTTTCACAAAGCACATACCTTGATTTTTTTAAGAAGTTCAAAATGGATCAGTCAAAGAAAGGGTTCTTGCCTGTGTTACAAGGTGTGAAGTTGAGTCAGACTCAATGCCCGACCACTGCAGAAAATAGAAAGAGAATGAAAGTCATTCCCTATGCCTCAGCCATAGGTTCTATAAAGTATGCTATGTTGTGTACCAGGCCTATTGTGTACCTTGCCATGAGTTTGGCAAGGGGGTACGATGGTGATCCACACTACAAAAAAAGACACATCCGTGACATTTTGGGCCAAACGAATTTTTTTTTCTGTCATGCTTATGACACTTCTATGACGATAATTGTGACAACCCGGTATCATGATAGATGTGGTGGCCTCCTACTTATGTGACAAAAAATCATGACAGAAAATGAGATTTTCGTCCTGGGCGGGCCAGAGACGCAGTTGCATGACATTCTTTGGGCCGTCCATGACGGAGAAAACCGTGGTAGAAGCGAGGGCGAGGAAAATATCAGGGAGTTCTCGGTTACGATGGGTGGTCGGGGGCCGAGTGATGCGCGTTTCTCTCGTACACATAGGCGCGTGGGTGCGAGGCGTTGGGCTCTAACTGAACCCGAGCGAGGCGTTCTCCTACTGAACCCGAGCGATTGCACTGCAGGCTACGCGTTACTGAACCCGAGCGATCGATCGATGGCTGTTAACAGAACCCGATCGAGCGATTCCTTCGCTACTGTTGCTTACTGAAGTCGATCGAACACTGTTGCCTCCTTCCCTTGATGAACAGTGAGCGTTGTTGGGGGGCTTGGATGAACAGTTCCCGGTGGGGGTTGGATGAACATGACCCCATGGTAGTAGAGGCCGTAACCGGTGGATGAACAGGGCCCCGATCGATCGAGCCGGTGGATGAACAGGACCCCATGGAGGGCTGGATGAACAGGACCCCGTGAAGGGCTGGTTGAACAGTAGCCGGTGGAGGGCTCGTTGAATAGTAGCCGATGGAGGGCTGGATGAACAGTAGCCCGTGGAGGGGTGCTTGAAGAGGACCCCGTGGAGAGGGCTGGTTGAACAGTAGCCGGTGGAGGCTGGATGAACAGGAGCCCGTGGATGAACAGTCGCACGTGGAGGCTGGAGGAGGTCGACGGTGGATGAACAGGAGCCCGTGGAGGCAGTCGACGGTGGATGAACAGTAGCCCATGGAGGCAGTCGACGGTGGAGATGAACAGTATCTCGTGGAGTCCCGTTTTGCGATACGCCACACCCCACCCGATGAACAGGACCCCCGTTTCGACCGTAGCGCTCCAACACAAGTCTGTTTCCTCCGTTTTGCGGTACGCCACACCCCTCCCGATCAACAAGACCCTCTTTTGACCGTAGGAGGTCCGTTTCCTCCATTTTGCGGTACGCCAGACCCCTCCCGATGAACAGGATCCCGTTTCGACCGTGGCCGGTCGAACACAAGGCCGTTTCCTCCATTCTGCGGTACGCCAGGCCTCGTTTCAATCTTCTGTTTCGTCCAAGCCGGTTGGCTCCCGATGAACACAACGTATTCTGTTGCCTCCCGATGAACACGACGCATTCCGTTGCCTCCCCATGAACACGACGATGGCGCAACTTCTCTGTTCTGACCCAGCCATGTACACGAGCCCTGGCCGTATGTATGCGTGAGTGGGCATTCGAGACCCCGCCCGTATGTACATACGTGGCCGTATTTACTTTTTTGCACCATGGCCGCTGTACGTACGTGTGCATCCTACGTCTGCGCCTCTACTACGACACGTGTCCTTCCTTACTCAGCCACGGTTCATCGCTGCAGCCTGCAGACAAACCAATCGACCAGTATGTACGTACATGTTTGCCACCAGAATGACAACGCTACGTACGCTTCGACCAGGTGGGTCCCGACTGTCAGGCACTTCCTTGCGTGCGAAGATGTAGCTGGTGGGTCCCAGCAGTCAGGGGGCGAATCATTTTTTTGCCCGTAATATGGACGCACTTCCTTGCGTGCGAAGATGTAGCTGGTGGGTCCCAGCAGTCAGGGGGAAAATGTTTTTTTCATGAAATGCGATGGCCCGTCCGGTGGGTCCCTGCTGTCAGGTGGAGGAATCATTATTTTCCGCGTAATAAGGAGGCACTTCCTTGCTGCGGCCGTGGACCCAGCTGTCAGCCTCTTCACGTACAGTACTTTTTCGATGGAAGTCGTTCCTTGACCACGTTGACCACGCCGCGACGAGAGCACCAGGGCGGTGGAAGACGGCGAGGCCTAGGAAGGGACGACGCAGCGCCGGGGAAGACACTACACCACAACACCAATGCAACGGCATGTAATCTGCCGGGAGAAAGGCCTTGTCCCGGCAGATAGAACTACCGGGATAGCAATTCTCCCGGCAGATAGAACTGCCACGAGAACGGCTGCCAGGGATTACTTGTCCCGGCAGATAAACTATTCCCGGCAGTTTTTCTGCCCTGACACGTGTATTTGCCGGCAGTTAATATTTTCCCGGCAGATTGGTCAAGGCACGGGAGACTACAAATACCGGCAGTGGAACTGCCCGGAAAAGCATGCTTGCCCGGCAATTAATATGCCATCACGTTAGTTTCACTAGCAAAGGGCAACATATCTCCCTAATTTAGCATCCATTCGCTATGTTCAAGCAATCAGGATGTATCATGCAATTTATATATACATCTCAATTGAAGTTACATAAAGGCCTCATAAAAAATCTTGAACTTCATTCAATAATCATAGCAATCATATACAAAGACGTTGTGCCACAAAAGAAGTGCATACATTTGTTTTTAGGTGTACCACACAACCAAGCTGAAGTTGTGCCAAAAAAGGAGAAACACATTTATTTCTTAATGCACCACACAACCAACATGAGCATACATTGACTTAACAACCAACAAATTGAGCAGAGCAAGTATCCGGGTTCAACAAACAAGGCATATTACATTATCACTACACCGACTTAACTGTAGGCGTTCATAATCTTCGTCAGCCTGTAGTTCTTCCAAACCTCCATCAACTTGTCAATCTTTGAGAAACCTGCACCAAATGGAAAACTCAAAATGGATCTCTTGTTTCAGATTTTCAATTAACACATTGAAGATTTTGACATGCTGCAGTTTAACTGATCCGCATAAATAAAACTCTTCTAAATGTGCAGCACCTCATCATCACAGCAAGCAATATTACATAATTAGATCACGCAGGGAATTATTTGAACTGCGCATACAAAAACTTCCCAAAAGGAGTATATACTGCTCGGTTCGAATGTCAAGTTACAACTTACTCCGTACTAGTGAAAACTATGATTAGGGATATGGAATTGATTTGCAAATGGAGTCTATACTGCTCAGATTTGTGTCTAGTGTTCACAGGAAGATATTATTATCTTCGGGTAATATACATTGATTTGATGCCAAGTTACAACATACTAGTGAAAGCTTATTTATTTTTACGTGTGACATAGGATTTAAATGATAGAGAACTATCCTACAAAGAAGTTGCTATAGGATTTGAATGGGATGGAATTTAATTTGGATCAGTGGCCGAGCTACAACAAAATAGCTGGGCGGGCCAGCTTAAAGAAAAACATGGTAGTACTAAGGTATTAGTCAACACTCAGTTATTTTGGAAACACATCATCTCAGGCTTGCTGGTCTGCTATTCTCATAGACTGGGCTGCAGTGGGTTGTGCATTCAGTCTTTGAGCAACAGCTAGGCTCTCTTGTGCATTCAGGCGGGCTGACAAGAATAAAAGTATATCATCTATGCTGCTCAAGGAGTATCTCTAGTTATTTAGGATCTAAGAACTCGAGTTACTTTAACACTAGGATTTTCTAGATTGCTCTACAACAAGATGATGTGCAAACTTAACATCAACGTGCACCTAATATGTGCATGACAAAGTGAACTGCAAAAAGCATGAATTAATATGCATGACACAGTGAACTGTGCAAAGCATGAATTAATGTGCATGACAAAGTGAGCTGCGCAAAGCATGTAACAAGATGCAGTTTTATGATAGATGCAATTGTACAATAGATGCAGTAACCAAACAGATCACCTTCTTCCTTTTATTTTGTCGCTGACTGGCTCGGCCTCCAAAATCTTCTTTTAGATTTGAAAATGTGAAGGACCCAAATCATTCAAAATCCTCACTGTTCCTTGCTTTAAGTATAGCTAGCCTCTCTTGCTCTTGTGCTTCAGCATTGTCTTCTTCTCTTCCTTTTCCATTCTTTTTCCTGAAACGAGAATGCGTGGCACATTAGGATTGACACGTTAGGTGTCACGTAGATAAGCATGTACCTGAAAACTGGAAAGAAAAGCACACACTTTAGTTGCCTAATATAATCATCTATATTATAAAAACATAGCACTTGCTTTTTCCGTCGGATTTTGCAGAACACAAACAGAGAAGCTACTACCAAAATTAGCAGAAAAAACTAGTATGGACGCCTTGCGGATCTTGCCCAACCTCCAACACCTTCAAGATCTTGTCAAACCTTTCAAGACCTAAGTTATAATGCCGAGCTGAAATTTGAGGTTAGTCTAAAACATGAATTCTAAGTTGGTACAAAGCAGAGCAACATCACTCTGACATAGTACTGCCACTTATCGCATGACTATCATTACGACAGGAAAAATAGAAGAGTCGAAAGAAAACAGAGAAAGTTGAATATCACAGCAAGATGGAGGACAATTAACTTCAAGGTCATCTTTAGCTAGAATGCAGACATCCAACAAAAAACCATAAAGGACCTGTTTGGAATGGTTTTAATTTCTTCTTGCACCAGTCTACAAGACCCTATACTTGTGCTAGGTACCAGTCTACCAGTAAGTATAGTTGTCAGTTTTTACTTTTCACTAATGTCACTTTATTAAGCCAAGGCATGAAAGTGGGTGATATCATGTATTATCTTTCTTGCGCACACAGCTGCTACATAGAAATACCATTTACTAGTCAAACATATTTAAAAGGAGATCATTGCTTCATGTTTTAAGTAATTTGAATATGAACCTTCCATAAATGTAATTCCACATCCTCATGGAGATGATTCAAAGCATATTTCTCTTCCCAATATATACAACAAGAGCTCAGTAAGAGGGAGCACCGGAGGAGCAACTTGTACCTTGCAGAATTGTACAGTCTGGCGGCTTGTGGAAGCGGCGGAGAGAGCATCGATGGAGGTGACCTACCAGCGTCTTGGGGAGGCAGCAGAGAACTTCCAGCAGACTGGAACAGGGGGGAAAACTGCTGCATTATTCTATTTTTATCAGACTTCACAGAAGTTTGCAACACTTATATTTATAGAATAAATAAATATCCAAATACAGAAACAAAAATGTACTATGTGAACAAAGGGACTTCAGACCCTAGACAGCTTACATGAAACATCTAGTAATTCATGAATCTGGTCTGATGATCAAGATACAATTCAAGCAATACTTTTTCCCCAGGAACAGAACCAGTATTCTAAACCAATAATATGATACCTACTACCTAAACAATGTATAGAAGATTTGCATAAATCGGATCTTATCATTAGATTGAAAATAGTTACGAGATCAAGATAATTCATTGAATGAAGAGAGCCCCATCAATTAGGTGCACAAGAATAAGGGGCTTACAAGCTAGCATAGGCCATGGTCAACCTAGTTGTTGACGGGGAGCCATCACGCCAAGGCAGACCGTTGAATCAGTCGAGCTTGCACCCTTAATGTTGTGCCTCTGGGGCCAGTTGGGAAGAAGGCTTGAAGCCACTGTGAGTGGCGGGTACTCCTCCAAATCTCCGTCCAGAAGCGGAGCTGCAAGGCGGGGGTGCAACGGATAAAGGCGGCCATAGCGGGGAGGGAGGAGGAGATGCGAATCCACGTCGTCTCGGCTGGGGCTTGTGGAGAAGAGGTGGATCCGCGCCATCCCAGTCGCCGCTGGTGGAGGAGAGCCAGATCCGTGGTCACAGGCGGCTCCAAGCAGGAGAGAGGAATGAACGGTGGGAGGAGCCAGATCCGTGCTCACATGCTTTAGAAGGAGGGTGGAAGCCGTTTCCTCTAGCCACCAACCGGAGAACGACCAGGAGGACCGACGGCATCAAACCCTAGCCGGCCACGGTGGTCGGGAAGGAAGCCGGGTGCGGTAGGGGTTTGGGGACGGTGGAGGGTGAGGCTAGGGTCGGGGATGGCGGAGGGTTATCGACTGCCGTTGAGGTCGGGAGCGGTGAAGGGTGGTCGGCGGCCGATGGGATCGGGGGTGGAAGGCTGCCTGATTTGGGGGCGCGACTTGGGGGAATAGAAGAGGTGAGGGTGAGGTGCGGCGCCTATTTCTTTTATCTTTTGGCTGAAATATCTCCGCACACACAGTACCGGCAGATAATGAGTCGGGGTTCAGTTCTCCCGGCAGATAAGGTGACCTAAAACGTGGACATCGTTGCCGGCAGTTTATATGCCTGCGTTGCTAAACTTCTACCGGCAGTTCACCCGCCCTTAAGTATTTCTACCGGCAGTAATAAGATTTTTGACAGATAGTTTGCCATTAATCTGGTATTTCTCCTGGCAGTTGATTGCTCCCAATTAAGTGTTGTGGTGTAGTGAGACGCGGTAGTGGAAGCCCACGCGAAGAGGAGTACAAGGGTTCACTGGTTCGGTTTCGGTGTGAGCCTGCCGTCGCCGCAGGGCCTGGCCAGCGGTGGGAGTAGTAGGGGGCAGTGAGGCCTCAATGGTAGCACAGCCGGCCACTGGAGGCAGGAGCAGGCGGTCTCGCCGGCGCTGGTTTGGGCGGCTGGTGCAAGAAGAGCAGCGATTGTAGAAACAGCAGGACCGTTCGATTCAAATCCGCCGGTCACTGCTGCTAGAATCGTTTGTTGACTAAATTGACAAAGCCCTGCGTACGCGTCAACTTAGTAGGCCCACAGGTCAGCCTCCGAACCGGTGCGCCCCAGATGTCAGTGGGAGGAATCATTTTTTTCGCGTAATAAGGAGGCAGTTGATTGCGTGCGGCCAGGCCAGCGGAGGGAGTGGGGTGGGCCGTTGAAGCCTGTGCGGCATGACAGCGGGCCACAAAAGGAGGGAGCAGGCAGTACCACCAGCGCTGGTTTAGGCGGCTGGAGCAGGAAGATCAGAGATTGAAGAAGCACGTCGGCCGTTGGATGGACATCCAACAGTTACTGCTGCTAGAATCGTGTGTTGACTGACAAAGCCTTGCGTAACCAAGTCAGCCTCGAAATTTGTGGCCTGTACAACCCATTTTCTATTATTTTTATAATTTTTACTCATTTTCTAATTCATATGGAATTTATTGCAGCCCATTTTCCATTTTTAGAATTGCTGCCCGTCAGTACCAAGGTTAAATATTGAACTAAAAATGTGCAAAATTTTGAAAATTCACAATTTTTTCTGGGGAACAAAATATTCCTAATCCAAAAACTATTAGCCATACTAAAACAAATTTAAAAATAAATTAGTACTATGTCATGTTAAAATCTAATGAAATATAAAATATCAGTGAAGAACAAAAATAAAAAAAGAAACTAATTTTCCCATTCACTTTTAACAGATACTGACCAAACTCTTTGGCCAGGCCAGAGTGCATCCCTCCTCGTCTTGAAAGATTTGCAGCCCAGTAAGTCGGAGAAAACAAATAGGCCTAGCTTGGATATTCTTCGAAAAGAAATAGTAGTCTACTTATTTTCCCAAAGAAAAAACTGCTGGGCTGATCATGTTGTTAGACGAGCCACAAAGACCGCACAACCCAGTTTATAGCCTGCTCCTCCAAACAAATCCTCAAAAAAATTGTGCAATTCTGTCGTTAATTGACTATACGTTGAAAATGATGTGGGTCCCAGATATCAGCAGGGTGGAATAGAGTAAAAAACGATGGGTGCATCTGAGTAGTAAAAGAGGCGCTCTGCTTGTGTTCCGGAGTGTACCTGGTGGGCCCATACTGTCATACTCACATCTACAGTCCTCTCCCGATTCACTATGTTGACAGAGCCGGACGGCGGCGCCGCGGCGAGTGCACCAAGGCGGAGGATAAAGTGTTGTCGCCAATATGCTGGGCTGGGTTGGACATTCTTATTGAAAAATAAAAATGGACTGAAACTATTTACGACATTGACTACGATTTGCATGGGTCCGCTGGTTGCAGGAAGAAAATGGTGGGAGAAAGAAGACTGGTCGCTATCTTTGCCTAAGAATGATATCGACTGAATGTAACGACACTATCATAGGAAATAATATCCTCTTGTTAAATCGTGAATTTAAAGAACTGGTGCATGGGCATTTAGCTTTATTTATTTACTTATTTATGTTTAGGGGACCATGAGCATGTACCTGGGCCGGATTCATGTGAGAGCCTCCCTTCCAGTTAATTATGGGCTCCTCTATTGGGCCTTCATCAGTGGGCTGCATGTTATCAAGAAGTGGAAAATGTGTTCTTACGAAAAATAGTATGCGCTACATACGGTACGGGGCACTAAAGGATCGGACCATGCAACGACTTCCAAAATATTGTGTTTGTCGTCCTGACAACACATTTATTGAACCAACAGACGAAATATACTACTGATTGTATATTGAAAACAACAGCTGCAGCAACCAGGGCTGGGGGTGCAATAGAAGCAGTAAGTAGGCTAGAAGAGTAAAGACGTAGCTCTCTCTTCCAAACCAAACATCAGCCATCATTACAAAAGGACTACCAAAAAAGAACAAGTGTATGCATCAAACTAAATAAAGATCCTACTACACCAAGTGTACGCATCTAACTAACCGGCTCAGTTAGACGTTACTATTTATTAAGCTGTGGAGATTGGCTGACGGCTTGAACCAGATGGGTGCCTGATGGGGGAAACTCCAGCCAGCAGGTCAAAGTCTGATACTTGCGACCCTCTCTCCTACTTTGGGATGCGGAGCGTGGCAGCACATATCAGGGTATGGTGCACGCAGAGACGCATGGTACGCTGTGTATACACAGTTTTTCCTGATGAACGAAACCGCGGTGCCATCATGATCCTTGTCGTCAGTTATCTCCGGGTTAATCGGATAATTCCGTCCGAGAAACAGAGAGCGTGTACCAAGGGTACTTACCAGCCTCCAGTCAAAAATTCCTGAAGGCCCAGAGAAGCTGGGATCCTGCTCAAAGACCTTGCAGTGACTGTGATTGTATTCCGCGAAACAACACGTCCGGTACGTGCGAACGATCATCAATCGTTCGCCGTCATCTGATCGAGCCAGGAACCACCTGCAACTGCCATGCCGCTTTTCTTTGAAAGGTTCTGGGATTAGGAAGGGTAGGGACACCAGGCGGCCTACAACATCATATCAAGTTGGAATCAAATAAAAAAGGGCTCTTAATGTAGTCAATCTTAAGAACAACATGTTATGAGCATGAATATTTTTCAGTAAATGTTGACGGTAATATAAGTAAGCCATCATGATATCATAGGAATGTAACATACTGCTGTAACAGCCGTTTGTAGCGATGACTGGAGTAGGACAGCAATATGTCCAGCCATAGAAGGAGTCGACAGCGTAAATGAAGCCCTTGTGTTCAATGGCATCAGAGAACCATGGAGGATGTATGATCCTGCGATGGACGTGCAGATTTATCCACTTACCGCAGTGACCTGTCAGATAGGCAAGACCACGGTTGAAGAACGCAATTAGCCTGAAGTCTTTATAATTCGTAGATCTTGTGGGCACTTGGCAGATTACAACCTTGAGAAAATCAAACTTGGTATCATGTTGGCTACTGTAAGATTCCGAGTATTCTGGGCCGTGGTGCCAAAGTAGTGCAGTGTTAATCGAAGGAAGGGGGATCAATCGCCGGGTGTAGACCTCCACGAGCATCCGGCTGCCGCGACCGTCGACGAGCACCATCCAAGACGTGTTCATGCTGACCCAGTACATACCGTTAATGTAGTTGAGGGTGACGGGGATCGGATCGCAGTGAAGAGGGTTGATGCTCGCCACCCTATGATCGTTATGTTGCATGACACGCCGTTTCTGAAGATCAAGCGGCATCAGCAAGCAAGGAGCTGGCTTAAAAAGCTCCGGCATGAGGGCTTTGAGTAAACGATACAGCCCCGACGAGCACGCGGTGAGCGGCATGGTACTGAGATTATCCACACGTAAAACAATGAGCTTGATTACCTCTATGGGGACCGAATTCCAGCCACTCTTTCGGCGGACGCTGCTCGGTTCTGCCATTGTTAGTGCTTGGGTTTCAGAAGAGGGGGGAGGCGCCTTAGCGGGGATGGAAGATTGGATGATTATGTGCGGACAAGGATGGAGAAGCGAATATGTGATGCGGGAAGTGGACAGGTGATGATGAGTACAGCACGCCGCTTGACTTACGAGACACATACCAGCAGCGTAGGGTCATATCGATGCCAGACAACTTGCTTGAGTGATCACAGTACTGGTACTCCCTACAGTACCTACTACTATGCCCTAACTTGCTTGACTAGAGTAGTAGTGGAATAGGACTCTGCTCTACTACTAGCACCGGAGGATTAGTATATTCTAATCTAAAATAGTTACAAACTTCAATGCCCGAGCGTGGAACGACTACGAACCGCCATCGGTGCTAACTCCAATCCCCAGCAAACGTTCGCTGGCAGACATGGCAGTTGCAAACGCCTGCGACGCAGTTACAGTATGTGTGTAAGGGTGGCGGTTTTGTCAAATACTATGGCTTAAAAACAGGCCACCGTCGGATAGAAATCTGACGGTTACGTGGGATTCGCCATGATTGAGCTCGTGGCGAACAATCGCCAGATATCATTACTAAAAAAAAGGTTAAAACACCCGGGGCTATAACTTGCACAAGCTGACCACTAACAATGATACTAGCATAGTTGTAAAATGGTCAAAGACCGTGTCTACGTGGTGTTTGAAATTATATGCAAAAAAACTAGCAAGATGCACGTGCATTGCACGGAACATCAAGATGCATTTTTTTACAAAACACCTGTTGTGATTGACCCATTCAGGAGTAATCCCATGTGTAAAAACTAATGATATCTCGAGAATTTTATCGGAAACATGGTATCTCGACAATTTCATTGAAAAATGATATCTCGAGAAAGATGATAGATAAGGTGACGAGGAGTGGGGCGTGGTGGTGACTGGTGGTCGGACTGGGCGGAGGCATGGGGATGGACGGCACCGGCAGCGGCCACCATGCCAGATTGTTCCAGAGACTTCCTTTTTAATTGCTCGGCAATGAGGTTGTGGGAGATAAGGATGAACGAGGCAAGGCCTTATATGTAAATGTGGAGAGAGGTGCGGGTATCTTTTGTAAAATTGTCATAGTTTGCTTTCTATCCGTCAGATATAGATCGAACGGTCTATACTATAAGATGGCAGGCACACCATCATCACCAACTCGGGTTTTTCTCTACTCCTACTCCTATCTCTACTCTTATAAAAAAACGAGTTGGTGATGATGGTGTGCCTGCCATCCTGCAATATGGACCGTCCAATCTATATCTAACGAATAGAAAGCAAACTATGACAATTTTGCAAAAAAGATGCTCGCACCCCTCTCCACATTTGCAGATAAGGACTTCCCTCGTTCATCTTCGTCTCCCACGAGATAAACAACTCGTATAAATGCATCTTGATGTTCCATGCAACGCATGGGCCTCTTGCTAGTATTACTTATACTTATCTCTACTCATCTAAAAAACAGAGTTGGTGATGATGGTGTGCCTGCCATCCTGCAATATAGGCCATCCGATCTATATCTGATGGATAGGAAGGAAACTATGGCAATTTTGCAGAAAGATACCCGCACCCCTCATCACATTTGCAGATAAGGCCTTCCCTCGTTCATCCTTATCTCCCATAAGATAAACTACTCATATAAATGCATCTTGATGTTTCGTGCAACGGTCGGGCATCTTGCTAGTACTCCTAAAAAAGACTCAGTTGGTGATGATGGTGTGTCTGCCATCCGCCATTTCTGACCATTAGATCTGCATCTAACGGCTGTGATCTAAGTTGTGGCCTTTTCCAACAATTCCCACTTCTCTGCTCCAGTTTACACAAAACCCCTTAGTATCTTGAAACCAACCACATTCCTCCCTTACTTCATCAAAATAGCTCAAAGAATATATTTGGAGTGAAACATAAGATATTTTTAGTGATATGTATATCAAAACTAAACTGTTTTCTTTCAATTGTGAATATGTATTATTCTACTTTGGATCCGTTGAAACGGACGGGCTCATTGCTATAAATGTTTATCTCTTGAATCGTCCGCAATGAACACCTGGTGTACTGGTCCGGGCCGGATCCTTGCAGCGCGATGGCTTGAGTTCGAATTTTGTCCTAAACTGTAGCTTTTTATATTTTTTAATATATACTTCTTTCGCTACTGTACTGGGAGTGGAACCCATAGAGTACTTAGAATACAAGATTAAGGATGGATTCGTTTCTTTCTAACTTTCTGTATGAATCTGTAGCCAGCCTGCAAGTAATGTACACAGTACTGACAGTGGAACCCACAGAGTACTTAGAATACAAGATTAAGGATGCAATTAACTTTTTATAGAGGGAGAATCATACACGCAATTAACTCAAATGGATTGGACGTGACTCTATTATTCTCCAACGGCAACCGGCAAATTTCCTCCCGCGGGCCGGAGTAGGTTTCTCGGTTTGCATGCGGGTTTAACGGAGGGGTTTGATGGAGGCGAGGAGGCGTGTTCAGCCGGGCGTGCACCGGGCGGTGCAGTACTATTCGATTTGACAGCTACTAGTATATTATAAAAAAGAAAGAAGAGTAGTAGAGATAGAGATAAGAGTAGAGATAGAGACTAGGGAGGGGCACCATCTACTGCTTCGTGTGCTACTCCTGCACTACATTCGGCGGCCGCAACATCCCCTACAGCCACTCCCTCCTGTGCTCCATTCGGCGGGCGCTGTTGAAATTTGGGGAGCGCACTCTCGTGACTGCTGGCAGCGATGACTTCACCGATGACGACTTCTTCCCCGACCTCGGCAACCTCTTCATCAACGACATGAGCGACAACCTCAATGCCAACGGTGCTGCTCCCATTGCACCATATGTGTTTCTGTCCTTCCTGTTCGAAATCGTGGTAGAATTCATGTTTCTAGTCTGTGTCCAAGATTCGATATGTTCATCTACTATACTAGTCCACATGATTAGTTTAATCTCTGTTATAGCCGTCATGATTTAGTTTGTGCTTATTCGGACTAAATCTCGTAGTAACTTGCTCATATTGTCAATTGGCGCAACGTCCCCTACAGCCACTCCTGATTCATGGACGACCTGGTCGATACCTCCAAGGAGCCCTTCGTCTACTGCTATGAGTGCCCGATGCCGTTTTGGGGCTCGCCGGCAGACATCGTGCATCACCTCACGCAGGCGTGCGGCGATCACTACTGGCCCTTGGCAGAGAACATCAAGTACGAGACGTGCTACCCGTTCACCGTGCCAGAGTCGCTGGAGGATCACCACCGCCTGCTAGTCTCGGAGGAGGATGGCAGCGTCTTCCTCTTGATCATGGGCACCGACGAGGCCCGCGCAGGCCGCTGCCCCATCTCTGTAATGTGTGTCAGGGGCGACGCCGCTGACGCTGACACTGACACGAGGCCGATGTACGGGTGCATGCTCACTGTTACTACCCCTCAGAGGTACGTGGGCGGCGACACTGGCTACATCAAGCTGACTAGGACTATGCCGAGCTGGGACCTTCCAACCGATGTGGACATGGAAGACGCATGGTATGATTTGGCCCCCAACGTGGTGCACGGGGACTCCAAGGAGGTTCACCTGGACATATGCATTACCAAGTTAAATGTTGATCATTAGTCTTCGCACAATGTAATCCGCTGTCTAAGCATGTGGAGACTTCCATGCATGATCTTGCTCTGTTGGAGTATCGCGCATGAATAAAAGTGGATCCATTTATGGTTTAGTCTAGAATCTTCCATGTATGAAATATTTACTACAGTACTGGTGAAAGACTTATGATGAACCATTTCTTACATCTCCTCTGCCCCCTTCCAAGTCATCCTGATTTAATCCTTCCGTCTAGGTGTATAAGGGCATGGTTAATACTTAATAGTATAGCCAACTGTTGACTATAAGAAAGGGCCATGTCATCTGTAGCCAACATGTATAACAATCGATACTCAAAAACTAATTCTTAAAGATCATTTCTTGCAAAGCACAATAAGTGTTATTTCTTCACAAGCTTTGGATGCAGGTTGAACAGTTGAACGCTTTTGTTTGCAAAAGATACTTTTTTTATCTATTTCACCCGGATGTTTGTGAGCTCTAGAGATGAAATAATATCCGAAGAAACCTATCGATACCCGTTACACATGAGATGACCCCCACATCCTTTGTGAAAATAAACAACTCCCCGATCAATGCATTTCACTGTTCCGTGCAATGCACGGGAACCTTACTATAGATTAGTACGACCAAAAATTGAACTAACAATATATATAGTACGGTAAATGCTGATGCATGTCACCTAAAATTATATCATTGAAAACTATGTTCAAATACGAATCCAACGATATAGTTTTTGTTGACATGCACTAACATTTTGTCAGTTAAATCTTCAGTCAAATTCAATGGGGGACTAATAAACCACAACCGATGTAGTACTAGTGTAGAGGGCGGCGGTGCACGCGAGTCTCACCCCGCTCGTGGCACGGCAGTAAAGCCGTCATATCACAAAACCCAACCACTCCCAGTAATAAGTGGCCTGGTAAAATAAACGGACAAGAAACCATCACATCCCTCCGTCTTTTTTGCATTTCATCTCTCTGCATTTACTTTCTTTGGTTCATCTCGCACACTTGATCCCTAGTAGCCCTAGCTACTACTCCTAGGGCCAGTTCTTTTGGCGGCTTAAAAAATAAGCCGTCTCTTCCCCAGCTTTTCCCATAAGACTAGTCACAGTGGAGAGTAACATTAAGGCGCCTCACTCATTTATTTGGGCTTCTAAACTACTACCAGTAGTACTTCCGTCCTAGTTTATTCGTCACCATTGTAATTTGTGCAAAATTTTGACCAAAGATTTAACTGATAAAATGTTAGTGCATGTGACATATGCACGTACTTACAAAATGCGTATGGATACACAAGGATTCCAAACTCTTCCTTTTACATCTCTACTACCTAAAAGAAACGTAAGGTTCCGTCTCCCCTCTTACGTCCCCCACCCTTCGTCCATCCTCTCGTACGACCTCACACCCCTCCGCCGATTTTCTTTCCTCCCTTCACCGATTTTCTTTCCTATCGGGTTGGTTCCATCTGATTCCCTAAATTAATCCCGTAATTAATTTTCTTCCTAAAAAATCTCGTAATTAATTGCTCCCGTGACTCACGTGGTTTCCTGTTTTTGTTCCTTCCAAACCTGCCCTATCCGATATACCGGCCCGCTCGTTCCCCGTCTTTTCTTGTGCCGTCGTGGAAGATGCTAAGAGAGAGATGAGCGAGAGCAGAGAGGAGAGCAGCTGTCGTCGGTGTGCGAGGCGACAGGCGAAGGGACCCTGTAGCCGCGTGGTATGGTGGCCGGCTCGCCGAGCGAGCAGTTCCAGCATGATGCAGGGGGGGACGCCACCGAGGTTCTGGAAGCTTGTGCTCGGGAAGGACATGTCTGGTCTGGTGGCGGCAAGGGTGTCTCCAGCGCCGCTGCCATAGGTAAGTAATTAAACATGCCGGTCTGTCCTTGTGTGGAAGAGGTTAATTACCAATAGAACAGACAACAGAGGACGCTGATAATATCCACTGCTTCCTCTGCTTGCAGGCAACCACATCGTTTTCTTGAGCTGCCACAGGCTGGAGCATCTGTCGGTGGAGAAGGAGGCGAGAGCCGAGATGGACTGCCTGCTCTGGGTGACTGGGTTTATGACTACATTGTCGAGTTCTTCCAATACAAGGACATCCTGCATGCCCGGCGGCTCTCAACACGAGAGGTGAGAAATCGAAACATTAGTACCATGGCCTGAAAACTTGCAGTGTACATGTCACCGACAAAGCAACCACAACGTATTATGTGCATTTTGATTCTATCAGGTGACGGCGACTGTCGGAGTAAATAGCCACGGGTAGCCTAACCGACTGCCCCTGGCTATTCCAAAAATTATCAGGCCATTTGGCCTTCAAGTATTTCAAGCATTGGGCCGCCTTCCCCGGCTGGCTACCTCTGAAGCCGACTCTCAGAAGGCGACCCATCCTCAGCAACCTCCCCCCAAGATAACCACAGGGTGGCCGACTCCAGGAAACCGGCCATAGAGGATGCCGACTCCCCAGAGCCGGCCATGAAGAACGCCGACTCCAAGAGCCGGCCACGAAGAACGCCGCCTCCAAGACTGCACCCACCAAAACTACACCCACATAACGGTGACAAGACGGGGTGTGGCCACAGTGCGGACCACTACCCCCGAAGCCCGGGGCAGGCATGGCCACAGGACGCCGTACGGGACGGCCATCTCCCGTCCGGCTCGGCACTGTAGCCATGCTGGCCTCAGCGTCACCCACGACAGACGCCAGTACGGCCCACGGGCGGCGGGCCCCTTCAGCCAGAGAGAGGCGCGAAGGCGGCCCGGCCTCCCCCAGTCGGCCAAGGGCGTAGCCGGCCCCCAGAAGCCGGCTACCCCCTCCCTCGAAGCATGTGCCACATTAAGGAGACAAGACGAGGTAAGGCTACAGTGAGAGCCCTTGAGGCGGCACACTGTAGCCACGCTTACCTCGACGGAGCCCTCGTCATCAGGGGCGAGGCTATAGTAAGCAGCCGCCGATAAGACCCTAGGCGGTGGGGCCGGCCTGTCGACCAAGAGGCCGGCAGCCGGCGGGACCCACCAGTCGGCGGGCCCCAACGGCCGGCGGAGAAGCCGGCGAGCGTAGACACTGATGGCTGGGACCAGTGCCCAGCCGGATTACAATTGTATCCCCGGGGGGTAGGCCTATATAAACCCCCCGGGGCACCCATGCAAAGGGTTGGCTTCTTAGAGTTACACACACACCATAGAAAGAGGAAAGCAAGAGCTAGCCTTGTTCTTCTTCTCCCTTGAACCCAACAGCTCTAGGAGCATTTGTAGCTACTCTTTCTGATCTAGTGATCATGCGGAGACCCCGCAGAGCAGGACTAGGGGTGTTATCTCCTCGGAGAGCCCCGAACCTGGGTAAGATTCGCCGGCGTGCATGTCTTCGCCTCATCCCGTTTCCAGGCACTGGCGACGTCTTACTGGCACCCACTATGATAAGCCATCCGTTGGCATATGTCGCACCTACCACCCGACATTTGGCGCCCACCGTGGGGCCAGGTGCACCGTCGTCCGGAGACCTGTTCTGGACGGGAACCTTCTTCCTCCCCCGCGAGCGCAGCCAGCCTGCTGCGCCCGATGGCGTTTGCCTCGACGCGCTGCGAGGCGTCGACGACACCTGCGCGGCAAGCTGCCTCGCTGATCTTCTCGGCGAGACTCGCATCTCCGACGAGCCCGCGTCCGACGCGGGCACGGACTACCCCGAGAGCCGCCTCGTCAGCCTCCTCGACCAGCTGCACGTCTCTAGCGAGCCCGCTGCAGATGTGGAGTCCGTCGGCTCCACCGACCCGATGCTCGTCGACTCCGACATGGCATCGCTCGACGCCTACCCCTCCGACGTGGTGGTCTTCGACGACCCTCTCCCTCGAGCTGACAGTGGCAGCAGCGCTGTCACCGAAGTGTTGGTCATCAGCCACGTCGCCAAGTCGGGCGAGAATGCCCACGACGCCCTGCAAGCGGCAATGCATGACCTCTCCGTCCCCATCCCGGCCGACGCCGACGCCGAGACCCTGGAGGCACACCGCCTCGCCCTCATCGCGGAAGGCCAGAAGATAGCCTCCATGAGACACCTCACCGAGGCCCACCAATGCGAAGTCGACCGCGCCGCCTTCGGTACGCCGCCGCCTAGCGGGCCGAGCCGAGCCGGCTTCGTCCAGAAGCGCGGCGCGGCTATTGCTAGCATGCTGGGGGCAGATCGCCCCATCTACGCCACCCCGCTCGAGAACCTGCGAGCCGCTCAGGCGGCCGCTGAAGAGCTAAATGGGCTGGGGGCCGACGAGCTCCCCTACATGACCAGGCGGATCCAGCAGCTGATCGACGCGGCTGCAGAACGGCACGAAGCCGGCGCCCGCGCTGATAGTCATCCCCCGCGCCGAGAGCACGCCGCGACGTCCCGCTCGCCGACTGCGAGCGGTGCCCGCCAGAAGAAAGACAAGGAGCCGGCTGCCAGCCGCAGCCGGACTCGTATCACCATCGAGCGCGACGCGGAAGGCCGCCCTCGAGCGGTGGAGCGCCAAGGAAACCTGCCTCCTCCCCCGCCTCGAAGAGAGAGACGCCTCACCCCGCCACCCATCACGCACCCGGCTCTTGGCGACCGACTCGGCCGCCGAGAAGGAGTCGGCGAGAATGACGCCCGCCACCGGATCGACCGCCTTGCTCGATCCTTGGCGTTAGAAGAAGAAGACGATGTCGGCCCGCCATGCTTTGGCCCCCGCATCCGCGACGAGCCCTTCCCCAAAGGGTTCTCGCTCCCCAGAGACACGCCCAAGTACAACGGCTCAGTGAAGCCGGAAGATTGGCTCATCGACTACTCCACTGCTGTCAGCATAGCCAATGGCAATCGGCGCGTAGCCGTGAAATACGTCCCCCTTATGATGCAAGGCACGACGCGCACCTGACTCAACAGCCTCAAGCCCTACAGCATCAATAGCTGGCTGGACTTCATAGAAGTCTTCGTCCGCAACTTCACCAGCACGTACAAGCGGCCTCCCAAGCCCCGCCAGCTCTCCCTGTGCGTCCAAGGACCCAATGAGTCGACCCGCGACTACCTCACGCGGTGGGCCGAGCTCCGCAACTCCTGCGAGGGGGTGCACGAGGTTCAGGCCATCGAGTACTTCACCGCCGGGTGCCGAGAGGGCACCCTCCTCAAGCACCGACTCCTCTGCGACGAGCCGGCTACCCTCGACGAACTGCTGGTCATCGCGGACAAGTACGCCACGGCCGACTCCTCGATGAAGACCGAGCTTCGAGTAGACGCCTCTGGGAAGGTGATTGCTCCGGCTCCCAAGACGCCGGCTGGCGACTCCAATCGGCGCCCCTACCAGAACGACCACAAGCGCAAGGCACCCATGCCGACTTCCACCAGTCGGCAGGTGGCCACAGTTGAAGATGAGCAGCCCGAAGAGCGGCCCGCTCCCAAGAAGAAGGGTGGCAGGCCGGCTTGGCAGCCAGCTTTCTCTTACGAGCAGACTCTCGACGCCCCCTGCAAGTTCCACAGCGGCGCGAAGCCGTCCAACCACACGACCCGAAAATGCCACTGGCTCACGCGAATCTCCAAGGGCGAAGGGTTGTTGCCGCCTCCGCCTCCCGGCCCGCCGCCTCCAGCCCCCCAGCAGCCGGCGGCTCGGCCGGCAGTCGGAGCCATCCAAGACGAGTGCCCTGAAGAGCACGCTGCCTACGTCGTCTTCACCAGCCAAGCCGATGACAAGCGTAGTCGGCGCCGTCAGTATCAAGAGGTCAACGCAGTCGCCTCTAGCGCTCCCGAGTTCATGCACTGGTCAGAGAAGCCAATCAGCTGGAGCCAGGCCGACCACCCAGAGGTGATGCCATCCCCTGGCTCCTATGCACTGGTCTTGGATGTTACCCTCGCGACGGAGAGGCGAGCTGCTCGATTCTCCCGCGTCCTGATAGATGGCGGAAGCAGTATCAATATACTGTACCGCGATACCATGGAGAAGCTGAACATCAAGGCGAAGTAGCTTATGCCAAGCCGAACCGTGTTCCATGGTATCGTCCCCGGCTTGTCTTGCTCCCCAATCGGCAAGATTAAAATGGATGTTCTCTTCGGAGACAAAGATCATTTTCGCCGAGAAGCGATCTGGTTCGAAGTAGTGGATCTGGAGAGCCCCTACCATGCTTTGCTTGGCCGACCTGCTCTGGCCAAGTTCATGGCCGTGCCCCACTACGCCTACCTGAAGATGAAGATGCGAGCTCGAAGGGGATCATCACGGTAGCCGGCGATTACAAGAAGTCCATCGAGTGTGCCATGGCCAGTAGCCGGCTGGCCGAGTCCCTCGTAGTGGCAGAAGAGAAGAAGATGCTGGAGCGGGTTGTGGCCATGGCCGGCAAGCAGCTGGCCCTGTCCCCCAAACCCAAAGATTGTGATGCGCAGGGCTCCTTCGAGCCGGCCAAAGAGACGAAGAAGATACCTCTGGACCCGGAGAATCCGAAGAGGTTCGCTGTCATTGGGGCGGACTTGGACAGTAAATAGGAAGGCGAGCTCGTCGACTTCCTCCGTGAGAATCGAGACATTTTTGCATGGTCCCCAAAGGACATGCCGGGTGTCCCGAAGGATTTCGCCGAGCACAAATTACATGTTCGAGCCGACGCGAAGCCGGTCAAGCAACCCCTCCGCCGACTGTCAGAAGAGAAGCGAAGAATCGTGGGAGAAGAGATAGCCCGGCTCCTTGCCGCTGGCTTTATTATGGAAGTGTTTTTTCCAGAGTGGCTTGCCAACCCAGTTCTGGTATTGAAGAAGAATAACAAGTGGCGTATGTGTATAGACTACACCAGCCTGAACAAGGCCTGCCCCAAGGATCCGTTTGCTCTACCACGGATTGACCAAGTGATAGACTCCACAGCCGGATGCGAGCTGTTGAGTTTTTTGGATGCCTACTCAGGGTACCATCAGATCAAGTTGGACCCAGCAGACCGCCTGAAGACTGCCTTCATCACACCATTTGGAGCTTTCTGCTACCTGACTATGACATTCGGCTTGAGGAATGCCGGTGCCACTTTTCAGCGTTGCATGCAGAAATGCCTCCTGAAACAACTCGGCAAAAATGCCCACGTCTATGTAGACGACATTGTGGTGAAGACAGAAAAGCGCGGCACCCTGCTGGAAGATCTCAAAGAAACATTCGCCAACTTGCGCCGATTCCAAATCAAGCTCAACCCCGAGAAGTGCGTGTTCGGAGTACCAGCCGGCCAGCTGTTAGGCTTCCTGGTCTCCGAACGCGGCATCAAGTGCAACCCTGTGAAGATCAAGGCCATCGAGAGGATGGAGATTCCCACCAAACTGCGAGATGTGCAGAAGTTCACCGGGTGCTTGGCCTCCCTGAATCGCTTTATCAGCCGACTAGGAGAGAAGGCTCTCCCCCTGTACTGACTCATGAAGAAGTCCACTCACTTCGAGTGGAATGACCAAGCCGACCAAGCCTTCCATGAGTTGAAGAAAATGCTGACCACTCCGCCTGTCCTGGCAGCGCCGACTGAAAAGGAGCCCATGCTCCTCTACATCGCCGCGACTAGCCGAGTGGTCAGTACCGTTGTTGTGGTCCAGCTCCCGGAAGAAGGCCGAGCCCAGCTAGTCCAGAGGCCGGTGTACTATCTAAGGGAAGTGCTATCCAGCTCAAAGCAGAACTACCCGCACTACCAGAAGATGTGCTATGGGGTGTACTTCGCCGCCAAGAAACTGAAGCCCTACTTCCAAGAGCACCCCATCACGGTCGTGTGCACCACCCCGCTCACCGAGATCATAGGCAGCCGGGATGCATTCGGCCGGGTGGCTAAATGGGCCATTGCACTGGCGCCCTACACGATCTTCTACCAGCCCCGCACCACCATCAAGTCCCAAGCATTGGCCGACTTCCTCGTCGACTGGGCCGAGACCCAGTACCTACCGCCGGCTCCCGACTCTACCCATTGGCGGATGCACTTTGACGGGTCCAAGATGCGCACTGGCTTGGGAGCCGGCATCGTCCTCACCTCTCCCAAAGGCGACAAGCTCAAGGACACGCTGCAAATCCACTTCGCCGCCTCCAACAACGTGGCCGAGTACGAGGCGCTCGTACATGGGCTCCGGCTAGCCAAAGAGCTCGGCATACGCCGGATCCTGTGTTACGACGACTCAGACTTGGTGGTCCAGCAGTCGTCTGGCGACTGGGACGCCAAGGACGCGAACATGGCGAGCTATCGATTCCTCGTCCAGCAGATCAGCGGATACTTCGAAGGGTGAGAGTTCCTTCACGTGCCAAGGGCCGCAATGACCAAGCGGATGCCCTGGCACGGATCGGCTCCACCCGACAAGCCATACCGACTGGCGTCTCCCTCCAGCGCCTCCTCAAGCCGTCCATCAAGCCATCTCCAGAGTCAGACTCTATCTTCGTACCGCCTGTGCCAGACGCAGCCGGATCCGACTGGAGGAACCCCACAGGCGGCACGGAGACTCCGACAACTGGCCCGGGGACTGCCGTAGTCACACCCGGCCCGGGGACTTCAGAACCCGGCCCGGGGACTGCAGCAGTCGGCCCGGGGACTGCAACAACACAAGAAGCGGTGGCCGACTCCAATTCCACGACTCCCGACCCACCCACCCGAGTCATGGTGGCCGTCCTAACAGAAGAAGAAGTCACAGCTCCATCATGGGCCCAGCCCATCCTCAAGTTCCTAGTCAGCAGAGAGCTGCCGGCTGATGAGATCTCAGCAAGACTAGTGCAACAGCGAGCCGGAGCGTATGCAATAATCAACAGAGAGCTTGTCAAGCGCAGCGTCACTAGAGTCTTCCAGCGCTGTGTCGAGCCAAAAAAAGGAGTGGCAATCCTCAAGGATATCCACCAAGGCGAATGCGGCCACCACGCAGCCTCAAGATCACTTGTGGCCAAGGCTTTCCGCCACGGCTTCTTCTGGCCGACTGCCTTGGAAGATGCCAAAGAGATAGTCAAGAGCTGCAGAGGATGCCAAGTTTTCAGTTCCAAGCAACACATGCCGGCTTCTGCACTCAAGACCATTCCCCTTACCTGGCCTTTTGCCGTCTGGGGACTGGACATGGTGGGCTCTTTCAAGACAGCCCGCGGCGGCTTGACACATCTACTTGTCGCTGTGGACAAGTTCACCAAGTGGATCGAAGCGAAGCCGATTAAGAAGCTGAACGGGCCGACTGCCGTGACATTCATCACTGACATCACTACTCGGTACGGCGTGCCGGACAACATCATCACCGACAACGGCACGAACTTCGCCAAAGGAGCACTGGCACGTTTCTGCACGACGCAGGGCATCCGACTGGACTTAGCGTCCGTTGCTCACCCGCAGTCAAACGGCCAGGTCGAGCGAGCAAATGGACTCATCCTCTCCGGCATCAAGCCCCGACTGGTTGTGCCACTGGACCGATCGGCCGGCTGTTGGCTCGATGAGCTGCCGGCTGTCCTCTGGAGTCTGCGCACTACCCCCAACAAGTCAACCGGCTTCACTCCGTTCTTCCTTGTGTATGGCGCCGAGGCTGTCATCCCAACTGACATCGAGTTCGACTCGCCTCGGGTCACCATGTACACGGAGGCGGAGGCCAAGGAAGCAAGAGAAGACGACGTCGACCTACTAGAAGAAGGCCGGCTGTTAGCACTCAGCCGGTCTGCCATCTACCAGCAAGGGCTGCGCCGCTACCACAACCGCAAGGTCAAGCCAAGATCCTTCCAAGAGGGCGACCTTGTGCTTCGGCTGATCCAGCGAACAGCCGGCCAGCACAAGCTCTCGGCCCCTTGGGAAGGCCCCTTCGTCATCAGCAAGGCACTAGGCAACGACTCCTACTACTTGATCGACGCACAAAAACCAAGAGCACGCAAGAGAGACGACTCCGGCAAGGAGTCGGAGCGACCATGGAACGCGAACCTCCTGAGAAGATTTTACAGTTGAAAGCAGTATGTATCAAGCTACCCTTTTGTATTAAGTATGAAACAACAGGCTCCCCGAGGAGCACTCGGGGACTGCCTTTATTTATCTATGAATGACGATTGTCATATCCATGAATGTATTATTACATTTGATTTCTTGTCTGGCACCGGGTTCGACTAGTCGGCCCGGGGACTGGCCGCCTTGAGCTATATTAAAAGTTCTACCTGAAGTCAGACAAGTAGTGCGCCGGCTCCCGAGTCCTCTCTTGTTGAAAGTCGCAGCTCGAAGAACCGACTGTCCGACTAGCAAGAGTCAAGGCAGAAAGGACGCCCACACGAAAAACAGCTAAGGACTAATGAACTTATATAGCGAAAAGACGGCCTCCAACCACGCCTGCCGGCTGTCAGAGCAGCCGGCTGGCCGGCTTCCTAAACACTTAGCTCTAAATCCAACAAAGCTAGAGTACTCACCCCCCCAATTGGCCAAGCACTCCTCCAGCCACAGATTGCAGAGCAACTGTTTGACTGGGGAGGCGGCAACCAAGGGAGGGCGGCAAAGGAAACAACAAAAGGATGAAAAGCAAAGTACGAGGAAAGGCCAAATGCATGCATAAGTCGTATATACATATAAAGCCCCCAACAGGCCGGCAATAGACATAAGTTCGAATACACCCCCAGTGGGTGGAATTGTGCAGACTTAACAGAATATTGTTCCAAAAGTGACAAGACAGGAAAACAAAAGATAGCAGAATAGACTAAGGCGCGGTGCGGGAGCCAGGCTGGTCGGTGGAGATGGCGTCGCCAGCTGAAGGAGTGGCCGGCTGGCGGGTCTCGGCTTGGTCACCACCGGTGGCAGGCGACGCACCCGCGCGTGACGTGGTGCTGGAGGTGCGGTCAGCCTGAGGCTGGTCGGCCGCTCCACCATCCGGCTCGGCGTCTTCACCCTCCTCCTCCTCCTCGCCCTCGTCGCTGGAGTCAATCTACTCCGCCGAGTCTTCACCGTCTGCCGGGTTCAGCCCGAACCACTCCTCCGGCTGGGCGACGCCGTTGTCATCCACCTCAGGGGCGAAGACATTGGTGTCGGTGTAGTCGGCGATCGCCGAAGCCCGCCGGATGATAGCCGGCCGCGCCGGCTCCAGCTCCGTGTCGGCTTGCTGCCGCCAGGTAGCCAACTGGTCCAGACTCAGGCCGGGGTACCAGGCCTTGACGAACTCCAGCGCCCGCCTGGCGCCGGACCGAGCTGCCGAGGCCTTCTAGGCTTCAAAGCGACTGACCGCAACATCCAGCCAGTCGGCAGTCCGACTGGGGGTGCGGGGAACCACTTCGCCGGGCCAGAGGGCGGCCAATACTTGCGCCCCGGCACGCTGAAGCCGACGGAGCAGTCGGTGAGCCGGCTGGAGACGGGCCTGGATTGCCAAGAGCTGCTCCTCCAGCGAGCGGCCAGCGCTTGGTGCAATCTCGAAGCCAGCCTGCCTTCGCGCTTGGCGGCGGGCCTCGATGATCTGGTTGGCGGCAGTAGAGTAGCCAGGGAAGTACTCTGTGCAAGAAAGAAAGAGAAAGAAGAGAAAACACCAAGTCAGAAAACGAGCCAAAAGCGGCAGACGACAAGAAAGGACGAAGAAGTAGGCGGCTTACCGTCAACCAGATGTTCGATCTGACCATAGCCTGTGATCAGAGTCCGCCTTGCTTCAGCCCAGCCAGCCGCTTCTGTCTCGTACTCGGCCTGGAGGGCGGCTTCGCGGTCCTGCACCGCCTTCAGAGCCACCTTGTGGCCCTCCTCCTGGTCGGCCAACTTCTTGGCCAGGCGGTCGCGTTCCTGCACCAAGGCGGCAAGCTCGGCCTCCTTGGCACGAAGGGCAGTCTGAGACTCTCCCAGCTGTGCCCTCAGACCAGCGTTGGCCGCTGCAGAGACGGCAGAAAAAGAAGAAACAATAAGAGGAAGTCGTCAAGGAAGATCCGACCCGACTGTTCAGCAGTCGGACCGAATCTCGGGGACTACACCCAGTGGGTGCGCTGACGCGCCCCCACGTGAGATAAAGAACAAAGCACTTACCCCGGCTCTCAGTTAGGTCGGCGGTCTTCTGGGTCAGCTCCCGAGCCTGGGAGTTGAAGGCGGCCGCACGAAGATTGTGGTAGTCCTGCAAGATAGGCAGAAGATCGAAGTAAGAACAAGAATAGCAAAGCCAAATCCACTAAGAAGTTCCAAGCCGCCTGCTCAGCAGCCGACTCGGAACTCGGGGACTACACCCAGTGGGTGCGCTGACGCGCCCCCATGGAAGAAACCAAGATCAAGAAGAAGCAAGATAAGAAGCCTAACCCGGATGGCCGCCCGCGTCGCAAGGAATTCGTCGGTATATTGCCTCAGCGCTGTAGCCCGGGCTTGGAGCCGGGTCCGGACGTCCTGCGCGGCCACGTTCATCACGGCCGTCCCTCCGCCCGGCGTCCACCCTGAGGTGGCGCTGGCCACCTCCACATCCTGGGCCGACGAGCTGGAGCCCGCGGCCGGCTGCGGCTCCGACGCCGCCTTCTGTGGCTCTGACACAACCTTCCCCGCGCGCCGGCTCGGCGGCATCCGGACCGCCAGCTCAGCCCTCGCAGCCGGCTCGCCCGCCGCCGACTGCGCAGGCGGCAGATCAGGCCGGCCGCCTTGAGCCGCCCCAGTCGACGGAGTCGGCACCGGTGCCCTCTCTAGGATGACGACGTCGTCATCCCTCTCCAACCCCGGCTGGTCGCCGCCGGCCTCTTCTGGCGGGGGCTTCGGGGCCCCGGGCGCTGCAACGCGCAGTGGGGTGACCAACAAGGCCCCATCCGCCGTCGCCGCAGCTGCAGCCTCCGCTTGGGCCTTGGCTGCGGCGTCGGCGCGCGCCTTCGCCGCCTGGGCGGCGGCCGCCTTTCGCGCCTCCGCCTCCCGCGCCTCCCGCTCCTCCCGCACCTCCCGCGCGTTCCGCTCCATCGCCGCCTGAAGGTCGGCGCGGGGATCCACGCGGCGAGTGGTGCTCCCAGATCCCTCGGCGACTCAACGACGGAGGCGGCAGCCGCCCGCTCGAGCGACAACGGAGCTCTGGTTGTTTGGAGAAAAAGACAAGGATTCAGGAACCACCAGAGAAAAGAAAGAAAGAGTACACGAAGGAGTTTGAACTTACGCCGACACCGTCTGCGATTGCTTCACCGTCTTGCGGAAGCGAGCCTTCTTCGCGGCCGCCTCCTCCCGCCTAGTCGTCGCTGCCCCGCCTCGGGGTTTCTTCGTCCGACTGCCGAACAAACCCTGCGCGGCACGACGCTTTTGCCCGCCGCCCCGAGCAGGTGGTGCAGCGGAGGAACCCGCGCCGCGGCCAGACGCCGGCTGACGGTGCGGGACGACTTCGGACTCGTCATCGTCCGGCCAGTCGTCGAAGCTGACTCCATGCCCGGAGCCGCCTGCTTCGCCGCCGGCTCGGCCACCACCCGGCTCGGTGTTGTCGTCCATAGCAGCCGCCCCCAAGTCGGGGTCCTCCAGATCGTGCTCCGTCCGGTCGGGGACGAATCGGTGCTCCGCGTCCGACCCGCCGGCAGGCCGAGGAAGAGGGCTCTGTCGAAGACAAGCCGACTAGTCAGAGTCGGCCAAAGGAACTTGGCGATAAAACTGAGAGAAGAAGAAGAGACGAGGAGAACATACCGTGGGCGGCGGATTGGCTCGGCTATATGGCTCCTTGCCGAACTGCCACTCTGCGGAGAGTTTGCAGTTCGCGAGGTAGTTCACCATATAGGCCACCTCGTCGTGCGGCATGTCCTTGGTACACATCCGGCTTGGATCGAGCTGGCCGCTCATCTGACAGATCAAATGAGGGCGGCTCTGGAGCGGGAGTACCCGGCGCGTGACGAAGGCGGCCAGCAGGTCGGACCCCGACAAGCCCTCCGACTGGGTCATCGCTCGCACTCGGGCGACGGCTGCAGTTCCAGCCGGCGTCAGCGCCACGGCCCGGTAGGACCACTGGGGCCGCCTGCCCGCCGGTGGGCCGGCTACGTAAGCCGGCAGGTTGACGTAGTCGCCCTGCGGGGCGACGTTCCTGACGTAGAAGTACGACTTTTGCCATAACTTCACCGACTGGATCAGCGTGATGACGGGGAAGGGGTTGTCGGCAGCCACCCTCCGCATCGCGATGAAGGCGCCAGTCTGAGCCGGCACGCCCTGCATGCGCGTGCCCAGCTTGGACTGGAAGAACTCCCCCCAGAGCTCGAGGGTAGGGAGGACGCCGAGGTAGCCTTCGCACAGGGTGACGAAGGCAGACAGCAGCACCACCGCGTTCGGGGTGAGGTGGTGCGGCTGGAGCGGGTAGAACTCGAGCCAAGAGCGGAAGAAGGCGCTCACGGGCAGGCCAATGCCGCGCAAGAAATGTGAGCGGAAGACCACCCGCTCTCCCTCCCGCGGCTCCGGCGTAATCTCCTTCGCCGGCGCGAGACGGACCTCCACCTTGTCCGCGCCGGGCAGCCGCCGCGTCTTGCGGAGGAATTCGACGTGATCCTCATGGACGTTGGAGCCGTCCCAATCCCCGCCATACTGCTCCGTGGCGGGAGGCATGGCGAAAACGAGCGCGGCGGCGGAGGAACGAGTAGTGGAAGAGCGCGGCGGCGAGGCGCTGTTGCAAGAAACGGCAGGAGGAAGAAGATGGCGGAAAGAGGAGGAGCGTGCGAGAGCCTGCCGCTTTCCCCCTCCCCCTACTTATAGCTTCGCAAGGTGAAGCCGGGGAGGCCGGACGTGGGGTGAGACGTGGGATTAACTGCACCCACTCCCCCCACGCATCGTGATTATTGCGCCCTAAAGGCGTGCCGAACTGCCGCAGGGAGACATGCGGGCGGTTTCGGGCTGCAGAGAATCCACGCCTGGGCCCAGGCGTGGGCGTGGTGGGCCCCCGCTCTGCGGCGACGTCCCGTCACGCGCGTGGGCTGGCAGGCTTTTTAGCCTAGAGAGGCCACGTGGTTCGCAGGCGGCAAGTGGCCGGCCCGCGGCCCGGTGCACGCGCTGGCGAGCTCCAGCCCTCCGACTCCGAAATTTTTGGCCAAGACGACGCGCCTAACCAAAGCCGGCTCCCAGCTGCCGGCTTGTCAAGATAGGAAGCTGATCGAGCTTCTCGACTCCTACCCAACCTCGAAGCCCAATCAGCTTCGGGGACTACTGTCGGAGTAAATAGCCACGGGTAGCCTAACCGACTGCCCCTGGCTATTCCAAAAATTATCAGGCCGTTTGGGCCTTCAAGTATTTCAAGCATTGGGCCGCCTTCCCCGGCCGGCTACCTCTGAAGCCGACTCTCAGAAGGCGACCCATCCTCAACAACCTCCCCCCAAGATAACCACGGGGTGGCCGACTCCAGGAAACCGGCCATAGAGGATGCCGACTCCCCAGAGCCGGCCATGAAGAACGCCGACTCCCCAGAGCCGGCCACGAAGAACGCCGACTCCAAGACTGCACCCACCAAAACTACACCCACATAACAGTGACAAGACGGGGTGTGGCCACAGTGCGGACCACTACCCCCGAAGCCCGAGGCAGGCATGGCCACAGGACGCCGTACGGGACGGCCATCTCCCGTCCGGCTCGGCACTGTAGCCATGCTGGCCTCAACGTCACCCACGACAGACGCCAGTACGGCCCACGGGCGGCGGGCCCCTTCAGCCAGAGAGAGGCGCGAAGGCGGCCCGGCCTCCCCCAGTCGGCCAAGGGCGTAGCCGGCCCCCAGAAGCCGGCTACCCCTTCCCTCGAAGCATGTGCCACATTAAGGAGACAAGACGAGGTAAGGCTACAGTGAGAGCCCTCGAGGCGGCACACTGTAGCCACGCTTACCTCGACGGAGCCCTCGTCATCAGGGGCGAGGCTATAGTAAGCAGCCGCCGACAAGACCCTAGGCGGTGGGGCCGGCCTGTCGACCAACAGGCCGGCAGCCGGCGGGACCCACCAGTCGGCGGGCCCCAATGGCCGGCGGAGAAGCCGGCGAGCGTAGACACTGACGGCTGGGACCAGCGCCCAGCCGGATTACAATTGTATCCCCGGGGGTAGGCCTATATAAACCCCCCGGGGCACCCATGCAAAGGGTTGGCTTCTTAGAGTTACACACACATCATAGAAAGAGGGAAGCAAGAGCTAGCCTTGTTCTTCTTCTCCCTTGAACCCAACAGCTCTAGGAGCATTTGTAGCTACTCTTTTTGATCTAGTGATCATGCGGAGACCCCGCAGAGCAGGACTAGGGGTGTTATCTCCTCGGAGAGCCCCGAACCTGGGTAAGATTCGCCGGCATGCATGTCTTCGCCTCATCCCGTTTCCAGGCACCGGCGACGTCTTACTGGCACCCACTATGATAAGCCATCCGTTGGCATATGTCGCACCTACCACCCAACAGCGACCAGCCGACCAGGCCGAGATCCGACATCTACGTCAACCTCCCCGACCTCGATTGAGAAGCTCGACGACCCCTCCCGGCGACTGCTTCTCACAGCTCATACCAACAACCTGGAGAAAAGAAAGGAAAGGAGAGATGCGTGCTGGGAGCAGCTCCATCATGCGATTACGTACGTGCATGCATGGCTCACATCACGACCATGCACACATTATTCTAAACAGAAAAACAACAAACGTTGCATGCATGAGATTAGCTATAGGCGTGCCTTCTAAGAGATGGAGTCTATGAAAGGATCGGCCTTCACGTGGCTTAATTTGATGTTGTGCGTGCATGAGATGCTAGACGGCTTTTAGAACACTGCCTTCCGGTACTTCAAGACAAGAGGCATGAGAATAGTTCCGACGACTTGGCGCCCTGACGTCCGGCGAGCCACTGCGGCGAGAAGAGGTGGTGGATGCCCGGGCCGTGCGCGACAAAGTTAAGCTGACGGAGATGCTATTTTTCCCATTTTGTGGTGCTTCGAGAGATATATGCACACAGTGACACAATACACTACGTGAAGATTCTGGGATCCAAGAGAAGCCCCCTTGGCATTACCTATATAACATGTATTTTGTGACCATCAAGCAAGTTTAATTCTAACACAGGCTCCCATGGATTGTAGTTTATTTCACCTCATAGCCGGCCTCCGTCGGCGCGTCCTCTCGGCCTCCTTCTACACCTCTCCATCGTAGTTCCGCCTATCCTCCTTCCTCACATCTTGCAGGGTAAATGATTGAATTTCGAGGAAGTAATTCCTAAATTTGAGACCATTCTTTGTGGCATAGTTTTATTATTTTCTGTCATGCATTATTAGGTAGTGGAGAAGACTTTCTGGAATTCCATTAAAAACAAGGTGACATGCCAGATTATAGGCTGGCCTTGAAAATAGCCAGGTAAATATTGCAAGAGGTTGCTCCTAATGCGTGGACTTGTAGTGATTTTGAGATACATATTCAACATATTATATTGTTTTTATTGGCAGAAAGGAATTTGAGATAGGCTCTCCTGACATATAGCATGAGGCATTCAACCATATACCAACTATATATCTTTATATTTGAAAAAAATACATGCATTGCCTGATACTTAACAAAAGTAAAGTTAATCCCACTGAATATTTGGTTGTGTTCATTCTTGATAGCATAGCGTGAATATAGCATCCACCCATACATAAGGTTCACGCGTTGCAATGTGAGGGCAGTTACCTATATATCTCTACTACTTAAAAAGAGAGTAGTGTTCATTTCTTGCCAGAAGAATGCTTTGGCAGCCGGTTCTCCCCCGTCCCAGCACGTCCCTTCACCAATTTTTTTGTCCTTGTGTTTTTTTTGTCCCACCACGCCTTTTGTCTGTAGCTTCCCTGCATGATAATCAATAACCTTAACTTACCTTCTAAAACAATCCCCCCTTATTTACTTATCAAAATTTTACTGCAAACTTCTTATCAAACTAATTAAAAGGGAAATACGAGAAGGAATTGATAAAAAATTATTTACACACTCGCATTTATATGGATAGGTAAATCACGAGCTAATTAACGTACTATAATATTTATATCCCGTTGCAACGCACGTGCATTGTCCTAGTACCTAATTAAAGACGCTAATAATTCCCGAACATTCGGGATTTATCATTTGCATCCCAAAACTAATGAGATCGCCTTACGAAACAAAATTATATTCCTAATAAAAGCCACGGCGCTTCCAGGAGCTCTTGCGGCGCGCCACGAGTGCCCTGGTGCGCGGCCATTTCCCAGCGCCCCGGCACAACGCCTCTTCCTCAGCCTCGCAACTCGTGAGGTGCTGATTGGCGGCTTGCCGGCGGGCGAGCGCATTCTCACCGGTGTGGTGATCCGGCGCCAACAGGCACTCCTCCTTGCTGGAAGCGTGCACCCGGTCCACGTACCGCCAAGTGTAGATGAGGCGCTTGGGCCTGACTACACTCAGGGCTTTGGCACGGGCGTCCTCCGCCACCCTCACGGCCCTCGCACGAGCCTTCTGCCAAAGAGCCAATTTCCTGACTCTCTCAGGCGCGACATAGGCCTGCTAGGCAGCTTGCCCCGCAGCGCGCTTCTCTTCCTCGGCCTTCTTCTCCGCCTCTATTTTGGCGCGCTCTGCCGGAGGCAAAGCCTCCCACAAGGCGACATCCATTTTTTCCAAAGCTGCTCAAGGCTGGGGGGGCTCGGCGGGTGGCGCGGCGTTCTCCTTGTAGTAGGGAGCCGACGCACGTGCTGGCGAGATTGGGAACGCCGACGCGTCCACCTCGACGCGTCGCGGCGAGGAGTGGAACGCCGACGCGTCCTCCTCGACTAGTGGCGGCGAGGAACGGAACGGCGACGCGTCCTCCTCGACTAGTGGCGGCGAGGAACGGAACGGCGACGCGTGACCGTCCGCGCGGTGCAGTGAGGGGCGCTTAGGGCTTGGGAGGGGGGATGCCATGGTGGTCGACGTGAGAGGGAGGGGGAGGAGATAGCGATGAACGTGAGCGTTCTTCCGAATGCCGAGGGAGGCGTAGTATTAATAGCGAGCAATGGCACACCTACGTAATATATGGACTGAGCTTCACTGACTTAACTGCATGTCCGGTTGCGTCACTAACATGTGGGCCAGATGCTTGTTGGGTCCACATGTCAGTGACCCAATGCACCTACAGTTAAGTAACTGAAGCAGCTACGTGGGCATATTTGTTGGAGTAAATTACGGGTGAGGAAAGGGGTGGAAATATTTCTGGTCACAACGGATTGGACGAGTGCGGGGGATGAGAGTCATGCATGCAGAGTTTTTCCACACGGGGTGGTGTGGTGGGACTGCTGGAGGGAGAAGGATAGTCAATCAGGCGTTCAGATTTCAAGGTGCACTAAATTATTGCATGCGATGATTAAGGCTGGCCATAGTGGTGGTAATGTGGTACTCCCTCCTTTCCGGTTTATAGGGCTTAATTTGAAAATCTCTTCAACCAAGGTAGATGATGAATTGTGGAATTAATTCTGTAGTTTGCAAAAGTACTTAATTAGTACTCTCGTTTTTCTCAAAAATTTATGTAAACCGATGCATTAATTACACCACATGCATGCATGACCACTCCTATAAAAATCTCAGTTGGTGGTGATGGTATGTCTGCCTCTGGACAACGTGAGTCGTTTGATCTACTTGGAACCAACGACTGAGATGTGTGTGCATAGAGACATGGCCTTGCCACCGGAGGTACTGTATAGCAGATATTTACCCACCTCTGCCACTGTATAAAATACGGAACTACTCATTCCAGCCTCATTTCCTTTCTGGTTCATCTCCTTGCATTCTTGCCGGCGGCGGCGAAGGTTCCTGAAGATGGAGTCCAGACTCTAGAAACCACTACAAAAACTATTCCACCGCCTCTATCTTGGTAAGAGTAGGTGAAATTTTTGAATCAAGCCCTTTAAACTAGAAGGGAGGTAGCGGTACTCTAATAGCTAACCTTGTTGTGATGACTAGATAGGACATGGCACGCACCTGGACGGAGGAACTAGTCTGCATTGTGCATTTAAGTTTTGTCTGAAGTCAATGTACCTCTACTTTGACCAAACTTATAGAAAAAGGTACATCAACATTCACAATGTCAAATCAATATTTTTATACTCATTATAAAACGTAGTTTTTATACTCATTATAATCAGTATTGTAGATATTTATATTTTTAGTATAAATTTGGTCAAAAACTTTGCAAACGGTTGACGGAAGTAAAAAGGACTAGAGGGAGTATCATGCATGCAGAGTAGGCAAAAAAATTGCTCATTTATAGCCGGTTGAAGTCTCAAAGGGCGCGACCGCGCGAGGGAGGAGAAGGTCGTGGGAGGCACGACGGTTGAGGGAATTAAGTGACGTTACATCCACGCGCCGGCATGGCGTGCGAATGGGCAGAAGCTATACCGTCAGGCCTACGATATGGGTCTAGTAGACATGTCATCTAGTGGGTCCCGCATACTATTCAAGAACTCTTTGGGGGCTTGCAGCCGTTTATCCACCAGGCAAGCCAACAACCCCACGCCGTTCGCACGCCCTACTCGTCCCTATCTTCTACCTTACAATAGTTCGCTCCCAGTCGTCCCGTCCTTTCACATTACACCAGTTCAACTTCTCCTAACCCTCCACAAAAATCCATGGCCTCCCAAATCTCCATGGTCGCTGTTGAGTACCAGGTTAGAGGCATCACCAGTGATGAGTTCATCGTCATCCACACCTGTGGATCCGCGACGGTGAAAGCATGCCTTGCTCGCTTCCTGCGCATGTTCAACAGTTCGGAGGATGAGTGGGTCGCTGGGCTAGATGTTGAGTACACCACAGTCCTGGAAAGCGAGAAGATTCTAAAGGAGGCAGAGAAGAAGAAGCCCGCCGTCATCCAAGTTTGCATACATAACATGTGCTTGGTCTACCACATATGCCATGCCGACGTTGAGTGCCAGGATTTTAAGAACTTCCTCAAGGACGAAAGAGTGAAATTTGTTACTGTAGACTTTAGGAACGACAAGGATGTCCTGGGTCGGATAGGCCTCGTTGTAGGCCAGCCCTTCGATCTCCAGAAGGCAATAAGCCTGGTGTCCTCCTCTCAGCCTTCAATGCTGACCCTGGCAGCAACCATGATTGATCCTTCATACGCTAAACTGAAGAAACCTCACCACGAGTTTCATCATGCATGGGAGTCGAGGACAACAGATGAAGATCACATCATGTACGCAACAATGGATGCCTACCTTTGTTTAAATATCTACAAGGGTTGGATGAAGAAGCAGAGCCCAGTGTCCGGTTCAAGCAAAGAAGCGGCGGCGAAGAGGAAGAGGAAGAGGGACGAGGACGAAGTCGAGGACGTGGACTCAGACTCCGAGTAAGGTGGCAGTGCGTCGCTCATGCTGGTTCTACTACAGTGTCAAGCGGACTAGTTGCTTAGTTTTATTTCAGGGGTGTGTTGTGCTGAGCCCCCAGCAGAACTACGTTTATGTTCATTCTCGTTATTTGAACTTTATGTTCTTTCTCGTTATTTAACTCTTTAGTACGTACAGTAGTACTAGTACTATGTATTACTACTGTTCTTCTTGCAGTTGGTACTACTGCTTGTATCTTCGTGTTCCTACTATACTTGATACGTTCGTACTGGTAGTATAATTTGGGTCAGTCGATTTGTGAAAGAAGTTCGACGAAGCGAAGGAAGAAGACGGCAGAGAAGCTACCCCAGTATCTATATTAGGGTAGCAGGGTGCCCATGATCTATCTTATGAGTGTTGGGTGTGGAATGCAGTTCGCCGGAAAAAATGGATCGTGCCCGGGGTTAAACGGATGGCGGGGGTGGGGGAGCATGGCGGTGGCAGGCAGATCAGGGGAGGGTGGGGCGGCGGCGGCAGGCGGTTAGGCGTGTGGCGGGCCGAGAAGATGAACAGTGCATCAATTTTGGAGGTTGAAGAAGCCCTTCTAGCCATCCATGTTGCATCCAACGGCTCACAAGAGTCGACTGACCCAAATTGCTCCTTCAGATTGCAGGATCCACGTGGCATTCAAGGTCTCTAAGGTAGATTCCACGTCCGCACCCGGTTTGCGGGCTCGGCGCAGGCGCGACCGGCTATCGCCGCAACAGCCACCATGCATGCCTCCTCCGCGCGGGCGGAGACGACAATGACACGCTAGTTCCTCCTCGCCGGCGTGCTGGAGCACGCGCTCGTCCTCCTCTTCGTATGCTGCGTACATAGACGCGGCTCCACCAGCTGCTCACGTGCTTGGCAGCGCGGCAGCATCGCGAGGAGGGACTGCAGACGATGTGAGCGGGCGAGCCTTCGGCTTCATGGTACAGGGATGGCGGTGACACGACGGTGATGGGCGAGAAATGGTTGGCCGGAACGGGCGGGCACTGGCATGCGCAACGGCGGCGGCATATTGATGAGTGCGCGTATGGGAGCTTAGTTTAGTTTTATATAGGGTTGGTCAAACTTAAAAGAAAACCGTACTAGTACACGTAAACATTAGACTGAGGCAACGCTTATATTAGTTACCACAACCATGATACGGAATCCTGTGCAAGCACGTGAACCGCGGCCGGGCGGTCGATCGAACGGTGCGTCACCATGTCGCACTTGAATGACATCCACCGAACCTTTTTGTGTGTGTGAAAACAATCCCCGAATATTACTCAACTTTTTTTTCCTAGAAAAGTTCTTGACGCTACAATATTTCCATATATTTGAATTTAGCTCCAGTTTGTGTCTATTTGGATTTGGACGTTTTAGGTGCGCCCTAGTTTGTTTTAATACTGATTTTGTGTGTGTGACTGAGAGAGAACGTGTGTATGTGTCCATATGTGTGTTGTGGCGGAAGGGCAATGTGGAGACGGTGTGTGTGTGATAGAGACATAGAGAGCTGTGAATGTGCAAATGATCATGCATGAGTGAGACATAGACAGATGCCGATACGTTGTGTATACATGAGAGAACGGTCTTCTATTTGTACTTGTGTGTGTGTGTGTGAGAGAGAGAGAGAGGAGCATCCGTAACACAACAACCATCTCTCTCGCTTCGTCCATCCCTCGCACGATCGCATGTAACACATGCATCAACGCACACATTTTGACACCCTCACCCGACCCCTGCCCACCTCAAGGCCCGCACCTCGCTCTCTATCTCGCACGCACAATCTCTTTGTGAAAACCCTATTTAGCATGTAGCTTTCCGTCACATACACAGACATTTCTCTGCATAGGTTTGATTTCTCTCAATACCTGACACACACACACACACACACCGCACACACACTCCCCCTCCCCCGAGCACACAATTCATCCCCATGCAAGGATATATGGCGACCACTCTCGCTTGTGCTTCTCTGCACCCCAGCATGCACAACACCTCAACCTTCAAAGAGGGGATCGAGGAGATCGAAGACGGCGACCACACTGCACTAGAGAATGCGGGGCCATTTGGAAGCAGGATGATGTGACGACGGCTGACTGACTCCCCCCCTCCCCTCTCTCCCGCACAAAATTACCAATCCCTCTCTCTCTCGCACAAAATTATCAATCTCTCAACCCACGAGATCCTTCCCCTCTCGTCCATGTTTTTCCAGCTCTCTCATCAAACCTGTTGTCTCTTCTCCTTCCACGTCTACAGAATCCGGATGCACACACATCTCACGTATATTACATGTCTCCATCTATCTCACAGACCTAACTTCTTCCTCTCTCTTTCTCTCTCTCTTTCTCTCTCTCTCTCACTCGTCAGGTTTGTCTCCTACTCTCTTGTCCACATACACACAATCTTTACCGCCCTATCTGCTCCATCTTTGCAAGTTCTCTCTACACGTTTCATTCACACATTGGGATGTGTTCAAAATGTTGCTTTTATAATGGGTGATGTAGAGTTATGGTTGGTTTTGTTGCATCCTACAAAGTAATAACTATGAAATGCATTTAGATTATCATTTGATTGGGATTATGTGAGTTTGAGCATATTGTGAAGTACTATAGACCTCGTATACATCTTGGAATTCAATAATGATTGTAACTATTGAATTGTATAGACCATTACATTCGAGGTCAGTAGCATAATATATTTATTTCACAATTACAACAAATGATTAATTCGCTACAAACTAAGAAAACAAATGTGTACTCCCTCCGTTTTTACTTAAGTCCGCGTATTAGCATTGGTCAAAGTCAAGTTTTATAAACTCTCAGAAAGTTTATAACAAAAAATTAATATATACAATAACAAATAAATACCATTAGATTCATTATTGAGTGTACTTTCACGTCATACATATTTGTTATGGTAAATGTTTATATTTTTCTATAAACTTGGTCGAACTTTAGGAAGTTTGACTTCAGTCAAACCTAATATGCAGTTAATAAAATCGGAGGGAGTACTTGTAGTGACTAGTACTACTCGCTAGTTGCTTAGCCCAATCACCCAACACGCCACACAGGGAGTTCAGTGTCACAAAATTTTGAGGTCGGCGGGAAAATCTCCCGCGACCCTGATTCGAGCAGTGCGAAGTTACCATCATAACCTTCGAAACAGGTCTACGGATTATACGTGGTAGAGGCCTGTTTTCGTAACTTCAGTTTCACCCTACCCAGCCAACCCCACCCCGGCACCCAGAGCCGTACACCTGAATACTCCCCATTTTCTATCCCCACACCAAAATAGACTTCTCCACGGCACCGCAACCTTCGTGCTCCTCCCCTTCTCCATCGGTGCACTCGTCCACCGCAGTGCATCTGCCTCATCGACGACCTCGTACGCCACACTGGAGCCGGTCCACCGTCGTTGTCGTACACGGAACCTTTTCCCCGGCACCGTCTTCCACGGTCTCGGATCTGCTTCCCTGAAATGACGCCAAGCGCAGAAGCACCACCGTCGTGGACAATGAACTGACTCCCGTTGCCGACCATGATGCACAGAGGCCGCCGCGACCATCGTTCTCCTCCGCGATTGGTAATGTGTGTATTGAATCACTTAGTAGTACACGTGCAGTTCCAATTTTGTTCATACCTACCCTTCAAATTTCCTGGTTGCTATTGTTCCCGTAAAAGTAATTGGTTATAGCCTCCATTGTCCAACAGAATATCAACTTGTAATTGTGCGTCGCTCCTGTATCGCACTGTGCTTGGGTAGGTTCTTCATCTGCAACTAGTAGTGTGGCAAATGATGGAAAGTTTTTTAGAACTAGCAAGATGCCCATGCGTTGCACGGAACATCAAGAGGCATTTGTATGAGTACTTTATCTTGTAGGAGAAAAGGATGAATGAGGGAAGGCCTTATTTGAAAATCTGGAGAGGGGTGTGGGTATCTTTCTGCAAAATTGCCATAGTTTCCTTCCTATCCATCGGATATAAATCGGACGGCCTATATTGCAGGATGGCAGGCACACCATCATCACCAACTCTATTTTTTAAAAGCAAAAAAGTAGAAAAAAGAGAGTTGAGAGTAGAGAAGTAGAGATAAATATTAAATATAAAATAAATATAACAGTAGAGAAGAGAGTAGAGATAAATAGTAAATATAAAATAAATATAATAGTAGAGAAGAGAGTAGAGATAGTAGGGACGTCGGGAAAGGATCGCGCGCGCGGGGAAAGCGGCCGGGCGCGCGCTAGTTTTGGCGCGCGGCGTGCGGTGCGCTTTATAAAATCCAACGCCCTCCCACCGCTCTGTGGCTCGCCACCACTCTCTCCCCGCTCTGCGCCTCGCCACCGCTCTCTCCCCGCTCTTTCTCGCCTCGCCGCCACCGCGCCACCATGCCGCCGCATCGCCGGGAAACTTGGGGATACCGCGGCGTCCGGGCGCGCCCCTCGGGCGGCTTCTCCGCCGAGAACCGGTTCCGCGCGATGCCTCAGCCTCGGCAATTTTGACACCGCTAGCGAGGCCGCCCGTGCATACGACGCGGCGGCGTGGCACCTCCGGTGGCCTCATAGAACAATGAACTTCCCCAACGTGCCGACGCGGGAGCGGGCGCAGGAGCTCGCGCCTCTGCCGCAGCTTATCACCGACGAGGATCGTCACGACAACCGGAGGCGGGAGCACCGTCTCGGCATCGCCGAGATGGACGAGGAAGCCATGGCGCTGTGGCACCAACACTTCCCGCAGGACATCATCAACGAGCGCGAGTTCTACGCGCAAAGGAGGGCGGAGAGGGAGAAGAGGAAAGCGGAGCGAGCCGCCTATCACAAGGACAAGTGTACGCGAAAAGCGGACGCTCAATTCAACATGAGGCTAGGAGCAGCGTCGCCCTGGGAATCCGACGACGATTGGTATCTTCACGCCTACATTGAGACGTCGGAGGAGGACATCACTGACGGTGTCCTGGACTAGGGGGTAGTCACCACGTCGTCTCCCGACCATGTGGGTCGGGCCAAGGACCCCCGTGGTGGTTCTATCATGGGCCACTTTGGACAGCCCATGCCGCATACGAGGAAGATTCCACAAGACTTGGCACCCAAGATGAGGACTCTCCTAAACCCTAGGCCTCCGGTGTGTTATATAAACCGAGGCCAGGCTAGTCAATAGACAACCTGAGATTCATTACTACAATCTCGTAGTAGATACATGTACTCTGTACTACACCCCATATGAAAACAATCAAAAGCAGCATGTAGGGTATTATCTCTTCGAGAGAGCCCGAAGCTGGGTAAAATCCCGTGTCCATGTTACCATCGCTCCCAGACGCCTAGCTTAGGACCCCTACTACGAGATATGCCGGATTTCACACCGACATTGGTGCTTTCATTGAGAGCCTACTGGGTGATCACCACAGATCGATGGGATGATCAGGTTATATTTTTTCAGTTAGATCTGTTTCATGCAAATCCTTCTTTTTACAGATTACTGCTACTGCTATTTGCTAGTTTATTCACAGAACGGAGTCTTGCTGTAGTACAAGATTCGACGGAATATTTTAATGGCGTGCCGGACATGGATGATGCCAAAACACCGGATTAGGTGTGGGGGTTGTTGCCACCGCGGCTGTTCCATGATCCTGCAGCCGTACACAATACGGCAGCAAATCTGGTCTCCAATGACCGTGCCACCCAGGAAGTCTTTCTTCTCCTTCTTTAAATCAAGTGTTAAGGCGTGAGCCATTATTTTGTATTAAATATGCTCAGAGCATGCAGTCCCATACCATACTATAGTACTAATATTGAACACGTTTTCAAGGATCGGTTGGTGGACAGTGCGGCTAGCTTTGTATTGCCTTACACCGTGGAAACCTTTTTTTCACGGCACAATCATCATCGGTTATATATGTACCTTTTTTTAATGAATTGTTACTACTGTCTAGCATAATTCTGTTTGCAGATAGGTCGGAGGAAAGGCCATGCAATGTTCCGTACATGGCCGCGGATGATCTGCAAAATTCAGAAATCAACCTTGGACCTTGGTTAAATCCATCAGGGCACGCCAGCAAAGCGGCAACAAACTCGAAGCACATCCAGCGATCCATCCTGAGACCGTCTACATGGCCGCAACCTTGACGGCCCTATCCGGAAATAAAGTCACAGCAGGGGATAATCCATGCGCTAGCCCCGTAACCGAGCTAGCAAAGTAAAAGCATAACCATGAATATACTAGCAAGGGAAGTGCTACTTGTGCTAAATTGGGCACGTTTGCCATACCTAATTGATAGATATCCTGCCTTTTTGTTAGGCTGTACTAATCCATCTTGGATCACTAATTCAATATTCCCTTTTTGGTCATTGTTGCCACCACGCGATGATCATTAGCTCTGGCTTGATCGGCTTCTCAGGGGCGCACGTGCAACAACGCATGCATGGAGTGGCGGCAACACGTCCCGAGCGACCACATGGAAATGACGACCTCCGAACACACATCAGGGAGATTTGTTTCTTTCCTTTTTTATTATTATTCAATACCTCGCACTATTGCACGAGGACCAAACATTTTGCTATCTTGTCGGTCACTGGCATCATACAGGGGAGATCCAATCGCTGTCTCTTTTCCTTGTTATTTAATTAAGATAGTACATGCTTTTTGGTAATCATCTCTCTCTCTCTCGTGCACTTCTCATGTGCTACTAATTGCTAGCTCGGCCTGTGTCCGCCTAACAGAAGCAAATCCATGAACATCCACATGTGTCTTTTCGGATTGCTACAACAAATAAATCAGGTCCATCAAATGATGGCCGCATTAACAATGGCTGCGTGATGATTCGGTAATCGACTTCGACTGCGTCACGCGGTCACTTCGGCAAGCCGACATCGTCGTCCCAATCGGCATAAATCGGCTCACGTGATCACCTTGTTGGTCGAATTGCCATACCGACATGTCCGGTTGCCTCGGGGACTTCGGCATCGCTGAGAGAGCTCTACCTCATCGAGTGTTCGGCACACGGGCCATATTTCTTTTATCACCCACTTTGCATAAATTATTTATTATGCTATGATTTTTTTTATTACTATTATCTTCGGCTTGCACTATTTTCCGTGCACAGATAAATGATCCGGGTTGGGCAGTGCTATCACCTCGGTGTACCGACGTACCATGTCACCTCGGCTGGACCAGGGCTTCATCATCACTTCATTAACCCACGCCGGGGACTTCGGCGTCATACTGCCGGCCTGCTCCATCACCTCGGTCGGACTGGGGGTTCCACCTTGCCACATTGGCCGAGCTATGTCGCCACTTCGAAGTGCCGAGCTCTTCGCTCCGCCACCTCGGGACCGACTAGGGGGCTGGGACCTCGTCACGAAGTAAGCTCGGGCCGCACATCGACACCGAGCACATTAACCAGCTAAGTCGCTTCCATGCTCAAATTTTTTAAATTTTGTTCGGTTTGACCAAGCATTATACTTTTTGGCAAAAAGTTGTTTGTGAAAAAGTTCCTTGTCAAAAATTTGTTTGTGAGACACAAATTCAAATACCCCGTTTACTTGGGGGCTTCCTTTATGAAGCCTTTCCTCTTGCATATGATTATACTTGTACGGCTTCGTTCCTTGTTCGTGTATTACGCCACAATATGCACCATGTTGACTTAAGTGTTCCTCAAGCTGGGTTGCCTTGCTCCTGTGTTTACCCCTACGTTCCCGATTGTTCGGCTAGGGAGTAAAGGGAGCACCTCTGCGATTGTCACGATCGGGTCATCCGAGCTCGGACCTCAGACTGGGTGAAGCCGAAAGCTAGCACTCTTATTGTTTTCAATCATGGTCGGCACACAACGGAACTCATGAGTACAAAAAATCTATTGCACAAGTCTCATCGTAACAATGAGCAACCGAAGAAAGGTATCGGTGGGGGTACTATTTTCTTCGAAGATGCTTCTTACACTTCGTTGGTAATATAGCATAAGTTCCCTGAGCCTGCTTTGTCTGTTGCAGCCTTATGGCCTGATTGCCTGGTTATCGGAAACACCGTTGATATTCTCGACAGGTGGAGTACATAACACTTTTTAGCCCTTGACCGAAGAGGGAGAAGCCGACGGTCGGTTAAGACGCGTTTAAAGTTCGGGTGAACACAGATATGATATAAGTACTTCGGTACATACAATCATTATACATAAAATTCTTTTAACCAAGTCACTTGGGGGCTCTTAAATTAGTATGAGCTGTTTTATAATAAGTGTTCTTCTTAGTCGTTGCAAAGTCTTTTTCTATCACTCCTTTTTTCGACGCGAGTGTGTGGTCAATAGCCGGGGAGCCTAATTTCTCTCTCAAAGCTGCTAGAGTTTAGTTTGCTAAACTGGCCTAACGAGAAGTCCTACGCCTTCGGGATAGGAGGTTGAAGCCGTAGGCTGACCCGCTTTAAGTCTTGAGATAGGATGTGTCATGTTAAAGCACGACAGAAGCACCATTTTTCTCTAAGACCAATTTCGGATTGGCACCGAACACTTTATCTAGTTCGGACGTCAAGTTTTTACTGAAGATTTTTGGTTTTCCAAACCTGTGGCACTTTTAAACTATTTGTGTGTTTCCAGCATAAGTCTCGCAGTGCAACGCCGGACACCTTTTAGAGATTCGGCAAAAACATCCTTGGATATTGCTATATATGCATCGGTTGAGAATTGTGTCCTCGGTCAATAGTTGGGTTGCCCGGCTCCTGTGCTTGCCTCCTACATTCCGCTTTGTTCGGCTAGGTGTGCAAAGGGAGAACCACTGCGATTGTGCTTCCAGCTCGCATGGTTAAGCTCCTTAGTGGAGAAAGCCAAAAACTGACTATCACAATAAGCGTAAACTGGTCAGCGATCCGATGACTGTGTTAAATTATAAGATTAATCGAGGTCACCCCGTGTTAAGCGATGGACCGTTCATAATATTGGCCGAAGTGTTAATGACTTGACCTCGGCTGTCGCCGAACATTAACCAGGGGCTAATATTTGGCCTCCCAACTTTAAGCTGCTATGACTAAGTAAAAGTTATAAAGCCCGCATATCTGATTGCCTCGTATCCACTAACACAACCGCCTTCAGGCACCGAGACGTCGGCTAAGGGTTGTCTGTTATTGCAGAGACACCCTGCATAGCATCTACAAGGGGTGGAAGCCGACGATGGGACACTTTCAACTGATAAACGGTCGCAACAGAGTCAAAATAAATATATCGTCGGCATTTGTATTTAATATACAATGGCTGCCTTCCGTAATCATCATTATAAAGCCATACATATGCATCAATTTGACTTCAGATTTTGGCCAAGCTGGGTTGCCTGGCTCCTGTGCTTACCCCTACGTTCCCGATTGTTTGGCTAGGCGGTAAAGGGAGCACCTCTGTGATTGTTACTACCGGGTCATCCGAGTTAGTACCTCAGACTGGGTGAAGCCGAAAGCTAGTGATCTTAAAGGATATAATTGGTCGGCAACAATGGAAGTGAAAATTTGGGTTCGCTAAAGACCACATAGTTCAGGAACTTTCCCCAAACGGAATCCTCAGTATTTTGCTTCCACATTGATCGGAGCGGAGGTTTCATGATCATGCTTAGCATGACAACCCAAAGAAAGGAACCAATAGCGGGATTATTTTCTTTGGAAGATGTTTCATATCTATCTACGTACCTTTGTTTATAAAACCGTATGGCCAGATTGCCTTGTTTTCCATAAATCTTTGCCCTTATAATGGCTTTATAAAGTAGGAAAACACTCCTCGGCTACTGGCCGAAGAGGTTGAAGCCGATGGTCGGTCAACAAAGTTTTGTACAATGTGGATCCGAGCATTAATGATGTAAAGTACTTGGATACGTAGAATCATTACACATAATTTGTGATTTTACTCTGCGTATCGATCCTTAATTCGGCCACCCATGCCCGCTTTAAGGCTCAGGGGCTACTGGGCTTCGGGCTTATCATTTACTAATATTAAAGGGACACATCGATCCCCTGATCTGGTGTTTCCACCTGACTAGTGGCTCGGGGGCTACTGCATTGCCTATTCAATGCTGAAAATTGAAAGTGCTTAGTGTTCGGCTTGACTGAACTATGGGCAAATGCGTCTTCGGACAACAATAGGTACCATCTGGACCTATCTGGCTTCAAGCTAATATATTACGGTGACTTCTCGAGACCCTCTCTCAAGGGCCCGTCCGCCATCTCCTCTAATGTGCATCTCGGATTTCAGGCCGACACACACCTTGAGGTCTACTGGCTATATTTCGCGTCAGTAAATAAATTGCATCAATTGGAAATAAAATTCGCAAACAATCAGCCCAAGCCCGAGGTGGTGCATCACCTCGGAAGCAGTCCGGCATAAAGCTCGGATGCAAGTGGCTAGCTCTGTAGAGTGCATTTCCGACATAAAGCTCGGCTAAACTCCTTCAAACTTTTTCAAGCCAAGGTAATCTATGACATCTCGAATATAGTCCGGCGTTGAAGCTCGGATACATTCCGGCGTTGGAGATCGGAAGCGGTCCGGCATTGGTGCTCGGCTGCAAAAGAGACCTCGAATGCAGTTCGGCGTTGAAGCTCGGACGCGAGAGGACACCGCCGCACGAGAAACACTTCAAACCCGAGGTGGGCATAAAAATAACAAGGCATTGATAAAGGCCGATAACTTAAAGGGGCCCCTCGGATACCCGACGTATAAACTCTTCGGATCCGCTTCGGAAATCCTCAAGATCGAAGATGGGAAGATTTGTTGAACCAGATTTCAAGACCGACAACCGAAGATGAAGAACAGTTCGGAAGAATAGAGGAGCATCCCTAACTTGAAGACCGGTTCAGGGGGCTACTGATGGTGTCCTGGACTAGGGGGTACTCACCACGTCGTCTCCCGACCAGGTGGACCGGGCATAGGCCACTTCGGACAGCCCATGACGCATACAAGGAAGATTCCACAAGACTTGGTGATCAAGACAAGGACTCCTCTCCACCAACGTATTCGACTAAGACTCTTGTTATCCTAGGCCTCCGGTACATTATATAAGCCAAGGCCAGGCTAGTCGATAGATCATTATGACATTATTCATCATACCCTCAGGTTTTAGACCACAACATATGATCTCGAGGTAGATCAACTCTGTACTTGATACTTCATCAATATAAACAAGAGCAGGACATAGGGTTTTACCTCCATCAAGAGGGCCCGAACCTGGGTAAAACATCGTGTCCCTCGTCTCCTGTTACCATTGATCCTTACACGCACAGTTCGGGACCCCCTACCCGAGATCTGCCGGTTTTGACACCGACAATCACCGAGGAGGAGTCGGACAACGAGGAGTAGTTGAACTATCTATTTTTTATCTATCTATGCTATATCTATGCTGAGAACTATCTATGTCTCTACTCTCTAGTCTCTACTCTCTATCTGTACTTCTCAATCTCAGCACTATAAACGCTTTTTTAAAGCGCCGCGCGTTGCGCTTCTGTTGGAGATGCTCTAACATGGTAGACGAGTGCTTTAATGTTGCCCACAAGATGCGTGAGTATTACTAGTATATTTTTCTTGCCATGTTGAGATTTTAAAACCACGAGTGCGAACATGCAGAGGAGCAATGAAGACCAAACACGGGATATTGGGGACATCTTCAAGGAGCGTGGCAAGTTAAATAGGAGCTGCACCGAACCTGTAAAACGAGCTTTGGTAAGTAACACCCTTTCAATTACTTTCGTTTAGCCTCGTGTTCTTCGATGTGCATATGTTGTAGTTTCTGTTTCTCTTAGCCTCGTGTTCTTCGATGTGTAATCAGAAGAGTCTTAATCGTCCTAGTGCTTTCGTTTTTAGCTTGATGTAGGAAGTCGGTGTTCTCACCTTGTAGTCTGTTTTTGTATTTTTCCTTTTGAATTCACTTCTCCGAGTCCTGTTTATCTGGCTTCTACTAAATGGATCTGGGTTGCTCTAAGTATTGATCTAAAAAAGAAATAACTTCACGTCAGGATGCAGTTCCTGCGAGGAGGGAAGTATGGTCAACCTCGAGATCATGTTTCCAAAATGAGGCTGGATTACACACAAGGTGCCAGGTCCCTAATGATGCTGGATTAGACACAAGGTGCAAATTCCCAGATGATGCTGGATTACACACAAGCCAGGTGGAGTTGTCAACTGTTCGTGTCCTCGTGGCTCTAGTAAGGGCTAAAAGTAAGCGTGCAGCAGCCCTTGAGAATGTAGCTGAGTTCCTGAAGAAGCAAAAAAGCAATCAGATGCTCTCTTCACCCAAGCCAAAGAAGAGATGGAAGAAGCCAGAAAGAAGCTAGCAGAGGCAGATCACGCTAGGCGTCTCCTGCTATCTAAAACTGTTGTCGATACATATTTTCCTTCATAGTAGCTAGGTTCAAATGTTTGTCCAGTCAGCATGCCTGTTGTGATGTCCGTGCATCTACTGATGTGGCACAAAATATTTTTTTTCAGGTCATGTAATAACAGCAATTACTTTCCAAACAATAACACACGAAGCATTGGACATGCTATAGTTCACGCGCAAGCCCAACATTCCAAGTTCAACTTCCACATCAAACTCATGTTCACAGATATCTGCACATTCATAGATAATGTCCACAACCATGATTCACTTCAAAGCCAAAAAAAATGTGAGGAGAGTTATAAATAAAGAAAAACCTCTAGTTCCTACTACCAGTGCGAGCACAACAAGTCAAGACCATGCGTAATTAATTATATTTTGGTCATTTTTGACTAATCGCGAATAACTTCTGGAAGCAGGTATAATTTCTAATGCCGGCCGCGGCTGGGGTCCATGATGTTTTGAGCCAAACCGGGCAACACACCGGGTGTCTATGCCGGCGATGCGGTGGTCGTAGCATTCGTGGGTTCAGAGCGGCGGCGGCTCCCGTGGTCTACTTTTCCTTGGTGTCAACGATGGCCACAAACGTGTTGGCCACCTCCACCAGCATGCTACGGTTCCGCCAATGTTTGCGTCGGATGGTGCGGCCAACCACGGTGCACTGGACGCCGTGGTCCCCTGTGTGCCGGCGTGCAGCAACTGGCCACCCCTCTGCGAGCAGGCTTGGAGCGTCGAGTTGATGCACCAGGGGCCAGCTTGGAGCGGCGGCTTGCTCCTCCGCTTGCCTACCTGCAGCCTCGCCCATCGTACTGACGGCCTGGGGCGGGGAGGGAGGTGGGGCAGCGAGTTGTCTGGCTTGTCGGGGCACCCAGCCGGCTTTTATGCCGGAGAACTTGTCTTCATGCTCACCGGATGCTGTGGAGAGTGTGGAGAAAATGGTGCAAGGAGGATACGGGGAGCAGCGGTGTGGTGCGGTTCTTGCCAGGCGTCTGGCCTCATTTAAATAGCAAGCGGACAAGAGGAGCCAGCCGACGTTGTGTTCTAAAATGCCAGCTGGCTCGCGGAAGGACGTGTTGCCGGCACATGCGCAGATTCAATGGAGGCAGGCGGGGCAGTCTGAAGCCGGTTGCATGTGGCGAGGAGGCGTGTTCAGCCTGGCCTGCAGCGAGTGGGGCCCTCTTGGCCGGCGCGCCGATTCAATGCCTGCGCTATGAGAGGTTGCATCCGTGTTAGAGCAATCACTCCCTCCAGTCCTTTTTTGTTTGGGTATAACAAAAACTCATTTTCCATTCACATTTTACAAGTAAAATTCGTGGACAAACTTTGGCCCAAAATACGATGGGGACTAGTAAACCAGGACGGAGGTAGTAGTTTTTTTTATCAGAGAAGGGTTCCCCCCTTTCGATTTTCGTTACTGAAAACCAACATCTAAACCATAGTATTTGCCCTAGAACTACCAGGTTCAACATCTCGCAACATAAACCCATACAACCATACGCCAAGGAGGTAGTAGTTATGAATTCCATTTTCGCTCCATACCAATCGTTCTAAAAACTACTTAAGTACTTATAACGCGCCCTTGAAAATCGGAACTCTTACCTTGCTAAAAAATGATATTTTAAACGTGGCTACTCGATCTGTGGCAACTGGCGAGCCACCGCCTCCAGGTCGTTCACCTGTGGTCTCGACCATCAACTCCTACGGATCAAATTATCATGCGAGCTGACTATTCCTACAAAGGTGCGCTCCACCACGTACCTGGTACCCGCGCATGCAGCAATCGTGCACCTAGGGTTTTAGGGTTTATTTGTTAACGGTGCCTTTACGTAACTCTCATGTGTGCGAGACAGCGAGAGACCGACTGCGTGTGTGCGCCTCTTCTCTTCGTATATGTACTCCACCGTTTGTCTGGTGTCCAAAAAATTATAAAGTAGTAATAACTACTAGCAATGTGCCAATGTGTTGCCACACGATCAAAGTAGATTAATACATATTCACCGATTTGATAGAAAAAAGAGTCTAGTTTTGAAATACGTGTATCACTAAAAATATCTTATGTTTCACTCAAAATATATTCCTTTGTCGGTTTTGATGAGATAAGGGAGGAATGTTGTTGGTTTCAAGATTCGAGAAGTGGTATATCTCTATTTTCTATTCGTACTAGCAAGATGCCCATGCGTTGCACGGAACATCAAGATCTTGTGGGAGAAAAGGATGAACGAGGGAAGGCCTTATCTGCAAATGTGGAGAGGAGTGCGGGTAAATTGCCATAGTTTCCTTCCTATCCGTTAGATATAGATCGGGCGACCTATATTGCAGGATGATAGGCACACCATCATCACTGACTATGTTTTTTATAAGAGTAGAGATAAAAAGCAGAGTTGGTGATGATGGTGTGCCTGCCATCCTGCAATATAGGCCGTCCGATTTATATCTGACGGATAGGAAGGAAACTATGGCAATTTCGCAAAAAGATACCCACACCCCTCTCCACATTTGCAAATAAGGCCTTCCCTCGTTCATCCTTTTCTCCCACAAGATAAACTACTCATATAAATGCATCTTGATGTTCCGTGCAACGCATGGGCATCTTGCTAGTTGTTGCAAAAAGCCCATGTGTGTGTGTGTTGTGTGTGTGAGAGAGAGGGAGAGAGGAGGACGGAATGCATGTGTGACAAAGACACAAAGAGTTTGTGTGCGAGAGGTATCAGCTTAAAATGAGGCGATAGTGTGTGTGTGTGCACGATCGAGAGGGCGTGTCTCAAGAAGGGGCGAGAAATCTACATAGATACAAGGAGCGCGAGAGAGACATGTACGCGATAGTGGAAGCATGAGTGTGCGAGTGTATAAACCTATCTGGAGGCTAGCCGATCAATGATGTGAGAGAAATACGAGTCGGGGTGCGAAAGCGAGAGTTTTGTGTGTGTGAGAGAGAGATGATAGTCGGGAAGGGGAGTGGAAGCAGGAGCTGTGTGTGTGAGAGAGAGAGAGCGCGGGGGGAGTTTGTGTGATCGGTAAACAAATGAATAATGTCAGTTTATAACTAGGATGGAGACGGAAAGGAGACCGCAACAAATGTTGTGTCTGCAGGAGAGAGTAATTTTAGTGGTATGAGTCATATCTAGAGACATATAGGGTGTGTGAGAGAACCCCATAGAGAGAAAGACAAAGTGAAAGACGAGTGAGACTGTGTGTGTGGCGGTGAAAAAGAAAGCTTAGGTACCTAGTGATACCAGAGAACGGTAGAGACGTGAGAGATAATGAAAACCATGTAATGTATAATGATAGGGAGAGTGTGACACTTCTCAAGGGAGACGTCGAGAGACCATGTTTGCAAAGATAGGAGAAACATGAAGTGAGCGTGCGGGTGAGCTAGAGAAAAGAGAATGATAGCTACATGAAGGAGCATGCCAGAGAGATGGGCGTGGAAGGAGTCAACATAAAAGGGATTGAAATATTTGAATTCGAGATGATGATACATGTAATTCATACTCGAACCAAAATTGATCTATCAAACATGCATACTCATATGAATTCACGTGCATCTATGTTATTTAATATGTAGATATTACTGGTCCATACATTTTAGTAGAACATAGTTTGGTTTAAAATTTTTTGAATTCAACCTTATGATTTTTAGATCATTGTATTTGTAAATCATATTATATACATATAAAGGAGCAGAATTCTTTGTTGTGCTTTTGAAAGTATATATAAAAATTGATGTATATAGAATTTTATTCCAACCGCAAATGGATCCTGCCCGAACAAAAATAGAATACAAACTGGATTTGAATTGAGTTGGCATGGTAAACATGCACTCTTGCTCTGCAAAAATTTGAACGAAGTGGGGAAAGCCGCAGTAACCGCCCGAAACCAAAATATGCGAGATGGAAATTACTGCCTATCCCTGACACGCAAAACCTATCGCCTTGATTTCTATAGGTTTCGATAGGGGTAGGTTTGTAATTTCACACAAACGTGACATAACCGCCTCTCACCCGGATTCATACACGGTGGGCGCCAAAACACAGTGTCTCCTCGGCCGAAATCGACTCCCTCCCCGATTCATACATGGTGGGCGCCAAAAACAAACTCTCGTCGGCAAATATTCGGTGTATGCGAGATTACTGTCCTATCCCCAACCGACTAATATTGCTGTGATGTAGGAAATTTTAAACGGGATCTAAGTTTGTAAATTTCCACTCATTTGAGACAAGAGCGCCCTCAAGACATGGTTCCCCCCTTCCTCTCTCCCTCCATTTCCCCATTCGTACTCCGTGGGTGCCAAAACACCCTCTCCACCCCAGCCTCCTCCGTCCGCCACCCCATCCACCATCGTCCTCCTCCACCATTCCGGAGCTGATACCCCGACACCGTCGTCCATTACAAGAGATCGACCTCTCTCATCCACGACTTCGGACCGAGATCCTTGCATCCTGTCCTCTCGCTTCATCCCCGCCGTCGTCCACCTTGCCGGCGCCGCTCCTACGACCGTCTCGTCCACCATGCCCCACCGCCATCGTCTACCCTCCTAGATCTGCTTCCACACCGCCGACAGCCATCGCTACCGCAGCACCATCAAATTCTCAGTAGATGCATACACGGCACCGCACCAGAGACGGTACTCTTTCGTATCTGCTCAACTTATTTATCGCAGCAAGAAAATAGATCGCCACTACTTTACTCTGATTTCTTGTCCATCACTTACTTGCTAGTTGAAAGCAAAAATTGGTTGCGAAGTTGCCTTTGTCCGGTTTGCACCTTCAGATCCGCCATGGCACGCTCAACACTATACTCGCAATGCTTATGGTTTTCCCCTTTTATATTCCACACTAGTTAAATGACAGTAGACTAAATTTCAAAATTGGGTCAATCGATTTTTCAGAGCTCGTCGGAGTTCGCCGGTGCGAAGGAAGGGGCTCGTTTGGGGACGATGGTTGTGGGGGCGGTGGTGGGGCCTCATCAAACAAAGAAAACTTGACGCTGGTGGGGGCGGGGTGGGGGTGGGGGTGGCGGAGGAACACAGGCGGTGGGGCCGGTGGCCCGTGCAGTGTTCTGTATGGGAAGAATCAGAGACGAGGAAGAAGAAGGGTTAGGAGACGTAGGATCTTCATCCAACCGCCTGAAATGGTCGACTAACCCAAATGACAGAAGTCACGCGACTTGCATGCAGACATGCCTTTATATTCAGTACCATCATCGTACCTGCTTAGCACTGCTCCTGAATCCATCAAGCTAAACGACGTGCCACTCATAATTCCAAACTTGTTGCTCAAATACGAATCTGATATGATGCTGATATTACGAGACCAAATAACGTTTAATTGGTCAGCTAATGTTCCTACTTTACTTTCGAAAAGCACGTGCACCACATATAGAGAGACAGCAGGGAGTTGCATTCTTAATGCGCTCTGGTTCATCATGTGTGGGCATTGCGCAACGAACATTTTATTATCCAAAATCTGCTTGCTCTTCTTTAGCATGTTCCTCTTCCGTTCTTCTTTAATAAGTACTCTCTCCGTTCCTAAATACTAGTCTTTGTATAGAATCCACCATGGACTACATATGGAGCAAAATGAGTGAATCTACACTCTAAAATGTATCTGTATACATCTGTATGTGATCCATAGTGGAAATTTCTACAAAGACTTATATTTTGGAACGGAGGGAGTATGATAGTAGTAAAGTATGTTCCTTGTAGTGAAGATGAGCAGGGACATTTGCAGTGTAGAGGTCTATATGGTCGGTTGTGATGGACACTTTGAACTCTTCGGGCCTCTTTGATGCGTAGGATTTTGTAAACATAGGAATAGGATTTGTAGTGGCCTGCCCACTTGAATCCTATAAGATTAGCAAGGAAATGCGGGGAGCTGTGTCGCCTTTGAGAGTTACACTGATATTAACAGTACCGCACCTTCAGTTGAAGAGAGCTGGTATCCGAAGCCTTTCTAGCCGTACCGGCAATACCAGCACATATACTCTAGCAAGTTCCACTTTGCTGATTTTACTCCTGATGCTTACGGTTTTCCTGTTATATCTACACTATGATCTGTGTAGCTGCTATGTGTCGCACTAGCAGCAGTCCACTCTTGAAGCTAAACAACACACCAATCATAAGTCCAAAGCTTACTTCTTCAAATACGAATTGTGATATGATACTGATATTAGTTAACAGACACACATTTAATTTGTCAAGTAATGCTCCCACTTTATTTTCCAAATGCATGTGGCCACATATAGAGAGACAGCATGGAATTGCATTTCTTTGGGCGCTGTGATTCATCATGAGTGGGCAACCAACATTGTATGCAATGAAGAGGAACCTCAAGAATATGCTTCCACTTCTGTTCTTTAACATGTTCCTCTTGTGATATTCTGTATTTAGTACATACAGTATGTACCTTGTCCGGAAGGGGAGCAGGGACATCTGCAGTCAACAGCTGATAGAGCTGGCCTGTACGTGATCGATAGGCTTTCAATTAGTAGCGGCAATACAACACCGTATTTTCCAGCCAGTTCCACTTTCCCGATTTATATATCGTGGTTATGGTGTACCCCTTTTATGTACACTACGATCTGCCTAGTTGATGTGTGCTCTTGTTATCATGGTTTGGCAATAAACTCTCTATACAGTATATTATGAACCTATCATCTGCCAACTATCCTTACTTCTGAACCTATTTTTTGTGTACTTGTGCCAGATTATATTAATGCACGCACCATATTACAGCACACATGAGCTCTCTCATCAGAATCCAGTGATAGCACACAAGGGTTTACAGGGGCGCCCCTATATTAGAATATCCTCTGCATTACAAAGATAATCTCACTACTATTTATGTTTTCATGGTTCTCAGATATTATACGTAATTACAGTGAATATCAGAATCCGCACATCAGAAGAATATTGTGGAACACTGCAACGACTTACAAAATTGGCACCAAGGCATTGAGTGCCATTCTGGATGCAATGAGACTCATACACTCCCCACCTGTAGATTCTTGTTCAGAATATGATCCTAATGACTATTCTAACCTCGAGGAGTCAAAGGCAGATGGCCTATCCTGTTCACCCATCAAGGTGCCTGTTCTAATTTGGCAAGGTTTTATTGATTGTGCGTATCTTGCATATGTTGTCTTGCATTTCTTCTACTTTGTTGCACCGCCATCTGCTTAGTTTACTCATCATATATGTCAAGATGCCATGCCCATCCACTATCAATACATATTCTATCTGTCATCATACCATGTTTTTCCACTCAAATGTTGTTCTTGTGCATCAGACATCAAAAAGGAAGAGGGTGATTGCCGAGCCTGAAGGAGCACCAGCAAAGTCCTTGAAAAACGTGGTGGTGCCAGAGAAATCAGACAGCACCCCACTTATATTGGATGTACAACCAGTGACACAAAACGTAGGACCGACTACAGCAGACTGTACCCATACTTCACTGGCCACACCACTAGCCCCACCACACAGGACCTGCACTCCAGCAAAAGGTATGTCGATTTCAGTTGCCATAGCACCAGCTGGACCACAGAAAAATCCCACTCCAGCAAAAAGTACAGCAAGTCCACCGGCCAAAGACCTATCCCAACTGCAGAGACGGCCAATTCCTGCAGATTGGAACCCCATTCCAGTTATTCCCAGTTTTAAAGACAATGCTTTCAATGTTGTTAGGGACTATGTGCATATATTCCCATCATGGGAAGATTATAGTGAAGACAAACACCATTTTCACATCTTCATGTCCCACTTACGTGTAAGTGATATTATTCATGGTGATTATTTTCCTGTTTTCTGCTGATTGAACACATCAATGATTTACATTACATTGTTGTAAGTAGGCGAGGGTCAATCTGGATAGTTATGACGAGCAAAGCTTGCTTGCGCTTTTCAAGGAAGCATTGCAGCAGTATCGGTGTTACCTGAGGAAATCACACTTTGATAGCAAGTCTATAAACGAATTTCCGGTGAAGTCTCCTGTGCTAAATTTAGAAGACATTGAATGGAAAAACCTTGTTATGCACTGGTCTCGTTCCCAGGATGAGGTACTGTCTATGATATCACATGACAATTTGAACTTCTACTTTTTTGCATGTGCCTTACGAATCTTTTTTGCAGGAAATCAGCTTGAAGAAGAATTCCGGTTTGAAAAGAACGACAAGATATCACAAATATGATGCCCGCTGCTTTGCTCTTGTTAGTACCTGTTGTCCTGTATCACTGTACTTGCATTCATACCTGGTTCATTATGTGACAGCAATATGCATGATAGCTTGCTTATCAATTGTTCACTCCAAATTATCTGATCTGTATGAATGGTTACATTAGTGTAGAATATGTCCAATGCCAATGAATTTTTTTAGCTCTGCATTGTTCTTGTAAGTACATGTTGTCCTTTATCAGTGTACTTATATTGACAAGTAGTTGTTCATGTACCATCACTCTGCAGCTTATTTTCCTTTGCCCTCCATTTTCTATGCATCAGATCTATATTTACTCTTACCATAAGGTTGGATAACACCGATGGTCCTGAAGAAGTTTAGCTCTGCATTGCTCTTGGCTGTACCTTTTGCCTGTATTGTTGTACTTACATTTATTTCTACTTGGTCATGTAGCATAACTCTTCATCTTATCTTAAATATTCTCCATTTTTTCTTATATTATCACATCTATATTTACTCTTAACAAAATGTAGAATAAAGGCAATGCTTATGAAGAAGATTCTGTAGTAAACTTCTTGAATTGCCCCCCCATCAGCATGGACAAGGGCTTTATAGAGCCTGTCTTCACCAATAATGTAAGTTTGTCCTTCTCAAGCCTTCAAATTGTTGTGTATATTTGGTTAGGCATGACTGCAACAGCTATTTATTTTTTGTGTTTGCATCAAAATTGCATGTTTAAAGTTTATTATGTAGTTCATAAACAAAAGTTTGTCCTTCTCAATTTAAGTTCTCAGTTGTACAACCAAGTTCCTTCTTCATACCATGTAAATTAAACTATACAGAGCAAGTGATCTTCTTTTGCACTGCATGTATGCTTCTATTCGTGATCCGTAATCCAGTGGTGTGGTGAACCTACCCACTATAGCACAATGTCACATTCTGCAATATCTTAACTATGAACAATGTCATATCATTCTACTATTATTTAAACCGTCTCTTTAATTGCCAATCTAAAATGGGATAAATTGACAGCACAATAACCATTGATACTTATGAGTTCTTGATCTGTAATCCAGTGGTGTCGTGAAGCTGCCAACTCCTTCACAATGTCATTTCCTGCCATGTCATAACCTGAATAATACCATATTGTGTTAATGCTATTTTAAACTATGTCACTTTATTCGTCAGTAAGAAATGTGATGAATTTTCAGCACTGATACTTATATGGGCAAAACCTGTCATCTGTCTGCTTGTTTATCTTTCAGAGTGAGGAGGATATAAGTGTCAAACAAGCGAAGTCTCATTAGCTAGCTCAGCTGCTTGCGTTGTAACTCCCGAGCAGGGCTAACCTCTCTTGAACTCTAATGAAGTGCTATCGGTTTTGTATATTATTTTGTCGGCGTTTATTTGCACTGGTGGCGATCTTTGATGCCTAGTGTATGTAATCTGTTGTGTGCTTGTGCTTTATCATCATAGTGGAGAACTTTGATGCCCAGTGGATGTAATATGCTATAATTTCTTTATTGTATAGTCTAGGTTTTTTCTTATTCACGATGCTGCTGTTATTTTACTGTATATATATCATGTCTTCGCAGTAAACCGGCCAAACCGTAAAATTATGGTACATAATCAGGCCGTCATCCAAATCACTACATAATCGGTCTGTTAACAGGCCTAAATGTAAACTGGCCCACTAATAGATTTGGGCCTCTAATAGGCTGAGTAAACCGCCGGCCCTATTTTCGCAAGAAAACTCAATGGGCTTTTAGGAGGCTGAAAAGTGGGTTGGGCCTGAAACGTGCCGAACAGCTCATGAGCAGGCAGCAGGCCGAAATAGACCTCGGCCCATGATTGTGCCAATCACATCACGGGTCGTAACAGGCCAAAATTGTGTCGGTCCTTGTTTGGCCCAATCAGATTATCGGCTGTGAGCAGGCCGGATGCAAACCGGGCCGTAGTTAGGCCCAACTATATGACGGTCTTTTAACAGGCCGAAATAAATATAGGGCCAAAATGTTAAACAGGCCTTTTAGGCCGAAACTAATATCAGGCCGAATTACTAAATGGGCCTTTAGCAAGTGGGCCCAAAAGCATAGCGTCTAGTTGACGGGCCGAATCTGATATGGGCCATAATTTAGCCCAAAGCCTCTTAAAGGGCCGGATCTAATCTGGGCCATAATTTGGCCCAGAACATGGTAGGCTTTTAACGGGTCGTTCTCATATGGGCCTTTATTGGGCCCGGAACGTGGCAGGCTGTTAATGGACCGGATCAAATATGGGCTGGCATTTGGCCCAAAACATGGCACCATGTTAACGGGCCGGCCCATTAGTGTCCTCAAAATCTTGTGGGCCTTTAGCTGGGCCGGCCCATTATGGTTGGCGAAATCTCGTGGGCCTTTAGCTGGGCCGGCCCATTATGATACACAAAATCCTGTGGGCCTTTAGTTGGGCCGGCCCATTTAATCTTTATGGGCCAGTTTTGGGCCGGTCCATGTGTCAACATATCATAGGCGCATCTCGCCCATTGGATGAGTGACACCTGTGCCAACGCGGAGCTGACACGTGGTTCCGTCGGCCAATGAGAATTTTACAGGTGGAAAATCGTCATTGGTCGTGGCTGTTAGTGGGTTATCGAATCCAAAACCGGACCTGATAGCTTAACGGCGACTCGTTACGGTGGATGCCACGTGTCGGTCACCCTTGACGAAAGCACTTCCATGACGCGGCATTTATCGTCATGGAAGTGAACACTTCCGTGATGATAATTTTGGTAATGTCATGGAACACTTCTACGCCAGCACATGTGTGACTATCTTGATTCTGTCATAAAATCGTCATGGATGTACATGCATGACAGAAAACGTGACCTACTGTAACAAACACGAATCATCACGAAGTGTATTTTTTTTGTAGTGCCAGGAGTGGATCACTAGAGAGTGGTCAAAGTTATCCTTAGTTACCTAAGAGGACTAAGGAAATATTTCTCAGTAATGGAGGTGATAAAGAGTTCATCGTAAAGAGTTACGTCGATGCAAGCTTTTTACACCGATCCAGATGACTCTGAGTCTCAATCTGGATACATATTGAAAGTGGGAGCAATTAGCTAAAGTAGCTCCTTGCAGAGAATTGTAGACATAGAAAAAAATGCAAAATACAAACGGCTCTGAATGTGGCAGACCTGTTGACTAAACTTCTCTCACAAGCAAAACATGATCACACCTTAGTACTCTTTGGGTGTTAATCACATAACGATGTGAACTAGATTACTGACTCTAGTAAACCCTTTGGGTATTGTCACATGGTGATGTGAACTATGGGTGTTAATCACATAAAGATGTGAACTATTGGTGTTAAATCACATGGCGATGTGAACTAGATTATTGACTCTAGTGCAAGTGGGAGACTGAAGGAAATATGCCCTAGAGGCAATAATAAAGTTGTTATTTATATTTCCTTATATCATGATAAATGTTTATTATTCATGCTAGAATTGTATTAACCGGAAACTTGATACATGTGTGGATACATAGACAAAACACACAATCCCTAGTAAGCCTCCACTAGACTAGCTCGTTAATCAAAGATGGTTAAGTTTCCTAACCATAGACATGTGTTTTCATTTGATGAATGAGATCACATCATTAGGAGAATGATGTGATGGACAAGACCCATCCGTTAGCTTAGCATAATGATCGTTCAGTTTTATTGCTACTGCTTTCTTCATGTCAAATACATATTCCTCCGACTATGAGATTATGCAACTCCCGGACACCGGAGGAATGCCTTGTGTGCTATCAAACGTCACAACATAACTGGGTGATTATAAATATGCTCCACAGGTATCTCCGAAGGTGTTTGTTGGGTTGGCATAGATCAAGATTAGAATTTGTCACTCCGAGTATCGGAGAGGTATCTCTGGGCCCTCTCGGTAATGCACATCACTATAAGCCTTGCAAGCAATGTGACTAATGAGTTAGTTGCGGGATGATGCATTACGGAACGAGTAAAGAGACTTGCCGGTAACGAGATTGAACTAGGTATGATGATACCGGTGATCGAATCTCGGGCAAGTAACATACCGATGACAAAGGGAATGACGTATGTTGTCACGCGGTTTGACCGATAAAGATCTTCGTAGAATATGTAGGAACCAATATGAGCATCCGGTTCCGCTATTGGTTATTTCCGGAGATGTGTCTCCGTCATGTCTACATAGTTCTCGAACCCGTAGGGTTCGCACCCTTAACGTTCGATGACGATTTGTATTATGAGTTATGTGTTTTGGTGACCGAAGTTTGTTCGGAGTCCTGGATGAGATCACGGACATGACGAGGAGTCTCGAAATGGTCGAGAGGTCAAGATTCATAGATTGGAAGGTTATATATGGACACCGAAATGGTTTCGAAGAGGTTCAGGGATTTTTCGGAGTACCGGGAGGTTACCGAAACCCCTGGGAAAGTTAATGGGCCTCATGGGCCATAGTGGAGAGAGGGAGGCAGGCCACAAGAGGTGGAGCGCCCCCTTGCCCAATCCGAATTGGACAAGGGGTGGGGGCGCGGCCCCCCTTTTCCTTCTCCCTCTTCTCCTCTTTCCCCTTTCCCCCTCTCCGTTGGAAGGAAGGGGAGCCGACTAGGACTAGGAGTCCTAGTGGGACTCCCCCCACTTGGCGCGCCCCCTAGGGCGGGCCGGCCTCCCCCCTCCTCCTTTATATATGGGGGCAGGGGCACCCCAAAGACACAACAATTGTTCTTAGCCGTGTGCGGTGCCCCCCTCCACGGTTTAATCCTCCGGTCGTAGCGTTGTAGTGCTTAGGTGAACCCTGCGTGGATCACTTCACCATCACCATCACCATGCCATCGTGCTGACGGAACTCTCCCTCAACCCTCTGCTGGATCAAGACTTCGAGGGACGTCATCGAGTTGAATGTGTGCTAAACATGAAGGTGCCGTACGTTCGGTACTAAGATCGGTTGGATCATGAAGACGTTCAACTACATCAACCGCATTAACCTAAGGCTTCCGCTTTCAGTCTACGAGGGTACGTGGACACACTCTCCCCCTCTTGTTGTTATGCATCTCCAAGATAGATCTTGCGTGGTCGTAGGAATTTTTTTGAAATTGCATGCTACGTTCCCCAACATAAGCCGCCTGCTGTGCAATAACCGTTTGAAGGAGCTCAACGGCGTTCCGGGTCTCCACTGCAGCCGGTGACTCTCCCTTGATCGGAATAGCTGTCAGCTGGGTTGCCGCTGCTAACATGTCATCCATCGGATTAGAAAAGTGTCATGGTGGTGGTGTCAGAAAATGATGCGGCTGTGTCTGATTGGGGGGCGGGTTAGGTGGCCGCTCCTCCCTCCGTGTCGGCTCAGGCTGGCAGGATTGAGCCATCGCCCAACTTCCAGGCCTGTCCGGGTTTAACTGTGGATTCAACCTTGCATCTGGAGTGCTTGTGAGGGAGTCCTGGATTAAGGGGTCCTCAGGCGTCCGGCCTGTTGGACATGGGTCGGACTGATGGGCTGTGAAGATACAAGACCAAAGACTCTCACCCGTGTCCGGATGGGACTCTCCTTGGCGTGAAAGGCAAGCTTGGCGTCCAGATATGAAAATTCCTTTCTGTGTAACCGACTTTGTACAACCCTAGTCCCCTCTGGTGTCTATATAAATCGGAGGGTTTAGTCCATAGGGACAATCATAATCATACAGGCTGGACTTCTAGGGTTTTAGCCATTACGATCTCGTGGTAGATCAACTCTTGTAATACTCATATTCATCAAGATCAATCAAGTAGGAAGTAGGGTATTGCCTCCGTAGAAAGGGCCCGAACCTGGGTAAGCATCGTGTCCCCTGTCTCTTGTTACCATCGACCTTAGACGCACAGTTCGGGACCCCCCACCCGAGATCCGCCAGTTTTGACACCGACATTGGTGCTTTCATTGAGAGTTCCACTATGATGTCGAAGACAGGATTGATGGCTCGCCTTGTTATCAAGGACAGTATCACCTCCAGAGGAGCCCTGGCCTCAGGCCAAACCCTCCGACTAGGCGGCTTTACCATGACCGCCCGTTCGGCCATTAAGCCGACGATGACTTCTCGGGTCATCGAAAATCGCCTCCGTGTTGACTCCGAATACTCCAAACGGATGGACCCGACAGAGTTGTCGTCTTTAAACGAACTCCTGGATCGCATCACCGCCTTGGGGGTCGCTACAAACTACGATTGGATTGGGCTTAAATCCTATCAGAGAGAAATCAAATCTCCGCCGATCACCCATCAGATAGCGGTAGTAGAGGAGCAAAACAACAACTCTCCCTATATATTGAGGACGAACTATGTTCGGATTTCCGAGCTTGAAGAGCCGGATACTTGTCCACGGAGCGACATGCCCTGTCCTCCGAACCTAGGATCGGATGACGGACCTGGAAAATCGGTTGATATCCCAGAGTCCGAACCATTAAGCTCGGAGATTTCTCAAACTCTGGATCCTAAATTGGGTCAGGGTTCGGATTTAAAAAGACCCACCCACCCAGATATATGCGATCTCACATATATACGGCAGCAGTCTCAGGAAACAGTCCATCACTTTTGGGCCAGATTCCTCCTTGTCAAAGACAAGATTAAAGATTGCCGCGACAAAGAAGCGATCTCAGCATTCTGCAATAATTGCACGGATGTAGGAAACCTCAATGCCATCAACCGTCGTCGCCTATTACACTTTGCTGACTTGGCAACCATCATACAGAAGTACTGCGCAATGGAAAGCGCCTGGAAAACTCAGACAGCCCTCTGGGAACCATCGGTTTCCACTCAACCCTTCGTCCGGGCAAAAAGGGTGCACCCTCGCGGGGCACCCGAATCAATAGTAAAGATATCTAAGCACATTACGGGGCGCGGAACCATTCTAGAGGGATGGCTCGATAGGCCATGCAAAATACACACAACACCGGATACCATACCAGCCCATAGCCTTAGAGCATGTTGGATACTCCGGCAAGTGGCCAAGAGCGGCGAGGATATCCTCACCAAAAATACCCCAGAGCAACACCCCCCGGAAGACGATGACCTCAGTGTATTGACGGTCTTCGAGACTTTTGCTTCAAACAATCAGCGCAAAAGGGCCCTCCGCGACCTCGCCGAAGTCTGCCAAGTCACAGCAACAAAACCTTGGAACAACACGGCCATAACTTTCAATGGCAACGACGAACCAAAATTCCGGACAGTCCGGGCATCGGCCGCCTTGGTCCTCAATCCAATTGTGGATGGTTTTTGGCTCACCAAAGTGCTCATGGACGGTGGCAGTGGACTAAACCTCATCTACGAGGATACACTCAACAAAATGGAAATAGACAGGAGTCGCGTCGAGCAAAGCAGCACGACCTTCCGAGGAATCATTCCCAGTCGGGAGACGCGATGTGCGGGAAAAATCACACTTGACGTGGTATTCGGCACGCCGGAGAATTATCGGTCCGAAGAGATAACCTTCCAAGTGGCCCCTTTCAACAATGGATACCACGCCCTATTGGGGCGAGATGCATTTACACGCTTCCAAGTTATACCTCATTACGGGTACATGAAGCTCAAGATGCCTGGGGCCAACGGTATCATCACTCTTTCCAGTGATCCGGACATAGCACTCCGCGTCGAAAACAAAACCGCATCCCTGGCCCTTGAGGCACTATCTGAAGCCCTCGCGGTCGAAGAGCTAACCGCGCTGCGCTCCACTATAGATAGGGATGACATAATCCTGGACAAGCGACCCAAATCCACCTCCTTTAGACCAGCAGACAAAATTGTCAAATTTCAAGTCCACCCAACGGATCCCAAGAAGACAGCATCCATCAGGGCACAACTCGACCCAACGGTTGACGCCGCACTACGAGGGTTCCTGCGCGAGAACTGGGACATATTCGCTTGGCACTCTTCTGATATGATAGGGATCCCATGCAAGTTGGCCGAACACACCCTCAACATACTGAAGGGATACAAACCGGTCAAGCAAACACTCCAGCGCTTTTCCGAACCCAAACGACAAGCCATGGGGGAGGAGCTAGCCAAGTTAATCGAGGCCAGATTCATCAGAGAAATAAAACACCCAAACTGGCTAGCAAACTTGGTGATGGTGCCAAAGAAGGATAAATCCTGGCGCCTATGCGTCGATTTTAAAGACCTCAACAAGGCTTGCCCTAAGGATTCCTTCCCCCTCCCTCGCATCGATCAGATTATTGATGCTACCGCAGGACACGGCTCACTGTGTTTCCTCGACGCATACTCCGGATACCATCAAATCAAGATGAAGGAGTCCAATCAAGCCGCGGCGGCATTCATTACCCCATACGGGCCTTTCTGCTTCAACACTATGCCCTTCGGGCTCAAAAATGCCGGCGCCATCTACCAACGCATGATTCAAATATGCCTGGAGAAACAAATCGGCAAAACAGTTGAAGCATATGTGGATGACGTAGTCATCAAGACATGGCACGTTGAGTCACTAATAGACGACCTGCGTCTCACATTTGACAACCTCCGTACATATGACATCAAGCTCAATCCGGAAAAGTGTGTTTTCAGCGTTCCCGCTGGAAAAATGCTGGGCTTGATCGTTTCCACTAGAGGAATTGAGGCAAATCCAGCCAAAATCCGGGCTTTGTGACAATTGGCTATACCAACACACCTTAAGCAGGTCCAAAAACTAGCCGGATGTGTGGCAGCTTTAAGCCGCTTTGTCTCTAGATTAGGAGAAAAAGCATTGCCACTTTATCGCCTTCTCCAACGCACCAACCACTTCGAGTGGACGGATGCGGCAACGGTCGGACTGGAAGAAATAAAGGCTCTTTTAGCGAGCAACCCAATCCAGGCCGCACCGAACGTCGGCGAACCCATGCTATTATACATATCAGCAACACACCAAGTGGTGAGCGCGGTGCTCGTCGTCGAGCGAGAAGAGGACGGACACAAATTCCCGCTTCAGAAGCCGGTATACTATGTATCCACCGTCCTCACACCATGCAAATCCCGGTGTCCTCATTACCAAAAGATAGCATACGCGGTCTTCATGGCATCCCGGAAGCTGCGACACTACTTCCAAGAGTGCTCGATCACAGTGGCTTCCGAAATGCCACTGAATGACATAATAAATAACCGCGATGCCACATGCCAGATTGCTAAGTGGGCCATTGAGCTCCTTCCATTTGACATAACATACAAACCGCGCCGAGCCATTAAATCCCAAGTACTGGCCGACTTCATCGCCGAATGGACAGAGGCCGAACTCCCTAAAGAGTACGACACATATTCCAACTAGGTCATGTACTTCGATGGTTCCAAAATGCTGGCGGGCTTAGGAGCGGGCGTTGTCTTAACATCCCCCACTGGAGACACAGTTCCGTACGTACTCCAAATACACACAAACTCCAACAATGCAGCCGAATATGAGGCCTTACTGCATGGTCTTCGGATGGCCATCTCCATGGGCATACAACGCCTAGAGGTGCGTGGGGATTCAAACCTTGCAATATCCCAAATAAATGGAGACTTCGACGCCAAAGATCCGAAGATGGCTGCCTATCGTAACGCTGTTCTCAAAATGTCAGCTCGGTTCGAGGGGCTCGAGTTTCATCATGTGGCTCGAGAAAGTAATCAAGCGGCGGATGTCCTTGCTCGCATCGGCGCCAAGTGTGACCCCGTCCCGCCTAACATATTTCTGGAAGGGTCTTCAAGCCATCCATGGTGTGGCAAGGGGAAAGCGGCAACACCACTCCAGACCTGATTATACCCCCAGATTCCGAACACAATACCGATATCATCGGGGGCTCAGCCACCGAAATAACACCATCGGCCCATCTTATCATGGCAGTCATTGCCCCATGGACCGAACCTTCTTGGCCTACCATAATAGGCGAGAGCTCCCTGAGGATCAGAACGAGGCTCGCTGCATTTTCCGGCGCTCGAAAGCCTACAAGGTCCATGACGGAGAGCTCTACAAGAAAAGCGTTACCGGAGTACTTCAAAGATGTATCTCCGAAGAAGAGGGATGGCAGCTCTTGGCTGAAATTCATGCCGGTCTCGGTGGCCATGACGCCGCGGCTCAGGCCCTTGTAAGTAAGGCCTTCCGTACAGGTTTCTATTAGCCGACGGCCTGAGCAGATGCACGGGACCTTGTTCAACGTTTCGTCGGATGCCAGCTTTTCACCAACCAAAGCCATATGCCACCCACCGCTCTACAAACAATCCCCATCACTTGGCCTTTTGTGATCTGGGGGCTCTATATGGTCAGACCCCTTAAAGGAGGAAGCCATAAGAAAAAATATATGCTGGTCATGGTAGATAAGTTCACTAAATGGATAGAGGACGAACCAGTTAAAACAGCCGAAGTCGCTCCAGTGATAGACTTCATATCTGGTGTCGTGCACCGTTATGGTGTCCCACACAGCATCATCACCGATAACGGCTCCAATTTCACAGCCGATGAGGTGAAAGCCTGGTGTGCTAATCTAGGCATTAAGCTTGATTACGCCTCCGTCTATCACCCGCAAACAAACGATCAAGTCGAACGAGCCAATGGACTTGTTATGAGCCGCATCAAGCCTAGACTAGTGCGGTCTTTAAAAGAATCAGACAAGCACTGGGTTGAGGAGCTCGACTCTGTACTCTGGGGGCTGCAGACCACGCCCAATCGCACTACCGGATATACACTCTTCTTCATGGTGTACGGCGCAGAGGTTGTGTTACCCTGCGACATTATTCATGACTCACCTCAAGTGCGCATGTATGAAGAGAGAGAGGCCAAGCTTGATCGACAGGACAACTTAGATGCCCTGGAGGAGGAGCGCGACGTTGCAAAAGCCCGTTCCGCATTTTATCAACAGCAGGTGTCGGGTCATGGGTTCCGGCAAAACTCTCAAGGTTCGAACACTGGGGTGCGCGCGAAGATCTCCCCCTACCGATCCAGGTCCTAGCTTGCTAAGATCTCAAGGGCTAACTCAACGAACTCACAACACAAGAGACACAAGATTTATACTGGTTCGGGCCACCGTTGTGGTGTAATACCCTACTCCAGTGTGGTGGTGGTGGATTGCCTCTTGGGCTATGGATGAACGGTACAAGGGGAAGAACAGCCTCCTGAGGTTGAGGTGTTCTTGTGCTTGATGTGTGGCTAAGGATTGGCTCAAGATCAGATCAGATCCCGAGGCTCCGTTGTCTCTCGACCAGTTCAGGTTGAGTTACCTCCTACCGTGGTGGCTAGTCCTATTTATAGAGGCACTGGTCCTCTCCCCAAATATCAAGCGGGAAGGGAGCCAACTACGGCCAATTTGAAAGGGGACAACTACTACAGCTTATCCTGACAAAAGCAGTCTTCGCCTGCCAAAGGCTCTGGTGGTGACGCCGCCTTGGGCTCCATGGTGACCTCCGTCCTGCCATCTTGCTGGTCTTGGTCTCGTTGCACCGATATGGAAACCTTTTCTGGACGCCTCGATACTCCGCGCCTGCGCTTGCTTCCTTAGCACCAAAGAGGAAACAAGGACGCTGCACGGATAGGCGCCCGCCTGGCCTCGATCATCATGGCTCATGTCACGAGAACCTCGCGAGGTTTGCCTTGCCTTGAACTCTCCACCCCTCGCGAGCCAACCTGGTGAGGCCGCTCCTGAGGAGGTCTTGCGTCGTCCGCCTCGCGGGGCTTGGCCCCTCGTGAGGGTCTTGAATGCTTGTTGGTGAAGATGGGCCGTACGGGCCCGCTCGCAGAGCCACGCTGTGGGCCGCATGCAGGCAAGTCTGGGGACCCCCGTTCCCAGAACACCGACAGTAGCCCCGGGCCCAAGGCGCGCTCGGGCTTGGCTTCGAGGCAAAGCCAAAGGTCAAGTGCGGAGCGCCGCAGGCCCCAATAGCCTGCGACCTTGGTTGACGCGTGGCGGTTGATTAGACGTGGGCGTCTCCGCTTCCCCACGCCGCCTCGACAACTGCCCGACTGTCAAAAGGCTGGTGCAAACAGCGCTTGCCTTCATTGCTTCCTTTCGCCTTGCTCAGACCCCCTTTCTTGCGTCCTGCCTCCAAAATCCCCAGATCTGCTTCCATCCTCCACCGCATCAGCGACAAATGGCGCTGCGCAAGGTCAAGCCCTCCTCGTCGCCGGCTTGGTACGAACCAGCTCTCGACGCGCCCAACGTCTCGGATAAGAGCCTCCCCGCCACACACTTGCTGATGGCGGCGGAGAGCAACGAGAGGGGGAAGACGAAGCTCCGGGTTGCCTCCGCGCGCCGGAACCTGAGGGGAGTACCTTTTTCCCCTTCTTCACGAGTAGCATCACCGCGGGGCTGGTTCCCCCCTTCTGACTTCTTCTATGAGGTCCTTGGCCACTATGGGCTGCACGCGTTGCACCTTCATCCCAACTCCATCCTTCTCTTGTCCATCTTCGCCTACTATTGCGAGGCGTATCTGGGCGTGATGCCATCCGTGGCTCTTTTGCGCCACTTCTTCTTCCTCCGCGTCAGCGAGGGTCATATCTCCGGGTGCACCAATTTCATCGCGGCCGGCAAGGCCAACTCGATCTCGAATACAGGGAAGAAGGCCAAAAACCTCAAGGCCAAATGGGTCATGATGGGCGCCAAGTGCGTCCACCCGCGCTTGGCGCTGCCGACGGAGATGCCCCAGTCCGACAAGGGGTGGTCTTGCGCAAAGCTTACTGATGAGCGGGCGTCGCCAGTGTTGGAGCAGATGAAGGCCGACTTCAAGCCGGGCAACGCGAGGGCGGCCAAAGTGACAGGGGCCTTGCTCTTGAGGGAATTCTTGACGCTGTGCGTTGCTCCACTTCAGGCGCGTGCGCGCCCCTTGTGGAGGCTTGGAGATGAAGAGGACAAGATTTGCCTGAGCCCGGAGGCCTTGCCTGACGATGAGCTGTCCGCAGTTTTGCGCCTCTTGGTCGGAGACAACCAAGAGTACCCGCCGAGCGCCTTCGTTCCCCTGTTCCGCCACAGTGACTGGGAGCAGATCGTGGCTTCCAGGCCGACTTTTGACAGTCGCGAACTGGTGCCGCCGGCGCCTACCGGGGCCCCTGCGGCACCGAAGCCGGTGGAGCTGTCTTCTGACGAGTCCCACGGTGAGGAAGAGGGGGAGGAGGAAGACTCGGGGGTGACCCCCGAAGGGATGGGGGAGACCGCCCCCTTGAGCAAAGCTGACATCCTCCGCGCCCTACCAGACGATGCCGAGGTCGACACCTGCCAGAAGGAAGGGGAGCTTCCCGTCATCCCGACAAAGGGCAGATCGTCGCTGGTCTCTTGAGATGGCACCCCCGCCTTGGCGCCGTCTAAAGCTGCTTCCGGTCCCTCTGCTGCGCCGTTTTCAGCTCCCGGAGCCTGCGCGCCCATACCTCAGGCCTCAAGGCTCTCGGGCTTCAAGCTCCCCAAGTGTAAGGTGGACTACGCCGTGGTGGACCAGTAAGTGCCTGAGCTCCATCTTGCTCTTGCTTATACTGCTGCCTCCTGACGTTCGTCCTTGGTTGACCAGGCCGCTGCCTTCGGTGAAGAAGAGGAAGGAGGATGCTGCGGCCGCGCCCCCTTCCGTGAGGAAAGGAGGCGACAGCACTCGCACCTCCCCGGCCCGGTCGCCCTCGCGAGACCAGGGGGAGTGTCGTCACGAGGAGTCAGCCCCCGAGGCCCCGCTGGCTCCGGAAGTGCCGATGTCCGGTTCAGCCGCCGAGATCCCAAAGGCTCAGGAGCCCTTGGTCTCCCAGGCCCTGGTGACAGCGTCGCCTCCTTCTCCTGCCGCGCCATTGTTCCCAGGTTCTTCTGCCTCCTCTGCTGTCTTGGAGCGTGCCCTTTCAGAGATGACCCAGCCGCGGGAAGATCTCCTAGGCGCGGATCCGCGCCTGGTAGCCGGGCGCCTGGAGCTGGCCTCCAGCTGGCTTCAGTCTGACGCAGCGGTCCGAGCGACGCTGAGCCAGGCTGTGACGGCCTCCGAGAAGGAGAAGCGATCCGCCGCACAAGCTGCGGTCGATCGCGAGGCGGCGCTGAAGGACGCCGAGGCCGCCCATGACCGCTGCCGGGCGCTGGAGGACGAGCTGAAGGGTCTGCGTGATGAGCACGCAGAAGAAGCTCGTGGCCGCCGGGCGAAGGAGGAGGAGATGAGGGCCCGGGAGGACGCCATCAAGAACCGTGACGCTGAGCTGGGGGAGTTGGCAAAGTCGCAGGCCGCTGAACACGGTCGGCTGGAGGAGCTGGAGCGGAAGGTGGAGGTGGCGAAGGTCGATCTTGACGCCAAGGCGAAGATCCTGCCTGAGGACCACACGGCCTTCATGCTTCTCGAGAAGAGGTCCCGCGTGGCTCTAAAGTCGCTCTATGAAAAGGGCTTGGAGAGGCCGCTGACCACCGATGAGGACGGCCCCGCCCAGCTGCTTCCCTACTTGGTGAGGGCGCTCGAGGAAGTCGTGGAGGGCATCGGTCCCATGGCAAACGCAGAGGCTCGTGTCCTTTCTTCAGCTGCACTGACGCGTGTCCTCAGCCATCTGCACCTTCGTGACCCCAGCGCTCGTCTTGACGAGCTGTTGGAGCCTGTGGCTGATGAACACTGCACAGCTGCCGCCGCAGCCGTGAAAGGTCAGGTGGAGGCTCTGCTGAAGAAGTTCCGCGGCTTTGCTTCCATGCCTTCGACCGGAAGCGCCGCCACTCCTGCAGCTCCGGCCAGTGAGCAAGACGAAGGTGACATCATCAAGGGAGGAGTGCCTCTCGCAGGCGTCGATGGTGTTCAGGGATGACCTGCGGCTCCTTTCCTGTTTTATTCCTGCAGCATGCATCATGCCTCGTGGAGGCGTTAAATTTGCGTTTGATATTGTGAGAACAATATGTCTTGTAATATTTGCTTTGAGATTTTGCGATTTTTCTTCCTCTTTGCGTTGCGTCGGTAGAGCCCGGTCCTGCGCATACCTCAGCCGCCGTTGAGCCGACCGGAGACCAGGACGGACCAAAGGAGTGAGGGGCTATGTGACCAGTTAGGCTCCTGAGTCGCGATGCTCAGGAGTCCCCCTTGACGCGCCAACAACTTATAGGATGGAGACACGGGGATAGGTTTGGTGTTCTACGTCGGTAGGGCCCGGCCCCGCGCATACCTCAACCGCCGTTGGGCCGACCGGAGACCAGGACGGACCCAAGGAGTGAGGGGCTACGTGACCAGTTAGGCTCCTGAGTCGTGATGCTCAGGAGTCCCCCTTGACGTGCAAACAACCCTCATACCTTTGCCCTCGCCGAGGCTCGGCTCGGGAGGGGCGCGTGACGACCAGGTCCGGGGGACCTCGCTGGGTGGCGTACGCTTGGGCGTGACCCGAGCGCAGCCCCCGTGCCTAGCCCCCTCGCGCGACTCTCCCGAGGGGAGGGTGTTGCGGTGAGGCCGGAGATTGAGCTCTGGGGCTTCCTGAGGTTGGTGCGGCCGTGAGGCCGCCCTCAGTTGTTTATCACCAGCGCGGAGCATAGTGCTTCCGCTTGTGCACGGGCATAGCCGCTCCTCGGCAGTGTCGACGGCCAGCGCGGAGCATGGTGCTTCCACTGGTGCGTGGGAGGGGACTCCCTACTGTGGAGAGCCCCCGGGGCGTGTACAACCCCGCCCTGACATGTGGCTTGCACGGCAGGGCTAGACGAGGTGTATCTGGGCACTCGTGAGCCAGCGCGGGACTCACGAGGCCCTACCTCAAGGCGGGTTGCGCCTGGTCTTGGTTTTTGTTCGCTGCGCTGGTCCTGCGAGGTGGTCAGACAACCTGCGCCGAACGAATCTCCTGAGGTTATTGCGTGAGAGGGACAAGCACCAACGGCCCTAGGAGGTGACGTGAATGGGGCCAGCCCGCCAGACAGAGCTCAGCCGCTGGATTTATCGATGCTGTAGGGACGGGCCCGAGCACAGACGCCGTGCTTAACCTACTCATACGAAGGATCCTGAAGAAAGACGTCCGGCGCGCGGCTCCCATGGTGGCTGGCGATCGAGCAGGTAATAATCATAGGTAGATTAAGCATGGAAAGCATACTGGCTTAGGTAAGTGCAGGGAAGATACATGCCACTGGGCCTGGCCCGAGCGGCTTGGGGATGATGCAGCCCGAGGGGCGCCCCCAACAAGGTAAGCTAAAGACATAAAAAGGGATACATGCCACGGACCCACGCGGCCTGGGAATGATGCAGCCCGAGGGGCGCTCCCAGCTAAATGGACTTGGAAAATGTCACCTGGTTCTGTTGATGAAGGGATGTTGGAGCAGCTGAAGGTACGCGGTGAAGGGGTTGCTCCTCACGAGCCACCGGAGCCCTGAGCCTCGGGAGGCTCTGGGGATCCAGGCGGTTCCTTGAGGACCGTCTCCATCTCCGTCAGGACGGCGTGGTGTCTGGCCTCCTGAGTCGCTAGGGCACGCCGCAAGTTGCGCTGATAGGCGGACGCCACGCTCGGCATGCCAAAAGGCATGTGAACGTAGTTGTGCGGTGGACCCTCACAGCGTCCCACGCGCGAAGGCCAGAAGAGCTCCTGAGATGCGGCCATGTTGAGCCCTGGGACGTCGATGCAGACGCGCAGCCCGGCATCCTCGCCTGGATGGGGAGCTGCGCCTGGTGAGCGGCAGTCGCCGCACATGGCCCTTGCGTCTTGCAGTTCCTGAGTAGTCCTGGTGATGAACTCCTGAGCGGTGGGCGCTCCTCGCCCTGTGTTCTCCTGAGGGAAACATGTCGTGAAGCACGCCTCCAAGTGGTGCCCGAGCGCCTCCCTCGTGATGTTGGCAAGGTCTGAGGCCCTCCAGAAGAGAGCCCCTGAGCCCTGCCCGAGAAGGGCGCCGGGCGCGCCTTCCTATGCGATGGAGGGAGGCGCCCCTGGCACGGGCGCTGATCCTAACGAGGTACCGCTCGCGATGCTACCCTCCTGAGGTCCTGCTCGATGCAGCTGCTTCTTCTTGGGGGTGGCCTTAGGAGGGCACTCGCTCTTGCTGTCGGGGTCGTCGATTGCTGCAGCTTGGAAGGCATGCTCGAGGGAGCACACCGTGTCTCTTTCTTCGCACGGAACTGTGATGATTCCGCCGCTTCCTAGCATCTTGAGGACATTGTAGCCGTGGTGGGTCACCGCCATGAACTTGGCCAGGGCTGGATACCCAAGGATGGCATTGTACGGCAGACTGATGTGTGCGACGTCGAAGTCGATGAGCTCGGTGCGGTAGTTGTTGCGTTCTCCGAAGGTGACAGGGAGGCAGACCTGCCCTATCGGTGTGGTGGAACCGTCGGTCACTCCTGAGAAAGGCTTGGTAGGCTGAAGCTGGTCATATGGCACTTGGAGGTTGTCGAACGTGTCGACAAACAGGACGTTGAGCCCCGCGCTGCCGTCAATGAGGGTCTTGGTGACTTGTACATTGCCGATGACTGGTGAACAGAGCATGGGGAGAACGCCAGCAGTGGCCGCACACTTGAGCTGATCTGCCGAACTGAAGGTGATGGCACACTTGGACCACCTGAGCGGGCGTGTGGCCTCGGGCTTGGGGAGGACTGCATTCACTTCACGAGCAAACTGTTTGAAGATGCAGGCGATAGCATGCGGCTCCTGGAAGCCCCCAACCCCCTCGTCTTGATGGTGGTCGTCATTCCTTCTTGGTGGCGGCAGTAGTGGAGGAAGACCGGCGTTGCCCTGAGGATGATCCTCACGAGGCTGGTCCCTCCAGGCGCCCTCGCGAGGCTGATCCTGCCAGCGGTCCTCACGAGGCCGGTCGCGCCACTCCTGGCGCGGGCCACAGTTATCCCAGCGTCCACCACCACATCCTCCTCCTAGGCCGTAGCCTCGGTCTTTGCGCTCGGGGCGTCGACCGAAGCGTCCTTCTCGAATGGCTCTGAGCTCTTGACAGTCACTGGTGTTGTGGCTATGCAGGTTGTGGAAGGCGTAGAACGGTCGACTGCTCTTGGATGACTCAGGCTGGTCTCTGCCGCGCTTGGTGTCTGGCTCCGCCGCGAGCACGGCTGCTCCCTTGCGCTTCACGTCCCTGGCCTTGGCTTTCTTCTCCTCCGGGTCCGCAGTCGGGAGCTCGAGGAGGGAAGGCGCCCCTCCTCAGCTCTTGCACACTTGGTCGCCAGGTTGAATAGCTCTAGGGACGTGCATAGATCCTCGTGGATGGCGAGCTCCTCCTTCATATTAATGTCACGGACGCCATCAGAGAACGCGGAGATGATGGCCTCGTCCGTCACTTTGGGGATCTTGAGACGAACATCGTTGAAGCGCTGGATGTACTTCTGGAGGGTCTCTCCTGGTTGCTGCTTGACTCGGCGTAGGTCACCCGCGGCCGGAGGGCGGTCGCGAGTGCCCTGGAAGTTGGCGACGAAGCGGTCGCGCATCTCATCCCAGGAGGAGATCGAGCTTGGAGGCAGGTTCAGGAGCCAGGAGCGGGCACCATCTTTGAGAGCCATGGGGAACCAGTTCGCCATGACTTTCTCGTTGCCGTTGGCCGCCTAGATGCTCAGCTCGTAGAGCTGTAGGAACTCCGCGGGGTCAGGGGTGCCGTCGTAGCGAGGCAGATCTGGCTTGAACTTGCCCCGCCAGGCGACGCCACGCAGCTTGGGGGTGAAGGCGCGGCAGCCGGCCGTGGTCACCGGGGCCCGTCTTGGAGGCGGATCTTGGTCTTGGCGCCCGCGCGCTGCCACTACAAGCGGCGCGAGGCCCTGCCGCGGCAAGCGATCCAGACATGGAGGTGCAGGGAGTGGTGGAGCGTTCTCTTGTGGTCGAGGGACTTCTTGACAGCTTCTTTCTTCACGCGCGGGCGCCGGACGCGGTGGGTCGTGCCGTGGAGCCGCGCGCCTTGGCGCAAGGGCGCCGTCTTGGTGCAGAGGTGGTGGAGGGGCTCCGTGAGCTACGTCGCCCGTAGCTAGCGGAGGGCGAGGCAGCAAGAGGGACGGCGCAGGGGAGCCCCCTGCGGCGCTGACAAGCTCGGCGATGCGGTCGAGCCAGTCCTCGTAGAGGTCGTCGACCGGGCGGTAGCGTAGGAGCTCGTGCGCCATGAGGAGCGCGGCCCACGCGTCTGCTGGAGCGCGACGAGCGTGAGACGATGAACCAGTGGGAGTCCGCGATGGGGTGGCGGTGCGGCCGTCCTGCTGCACCAAGGGGTGCAATGAGGATGCTTGCTGCTCATTCCCCACCGGGCCGGTGGCGGCAGGCGACGGAGAATGACGGGGTGACCCGCCGACAGGGGCCGTCTCAACAACGCGGGTGGCGAGGGCAGCCCGGCGCTTAGCGCGGGCACGGCGTGCGTCCGCCATGGAGACGATGAAGCGACGGGACACGGAGCGACGGAAGGGAAGCTTCGGTGCACCCCTACCTGGCGCGCCAAATGTCGGATCACGGGTTCCGGCAAAACCCTCAAGGTTCAAACACTGGGGTGCACGCGAAGATCTCGCCCTACCAATCCACGTCCTAGCTTGCTAAGATCTCAAGGGCTAACTCAACGAACTCACAACACAAGAGACACAAGATTTATACTGGTTCGGGCCACCGTTGTGGTGTAATACCCTACTCCGGTGTGGTGGTGGTGGATTGCCTCTTGGGCTATGGATGAATGATATGTCTCCAACGTATCTATAATTTTTGATTGTTCCATGCTATATTATATTCTGTTTTGGACATTATTGGTCTTTATTATACACTTCTATATTATTTATGGGACTAACCTATTAACCAGAGGCCCAACCCAGAATTGCTGTTTTTTGCCTATTTCAGAGTTTCACAGAAAATGAATATCAAACGGAGTCCAAACAGAATGAAACCTTCGGGAACGTGATTTTCGGAACGAACGTGATCCACAGGACTTGGACCCTACGTCAAGACTTCAACCAGGAGGGCACGAGGTAGGGGGCGCGCCTACCCCCCTGGGCGCGCCCTCCACCCTCGTGGGCCCCCTGTTGCTCCACCGACGTACTCATTCCTCCTATATATACCTACGTACCCCCAAACTACCAGATACGGAGCCAAAAACCTATTTCCACCGCCGCAACCTTCTGTACCCGTGAGATCCCATCTTGGGGCCTGTTCCGGAGCTCCGCCGGAGGGGGCATCGATCACGGAGGGCTTCTACATCAACACCATAGCCTCTCCGATGATGTGTGAGTAGTTTACCTCAGACCTTTGGGTCCATAGTTATTAACTAGATGGCTTCTTCTCTCTTTTTGGATCTCAATACAATGTTCTCCCCCTCTCTCGTGGAGATCTATTCGATGTAATCTTCTTTTGTGGTGTGTTTGTTGAGACCGATGAATTGTGGGTTTATGATCAAGTTTATCTATGAACAATATTTGAATCTTCTGAATTCTTTTATGTATGATTGGTTATCTTTGCAAGTCTCTTCGAATTATCAGTTTGGTTTGGCCTACTAGATTGATCTTTCTTGCAATGGGAGAAGTACTTAGCTTTGGGTTCAATCTTGCGGTGTCCTTTCCCAGTGACAGTAGGCGCAGCAAGGCACGTATTGTATTGTTGCCATCGAGGATAACAAGATGGGGTTTATATCATATTGCATGAGTTTATCCCTCTACATCATGTCATCTTGCTTAAAGCGTTACTCTGTTCATATGAACTTAATACTCTAGATGCATGCTGGATAGCGGTCGATGTGTGGAGTAATAGTAGTAGATGCAGGCAGGAGTCGGTCTACTTGTCTCGGACGTGATGCCTATATACATGATCATACCTAGATATTCTCATAACTATGCTCAATTCTGTCAATTGCTCAACAGTAATTTGTTCACCCACCGTAAATACTTATGCTCTTGAGAGAAGCCACTAGTGAAACCTATGGCCCCCGGGTCTATTTTCCATCATATTAATCTCCCGTCAACAAGTTATTTCTAGCGTTGTCTTTATTTTGCTTTCTTTACTTTGCATCTTTAGCATAAAATACCAAAAAATATTATCTTACCATATCTTTCAGATCTCACTCTCGTAAGTGACCGTGTAGGGATTGACAACCCCTTATCGCGTTGGTTGCGAGGATTTATTTGTTTGTGTAGGTGTGAGGGACTCGTGCGTGGCCTCCTACTGGATTGATACCTTGGTTCTCAAAAACTGAGGGAAATACTTACGCTACTTTGCTGGATCACCCTTTCCTCTTCAAGGGAAAACCAATGTAGTGCTCAAGAGGTAGCAAGAAGGATTTCTGGCGCCGTTGCCGGGGAGGCTTACGCGAAGTCAAGTCAAGATTTGACTCCCGACAACGAGCCATTTCTGGCGCCGTTGCCGGGGAGTCTACGCAAAAGTCAACATACCAAGTACCCATCACAAACCCTTATCTCCCGCATTACATTATTTGCCATTTGCCTCTCGTTTTCCTCTCCCCCACTTCACCATTGCCGTTTTATTCGCCCTCTCTTTTCCGTTTGCTTGTCGTTATGGCTAGTCCTCTATCTTCTCCGTTGTCTCCCGTAAAAGACGCTTGGTATAGAATTTGCAATGCTCAAAATAGATCTACCCGGAAGCAATCTACTTCCGTTCTTCTCCGCAATTTTTATGTAGGCGCTACTCCTTGGTACAGATATATCCTTGATACCATTACCGGAGGGAATTTCTTGGGTAGCCATACTTTTGATTCTTATAATGCTATGATAGATTTGTTTGGCTAACCACCTCTTTTGGTTAATGGAACTATGTTAACTTTGGAGCATGTAATGCAAAGACTTGAAATTATTGAAAATAAAGTTGCTACCTTAGAGTTAATTGAAAATCTGGATAAAAAGATCCACAACCAAATTACCCAATACGGATCTAAAGTAGGAGTCACTTTGAAAAATATTAAGGAGAAGGAACCCATAGTTAATGAAAGAATAAATCAAGATTCCACCAGAATCGATAAACTTGAGGGTATCATTACCAACTTGGGAACCGCTTTTTCTTCCATAAACAATACTCCTAATCCTCCAACTAAAATTGCCAAGCTTATGTGTGTTCCTAAAAACAAGGGTGAATCCTCTAGCAAGGAAACTGCGGATCTCAAATCTATAAGTATTCATCCCAATCTTTTTGCTATCAATAAGGAACCATTTGCTACAAATGAAAATTTCAATTTTGTGCCTAGGAGTTTGATAATTAATAAAAATAAAGAAACTCCCAAGGGTGATAGATGTCTTATTAAAGAGTTGCCTACCAAAGATGGCAATACCTAGATCTATCCTTGCTTTTATGCCTAGCTAGGGGTGTTAAACGATAGAGCTTGTTGGGAGGCAACCCAATTTTATTTTTAGTTTTTTTTTGCTTTTTGCTTCTGTTTAGGAATAAATATTTGATATACCCTCTGGTTAGATGTGTTTTTTTAGTGTTTGTGCCAAGTTAAACCTATAGGATCTTCTTGGATGATAGTTATTTGATCTTGCTGTAAATTCCAGAAACTTTCTGTTCACGAAAACAATTGTTAAAAATCACCAGAACGTGATAAAATATTGATTCCAATTGCTGCTGATCAATAAACAAATTTTCTAGGTCGTCATATTGTGGCTGAATTTTTGGAGTTCCAGAAGTTTGCGTTAGTTACAGATTACTACAGACTGTTCTGTTTTTGACAGATTCTGTTTTTCGTGTGTTGTTTGCTTATTTTGATGAATCTATTGTTAGTAAAATAGTTTATAAACCATAGATAATTTGGAATAAAGTAGGTTTAACACCAATATGAATAAAGAATGAGTTCATTACAGTACCTTGAAGTGGTCTTTTGTTTTCTTTTGCTAACGGAGCTCATGAGATTTTCTGCTGAGTTTTGTGTTGTGAAGTTTTCAAGTTTTGGGTAAAAGATTTGATGGATTATGGAACAAGGAGTGGCAAGAGCCTAAACTTGGGGATGCCCATGGCACCCCAAGATAATCTAAGGATACCCAAAAGCCAAAGCTTGGGGATGCCCCGGAAGGCATCCCCTCTTTCGTCTACTTCCATCGGTAACTTTACTTGGAGCTATATTTTTATTCACCACTTGATATCTGTTTTTCTTGGAGCGTCTTGTATGATTTGAGTCTTTGCTTTTTAGTTTACCACAATCATCCTCTCTGTACACACCTTTTGAGAGAGACACACATGATTCGGAAATTATTAGAATACTCTATGTGCTTCACTTATATCTTTTGAGTTATATAGTTTTTGCTCTAGTACTTCACTTATATCTTTTAGAGCACGGTGGTGGATTTGTTTTATAGAAACTATTGTTCTCTCATGCTTCACTTAGATTATTTTGAGAGTCCTATAAAACAGCATGGTAGTTTGCTTTAACAATAATAGGCGTACAAGATTAGTAGAAGAAAAATTCTTATGAGTGTGTTGAATACTATGAGAAGTTTGATGCTTGATAATTGTTTTGAGATATGAAGATGGTGATATTAGAGTCATGCTAGTTGAGTAGTTTTGAATTTGAGAAATACTTGTGTTAAAGTTTGTGATTCCCATAGCATGCACGTATGGTGAACCGTTATGTGATGAAGTCGGAGCATGATTTATTTATTGATTGTCTTCCTTTTGAGTGGCGGTCGGGGACGAGCGATGGTCTTTTCCTACCAATATATCCCCCTAGGAGCATGCGCATAATACTTTGCTTTGTTAACTTGTAGATTTTTGCAATAAGTATATGAGTTCTTTATGACTAATGTTGAGTCCATGGATTATACGCACTTTTCCTCCTTCCACCATTGCTAGCCTCTCTAATACCGCGCACTTTTCGCCGGTATCATACACCCACCATACCTACCTATTATGGCATTTCCATAGCCATTCCGAGATATATTGCCATGCAACTTACCACCATTCCGTTTACTATGACACGCTCCATCATTGTCATATTGCTTCACATGATCATGTAGTTGACATTGTATTCGTGGCAAAGCCACCGTTCATAATTCTTTCATACATGTCACTCTTGATTCATTGCATATCCCGGTACACCGCCGGAGGCATTCACATAGAGTCCTATTTTGTTCTAAGTATTGAGTTGTAATTGTTGAGTTGTAAGTAATTAAAAGTGTGATGATCATCATTTTTAGAGCATTGTCCCAAGTGAGGAAAGGATGATGGAGACTATGATTCCCCCACAAGTCGGGATGAGACTCCTAACGAAAAAAAGAGGCCATAAAAAAAGAAGAAAAGGCCCAAATAAAAAATGAGAGAAAAAGAGAGAAGGGACAATGTTACTATCCTTTTACCACACTTGTGCTTCAAAGTAGCACCATTATCTTCATGATAGAGAGTCTCCTATGATATCACTTTCATATACTAGTGGGAATTTTTCATTATAGAATTTGGCTTGTATATTCCAATGATGGGCTTCCTCAAAATGCCCTAGGTCTTCGTGAGCAAGCGAGTTGGATGCACACCCACTTAGTTTCTTTTGTTGAGCTTTCATATACTTATAGCTCTAGTGCATCCGTTGCATGGCAATCCCTACTCACTCACATTAATATCTATTGATGGGCATCTCCATAGCCCGTTGATACGCCTAGTTGATGTGAGACTATCTTCTCCTTTTTTGTCTTCTCCACAACCACCACTCTATTCCACATATAGTGCTATGTCCATGGCTCACGCTCATGTATTGCGTGAAGATTGAAAAAGTTTGAGAACGTCAAAAGTATGAAACAATTGCTTGGCTTCTCATCGGGGTTGTGCATGATTTAAATATTTTGTGTGGTGAAGATAGAGCATAGCCAGACTATATGATTTTGTAGGGATAACTTTCTTTGGCCATGTTATTTTGAGAAGACATAATTGCTTAGTTAGTATGCTTCAAGTATTATTATTTTTATGTCAATATTAAACTTTTGTCTTGAATCTTTCAGATCTGAATATTCATACCACAATTAAGAAGAATTACATTGAAATTATGCCTAGTAGCATTCCACATCAAAAATTCTGTTTTTATCATTTACCTACTCGAGGACGAGCAGGAATTAAGCTTGGGGATGCTTGATACGTCTCCAACGTATCTATAATTTTTGATTGTTCCATGCTATATTATATTCTGTTTTGGACATTATTGGGCTTTATTATACACTTTTATATTATTTTTGGGACTAACCTCCGGGGGCCTAGCCCAGAATTGATGTTTTTGCCTATTTCAGAGTTTCGCAAAAAAAGAATATCAAACAGAGTCCAAACGGAATGACACCTTCGGGAACGTGATTTTCGGAACGAACGTGATCCAGAGGACTTGGACCCTACGTCAAGACTTCAACCAGGAGGGCACGAAGTAGGGGGGCGCGCCCTCCACCCTCGTGGGCCCCCTGTTGCTCCACCGACGTACTCCTTCCTCCTATATATACCTACGTACCCCCCAAACTACCAGATACGGAGCCAAAAACCTAATTCCACCACCGCAACCTTCTGTACCCGTGAGATCCCATCTTGGGGCATGTTCCGGAGCTCCGCCGGAGGGGGCATCGATCACGGAGGGCTTCTACATCAACACCATAGCCTCTCCGATGATGTGTGAGTAGTTTACCTCAGACCTTTGGGTCCATAGTTATTAGCTAGATGGCTTCTTCTCTCTTTTTGGATCTCAATACAATGTTCTCCCCCTCTCTCGTGGAGATCTATTCGATGTAATCTTCTTTTGTTGTGTGTTTGTTGAGACCGATGAATTGTGGGTTTATGATCAAGTTTATCTATGAACAATATTTGAATCTTCTGAATTCTTTTATGTATGATTGGTTATCTTTGCAAGTCTCTTCGAATTATCAGTTTGGTTTGGCCTACTAGATTGATCTTTCTTGCAATGGGAGAAGTACTTAGCTTTGGGTTCAATCTTGCGGTGTCCTTTCCTAGTGACAGTAGGGGCAGCAAGGCACGTATTGTATTATTGCCATCGAGGATAACAAGATGGGGTTTATATCATATTGCATGAGTTTATCCCTCTACATCATGTCATCTTGCTTAAAGCGTTACTCTGTTCTTATGAACTTAATACTCTAGATGCATGCTGGATAGCGGTCGATGTGTGGAGTAATAGTAGATGCAGGCAGGAGTCGGTCTACTTGTCTCGGACGTGATGCCTATATACATGATCATACCTAGATATTCTCGTAACTATGCTCAATTCTGTAAATTGCTCAACAGTAATTTGTTCACCCACCGTAAATAGTTATGCTCTTGAAAGAAGCCACTAGTGAAACCTATGGCCCTCGGGTCTATTTTCCATCATATTAATCTCCCGTCAACAAGTTATTTCTAGCATTGTCTTTATTTTGCTTTCTTTACTTTGCATCTTTATCATAAAAATACCCAAAAATATTATCTTATCATATCTATCAGATCTCACTCTCGTAAGTGACCGTGTAGGGTTTGACAACCCCTTATCGTGTTGGTTGCGAGGATTTATTTGTTTGTGTAGGTGCGAGGGACTCGTGCGTGGCCTCCTACTGGATTGATACCTTGGTTCTCAAAAACTGAGGGAAATACTTATGCTACTTTGCTACATCACCCTTTCCTCTTCAAGGGAAAACCAACGCAGTGCTCAAGAGGTAGCAATGAACAGTACAAGGGGAAGAACAGCCTCCTGAGGTTGAGGTGTTCTTGTGCTCGATGTGTGGCTAAGGATTGGCTCAAGATCAGATCAGATCCTGAGGCTCCGTTGTCTCTCGATCAGTTCAGGTTGAGTTACCTCCTACCGTGGTGGCTAGTCCTATTTATAGAGGCCCTGGTCCTCTCCCCAAATATCGATCGGGAAGGGAGCCAACAACGGCCAATTTGAAAGGGGACAACTAGTACAGCTTATCCTGACAAAAGCAGTCTTCGCCTGCCAAAGGCTCTGGTGGTGACGCCACCTTGGGCTCCATGGTGACCTCCGTCCTGCCGTCCGGCTGGTCTTGTTCTCGTCGCACCGATATGGAAACCTTTGCTTGACGCCTCGGTACTCCGCGCCTGCGCTTGCTTCCTTAGCACCACAGAGGAAACAAGGACGCTGCGCGGACTGGCGCCCGCCTGGCCTCGATCCTCATGGCTCACGTCACGAGAACCTCACGAGGTTTGCCTTGCCTTGAACTCTCCGCCCCTCGCGAGCCAACCTGGTGAGGCCGCTCCTGAGGAGGTCTTGCGTCGTCCGCCTCGCGAGGCTTGGCCCCCCGCGAGGGTCTTGAATGCTTTTTGGTGAAGATGGGCCGTACGGGCCCGCTCGTAGAGCCACGCCGTGGGCCGCAGGCAGGCAAGTCTGGGGACCCTCGTTCCCAGAACACCGACAGCAGGCTTGCAGATATCAAAGCAGAGAAGTGCGGGCCAAGACTTATAATGTTGGCGAACTCGTTCTACGCTTGCCAGAGAAGAAAAAGGACAAACTCAAGCCCAAGTGGGAGGGTCCCTTCATCATTGATGAAGTTCTCACCGGAGGAGCGTACCGCCTGCGTGATGCATCAGACAATCGCCTAGAGCCGAACCCATGGAACGCGGCCAGACTCCGAAGATTCTACGCTTAGAGCCGAACTCTTTGTTCGTCTTATTCTCCCTTTTGTTTCCATTACTTTTTCCTCTCTTTTCATTTTTTAAGCTTTAAAGCTCTGGTGCGGCTAAACCACACACCTACGATGTACACATCCTTAAATATGTACGCCCATAATACTTGGGGGCTTCTTGTACAGAAGCTTATTATTATTTTCTGGGCATCAATCTCACCACATATGTGGTTTTTCCCCATATGTACCTTTTCTTCGCCATTATATGCATCGTTATGACTTAAGTTTTGGCCAAGCTGGGTTGCCTGGCTCCTGTGCTTATGCCCTACGTTCCCGTTTATTTGGCTAGGGCATAAAGGGAGCACCTCTGCGATTGTTACTGCCGGGTCATCCGGATGTGTACCTCAGACTGGGTGAAGCCGAAAGCTAGCGTTCTTAAGGGAATATTCGGTCGGCGGACTAAAGATGTTTTCACACTCATTACATTATGAACCCCCAGATGTTACGTATACTGCAATTTTTTCAATCACAGTTTGGACATGTATATTTACGCATGTTCACCCAGGGAAAGGAACCCTTAACAGAACTATTCTCTCTGGAAGATGTTTCTTACAATTACAATGTAATATAACATAGCTAGCTGGATACAACTTGTCTTTTCAAGCAACTATGACCCCTACGCCTGGTTTCCACGTGTACCCCGGTCTATATTACCGAGCAAGTATTCGGAAGCACTCCGCACTTTCAGGTCCAGAGGTCGAAGCGAAAAGGTCTGCCATGATAATCGTTTTACAATCCGGCTAGGGACAAATATGTCAAGGAAAGCATATAGTCACTGCGACTCAAAAATTTCCTCCTCTATGCCATCTAACAGGCTGTCTAACTTACAATCCTGTTGGGAATATTTTGCGGCTATTTTTACCTGGTCATATACCAAACTAACGGGAATTTCCTTTCCGTCCGACCCTAGAGGTCCAACCCGGGCCATATGATTTGGATCATGCTTGGTGTACCGTGTCTTCACCATGGCCCAGGCCTCTCGCGCACCTTCTCGGCAGGCTGATATCTTCCATAATCGAATACACCGCCGGGCTCCTTTGAATAGCTCCACGAGCTCTGCCATATTTCCTGGAGGGGAGGCGGATGGCCATAAAGCCTTGGCAACACTCCACATTGCTTGCCGAACTTGCTCGTGCCTTTGGGAAAGCTCTTGTAGCAGGTCGCCTTGAGATCCAGACATTTCCTCTTCGGGACAGCCAGTCAGCATACCTGCAGACATAAATCTGTCAGTTCTTGTCCTCGCCACATTATATGGAGGCAAGTTTGCAAAACATACTGAATATGCCGCCTCATAGTCTCTTATTCTCCTTCACGGAGTCAGCCAGCTGGGCTCGTACATCTTTTAGTTCTTCGTCCAGCAGGGTGTTGGAATCCTGCAGCTTATTTTTCTCGTCCCTGACCCGTTTTAGCACACGTTCGCCCGCGCCCAGTTGCCTTTTGGCCTCTTGTTCACCCGCTTGCGCGACTTTCAGGGCCTCATTCAGTTGATCTGATGATCTTGTCATGGGGAATGCAAAAAGTATTAATATTACTGGTATATAATTATGTTTTCTCGATGGAGGGGAACATTACCAGGTGAGGCCTTCTTGGGTTTCTCCAATTCGGCGGTAGCAGCAGCTAGCTGGGTCCGACACTTTTCCAGCTCTTGAGACAACAGGTTGTTCTTCTCTGTGTGCACGTGGGTATACAATGATCCTTAAATCAGTTGTATCAACCGCTTCAAGTCTTGGGGGCTACTGGTATATAATTATCAGATTTTTACAAATGTGTATGTCTACTTACCCGCATATCTTTCAAATGCTGGCATGTGGCTCTGGTAAGCCCATCTCGAGCAGCTCAGATGTATGCATCAGCCGAGCTGAAGGCGTTGAATGCCTCTTTTGTAAAGCCGGGGTCGCGAAGAGCGGCCCGCCGGCACCGATGACTCATAGCGCTTTCCACTTTAGAGTTTGTGACGGATACATCATCCGAAGCCTCTGTCGAAGGACAATCCAGCGTCACTCTCATATCGTCCCTTGCCTTTAAGGCAGGGTCTGAAGCCCGACTTGTGGAGGCGCGGCCGGCAAGATCCCCGAACATAGTCCGGCGAACGCTTTTTCTGATAAGGCACAACGAATATTGTCATAGTTTGATGTGACTGCCAGGGGGCATGAGTAAAAGACCATACCTCTTTGATAAAGGTTCGGCCGTGTTGTCGTTCACTTTCCTCTTCGAAGATTTGCTCAGCGCGGGCAGCGCTCTCCTAGGAGATGCCTCTGGTGCACGTTGAGGCGTCGGGCGCCTCCCCTTTGGAGCACAAAATAGTGCAGTGGGTGAGGCGTAATGAGGAAACTCTTTTAAAGAAGGTGTCTCTTGAGTACTTACATGCGAAGCAGGGAGGAGGTCGGGATATTCGGCGATGATGGCCACTTCCGTGCTGTCATAGCTCGTCTGGTAGAATACTCCATCCTCAAGCTCCACAAATATGTCCGGATCCTCTTCGAATCTGGGGTCAAGGTCCCGTTTGTGATCCTCTGGCTGTGGGGCGGGGCTATGGATCCCTTTGGTAACCTTCTGCCATTCCTGTTGCAAATGGATGAGTTAAATTCCATTAGAAGTGTCTCAGGGAGAGGATTGTGTAAAGTGGTGGGATTAGAACTCACCCAACTAGGAGGATTGTACGTGGAAAATCCATCTCGACGCTTAATACGAGTGAACTCCTCTTTCTCCCCTTTGTACAGTTCGGCCAATATTTTGGCCAAAGTGGCGGGGGTGTCTGGACCCTTCCGACCGGAGCATGAGGCGTCATCTCCCCATTGTAGTGCCACATGGGAAGCCCTCTGTATTGGAGTGGCTGGACCCCCCAGACTATGAAAGTCGCCTTTACCTCAACTATTGATAGTCCGGACTGGGCGAGCGTCTTTATCTTGCCCATCAATTAACGGACTTCAGCACTATCTTCCTCCTCGAGGCTCCAAGGGCGCCAGCTATGGCATTTCTTCAATGGAGCGCTTGAAAATTCGAGAAGACCCATTCGGACTGGGTCAGGAAGGGCGACGTCCTCAATATAGAACCACTCGGAAGGCCACTCTTCGGACGCCTTCTTCGGCGTGCCGGACAGGTATCCGGTCCCGACGATGCGCCATACCTCGGCTCCACCCACTTCGAATATTGATCCCTCTTAGCTACGAGGGACGAGGCAGAATAGTTTCCTCCATAATTCAAAATGGGCCTCACAACTCAGGAATAGCTCACAAAGAGCAACGTAGTCTGCAATGTGCAGGATGGAGGCAGGATTGAAATTGTGCAGTTGGAGGCCATAATACTCGAGAAGTCCTCGGAGCAACGGGTGGATTGGAAATCCGACGCCTCTTAGCAAGTAGGGAACGAAGCATACTCGTTCCCCTGGATGGATTGGGAAAATTCTCCGCTTGAGCCCCGTCGTTGAAGGAAGTCAATCCTGCTCGAACGGAGACTAGATCCGCGGGGGGAAGAAATCCCTGTGTTTGCAGCTTCACTAGCTGACCGTGGGATACGGAACATCTCTCCTAATCGCCTTTTTCGGAGCCGTGGGGACGGGAGGAAGAACTGGGAGCGCTAGCCATGTTGGGGTGGTTCCTCCTAGCAAGCTCTCAGGATTTTCCGTGTGGTGTGGAACGGATCTGAGATCCAATCTCTTTAAATAGACGCTTTTCTCACATGGCTGGGGTGTTATGTGCAAAAAATACCCTGACCTCTCATATTCGCTTGACACGTGGAAGCTGAAGCCATGGATGCATAGAGGCCGATGGGTACGACATTAAATGGAAGGCCGAATACAGCTCTTTGAAGTCATCGGAGGAGGAACCCGCCTTGCAATGCCGAAGACAATCTGCGCGCCAGACACATCATCATTGAAAGCCTGGTTCGGGGGTTACTGAGGAAGTCCTGGATTAAGGGGTCCTCGGGCGTCCGGCCTGTTGGACGTGGGCCGGACTGATGGGCTGTGAAGATACAAGACCGAAGACTCTCACCCGTGTCCGGATGGGACTCTCCTTAGCGTGAAAGGCAAGCTTGGCGTCTGGATATGAAGATTCCTTTCTCTGTAACCGACTTTGTACAACCCTAGTCCCCTCCGGTGTCTATATAAACCGGAGGGTTTAGTCCATAGGGACAATCATAATCATACAGGCTAGACTTCTAGGGTTTTAGCCATTACGATCTCGTGGTAGATCAACTCTTGTAATACTCATATTCATCACGATCAATCAAGCAGGAAGTAGGGTATTACCTCCGTAGAGAGGGACCGAACCTGGGTAAACATCGTGTCCCCTGTCTCCTGTTACCATCGACCTTAGGCGCATAGTTCAGGACCCCCTACCCGAGATCCGCTGGTTTTGACACCCACAGCTTGTCCCCTCCCCTGGTGTATTAAACAGATTCATGGGCTCATACTGCAAAGGCAGGTGAGTCTGGTGCCTTCACAAAGAACTGTGTTGGAGGCGTTCTGATCCAGACTTAAACGCCAGGCTTTTGCCCTTACACGCTCTGAATCAGCCGTGATCTGAGCCCGTTCCGTTGCCATTCTGGTGTTCTCTGCATTGATCTCCTCCTGGGCCTTAGTGATCTCCGCCTGAATCTTTACAATTTCTGCATTGCACTCCGCTTGATTCACCGCAGTTACCTCTGTTGCTAGTAAAGTTGTCAAAGTGCCCAAGAGGTCCGACAAAACTTGAGGCGGCGGCCTATCTGAGCCGCCAACACTAGCCGCCGCAGCTGCCGAACCAGACGTCATAGCTGCAGCTGTTGATGAATTGAGAGTCGGCCTTGTGCCAGCCATGAATATAGCAGCCTGAAGCGGCGGCTCATAGGGGTCCGAAATACTGTCACCATCGGAACAGCCCCTAAGCCCGCCGTCTTGAAGCTGATAGATTGACTCCATTTCTCCGGTTGAGGACTCATCACCTGAGTAGATGAGAGTCTCTCCTCCAGATACAGAATCCTCCGCAAGATCCATTCCATGCGCGAATCCGACAAAAACACGCTTCCGGTCAGGTTGAACCTTGGCGGGTTGAGTGCGCCAAGCCGGCTTGACAATGTCGGTGCAGATGTCCGGCTCAGGCTCTGATCTGCCAATCTTGCCGATGAAGACGTGAATCCCGCCGAAGGGGACCCGATACTAGTACTCGATTGAGTCGGCCTCGGGGCCCCAGCCAGCATCATCGATGTAGAGCTTGCCGCGGCGACTCTTGGTCATCCTGCCAACAGCGTATCCCTTGATCCCTGGGAAGGAGCCCTTCAAGAACTCAAAACCACCATGCGCTGGCCCCACGGTGGGCGCCAACTGTCATGGTTTTGTCACGGCAGATGTCCTTGTGAAAGGACTTAGGTGCGAGGCCATGGCTACGGCGATTAGCTTAAAGGGGTTGAGCGGGACGAGAGACACACGAGTTTACCCAAGTTCGGCCCCTCACCAACGACGTAAAAGCCGACGTCCTTCTTTATGTTGTATTGATTGAGTATCGATTACAAGGGAGCGGAATCGCCTAACCTAGCTATCGATTGATTGTAACTTGACTTTACCCGCCGTGGGGACTCACCTTTATATACACAGGTCGAGGCCCTGGGCTTTACAAGAGTTCGGGTCGGGTCACACAATGTGACCAACCCTGGTTCTAAGTCGCCTTGCCTTGCTAGGCAAGTCACCGTTCGGCGGCTTACACCTCCGGGTCACGCTTCGTCTCCGGGTCTTGGGCCTTCAATCAGCCCACGTTGTCGGTGGCAAAACCGGCTGATCTCAGGTAGGGGGTCCCGAAACGTCTGAAGATCGAAGGTACCAGGAGACAAAGGGGACACAATGTTTACCCAGGTTTGGGCCCTCTTAATGGAGGTAATACCCTACTTCCTGCTTGATTGACTTTGATGAGTATAGGGGTTACAAGAGTTAATCTACTTCGAGATCGTAATGGCTAAACCCTAGATGTCTAGCCTATATAAATTCTGATAGCCTCTATGGACTAAACCCTCCGGTTTATATAGAGACCGGAGGGGCCTAGGGTTGTACAGAGTCAGTTCACAGAGAAAGGAAACTATACATCGGACGCCAAACATGCATCCACGCAAAGGAGAGTCCCATCCGGACACGGGGGAAGGCCTTCTATCTTGTATCTTCACGGCCCATCAGTCCAGCCCATATCACACAGCCCGGACACCCGAGGACCCCATAATCCAGGACTCCCTCAGTAGCCACTGACCAGTCTTTTGATGACGATGTGTTCGGTATGCAGATTGTCTTCGGCATTGCAAGGCAGGTTCCTCCTCCTAATACTCCAAAGTAGTCTTCTGAGTAAGAGAATTTTAGCCGGCTCTGTATAACAGTCACAACCCTCAACCACAAGGGCATAATGCTTAAACAAAATAAGGTCTGTCTATTGACGGCTTTTTCGGCGAAACGTTATGTCTGGCCTCTTTATCATTTTGAACCTTTTTTGACCTCCCGCTTCGCGTTTCGAGGCGCGGCCTCTATTGACATGTCTTGTCAAAACAGATATCGTGTCCGCTTATTGCGGGATCCTCATCAATACGGGTTTGGGTAATCCAACCATGTCGTTCACACGACCCCTTGGGAATAGGTGAGTTTTAAGGCTTGTGGGGGTCGCTTAATATTCACTGCCTATATAAGCGGATAAAGATCCATCTTTTTACCCCACGCCTTCTTGCTACCTCTTGAGCATGCGTTGGTTTTCCCTTGAAGAGGAAAGGGTGATGCAGCAAAGTAGCGTAAGTATTTCCCTCAGTTTTTGAGAACCAAGGTATCAATCCAGTAGGAGGTTACACGCAAGTCGCCTTGTACCTGCACAAACAAATAAGAACCTTGCAACCAACGCGATAAAGGGGTTGTCAATCCCTTCACGGCCACTTGCAAAAGTGAGATCTGATAAAGATAATAAGATAAATATTTTTGGTATTTTTGTTGTATAGATTGGAAAGTAAAGATTGCAAAATAAATGGCGGCAGAAATAGCAAATTGATAGAAAAATAATATGATGGAAGATAGACCCGGGGGCCATAGGTTTCACTAGTGGCTTCTCTCAAGATAGCATAATTTACGGTGGGTGAACAAATTACTATCGAGCAATTGATAGAAAAGCGCATAGTTATGAGAATATCTAGGCATGATCATGTATATAGGCATCACGTCCGCGACAAGTAGACCGAAACAATTTTGCATCTACTACTATTACTCCACACATCGACTGCTATCCAGCATGCATCTAGAGTATTAAGTTCATAAGAACAGAGTAACGCATTAGGCAAGATGAAATGATGTGGAGGGATAAACTCAAGCAATATGATATAAACCCCATCTTTTTATCCTCGATGGCAACAATACAATACGTGCCTTGCTGCCCCTGCTGTCACTGGGAAAGGACACCGCAAGATTGAACCCAAAGCTAAGCACTTCTCCCATTGCAAGAAAGATCAATCTAGTAGGCCAAACCAAACTGATAATTCGAAGAGGACTTGCAAAGATATCAAATCATGCATATAAGAATTCAGAGATGAATCAAATATTGTTCATAGATAATCTTGATCATAAACCCACAATTCATCGGATCTTGACAAACACACCGCAAAAAGAATTACATCGAATAGATCTCCAAGAGAATCGAGGAGAACTTTGTATTGAGATCCAAAGAGAGAGAAGAAGCCATCTAGCTAATAACTATGGACCCGAAGGTCTGTGGTAAACTACTCACGCATCATCGGAGAGGCCATGGTGTTGATGTAGAAGCCCTCCGTGATCGATTCCCCCTCCGGTGGAGCGCCGGAAAAGGCCCCAAGATGGGATCTCACGGGTACAGAAGGTTGCGGCGGTGGAAATAGGGTTTCGTGGTGCTCTCGGATGTTTTCAGGGTATATGAGTATATATAGGTGAAGGAAGTAGGTCGTTGGAGCCACGAGGGTGGGGCGCGCCTACCCCCCAGGGCGCGGCTCCCTACCTCGTGGCCGCCTCGTTGCTTCCTTGACGTCCACTCCAAGTCTCCTGGATTGCGTTTGTTCAAAAAATGATCCTCGCGAAGGTTTCATTCCGTTTGATATTCCTTTTCTGTGAAACACTAAAATAGGCAAAAAGATAGCAGTTTGCACTGGGCCTTCGGTTAATAGGTTAGTCCCAAAAATTATATAAAAGTGCATAATAAAGCCCATTAAACATCCAAAATAGATAATATAATAGCATGGAACAATCAAAAATTATAGATACGTTGGAGACGTATCAAGCATCCCCAACTTAATTTCTGCTCGTCCTCGAGTAGGTAAATGATAAAAACAGAATTTTTGATGTGGAATGCTACCTAGCATAATTTTCAATGTAATTTTCTTTATTGTGGCATGAATGTTCAGAGCCAAAAGATTCAAGATAAAAGTTTAATATTGACATAAAAATAGTGATACTTCAAGCATACTAGCCAAGCAATTATGTCTTATCAAAATAAGATAGCCAAAGAAAGCTCATCCCTACAAAATCATATAGTTTGGCCATGCTTCATTTTCGTCACACAAAATGCTCCCATTATGCATAACCCCGATGACAAGCCGAGCAATTGGTTCATACTTTTTAACGCGCTTCAGCCTTTTCAACCCTTACGCAATACATGAGCGCAAGCCATGGATATAGCACTTGTAGCGACCAGACCTCAAACAGTCTGATCTCTGTGCATCAGTGCCATCCCTGGATCGGTAATGCTGACACGCATAGTACTTGAGGATTTATAACAGAGTAGCAATCACAGACTTATTACATCGAATGTCACAAAAGAGAACTTATTACAATAAATATGGCTTAAGGCCATCTAATACGATAACAGTGGAAGACTTGGAAGATAAAGTGAGTCCCTCAACTCCAACGGCATCACTGAGTGAAAGACCACGACCTAAGGCATCTTACTCGTCGTCTGAAAAGTCTGCAACATGAACGTTGCAGCCCAAAAACGGGTCAGCACATGGAATATGCTGGCAATGCAACACAAAAGAGTAATGAACAGAATAATGCTATCACTACATGCATATATGGCTGGTGGAGGCTGTATGGTTAATAAATTTTGCGGAAAGCCCATTTTTCCCTACAACAAAGGAATAAATTTTATTTAACTATCATGGTAGTTGTTAAACATTGAGAAGGTTCACCCAACTCAATCCCAATTAAGCATCATCATTGAACCCAATCAAATTATATTAAGAGTGATGAGATCCACATGATAATCCAAGAACTAGATACTCAAGATGTCCAAAACCGGGGACACGGCTAACCATGATTAGTTTATACACTCTGCAGAGGTTTGCGCACTTTTCCCCACAAGACTTGATCTCCTCCGTTAGATTTCTCGCACTACATGCTGTTTGAGAAACGGATGACCGAGACACAGTCTTTCCGAAGAGGTCCCCTTAACCGATAGATAGGCATGTACACCTATAATCCCCTACATCTGCTAGCCCATCATGGAAAGGTTTCCCATGACTTACTCAACTATGCCAGAGCCCATAATGGCATGTGGCTGCACACGGAAGTTTCTAGCATGAATAATCTTATGATCCCTTTGAGCCTGGGTGGCAATCCATAGGAGAATCAACCGGCACCCCGGGATTTCCAAAAAATAAAGGCAACACTGGGTTCCCCAGGTGCCTCAATCCACCTAGATGTGTATTAAAGTTGCCACCTTAAGTGCACCATTAATTAACAATACTCACATCTGTCATGGATACACTCAAACCCAAACCACTTCTACGAGCATAGCATAGCAATATAAGCAACATAGAAGTAACTCCTATTGGTTTGATAAGAAACAGGTGAATAGGTACTACCTCATCTACTTCCCAAACCCACAATTTAATCAGATCCTAACCATGCAATTGTTTGAGGATGGATCTAATGCAATAAAACTGGATAGTAAAGAGGTATGATCAAAGATTTACTTGCCTTGCTAATGATCCGTGAAACCTAGAGACTCGTAGTAGCACGCTTCGAACTCCGCGTACTTGTAACACCCAGGATGTAACTTTCCATATTTGTAACTCCAACTCTTGCCATTTTCGGCTATGTGTTATGATATTCCCTTCGTGGTCGGGTTTTGTTTTTCGTTTTGCATTTTCCATTTTGTTCATGTCATGCATTTCATATAATGTCATCATGTGCATCTCATTTGCATACGTGTTCGTCTCATGCATCCGAGCATTTTCCCCGTTGTCCGTTTTGCAATCCGACACTCCCACGTGCACCGGCGCACCCCTCTTGTTTCTTTTCGTGAGCAGGTGTTAAACGTCCTCGGAATGGACCGAGGTTTGTCAAGTGGCCTTGGTATACCACCGGTAGACCACCTGTCAAGTTTCGTTCCATTTGGAGGTCGTTTGATGCTCCAACCGTTAACCGGGTAACCGCAAAGTCCTTTTGTGTGTTGCAGCAAAACCCCCCCTCCAAACAGCCCAATAACCCCTCTAAGTCACCTCCATGCTCTCGGTCATTCGATCACGATCGTGTGGGCAAAAACCGCACTCCATTTGGAGTCTCCTAGCTCCCTCTACCTATAAATATGTGCGTCTCCCCCGAATTCCGGGTCCAAACCCTAGCCACCGCTCCCTCCGCGCGCCGGACACGTCCGCCCAGCGCCGGACTAAACAAGCCGCCGCCCCGAGCCAGTGGCAAGGCGCCACGTGGCAGCGCCGCCGCCCCACCGCCCGCGGCCCGGGGAGCCCGCGTCCGGCCGCCGCCGCCCTCGTCCTCCCGCTCGTCCGTCAGCGCCGCGCCCCGAGGCCGCCGTCGCCGACCTCGCCGTCGCTCCCGCCGACCGCCGCCGCCGCCCCGACCGCGGGCCCGCTCGCGCGTCCCTCCCGCCGGCGCCGCGCTCGCCCACGCCCTGGGCCGCCGTCCTCGCCCGCCGACACCTCCTCTCCCCTCTCCGGCAAGAGCTCCGGCGAGCCGCCCGCCTCTGTTTTCTGCTAAGTCTGAAACCTGTTAACGAAACTTGCTATGTTTACATGGGTGCCAAATAAGGGACTTTTGTTCTATGCAGTCAATAGATTCATGCCATGCCTTGTTTTGCTATGTTAAGTTCCTGTAGTATGTGTTTTGCTTGCTCTGAACATTGCTACCTGATGTTGTTTATGCCATGTCCAGTAATTTCACCAAGTCTGTGAAGCTGATATCTTTTGCACTTTTGCCATGCTTGTTTGAACCTGTTATGGTGTGATCTAGATGTAGCTCAGTGTTCATCTTTTGTCAAGCATCTCCTGTATATTACTTCCATATGCTTTGTTGCTATGTTGGAGTGCTGTAGCATAGTTTCTTAATGCATTCTAAGTGCTATCATGCTGTTAATCGCAGATTCGTGTCATTCTTGTTTTGCTTGCCATTTGCAAACCGTGCATCCGTTTCCGGTGATCTTTATATCGATTTCGACCGAAATCATCTCGTCTTTCCAGTGGCATACTTGGTTTGCCAAGTTACTGCCTTTTTCATCCTTTTTCTTCCAGAGCACGCATATGCATCGCATATCATATCATATCCCGCATATCATGCATGTTTTGCATCATGTTGCTTGTGCATTTCCCGTGATTGATTGTGGTTCCATTGCTTGTGTTCTTGCTGTGGGTAGAGCCGGGAGACGAGTTCGTGTATGAGGAACCTGTTGAGTACGCTTACGAGGATCAAGCTTTCGCCAACTCTGAGAACCTTGCAGGCAAGATGACCATACCCTCGAAATCACTTCTATCTTTGCTTTGTCAGTTGTTCGTTCTGTTGCTATGCTGCGCTACCTACCACTTGGTATATCATGCCTCCCATATTGCCATGTCAAGCCTCTAACCATCCTTTCCTAGCAAACCGTTGTTTGGCTAAGTTACCGCTTTTGCTCAGCCCTTCTTATAGCGTTGCTAATTGCAGGTGAAGTTGAAGTTGGTTCCATGTTGGAACATGGATATTTTGGAATATCACAATATCTCTTATTTAATTAATGCATCTATATATTTGGTAAAGATTGGAAGGCTCGGCCTTATGCCTGGTGTTTTGTTCCACTCTTGCCGCCCTAGTTTCCATCATACCGGTATTATGTTCCTTGAGTTTGCGTTCCTTACGCGGTTGGGTGATTTATGGGACCCCCTTGACAGTTCGCCTTGAATTAAACTCCTCCAGCAAGGCCCAACCTTGGTTTTACCATTTGCCACCTAAGCCTTTTTCCCTTGGGTTTTCGCGAGCCCGAGGGTCATCTTTATTTAAACCCCCGGGCCAGTGTTCCTCTGAGTACTGGTCCAAACTAGAGCCCTTTGCAGAGCCACCTCAGGGAAACTTGAGGCCTGGTTTTAGTTGTACGGACTGCTCATCTGGTGTGCCCTGAGAACGAGATATGTGCAGCTCCTATCGGGATTTGTCGGCACATTCGGGCGGCTTTGCTGGTCTTGTTTTACCATTGTCGAAATGTCTTGTAAACCGGGATTCCGAGACTGATCAGGTCTTCCCGGGAGAAGGTTTATCCTTCGTTGACCGTGAGAGCTTATAATGGGCTAAGTTGGGACACCCCTGCAGGGTATTATCTTTCGAAAGCCGTGCCCGCGGTTATGAGGCAGATGGGAATTTGTTAATGTCCGGTTGTAGAGAACTTGACACTTGACTTAATTAAAATACATCAACCGTGTGTGTAGCCGTGATGGTCTCTTTTCGGCGGAGTCCGGGAAGTGAACACGGCTTGAGTTATGCATGAACGTAAGTAGTTTCGGGATCACTTCTTGATCATTTCTAGCTTCGCGACCGTTGCGTTGCTTCTCTTCTCGCTCTCATTTGCGTATGTTAGCCACCATATATGCTTAGTGCTTGCTGCAGCTCCACCTCATTACACCATCATTTCCTATAAGCTTAAATAGTCTTGACCTCGCGGGTGTGAGATTGCTGAGTCCTCGTGACCCACAGATTCTACCAAAACAGTTGTGGTCGTTACTATGTTTCGTTTCTTGATGATCAGTAGTGGAGCCCAGTTGGGACGATCGGGGATCTAGCATTTGGGGTTATCATATTTTCTTTTGGATTTGACCGTAGTCGGTCTATGTGTGGATTTTGGATGATGTATGAATTAATTTATGTATTGTGTGAAGTGGCGATTGTAAGCCAACTCTCGTTATCCCATTCTTGTTCATTACATGGGATTGTGTGAAGATAACCCTTCTTGCGACAAAACCACAATGCGGTTATGCCTCTAAGTCGTGCCTCGACACGTGGGAGATATAGCCGCATCGTGGGCGTGACAAGTTGGTAATCAGAGCCATCCCCGACTTAGGAGCCCCCTGCTTGATCGAATCATTGGCGTTGTTGAGTCTAGAACAAAAATGTTTTGAGTCTTAGGATTATATATATCGGAGAGTAGGATTCTTTTTACTCCTCAGTCCCTTCGTCGCTCTGGTGAGGTCTCCTGACGTAGAAGTTTTGACTCTTCTCTCCTCAAATTTCACTAAAAAAATTTAGGATCACGCGGGTATCTTGGAATCATTCCGATGGTTTTGTGACGAGAACATTGTTCTTGGTGCCTCCTGACATTTAGGGGTTGTGGCAGTGTCCCGGGGAGTTGAGCTCCGAGGTGTTGTCGTCACAATTTTATCGTTGCATTTTTGGAATACCTGAGTTTCGCCGACATCGAAAATCTCTTTTATGCAGTTGTTGGTGAGATCACCTCGACGCCACCCAGTACTGGGGCGGGAGTTTGGGAGTATTGCCATAACTCGTATAACGGATGCTTTTCGAAGGTTGAGGTACACGATTTCCGAAGGTTTCTTGGTTATGTGTTGACGGATGGATATAGCTGGATCTAGGGATTGCTAGTTTGGGTGATATATTTTGTGTCCCCTGTATCCCCAACACCAGATTGCATAACCAGAAAGTTTCGGGAGTTTATAAGTGGGAATTCAAGTAGCTCTTAGGATATCTTTCCGAAAGATGCATGATATGAGATTGGGGTTCGACGTCTAGTGGTCCGCCTTTCCATGGTTGGTTTTACAGTGGTCTCGTAGTGTCTTAAAGAGTCCTTGGCTATGCCGACTCGGGGACGCTTCGTATGTCATGTGCACTGCCTTGTACATGATGGTGTTGTACGACCGAGCCCGTGTGGGCCCCACCACGAAAACTTCGGACGAAATCTCTATCATATGTTTGTTCCGGCTTATTCTGCAAGCCAATCCTTTGTTTTGTTTTGTGGTATTCGAGTTGCTTCAATGCCAAGTGTTGATTCCATACCTTATTCTAATCGGTGTTCTCATATTTCTATGTGGTTGCTAATCCTTTGGATCATCGAGGTTGTCATATTAATTTTTTTTCAACCGGCGTGCTTCTCTTCAAGTGCATCCAGTCATCCCAACATTCGCAAGATCAATTCTAAGTTTTCTCAATGGTATCCATTCCATCTGCCCAAGTTGCCTTTGTTTTCCCGCCCTCCCACCCTTTTTCTTCAAGGACTCAGATTTCTTATTCAAGTATTCATCTTATAGATGGGAAGTCTCTCCATTGTTTTTCGTCAATGTTCTTATCCGGTGATTTCCCATGAAGATACTAACGGAGCTTCAAGTTTATCATTCTTTGTTCTCTTATCTTCCTCGGTGGTTTCAATGCAAGCTTTCGGTGTTGATCGTATCCTTTCATTGTTTCAAATGTTTTCTCATGCCGGTGCACCTCTTAATCTTCCACCTCTTGCTACTCATGTTTATCTGGAGTGCTGAAGGTATCCCAGAGGATTCATGTTTCTATTCTTAATCCTTTCTAGCTATTTCGAGGTCTTACCTTATTCAAGCCATTTAATTGAACCGACGCAATCTCTCTTTTAAATCGTTCAACGGTGTATCTTTTGAGTGGGCCCTAACCCACAGGTCTTTTCCCAGGATCTTACCTGACTCTTCTAATTTTCCCGGAGCTATTCCCAAATTCATTTCAATGTTTGACGTAAGAATGAGTTATCATCAGTCAGATGTCTTTTTCCAAGATCTTCCAAATTCTTTTCATTGTTGGTTCAACCTTTCTAATTTTCATCCCGGAGTATCTCAACAATTCATGGTGGTGTTTCTTGTCATCATTCTCAACATTTGAAGACCGAAGAAGAGTTCCTCTTCAATCTAATCCGTTCTCTCAAAGATGCGTGGTTCTAACTTGTTGCCGTCCTCTCATAATTGTTTTGAGTGTGAGAATTCTTTTCACCCATCCGGAGCAATTCAGGAGTCTTTTCAGTTTGATTCTCTGGAACTCATCATCTCAAAATTATTCATTCTCAGCTTTCAGCTCTCGTTCTCGAATTCTTCCAGTGCATCATTCAAGTATTATCTAGTCAGCTCGGGATATCTGCGTTCACTTGTATCTAAATTCTCTCAAGTATCTTCGTTCATTTTCTAATTCTTCCCGATGTTTCTTTATCTTTTCTTCGTTCATTTTCAATTCTTACGGTGGTTCGTTCAAGATTTCTATTCCTTCGTTATCATATCAATTCATTCATTGTTTCCAAATCCTACCGGTGGTTCCATCAAGACCTTCCCAAGTTTGCGTCATATCTATCTTAATCCTTTCTACGAGAATAAGTAGTATGACAAATCCATTGCTTGTCATCAATTAACTGGTGAAGGATGAGCATAATGTAATTCTTATTCTTGTTTCATCGAGTAAATTCAATTCCTTATTCCGGAGGTTCATCAAAATTCTTGATTTCATTTGTTCATCTTTCTTTCCGGAGTTCCAAGTTTTCTCGGTTATATCATTTCAAAGCTTCATCTTATCACTGCAAGGCTTCACCTGGTGTTTTCAACTTCTCTTTCTTTCTATCATCCTTTTATTACCGGAGTTCTTCATGGAGTTTTTTTTCATGGTGGTTCATCAAGGATTTAATTCATTCTCGAAGTGTTCTCAAGATTCTTGTTGGAAGAGCTCAAATATTTTTCTTCCTGCATTCCAAAGTGCAATTCTTTCTCTCTTATCTTTTGAGGTGGTGTTATGTCATTCTTGATAATTTTCTTCATGTTTCATGATTCATAAGTTATCAAGAATGAGATATTTAAACCCGTCGTTTCTTCATTGGAGTTATCTTGGGTTATATTTCACCTAAAGCCTTCCCTAAGGAATGTTGCTATTGTGGTGCTCATCAATGATCCAAGTTTTCTCCTATCCTATTGGTGAAAGAAGTTTTTCATCACCTTGGTGCTCTCACTCAAATCAATGGCTTCCTTTAGTGGCCGTTTGTCACCTCATAATGTTGAGATGTTTCCATAAGTCCACTCCAAGCGTATTCTTTTCGTTGTTGGTTTTCCAACAACTCCATTCTTCTCCGTTCTTTTCATTGCATTCTTTCATTTCTACCAGAGGCATTGTGATATCGCTCTCTTCGACCCATCTTCTCGTTTTGTCAAGATCATCTTCTTTCCTTGCTTATCCATTTAACCGGAGTGTGGTGTCATCTCTTCAATTTCTTTTCATCTTATCAAGTTTCCTTCTCTTTTTCAACCGGAGTGCTGTCAAAATTATGTCATTCCTGTTCCTTGGCTATCTCGTTATATCGATGTGGTTTCATATTCTTTTGGTTCGTTAAGCCCTTGTTTCATGTCTTTCAACCCACAAGGTTCTCATAATGTTCCTTGTTTTCCTTTTCTAACGGAGTGTTTGTAATCTCGTTCATCTCTGTTGTATTCTTTTATAAAAATTGTTTAACCTCTCAAGGTTCTTTGGTTTCACTCGTTTGTCAAAGAAGCAACTTTGTTTTACCTCTTGCTCTTCCGTTTTCCCTCCGGTGCCATCCTAGATCTCGGGACGAGATCCTCTCGTAGTGGTGGTGTGTTGTAACACCCCGGATGTAACTTTCCATATTTGTAACTCCAACTCTTGCCATTTTCGGCTATGTGTTATGATATTCCCTTCGTGGTCGGGTTTTGTTTTTCGTTTTGCATTTTGTTCATGTCATGCATTTCATATCATGTCATCATGTGCATCTCATTTGCATACGTGTTCGTCTCATGCATCCGAGCATTTTCCCCATTGTCCGTTTTCAATCCGACACTCCCACGTGCATCGGCGCACCCCTCTTGTTTATTTCGTGAGCGGGTGTTAAACGTCCTCGGAATGGACCGAGGTTTGTCAAGTGGCCTTGGTATCCCACTGATAGACCACCTGTCAACTTTCGTTCCATTTGGAGGTCGTTTGATGCTCCAACGGTTAACCGGGTAACCGCAAAGTCCTTTTGTGTGTTGCAGCAAAACCCCCCTCCAAACAGCCCAATAACCCCTCTAAGTCGCCTCCATGCTCTCGGTCATTCGATCATGATCGTGTGGGCGAAAACCGCACTCCATTAGGAGTCTCCTAGCTCCCTCTACCTATAAATATGTGCATCTCCCCCGAATTCCGGGTCCAAACCCTAGCCACCGCTCCCTCCGCGCGCCGGACACGTCCGCCCGGCGCCGGACGAAACGCACCGCCGCCCCGAGCCAGTGGCAAGGCGCCACGTGGCAGCGCCGCCACCCCACCGCTCGCGGCCCGGGGAGCCCGCGTCCGGCCCCCGCGGCCCGAGCCGCCGCCGCCCGCGCCCGCGTCCCCGCGCCGCCTCCTCCCGCGTCCCGCGCCGCCGCCCTCGTCCTCCCGCTCGTCCGTCGGCGCTGCGCCCCGAGGCCGCCGTCGCTCCTGCCGACCGCCGCCGCCGCCCCGACCGCGGGCCCGGTCCCGCGCCCCTCCCGTCGGCGCGGCGCTCGCCCGCGCCCTGGGCTGCCGTCCTCGCCCGCCGGCGCCTCCTCTCCCCTCTCCGACAAGAGCTCCGGCGAGCCGCCTGCCTCGGCTTCCGTGCGGATCCCGATCTAGACGTAGGTTGAATTCCCCCCCCCCCCTCTCGAAATTCCTCCAAGTCCCGAAGTTTTCATATTCTGGAGTCAAGTTTATCGCATCATAACTCTTTGCATACTGCTCCGTTTCGTGCGTGTAATATATCGAAATGTTCGACTCGAGTTGCTCTTCATTTTGTTCCATTGTGCCATGTTCATTTGAGTCAACCTTGATGCCCAAATCTCTGGTGCAAGAGTGCTATATGATGTTTACTGCTGTTAATTATCTGAACTTGGTGATTTGTTATTTTTGTTGCAATTGATGTGTGCGTCTTATGAGCATGAGCTCTACATGTGTTTTTATCTATGCCATTCCATCTTTACATGGGTATATGCCATGTATTTTTGTGATCTATGTGGTGACTAGCACAAGCATGCAAACTAGGCTCTACATGTGTTCTTTATGCCCAAATCTCTGGTGCAAGAGTGCTATATGATGTTTACTGCTGTTACTTATCAGAACTTGGTGATTTGTTATTTTTGTTGCAATTGATTTGTGCATCTTGTGAGCATGAGCTCTATATATGTTTTGATCTATGTCATTCTATATTTACAGGGGTATATGCCATGTATTTTTGTGATCTATGTGGTGACTAGCACAAGCATGCAAACTAGGCTTCGTGATGTTTCTGTTTTCAGAGACTTAGGATTTTGCTAAGTCTGTTACTGCTGTTATTTTGTTGCCATGTATCCATGTGGCTACAGTGAGATCCATGCTTCTTTTGAGTATGTTCAGTAAGGTTGTTTTGTAGATATAGTTGTGCTCTATCCATCCATTCCCCTGTTTGCAATTATGGAGTTACCTAGCATGTCTTAATCTTGCTCTACGTTTGCTATAAAATGTTCCTGCCAGATTGTTAACATGATATTCAGTTTTGCCAAGGTTGTTGTAGTTGATCCATTCATGCTATGTATTTTCTCTTGCCATGGATAGCTTCATAAACATGCCATCGTGCTGTAGGTATGCTTGTTTTGTCATGCATTGCTTTGTGATGAGTGAATCAAGCTCACCAAGATGCCTTCATAATTCTGTTAATGCCATGCTCTGTTTTCTGCTAAGTCTGAAACCTGTTAACGAAACTTGCTATGTTTACATGGGTGCCATCATATCTTCTGTTCCTTTTTAGCTCATAGTCAATAAGGGACTTTTTTTATATGCATTTAGTAGATTCATGCCATGCCTTGTTTTGATATGTTAACTTCTTGTATTATGTGTTTTGCTTGCTCTGAACATTGCTACCTGATGCTGTTTATGCCATGTCCAGTAATTTCAGTCTGTGAAGCTGATATCTTTTGCACTATTGTCATGCTTGTTTGAACCTGTTATGGTGTGATCTAGACGTAGCTCAGTGTTCATCTTTTGTCAAGCATCTTCTGTATATTACTGCCATATGCTTTGTTGCTATGTTGGACTGCTGTAGCATAGTTTCTTAATGCATTCTAAGTGATATCATGCCATTAATCGCAGATTCGTGTCATTCTTGTTTTGCTTGCCATTTGCAAACCGTGCATCCGTTTCCGGTGATCTTTATATCGATTTCGACCGAAATCATCTCATCTTTCCAGTGGCATACTTGGTTTCCCAAGTTACTGCCTTTTTCATCCTTTTTCTTCCGGAGCACGCATATGCATCGCATATCATATCCCGCATATCATGCATGTTTTGCATCATGTTGCTTGTGCATTTCCCGTGATTGATTGTGGTTCCATTGCTGTGTTCTTGCTGTGAGTAGAGCCGGGAGACGAGTTCGTGTACGAGGAACCTGTTGAGTACGCTTACGAGGATCAAGCTTTCGACAACTCTGGGAACCTTGCAGGCAAGATGATAATACCCTCAAAATCACATCTATCTTTACTTTGCCAGTTGTTCGTTCTGTTGCTATGCTGCGCTAGCTACCACTTGCTATATCATGCCTCCCATATTGCCATGTCAAGCTTCTAACCATCCTTTCCTAGCAAACCGTTGTTTGGCTAAGTTACCGCTTTTGCTCAGCCCTTCTTATAGCGTTGCTAGTTGCAGGTGAAGTTGAAGTTGGTTCCATGTTGGAACATGGATATTTTGGAATATCACAATATCTCTTATTTAATTAATGCATCTATATATTTGGTAAAGAGTGGAAGGCTCGGCCTTATGCCTGGTGTTTTGTTCCACTCTTGCCGCCCTAGTTTCCGTCATACCGGTAATATGTTCCTTGAGTTTGCGTTCCTTACGAGGTTGGGTGATTTATGGGACCCCCTTGACAGTTCGCCTTGAATAAAACTCCTCCAGCAAGGCCTACCTTGGTTTTACCATTTGCCACCTAAGCCTTTTTCCCTTGGGTTTTCGCGAGCCCGAGGGTCATCTTTATTTAAACCCCCGGGCCAGTGTTCCTCTGATTACTGGTCCAAACTAGAACCCTTTGCAGCGCGACCTAGGGGAAACTTGAGGCCTGGTTATAGTTGTACGGACTGCTCATCCGGTGTGCCCTCAGAACGAGATATGTGCAGCTCCTATCGGGATTTGTCGGCACATTCGGGCGTGCTGGTCTTGTTTTACCATTGTCGAAATGTCTTGTAAACCGGGATTCCGAGACTGATCGGGTCTTCCCGGGAGAAGGTTTATCCTTCGTTGACCGTGAGAGCTTATAATGGGCTAAGTTGGGACACCCCTGCAGGGTATTATCTTTCGAAATCCGTGCCCGCGGTTATGAGGCAGATGGGAATTTGTTAATGTCCGGTTGTAGAGAACTTGACACTTGACTTAATTAAAATACATCAACCATGTGTGTAGCCGTGATGGTCTCTTTTCGGCGGAGTCCGGGAAGTGAACACGGCTTGAGTTATGCATGAACGTAAGTAGTTTCAGGATCACTTCTTGATCATTTCTAGCTTCGCGACTGTTGCGTTGCTTCTCTTCTCGCTCTCATTTGCGTATGTTAGCCACCATATATGCTTAGTGCTTGCTGCAGCTCCACCTCATTACACCATCCTTTCCTATAAGCTTAAATAGTCTTGACCTCGCGGGTGTGAGATTGCTGAGTCCTCGTGACTCACAGATTCTACCAAAACAGTTGCAGGTGCCGATGATAATAGTGCAGATGACGCAACCGAGCTCAAGTGGGAGTTCGACGAGGAATGTGGTCATTACTATGTTTCATTTCCTGATGATCAGTAGTGGAGCCAGTTGGGACGATCGGGGATCTAGCATTTGGGGTTATCCTATTTTCTTTTGGATTTGACCGTAGTCGGTCTATGTGTGGATTTTGGATGATGTATGAATTAATTTATGTATTGTGTGAAGTGGCGGTTGTAAGCCAAATCTCATTATCCCATTCTTGTTCATTACATGGGATTGTGTGAAGATAAGCCTTCTTGCGACAAAACCACAATGCGGTTATGCCTCTAAGTCGTGCCTCGACACGTGGTAAATATAGCCGCATCGTGGGCGTGACAAGTTGGTAATCAGAGCCATCCCCGACTTAGGAGCCCCCTACTTGATCGAATCGCTGGCGTTGTTGAGTCTAGAACAAAAATGTTTTGAGTCTTAGGATTCTATATATCGGAGAGTAGGATTCTTTTTACTCCTCAGTCCCTTCGTCGCTCTGGTGAGGTCTCCTGACGTAGAAGTTTTGACTCTTCTCTCCTCAAATTTCACTAAAAAAAATTAGGATCACGCGGGTATCTTGGAATCGTTCACTAAAAAAACTTCGGACGAAATCTCTATCATATGTTTGTTTTGGCTTATTCTGCAAGCCAATCCTTTGTTTTGTTTTGTTTTGTGGTATTCGAGTTGCTTCAATGCCAAGTGTTGATTCCATACCTTATTCTAAGCGGTGTTCTCATATTTCTATGTGGTTGCTAATCCTTTCTTTCTGGAGTTCCAAGTTTTCTCGGTTATATCATTTCAAAGCTTCATCTTATCACTGCAAGGCTTCACCTGGTGTTTTCAACTTCTATTTCTTCCTATCATCCTTTTATTACCAGAGTTCTTCATGGAGTTTTTTTTTCATGGTGGTTCATCAAGGATTTAATTCATTCTCGAAGTGTTCTCAAGATTCTTGTTGGAAGAGCTCGAACATTTTTCTTCCTGCATTCCAAAGTGCAATTCTTTCTCTCTTATCTTTTGAGGTGGTGTTATGTCATTCTTGATAATTTTCTTCATGTTTCATGATTCATAAGTTATCAAGAATGAGATATTTAAACCCATCGTTTCTTCATTGGAGTTATCTTGGGTTATATTTCACCTAAAGCCTTCCCTAAGGAATGTTGCTATTGTGGTGCTCATCAATGATCCAAGTTTTCTCCTATCCTCTTGGTGAAAGAAGTTTTTCATCGCCTTGGAGCTCTCACTCAAATCAATGGCTTCCTTTATTGGCCATTTGTCACCTCATAATGTTGAGATGTTTCCATAAGTCCACTCCAAGCTTATCCTTTTCGTTGTTGGTTTTCCAACAACTCCGTTCTTCTTCGTTCTTTCCATTGCATTCTTTCATTTCTACCGGAGGCATTGTGATATCGCTCTCTTCGACTCATCTTCTCGTTTTGTCAAGATCATCTTCTTTCCTTGCTTATCCATTTAACCGGAGTGTGGTGTCATCTCTTCAATTTCTTTTCATCTTATCAAGTTTCCTTCTCTTTTTCAACCGGAGTGCTGTCAAAATTATGTCATTCTTGTTCCTTGGCTATCTCGTTATATCGGTGTGGTTTCATATTCTTTTGGTTCGTTAAGCCCTTGTTTCATGTCTTTCAACCCACAAGGTTCTCATAATGTTCCTTGTTCTCCTTTTCTAACGGAGTGTTTGTAATCTCGTTCATCTCCGTTGTATTCTTTTATAAAAATTGTTTAACCTCTCAAGGTTCTTTGGTTTCACTCGTTTGACAAAGAAGCAACTTTGTTTTACCTCTTTCTCTTCCGTTTTCCCTCCGGTGCCATCCTAGATCTCGGGACGAGATCCTCTCGTAGTGGTGGAGTGTTGTAACACCCCGGATGTAAATTTCCATATTTTTAACTCCAACTCTTGCCATTTTCGGCTATGTGTTATGATATTCCCTTCGTGGTCGGGTTTTTTTTTCATTTTGCATTTTGTTCATGTCATGCATTTCATATCATGTCATCATGTGCATCTCATTTGCATACGTGTTCGTCTCATGCATCCGAGCATTTTCCCCGTTGTCCGTTTTGCAATCCGACACTCCCACGTGCACCGGCGCACCCCTCTTGTTTCTTTTCGTGAGCGGGTGTTAAATGTCCTCGGAATGGACCGAGGTTTGTCAAGTGGCCATGGTATACCACCGGTAGACCACCTGTCAAGTTTCGTTCCATTTGGAGGTCGTTTGATTCTCCAATGGTTAACCGGGTAACCGCAAAGTCCTTTTGTGTGTTGCAGCAAAAAACCCCTCCAGACAGCCCAATAACCCCTCTAAGTCACCTCCATGCTCTCGGTCATTCGATCACGATCGTGTGGGCGAAAACCGCACTCCATTTGGAGTCTCCTAGCTCCCTCTACCTATAAATATGTGCATCTCCCCCGAATTCCGGGTCCAAACCCTAGCCACCGCTCCCTCCGCGCGCCGGACACGTCCGCCCGGCGCCGGACGAAACGCGCCGCCGCCCTGAGCCAGTGGCAAGGCGCCACCTGGCAGTGCCGCCGCCCCACCGCCCGCGGCCCGGGGAGCCCGCGTCCGGCCCCCGCGGCCCGAGCCGCCGCCGCCCGCGTCCCCGCGCCGCCTCCTCCCGCGTCCCGCGCCGCCGCCCTCGTCCTCCCGCTCGCCCGCCGGCGCCGCGCCCCAAGGCCGCCGTCGCTGACCTCGCCGTCGCTCCCGCCGACCGCCGCCGCAGCCCCGCTCGCGCGTCCCTCCCTTCGGCGCCGCGCTCGCCCGCGCCCTGGGTCGCCGTCCTCGCCCTCCGGCGCCTCCTCTCCCCTCTCCGGCAAGAGCTCCGGCGAGCCGCCCGCCTCGGCTTCCGTGCGGATCCTGATCTAGACGAAGGTTGACTTTTCCCCCTCTCGAAATTCCTCCCAAGTCCCAAAGTTTTCATATTCTGGAGCCATGTTCATCGCATGATAACTCTTTGCATACTGCTTCGTTTCGTGCGTGTAATATATCGAAATGTTCGACTCGAGTTGCTCTTCATTTTGTTTCAATGTGCCATGTTCATTTGAGTCCACATTTATGCCCAAATCTCTGGTGCAAGAGTGCTATATGATGTTTACTGCGGTTACTTATCAGAACTTGGTGATTTGTTATTTTTGTTGCAATTGATTTGTGCATCTTGTGAGCATGAGCTCTATATATGTTTTGATCTATGTCATTCTATATTTACAGGGGTATATGCCATGTATTTTTGTGATCTATGTGGTGACTAGCACAAGCATGCAAACTAGGCTTCGTGATGTTTCTGTTTTCAGAGACTTAGGATTTTGCCAAGTCTGTTACTGCTGTTATTTTGTTGCCATGTATCCATGTGGCTACAGTGAGATCCATGCTTCTTTTGAGTATGTTCAGTAAGGTTGTTTTGTAGATATAGTTGTGCTCTATCCATCCATTCCCCTGTTTGCAATTATGGAGTGCCCTAGCATGTCTTAATCTTGCTCTACTTTTGCTATAAAATGTTCCTGGCAGATTGTTAACATGATATTCAATTTTGCCAAGGTTGTTGTAGTTGATCCGTTCATGCTATGTATTTTCTATTGCCATGGATAGCTTCATAAACATGCCATCTTGCTGTAGGTATGCTTTTTTTGTCATGCATTCATTTGTGATGAGTGAATCAAGCTCACCAAGATGCCTTCATAATTCTGTTAATGCCATGCTCTGTTTTCTGCCAAGTCTGAAACCTGTTAACGAAACTTGCTATTTTTACATGGGTGCCATCATATCTTCTGGTCCTTTTTGGCTCATGGTCAATAAGTGACTTTTGTTCTATGCATTTAGTAGATTCATGCCATGCCTTGTTTTGATATGGTAAGTTCCTGTATTATGTGTTTTGCTATGTTAAGTTCCTGTAGTATGTTGTTTGCTTGCTCTGAACATTGCTACCTGATGTTGTTTATGCCATGTCCAGTAATTTCACAAAGTCTGTGAAACTGATATCTTTTGCAATTTTGCCATGCTTATTTGAACCTGTTATGGTGTGATCTAGACGTAGCTCAATGTTCATCTTTTATCAAGCATCTCCTGTAGATTACTACCATATGCTTTTTTGCTATGTTGGAGTGCATTAGCATAGTTTCGTGATGCATTCTAAGTGCTATCATGCTGTTAATCGCAGATTCGTGTCATTCTTGTTTTGCTTGCCATTTGCAAACCGTGCATCCGTTTCTGGTGATCTTTATATCTATTTTGACCGAAATCATCTCATCTTTCCAGTGGCATACTTTGTTTGCCAAGTTACTACATTGTTCATCCTTTTTCTTCCGGAGCACGCATATGCATCGCATATCATATCCCGCATATCATGCATGTTTTGCATCATGTTGCTTGTGCATTTCCCATGATTGATTGTGGTTCCATTGCTTGTGTTCTTGCTGTGGGTAGAGCCGGGAGACGAGTTCGTGTACGACGAACCTGTTGAGTACGCTTACGAGGATCAAGCTTTCGACAACTCTGAGAACCTTGCAGGCAAGATGACCATACCCTCGAAATCACTTCTATCTTTGCTTTGCCAGTTGTTCGTTTTGTTGCTATGTTGCGGTACCTACCACTTGCTATATCATGCCTCCCATATTGCCATGTCAAGCCTCTAACCATCCTTTCCTAGCAAACCGTTGTTTGGCTAACTTACCGCTTTTGCTCAGCCCTTCTTATAGCATTGCTAGTTGCAGGTGAAGTTGAAGTTGGTTCCATGTTGAAACATGGATATTTTGGAATATCACAATATCCCTTATTTAATTAATGCATCTATATATTTGGTAAAGAGTGGAAGGCTCGGCCTTATGCCTGGTGTTTTGTTCCACTCTTGCCGCCCTAGTTTCCGTCATACCGGTATTATGTTACTTGAGTTTGCGTTCCTTAAGCGGTTGGGCGATTTATGGGACCCCCTTGACAGTTCGCCTTGAATAAAACTCCTCCAGCAAGGCCCAACCTTGGTTTTACCATTTGCCACCTAAGCCTTTTTCCCTTGGGTTTTCGCGAGCCTGAGGGTCATCTTTATTTAAACCCCCGGGCCAGTGTTCCTCTGAGTACTGGCCCAAACTAGAGCCCTTTGCAGCGTCACCTCGGGGAAACTTGAGGCCTGGTTTTAGTTGTATGGACTGCTCATCCGGTGTGCCCTCAGAACGAGATATGTGCAGCTCCTATCGGGATTTGTCGGCACATTCGGGCGGCTTTGCTGGTCTTGTTTAGCATTGTCGAAATGTCTTGTAAACCGGAGTTCCGAGACTGGTCGGGTCTTCCCGGGAGAAGGTTTATCCTTCGTTGACCGTGAGAGCTTATAATGGGCTAAGTTGGGACACCACTGCAGGGTATTATCTTTCGAAAGCCGTGCCCACGGTTATGAGGCAGATGGGAATTTGTTAATGTCCGGTTGTAGAGAACTTGACACTTGACTTAATTAAAATACATCAACCGTGTGTGTAGCCGTGATGGTCTCTTTTCGGCGGAGTCCGGGAAGTGAACACGGCTTGAGTTATGCATGAACGTAAGTAGTTTCAGGATCACTTCTTGATCATTTCTAGCTCCGCGACCGTTGCGTTGCTTCTCTTCTCGCTCTCATTTGCGTATGTTAGCCACCATATATGCTTAGTGCTTGCTGCAGCTCCACCTCATTACACCATCCTTTCCTATAAGCTTAAATAGTCTTGACCTCGCGGGTGTGAGATTGTTGAGTCCTCGTGACTCACAGATTCTACCAAAACAGTTGCAGGAGCCGACGATAATAGTGCAGATGACGCAACCGAGCTCAAGTGGGAGTTCGACGAGGAACGTGGTCGTTACTATGTTTCATTTCCTGATGATCAGTAGTGGAGCCAGTTGGGACGATCGGGGATCTAGCATTTGGGGTTATCCTATTTTCTTTTGGATTTGACCATAGTCGGTCTATGTGTGGATTTTGGATGATGTATGAATTTATTTATGTATTGTGTGAAGTGGCGGTTGTAAGCCAACTCTCGTTATCCCATTCTTGTTCATTACATGGGATTGTGTGAAGATAACCCTTCTTGCGACAAAACCACAATGCGGTTATGCCTCTAAGTCGTGCATCGACACGTGGGAGATAGCCACATCGTGGGCGTGACAAGTTGGTAATCAGAGCCATCCCCGACTTAGGAGCCCCCTGCTTGATCGAATCGTTGGCGTTGTTGAGTCTAGAACAAAAATGTTTTGAGTCTTAGGATTATATATATCGGAGAGTAGGATTCTTTTTACTCCTCAGTCCCTTCGTCGCTCTGGTGAGGTCTCCTGACGTAGAAGTTTTGACTCTTCTCTCCTCAAATTTCACTAAAAAAAATTAGGATCACGCGGGTATCTTGGAATCGTTCTGATGGTTTTGTGACGAGAACATTGTTCTTGGTGCCTCCTGACATTTAGGGTTGTGGCAGTGTCCCGGGGAGTTGAGCTCCGAGGTGTTGTCGTCACAATTTTATCATTGCAGTTCTGGAATACCTGAGTTTCGCCGACATCGAAAATCTCTTTTATGCAGTTGTTGGTGAGATCACCTCGACGCCACCCAGTACTGGGGCGGGAGTTCGGGAGTATTGCCATAACTCGTATAACGGATGTTTTTTCGAAGGTTGAGGTACACGATTTCCGAAGGTTTCTTGGTTATGTGTTGACGGATGGATACAGCTGGATCTAGGGATTGCTAGTTTGGGTGATATATGTTGTGTCCCTTGTATCCCCAACACCAGATTGCATAACCAGAAAGTTTCGGGAGTTTATAAGTGGGAATTCAAGTAGCTCTTAGGATATCTTTCCGACAGATGCATGATATGAGATTGGGGTTCGACGTCTAGTGGTCCGCCTTTCCACGGTTGGTTTTACAGTGGTCTCGTAGTGTCTTAAAGAGTCCTTGGCTATGCCGACTCGGGGACGCTTCGTATGTCATGTGCACTGCCTTGTACATGATGGTGTTGTACGACCGAGCCCGTGTGGGCCCCACCATGAAAACTTCGGACGAAATCTCTATCATATGTTTTTTGTCTTATTCTGCAAGCCAATCCTTTGTTTTGTTTTGTTTTGTGGTATTCGAGTTGCTTCAATGCCAAGTGTTGATTCCATACCTTATTCTAAGCGGTGTTCTCATATTTCTATGTGGTTGCTAATCCTTTCTTTCTGGAGTTCCAAGTTTTCTCGGTTATATCATTTCAAAGCTTCATCTTATCACTGCAAGACTTCACCTGGTGTTTTCAATTTCTCTTTCTTTTTATCATCCTTTTATTACCGGAGTTCTTCATGGAGTTTTTTTATGGTGGTTCATCAAGGATTTAATTCATTCTCGAAGTGTTCTCAAGATTCTTGTTGGAAGAGCTCAAATATTTTTCTTCCTGCATTCCAAAGTGCAATTCTTTCTCTCTTATCTTTTGAGGTGGTGTTATGTCATTCTTGATAATTTTCTTCATGTTTCATGATTCATAAGTTATCAAGAATGAGATATTTAAACACATCGTTTCTTCATTGGAGTTATCTTGGGTTATATTTCACCTAAAGCCTTCCCTCAGGAATGTTGCTATTGTGGTGCTCATCAATGATCCAAGTTTTCTCCTATCCTCTTGGTGAAAGAAGTTTTTCATCGCCTTGGAGCTCTCACTCAAATCAATGGCTTCATTTAGTGGCCATTTGTCACCTCATAATGTTGAGATGTTTCCATAAGTCCACTCTAAGCTTATTCTTTTCGTTGTTGGTTTTCCAACAACTCCGTTCTTCTTCGTTCTTTTCATTGCATTCTTTCATTTCTACCGGAGGCATTGTGATATCGCTCTCTTTGACTCATCTTCTCGTTTTGTTAAGATCATCTTCTTTCCTTGCTTATCCATTTAACCGGAGTGTGGTGTCATCTCTTCAATTTCTTTTCATCTTATCAAGTTTCCTTCTCTTTTCCAACCGGAGTGCTGTCAAAATTATGTCATTCTTGTTCCTTGGCTATCTCGTTATATCGATGTGGTTTCATATTCTTTTGGTTCGTTAAGCCCTTGTTTCATGTCTTTCAACCCACAAGGTTCTCATAATGTTCCTTGTTCTCCTTTTCTAACGGAGTCTTTGTAATATCGTTCATCTCCGTTGTATTCTTTTATAAAAATTGTTTAACCTCTCAAGGTTCTTTGGTTTCACTCGTTTGTCAAAGAAGCAACTTTGTTTTACCTCTTGCTCTTCCGTTTTCCCTCCGGTGCCATCCTAGATCTCGGGACGAGATCCTCTCGTAGTGGTGGAGTGTTGTAACACCCCGGATGTAACTTTCCATATTTGTAACTCCAACACTTGCCATTTTCGGCTATATGTTATGATATTCCCTTCGTGGTCGGGTTTTGTTTTTCGTTTTACATTTTTTTCATGTCATGCATTTCATATCATGTCATCATGTGCATCTCATTTGCATACGTGTTCGTCTCATGCATCCGAGCATTTTCCCCGTTGTCCGTTTTGCAATCCGACACTCCCACGTGCACCGGCGCACCCCTCTTGTTTCTTTTCGTGAGCGGGTGTTAAACGTCCTCGGAATGGACCGAGGTTTGTCAAGTGGCCTTGGTATACCACCGGTAGACCACCTGTCAAGTTTCGTTCCATTTGGAGGTCGTTTGATTCTCCAATGGTTAACCGGGTAACCGCAAAGTCCTTTTGTGTGTTGCAGCAAAACCCCCCTCCAAACAGCCCAATAACCCCTCTAAGTCACCTCCATGCTCTCGGTCGTTCGATCACGATCGTGTGGACGAAAACCGCACTCCATTTGGAGTCTCCTAGCTCCCTCTACCTATAAATATGTGCATCTCCCCCGAATTCCGGGTCCAAACCCTAGCCACCGCTCCCTTCGCGCGCCGGACACGTCCGCCCGGCGCCGGACGAAACGCGCCACCGCCCCGAGCCAGTGGCAAGGCGCCATGTGGCAGCGCCGCCGCCCCACCGCCCGCGCCCCGGGGAGCCAGCGTCCGGCACGAGCCGCCGCCGCCCGCGCCCGCGTCCCCGCGCCGCCTCGTCTCGCGTCCCGCGCCTCCGCCCTCGTCCTCCCGCTCGTCCGCCGGCGCCGCGCCCCGAGGCCGCCGTCGCTGACCTCGCCGTCGCTCCCGCCGACCGCCGCCACCGCCCCGATCGCGGGCCCGCTCGCGCGTCCCTCCCGTCGGCGCCGCACTCGCCCGCTCCCTGGGCCGCCGTCCTCGCCCGCCGGTGCCTCCTCTCCCCTCTACGGCAAGAGCTCCAACGAGCCGCCCGCCTCGGCTTCCGTGCGGATCCCGATCTAGACGAAGGTTGACTTTCCCCCCTCTCGAAATTCCTCCCAAGTCCCGAAGTTTTCATATTCTGGAGCCATGTTCATCGCATCATAACTCTTTGCATACTGCTTCATTTCGTGCGTGTAATATATCGAAATGTTCGACTCGAGTTGCTCTTCATTTTATTCCATTGTGCCATGTTAATTTGAGTCCAACTTGATGCCCAAATCTCTGGTGCAAGAGTGCTATATGATGTTTACTGCTGTTACTTATCAGAACTTGGTGATTTGTTATTTTTGTTGCAATTGATTTGTGCATCTTATGAGCATGAGCTCTACATATGTTTTGATCTATGTCATTCCATATTTACAGGGGCATATGCCATGTATTTTTATGATCTATCTGGTGACTAGCACAAGCATGCAAACTAGGCTTCGTGATGTTTCTGTTTTCAGTGACTTAGGATTTTGCCAAGTCTGTTACTGCTGTTATTTTGTTGCCATGTATCCATGTGGCTACAGTGAGATCCATGCTTCTTTTGAGTATGTTCAGTAAGGTTGTTTTGTAGATATAGTTGTGATCTATCCATCCATGCCCCTGTTTGTAATTATGGAGTGTCCTAGCATGTCTTAATCTTGCTCTACGTTTGCTATAAAATGTTCCTGGCAGATTGTTAACATGATATTCAATTTTGCCAAGATTGTTGTAGTTGATCCATTCATGCTATGTATTTTCTATTGCCATGGATAGCTTCATAAACATGCCATCTTGCTGTAGGTATGCTTGTTTTGTCATGCATTGCTTTGTGATGAGTGAATCAAGCTCACCAAGATGCCTTCATAATTCTGTTAATGCCATGCTCTGTTTTCTGCCAAGTCCGAAACCTGTTAACGAAACTTGCTAGTTTTACATGGGTGCCATCATATCTTCTGTTCCTTTTTGGCTCATGGTCAATAAGAGATTTTTGTTCTATGCATCTAGTAGATTCATGCCATGCCTTGTTTTGCTATGTTAATTGCCTATAGTATGTGGGTTTTTTGCTCTGAACATTGCTACCTGATGCTGTTTATGCCATTGCCAGTAATTTCAGTCTGTGAAGCTGATATCTTTTGCACTTTTGCCATGCTTGTTTGAACCTGTTATGGTGTGATCTAGACGTAGCTCAGTGTTCACATTTTGTCAAGCATCTCCTGTAGATTACTGCCATATGCTTTGTTGCTATGTTGGAGTGCTGTATCATAGATTCTTGATGCATTCTAAGTGCTATCATGCTGTTAATCGCAGATTCATGTCATTCTTGTTTTGCTTGCCATTTGCAAACCGTGCATCCGTTTTCGGTGATCTTTATATCGATTTCGACCGAAATCATCTCATCGTTCCAGTGGCATACTTGGTTTGCCAAGTTACTACCTTGTTCATCCTTTTTCTTCCGGAGCACGCATATACATCGCATATCATATCCCGCATATCATGCATGTTTTGCATCATGTTGCTTGTGCATTTCCCGTGATTGATTGTGATTCCCTTGCTTGTGGTCTTGCTGTGGGTAGAGCCGGGAGACGAGTTCGTATACGACGAACCTGTTGAGTATGCTTACGAGGATCAAGCTCTCGACAACTCTGAGAACCTTGCAGGCAAGATGACCATACCCTCGAAATCACTTCTATCTTTGCTTTGCCAGTTGTTCGTTCTGTTGCTATGCTGTGCTACCTACCACTTGCTATATCATGCCTCCCATATTGCCATGTCAAGCCTCTAACCATCCTTTCCTAGCAAACCGTTGTTTGGCTAAGTTACCGCTTTTGCTCAGCCCTTCTTATAGAGATGCTAGTTGCAGGTGAAGTTGAAGTTGGTTCCATGTTGGAACATGGATATTTTGGAATATCACAATATCTCTAATTTAATTAATACATCTATATATTTGGTAAAGAGTGGAAGGCTCGGCCTTATGCCTGGTGTTTTGTTCCACTCTTGCCGCCCTAGTTCCATCATTCGGGCGGCTTTGCGAGTCTTGTTTTACCATTATCAAAATGTCTTGTAAACCGGGATTCCGAGACTGATCGGGTCTTCCCGGGAGAAGGTTTATCCTTCGTTGACCGTGAGAGCTTATAATGGGCTAAGTTAGGACACCCCTGCAGGGTATTATCTTTCGAAAGCCGTGCCCGCGGTTATGAGGCAGACGGGAATTTGTTAATGTCCGGTTGTAGAGAACTTGACACTTGACTTAATTAAAATACATCAACCGTGTGTGTAGCCGTGATGGTCTCTCTTCGGCGGAGTCCGGGAAGTGAACACGGCTTGAGTTATGCATGAACGTAAGTAGTTTCAGGATCACTTCTTGATCATTTCTAGCTTCGCGACCGTTGTGTTGCTTCTCTTCTCGCTCTCATTTGCGTATGTTAGCCACCATATATGCTTAGTGCTTGCTGCAGCTCCACCTCATTACACCATCTTTCCTATAAGCTTAAATAGTCTTGACCTCGCGGGTGTGAGATTGCTGAGTCCTCGTGACTCACAGATTCTACCAAAACAGTTGCAGGTGCCGATGATAATAGTGGAGATGACGCAACCGAGCTCAAGTGGGAGTTCGACGAGGAATGTGGTCATTACTATGTTTCATTTCCTGATGATCAGTAGTGGAGCCAGTTGGGACGATCGGGGATCTAGCATTTGGGGTTATCCTATTTTCTTTTGGATTTGACCGTAGTCGGTCTATGTGTGGATTTTGGATGATGTATGAATTAATTTTTGTATTGTGTGAAGTGGCGGTTGTAAGCCAAATCTCATTATCCCATTCTTGTTCATTACATGGGATTGTGTGAAGATAACCCTTCTTGCGACAAAACTACAATGCGGTTATGCCTCTAAGTCGTGCCTCGACACGTGGGAGATATAGCCGCATCGTTGGCGTGACAGTACTCTATCGCAAACAAACAAGCATACGATAAGCAATCAAGCAAAGATGCACGGGTAAAACTCAAATAAGAAGATCTAACCAGAAAGTTCAACTTAAGAACTCCGGTTTGCAAAAAGAATCAAATCAAACGAAGCAACAAAGCTCAAACTGCGAAAGAAGCAAGCTTTGATTACTAATCTGGACTAAAGTCAAATTTTACAGTAGCAAAAACTTGTTTAAGTTGGTTAAACAGAAAGAGGGTTTTAAGACGAAACTCTAGGCGCTTGAATCGTCTGATTCCGATAAACGAGCGAAAAGATAAACTAAAATGAAAATTGGATCAGAAATCACGATCGAAAATAATCGCGAAAAATCTGAGAAAAAGAAAAACTGACGAACAGACTGACTAACGAACGAACGTTCGCTATCAGTGGCTAAAAGGTGAAAACCGTTCGTTAAAACGAACGAACGAACAGGCGTTCGCTAAATAACTAAACCGGGAAAAAAATAAAACCAATCTAAAAAAATAAACCACGGGTTCTAAAAAACGACGGTTTTCTAAAGAAAACCGAGGCGGCGGCGGCTACCTCCGGCGAGGTCCGGCCAAACAGCGGCGACGGCGAGCGGGTCCGGCGGCGGGGTCGGGCGACGGCGGGTGGCGCGACAGCGGCGGCCAGGGCTGGGCGTTCGGTATAAACCGAAATTTCGGTTTCTACCAATCGGTTTTTGTTTGAATTCGGTTAGAAAAACTAAAAACCGAAAATACTAGTTCAAAATAGCTAACCGAAAATTTGGTTAACCGAATCTTCGGTGCGGTTTTCGGTTTTATACCGAAGTACAACCATCTTTTTTTTTACGGGCCAAAGTACCACAGTCTATGTATCTGTACGTCGAATGGAGCAGCGGCACCCTGCTATATAGGTAAAAAAGCTGCCTCAACACCTCCGTCGGGCGAGGTGGGACTAAATGAGTCAAATGGCGTGGTCAGCCGTTCACATGCTGCACGTGCAGTCACGCACACACTTCACCAAAAAGCCCACGTGAACTGGGCCTTGCATGCTTGCATGCACATTGATTAGGTAGGCCCACACGGGCACGCACGACGGGATCGTTGGGCGATCGTGGGCACATGACTCCCGCGCGATGTTTGCTGCGCGCCTCTGCGGCGGCGGCTAGGGTTTCGGCGGGGTGGGCTGGCGGCGCGATTTGGGCCTCGGGCGGCAGCTTATAAAGCCCCCCGGCCGAAAGAATCCGGCTCGGGTACGGCCCGTAGGTCGGTTGACCTTTTTTTTAAATTATTCCGTGCAGGAAAACAAATAAAAGAAATACTAAACGGACTCCCAAAATCCTGAAATAAATTTTCCCCGTCCTCTAAAAATCTACCGGACAAGGTGAACAATTATTTGGGACTCTAATGCAATTTTGAAAAACGCATATTTTCCTAATTCAAATAAAATAGCGCTAAAACTCCGAATCAAATTCTTATTTGATTTTAATATTAAATCTCCAATATTTCTTTATGTTGAGGATGTCATTTTATCCTCTCTCTTTTATTTTCATAAAAGAAATATTCAAAGAGAAAATAATTAAAATCAAACGATCCTCTTTTCAAAGTTCGAGAAAACTCAAATATGAAAATAACGAAATTCCCAACTCTCTCCGTGCGTCCTTGAGTTGCGTAGAATTTCTAGGATCAAACCAAATGCAATAAAATATGATATGCAATGATGATCTAATGCATAACATTCCAAATTGAAAATTTGGGATGTTACAAACCTACCCCCCCTTAAGATGAATCTCGCCCTCGAGATTCGGGTTGGCTAGAAAATAGGTGAGGGTGATCCATCCGTAAGTCTTCCTCGCGTTCCAGGTAGCTTCATCTTCGGTATGGTGGCTCCACTGAACCTTGCAAAACTTGATAACTTTGCTGCATGTGACTCGGCTGGCAAACTCAAGAATTTTGACTGGTTTCTCCTCTTAGGTCAAATCGCTGTCCAACTGAATCGCTTCCAGTGGCACTGTATCTCTCAGAGGAACATCAGCCATCTCTGCATGGCACTTCTTCAACTGAGAAACATGGAACACATCGTGAACTCCTGACAATCCTTTGGGCAATTCCAACTTGTAAGCAACTTCCCCCATACGTTCCAAAACTTTGTATGGTCCTACAAAACGTGGTGCTAACTTTCCCTTAACTCCAAAGCGCTTCACTCCTCGAAGGGGTGATACACGAAGATACACTCTGTCTCCGACTTTGTAAACTGTCTCCTTGCGTATAGAATCCGCATAACTCTCCTGCCTGGACTGGGCTACCTTGAGTCTATCGCGAATCAGCTTAACCTTCTCTTCAGACTCTTTAATCAAATCAGGTCCAAACAACTGACGGTCTCCAACTTCATCCCACAACAACGGTGTCCTGCACCTCCTTTCGTACAATGCTTCGAAAGGGGCCATCTTCAAACTGGCTTGATAGTTGTTGTTGTAAGAGAACTCTGCGTAAGGCAAATTATCGTCCCAACTAGATCCATAGTCTAGTGCACAAGCTCTCAACATGTCCTCCAGAATCTGATTGACTCTCTCAGTCTGTCCATCTGTCTGCGGGTGAAAAGCTGTACTGAACTCTAGCCTGGTTCCCAAAGTTTCATGCAATTGATTCCAAAACTTTGAGGTAAACTGGGTTCCTCTATCTCATACAATGGTCCTCGGAACTCCATGCAAACATACGATCCTGGTCATGTATATCTTTGCCAACTTAGCACTTGTGTAAGTGGTCTTCACTGGGATGAAATGAGCTACTTTAGTCAAACGATCGACTACAACCCATATCGAGTCATATCCTGGAACGAGTCCTGGGCAATCCCGGGTATCGGCAATGGCTGTAGCAATCCAGCTGGCTTCTGATGTTCTGCCTTCACTCTCTGACATACATCACAAACTGCTACATACTCCGTAATATCCTTCTTCATTCCAGTCCACCAGAAGCTATCCTTCAAATCCAGATACATCTTGGTATTTCCTGGATGAATCGAATATGGCGAATCATGGGCCTCCTGCAAAATCAACTTCCTGATCTCCGGATCATTTGGCACATATATGTGGTCCTCAAACCATAAGGTATCGTGCTCATCCTCACGAAATCCTTTAGCCTTTCCTTTGCTCATCCTTTCCTTTATCTCAGCTATCTCCTTGTTCGTCTTCTGAGCTTCTCTGATCTTATCCATCAAAGTAGATTGAATCTCCAATGCTGCTACATAGCCTCTCGGAACTATCTCCAAACATAGCTCGCGAAGGTCCTCTGCTAACTCCTTGGGTAACTCTCCGGTCATGAGTGTATTGACATGACTCTTGCGGCTCAACACATCGGCTAATACGTTAGCCTTTCCGGGATGATAATGCAACTTCATATCATAATCCTTAATGAGTTCCAACCATCTCCTCTACCTGAGATTCAACTCTTTCTACGTGCAGTTATACTTCAAATTCTTGTGATCCGTGTATACCTCACAATGGTTTCCGATGAGAAAGTGTCTCCAAGTCTTCAACGCATGCACTACGGCTGCTAACTCCAAATCATGCGTAGCATAATTTAACTCATGGGGTTTAAGCTTTCGTGAGGCATATGAAACAACTCTTCCCTCCTGCATAAGTACGGCTCCAAGTCCTCGACGAGAAGCGTCGCAATACACTTCATAATCCTTGCGTTGATCTGGCAGAATCAACACTGGTAATGTAACCAAGCGTTTCTTCAACTCCTGAAAACTGGCCTCACATTCCTCAGTCCATTTGAACTTGGTTTCCTTCTTCAACAACTCCGTCATAGGCTTTGCAATCTTCGAGAAATTCTCAATGAACCTCAGGTAGTATCCCACGAGTCCAAGAAACCTCCGGATCTCTCCAACTGACGTGGGTGCTTCCCAATTTGTCACAGTGACAACCTTGGTGGGGTCTACTGCTATTCCTTCTCCGGATATAACATGTCCAAGGAATCCAACTTCCTTCAACCAAAACTCACACTTTCTGAACTTGGCGTATAGCTGATGTTCTCTGAGCTTCCCAAGTACTAAACGCAAATGCTCCTTATACTCCTCTTCATTCTTCGAGTAGACCAGAATATCATCAACGAATACCACGACGAACTTATCCAAAAACTCCATAAACACCTTGTTCATCATGTTCATAAAGTAGGCAGGTGCGTTAGTCAGGCCAAATGACATAACGGTATACTCATATAGCCCGTACCTCGTGGTAAAAGCTGTCTTAGGTATATCCTGCTCTCGAATCTTCAGCTGGTGGTACCCTGATCGCAGATCAATCTTGGAAAACACCTTAGCTCCTTGCAGCTGGTCAAACAAATCATTGATCATCGGCAGTGGGTACTTGTTCTTGATCGTCACCTCATTCAATCCTCGATAATCAACAACCATCCTTAACGATCCATCTTTCTTCTCCACTAGAAGCACTGGTGATCCCCAAGGTGACGAACTTGGGCGAATATAACCTTTATCCAGTAACTCCTTAATCTGCTTCTTAATTTCTCCAAATCCTTTGCGGGCATTCTGTACGGTCTCTTAGATATTGGCCCTGTGCCTGGCAAAAGCTCAATCAAAAACTCAATGTCTCTACCCGGTGGCATGCCTGGCAAATCTTCTGGAAATACATCCGGGAAATCCTTCACCACTGGTACTTCCTCATGTACAACTCCTGATAAGGAATTTACTTGAGTCCTATTCGGCACATGCCGGGATACATACTTGATCCTTCTTCCTTTTGGGGTGGTGAGAAAAATCGTCTTGCTGGCGCAATCGATGTTTCCTCCATACATTGATAGCCAATCCATACCCAGAATCACATCCAAACCTTGCGACTCCAAAATTATCAGATCTGAGGGGAAAACATGCCTACCTATGGTCAATGGCATCTGAAAACATCCTTGACTTGCCATATACTCTGCTCCTGGCGAGCTCACTAACATAGGTGTACTAAGAACTTTGGTGGGCAGTTTGTACTTCCACAAATCCCCTCGATATGTATGAATGTGATGCACCAGTATAAAAAAGACTGCAGTAAATGACTTAACCAAAAACTTACCTATTACTGCATCTGGTTGGGCTTCAACCTCCTCCACGTTAACGTGGTTCACTTGTCCCCTGTTGAAAGGGTTGGGCTTCTTCCCAGAGCTTCCATTGCCGTTTCCATTCTTAGCTTCAGGACATTCATTGGCATGATGTCCAGTCTTCTGGCACTTGTAGCAAGTAACGTGGCTTAGATCTTTCTTGGCGGGCGTTGCCGGGTTGGAACGGTTATGTCCGTTGCTTCCTCCATTACCATTCCCGTTCTTGGGGCCACTATGGTTGTGCGAACTTCCTCCAATGTGATTGTGACCTCCATGGTTATGCTGAAGGGGTCCTCCCGAGTTCAGGGTAAAATGGGGTCTCTGCTGAGCTCCAGAATTATACTTCCCTTGTCCATACTTCCTCTTGCGGTTGTCAATCTGCTGCTGCTTCCCTTCAATCATGAGATCTCTATCTAGCAACTCCTGGTAGTTATTAAAATTTGCCACCATTAACTGCATGCTCAGCTCATCATTCAGTCCTTCCAGAAACTTCTCCTGCTTACCTGCATCCGTAGCGACGTCATCTGGGGCATAACGTGCTAGCTTACTAAAGTCATCCACATACTGGCCAACGGTGCGTCCTCCTTGGCGTAAGTTGCGAAACTCGCGCTTCTTCATGGCCATAGCTCATGTTGATACATGGGCAGTGCGAAAAGCCTACTGGAACTGGTCCCATGTAACAGTGTCAATGGGGTAAGTGGCTGTGAAATTCTCCCACCATGATGCTGCGGGTCCATCAAGTTGATGTGCGGTAAAACGCACTCTCTCCGCATTTGTGCATCCTGCAGTGGTCAACTCCCTTCCAATCTTGCGGAGCCAATCATCTGCAACTATCGGCTCGGTGCTACTGGAGAACACCGGCGGATTCAGCCTTAGAAAACGGGCTAAGTGATCAACAGGTGGTGGTGGTGGTGGGTTGTTGTTGTTGTTCCCCTGATTCTGATTCTGGACTAGTATCTGCATCAATGCATTCTGCTGCTGGATCAACTGAGTGAGCTCCGGTGGGAAAGCAAATCCATTGTCGCGTCTCGGAGGCATCTGCTGGGTTTAGAAAAGGTGAGAAAACAGAGTAGAATGAGGTCTAGGGGAAAACACTACCCATATGCACATGAGACAAACACAAACATATCACTCAATCAATCAAGCAAGGGCATACAATCGATCTAGAACTATCGTTACAAAAGTGCTCGGACTATATTATATACATGGTGGAATACTACTACTGATATGGTGGTCGACTAGAAAAATTGTTCGGTCGAAGACTCCATGATATCCGCTCCAGCTTCATCAACATAGTCATCATCGCCATCGTCGGGGTCCGAGTCGGTGTCGTCGATGATGATCTAGTTCTCCGGGCAAGTGGAACCGTCATCTTCTCCTCCGGGCGCGGGGTCTCCCATGAACACTCCTAGCTTCCTTGTCAGGTAGTCATTCTTCTCCACTAGTACGACGATTTCCTCCTCATAATATTCGCGTGTAGCCTTGAGTTCTTCCTGCAGTTCCGTGATCCTTGACATAGCCTTCTTCAAATCTGTCATGCCTATGCACATCTGGTTCTCCTAGCATCGAATGTGTTGGTTTAACTCCTAGATGAAAGCTACAATCGATCTATCCTTCCTGGTGCTGATCATCTCCCATTGCTCATCTCGGCGCCCACAAATCTGGTAGATAGTATCCTTGAGATCCTTGTGGTAAACTTCTCCAATGCGTCCCATGGTGATGTGGGCTGCCATACTCTTTCCTAGACTCCAGGTTGGTGCATCAAAGGAAAACTCTATGGGCTCAGTGACTGGCGTGAATGTCCTTCCTGGAAATTGAACTTGAATCATCCAGCGCTCATCTTCGGGTAAAGTGGCGTTGTAAGTCCCGATGAAGCTTGGTATTCCGATGTTCAGGTACTTAGTGACTTCCTTCAAGTGGCGTCCAAAAGGGGTATCTTCATCCGGTTGCGTGAACTTGATCCTTGCATCCGCCATCCTAAAGAGTAGAAAAAAGGAGAGGAGTCGGAAATGAGAAGAGAGTAGTGATCTAGGGCTTTAGCTTAATGGTCGTGTCCTACAGTCAGCGTGTGCTCTGATACCATCTTGTAGCGACCAGACCTCAAACAGTCTGATCTCTGTGCATCAGTGTCATCCCTGGATCGGTAATGCTGACACGCACAGTACTTGAGGATTTATAACAGAGTAGCAATCACACACTTATTACATCGAATGTCTCAAAAGAGAACTTATTACAATAAATATGGCTTAAGGCCATCTAATACGATAACAATGGAAGGCTTGGAAGATAAAGTGAGTCCATCAACTCCAACGGCATCACTGAGTGAAAGACCACGACCTAAGGCACCTTACTCGTCGTCTGAAAAGTCTGCAACATGAACGTTGCAGCCCGAAAACGGGTCAGCACGTGGAATATGCTGGCAAGGCAACACAAAAGAGTAATGAACAGAATAATGCTATCACTACATGCATATATGGCTGGTGGAGGCTGTATGGTTAATAAATTTTGCAGAAAGCCCATTTTTCCCTACAACAAAGGAATAAATTTTATTTAACTATCATGGTAGTTGTTAAACATTGAGAAGGTTCACCCAACTCAATCCCAATTAAGCATCATCATTAAACCCAATCAAATTATATTAAGAGTGATGAGATCCACATGATAATCCAAGAACTAGATACTCAAGATGTCCATAACCGGGGACACGGCTAACCATGATTAGTTTATACACTCTGCAGAGGTTTGCGCACTTTTCCCCACAAGACTCGATCTCCTCCATTATATTTCTCGCACTACATGCTATTTGAGAAACGGATGACTGAGACATAGTCTTTTCGAAGAGGCCCCCTTAACCGATAGATAGGCATGTACACCTACAATCCCCTACATCTGCTAGCCCATCATGGAAAGGTTTCCCACAACTTACTCAACTATGCCAGAGCCCATAATGGCATGTGGCTGCACACGGAAGTTTCTAGCATGAATAATCTTATGATCCCTTTGAGCCTGGGTGGCAGTCCATAGGAGAATCACACGGTACCCCGGGATTTCCAAAAAATACAGGCAACATTGGGTTCCCCAGGTGCCTCAATCCACCCAGATGTGTATTAAAGTTGCCACCTTAAGTTAACCATTAATTAACAATACTCACATCTGTCATGGATACACTCAAACACAAACCACGTCTACGAGCATAGCATAGCAATATAAGCAACGTAGAAGTAACTCCCAAAGTTTGATAATAAACAGGTGAATAGGTACTACCTCATCTACTTCCCAAACCCACAATTTAATCAGATCCTAACCATGCAATTGTTTGAGGATGGATCTAATGCAATAAAACTAGATAGTAAAGAGGTATGATCAAAGTGTTACTTGCCTTGCTGATGATCCGTGAAACCTAGAGACTCGTAGTACCACGCTTCGCACTCCGGGTACTCTATCGCAAACAAACAAGCATACAATAAGCAATCAAGCAAAGATGCACGGGTAAAACTCAAATAAGAAGATCTAACCAGAAAGTTCAACTTAAGAACTCCGGTTTGCAAAAAGAATCAAATCAAACGAAGCAACAAAACTCAAACTGCGAAAGAAACAAGCTTCGATTACTAATCTGGACTAAAGTCAAATTTTACAGTATCAAAAACTTGTTTAAGTTGGTTAAACAGAAAGAGGGTTTCGAGACGAAACTCTAGGCGCTTGAATCGCCTGATTCCGATAAACGAGCGAAAAGATAAACTAAAACGAAAATCGGATCAGAAATCGCGGTCCAAAATAATCGTGAAAAATCCGAGAAAAACAACAAACTGACAAACAGACTAACGAACGAACGTTCGCTGACTGCGGCTAAACGGTGAAAACTGTTCGTTAAAACGAACGAACGAACGGGCGTTTGCTAAATAACTAAACTGGAAAAAAAATTAAAACCAATCTAAAAAAATAAACCGCGGGTTCTAAAAAACCGACGGTTTTCTGACAAAAACCAAGGCGGCGGCTACGTCCGGCGAAACGGCGGCGACGGCGAGCGGCTCCGGCGGCGGGCGACGGCGGGTGGCGGCGCGAGCGACGGCGGAATGCGGCGGCGGCTAGGGTTTCGGCGGGGTGGGCTGGCGGCGCGATTTGGGGCTCGGGCGGCGGCTTATAAAGCCCCCCGGCCGAAAGAATCCGGCTCGGGTACGGCCCGTAGGTCGGTTGACCTTTTTCTCAATTATTCCGCGCAGGAAAACAAAGAAAAGAAATACTAAACGGACTCCAGAAAACCGGAAATAAATTTTCCCCGTCCTCTAAAAATCTACCGGACAAGATGAACATTTATTTGGGACTATAATGCAATTTTGAAAAACGCATATTTTCCTAATTCAAATAAAATAGTGATAAAACTCCGAATAAAATTCTTATTTGATTTTAATATTAAATATCCAATATTTATTTATTTTGAGGAAGTCATTTTATCCTCTCTCTTTTATTTTCATAAAAGAAATCAAACGATCCTCTTTTCAAAATTCGAGAAAACTCAAATATGAAAATAACGGAATTCCCAACTCTCTCCATGGGTCCTTGAGTTGCGTAGAATTTCTAGGATCAAACCAAAATGCAATAAAATATGATACGTAATGATGATCTAATGCATAACATTCCAAATTGAAAATTTGGGATGTTACAGCACTATAGGTGGAATAGCATATGATGATAGGTGTTATGAGAGAAGACAAAAAAGAAGAAAGTCTCACATTGACGCGGATAATCAACGGGCTATGGATATGCCCATCAATTGATGTCAATGCGAGGAGTAGGGATTGCCATGCAACGGATGCACTAGAGCTATAAGTGTATGAAAGCTCAAACTAAAAACTAAGTGGGTGTGCATCCAACTTGCTTGCTCACGAAGACCTAGGGCATTTGAGGAAGCCCATCGTTGGAATATACAAGCCAAGTTCTATAATTAAAAATTCCCACCAGTATATGAAAGTGACAAAACAAGAGACTCTCTATCATGAAGATCATGGTTCTATTTTGAAGCACAAGTGTGGAAAAAAGGATAGTAGCATTGCCCCTTCTCTCTTTTTCTCACATTATTTTTTTGTTTGGGCTTCTTTGGCCTCTTGTTTTATATTTGGGCTTCTTTGGCCTCTCTTTTTTATTTATTTTCTTTCCTCACATGGGACAATGCTCTAATGATGATCATCACACTTTTATTTACTCATAACTCAATGTTACAACTCGATACTAGAACAAAAATATGACTATGTGAATGCCTCCGGCGGTGTACCGGGATATGCGATGAATCAAGAGTGACATGTATGAGAAAATTATGAAAGTGACTCTGCCACAAATACGATGTCAACTACATGATCATGCAAAGCAATATGACAATGATGGAGCGTGTCATAATAAACGGAACGGTGGAAAGTTGCATGGCAATATATCTCGGAATGGCTATGGAAATGCCCTAATAGGTAGGTATGGTGGCTGTTTTGAGGAAGATATAAGGAGGCTTATGTGTGATAGAGCGTATTGTATCACGGGGTTTGGATGCACCGGCGAAGTTTGCACCAACTCTTAAGGTCAGACAGGGCAATGCACAGTACCGTAGAGGCTAGCAAATTGCGGAAAGGTAAGAGTGCGTATGATCCATGGACTCACATTAGTCATAAAGAACTCATATACTTATTGCAAAAGTTTATTAGCCCTGGAAGCAAAGTACAACTATGCATGCCCCTAGAGTGATAGATTGGAAGGAAAAGACCATCGCTCGTCCCCGACCGCCACTAAGGAAAACACTCAAAGAACACCCCATGCTTCAAATTTGTCACACAACGTTTACCAAACGTGAATGCTATGAGACTTGCCAACTTTAACACAAGTATTTCTCAATTTCACAATTACCCAGCTAGCATGACTCTAACATTACCACCTTTATATCTCAAAACTATTACCAAGTATCAAATTTATCATAGTTTTTAATGCACTCTATATGAAAGTTTTTATTATACCTATCTTGGATGCCTATCATATTGGGACTAATTTTATAGCCAAAGCAAACTACCATGCTGTTCTATAAGACTCTCAACATAATATAAGTGAAGCATGAGAGATCAATAATTTCTATAAAATAAAACCACCACTGTGCTCTAAAAGATATAAGTGAAGCACTAGAGCAAAATTATCTAGCTCAAAAGATATAAGTGAAGCACATAGAGTATTCTAATAAATTCCGATTCATGTGTGTGTCTCTAAAAAGGTGTGTACAGCAAGGATTATTGTGGTAAACTAAAAATCAATCACTCAAATCATACAAGACGCTCCAAGCAAAACACATATCATGTGGTGAATAAAAATATAGCCTCAAGTAAAGTTACCGATAGACGAAGACGAAAGAGGGGATGCCTTCCGGGGCATCCCCAAGCTTAGGATTTTGGTTGTCCTTGAATTTTACCTTGGGGTGCCTTGGTCATCCCCAAGCTTAGGCTCTTTCCACTCCTTATTCCGAAATCCATCAAATCTTTACCGAAAACTTGAAAACTTCACAACACAAAACTCAACAGAAAATCTCATGAGCTCCGTTAGTATAAGAAAACAAATCACCACTTTAAGGGACTGTAATGAACTCATTATTTATTTATTGGTGTTAAACCTACTGTATTCCAACTTCTCTATCGTTTATACCCCCCGATACTAGCCATAGATTCATCAAAATAAGCAAACAACACACGAAAAACAGAATCTGTCAAAAACAGAACAGCTGTAGCAATCTGTATCAAACATATACTTCTGTAACTCCAAAAATTCTGAAATAAATTGTTGGACGTGAGGAATTTTTCTATTAATCATCTGAAAAAATAATCAACCTAAAAGCTCTCTCCAGCAAAACAAATGGCAGCTAATCTCGTGAGCGCTAAAGTTTCTGTTTTTTACAGCAAGATCATAAAGACTTCACCCAAGTCTTCCCAAAGGTTCTACTTGGCACAAAAACTAATTGAAACATAAAACCACATCTAAACAGAGGCTAGATGAGTTATTTATTACTAAACAGAAACAAAAATAAAATTGGGTGGCCTCCCAACAAGCGATGTCGTTTAACGCCCCTAGCTAGGCATAAAAGTAAGAATAGATCTAGGTATTATCATCTTTGCAATTCTTCAATAGAACACTTATAACCCTTAGGAGTTTCCTTATTTCTGTTAATGATCAAACTCCTAGGCAAGAAATCAAGAAATTCATTTGTAGCAAAAGGTTCCTTAATGATAGCAAAAAAGTTGGGGTGAACACTTATGGATTTGAGATCCACATTTTACTTACTAGAAGATTCACCTTTATTTTTAGGCACATACATAAACTTGGCAACTTTAGTAGTAGGAGGATTCGGGGTATTTTTCAAGGAAGAAAAGGCAGACCCTAAATTGGTAATAATATCCTCAAGTTTATCAATTCTTGTGGAATCTTGATCCATCCTTTCGTTAACTATGGGTTCCTTTTCTTTGAAATTTTTCAGAGTAACTCCTACCTTAGATCCATATTGGGTAATTTGATTGTGGATCTTTTTATCCAAATTTTCAATCAATTCTGCAGTGGCAACTTTATTTTCAATAATTTCAAGCCTTTGCATCACATGTTCCAAAGTTAAAATAGTTCCATTAACCAAAAGAGGTGGTGGGCCAAACAAATCTAACATTGCATTATAAGAATCAAAAGTATGGCTACCCAAGAAATTCCCTCCGGTAATGGCATCAAGAATATATCTATTCCAAGGAGTGATGCCTACATAAAAATTGCGAAGAAGAACGGAAGTAGATTGCTTCCTAGTAGATCTATTTTGAGCATTGCAAATTCTATGCCAAGCATCTTTTAGATTTTCCCCTCCCTTTGTTTAAAATTAAGAACTTCATGATCGGGAGTACTAACAATGCTAGAAGGACTAGCCATAACGGCAAAGCAAACGATCTAACACCCGGATACACAAGAAGTAAGAAAAAAACGACGAACGAAAAGGGGCGAATAAAATGGCAAGGGTGAAGTGGGGGAGAGGAAAACGAGAGGCAAATGGCAAATAATGTAATGCAAGGGATAAGAGTTTGTGATGGGTACTTGGTATGTCTTGACTTGTGCATAGCTCTCCCTGGCAACGGCGCCATAAATGGCTAGTTGCTGGGAGATCAAATCTTGACTTGACTTGGCATAAGCCTCCCCAGCAACGGCGCCAGAAATCCTTCTTGCTACCTCTTGAGCATGCGTTGGTTTTCCCTTGAAGAGGAAAGGGTGATGCAGCAAAGTAGCGTAAGTATTTCCCTCAGTTTTTGAGAACCAAGGTATCAATCCAGTAGGAGGTTACACGCAAGTCGCCTTGTACCTGCACAAACAAATAAGAACCTTGCAACCAACGCGATAAAGGGGTTGTCAATCCCTTCACGGCCACTTGCAAAAGTGAGATCTCATAAAGATAATAAGATAAATATTTTTGGTATTTTTGTTGTATAAATTGGAAAGTAAAGATTGCAAAATAAACGGCCGCAGAAATAGCAAATTGATAGGAAAATAATATGATGGAAGATAGACCCGGGGGCCATAGGTTTCACTAGTGGCTTCTCTCAAGATAGCATAATTTACGGTGGGTGAACAAATTACTATCGAGCAATTGATAGAAAAGCGCATAGTTATGAGAATATCTAGGCACGATCATGTATATACGCATCGCGTCCACGACAAGTAGACCGAAACGATTCTGCATCTACTACTATTACTCCACACATCGACCGCTATCCAGCATGCAGCTAGAGTATTAAGTTCATAAGAATAGAGTAACGCATTAGGCAAGATGACATGATGTAGAGGGATAAACTCAAGCAATATGATATAAACCCCATATTTTTATCCTCGATAGCAACAATACAATATGTGCCTTGCTGCCCCTGCTGTCACTGGGAAAGGACACCGCAAGATTGAACCCAAAGCTAAGCACTTCTCCCATTGCAAGAAAGATCAATCTAGTAGGCCAAACCAAACTGATAATTCGAAGAGACTTGCAAAGATATCAAATCATGCATATAAGAATTCAGAGAAGAATCAAATATTGTTCATAGATAATCTTGATCATAAACCCACAATTCATCAGATCTCGACAAACACACCGCAAAAAGAATTACATCGAATAGATCTCAAGAGAATCGAGGAGAACTTTGTATTGAGATCCAAAGAGAGAGAAGAAGCCATCTAGCTAATAAATATGGACCTGAAGGTTTGTGGTAAACTACTCACGCATCATCAGAGAGGCCATTGTGTTGATGTAGAAGTCCTCCGTGATCGATTCGCCCTCCGGCGGAGCACCGGAAAAGGCCCCAAGATGGGATCTCATGGGTACAGAAGGTTGCGGTGGTGGAAATAGGGTTTCGTGGTGCTCTCGGATGTTTTCAGGGTATATGAGTATATATAGGCGAAGGAAGTAGGTCGGTGGAGCCACGAGGGGCCCACGAGGGGGGCGCGCCTACCTCCCTGGGGGCGCCTCCCTACCTCGTGGCCGCCTCGTTGCTTCCTTGACATCCACTCCATGTCTCCTGGATTGCGTTTGTTCCAAAAACGATCCTCGTGAAGGTTTCATTCCGTTTGGATTCCGTTTGATATTCCTTTTCTGCGAAACACTGAAATAGGAAAAAAAACAACAATTTGCACTGGGCCTTCGGTTAATAGGTTAGTCCCAAAAATAATATGAAAGTGCATAATAAAGCCCATTAAACATCCAAAACAGATAATATAATAGCATGGAACAATCAAAAATTATAGATACGTTGGAGAAGTATCACTTCGTCCTTCCTCTGCTTTCCCATCCTCAAGCTCCAGTGCCCAAGCTTCAATCTTTCCCACTGCCACCACCCTCTCCGACCATGTCCAGATCCGGCTTTCAGGGCAAGTGGGTGGCCTCCTCCGTCACGGAGAAGGACGTCAAGGAGCTTCGGGAGGCGGGGTACCTGGCTGTGGACGTCGCGCACAGGCTTCCTGCCAAAAAGCAAGTCATCCCCACTCCAGAGCCCGGCGAAAGAGTTGTGTTTATCCCCCACTTCCTCCGCGGACTAGGGTTTCCACTCCACCTCTTTGTCCGCGGTCTCATGTTCTATTACGGGCTAGATTTCCATGATCTAGCCCCCAATTCCTTCCTCCACATCCCGGTGTTCATCGTCGTGTGCGAGGCGCTCCTCCGCATCCCCCACACTTCGGCCTATGGCTCAAGGTCTTCAACGTGAAGCCGAAGGTGGTCAACGGTCAGCACGCGGACTGCGGCGGCGCCATGGTGAGCAAGTTCCCCAACACCACCTGGCCCAAACGGGCCTTTGTGGAAACTGTCAAGGTATGGCAGCAGGAGTGGTTCTACATCGCCGAACCTCGCGGCGCCACATGGGCGGCCACTCCTGAGTTTAGATCCGGACCCCCAATGCGGCTCGCGTCATGGACCAACAAGGGTCTAGACTGGGGGTCGACCAACGAAGTGATGATGCTGCAAAAGCGCATCAAAAATATGATAGATAAGAACACCAGTCTCACTGATGTGATTCGGGTGATGCTTTTTCGTCGGATCCTCCCCTGCCAGCGCCGGCCTCTCCATATGTGGGAGTTCAATCCGGAAGGGCCGCGAACCCTCCAGCGATTCTTCGGCACAATGCACGAAGAGATCTGGAAGCTGCTCTTCAAAGCCCAGAAGACGTGGCCGGAGACGACCGACGACATCGGCCTCGACAGTGCACATCCGGCCACCCCGGTAAGCATTTAGTTTCGGAACATAACTTCTATTCACAAATCAAAGGGTATGCCGAGCATTCCATCCTTCAATCAGGGCTGGACAAAGAAGGCAGAGTGGATCAAGTGTTCGGCTCTGCTACCCGAAGACCCAGCCATTCCTCTACTAACGAGGATGCTGGTCCCGGCGCCGTATCAGGCGCCCGAGAAGAAGGCCAAGAAGAAGAGCAAGGAGGCCAAAGGTGGCCTCCGCCGTAAAGGTACTTCGGACGCTGTGTCCGGAGAGACCGAAGCTCCCTCCTCCCACGAGGGAGAAGAAGATGAAGAGGAGGAGGAGGCAGAAAGCGATTCTCCCCTCAAGGGGAGGAAGAATAAGAGGGCGGCCTCCGCAGACCCAGAGGCGGAGGCGTCCAAGAGAGGGAAGATATCCCTCTCGGTCGGCTCGGATTCGGATGCCGAAGCCATCCCCGAGCGGCGTCCCAGGGTGAAGCCCCAGGCCGCATCATAAGTATCCCAGGATGCTTTACATATATCCGATCTTTTATGATTGTAGGATAACATATTATTTGATGTGTTTCAGTCCGGCCCGTGACCTCCCCTAACCATCATCATCTGAGGGGAACAGTCTGGTACTGGAGATGGTGGAGAGCGAGACACCTCCGTGAGCCTCTCCGCCAACCACCGCGGATGACACTGGAGTGTTGTCCCAAAGGGCCTCTCTGGGCCATGGAGAGGTGCGGGAGGCCGCCAATACGGCGCCAGAGGGTAATTCCTCGGCTGCTGAAAATATGGGAGGTGCAACCCCATGGAGACTGGCGATGGGGGCCCTGACCAGTCCGGCCCCCAGCCGAACACCATTTCGGAGACCCATGTGGCTCCAGAATCGAGCAAGCAACCCCCTTCAAAGGAGGGGGGAGAACGAACTCCGGCGGCGACCTCCACTAATCCGGAGGCGCCAAACACACTAATGGAGACAGCGTGCTTCCATCATGAAGGAGCACCGCACCTTGATGGCTGTGGTGGTTGAGAAGGTTCAGCCGCCAAGAGCGGGCTGAACGAAGCCTTCAACAGCCTGTTAATAGGCTTTGAGGTATGTGATGTAATATTCTTAGCCGCTTTTCATATGAAAAAATATGCCTGTGTATAGATAGTAACCCCTGAGACTCTGTTCGGTTTTGAAAAACGGCCAAACAGAGGATCGAATAATAACCGCAAGAGGTAATGTACTGGTCTATTGGGAAACATGCTTCCGCGTTAGCGGCGACCGCCCAGGCCGCTGAAGTGTCCAAACTCCCGTGGAAGCTGAAGCTGGCCGATGATGATATCGTCCGCATTAACAAGCGGTTCGATGAGGCGCAAGGTATGTTTGAAAAATTATTTACACACCTGAAGTGATTGCCAATGCGGAGTTTAAGCTCGTGCGTTGCCCTGATCATTATTGCAGGTAGTGCGGCCGAGGTCGAGACCCTAAAGAGCACCCTCGCCCAAGCCAAGGAGCAGGCACGAGTGAGCAAAGTAGCCGCTGATAAAGCGGCTGTGGATTTGAAGGCCGAGCAGGTCACCCGCCGCCAGTATGAGGAGCGGGTGACTGAAGTGGAGCAAGAGCTCAAGGACGCCGCCGGCAAGTGCGAGGCCTTGGAGGAGAAGAATAAGGCCCAAGCGGTCGATCTCGCCAAGGCTCTCCAGGAGGCCAAGGAGGCGCGGACCGAGTCTCGGGCGGCTCGCGAGGAGATCAAGCAGGCTCAACAGATAGTGGCTGGTAAGCCCTTTCTTTTGCAGAGTAAATTTGGTAGTCAGAAATATGCCTTGCTCACTCGACTATGGAGTTCTCCAGACGCCTTTGCGGATCTTCCAAAGAACGCTGCCGACGCCGCGCAGTTTTCCGAGCCCAAGAGGGGAACACGACGGAGAAGCTCTTCTGGTCACAGTACCTGGCGCCAGAGCGTCCAGCACTGTAGAACAACCAGATGATGTAGCTGGCGGAGCTGCGTAGGATGTCCGGCTTGGCCATGAAGGACATCATAGTCCGGCTGTCGCCAGCCGAACCCATTCCTAGCAGCTACTTCGGCCTGGTCAAGCGGCTCGCCGACGCCCTGCCCCGAGTCGAAGCTGTAAAGCGCTCGGCATGTATAGAGGGTGCGCGGATGGCCTTTGCCCGTGTCGAGATGCACTAGGCGAAGATGAAGGCCACCGTCGTGGCGACCGAGGGCCCACCCGAAGGCAAGGACCACCGCAAGCCAGAGCGATATTTCGACGATGTCCTGGAGGGTGTCCGGTTAATAGAGGGCCAATGCGCAAAGGATATTATATTCGAGTGAATGTATCCGAATTGTCCACAGATTATTTTGTGAACCAAGGCTTTGTAATATATTTATGCCTTTTATCTGAAATTACTTTCCTCCTGTGCGGCCGTTTTTAAATCTGAGAGTTCAGTCATCGGCTTCAGCCCCAGCGAAGATGCTACGGGGGTGTTTGGAATAGCGCACGATCACACTTGACCCAACGTCTTTTTCCATAAAGGAGGTGTCTGCATAACGAACCAGGCAATCAGACTATGCGGCTTTATCACTTTCACTTAGCCATAGGAGTTTGACATTGGGACTAAGTACTAGCCCCTGGTCCGTATGCGGCTATCCGAATAGGGATCCCTTAGGAACGTGACTGGATGAAGGCCAATCCTTCGTGTAATACGGAAGAAATCGCAAGAGATTTATAATAAGTCACCGAATCGCTGACCAACTCTCGTCGTATGACGACAGTCATTTTTCGGCTTCCTCTACTGAGGTGCTTGACCGGACGAACCAGAAGCACAATCACAGTAGCTCTCCCTTTACTACCCTAGCCGAACAAGCGGAACGTAAGGTAGTAACCACAGGAGCCGGGCAACCAAACTATTGACCAAAGACGTGATTCGGAGCTGATGCATATAATGCAATATTCGGGACGCCGAGGCATCCTCTAAAAGTGTTCGGACTTTTTTTTTAATATGTGTAGCCGAATAGAGCCCCTGGCATTTCAAGCCATTGCAAAGTGTATATGCCAATCTGAAGCGAAAAGGGGATATAGATTTATCAAATAGACCGAATAGGAGTTGGTAAGAAACTGTTTCCATTATAGTTTGATTGATACGTCAAGACGTGTTCTTTACAGATAATGCCATAAGCCTCAAGGCTATTTTACATGCCGAGTATTTGTAAACGAGGGAAAGTTGTATACAGGTCCTAAAAACGAAAAGGTAGTCTTGAAGATCCCTTGGACGACCTGCCGCACGTATGCGCCGCTTTCGCCTTGGTGAAGATCCTTTGACGATCGTGTATATGGAAGGGGCCTGGGAAAGGGCCCTTGTCCAATCGTAAAGTAATTAGGTTTTAAAGAACCTGTAATATGAGGAAAAGGATTGAAAGAAAAAAGGTTAAGGTCAAGTATGGTCAAGCCGTACTATAGACCTTCTCCGCAGTGTGCCTCCGTCGTTGTCCAGGGTATTTTGAGTGCGTAATTATGCACGCGCGGTACATATACCACGATTGTGTGGGGCGATCAACAGAGGCGAGACTGCTAGTCTAGGTCCGGATTTTCCGGGCTGTGTTTATGCAGGGTAGGCCGGACTCGTTTAACAGTGTCCGGAGGCTTGATGCCGATGAAGTGTTCGGCTTGATGAGGCCGCTCTGCACCTCGGCTGCAAGGGCCACGGTGTGCTCCTCAGTACGGAGGGAGCGGTGCATGTTTCCATTGACTGTGATGACGCCACGGGGTTCAGGCATTTTGAGCTTAAGTAAGCATAATGCGGTACTACATTGAAGCGGACGAAGGCGGTTCGTCCAAGCAGTGCGTGATAACCACTGCGAAAGGGGATGATGTCGAACATCAAGTCTTCGCTTCGGAAGTTGTCCGGTGAGCCGAAGACTACTTCCAATGTTAATGACCCCGTGCAGCGGGCCTCGATGCTGGGTATCACGCCTTTAAAGGTGGTGTTACTAGGCTTGATTCTTGACGGGTCAATACCCATTTTGTGAACAGTGTCTTGATAAATCAAGTTAAGACTGTTGCCGCCGTCCATAAGGACTCGAGTGAGATGGAATCCATCGATAATTGGATCGAGGACCAGAGCTGCCGAACCTCCATGACGGACACTGGTCGGGTGGTCCCTGCGGTCGAAGGTGATCGGACAAGCCGACCACGGGTTGAATTTAGGGGCGACAGGCTCTACGGTGTAGACGTCCCTTAGCGCGCGTTTGCGCTCCCTCTTGGGGATATGGGTGACATAGATCATATTCACTGTCTTCACCTCAGGGGGGAATTTCTTTTGTCCCCCTGTGTTCGGTGGGCGGGGCTCATCATCGTCCTCGCTTGGCGGCCCTTTCCCCTTGTGCTCGGTATTTAACTTACAGGCCTGTTTGAAGACCCAACAATTTCTATTGGAGTGGTTTGCAGGCTTATCGGGGGTACCATGAATCTGGCAAGGCCGATCAAGTATCTTATCTAGATTGGACGGGTCGTCCCTGTTTCCTTTGAATGGCTTCTTCCGCTGACAGGGTTTAGAGCCACTGAATCCGGCGTTGACCGCCGTGTCTTCGGTATCTTCATTGTTGCTTCGATGCTTGTGTTTGTTGCATCGTGGCCTGCCGTTTCCATCTCTGGCTTTGGAGGTGCCAGGGTCGCTGGTACTGTTGCTTCTACGAGCCAACCAGCTGTCTTCTCCCGCGCAAAAGCGGGTCATGAGTGCGGTAAGGGCCGCCATGGACTTCGGCTTTTCTTGGCCGAGGTGTCAGGCAAGCCATTCGTCACGGATGCTATGTTTAAAGGTCGTGAGGGCTTCGGCGTCCGGACAATCGACGGTTTGTTTTTTTAATTAAGAACCTAGTCCAGAGTTTGCGGGCTAACTCTCCAGGTTGCTGGACTATATGACTAAGGTCACCGGCGTCCGGAGGCCGGACATATGTACCTTGGAAGTTGTCTCTAATGGCATCCTCCAGATCTTCCCAGCTACCAATGGAGTTCTCTAGGAGGCTGTTTAACCAGTGCCGTGCTGGTCCTTTCAGCTTTAAGGGAAGGTATTTAATGGCGTGGAGATCGTCACCGCGAGCCATGTGGATATGGAGAAGAAAGTCTTCAATCCATACCACGGGATATGTCGTTCCGTCGTATGATTCAATGTTGACGGGTTTAAACCCTTCTGGGAACTGGTGCTGCATTACCTCATCGGTAAAGCATAAGGGGTGTGCAGCGCCTCTATATCTGGCGACGTCACGACGAAGTTCGGACAACATCCGTGTTCGGTTTTCGACCCGGGTGAGATTGTGCTTATCGCGCCGGGCTTGATGGCCCTCATCCCGCGTTGGAGCATGCCCCCTTGATCCATAGATTGATCTGGCCTAATCGGCTGTATTGTCCAAGTCCTGGCGTAAGTCGTAGGTGTAGCCTGGAGCCGCTACCTCCTTGCCTCGATGGCGGGGTGGTGCAGGCTGGTGTTCGGCATAAGTAGCCGCTCTGTCCCGTCCGCATGGTGGTCGGTCGGGTTTGTCAGCAGGGTTATACCTTGGCGGCATTGGCTCAAGGGCCTCGTCGTCAAATTGTGGTAGTAGCATGCGCTTCGGGTAGCTCTTTGTTGGGCGTTCGAGGCCGTATTCTTTGGCCGCCAGGACTTTAGTCCATCTGTCATTGAGCGTATCATGTTCATCTTGAAGCTTTTGTTGTTTCTTTTTGAGGCTCCTCGCAGTTGCGATGAGCTGTCTCTTAAAGCGATCTTGCTCGAGGGGTTCCTCTGGCACGATGAAGTCTTCGTTGTCGAGGCTGACGTCCTCCTCGGAGATCGGTAGATAGTTACTATCCTCCGAATCCTCATTCCCGACTGGTTCGTCGGGGTTAACTTGTCCCTCCTCCCATTCGTCCTGCTCGGATGCAGGCTCGGCGGGGCCTTCGGGATCTTCGGCATCGTCCGGAGTGTTGTTGTCCCCGGTGCCGGTGTTGCTTTCCTTTCCGTGGCACGATTTTGAGCGGCGCCGCTGACGTCGATGTTTCGGTGGCGCCTCGACGGGCTTGTCCTCGCTCGAATCTTTCCTACCATCATCGTCATCTTCTTTGGGTGTATCCACCATATACACGTCATATGTAGAGGTGGCCGTCCAACGCTCAGTAAGGGCGGGTCTTGGCTTTGTATGTCTCCGACATCATCGTCCATACCGTCGATGTCTTCGGAGGCATAATCTAGCATGTCGGTCAAATCCTCGATAGTGGCTATTAAGTGGGTGGTGGGTGGGACGTGAAATTCCCCACTCTCAGCCCCTAGTCCGGGCTGGGCATAGTTCAGAGTGAAGGAAATATGCCCTAGAGGCAATAATGAAGTTATTATTTATTTCCTCATATCATGATAAATGTTTATTATTCATGCTAGAATTGTATTAACCGGAAACATAATACATGTGTGAATACATAGACAAACATAGTGTCACTAGTATGCCTCTACTTGACTAGCTCGTTGATCAAAGATGGTTGAGTTTCGTAGCCATAGACATGAGTTGTCTTTGATTAACGGGATCACATCATTAGGAGAATGATGTGATTGACTTGACCCATTCCCTTAGCTTAGCACTTGATCGTTATTTTACTGCTATTGCTTTCTTCATGACTTATACATGTTCCTATGACTATGAGATTATGCAACTCCCGATTACCGGAGGAACACTTTGTGTGCTACCAAACGTCACAATGTAACTGGGTGATTATAAAGGTGCTCTACAGGTGTCTCTGATGGTACTTGTTGAGTTGGCATAGATCAAGATTAGAATTTGTCACTCCGATTGTCGGAGAGGTATCTCTGGGCCCTCTCGGTAATGCACATCACTATAAGCCTTGCAAGCAATGTGACTAATGAGTTAGTTGCGGGATGATGCATTACAAAACGAGTAAAGAGACTTGCCGGTAACGAGATTGATCTAGGTATTGAGATACCGACGATCGAATCTCGGGCAAGTAACATACCAATGACAAAGGGAACAACGTATGTTGTTATGCGGTTTTGACCGATAAAGACCTTCGTAGAATATGTAGGAACCAATATGAGCATCCAGGTTCCGCTATTGGTTATTGACCGGAGATGTGTCTCGGTCATGTCTACATAGTTCTCGAACCCGTAGGGTCTGCACGCTTAAAGTTCTGTGACGATCGGTATTATGAGTTTATATGTTTTGATGTACCGAAGGTAGTTCGGAGTCCCGGATATGATCACGGACATGACGAGGAGTCTCGAAATGGTCGAGACATAAAGATTGATATATTGGAAGCCTATATTTGGACGTTGGAAGAGTTCCGGGTGAAATCGGGATTTTACCGGAGTGCCGGAGGGGTTACCGGAACCCCCCGGGGGTTAATGGGCCTAACTGGGCCCTGGTGGAGAGAGAGAGGGGCCGGCCAGGGCAGGCCGCGCGCCCCCTCCCTCTCTGGTCCGAATTGGACTAGGAAGGGGGGCGGCGCCCCCCTTTCCTTCTCCTTCTCCCCCTTCCTTTCCCCCTCCTAGTAGGAGTAGAAAGAGGGGAGTCCTACTCCTACTAGGAGGAGGACTCGTCCTCCTAGTGCGCCCTACAGGGTCAGCCGGCCTCCCCCTTGCTCCATTATATACGGGGGCAGGGGCACCCTAGGACACACAAGTTGATCATTGATCTCTCCCAGTCGTGTGGGGTGCCCCCCTCCACCATAATCCACCTCGGTCATATCGTAGCGGTGCTTAGGCAAAGCCCTGCGACGGTAGCTTCATCAACATCGTCACCACGCCGTCGTGCTGACGAAACTCTCCCTCGAGCTCTACTAGATCGTGAGTTCGCGGGACGTCACCGAGCTGACCATGTGCTGAATGCGGAGGTGCCGTACATTCGGTACTGAGGTTCGGTCGATCGTGAAGACGTACGACTACATCAACCGCATTGTCATAACGCTTCCGCTTAACGGTCTACAAGGGTATGTGGACGACACTCTCCCCTCTCGTTGCTATGCATCACCATGATCTTGCGTGTGCGTAGGAATTTTTTTGAAATTACTACGTTCCCCAACAGTGGCATCCGAGCCAGGTTTATGCGTAGATGTTATATGCACGAGTAGAACACAAGTGAGTTGTGGGCGATACATGTCATACTGCTTACCAGCATGTCATACTTTGGTTCGGCGGTATTGTTGGATGAAGCGGCCCGGACCGACATTACGCGTACGCTTACGCGAGACTGGTTCTACCGACGTGCTTTGCACACAGGTGGCTGGCGGGTGTCAGTTTCTCCAACTTTAGTTGAACCGAGTGTGGCTACGCCTGGTCCTTGAGAAGGTTAAAACAACACTAACTTGACGAACTATCGTTGTGGTTTTGATGCGTAGGTAAGAACGGTTCTTGCTCAGCCTGTAGCAGCCACGTAAAACTTGCAACAACAAAGTAGAGGACGTCTAACTTGTTTTTGCAGGGCATGTTGTGATGTGATATGGTCAAGACATGATGCTATATTTTATTTTATGAGATGATCATGTTTTGTAACGGAGTTATCAGCAACTGGCAGGACCATATGGTTGTCGCTTTATTGTATGCAATGCAATCGCCCTGTAATTGCTTTACTTTATCACTAAGCGGTAGCGATAGTCGTAGAAGCAATAGTTAGCGAGACGACAACGATGCTATGATGGAGATCAAGGTGTCGCGCCAGTGACGACGGTGATCATGACGGTGCTTTGGAGATGGAGATCAAAGGCACAAGTTGATGATGGCCATATCATATCACTTATATTGATTGCATGTGATGTTTATCCTTTATGCATCTTATTCTGCTTTGATTGATGGTAGCATTATAAGATGATCCCTCACTAAATTTCAAGGTATAAGTGTTCTCCCTGAGTATGCACCGTTGCGAAAGTTCGTCATGCCGAGACACCACGTGATGATCGGGTGTGATAAGCTCTACGTTCAAATACAACGAGTGTAAGCCAGTTTTGCACACGCAGAATACTCGGGTTAAACTTGACGAGCCTAGCATATGCAGATATGGCCTCGGAACACTGAGACCAAAAGGTCGAGCGTGAATCATATAGTAGATATGATCAACATAGTGATGTTCACCATTGAAAACTACTCCATCTCACGTGATGATCGGACATGGTTTAGTTGAGATGGATCACGTGATCACTTAGATGATTCGAGGGATGTCTATCTAAGTGGGAGTTCTTAAGTAATATGATTAATTGAACTTTAATTTATCATGAACTTAGTACCTGATAGTATTTTGCTTGTCTATGTTGTTGTAGATAGATGGCCCGTGCTGTTGTTCCGTTGAATTTTAATGCGTTCCTTGAGAAAGCAAAGTTGAAAGATGATGGTAGCAATTACACGGACTGGGTCCGTAACTTGAGGATTGTCCTCATTGCTGCACAGAAGAATTACATCCTGGAAGCACCGCTAGGTGCCAGGCCTGCTGCAGATGCAACTAACGACGTTAAGAACTTCTGGCAGAGCAAAGCTGATGACTACTCGATAGTTCAGTGTGTCATGCTTTACGGCTTAGAACCGGGACTTCAACGACGTTTTGAACGTCATGGAGCATATGACATGTTCCAGGGGTTAAAGTTAATATTTCAAGCAAATGCCCGGATTGAGAGATATGAAGTCTCCAATAAGTTCTACAGCTGCAAGATGGAGGAGAATAGTTCTGTCAGTGAACATATACTCAAAATATCTGGGTATAATAATCACTTGATTCAACTAGGAGTTAATCTTCCGGATGATAGTGTCATTTCCAGAATTCTTCAATCATTGCCACCAAGCTACAAGAGCTTTGTGATGAACTATAATATGCAAGGGATGGATAAGACAATTCTCGAGCTCTTCGCAAAGCTAAAGGCTGTGGAGGTAGAAATCAAGAAGGAGCATCAAGTGTTGATGGTCAACAAGACCACCAGTTTCAAGAAAAAGGGTAAAGGGAAGAAGAAGGGAAACTTCAAGAAGAACAGCAAACAAGTTGCTGCTCAGGAGAAGAAACCCAAGTCTGGACCTAAGCCTGAGACTGAGTGCTTCTACTGCAAACAGACTGGTCACTGGAAGCGGAACTGCCCCAAGTATTTGGCGGATAAGAAGGATGGCAAGGTGAACAAAGGTATATGTGATATACATGTTATTGATGTGTACCTTACTAATGCTCGCAGTAGCACCTGGGTATTTGATATTGGTTCTGTTGCTAATATTTGCAACTCGAAACAGGGACTATGGATTAAGCGAAGATTGGCTAAGGACGAGGTGACGATGCGCGTGGGAAATGGTTCCAAAGTCGATGTGATCCCGGTCGGCACGCTACCTCTACATCTACCTTCGGGATTAGTTTTAGACCTGAATAATTGTTATTTGGTGCCAGCGTTAAGCATGAACATTATACCTGGATCTTGTTTGATGCGAGACGGTTATTCATTTAAATCAGAGAATAATGGTTGTTCTATTTATATGAGTAATATCTTTTATGGTCATGCACCTTGAAGAGTGGTCTATTTTTTATTAAATCTCGATAGTAGTGATACACATATTCATAATATTGAAGCCAAAAGATGCAGAGTTCATAATGATAGTGCAACTTATTTGTGGCACTGTCGTTTAGGTCATATTGGTGTAAAGCGCATGAAGAAACTCCATACTGATGGACTTTTGGAATCACTTGATTATGAATCACTTGGCACTTGCGAACCATGCCTCATGGGCAAGATGACTAAAACGCCGTTCTCCGGAACAATGGAGCAAGCAACAGATTTGTTGGAGATCATACATACTGATGTATGTGGTCCGATGAATAATGAGGCTCGCGGCTGGTATCGTTATTTTCTCAACTTCACAGATGATTTGAGCAGATATGGGTATATCTACTTAATGAAACATAAGTCTGAGACATTTGAAAAGTTCAAAGAATTTAAGAGTGAAGTGGAAAATCATCGTAACAAGGAAATAAAGTTTCTACGATCTGATCGTGGAGGAGAATATTTGAGTTACGAGTTTGGTCTACATTTGAAACAATGCGGAATAGTTTCGCAACTCACGCCACCCGGAACACCACAGTGAAATGGTGTGTCCGAACGTCGTAATCATACTTTACTAGATATGGTGCGATCTATGATGTCTCTTACTGATTTACCGCTATCGTTTTGGGGTTATGCTTTAGAGACGGCTGCATTCACGTTAAATGGGGCACCATCGAAATCCGTTGAGACGACACCTTATGAACTGTGGTTTGGCAAGAAACCAAAGTTGTCATTTCTTAAAGTTTGGGGTTGCAATGCTTATGTGAAAAAGCTTCAACCCGATAAGCTCGAACCCAAATCGGAGAAATGTATCTTCATAGGATACCCAAAGGAAACGGTTGGGTACACCTTCTATCACAGATCCGAAGGCAAGACATTTGTTGCTAAGAATGGATCCTTTCTAGAGAAGGAGTTTCTCTCGAAAGAAGTGAGTAGGAGGAAAGTAGAACTTGATGAGGTAACTGTACTTGCTCCCTTATTGAAAAGTAGTTCATCACAGAAACCGGTTTCTGTGACACCTACACCAATCAGTGAAGAAGCTAATGATATTGATCATGAAATTTCAGATCAAGTTACTACCGAACCTCGTAGGTCAACCAGAGTAAGATCCGCACCAGAGTGGTACGGTAATCCTATTCTGGAGGTCATGTTACTTGACCAAGGTGAACCTACGAACTATGAAGAAGCGATGGTGAGCCCAGATTCTGCAAAATGGCTTGAGGCCATGAAATCTGAGATGGGATCCATGTATGAGAACAAAGTGTGGACTTTGGTTGACTTGCCCGATGATCGGCAAGCCATAGAGAATAAATGGATCTTCAAGAAGACGACTGACGCTGACGGTAATGTTACTGTCTACAAAGCTCGACTTGTTGCGAAAGGTTTTCGACAAGTTCAAGGAGTTGACTACAATGAGACTTTCTCACCCGTAGCGATGCTTAAGTCTGTCCGAATCATGTTAGCAATTTCCGCATTTTATGATTATGAAATTTGGCAAATGGATGTCAAAACTGCATTCCTGAATGGATTTCTGGAAGAAGAGTTGTATATGATGCAACCGGAAGGTTTTGTCGATCCAAATGGAGCTAACAAAGTGTGCAAGCTCCAGCGATCCATTTATGGACTAGTGCAAGCCTCTCGGAGTTGGAATAAACGTTTTGATAGTGTGATCAAAGCATATGGTTTTGTACAGACTTTTGGAGAAGCCTGTATTTACAAGAAAGTGAGTGGGAGCTCTATAGCATTTCTAATATTATATGTGGATGACATATTGCTAATTGGAAATGATATAGAATTTCTGGATAGCATAAAAGGATACTTGAATAAGTGTTTTTCAATGAAAGACCTCGGTGAAGCTGCTTACATATTGGGCATCAAGATCTATAGAGATAGATCAAGACGCTTAATTGGACTTTCACAAAGCACATACCATGACAAAGTTTTGAAAAAGTTCAAAATGGGTCAAGCAAAGAATAGGTTCTTGCCTGTGTTACAAGGTGTGAAGTTGAGTCAGACTCAATGCCCGAACACTGCAGAAGATAGAGAGAAAATGAGAAGTGTTCCCTATGCTTCAGCCATAGGATCTATCATGTATGCAATGATGTGTACCAGACCTGATGTGTGCCTTTCTATTAGCTTAGCAGGGAGGTACCAAAGTAATCCAGGAGTGGTTCACTGGACAGCGGTCAAGAACATCCTGAAATACCTGAAAAGGACTAAGGATATGTTTCTCGTTTATGGAGGTGACAAAGAGCTCGTCGTAAATGGTTACGTCGATGCAAGCTTTGACACTGATCCAGACGATTCTAAATCGCAAACCGGATATGAGTTTACATTGAACGGTGGAGCTGTCAGTTGGTGCAGTTCTAAACAAAGCGTCGTGGTGGGATCTACGTGTGAAGCGGAGTACATAGCTGCTTCGGAAGCAGCAAATGAAGGAGTCTGGATGAAGGAGTTCATATCCGATCTAGGTGTCATACCTAGTGTATCGGGTCCAATGAAAATCTTTTGTGACAATACTGGTGCAATTGCCTTGGCAAAGGAATCCAAATTTCACAAGAGAACCAAGCACAGCAAGAGACGCTTCAATTCCATCCGGGATCAAGTCCACGTGGGAGACATAGAGATTTACAAAATACATACGGATCTGAATGTTGCAGACCCGTTGACTAAGCCCCTTTCTAACGCCCCGAGACCGACGCTTCAGAAGCCTTCCAATTATTTCGTTGTCGAGTGTGTTTTATTTGTTTGTTGCATTTCATCATGTCATCATTTGCATTGCATCGGCACTCCGTTGTTGTCATGTTTTAAAAACTTGCATCTGCTCGTAGTTGGCACTTCTTCTTGTCTCTATTGACCTCCTCTCAGATCAATCAGACCGCTCTCTTCTCTCTCTTTTCTGAGCCCATCAAACCCCCTTGTCTCCACGGCCTTTCGCCAAGCCCCTCGCGTGCGCGTCCGAAACTGCCCCGAACCCGAACCGCTCAGTCATCACCGTTGCATACAGATCATCCCCAAACATCCCTAATTTATCTTCGGTTTCTTGTTGGACTCCCCTAAGCTATTTATTTGGGACCGTCCGATTAAAATCGGAGGGACCAAATGCCCCTATCAAAAATTCACTTACTATATAAGACCACCACCTACCAAATCAGTCCAACCCTAGCCTAAACCTATTCCCCTCCTTGCGCCGCCACCCACTCACCCTATTCCTCGGGATCCTTCCCCGACCAGCCTCCACCTTCCTCGGGATCCATCCATATCCACCAATCTGCCCAACCACAGCGCGATCCACCCAACCAGCGCCTTCCACTTATCTTCTCCGCAGCCCAGCCGCGCATCGACGAGCGCCTTGAGCTTCACCTCGCGTGCCACCTCCTCGTCTTCCAGCAGCTCCTCCCTATGCGCCTCTTCTGGTTCCCGAGGCCGAGCCGCCCCATGCTCGCAACCCTCGCGCGAGCCGGCGAGCTCTTCTGCCTGAGCCGGTGACCAACCCGCAGGCCGCGCCCTCCGGCGACCCCGCCGTCGGCAACAACGTCCAGGACCGGCCTCGTCCCGCTCCTCTCCTCCCCTGTCTCTCTCCCTTCCCTAACGCTCTCTCTCACATCTCTCTCTCCCTGTACTTGCCGCAGCAAGGAACCGCCCCCGCCAAGTTCTTGCCGGGGGCGACGCCGCCCGGATCTGGCCGACTCCGTGTTGTTCGCGCCCCTGCCTCGCCATGGACGCGCCTCCCTGCTGCCGAAGCCCCACGACCCCGCACCAAGTCCCTCGCCGTCGCCTCTGCTTCATCCGGTTCGAGCGAACGAGCGAGTGTTGCCGCCCCCTGCATAGACCCGTTCCAGCGCCCGCGTCGCGCCATGGCCCTCTTCGCCCGGATCCCGTTGCCGCCAGCACCATCGCCGCCCTGCTTCCCCTGCATCCCCTCTGCTTCAGGTCGAGCAGCGCTCCACATCGCTCGACCGTGCGTTGACCTCGCCCTGCCTCGCTTCGATCTGCCTGCGAAGCCCAAGTCCAGCTTCCCGCTGGCCTGCTGCTTCACCGACCTGGGCTTGGCCCATGGTGAGAACCCCAAGCCCATCTACCCGATTGCCCCTGTGCACTGTTGGGCCATTCAGTTTCGGCCCGTGTCTTGTTTTTTTTTCAGATCTGCGATTTAGCTATTTATCCAGAGAGTGCAGATTTGCAGAAAAACCCTCATGTTCATGCATGTAATAACTAATTAACCATGCATCGGTTTAAAATGGTTTAAATATGTAAAATGCTTAGTTTTTCATCTAGTTTCATAATATGCTACTTTCATCTATGTTTAAAATGTTTAAAATACTGTTTGATTAAATTTGCTTAAATGCCATGTTAAAATGTTTTATTTCATAACTAAATAACAGTAGCTCTATTTTAAAAAAACTTTATATGTAAATGGGGTAGAAAAATGCCTAGTTTAACATGGTGCACTTCATTTTGCTGTTTAACAACATTAAAACTGTGTTTAGGGCAGAACAGTAGCAAATTCGAAATATGCATATGAGGATTTTCCGGAATTGTTATTTGTTGTTCCGGCCTCATTTAAACTTGCCTAAATAGTTAGTTTACGTATGCTTCACCTCTTGCCATGTTTAACAACATTTAATATTGTTGGGTACATAACCGAGAGAGAACTAAATGAGTCATGTGGTGTTTCGTCAATATGCAAGTCGTTGCATATTGAGCTCCACTTAATTTATAGTGTTGTTTATTGCACTTTGCCATGCGATGCTCATTAAATCGGACATGCATCATACTTGATTGTGCATCATGCCATGATTATGCTTGGTTGTTTACCGTGTTGTTTGCTTCTTTCCGGTTTGCTTCTCTCGTTAGTTTCGGTTTCGTTCCGGAGTTGTGAGGATTCGTTCGACTACGTCCGTTTGTCTTCTTCATGGACTCGTTCTTCTTCCTTGCGGGATCTGAGGCAAGATGACCATACCCTCGAAATCACTTCTATCTTTGCTTTGCTAGTTGTTCGCTCTATCGCTATGTTTGCACTACCTACCACTTGTTTATCATGCCTCCGATATTGCCATGTCAAGCCTCTAACCATCCTTTCCTAGCAAACCGTTGTTTGGCTAAGTTACCGCTTTCGCTCAGCCCCTCTTATAGCGTTGCTAGTTGCAGGCGAAGATGAAGTTTGTTCCATGTTGGAACATGGATATGTTGGGATATCACAATATCTCTTATTTTAATTAATGCATCTATATACTTGGTAAAGGGTGGAAGGCTCGGCCTTATGCCTGGTGCTTTGTTCCACTCTTTCCGCCCTAGTTTCCATCATACCGGTGTTATGTTCCTTGATTTTGTGTTCCTTACGCGGTTGGGTGTTATGGGAACCCCTTGACAGTTTGCTTTGAATAAAACTCCTCCAGCAAGGCCCAACCTTGGTTTTACATTTGCCTAACAACCTATTACCCTTCCCTTGGGTCGGCCAACCCGAGGGTCATCTTTATTTTAACCCCCCCGGGCCAATGCTTCTCTAAGTGTTGGTCCGAACTAGAGCCACTTGCAGCACCCCCTCGGGGAAACTTGAGGTCTGGTTTTAGTTGTACGTAGTGCTCATCCGGTGTTGCCTGAGAACGAGAGATGTGCAGCTCCTATCGGGATTGTCGGCGCATCGGGCGGCTTTGTTGGTCTTGTTTTACCATTGTCGAAATGTCTTGTAACCGGGATTCCGAGACTGATCGGGTCTTCCTGGGAGAAGGAATATCCTTCGTTGACCGTGAGAGCTTGTGATGGGCTAAGTTGGGACACCCCTGCAGGGTATAAACTTTCGAGAGCCGTGCCCGTGGTTATGTGGCAGATGGGAATTTGTTAATGTCCGGTTGTAGAGAACTTGACACTTGACTTAATTAAAATGCATCAACTGCATGTGTAGCCGTGATGGTCTCTTTTCGACGGAGTCCGGGAAGTGAACACAGTCTTGTGTTATGTATGAACGTAAGTAGTTTCAGGATAACTTCTTGGTCACTTCTAGCTTCTCGACCGTGGCGTTGCTCCTCTTCTCGCTCTTATTTGCGTATGTTAGCCACCATATTTGCTTAGTGCTTGCTGTAGCTCCACATCATTACCCCATCCTTCCAATAAGCTTAAATAGTCTTGATCTCGTGGGTGTGAGATTGCTGAGTCCTCGTGACTCACAGATTCTACCAAACCAGTTGCAGGTGCCGTTGATACCAGTGCAGGTGACGCAACCGAGCTCAAGTGGGAGTTCGACGAGGACCTTGGTCGTTACTATGTTTCATTTCCTGATGATCAGTAGTGGAGCCCAGTTGGGACAATTGGGGATCTAGCATTTGGGGTTATCTTCTTTTCATTTGGTTTTGACCGTAGTCGGTCTATGTGTGTATTTTGAATGATGTCTGATTTATTTAAGTATTGTGTGAAGTGGCGACTGTAAGCCAACCCTCTTTATCCCATTCTTGTTCATTACATGGGATTGTGTGAAGATGACCCTTCTTGAGACAAAACCTACAATGCGGTTATGACTCTAAGTCGTGCCTCGACACGTGAGAGATATAGCCGCATCGTGGGCGTTACAAGTTGGTAATCAGAGCCATCCCCGACTTAGGAGCCCCCTGCTTGATCGAATCGCTGGCGTTGTTGAGTCTAGAACAAAAATGTTTTGAGTCTTAGGATTATATATATCGGAGAGTAGGATTCTTTTTACTCCTCAGTCCCTTCGTCGCTTTGGTGAGGTCTCCTGACGTAGATGTTTTGACTTTCCTCTCCTCAAATTTCACTAAAAAAATTAGTATCACGCGGGTATCTTGGAATCGTTCCGATGGTTTTGTGACGAGAACATTGTTCTTGGTGCCTCCTAACATTTAGGGGTTGTGGCAGTGTCCCGAGGAGTTGAGCTCCGAGGTGTTGTCGTCACAATTTTATCGTTGCAGTTCTGGAATACCTGAGTTTCGCCGACATCGAAAATCGCTTTTATGCAGTTTGTTGGTGAGATCACCTCGACGCCACCCAGTACTGGGGCGGGAGTTCGGGAGTATTGCCATAACTCGTATAACGGATGCTTTTCGAAGGTTGAGGTACACAATTTCCGGAGTTTTCTTGGTTATGTGTTGACGGATGGATACAGCTGGATCTAGGGATTGTTAGTTTGGGTGAGATATATTGCGTCTCCTGTATCCCCAACATGAGATTGCATAACCAGAAAGTTTCGGGAGTTTATAAGTGGGAATTCAAGTTGCTCCTAGAATATCTTTCCGACAGATGCATGATATGGGATTGGGTAAATCTCTATCATATGTTTGTTTCCGGCTTATTCTGCAAGCCAATCCTTTGTTTTGTTTTGGTTTGTGGTATTCGAGTTGCTTCGAAGACAAGTGTTGATTCCATACCTTTTCCTAAGCGGTGTTCTCATATTTCTATGTGAACACTAATCCTTCTTATTTACCGAGATTGACATCCCAATTCTATTTCCAACCGGCGTGCTTCTCTCCGAGATGATCTCATCATTCTCCCATCCGCAAGATCAATTCTAATTTTTCTCGACGGTGTTTATTTCATCTGCCCCAAGTTGCCTTTGTTTTTCCCTCCCTCCCACCCTTTTCTTCAAGGACTCAGATTTCTCAATCATGTATTCTTTTATTGATGGGAAGCATCTCCATTCTTTTCCGTCAATGTTCTTATCAGGTGATTTCCCATGAAGATAATAACGGAGCTTGAAGTTTATCATTTTTGTTCTCTTTTCTTCTCTGGTGGATTCAATTCAAGCTTTGTCGATCATATCCTTTCCTCGTTTCAAATGTTTTCTCAAGCCGGTGCGTCTCTTAATCATCCACCTCTTCCTATTCACATTATCTGGAGTGCTGAAGATATCCCAGAAGATTCAAGTTTCCATTCTTATTCCTTTCAAGCTATTTCGAGGTTGTTACCTCATTCAAAACGTTCAAATAAACCGGTGCATTATCTCTTCCTAAGCAATCGCCCAACGGTGTTTTCTTTTTAGTGGGCCCTAACCCATAGGTCTTTTTCCAGGATCTTACCTGACTCTTCTAATTTTTCCCGGAGCTAATCCCAATTTCATTTCAAAGTTTGACGTAAGAATAAGTTATCACAGTCAAATGTCTTTCTCCATTATCTTTCAAATTCTTTTCATCGTTCATTCAATCTTTCTAATTGTCATACCGGAGTGCCTCAACAATTCATGGTGGTGTTTCTCGTCATCATTCTCGGATTTTGAAGACCGAAGAAGAATTTTCCTCTAAATCTTGTTCGCTCTTTTGAAGATTCATGGTTCTAGCTTCATGCCATCCTCTCATAATTATTTTCAATTGTGAGAATTCTTTTCACCCATCCGGAGAAATTCATGAGTCTTTTCAGTTTGGTTCTCCGAAGGCCATCATTTCAGAAGATTGATTCGTTCTCAACATTCAGCTCTCGTTCTCCAAAATCTTACCGGTGCATCATTCAAGTATTCTCTAGTCAGTTCATGATTCTTCGTTTCACTTGTATCTAAATTCTCTCAAGTATCTTCGTTCATTTTCCAATTCCTCCTGGCGATGCGTTCGTTTTCTCCGCTCGTTCTTTTAATCCTTACATTGGTTCGTCCAACATTCCTCTTCCGTCGTTATCGTATCAATGCATTCGTGCTTTCCAAATCCTACCAGTGGTTCGTTCAAGACCTTCTCAAGTTATCGATATCTCTCTCTTAATCCTTTCTACAGGCATAAGTAGTATGCCAAATCCGTTGCTTGTCGTCAATTTAAATTGGTGAAGGATGATCATAACATAATTCTTATTCTTGCTTCATCCAAGTGATTAATTCCTTCTTCCAGAGTTCGTAATGGTATCAATTTGCCAGTTCTAAGTTGTTCATCTCTTCTTTTCAGAGTTTGTTCATCATATCACATTCTCGGTTCGAGATGCTTCATCTTTTCTTTTCCGGAGTTCAAAGTTTTCTCATTATATCGTCCTGAAGCTCCATCTAAATCATTGCAAGGCTTCACCTTGTGTTGTCAACTTCTCTTTCTTTCTATCATCCTTTTGTTTACCGGAGTTCTTCATGGAGGCTCTACATGGTGGTTCGTCAAGGATTCTTTTCATTCTTCAATTATTATCTTCAATATTTCTCTCGAAGTTATGATCCGCCAAGCTATTCTCAAAAATTAAACTGGGTGCTTAACACATGTTTTGTTTTGAGGAGTTCAAGCATTCTTCATCTTGCATTCCGAAGTGCAATTCTTTCTACCTTATTTTGAGATGGTGATATGTCATTCTTGACAATTTCTTTTCATGTTTCATGATTCACAAGTTATCAAGAATGAGATATTTAAACCCATCATATTTTCTTCGTTCATGGTATCTTTTCAACCCAACAATTTCTTCATTGATGTTATCTTGGTATAGATTTCACTTAAAGCCTTCTCGAAGGAATGTTGCTAATTGTGGTGTCTATCAATGATCCAAGTTTTCTCCTATTCTCTCGGCGAATCAAGTTTTCATCTCCGTGTTGCTCTCAAGCAATCAATTGTTTTCCGTAGTGGCATGTATTCACCTCTAAGTTTTGAGTTGTTTCCATAAGCCCACTACAAGTTTATTCTTTTCGTTGTTGGTTTTCCAACAACTCTGTTCTATCCTTCTTTTTTTAAGGATGCTATATCAAATTCATTTGAGGTAGAAGATGTTATTGTCTTCTCCGTTCTTTTCATTCCATTCGTTCTTTTGTTCTGGAGGCATTGTGTTGTTGCTCTCGTCAAGTATCTTCCCATCGTGTCAAGTTATTGTTCTATTCATTCCAAGTTCAACCGGAGTGCTGTCAAAATTATGTCATTCTTGTTCCTTGGCTATCTCGTTATACCGGTGTGGCTCCATATTCTTTTGGTCCGTTGAGCTCTTGTTTCATGTCTTTCAACCTACAAGGTTCTCATAATGTTGCTTGTTCCTCTTGTCTAACAGAGTGTTTTCAATCTCGTTCATCTCCCTTGTATTCTCTCTTTTAGTTCGTTCAATCTCTCAAGGTTCGTGGTTTCACTCGTTTGTCAAAGAAGCAACTTAGCTTTACCTCTTCTCTTCCTCTTCCGCTTTTCTATGTGCCGTCCTTAGATCTCGGGAGGAGATCCTCTTGTAGTGGTGGAGTGTTGTAACGCCCCGAGACCGACGCTTCAGAAGCCTTCCAGTTATTTCGTTGTCGAGTGTGTTTTATTTGTTTGTTGCATTTCATCATGTCATCATTTGCATTCACTACAAAAAAAAAGACACATCCGTGACAATTTGGGCCGAACGAAATTTTTTCCTGTCAGACATATGACACTTCTATGACGATAATTGTGACAAAACCCGGTATCATCATAGATGTGGTGGGCTCCTACTTCTATGACAAAAAATCCTGACAGAAAATGGGCTTTTCGTCCTGGGCGGGCCGGAGACGCAGCTGCATGACATTCTTTGGGCCGTCCATGACGGAAAAAACCATGGTAGAAGCGAGGGCGAGGAAAATTTCGGGAGTTCCCGGTTACGGTGGGAGGTCGGGGGCCGAGCGATGCGCGTTCTCTCGTACACGTATGCGCGTGTGTGCGAGGTGTTGGCTCTAACTGAACCCGAGCGAGGCATTGGGCTCTAACTGAACCCGAGCCATTGCACTGCAGGCTACGCGTTACTGAACCCGAGCGATCGATCGATGGCTGTTAACTGAACCCAATCGAGCGATTCCTTCGCTACTGCTGCTAACTGAAGCCGATCGATGCTGCCTCTGGGATGAACAGTGAGTGTTGCGGGGGGGTTTGGATGAACAGTGAGCGGTGGCGTTGCCTCTGGATGAACAGGACCCCGTGGTGTGCTGGAGGGCTGGATGAACAATAGACGGTGGAGGGGTGCCCGTGGAGGGGTGGTTGAACAGGACCCCGTGGTGTGGAGGGCTGGATGAACAGTAGACGGTGGAGGGGTGCCCGTGGAGGGGTGGTTGAACAGTAGCCGGTGGAGTAGCGCGCGGTGGAGGCTGGATGAACAGGAGCCCATGGAGGCTGGAGGAGGTCGACGGTAGCCCGTGGAGACTGGAGGAGGTCGACGGTGGAGATGAACAGTATCCCGTGGAGTCCCGTTTTGCGGTACGCCACACCCCTCCCGATGAACAGGACCCCCGTTTCGACCGTAGGAGGTCCGTTTCGTCCGTTTTGCGGTACGCCACACCCCTCCCGATCAACAGGACCCCCGTTTCGACTGTAGGAGGTCTGTTTCGTCCGTTTTGCGGTACGCCACACCCCTCCCGATCAACAGGACCCCCGTTTCGACCGTAGGAGGTCCGTTTCCTCCTTTTTGCGGTACGCCCCACCCCTCCCGATCAACAGGACCCCCGTTTCAACCGTAGGAGGTCCGTTTCCTCCGTTTTGCGGTACACCACACTCCTCCCGATCAACAGGACCCCCGTTTTGACCGTAGGAGGTCCGTTTCCTCCGTTTTGCGGTACGCCACACCCCTCCCCATGAACACGATGCATTCCGTTGCCTCCCCATGAACACGACGCATTCCGTTGCCTCCCCATGAACACGACGACGACGCTGTTTCTCCGTTCCGACCCAGCCATGTACACGAGCCCTGGCCATACGTATGCGCGAGTAGGCGTTCGAGACCCCGTCCGTATGTACACATACGTGGCCGTATTTTCTTTCTTGCACCCTGGCCGCTGTACGTACGTGTACATGCTACATGTGCGCCTCTACTACGACACGTACGCGCCTCTACTACGACACATGCGCGCCTCTACATCCACCAGTATATATGTACGTACACGTTCGGGACCAGAATGACAACGCTACGTACGCTTCGACCAGGTGGGTCCCGACTGTCAGGCACTTCCTTGCCTGCAAAGATGTAGCTGGTAGGTCCCAGCAGTCAGGGGGGCGAATCGTTTTTTTTTTTGCCCGGACGCACTTCCTTGCGTGCGAAGATGTAGCTGGTGAGTCCCAGCAGTCAGGGGCAAATGTTTTTTTCGCGAAATACGGTGGCCCGTCCGGTGGGTCCCCGCTGTCAGGTGGAGGAATAATTATTTTGCACGTAATAAGGATGCACTTCCTTGCTGCGGCCGTGGACCCAGCTGTCAGCCTCTCCACGTACAGTCCACGTCCGATGGAAGCCGTTCCTTGACCACGTTGACCACGTCGCGCCGAGAGCACCAGGGCGGTGGACGACGGCGAGGCCTAGGAAGGGGATGACACGGAGCCGGGGAAGAGCGGCAGTGGATGCCCACGCGTAGAGGAGTACATGGGTTCACTGGTTTGCTGCGGTGTGAGGCTGCCGTCGCCGCAAAATAACAGGGGGTGTGGGTGAGTAGAGGGATGGCCTGGCCAGCGGTGGGAGTAGTAGGGGGCGGTGAGGCCTCCGCCGCATCGCAGCCGGCCACTGGAGGCAGGAGCCCGAGGCACGACCGGCGCTGGTTTGGGCGGCTGGAGCAAGACGACTAGAGGTTGAAGAAGCACTACGGCCGTTGGATGGACATCGTACGGTCACTGGAGCTAGAATCGTGCATATTGACTAAGTTGACAAAGCCCTCCGTCCCCGTCAACTTAGTAGGCCCACAAGTCAGCCTGCCACTATACTGGGTCCCAGCTAACAGGGGGAGTATTCATTTTTTTGTTCGTAATAAGGAGGCACTTCCTTGCGTGCGAAGATATAGCTGGTGGGTCCGAGCTGTCAGCGGCGGTAACGTTTTTTTTGCGAAATACAGAGGCCCTTTCGGTGGGTCCCTGATGTCAGGTGGAGGAATCATTATTTTGCGCGTAATAAGGAGGCATTTCCTTGCGTGCGGTCGTGGACCCAGCTGTCGGCCTCTCCACGTACAGTCCACTTCAGATGCATGTCGGTCGTTGACCACGTTGACCAGGCCGCGCCGAGAGCACCAGGGCGGTGGACGACGGCGAGGCCTAGGAAGGGAACGACATGGAGGCAGGGAAGACTCGGCAGTTGTTTCCCACGCGGAGGGGAGTACGACTGTACGAGGGTTTACTGGTTCGTCTGCCGTCGCCGGAGAATAACAGCAGGTGTGGGTGAGTAGAGGGATGGCTAGGCCAGCGATGGGAGTACCGTGGGGCGGTGAGGCCTGCATGGCAGCAGAGCCGGCCGCGGGGAGGAGGGAGCAGGCAGTCCCGCCGGCGCTTGTTTGAGCGGCTGGAGCAGGAAGAGCACAGATTGAAGAAGCACGACGGCCGTTGGATGGCCATCCAACAGTCACTGCTTGTGCGTCAACCTTTTTTTAGGAAAGCCTCAAATCTGTGGAAAACTGCATACAGCCCATCTGCCATTATTTCTAATAATTTACAACCCATTTGCTAATTATTAAGGTTTTTTTGGAGCACGTACTCTTTTTGTTAGCATTACAGCCCATATTGTGGCCACGATTAAAAAATTATACGAAATTTTGCATATTTCGGTGCGGTCCGAACTGTTTTTAATCCCGAAATTTCGACTCACATTCAAACTAATTTTAAAAATAAATGTATATCAATATAAAATCCAACAAATTCTCCACGCATAAAAATTAATGTAATTTAAAATCTCGAAATGAAAAAAAAGATATTTGAAACTAATTGCCGGTTTGATGTGTTTTAAAAATGTACAGCCCATTTCTCATTACTGATGGGCCATTTTCTCGGCCAGCCGAATGAAAGCTCTCCTCGTCTTGAAAGATTTGCAGCCCAACAGGCCTGACAAAGCGACTTACTTGGAAAATCACAAAAAAACTGGGCTGTGGTCGTGGACCCAGCTGTCAGCCTCTCCACGTACAGTACTCTTCCGATGGAAGTCGTTCCTTGACCACGTTGACCACGCCACACGGAGAGCACCACGGCGGTGGACAACGGCGAGGCCTAGGAAGGGGACGACGCGGAGCCGGGGAAGACGCGGCAGTGGAAGCCCGCGCGGAGAGGAGTACGAGGGTTCACTGGTTCGGCTGCGGTGTGAGGCTGCCGTCGCCGCAGGGCCTGGCCAGCGGTGGGAATAGTAGGGGGCGGTGAGGCCTCCACGGCAGCACAGCCGGCCACGGGAGGCAGGAGCATGCGGCATGACCGGCGCTGCTTTGGGCGGCTGGAGCAAGAAGACCAGAGGTTGAAGAAGCACTACGGCTGTTGGATGGACATCGTACGGTCACTGGAGCTAGAATCGTTCATATTGACTAAGTTGACAAAGCCCTTCGTCCCCGTCAACTTAGTAGGCCCATAAGTCAGCCTCCCACCAAGATGGGTCCCAGCTAGCCGGGGGAGTATTCATTTTTTTGTGCGTAATAAGGAGGCACTTCCGGTGGGTCCGAGCTGACAGCGGGGGGAACGTTTTTTCGTGAAATACGGTGGCCCATCAGGTGGGTCCCAGCAGTCAGGGGGCAAACATTTTTTCGCAAAATACGGTGGCCCGTCCAGTGGGTCCCTGCTGTCAGTTGGAGCAATCATTATTTTCCGCGTAATAAGGAGGCACTTACTTGCTGCGGCCGTGGACCCAGCTGAGACTCTCCACGTATAGTATACTTCCGATGGAAGTCGTTCCTTGACCACGTTGACCTCGCCGCGTTCCATTGCATGCATGCATCCATGGGCGTGGTGCGTCCCCACTGTCAGCCTCTCACGTACAGTCATCTTCCGATGACTCTCGGTTGTTGACCACGTTGACCACACCGTGCCGAGCGCACCTAGAATGGAACGACCCGGAGATGGGGAAGACGGGGCAGTGGAGTCGCAGATGGAGAGGAGTGGGAAACTTCACTGGTTCGGGTGCGCGGCATTACAGCCGCGGTGCCGCCCACGGGAGACAGGAGCAAGAACAGAGGTTGAAGAAGGAGCACGGCTGTTGGATTAACATCCAACGGTCCAGCTGCTATTATCATTTGTTGATTAAGTTGACAAAGCCGTGCGTACACGTCCGCTTAGTAGGCCCACAAGTCAGTCACCAAATCTGACGAGTCCCAGCTGTCAACGGGATGAATAATTTTTTTCGCAAAACAAGGAGTCACTTCCTTCCGTGCGAAGATACAGCCGGTGGGTCCCAGCTGTCAGGTGGAGAAATAATTTTTTTTTTCGCAAAACAAGGAGGTCCCTCCTGTAGCTGGTTCAAATCCAAACCTAGGCTATGACTATATATGGTGCTATGCTACTCTGCAAGTAATGAAACTGACATATCCAACGTTCACTTCTCCTCTTCTCTACTTACTCTGCCTAGCATCAGAAGCTCTGGCCGCAGCAACCATGTCCGCTGGCTACTCGTCCACCTGCTCTTCAGCAGGCAACAACCAGATATGTGCCAAGTCGCGACCTGTACCATCGCTTGTGGGTCTCATCACACCCCCGCCGGCACGCGCACCGCAGCCGATTGCTCATCGCAACCCGCTGCCGTTGGTGTGGTGCCACTGCTGCAAATCACGCAGAGTCATCCGTCGCGACTCAACCACAATCCGCAACCCTGGCCGAGTCTTCTACAAATGCCCGAATCATGGGGTAATAATATGTTTAAGTGTTGTACTGCTGCTTTCAGTTGCTGATTTTTTTAATAGTTTGGTTGATGATCTTCCAATTTGATTCGTGCAGAAAAGGGAAGATTTGTGTGATTTGTATTTCTGGGAAGTTGCTGATGTGGGGGAATGCAACTACGCTGATTATTTGGTTAGCCGAGGAATCCCAATACCAGCAGGTTGGGGTGTTGGACAAGTAACTAAAGGAACGGCAGAAGAGGAAGATGCAGAGCAGAAGGTTAAGGATGCAGTTCCTCTAATCATGGCCAAGCAACAGCTGTTGAACGGCCTTGACAGCAATGAGGAGATGAAAGAGCTTGTAAAGATAATGGGCAAAATCGATGTGCTCTGTAGGATGATTGTCTCTTTATTTGCAGTGTATGTAGCACTCGTGATGTATTCAATGGCTACGACATGAGCACTTTGCTGAAACTAGTAATGAATGAAACCTGTGTAGCAGGCTGGGCGTAGTGTTGTGAACATCTAATGATTTCTATTAACGGAAATCAGGGGGTATCCCCTTTTGCTCATATAAATAAATAAATAGCAGAGGCCCTGTCGGGTCAGCTTTGTTCTCATTCGAAGACGTCGAGCAAATTGCAGTCCAACAACAAACTATGATCAAATTCAAGTTTCACAACCAAATATGAGTACAACTAAACAACAATGTCATCATGTTTTAGTTGTCATACAATCACCAAACACAAATCAGCATACATAACAAGTGATGTTCTCAAAGCAAAATACTAAACAACATGTTCATCAGGTTTCAGTTGTCATAGCAAACACAATTTCACATAGTAGATAAAAAAACGTCTTCTGACGGGCAAATACGACAAAAGCAATGTAATCATCATCCGCAGCAGCAGCGTCAACATCTTCGCCATGTGTATCAGTCTAAATCGTAATTCCCCACGGTGTCATCTTCTTCTTCGTCCTCAATGTCCTCGAACGTTGGCTTCTTCTTGATCAACTCTTGTATGTCCACAGCACGACAGGCAATCTTTTCGCCGGCGTCATTTACGTGATGGTCCTCAAAGATATTAGGAACATCTGTGTTATCTTGTACATCAGGAGTAGTGTAAGCATCATCTTGTTGTGCAACTTCATTAAACGAATTCCTCTCCTCAAACCTTTGCAATACTCTCCAGTCATCTCTACGTGCAAATGTGTCTTCCAAGAAAAATATATGTGTTGCTTGATTTGCCAAAATAAAAGGCTCGTTGGTCTGGTACGCCGCCTTGACATCGATGGATTTGAAATAATCATCAGCTCTGGGTTTTGCGATCCTGGAAAATAGGTTATACCAATGACAGCACAACAGAACCACACACCGATGATCCTCGAAACTGGAGATATACTGCAACTGAACAATGTCTGTTATGTTAGCATACATTTCAGTTGTCTCTTTGTCATACGTATCCGTGCTCATGATGGCACTGTTTGGTGTCTTCCTGCCTTCGTCTTGTGCAAGGGTGTTGTAGCGCACATCTCCAACAATGCAAGATTCTTAATGTCTTACCCGAGTATCAGGACCCATTGCTAGTGAGTAAAGGGCATCATCAACTGCCTGCCCATCCTCCCGCATCTTCTTAACCTATGGTTAGAAAATAGACAAGCTGATCATCTTATGTACTCAATATATTTAAAAAACTGACAGTGCACTTCAAAAGCTTACATGGTTCTTGAACCATTTCGCAAATCCTGCCATAACCAGTTTGTCAATGTTTCTTGGATTTTGCGGCAGTAACTCCTCTTTGTAGATGCTGCACAACATAGTGATCGCGTCAAACATCTAAATATATAAGAATGTGCTGCAAGTTTAGTAGATTACGATGTATAAGCTGCAGTACTGCACTTACTTGATATAAGGTAGTATCTCAGGACAGTTATTCAACACATACCAAACCATTTTGTCCAAATCTTTAGGCTTGTCCTCTTGTCGACTCTTCCCTGTAACTCGAACAGAATAATTGAAAACATTGAGCCCGGGATTGTCTTCACCCACCTCTTTGCTAAGCTGATCAGCTGTTTCAATGTATTTTGAGCAGAATGTCAACGCTTCTGTAGCAATGTAGGCCTCTGCAATGGAACCCTCGGGTCTAGCTCTGTTCCTAACATAGCCCTTGAAAGTGCCTAGCCGCCTTTCAATAGGGTACATCCAGCCATACTGTACTGGACCTCTAAGTAGTGCCTCATTAGGTAGATGAATAGCCAAATGCACCATCACATCAAAGAAGGCTGGAGGATATATCTTCTCAAGATCGCATAGGATAGTTGGTATCTTGTCTCTAAGACGCTCCAAAGCATCTATCCTGATATTCCTACTGCAGAGTTCCCTAAAGAATTGTCCCAACTCTGCAACTGCTCTGTATAAGTCAGGGCGGCCCAATCCTCTAAGGATAACAGGTAAAACCCTTTGAAGTAGGACGTGGCAGTCATGAGTTTTCAACCCTTGTACCTTGTTTCCATCTGCACTGACTCTCCTTTCAGGGTTGGGAGCAAATCCATCTGGGAATCTCACACGTGACAGGACCTCGCAGAATTCTTTTCTTTTTACCTTGTCCAAGACGTACACAGCTGGTGCCATATCCCGTGGTTTACCTTCATCTTGCACCTGCAAATCCTTTCTGATACCCAGGTGTGTCAAATCAATCCTAGATTTTAAGGTATCTTTCGTCTTGCCTTCAATATTAAGAAGTGTGCCGATAATGTTGTCACATATATTTTTCTCCATGTGCATCACACCAAGATTATGCCGCAGATCCAAATCTTTCCAATACTCCAAGTCCCACAAAGTGGACCTGGGGGTAAACAATAATCTCTCTTCTACCCTGCCACGCTTCCTTTTCCCGCTACCATTACCAGGATGGTTTCCTGGTGTAATATGCCTGACCTTCTCTAATTCCACTTGCAACTCATCGGCGGTGAGCCTCTTTGGCGCATCACGGTTTTCATGCTTTGCATTGAACACATGTCTTTGGTATTTTCTAGGATGCGGCTTGTCCTTGGCAAGGAAATGGCGGTGTCCAATGTAACAGATCTTGCTAAGTATTGCGTATGACAGCGGATTCCTGTCACAGCGAACACATGCATTGTAACCATGTGTCGTTCGCCCTGACATAGTGCCCAAAGCCGGATAATCATGGATGCACCAAATTATAACAGCACGCAGAAAGAAATCAGCTGGTGGGCTGCTATATAGGTCTCGAGTGAGAACACCCTTCCATAGCTGTTGAAGTTCCTCCACAAGAGGCTCCATGAACAAATCAAAATCCTTTCCAGGACTTTTTGGACCTGGGATGAGCAAGGCCATCATGTAGTTTGATTCTTTTGTGCAGACATTTGGAGGCATGTTGTAAGGGATAACAAGCACTGGCCACATGCTATATGTGGCACTCTGGTGGCCAAATGGGTTAAATCCATCTGAAGCTAAGGCAAGTCTAATGTGTCTCGGGTCAGCAGCAAACTCTTTGTGTTTATCATTGAAGCTTTTCCACTCACTACCATGAGATGGATGGCTCATTACATTCTGATCTCTGTACTCCTGGTTCCTAGAATGCCACAGTACATCCTCTCTTGTTTCAGCATCATGAAACAACCTCTGCAATCTTGGTATAATTGGAATATGTCTCAGAACATTATGAGGAATCCTCTTCACAGCATCGCCATCTTTCCATCTTGATGATTTGCATTTCGGGCATTCACTTAAGTTGGCATAATCCTTCCGGAACAGAACACAGTTATTCTTACAAACATGGATCATATCATATCCAATTCCAACTGCACGAAGGAAATTCTTCATTTTACTGTAGGTGTGTGGCAGCTCAAACGCATCTAGGAAAGATTCGCGGAAAGTAGCCAACATCGCATCGAATGATTTGTTGGTCATCCGCTCAGATGTCTTCACCTGAAGAAAGGTGACCATAGCTGAGAATACTGACAGCTTATTTCCTGGGGTGACAGCAACGTTGCATTGTTCCAACATGCGGGCCCACCGTTTTTCTTCTACAGGTGAAAGTTCACGGAATGCACGAGCATTTCGTAGCATTGTTTCAATGTTGGTCAAACTCACTGGCTCTGCCACCACCACCTCCTCCTCCTCTTCCACCTGAGCATCAGGCAGATCAAGATGGTGATCTGCTGCTTCCACGTAGTCAATAACATTGACGTTCACAGCTTCACCATGATGAACCCACCTAGTATATGTGACCGACATCCCATACAAGTGTAGATGATTTTGCACAGTTGACTGGGGTCTTGTAACTGAATTCATACAACTGCTACACGGGCAGAGCACATCTAATTTCGGACCACCGTACTCAGCTCTGATAAAGTTCATGAAGTTTTCAACCCCCTCGACATATGTAGCGGAGAATCTTCGAGCAGAAGTTATCCAAGTCATGTCCATCTGTTAGACATACAAATTAGTTCTTCTACTAGATATTACAGGAAAAACATATATGCTTTTTTATGAAGTCCAGAAAAAACTACCTAGGTCGACGTCTAAAGCTATGGCAAGATATTTGGACGAGCAGATCTAAGTAACGAAATATATGTAAAGCTAATTCAGCAAACAGATTTGAGTGCCAAATTATGGCAGGCTTTTTCAGCAGTCAATGAGGCCGAGCACACAGCCATCGAACTATCGAATGCCATCGCAGCAACAACGATCGAGTATAAAACAGTGTAGAGCTATTTCACCTAACAGATTGGCTACTAGACCATGGCAATCTACGTCACAATAAATATATGGCAGGATATTTTAGCAACTAATTGGCCTTGGCATGCCATCTCAGCTAAGCAGATTGAGTGCAGAACAGGGCAAGGAAGCTTCTTAAGCAGAGCATATTGACAGTAAACTACTTCGGCAAACAGTGAGATTAACAGCGTCTATCAGCTAACATTCAGTGCTACACCGACATGAACGGGGCCTCAGTCTAGAATGCGCGTACTGTGGGAGCAGCTGACCGCCGTGCGCCTCCACAAGAACGTGGCCAGAGGAGGCGGCGCGGCTAGAGGACGGCAGTCTACGAGAGCGTACTGTGGGAGCGAGAGGATCGCCGAACCGCGGCGCCGATGTATCGGCGCGACGGGGAGGGCGGCTTTGGCGGAGCGACTGGAGTGGAGGGGGACAGGGGGGAGGGGGGTTTGGGGAATATTATTGGCTAGTTGGCCGAAGGGCGGTTGAATCGGATTTGGGGGGAATTTTTGGGTGTGGGGGGGAGGATTTTCGCGCGGTGAGCAGGGGGAGTTTGGCGCATGGTCGGTTTCTCCAAGTGCAATCCCACGTGTCAGTGAAGAGGCAAGCCGAAGCGCGTTCCGTTTGCGTGAGCCATGTGCAGGACCGAACGTGTGTGGGGTGCAATGCGACCGCGACAGGAGTGCTGTGAGTGTACCGCCTTTTTCCCTTTTAAACTCGGTGCTTCGCCCCATCAAAAAAAATTTGTTGCTTCGCGCGATCCATCGATACTACTACTAGTAATCCGGTAATCCCGACTAAAACGGCGCGGCCGGGTCTTTTCCCGCGCGATATGCTGGGAGGTTGGCTTAGTTGGGTTTTTTAGGACGAGTAATGCTACACCTACGTAATCCCAGTTACGTAATTAACGTAATGTGAAACGTGTGAGCTGTTGATTGTAGATTGGGGGGAGGGAGGGGCCCACCACCATGAAAATCAGGGGAGGAGAGAGAGAGGCAATTTACGTTAACCATTTCATAGGTTCCCGTAGATGTAGAAAGATGTGAAATGTGTGAATGTGTAGTGGACGTACTATTGGAGTGCCTAAGATAATTTGTGTATGTATAGACCCTATGTGTTTATTTTACTTCGCATGTTAGATTTGTCTCGGTTCAATAAAAAGCAGAGTTGGTGATGATGGTGTGCCTGTCATCCTGCAATATAGGCCGTCCGATCTATATCTAACGGATAGGAAGGAAACTATGAAAATTTATCCGCACTCCTCTCCACATTTGTAGATAAGGCTTTCCCTCGTTCATCCTTTTCTCCCACAAGATCTTGATCTTCCGTGCAACACACGGGCATCTTGCTAGTACTCCTACAATATGTATATTATTGTGAAAGTTCATATACACCTGCGGAGATTAATGCAATCATGGCAGATTTTCATTACATTTCGAACTTTTATAGGACAGAAAAATAAAAGAAACCCGACCCTAAACCTATTCTACGACGGCGACCGACGTCCTCCATCTGCGATCTCTATGTATGGGGGCAGGGTTCAAGACCCGTGAAGTGAAGGTGCGGTCTTCGGCGAGGAAGAGTAGAACACGGGATACGGACCGGCCAGTTGGCACACCATGCCCTGCCTCCTCCCATGCCCTACTCATCCTCGGAGGAGTCCCCGACCTCGGCGGTGCCGGACGTTGGACGGCGGCAAGTAGGACGCGTGGCTGACGGTGCTCCCGTCGTCGGCCGCCAGCGTGGCCACCGCTTGTGCGGTCGCGTCCGAGTCCGGCTACGCCGCTATTGCGTCGCGAGAGGCGACTTGAGCGAGGGCGGCGACCTCGAGCTTCATCCCCGAAGAAAAGCTCTCCCGCAGAGCGTCCGCACTTGCGGTCATGGCGGATGTGGTGCCAGGTAGGAGGACGATGCGCTATGGTGTGGAGGTTAGCTGGGCGTTGCCGCTTTAAGTAGCGCATTCCGGTGAGGCCAAGCATCCGGGTGCGTCATTAAGTCGCCGGAGTTGGTTCCTCGGGCACCGAGCCTCTTAACGACGACATATGAACGGACGGCATGAATGCGGGCAGCTGGCGCCGGCTGGGAACGCACCGCGTGACGGCGCGAGGGACGAGGGTTTTGGTGTGCCAGGGTAGTCAGCTGCGGTCGTGGCAACGTTGGAGATGCCCTTTGCTCACATGCGATCCCCGCATGTCATTGAAAAAGCAAGACGACCCGGCATGGTCTCAGGTCCAGAGGATGCAGTTGGCCGCGCTACACCACTCCGCGGACGCGTCGCGGCGCCCCGTGCATCCTCGACGAGCCGGGTGTTGGGGTGTGTTTGGATTGTGGCCAAAGTGCACCTTACCAAAATTTTGGTCATGACCCAAAGATTGGTCTTTGTTTGGATGGTTGCCATTTTTTGGCATGCCAATGAACTCTAGCCAACTCTAGTTCATTTTTCTTGCCAATGTTGACCAAATCATGGGCAACCAATACCTCAACCAAAATTTTGGTCATGACCCAAAGATTGGTCTTTGTTTGGATGGTTGCCATTTCTTTGGCATGCCAATGAACTCTAGCCAACTCTAGTTCATTTTTCTTGCCAATGTCGGCCAAATCATGGACAACCAATACCTCAACCAAAATTTTGGCTACCCAATGCTTTGATGGGGCAACCTTGGGCACAAACCAAACATACCGTTGGTCGTGCCACAGCACTAACGCCACCCTCGGCACACTAAAACCGACCGTGTCTAGCGACGATATGAGCGTGTCGCTCACCGCGGTCGCCGTGTCCAGAGGCGGTGCTGGAGCTGCGCCCCATTGTTGGCCCCAACGACCCACATGAACAGTTGTCGGTGGCGAGGAGGTCGTGGGCCAGCTCCTCCATTGGACTAGTCTGCGCTACGTCGTCCCGACGGGTGTGCCCCACATGTTGGTTTCCCTGTTTTCCCGGCCATATTCGAGCGTCAGTGCTCCGCGTTGCGCATTAGGCCTTTCACTATGTAGGCCAAGCGAGACAACTTATTGTTTATTTGACCGTTCAAGTATAATCATGTGGCGTTTTCTTATTTCTCATTCCTCTCCAACCCTATTCTCCATCGATCATGTCGCCCTCCAGTCGAGTCCATCCTCCCGCATGTCTCATTTGAACATTCCGCCGAGTATCATTCGCATGTACCCACCCTAGTCCTCTTTCAATAGATCTCCGGACCCCGAGATGAAATCGAGAGGGAACGAGTGGGGGCACGTGATACCTAAGGCAGATTCAAAATTTTGAACCGGTGATCATAGCATCCGCAAATCATATATAAAGGGTATTCAATGTTCGTTTCGTTTTTGAACGTACAATATACTCCCCCTATCCTTTCTATTTTACATATAAGTTTTATGTGTAGTCAAAGTATCTCTACTTTGATCAAAAAGGTATCAACATTCAACAACGCCCAATCAATATTGTTAGATTCGTACGTACTCCTAGATTTGTACTCGAGATGGTTTCCAATTTGACTATTGACAAGATTAATAGTACATGAGATGTATAATGTGAAAATTATATCATTGGAAACTCCTTTCACATACGAATTTGACCGTATGCTTTGTGTAAGTTGCATGTCATATATTATTACTCTAACATTTGGTCAAAGTTAGCCTCGAAAAACGCATTAGACCCTGTATGCTTTGTGTAAGTTGCATGTCATATATTATTACTCTAACATTTGTATAAGTTGCATGTCATATATTATTACTCTAACATTTGGTCAAAGTAGTATAGTGGAAGTGGATCCTCTGACGTAGGTATCCCTGCCTTACCCTCCCTTTCGGTCACTTACTGGCGGACCACATGCTTGCTAGGCCCCGCATGTCAGTTACTCAATGGGTTCGGCCACGTCAGGGGATCCTCATCCGTAGTATACTCCCTCTGTTTTTATTTACTCCGCATAAAACGGAGGGAGTGGTGGTATAATAAATGACGCGGGCGGGGGAGGGGAGGGACGTCGGTTTGCTCTCAACTGCGGTCCCACAAGAGAGCGAAAACGCAAGACGAAGCGTGTTCCATTCGGTGAGCGACGTGGAGGGTCAGCGTGCCGGGCTGCAACGCGAACGCGACAAGAGCGATGTACAGTCAAAACCGATTGACCGGTCGTCACCGGAACCACTATTCACACCAGAACCTTCGCTGCTCGGCCTACGCCAGCCATCTAAAACCACACCAAATCTCCAGCCCATCCCCCCACCTTTCGATCCCCTAGCCCGCATCAAGCGTCCCCTAGTTCGCCGGAAAGCCATGGTGCGCCGCAAGATCACTTACTACAAGATGCTGACGCCAGAGCGCCGCGCAGAAATCGCGGCGACGGTCGGCGCCACAGACCTCCGTTCCCAAGCTCGCTTTGCGGCGGGCCAATCCCCGAGTTCTCTGGAGCCAAGCTACGAGGAGGAGGAAGCCGATCCAATGTTCATGGCGGAGGTCGCGGCGCAGAAGGCCCCCGATGGGTATGAGATGATGGACGTCGACTTCATGCCGGCGTCCGAGTCCCCCATGGTGCAGGCGGACCAGCGGTTCAACATGGCGATACTAAAGGAGGACCGGGAGGCAGAGGCTCAACTCGACGTGGAGCGCGCGCATGCCGCTGCCATCGAGGCTCTCCTACAGGCGGAACCGGATGTCGTGGATGTGAACCGGGCGGCGGAGGCTCAACTTGAGGCGGAGCGCGCGGATGCCGCTGCCATCGAGGCCCTCCTGCAGGCGGAACCGGATGTCCTGGACTTGAACCGGGCGGCAGAGGCTCGACTCGACGTAGAGCGCGCGGATGCCGCTCTCATCGACACCCTCCTGCAGGCGGAACCAGACGTCCTGGACTTGAACCGGGCGGCGGAGGCTCGACTCGACGTGGAGCGCGCGGATGTCGCTGCCATCGAGGCCCTCCTGCAGGCGGAACCGGACGTCCTCGACTTGAACCGGGCTGTGCTCTCGTCCGTGCAGAGCGCCCGCACGCTCCGCTTGAACGAGTTGCTGGAGGCCGAGGACAACCACGGTGCGGAGACACACGTCGGCAGCGACGGCTGGTTCGCGCCGGCAGCCAAAGACGACGAGGCCGTCTCTTTCCGCGAGCAGGGATAGTTTTTCTTTATGTTGTTGTTTTTATGGATCTTTTGCTGTGTAAAAACATATATTTGTTATGCAAGTCGCCTGACTTGGGTCAGTCTACCATTTCAGGCGGTTGGATGAATATCCTACGTCTCCTAACCCTTCTTTCCTTCTTCCGCACCTCTTCTTCTTCCCCAACAGACCACCGCACGGGCCGTACGGATACTCCCCAACATGCGGTTGGATAAACATACTCTATGAACGAAAATTATGTGTCAGTGATAGGATGGCTGAGTTTGGTTTGTTCACATGCGACAGCACGTGTCAGTGAGGGTGTGTTCCCTTGGTTGGGTTTGCGGCGTGCAGGAGCGACTGTGTGAGGGTGCGGTGCGACCGCGGCATGCAGGAGCGACCGTGTGAGGGTGCGGTGCGACCGCGACAGCCGTGCGCAAGTGTACCTCCTTCTCATTTTGAAAACTTTAGGCAAGCTTGGCAAAAATGTGTGGCGAAGTTTGGCAATGCAAGGCCTAGACCCAAACAGGATAAGTACGTACGTACTAGGAGTACTAGTGTTAAAAAAGAAAGGCGGGGTTTTCCTTTTAATCGATACAAATCCTCGTTTCACGTGTCAATTAATGCGTATTTTTTCTCCAAAGACCAAAGAGCTAACCATCTCACTCCTCATCGCTTGATTAATGCAGCGGCATGCAAACCAACCTTCTCACTTCCGCATGCATGTAGGGGATATTAATGTCCTTGGTTGCTAACCCCATGAATTTTTCCTCGATTAGTGTTAGTGGCCCTTTGCAAATTGTAATTTTGATATACTGGACTTGTGTACAAAAAAATGAAGGTAGTAACTATATTTGACTTCCTTCCCCATTGCGGTGACGTCGACGATATCTTTTTTTTGGTGGTTTGGCGAAGTGCGTTCGACGGAGAAAACCATTGAGGGAGACCACGGTAAGTCATTCGCAAGTGCCGCCTGCAAGCCGAGACAACCGCCTTATTTGCATCCAGGAAGTCCTTTACTAGTACTACTAGGAGTACTAGTGCGGTGAGATGGTTTCTCGAAGAAGACGATGGAGAAGCGGAGTCAGCGAAGAGTGAAATGATGGTTGCTTCGTCCGTGCTTTTGTGATTTGATGCCTCACTGCTTTGTGATAAAGGGGGAAATAAAGGATTGTCCCGCTACTACTTCCTTGATTCCCGGGAAAGAAGCCCGGGCATCCATCCAATGCATGATTTTCGATAGCGTCGAACATGAGCGGACACCCACACAATCTCGATTTGACACAGCAACACTTTCCACCTTTTGTGATAGAAGGGACAGGGGAGTAGACTCTGTGCTCTATACTGTACTACATGCGTCCAAGCATGGGAGAAAGAGGAGAGACGTTGCATTTTTCTATTCCTTCAATCAATCAATCAGGGAGCTTCGGTTCCATCTTTTTGGCTTTAGCAACACCGTCCACAATGGTTCCCACGATGCCAAAAGCTATTTTCACATTTGGCTACACATTGTGGATGCCCTTAACCGTACCACTTGGTTTTGCTCCTGTGTGCTATCTATACAAATCTCAATTATATTGATCTAAAAAATTATAGAATCAAGATTAGTAAAAAGGAGGTGATTTTGCCGCGCGGATGGCGGGGGAGGTTTCTTATTTGAGCAATGCTACATCCGCATAATGGTTTATGTAAAGTTACGAACTGATGTGATGTGGGACTATTTGATTGGATTAAAGGAGAGGATTAGGCCCACCCCACCTGAAAATCAGGGGGGGCATATATAGATTAGATGGAAAGTATACATAGCAGCTACGTAGCCCTTTGTAAGTCTAGGATTAGGCTTCTTATTTTCGGAGGATGTTGTCCTAGCGGTTTGCTAACATGCGGTCCCACGTGTCAGTGCTTTACCAAGCCGATCCGCGTCCCACATGAGGCAGAACAACGGCAGAAGCAACACGTGGTTAAGTTGAAGAAGATGAGGGAGAAGCGGATTCAGCAACGAGTGAAATGATAGTTGCTTCGTCCCTCCAACTTAACTGCGAGAAAGGTGCAGCTTGTGATTTGACGCCTCATTGCTCATTACTACGCCGGCGCCATGACTGGGGTGCTTCACCCCGGCTGCTCTGGACTGTATTCCGGTATGGCACGTGGACCCGGTAGCTTGATGTTCCACATGTCGGCGAAAGGGACTAGAAGATTTATGAAAGCGAGCGCTCCACTCTTACGACGGAGGAGTAGACGACACGACGGCCCAGTGAACTGTCACTTGTAGTACTGTATAGTACTATAGTTTTGTTGTTTCGCACGATCCATCGATACAAACCCGATTAAACAGGAAAGGGCGGGATTTTTCCCGCGCGGTAGATGATACTGGCCATACATTTCAAAGGCAATTTTAATGTATGCAAACTGAATAATTATAAGTAACAATATGATATCTAGTAAAACTAAAAACACATATCATTTATTGTGTTAGAGTGTAGTAGTAGTGTTGTATTGCATAGTTGTTAGATGTAATATGCGAGAACGTGTAGAGATGTAGTTTTGGAGGGCCTACAGAGAGAAAAGCGTAATACGGTCACCGAACTTCAGAATAAGCTGATTACGGTCACTATATACGTTTTGCGGTGATTATACGGTCACTTGCTCACAGTTCAGCATCGGATTGCACTCTGTTGACCGGCCAAATAGTCTGCGTGGCGCCATGTTGACTAGTTAAATTGACCACGTTCCTTGTGGGTCCCACCTGTCATTTCGCATAGGCAAAAGGTCAGATAAACACAAATTTATGCAGGCGCGACAAGGCTCCAAGCCGTGCGCGGGAATCACCTGGTTGTGTATGTGTCTGTCAGGGCCTGGTGTGTGCGCATGCACGTGTAGGTTGAGCACTTGAGCGTGAGAGTGTGTGTTGGTCATGTGGTGTACTGGTGTGTGCATGCATGCGTGCGTGTGTGCGTGTGAGTGTTGCGTGCGTGCGTGTGAGTGTTGCGTGCGTGTGTGGTTGCGTGTGTACGTGTGAGTGTTGCGTGCGTGCGTGGGTGCATGTGTTTGTGTGAGTGTTGCGTGGATGCAGTTCGTGTGCATGCGTGCGTGTGTGTATAATCACCACACCAGCTCCTGTGTGTTAAAACAGATGGCTCAGCATACCAATACAAGGCCACCTTGTCCGCTGTGCCAGCGGTCATGACTTCGAACCACCGTCCAAATATTTTTTGTCGTTTGTTTTCATTCTTACTAGCAAGATGCCCGTGCGTTGCACGTAACATCAAGATGCATTTGTATGACTTGTTTATCTTGTGAGAGAAAAGGATGAACAAGGGAAGGCCTTATTTGCAAATGTGGAGAGGTGTGTGGGTACCTTTTTGCAAAATTGCCATAGTTTCTTTCCTATCCGTTAGATATAAATCGGACGGCCTATATTGCAGGATGGTAGGCACACCATCATCACCAACTCTGTTTTTTATAAGAGTGTATTTTATGTATTTTATAAGAGTGTAGATGTAGAGTAGATACAAGTCGACAGGTGGGCACGATGGTAGTGAGATAATGTGATGCAACACTAGAGGTGCCACGTGGAGCGTTTAACTGGTCAACTAGTCATGTCATGAGCAAATACAGAGTTGTACGGTGAGCCCGTGATTGTATAATAACCACTAAACGTAAATGGTGACCGTAATGAGTGGATTCTGAAGTCCAATGTATGTATCGTGATTTCGCTTCAAATACAATGATCGTCATTGCATATATCGCGAGAGAAAGATGAAACATGCGTGAATTTTCTAGGGGCTTACTTTTAGAAGACCTGGAGATAGTTTTGTGTGCATATGTGAAAGGGGCGTACAGGGGGGGTATGCGATGGAGAGAGAGATGCTCTTCGTTTCTCTTTATTATGACTAACTTTGTATATAGTATAAAAAATATACAAATTCACAGTGCGGAATAAATATCATTGTGGGCACCATGCAATGCAAATTAGCGTTCGTACTCCTCCATATAACTTTGTAATGTTGTATATATGTAGAAACTCTAAAATAATTTTTTGGCCACACTTTATTCAAAAGGAATGTTGTATGCGAAATCAACGTGAAGAGAGGGCTTTTTAGATCAATGGGGTACGTGATGTAACATGTGTGAATGTGTAGTTGATGCATTTGGCGGGGCCTAGAGAGGTATGTGTGTGTATTACGTATTCGAGAAAGGCATGGATAGAGGGGCCGACGGGGGGGCATGGGAGAGATAGCACGAGAAATGAGAGTGGTCTAGAGAGAGAGACGAATATGACGTCACGACAAGAGATTCCATTCCCTTGAGTGTGTATATGCAAGGGGGGAGGGAATAGAGGCACCAGGAGAAATTTTCTGTGTGTGGTGTTTGTGTTGGTATGTGTGGGTGTGAGAAGATAATGAGACGTGGGGGCAGAGGGTGTGTCACCGCGTGAGGTCCGGTGGGTCGAGGTGAGGCCCTTCGTTCGGTTCCGACCTGCACCACATTGGTCGGCCCATGACGCATTTAGGAAGACCCATGGATGACTAGTCGTACAAGACAAAGATAGCAGAATTGTGAAGGACTCTATGTCCACTGACAAAGCCGGCTAGGATTTGTAACCCTAGGTTCTCGGACTAAGGTAACCCCTTTATCTCTGATATTACTATTCATCCAACCTAAGTTTAAGGGGCATCCTACAGAATGCTCTGCTAGAATCATACTCGTCGATTAGGAAGAGAGGTGTGAGACAATGCGTGAGAGACAGGCGTAAAGATAATGTGCGTACATGAGACATGTAGGCAGGTCCGTGTATATAGAAAGGGTCGATGAGGATTGCGCGTGTGTATGTTTGCGAGAGGAAGAGTGCTTGTGATAAAGGTTAGTGAAAACAGTTGTAAATGGTTATGAGAGGGAGGGAGGGTTATATCTAGAGCATGTGTGCGAGAAAGACACCTCAGGAGAGAGTGTCTGAGCATGTGTGAGAGACCACCGATGGAGAGTGAAACTACATGTAAAAGATTGCTCTACACATTGATTAAAGATATAAATTGTATCCAAATATTAGGATGGGATCATGATATTTGCAATTCGCGTAAGGAGCGGTCATTGATCCATAAGACATCTAGATTCTATCGAATTTGAGCATGTCTATGTTATTATTCGACACAATTGATCCACATAGTTAGTATTTTGAACTCCAGACAATGCATCGCTTTAGCAATCGAATATAAACGTGAGTATAGTTCATGTTGTGTGTGTAAAGCACATTATACATACGAAAGTTACACAATGGACATTATAAATAGCTACCTATGAACTAGCATACATTTGAATTCAACTTAAGGTGATTTAAAAAAATCGAATTCAACATGAAGTCCATTCAATTATTTGAATTTGAAATCATGGTATTTGTAAACCATACCTAAATTATGGGGGCACCAATCTTTGCTCTGATTTTGTACATAATAGCATATGTAGTCGTGTACAAAATAGATTCAAATTTAGCTCCTCCATTCCAAAATAATCGTAGTTATAGGATTTTCAAGTGTCAAAATTTCAAAAAGAAGCGGATAATTTAATGAGGTTTTCAAACATACAAGGTCAAATATAACGTTGTCTATTTAGGTCAATCCTCATAGTTCAAGAGTACTCTAAACGTGAATGCTTGTGTTTCAAAATTTCGAACGAAGCGCCAAAAGAGCCTCTACTCGCCCGAAACCGCGTGAGACCAATGTTTGGTAGTACAAGGAAATTACTTTTCTAATAACTCCGACCCGTGAAACCTACCGGCCCGACGTCCAAAGGTCTAAACCGGGGTAGGTTTGTAGCTTCATCTAGACGCCACGCAACCGCATCCGAAAAACATTCATACACAATGGCCGCCTAAGCACACATGCGCGCAGCCGAAATCGCTCCTGCCCACTATTTGGGACACCTGGGATTACCATCCTACCCCGACCCGCAGTAGGTTCGAAATTTAAGAGGGGGGCAAAGTTTGTACTTTCCCCAAATTTCAAACAAGCGCGTCCCATCTTCTGTTCAAAAAAGCCAAAAACAAGCGCGTCCCAGACCGAAACATGGTTCCCCCCCACCCGTCTGATTCCCCATTCGTACTCCGTGGGCGCCAAAACTACCTCTCCACCAGCCGCGAAACCCCGGCCTTCTCCGTCCGCCACCCCATCCCACCCATCAACCGCCGCCCTCCTCCATCACGCCGGAGCCGATACCCTGACGTCGTCGTCCACCGCAACCTCAACCACAACGCCCTCCACGGCTAGTAGTTGAAGCCGAGGCCGAACCGTCCGTACCCGAGCCAGTTCAACCACGCCGTCCTGCGCCTCACCGCTGCCGCTCCAACTTCGCCACCCTCCACCGCACCGGAGTTGTTCCTGCTACGCCGTCCTTCGCCGCCTCGGATCTGCTTCCCCTCCGCCGACATACGGCCACGGCAACACAGTCAACAATTTGGCCATGGGTTCGTTCAAGCCTGCACCCTCCAGAACATCGGTTTCCCCGGTAAAAAGAAGAAGACCGGCGCGACATGTGGAGATGACCACACCGGCAACCGAAAAAGGTACTCCTCTTCCCTTATTCGTGCAAATCTTACGTCTCTGCTTGCACAGTATTCATCCCACAGAAGACACTAGTTGACCGCTTCTTCTTGATACTAGATGTTCCTAGTAACTCGCGATGCACAAGGTTTCTCCTCATATACTATTTCACCTTAGCTAGAGGTCTGTCGCCCCCCTGAATTTCAATTTCTGGCCAGTTGATTCCCAATTAACGGAAGCATTCCCCGGCGTAATAGGCGCTAGTACGCCTATTACGTCGGGGAAGCAGTGCCTTGGTGTTTATCTTAGGGGCGTGTGCGGCCTAGAGCTACTGGCGCCCGATCTGGAGGTCGGCCGGGATTAAAGGGATGGCCTGGGGGCGCTGCCAAGCACGGCGGTGGTGTGAGGTCGATGGGAGGGCGGGGCGGCGGAGGCAGGGGTCTAGGCCGGTGGTCGCTGGCGGTTCGAGAAGGATCGTCAACAGTGACTGGCGGGAGGTAGACGAAGGCCATCTGCCCGTTCCTTATAGATCGGACGGTTCATTAAAAAAATCGACTGACCTATTTATTTTCAGTCGACTGTTATCTTAGATATGACCACATGTGGTGGTGTGCTGGAGGAGTACCTGCATTTCCTGTGCTCATATATTACAAAATCATACGGAGTAGAATCTAATTTTGTTTGCCATGCAATGTTGTAGAGCTATCATATGTCTCCTGTCATTTATTTTTCAGCCACCTGCTATCTGCTACTTTTACAGTGCACTAGTTCTGCACACACTTCACCCTTACTCTCAGTATTGTGTTTTTATGCAAGGGTATTTCAGACTCTGCTGCCATGAGAGAAGCCAAAAAGAAAAGAGAGAAGTCGCTCCAGCTTCGTGTGCGGTTAGGCAAGACACGTTACAGTGCTATAAAGGGTGCAACGTCAGCAGATGGAGACGGTAAACGTAGCTCTGGAGTTGATGACCTCGCTCGCAATGAACCACCATCCCAGGTGCTTGCTTTAACTTCGCGGTGTCATATGTGGTTGCATGTTCCATATGGTGTCTAGCTTGTATTCGAAAGGCCGAAGTCGGTAAGATAAGGAAAGATGTTTTTTTTACATGAACCACCATCCCGTGAGCACCAGAAGACAAATAGCTAGTCAGGGCACTGGCCGAGCCAGTGACAAGCCCAGCAAAGATAGGCATCACCTGGAAGCCAACTAAAAAGCTGCGATGGTGGCGAAGCAGCCCGCCTCCCACCAGGCTCTCAGGTCCTAGATGATCATGCTCACCACTCCAGCCGGTTGTCTAGCTTGTATTGCTTCCAATTTGGTTAAATTGCATCTGCTTAGCTTACACATTATACCTTTGAATATGACATGCCTTTCTGTTTTTGGTACATACTAGTACATCTGTGTATTAACCATGTTCTTACATCAAACTAATGTTCTTGTGTATCCCTCATCAATCACTTATGACGAGGCACGCAGGAAAGGGGACTACTCCTCATTTAAAGAATGCAGCGTCAGCCTCCCGACATGATTCTCAAGAAACAGAAATGCTAGATGAAGATAGTGAATGTAGCTCTGTAGTTGATTACAGCATTTCCCCTACACTAGCATCGCAGGTGCTTGCTCTAACTTGGCAGCGTGATATGTGGTTGCATGTTGCATATGGTGTTTAGATTGTAATTATTCCAATTTGGTTAAACTGCATGTGCTAGTCTGCTTAGCTTATACATTATACATGTTAATGTGACATGCCTTCCTGTATTTAGTACATAGTACATCTGTCTATTAAGCATGTCCTTACATAAAACTATTGTTTTTGTGTATCCCACATCAATCAACATGACGAGACACCTTCAGTACATGCAGTGCGATATTAGTTGCATCTTTCATATGATTTATAGCATGCGCTGCTTCTAATTTGTTGAAATTCCATTTATGATGGGACACTTTTAACTTGGCAGAGTCATATTGGTTGCATCTTTCATGTGGTGTCTAGCTTGCATTGCTTCTTATTTGCTGGAATGGTTTCTGCTTAGTTTACACAAACAGTTGTGAACATGCCATGCCGTCCTGTTTTTCGTACATATTCCATCCTGGTATCATGTGTTTGCCTTACATCAAAGTAGTGATTGTCAGTATTATGCATGAATGAGTTCTGAAGAGAGAATTTTATTGCTTTTTCTTGTCGGTTTTACTTGACAATTCAAAATCAATAAAGTGGAAGGAAGTTAGCAAGGCAGCGGATAAAGGTGCTCCTTCCGAACGGAAGGCCTCTACAGTTTCTACTCCTCCACACCCCCAAGATGATTTCCAAGACAACACATGCATAGACACTCAACAAAGCTGTGTTTATGATGAGCACGTCTCCCCTAGTGCAGCATCACCGGTGCTCCCTCTAACTTGGCACTGTTATATGTGGTTGCATGTTATGTGTGATGTCTAGCTTGTATTGCTTCTAATTTTGTTGAATTCCATCTGCTTACTTTACACATTATACTTGAATAAGACACGTGTTCCTGTTTCTAGAACATACAATATCTGTCTATCACACCATGTTCTTACATCAAATTACTACTGTTGTGTAACCTGCAACAATCACTTATCATAAGACACGTTTGACTTCGGAGTGTGATATAGGTTACATCTCACATTCTTTTCTAGCTTGTACTACTAATTTGTTGAAATGGCACTTATGACGAGACAGTTTTAACTTGGTAGAGTGATATTCATTGCATCTTTCATATGGTGTCTAGCTTTCATTGCTTCTAATTTGTTGAAATGCCTTCTCCTTAGTTTACACATCATAAGCTCTGAATATGCAATGTTGTGAATATGCAATGGCACTAATGACGAGAGACCTCTAACATGGTAGTGTGATGTTGTTTGCATCTTGCATATGACTTATTTCTTGTACTGCTTCACATTTGTTTAAACGCCATTTATGATGAGACACTGTTAACTTGGCAGAGCGATATTTGTAGCATCTTTCATATCGTGTGTACCTTCCATTGCATTGCTTCTAATTTGGTGAAATGTCTTCTTCTTAGTTTACACATCATAGTTCTGGTTTATCTCTTCCGTCCTGTTTTTCATACATATTACATCCTCCTATCATGTGGTTGTCTAACATCAAAGTTCAGTTCGTCTGCATCACGCATCAATTTGTTCTGAAGAACTAAATTGTTATTCGTTTTTCTTGTCGGCTTGACTTAACATGGCACAGAGAAAGAGGAAGAAACACAGAATGGCAGGGAATGAGAAGCGGATGAATCCTGCAGATTCTGCTGGTACTGATGGTGCAATAGAAGGTCAAAGTCCAGCAGAAAATTCTACAAACACGGCATCCCATGCTACATGAGTTGCAAAAAAAGCCAAACAGAAACAAATAGCTGCCACCAAACAAGCAGAGACAATCCTAGTTCTTGCAACACCTACCACAGTACTACCAGCTGCACGACTTACTCGTGCGTCAACTGAGCTAGCAGCACGTTCCCAAGCTCCCTTGCCACCTGACACTACTTCCCAAGCACTCTTGACACAAGACGAGTTGGCAATATCAGATGAACCTTGTGAGCTTCAACAGCAAGAAGGTAGTTGCTGGAGTCAAGTTACAGTTGCATGCTTCTTTATATGTAGTCTCACAGTTTGATGTACACTAACACTTCCTATGTTCGTTGTTGGACTAGCACCTAGGCGCAAGAGGAAACAAACATTAGGGATAATGCTCGATAGGTTGACTAAATCTAGAGGAGGAAGAATGGAGATCCGTTTTGAGGCAGGTTTAAAAAGGCCACGTGATGCTACAGAGTCAGCCAAGTTAGTATCAGAGGCAGCGGTTGCCGTTAGGTGTCATGTACGTATCCTCCCAACATGGATTCAGTACAGGAATGACAAAGACGAAACCCAGTTCAACACCTTCCTCGGCCATTTATCTGTAAGTATGGTTATGTATGGAAACTAGTAATATCGTCTTGCTCTGTCCCATACTTTCTAGGTTGCTGATAATGAGACTCCCATAATTTTCAACATATGAGGTTCAAGTTGGATAGCCAAGATGATGCAACCAGACAAGCTTGCACCCATGTTTTCAAGTCTCCTCTGCGACAGTATCGGTATAACTTGAGGAAAACTCACTTTGAAGGCAAGGCTAACAGTGAACTTTCCCAAACATCTCCAGTGGAAAATATATCGGATGAAGACTGGAGGGGCCTTGTTAAACACTGGTCTGATCTGAAGTATCAGGTACATTATATAAATGTGATCAGATCACATGTTGAAGTCCTATTTACGCATGTGCCACACAAATCTATCTTCTTGTAGGTGAACTGTTCAAAGAACAAGGCCAACCGTACGAAAGTGAAATTCCAACAGACGACATGATCTCGTAGCTATATTGCACACTGCGAGGCTCTTGTAATTAGCTGCTGTTTCACTCTTTTCGATGTACCATATTATCATATCTATATTGACTTGTTCGAAATGCAGAGGAAAGCCCGCAAGGACCAAAAAGTACCTAAACCAAATGCTGTGGAAATCTTCAAGGACTGTCACACCAGCAAGAAGAAGGGCATGACTACACCAGTCAAAGCCGCTGTTGTAAGTCCTTAATCCTCATGCCTTTTAACTACTACTTACTCTAACTTGTGCCTTGAACTGCATGGTTTGCAGCTAGTGTCTATTACTCTTTTCAATTTTATACACAATTGTCTTAGCGTATCATTGCACCTTACAAGGTTTAAAAGAGAGGAGTGGTGTTCCTTTGATCTTGACCCGTAATCTAGTTCCGTGCTGGACTTGCCCACACAACGTTACAATTGCCTGTTTGTCTGTTCTCAGTTGTTTTGTGATATGAATGATGTCATACTATGCTTACCGTATTATAAACTTCGTCTCTTTATCCTTAGCCCTCAATACAATGTGAAGAAATAGACAATACATTAGCAATGGTACATGGTCATATGTTTGGAACCTGGTTTTATTTGTACTTTGCAATAAAATACAACTAATATTTTACATGGGTTCACCAGAATAAGTTCTGTATATAGACCAAAGCTATTTTGTTCGGTTTTGCTGCCTCCTTAATATCTTCTGTTCTGGTACTACTAATGTAAAACCTCAACTTTTCAGCAAGCTATGGAAAAAATGGTGGAACCGCCACCTTCTGAAGGTGGCGAGGCAACTATAACCGCAATGTCAGCTCTTGCTGCAGTGGGTCAGTACCTGTCCACTAACAGTGCCAAAAGCACATTCCTGCGTAATACTGGGTTGGTTGTTAAGGCAATATCGTCCAAACTGCCTCATGATCAAGATATGCAAGCTCAAAGCAATGTTGTATCTGCGCTCCAGACACAAGTCCATTCCCTAACAGAGACCCTTTGTGAAACAAGGAGAAACATTGCTCAATGTCGTCAAGATATGCATGGTTTTGAAACCAGACTATCAGACATTTGCTATGTTGTTCAGGAGCCTAGGGGAAATGAAGGCAAGGGTTATGGTGCTCCATCGGACAATACAGCATGAAAACGTAACAGTCGGGTCAAATGAACTGAGCTTCTAAACTTCTGGTGGTGCATTTATCTGCTAGACTGTTAAGTTTTATGCCAACCTTCCTTTTGTTATATAGTTGTAATTTATTTTGGTGCGATACAAAATTTATTCTTAACGTGCAGCCACCGGCTGAAGAAAACAGCAAGCCATTTTTGTATAGTGTAGGGTGTTCCCTATATTTGCACTGGTGGCGATCTTTGATGCCGAGTGGATGTAATCTGTGCAATCGCCTTAATAGCCTAGCGTTAGTTTCGGCCTTATTTATTTCCTAGTCTTCTTTTTCCCTGGTTTGCTAGTGGCCGCAACTACCATGGGCCATATACGGGCCGTAGGATCCATGGGTCTCCTACGGGTCGTCGATAAATGGGCCTATAATTGGTGGGCCTCGGGCCGTCGGATAAATGGGTCTACATGGGCCGTAATCGGGCGTAATTGGTATCGGCCCAGCACGGTAACAGGCCGTAGGACAGCAAAGGCTTAATTCTGTCACAGGCATAACGGGTCGTTAATGGGCCAGAATATAGGACGGGCTGGAAACGGCGCAACGGGTTAACAAGCCAGAAACGGGCCGACTCTTGCCATGGGCCGAATTTGGCCCATTAGGGTAATAGGCCAGTAACGGGCCGACTCTTGCCATGGGCCGAATTTGTCCCATTAGGGGAACAGGCCAGTAATGGGCCGACTCTTGCCATGGGGCGAATTTGGCCCATTAGGGGAACAGGCCAGTAACGGGCCGGAAGTAATCGAGGGCCGAAAAGGAGGCCAAGAACGTATGGGCCGTCAATAGGCCGAAAGCTAACATGGGCTGGAAACGGCCCATGTAAATCACGGGCCGTTAACGGGTATAAAGAAAATTACTGTTCATTATGGGCTAGAGTCACCGTGGGCCTGTAAAGGGCCGAAAGATACGAAGGCCTCATATGGGCCGAAAGACGTCGTGGGCCATACATGGGCCGAAAGTGAAATGGGTTGGTGTTATATTCGACGGCCCACATGACGTTGTTGGGCCGATTTCCTTTAGGGCCTAACGGGCCGTGAGTTAACGGGGCGTAAAATGGGCTATTTGCGAAGAGGCCGTTAACAGGCTTTTCATGGGCCAGCCCGTTAACTTTTGACCAAGTCAAACGGGCCGGCTTTGTAAGCTAAATGGGCCAGTGGTGGGCCGTGGCACGTGTCGACATATCATAGGCGCCTATCTGACCCACTAACGAGCTGACACGTGTTTCGTCCGGCCAATAAGAATTTTACATGTGGAAATTTCCCATTGGTCGGGGCTGTTAACGGGTTATCGGATCCAAAACCCGACCCGATAGCTTAACGGTGTTCCGTTACGGTGGATGCCACGTGTCGGTCACCCTTGACGAAAGAACTTCTGTGATGCGCGATTTATCGTCATGGAAGTGGACACTTTCGTGATGATAATTTTGGTAATGTCATGGAACACTTCTACGACAACACAGGTATGACTATCTTGATTCTGTCATAAAATCGTCATGGATGTACATGCATGACAAAAAACACGACCTACTGTGACAAACACGTATCATCACGGAAGTGTATTTTTTTGTAGTGATTGCATCGGCACTCCGTTGTCGTCATGTTTTAAAAACTTGCATCTGCTCGTAGTTGGCGCTTCTTCTTGTCTCTATTGACCTCCTCTCAGATCAATCAGACCGCTCTCTTCTCTCTCTTCTCTGAGCCCATCAAACCCCCTTGTCTCCACGGCCTTTCGTCAAGCCCCTCGCGTGCGCGTCCGAAACTGCCCCGAACCAGAACCGCTCAGTCATCACCGTTGCATACAGATCATCCCCAAACATCCCTAATTTATCTTCGGTTTCTTGTGGACTCCCCTAAGCTATTTATTCGGGACCGTCCGATTAAAATTGGAGGGACCAAATGCCCCTATCAAAAATTCACTTACTATATATAAGACCACCACCTACCAAATCAGTCCAACCCTAGCCTAAACCTATTCCCCTCCTTGCGCCGCCACCCACTCACCCTATTCCTCGGGATCCTTCCCCGACCATCCTCCACCTTCCTCGGGATCCCTCCAGATCCACCAATCTGCCCAACCACAACGCGATCCACCCAACCAGCGCCTTCCACTGATCTTCTCCGTAGCCCAGCCGCGCATCGACGAGCACCTTGAGCTTCACCTCGTGTGCCACCTCCTCGTCCTCCAGCAGCTCCTCCCTGTGCGCCTTCTCTGGTTCCCGAGGCCGAGCCGCCCCGTGCCCGCAACCCTCGTGCGAGCCGGCGAGCTCTTCTGCCTGAGCTGGCGACCAACCCGCAGGCCGCGCCCTCCGGCGACCCCGCCGTCGGCAACAATGTCCAGGACCGGCCTCGTCCCGCTCCTCTCCTCCCCTGTCTCTCTCCCTTCCCTAACGCTCTCTCTCACATCTCTCTCTCCCTGTACTTGCCGCAGCAAGGAACCGCCGCCGCCAAGTTCTTGTCGGGAGCGACGCCGCCCGGATCTGGCCGTCTCCGCGTCGTCCGCGCCCCTGCCTCGCCATGGGCGCGCCTCTGCTGCCGGAGCCCCATGACCCCGCACCAAATCCCTCGCCGTCGCCTCTGCTTCATCCGGTTCGAGCGAACGAGCTAGCGTTGCCGCCCCCCTGCGTAGACCCGTTCCAGCGCCCGCGTCGCGCCATGGCCCTCTTCGCCCAGATCCCGTCGCCGCCAGCACCATCGCCGCCCTGCTTCCCCTGCATCCCCTCTGCTTCAGGTCGAGCAGCGCTCCACATCGCTCGACCGCGCGTTGACCTCGCCCTGCCTCGCTTCGATCTGCATGCGAAGCCTAAGTCCAGCTTCCCGCTGGCCTGCTGCTTCACCGACCTGGGCTTGGCCCATGGTGAGAACCCCAAGCCCATCTACCCGATTGCCCCTGTGCACTGTTGGTCCATTCAGTTTCTGCCAGTGTCTTGTTTTTTTCCAGATCTGTGATTTAGCTATTTATCCAGAGAGTGCAGATTTGCAGAAAAACCCTCATGTTCATGCATGTAATAACTAATTAACCATGCATCAGTTTAAAATGGTTTAAATATGTAAAATGCTTAGTTTTTCATCTAGTTTCATAATATGCTACTTTCATCTATGTTTAAAATGTTTAAAATACTGTTTGATTAAATTTGCTTAAATGCCATGTTAAAATGTTTTATTTCATAACTAAATAACCGTAGCTCCATTTTAAATAAACTTTATATGTAAATGGGGTAGAAAAATGCCTAGTTTAACATGGTGCACTTCATTTTGCTGTTTAACAACATTAAAATTGTGTTTAGGGCAGAACAGTAGCAAATTCGAAATATGCATATGAGGATTTTCCGGAATTGTTATTTGTTGTTCCGGCCTCATTTAAACTTGCCTAAATAGTTAGTTTACTTATGCTTCACCTCTTTCCATGTTTAACAACATTTAATATTGTTGGGTACATAACCGAGAGAGAACTAAATGAGTCATGTGGTGTTTCGTGAATATGCAAGTCGTTGCATATTGAGCTCCACTTAATTTATAGTGTTGTTTATTGCACTTTGCCATGCGATGCTCATTAAATCGGACATGCATCATACTTGATTGTGCATCATGCCATGATTATGCTTGGTTGTTTACCGTGTTGTTTGCTTCTTTCCGGTTTGCTTCTCTCGTTAGTTTCGGTTTCGTTCCGGAGTTGTGAGGATTCGTTCGACTACGTCCGTTTGTCTTCTTCATGGACTCGTTCTTCTTCCTTGCGGGATCTCAGGCAAGATGACCATACCCTCGAAATCACTTCTATCTTTGCTTTTCTAGTTGTTCGCTCTATCGCTATGTTTGCACTACCTACCACTTGTTTATCATGCCTCCCATATTGCCATGTCAAGCCTCTAACCATCCTTTCCTAGCAAACCGTTGTTTGGCTAAGTTACCGCTTTTGCTCAGCCCCTCTTATAGTGTTGCTAGTTGCAGGCGAAGATGAAGTTTGTTCCATGTTGGAACATGGATATGTTGGGATATCACAATATCTCTTATTTTAATTAATGCATTTATATACTTGGTAAAGGGTGGAAGGCTCGGCCTTATGCTTGGTGCTTTGTTCCACTCTTGCCGCCCTAGTTTCCGTCATACCGGTGTTATGTTCCTTGATTTTGCGTTCCTTATGTGGTTGGGTGTTATGGGAACCCCTTGACAGTTTGCTTTGAATAAAACTCCTCCAGCAAGGCCCAACCTTGGTTTTACATTTGCCTAACAACCTATTACCCTTCCCTTGGGTCGGCCAACCCGAGGGTCATCTTTATTTTAACCCCCCCGGGGCCAATGCTTCTCTAAGTGTTGGTCCGAACTAGAGCCACTTGCAGCGCCCCCTCGGGGAAACTTGAGGTCTGGTTTTAGTTGTACGTAGTGCTCATTCGGTGTTGCCTGAGAACGAGATATGTGCAGCTCCTATCGGGATTGTCGGCACATCGGGCGGCTTTGTCGGTCTTGTTTTACCATTGTCGAAATGTCTTGTAACCGGGATTCTGAGACTGACCGGGTCTTCCTGGGAGAAGGAATATCCTTTGTTGACCGTGAGAGCTTGTGATGGGCTAAGTTGGGACACCCCTGCAGGGTATAAACTTTCGAGAGCCGTGCCCGCGGTTATGTGGAAGATGGGAATTTGTTAATGTCCGGTTGTAGAGAACTTGACACTTTACTTAATTAAAATGCATCAACTGCGTGTGTAGCCGTGATGGTCTCTTTTCGGCGGAGTTCGGGAAGTGAACACGGTCTTGTGTTACGTATGAACGTAAGTAGTTTCAGGATCACTTCTTGGTCACTTCTAGCTTCTCGACCGTGGCGTTGCTCCTCTTCTCGCTCTTATTTGCGTATGTTAGCCACCATATTTGCTTAGTGCTTGCTGCAGCTCCACATCATTACCCCATCCTTCCTATAAGCTTAAATAGTCTTGATCTCGCAGGTGTGAGATTGCTAAGTCCTCGTGACTCACAGATTCTACCAAAACAGTTGCAGGTGCCTTTGATACCAGTGCAGGTGACGCAACCGAGCTCAAGTGGGAGTTCGACGAGGACCTTGGTCGTTACTATGTTTCGTTTCCTGATGATCAGTAGTGGAGCCCAGTTGGGACGATCGGGGATCTAGCATTTGGGGTTATCTTCTTTTCATTTGGTTTTGACCGTAGTCGGTCTATGTGTGTATTTTGAATGATGTATGATTTATTTAAGTATTGTGTGAAGTGGCGATTGTAAGCCAACCCTCTTTATCCCATTCTTGTTCATTACATGGGATTGTGTGAAGATGACCCTTCTTGCGACAAACCTACAATGCGGTTATGACTCTAAGTCGTGCCTCGACACGTGAGAGATATAGCCGCATCGTGGGCGTTACAAGTTGGTAATCAGAGCCATCCCCGACTTAGGAGCCCCCTGCTTGATCGAATCGCTGGCGTTGTTGAGTCTAGAACAAAAATGTTTTGAGTCTTAGGATTATATATATCGGAGAGTATGATTCTTTTTACTCCTCAGTCCCTTCGTCGCTCTGGTGAGGTCTCCTGACGTAGATGTTTTGACTTTCCTCTCCTCAAATTTCACTAATTTTTTTTAGGATCACGCGGGTATTTTGGAATCGTTCCGATGGTTTTGTGACGAGAACATTGTTCTTGGTGCCTCCTGACATTTAGGGGTTGTGACAGTGTCCCGGGGAGTTGAGCTCCGAGGTGTTGTCGTCACAATTTTATCGTTGCAGTTTTGGAATACCTGAGTTTGGCCGACATAAAAAATCTCTTTTATGCAGTTTGTTGGTGAGATCACCTCGACGCCACCCAGTACTGGGGCGGGAGTTCGGGAGTATTGCCATAACTCGTATAACGGATGATTTTCGAAGGTTGAGGTACATGATTTCCGGAGTTGTCTTGGTTATGTGTTGATGGATGGATACAGCTGGATCTAGGGATTGTTAGTTTGGGTGAGATATATTGCGTCCCCTGTATCCCCAACACGAGATTGCATAACCAGAAAGTTTTGGGAGTTTATAAGTGAGAATTCAAGTAGCTCCTAGAATATCTTTCGGACAGATGCATGATATGGGATTGGGTAAATCTCTATCATATGTTTGTTTCCGGCTTATTCTGCAAGCCAATCCTTTGTTTGTTTTGGTTTGTGGTATTCGAGTTGCTTCGAAGACAAGTGTTGATTCCATACCTTTTCCTAAGCGGTGTTCTCATATTTCTATGTGAACACTAATCCTTCTTATTTATCGAGATTGACATCCCAATTCTATTTCCAACTGGCGTGCTTCTCTCCGAGATGATCCCATCATCTCTCCCAGCTGTGTGCGGTGCCCCCCTCCACCATAATCCACCTCGGTCATATCGTAGTGGTGCTTAGGCGAAGCCCTGCGACGGTAGCTTCATCAACATCGTCACGACGCCGTCGTGCTGACGAAACTCTCCCTCGAGCTCTACTGGATCGTGAGTTCGCGGGACGTCACCGAGCTGAACGTGTGCTGAACGCAGAGGTGTCGTACGTTCGGTACTGAGGATCAGTCGATCGTGAAGACGTACAACTACATCAACCGCGTTGTCATAACGCTTCCGCTTAACGGTCTACAAGGGTATGTGGACGACACTCTCCCCTCTCGTTGCTATGCATCACCATGATCTTGCGTGTGCGTAGGAATTTTTTTGAAATTACTACGTTCCCCAACACGGAGGCGATACTTCCGTAATGGCGAGGGATCGCATTAAGTCTAAGGCCTCGCTTAAGAGTGAAGGCTGGACGGGGGACCGAGGTCCTGCGGGGCTAGGCACGGCAGCCAGGCTGTGCTCACTAGACGCAGACCTTGAGAGTTCGGAGTAGGTATCCAGAGGCGAGTTCGGCTTTCTGATGACGGGGAGAGTCCGTCTTGATTCCAGGCTCACTGAAGACATAGTTGCCTCTGGGTCTCCGGATAAGAGCTCCGTAGGAGAACGGAGTCCGGTGGGTTTCAGAAACCCTTCTTCGGATGAAGTGGCCCGCTCTGGATCTAAGGCCAGGGTAGGAACGATAGTTGGTCCTTGAACGGTGCCTGATGATGGATCTGATGGGTCTCCTTCGGTGGTCGAGGCTGTGAACGCTTTGAAGATCAAGTCTCCTCGGATGTCGGCGACGTAATTCAGCCTTCTGAATCTGATCTGATGACCAGGGGCATAGCTGTCGATCTGTTCAAGGTGACCAATTGAATTGGCACGCAGAGCGAAGCCACCGAACACAAAAAGTTGACCGGGAAGGAAAGTTTCCCCAGAAACAGCATCGTTGTTGATGATCAAATGAGCCATCGAACCTTCTGCCGATGACACAGTGGAACTCTCAATGAAAGCACCAATGTCGGTGTCAAAATCGGCCGATCTCAGGTAGGGGGTCCTGAATTGTGCGTCTAAAGATCGAAGGTAACAGGAGACAAAGGGGACACGATGTTTACCCAGGTTCGGGCCCTCTTAATGGAGGTAATACCCTACTTCCTACTTGATTGACTTTGATGAGTATAGGGGTTACAAGAGTTGATCTACCTCGAGGTCGTAATGGCTAAACCCTAGATGTCTAGCCTATATAAATTCTGATAGCATCTACGGACTAAACCCTCCGGTTTATATAGACACCAGAGGGGCCTAGGGTTGTACTGAGTCGGTTCACAGAAAAAGGAAACTATACATCGGACGCCAAACTTGCCATCCACGCAAAGGAGAGTTCCATCCGGACACGGGGGAAGGCCTTCTATCTTGTATCTTCACGGCCCATCAGTCCGGCCCCACACAGCCCGGACACTCGAGGACCCCATAATCCAGGACTCCCTCACACGTCGTAAGCCGCCTCCAGGCTTTCATGTCTTGGCTTCTTGGGCCTTCTTAACTTTATTACTGAGTCGCCAACAATGTAACCCGGCCCCTCCTGGGCGGGTCACACTGTGGGGTTATATCCCCAACAACCGGTGTGCCCGACTCATCGCCTAGATGGATGTTCGGGGCCCTACCAGTCGGCATTGCTCAACCGGGTACACAAGAAGGCACACCACTTCAATTGTCTACAGAATTAAACGTGACCAAACTGCACAACTCTGGGTGGGGAATCCGACGCCATCAATTTGCATTATTGCACGAGCTGTATTTTCAAGTCATTGTATAGAGGAGTAGATTTGCAAACCCGCCTGCGATGGCCCGGTTGTGCTTTGGGGTATCTGCCAGGCCTATCAACGATGCAACTGCTCGAATGCGCGTGTTTTGGAATGTCTGCCCAACCTTTGGATACCGCGGCCGCATGCGCTGTTTCACCGGCTATCGAGTAGGCCTAGTCAGCCAAAGAAGGACATGGGTAATGATATTCGTCATTAGTATACATCAAGGCAAATACTATCATAGTACGGACATAATCACTTGCAAATAGTTCACGAGAAACATCATTCAAATAGTTGAACAACATTCCCGGTTACATATCATGTACCCCCTCCGTTTCCTAAATATTTGTCTTTCTAGAGATTTCAACAAATGACTACATACGGAGCAAAATGAGTGAATCTACACTCTAAAATATGTCTATATACATCCGTATGTGGTAGTCCATTTGGAATCTCTAAAAAGACAAATATTTAGGAACGGAGGGAGTAAATGCATCACATATTCTTAAAAACATATGTGAATACAGTTTTGAAATGGAAATTATCAATACCATTTGCATATGAATCGGTGCTCCAACCTTTCGCCCCGTCAAAAGGTTATTCTCCTTCTGTTTAAGAATATAAGTTGTTTTAACTTTTTTATGAATCGGAGGTATATAGACATATTTTTAATATACTTGTTTACTTATTTGAGTTTTATGCGGTCTATATTGAAATATCTAAAACATCTCATAAGAATGTGAACGGAGGTATTTCGTTCGATCCAAAATAAGTGTGATGGACGCACACTTTTTTCAATAGGAAGAAGTATAGTATTTATGTAGCTCGAAAATACGTCAACGTGACTAGGGAGGGAACCTTGTGAAGTTGTGATACACCGATACTCCCGCGGTCTTTACTAGCCGTTCACGTACAAATATCTTTACTCAGAAAATATCTTAGCCTGACCACGATCAAGGGTAGAAAAGTAAATCTTGCTCCTCTGCCTCACATCTGAGCTCAAGTATCCGGCTCGAAAATATCTCATGTCTTACTAGGAGTGAGGGCACAATCGTAAATCCAATCAATCCACCTCACACCCGAATCCGAGTAAGCAGCGCAACGACCACGGACCCACAGGGGCACCCGAAAATATCTCCTTCCCTTTCCACTCCTCATCACCTCCGCTTTTGCGCTTTTCCAAGGGCTCAGCGACTCCGAGATGGACACCGGCGAGCCGACGGGTACAGCGGCGGCGGCGGCGGGAGGAGAGAAGCGGGCGATGCTCCTGCGGCAGATCACCGAGGAGGGAGGCTTCGCCTTCGTGGCCTCCGCGGAGAAGGCGGCCGCGGGGGACCTGCGCGCGGCGGAGGCGGCGCGGGAGATGGCCTGGGAGCAGCTGCACTCGGGGCCGTGGAGCGAGGTGGAGCCTGCGTGGCGGCACGCCTACGCGCTCGCTTGTCTCCATGTCGCGAGCCTCCGCGCCGGTGACGACCGACGCGCGGCGCTCCGAGCGCTCGACATGGGCCTCATCATGGGTGGCGACCTCCTCCGCGCAGAGCTCGAAGCAGCTATTGCGCAGGTCCCTGCCAATGGAAATCGCGAGGGCGAAGGCGACGGTGCGGGAGACGCCGGCAGAAACGTGGAGAGGTGGAGGGAAGGGCTCAGTAGGAATCGAGACCTCGGCGATGTGAGTACTTCTATTCTGTTGGCCTGCCAATTGTGAGTTTCCTTTTTTAAGATTGGTGCATGAAAATGCAGAGCTAGAATTACTAGCAGTATGCTGGTATTTCCGGTAATTTGTTCGGCCGAGTGGTTCCCTCGAGACAATTTTTCTGCATCACTGGCTCGAAAGCCTCAAGTGGGCCAATATCTCCTGTGCGCGTTGCAGCCAGTGTTACATTTTGCATCCTAGGTTGCAGCCAGAATGTTTAGGCAATTTATTTTGCTAATTCTCTATTGGCAGGTTTTGGGATTCCCAAATGTTCGTATGCCGAAATATTGGCTAGCCAATTTTTGGCTACCAAGGCATAGCCGGTCCCAAGCCCGGGTAAAGGAGGGTTGTGATAGGTTTGGCGAGCCAATGTAAAAATTAGCCAGTCTCATGGGTATAAAACCCATTTGAGCGAGAGTAGTACTAGGATGGGTGACCTCCTGGGAAGTCCTTGTGAAAGGGTTTCATATATAAGGGTTGTGATAGGCTTGGCGAGCTAACGTAAAAACTAGCCAGTCCTTTGGGTATGAAACCCATTTGGGCGAGAGTAGTGCTAGGATGGGTGACCTCCTGGGAAGTCCTCGTGAAAGGGTTTCATATCTAGCCTACCCCAACTTGTTTGGGACAAAAGGCTTAGAAGAAGAAGAAGAAGAAGATCTTCTTCTTCTTCTTCTTCTTCTTCTAAGCCTTTTGTCCTAAACAAGAAGAAGAACCAATGCATGCTTTAGCTTTATAATTCAGTTTATCTCATAAATTCATAAATGGCCGAATCTGTTCTTCTGAATAGGTTAGTCATTTAGGCAGGGGGGATGTGGCAGATGGATTGGTTCAGTGCGATGATATACTAAGTGTACATAAGTACCACAATTTCTAGCACCTAGCAGACACTTAGCAACCATAGTGACCTAATGATTTAACTTGTCCGATTAAGTTTAATGACCTGCTAGATAATTTCAGGAAGGGAAACCTTGGCGCAGAAATGTAGGAAAGGCTGCGTATTGAAGACCCAAAGTGGTCAGACCCTGCCCCGGACCCCGCGCAAACGGGAGCTACATGCACCGGGCTGCCATTTGACCTGCTAGATAGTTTCAGGTTGAGACACCTAGCAGGCATGACACATGCTAGTTTAATTTTGGTAGTCCCTTGGGATCAGAGCTTGTAGGTTCAGTGTATACAGTTTGGGGCACATAGCGTACCAAGTCACCGGTTGGAGACACCAAGACGACCCCAGCCCCCAAGCCAGGAAGCATCTTTGAACCATCAAAGTACATGGTGCAATGCTTATAATCAATTCCTCGGTGAGGATGCTGGGCCTCCGTCCACTCCACAACAAAATCGGCCAAGACCTTTTTTTTCGTGAATATGCCGAAGCGTATCATTCAATTGATAGAGGGTAGAAAGTACAAGGTGGCGTTCCCCGTGACGCATACACTAGAAGGCGCACATGAGGGCTTGTTTGAGCATAAGAGGGGGGTTGCTCAGCCCCATACAATTAGGGTGTTAGGGCATCTCCAACGCTGACCCCAAACATGACACCGCATCCGTCCGCGGACTAGGGAGGACGAGTCCGCGGACACGGATGCAGGAGTCGGCCATCCAACCCGGCCCCTAAATGTCCGCAAGTACGATCAATATGAAATTCAAATCCGTCTGATCACATAGCGCGTGTTGGATCACATCCCCCCGATCCCAACCAAATAGGGGGAAGTATGCGTAGGTTTTACATGCCTGATCACAAAAGAATATCAGTCCGTCCAAAAAATTGGATTTTGTGCCCTGCCGGACCGGCAATCCGAGCCTCCACGCTCAATCTGCGGTCGCCGCCTCTACCTCCTTCTCCGTCGTCTCGACTGCCTCCTTCTCTGCCATCTCGGTCGCCTCCTTCTCCACCATGTATATATAGCCTTCACACAAAATCCAACCATTACACACTTTTGACCCATCTCGGTGGCACCGATCAGAAAACTCGGTGGCATCGATCTGTGCAAAAAAATGAACGTTAGGAATTTCAGTGGGACCGACGGGAACAACTCGGTGGGACCGATGTGCTAGGGCTTAGGGCAAAACTCATCTTGGTGGCGCCGATTGCATCGTCTCGATGGGACCGAAGTGAAGCAATAAGCAACAGAGAATCGGTCAAGCCAACTCGGTGGGACCAATTGCAACATCTCGGTGAGGCCGAAGTAATTGCAACAAGTCACGGAGCGCTGGCAAGGCCATCTTGGTGGGACCGAGATCCATATCGGTGAGACCGAATTGTTAGGGTTTTGGTAGTGGCTAAGTCCAGAAGAACTCGGTGGTTCCGGGTAGGAAAATATCGGTGTGGCCGAGTTGGGAATTAGGGTTTGGACATATTTGGATGGAGAAAGTGGTTGATGGTTTTGGAGCAATATCACTAAGCACTTGAGCAAATAGATCATTAAGCAACACCTCATCCCCTTTTAATAGTATTGGCTTTCGTATGGACTCAATGTGATCTTGGATCACTTAACCAAAAACGTAGAGTCTTGAGCTTTTGCCAATCCTTGTCCTTAGCATTTTGAGGGGTCCACATCTCTATTTCATACCATGCCAATCATTGAACATCCTGAAATATTTATCTTGAATGGACATTAGTTCAACGAGATATATATTGTTATGAATTACCAAAACCACCCGGGGATTAGTTGCACGCACTTTCAACGTGCGGAAAGCTGGCGGGAGAGGTGACACCGGGCCATTGATCTGGGTGTTGACTTCCCTCCTAGATTGTGCTAGTGCAGCTGCATCATCGACTAGGAGGCAGCGGTCGGGGCGGGAGTGGGGCAGTTCTCCGGATTGCAGTAGATCGTCCTGCCTTTGCAGGTAGCGATTCTTCTCCTTATTGGTTTCTTGAGTGCCTTCAGGATCTTCTGCCGTGTTTCTTCCATCTTCAAGCTTGCGGGATCTATGCCTGCGATCGTCACGTTCAACATTTCTTGTCCAACTTCTCCTCCAATTCGGTCTCGGTGGCGACATCTTCAGCGACTTTCGAAGAGGCCTCCTTCTCCACCATGTATCATTCGTACGTTGACGTCGCCTGCCACAGGTGGATTGGTGGTGATATCGGGATCGCCCCGGGCAACTCTTGGCTGAGTCGCTCATCTCCTCATTGAGGTCCTCGAGTTCCTATCACCGGCTCCTTCCAGGACGTTGTGTAGTGTGTCGGTGTTGGCGAGGACGTGGGAGGTGGGTGGGTTGATGAAAGTTGCCGGCCGCTCCTAGGCCTGACTAGGAGCCAAGCCCGGGAGGACAAGCTTGATGCACGAACTGGTGATGAACTCCAGATTAAGTAGACAATCCGGCCTGGTGCGAAGGTTTACGCCCGAGACAGCTAATCGAATCGGTGATGCAGCATATCGTGCCGAATGCGCTGCCCCGACGCGAAGACACCGACATCAATTGTAGATCTCTTTTAATCTCTGTGTTTGCCACTGCCGGAGTTATTTCCGGTAGATCCCTTGATAGGGTACTCTGGCCAAACGAGTAGATCGGATGGGAAACATGGAAGGATTTGCCCTCACAGAGGAGGTAAAACTCTACTTCCTGCTTGGTTGTATTGATTGTGTTTAGGGGTTACAAAGATGATCGAGGGATTGAGTTCCAACTCTAGGGTTCTTGTGTATCGACTAGCTAGCCCCGACTTATATGGGTACCGAGGGTCTAGGGTTACATGCTCTTAGCAGGTTGCGGAGGGGTCCTCCTAGACGTCGGCATCCTTGTCGTGTACTCCAGGGCCTCTGAGTCCTTGTTGTCGGGCCATGGGCCGGTGCAATGGCCCATGGCAGGAACCAACCTAGGGGGGCCGGCCTCTGGCCGGTTTCAGGTATGATGAGGCACCCCTGGGCCGTAACACTGTCAATACTCCTTTAGGTGAGAGATGTCTATATAAAGTGATGTATTGTTGGGATATCTCTACTCCTATAGAAGACCCAGTTGGTGATGATGGTGTGTCTACCATCCGACCTGCATCTAACGGATGCAAGGTAAGTTGTGGCATATTTGCAGAAGACCCCACCACTCACCTCCACATTTGCATAAACCCCTTTATCTCTACAGACCAGCCCCATCCCTCCCCACCTCATCCAAACACAGCGGTGGAGCCAGCTCAAGTTTAGAGCCTGGGCAAGATCTAAGTGTTGCCAAGTTCATTACTTTTTGCCCAAACATACTCTCACTTAGGAAGTCCGTGAACTTGCACCATGGAAGCCCGGGAACTGCTCGGCTCACCAGGTGCTGTCTCTGCCACTGTCCAAACAGATAAGAGGAACATACTTTGGATGAATTCGAACATAATTTTTTGTGATTTACACGAAAACTAGTTTTTTTTTCAATTTTGTGATATATATCAAAACTAGGGTAGTAGTCTATTATGGGTCCATTGCAACGCACGGACACCTTTGCTAGCAATTATTTGATCCTTGCACATTGTACAACTTATGGGGTTTAGTTTCCACAGGTTTTTGCTAAGCACTACTATTCCTGTTTATATTTGTTTCAAACTGCATCAAATTTGGAGGTTTCTTAGAGGGTTAGCCATCTCATAGGGTTTTGGTTTGGCACCGCCACTTAGTTTAAGCATATTGTTCAAAATTGTCATAGGATTATGGACATATGATTTCTCCAAAAAAAAAATTGTAATTATGTTTAATCCCTTTTTTTCTTGCAACTCTCTTAATGTTAATCTGTCCCAGGCGCTCAAAGTTCTACCGGTGAAATCCCTATCTTGTAAGCGAATCGAGCGGCGGACATGCATTTCTTTGGAGACATTTATACATGATTACTTTTTACGTGAGTCCCCTGTTATACTCAGCGGCTGCATTGATCATTGGCCTGCAAGGACAAAGTGGAAGGACATAAAATACCTAGAGAGGATAGCTGGAGACCGCACTATTCCTGTTGAGGTGATTACTCACACACTTACGCTTTACATTGACCTGTAATGCAGCAAACAAAATCAATTCTAATATTTTTTCAACTAAACTACGTATGCATTGTGAAGCCCACTTTGCCTCCTTCAGAAGATATTAAAATTAAATAAATAAATATGCTGTCAATTGGGAAATAATATGAAGTTTCATTCAAGAAGTGCATTGAATGATTAAATCTGATTGTACAGTAAACTGGCTGGTTTCCAGCAAGTGGCTCATATACTCAATTTCCATCTCCAGGACTTCAATCAAGCTTATCTCAGGAAGTATTTATTTTTGCATTTGCTTTTCTATCCCACATTTGTCCTCTTATTATTTACCTTATGTTCCTGTCTATGCTATAAGCTTGAGATGTGCTACCTAGACTAGTTTCGACAGTAGGCAGAAATTAACTCTTATGGACAGATTGCTTCACATGCTTCTATATACGGATATTTGCATCTTGCCTAGCGTATGTTTTGTTTATGCTTCGAATCAGTCTATTCATGATATCAATCATTATTTCTAGTGGTTTGAACCGACTCTTGTATACCACCCATCCATCTGCTACTGTTTTCCCCCTGTATATGCCTACTTTTGGTTTTAAATCATTGACCAAGATTTTGTAGCATCTAGTCTTGATTTTCTAGTACCAGTGTTGTATGTGTATTTGAGACAACTCCCTGAAAGCGGCTTTTATACCTAACATTTCTTCAAAACATTGTATAAATCTTAAAACAGTTGCATACATGTTTGTCTTTTGACTACTGTGAAGTTGACAAGTCACTCGTAAGCAATAGCTTGTTTGTGTTATCCATAATAGTAGCTTGGCTTGAATGAGTTAGGTCTTGTTTTCTGTCAAATACTGTTATATGCATCCTTTTCCCTTCTGTTATGTAAGTTCTCAGCACAATGGTATAATTAATGGTGTGTCAGGTTGGAAAAAGTTATGTTTGTAATGAGTGGAGGCACGACCTTATCACATTTTCACATTTTCTCAAGAGAATGTCGTCACCCGATTGTTCTGGGAACTTGACGTATCTAGCCCAGCATCCATTGTTTGACCAGGTAACCTATTCCTGAGAAGTTTCATCCTTTTTCTATTTTCATGTGTGGACTTAGTTTCTACCTAGTTATTGGGCGTTATTTTGTAATATTTGGCAGATAAAAGAGCTTCGTGAAGACATAGTGGTTCCTGAGTACTGTTATGCTGGTGGTGGGGAACTCCAATCGCTCAATGCTTGGTTTGGCCCTCATGGGACTGTCACACCATTGCATCATGACCCACATCACAACCTTTTTGCTCAGGTATCACATGAATGATAACCAAACAGTGTTACTGCAACTAGAGTTACACTTACTTTTATGGGAAATTGGAATTATGCAATACTATATGTAAAGAATTTCTCTCTGAAATATGGGAAATTGGAATTATGCATACTTTATGTAAAGAACCCATATGTAGTGTAAATTTCTCTCTGAAATAAGGGTCAACATCAGGGAAGGGGCATATGTAGTGCAAACGAAGGTGTAGTCACACAGGATTGGTGAATGAGGTCATGAGGGGTGGATTCGTTTCTTTTTTTTTTTTTACTTTCGAAACCTTCAATTTTTCTAACATGTTATGGGGGTTATTTGGAAATTAATTACCAGTCATGGGACTTTAAGTTCCCAAATCTGATTTATTCATACTTCACCCAGTAACCTCTGGTTCTCTACATACTTTGCAGACTGCACTTAGATATGAATTTGACACCCCCTTTAGGAAATATATTGAACCAAGCTGTCTCCTTTGTTGTTTCCTCTGCTTTTCATTAGGCAGGCGTCATCCTACTAAAATCAAGACCCCAGTCAACTCTCACAGAAACAGGCTATCTCAATTTAAGTGGCTATTATTAAAAGCAGGCCACTAATACCAATGAATAAAAACGGCACATGCCTCGCAAAAAAAACAAAAAAAATATGGCACATGTACATTATGAGAATGGCATGCTTCACTTCACTTCATTGGTTGATGCTCTTGATTTCAGTCTTGAAATAAAAAAAAACAAATATCACATATTAAGTAAGACAAATTGATTGCATGGTTGCTATGATTAGTTGCCACAACAAACTAATGGTTCCTTGATATGTTTGTAACCATTCTCATATATTAAGTAAGACAAATAGATTGCATGGTTGCTATTATTAGTTGCCACAACAAACTAATGGTTCCTTGAGAATGCTTACTTCATTGGACTAGTCCTTTTCTTCTTTTCTTTTGCTCCGAAAGGGGGTAATATCAGAATGTCAGTATTCATTCAAGCCAGTTAAGTGATTCCTATTTTAAAAAATCACCTAAATTTGTGTTCATGTTTTTCGTATCCTTCTTTATTTTTTAGAAAAGTGGGCTGCACACAGACCAGTACGCTGTAAACTTGTTGAAGTTATGTCTTTACACTGAAAACACATGTTATTCGCAGTTTTGTAATGAGAGGATGGAGCTCATTGTTATGTTTGCTTACATGCTCAAATGAAGATATGTGTGGTGAGATTCTTTCGTGCAACTTAACATAGGTTTAGCAAAACATTACGCTAATTTAAATTCGATCTGGATATGGCTGTATCCTGGCACCTACTCCCAGTGTCTGCCGGTATTTCCTTTAGCCATTTAATTCAGCTACTTGTTCTAAATCAACGACAATTAATATGGATCAGTACTAACTAATTGTGACAATTGGAGCGACATATTTCATTTAGGTTCTAAATAAATCTATTATATGTGTTTCTTGACAGGTCTTGGGCAGAAAGTATATTAGACTCTATCATGCTTCCATCTCCGAGGATTTGTACCCTCACATGGAAACTATGCTAAGCAATACGAGCCAGGTGCGTGGTCTGTGTCAGATAACTGTGCAGTGGTTGGAACAGATGTATTTCTAGATCAATGCATGGGTGAAAAATATTTGTCAAGCCAAGAAAATGGAGCTAGATCTCTAGCTTCTATTCCCTCCGTCCCATAATATGAGATTGTTTTTCGAACTATGTTAACTTGAGAAACGATCTTATATTGTGGGACGGAGGGAGTAGTACATACTCCCTCTGTAAAGAAATATAAGACCTTTTAGGTCACTACTTTAGTGGCCTGCAGTGAGCAACCTTGATGCTCAGCAAGTTTGGTAATCAATATTTGACTATGTATCATCCTCATGTTCAACCTTGCTTCGTAATTGTCCAAGCTATCCATGTTCCTCTCGCCCTAAAGCTATATGCTTTGTAATTTCTTTGAATGATATTGATCTTCATGAGACTATTGTACAAACAATGTCTCTGCACTTTTGCAGGTAGATCTTGATAACATTGATGTTAAGGAATTCCCAAGGACAGAAGATCTTGAATTCATGGACAACATATTGGAGGAAGGTGACCTGCTTTACATCCCACCAAAATGGTGGCATTACGTGAGATCCCTTTCTACCAGTTTCTCTGTTAGCTTTTGGTGGCGCACGTCAATTGTTCCTTCATAGGGTTCATGATTTTATTGTTTGGACCATCTATGATGTTTCTATCATCAGGTGGTAGAAAGCTTTAGAGAAAAACTTAATTGAACCCATGTTTCATGATCCCCTATTTGTGTGGGTAGCGTTGCTACATTGGGTGTATATCATTATTTTTGTGACAATGATTTAAATATTTGACTGCTAGCATACAATTTACTAGCGGGCACTAGTGTGTTTGTTATTGCTCTTACTCCTTCCGTTGCTATGTACATGGTGCACATACGTTTTGAGGTTCAAGTTTGATCAACAAAACGTACTTGTCACACAAACTATAACATTCCATTTGTATTTAAATTAGTTTCCAATGATATAATTTTTATAACATGCAACTCATGTATTATCAGTCAATTTGATGGTCAAAGTTTTATCATGAAATACGTGAGCGCCACGTAAACAAGGATAAGAGTTTTTTTATCTGACTTCTTAACTTGAACATTCATTTATGGTTTAAATAAGTTCATTATATTCATTTAATGGTGTGTCTGTTTTTTATATCTTTTTGCACAGCATTTCTCTTTGGAAAAAAGGGTTTTCGTAATTCTCTTGTTGAGAAAAACGCATGTTAATTTTCATAGCCAATTCATACATGTAATAATATCAAAGCTAAGACTTGCAATTTTAATAACTTAAACTCTAGTTGCATAAAACACTCTTGCATGCAACTCCATCAAAAATAGAGATGAAAAATGCAAACTTATTTTTCTTTAGCAACTGGCATGAGCTCTGCCTTTTGATATACAAAAGAAAAGAATTGACTAGTTTATAAAGAAAACGGGTCGCGATACAAATGAGACCAACACACACCAACCCCGAGCCTGCAAAATCAAGCGAGCTGATGACCCCGCCACCCAAGCGATTAGGCACGACACCCTACAACTACAACAAGATCGGAGTCGCCGCTTCACCTTACAAACCCGCTTCACCTTACAAACCTCAACAACTCACACACACTGGCCGAGGACGTGTTTAGACGAGTCGACGACTCTGGCACCCAAGTGATCGGACTGAACACCCAACAACGCGAAGGAGAACTTCGGAGATGCGGCTCCAGCTTCCACGGTGACCCCGAGGCCACATACCAGATGAGCCAACTACTTTGCCACCCAAGTGAGAAGATCAGAGTTGCCGCTTCACCTTACAAACCTCAACAACTCACGGCCTGAGGGCGTGTTTAGACGAGTTGACGACTCTGGCACCCAAGTGATCGGACTAAAGACCAAACAATGCAAAGGAGAACTTTGGAGATGCGGCTCCAGCTTCCACAGTAATCCTGAGGCCGCATACCAGATGAGCCGACGACTATGCCACCCAAGTGACTAGACTCGACATCCCGCAACGCAAAGGCGATCTCCAAAGCCGTTGCTTCGGCTTCCACATAGGCCCCGAGGCAGCACACTTGCCTAGCCGACGACAAAACCGCAAGACAACACAAACCAACGTTGTTTGATAGAAGACTAGACCTCCAAAGACGACGCTGCTAAGGGCGAAGTGATGGAATGCGGTGCCTGCTCCGATCGAGGCCAAAGGTTGAGTTTCACCGGAGAGCTCAAGGTCCAACCGACAAGGAAGGTGAAGGGGCTCCACGACGATGCCTCCAAGGAGGGCAATGACATATGAGGACTCCGTTGTCGCCAACATTATGCGAAGTGGGTGCTAGGCTTTCACCTGGAGCTCATCGTACCCGTCGTCATGGTTCATGCCAAGTCATATGTCTGATGCATCATAGCCATGCGGTCCAGGCACCTCATAGCCACCAAGAAACCATGATCGACAAACCACCTGCCATCTTCGTTGGTCTAGATCTAGGGTTCGTGCTCCGGCAGGCTAGATCGAGCCCGGGGCGGATCGGAGCTTGTGCTTTGGGTAGGTAAGGTTGGGCTTGGCCCGGGATGTGCTCGCAGTGGTGCTCGTTCTCTTCTCGCGGGTATGGTGGTTGGTGGTGGTCGTCGTTATATCGTTGTGTTGGTGCGTGGATCAGTGCCCATGGCCACGGACATGGCGGCGTGCGAGCTCGCTTGGGCTAGAGCTTGGGGCTTGCTCGCTGGGAATAGTCATGGAGTCATGTACGTCCCAATCCACCGGAACTGGCTAGGGACGCAGGTGTGGGTGCCTCTTACGGTGGAGGCGCCTATCCAGACTCGATGACTGATGCCGGGCTAGGAGTAGATGGCATGCCACTGCTCTTTCTAGTGTGGTTGAGTGCGTTGTGAAGTGAGCAGAGCACGGTATGTCGCGACAGGGGTGTCGGGGCGGCAGCCCGGATGGCGCTCCACATGGTTGCTCTCCAGCTGGCACCATCGCGGCGATGGTGGCTCTCCTAGTTGTGTGGGCGACGGGAGGTGTGGCGGCGGGTGGCTCGGACATGCTCTTTGTTCTTGCAGGGGTGACGTCCTGATCCGGATATGGGGATCTGACCTCGTGACGTTTGTCTTGGCGGCCTCGTGGTGGCATAGGTAAGTTGTCGAGCAAAAACTCCGTGCCTTGGCGCTGACAATGGTGACGCCCATGGGTGTCGCATCTTCTTGAAGACGTCGTCGTGATTCTTCTCTCCGTGTCAGGGCTCTAGGTGAAGACCTTTGTTCGTTGTGGACTCGCCAGCGGCGATGCTCTGTGTCGTTCTCCCTCTTTAGGGCGTTGTCGTGGAATTTAGTTGTACTAGGTCGTAGCTTGGGTGTGTGTTTAGATCTTCATGTGTTCTTTGCTGGTCGAAACAAAGGAACCTTGGTGTGAGAACCTACCCATGCCTTATGCTTGATTCGGTTATCATAAGATTAGCTTTATAAAAAGGCTATTTCATCATCTTGTATTATTTGGCTGTGAAATTTCTTCATTATTATATATATATATATATATATATATATATATATATATAACGGAGTGAAAGCCTGTTTCTAGAGACCGGCGATAGTCCGTCTTAGTCTATCGTCGTCATCGTGTACAGTGGTAAGAAAAAGTATCAGATCGTGCTAAACTTTTAAAGAGGTGCCAAACTTTGATCAAAGGTTGAAGCAGTGATTTTGGCCGCATAGGACGACTGGACGAGCAGTCGAGCGGCAAAAGGCGCAGCTGGAGTGGAACCGAGGCGCAGCGGCAGCACGAGTGACTGCACGAGCATCATGCTCTGCCGCGTAGCGAGTCGTCTGAAGCGAAGAGGCCAAGTAGGGGCTTTGAGAGGACAAAAGGGCCGTGCCATGTCTTGCCAGTGCAACCGAACCGAGGCGAGCGCATCGCGTCGTCGTCCGTCGATCGACGCTGCCTTGGCATGTTCCGTTCGGCCGTATGCCTGAGCTGCATCCGTGATTCTGTCCCCCGCCCTGCTCCCTCCCAGCCGTCCCCACCCACACCCAGGCAGAGCTCCGTACCAGAATCGAGTCGTGATCCGCCCCACGCCCCCACGAAAGGAAGCGGCACCACACGCCACGCTTTCATTTCATTTCACGTCGCTTCTGCCCACCGGCCACCACCACCCTCGCCGGTGTCCCTAGCGGCCCAGCCCATGCGGCCACACCCTCACGCTGTCACCCAGCACAAACCAACCTCGACCGGGATCGTCTCGTTCGCGGCCAAAGGCTGCCACTGGCGCATGCCCAGCCGGGCCGAGTCACGTATCCATCGTCTTCTCTTCTCACGCGGCGTACGCTTCCCTAGCTTCTGCCATGCATGCACAGATGCAATCATGCTTGCTTATCATAAACCGTGCCGCACTCGGCGCGCAGATGGTAATCATCCGTCTAATCTACGGCTTTTCGAAGGGCCTGATCCTGATGATGGCACCCGCATGCCGTGGAAGAAAAGCGTTGCTTTTCCGAGTAGTGGGAGCACGGAGGTCGCGGGCGCGAAAGGTTCAAATGCTATGCTCGTACCGAGGGTCCAAGACCAGAGGCACGAGCTAACATGCTCTTGTGGCACGCAGCTGTAGCGCTTCGTTAGGGGCGTATTGGCGCCTTCTCGTTAAATGCTAGCAGCGGCTTCGGGCCAGCTGCTCTTTTGTTGGGCGTGTGAATTGTGAGAACCAGTTTCTGAATTAGTTAATCCAAAGCGTCGAGCGCTCAAATAAAAAAAAGAAGCTAATCCAAGCGTCGCAGTGTTAACCAACCAGAATCATCATCTTGCAGCCCCCCTTCCGCGTAACCTACACATCGTTGCCTCATCTAATTGAGTTAATTGCCAAAAACCATCACAATTGTGAGTGACTTCTCAAAATGTCATTGAATCGTTAACAGTGTGCAAAAGACATAATTTTCAGTAATTTTTGCCGGAAGCAGAAAAAGCTCAATTGGTCAGGTTTTGACAAAATCTGACAGTGAGGCCCCGCCGATAGGACTACTAGGCACGAGGTAACGGTTCGGAGAGACGGTCATTATTGCTGATACGGTGAGGTCTGTCTATCATCGGCAGAAAAATATAAAAGAAAAAAACAGAAGGAGAATAACCGACTTGGTACGATTGACTCCCACGAGTTAGCCACCACCTCCGCAGGCACGGGAAGCAGCGCGGTGGCTCGTTGGTGAATGAAAGGCACGAGGAAGGTCATCGATTACGAAAATGGAAGGAGGAGCCTCAGGTGAACCTTGCGTGAAGGAAATATGCCCTAGAGGCAATAATAAAGTTGTTATTTTATATTTCCTTATATCATGATAAATGTTTATTATTCATGCTAGAATTGTATTTACCGGAAACTTGATACATGTGTGGATACATAGACAAAACACCGTGTCCCTAGTAATCCTCTACTAGACTAGCTCGTTAATCAAAGATGGTTAAGTTTCCTAACCATGGACATGTGTTGTCATTTGATAAACGGGATCACATCATTCATTAGGAGAATGATGTGATGGACAAGACCCATCTGTTAGCTAACATATTGATCGTTCAGTTTTATTACTATTGCTTTCTTCATGACTTATACATATTCCTTTGACTACGAGATTATGCAACTCCCGGATACCGGAGGAATACCTTGTGTGCTATCAAACGTCACAACGTAACTGGGTGATTATAAAGATGCTCTACAGGTATCTCCGAAGATGTTTGTTGGGTTGGCATAGATCGAGATTAGGATTTGTCACTCCGAGTATCGGACAGGTATCTCTGGGCCCTCTCGGTAATGCACATCATAATAAGCGTTGCAAGCAATGTGACTAATGAGTTAGTTGCGTGATGATGCATTACAGAACGAGTAAAGAGACTTGCCGGTAACGAGAATGAACTAGGTATGAAGATACCGACGATCGAATCTCGGGCAAGTAACATACCGATGAGAAAGGGAATAATGTATGTTGTCATTACGGTACGACCGATAAAGACCTTCGTAGAATATGTAGGAACCAATATGAGCATCCAGGTTCCGCTGTTGGTTATTGACCAGGGAGGTGTCTCGGTCATGTCTACATAGTTCTCGAACCCGTAGGGTCCACACGCTTAACGTTCGATGACGATTTTGTATTATATGAGTTATGTGATTTGGTGACCCAATATTGTTCGGAGCCCTGGATGAGATCACGGACATGACGAGGAGTCTCGAAATGGTCGAGAGGTAAAGATTGATATATTGGATGATAGTATTCGGACAACGGAAGTGTTTCGGGATGCATCGGTTACATATCGGAGTACCGAGGGGGTTATCGGAACCCCCCGGGGGAAGATATGGGCCATATGGGCCATAGGAGGGAGGCACACCAGCCCACAAAGGGGTGGCGCGCCCCCACGGGGAAGGAGGCCGAATAGGACTAGGAGAGGGGGCGGCGCCCCCCTTTCCTTCTTCCCCTCTCTCTCTTTCCCCCTTTTCCCCTCCGGTAAAAGGAAGGGAGGGCGAATCCTACTAGGAGCCCAAGTAGGACTCCTCCTACTTGGGGCGCGCCTAGGGACGGCCTCTTCCCCCTCCCTCCTTTATATACGTGGGGGGGGGGCGCCTACAACACAACATCAATTGTTCCAAGCCGTGTGCGGCGCCCCCCTCCACAGTTTACGCCTCCGGTCGTATTCACGTAGTGCTTAGGCGAAGCCCTACGCGGATCACTTCACCATCAGTCACCACGCCGTCGTGCTGAAGGAACTCTCCCTCGACACTTTGCTGGATCAAGAGTTCGAGGGACGTCATCGAGCTGAACGTGTGCAGAACTCGGCGGTGTCGTACGTTCGATACTTGATCGGTCGGAACGAGAAGAAGTTCAACTACATCAACCCGTTAACAAACGCTTCCGCTTTCGGTCTACGAGCGTGCATGGACACACTCTCCCCCTCTCGTTGCTATGCATCTCCTAGATAGATCTTGCGTGAGCGTAGGAAATATTTTGAAATTGCATGCTACGTTCCCCAACAGTGGCATCCGAGCCAGGTCTATGCATAGATGATATGCCTGAGTAGAACACAAAGAGTTGTGGGCGGTGATAGTCATACTGCTTACCACCAACGTCTTATTTTTATTCGGCGGTATTGTTGGATGAAGCGGCCCAGACCAACCTTACATGACCACGTTCATGAGACCGGTTCCACCGACAGACATGCAACTTGTTTTGCATAAAGGTGGCTGGCGGGTGTCTGTTTCTCCAACTTTAGTTGAATCGAATTTGACTACGGCCGGTCCTTGTTGAAGGTTAAAACAACAAACTTGATGAAACACTGTTGTGGTTTTGATGCGTAGGTAAGAACGGTTCTTACTAGAAGCCCATAGCAGCCACGTAAAACTTGCAACAACAAAGTAGAGGACGTCTAACTTGTTTTTGCAGGGCATGTTGTGATGTGATATGGTCAAGACATGATGTGGTATACGTTATTGTATGAGATGGTCGTGTTTTTTAAAAGTTATCGGCAACTGGCAGGAGCCTTATGGTTGTCGTTTTATTGCATGAAATGCAAACGCCATGTAATTGCTTTACTTTATCACTATGCGTTAGCGATAGTTGTAGAAGCAATAGTTGGCGAGACGACCATGATGCCATGATGGAGATCAAAGTGTCAAGCTGGTGACGATGGAGATCATGACAGTGCTTTGGAGATGGAGATCAAAGGCACAAGATCATGATGGCCATATCATGTCACGTATTTTGATTGCATGTGATGTTTATCTTTTATGCATCTTATTTTGGTTAGTACGGCGGTAGCATTATAAGATGATCCCTTACTAAAATTTCAAGGTATAAGTGTTCTCCCTGAGTATGCACTGTTGCGACAGTTTGTCGTGCCGAGACACCACGTGATGATCGGGTGTGATTGAAGGAAATATGCCCTAGAGGCAATAATAAAGTTGTTATTTATATTTCCTTATATCATGATAAATGTTTATTATTCATGCTAGAATTGTATTAACCGGAACTTTGTACATGTGTGAATACATAGACAAAACAGAGTGTCCCTAGTATGCCTCTACTTGACTAGCTCGTTAATCAAAGATGGTTAAGTTTCCTAACCATAGACATGTGTTATCATTTGATGAACGGGGTCACATCATTAGAGAATGATGTGATGGACAAGACCCATCCGTTAGCTTAGCATTATGATCATTTAGTTTTATTGCTATTGCTTTCTTCATGACTTATTGCTACCTCTTGAACACTGCGTTGGTTTTCCCTTGAAGAGGAAAGGGTGATGCAGCAAAGTAGCGTAAGTATTTCCCTCAGTTTTTGAGAACCAAGGTATCAATCCAGTAGGAGGCTACGCGCGAATCCCTCGCACCTACACAAACAAATAAATCCTCGCAACCAACGCGAGAAGGGGTTGTCAATCCCTACACGGTCACTTACGAGAGTGAGATCTGATAGATATGATACGATAATATTTTTGGTATTTTTATGATAAAGATGCAAAGTAAAATAAAAGCAAAGTAAAAAGCAACGGAAATAACTAAGTGTTGGAAGATTAATATGATGAAGATAGACCCGGGGGCCATAGGTTTCACTAGTGGCTTCTCTCAAGAGCATAAGTATTTTACGGTGGGTGAACAAATTACTGTTGAGCAATTGACAGAATTGAGCATAGTTATGAGAATATCTAGGTATGATCATGTATATAGGCATCACGTCCGAGACAAGTAGACCGACTCCTGCCTGCATCTACTACTATTACTCCACACATCGACCGCTATCCAGCATGCATCTAGAGTATTAAGTTCATAAGAACAGAGTAACGCCTTAAGCAAGATGACATGATGTAGAGGGATAAATTCATGCAATATGATAAAAAAACATCTTGTTATCCTCGATGGCAACAATACAATACGTGCCTTGCTGCCCCTACTGTCACTGGGAAAGGACACCGCAAGATTGAACCCAAAGCTAAGCACTTCTCCCATTGCAAGAAATATCAATCTAGTAGGCCAAACCAAACTGATAATTCGAAGAGACTTGCAAAGATAACCAATCATACATAAAAGAATTCAGAGAAGATTCAAATATTGTTCATAGATAAACTTGATCATAAACCCACAATTCATCGGTCTCAACAAACACACCGCAAAAGAAGATTACATCGAATAGATCTCCACGAGAGAGGGGGAGAACATTGTATTGAGATCCAAAAAGAGAGAGGAAGCCATCTAGCTAATAACTATGGACCCGAAGGTCTGAGGTAAACTACTCACACTTCATCGGAGAGGCTATGGTGTTGATGTAGAAGCCCTCCGTGATCGATGCCCCTTCCGGCGGAGCTCCGGAACAGGCCCCAAGATGGGATCTCGTGGGTACAGAAGGTTGCGGCGGTGGAATTAGGTTTTTGGCTCCGTATCTGATCGTTTGGGGGTACGTAGGTATATATAGGAGGAAGGAGTACGTCGGTGGAGCAACGTGGGGCCCATGAGGGTGGAGGGCGCGCCTGGGGGGGGGGGGGGGTAGGCGCGCCCCTACCTCGTGGCTTCCTGGAAGCTTCCTTGACATAGGGTCCAAGTCTCCTGGATCATGTTCGTTCCAAAAATCACGTTCCCGAAGGTTTCATTCCGTTTGGACTCCGTTTGATATTCTTTTTCTGCGAAACTCTGAAATACGCAAAAAACAGCAATTCTGGGCTGGGCCTCCGGTTAATAGGTTAGTCCCAAAAATAATATAGAAGTGAATAATAAAGCCCAATAATGTCCAAAACAGAAGATAATATAGCATGGAGCAATCAAAATTATAGATACGTTGGAGACGTATCACTTATACATGTTCCTCTGACTATGAGATTATGCAACTCCCAAATACCGGAGGAACACCTTATGTGCTATCAAACGTCACAAGTAACTGGGTGATTATAAAGATGCTCTACAGGTGTCTCTGAAGGTGTTTGTTGGGTTGGCATAGATCAAGATTAGGATTTGTCACTCCGTGTATCGGAGAGGTATCTCTGGGCCCTCTCGGTAATACACATCACTATAAGCCTTGCAAGAATTGTGACTAATGAGTTAGTTACTGGATGATGCATTACGGAATGAGTAAAGAGACTTGCCGGTAACGAGATTGAACTAGGTATGATGATACCGACGATCGAATCTCGGGGAAGTAACATACCGATGACAAAGGGAATGACGTATGTTGTTATGCAGTCTGACCGATAAAGATCTTCGTAGAATATGTAGGAGCCAATATGAGCATCCAGGTTCCGCTGTTGTTTATTGACCGGAGATGTGTCTCGATCATGTCTACATAGTTCTCGAACCCGTAGGGTCCGCACGCTTAACGTTCAATGACAATTTGTATTATGAGTTATATGTTTTGGTGACCGAAGTCTGTTTGGAGTCCCGGATGAGATCACGAACATGACGAGGAGTCTCGAAATGTTCGAGAGGTAAAGATTCATATATTGGAAGGTTATATACGGACACCGGAATGGTTCCGAAGAAGATCGGGGATTTTTCAGAGTACCGGGAGGTTACCGGAACCCTGCGGGGAAGTTAATGGGCCCATTGGGCCATAGTGGAGAGAGGGAGGCTGCCACAGGAGGTGGCGCCCCCCCAAGCCCAATCTGAATTGGAGAAGGGGTGGGGGCGCGGCCCCCCTTTCCTTCTCCCTCTCCCTCCTTTCCCCTTTTCCCCTCTCCGTTGGAAGGAAGGAGGGGGGCCAAATCCTACTAGGAATGGAGTCCTAGTAGGACTCCCCCCTCTTGGGCCGGCCTCCTCCTCCCCCCTCCTTTATATACGTGGGCAGGGGGCACCCCAAAGAGACAACAGTTGTTTCTTAGCCGTGTGTGGTGGCTCCCTCCACAGTTTATCACCTCGGTCATATTGTCTTAGTGCTTAGGCAAAGCCCTGCGCGGATCACATCACCAACACTGTCGCCACGCCGTCGTGTTGACGGAACTCTCGCTTGACCCTCTACTGGATCAAGAGCTCAAGGGACCTCATCGAGTTGAACGTGTGCTGAACACGGAGGTGCCGTACGTTCGGTACTTGGATCGTGAAGACGTTCGACTACATCAACCACGTTAACTAAACGCTTCCGCTTTCGGTCTACGAGGGTACGTGGACACACTCTCCCCTCTCGTTGCTATGCATCTCCTAGATAGATCTTGCGTGATCGTAGGAATTTTTTTGAATTATTACGTTCCCCAACAGTGGCATCCAAGCCAGGTCTATGCGTAGATGATATGCACGAGTAGAACACAATGAGTTGTGGGCGATAATAGTCATACTGCTTACTACCAACATCTTACTTTGATTCGGCGGTATTGTTGGATGAAGCGGCCCGGACCGACATTACATGTCCGCGTTCATGAGACTGGTTCTACTGACATGCTTCACACACAGGTGGCTGGCGGGTGTCTGTTTCTCCAGCTTTAGTTGAATCGAGTTTGACTACGGCCGGTCCTTGTTGAAGGTTAAAATAACACACTTGATGAAAAATCATTGTGGTTTTGATGCGTAGGTAAGAACGGTTCTTGCTAGAAGCCCGTAGCAGCCACGTAAAACTTGCAACAACAAAGTAGAGGATGTCTAACTTGTTTTTGCAGGGCATGTTGTGATATTATATGGTCAAGACGTGATGAGATATAAATTGTTGTATGAGATGATCATGTTTTGTAAAAGTTATCGGCAACTGGCAGGAGCCTTATGGTTGTCGCTTTATTGTATGAAATGCAATCGCCATGTAATTGCTTTACTTTATCACTAAGCAGTAGCGATAGTCATAGAAGCAATAGTTGGCGAGACGACAATGACGCTACAATGGAGATCAAGGTGTCAAGCCGGTGACAATGGAGATCATGACGATGCTTTGGAGATGGAGATCAAAGGCACAAGATCATGATGGCCATATCATGTCACATATTTTGATTGCATGTGATGTTTATCTTTTTATGCATATTATTTTGCTTAGTACGGCGGTAGCATTATGAGATGATCCCTCACTAAATTTCAAGGTATAAGTGTTCTCCCTGAGTATGCACAGTTGCTACAGTTCGTCGTGCCGAGACACCACGTGATGATCGGGTGTGATAAGCTCTACGTTCACATACAACGGATGCAAGCCAGTTTTGCACGTGCAGAATACTCGGGTTAAACTTGACGAGCCTTGTATATGCAGATATGGCCTCGTAACACTGAGACCGAAAGGTCGAACATGAATCATATAGTAGATATGATCAACATAGTGATGTTCACCATTGAAAACTACTCCATCTCACGTGATGATCGGACATGGTTTAGTTGATATGGATCATGTGATCATTTAGATGACTAGAGGGATGTCTATCTAAGTGAGAGTTATTAAGTAATATGATTAATTAAACTTTAATTTATCATGAACTTAGTACCTGATAGTTTTTGCATGTCTATGTTGTTGTAGATCAATGGCCCGTGCTACCGTTCCTTTGAATTTTATTGCGTTCCTTGAGAAAGCTAAGTTGAAAGATGATGGTAGCAACTACACGGACTGGGTCGGTAACTTGAGGATTATCCTCATTGCTGCACAGAAGAATTACGTCCTAGAAGCACCGGTAGGTGCAAGACCCGCTGCTGGAGCAACTCCGGACGTTATGAACGTATGGCAGAGCAAAGCTGATGACTACTCGATAGTTCAGTGTGCCATGCTTTACAGCTTAGAATCGGGACTTCAAAGACGTTTTGAACGTCATGGAGCATATGAGATGTTCCAGGAGTTGAAGTTAATATTTCAAGCAAATGCCCGAATTGAGAGATATGAAGTCTCCAATAAGTTCTATAGCTGTAAAATGGAGGAGAATAGTTCTGCTGGTGAACATATACTTAGAATGTATGGGTACCACAACCACTTGACTCAACTGGGAGTTAATCTTCCTGATGATAGTGTCATTGACAGAGTTTTTCAATCACTGCAACCAAGCTATAAAAGCTTCGTGATGAACTATAATATGCAAGGGATGGATAAGACAATTCCCGAGCTCTTCGCAATGCTAAAGGCTGCGGAGGTAGAACTCAAGAAGGAGCATCAAGTATTGATGGTTAACAAGACCACTAGTTTCAAGAAAAAGGACAAAGGGAAGAACGGGAACTTCAAGAAGAACGGCAAGCAAGTTGCTGCTCAAGTGAAGAAACCCAAGTCTGGACCTAAGCCTGAAACTGAGTGCTTCTACTGCAAATGGACTGGTCACGGTAAGCGAAACTGCCCCAAGTATTTGGCGGATAAGAAGGATGGCAAAGTGAAAGGTATATTTGATATAGATGTTATTGATGTGTACCTTACTAATGCTCGTAGAAGCGCCTGGGTATTTGATACTGCTTCTGTTGCTCATATTTGCAACTCGAAACAGGGGCTACGGATTAAGTGAAGATTGGCTAAGGACGAGGTGACGATGCGTGATGGCTCTCGGACTATAGCGCCAGAAAAACTCCTGTCTGCTAGGACTACGTCGGTATTTCCCCAAAGAGGAAGGGATGATGCAGCACAGCGACGGTAGGTATTTCCCTCAGTGAATAAACCAAGGTTATCGAACCAGTAGGAGAACCAAGCAACACAACATAAACAACACCTGCACACAAATAACAACACCTCGCAACCCGACGTGTTAAAGGGGTTGTCAATCCCTTTCGGGTAACGATGCCAGAAAATTGTAGTAGATTGAAATAATAGATCGCAAATAAATAAAGTGCAGCAAAGTATTTTTGGTTTAATAGATCTGAATAAAAATGCAAAGGAAAAGTAGATCGCAAGCAAATATATGAGAAAGAAGACCCAGGGGACGTAGGTTTCACTAGTGGCTTCTCTCGAGAAAGATAGCAAAAGGTGGGTAAACAAATTACTGTTGGGCAATTGATAGAACCTCAAATAATTATGACGATATCCACGCAATGATCATTACCTAGGCATCACGTCCAAGATTAGTAGACCGACTCCTACCTGCATCTACTACTATTACTCCACACATCGACCGCTATCCAGCATGCATCTAGTGTATTAAGTTCATGGAAACGGAGTAATGCAATAAGAAATATGACATGATGTAGACAATATCTATTTACCTATTGCGTTAGATATAGATCCCATCTTTTTATCCATAGTAGCAACGATACATACATGTCGGTTCCCTTTCTGTCACTGGGATCAAGCACCGTAAGATCGAACCCACTACCAGGCACCTCTTCCCATTGCAAGATAAATAGATCAAGTTGGCCAAACAAAACCCAAATATCGGAGAAGAAATACGAGGCTATAAGAGATCATGCATATAAGAGATCAAAGAAACTCAAATAACTTTCATGGATATAAAAAGATATCACTGATCATAAACTCAAAGTTTATCAGATCCCAACAAACACATCGCAAAAGAGTTACATCATATGGATCTCCAAGAGACCATTGTATTAAGATTTCAGCGAGAGAGAGAAAGCCATCTAGCTACTAACTACGGCCCCGAAGGTCTACAAAGAACTACTCACGCATCATCGGAGAGGCACCAATGGAGGTGGTGAACCCCATCCAAGATGGTGTCTAGATTGGATCTGGTAGTTCTGGACTCTGCGGCGGCTGGATGAATATTTCGTCAACACTTCTAGGGTTCTGGGATTTTTGGGGTATTTATAGAGCAAAGAGGCGGTCCGGGGGGGCACCCGAGGTGGGCACAACCCACCAGGGCGCGCCCTGGTGGGTTGTCCCCTCCTCGGGACTCCCCCAGGTGCAACCAGGTCCCAACTTCTTTCTTTTGGTCCATAAAAATTATTGTGAAGTTTCGTTGCATTTGGACTCCGTCTGATATTGATTTCCTGCGATGTAAAAACATGGAAAAAACAACAACTGGCACTTGGCACTATGTCAATAGGTTAGTACCAAAAAATGATATAAAATGACTATAAAATGATTATAAAACATCCAAGATTGATAATAAAACAACATGGAACAATCATAAATTATAGATACGTTGGAGACGTATCAGCATCCCCAAGCTTAACTCCTACTCATCCTCGAGTAGGTAAGTGATAAAAACAGAATTTTTGATGTGGAGTGCTGTTCATCATGTCATATCATATTCTTTTCTTTATAGCATGGACATTTGGACTTTTATGTGATTCAAAGAAATAGTCTAGTTTTGACATAATAATTTAGATACTCAAGCATATCAACAAGCAACCATGTATTTCAAAATATCAATGCTAAAACAAGTTATCCCTAGCCCATCATGCTGAAACATTGATCCATTCATGAAACACACTCGAATATTAGCTAGTTGGTGCTTTTTATGAGAGAAGATGGAGACTCAAAATAAAAATTGCATAAAGTAAAAGAAAGGCCCTTCGCAAAGGGAAGTAGGGATTTGTAGAGGTGCCAGAGCTCAAAGCGAAAAAAATTAGAGATAAAAACATTTTGGGAGGTGTATCCATCCCACCACCGAAAACGACTCAGGGTTCCGAACACTTTCCATGCTAGATATGCCATAGGCGGTTCCCAAACAGAAAATAAAGTTTATTCCTTTTTCCACCATTCTTTCACTTTCCATGGCTAACCGCATCCACGGGTGCCCTCCATACCAACACTTTCCAAGGAATTTATTATTTGACAACATAAAGTAAATTCATTTTTGCATTTCGGGACTGGGCATCCCTAAAACCTTTGCCTTACTCTCGTGCAATGACAAGTGAATAAACACTCATCTTGAGAATAACACATCCAGCATGGAAAATATTAGCCACCCGTTACCGTTCCGCGAACGAAACAAACACACAAAAGGGAAGTTTATTTTGAAAATTAGAGATGGCACATGCAAATTTGCTTAGCACGGCAAAAGGATACCGCATATAGGTAGATATAGTGGACTCATGTGGCAAAACTAATTTAAAGGATTTTGTATGCACAAGTAGAGATCATACTTAGTGCAAACTGAAGGCTAGCAAAAAGATTGAGAAGCGACCAACCAAGAAACGAATAATCTCATAAGCAAGCATTAAGCATAATTAACACTGAATAATGCACCACAAGTAGGATATAATTTTCATTGCATGATTATTGACTTTCGTGCATGCATAGGGAATCACAAACCTTAACACCAATATTCTTACTAGAGCACAATTACTCATCAACATAACTCACATATCACATCATCATATCTCAAAACTATTATTAAGAATCAAGTTTATTTTGTCCAATGATCTTCATGACATTTTTGTTTTTCTTTATCCTTCTTGGATATCTATCACTTTGGAACTAATTTTCATGTGTTGCTTTTCATAAGCTCAAACAAATATAAGTGAAGATCATGAGCATAATTATTTTCTTTCTCTCAAAATAATTTAAGTGAAGCAAGAGAGAATTTCTTTAAAAATACTAAGCACACCGTGCTCAAAACGGTATAAGTGAAGCACTAGAGCAAGTCCTAGCTCATAAAAGATTTAAGTGAAGCACAGAGAGCGATTCTAACAAGTCATGATATAATTTTGGCTCTCTCAAATAGGTGTGTCCAGCAAGGATTGATGACTTAAAACACAAAATAAAACAAGCAAAGACACATATCATACAAGACGCTCCAAGCAAAACACATATCATGTGACGAATAAAAATATAGTCTCGAGTAAAATACCGATAGTTGTTAGAAGAAAGAGGGGATGCCACTCGGGGGCATCCCCAAGCTTAGTTGGTTGCTCATTCTTGGATAATAGATTGGGATGCCGGGGCATCCCCAAGCTTAGGCTCTTCTATCCTTCTTTCATCCATCGTAAGATAACCCAAAACTTGAAAACTTCAATCACACAAAACAAAACTAAACCTCCGTGAGATCCGTTAGTAAAAGAAAGCAAACAACTACTATAAGTGCTGTATCAAACCAATTCATATTTTGTTTTTGTATTATATCTATTGTATTCAAACTTTTCTATGGCAAAAACTCATCAAAGAAAACCATAGAGCCATCAAAATAAGCACACAACACAAAGAAAACAGAATCTGTCAAAACAGAACAGTCTGTAGTAATCTGACTTTTGTGAATACTTCTGGAACTCCAAAAATTCTACCAAATTAGGACGACCAGGGTAATTTCTATATTAATCTTCTGCGAAAAGAATCAGGGAAAAATCTCTTTTCTGTGATTTATTAAAATTATTTTCATGAGCACAAAGTTTCTGTCTTTTTCAGCAAGATCAAACAACTATCACCCAAGAAGATCCTAAAGGCTTTACTTGGCACAAACACTAATTAAAACACAAAAAACACAATCATACCAGTAGCATAATTGTGTAAACACACAAGAACAGAAAGCAAAAAAGCAAAAATAAATTTTATTTATTGGGTTGCCTCCCAACAAGCGCTATAGTTTTATGCCCTTAGCTAGGCGTAAGGCAAGGATCTAAGTTTTGTCATCTTTGGTTCGAGATCCATAAGATGCCCTCATGATTGATTCATAAGGTGGCCCAATTTTTGTTCTAGGAAAGTGTCCATACCCTTCCTCAAAGGAAATTGGAACTTCATATTGCCTTCTTTCATATCAATCATGGCACCGATAGTGCATAAAAATAGTCTACCAAGAATAATTGGACAAGACGGATTGCAATCAATATCTAGAACAATAAAATATATGGGCACATAATTCCTATTTGCAAGAATAAGAACATCATTAATTCTTCCCATAGGTTTTTTAATAGTAGAATCCGCAAGTGCAAATTGAAGGAACATTCTTCAAGATTGGTAAGACCAAGCACATCACATAAAGATTTCAGAATTGTAGAAACACTAGCACCCAAGTCACACAAAGAAAAACACTCATAATTTTTAATCTTGACTTTGATAGTAGGTTCCCATTCATCATGCAATTTTCTAGGAATTGATACTTCTAAATTCCAATTTTCTTCAAGAGCTTTCATCATAGCATCAACAATATGTTTAGTAAAAGCTTTGTTTTGTTCATAGGCATGGGATGAATTTGACATGGATTGCAACAAAGAAATACAATAAATCAAAGAGCAACTATCATAATTAAAGTCTTTGTAATCCAAAAGAGTGGGCACATCACTAGCTAAAGTTTTGACCTCTCCAAACCCACTTTCATCAATTTTCTCAGCAAGATTTTCACCCTCCGAAATATTGGGACGCCTTCTACCTAAAGTTGACTCTTCTCCAGTCCCTTTTTCATCATTCTTAACTTTACTAAACAAGTAATCAATAGAAGAAACACCAATCATTTTCTTATCTTCTAACGAGATTGGTTTAGCAGCCATTTGATTTACGAAGGTAGCTTGTGCATCGGATATTTTTCCTAGCAAACTTTCAGCAAAAGCATACTTAGATTGGAGATTGCAAACTTCTCTAATAATGTCATCAAGTTGTTTTGTGATAGCATCTAGCACAACAGAGTGCTCCTTAAGTTCTTCAGTAAAATACTTATTATGCTCAGATTGTGTAGTCATATATTCCTTAGTACTTTTCTCAATTTCAAGAAAAATATTTGGGTAAGGAACATCATAATATTTTCTTTGAGGCATCATGACTACGCAAACAAGAAAACACACAAAAACAGATCCGGCAAGAAAACGGCGAACAGAAAAAGAGAGGCGAATAAAACGGCAACTTTTTGTGAAGTGGGGGAGAGGAAAATGAGAGGCAAATGGCAAATAATGTAAATTTTCAGGAGATGGGATTTGTGATTAGGAACCTGGTTATGTTGAAGATCCTCCCCGGCAACGGCGCCAGAAATTCCTTTTGATGGCTCTCTGACTATAGCGCCAGAAAGGCTCCTGTCTGCTAGGACTACGTCGGTATTTCCCCAAAGAGGAAGGGATGATGCAGCACAGCGATGGTAGGTATTTCCCTCAATGAAGAAACCAAGGTTATCGAACCAGTAGGAGAACCAAGCAACACAACGTAAACAACACCTACACACAAATAACAACACCTCGCAACCCGACGTCTTAAAGGGGTTGTCAATCCCTTTCGGGTAATGATGCCAGAAAATTGTAGTAGACTGAAATAATAGATCGCAAATAAATAAAGTGCAGCAAAGTATTTTTGGTTTAATAGATCTGAATAAAAATGCAAAGGAAAAGTAGATCGCAAGCAAATATATGAGAAAGAAGACCCGGGGGCCGTAGGTTTCACTAGTGGCTTCTCTCGAGAAAGATAGCAAATGGTGGGTAAACAAATTACTGTTGGGAAATTGATAGAACCTCAAATAATTATGACGGTATCCAGGCAATGATCATTACATAGGCATCACATCCAAGATTAGTAGACCGACTCCTGCCTGCATCTACTACTATTACTCCACACATCGACCGCTATCCAGCATGCATCTAGTGTATTAAGTTCATGGAAAAACGGAGTAATGCAATAAGAATGATGACATGATGTAGACAAGATACGTTTATCTATTGCGTTAGATATAGATCCCATCTTTTTATCCTTAGTAGCAACGATACATGTGTCGGTTCCCTTTCTGTCACTGGGATCAAGCACCGTAAGATCGAACCCACTACCAGGCACCTCTTCCCATTGCAAGATAAATAGATCAAGTTGGCCAAACAAAACCCAAATATCGGAGAAGAAATACGAGGCTATAAGAGATCATGCATATAAGAGATCAAAGAAACTCAAATAACTTTCATGGATATAAAAAGAGATCACTGATCATAAACTCAAAGTTTATCAGATCCCAACAAACACATCGCAAAAGAGTTACATCATATGGATCTCCAAGAGACCATTGTATTAAGATTTCAGCGAGAGAGAGAAAGCCATCTAGCTACTAACTACGGCCCCGAAGGTCTACAAAGAACTACTCACGCATCATCGGAGAGGCGCCAATGGAGGTGGTGAACCCCATCCAAGATGGTGTCTAGATTGGATCTGGTAGTTCTGGACTCTGCGGCGGCTGGACGAATATTTCGTCGACGCTTCTAGGGTTCTGGGATTTTTGGGGTATTTATAGAGCAAAGAGGCGGTCCGGGGGCACCCGAGGTGGGCACAACCCACGAGGGCGTGCCTGGGCCTCCTGGCACGCCCTGGTGGGTTGTCCCCTCCTCTGGACTCCCCCCAGGTGTAACCAGGGCCCAACTTCTTTCTTTTGGTCCATAAAAAATCATCGTGAAGTTTCGTTGCATTTGGACTCCGTCTGATATTGATTTCCTGCGATGTAGAAAACATAAAAAAACAGCAACTGGCACTTGGAACTATGTCAATAGGTTAGTACCAAAAAATGATATAAGATGACTATAAAATGATTATAAAACATCCAAGATTGACAATAAAACAGCATGGAACAATAAAAAATTATAGATACGTTGGAGAGGTATCAATGCGCGTGAGAAATGGTTCCAAAGTTGATGTGATCGCCGTCGGCACGCTACCTCTACATCTACCGCCGGGATTAGTTTTAGACCTAAATAATTGTTATTTTGTGCCAACGTTGAGCATGAAACATTATATTTGGATCTTGTTTGATGCGCGACGGTTATTCATTTAAATCAGATAATAATGGTTGTTCTATTTATATGAGTAATATCTTTTATGGTCATGCACCTTTGATGAGTGGTCTATTTTTGTTGAATCTCGATTGTAGTGATACACATATTCATAATATTGAAGCCAAAAGATGCAAAGTTAATAATGATTGTGCAACATATTTGTGGCACTGCAGTTTAGGTCATATTGGTGTAAAGAGCATGAAGAAACTCCATGTTGATGGGCTTTTGGAATCACTTGATGCTTGCGAACCATGCCTCATGGGCAAGATGACTAAGACTCTGTTCTTCGGAACAATGGAGCGAGCAACTGACTTGTTGGAAATAATACATACTGATGTATGCGGTCCGATGAGTATTGAGGCTCGTGGCGGGTATCGTTATTTTCTGACCTTCACAGATGATTTAAGCAGATATGGGTATATCTACTTAATGAAACATAAATCTGAAACATTTGAAAAGTTCAAAGAATTTCAGAGTGAAGTGGAAAATCATCGTAACAAGAAAATAAAATTTCTATATCTGATCGTGGAGGTGAATATTTGAGTTATGAGTTTGGTTTTCATTTGAAACAAGGTGGAATAGTTTCGCAACTCACGCCACCTGGAACACCACAACATAATAGTGTGTCCGAATGTCGTAACCGTACTTTATTAGATATGGTGCGATCTATGATGTCTCTTACCGATTTACCACTGTCGTTTTGGGGTTATGCTTTAGAGACAGTTGCATTCACATTAAATAGGGCACCATCTAAATCCGTTGAGACGACACCATATGAACTATGGTTTGGCAAGAAACCTAAGCTGTCGTTTCTTAAAGTTTGGGGCTGCGATGCTTATGTGAAAAAGCTTCAACCTGATAAGCTCGAACCCAAATCGGAGAAATGTGTCTTCATAGGATACCCGAAGGAGACTATTGGGTACACCTTCTATCACAGATCCGAAGGCAAGGTATTCGTTGCTAAGAATGGATCCTTTCTAGAGAAGGAGTTTCTCTCGAAAGAAGTGAGTGGGAGGAAAGTAGAACTTGATGAGGTAATTGTACCTTCTCCCGAATTGGAAAGTAGTTTATCACAGAAATCAGTTCCAGTGATTCCTACACCAATCAATGAGGAAGCTAATGATGACGATCATGAAACTTCAGATCAAGTTACTACCGAACCTCGTAGGTCAACAAGAGTACGATCCGCACCAGAGTGGTACGGTAATCCTGTTCTGGAGGTTATGTTACTTGACCATGACGAACCTACGAACTATGAGGAAGCGATGATGAACCCAGATTCCACAAAATGGCTTGAGGCCATGAAATCTGAGATGGGATCCATGTATGAGAACAAAGTGTGGACTTTGGTTGACTTGCCCGATGATCGGCAAGCCATAGAGAATAAATGGATCTTCAAGAAGAAGACTGACGCTAACGGTAATGTTACTGTCTACAAAGCTCAACTTGTTGCGGAAGGTTTTCGACAAGTTCAAGGAGTTGACTACGATGAGACCTTCTCACCAGTAGCGATGCTTAAGTCTGTCAGAATCATGTTAGCAACTGTCGCATTTTATGATTTTGAAATTTGGATATCTTAAAGAAGAGTTGTATATGATGCAACCAGAAGGTTTTGTCGATCCTAAAGGTGCTAACAAAGTGTGCAAGTTCCAGCGATCCATTTATGGACTGGTGCAAGCATCTCGGAGTTGGAATATATGCTTTAATAGTGTGATCAAAGCATATGGTTTTATACAAACTTTTGGAGAAGCCTGTATTTACAAGAGAGTGAGTGGGAGCTCTGTAGCATTTCTAATATCATATGTGGATGACATATTGCTGATTGGAAATAATACAAAATTTCTGGATAGCATAAAATGATACTTGAATAAGAACTTTTCAATGAAAGACCTTGGTGAAGATGCTTATATATTGGGCATCAAGATCTATAGAGATAGATCAAGATGCTTAATTGGACTTTCACAAAGCACATACCTTGATAAAGTTGAAGAAGTTCAAAATGGATCAGTCAAAGAAAAGGTTCTTGCCTGTGTTACAAGGTGTGAAGTTGAGTCGGACTCAATGCATGACCACTGCAGAAGATAGAGAGAAAATGAAAGTCATTCCCTATGCCTCAGCCATAGGTTCTATCATGTATGCAATGCTGTGTACCAGACCTGATGTGTGCCTTGCTATAAGTTTAGCAGGGAGGTACCAAAGTAATCCAGGAGTGGATCACTGGACAGCGGTCAAGAACATCCTGAAATACCTGAAAAGGACTAAGGATATGTTTCTCGTTTATGGAGGTGACAAAGAGCTTGTCATAAATGGTTACGTCGATGCAAGCTTTGACACTGATCTGGATGACTCTAAGTCACAAACCGGATACATATTTCTATTGAATGGTGGAGCTGTCAGTTGGTGCAGTTCCAAGCAGAGCGTCGTGGCGGGATCTACGTGTGAAGCGGAGTACATAGCTACTTCGGAAGCAGCAAATGAAGGAGTCTGGATGAAGGAGTTCATATCCGATCTAGGTGTAATACCTATTGCATCGGGTCCAATGATAATCTTTTGTGACAATACTGGAGCAATAGCCTTGGCGAAGGAATCCAGATTTCACAAGAGAACCGAACACATCAAGAGACGCTTCAATTCCATCCGCGATCAAGTCAAGGAGGGAGACATAGAGATTTGCAAAATACATACGGATCTGAATGTTGCAGACCCGTTCACTAAGCCTCTTCCACGAGCAAAACATGATCAGCACCAAGACTCCATGGGTGTTAGAATCATTACTATGTAATCTAGAATATTGACTCTTGTGCAAGTGGGAGACTGAAGGAAATATGCCCTAGAGGCAATAATAAAGTAGTTATTTATATTTCCTTATATCATGATAAATGTTTATTATTCATGCTAGAATTGTATTAACCGGAAACTTAGTACATGTGTGAATACATAGACAAAACAGAGTGTCCCTAGTATGCCTCTACTTGACTAGCTCGCTAATCAAAGATGGTTAAGTTTCCTGACCATAGACATGTGTTGTCATTTGATGAACGGGATCACATCATTAGAGAATGATGTGATGGACAAGACCCATCCGTTAGCTTAGCATTATGATCATTTAGTTTTATTGCTATTGCTTTCTTCATGACTTATACATGTTCCTTTGACTATGACATTATGCAACTCCCGTATACCGGAGGAACACCTTGTGTGCTATCAAACATCACAACGTAACTGGGTGATTATAGAGATGCTCTACAGGTGTCTCCGAAGGTGTTTGTTGGGTTGGCATAGATCAAGATTAGGATTTGTCACTCCGTGTATCGGAGAGGTATCTCTGGGCCCTCTCGGTAATGCACATCACTATAAGCCTTGCAAGCAATGTGACTAATGAGTTAGTTACGGGATGATGCATTACGAAACGAGTCAAGAGACTTGCCGGTAACGAGATTGAACTAGGTATGATGATACCGATGGTCGAATCTCGGGAAAGTAACATACCGATGACAAAGGGAATGACGTATGTTGTTATGCGGTCTGACCGATAAAGATCTTCGTAGAATATGTAGGAGCCAATATGAGCATCCACGTTCCGCTGTTGGTTATTGATCGGAGATGTGTCTCGATCATGTCTACATAGTTCTCGAACCCGTAGGGTCCGCACGCTTCGATGATGATTTGTATTATGAGTTATATGTTTTGGTGACCGAAGTTTGTTCGGAGTCCCGGATGAGATCACGGACATGATGAGGAGTCCCGAAATGGTCGAGAGGTAAAGACTGATATATTGGAAGGTTATATACGGACACTGGAATGGTTCCGAAGAAGATCGGGGATTTTTCGGAGTACCGGGAGGTTACCGGAACCCCCCGGGAAAGTTAATGGGCCTATTGGGCCATAGTGGAGAGAGGGAGGCTGCCACAGGAGGTGGCGCGCACCCCCCCAAGCCCAATCCGAATTGGACAAGGGGTGGGGGTGCAGCCCCCCTTTCCTTCTCCCTCTCCCTCCTTTCCCCTTTTCCCCTCTCCGTTGGAAGGAAGGAGGGGGGCGAATCCTACTAGGAACGGAGTCCTAGTAGGACTCCCCCCTCTTGGCGCGCCCCCTTGGGCCGGCCTCCTCCTCCCCCCTCCTTTATATACGTGGGCAGGGGGCACCCCAAAGAGACAACAGTTGTTTCTTAGCCGTGTGCGGTGCCCCCTCCACAGTTTACCACCTCGGTCGTATTGTCGTAGTGCTTAGGCGAAGCCCTGTGCGGATCACATCACCAACACCGTTGCCATGCCATCATGCTGACGGAACTCTCCCTCGAACCTCTACTGGATCAAGAGCTCGAGGGACGTCATCGAGCTGAACGTGTGCTGAACACGGAGGTGCCGTACGTTCGGTACTTGGATCGATTGGATCGTGAAGACGTTCGACTACATCAACCGCGTTAACTAAATGCTTCCGCTTTCGATCTACGAGGGTACGTGGACACACTCTCCCCTCTCGTTGCTATGCATCTCCTAGATAGATCTTGCGTGATCGTAGGGTTTTTTTTGAATTACTACGTTCCCCAACTATGATAAGCTCTACGTTCACATATAACGGGTGCAAGACAGTTTTGCACATGCGGAATACTCGGGTTAAACTTGACTAGCCTAGCATGTACAGACATGGCCTCGGAACACTGGAGACCGAAAGGTCGAACGTGAATCATATAGTAGATATGATCAACATAGAGATGTTCACCATTGAAGACTACTCCATCTCACGTGATGATCGGACATGGTTTAGTTGATTTGGATCACGTGATCATTTAGATGACTCGAGGGATGTCTATCTAAGTGGGAGTTCTTAAGTAATATGATTAATTGAACTTAATTTATCACGAACCTAGTCCTGATAGTATTTGCATGTCTATGTTGTAGATCAATAGCTCGAGATGTAGCTCCCCGTTTATTTTTTATATGTTCCTAGAGAAAAATAAGTTGAAAGATGATAGTAGCAATGAAGCGGACTGGGTCCATGATCTGAGGATTATCCTCATTGGTGTACAGAAGAATTATGTCCTTGATGCACCACTAGGTGACAGACCTATTGCAGGAGCAGATGCAAACGTTATGAACGTCTGGCAAGCTCGGTATGATGACTACTTGACAGTTTAGTGCACCATGCTTTACGGCTTAGAACCGGGACTTCAAAAATGTTTTGAAACGCCACGGAGCATATGAGATGTTCCAAGAGCTGAAATTGGTATTTCAGACTCATGCCTGTGTCGAGGGGTATGAGACCTCTGACATGTACTTTGCCTACAAGATGAAGGAGAATAGCTCAACCAGTGAGCATGTGATCAGAATGTCTGGGTACTTCAATCGCTTGAATCAAGTGGGAGTTAATCTTCCAGATAAGATAGTGATTGACAGAGTTCTCTAGTCACTATCACCAAGTTAGTGGAACTTCGTGATGAACTATAATATGCAAGGGATCAAGAAAACGATTCCCGAGCTCTTCATGATGCTGAAATCGATGAAGGTAGAAATCAAGAAAAAGCATCAAGTGTTGATGGTTAACAAGACCACTAGTTTCAAGAAAAGGGCAAAGGGAAGGAAAGGGAACTTCAAGAAGAATGGCAAGAAAGTTGCAACTCCCGCGAAGAAGCCCAAAGCTGGACCTAAGCCTGAAACTGAGTGCTTCTACTACAAAGGAAATAGTCACTGGAAGCGGAACTGCCCCAAATATTTGGCGGATAAGAAGGATGGCAAAGTGAACAAAGGTATATTTGATATACATATTATTGATGTGTAATTTATCAGTGTTCACAGCAACCCCTGAGTATTTGATACCGGTTCAGTTGCTAAGATTAGTACCTCGAAATGGGAGTTGCAGAATGAACAGAGACTAGTTAAGGACTGTAACGCCCACGATGCGGCTATATCTCCCACGTGTCGAGGCACGACTTAGAGGCATAACCGCATTGTAGGTATTGTCGCAAGAAGGGTCATCTTCACACAATCCCATGTAATGAACAAGAATGGGATAAAGAGAGTTGGCTTACAATCGCCACTTCACACAATACATAAATTAATTCATACATCATCCAAAATCCACACATAGACCGACTACGGTCAAATCCAAATGAAAAGAAGATAACCCCAAATGCTAGATCCCCGATCGTCCCAACTGGGCTCCACTACCAATCATCAGGAAAACGAAACATAGTAACGACCAAGTTCTTCATCGAGCTCCCACTTGAGCTCGGTTGCGTCATCTGCACTGGTATCATCGGCACCTGCAACTGTTTGGAAGTATCTGGTGAGTCACGAGGACTCAGCAATCTCACACCCGCGAGATCAAGACTATTTAAGCTTATGGGTAGGAGAAGGTAGTGAGGTGGAGCTGCAGCAAGCACTAAGCATATATGGTGGCTAACATACGCAAATAAGAGCGAGAAGAGAAGCAACGCAACGGTCGTGAAGCTAGAAGTGATCAAGAAGTGATCTTGAAACTACTTACACACAACCATAACACAAGAACCCTGTTCACTTCCCGGACTCCGCCGAGAAGAGACCATCATGGCTACACACGCGGTTGATGTATTTTAATTAAGTCAAGTGTCAAGTTCTCTACAACCGGACATTAACAAATTCCCATCTGCCACATAACCGCGGGCACGGCTTTCGAAAGATAATACCCTGCAGGGGTGTCCCAACTTAGCCCATTATAAGCTCTCACGGTCAACGAAGGATATTCCTTCTCCCGGGAAGACCCGATCAGTCTCGGAATCCCGGTTTACAAGACATTTCGACAATGGTAAAACAAGACCAGCAAAGCCGCCCGAATGTGCCGACAAATCCCGATAGGAGCTGCACATATCTCGTTCTCAGGGTACACCGGATAAGTCAAGCTACGAGTAAAACCAGGCCTCGAGTTTCCCCGAGGTGGCCCCGCAGGCTGCTCGGTTCGGGCCAACACTTAGAGAAGCACTGGCCTGGGGGGGCTAAAATAAAGATGACCCTCGGGTTAATTACTCCCAAGGGAAAGGTAGTAGGTTGTTAGGCAAATGGTAAAACCAATGTTGGGCCTTGCTGGAGGAGTTTTATTCAAGGCGAACTGTCAAGGGGGTCCCATAAATCACCCAACCGCGTTAGGGATGCAAAATCCGGGAACATAATACCGATATGACGGAAACTAAGGCGGCAAGAGTGGAACAAAACACCAGGCATAAGGCCGAGCCTTCCACCCTTTACCAATTATATAGATGCATTAATAATATAAGAGATATTGTGATATCCCAACATATCCATGTTCCAACATGGAACCAACTTCAACTTCACCTGCAACTAGCAACGCTATAAGAGGGGCTGAGCAAAAGCGGTAACATAGCCAAACAACGGTTTGCTAGGAAGGTGGGTTAGAGGCTTGACATGGCAATATGGGAGGCATGACATAGCAAGTGGTAGGTAGCGCGACATAGCAATAGAGCGAACAACTAGCAAGCAAAGATAGAAGTGATTTCGAGGGTATGGTCATCTTGCCTGAGATCCCGCAAGGAAGAAGAACGAGTCCAAGAAGAAGACGAACGGGCGTAGTCGAACGAATCCTCACAACTCTGGAACGAAACCGAAGCTAACGAGAGAAGCCAACCGGAAAGAAGCAAACAACATGGTAAACACACAAGCATAAGCATGACATGATGCACAAACAAGTATGATGCATGTCCGGTTTAAAGCGGCATGGCATGGCAAAGTGCACAAACAATACTACAAATTAAGTGGAGCTCAATATGCAATGAGTTGCATATTGACAAAACACCACATCAATTATTTAGTTCTCTCCCGTTTATGTACCCAACAATATTAAATGTTATTAAACATGGCAAGGGGTGAAGCATATGAAATCTACCTATCTAGGCAAGTTTAAATGGGGCCGGGACAACAAACAACAATTCCGGAAATCCCCATATGTTATTTAGCAATTTAACGCAAACAACAATTTTAAACATTTTAATTGTTGTTATCATGATGCGGATGACATATGCAAGTTTTATGCAATTTTATGAAAACGTTGACATGAGCATGTTATGAAGCATTTGTCACCGTGGCGCAACGAAAGGGGTGCCACGGCAACTACAACGGAAATGGTGCCACAGCAACATTCCGATGATCCGACAACTCATTGAGATACCGGTGCAAAAGAGCAAGTGTGCGGATATGCGGAACAATGCAAAAGATGGTGGGGTGATCCTGGTTATCGGGCATGGCAAACGGGGAGGAATGTTCATAAAGCAAACGGGCACGGTGCAAACATACGGTTCATCTCAGACAACATGCATTCATCCACGGGTCATCGTCTCGACGGTTATACCTTTGAAGCGTGCATTTCGGGGAGGTTCAAATCGTCGAGGGAAGTAGTCGTTCACGGGTCGTAGGGGAAGTAGTCGTACACGTTTCGTAGTTGTACACACTCCGTAGATGTTCGGGGTCACGTCAAGGAACTTGACATCCACGGGGTCTTCGAGGTCGACGGTAGTGGTACACACGTTGTTGGGGTACTTGTCGGTCCGGTCTTGGCGACGGTAGTTGTGCACGGGTCGTAGACGTCCGGTGCGGTACTTGGTGAACCGAAGGTGTACTTGGCGGTCTCCAGACTTGCCGGTCTCGGTTCTTGCAACGGTAGTGGTACACATTCTGCAGGTGAATGTGGGTGTCGTGGTACTTGGCGAATCGAGGGGTGCACCGGGCCTTGGCGTGCAGAAGGCACTTGGAGCAGAGAAGCCATCGGGCTCCTGTTTGTTCAAAACAAGCTGAACTAGGGGAGGTCAAGGCAGCAGCGGTGGCAGCAGAGTTGGCCGGAGGGGGACGGCTCAGGCAGGAGCTCCATAGCACGAGGAGGAGGCCGACGAAGATGCAACAGACGATGGGCGCAGGCGTCGAACTTGCTGAAACCGGTCGTGGGAGGTCGCCGGGGTCCCGTTCCTGCCAGTTCAAAGCGGAGGCAGCATCAAGGAGGCGATGGTGGTGGTCAGTGGCAGGAAGCAGTCACCGGGCTTGTGGTGACAACGACGAAGAACAGAGGCGCACAGAGAAGCAACCGTCCGGCGATGGAGCAGAGGCGTCCATGGCCAGCGACCCAAGGTGTCGAAGATGGCCAGATCCGGGCCAGCTCGGGTTGGGGAGGCGAGGTAGCAGGCCGGTGGCGGGGCTTGGCGCAGGGGAGGTCGAGGTCGCCGGTAGCAGAGGCTACGACGCGGCCGGGCTTCGGCCGTCAACAGCTCTGGTGGCCGGGACGGTCGATGGAGGAGGCGAACGGCAGGTCGGGGACGAGGCCGGACGTGAGGACGAGGCGGAGGAGGAGCTGCAGAGGAGCGGCTGGAGATGGTGGTGGCGGCGCCATGGCTGCGAAGCTCGAGCAAGGGCGACGGGGAGGCGCGGGTCCACGAGGACAAGGTGTAGGTGCGGGATGAGGGAGCGAGCGAGAGGAGGGAGGAGCGTGGGGATCTCCTCTCCCTGGTGCGATGCGTGTGCGTGTGGCGGCGGCACGGGAACGAGAGGGGGAGATCAATGGAGAGGGTCGGGGCCTAGGGTTTTAGGAAGGGTTTAGGTGGGCTGTGGGAATGGGTCGGTCTGGTTGGTTAGGCCCAAGAGGCATGGCTGGGCTCTCTCTCCCTCATATTCTTTAGCAGAAAAGAATTAGAGAGAAGAAAAGAAAGAGAGGGTTGGGGAAAGAATTTGAGAACGAGGACAATTTTCCTGGACTCATAAAAATGAACTTGATCCCAAAAAATAATAGAAAGTGAGCATGGGCGTGAAGTTGAATTCAAACTCATTTGAATTTAATTCAAATGAGTGTAGGAAGGAAGTGGGTATTTGGTAGAGCCAGAATGTTGAGAATTTTGGAAGAGCCTCGATAAATGAGATAAGAATTGTTGGCAAGGTTTGAGGCAAGGAATTGAGGTAGAAAATGCATGGAACTTAAACTGTAAGTGTGTTATGGTTTATTCCTAAAGAATGGAATATTTATCATAGCTCCCTAATAATATTGGGAGGGTAATTGTTATAAAGAGAAATCACCATGTGCGTTCCCTCGATTTAAATGTATCAAGGATCCATGCAATTTATGTAAGTGAGTTTTAATTGGTTTGTGAAATTAATGGCATGATGACATGATGCAATGCAAATGATGCTATGAAGAATACAACGAACAAAGCAAATCACACGATGAATCTCGGGAATACATGGAAGGCATCTGGAGCGTCGGTCTTGGGGCGTCACAACACTCCACCACTGCAAAAGGATCTCGTCCCGAGATCTAGGATGGCACCAGAGAGAAACGGAAGAGGAAGAGAGGAGGTAAAACTAAGTTGCTTCTTCGACAAAAGAGTGAAACCAAAGAACCTTGAGAGGTTGAAAACTTGAAAGAAAGAACACAACGGAGTTGAACACAATTGAGAGCACTGCGGTAGAAAATAGAAACAAGGAACACCATGTGAACCCTGGAGGTTGCAAAGCTATGAATCACGAGTACAATGGACAAGAAGTAATTGAAACCACTCTGGTTGAAACGAGATAAACAAGGAACAAGGAATATCAAATTCGGACAGCACTCTGGTTGAAAAGAGATGCAAGACTTGATAAGATAAAAGAACTTGAAGAGATGACACAACACTCCGGTTAAATGGATAAGCACGAAAAGAACACGATCCTCACAATTCAAGATGATGGGTGAAAAGAGCAACATCACAATGCCTCCGGAAGAAACAATGGAAGATAGATCATTGGAATAATAGAATGGAGAAGAAAATGCCAACTTCTGCCACAAATGAACTTGGAAAGCACCCTTCCAAGAAGGTTATAACGGAGTTATTGGAAAACCAACAACGAAACGAATGAGCTTGTAATGGGCTTATGGAAAACTTCTCAAAATTGAGGCAAAGTTCTGCCACTACGGAAACAATTGCTTGCTTGAGATCAACGAAGAGATGAAAACTTCTTTCATCGAGAGGATAGGAGCAAACGTGGATCGTTGATAGGCACCACAATTAGCAACATTCCTTAGGGAAGGCTTTAAGTGGAATCTGACACAAGATAACTCCAACGAAGAGATTAATGGATTTAGAATACCTCATTCTTGACAACATGTGAATCACGAAACATGAATGAAAATTGTCAAGAATGATATAACACCACCTCAAAAGATAAGGTAGAAAGAATAGCACTTCGACATGCAAGATGAAGAATACTTGAACTCCTCAAGACAAAACATGTGTTGAACACCGATCATAACTTTGAGTGAAATCTTGAAAAACAATTGAAGAATGAAAAGAATCCTTGACGAATCACCATGTTGAGCCTTCGTGAGAACTTCGGTAAAAAGAGAATGATAGAAAGAAGGAGAAGTGAAAAACACAAGGTGGATCCTTGCAATGATTTAGAAGGAGCTTCGCGATGAGATAATGCCGAAAACTTGGAACTCCGGAAAAGAAAAGATGAAGTGTCTCGAACCGAGAAATGTGACATGATGAACAACTCTGGAAAGAAGAAATTAGATCACTTGGATGAAACAATAATAAGAATTACGTTATGCGTATCCTTCACCAATATAAATTGATGACAAGCAATGGATTTGGCATACTACTTATTCTCGTAGAAAGGATTAAGGTAGATATAGCACAAACTTTGGAAGGTTTTCAACAAACCACCGGTAGGATTTGAACAACGAATGAGTTGATACGATGACGAAGGAAGAGAAATCTTGAACAAACCACCGTAAGAATTGAAAATGAAACTAGCAAAGGCACAATTCACTGGGAAGAATTGGAAAATGAAAGAAGATACTTGAGGGGATTTAGATACATGAGAACGAAGAGATCGTGAACTGATTAGAGGATATTTGAACGATGCACCGGAAGAATTCGAGAACGAGAGCTGAAAGCTGAGAATGAATAATTCTGAGATGATGGGCTACAGAGAATCAAACTGAAAAGACTCCTGCATTGCTCCGGATGGCTGAAAAGAATTCTAACAATCGCAAACAATTATGAGAGGATGGCATGAAGCTAGAACCATGAATCTTGAGAGAACGGATAAGATTTGGAGGAAAAACTCTTCTTCGGTCTTCAAATGTTGAGAATGATGACAAGAAACACCACCATAAATTGTTGAGATACTCCGGGATGAAAATTTGAAAGGTTGAACCAATGATGAAAAGAATGTGAAAAATCTTGGAGAAGGCATTTGACTGATGATAACTCACTCTCACGTCAAACTTGGAAAAAAAAAGAGTAACTCCGGGAAGATTAGAAGAGTCAGGTAAGATCCTGGGAAAGGACCTGTGGGTTAGGGCCCACTCAAAAGATACATCGTTGGAAACATTGTTTGAAAGAGAGATTACACCGGTTGAATTAAATGGCTTGAATGAGATAACAACCTCAAAATCCCTTGAACAGATTGAGAATGGAAAGCACGAATCTTCTGAGATATGTTCAACACTCTGGAACAAATGAATAGCGAGAGCTGAATGATTACGAGCTGCATCGGCATGAGAAAGCATTTGAAACAAGGAAATAAATATGATCAACACCGCAAGCTTGAATTGAAACCACCGGAGAAGAAAGAGAACGAATAACGATGAAGTTAAGGCTCCGTTAGTATCTTCCTGAGAATCACCGGATAAGAACATTGACGGAAAAGGATGGAGAGACTTCCCATCAATAAAAAGGATACTTGGTTAAGAAATCTTAGTCCTTGAAGAAAAAGGGTGGGAGGGCGGGAAAACAAAGACAATTTGGGACGGATGAAACAAACAACGTTGGGAAAAACTGAGAGGTGATCTTGTGAATGTTGAAATGATCGGATCCACTTGAAGAGAAGCACACCGGTTGAAAAGAATTAATATGACAACCTCGATGATCGAAAGGATTAGCAACCACATAGAAATATGAGAACACCGCTTAGAATAAGGTATGGAATCAACACTTGACAATGAAGCAACTCGAATACCACAATTGAAAACAAAACAAAGGATTTGGCTTGCAGAATAAGCCGGAACAAACATATGATAGAGATTTCGTCCGAAGTTTTCGTGGTAGGGCCCACACGGGCTCGATCGTACAACACCATCATGTACAAGGCAGTGCACATGACATACGAAGCGTCCCCGAGTCGGCATAGCCAAGGACTCTTTAAGACACTACGAGACCGCTGTAAAACCAACCGTGGATAGGCGGACCACTAGACGTCGAACCCCAATCTCATATCATGCATCTGTCGGAAAGATAAACTATGAGCTACTTGAATTCCCACTTATAAACTCCCGAAACTTTCTGGTTATGCAATCAGGCGTTGGGGATACAGGGGACACAATATATCTCACCCAAATTAACAATACCTAGATCCAGCTGTATCCATCCTTCAACGCATAACCAAGAAACCTTCGGAAATCATTTACCTCAACCTTCGAAAAGCATCCGTTATACGAGTTATGGCAATACTCCCGAACTCCCGCCCCAGTACTGGGTGGCGTCGAGGTGATCTCACCAACAACTGCATAAAAGAGATTTTCGATGTCGGCGAAACTCAGGTATTCCAGAACTGCAACGATAAAATTGTGACGACAACACCTCGGAGCTCAACTCCCCGGGACACTGCCACAACCCCTAAATGTCAGGAGGCACCAAGAACAATGTTCTCGTCACAAAACCATCGGAACGATTCCAAGATACCCGCGTGATCCTAAAAAAAATTAGTGAAATTTGAGGAGAGGAGAGTCAAAATTTCTACGTCAAGGGACCTCACTAGAGCGACGAAGGGACTGAGGAGTAAAAAGAATCCTACTCTCCGATATATATAATCCTAAGACTCAAAACATTTGTTTTTTTCTAGACTCAACAACGCCAGCGATTCGATCAAGCAGGGGGCTCCTAAGTCGGGGATGGCTCTGATTACCAACTTGTAACGCCCACGATGCGGCTATATCTCCCACGTGTCAAGGCACGACTTAGAGGCATAACCGCATTGTAGGTATTGTCGCAAGAAGGGTCATCTTCACACAATCCCATGTAATGAACAAGAATGGGATAAAGAGAGTTGGCTTACAATCGCCACTTCACACAATACATAAATTAATTCATACATCATCCAAAATCCACACATAGACCGACTACGGTCAAATCCAAATGAAAAGAAGATAACCCCAAATGCTAGATCCCCGATCGTCCCAACTGGGCTCCACTACCGATCATCAGGAAAATGAAACATAGTAACGACCAAGTTCTTCATCGAGCTCCCACTTGAGCTCGGTTGCGTCATCTGCAATGGTATCATCGGCACCTGCAACTGTTTGGAAGTATCTGGTGAGTCACGAGGACTCAGCAATCTCACACCCGCGAGATCAAGACTATTTAAGCTTATGGGTAGGAGAAGGTAGTGAGGTGGAGCTGCAGCAAGCACTAAGCATATATGGTGGCTAACATACGCAAATAAGAGCGAGAAGAGAAGCAACGCAACGGTCGTGAAGCTAGAAGTGATCAAGAAGTGATCCTGAAACTACTTACGCACAACCATAACACAAGAACCCTGTTCACTTCCCGGACTCCGCCGAGAAGAGACCATCATGGCTACACACGCGGTTGATGTATTTTAATTAAGTCAAGTGTCAAGTTCTCTACAACCGGACATTAACAAATTCCCATCTGCCACATAACCGCGGGCACGGCTTTCGAAAGATAATACCCTGCAGGGGTGTCCCAACTTAGCCCATTATAAGCTCTCACGGTCAACGAAGGATATTCCTTCTCCCGGGAAGACCCGATCAGTCTCGGAATCCCGGTTTACAAGCCATTTCGACAATGGTAAAACAAGACCAGCAAAGCCGCCCGAATGTGCCGACAAATCCCGATAGGAGCTGCACATATCTCGTTCTCAGGGCACACCGGATAAGTCAAGCTACGAGTAAAACCAGGCCTCGAGTTTCCCCGAGGTGGCCCCGCAGGCTGCTCGGTTCGGGCCAACACTTAGAGAAGCACTGGCCCGGGGGGGGCTAAAATAAAGATGACCCTCGGGTTAATTACTCCCAAGGGAAAGGTAGTAGGTTGTTAGGCAAATGGTAAAACCAATGTTGGGCCTTGCTGGAGGAGTTTTATTCAAGGCGAACTGTCAAGGGGGTCCCATAAATCACCCAACCGCGTTAGGGACGCAAAATCCGGGAACATAATACCGATATGACGGAAACTAAGGCGGCAAGAGTGGAACAAAACACCGGGCATAAGGCCGAGCCTTCCACCCTTTACCAAGTATATAGATGCATTAATAATATAATAGATATTGTGATATCCCAACATATCCATGTTCCAACATGGAACCAACTTCAACTTCACCTGCAACTAGCAACGCTATAAGAGGGGCTGAGCAAAAGCGGTAACATAGCCAAACAACGGTTTGCTAGGAAGGTGGGTTAGAGGCTTGACATGGCAATATGGGAGGCATGATATAGCAAGTGGTAGTTAGCGCGACATAGCAATAGAGCGAACAACTAGCAAGCAAAGATAGAAGTGATTTCGAGGGTATGGTCATCTTGCCTGAGATCCCGCAAGGAAGAAGAACGAGTCCAAGAAGAAGACGAACAGGCGTAGTCGAACGAATCCTCACAACTCTGGAACGAAACCGAAGCTAACGAGAGAAGCCAACCGGAAAGAAGCAAACAACATGGTAAACACACAAGCATAAGCATGACATGATGCACAAACAAGTATGATGCATGTCCGGTTTAAAGCGGCATGGCATGGCAAAGTGCACAAACAATACTACAAATTATGTGGAGCTCAATATGCAATGAGTTGCATATTGACGAAACACCACATCAATTATTTAGTTCTCTCCCGTTTATGTACCCAACAATATTAAATGGTATTAAACATGGCAAGGGGTGAAGCATATGAAATCTACCTATCTAGGCAAGTTTAAATGGGGCCGGAACAACAAACAACAATTCCAGAAATCCCCATATGTTATTTAGCAATTTAACGCAAACAACAATTTTAAACATTTTAATTGTTGTTATCATGATGCGGATGACATATGCAAGTTTTATGCAATTTTATGAAAACGTTGACATGAGCATGTTATGAAGCATTTGTCATCGTGGCGCAACGAAAGGGGTGCCACGGCAACTACAACGGAAATGGTGCCACGGCAACATTCCGATGATCCGACAACTCATTGAGATACCGGTGCAAAAGAGCAAGTGTGCGGATGTGCGGAACAATGCAAAAGATGGTGGGGTGATCCTGGTTATCGGGCATGGCAAACGGGGAGGAATGTTCATAAAGCAAACGGGCACGGTGCAAACATACGGTTCATCTCGGACAACATGCATTCATCCACGGGTCATCGTCTCGGCGGTTATACCTTTGAAGCGTGCATTTCGGGGAGGTTCAAATCGTCGAGGGAAGTAGTCGTTCACGGGTCGTAGGGGAAGTAGTCGTACACGTTTCGTAGTTGTACACACTCCGTAGATGTTCGGGGTCACGTCAAGGAACTTGACGTCCACGGGGTCTTCGAGGTCGACGGTAGTGGTACACACGTTGTTGGGGTACTTGTCGGTCCGGTCTTTGCGACGGTAGTTGTACACGGGTCGTAGACGTCCAGTGCGGTACTTGGTGAACCAAAGGTGTACTTGGCGGTCTCCAGACTTGCCGGTCTCGGTTCTTGCGACGGTAGTGGTACACATTCTGCAGGCGAACGTGGGTGTCGTGGTACTTGGCGAATCGAGGGGTGCACCGGGCCTTGGCGTGCAGAAGGCACTTGGAGCAGAGAAGCCATCGGGCTGCTGTTCGTTCAAAACAAGCTGAACCAGGGGAGGTCAAGGCAGCAGCGGTGGCAGCAGAGTTGGCCGGAGGGGGACGGCTCAGGCAGGAGCTCCATAGCACGAGGAGGAGGCCGACGAAGATGCAACAGACGATGGGCGCATGCGTCGAACTTGCTGAAACCGGTCGCGGGAGGTCGTCGGGGTCCCGTTCCTGCCAGTTCAAAGCGGAGGCAGCAGCAAGGAGGCGATGGTGGTGGTCAGCGGCAGGAAGCGGTCACCGGGCTTGTGGTGACAACAACGACGAACAGAGGCGCGTGGAGAAGCAGTCGTCCGGCGATGGAGCAGAGGTGTCCATGGCCAGCGACCTAAGGCGTCGAAGATGGCCGGATCCGGGCCAGCTCGGGTTGGGGAGGCGAGGTAGCAGGCCGGTGGCGGGGCTTGGCGTAGGGGAGGTCAAGGTCACCGGCAGCAGAGGCTAACACGCGGCCGGGCTTCGGCCGTCAACAGCTCTGGTGGCCGGGACGGTCGATGGAGGAGGCGAACGACGGGTCGGGGACGAGGCCGGACGTGAGGACGAGGCGGAGGAGGAGCTGCAGAGGAGTAGCTGGAGATGGTGGTGGCGGCGCCATGGCTGCGAAGCTCGAGCAAGGGCGACAGGGAGGCGCGGGTCCACGAGGACAAGGTGTAGGTGCGGGATGAGGGAGCGAGCGAGAGGAGGGAGGAGCGTGGGGATCTCCTCTCCCTGGTGCGATGCGTGTGCGTGTGGCGGCGGCACGGGAACGAGAGGGGGAGATCGATGGAGAGGGTCGGGGACTAGGGTTTTAGGAAGGGTTTAGGTGGGCTGTGGGAACGGGTCGGTCTGGTTGGTTAGGCCCAAGAGGCATGGCTGGGCTCTCTCTCCCTCATATTCTTTAGCAGAAAAGAATTAGAGAGAAGAAAAGAAAGAGAGGGTTAGGGAAAGAATTTGAGAACGAGGACAATTTTCCTGGACTCATAAAAATGAACTTGATCCCAAAAAATAGAAAGTGAGCATGGGCGTGAAGTTGAATTCAAACTCATTTGAATTTAATTCAAATCAGTGTAGGAAGGAAGTGGGTATTTGGTAGACCCAGAATGTTGAGAATTTTGGAAGAGCCTCGATAAATGAGATAAGAATTGTTGGCAAGGTTTGAGGCAAGGAATTGAGGTAGAAAATGCATGGAACTTAAACTGTAAGTGTGTTATGGTTTATTCCTAAAGAATGGAATATTTATCATAGCTCCCTAATAATATTGGGAGGGTAATTGTTATAAAGAGAAATCACCATGTGCGTTCCCTCGATTTAAATGGATCAAGGATCCATGCAATTTATGTAAGTGAGTTTTAGTTGGTTTGTGAAATTGATGGCATGATGACATGATGCAATGCAAATGATGCTACGAAGAATACAACGAACAAAGCAAATCACACGATGAATCTCGGGAATACATGGAAGGCATCTGGAGCGTCGGTCTTGGGGCGTCACAAGGACAAGGTGACGATGTGTGTTGGAGGTAATTCCAAGGTTGATACGATCACCATCGCACACTCCCTCTACCTTCGGGATTAGTGTTGAACCATAAATAAATGTTATTTGGTGTATGTGTTTAGCATGAATATGATTTGATCATGTTTATTGCAATACGGTTATTCATTTAAGTCAGAGAATAATTGTTGTTCTGTTTACATGAATGAAACCTTATATGGTCATACACCCAATGTGAATGGTCTATTGAATCTCGATCGTAGTGATACACATATTCATAAAATTCATGCCAAAAGATGCAAAGTTGGTAATGATAGTGCAACATACTTGTGGCACTGCCGTTTAGGTCATATTGGTGTAAAGCGCATGAAGAAACTCCATGCAGATGGGCTTTTGGAATCACTTGATTATGAATCATTTGATACTTGCGAACCATGCCTCATGGGCAAGATGACTAAAAACTCCGTTCTCCGGAACAATGGAGCAAGCCACTGACTTATTGGAAATAATACATACCGATGTATGCGGTCCGATGAGTGTTGAGGCTCGCGGCGGGTATCGTTATTTTCTGACCTTCACAGATGATTTGAGCAGATATGTGTATATCTACTTAATGAAACACAAGTCTGAAACATTTGAAAAGTTCAAAGAATTTCAGAGTGAAGTGGAGAATCGTCGTAACAAGAAAATAAAGTTTCTACGATCTAATCGCGGAGGCAAATATTTGAGTTACGAGTTTGGCCTTCATTTAAAAAAATGTGGAATAGTTTCACAACTCACGCCACCTGGAACACCACAGCGTAATGGTGTGTCCGAACGTCATAACCGTACTTTATTGGATATGGTGCAATCTATGATGTCTCTTACAGATTTACCACTATCATTTTGGGGTTATGCATTAGAGACAGATGCATTCACTTTAAATAGGGCACCTCTAAATCTGTTGAGACGACACCGTATGAACTGTGGTTTGGCAAGAAACCTAAGCTGTCGTTTTTTAAAGTTTGGGGTTGCGATGCTTATGTGAAAAAGCTTCAACCTGATAAGGTCGAACCCAAATCGGAAAAGTGCGTCTTCATAGGATACCCAAAAGAAACTGTTGGGTACACCTTCTATCACAGATCCGAAGGCAAGATCTTTGTTGTTAAGAATGGATCCTTTCTAGAGAAGGAGTTTCTCTTGAAAGAAGTGAGTGGGAGGAAACTAGAACTTGATGAGGTAATTGTACCTTCTCTCGAATTGGAAAGTAGCTCATCACAGAAAACCATTCCCGTGATGCCTACACCAACTAGTGAGGAAGCTAATGATAATGATCTTGAAACTTCGGATCAAGTTACTACCGAACCTCGTAGGTCAACCAGAGCACGTCCCGCACCAAAGTGGTATGGTAATCCTATTCTGGAAGCCATGTTACTAGACCATGAGGAACCTACGAACTATGAGGAAGCGATGATGAGCCCAGATTCCAATAAATGGCTTGAGGCCATGAAATCTAAGATAGGATCCATGTATGAAAACAAAGTGTGCACTTTGGTGGACTTGCCCGAAGATCGGCAAGCCATTGAGAATAAATGGATCTTCAAGAGGAAGACGGACGTTGATGGTAGTGTTATTATCTACAAAGCTCGACTTGTCGCAAAAGGTTTTCGACAAGTTCAAGGTGTTGACTACGATGAATTCTTCTCACTCGTAGCGATGCTTAAGTTTGTCCAAATCATGTTAGCAATTGCCACGGTTTATGAAATTTGGCAAATGGATGTCAAAACTGCATTCCTTAATGGATTTCTTAAAGAAGAGTTGTATATGATGCAACCAAAATGTTTTGTCGATCCTAAAGGTGCTAACAAAGTGTGCAAACTCCAGCGACCCATCTATGGACTGGTGCAAGCATCTCGGAGTTGGAATATACGCTTTGATAAGGTGATCAAAGCATATTGTTTTATACAGACTTATGGTGAAGCCTGTATTTACAACAAAGTGAGTGGGCGCTCTGTAGCATTTCTGGTAGTATATGTGGATGACATATTGTTGATCAGAAATGATATAGAATTTCTGGATAGCATAAAAGGATACTTGAATAAGAATTTTCCAATGAAAGACCTCGGTGAAGCTACTTATATATTGGGCATCAAGATCTATAGGTATAGATCGAGACGCTTAATAGAACTTTCACAAAGCACATACCTTGACAAGATTTTGAAGAAGTTCAAAATGGATCAGTCAAAGAAAGGGTCCTGTGTTGCAAGGTGTGAAGTTGAGTAAGACTCAAAGCCTGACCACGACAGAAGATAGAGAGAGAATGAAAGTCATTCCCTATGCCTCAGCCATAGGTTCTATAAAGTATGCCATGCTGTGTACCAGACATATCGTGTACCTTGCCATGAGTTTGACAAGGGAGTATAATAGTGATCTAGGAGTAGATCACTAGACAGCAGTCAAAATTATCCTTACTTACCTAAGATGACTAAGGAAATGTTTCTCGGTTATGGAGGTGACAAAGAGTTCATCGTAAAGAGTTTCGTCGATGCAAGCTTTGACACTGATCTAGATGACTCTACGTCTCAATCTAGATACGTATTGAAAGTGGGAGCAATTAGCTAGAGTAGCTCCGTGCAGAGCATTTGTTGACATAGAAATTTGCAAAATACATATGGATCTGAATATGGCAGACCCGTTGACTAAACCTCTCTCACAAGCAAAATACGATCATACCTTAGTAATCTTTGGGTTTTAATCACATGGCGATGTGAACTAGATTATTGAATCTAGTAAACCGTTTGGGTGTTGGTCACATGGTGATGTGAACTATGGGTGTTAATCACATGGTGATGTGAACTATTGGTGTTAATCACATGGCGATGTGAACTAGATTATTGACTATAGTGCAAGTGGGAGACTGAAGGAAGTATGCTCTAGAGGCAATAATAAAGTTGTTATTTTATATTCCTTATATCATGATAAATGTTTATTATTCATGCTAGTATTGTATTAACCGGAAACTTGATACATGCGTGGATACATAGACACAACACCGTGTCCCTAGTAAGCCTCTACTAGACTAGCTCGTTAATCAAAGATGGTTAAGTTTCCTAACCATGGACATGTGTTGTCATTTGATGAACGGGATCACATCATTAGGAGAATGATGTGATGGACAAGACCCATCCGTTAGCTTAGCATATTGATCGTTCAGTTTTATTGCTATTGCTTTCTTCATGACTTATACATATTCCTTTGACTATGAGTTATGCAACTACCGGATACCGGAGGAATACCTTGTGAGCTATCAAACGTCACAACGTAACTCGGTGATTATAAAGATGCTCTTTAGGTATCTTCGAAGGTGTTTGTTGGGTTGGCATAGCTCAAGATTAGGATTTGTCACTCCGAGTATCAGTGTTGGAAATATGCCCTAGAGCAATAATAAATGGTTATTATTATATTTCTTTGTTCATGATAATTGTCTATTGTTCATGCTATAATTGTGTTATCCGGAAATCATAATACATGTGTGAATACATAGACCACAACGTGTCCCTAGTAAGCCTCTATTGACTAGCTCGTTGATCAATAGATAGTCATGGTTTCCTGACTATGGACATTGGATGTCATTGATAACGGGATCACATCATTAGGAGAATGATGTGATGGACAAGACCCAACCCTAAGCATAGCACAAAAGATCGTGTAGTTCGTTTGCTAGAGCTTTTCCAATGTCAAGTATCTTTTCCTTAGACCATGAGATCGTGTAACTCCCGGATACCGTAGGAGTGCTTTGGGTGTGCCAAACGTCACAACGTAACTGGGTGACTATAAAGGTACACTACGGGTATCTCTGAAAGTGTCTGTTGGGTTGACACGGATCGAGACTGGGATTTGTCACTCCGTATGACGGAGAGGTATCTCTGGGCCCACTCGGTAATGCATCATCATAATGAGCTCAATGTGACTAAGGAGTTAGCCACGGGATCATGCATTACGGTACGAGTAAAGTGACTTGCCGGTAACGAGATTGAACAAGGTATTGGGATACCGACGATCGAATCTCGGGCAAGTAACGTATCGATTGACAAAGGGAATTGTATACGGGATTGATTGAATCCTCGACACCGTGGTTCATCCGATGAGATCATCGTGGAACATGTGGGAGCCAACATGGGTATCCAGATCCCGCTGTTGGTTATTGACCGGAGAGGCGTCTCGGTCATGTCTGCATGTCTCCCGAACCCGTAGGGTCTACACACTTAAGGTTCGGTGACGCTAGGGTTGTAGAGATATTAGTATGCGGAAACCCGAAAGTTGTTCAGAGTCCCGGATGAGATCCCGGACGTCACGAGGAGTTCCGTAATGGTCCGTAGGTGAAGAATTATATATGGGAAGTCCAGTTTCGGCCACCGGGAAAGTTTCGGGGGTTATCGGTATTGTACCAGGACCACCGGAAGGGTCCCGGGGGTCCACCGGGTGGGGCCACCTATCCCGGAGGGCCCCATGGGCTGAACTGGGAAGGGAACCAGCCCTTAGTGGGCTGGGGCGCCCCCCCTTGGGCCTCCCCCTGCGCCTAGGGTTGGAAACCCTAGGGGTGGGGGGCGCCCCACTTGGCTTGGGGGGGAAGCCACCCCCCCTTCCCCCTTGGCCGCCGCCCCCCCTTGGAGATCTGATCTCCCAGGGCCGGCGCCCCCCCAGGGGTCCCTATATATAGTGGGGGGGAGGGAGGGCAGCAGCACCACAGCCCCTGGCGCACTACATGAAGACACAATGATGGAGATCATGATGATGGATATCATGGTGTCATGCCGGTGACGAAGATGATCATGGCGCCCCGAAGATGGAGATCAAAGGAGCAAAATGATATTGGCCATATCATGTCACTATTTGATTGCATGTGATGTTTATCATGTTTTGCATCTTATTTGCTTAGAACGACGGTAGTAAGTAAGATGATCCCTTATAATAATTTCAAGAAAGTGTTCCCCCTAACTGTGCACCGTTGCGAAGGTTCATTGTTTCGAAGCACCACGTGATGATCGGGTGTGATAGATTCTAACGTTCGCATACAACGGGTGTTGACGAGCCTAGCATGTACAGACATGGCCTCGAAACACACACAATACACTTAGGTTGACTTGACGAGCCTAGCATGTACAGACATGGCCTCAGAACACGGAGGACCGAAAGGTCGAGCATGAGTCGTATAGAAGATACGATCAACATGGAGATGTTCACCGATCTTGACTAGTCCGTCTCACGTGATGATCGGACACGGCCTAGTTAACTCGGATCATGTTTCACTTAGATGACTAGAGGGATGTCTATCTGAGTGGGAGTTCATTGAATAATTTGATTAGATGAACTTAATTATCATGAACTTAGTCTAAAATCTTTACAATATGTCTTGTAGATCAAATGGCCCACGTTGTCCTCAACTTCAACGCGTTCCTAGAGAAAACCAAGCTGAAAGATGATGGCAGCAACTATACGGACTGGGTCCGGAACCTGAGGATCATCCTCATAGCTGCCAAGAAAGATTATGTCTTAGAAGCACCGCTAGGTGAAGCACCCATCCCAGAAAACCAAGACGTTATGAACGCTTGGCAATCACGTGCTGCTGATTACTCCCTCGTTCAGTGCGGCATGCTTTACAGCTTAGAACCGGGTCTCCAAAAGCGTTTTGAGAAACATGGAGCATATCAGATGTTCGAAGAGCTGAAAATGGTTTTCCAAGCTCATGCCCGGGTCGAGAGATATGAAGTCTCCGACAAGTTCTTCAGCTGTAAAATGGAGGAAAATAGTTCTGTTAGTGAGCACATACTCAGAATGTCTGGGTTACACAACCGCTTCTCTCAGCTGGGAGTTAATCTCCCGGATGACGCGGTCATTGACAGAATCCTTCAGTCGCTTCCACCGAGCTACAAGAGCTTTGTGATGAACTTCAATATGCAGGGGATGGAAAAGACCATTCCTGAGGTATATTCAATGCTGAAATCAGCGGAGGTGGAGATCAGAAAAGAACATCAAGTGTTGATGGTGAAAAAACCACTAAGTTCAAGAAAGGCAAGGGTAAGAAGAACTTCAAGAAGGACGGCAAGGGAGTTGCCGCGCCCGGTAAGCCAGTTGCCGGGAAGAAGTCGAAGAATGGACCCAAGCCGGGGACTGAGTGCTTTTATTGCAAGGGAAGTGGTCACTGGAAGCGGAACTGCCCCAAATACTTAGCGGACAAGAAGGCCGGCAACACCAAAGGTATATGTGATATACATGTAATTGATGTGTACCTTACCAGTACTCGTAGTAGCTCCTGGGTATTTAATACCGGTGCGGTTGCTCATATTTGTAACTGAAAACAGGAACTGCGGAATAAGCGGAGACTGGCAAAGGACGAGGTGACAATGCGCGTCGGGAATGGTTCCAAGGTCGATGTGATCGCCGTCGGCACGCTACCTCTGCATTTACGTACGGGATTAGTTTTAAACCTCAATAATTGTTATTTAGTGCCAGCTTTGAGCATGAACATTGTATCTGGATCTCGTTTAATTCGAGATGGCTACTCATTTAAATCCGAGAATAATGGTTGTTCTATTTATATGAGAGATATGTTTTATGGTCATGCCCCGCTGGTCAATGGTTTATTCTTGATGAATCTCGAACGTGATGTTACACATATTCATAGCGTGAATACCAAAAGATGTAAAGTTGATAACGATAGTCCCACATACTTGTGGCACTGCCGCCTTGGTCACATTGGTGTCAAGCGCATGAAGAAGCTCCATGCAGATGGACTTTTGGAGTCTCTTGATTATGAATCATTTGACACGTGCGAACCATGCCTCATGGGTAAGATGACCAAGACTCCGTTCTCCGGAACAATGGAGCGAGCAACCAATTTATTGGAAATCATACATACCGATGTGTGCAGTCCAATGAGTGTTGAGGCTCGCGGAGGATATCGTTATGTTCTCACTCTCACTGATGACTTAAGTAGATATGGGTATGTCTACCTAATGAAACACAAGTCTGAAACCTTTGAAAAGTTCAAGGAATTTCAGAGTGAGGTTGAGAATCAACGTGACAGGAAAATAAAGTTCTTACGATCAGATCGTGGTGGAGAATATTTAAGTCACGAATTTGGTACGCACTTAAGGAAATGTGGAATCGTTTCACAACTCACGCCGCCTGGAACACCTCAGCGAAACGGTGTGTCTGAACGTCGTAATCGCACTCTATTGGATATGGTGCGATCTATGATGTCTCTTACCGATCTACCGCTCTCATTTTGGGGCTATGCTTTAGAGACTGCCGCATTCACTTTAAATAGGGCTCCATCGAAATCCGTTGAGACGACACCGTATGAATTATGGTTTGGGAAGAAACCTAAGCTGTCGTTTCTAAAAGTTTGGGGATGCGATGCTTATGTCAAGAAACTTCAACCTGAAAAGCTCGAACCCAAGTCGGAAAAATGCGTCTTCATAGGATACCCTAAGGAAACCATTGGGTATACCTTCTACCTCAGATCTGAAGGCAAGATCTTTGTTGCCAAGAATGGGTCCTTTCTGGAGAAAGAGTTTCTCTCGAAAGAATTAAGTGGGAGGAAAGTGGAACATGATGAGGTGATAGTCACCCCTTCCGAACCAGAAAGTAGCGCAGCGCGGGAAGATGTTCCTGTGGTGCCTACACCGACTGGGGAGGAAGTTAATGATGATGATCATGAAGCTTCAGATCAAGTTACTGCTGAACTTCGTAGGTCCACAAGGACACATTCCGCACCAGAGTGGTATGGCAACCCTGTCCTGGAAATCATGTTGTTAGACAACGGTGAACCTTCGAACTATGAAGAAGCGATGGCGGGCCCGGATTCCAACAAATGGCTTGAAGCCATGCAATCCGAGATAGGATCCATGTATGAAAATGAAGTATGGACTTTGACTGACTTGCCCGATGATCGGCGAGCCATAGAAAACAAATGGATCTTTAAGAAGAAGACAGACGCGGATGGTAATGTGACCATCTATAAGGCTCGACTTGTCGCTAAGGGTTATCGACAAGTTCAAGGGGTTGACTACGATGAGACTTTCTCACCCGTAGCGAAGCTGAAGTCCGTCCGAATCATGTTAGCAATTGTCGCATTCTATGATTATGAGATATGGCAAATGGACGTCAAAACGGCATTCCTTAACGGCTTTCTTAAGGAAGAATTGTATATGATGCAGCCGGAAGGTTTTGTCGATCCTACGAATGCTAACAAGGTATGCAAGCTCCAGCGCTCCATCTATGGACTGGTGCAAGCATCTCGGAGTTGGAACATTCGTTTTGATGAGATGATCAAAGCGTTTGGGTTTACACAGACTTATGGAGAAGCCTGTGTTTACAAGAAAGTGAGTGGGAGCTCTGTAGCATTTCTCTTATTATATGTGGATGACAAATATTGATGGGAAATGATATAGAATTCTTGGAAAGTATAAAGGCCTACTTGAATAAGTGTTTTTCAATGAAGGACCTTGGAGAAGCTGCTTATATATTAGGCATCAAGATCTATAGAGATAGATCAAGACGCCTCATTGGTCTTTCACAGAGTACGTACCTTGACAAGATATTGAGGAAGTTCAATATGGATCAGTCCAAGAAGGGGTTCTTGCCTGTATTGCAAGGTGTGCAATTGAGCACGGCTCAATGCCCGACCACGGCAGAAGATAGAGAAAAGATGAGTGTCATCCCCTATGCCTCGGCCATAGGGTCTATTATGTATGCCATGCTGTGTACCAGACCTGATGTAAACCTTGTCGTAAGTTTGGTAGGAAGGTACCAAAGTAATCCCGGCATGGAACACTGGACAGCGGTCAAGAATATCCTGAAGTACCTGAAGAGGACTAAGGCTATGTTTCTCGTTTATGGAGGTGACGAAGAGCTCGTCGTAAAGGGTTACGTCGACGCTAGCTTCGACACAGATCTGGATGACTCGAAGTCACAAACCGGATACGTGTATATTTTGAATGGAGGGGCAGTAAGCTGGTGCAGTTGCAAGCAAAGCGTCGTGGCGGGATCTACATGTTAAGCGGAGTACATGGCAGCCTCAGAGGCAGCGCAAGAAGCAATCTAGATGAAGGAGTTCATTACCGACCTAGGGGTGATTCCCAATGCGTCGGGCCCGATGACTCTCTTCTGTGATAACACTGGAGCTATTGCTCTTGCCAAGGAGCCCAGGTTTCACAGGAAGACCAGGCATATCAAGCGTCGCTTCAACCCCATTCGTGAAAGTGTTCAAAATGGAGACATAGATATTTGTAAAGTACATACGGACCTGAATGTAGCAGATCCGTTGACTAAACCTCTCCCTAGAGCAAAACATGATCAACACCAGGACGCTATGGGTGTTCGATTCATCATAATGTAACTAGATTATTGACTCTAGTGCAAGTGGGAGACTGTTGGAAATATGCCCTAGAGGCAATAATAAATGGTTATTATTATATTTCCGTGTTCATGATAATTGTCTATTGTTCATGCTATAATTGTGTTATCCGGAAATCGTAATACATGTGTGAATACATAGACCACAACGTGTCCCTAGTAAGCCTCTATTGACTAGCTCATTGATCAACAGATAGTCATGGTTTCCTGACTATGGACATTGGATGTCATTGATAACGGGATCACATCATTAGGAGAATAATGTGATGGACAAGACCCAACCCTAAGCATAGCACAAAAGATCGTGTAGTTCGTTTGCTAGAGCTTTTCCAATGTCAAGTATCTTTTCCTTAGACCATGAGATCGTGTAACTCCCGGATACCGTAGGAGTGCTTCGGGTGTGCCAAATGTCACAACGTAACTGGGTGACTATAAAGGTACACTACAGGTATCTCTGAAAGTGTCTGTTGGGTTGACACGGATCGAGACTGGGATTTGTCACTCCGTATGACGGAGAGGTATCTCTGGGCCCACTCGGTAATGCATCATCATAATGAGCTCAATGTGACTAAGGAGTTAGCCACGGGATCATGCATTACGGTACGAGTAAAGTGACTTGCCGGTAACGAGATTGAACAAGGTATTGGGATACCGACGATCGAATCTCGGGCAAGTAACGTACCGATTGACAAAGGGAGTTGTATACGGGATTGATTGAATTCTCGACACCGTGGTTCATCCGATGAGATCATCGTGGAACATGTGGGAGCCAACATGGGTATCCAGATCCCGCTGTTGGTTATTGACCGGAGAGGCGTCTCGGTCATGTCTGCATGTCTCCCGAACCCGTAGGGTCTACACACTTAAGGTTCGGTGACGCTAGGGTTGTAGAGATATTAGTATGCGAAAACCCGAAAGTTGTTCGGAGTCCCGGATGAGATCCCGGACGTCACGAGGAGTTCCGGAATGGTCCGGAGGTGAAGAATTATATATGGGAAGTCCAGTTTCGGCCACCGGGAAAGTTTTGGGGGTTATCGGTATTGTACCGGGACCACCGGAAGGGTCCCGGGGGTCCACCGGGTGGGGACACCTATCCTGGAGGGCCCCATGGGCTGAAGTGGGAAGGGAACAAGCCCTTAGTGGGCTGGGGCGCCCCCCCCTTGGACCTCCCCCTGTGCCTAGGGTTGGAAACCCTAGGGGTGGGGGGCGCCCCACTTGGCTTGGGGGGGAAGCCACCCCCCTTCCCCCTTGGCCGCCGCCCCCCCTTGGAGATCTGATCTCCCAGGGCCGGCGCCCCCCCAGGGGTCCCTATATATAGTGGGGGGGAGGGAGGGCAGCAGCACCACAGCCCCTGGCGCCTCCCTCTCCCCCTGTAACGCCTCTCCCTCCCGCTTGCGCTTGGCGAAGCCCTGCCGGGATCCCGCTACTTCCACCACCATGCCGTCGTGCTGCTGGATCTCCATCAACCTCTCCTTCCCCCTTGCTGGATCAAGAAGGAGGAGACGTCGCTGCTCTGTACGTGTGTTGAACGCGGAGGTGCCGTCCGTTCGGCACTCGGTCATCGGTGATTTGGATCACGGCGAGTACGACTCCATCAACCCCGTTCATTAGAACGCTTCCGCTCGCGATCTACAAGGGTATGTAGATGCACTCCTTTCCCCTCGTTGCTAGTATACTCCATAGATGGATCTTGGTGATGCGTAGGAAATTTTAAAATTCTGCTACGATCCCCAACAATCAGAGAGGTATCTCTCGGCCCTCTCGGTAATGCACATCATAATAAGCCTTGCAAGCAATGTGGCTAATGAGGTAGTTGCGGGATGATGCATTACAGAACGAGTAAAGAGACTTGCCGGTAACGAGATTGAACTATGACGATTTTGTATTATATGAGTTATGTGATTTTGTGACTGAATATTGTTCGGAGTCTCGGATGAGATCACGGACATGAGGAGGAGTCTCTAAATGGTCGAGAGGTAAAGATTGATATATTGGATGATAGTATTCGAACACCGGAAGTGTTCCTGGATGTATCGGGTACATATCGGAGTACCGGGGGAGGGGGGTTACCGGAACCCCCCCGGGGAAGATATGGGCAAAAGGAGGGTAGCACACCAACCCACAAAGGGGTGGCGCGCCCCCCACAGGGAAGGAGGCCGAATAGGACTAGGAGAGGGGGCGGCGCCCCCTTTCCTTCTCCCCCCTCTCTCTTTCCCTCTTCCCCCCTCTGGTAAAAGGAAAGGGGGGGCGAATCCTACTAGGAGCCCAAGTAGGACTCCTACTTGGGGCGCGCCTAGGGCCGGCCTCCTCCCCCTCCCTCCTTTATATACGTGGGGGGCGCCTACAACACAACATCAATTATTCCAAGCCGTGTGCGGGGGCCCCCTCCACAGTTTACGTCTCCGGTCATATTCACGTAGTGCTTAGGCGAAGCCGTGCGCGGATCACTTCACCATTACCGTCACCATGCCGTCATGCTAACAGAACTCTCCCTCGACACTTTGCTGGATCAAGAGTTCAAGGGACGTCATCGAGCTGAACGTGTGCAGAACTCGGAGGTGCCGTACGTTTGGTGCTTGATCGGTCGGAACGAGAAGAAGTTCGACTACATCAACCGCGTTAACAAACGCTTCCGCTTTCGGTCTACAAGGGTACGTGGACACACTCTCCCCCTCTCGTTGCTATGCATCTCCTAGATAGATCTTGTGTGAGCGTAGGAATTATTTTGAAATTGCATGCTACGTTCCCCAACATTGTGGTGTAGCACATCCTCGCCAAGGATGAATGGAGCAATGATAATGACAACGTCTGTATGACAGTGGTGCCGGTGTCCTGGATTAGTCGCGCGGATTTCCGTCCAAATCCGATAGGTTCTCGGTATATCGGTAACTGTTGGACATTCTACCCTTGGATGGCGATGAAATTTTATAGGGTCTTTGTAGAGTTAATTCCGCACAATTCTACCGAAGGGATCATCAAAATGATGCTAAAGGAGGTGGTGACGTCGAAAGTGAATCTACTCTCCAGAAAATTCTGCACGATCGCGCGAGGGCAAAGTTGACGTTGTGCCCCGAGTTCCACTGACGATTTTTCCATGATCTTGGTTGAGATCGAAGTTGATGTTGATTCTCATCGTACCACGATGAGTGCTTAGCGGGACCTATATGGGCCACAAATGTTGGAGCTAAATCCGGCAGGTCTCAGGTAGGGGTCCCGAACTAAGAGGCTTGACACGATGGTAACAGGAGGATGAATTTTTACTTAGGTTCGGGCTCTCCTCGGGATAAAACCATATGCTACGCATGATCTACCACGAGATCGCTACGTTAAAAAATTATGTCCATCGACTAAACTAGACTCAACTGGCTTATAAGTTATCGGAGGACTGGGATTACAAGAGTCTTAGTCAGCTACGTTGGTGGAGGAGAATCCTCCACGGTTAAGGAGTCCTTGTATTGAACGACAAGACTTCTTTATTTTCTTTGTAGATCATTATGGGCCACCAAAAGTAGCCTAGGACGAAACCGACAGGGGGTCCTCAACACGGCCCATCTGGCCGGGATTCGCATGGTGAGAGGCCCCTAGCCGGGACACCGTCAAAGCGCACCACTCGTTCATTTGACTCATATTCACCGATTTGCATGTAGAAGAACTCGGTTGACTTGAGGACCGCCTTGTTGATGACCTCCGTGAACGTATTCGTGAAGCATTCGAACTCTTTGCCAACCAAGTCGGCTTAAGTGTTGATTTAGTCACATGAATAAAAGTGGGAAGAGAAGACACATTTTCTTATGTACTATTGCCCTCACCGCCGCCAAGGCGATGCTCATGTTGTGCATGGTGGCGACAAGGAGGTCCGAATTCGTGTGCCATCGACATGAAAGAGCATGTTTGGCCGGAAATTGGCAATGGCTTCTAGGTGCATATGCATACATTGTCTAAATACATATTTTGAAAAGTTAAAAAATTCCGAACAAAAATCCCGCATGTATATCCGGACATTCTATTTGTGTGCACAAAGTTTTCGGTGAAAAATGAGGTTTTTTGTGGCTTGTGTAAAAAAGGCAATTTCTGATGCTTCATTACAACTATATTTTGCATTTCTTTATCTTTTTTACACAAGCCACAAAAAACGTTGTTTTTCACCGAAACTTTGTGCATGTACATAGAATATCCGGATATACCCGCGGATTTTTTGTTTCAAATTTTTAAAATGTGTATTTAGACAATGGGTGCATATGCACCTAGAAGCCAAAACACCACATCTTTGTTTGGCCCGAAGTGGAATTTGGATAATGTCACCGAGAAGTCGAAATTACCCAAATTGCACCAAGATGGGCCTAAAACGAGGTCGTTTAGATCCCTCTTTAGCCCTCAAGGGGCTCATGTACATTAGTAATAATGCCTACCGCGTGCACAAATATTCACGGGCGCGGATGAGCTCGCCTGATCCCGGAATCGATAGGCGTTGGTTCGCGTCAGGATATGGGATGCATGCGGTACTTCCGGCGTATACGGTGTCCTATTTAATGCGTAGTACCGACGAAGCGTCGATGATTGTACGGGGCGGGGCAAACGGACGTCCATCCATCTGTGACGGATCGCAACGTCCAGCTCATCACAGTGTCACGTCGTGGTGGATGGAAGTCGGGTTGACTCGGCCCACCCATCACGGATCGCAACGCCCATCCATAGGGATGGCAATGGGGACAATCCCCTATGGTATACCTAGAACATCCTCATTTCCATCTATTTCCCATCATCTCATCCCATCTCCGTTTACATGACCGGGGATGAAATTTCCCCATACCCATGCCCCACTAGGGAAGAGGGCCCCATTAGGGTCCTTATCCCCATAAACAAATGCTCATATACATTATATGACATACTATAATCAACAAATATAAATGGTGTTGTCCGTGTTATGCTAATATCGACTCTTGGTCATGGTGGCGGCCGAGGTGAGGATGTGGGTTAGGTTTAAGGTTTTTTCAGAGTTTTTTATGTTTCCACAAGTTTGTTTATGAATATTTTAAGGTTGACCGCAATGTCATAGTTAAAAAGTAGGTCCCCGATGGGTATTGGGTCTGCGGAATAGAATATCATCACCATCCTCGTTATATCCTATGAGGAATAAATTAGTTTATTAAATATCCCCGTGAGGAAGCTTTTCGCCCACCTCCATCACCTAATAGATGAAATCCCCATGTGTTTGGTGGGTATGGGCCCATTTCCATCCCTACCCATCCATCAGCCGCCGGCCCTCTTCCTTCGATCTGCGCTGCCGGCACATTCCCGCCCCTCGAGCCGAATCGTGGGCGTGGCACTGGTGGCGACGCTGCGCCCTGGCTACGCGGCGTCCAAGGCAGCCGTGGAGGCCATGGTGTGGGTCGGCACGAAGGAGCTCGGGTGACGGTGACCTGTGACGCGTCGGGCCGTGGCTATGGAGCTCTTCTTCACGGGGAAAAGCGAGGAGGACTCGGGGAGGTCACACCGCGACGGTGGTCAGGTTTCTCTGCACCGCTCCTGCGTTGATGCTGGGCAATTTTGACTGAAATCAGCGCTTCTTGTTTGACTGGAATCTGTTAAGCATAACAGTTTGTGTACACCTCCAGTAGATGGACATAGTCAGAAGGTGGGTTCAGTAACTGATGTACTGCAGCGTCTCAGACACACGATTGTTTGCCTGCACGTTGTACCTTTGTTCTCTGAATCAGTGTAATCAAGTGTTCGTTTGCATTCAGTTTGTGTTTGATGCCAAAGTTCAATACATTGTACATAATCACAAGCATACAAGTGGTGAGATGAACAATTTCATTCCATTCCATCTTTCAAAACCGAACACTAAAATCTAACCATTCTATTCCTCAAAATTTTACCTACCAAAAACAAGGATGAAACCGACCCATTCTAGTGGAACGAAACCATGACATTCCATTTCACTTTGTTCCCAAACCAAACACTCCCTTAACCCTGTCGGCCACGCCGCACGGCCACACAGTAATCACAAATCGATCCCCCAAATCCAGACAAGAAACCCTAGTTGCAACATATGGCGAACGCAAACCAAGGTTCAGTCCGCCCGTCCTACCAATTGTTCCGTACCAGGACTGCGGCAGCCGGCAGGAATGTTGTCACCTACTTATCCCGACGGCGAGCGTTTCTACAAATGCCGCAATCACAATGTAAGCGGATATTAGGAAAAATTGTTGATTTGTTTCCACACCTCATTTCCTTAGCTGATTCTTTCCAACCAATACCAACCTTGAGGTGGAGGATGCGAAGCAGGGGCAGACAACTCCACTAACGCACAATCTATGGCAGAATGGAACTGGACTGTGCGCAAGGATGCAGCCCCTGATTAAGTACATGCGTCGGTGGGAGCCCTCCCAAGCAGTTTGGAAATCAAACGGGGTGCGCTCACGGAGTACAACAGGATTATGTTGCCACCTGTCATCATGTAGTCACACTGAATTACTGTCATCACAGCCAACCTGTACAGGGAACCACTTGCCAAGCATTTTTCAAAAAAGACTCTTTTCATAAATGGGCTCAGGAAAATCAACTGAAGCTTGCCCTGAAAATCCATTTGTTCAAATCACCTTACAACTAGAAGGTTTAGTAATATTGAGGAACATCTGCACCTGAAAATCCATTTTGTTCAAATCACCTTGCAACTAGAAGGTTCAGTAATATCTAGGAACATGCGTAGCCACCATTAGATGGTACTAATTGTCTCAAATAACATAAGACGATATATTATGTTGAACAAACTGAAGCTAATCTCTGATGATTTCCCCACAGTCCCCTCAAGGCCCTTTTGCTGGAAGGCGCATTGCTCATTGAACCGAAGAAACTGTTGTGCGATGGCCTGTGGTCGCTTATGTGCCAACCGTTGTTGTTCGACCGCAGCAACCGTATCACTGCAGGGCACTCACAGCGACAAGACCGTGTGTTACTTCTTTTTGGCTTGCCCTGAAAATGATTGCAGCAAATAACAAGGACCATTATTTTCTTTGCACATCCACGAGTGTGCTACTAGCCACCTGTCAATTTTGGCAATAAAAGGTAGGATTTTATAAAACATATGGAACAGTAGAAATTTATATATAAAATGTATGGAGGCAAGTGAGGTGAATTTTTTTTTTGTGAAGCGAGATATCCTTTTTTGTTTGCAAAGGAAAATGTGAATATTTGTTAGGATGGTAAAACCCCAACCAGTTTTTGTAACCATGTCTGTACGAATTGCCTTGAGAAGAAAAATACTTTCATTATAAAGTTTTAACAATGAGCATATAGAACATCACCCAGAATAACTGGTACAATAATTTTAGCAAACATCTGTCCTAAAAAGGGTAGAATTAATGGGTAGCTTGAATGTAAAACATAGCCAAGATATTTATAAGCAAGCCAGAAGAAGCTACGATTTTGCTAACTATTGGACTAAAGAGTGTTTTTAAACAGAAAACAGTGTTTTTAACTCTGCTCTAACAGTAGACATGTTGTGCTCTTGTGCCGTGGTTCACAACATATACTGCAGAAACATGTTCGTTTGCTTGTACCACATCCGACAACAATATCCAGATGAGGCAGAAACTTACTTTTTTTGCTCTTTGAACCGTGATCATCATATGGAGGCTTGTCTCTGCTGCTGTTAGTCAACCGGCCTTCCGTTTGCATTCCGGAGCTGCTAAACCAATGAAATTTCCAACTGCGCTACCTTCAGCATCACTCCCGTATACTTTTGCGGTTCAGGAACACACTCAGTTATGTACCTTTTGGCTTGTTGAACTCAATTCTGTGCAGGAACACACCCTGAAGTTTCGACAGAGGAATCAAATGTTTTGTTAGTTTTTTATGAACTTGTTAATTTCATGTGTACTAGCTGTTGTAGGTACTAATCATCAAAGACGCGGACTGAATATGTAAAGTTGACATAGCGAAGCATGTTGCTTACCGAGCAACCACACACGATCTTTTGCATGCACTTTGTTCTCTCCACATGTAGCCTGCTTTTGCCGTACCTGATTCCAAATCCTTTTTCCCATGAATAGAGATTGTAAAAACCTCCCCAAGTGAATCAAATGTGCTTCCGAGTGCAGGTACTATGACGGTTGGTGTCTTCTCATTTGCATAACCTCGAAGTGCTTTTTCCAGGGCAGTTGTCCTGAGCGGTCTGCTCTATGTGATATGGAGTTTCAGATATAGCTTGTCAGTCAGATCTTGCAATGGAAATCAAAATTCAGAACAAGTTCGAACTAGTAAACCGGGGCGACTGAGAGGGTATACCTCCTTGTCCATCCAGGCGCCTGAGGATCGTCCCTCCCTGTTGACGTCTCTGAAGGTGCCACCGTCAGGGCAACGGCTTCGCAAGTACTGTTCAGATCGGCATCCATTGTGAGCGCTGCATCCCCAGCGTCGCCCATGCTGGAATCTGACCGGGCGCGGATCAGAGCTTCAGCGCCTTCCTCATACGGCACGGAGTTGCCGTCGGATAGATCCATCGGCGAAAATCTAAGAAAAAACAAGGACGTCGATAACTGCCACACGTGTGGCATCTAGGGGGTATCTGCCGCACGCCCCGTGTGGCATCGACACAGGCCCGCCCGCACGAGCACGTCCGGGCGCACCCCGCCACAGCCCGCACGTTCGGTGTGCGGCGCGATCGCCCGCATGAGCACGTCCGGGCGAGCGACCACGCGGCCCGCACGACCCGTCTCGGCCGTCGCCCCTCCCCGCCTGCGAGCCACACGCCCCGCGTGGCAGTTACCACGCGTCCCGCCGCGATTGCTATGGTCCGGACCCTCTTCCATGTACGTGTAACTCCAGTTGCCATGTCGCTGAACTGCAGTTGCCATGTCGGACAACTGCAGTTGCCATATCGCTGAACTACAGTTGTCATGTCGGACAACTACAGTTGCCATGGTTGCTCAACTGCAGTTGCCATCTCAGGTCAAGTGCCGGATGCCTTTTTGGGCAACTGCAGCTGTTGCCATGTATGGTCTGGTCTGCTACAGTTGCCATGATTTGAAAACTTTAGGAGTTGCCACCTACTAACACTAGACAGTTGCCATGTAGCACTACAAAACATGGCAAAAAACATGACCGGGGTAAAAAAGAGTTGCCATCTGCTTACAAGCACACTAGGACAGTTGCCATGTACCCTACAAAAACACATGGCAACTGATAGCTTTTGGTGTGTGGGAGAGGAGACGGGCATGTGGACTACGGTGGTATCTTTAGGAGTTGCCACCTACTAACACTAGACAGTTGCCATGTAGCGCTACAAAAACAGACATGGCAACAATAACATGTTCGGGGTAAAAGAGAGTTGCCATCTGCTTACAATCACGAATAGGGCGGTTGCCATGTAACCTGCAAAAAACATGGCAAATGACAACTTGGGTGTGGGAGAGTGTGAAAATGGGCAGTCGTGGGAGATGGGGGACAGAAGTCGTGCGGGCGCGACGGCAGTTCCACCGCACGCCCCGAGTCGCAACCGCTCACCTTGAAGGGAAAACAGCGTGCGGGCGAACTCCCTCATACGCCACACACGCAAGCTGTCCTACGTGGCACACAAAATCAGCCCTCTCGTGCCAAGATTCGTGCAAAAGGCATTGGGTGGCGATCGAGGCGTGTGGGCGAGTTGGCTAACGCCCACACGTGTGGGCGTTAGTGTTTTCGAAAAGGACGCTAATAACTGCCACACGTGTGGTATATTAGGCATCCGCCCACACATCATGTGTGGCGTGAGCACAAGGCAGCCCACACGGGTTGTGTGTGGGCGCAGCTACTTCGTGCCACACGCCCAACAAGTACTACTCATCTCCACCTCGCGCGTGTGGCACGAAGCAAGAATGCCCACACGTCCTGGCGCAGCTACATTAGGTACCCGCGGGATAACGATTTAGTTGCCATCCGGGATGGCAGATGTAGTTATCCGGGATGGCAGATGTAGTTGCCATGTCTAATTTATGGTAGTTGCCGCGTGTAATCAAATCGTAGTTGCCGTATGTGATTAACTACTTGCCACATATGGTCAAACAGTAGTTGCCATGTGTGTTTACCTAGTTGTCACGTGTGGTCCAAGCATATGGTTAATCACAATTGCCATGTGTGTTTATCTGGTTGCCACATACGCGCAACTGCAGTTGCCGTCAAGCAACGAATTATAGTTGCCATGTGTGTTTACCTAGTTGCCACGTTCGCGTAACTGCACTTGTCATCCACAACGTAGGAGTCGTCGTGTGGGCGAAAAACAGTTCGCCCACACGCACATGGACTAGGTGGTGGCTGTGTGGGCAGAAACTAGTTCGCCCACACACGCAGCTGGCAAACAGCATGGCGCGGGGCGTGTGGGCAAACTCTCCAACGCCCACACACCAGCCCCGTCCTACGTGGCACACCAAATTTACCTTTTCGTGTCAAGATTCATGCAAACTGCATTAGATGATGATTCAGGCGGGTGGGCGAGTTGGAGAAGTGCCACACGTGTGGGCGTTAGTGTTTCTGTTTCAAAAAACAAAGCGACCGCAATAGTAGGATGTCTTCCTGTACGGCGCTGCCGGCAACTGCGACGGAGAGGCGAAAGGAACGTGAAGGGTACCTGTCCACGGGATCCGACAGGAACTAAAAGCCATTGCTTTCCGCCTCCACCATCGCCATGCCCGCGACCTCGGGAGCTTGTGCGGCGGATCAAGGGATATGGATTGCTTTTTTTTCCATGCCGTAAAGCCGAGTTAAGTCGGAGGCCCCACTGGTGGGGCAGGGGCAGGTGGGGGGTAATTTTCCGTCAGATGCAAATGTTGGAAATATGCCCTAAAGGCAATAATAAATGGTTATTATTGTATTTCTTTGTTCATGATAATTGTCTATTGTTCATGCTATAATTGTGTTATCCGAAAATCATAATACATGTGTGAATACATAGACCACAACGTGTCCCTAGTAAGCCTCTAGTTGACTAGCTCGTTGATCAACAGATAGTCATGGTTTCCTGACTATGGACATTGGATGTCATTGATAACGGGATCACATCATTAGGAGAATGATGTGATGGACAAGACCCAATCCTAAGCATAGCATAAAAGATCGTGTAGTTCGTTTGCTAGAGCTTTTCCAATGTCAAGTATCTTTTCCTTAGACCATGAGATCGTGTAACTCCCGGATGCCGTAGGAGTGCTTTGGGTGTACCCAACGTCACAAAGTAACTTGGTGACTATAGAGGTACACTACGGGTATCTCTGAAAGTGTCTGTTGGATTGACACGGATCGAGACTGAGATTTGTCACTCCGTATGACGGAGAGGTATCTCTGGGCCCACTCGGTAATGCATCATCATAATGAGCTCAATGTGACTAAGGAGTTAGCCACGGGATCATGCATTACGGTACGAGTAAAGTGACTTGCCGGTAACGAGATTGAACAAGGTATTGGGATACCGACGATCGAATCTCGGGCAAGTAACGTATCGATTGACAAAGGGAGTTGTATACGGGATTGATTGAATCCTCGACACCGTGGTTCATCCGATGAGATCATCGTGGAACATGTGGGAGCCAACATGGGTATCCAGATCCCGCTGTTGGTTATTGACCGGAGAGGCGTCTCGGTCATGTCTGCATGTCTCCCGAACCCGTAGGGTCTACACACTTAAGGTTCGGTGACGCTAGGGTTGTAGAGATATTAGTATGCGGAAACCCGAAAGTTGTTCGGAGTCCCGGATGAGATCCCGGACGTCACGAGGAGTTCCGGAATGGTCCGGAGGTGAAGAATTATATATGGGAAGTCCAGTTTCGGCCACCGGGAAAGTTTCGGGGGTTATCGGTATTGTACCGGGACCACCGGAAGGGTCCCGGGGGTCCACCGGGTGGGGACACCTATCCTGGAGGGCCCCATGGGCTGAAGTGGGAAGGGAACAAGCCCTTAGTGGGCTGGGGCCCCCCCCTTGGACCTCCCCCTGTGCCTAGGGTTGGAAACCCTAGGGGTGGGGGGCGCCCCACTTGGCTTGGGGGGGAAGCCACCCCCCTTCCCCCTTGGCCGCCGCCCCCCCTTGGAGATCTGATCTCCCAGGGCCGGCGCCCCCCCAGGGGTCCCTATATATAGTGGGGGGGAGGGAGGGCAGCAGCACCACAGCCCCTGGCGCCTCCCTCTCCCCCTGTAACGCCTCTCCCTCCCGCTTGCGCTTGGCGAAGCCCTGCCGGGATCCCGCTACTTCCACCACCATGCCGTCGTGCTGCTGGATCTCCATCAACCTCTCCTTCCCCCTTGCTGGATCAAGAAGGAGGAGACGTCGCTGCTCTGTACGTGTGTTGAACGCGGAGGTGCCGTCCGTTCGGCACTCGGTCATCGGTGATTTGGATCACGGCGAGTACGACTCCATCAACCCCGTTCATTGGAACGCTTCCGCTCGCGATCTACAAGGGTATGTAGATGCACTCCTTTCCCCTCGTTGCTAGTATACTCCATAGATGGATCTTGGTGATGCGTAGGAAATTTGAAAATTCTGCTACGATCCCCAACAGCAAATTGGATGACGTGTACCGTGTTGTTGCCGGTTATGTACCAATGGAACATCCGACAGTCACCGTCGGAGTTACCGGCCCGAAGACGGGGCTGTTTCCGTATGTGACTGTTGCCTTCTACGGTCGTACACCCCGCACTGCCAGTGGAGGATTCCGTCGCATCCACGCGTCGATCTCCAGTTCGCCAGCGCTACCAGGAGCAGGCGAGGACGAGCGCTCTATCGCCGCACTCACCGCGTGCACCCCTGATCCTCGAAACGAAAAGGGTTTACACGCCGCACCAGGAAGACTTTGAGACGTCCACAACCAGAAAATCAAGATCGAGAGAGTCAAGTCCTCCGCAACGAGGAGACCAATACAGAAAGGGAACAAACCAACTAAAGGCCAGGTATAAACACCCATGCACCAAGACTAGGAGGAGGAATTTTGAAATCAACAACCAAGATGACAGAACAAATCCTTTTCCAAAGGATGACAGAACAAATCCCTAATTTTAGCCTGTTCACTATTAGACATCTTGTGACCACAAATATCCTAGCGACTTCTTGTCGAAGCCACTGAATTCTCCATTTTTTACCCGCCAATATATAATTTTACACAAGCAAGATTATGGTTTTTACTTGTATTGTATCGCAAGAGTCCGAAACTAGGTAAAATCGTCTCCTCATATCCATTTGATGACTTAAGGTTGCATCCCACTATCCTACAAATCCACGTGCATTATTGTACCATTGTTTGAGTACTTTGCAAAAAAAAAAACCCGGATGATAGGTGGCGCCAACCGTGGGGACCGTCATGATATCAAATAAGATCTACAAGGACGGGCATCAAGATTGTCCAGGACGACACTATATTTTGCAGAAAATTTTCCAGCCACTCAAACCTTTCGGATGCTTCTTTGATTCGAAAGAGTTCAGAAGATTTTAGGCAGATTTGAATTATTAAGAATTTTCCCACATAGGTCATCTTATTTGCAGGTTGGATCCTCAGTAAAACTTCACAAGGGTTGCTTTGCACTTTATTTTGGAGAGAAAAAGAACCTATCAACTAAATCATTTTGGTACAATTCCTTCGTTTTCCCACGTCGAACACTCTTACACCGAAATTTCTATGGTTTTGTAATCCTCTATATAACTCTATCTGACATGTCACTCTAGTCTTGTGCCTGCATTTTCAGAATCCTTTAAATCCAAGAGGTTCAACTCATTTGTCTTTCTTGTGACACCAAGCACTCTTTAATAAAAAACTTCTCTAGTTTTCTAAGCCCATAAGATTCAAGGGGAAACGCCATTTCAATCTCTAGTCCCGCCTTTTCAGATTCCTAGGAAACAAAGAGGCCCTAAATATACATTGCAAGGGAGCCTAGATCGTCAGGTACAAAAAAAGAAAAACTAAGGCTAGTGATCAAATACTCGAATTATTGTCCCTTGAGAGAACTGGTGCTTGAGAGCAATCGGTTAACAGTACTACCTACAACTGTACAAGCGGCTGAGAGCAACCGGCATACCCGTCACGGGAGCAAATTGATTGGTCGGACGGATCATAATAAATACGCGTGTCCTGTTGGGCAAGCGTTTGCTAAGGGTGCTTTGCTTTCGCAACATCAATTATTTGCCAAGCCCAGCGACGCCTCTGAAGCCATGATTCCGGAAGCGCACGTAGCTGAAAGCCGAAAGCGAATCGCACGCAGCGGCAGTGTGGGGCAGGCGTCATCATTAATCACAATCAGTTCCATCGCTGCTTAAATTGCCCGTGGGAGCCATGTGGCCGTGCTCTTTGCCTTTTCCCCGTGCTCCTCGGCACTCTGCTTCCCCGCCGATCAACAGGCACAACCGCAACTGCAAGTAGTCCGTATAAAAACCTCCCCCCATCAGCCTAGCCATACCAGCAACAACAGACAGTCAAGCATGCAGTGCGCAGCACAGTACACAGCAAATACACTGTCAAACGTCCCAACGCCCAACTGCTAAACTATGCCGGTACCAACAGCACAGGGACTGGGGCACTGTGTTAGCATGAGTGTCTTAGAAAGAATCAAAGAATCAAACAAGAGAGCTCAGCTCAAACATTCCTTTTTATTTTTCCTTTCAGTAGATGGCACGCCACCGTCTCCCTCCCTCCCTCCCATCTGTAAAGCTACCCTCTCTCTCTCATCTCTCATGTGCTTTATCATTCTGTTGACACTGCTACGTTGGTCCAGCCCCCACTATCAAATCAACGTCTCAAAATCCAGTGCCATGCTGGTCCTGCATTGGCGCCGGTACCCATTTAGTAGGAGTACTAGTACGTAGCACCAAGCATGATTACCGCACAGTGATACAAAATACATGACATACACGGACAAAACATACAACAAGCCATTATTCCCTTCCTCCCTCCGCCCAGCGCCACAACTCCGCGCACAGCCAAACCCAAAGACGCGGCCTTTGACCCGCTCCCCGCGCCGTCGCCCTCGGCCGTCGCGGCGTCCATGGCCGCGGAGGCCGCCTCTGGCCCGTCGTCCTCCGCCCGCCCGCCCGCCGCGTTCCCGGCCACGCGCCAGGAAATCCAGGCGGCCATCGCCAAGGCCACCGAGCTGCGCGCGCTCCACGCCGCGCTCCTGCAGGGCGGCGGCGCCAATGCCGCCGCGTGTGCCGCCTACGCTGGCCGCAGCCCCGCCGTCATCCGCGTGCCGCCCGCCGCGTCGCCGGCGTTCCCCAGGGCCGCTGCCGTCGCCGAGGACTACCCCGTCTTCACCCCGGTGAGCAAGCCTTGCCTGTTTTGCGCTTATTACTGTTTCTCGGTCTAAGGAGCAACAGTGCTGCCAAAGGCAGCTCCATTGGTGCTAGATTTGCCACTGTCCGCCATGCTAAAAAAAAGTGCACACTTCTGCATCTGGCTGTCGTGGCGGTAGGTTGCTGCAGGATTTGCTTATTCTTATTGTGGGCATGCTCTTTGTGTGGTCGCACTCGCACCATTTTTAAATTCAACTTTCTTTACCGATAGTCCTTGGCTGAAATGGAAGCTGAAACAGTGTGCTCAAACACGCTATGCTGATTGGAGTTTGGTAGGTGCAAGCTCAAGCTTGACTGACAAGGTGGATGCCAGGGTTTGCTCTCTAAGCATTTTTCAGTTACCATGCCCAAGTTAGATACAAGCAAGGCTATTTTCTTGTATGCATACGAAAGGCAATGATCTTTTTCACATAAATAGGTGTCTAGAGCCCTGGCTGTCTTCTGCCTGGTTTAATTTACAACATTCCAGAACAGCCTACTTATACAGGTTGTTGGTGAATTAGCTAACTTCTCCGCAGTGGAATGCATCTACTAAATCGTACCGCCAAGCTGTTAGGTTGGCTATAAATGTTTTTCTGGTACAAAAAGGGAACCACTAGTAATCTGAACAATTATAACAAACTATTTTAGCATGTATACTTGGTTTCAGTATGTCACTATGTCTGCATTCTTTCCCAAATTATGTTGCCCTTTGTTGGTATATATATCGGTTTTTTCCTCTCGACATGCATAGAAATGCACATCATTTTGTATTTCAAGAAGAACGCCGAGATGTCAGAATGCTTACAAAACCAAAACAGCCACAAAGCTAACAAAGCAGAACTAACTGCAAAAGAAAGCAAAACAGTAACTAAAACAAAGAAGCAAAAGTTACCGAGGGGTTAGAGCTGAACCACATTCATTTTGTTTGCTGAATCATCTTCTAATATTTTTGAATTTTTAACCACCTTCTAATATTGACACTTGTTGCTTCCTTGGTGAAATCTTCCAGGCTTATGGTGAAGAGCCTTTGGGTGGAATGAACTGCATTCGCCAAGACAACCGGAGCCTATCTGAGAACTGGAGCGGAATCGGTCTAGACCATGAAGGTGCTGAAGATGAGGTGGCCTTCTCGGATCTCGACAATCACAACACATTCTCTTCGTCCAACAGCGAGCTCCATTTCTCTTCATCAAATGAGCATACGCGGAACAGAATCCCTCGTAGAAACCATCATTCATTCCTTCATCCTGCTCTCTCTGCTGACAGCTTCCTCAAGTCGGCCAGCAGGAGAACAGATTCAGCAGAATCGAAGGCTACGACCACGTGCAACACTTGCAAGCCTGCGACAATCAGCAGGGGCCCTGAAGCTGATGCCAATGCTCTGAAGAACCTCAGCAGTGTTGTGCCACAGTCGAATCACCACCCCTCCGTCGGCTCGCGTACAAGGCAAAAAGGGACAAACGTGCTCTCATGGCTGTTACCCAAGTCGAAGAGGAAGACGAAATCAGACATGTCACCGAGCACCGCCGAATGTGAGAACATGTCGCAGCTTCTCAAGGAGTGGGGGGTGTTTTCACTAGAATCTCTGAAGAAGGAGCTTGCTGAGGCCAATGAGCATAGGGACGCTGCTCTTCAAGAAGTTGGAGAGATGAGATCGTCTTTGGGAGAACTAACTAGCAAGCTACTGAGCTTGGAAGCGTATTCCTCAGAACTGAAGAAGGCTCTAAAGAAAGCAACGAGCACCAAAAACAACGTGCAATCTCACTCGAAGCGATCAGCGAGATCAGTGGGTGTCAGCAGGGACGATTCATTGCCCGTCAGTCAGGAAGTAATGGTGGAAGGGTTCTTGCAGATAGTATCGGAAGCCCGTCTCTCCATCAAACAGTTCTGCAAGGTGCTGCTCCAGCAAGTCGAAGACGCCGACAATGGGCTGGCAGATAAGCTGAGCTTGCTCCTGCAGCCATATCAGCTCACACTCGCCGACAAGCACTCGAAAGTGATACTGTATCATCTGGAAGCTCTGATGAACCAAGCGATGTACCAAGACTTCGAGAACTGCACGTTCCAAAAGAACGGGCCGCCCAGGTGCCTCGACCCCAAGCAGGACCTCCAGGAGAACTTCGCGTCGTTCGTCGCGCTGCGCAACCTGAGCTGGAACGAGGTCCTGAAGAAGGGCACCAAGTACTACTGCGAGGACTTCAGCCGGTTCTGCGACCAGAAGATGAGCTGCATCGTGTCCACGCTGAGCTGGTCGTGGCCGTGGGCCGAGCAGCTGCTGCAGTGCTTCTTCGTGGCCGCCAAGTGCATCTGGCTGCTCCACCTTCTGGCGTTCTCGTTCAGCCCGCCGCTGATGGTGCTGCGGGTCGAGGAAAACCGGGCCTTTGATCCGATGTACATGGAGGAGATCCAGGTTGAGCGGCAAAGGTCGCAGCAGAACCCGTCTCGGGTGAAGATCATGGCGATGCCCGGGTTCTACGTCCAAGACCGGGTGCTGAAATGCAGGGTGATCTGCAGATATAGCTAGACCCCGTAGTGTAGTCCTGAGCTGGTATCATGCCTCTTGGTTTTGTTTTGACTGATCTATCTTGTTAGTAGCGTGATGTAGCATTTGCCTCTCGCGTGCGGTTGATACCATCTGTAAGAAATATTTATGCTAATCCTTAACGGGTAGATTGATAGTTTTTTATCCCTCCGTGGTTTGATCAAGTTTTTGATGGACAGAAATGCATGCATTTGAACTGCTGATGTAAACATGGGAATGTTTTGTTGGAATTTGTTAGTAGGCCTTTGGCCCAAAGCCTAACTAAAATCTGAAATTCTGGTGGCCCATTCATGTATGGCTATGAGTGATGTGAGTGGGACTAAAATTTAGTCCCATCTTGGAAGTTGAGTGTGAGTTGCACCTCTTTATAAGGTGAGCTCTTCTACCACTTGTATGAGCATGAGAAAAGGAGACCTACACGCGCGCTCCTCCTTCGTTGAAAGGCGCCGCAACATCGTATGTTTTGCACTGTTCCAGATTTGTGCCCTAGATTCGATCTGTTCATCTACTATGCTAGTGTGCATGATTAGTTTAATCTCAGTTATTGTCGTCATGATTTATTTATTGTTTATTCAGACTAAATCTCGTAGTAATTAGCTCATATATTCAACAATCCAAAAACCTGATTATAAGCGATGACTCCATTGTGGATTCGTATATGTCGTTTGACAACGACAAGGACATATGGGCTGCGCTCGAGGCCAAAATTGGGGCCTAGGACGCCGACAGTGAGTTGTACGTCATGGAGCAATTCTATGACTACAAGATGACTGATGCACGCTCTGTTGTTCAGCATGCTCATGAGATACAGTCGCTCGCAAAGGAACTTGAGTACTTCAAGTGTGTGTTGCCGGAGGCATCATTGCCAAGCTTTCACCTTCGTGGAACAATTTTGCTACTTCTCTGAAACACAAGAGACATAAGTTTTCTGTTTCCGATCACATTGGTACTCTTGATGTTGAAGAGAAGGCGAGAGCAAAAGACACACGTGCTCGAATTGCTGAGGGAGCTTCTAGTGCCCACGTGGTACAGAAGAAGAACTTCCAACCCAACAAGTTCAAAAACAACAAGAACAAATCTCACACTCTACCAACTTCGAAAAGAATTCTCATAAGAAGGGAAAGGGACTATGCCATGTCTACGGTGATCCTAATCAGTGGGCTTCGAGATGTCCTAACCGCTTTGAGGAGCGCGGACTTGAGAAGAGTGACAGGACCGCTAATGTTGTCATCGGTGATACTGTTATGAAGGATTCTGGGTCACAGGGACTTCTCCCATGCTGACGGGAACATGTCACATGCCATTGTTCGAGGTGTCGGTACGGTCGATCTGAAGTTTACTTCGGGGAAGACCGTGCGCCTGAAGAACGTTCATCATATGCCCTCCATCAATAAAAATCTCGTTAGCGGTTCCCGTTTACGTCGAGATGTTTTTAGTTGGTTTTCGAGTCCAATAGAGTTGTAATTTATAAGTATGGACAATTTGTTGGAAAAGGCTATGAGTGCGGAGGCTTGTTCCGCCTGTCTTTATCAGATATTTGCACTAAAGTTATTAGTAATGTTTGCCATGATAATGAGTCTAATATTTGGCATTCATGACTTTGTCATATTAACTTTGGTTGCATGACGCGGCTAGCCAATATGAGTTTAATTCCGAAATTCACTACTGTCAAGGGCTCCAAGTGCCAAGTGTGTGTGCAAGGTAAGCAACCTCGCAAGTCCCATAAGACTGCAGAGGCAAGAGACTTGGTGCCACTAGAGCTTATACATTCTGATATTTGTGAGATGAATGGCATGTTGACAAAAGGTGGAAAGAAATACTTCATGACGTTGATTGATGACTCCACTAGATATTGTTATGTGTATCTTCTGAAATCAAAAGATGAGGCTTTAAATTTCTTCAGAAACTATAAAGCTGAAGCAGAGAACCAACTTGATTGAAAGATTAAATGACTTAGGTCTGATCGTGGTGGAAAGTATTTTTTCCAATGAATTTGATTTGTTTTGTGCGTGTAACATCCCAAAATTCTAAATTTTAGAATGTTACATTAAATAGATAGTTTTGATTGTTTGCTTGATTGTGATGTGTGAAATTGAGTGAAATTTGAATTTTTTTGAAAGTTAAATGAGAGGGAATAAAAGGACTTTTCCAAACTTTCATTTTTGCATTTATGATCTCCATGAATTCAAATTCTTTTCAAATACAAAACCCTAGAGAGAAGATGATATGACTTCTTCCATTTAAATTAAATGAAAAAGGGTTTTTCAAAATATTTGAATTTCATTTGGAAATATTTCAAATTTTAGAAACTTTAGGCAACTCAATGATTTTCATGAGAGAAGATAAAATGACTTCTTCAAAACATATGAAATATGAGTTGGAAGTTTAAAAGGATCAAATTTAAAGTCCTTTTGGAAATTATTTTCAATTTGGAGTTATTTGGCTTTTATTCCAAATTATTTTTCTCCAAAAATAAAATATACGGAAAATAGGGTAAAATGATTCCCTACATTAGAAAATTGGAGAAAAATGGTTTTGAAATCATTTTGGTATTTTTTAAAATGATTTTATTGGGTTTTATTGCCACAGTAGCACTCTTTGCTTTATTTGGATTTTTTTGGATTTTATTTCGCGCTAGAAAAATGTTCAAGTTATAGAAAATCTTTTTCTGAAAATTTTGATATATAATATGCCTATAGTATTTTTTAGTTTGTTTGGTTTCATTTTATTTTTCCGTAAATTTTCTTTTAAAAAAATCGCGCGCCGCCTGGGCCGGCCCAGCCGAGCCAGGCCAAGGCCCAGCTCGCCGTCGCCGCCTTCCTCGAGTGCGGGAGACCGGCTCCCGCACGGACGCGCCGCCGCCGGAGTCCCGACCGGACTCCTCCTTCGCCTCGACCCCTTCCCCAAGTCGCCGCCCCCGTGGCCCCTTTAAATAGCGATGGCCCCGGCCCTCGACTGTCTAAGCCGCCGCCGGTTGCTGCCTGCACCGCCGACGCCGCCCTCTGCCACATCCGCAGCGCCGCATCTCGCCGCGTCGCTCGCTACTACCGCTGCATCCACCGCCGCCCCGCGCCGAAGCCGCCGCCTTGCCCCACCGCAGCGTGGAGCCGCCGCGCCGAACCCCGCCGCCAGCGCCGCCGCCGTCGAAGCCCGCCGCCGCAGCCGGACTCGCCGACACCCGATCCCGATCCAACTGCCGGTTTTTTTCCGGTCCGGTAAAACTGCCCCAGTCTGATCTGGTTCTTTTAGCTCTCGTTTTTATTAAAAACCGGTTTATTATTTTAGATTAGATTATTTAGTGAACGTTCATTAGTTAGCTTCTTTAGCGAACAGTTTTCCTTCGTTAGCGTTCGGTAGCGAACGTTCGTTATTTAGTTTTTTTATTTTTCTATTTTAATCTCGGCCAGGGACCTGGATGTAATTAGTTTATTTACAATTTAGCCCCTCATCTTCAAACCCTCGCTACTTTTACACTGTTTATCCAAACCAACGAAACCAACGCCCACTTCTTCGTTATGATTCCCTCTATCCAGATAACCAACTTAAACATATTTTTGAAAGTTTAAAATTTGGTTTCAAACATATTTGAATTCAAAGTTCTTTTGTTCATAACTCGAGTTTTATAACTCCGATTTAAATGATTCTTTTTGCAAATCAAAGCTCTTGACCTAAACTTTCTGATAAGACCATATCCACCCAATTTTGGTACTATTAGAAAGTGTTTTCTGTTGCAAGAGTTAATTTCTTGTTTTCGAAGTTTTTTCGAGATCTTTTCTTCGATTCTTTTGCATGGGTGCTTATGTATGCAATTGCTTGCTTACGATAGATTGACCGGAGTGTGACGAGTAGAACTATCAGGTGTTATGAGTGCGAATCATCTTCATCAATAGTACAAGGCAAGTTCACACTTTGATCATATCCCTTTATTACCCAGTTTTTTATGCATTAGTTTCAACCCTCAAACATTGCATGGTTAGGATTTGATAACATGTGGGTATTGGGAAGTAGCTGTTGAGGTAGGAACCTATTGTCCTGCATCCAACCTTGGGTTTATGCGTTATGCTCATACTGCTTTGCTATGCTCATAGACGTGGATTGGTATGTGAGATTCATGAAAGTTGCGAGAGTAATATTAACTAAGGGAAACTTAAGGTGGCTACTTTAATACACATCTGGGTGGAATGGTTGGGGCACCCTGGAGCACCCAGTGGTTTGCCTGGGCACCTGGAGAACCCAGTGCTTGCCCAAGGGGATCCCGGAGTACCCGTGTGATTATCCTATGGTTTGCCACCCAGGCTCAAAGGGATCATAAGATTATTCATGCTAGAAACTTCCGTGTGCAGCCACAAGCCATTATGGGCTCTGGCATAGTTAGTAAGTTGTGGGAATCCTTTCCATGATGGGCTAGCAGATGTAGGGGATTGTAGGTGTACCGGCCTATCTATCGGTTAAGGGGACCTCTTCGGAAAGACTATGTCTCGGCCATCCGTTTCTCAAACATCATGCAATGCAAGAAATTCAACGGAGGAGATCGAGTCTTGTGGGGAAAAGTGCGCAAACCTCTGCAGAGTGTACAAACTAATCATGATTAGCCGTGTCCCCGGTTATGAACATCTTGAGTATCCAGTACTTGAATTATTAATTTGATCTCATCACTTTACTTAATTAATTTGTTGGGTTATTAATTATTATTTTGGGATTGAGATGGGGTTACCATTCTCAATATTTATCGACAAACTTTGTAGTTAAAGAAAATATATTCCTTTGTTGTAGGAAAAAATTGGCTTTATGCAAAATTAAACTTAGAGCCTCCACCAGCCAAATATGCATGTAGTGATAGCTATTATTCATCATTGCTCTATGGTGTGAATTTGCCAGTACATTCAATGTACTGACCCTTTGTGGCTGCAACGTCTCATGTTGCAGGAACCTTACGACGAGTAAGTGATACGTTAGGGTTACGACTTCTACACTCAACTTTGCCGTTGGTGTTGATGGGAATCCACAATGTTGTTGTTACTTCCGCTATTTGGATTGAGGTAATAGTATTTACGTTACTTTTACATGTGATTGCACTCTGTTATAAATCCTTGAGTACTGTGTGTGTCAGCATACCGATCCAGGGATGACACTTAAGCACATAGACTTGATCCATTCGGGTCGGGTCGCTACAAGATGGTATCAGAGCACATGTTGATTGTAGGACATAACCCCTAGAAACCGGCAAGCCCATAGGAAAGGATTTCTCTAAAACTTTATTTTCAAAAGATCTTTTACCTCTCTTCTTTTCTGAGCTTTATCAAATACTCCATTTTAGTTAGACTATACCCCCTTCCCCTTTTGACCACACGGAGATTTAGCTGATGAGACCACTCCAAGAAGTACAAGATATCGGACAACTAAGACCACTTCGGAATGAGGAGGATTTACCGTGCATTATAATAATGGAAACTACAACGGCTGAAGACTCCGAAGACTAGGAGAATTTGAAGGCTCTGAAGAATTTCCAGATTAGTATAACCTAGGAAGGCTACCCTTATGGAACTTGGCAGACTATTTAAGCTGTCAATACCCGAGATCAAGGTGTGTCTGAGAAAGACCGAAACATGGAGCATTAAAACTCAAAGTTTTTGTCAAGAAAACCCTAAGGCAGGAGATATCAACTATGGAATGATAGCTCATGGCAATGACATGGGCATAAACACGGCTATTCATGATGTTATCGTTCACTTGTGCTATCTTCACCATACTGAGTTAAACATGCATTTCTTGAGAAGGATTGTAGAAGGCTAATGGAGCACCTATCGCCTTGACGAACAAGCAAAAGATGAAGTTTTAACCTTAGCTGGTGTATCACCAGGATCTGGAGTATTACATCAAGAATTTTAAGATGGACCTTCAGGAAACTGTATTTGATAAGGAAGCCGAGGACCCAAGGAGGCTATGTAATCACAAGGAAACCGCGAGACTTGTCAGAAGTAATATGTTTCCATTGTAATGAAGTAGGGCACTTTGCTAGAGATTGTCCCAATGAGAAGGAGGCTTGTGCTAAATAGTTGAGTTTGCAACAAAAGGAAATATAGTAGTAGTAGTGGGAACAATTCCTTTATATTGAGGTGTTGAGTTGAGGCATGTAATGGCAATGCAAGAGATTGTAATAATTTGAGAATCAATGAAGTTAGCATCGTGGGTACTGATTTGGATTTTATGAGTTGTTACTCTATGAACAAAGATTTTGACCATTTTCGAGGATATGAGAAATATGGTCTATGGAAGAATTTGTGCATTTTAAGGGTGGTAGTACCCTGTGAGGACACTTGACCCCTGGAAAGGATAATGATACTCCAAGGAGTGGACTTCAGCCAAAAATAAGTACGAGTTTTATCTGGATATGTGGGATATCCCAAGAATATGAAGGGATGAAGTATTATTGGACGTAAAGGAGGTACAATGTTGGTAATATGGAACAATTGAAACTCCATGATGAGTCTGAGTAATACGTTTGGTACCAATAGAAGGAAGAGAGATAGTATAATTGGATGGAATTAAGAATGCTAGGAAGCTGGATGTTGAAATAATGATCAGTTGCCCCGATGATGAGTTCAAGATTTACAAGTGATGAGATGGGCCATACCCACAGGCCCCAGGACCTGCCAATAAGCAAGCACACTCTTGCTGAAGGAAAAACCATGGAAGAAGATATGACTTTATCAACAGACGATCTTATAGGAGTAACGTAAAACCTGAGAGTTGTGAAGGAATGATAGTTGTTTGTTTGGCTTGCAGAATCAATGGATTTATCCGAACTTGGTTCGTTGACAAGAGAAATTCTGCAATGCTTGTGAGGATGACCGAGTGTTAGAATGCGAGATTCGCTAAACCATATACAAGGTAATGATTTGGGTGCAGGATGGATTGATCACCATACCGACTTACTCTTATTATTCGCCTCTGTTATATGGGATGGTAAATCTGAGTGACTTACCCATAGTAGAGAGGCGACGATATCAAAACCTTGTTTAAACCTTAGAATGGTATGACAATTTTCCCCTTGTACAAGGCAGCTGTTGCCAATCGTAGGTCATATGGTTGATAATCCCCAAGTGCAGGGAATCATCGTAGCAATTTCCAAAGGTGGAAGTGATAAGTATGGAGTGTCGAACCCACAAGGAGCTAAAGGTAAGATCAATATTCTCTCAAGCCCTATCTGCCACTGATACGTCTCTTCGTACACCGAACGTCTGCTTCCAACTAGCAATGAGAAATAAAACTATGTTGTGGGTATGAAGAGGATAACTTTGCATGGTATCGGAGAGCTAAAACATAAAAGTAGGTGCTGTTATCATAAAGTTAGAATATATTACTAAATATTATAAATAGCGAGTGTGGAATAATGATGGATCGGTGTGCGGAATTGTCCTAGGCAATTGTTAACAAGACCGGTAGTCGTCATTGCAATTTCATATGAGGGAGAGGCATAAGCTAACATACTTTCTCTACTTGGATCATATGCACTTATGATTGGAACTCTAGCAAGCATCCGCAACTACTAAAGATCATTAAGGTAAAACCAAACCATAGCATTAAAGCATCAAGTCCTCTTTATTCCCATACACAACAACCCCCTTACTCGGGTTTGTGTTTCAGTCACTCACCAACCCACTATAAGCGAATCATGAACATATTGCAACACCCTACAGCGGGAATCCCTCACGCTTGCGCGACACAGAGGGCACCATAGGACAACACCAAAATAAAACATACAACTCGTACCAATCTAGATCATCAATCAACCCAAAGACAAAGGATATCTACTCAAAACATCATAGGATGGCAACATATCATTGGATCATAATATGTGGCATAAAGCACCATGTTCAAGTAGGGATTACAGCGGGGTGCGGGAGAGTGGACCGCGTAAAAGAGATGAGGATGGTGATGATGATGGTGATGTTGATGAAGACGATCACCGCGGCGATGATTCCCCTCTTGATGGCACTCCGGTGCCACCAAGAGAGAGGAGGAGGGGTTCTCCCCCTTGTGCTTCCTCCTCCATGGCCTCCCCCCTAGATGGGGAAAGGTTCTCCCTCTGGTCCTTGGCCTTCATGGCGATGATGGCCCCTCCGGGATCCTCCTCCATTGCCTTCGGTGATGATGGCCCCCTCCGGTAGGGTGCCAGAGAGGGCCTAGATTGATTTCTCGTGGCTACAGAGGCTTGCGGCGGCGGAACTTCCGATCTAGGTTTCTTTTTGGAAGTTTGGGTATATATGAGAGGTGTTGGCGTCAAGAACAAGTCAGGGGGTCTCCGGGCTGTCCACGAGGCAGGGAGGCGCGCCCGGGGGGGGGGGGGGGGGTGGGCGCGTCCCCCCACCCTCGTGGGCAGCCCGGGACTCTTCTAGCCCAACTCTTTGACTCCGTGGCCTTCTTCTGGTCCAAAAATAAGCTCCGTCAAGTTTCAGGCCAATTGGACTCCGTTTGGTTTTCTTTTTCTGCGATACTCTAAAACAAGGAGAAAACAGAAACTGGCACTGGGCTCTAGGTTAATAGGTTAGTCCCAAAAATCATATAAAATAGCATATAAATGCATATAAAACACCTAAGATGGATAATATAATAGCATGAATACTTCATAAATTATAGATACGTTGGAGACGTATCAGCATCCCCAAGCTTAATTCCTGCTCGTCCTCGAGTAGGTAAATGATAAAAGAAATAATTTATGAAGTGTGAATGCTAGCAAGTGCACAAGTTTGATCAATGATAATTTCACTCACTTTTTCTAGCATCAATATATGTCATAACAGTAGCTCATCTCATAAAACTTTTCATGATCAAGTAACAAGCTATTCACATGTTAAAGTATAGATCATAAACTTTCTTGAAAACTAACAAACATTGCTCTTAGTCATCAAACAATTGCAATTCATCTAATTTTCAGGAAGGGTCTATGTCAGAGCTTTGATTCAGCAAACTCCACATACTCAACTATCATTTAATCTTTCACAATTGCTAACACTCACGTGGTATTTATGGGTTCAAGGTTTTAATCGGACACAGAGAAAGATATGGGCTTATAGTTTCGCCTCCCAACCTTTTACCTCAAGGGTAATGTCAACAATAATAGTTCATGATAACTTACATCCAATTGGATATATATATTAGGATCTTTCCAACACAATGTGCTTGCCAAAGGATAAAATGTAAAAAGGAAAGGTGAAGATCACCATGACTCTTGCATAAGGTAGAATATAAAAGTAAAAGATAGGCCCTTCGCAGAGGGAAGCAGAGGTTGTCATGCGCTTTTATGGTTGGATGCACAAAATCTTAATGCAAAATAACGTCACTTTATATTGCCTCTTGTGATAGAGACCCTTATTATGCAGTCCATCGCTTTTATTACTTCCCTATCACAAGTTTGTATAAAGCTTATTTTCTTCGCACTAATAGATCATACATATTTAGATAGCAATTTTTATTGCATGCATCGATGACAACTTACTTGAAGGATCTTACTCAATCCATAGGTAGGTATGGTGGACTCTCATTGCAAAACTCGTTTTAAGGGATGTTTGGAAGCACAAGTAGTATCTCTACTTGGTGCAATGAATTTGGCTAGCATGAGAGGGAAAGGCAAGCTCAGCATGTTGGATGATCCATGACAATATACTTTATTTCGGATATAAGAAAACATAACCCATTAAGTTGTCTTCCTTGTCCAACATCAACCTTTTATCATGTCATATTTTAATGAGTGCTCGCAATTACAAAAGATGTCCAAGATAGTATATTTATATGTGAAATCTCTCTTCCTTCAATATTCTTTCATGAATTGTTCAAGTGACCAATTCTACGTTTGCTAACTTTCAATGAGTTTACTACCTATACTTATTATGTGTGAAGTCATCACTCCCCATGTTATAAGCATATGAAACATATATAAATTCATATTTATGACATTCAATTCATTCAACCATTTGCTCATAGGATATACGTGAAGCACATGAGTAAATGACAAACTACTCCAAAAGATATAAGTGAAGAACACTGAGTAGTCAAATAATTAAATAGCCATGGGAGGATTCTTTTTCATTCAATATTTCAGATCCAATGATTTTATTCAAACAGCAAGTAAAATTGAAAACACGCTCCAAGCAAAACACATATCATGTGATGAATAAAAATATAGCTCCGAGTAAGGTATACCGATAGTTTTGAAGACGAAAGAGGGGATGCCTTCCGGGGCATCCCCAAGCTTAGGTGCTTGAGTCTTCCTTGAATAGTACCTTGGGTTGCCTTGGGCATCCCCAAGCTTAGGGTCTTTCCACTCCTTATTCTTCTCATATCGATATCTCACCCAAAGCTTGAAAACTTCAATCACACAAAACTTAACAAAACTTCGTGAGATAGGTTAGTATGATAAAGAGTAAACCATCCACTTTGGTACTGTCAAAGACAAGATTCATAATTGTTCTCACGCAATGCCTACTGTACCATATCATTTCTACAATTTATATTGAGAAATATAAGCCATAGAAACTAGAAAACAAGCAAACTATGCAATGAAAACAGAATCTGTCAGAAACAGAACAGTCTGTAATGATCTGAACAGCAACCATACTTCTGCTACTCCAAAAATTATGAAATAAATTGGTGGACGTGAGGAATTTGTCTATTAATCTTCTTCAAAAATAATCAACTCAAAATCACTCTTCTGTAAAAAATGGTAGCTAATCTTGTGAGTGCAAAGTTTTTGTTTTTTACAGCAAGATCACATTAACTTTCACCCAAGTCTTCCCAAAGGTCTTACTTGGCACTTTATTGAAACAAAAGCTATAAAACATGATTACTGCAGTATCTTAATCATGTAGACACACAAAAATAGTAAGGGTAAATATTGGGTTGTCTCCCAACAAGCGCTTTTCTTTAATGCCTTTTAGCTAGGCATGATGATTTCAATGATGCTCACATAAAAGATAGGAATTGAAACATAAAGAGAGCATCATGAAGAATATGACTAGCATATTTAAATCTAACCCACTTCCTATGCCTAGGGATTTTGTGAGCACATAATTTATAGGAACAAGGATCAACTAGCATAGGAAGGCAAAACAAGTATATAACTTCAAAACTTTAAGCACATAGAGAGGAAACTTGATATTATTGCAACTCCTATAAGCATATATTCCTCCCTCATAACAATTTTCAGTAGCATCATTAATGAATTTAACAATATAACCAACACATAAAGCATTCTTTTCATGATCTACATGCATAGAAATTTTTCTACTCTCCACATAAGCAAAATTCTTCTCATTCAGAATAGCGGGATCACTAGTTCCTAAAGTTGACACTCTTCCAAACCCGCTTTAGATGATAGTATTATTCATACTCCAAAAGATATAAGTGAAGTTCATGGAGCATTCTACAATTAATATAGACTTAACCAATATCCAAGCTCAAAATATATAAGTGAAGCACACGAAGCATTCTATAAAACCATACTCAAAAAGATTTAAGTGAAGCACAAAGAGCAATTCTATAAGATAATACTTAAAAGATATAAGTGAAGCACATGAAGTATTCTATAAATTGATGAAGGGACATCTCATAATAGCATGGTTCTTAAAGAAAAAGGAAAACACAAAGGATACAAATCATGTGAACAAAACAAAAACCGAGGTATACCGATAATTGTTGAAGAAGAAAGATGGGATGCCAACCGGGGCATCCCACAGCTTAGATGCTTGAGTATCCTTGAAATATTTACTTGGGGTGCCTTGGTCATCCCCAAGCTTCAACTCTTGCCTCTCTTTATTCTTCTCACATCGGTAACTCCTCGTTCTTCGAACACTTCATCCACAAAAACTTAACAAAAACTTTGTGAGATCCGTTAGTATAACAAAGCAAATCACTACTATAAGTACTGTTGCAAACCAATTCATATTTTGTTTTTGCATTATAGCTACTGTAATATAACTTTTCCATGGCTTAATCCACTGATAGAAATCGATAGTTTCATCAAAACAAGCAAGCAATCCATCAAAAACAGAATCTGTCTTAAACAGGACAGTCTGTAGTAATCTGAAAGTTTAGCAAACTTCTGTAACTCCAAAAATTATGAAATAAATTTGAAAATTTTAACAATTTGTACAGAAGTAATGTGCAAAAAGTTTCAGACCCATTCGACTTTCCAGTAAGAAATGTAAAATCACGCGCTACAGCCAAAGTTTCTGTTTTTGTTCTGCACATAGTAAACAAGCAATCTAATCATACTAAAACCAAAGATTGCACATTATTTTTATAATACAATGGATATATACAAGGGGATAATTATTTACAGAGAAACTTTCATGAAAAATTCTACATTGTTTCCGTGAGCATGAACACAAGTGCTCAAGGTCGACCCTCACTTCTTCAATGCAAAACTTTCCAATCACTTCTCTTTTTGAAAAACTTTTTAGGCATGAGAGGCAAGTAATTTTTTTTGGTATTTTCATTATTTATTTTTTTATGTTTCACCCACAACTGAACATAAACAAAAAAGGAAAAACAAAATCTACTTAGTAAAGAAAGCAAACAAGCACACACGAGAATATCAACCCCACGCTATTGCTCCCCGGCAACGGCGCCAGAAAAGAGCTTGATAATCCCCAAGTGCAGGGAATCATCGTAGCAATTTCCAAAGGTGGAAGTGATAAGTATGGAGTGTCGAACCCACAAGGAGCTAAAGGTAAGATCAATATTCTCTCAAGCCCTATCTGCCACTGATACGACTCTTCGTACACCGAATGTTTGCTTCCAACTAGCAACGAGAAATAAAACTACGTTGTGGGTATGAAGAGGATAACTTTGCATGGTATCGGAGAGCTAAAACATAAAAGTAGGTGCTGTTATCATAAAGTTAGAATATATTACTAAATATTTAAAAAAGAGAGTGTGGAATAATGATGGATCGGTGTGCGGAATTGTCCTAGGCAATTGTTAACAAGACCGGTAGTCGTCATTGCAATTTCATATGAGGGAGAGGCATAAGCTAACATAATTTCTCTACTTGGATCATATGCACTTATGATTGGAACTCTAGCAAGCATCCGCAACTACTAAAGATCATTAAGGTAAAACCCAACCATAGCATTAAAGCATCAAGTCCTCTTTATTCCCATACACAACAACCCCCTTACTCGGGTTTGTGTTTCAGTCACTCACCAACCCACTATAAGCGAATCATGAACGTATTGCAACACCCTACAGCGGGAATCCCCCACGCTTGCGCGACACGGAGGGCACCATAGGACAGCACCAAAATAAAACATACAACTCGTACCAATCTAGATCATCAATCAACCCAAAGACAAAGGATATCTACTCAAAACATCATAGGATGGCAACATATCATTGGATCATAATATGTGGCATAAAGCACCATGTTCAAGTAGGGATTACAGCGGGGTGCGGGAGAGTGGACCGCGTAAAAGAGATGAGGATGGTGATGATGATGGTGATGTTGATGAAGACGATCACCGCGGCGATGATTCCCCTCTTGATGGCACTCCGGTGCCACCAAGAGAGAGGAGGATAGGTTCTCCCCCTTGTGCTTCCTCCTCCATGGCCTCCCCCCTAGATGGGGAAAGGTTCTCCCTCTGGTCCTTGGCCTTCATGGCGATGATGGCCCCTCTGGGATCCTCCTCCATGGCCTCCGATGATGATGGCCCCCTCCGGCAGGGTGCCAGAGAGGGCCTAGATTGATTTCTCATGGCTACAGAGGCTTGCGGCGGCGGAACTTCCGATCTAGGTTTCTTTTTGGAAGTTTGGGTATATATGAGAGGTGTTGGCGTCAAGAAAAAGTCAGGGGGTCTCCGGGCTGTCCACGAGGCAGGGAGGCGCGCCCAGGGGGACTCTTCTGGCCCAACTGTTTGACTCCGTGGCCTTCTTCTGGTCCAAAAATAAGCTCCGTCAAGTTTCAGGCCAATTGGACTCCATTTGGTTTTCCTTTTCTACGATACTCTAAAACAAGGAGAAAACAGAAACTGGCACTGGGCTCTAGGTTAATAGGTTAGTCCCAAAAATCATATAAAATAGCATATAAATGCATATAAAACACCTAAGATGGATAATATAATAGCATGAATACTTCATAAATTATAGATACGTTGGAGACGTATCAGCATCCCCAAGCTTAATTTCTGCTCGTCCTCGAGTAGGTAAATGATAAAAGAAATAATTTATGAAGTGTGAATGCTAGCAAGTGCACAAGTTTGATCAATGATAATTTCACTCACTTTTTCTAGCATCAATATATGTCATAACAGTAGCTCATCTCATAAAACTTTTCATGATCAAGTAACAAGCTATTCACATGTTAAAGTATAGACCATAAACTTTCTTGAAAACTAACAAATATCACTACAAAAAAAGACACATCCGTGACATTTTGGGCCAAACGATTTTTTTTTCTGTCATACATATGACACTTCTACGACGATAATTGTGACAAAACCCGGTATCATCATAGATGTGGTGGGCTCCTACTTCTACGACAATAAATCATGACAGAAAATGGGCTTTTCGTCCTGGGCGGGCCGGAGACGCAGCTGCATGACATTCTTTGGGCCGTCCATGACGGAAAAAACCATGGTAGAAGCGAGGGCGAGGAAAATTTTGGGGAGTTCCCGGTTACGGTGGGAGGTCGGGGGCCGAGCGATGCACGTTTCTCTCGTACACGTACGCGCGTGTGTGCGAGGCGTTGGCTCTAACTGAACCCTAGCGAGGCGTTGGGCTCTAACTGAACCCGAGCGATTGCACTGCAGGCTACGCGTTACTGAACCCGAGCGATCGATCGATGGCTGTTAACTGAACCCGATCGAGCGATTCCTTCGCTACTGCTGCTAACTGAAGCCGATCGATGCTGCCTCTGGGATGAACAGTGAGCGTTGCAGGGGGGTTTGGATGAACAGTGAGCGGTGGCGTTGCCTCTAGATGAACAGGACCCCGTGGTGTGGTGGAGGGCTGGATGAACAGTAGACGGTGGAGGGGTGCCCGTGGAGGGGTGGTTGAACAGGACCCCGTGGTGTGGAGGGCTGGATGAACCGTAGACGGTGGAGGGGTGCCCGTGGAGGGGTGGTTGAACAGTAGCCGGTGGAGTAGCGCGCGGTGGAGGCTGGATGAACAGGAGCCCGTGGAGGCTGGAGGAGGTCGACGGTAGCCCGTGGAGGCTGGAGGAGGTCGACGGTGGAGATGAACAGTATCCCGTGGAGTCCCGTTTTGCGGTACACCACACCCCTCCCGATGAACAGGACCCCCGTTTCGACCGTAGGAGGTCCATTTCGTCCGTTTTGCGGTACGCCACACCCCTCCCGATCAACAGGACCCCCGTTTCGACCGTAGGAAGTCCGTTTCGTCCGTTTTGCGGTACGCCACACCCCTCCCGATCAACAGGACCCCTGTTTCGACCGTAGGAGGTCCGTTTCCTCCGTTTTGCGGTACGCCAGACCCCTCCCGATCAATAGGACTCCGTTCCGAACATAGGAGGTCCGTTTCCTCCGTTGTGCGGTACGCCAAGCCTCGTTTCCATCGCCTGTTCCGTCCAAGCCCTCCAGATGAACACGACCACACATTCCGTTCCGACCCAGCCGGTTGGCTCCCACGCGTTCCATTGCCTCCCGATGAACACGACGCATTCCGTTGCCTCCCCATGAACACGACGCATTCCGTTGCCTCCCCATGAACACGACGACGACGCTGTTTCTCCGTTCCGACCCAGCCATGTACACGAGCCCTGGCCGTACGTATGTGCGAGTAGGCGTTTGAGACCCCGCCCGTATGTACACATACGTGGCCGTATTTTCTTTCTTGCACCCTGGCCGCTGTACGTACGTGTACTTGCTACGCGCGCGCCTCTACTATGACACATACGCGCCTCTACTACGACACGTGCACGCCTCTACATCCACCAGTATATATGTACGTACACGTTCGCGACCAGAATGACAACACTACGTACGCTTCGACCAGGTGGGTCCCGACTGTCAGGCACTTCCTTGCGTGCGAAGATGTAGCTGGTGGGTCCCAGCAGTCAGAGGGCAAATCATTTTTTTGCCCGGACGCACTTCCTTGCATGCGAAGATGTAGCTGGTGGGTCCCAGCAGTCAGGGGCAAACGTTTTTTTGCAAAATATGGTGGCCCGTTCGGTGGGTCCCCGCTGTCAGATGGAGGAATAATTATTTTGCACGTAATAAGGAGGCACTTCCTTGCTGCGGCTGTGGACCCAGCTGTCAGCCTCTCCACGTACAGTCCACGTCCGATGGAAGCCGTTCCTTGACCACGTTGACCACGCCGCGCCGAGAGCACCAGGGCGGTGGACGACGGCGAGGCCTAGGAAGGGGACGACGCGGAGCCGGGGAAGACGCGGCAGTGGATGCCCACGCGTAGAGGAGTACGAGGGTTCACTGGTTCGCTGTGGTGTGAGGCTACCGTCGCCGCAGAATAACAGGGGGTGTGGGTGAGTAGAGGGATGGCCTGGCCAGCGGTGGGAGTAGTAGGGGGCGGTGAGGCCTCCGCCGCATCGCAGCCAGCCACAGGAGGCAGGAGCACGAGGCACGACCGGCGCTGGTTTGGGCGGCTGGAGCAAGAAGACCAGAGGTTGAAGAAGCACTACGGCCGTTGGATGGACATCGTACGGTCACTGGAGCTAGAATCGTGCATATTGACTAAGTTGACAAAGCCCTCCGTCCCCGTCAACTTAGTAGGCCCACAAGTCAGCCTGCCACTATACTGGGTCCCAGCTAACAGGGGGAGTATTCATTTTTTTGTGCGTAATAAGGAGGCACTTCCTTGCGTGCGAAGATATAGCTGGTGGGTCCGAGCTATCAGCGGCGGTAACGTTTTTTTTCGCGAAATACAGAGGCCCTTTTGGTGGGTCGACCCTGATGTCAGGTGGAGGAATCATTATTTTGCGCATAATAAGGAGGCATTTCCTTGCGTGCGGCCGTGGACCCAGCTGTCGGCCTCTCCACGTATAGTCCACTTCAGATGCATGTCGGTCGTTGACCACGTTGACCAGGCCGCGTCGAGAGCACCAGGGCGGTGGACGACGGCGAGGCCTAGGAAGGGAACGACACGGAGGCAGGGAAGACTCGGCAGTTGTTTCCCACGCGGAGGGGAGTACGACTGTACGAGGGTTTACTGGTTCGTCTGTCGTCGCCGGAGAATAACAGCAGGTGTGGGTGAGTAGAGGGATGGCTAGGCCAGCGATGGGAGTACGGTGGGGCGGTGAAGCCTGCGCGGCAGCAGAGCCGGCCGCGGGAAGGAGGGAGCAGGCAGTCCCGCCGGCGCTTGTTTGAGCGGCTGGAGCAGGAAGAGCAGAGATTGAAGAAGCACGACGGCCGTTGGATGGCCATCCAACAGTCACTGCTTATGCGTCAACCTTTTTTTAGGAAAGCCTCAAATCTGTGGAAAACAGCATACAACCCATCTGCCATTATTTCTAATAATTTACAGCCCATTTGCTAATTATTAAGGTTTTTTTTGGAGCCCATATTATTTTTGTTAGCATTACAGCCCATATTGTGGCCACGGTTAAAAAATTATACGAAATTTTGCATATTTCGGTGCGGTCCGAACTTTTTTAATCCCGAAATTTCGACTCACATTCAAACTTATTTTAAAAATAAATGTATATCAATATAAAATCCAACAAATTCTCGACGCATAAAAATTAATGTAATTTAAAATCTCGAAATGAAAAAAAAGATATTTGAAACTAATTGCCGGTTTGATGTGTTTTAAAAATGTACAACCCATTTCTCATTACTGATGGGCCATTTTCTCGGCCAGCCGAATGAAAGCTCTCCTCGTCTTGAAAGATTTGCAGCCCAACAGGCCTGACAAAGCGACTTACTTGGCAAATCACAAAAAAACTGGGCTGTGGCCGTGGACCCAGCTGTCAGTTTCTCCACGTACAGTACTCTTCCGATGGAAGTCATTCCTTGACCACGTTGACCACGCCGCGCGGAGAGCACCACGGCGGTGGACGACGGCGAGGCCTAGGAAGGGGACGACACGGAGCCGGGGAAGACGCGGCAGTGGAAGCCCGTGCAGAGAGGAGTACGAGGGTTCACTGGTTCGGCTGCGGTGTGAGGCTGCCGTCGCCGTAGGGCCTGGCCAGTGGTGGGAATAGTAGGGGGCGGTGAGGCCTCCGCGGCAGCACAACCGACCACGGGAGGCAGGAGCATGCGGCACGACCGGCGCTGCTTTGGGCGGCTGGAACAAGAAGACCAGAGGTTGAAGAAGCACTACGGCCGTTGGATGGACATCGTACGGTCACTGGATCTAGAATCGTTCATATTGACTAAGTTGACAAAGCCCTTCGTCCCCGTCAACTTAGTAGGCCCACAAGTCAGCCTCCCACCAAGGTGGGTCCTAGCTAGCCGGGGGAGTTCATTTTTTTGTGCGTAATAAGGAGGCACTTACGGTGGTCCGAGCTGACAGCGGGGGGAACATTTTTTTCGCGAAATACGGTGGCCCGTCAGGTGGGTCCCAGCAGTCAGGGGGCAAACGTTTTTTTCCGCAAAATACGGTGGCCCGTCAGGGGGCAATAAGGAGGCACTTCCTTGCTGCGGCCGTGGACCCAGCGGTCAGCCTCTCCACGTACAGTCCACGTCCGATGGAAGTCGTTCCTTGACCACGTTGACCACGCCGCGCCGAGAGCACCACGGCGGTGGACGACGGCGAGGACTAGGAAGGGGACGACTCGGAGCCGGGGAAGACGCAGCAGTGGATGCCCACGTGAAGAGGAGTACGAGGGTTCACTGGTTCGGCTGCGGTGTGAGGCTGCTGTCGCCGCAGAATAACAGGGGGTGTGGGTGAGTAGAGGGATGGCCTGTCCAGCGGTGGGAGTAGTAGGGGGCGGTGAGGCCTCCGCGGCATCACAGCCAGCCACGGGAGGCAGGAGCACGCGGCACGACCGGCGCTGGTTTGGGCGGCTGGAGCAAGAAGACCAGAGGTTGAAGAAGCACTACGGCCGTTGGATGAACATTGTACGGTAACAGGAGCTAGAATCGTTCATATTGACTAAGTTGACAAAGCCCTCCGTCCCCGTCAACTTGGTAGGCCCACAAGTCAGCCTCCCACTATGCTGGGTTCCAGCTGGCAGGGGGAGTATTCATTTTTTTGTGCGTAATAAGGAGGCACTTCCTTGCGTGCGAAGATAGCTGGTGCGTCCGACATGTCAGCAGGGGGCACGTTATTTTCGCAAAATACAGAGGCCCTTCCGGTGGGTCCCAGATGTCAGGTGGAGAATCATTATTTTGCGCGTAATAAGGAGGCATTTCCTTGTGTGCGGCCGTGGACCCAGCTGCCAGCCTCTCCACGCACAGTCTACTTCCGATGGTGTCGTTCGTTGACCACGTTGACCACGCCGCGCCGAGCGCATCCAAGGTGGTGGACGATGGCGAGGCCCCGGACAACAACGAGCCGGAGATGGGAAGACGCGGGAGTAGAGTCGCAGACGGAGAGGTGTACGAGGGTTAACTGGTTCTAGTGCGTGTGGTTCGACAGTCGGTGGAGAAGAACAGGAGGTGTGAAGGGGTGGAGGGATGGCCTGGCCAACGGTGGAGTAGCGCTTCATAGCGAAGCGTGCTAAGCAGAGCTACTAGCAGCAGGAGGCGGGAGGTGGTCCCGGCGGCGCTGGAGGAAGAAGAGGAGAGATTGAAGATGGATGCCGGTCGTTGGATGTAAATCCAACGGCTAACATGCCAGAATCATTTGTTGACTAAATTGACAACGACTTGCGTTGGCTTCGACCTATTGGCCCATATTTCAGCCTCCAAAAATGTGGCACGTATTCAACCCATTTTTTCAGAATTTACAGTCTTTTTTTTTGCGCGGTAGAATTTACAGTCAATTTGATCTTTTTTTTGAATTATAGCCATTAGCTGGGCTGGGTGAACAAATAATGTAGCGTCCATGCGGCCCATTTATTTTATTTCCTAAAAAATTACAGGCCATTTGCACTTTCTCGAAATACATGATTTTGCTGGGCTGATTCTAGTTATAATGTTGGGTTGGGCCAACAATGTTATCAAAAAATAAAAAGGGGCTGAGCATTTTGTTATAAATATATTTAAATAATAAGTGATATTATTACATTCGTCCTTAAATCTTACCAAGCTTTTGTACACAATCACTAGAATTTTCGTGCCAAAAGAATCCAGGATTTATTTGTTAAGAAATTATTTTTATAAGTTAATAAGATGTGGGATATTGTTTTCTTACATATGTAAGTATCTGTTAAATATATTATGACAATAAAAATAATATATAATAACATATAAAATAATTTAAATATATATAATATAGTTAGAAGGGAAACATAAGTTGGACCTGGCGTTCCTATTCTTATATAGAAAAATAGAACAGACCTCTGCGTTTTCTTAAAAAAAATACATAAATTGGGCTGCCAAAAATAAAACCTCGGATGGGAGGTCCGTAGGCCGGTCGATACATGACGGCCCTAAGAAAATACAAACAGGCCTATGGACCTCCCATCCGAGGTCGTGGGCTGCGCATGTTAAAAATGAAAGCCTAGACGGGCAGCCCAAAACCACGTCCAACACTTGCCAAAACTTCGTCCCTCGTTTTCTCTGTGTTTCGCACACTCGACATTGTGTGGGCATTTTGACTGTGCATCATATGAAGATGTGCTATGCACGAATGTTGATCAGCATGATGTTAACTGGCTGGTAGTTCCATTTTCGACCATGAATAAAACTTCCAACATGATGTTAACCTTGTTTGAAAAGGCCGTGTTAATATAAATGCTCTGCCTCTGAAAGTTGCAGTTTCTTATCTGAAACTGAACTTGCAGTTTCTTATCTGAAACTGAAACTTGCAGTTTCTTCTCTGAGAATCACATTGTCTGCACTTTTATACTCCTATGAAACTACATTTTTTAAGTGCTAAAAATAGATCTCTAGAATTCATAAAATACTTCATATGCTCAATACTGCAAATCTGAAATTCAAAAGACATTCATATCTGAAAGTACTCTCAAAATACACAACACAAAACACAATTCACAACCTGCAAATACTGACAACCCTAAGCTCCTCCTGACAATTCACAACCTGCCCGACTATTGGGCTGGGAGGGGGGGGCAGCCCCCTCCTATTCCTCGGCGGCAGACAGCCGCCCCGTGAGACGATGTGAACGGCGAGGGAGACGATGGCGGGGAAGCATCGTCGGGCCAACTGCTTTTCTCCTCTTGCAGTTGGGTTCGGTCGACGAAGACTCCACCGGCTCGCTCTGGCAGGACACCCTCACAAACGGCACCCTGTAGATGCTCGATCCTTCAATCTCTGGTGGATGCTCCATCTGGGATCGATACTCCCACCACCGCTCCCTCACGATCGGATTCGGTGAATCTGTTTGCTCCATGGCCCAGAGGAGCAGCTCTATGTACTCCGGCGTGACTCCCTCCAGGAGTATCGCCGCCTTTTCGCTCTGTTGCAGATATTTGGCCATGGATGTCGCCGTCGCCGCTAGTTGGTCCTTGTTATCAAACCAAGACTGTATCTCCAACATCCTAGCTAGCTTCACAGGGTCGCCGTCTGCGATCCTCACGTATCGGTTGTACTCCTCCATCGATCTACTTCTCCACAACACCTTCACTCGCCGGCGGTGGTTTTTGAATGGAAGAGGAGAGGAGCAGCGCTGGTTTTGGATTAGAACGGGAGAGGAGCGACGCTGGTTTTGGACTGGAACAGGAGAGGAGGGGCGGTGGTTTTGAAATGGAAGAGGAGAGGAGCGGCGCTGCATTTAGATTGGAACATGAGAGGAGCGGCGGTGGTTTAAGAGGAGAAGAGCGGAAGAGCGGCGCTGGTCTTGGAAGTATTTTTTTGTTGTTTTGCGTATTTTGGGTCAAAGTTTGACCACGTACTGTATTTGACAAGCAAAATGTGAATGCATGTCACCAAAAATTGTATCGTTTGGTTCGTATCTGAATGTACTTTCAAATATTATTTTTGCAACGTATAACATATATTTTATGTGCGAAAATCATGGTCAATTATGACCCAGAATAAAAGGGAGACTAGTTAATGTGGGGTCGCTTTCTTAATTGAAGGGTAAATTGATTTTGATTTTGATCCAGTCACAGCGCGCCAGCCCTCTCGTCCAATCCTAAATCGCTGCTGCACGCTCCTCTCCCTCTTCTCCATTGCAAAACCACCTCCTCTCCTCTCTATCATCTCCATTCCAAAACCACCATCTCGCCTCTCCCTCTTCTGATCTTCTCCATTGCAAAACCACCTCCTCTCCTCTCCATCATCTCCATTCCAAAACCACCGTCTCGCCTCTCCCTCTTTTGATCTTCTCCATTGCAAAACCACCTCCTCTCCTCTCCATCATCTCCATTCCAAAACCACCGTCTCGCCTCTCCCTCTTCTCTATTGCAAGACCACCGTCTCTCCTCCCATCTTCCAAAGCTAGCACCGGACCACTCAGAAGGACATCTATGGAGAGGATGCAGCAGCGAATCAGGCAGATCGCCGGTGGTGACCAAGCAAAGTTAGCCAGGTTGAAGGAGATCCTTAGTTGGTTTGACAATGAGTGGGATATTTCAAGGACGGTGCGGGCCATGTGGCAATGTATGCGAAAGAGCGAGACGGCGGCGATGAGGGCGGCGATGTACATGTACTCCTCGGCGGCAGTCACGCCGTAGTCCTCCGAGTTCATCGAGTATCTCCTCTGGGTGATGGAGCAGACAGATTCGCCCGAGGCGACAGTCAGGCAGAGGTGGTGGGCGTACAGGTCGAAGGTCGAGGACCCAGAGGATAACGAATCGATCGAGTATGGTGTGCCGTTCATGAGGGTGCAGAGCCAGCCGGAGCCACAGGAGTATTCGTTCTCCCACCGCAAGAGGAGGCCGGATGGCGCGACGTCACTTCCCCGCCGTTCTCCACGGTTCCCTCGACGCTCGCCTCGTTTCAACGGCGGCGGTAGGGTTTAAGGTAAGCTTCACACTAACCTAATCTTCCACCTGCTCATGCTTACAATCAGTGTGACAACTAATGAAAATCATGCTTACAATCAGTCTTCGAGTACTACGCCAATCACCCTAAAATAGCTCTGGACCTTTGGGTCAAAGTTGTGACACAGTGTACAAATAAAGAAAAATAGATTGGTGCTTCTTTCAGAAAAGAGTACTCCCTAGAAAACTGGCAATATAAGCTACTAGTATTTGGTTAGATGATTTGCTGCCGAGAAAGATCCGTCCACAGAGAGCGCCACACATCCCACTGGTGGTGGTGGATGCCAATGTGTGCATGCAGCATGGTTGGTGTCGGTAATTTTTACTTGGCACACCTCGCACTCTGCATATATGCCGGTTCCATACGTACATTTGTGCAGTTCCACCAAAATGCAGCTGAATAACCCTGTTTGCACAGATAATGAAAAAGCGTGATTACATTATAGTGGCACTAGTTGATGAAACACACAAAATAAATAGAAGAAAATATTGCGATAGTATCATAGTATGCCATGCTGAGAGGGCGAGATGGGCCCTGCGACGCCTCATACGGTACGCCTCATACTGGACATCGTCCCAAGTCTCCCAGATACACCTTCTGCCAGTGATGAACATCAGTGTACAGCGGTAGTACAAGGAGGCGCCTTGAGACATTCAAATCTCTATTTTTGTACATGTCAACTAAAATTAAGCACCCCAGTTTGCAGAAACGCTTAAACATTAACAATGGGACTAGTTGATGAAACATACATTAACAAAGAGAAGCACTTTCTTTATCTACATTGGAAATGAAATGATAGAGATGACACTCGCTCTATTTTAACTGTATTATTACTTCATTTTATCAGTGACACTAGAGTCGAGCAGGTGGCAAACGAGGTGTACCGTGCGTCGCAAGGATGGAGGCCGGGGGTGCTTAGACTGGGTTGCTGAAGCTGGCTCTTTCAGTCACCAACATGGATGATTCAATTCATGGGACCTTTTGGTGCAGTTCACCTAAAATGAAGCAATGTCCCGTGAGCTAGCAACTACTTCTTCATTTTTTTAAGAAAAGGGCTCCAGCCCCAGTTCCATTTCCATCAGAAAACGAAACCCACAGAGCTTCTTCTTCATTAGTTGCAATAAAATTGAGCAACATCAAGGTTGGTTGTGAAGCTCCTGGAATGCTCAACTATAATTTGGATATCATTTGCGCAGTTCAACTAAGATCGAGCGTGAAATGTATATCTCTGTTTGCATAAAAAAGGTGGAAAGGAGGGTGACTAACAAGTGATGAAACATGCATCAAATGAAAAGAAGCATGTTCCTTATCTGAATGGCAATCCTACAAGGACAGTAGCAATTTCTAAAGCACTGGCATTGCTAGATATTAGTGTGGGCATTAGGATTAACTATGACAACCGTAAAATACGACATTACTTTGGGCACGGGAGAGTAGGCGGACCAGGACAGTTGCATTTCTAACGAAAAGAACCAACTTATCTTAATGGGAAATTTTAGCAGGACATGTAAAGAAGTGCTATTTATTCATATTACTGGAGGCATTACATTGAAAACAACATTGGTTTAATGTGTCCTTACTTTTAACAGTGCGACTGCTACATTTTACCAGTGGCATTACATAAGAGTGGCTCGGGGCAACAAACATCAGAACATGATATCTGGGTTGGTCCCATTTTTGTTCGGTATAGCCACCTTATACTGTGTGAGGCTAGCAAATCTAGTGCTGGACTTACTCTGTTGACTTGTCCCCCAGTCCCCACTTTCTTTCCTTTTTCAACCAATAGATCGGGTTTATATTGAGTTTGTACTGCGTTTCCCTTTATTTCCCTATTAGACCTAGAGACCAGTTGGATAGCCAGTCTCTGCTACTTTTCGCCCCCATTATTTCCTCTTTCGACCAAGTCCTAGATTCAGGTAACAAATCCTCCCCCACCCCCACCCCCTTTCTTCCTTGTTTGAACCAAGTAGTACTAGATTCGAGTGCATGAACTAGTTTTACCTCTTAAACGTAAAAAAATTAGGTGGTTTTCGAATAGCCGATCGATCCTATCTACGAGGGGCCTGAAAAATAGTAAAAGATACAAATGCAGCGACGTCGGGAGCTCGGGAAGTAGAGCAAGGCCGGTTTCGAAGGAAGTTATACCTGATGGTCACCGGGATGTCGCTAGGTGGGCGGCGGGAGGCCGGATCTGCCCACACTACGATAGCGAGGAAGAAGGGGTCGGAGGCCCTCCCTCGCCAGCGGTGCTTGGGAGAGAATGACAAGGCAGGCTGATCGGGACGCGCCCAGCAGTGGGTAAGAGCCGTCGCAAAGGACGACCGCGTGAATGTTGCACCTTCTCACCTTCCCCCGCGGAGAGGATCCGGCTGGATCTGTGACCAGCGGTGAGTAGAGAGAGAGAGAGAGAGAGTGTGGCCACCGCTGTCGTGTTTAGATCTGGAGAGGCCGAGACAGTGTGAAGAGAGCAACACTAGCAAGCAAGCGTGGAGGCTCCTGCCTATATAGTGGAGCAGTACTAGTTTTCTTTTGTCTACCGAAGCCGGCTTGACCTCGTCAATGACTGTCGAGAAGTCTTCATGCACGTGGCCTGGAGGCGCAGTTGTCGTCATTTTGATCTGAAGCGCCGAATTATAACATATAACACGAAAAAATGCCACATGACAAGAAATCATAACCTCACTGCCCAAAGGAGACAACATGAATCCCGACGGACAAACTAGACGAGGAACAAAGCTCAAATTAAAGATAAACTCGTAGAAAAGGGGTCCGTCGATAGATGTCCTAATTAACATAGCCGGCTTGACCTAGATGGCAGCCGAGTAGTCACTGTTCGTGCATGTGCCCCCAATGACTAGCCCAACTCAGTTGTCGTTGTTTAACCCTCCGCAGTGATCCGAAGCACATGACACCTAATTTTGAGAGATGACAAGAAACCTTTTTTTAGATTTCTCACCACAACTACAGCCATGTACAACACAGCCTGCACGATATGTACATGATAGCCAATCCAGGCGTGTCTGCTGGAGTCTGGTCACATGCATGGATGAACTGATCTTCCGTGTCTTGCAGGGATCGTCCAGGCACCAACGTAGTACAACACTTCTCTAGTACTATCGCTCGTCTCCCTCTTCTATTAAGTCACCCGACTTGCGGGGCTGGGGAGTGTGCCTATGGTCGGTTCTCAATTGCCGTCCCACATGTGTGTGCAAACGCAATATGACGCGCGTTCCATTCGGAGAGCAGCGTGCCAGACCGACCGATCGTCTGGGGTGCGACGCGAATGCGACGGGCGTGCTGTATACTCCGTACATGTGTACCGCCGTTTTCTAGATGCTTTGCTCCATGGCGCGGGCGCAATCCATGGATACAAAATTAGTATACTGTATACTATTTAAAAGTCGAGGGCGGGGCTTTTCCTGCGCGGTAGGCGGCGGGGCAGTTCCGCCTAGTCGGTTCGACAGAGACGCAAGAAGACGAGGGAGTAGGCTGCTGCAAACGTAGGGCTGTGTGATTTGACAGCGAGTTACTGCTGGACAGGTGGGGCCCCGTGATTTTACTTGCCATTATCATTTTAACTGCGGCGCTACGACCGGCGTGAGTCTCCTGATTCTTGACCACCTCCATACAGGTGCCTCTCCCAATGCTCCACCATGGAGTAGAGGCTGGCTCTTGCATGAGAGCCCACTTCTCCACTTTTTCCTTGCCTCTCTTTCCTCCACTTATGCAAAAATGCCATGTAAAGCGCACTATTGTACTTACTTTTACTTGCTCCTACAGGTGCTTAAGCTTGCCACATAGGCATAAAGTCTCATGTGGCAAGTTAATCAAGAAGAGAGAGACTAGTTTGGTGACCCAAGGAAGAAACGGTGCTAAGCGCGTGTACCTAGGTGAAAAGATAATTTTGAGTCTATAGCTAATTAAATGAAGCAAACTTAGCAACACCATTTCATTGGAAGAGGTCACTCCTTGGCAAATGCAATAAATACTAGTACTCCCTGTGTCCCATAATATAAGAACATTTTTGGCACTACAGTAGTGTCAAAAACGTTCTTATATTATGGGACGGAGGGAGTACGAAGAAAGAGATAGAGAGGAGTAAAAAAAATACACTTATAGCCAACCTTATAGCCAACCTTGTTGTAGTATGAGTGACTAAGTGATGACTATGTATGACATGCCAACATCAGATAGCCTAACGCACCGTGTTAAATCTCCAAGGGCGCGACCGCGCGAGTGACGCGACGGTCGTGGTAGGCGCGACCATGATACGGGCTGCTGGCAGCCCTTGGATCTGAGATCAAACGGTCGCATGCTAAGTTGCTGAAAATTTGCAGAATAACCCTCCAGGATAGGATATTCACCCATAGGTCTAGAATCACGCCATGCAACCATTCGAGCTCAGATCCAAGGGCTCTCGGAAGCCCGTATCATGGGAGAATGGAAAGCCACTACCCTGCCGTTCGCACGCTGGCAGTTCGCTCCTACTCATCCCCGCACGTCCTTCAATACTACGGCGGTTCGCTCCTAGTCGTCCCGTCCATTCACATTACGGCAGTTCCACTAATCCTAACCCTCCTCCCAAATCCATGGCGTCCCAAATCTCCATGATTGGCGGTGAGTACAAGGTTAGAACCATCACCGGCGATGAGTTCGACGTCATCTACACCCGTTCTTCTACGACGGCGAAAGGATGCCTTTCTCGCTTCAGACGCATGTTCGAAGACTCAGATGATGAGTGGGTCGCTGGGCTAGATGTTGAGTACACCACAGTCCTGGGATGAGAGAAGGATCTAAAGGACGAAGAGAGGAAGAAGCCCGCCGTGATCCAGGTTTGCGTGCATGACTTATGCTTGGTCTACCACATATGCCATGTCGACGTTGAGTGCCAGGATTTTAAGGACTTCCTCGAGAGCAACCTAGTCAAATTCATTACTGTAGACTTTGGTAACGACAAAGAAGTCCTGCGTCGGATAGGCCTCATTGTAGGCAACACCTTCGACCTCCAGAAGAATCGGCTGGTGTCCTCTCGCCAGCCTTCAATGTTGACCCTGGCAGGAGCCATGGTTCATCCTTCGTATGGTAAACTGGAGAAACCTCCATACACGTTTCATCATCATGCATGGCAGCGGAATGTACTAGATATAGACCACATCCACTATGCTGCAATGGATGGCTACCTTTGCTTCAATATCTACAAGGGTTGGATGAAGAGCAACAGCCAAGTGTGCGGTTCAAGCAAAGAAGTATCGGCTAAGAGGAAGAGGGAAAAGGACGAAGTCGAGGACGTGGACGAGGACTTCGAGTAAGGTGGCAGTGTCGTTGCTCATGGTGGTTCTAATGCAGTGTCTACCGGAATAGTTGCAAAGTTTAATTTCAAGTGTGCTTAATTTAATTTGAGGGGTGTGTTGTGCTGAGCCCCCAGCAGAACTATGTTATGTTTCTTCTCGTTACTTTAACTCTTCAATACGTACATACTAGTATTTCTTACATTTCATCTTTTAGTTGGTATAGTACTACCACTTGTTTCTTCACATTATATACATACAATATATATGGCCAACATCATATAGCCAGCAGTTTAGTTGTCAAAGAATTTTAGGGTGCTTAGTTTTGTCAAAGAATTCCAGGATGCTTAGAGGGTGCTTGGATCCAAGGGACTTATTTTAGTCTGACTAAAAATAGTCTCTTTAAGAGGCTAAAGTTCCAAGCACCCCTGACTAAAGAGGGGCTAAAACTAGTCTTGAGACTAAATTTTTTTAGTCAGGGGTACTGTCGTGGAATAGTCACGGCAGATGCCCTTGTGAAAGGACTTAGTCGTGGAGCCATTGCAACTAGGAAGCTTAAAGGGGTTAAAGTGGGACAAAGGACACGAGGGTTATATTGGTTCGGCCCCTTACGGTGAAGGTAAAAGCCTACTCCAGTTGAGGTGGAATTACTAGGGTTTCGATGACCAGGGAGCGAATCCGCTATGCCTGGCTACCGATTTGATGTTATCTCCCTTAAGCCGCCGGCGGGTCATCCCCTTATATACACGGGTTGACGCCCCGTGGCCTACAGAGTCCCGGCCGGCTTATAAACAGTATCCGGCTCGGTAACTAGTTAATCTTGCCTTACAACACAAGTCACACCATTACGGCGGTTTATCACTACGGGCCTTAAGTCGCCTACGGGCTTTAGGTCCTTTATTGAACCGCCATCTTCAAGCTTGATATTGGGCTTCATATAATGAATTGCTATAGCGTAACCCGGCCCCTACTGGGCGGGTTACACCAGTAGTTATATCCCCAACATTAGGCCCCAGATTGATTTGAACCGGTTCATGTCAATCTTCAATACTTTAAGAAAAACTTTCTGGCTTCTGTCTGTGCAAAGTTATAACCCGCCATGACGTCATCTTCTGAATTCATGATAACCCGCCATGACGTCATCTTCCATTAAATTCATTTTATTCTGTCATATCTCAACGGATCTTTATCTTAATGACCATCTCGAAAATCGAGGCGTCGGAGTAGCTGGATATCCATGTCTGGCCTCCTCGTTTCTCGCGCCCTCTCTGTTAGTCCTTCCTTATAAATAAGCACGACCTTTAGGTCTTTCTTCATTCTCCCCTTTCTGTCATCTTCTTCCTCTCGCGACTCCGCTGCTGCTCGAGCTCCACCGCCGCCGCCGCAGCAGAGCACCTCATCTTCGTCGATCTTGGCCGCTGCATCAACCTGAACCGACCAGAGAACGGCGGCGATCCTCCGCAGTAGATCTACAGCCGTAAGTCTTCACCTTCCCGCACTTTAGATCTGCATTTAGGGTTTTCAAGTTCTTCCGTGTTCTTCATGGTTCAACACAGTTTCTTCGTAATTCCTCCACCGCGGCTTTATTTGATCCAAAAGTAGTATGGAACTCATGCGGTAGTTGCTTCGCATCCATTTTCAATACTAGCAGATCCCTTTTGCTTGTAAAAAGACCTCATTAGAGCTCACGAACTCATCTGTACTAGTTTTTAGGTCTAGAATATTTTCTTTTCTGAACCACCGTTTGATCCAAAATAGCAACTGCAACCTGTGAAACCTGTTTGTGCGATACTTAGGCAAAAAACTGTATCCATTATCCATGACAGCTCTTACCGCCGGCTTAACGAGGCAATGCTCAATGAATGATCCTGATCACTCATAGTGGATTTAAATAATTTAATTGCTACTGTTTCCCATGGCGGTTTAAACAATCTGACACAATTAGCCATATATCATTAGGCCCCTTTGTAAGCCGCCATCTTGAATATGAATTGAAGTATTTTCTCCGGCTTAAATTTGAACCAGAAATTTTTATTTTGTCATAGGCTTCCATCCTTCATAATGCCGCCCAAGGCTCCCAAAGCACCCATCACATGCAACTGGGTTAAATACACCGTCATTGATAGCATCTTAGACGGTTTTGTGAAGAGTGGTCATCTGCCGAAGAAAGAGATCTTGTCTTATCGCGCTCCTGACCCGTTAGAAGAAAAACCTCAACCCAAGGATGGGGAAGTTGTCATTTTTACTGATCACATGAGCCGGGGCTTTGCTCCACCTGGCTCAAATTTTTCAGAGATGTCTTACACTTTTTTTACCTGCGGCCTCAAGACATCGGACCCAATTCCGTGTCAAACATCTGCAATTTCCAAGTATTCTGTGAGGTGTACCTTGGAGAAGAACCCAACATACTAGTCTTTAGAGAGTTATTTTATCTGAACCGTCAAAACGAATGTGCCCACGGGCCCAGTTTGGAACTTGGTGGGATCTCAATCCAACGACGTAGAGACTACCTCTTCCCTTATGCCGAGCCGCCGAGTCACCCTAAAGATTGGAACTAGACTTGGTTCCACTGTCAAGACACTTCTCCGGCTGATGAGAACCCCTTGCCCGGCTTTCGCGCCCTGCGCCTGGAGTCAACTCACCCTTTACCAGATAAATTATCTCTGGCTGAACGTCAAACACTTGCCCCCACTATCAACAAGATCAAAGCCCTTCTGGGGAACGGCCTAAATGGTATTGACTTGGTCCGGGTTTGGATTGCCTGGCGGGTGATTCCCTTGAGCCGCCGCCCCGGCTTGATGTGCGATTAGACAGGCCAGAAAAATGATCCTCTACGGCACAGTCCTGATGACTTACCTGAGGATATCGTTGATGACATGACCATATCTCTTCTGAACGAGAGCCTGGCAGATTGCGGGAAAGCAGGCTTAAATCCTTTCTGCAAGGCTAACCCGGCTCGAGTGGTAAACCATTAACTTGAGCATCTTACTTTCCATTTTGACAATTTCATCTTTACTCAAAAACTCTTGCTATATTTTACAGGCTCGTGATAAATTCTGGAAGGTCAAGTATGACCATGAGGCTGCAAAGAAGGCCAGAAAGGCCAAGAAAGCCGCCAGAAAAGCCACTGCCCGTAAGAAGGGGAACAAACCTAGCGCCTCAGACATGTTTCATCTGGATGATACCTCCGAGTCAGAGGTAACTCTTGACTCTTTAGACTCCTTCTTTAACCATCTTATTGACACTGATTATCAGCAGGAGGATACAGGAGCAAGTCATGCAGTAACTGAAGAGGTAACTATAATTTCCTCCGACTCCGAGCCTTTGCCAAGACAGAAAATCCGAAGGGTAACCCGGAAAGTAAGATTTTCACATCCTTTAGCTTATCAAGATCCTCAATTTCTTTTGAAGCAACAGATTCACGAGAGTCGGAGGCAGACCCGGACCAGTAAAGATGCTGACCTCTCCTCCGGCTTACCCGATGCAACAAGAAAACGCCGGGCTGAGGTTATCTCTGATTTACATTCTTTGTATCCTTTGGCGGGTTTTACTTGTCAACCACTCAATTCTTCTGACTCAAACTATCAGGGAACTTCACCTTCCTCTGATGAATCAATGCAGTCCAGCATGCCGGCTTTCAAAACTACTCCAGGGTAATGATAATCTGTTTATCTTGTGCTTATCTTACTCATGCTTTTTGTACTAACCCTTTAATTTTCAGTGTACAAGTAAAGCCCAGCAAGAGGACGAAGAAAAGTAAGCCGGCCGAAGAACCAGTCTTTGCTGATCCGGAGCTCAGAGCGGCTGCTCCTGATACTTCCGCTCATGAGCCATCACCTGAACCAGCCCATGACACTCCAACTCTCACCACTGATCCGCTCGTCGAACAAGCCATGGAAGGTTCTGAAGATCTGGAGAACCCTAGCCCGGCCAAGGCGGATGACCCGGACGTCGAAATCACCCGGACTGACTTCATTGAACCGGGAAACCCCACTGCGCTGGCCAAGTGCTCCGCCAAAGAACTTATGGAACGTCGCAAAACCCGTCTGGATGTCACTGATTATGCTCATCTGAGTATTGGAGAAATCGTCTCTGGTTATGTAAACCAAGTGCACAACAGTCGGGATCTGGAAGTTGATATGGTGAAACAAATACACCAAAAATCTGAGGTATAACTCTTGTTGCTTGTTCCTTAGTTATCCTTACTAGGCCAGCCCCCAAGTCTATTTCTTATGATGAAATATGTTATAGACATGTCATCAGCTTAATAATCACTTTAAGAAAACCGGCTTATCCGGTAGCACCCAAGGGCCGGCTTAGACAGCATGATCGAGCCGGTCTTCACCGTATTTTAACCAAGTACTTGAACAACAATATGCATTAGCCCCAAGTGCCAAGTATCTTTGCTTGCAAAGTGCTTGGGACTTTATTTCCATGAACCGCCACTGTAATTAGAGCGCTTTAGCATACATTAGCCCCCAAGTGCCAAGTATCTTTGCTTGCAAAGTGCTTGAGACTTAATGTTGCATTATGATAATCCTAACTGTAACCCGGAATTTATACAGGCCGCCATTAAGCAATTTGAATCGGAGATCTTCGACTTGAAGAATCGCCTGAAAACTCAAGAAATTGAAACCCAAAAGGCGAATTCCAAGCTTGAAGTCAGTATATCCGCACAAGAAAAATTGAAAAAGAAGGTTGAGGAAGAAAGAAAGGCCTGGGCGGATGAAAAGACCGCTTTACTCAACCGGGCTGAACAAGCGGAGGCCACTCTTGCAGAAACAACCGCCGAGCTATCCGGCTTAAAACGCCATATATCTCAGATGGTCTCAGCAATCTTTGGTAAGTTATTCTGCAAGTGTTAGCTAGCTTCAATCTTTTTCAACAAACATATCCATTGTCCTCAGCTCACCTGACCTTGTAATGCAGGCTCCAGGAGTGCCAATCTCAACCAGAACATCCTGACAAAACTGAAGGCCGTTTATACCCTGGTGGAACAACTCTGCAGGCTCCAGGAGTGCCAATCTCAACCAGAACATCCTGACAAAACTGAAGGCCGTTTATACCCTGGTGGAACAACTCTACACCGGGTCACAACGCGCCTTAGCCGTCGTGGCTCTGTCAAATGAAGTTCCCACTCATCTGGCGGATGTGCTAAGGCGGCTTGCCGTGCTACCTCAACGTTCCCAGGAATTGAGACGAGCTTCTGCGAGAGCCGGAGCCATAGCTGCTTTAAGCCGGGCCAAGGCGTGGCTACCGGAGCTAGACCCGGCCGACATCGCCCTTGGGTATCCCAGTTTGAAGGAGGATGGCACCCCATTTGACCAGAAGGATTTCGCCGCTTGCGTGAAGGACGTACGTCCTGTGGCCACTCTGATCGGTAATGATACGGATCTTAGCAAATATCAACCGGGTTATGACGCTGATAATCAGAGAATTCCAACACCACACTATGAGGCAATCAGTCTGATACCTCCCCCTCGTAAGCATTCTTTCGCCCCTGAAGTTGATCCGGCCGGGTTAATTGATGATGAAGGTGAATTTGAAGCCTTGAGTGGCATTGACTGGAAATCATCAACTTTCCAAGACAGGGAAACAGCCGGAGGAGTGGAAAGGGATGAACCGGAAGCGTCAGCCCAACAACACCCTTGACTCCTCAGGCGGCTCATATTTATGTCTTGATAAAAAAACAATGCTTCACTATTTGGACTCGGGGAGTCATGTAATAGAGTAGGAAAACACTTATTTTTGTCATGCCATCACGCACCCGTGTGGCGCTCAACACTGTTTAAGCCGCCATCTTATATTCCCCTGTTTTATGCTGATCCTCTTCTTCCTTATGTTTAAAGGGCTGCCTTTAACTGTCCTGCATAGAGAACCAATTACAAGTCCCTTGGCGGCTTACCGCATAGAGGGTCATATATTTTACATATAACCCGGAGTCAAAATCATAAAAAGCCGGTTCTCAATTATATCTTCGAAACAACCACAACAGCATACCTTTGACCCTTCGATTATACTTCCGGTTTATGTGACCCGAACAATGAGGGTGAGAACCCAACTCTGTAATACGATGTCTATTATATGCGATCATCTTTATTGATCAAGGTTAAAACGGTGGAATAGGAACCACCCTTGAACACTTTAGACATGATCAGAAGAACTTCAAATAGAATCCAAACATTGTTTACAAGAAAGAACTTCAAAAAACTTAGAGGCTTCTGATTCGAATACGACCAGAAAACCATCCCAAAGGGGTTAAGCTAAGATTCGAATATGATCATATAGCCCCCAATGGCTTTGGCGTTGCTGATCAAGAGGGTACCGACAGCTATGTTCTCTTTGGTTCGAATACGACCTATGTTTGAATAGGAAGCCCCGAAATTACCTTGAGAGTTGTTTATCAACGCTGATTCGAATACGATCCACGTCGGTTCTCAAAGGGGGTTGAGCTATGGTTCAAATATGACCAAGAAACTGCCCAATGAGCTCGGTAGTGTGCCGATCAAAAGGGTATCGACAGCTATGTTCTCTTTGGTTCGAATACGACCTATGTTTGAACAGGAAGCCCCCTAGTGATCATAATTTTTAGCGGCTAGATTAGAATACGATCGTAAGCCGGATCAGCCCCCGAGTGACCATGTGAGATCATAATGGAAATAACAATGACACATTTACCTTTGAGGGAAAAAAGGACAGAGGTCCTGCTTTATTATTTATCATAATATATACATTGTCACAGAAGTATGTACATTATGGGAGCCGGTGGCTCAAGTGTAATAAGGCCGAAGCTGAGCTATATTCCACGGCCGGCGGGTCTCCTCCTCCGCCTTACGTGAATCTTTGTGCTCTCGAACATCGATGAGGTAGTATGACCCGTTGTGCAAGTTCTTGCTGACCACAAAGGGCCCTTCCCAAGGTGGGGATAATTTGTGTGCATCTGTTTGATCCTGGATGAGCCGGAGCACCAAGTCACCTTCCTGAAAGTTCTGGACTTAACCCGACGGCTGTGATAGCGGCGCAGGTCTTGTTGGTAAATCACCGAGCGAGCTGCTGCTATATCACGCTGTTCATCCAACAAGTCAAGAGCATCCTGACGCGCTTGTTCATTGTCCGTCTCAACATAAGCCGCCACACGAGGCGAGTCATGAGGGATGTCGCTAGGGAGAACCGCCTCGGCTACGTAAACCATGAAGAAAAGCGTATAACCCATAGACCTATTAGGAGTAGTATTGATGCTCCATATCACAGAGGGTAACTCCTCCACCCAACAACCCGGCGTCCGCTGGAAAGGGACCAAAAGCCGGGGCTTGATGCCTTTCAAGATTTCCTGATTGGCTCTCTCAGCTTGACCATTGGATTGGGGGTGAGCTATTGATGAAACATCAAGTCGAATATGCTCTCGTTGACAAAATTCTTCCATGGCGCCTTTAGACAGATTGGTACCATTGTCAGTTATAATGCTGTGTGGAAAACCAAAGCGAAATATCACCTTTTTCATGAACTGAACCGCCGTGGCTGCATCACACTTACTAACTGGCTCTGCCTCAACCCACTTTGTGAACTTGTCAACCGCCACCAAGAGGTGGGTCTTCTTATCCTTGGACCTTTTGAAAGGTCCAACCATATCAAGCCCCCAGACTGCAAACGGCCAAGTGATTGGAATCATTCTCAACTCTTGAGCCGGCACGTGAGCACGTCTTGAGAACTTCTGACAACCGCCACATTTACTGACTAAGTCCTCTGCATCGGCATGAGCCGTCAGCCAATAAAAACCGTGACGAAAAGCTTTGGCCACAAGGGATTTTGAGCCGGCATGATGGCCACAATCCCCCTCATGAATCTCTCGTAAAATTTCTTGCCCTTCCTCAGGGGAAACACAACGCTGAAAAGCCCCAGTGACACTGCGATGATGCAACTCGCCATTGGCAATTATCATTGACTTAGACCGCCGGGTTATTTGTCTGGCCAAAATTTCATCCTCAGGCAATTCTCCCCGGGTCATGTAAGCCAAGTATGGCACTGTCCAATCTGGGATAACATGAAGAGCCGCCACCAACTGTGCTTCAGGGTCTGGAACAGCCAAGTCTTCCTCTGTAGGTAACTTGACAGAAGGGTTATGCAGAATATCCAAGAAAGTATTAGGCGGCACCGGCTTTCGCTGAGAGCCCAGCCGGCTTAAGGCATCAGCCGCCTCATTCTTTCCGCGGTCAATGTGCTCTACTTGGTAACCCTGAAAATGTCCGGCAATGGCATCAACTTCACGGCGATAAGCCGCCATGAGGGGGTCCTTGGAATCCCACTTGCCTGATACTTGTTGGACCACCAAATCTGAGTCGCCAAAGCACCTTACCCGGCTTAAGCTCATCTCCCTAGCCATCCGAAAACCATGGAGCAAGGCCTCGTACTCAGCTGCATTGTTAGTACAAGGAAACATCAACCGTAGTACATAACAAAATTTGTCACCTCGAGGGGAAGCTAACACGACTCCAGCCCCCGAGCCCTCCAATTGCCTGGACGTGTCGAAGTGAATAGTCTAGTATGTGTTATCCGGTTTCTCTTCAGGCATCTGCAGCTCTGTCCAATCGTTGATGAAATCTACCAATGCTTGTGATTTGATAGCCGTGCGTGGCACATACTTTAGACCATGAGGCCCAAGTTCAATGGCCCACTTAGCGACTCTTCCTGTGGCTTCTCTGTTTTGGATGATATCTCCTAAAGGAGCAGAACTAACCACAGTGATAGGGTGGCCCTGGAAATATTCCTTAAGCTTCCGGCTTGCCATGAATACCCCATAAACAAGCTTCTGCGAATGTGGATACCGTTGCTTGGACTCAATAAGTACTTCGCTGACATAGTAAACCAGCCGCTGAACCGAATGTTCCTTACCCGCCTCCTTGCGCTCCACCACGATGGCCACACTGACGGCTCGTGTGTTAGCGGCTACATACAATAATAAGGGCTCCTTATCAACAGGAGCAGCAAGAACTGGCGGTTTAGCTAACTGTCTTTTCAAATCCTCAAAGGCGGTGTTGGCAGCATCACTCCAGACAAAATCATCTGTTTTCTTCATCATCTGATACAACGGTATGGCCTTTTCACCCAACCGGCTTATAAATCGACTTAAAGCAGCGATCCGACCCGCCAGACGCTGGACGTCATTTATACACTCCGGCTTAGCCAGGGAGGTGATTGCCTTGATCTTCTCCGGGTTAGCTTCAATGCCTCTATGAGAAACCAGAAAACCCAAGAGCTTGCCTACAGGAACACCAAAGACACACTTGGCCGGGTTAAGCATCATCTTGTAGACCCGAAGATTACCAAATGTCTCCCTCAGATCGTCTATCAAGGTCTCCTTCTCTCTGGATTTTACCACAATATCATCCACATAGGCATGAACGTTGCGCCCAATCTGATTATGAAGACAATTCTGTACGCACCGCTGGTAAGTCGCCTGGGCGCTCTTGAGCCCAAACGGCATAGACACATAATAGAAGGCTCCAAAAGGGGTAATGAACGCCGTCTTCTCTTGGTCCTTAACTGCCATTTTGATCTGATGGTACCCAGAGTAAGCATCCAAAAAACTTAAATGCTCACAACCCGCCGTAGCATCAATAATTTGATCAATACGGGGGAGAGCAAAAGGATCAGCCGGACAAGCCTTGTTTAAATCCGTATAATCCACACACATACGCCAGGTGCCGTTCTTCTTGAGCACGAGCACCGGGTTAGCTAGCCATTCTGGATGAAAGACTTCAACGATGAACCCGGCCGCCAAGAGCTGGGCTACTTCCTCACCAATGGCTTTCCGCCTCTCCTCATTAAACCGCCGGAGAAATTGCTTGATTGGCTTAAATTTTGGATCAATATTAAGAGTGCGCTCAGCGAGTTCTCTCGGTACACCCGGCATGTCAAAAGGTTTCCATGCAAAGATGTCCCGGTTCTCACGGATGAACTCGATGAGCGCGCTTTCCTATTTAGGATCCAGATTGGCACTGATGCTGAACTGCTTAGATGAGTCACCTGGCACAAAGTCAATAAGCTTAGTCTCATCGGCCGACTTAAATTTCATTACCGGCTCATGCTCCGTGGTTGGCTTTTTCAAAGACGTCATATCTGCCGGGTCAACATTATCCTTGTAAAACTTTAATTCCTCTGTCGCACAAACAGATTCAGCGTAAGCAGCGTCACCTTCCTCGCACTCCAAGGCTATCTTTCGGCTGCCATGAACCGTAATGGTCCCATTGTGACCCGGCATCTTGAGCTGCAAATATACGTAACACGGCCGTGCCATGAACTTGGTGTAAGCCGGCCGCCCAAATAAAGCATGGTAGGGGCTTCTTATTTTGACCACCTCAAAAGTCAGTTTTTCCGCCCTGTAGTTGTACTCATCTCCAAAGGCTACTTCCAGCTCAATCTTACCAACTGGATACGCCAACTTACCGGGCACCACACCATGGAAAACAGTATTGGAATGGTTGAGGTTTTTATCAGTTAATCCCATACGACGGAAGGTCTCATAATAGAGGATGTTGATGCTACTACCTCCGTCCATGAGTACCTTAGTGAATTTATACCCACCAACTTGAGGAGCCACCACCAAGGCCAGGTGACCTAGATTATCAACCCGGGGAGGGTGATCTTCCCTACTCCATACAATCGGCTGCTCAGACCATCGCAAGTAACGTGGAACTGCCGGCTCAACAGCGTTCACAGCCCTCTTATGAAGCTTCTGGTCTCGCTTGCACAAACTGGTAGTAAACACATGATACTGTCCACTGTTGAGCTGCTTTGGATGGGTCTGGTATCCCCCCTACTACTGCTGCTGCTGATTACCCTGGCCAGATTGCTGGTTAAAACCACCTTGATTACCTTGAGGATTCTGAAAATTGGAATTTGAACCGCCGCCCGAGCCATGAAAGCTGCCGCCACCTGAGCCGCCGCCCTGCCCATTGTTACCGTTGAACATGTTGGAATTCTTGAAAGCTTTCATGATCGCGCAGTCTTTCCATAGATGAGTGGCCGGCTTCTCCCTAGAGCCATGCCTTGGGCAGGGTTCATTTAACAACTGCTCAAGCGTCGGGCCTGACCCGCCAGACCGGGGAGGCTGTCTCCCCTTACGTCGGTGGTTGTTACCCTGCGTGTTGGTGTTGGCCACAAACTCCATACCATCATCATCCTTACACTTATTACCTCCCTGACTCGCCGGGTTATGCTGAGGGCCCTTGCCGTTGCCATTCTTCTTTCCCTTCCCTGTCTTTTCCTCATCAGACGCGGGATCCTTGGTACTATCATAGTCGGCGTACTTGACCAGAGCCGCCATCAGCGTACCCATATCGTTGCAATCGCGCTTGAGCCGCCCAAGCTTCATCTTCAGGGGCGCAAAACGACAATTTTGCTCCAACATTAAGACCGCAAAGCCGGCATCCATCTTATCAGACGAATGTATTATTTCCTTGACCCGGCGTACCCAATGGGTTGTAGACTTGCCTTCTTGCTGCTTGCAGTTAGTCAAATCCACAATTGACATAGATTGCCTACATGTATCTTTGAAGTTTTGGATGAACCGGGCTTTCAGCTCTGCCCATGACCCGATGGAATTAGGTGGCAGTCCCTTCAACCAAGTGCGGGCAGTCCCATCCAACGTCATGGTGAAGTATTTGGCCATTGCCGCTTCGCTGACCTCCAGCAACTCCATAGCCATCTCGTAGCTTTCAATCCATGCTCCGGGCTGTAAATCAGCCGTGTAATTAGGTACCTTCCTAGGTCCTTTGAAATCCTTGGGCAGACGTTCCCTATGGAGAGCCGGCACCAGACAAGGGACACCTCCGGTCCTCGTAGCTATGCCTGCCTCGATAGAAGCCGTCGGATAAACTAGGAAGGGTTGGTAAGCTGTCAGTTGAGCCGCCTACTCCGCTTCTTGACGTGCTCTGTCTTGGTCTACCGCGTTAAAGGCTCCATTATGCGCCGGGCCATGGCCAGCTGGCAAGTCACGGCACCGGACGTTGCTTGAGCCGGCCGCTGAAACCATGTGTCTGCTATAACTTGGGCTCCGGCTTGGACGAGGGGTTGAATGAATCCTGTCCCGGCTATATGAATATGCCTCTTGTTGTGCCAAAGCCGTCTGAAGAAGTTCTCTGACCCTGCGGGTTTCGACTGCCGTTGGAGAGTCACCCTCGACTGGGAGAGCCGCCAGTCGCGCCGTTGCAGCGATCATGTTTTCCAACGGATTGGAATAATGACCCGGTGGTATTGGCACGTATTGAGGTGGGGCAGTATTCACACGGGGAGGCCCCATCACTTGCGGCTGAACCGGCGTTCCAGCCCCGAGTGCCGTGATTTCTGGCGGGTTACTGGGCCCTGCACCGGGCGTGTTGAAGAGGTTTCGAGGATCATAAACCGAAGGGAGCCGAGATTGAGCCTTCTGATGCCTCCTTCTCATGACCTCATTGGATGCGTTCTGATCCATCGTGAGCCGAAAAGACTGCGCCTGAATCAGTTGAGTCTGGGCGTCCAGAGCTGCCCGTTCTGCAGCCATCCTGATTCCTTCCGCTGCCAGATCTTCCTTGGCTCGTGCTATATCCAGCTTTAACTGTGCCACCTCCGCATCATGTTGAGCTTGATCCGCTGGGACGACCGTGGCGGTTAGCAGGGCAGTCATCTTATCCGTGAGATCCATCAGCACCTGAGCCGGCGAGTGCACAGGGCCTTCTACCCCAGCGGCGGAGTTTTGAACAGGTTGCGTGCCGGCCATGAAGATTCCAACCCAGCTTGGCGGCTCAAAATGGTCCAGAATACTGTCGCCATCGGAATAACCCCCGAGCCTGCCGTCTCAAAGTCGATACAACGAGTCCGTCTCACCTGTGGATGATTCATCATCAGAGCAGATGGCCGTCTCATCGCTAGATCTAGATCCTTCAGAGAGTCCTCCGTGGATGCATCCCACGAAAGCACGCTTCAAGGCGGCAGGGTCCAGGTGGGTCTGGCACGCTGAGCCATCTCGATGAGGTCGGTGCAGATGTCCGGCTCGGGGCCCAGCTCGCCGATCTTGCCAATGAAAACGTGGATTCTGCCGAAGGGGACCCGGTACCCGTACTCGATTGAGCCGGCGTCGGGGCCCCAGCCTGTGTCGTTGATGTAGAGCTTGCCGCGACGACTCTTGGTCATCCAGCCCACAGTGTATCCCTTGAGCCCTTCGAAGCTGCCCTTCAAGAACTCAAATCCACCATGTGCTGGCCCCACGGTGGGCACCAACTGTCGTGGAATAGTCACGGCAGATGCCCTTGCGAAAGGACTTAGTCGTGGAGCCATTGCAACTAGGAAGCTTAAAGGGGTTAAAGCGGGACAAAGGACACGAGGGTTATACTGGTTCGGCCCCTTACGGTGAAGGTAAAAGCCTACTCCAGTTGTGGTGGAATTACTATGGTTTCGATGACCAGGGAGCGAATCCGCTATGCCTGGCTACCGATTTGATGTTATCTCCCTTAAGCCGCCGGTGGGTCATCCCGTTATATAACCCGACCCCTCCTGGGCGGGTTACACCAGTAGTTATATCCCCAACAGGTACCCCTACTAAAATGTGGATTAGTCCTCTCTCTACGCATTTAACTCCTCTCCTTTAACACAGGCGAGTTCTGGATTGGAGGGTTTGGAGGATAATAAATTCTCATTAACTTGATTTTAGCCTTTTTAGTATTTGGATCCAAGCATGGGTGAGGCTAGCATGTTTTAGTCCCACTACTTTTAGTCATGGGACTAAAACGTATCCAAGCACCCTCTTAGTTTTATTTGAGGGGTGGGTTGTGCTGGACACCATTACTGTGACTAGCCTTTTTAATAGTACTATATGCATAATTTGGCGACGAGCGCTCTCTATATGTACCACCTTTTTTTAATTTCAAGTTTTGCTCCATGGCGCAATCCATCGATACTACTGCTGTACAAAAGTATACATTTTTTAAAAGGCTAGAGGGCGGGGCAGTCTAGCTTGGTCGGTTTCATGAGAGGTGAGGGCCTTTGTGATTTGACGGCTCATTACTGCTGGAAGGCGGGGCCTTGTGATTTGACTGCTCGTATAAATGCACCGACGACCTGCTCAAGGAGGAGCAAAGAACCGTGCGGTATACTCAAGTTTTCCACTGGAGTAGTACTGCGACGGAGGAGCACGAAACACGGCAGCCCAGTGCCATATGGCGATAAAAAATGATCTAATTTGCTAGTCATCTCATTGTTAGCATTGTTCTATTCATTCCCTCAAAAAAAACCATTGTTCTATTCATGCCTCGCAGAGAACGTGACACGTGCGGCGAAACACCCAAAGCAAAAGATGAAACACATGAGCAAAAGAAGAAGGAAGATTATCACCCCAAATGATCTAATTCGCCGCGGAGTCGTAACTGCTTCTTCATCGCCTCCACGACCTCCATCTCCTTGCGCGTCTCCTCCGCCATCTTCTTCATTCTGTCCATGACGCGGGATTTCTCGACGCGAGCTTTCATCATCTGTCCCATGGCCGCATTACGTACCTTGACAGCAGCCTGGTGCTCGATGCGGAGCTTTGCCAACTCCTCCTTCTATTCCACGACGAGGGCCTGCAGCATCTTCATCGAGGAACTACTATTCTCATGCAGCTTCTTCCAGCCGGCGTTCTTCTCCTTCAACAGGTCGATCTCGTGGCAGAGCTTCGCCTTGTCCTCCTGAAGTCGCAGGATTTTGCCGGTCACCTTCTTCTCCGAGGCAATGCTCTTCTTCAGCAGCATCACCAAGCTGGCGGTCAACTCCCCCTGCTGATTGAGCTCAGCGGGCATGTCGTCGAGGCTCTCCTTCAGCAACTTCATCAAGCCTTGGATGAACTCCTTCTACTTATTGAGCTGATCGGGCATGCCGTCGAGGGATAACGACTCCAGCTCCGCCGGCTCGGCATGTTCGCCTCCGCGGCTAGGGCGCTCCTGGGAGCCATCACCTGCCCGTGAGAGATCTTTCGAGGTCTCTGCGTGGTGGTGAGCCCTCTTTTTTTTCCGCAGCCTTGGTTGCCGCTCCCTTGTTACGAGTAGTTCACGACCTAGAGCTCTGCTCACCGGCCATGGCAACGACGGACGAAGAAGAAGCACTTATGAGGAGGAAAGGTAGAGTAATTTTCGGTTAGGTAGTTCCCCTTTTTATAACCTAAGTACTAGCACTAGTACTAATACCTGCATAGTGGGAACATGTTCAGGTTTGGTACGTACTAGTAGGTGTGAGCAGGCTTTCGAATGTGATGGGAACAAGGTAAAGATTAATTGATGGTTTTGGTTTCGAGGCCCGAAACGGCTCCCGATGAGTTTAGCGGAACATAAATTTCAAGTACTACACTGCTCAAATGCGTAAATATTATGTTACTGTCAAAAATTGGCACAAAATACGAAGGAGACCAATGTAAGTACTACTAGCAACCCACGATTTAACTACTCGCATGTGCGCAGTGGAGTAATAATGTCTTTCTTCCGCCCTCACGTCCACTCAATTTGCATGCGCTGTATTAATTGACCATCAATGAAGTGAACGACTTTACACGCGTCAAATTATCACATGGGGTGGATCTTGGTACAAAATTGTGTCCGCCCGTGTACCCGCGTGTGCGTGCGAGGGAATGAGTGCGTGCGTGGCGTGCGTGCACATCTTCGCTTCATGCATGTACCACCAGTATGGCTCAGGGAGGACGAGTACATTCTTCTGGAAGCAGCAGCACGTCACTGTGGTCGCGACAACGCCTCCACATGTGCCACGTGGCTTCATGAACTGTAAGAGAGACACTGTGTAGCGTGCCATTGGTATTCTAATTTACGTGTTTTGCACATACTCGAAGTACTAGTAAGGTACACGTGCATTGCACGCATCAGATTTTGCAACCAAATTATGAATAAATACCACACTATAGCATGTAAGCTCTGAGTCATATATGCCTGATGTAGCCCTTCATTTAATTCTTATAGTTCATCTCATTCAAAATCAATTCGTTTTTATAAAAAAGCTAAGAACGCGGGAATAGGAAAAACATGGGATTATAGTGGAATGTCGTCTTGAATCCTACAGGATTGTACGAGTGCTTGATTGTGCATAGAAAAACGCAGAATTCTTTCAAAGAGGTTTGAGTGGATGGGATATTTCCTATGAAATCTAGTGCAAATGAATCATATGGAAAAATTCCTATGGTTTACAATCCTACGAATCAAACAACCAAGATAGGAAAAATTCCTAATGATTAGAATCCTCCAAAATTCCTTTGAGAATCCTTTGAATCAAAGAAGCCCTTAATCTATTTTATGATTCATGGAATTGTGCATTGTAAAGCATAAAGTAAAAACAAATAATGGCAATTCAACTAGAAAAAAAGTTTGGGCAGTTATGATACGGAAGATTCTAGAACAAAAGAGAACCACTGTTGTTTTGAGGTTTGTGCATTATGCTTAAGTTCAACCATGGAGTCTGCTAGATTGTACATGTGGCAAAATCCGGTGGGGGGCTAGAAGATGGTGCGAGGGGCCGAGTGGAGGGAGACTATGAAGGAATGCACAAGTGCGAGATCGATATTTAGAGAGAGGGGGCGAACACGTGCGCTGTTGCGCGCAGTGCCGGAGCCATGAAAAATAAATGAGCTAGGGGGCCAAGCATTGCTAATCCTTTACGAGGAGGGTCAATTCATGAACTTAAACCATTTTTAGTAGCAATTGTCTAATGATCACATTCATATTAGCCTCGATATATAGTGATGTTAGGGGGGCAGGGGGCAGGGCCCTTACTGCCCCTGTCTTCGCCATTGTGCACGCGTCTAAGAGATGAAGCGGAAGGCATGGATGATGAGAGGGGGATGTTCGATATATAATTAATGTGGGTGTATTAGCTATATATGTTAATCCTATATAGAGAGGTATAGATTAATCGATGTGGACGTGGGAAAGAGGGTGAGACCTCAATGGATATATCGATTGATTGGTTTGTGTGGAAAACTATGAAAGACCTAGCTATATACACAGGTACATAGAGGAACATCGATCGTTGCGCATGCACGCGTGAGAGATAAAGAATGCCCGATATGATGGAGAGTTGGATGTGTGTGGGTGTGTGTGCCTTCATGGGAGACCGACCTGAAGAAAAAGATTGCATGCGTGCGATGGATAATGCCGACTCGTAGTGTGTGTGCATGCATGCACGATAGAAAGTTAGTGGTACAATTATAAAGAGAAGACTACTGTGTGGGTGTAAAAGAATAGGTGAGGTCATAATCAATGTAAAGTTGAATTCAAATATTTGAATAAGAGATCCTGATGTTTGAAACCCATGCATGCATGAATATAACGGAGATCTGCGCGGTGTGGTTTGGAAACGAGCATGTTGTAATGTAAACACATTGAACAAGGCCAGACTGATTTGAATTTGAGATACCGATGGCAGACATCATTTGGCCACGTCGCATCCGTGCATGGACACACTATTCTAATTGGAGATGATGGGCGGCTTTCGCATCACATATCTATATCTATACCCCTATATATATATATTTTATATATATTATATATTTTTTATATTGTGTGCGGGTAACTTTAACTTTGAAAGATGGTCGTTGGATGAGGCGAATCCGATGGTCCAAAGATGGCAAATTTGAGCACTACTGGCCGTTGGATATCATCTAGATTCCACCAGATTTCGCCACATGTATATCTAGAAGACTCCATGGTTGAACTTAAGCATAATGCACAAACATCAAAACACAAGCACTTCTTATTTGTTCTAGAATCTTCCATATCAGAATTGCCCAAATGTTTTTCTACATGATTTGCCATTATTTGTTTTTACTTTATGTCTTACGACGCACAATTCCATGAATCTTAAAATAGATTAGCTTTCTTATAAAAACTAGATGATTTTGAATGAAATGAACTATAAGAATTAAACGAACATCTACATCATGCATATATGACTCAAAGCTTGCATGCTATAATGTGGTATTTATTCATAATTTGGTTGCCAAATCTCATGCGTGCAATGCACATGTACCTTACTCTAGTCTAAATGGTGTTTGTGTGTGTGTGTTGTGCGTGTTGAGGTGCAAATTGTCTTTTTTTGGGTACACGTTAAGCTTGTTCTTCCGAAATTTCAAGCCGCGCCTTGTTATGCCAAAAATTCAAGCTAGCGTCTCTGTCTATCGTGCTGTGAAACTCCCGCCTCTTCAACCCACGCCTTGTTAGCCCGAAATATTTAATATATATCTTTGTCTCGTTGTGCTCCGACAACTCCCTCCATCTCAACCCGCGCCTTGCTATTCCGAAATTACAACGCGCGCGAAAACTCCCACCTCCTGTGAAATCCCGACACGTGAAATGCCCGTCGTACCCCTGAATCGAAAGAACCGCCTCAAATCGGTGGGGGTACTTTCGTAACTTACCCCACATTTCGGACAAGCGCGCTCTAAGCCATGGTTCCCCACTGCCATCCCATCCGCCCACCCATTCGTACACCGAGGCCGCGAAAACCCGCGACGAAACCCCACACCCTGTTCCGTCCGCCACCCAGCCGGAGCCTCTTCCCCGACGACGTCGTCCACAACAACACCTCGACGTCCCTCATCCACCGTACCGGATGAGGATCCGTCGTTGATCTCATCGTCCCGCCGGTTCAGCCACCCCGTCCTCCACCTCCAAGGAGCTGCCCCGACGTCCCCCTCGTCTTTCGTGCCACCTCCATTCCCACACCGCCGTCTTCACCTGCACCACCGGAAGAGCATCATCATCACCGTTTCCTCGGATGAAGCTGCGGCCTAATCGGCGCCCCAAAGAGGTTGTACACTAATCGCCGCATTTTCTTCTTGATTCGATCTCACGGTGCTGCCGGCGCTCGGTCCCGAGCCGACACGGCGCGGCTCCATCCACGGCGGCGTCGCCGGCCACTTCCTCCACGGCGTCGCTCCCTCGGCGGCGACATCCACATCAGTAGGAGCTGCTGCTGCTTTAGCTCTCGCTCGCGCTACTGCTCTGCTCTTGCTCTCGGTCCCCTGCCTGGTCTGCTCTTGCTATTGCTCTTGCTCACGCTGCTGCTCTCGCTCTTGCTCTTACTTGCGATGCTGCTCCGATTTAGCTACACTTCAGTCGACTGAATCGACTTTTGGGTCAATCGAATTTCAGGGGGGGGGGGGGGCTCGCCGGGGTGAAGGAATAACCAGCCGCAGCGGGGAGGGGGCTCGCCGGAGAGGTACCCCACTATCTATCTTAGGGTTCAGGATGGGGGCGGTGGTCGCCGGCGGTGGCAGGGCGTTGGCGGGGCGGTGGCGTGGGGATCGCCGGAGAAAAAGCTCGGCACGGGAGGGCCTAGAGGGATGGCCGGGGCGGCGGCGGACTGGCGGTGGGGAGTGTTTTCGGGGCGGGCGGGGCGGCGCACCGCCGGCCGCGGGCAGCGGGGGGCTGCTATTTGGCCGGTGGTGGCTGGCGGCTCAGGGGGGTGGAGGTTGAAGATGAACCGCAGGCCCTTGATTTCGTATCCAACGGCTGCAAAATCGACTGACCAGAGATGAAAAAGTCAGTCGACCGACGTGTAGCCTCACCTTGCTAGTGCGTTCAGTTTCGACAGCAAAATTCAGTTTCGACAGTTAAGTTCAGTTTCGACAGTTAAGTTCAGTTTCGACAGTTAAATTCAGTTTCGACAGTTAAGTTCAGAGATGAGCGACTGATGTATTTTACATCTAGCACTTTGTGGTTATGTATTTTACGTCATGTATTGGAGATGCTATTAGAATTCCACTCAGGTTAACGTTGTTCATTGTCTCTCTTGTCCTGCTTCAGCCTCGGCGTCGTACAACTCACCGGAGCTGCTCCAACGACGAAACCCTCCATCACAGCGGAGCAGTACCTCGGGCTCCATCTCCAGACGCCTAAGATCTTCTTCCCCTCCTCCGACAGCCAAGTCAGCCGGAGCATCCTCACCGGCCAACCCAATCACGCTGAGATCGACATGGCTTCGGCAAAGAGGTTGTACACTTGTTGCATCTCTTTTTTACTCTACATGTTATATATATTGTCCACTGAGCACTCGTAGTAACGGGAAATACGATTATTTTATCCTACTATATGACAAGCAGTGAGGTACCAGGCAACTTAGCTATCCGTGATGGACTCTCTTGAACGCCATCATTATTTATCTCTGCGCGTTTGAGCTGTGCATTTGTCGATGGGCCTGGGAGTTGAGCTAGTATGGTAGTGGCATGGGTCCAAAGTAATAGAAGTAGCACAAAAACATTTTTTTAGTGTAGGATTTTCCTTGCTCAAGCCTGCCTACTAGAATCGCCAGTGCTTGAAAGGAAAAGTGAATGAAAAACATCGGAATTGGAAAGTTTCCTATGGTACTACTTTTCATGAATTTGGTGCAAAGGAATGGAGCAAAGGAAAACTGTAGGATTTGTTCCTTTAGTGTCTCCTTGAAAGAAAAACCGTAGGAATTCTAATTTCCACTTCTCCTTTTCATATTCCTATTCATCAAGCACAAGACTAAGAGATAGTAGCATAATAGAATTATAACCGTACATTTTCTTGTGGTTTGACTTAATCTCACCATGCTTTTTTGCATCCTGTGATCTTCCAATTGTTGTGAATCAGACACCCAGATTGGCAGAAATCCTGTGTTTTTAAATTCTCTGTTTTGCACATGCATTCCTATCCTATTCCTGTCTATTTCCTATCCCTGCATTGTTCGAATCCTCAAATTCAAACAAGCCCTTACTCAATTACTTCCGTTACAGATATGTGTCAAAGAAAACCTTGTGTGGTTTGTCCTACTCCTGAGGCGCTGTGTTCCACCCCAGCTCAGCTGCTCCAACGACGGAAGGGTTCACCACAGCAGGGATCCGCTCTCCAGACTTTCTTTCGCCGCCTCAGATCTTCTTCCCCGCCGCCAGCAGCCACGGCAACTGCATTACCATCATCAACTGAGCAGATGACCTTGAGGACTACACGGGTCCGCAAGAGAGGTCGCACTCTTCCGTGTCTGCTTATGTTATGCGTCGCTTAATATGATGACATGCTACATTATCGTCGTGTTCACCTATTAGACTCCGAGTCAGGTCCAAACTAATGCTTAAACTTGAGTTTTTAAATGGTTGTGGGGAACATATTGGGGCAGCAATCAGTACTATCTGTCCACTATCTGGTTAATCTCCGGTGTCTACTGTGAGTTTCATGTTGGGTGCAAACAAACATTAAAGGAGCCATTATCTGTATTTTTTTAACTAAAGCTATTATCTGCCTGCTATCATTGGTTTTGGGTCTATCCACAGTTTGCTACCATCACTCTGGATTTGTGCATGCACTCCTTACATAATCTCACTATGTTTATTCCTATGCATGCCAGTTATTGTACACAATGGAACTGATCATGTAGAGCAAAAGAGACGAGCCTTGCGTGGCAATAAAATTTCATGCAGACGTCGTTCCATGGTGGGCGCAAAGGCAGCCCCCTCCACCCATTTCGGATCGTAATCAAGAGGAAGATAACTGTTTCGAGGGGGATTCAGAAGGAGAAGACCACTCCTATTTACCCCATGAGGTCTTCACTCTAACTTGGCATGCTGATGTTGGTAATATCATGCATATGGTGCCTTGCATTGCTTACTGTATACATTAAAGATGTCATCTGCTTAGTTTAGACATGCTTTGTGTCAATGCCATCTGTTTAGTTTCTTTATCGTATATGTGAATCATGCAATGCCATCTTGTCTAGCCAGGCATCATATATGTGAATTTTGCAATGCCACCCTGGTTAGCCAGTCATCTTATATGTGAATTATATCATGCCATCATTTTTTTATTATGTGTTAAATTTGTCAACAATTTTAGTACATTCAATTACTCTTCCTGTGCATCAGCTATTCGACACAGTCACGGAAAAATCTGGAGTGGAAACAAGGTCTTCAGAGCAGACAATGCTATCTCACGAAGCGCATGTCTTGCTGGTTACTGATAGCTCCTCAGAGGAGGATTCAGAGACAGATGACCAGTCATATTCCCCCCCCCCCCCCGAGGTGCATGCCCTAACTTGGCAGGGTTATGTTGCTCATATCGTGCGTATGGTATCTTGCATTGCTATGTCATTTGCTTAGTTTAGACATGCTTTGTGTGAATGCCACCTGTTTAGTGTCTAATTACCATATATGTGAATTATGCAATGCCATCTTGTTGCATGACATTATATATGTGAATTATGCAATGTTATCTTGTTGCAAGGCATTATGTATGTGAATTATGCAATGCCATGTTGTTTAGGCAAGCGTCATATATGTGAATTATATCATGCCGTCCTTTTTTTGTATTTCTCATTGCTTTTGTCGACAATGTTTGTATATTCAACTGCTCTTCCTGTGCATCAGCCATTTGAATTGGTGATGGAGAAATCTGGAGTGAAAACAAGGTCTTCAGAGCAGACAATGCTACCTGCTGAAGCATATATCTTGCTGGTTACAGATAGCTCTTCAGAGGAGGATTCAGAGGCAGATGACCAGTCCTATTATCCCCCTGAGGTGTATGCTCAAACTTGGCAGGGTTATATTACTCATATAATGCATATGTTGTATTGCAATGCTTAGTTTTTACATCATATACACAATATTGAATGCCATCTCCTTAGTTAACACATCATATATGCGATTGCCCTCTGCTCACTTCCTTAGTATATAAATAATATATTTGAATTATGTCATGCCATGATGTTTACATAGACAGCATGTATCTGAATTATGGCATGCCAACCCATTTTCTAAAGACATAATATAGTTATATCATCTCATCATGTTTACATAGTCATCATATTTTAAATTATGTCATTCTATCCGTGAATTATATCATGCCATCATGTTTCCATCGACGGCATGTTTGTGATTTATGGCATGCCAACCACTTTAATAGACACATCGTATAGTTATATCATGTCATCCTGTTTACATAGTCATCATATTTTGAAGTATGTCATTCTATCCTGTTTAGTTAGCCATCATACATGTGAAATTGTGTCATGCTATCCTGTTTAATTAGCCATCATATATGTGAAATTATGTCCTGCTATTCTGTTTGCTTAGACAACATAAATGTGAACTATTTCATGCCCTGTTTTCTTCCCTACTATCCATTGCACCTGTCTATCTTACAATGTTTGTACATTCAATTACTTTTCTTGTTTATCAGCCATTTCAATTGGAGGGAGTGATGGCAGTATCTGTGGGAGTAAAAACACGGTCTTCAGAAAAGATCATGCTACCTGTCGATACAGATAGAACCACGGTTGTACTTGCCCAAGAACCAGCCCCACCACACATAACCCACACTCATGCAGATTGTACCCCTACCCAGTTGGACAAAGAACCAGCTACACCCCTTCTAACCCCAACCCCAGCAGATAGACACCCAGTTCCCGTTGACACAGCACCGTCTCCACCACAGAGCACCCAAACACGAGCAGTTAGTAAGGCAACTGCAGTGCCCAAATCACGAGGACCACCACTCCGAACCCGAAGTCAACGCTTAAAGCAGAAGAAGAATTGTTCTCAGGTCAGGTTCCGTAGCTATGGTTCATACTACTTTGCTCTTGCATCACTGTATTTACTGATACCAACTAATTTCAAATTTGAAGGATGCAATTGAAACTCCAATGGCGCAACAGGTATGTTTTAAACCTGTTTCTTCAACGTGTTTGGCTGTTTGCTGTTGTAACTTGCTCTATGTTGATTTCATTTTCAGTTGAATAAACAGTTATGTTCTCATGCCATGCACATTACAAGTGTTGTTATTGCTGTGTAGTTTCCCACACTTATATTCTGTCTATGCTGCTTTGTCTTAAATAGATATGATTCGAACTGTATCTATCTTGATTTGGCAACATAAACTAGAATGATATAGACCATACAGTGACCATACTACATAGATATATGTTTGTTTCATGATGTTATCCTGTCCACCTTACTACTGAACTGGTTTACCAAAATGAGTTTCATATACTTCATTGTAAACCTGAGATGTGTTTGTTTGTTTCTCTTTTAGAACGCAGATAAAATATTGAAGAAGAGTACCCTGTTATGCAATGGTAAAGGAAGTAATGCAGATAAGGTTCAAGATAGTGAGACATCCCTGTTCGTCTCCAAGAAAGCTGATAAAAACTATATTGAAGACACTGAGACAACCCCAAAGTCCTGTCTTGATGTAGTGTTCGAGTTACTGGCAACCACTACTGGCACCAGCTCTTCGAACTCGTTGCCTGAATCAGTTCGGCTTCTTGAGTCTCAACTTCAAGTTGAAAGACATCGATCAGATGTTATGCGACAGGAAGCCGAAGAACTGAGGAAGTCCCTGCAGAATTCAGATGCATACTTTCTGGTGCAACAGCAAGCGCTGGAGGACTTAAGCGCCAAACAAGAGAAAGTTAATAAGCTTGCTAAGCATCTTGCCAGCATTATGGGTACCCAGGATATTGTTTCTTGAGCTCTTCTGAAGTGGTTTCAGTTCTGGACTTGTTTTGCTGCGGCGTTTATATGCTGCTGTGTTCCCTATATTTGCACTGGTGGCGAACTTTGGTGCCCAGTGGATGTAATATGTGTAATAGCCGTGATAGCCTAGTGTAAGTTGCTTGCTTATTTATTTGCTTGTTGTCTTGTCTATTTGTTTGCTTGTAGTCAGTGCAGTTCTTTTTCTGCGGTTTGCTAGTGGCTGCAATAACCTATTTTTTAAAACTAGGCCACAATAACCATGGGCTAGTATTTACTGTAGTGACACTGGGCCTCCTACGGGCCGTAGAAACAGTGGGCCTTCTACGGGCCGTATAAACAGTGGGCCTTCTATGGGCCGTAGAAACAGTGGGCCTTCTACGGGCCGTAGAAACAATGGGCCTTCTACGGGCCGTAGAAACAATGGGCCTTCTACGGGCCGTATCATCAATGGGCCTTATACGGGCCGTATGATCGATTGGCCAAACATGGGCCAAACAGACCACATTCTGGCCGTAAACGGGCTAGAGTTGGAATCGTCCGTTCATGGACCGACCATAACGGGCCATCGTTAATAGGCCGTATTTGATGACGCTATGAAAACGGCCCAACGTATTAACGGACCACAAACGGGCCAACTGTAATGACGGGCTGAATTTGGCCCACAAGCAAAAAATGACAGTAACGGGCCGTAAGTAAACGAATGCTGGAAAATAGCCCAAGAATAAATGGGCTCTGAGAAGGCCGAAAGATAACATGGGCTGGAAACGGCCCAACGGAATAACGGGCCGTTAATGGGCATAAAGTGATACACTGTTCATTACGGGCCAGTTTCACCATAGGCCGTTAATGGGTGTAAAGTAATACACTGTTCATTACGGGCCAGTTTCAGCATGGGCCGTTAATAGGCCAAGAGTTACATAGGGCCTCATATAGGCCGAAAGACATCATGGGCCATACATGGGCCAGAAGTGAAAACGGGCTGCAATCATATTGGATGGCCCAGATGACGCTACTGGGCCTAATTCGAATAGGGCGTAACGGCCTTTGGGTTAGCGGGCTGTAAATGGGCTATATGCGAACATGCCGTTAACAGGCTTTCCATGGGCCAGCCCGCTAGCTTTTGACCAAGTCAAACGGGCCAGCCTTTTCACAGGAATGGGCCACTGTTGGGCCGTGCCACGTGTCGACGTATCATAGGCGCCTTCTGTCCAATGAGTGGATGACATCTGTCCCAGCGATGAGCTGACACATGTTTCCTCCAGCCAATGATGATTTTACACATGGAAAATCCCCATTGGTCGGGGCTGTCAACGGGTTATCGGATCCAAAACCCAACCCGATAGCTTAACGGCGTTCCGTTACGGTGGATGCCACGTGTCGGTCACCCTTGACGAAAGCACTTCTGTGACGCGCGATTTATCGTCATGGAAGTGGACACTTCCGTGATGATAATTTTGGTAATGTCATGGAACACTTCTACGACAGCACAGGTATGACTATCTTGATTCTGTCATAAACTTGTCATGGATGTACATGCATGACAAAAAACGCGACCTACTGTGACAAACACGTATCATCACAAAAGTGTAGTTTTTTGTAGTGCATTGCTCTTAGTCATCAAACAATTGCAATTCATCTGATTTTCAGGAAGGGTCTATGTCAGAGCTTTGATTCAGCAAACTCCACATACTCAACTATCATTTAATCTTTCACAATTGCTAACACTCACGTGATATTTATGGGTTCAAGGTTTTAATCGGACACAGAGAAAGATAGGGGCTTATAGTTCCGCCTCCCAACCTTTTACCTCAAGGGTAATGTCAACAATAATAGTTCATGATAACTTACATCCAATTGGATATATATATTAGGATCTTTCCAACACAATGTGCTTGCCAAAGGATAAAATGTAAAAAGGAAAGGTGAAGATCACCATGACTCTTGCATAAGGTAGAAGATAAAAGTAAAAGATAGGCCCTTCGCAGAGGGAAGCAGAGGTTGTCATGCACTTTTATGGTTGGATGCACAAAATCTTAATGCAAAAGAACGTCACTTTATATTGCCTCTTGTGATCGAGACCTTTATTATGCAGTCCGTCGCTTTTATTACTTCCCTATCACAAGTTTGTATAAAGCTTATTTTCTCCGCACTAATAGATCATACATATTTAGATAGCAATTTTTATTGCATGCACCGATGACAACTTACTTGAAGGATCTTACTCAATCCATAGGTAGGTATGGTGGACTCTCATTGCAAAACTCGTTTTAAGGGATGTTTGGAAGCACAAGTAGTATCTCTACTTGGTGCAAAGAATTTGGCTAGCATGAGAGGGAAAGGCAAGCTCAGCATGTTGGATGATCCATGGCAATATACTTTATTTCAGATATAAGCAAACATAACCCATTAAGTTGTCTTCCTTGTCCAACATGAACCTTTTATCATGTCATATTTTAATGAGTGCTCACAATTACAAAAGATGTCCAAGATAGTATATTTATATGTGAAATCTCTCTTCCTTCAATATTATTTCATTGCCAAAGTAGCACTCTTTGCTTTATTTGAAATTTTGTGGATTTTATTTGACGCTAGAAAAATGTTCAAGTTGTAGAAAATCTTTTTCTGAAAACTTTGATATATAATATGCATATAGTATTTTTTTAGTTTGTTTGGTTTCATTTTATTTTTCTGTAAATTTTCTTTAAAAAAATAATAAATTCGCGCGCCGCCTGGGCCGGCCCAGCTCGCCGCTACCGCCTTCCCCGAGTGCGGGAGACCGGCTCCCGCACGGACGCGCCACCGCCGGAGTCCCGGCCGGACTTCTCCTCCGCCTCGACCCCTTCCCCAAGTCGCCACCCCCTAGCCCCTTTAAATAGCGAGGGCCCTGGCCCTTGACTGTATAAGCCGCCGCCGCTTGCTGCCCGCGCAACCGACACCGCATCGCCGCCGCCGCCCTCTGCCACATCCGCCGCGCCGCTCGCTAGTGCCGCCGCATCCACCGCCGCCCCGCGCCGAAGCCACTGCCTCGCCGCCTTGCCCCGCCACCGCGTGGAGCCGCCACCGGAGCCGCCGCGTCGAACCCCGCCGCCAGCGCCGCCGCCGTCGAAGCCCGCCGCCGCAGCCGGACTCGCCGACACCCGATCCCGATCCAACCGCCGGTTTTTTCCGGTCCGGTAAAACCGCCCCGGTCCGATCCGGTTCTTTTAGCTCTCGTTTTTATTAAAACCCGGTTTATTATTTTAGATTAGATTATTTAGTGAATGTTCATTAGTTAGCTTCTTTAGCAAACAGTTTTCGTTCGTTAGCGTTCGGTAGCAAACGTTCATTATTTAGTTTTTTTCTTTTTCCGTTTTAATCTCGGCCAGGGACCTGGATGTAATTAGTTTATTTACAGTTTAGCCCCTGATCTTCAAACCTTTGCTACTTTTACACCGTTTATCCAAATCCAACGAATCCAACGCCCACTTCTTTGTTATGATTCCCTCTATCCAGATAACCAACTTAAACATATTTTTGAAAGTTTAAAATTTGGTTTCAAATAGATTTGGATTCAAACTTTTTTTGTTCATAACTCGAGTTCTATAACTCTGATTTAATTGATTCTTTTTGCAAATCGAAGCTCTTGACCTAAACTTTCCGATAAGACCAAATCCACCCAATTTTGGTACTGTTAGAAAGTGTTTTCTGTTGCAAGAGTTAATTTCTTGTTTTCAAAGTTTTTTCGAGATCTTTTCTTCGATTCTTTTGCATGAGTGCTTATGTATGCAATTGCTTGCTTATGATAGATTGACCGGAGTGTGACGAGTAAAACTATCAGGAGTTATGAGTGCGAATCATCTTCATCAACAGTACAAGGCAAGTTCACACTTTGATCATATCCCTTTATTACCCAGTTTTTTATGCATTAGTTTCAACCCTCAAACATTGCATGGTTAGGATTTGATAACATGTGGGTATTGGGAAGTAGCTGATGAGGTAGGAACCTATTGTCCTGCATTTAACCTTGGATTTATGCATTATGCTCATACTGCTTTCTATGCTCGTAGACGTGGATTGGTATGTGAGATTCATGAAAGTTGTGAGAGTAATATTAACTAAGGGAAACTTAAGGTGGCTACTTTAATACACACCTGGGTGGAATGGTTGGGGCACCCTGGAGCACCTAGTGGTTTGCCCGGGCACCTGGAGAACCCAGTGCTTGCCCAAGGGGATCCTGGAGTACCCGTGTGATTATCCTATGGTTTGCCACCCAGGCTCAAAGGGATCATAAGATTATTCATGCTAGAAACTGCCGTGTGCAGCCACAAGCCATTATGGGCTCTGGCATAGTTGAGTAAGTTGTGGGAATCCTTTCCATGATGGGCTAGCAGATGTAGGGGATTGTAGGTGTACCGGCCTATCTATCTGTTAAGGGGACCTCTTCGGAAAGACTGTGTCTCGGTCATCCGTTTCTCAAACATCATGCAGTGCGAGAAATTCAACGGAGGAGATTGAGTCTTGTGGGGAAAAGTGCGCAAACCTCTGCAGAGTGTACAAACTAATCATGATTAGTCGTGTCCCTGGTTATGGACATCTTGAGTATCTAGTACTTGAATTATTAATTGATCTCATCACTTTACTTAATTAATTTGTTTGGTTATTAATTATTATTTTGGGATTGGGATGGGGTTACCATTCTCAATATTTATCAACAAACTTTGTAGTTAAATAAAATATATTCCTTTGTTGTAGGAAAAAATTGGCTTTATGCAAAATTAAACTTAGAGCCTCCACCAGCCAAATATGCATGTAGTGATAGCTATTATTCATCATTGCTCTATGGTGTGAATTTGCCAGTACATTCAATGTACTGGCCCTTTGTGGTGCAACGTCTCATGTTGCAGGAACCTTACGACGAGTAAGTGATACGTTAGGGTTACGATTTCTACACTCAACTTTGCCGTTGGTGTTGATGGGAATCCACAACCTTGTTGTTACTTCCGCTATTTGGATTGAGGTAATAGTATTTACGTTACGTTTACATGTGATTGCACTCTGTTATAAATCCTCGAGTACTGTGTGTGTCAGCATACTGATCCAGGGATGACACTTAAGCACAGAGACTTGATCCATCCGGGTCGGGTCGCTACAGTGCGGAACATGGTATAATCCATGAGAGGACGCCTCCCTACTCACCTTAGTCAAACGGGGCGGCTGAAATAAAGAACCGAACTCTAACTGATTTGGTTAACGCCATGTTAGACACATCGGGTCTCTCCAAGGCATGGTGGGGGAGGCGCTAATGATTGCATGTCATGTCCTAAACCGAGTTCGCAGAAAGCATAAGACCATGACTCCATTTGAGGAATGGGAAAGGAAAAGATTGAAACTCTCCTACCTACGTATTTGGGGTTGTTTGGCGAAATTCAATATACCAATTCCCAAGAAGCGCAAGCTTGAACCAAAAACCGTGGATTATGTTCCTCTGGGTTATGCTTTTCATAGCATTGGCTATAGATTTTTTATAATAAAATCAGAGGTATCCGACATGCATGTTGGTACAATTATGGAGTCAAATGATGCGACTTTATTTGAAGACATATTTCTTATGAAGGATATGTCGAGTTCATCAAATCAGGAGATACCTACTCCATCTAGCCAGGATTGCTGTAATTCCTGAACCCATCATTGCAATGGAACACGTTCAGAATCCTATGGACGATGACAATGAAACTCCTGTAAGGAGTAAGAGACAAAGGACTGCAAAATCTTTTGGTGATTATTTCATTGTGTACCTCGTGCATGACACACCCAGGACTATTTCAGAAGCCTATGCATCTTCTGATGCTGACTACTGGAAGGAAGCTGTCTGCGGTGACATGGATTCCATCTTAGCTAACGAAACCTGGGAAATCCTTGATCGTCCTTATGGGTGTAAACCTATAGGATGTAAGTGGGTGTTCAAGAAAAAGTTTAGACCTAATGTTACAATTGAAAAGTACAAGGCACGGCTTGTGGCTGCTACTTCTTGAGCTTGCGTTGGTTTTTCCCTTGAAGAGGAAAGGGTGATGCAGCAAAGTAGAGATAAGTATTTCCCTCAGTTTTAGAACCAAGGTATCAATCCAGTAGGAGGTACACGCAAGTCTCCAATCTATGCACCTACACAAACAATCAAACACTTGCACCCAACGCGATAAAGGGGTTGTCAATCCCTTCACAGTCACTAGCAAGGATGAGATCTGATAGCGATAGATATAAAAGATTACTAAAACGTAGAACATGGTATTTTTGGGTTTTTGGTTTATAGATCTGAAAATATATGATGGAAAATAGACCCGGGGCCATATGTTTCACTAGAGGCTTCTCTCTGGAAAGAAAACATACGATGGGTGAACAAATTACTGTCGAGCAATTGATAGAAAAGCGCAAAGTTATGGCGATATCCAAGACAATGATTATGAATATAGGCATCACGTCTGTGTCTAGTAGACCGACTCCTGCATGCATCTACTACTATTACTCCACACATCGATCGACTACTGCCTGCATCTAGAGTATTAAGTTCAAGAGAATAGAGTAACGCTTTATGTAAGATGACATGATGTAGAGGTATAAACTCAAGCAATATGATGAAGACCCCATGTTTTTACCCTTGATGGCAACAATACAATACGTGCCTCGCTATCCCTACTTTGTCACTGGGTGAGGACACCGCAAGATTGAACCCAAAACTAAGCACCTTGATGTCTACTAAGCAACTTTATTCTTGTAGACACGTGTTGGGCCTCCAAGCGTAGAGTTTTGTAGGACAGTAGCAATTTTCCCTCAAGTGGATGACCTAAGGTTTATCAATCCGTGAGAGGTGTAGGATGAAGATGGTCTCTCTCAAATGACCCTGCAACCAAATACAAGAAATCTCTTGTGTCCCCAACACACCCAATACAATGGCAAATTGTATAGGTGCACTAGTTCGGCGAAGAGATGGTGATAAAAGTGTAATACGGATGGTAGAAATATATTTTTATAATCTGAATAAATAAAAACAGCAAGGTACCAAATAGTAAATGGGCACAAAAAGGTATTGCAATGCTTAAAAATGTGGCCTAGAGTCCGTAATTTCGCTAGTGCAAACTCTCAACAATGCTAACACAGTTTTATCATATGATTATCCCTCAAAGTGTAATAAAGAATCACTCCCGAGTTCCTATTAGTGGAGAACAAAAGATAGGAATTGTTTGTAGGGTACGAAACCATCTCAAACCTATTCTTTCCGTTCAATCTATCCTAGAGTTCGTACTAGAATAACACAAGCTATTCTTTTCGATCGATCTAATCAAAAGTTCGTACTAAGATAACACCAAAGCAAATTCATATTCATAATACTCAATCCACACAAAGAACTACAAAGAGACCCCGAAGTTTCTATCGAAGAAAAACGTGCATCAACCCCTACGCATAGATTACCCCAATATCACCGCGGGAATCCGCGAGTTGAATGCCATAACATATGTCAAGTGAATCAATAAGATACCCCAATTGTCACCTCAAGTATTCATATTGCAAGATATATATCATGTGTTCTCATCTCTGAATATTCAATCCGACAAGACAAAACTTCAAAGGGTAAAGATTCAATCCATCATAACAAGACTATAGAGGGTAGAAACATCATATGATCCGACTATATTAACAAAGCCCATGATAGAGATCACGAGAGAGAGAGAGAGAGAGATTTATCACATAGCTACTGGTACAAACACTACTGGAATTAGCTTATTTGCCGTCTGCTAGCTGACGGCAAAGAAGGTCTTTGCCGTCCGCTTCAGGAAAACGGACGGCAACGAACTGGCTGATGGCAAAGAAGGTCTTTGCCATCAGCCAATTCTTTGCCGTCCGCTAGCGGACGACAAAGAATCTTTGCCGTCAGCTGGCAGATGGCAAAGAGAGAGGTGGCCCCTGCTAAAGAGCTGATCATAAAAAACTTAACGGGCCCCCTTCTTTGCCGTCTGCCAGCAGACGGCAAAGAGAAAAAAAAGCGGACGGCAAAGGTGGGGCGGACGGCAAAAAAAAGCTAACCTAACTAACGGCCGAGCCCCACCCCGCCCCTCCATCTCTCTGCTTCTGTCTCCTCCCCGACAACCACCGCCACCCGTCGCCGCCCCCGCCGCCGCCCCCAGCACCGCCGCCGCCACCTTGCCCCGCCGCCGCCCCCAGCACCCGCCGCCGCCCCCTTGCCCCGCCACCCGCCCACCCATCGCCCCTCGCTCCGTCGCCCCGACCACCCGCCGCCCCCCTTGCCCCACCACCCGCCGCCGCCCCCTTGCCCCATCGCCCCGTCGCCCCTTGCCTTATCGCCCCGCCGCCCGAACGGCCCACAGCCGCGGCGCCCTGCCGCCCCACCGCCCGAACAGCCCACCGCCGCGGCGCCCCGCCGCCCCCACCACCTGCCCAGCGCCCCGGCGCCACAGTCGCCCCCAGCGCCACCGCCCCGAAGCCCTGGGGCCCCCGTCGCCACCGCCACCCTGCCGCTGCAAAGCCCCGGCCAACGCCATCTCCGGAGAGTTTTTTTCCTGTTTTTTCTTTTTTGCTGTTTAATTGTTAGATTAGACTAGATATGTGTTAGTGTTAGATTTAGTGCTAGATTATATTAGATTAGACTAGTGCATGGGTTTTAGTTAATTAGTTATATAATTATAAGAAGTAGAAAAAAGATGAAAAAAGAAGAAGAAGAAAAGAAGAATATGTAGAAGGGGGAAGAAGAAGAAGAAGAAGAAGAAGAGGAGGAGGAGGAGAAGAAGAAGAAGAAGAAGATGAAGAAGAAGAAAAAGAGGAGAAGATGAGAAGAAGAGGAAAAAGGAAAATAAGGAAGAAATACAAGAAGAAGAAGAGAAGGAAAAAAGAAAAAGAAGAAAGGAAAGAAGAAGAAGAAGAAGAAGAAGAAGAAGAAGAAGAAGAAGAAGAAGAGAAGGAAAGAAGAAGAAGGAGAGAAGGAAACACCCCGACCCCGTGACCCCTGACCCTGACACCCCGACCCCGACACCACACCCCGACACCCCAACCCCCTGACCCCGACACCCTGACCCCGACACCACACCCCGACACCCCGACCCCCTGACCCCGACACCCCGACCCCGACACCACACCCCGACACCCCGACCCCGACACGACACCCCGACCCCGAAACAGCACCCCGACCCCGACACGGCACCCCGACACCGACACGACACCCCGACCCCCGACACCCAGACCCCGAAACAGCACCCGACCCCGACACGGCACCCCGACCCCGACACGCCACCCCGACACCCCGGCACGACACCCCGACCCCGACCCCCGACACCCTGACATCATATATTTTTCGATTTTGTTATGAGAAACATCATATATAATTGTGTTGATCGGGTAGATTTAAACATCATATATTTTTTTGATTTTGTTATGAAAAACATCATATATTATTATTCATGTCGGTATTTTTTTATGTTGTACTAATTTCGTTTCCTCTTTGTCATGGCAGGTGTTGAAAGATGGTGGGCGCTGGTCGGGAGTGCTCCAAGGCCCCTTCTTCGTCGGCGCGTGGTGGGAGGTCTTCCATTCCACACGCACCTCTCCGCCGAGCGTTGCTGGACAGTATGGCGACACCGCCGGGCCCTTCTTCGTCGACAGCGGTGCCCAGCAGGGGACGAGGTAAGGGAGGGAAGAAGAGAGGAGCACGTGGTCGCGGGAGAGGAGGTAGGGTGACTGCTAGGGCGCCTTCCTCGCCGCCACCCCTAGCTGTTTCACCCGAGCACGTGACTGCTAGGGTGGAATCGTCCGAGGAGGAGGCTACACGGACTCCCGTCCACGAGCCTCGGGTCGACGGGCCTTCGGCCCACAAGCCTTCGGCCCACGAGACCCCGGAGGAGCACACATCTGGATGGGGTACCTGGCCTGATGAGCCTGAGGGGCCGAGTGGCCATGCTGATGATGGCGGGGAGCCGACTGATATTGAGGAGGAGGGGGCACCGTCTACCAGCGTGGTTGTACACGGCTCCCGTCCGTGCCGGCGACCCGCGAGCAGAGGTGGTTGATTTACCCTGATGGGGAGAGGTAAGTGCATTTAATCTTTTTGTACCTTCTGCATTCACGTTTCTTCAAATATCTAATGCGTTGGCCTTGTCATGCTGTAGGGGTTGGGAATGAGACATTGGAAATGATCTTTGGTGCAGCGTAACTCCAGACAAGCATCGCACGATCCTTCTCTAGCTACCGGCACGAGCCTGCCCGCTCCTACACCTCCATGATCATGGTAAGTTTCTCTAGTGTTTTGCTTAACAAATGCATAAATACCTAGACTTAGCCTTATTTCCTCCAATATGCTTACCACAATGACCTAGACTTAGCATAATTAGCTTAGTTAGCTCATAAACAATCCATTTTACCCAAGTTAGCTCTAAAATGACCCATTTTACCTTAGTTAGCTCATAAATGGTCAATTTTACCCAAGTTAGCTCTAAAATGACCCATTTTACCTAGACTAGCTCCAAAATGATCCATTTTACCTATGTTAGCTCTAAAATGACCCATTTTACCTAGGTTAGCTCCAAAATGACCCATCTTACCTAGGTTAGCTCCAACATGATGCATTTTACCCAAGTTAGCTCTAAAATGACCCATTTTACCTAGATTAGCTCATAAACGATCCATTTCACCTAGGTTAGCTCACAAACGATCAATTTCACCTAAATTAGCTCATAAATGTCATATATTCTTCTTCTTCATCATCATCATCTTCTTCTTCTTCTTCTCCAAAATGACATAAGTTAGCTATAAGTTAGCTCTAATATGCTTAGTTCACTCAAAGATGGCATAATTAGCTAGGTTGGCTCTATTTTACCTAAGTTGGCTCTAATATGCTAAGTTATCTCTACTATGCTTAGTTTCCTATAGGTTAGCTCCAAAATTACGTATGTTAGCACAAAATGGCCAAGTTTACATAATAAGCTTAATTATAGTCTTCTTCTTCTTCCCCAAAATGACATAAGTTAGCTATAAGTTAGCTCTAATATGCTTAGTTCACTCAAAGATGGCATAATTAGCTAGGTTGGCTCCATTTTACCTAAGTTGGCTCTAATATGCTAAGTTATCTCTAATATGCTTAGTTTCCTATAGGTTAACTCCAAAATTACTTATGTTAGCACAACATGACCAAGTTTACATAATAAGCTTAATTATAGTCTTCTTCTTCTTCTTCTTCTTCTAGTATTCTTCTAGTCTTCTTCTAGTATTCTTCTAGTCTTCTTCTTCTTCATTTTCTTCTAGGTTAGCTCCATTTTACTTAAGTATGCTTACTTCTTATAGTCTTCTTCTTCTTCTTCTTCATTTTCTTCTTCTTTTTCTAACATCTTGTTTATCATTTTGCAGATTTGATTTAATTCACGGAAGCTTGCATGGATGGAGTGCTTCTTTTCCATTTGTGCTTTTATAGATGGAGTGCTTGTTTGGATGAACTATGTTTCTTTTGTATCGATGAACTATGCATGTATGGTAGGATGACACTATCGCAATATGTATGGTTGGATGCATCTATGTGGAACTTGCTATGTATGGTTGATGGAACTATGCATGTATGATGAAATTATATGTGTTGGATCTCTCATATGTTTGTTGTGAACTTGCCATGTGAAAAATATATATGTATCATCTATTTGCTGTGAAATGGTTGGGTATAAGAAAAAAATGGTTGGGTATAGGAAACCGCCATCTCGTTCTTCTTCCTCGAGCCCAATCTAGAGCTTTCTCCTCCGCTCCCCGCTTCTCCCTCACTGCTCTCGGTCCCCCGTCTCCCCTCGACTGCTATGGCGCCCAAAACGAGCAAGGGCAAGGGAGCATCCAAGGCGAGCGAGGGGGAAGAGGTGCCGGAGAGCGGGCTGGTGAATATGCGGAGGGAGCACATCGTTTTGCTCTGACGCTCGATGTGCATGCTTAGGGACCGGTATCAGTGCATGTGGGGGAGAGTGACGACGGGCATCCTGCCACCCGCGTCGTCCCTGCTTCTTGGGCCACACCCGCTCCAGATAAATTCCCTTTCTTTGTTGATTACCTCTACTGCGGGCTCTGCCCCCCATTCTCGGATTTCTTCAACGACATCATGTACACCTTCGGCTTTCATCCCCCAGACTTCACGCCAAACGCCGTGGCGTGTATGGCCATCTTCGCCCACCTCTGCGAGAACTTCGCCGGGGTGGTCCCCAACACGGCGCTCTTCCGCCACTACTTCGTCCCCCGCATCCAGCCAGGAGGGGCCCTGTCTGGCTGCGTCACCTGGATCCCTAGGGCCTTGAGCAAGAAGTCGTACCCAGACGAGACCCACAAGGAGAAGTGGGACGAATGGCAGGACAGGTGGTGCTGGATCGTGGAGAAGGAGTCGCAGCCGTTCTGTATGCCCCGACAAGTGCAACTGGTCCATGGCGGCGACTGGGCGACCTCGACCCCCAAGACGGGAAGCTCACAATCGCAACCACCAAAATCCATTGCCTCAAGGCTGCCGGGCTCACTCTTGAGATGATTGGGGCCGATTTCCTCCACCGCCGCATCGCCCCTCTGCAGAACAATGGGAGGCCGGCTCGGGAGTTCTGGAATGCGGCAAACATCATGAGGCTGTGCCCCGGCCTGAACAACAACCTGACGGTGATGCAGCACACGACTCTCTGCCAAAGGCCGTTCCAGCTCAAGGCTGACAAGACCAGCAAGGCCGGCATGGCCGAGAAGGCCGACAAGCCATTCAAGTTGTCGGCGGGCGTGATCCCCTTGTGCAACAACTCCACTCTGACCTCCATCATCGCCATGATGCTGGTGTTCAACGCCCACGGCCTTGACCAGACCTGGGTCGAGCCAGACGCGGCGTGGGTGCAAGAGTTCTTCGACAACTTGTTGGAGAGGGCCATCCGCGAAGAACCGCAGCTTATCCGCGACACCACTGATGAAGAGGTGGCGTACATCGCCAGCAGGGCGGAAGAGGCAGCCCTTGCCGAGGAGGCCGGCAGCGTCGGCTTCCAGGAAGACAAGGCCAGCGTAGAGGAAGACTTTGCCGAGCGGGGGGGGGGGGGGGCTGTCGGAGAGCACAATGGTGCCGCCGCCGGAGGCCCTTCTGCTGGGCGGTCAGCCGAAGAAATGGCTGAAGAGGAAGCTGAAGAGGAGCTGCAGGAGGAGCCTCCAGTCCTGGGGAAGAAGAAACGTGTCCTTCGGTGGGTTGGCTCCGCCGAGCCAGCCCGGCAAACCTCCTCGCATGAAGAGGTCCCCGGCAAGGGGGCGGCCGGCAAGGCCATGCAGCGGCAAGAGGCCCAGCCGAAGCCCGTGCGCCAGACAAGGCGTACAACCGCGGCAGCAAGGGAAGCAGTGGCCGCCGCCTCTGCCACGGCCAAGCGGCCCAGGTCTCCATCTCCACCCCCCCCCCCCCCCCCCGCACGGACACCATACCGGAGGGCGACTTCGACCTCTCTTCCTTCAGCCTGATGAGGGAGAAAAGGCCAGAAGAAGAAGAAGTAGATGAGTAAGTGTCTTGCCACTTCCTTCAGGCCCTTAGTCTCTGTTTTGATTATCTCATCTCATTTGATCTTGTTTTGGCTTGTCCCCGCAGAGACACGGAGATGTTGGCGCAGAGGATAGCGAAGAGGGACAAGACCTCGATGGGCTACGAGCCCCCGGCAAGTACCTCAAGCTCACAGGAGACGATCACGATCAACCCGGATCCCAGCTCATGATGCAGCCCCCGACTCAGCCCCCAGCGTGAGCCCGTTACTCACTTTCCGCTGGCGAGCGTCGGGTGCGTATTTTTACTGCTAACCTTGCCGGGTTCGCAGGAGAAGAACGACAACAGGAGGAGCCGCTAAGGGCCACCCCCGACATGCCTCCTCCCGTCAACCACACTGCCCAGGGAGGGGTCCCCGGCAAGAGCTTCCTTCGACGAGCCCATGCCGCCCGGGGAGGGATCCCCGACAAGGGATTCCACCGGCGAGCCCATGCGCGTGGAGGAAGAGCCGACGAGCATAGGCGCCGATGGCTCCATCCCGGCAACGATGAATGTCGTCAGGGAGGGAACCACCCTTCCACAGCTCGTCACAGGTAAGCGCCTGCTTCCTGGCCTTTGTCAATTTTTCAGTGCGATCTCTTTTTCTCTCTCTCTTTTTTGCTTTGAGCTTCAATCTTGGTTTCATTTTGTTTCTTCTCCTTGGCTTTTAGATCCCCCCTTGGTGGACCAGATGAATGACGATGCCACCATCGAGGAGACCGCCAAGGATGCTGCCGGCGAGGCTGCCAAAGTCACTGCCGGCGAGGCCACCAAGGACGCGCATGAGGAGGCCGGCAAGGAGACCGGTGACCGTACTGACGGCATCCCTGCCGCAGGAGCGCCGGGCGCTACACCGGTCCCGGAGTCCTCAGCTGTCGAGGAGACGGTGGTCGAAGATCAACCGTCCACTTCCGAAGCCCCCACCCCAAGCAGATATCTGAAGATCGGCGACGATCTGTTTGTCAGCATCCCGGGGACGACAAGCACCGAAGTGCCAGTCGAGGGGGAGGTTTTTGACGAAGAGGTCATCACCGCCGTCGGGCTCCATGTTGTTGACGAGCCGAGCGCCAGCGGCAGCGGTTCCAAGGAAGACCAGCTCCTCCAAGCCATGAGCAGCAACTTTGAGAAGTTCCAGGCGCTTCACCGCACCCGCAAGGAGAAACTGGACTCCAGGACAGCGGTTGCCGACACAACAAAGGCGGACTTCCGAAGCGCGTCGAGCAGATGTAGATCTGGTTTGCCGAGGACCGACAGGAGCTGAAGACCAGCCAGAAGCAGCTGAGTGAACGTTGGAACTTAGCTCCTCCTGAAGCAATTTGATGATGAGAAAGCCCAGGAGGAGGCCGTTGCACAGGCCGCCAAGGACGACGCCCAATTAAGGGAGCGTCGTGTCCTGCTCGATGCTCAAGAAGAGGACCTTGTCGCCTGCGAAGAGGCACTCGCCGCCAAGCTCCACGGAAAAGACGAAGAAATTGAAAAGCTTGTCGCGCAGCGGACACAGGAGCTGGAGCAGAAGCATAAGGACACACTCGACGCTCTGGTCCTGGATCATGCCGGCAGGTTGAAGGAGGCAATCGACACCGCCGAAGCCACGAAGGCCGCCAAGAACGAGCTGGCGGCAAGGTACATAAACTGGAGGTGGAGCTGGAGAAGCACAACAAGGAGGTCTCGATGCTCAAGGGCGACAAAGACAAAACTGCCCACACCTTGGCGGAGTTGCAGGTCACCATATCTGACAAGACCAAGCTGCTCTCCGAGGCCAACGACTCCATTGCCGATCTGAAGCTGAAGCTGACCACTCTGGAGGAGTCCCTTAAGGGCAGCAGGGCTCGTGAGAAAGCCCTGGCTAAGGACCTCAAGGATGAAAAGCTACTGCTTGCGAGTGCCGCTGCCACGCACAACGACTATGTGCAGGGCGTGGGGATCTGGACTGAGCGCCTCGTCGATGTCGCGGAGAGGCTCACCATGCAACTGTCTATCATGGGCATGCCAAGCTTCAGGTTCTCCCACGAGGAGAGGTTGACTCAGAGCGCCAGGCTGACCATGTTTTTTGAAGCCGTCCTTGATGCCCTGAAGCTGCTCCACGCCAACCGAGCAACCCATCTGGCCAATGAGTCCCGGAAGCTTTGCTAGGGTGTCCTTCTCAAGGTGCTCACCAAGGTGGCGTATAGGAAGGTGCTTGACAGTTTGCCGGCGGATGCGGACCGTAGGGCGCTTGAAGTGCTTGTCGCGCCCATCGTCAGCATGGTCGACCAAGTCAAAAGGGTGGAAGGCCAGCGCCGGGATAGCTGCTTCACTTCTCCTCGCCGCTATGAACTCACTCTCAAGATATTTTTATCTTAAGTTAGAACTGCGGCAACTATTGATGTAATATAACTTGCTGTGTTTTGGATTGAATGCATGCTATCTTCCTTGTTTGATCTCTCTTTGTATGGCTGATGCGTCCATTTTGCATCATGCTTTTATATCCATATTTATTGCATTATGGGTTGTTATTACACATTATGTCATAATACTTATGCCTATTCTATCTTATCTTACAAGGTTTACATCAAGGGGGAGAATGTCGGCAGCAGGAATTCTGGGCTGGAAAAGGAGCAAATATTAGAGACCTATTCTGCACAACTCCAAAAGTCCTGAAACTTCACGGATGCATGTTTTGGAATTAATAAAAAATACTGGCGAAAGAATTAACCAGAGGGGTCCCACACCCTGGCCATGAGGATGGGGGGGCGTGCCCTACCCCCTGGGCGCGCCCCTGTCTCGTGGGCCCCCTGGCAGGCCTCCGATGCCCATCTTCTGCTATATGAAGTCTTTCGTCCAAGAAAAAATAAGGAGGAAGCTTTCGGGACGAAACGCCGCCGCCACAAGGTGGAACCTTGGCGGAACCAATCTAGGGCTCCGGCGGAGCTGTTCTGCCGGAGAAACACCCCTTCGGGAGGGGAAATCATCACCATCGTCATCACCATCGATCCTCTCATCGGGAGGGGGTCAATCTCCATCAACATCTTCACCAGCACCATCTCCTCTCAAACCCTAGTTCATCTATTGTATCCAATCTTTGTCTCAAAACCTCGGATTGGTACCCCTGGGTTGCTAGTAGTGTTGATTACTCCTTGTAGTTGATGCTAGTTGGTTTATTTGGTGGAAGATCATATGTTCAGATCCTTTATGCATAATAATACCCCTCTGATTATGAACATGAATATGATTTGTGAGTAGTTACGTTTGTTCCTGAGGACATGGGAGAAGTCTTGCTATAAGTAGTCATGTGAATTTGGTATTCGTTTGATATTTTGATGAGATGTATGTTGTCTTTCCTCTAGTGGTGTTATGTGAACGTCGACAACATGACACTTCGCCATTGTTTGGGCCTAGAGGAAGGCATTGGGAAGTAATAAATAGATGATGGGTTGCTAGAGTGACAGAAGCTTAAACCTTAGTTTATGCGTTGCTTCGTAAGGGGCTGATTTGGATCCACATGTTTCATGCTATGGTTAGGTTTACCTTAATACTTCTTTTGTAGTTGCGGATGCTTGCAATAGGGTTTAATCATAAGTGGGATGCTTGTCCAAGGAAGGGCAGTACTCAAGCACTGGTCCACACACATATCAAATTATCAAAGTAACGAATGCGAATCATATGAGCATGATGAAAACTAGCTTGACGATAATTCCCATGTGTCCTTGGGAGCGTTTTCCTTTATATAAGAATTTGTCGAGGCTTGTCCTTTGCTACAAAAAGGATTGGGCCACCTTGCTGCACTTTATTTACTCTTGTTACTTGCTACCCGTTACAAATTACCTTATCACAAAACTATCTGTTACCAATAATTTTAGTGCTTGCAGAGAATACCTTACTGAAAACCGCTTGTCATTTCCTTCTGCTCCTCGTTGAGTTCGACACTCTTACTTATTGAAAGGACTACGATAGATACCCTATACTTGTGGGTCATCAAGACTCTTTTCTGGCGCCATTGCCGGGGAGTGAAGCGCCTTTGGTAAGTGGAATTTGGTAAGGAAAAATTTATATAGTGTGCTGAAATTTACTGTCATTTGTTACTATGGAAAATAATCCTTTGAGGGGCTTGTTCGGGGTATCTTCACCCCGACCAGTTGAGCAAAGAGTTGCTCCTCAACCTACTGAACCTACTGAAAATGTTTAGTTTGAAATTCCTTCGAGTATGATAGAGAAACTGCTAGCTAATCCTTTTACAGGAGATAGAACATTACATCCCGATTTGCACCTAATCTATGTGGATGAAGTTTGTGGATTATTTAAGCTTGCAGGTATTCCCGAGGATGTTATCAAGAAGAAGGTCTTCCCTTTATCTTTGAAGGGAAAGGCATTTACATGGTTTAGGCTATGTGATGTTATGGGATCATGGAACTACAACCGATTGAAATTGGAATTTCATCAGAAGTTTTATCCTATGCATCTTGTTCATCGTGATCGTAATTATATATATAATTTTTGGCCTCGCAAAGGAGAAAGCATCACTCAAGCTTGGGGGAGGCTTAAGTCAATGTTATATTCATGCCCCTATCATGAGCTCTCAAGAGAAATTATTATTCAAAATTTTATGCTCGGCTTTAAATTCTCTCAATAATCGCTCCATGCTCGATACTTCTTGTATTGGCTCTTTTATGATGAAGACTATTGAATCCAGATGGGATTTATTGGAAAGAATTAAACGCAACTCTGAAAATTGGGATCCCGACGAAGGTAAGGAGTCAGGTATAACACCTAAGTTTGATTGTGTTAAATCTTTTATGGATACCGATGTTTTCCGTGAATTTAGCACTAAATATGGACTTGACTCTGAGATAGTAGCTTCTTTCTGTGAATCATTTGCTACTCATCTTAATCTCCCTATGGAGAAGTGGTTTAAATATCATCCTCCCATTGAAGTAAAAGTAGTTGAACCTATTAAAGTTGAAGAAAATACTATCACTTATAATGTTGATCCTATTATTCCTACTTCTTATATTGAGAAACCACCTTTCCCTGTTAGAATAAAGGATCATGCTAAAGCTTCAACTGTGGTTCATAAGAGTAATACTAGAACACCCACACCCCCTGAGCAAATTAAAGTTGAACCTAGTATTGCTATGGTTAAAGATCTCTTGGCCGATAATATTGATGGGCATGTTATTTACTTCTGTGATGAAGCTGCTAGAATTGCTAGACCCGATACTAAGGGTAAACATAGACCTCTTGTTGGCATGCCTGTTGTTTCTGTTAGAATAGGAGATCATTGCTATCATGGCTTGTGTGATATGGGTGCTAGTGCAAGTGCAATACCTCATTCCTTATACAAAGAAATTATGCATGATATTGCACCTGCTGAGATAAAAGAAATTGATGTTACAATTAAGCTGGCCAATGGAGACACTATTTCACCAGTTGGGATTGTTAGAGATGTTGAAGTCTTGCGTGGGAATGTTAAATATCCTGCTGATTTTCTTGTTCTTGGTTCCCCACAAGATGACTTTTGTCCCATTATATTTGGTAGACCCTTCTTGAATACTGTTAATTCTAGGATAGATTGCGAAAAGGATATTGTTACTGTTGGTTTAGGGGATATGTCTAATGATTTTAACTTGCTAAATTTCGTAGACAACCCCATGATAAAGAATTGCCTAGTAAAGATGAAATTATTGGTCTTGCTTCTATTGTCGTGCCTCCTAATGATCCTTTAGAACAATATTTACTAGACCATGAAAATGATATGTTTCTGAATGAAAGAAGGGAAATAGATGAAGTATTCTTTAAATAGGGACCTATTTTGAAACACAACTTGCCTGTTGAAATCCTAGGGGAACCTCCTCCACCCAAGGGTGATCTTGTGTTTGAGCTTAAACCATTGCCTGATACTCTTAAATATGCTTATCTTGATGAGAAAAAGATATATCCTGTTATTATTAGTGCTAACCTTTCAGAGCAGGAAGAAAAGAAATTATTGAAAACTCTGAAGAAGCACCGTGCTGCTATTGGATATACTCTTGATGATCTTAAGGGCAATAGTCCCACTCTATGCCAACACAAGATAAAATTGGAGAAGGACGATAAACCTGTAGTTGATCACCAACGGCGGTTAAATCCTAAGATGAAAGAAGTGGTAAGAAAAGAAGTACTAAAGCTTCTGGAGGCAGGTATAATTTATCCCATTGCTGATAGTCAGTGAGTAAGTCCTATCCATTGTGTTCCTAAGAACAGAGGTATTACTGTTGTTCCTAATGATAAAGATGAATTGATCCCACAAAGAATTGTTACAGGTTATAGAATGGTAATTGATTTCTGTAAACTAAATAAAGCTACTAAAAAGGATCATTACCCTTTACCTTTTATTGATCAAATGCTAGAAAGATTATCCAAACATACACATTTTTTCTTTCTAGATGGTTACTCTGGTTTCTCTCAAATACCTGTGTCAAAAGAGGATCAAGAAAAGACCACTTTTACTTGCCCTTTCGGTACCTTTGCTTATAGAAGTATGCGTTTTGGTTTATGCAATGCACCTGCTACCTTTCAAAGATGCATGATGGCTATATTCTCTGACTTTTGTGAAAAGATTGTTGAGGTTTTCATGGATGATTTCTCCGTTTATGGATCTTCTTTTGATGATTGCTTAAGGAACCTTGAACAAGTTTTGCAGAGATGTGAAGAAACTAATCTTGTCTTGAATTGGGAGAAGTGCCACTTTATGGTTAATGAAGTTATTGTCTTGGGGCATAAAATTTCTGAAAGAGGTATTGAAGTTGATAAAGCTAAAGTTGATGCTATTGAAAAGATGCCGTGTCCGAAGGACATCAAAGGTATAAGAAGTTTCCTTGGTCATGCTGGTTTTATAGGAGGTTCATTAAAGACTTCTCAAAAATTTCTAGGCCTCTGACTAATCTCTTACAAAAAGATGTTCCTTTTGTCTTTGATGATGACTGTGTAGAAGCATTTGAAATACTTAAGAAAGCTTTGATTTCTGCACCCATTGTTCAGCCACCTGATTGGAATTTACACTTTGAAATTATGTGTGATGCTAGTGATTATGCTGTAGGTGCTGTTCTAGGACAAAGAGTTGATAAGAAATTAAATGTTATCCAATATGCTAGTAAAACTCTAGACAGTGCCCAGAGAAATTATGCTACTACTGAAAAAGAATTTTTAGCAGTTGTATTTGCTTGTGATAAGTTGAGACCTTATATTGTTGACTCTAAAGTAACTGTTCACACTGATCATGCTGCTATTAAATATCTTATGGAAAAGAAAGATGCTAAACCCAGACTTATTAGATGGGTTCTCTTGCTACAAGAATTTGATTTGCATATTATTGATAGAAAGGGAGCCGAGAACCCCGTTGCAGACAATTATCTAGGTTAGAGAATGTTCTTGATGACCCACTGCCTATTGATGATAGCTTTGCTGATGAACAATTAGCTGTCATAAATGCTTCTCGCACTGCTCCCTGGTATGCTGATTATGCTAATTACATTGTTGCTAAATTTTTACCACCTAGTTTCACATACCAGCAAAAGAAAAAGTTTTTCTATGATTTAAGACATTACTTCCGGGATGATCCACACCTTTATAAAGAAGGAGTAGATGGTGTTATTAGATGTTATGAACCTGAGCATGAACAGGAATAGATCCTACGCAAGTGTCACTCCGAGGCTTATGGAGGACACCACGCTGGAGATAGAACTGCACATAAGGTATTGCAATCCGGTTTTTATTGGCCTACTCTCTTCAAAGATGCCCGTAAGTTTGTCTTGTCTTGTGATGAATGTCAAAGAATCAGTAATATCAGTAGACGTCAAGAAATGCCTATGAATTATTCACTTGTTATTGAACCATTTGATGTTTGGGGCTTTGATTATATGGGACCGTTTCCTTCCTCTAATGGGTATACACATATTTTAGTTGCTGGTGATTACGTTACTAAGTGGGTAGAAGCCATTCCAACTAGCAGTGCTGATCATAACACCTCTATTAAGATGCTTAAAGAAGTTATTTTTCTGAGGTTTGGAGTCCCTAGATACTTAATGACTGATGGTGGTTCGTGTAAGTGCATCTAGTGCCACCCCTAGTTGGTTTTGGAGTATTGACGACAAACCTGGTTGAGGGACAAATGTGTTTGTGAGAATTGCAGGATAACACAGGTAGTAGTCCCTCATTGATTCGGTTTACCTACCGGAGATGACCCCTAAAAATGTGTGAAGACATTGAAGACAATGGTGGTATGTAAAGATATTCACAACGAAGATTATGACTCGAGAAGACATTCACGTGAAGACTATGGAGTGCGAAGACATAACTGTTTCGTAGTTTCCTTTTCTTCTTTGTTGAGTCCAAGGAACCACCGTACTGTTAAGTGGGGTCCAAGTGAACAAAGTCAGAGTGACTGAAGTGATTCTCAACCAAATCCTATGTCTTCGAGCGAAGACAATGAGAGCAAATCTTATCCAGAGTCGGATAAGTCAGCTTTAGTTGTAGCCCAAGTCAAGCTGCCGCGTGTGTTTGAAATCTGACCGTTGGAACACATGTCAGTTCCTTAGTGACCCACGGTCATTTCGGACAAATCAGGCCGGGTTGCCGAGTGGCTATAACTAGCCCACCCCCTACACCATAAATTGGTGGCTGCTCAGAGTTAGTACACGGCTTTTGTCGTTTGAGAGCAACCCACCTCCGAAGCATTTGAGAGAGAGATCCTTGCGAGGACAAAGCCCAAAACACCCAGAGCCCTAAGAGTGTTTGGCATCACTGAAGTCTTTCTGTCTGCGTGACCTAAAGACTTGTTACACTTGAGGACTGTGAATCCTCCAGCCAGTTAGGCGTCGCGTTTTGAGCATCCAAGAGTCATTGTGGATTGCCGGTGAACGAAGTCTGTGAAGGTTTGGAAGTCTACCTTGAAGACTTACCAGAGTGATTGGGAGGGGACTAGGTGTCCTTAGCTCAAGGGGAATAAGGTGAAGACGCAGTCTTCTGAGTTAAATCTCAGCCTCCCTAACCAGACGTACGGTTGTCACAGCAACTGGAACTGGTCCAACAAATCACTGTCCTCACCAAGCAACTAGTTCTATCTTCTCCCTCTCTTTACTTACAGTTTGTTTTCGTGAAGTCATTGCCTGCTTGAATTATCTGTTTGACTTCACTGTGTGACGACTATTGTGTTTGTCTTCATACTCTCTTCCATCTTGATCCTTACTACCTAGCTGCTAATCGTCTTCGTGCTTTAGCTTCATTACTTGCTTGACTATGGCTTGTCTAGTGTAGTCTACCTTCTGCTGCATGTCAATAGGTTCATTTCTATCGTTTGTCTTTGAAACTCCCATGTTTTGAAGAATTTCATAAAAATCACCTATTCACCCCCCTCTAGTCGATAACTAGCACTTTCAATTGGTATCAGAGCAAGTTACTCCCTTGTTCTGTGTGATTTGGTTTAACCACCTGGAGTTTTAGCTATGTCGACTGCAGGGATAATCAAAGTCTCCGCTGCGTGCCCTCTCTTCGATGGACTGATTACCCCTACTGGAAGAATAAGATGCGCATGCATCTTGAAACCATTGATGTCGATCTATGGTATGTCGTCAAGAACGGCGTTCCCAAGACTGGTGAAGGTGTCTCCCCTGCTGATGTCAAGAAGTTCGTTCAACTGGATTCTACTGCCAAGAAGATCATCTGTGGTCATCTAACCAAAGGACAGTATGGCCGTGTGAGTGCTCTGGAAACATCGAAGCTAGTCTGGGACTGGCTCTCCAAGGTCAACGAAGGCGTCTCAACCCAGAAAGATCAAAGGGTCAGTTTCCTTCGCAACCTCTTCAACCGCTTCAAGAGAAACGACAATAATGTCCAGCTCACGTTTGATCGCCTCACTGACATCACAAATGAGCTTCATGCTCTGGGCGCCATTGAGATCACTAAGCATGAAATCGTCAAGACACTCCTGAGATCACTTGATAGCTCGTTTGACACCCTAGCCCTGATGATTCAAGAACGCCCTAACTTCAAGACACTCGATCCATCTGACATACTTGAGAGGCTCAATACACATGAGTTTCAACTATCTGAGAAAAGGGACATCTATGGTCCCAACTATGGTCGAACTTGCGCTTTGAAGGCAAAGGCTGTTTCCTCATCTGAAGAAGAATCTGACTGCAATTCTGGTGATCCTGAAGACATTGGAAAGGAGCTTGCTATGCTTGTGAAGAAGTTCCAGAAGTTCACTAAGAAGAAAGGCTTCAGAAAGTCTTCACGATCCAGCTCAAGAAATGATGAAGCTTCTACTCATGACCACAAGAAGAGAACATGCCACAAGTGCAAGAAACCTGGTCACTACATCTCTCAGTGTCCGCAGTGGGACAATGAAAACAACAAGAAGAAGAGCAAGGAATATGATTCTGATGACAAGAAGAAGAAGAAATCCTCAAAGTCTTCTTCCAAGTCTTCATCGAAGTCTTCATCACACAAGAAGAGCTAATCTGGCAAGGCTCGTGCTTTTGTTGGCAAGGAGATGGATTCAGAGGAGGAGTCTACTTTTGAGGAGGCGGAAGTGGAGTCTGAGGAGGTGTCCGACTCTGGCGTTGCAAGTCTGGCTCTAGCTACGGCCTACGTTGCCAAGTCCATCTTCAACACTGAAGACAATGGCTCCGTCACCAACGCTAATGCTAATAACAAGGAAGACTCCGCTCCCACCTTCTGCTTCATGGCACGTGGTGCCAAGGTAAACTCACGCGATGCTTACTTTCAAACATCAAGTGAAGATGACTCTGATTGTGAATCCAAACCCAGCTACAAAACACTTGCTAAAATTGCAACTGAACAACAGAAAGCTATGGAACATATTCAAAAACTGTTAGACAAAAGAGATGACCTGTTGGACGCGGAAATGACCCGATCTCAGTACTTAATTGAAGACATAAAAAATCTTCATGTTAAGTATGAGGAACTTGAAAGTCGTCATGAAATTCTCTCAACAACTCATGAAAAGCTTTCCTATGATTATCTTCAAAGGAAGCAAGAACTTGAGAAATTGAGAGCAGTTCATGAAGATCTTCAAAAAGAAAACGAGTCACTTTGCACTCAACAGATCAGTCCCGCTCAGGAAGGATTTGATCCACCATGTCTAAAATGTCTTGAGCGTGATAACGCTACCTCCGTTGTTGAATGTTCTACTGCTGCTACTGTTGCAATATCTTCAACTGTTGATGTGGTAACTAACCCCTCTGCTAAGGATGCCACTGCTATTGCTGATGAAAATGCTAGGTTGAAGACATTGCTTGAGACAGGCATGTATAAAAGTCTCAAAGGGCATCAGACACTATGTGATGTCCTCAAAAAGCAGATTCTGAACCAAAACCCTAGGAAAGAGGGTGTTGGGTTCGAGAGGAAAATGAATGTTGATGGTTCTTACTAGAAGCCTGAGCAGTACCCCAAAACCACATGGGTTGCTGCAAAGGGACCTTCAGTGGACCCATCCACCTTGTCTGGCTTCACTTGTGCTAACCCAATTGTCATTGATGAATCCTTTGATGCAAACTATAAACTGTTTAAGAATCAGACCGGTGAAGTGTTCGCCAGGTATATTGGTACTAACTGCAGGAATGGACTGCCTATGAAGAAGATCTGGGTACCCAAAAGTTGTCTTGAGAATCTTCCTGTGAATGTCATCATGACACTACAAGGGAAGAAGACAAACTCCAGATCAAAGGCTTCATATGGCCCAAAGGCTTCACACAGACAGAGTATGTCAGATCACGGGTTCCGGCAAAACCCTCAAGGTTCGAACACTGGGGTGCGGGCGAAGATTTCGTCCCTACCGATCTACGCCCTAGCTCGCTAAGATCTCGCGGATGAACTCGACGAACTTGCAACACAAAGACACAAGATTTATACTGGTTCGGGCCACCGTTGTGGTGTAATACCCTACTCCAGTGTGGTGGTGGATGGATTGCCTCTAGGGCTGATGATGAACAGTACAAGGGGAAGAACAACCTCCTGAGGTGGAGGTGTTCTTGTGCTTGGCGTGCTTGTGGATGTGAGGATGAGAGGTCCAATCCCCTGGATCTGATGCCCCTGGATTCGATGCCCCTATTGTGGTGGCTAGTTCTACTTATATAGGCCCCGGTCCTCTTCCCAAATATTGAGCGGGAAGGCAGCCAACAACGGCCAATTTGAAAGGGGACAGCTAGTACAGCTTATCCTGACAAAAGGGGTCTCCGCCTGCGAAAGGCTCTGGTGATGACGCCGTCTTGGGCTCCACAGTGACCTCCGCCCTGCCGTCCTGCCGGTCTTGGTCTTGTTGCACTAATGTGGAAACCTTTGCTTGATGCCTTGGTACTCCGCACCTGCGCTTGCCTCCTTAGCACCAAAGAGGAAACAAGGACGCTGCGCGCCTGGCGCCCGCCTGATCTTGATCGTCATGGCTCACGTCACGAGAGCCTCGCGAGGTTTGCCCTGCCTTGATTTCTCCGCTCCTCGCGAGGCGGCCTAGTGAGGCCGCTCCCGAGGAGGTCTTGTGTCGTCCGCCTCATGAGGCTTGGCCCCTCGCGAGGGTCTTGAATGCCTCGTTGATGAAGATGGGCCGTACTGGCCTGCTAGCACAGCCACGCCATGGGCCGTAGGCAGGCAAGTCTGGGGACCCCCATTCCCAGAACGCCGACAGTAGCCCCCGGGCCCAAGGGGCGCCCGGGCTTGGCTTCAAGGCGAAGCCAAAGGTCAAGCACCCAGCGCCGCGGGCCCCAAAAGCCTGTGGCCTTGGTTGACGCGTGGCGGTTGATCAGACGTGGGCGTCTCCGCTTCCCCATGCTGCCTTGGAATCCGCCTGGCTATGTGGCCCCCGCAACCTACTCAGTTATTCTTCCATCGCCCGTGCCTTCCTTCCCCAATCCCTCTGCTTTCTCGAGATCCTGCTCCTCCTCTCCAATCTGACCTGCGCCCTGCCCGCTTCGTCACCATGGCGCCGAAATAAGAAGACAAAGGGAAGAAGCCCCTGTCTTCGCCAAGTGTGCCTCCGGCCGTCGAGCCTGTGGTCGGCCGATCCTTGGTGCTCAACGACGAGGCCATGGACAAGGTGCGTCCAATTCTCTCTTGCAGCTTCAACGAGTGGGGGGAGACGGTGGCTTGGCCTGCGTCCCACGCTCGCATTGCCCGGACAGCCACCGAGGTGCCAATCTTCATCGATGCCCTTTGGGCTGGCCTGATTCCTCCTTTCTCCGCCTTCTTCAACGCGGTGCTTGAGCATTATCAGATCCACATGCTGCATCTCGATCTCCAATCCGTGACTCTCCTTGCCGTCTTTGCCTTTGTGTGTGAAGCCATGGTGGGCATTGCTCCTTCGGTGGCCCTCTTCCGCCATTTCTTCTTGTTGCATCTGACTGACCCCCTGCAAAGCTTGGGGTGCGTGAGCTTCCACGCCATGGCCGCGACGGCGGGCGCGGGGATCGACTTCGAGCTTCCTCCATCCACGAGCAAGTTTTGGACACGGTGGGTGTTTGTCGACGCCGATGTGCTCAGCCCTTTGCTCCACGCCCCGTCAGCGCCTGCCGTCTTCCACTCCGGCTGGGGCCATGAGAGGCTCGCGAGCCCCCGTCTTGTCCCCATCTGGCTCAGGCTGAGGAAGTTGAAGGACCGCGGCGTGACCGCGCCTATGGTGGTGAAGGAGTTCATCAAGCGTCGGGTCACCCGCTTCAGCGCCATTCTCGCCCGATGTGGACCTTGCTCAGCACTCAGGACCATATGAGGTTTCAGGAGTCCGGGCTCCCCCTCGGGACGCGGCAAACGGTGCTCGAGGTCCTGACAGGTGTCTCTTCGCCGAACGACTTGCCTGGGAAGAACTGTCTGCTGTACCGCTGCAAGAACAAGGCTGAATTTGCAGGGAGCATGCCTCCCTTCGACGAGTGGGGAATGCGTCCGAACGGCTTGGTGGGGTCCCGCGAGAACCCCATCCATGTGGTTCCCTTCCTCGTCACCAGCGCCGAGCTCATCCCGAGTGTGGGTGCAGGGGGACGAGCGCCGCGAGAGGCTAGTGGCACGAGTGCTGATGTGCGGACGCCGCCTGGTGCTCCTGGGGCGTCGTCCTCGGGAACCCATGATCCTGGGACGTTGGTCGCTGAGACAATGCAGCACGCAGCTCCCGAGGCCGAGTCTCCAGAGGCCTCGGAAGGTCGCGGTGAGGCAGCGCCCGACTATTATCCGCAGCCAGGCACCCCTGAAATTGCTCCCCTGAGCACTTCTCCGGCTGTGCCCCAGACTGGCCGCCACGTTCAGCGCTTCGGTTGGCTTTGTGTGGACTTCGAGGAGCTCCGCAAGAGGAAAGGATCTCCGAGCGGCAGCGGTATCTTCGGGCCGTTGAAGCGACGAAAGTACTTCGCCGTCGACGAGTAAGTACTGCACCTTGTGATTTCTTGACTGTTGCTTTCCTTCCTGACGCTGGCTATTCAGGACCCCTTCTGCGAGGGCCGTTGAGTCCCTCGAGAAGCAACCCCCGGCTTCCTCGGCACTCCCGTCGGCCTTGAGTACCCCGAGCCTGCACGCCGCACCCGAAGCTGGGCCGGCCGAGGGGGTGCGCTCGCCTTCATGGCGCCTTGAGTCCGCGGCTTCGTCCACGGTCTGGCTTGGAGCTTGGCAGGCATCCCCCGGGCTCCTACTCTGGTCATGGACGGCGGCTGGTTGGCTTCGGCCTTCAGCTCCTCTTCAAGCAGCGGGCCCCGACTGGTCGGGGCCCCTCGTGAGGTCGGGCCGACACCTGGAGCGGCACCAGCCCCCAGCCCCCTGCTGAGAGGGGGTGCGCCGCCTCACGTCCTGCCTGCAGCCCCCGTGGCAGAGGACGAGGTGGGACGTGCGTTGGAGTTCGAGCGCGGGAGGAGCGTAGTTCGTCATGAGCTCTTCCAGGAGGCGATGGGCACAATGAGCCGACTTGGTGAAGAGCTCGCGGGTGTTGACTCGCGCCTTGAGGCTGAGGTTCTTCGGCTGGTGGAGGAACGGCATAAGCTGAGGGTGGCTATCAACCTTGGCCGCTACCAGCGTGATCTTGACAATGCGAAGGCCGAGGCGTCCCTCAAGGTTTCCTGTGAGGCTTGCTCCCGAGCCTTGGAGGAGGCTCGCGAGGCTGACCGCCATCGCGAGGCTGCGGAGAAGCGCGCGTGGGAGCTCCAAGCCTAGATTGCGTCTCTCGAGCACCAAGTTGAGGTGCGCAGAGCCACCCTTGCGTCGCTGAGGGGGACGCCTGCCGAGGAAGAGGAGGTCCGGAAGCGCGAGGAGGCGCTGGCTCTGGAAGCCGTGGAGCGAAGCCTCGAGCTCGAGCAACTGGAGATGAGGGAGCGTCAAGTTGCTCAAGCAGAAGATGCCGTCGGGGCTCGCGAGGCCAGAGTCTAGGAGGAGGTCGACCGCCGGGTGGCCGAGGTTCGCGTGGATCTTGAAGGTCGGTACGACCTAAAGCTGAAGCTTGCGGGGACTGAGGCAGCGGGCAGGACTGTCGCTCTCGGGCCCAGGCTAGACAAGGCAGAGAGGCGTGGGGAGGCCACGGCTGCCGCCCTGGTCATGGCGCAGGGGGACTTGGCATCCGCCCGCACCAAGCTGCTTTCGCTTCGGAAACGGGTTGATGATGCCGAGGCCGTCGCACAACAGAACAGGGAGGAAGTGCTTCAATGGCGGACGCTGGAGCACGAGCACTCCCCCATGCTTCAGGACCTCCGGAACAGGGCTAATACCGCCCTGGGCTTCATCTGCGACGAGAATGCACCGCACCCCCACTGGAATGACTACGCCAGTCACCTGATCTTCTTCACCAACGAGCCAGGGTCATCCTCCGGCGCGTACTCCTGGTCCATCATGCGGGGCACGTAGGCTTCCGGGGCCGTTACCCCGAACACCTCGCCGTAGTGCCCCACACTCCACGTTGCCCAGCCCAACGCGGCGTCCTGAGGATGGTAATGCGACATTTCACTGGGACCATGGGAGGCGACGCTTGTGCCCACGCTTGCCGCAGGCGGCACGGGGGCGACGGGGCCCCCGGCACCGCCGGCCGTGCTGGTGTTGACGAAGCCCCCAGGCACACCTGAGGACGTATGGTTGCGGCGAGGCCCGCCGTGAGACCCCGTAGTGGCCTGAGAAGGAAGCAGATAGCAGAAGGGCAGCGCTCCTGATGCCGCCGCATCCAGCAGCTCGGCGACGTGTTCCAGCAGTGCGTCCCGGCCGCTCCCCATTAGTCGGCACCGCAGCAACTCCCGCGCCACTATGAGCGTGGCCCGCATGTTCGCCTGCTCCCGCCGTGTGTATGGTGTCGTTGCTGCGGCGTGACTTGCTGCCCTTGCAGCGGCTCACGCTTGTCGTGGGGTGAGGGTAGATGGCGCCCCGTCACGCCGGCCGCGCCCTGCAGCGTTGGGCGGCGCTCGGGCCCCCCTGGACCGCGGGTTGAGGTCTTCGTGGGCAGGCGGCGCCGCCCGGGCTGGCCAGGCTGCCCAGCGGTCAGAGTCGGCCCTCGGGTCGCCGGACATCACGGCCGCAGAGCGTCGATGGTTCGATTGGCGGGGAAGAGGCTCCGGCGCACCCCTACCTGGCGCGCCAAATGTCGGATCACAGGTTCCAGCAAAACCCTCAAGGTTCGAACACTGGGGTGCGCGCGAAGATTTCCTCCCTACCGATCTACGCCCTAGCTCGCTAAGATCTCGCGGATGAACTCGACGAAATCGCAACACAAAGACACGAGATTTATACTGGTTCGGGCCACCGTTGTGGTGTAATACCCTACTCCAGTGTGGTGGTGGATGGATTGCCTCTAGGGCTGATGATGAACAGTACAAGGGGAAGAACAGCCTCTTGAGGTGGAGGTGTTCTTGTGCTTGGCGTGCTTGTGGATGTGACGATGGGAGGTCCAATCCCCTGGATCTGATGCCCCTGGATTCGATGCCCCTACTGTGGTGGCTAGTTCTACTTATATAGGCCCTGGTCCTCTTCCCAAATATTGAGCGGGAAGGGAGCCAACAATGGCCATTTTGAAAGGGGACAGCTAGTACAGCTTATCCTGACAAAAGCGGTCTCCGGCTGCGAAAGGCTCCGGTGATGACGCCATCTTGGGCTCCACGGTGACCTCCGCCCTGTCGTCCTGCTGGTCTTGGTCTTGTTGCACTGATGTGGAAACCTTTGCTTGATGCCTCGGTACTCCGCACCTGCGCTTGCCTCCTTAGCACCAAAGAGGAAACAAGGACGCTGCGTGTGGTGGCACCTGCCTCGCGCCCGCCTGATCTTGATCGTCTTGGCTCACGTCATGAGAGCCTCGCGAGGTTTGCTCTGCCTTGATTTCTCCGCTCCTCGCGAGGTGGCCTAGTGAGGCCGCTCCCGAGGAGGTCGTGTGTCGTCCGCCTCGCGAGGCTTGGCCCCTCGCGAGGGTCTGGAATGCCTCGTTGATGAAGATGGGCCGTACTGGCCTGCTAGCACAGCCACTCCATGGGCCGCAGGCAGGCAAGTCTGGGGACCCCCCTTCCCAGAACGCCGACAGAGGACTCACCCGAGTCACCCTAACGCCAATGTTTTGCAGGGAAAACATAGTCAGATGTATGAATATGAGCGTGTTTCTTCAAACCGCCATGTTCATAAAACTAAGAACTTTTCTGCTTATTCATATGAGTATTATTCACCTCCTGCAAGGCTATTTGCTAGGGCTCCAAAGCCGAAGTTCTCAGATGCTGCACTTGGACTCATTGCTTCGAAACCACCCCTAAAAATGTGGGTGGTTAAGAAAACTTAACTCTCTTTTGCAGGAAAAGGTCTCCAGCCGGAAATCAAAGGCGTCCGATGCTATTGCTGGGGACCTAAAACATCTTGTGGGGCGCAAGATAAAATGCCCAAATGGTCTTACTATGTATTTTGTTCCTGAATCGCTTGCCAATCATCCTATCAGTCCTAACCTTGATCTGAGCTTTGATAATCCTCTTGTCCGTCAAATGTTTATGCTTCACAATACTCTTGGTGAAGCCTATCCCCCTAAATGTACTGTAGGGTATGACACCACATGCTTCAGAATGGATTATGGACAGTGGATGCACTAATCATATGACTGGTGATCGAAGTCTTCTCATGGACTCAACCTTACGTCCATCTGACAAGAGCCACATCACATTTGCTGACACTGGTAAAAGTAAGGTATTGGGTCTAGGTAGAGTTGCAATCTCAAAGGATCAGCACATGGATAAAGTGATGCTTGTTGAATCCCTTGGTTTCAACTTAATGTCTGTCTCAATGCTTTGTGACTTGAACATGATTGTGATATTTGGAAAATATCGTTGCCTTGTTCTAATGGAATCTGACAAGTCTCTAGTCTTTGAAGGGTATCGGAAAGATGATTTGTACATGGTAGATTTCTCAGCAGGACCACAGCTAGCCGTATGTCTTCTAGCAAAAGCTTCAGAGTACTGGCTCTGGCATCGGAGGCTAGGGCATGCTGGCATGAGGAACCTGTACACTCTCGCGAAGAAGAAACACGTCGTAGGCATCGAGGGCGTCAAGTTCAAGAAAGATCATCTGTGTGGTGCCTGCGAAGCTGGAAAGATGACAAGGTCCAAGCATCCCTCGAAGACAATCATGACGACAGCTCAACCCTTCGAGCTGCTACACATGGACTTATTTGGCCCTACTCACTACTCTACTCTCACTACCACTGCTTGTCTCTATGGCTTCGTCATTGTTGATGATTATTCAAGATATACATGGGTGCATATAATCCTCTACAAGACTGAGGTGCAGGATGTCTTCATACGCTTCGCCAACCGTGCCATGACGAACTATGGCGTCAAGATCAAGCATATCAGAAGTGACAACGGCACAGAATTCAAGAACACCGGCCTCGACCTTTACCTGGACACATTGGGCATCACTCATGAGTTCTCAACTCCGTACACACCTCAGCAGAATGGCATCGTGGAGCGCAAGAACATAACACTCATTGAGATGGCTCGGACGATGCTTGATGAATACAAGACTCCAAGAAAGTTCTGGCCCGAAGCCATTGATATTGCATGCCATGTCACCAACTGTGTTTATCTTCACAAGCTTCTGAAGAAGACATCCTATGAACTCCTAACTGGTAAGAAGCCAAATGTCAGTTACTTCAGAGTATTTGGTGCTAGGTGCTGGATCAAGGATCCACATCACACTTCAAAATTTGCACCGAAAGCACATGAAGGTTTTATGCTTGGTTATGGAAAGGGTTCGCACTCCTACAGAGTCTTCAACCTCTTTCACTATAAAGTGGTTGAAACTGTAGATGCGCGGCTCGATGAGACTAACGGCTCGCATAGAGAGCACCTGCCAAATGTGCTAGATGAAGTTCCACCTAGTGAATCCATCAAGCTCATGGGAACTGGAGAGATCATACCTTCTGAGGCATAGGCTGAAGAGGAACTTATCATTTCTGCGCCTAATCAACCTGAAGACAATGCTCAGCCTGAAGCCAATCCTCCAAATGAAGACAATGATCAACAAGAGCAAAATCTCCTTCCAGTTCATCCTCGTGTTGCAAATGAAGTACAAATTGAGAAGATAATCGGTAGCATCAATGCACCTGGTCCACTCACTCGTTCAAGAGCAACACAGCTAGCAAATTTCTGTGGGCACTTTGCATTTGTCTCAATATCTGAACCCAAGAAAGTTGTTGAAGCCTTCATGGAACCTGAATGGATTCAAGCTATGCAAGAAGAGCTTCAACAGTTCAAGCTGAACAATGTGTGGGAATTAGTCAAGTGTCCTGACCCTCTCAAGCACAACATAATAGGCACCAAATGGATATATCGCAACAAGCAAGATGAGCATGGTCAAGTTGTCAGAAACAAGGCTCGTCTCGTTGCTCAAGGATACACTCAAGTTGAAGGGATTGAATTCAATGAAACATTTGCTCATGTGGCTAGGCTTGAAGCCATTCGCATACTGCTAGCCTATGCAAATCATCATAACATCCTTCTGTATCAAATAGATGTGAAGAGTGCCTTTCTCAATGGCAAGATTGAAGAAAAAGTGTATGTTGCACAACCACCTGGCTTTGAAGATCCAAAACATCCTGATATGGTATACAAGCTCAACAAGGCATTGTATGGCCTCAAACAAGCCCCTCGCGCTTGGTATGACACACTCAAAGACTTCCTGAAGAGCAAAGGCTTCAAACCTGGTTCCCTGGATCCCACACTATTCACAAATACATATGATGGTGAACTGTTTGTGTGCCAAATCTATGTGGATGACATTATCTTCGGCTGCACTGACAAGAGATACAGTAATGAATTTGGACACATGATGCAAGAGCAATATCAGATGTCCATGATGGGTGAGCTGAAGTTCTTCCTAGGTCTTCAAATTCGTCAGCAAAGCAACAACATCTTTATATCTCAAGAGAAATACCTCAAAGACTGCCTGAAGAAGTTTGGAATGCAAGACTGCAAAGGATACACGTCGCCAATGCCAACCAAAAGTCATCTGAGTCCCGACGCCAATGGTAAAGAGTTCGATCAAAAGGTATACCGCTCCATGATTGGTTCTTTACTTTACTTATGTGCATCTAGGCCAGATATCATGCTTAGTGTTTGCATGTGTGTCCGATTCCAAGCGGCACCAAAGGAATCGCATCACTTAGCTGTGAAGCGAATTCTTCGATATTTGGCTTACACCCCAACACTAGGATTATGGTATCCAAAGGGCTCAGAGTTTGATCTAGTTGGATTCTCGGATGCTGATTATGCTGGTGACAAGGTGGATCGCAAGTCTACATCAGGCACATGTCACTTTCTAGGATGATCACTTGTCTGTTGGTCTTCAAAGAAGCCGAACTGTGGTGCTCTTTCCACTGCTGAATCTGAATATATTGCTGCTGGATCTTGCTGCGCTCAGCTTCTATGGATGAAGCAAACTCTCAAGGACTATGGCATCCATCTGAAACAAGTACCACTCTACTGCGACAATGAAAGCGCCATCAAGATTGCCAACAACCCAGTTCAGCACTCGAAGACAAAGCACATTGAAATTCGTCATCACTTTCTCAGAGATCATGTCATGAAGGAAGATATTGATATCATTCACGTCAACACTGAAGAGCAATTGGCAGATATCTTCACAAAGCCCTTGGATGAGAAAAGGTTTTGCAAGTTGCGGTGTGAGCTAAATATCTTGGAATCCTCAAATGTCCTGTGATTAGGCACACATCCTAACACTTATGCATGTTGATGACTTAGATGTGCAACACACGAAGTAATGTATATCTTCAATCAATGAAGACATACACTCTAAGTGTGAATACATTAATGCGGAATTTGACTTCGGAGCGCCATGATAATTGTGCGCTGTGTCTGGGTCTAATACTTCCTATACGGTGGGTAACGCCACGACCAAACCTTTGTTTGAAGTATTTCTCTTGGCGTTACAATCGCAAAGTCTTCACATTTGATTTATCTTCAACATTGATTTGTCTTCATGTTGATCTTCACTTTGTTGATTTGGTCTTACTCAGATATATACATATATTTGTGTTCTGTCCTCTACAACATTCACTTATAGCTATGTCTTCTCGTGTGAATCTTTTGGACTAAGTGAATGTGATCGGACCCTACCCTCTTCTATGCTTCTATCTCAAATTCTATCTATCCAAATCATATGCATTCTATTGAAACTGTCGAATGTCTTCTCTGCGTCCTTGTCAGTTGAAGACACAGATACAAAAATTGAATCTGTTTTAAAAAGCTTTATCCTTATTGCTTGACACCCGGAGAAGCCGGAACGACCACCCGACAGTCCAGGCGTGCGTGGGAACATGGAACAACTTCCAATGTGTTGCATGTTCGCCACGTGTCCCTCACATGTGAACCGCCAGGGGCACCTGCATAATTGCGATGTGCTGTCCCTCTCCTTATAAATACACATCACATCATGGTCAAAATCTTTCTTCCACCTCTCCACCTCGACAAACCCTAGCGCCACCGCTAGCTCCCGACGACGCCGGCGACGAAGCGCTTAGCTGCCGCGACCTCACCGACGCCGTCCTCACGCCGGCCGCGGACCTCGTCTTCTCCACCGCCGCCATAGGTGTCCTCCGTCGCCAAGTTAGGGCACGAAAGATCGAACTGCTCGGCCTCCTCTCTACTCCGTCTAGCAGTTCTTCGTGTGGTAATTAAAACTCACTTTTACTGCCTTTTTGATCCGATAGATTCATCCTTTTTCACCAAAAGTGGTTTCTATCCCCACAAACTTGGATCTATCCTGTTCTGCATCTCATAACATGCCTAGTATATTCACTTATGTTTCACACATAGTTAGATTCCTCACTTGTACCTATTCTTGGATTCGTACAAATCTGGAACCAACTCCCAACATATAAGTGAATGTCTTCGCGCTATGAGGTCAATGTCTGCAAAACTGATTTATCTTCAAAATCTTCTGAGAATGCATATGACCTCTTCCCCTTCCCTCGCATCTCTAATGCTGTCACATGTACATGTCCGTGGGAGAATCCTTTGGTTCTCATAGTCTGCATTCATTTGCAGAATTCTTACAGCATCACATCAATTCTCCCAAAGCTAGTTCTTATCTGACCAGCAAACGGAAGCCTTTGCAAGTTCTGAAGCCATTCAGTTTGAACTACATCGGCACAGAAAAGTCAGCAAGGAAGGGAGGTAGATAGCGCCGCGGGGCCACTTCAATGGATTTGCCTGAAGATCTCTATGAGTTATACAAAACTGATCCTGAAGAGAGCTATGGCCAACGCAAAACATGAATCCAATGGATTCGAAGATATTGGGCCGAGCAATGGTTCAAGTACATATTCGTCACCAAGGAATATGCTGAAAAGAATGCCATCAAGCGTCCTTGGGGAGATATTCTCTATAGAAATCTTCAACCCAAGACCAAATCTGAAGCTATTGCTTAGTGTTTCTACCCTTGCATGGTCCGTGGACCACATCCTGCAGCTGCCGACCCATCGTCTCTATTATGGTGTCGCGAGGACAGTTTGTTCAAGCGCAACTACAAGTTTGCCAAGGACTCTGCAGTAAAGAACAAGAAGAGCCTCGGATGCAACTTCAATCCTAGTCCTTCTGCTCCTAGGGCTGATGGCACACGTGATGCCAATCCCAATGTCATCGGCCCCTTCGACAACTTTGATGGTTTTCTTTCCTACATCGCCGCTCAGAGGGCCACAGTGGATCAGTTTGGAGATGATGCTGATTCTGATGAAGCTCCTGCTCCGCCGAAGCCACAAAAACAAAAGAAACCAAAGGCTTCGAAACCTGTTGCTGCACCAAGCGCTTCGCGTGCGAAGCCTCTGGCCACTGCTCCTCCTGCACCAAGTGTGCATTCTGAAGATCTTTCTCGTGTCTCCAAGAAGACAGAGAAGCCCCAGAAGAAAATTGTCAAGAGTTCTGGTCAAACACTGACCCCAGCTGCCGTTCTGAGGAATGAGAACGAAGCCATTGATTTGTCAAGTGACGAAGATCTTGGCAATGATGCTCTCGAGCTACTGATAAAGAGCAAGCAAGAGGCGGAAATCTTCAACGATTTGCCCCTCTTTGACGTGGACATATTGAATAACTTCATTGATGAGTGGTTTGAAAATCCGAACCTCAGCATCGATGATCTTCAGCTTCCAATTGGCATCAGTGTCTCCTTCCATGGAGCCATTGCAAATGAGCTGGCTCTGGCTCAGAAAATAGTTGAACTGAAGAACAAAATCGACTATGAGAAGGCTCAGTTCAAGAAGCACATGGCCAATCTCAGCGTGGCTGATGTTCAAAACTTCAAGCAGATGCTACATGACCTCAAAGAGCTGTTTCAACAGAAACGCGAAGCAGCAAAAGGATCAAGAGAATGTATGAAGCTCTCCGCTGCCAAATGTGTTCAAGCTCAAAATGAAGCTGAGAAGCACAAGGCTCTTGGGCGTCCAGGCATTGACCCCAAGATGGCTACCAAGAAGAAGACGCCTGCTGTGGCCCCAGCTGAAGCATCCAGGCGGGAAGAACCTCGCATTGTCTTCCCCGCCAGCATGACAGGCGTGAAGCCTAAGGTCCCCACATTAGCTTCGGACTTAAGAAAACAAGGGCAGCCGAAGCTGAAGCCCAAAAGCGCAAGAACAAGAACACCACTGAGGATGCTCCACCGACCAAGAAGAGAAAGACAAAGAAGAAAGATCGGGCTGCTCCCACAGAGCCCCTTATCGTCGAGCCAATCTCTGTTGCTCGTCCTGCATCTGCACACCAAGAGCGTCGTTTAATAGTTCACGAGCCTGCTACCACAGAGGCTCCTGAAGCTGAAGGAGATCCAGCTGTTGACACCACCGTAGCTGAAGACATTGGTCCCCAAGACAATGTAAATGATGATGAAGTCCTTCCTCAGATTCAGCACCCAATGGTATCATCGCCTGTTCTCACGAACAGCGAACTCATCAGCATTGGTCATCCTTTGACGCCAATTGCTCAGGATCATTCATGTGTTGATCACCCTCAAGACCCCCCCCCCCCCCCCGTCAAGAAGAATCACCAAGTACTCCCCCAACTCAAGTCACCTCTTCGGTGCTTGATGATGATGACTATGTGGTCCAGCCAACTCCCTCTCCACAAGCGTCGCCCGCATTTCGTAGGTTGCGCAAAGGACCAAGGCCACAAGTCACTCTTTCGAGTGTGCCAGAAGGAGAAGAGCACCACAACTCAGTATCACGCCAAGTGTTTCCTGAAGCCACTCCAACTGCGAATGTCTCAGAATCTGAAGCCAAAGCTGCTGAAGATACACCGGCTGCATCAGCCGCAGAACAACAAGAAACCCATGAAGAAGAAGAGTGTGTTGCCACACCCCCTACCAACCAAGAAGTTGTTCTCGAGGAGAACGTGTCCGACCCTCCAGCTACTCAAGTGGAGGTTGATAATACTGAAGCGGCCACCAACACCAATACTGAAGCCAATGACGTTGTCATGGCTGAAGCAAATGTGGCGCCTAAAGTTAATGTGGCGCCAGAAGTGAATGTGCCTGAAGCTTCTAATGCATGTGAAGTCAATATTGCACCTGAAGCCATTGTACCACTAGCAGCTCATGTCAATGCCGATGCTCCTGTACCACCTCCAAGGCCACACATTATTGAGCTGGCATTTGATCGCGGCCAACCTGTCATGGTTCGCTGGCATTTCTGGTTCCTCCTCCTGCTCTCGGACCTCAATTTGATTATCATGTGGAGCACAGGCCTCAGGTCTAGAAGCCAAAACCGAGACTACCTAGGTTTCCAGGTACAGCAACTTCACCCGGATCGTTTAATGTGAATGGCTTCATTGAACACAACACCTTCTTTGATAGCGACAAGAACCCATACTCGAAGCCAAGAATTTCATCTGATCGGTCCTGGAGCTATTAGCAGCGTAGTTACTACTCTTGTGTTCATTACGATCAAGGGCACATCTTTCCCCATATGCGTCTAGACTGCAAAGCTATTGCTAGCCTGCCTTGCTTGGAAGGAGCCCTTGATTGTTTCAGAGATGCTGGTCTGCTAAAATTTGTGACTGATAAAGAGCACTAGAACGAAGAGCTTCTGCTACAATTCTATGCCACCCTCCACATTCGCGGCTACAACAGGGATCCGAAGACATAGATCCTTGAGTGGATGACAGGCAATGTACACCACGAAGCCAAAGCTCTTGATATTATTGAGCTCACTGGTCTACCCACTCCAGGTGAACTCTTTGAGCCTGGTTGTCAGCTTCACCGCAATGCTTTGGAGAGCATCTTCCAGAAGCCTGAGCCAAACATGAGCCAAATGCTGAGCATGATGAAGCCATTGGTTTTCTATATCTTCAATGGCATCAGCTTCAATGCTCAAGACTTCTTCATCAGGCAATTGGCTGCATCTGGCTCTGATTTATTTGGTCTGAAGTTTTATGCTCCATGGGTAATGCGCCTCATCAAGCTTCATTCCGCTGTCAACTATCAGCCTTCTGCGCGCAATCATCTCATATTCTTGCCAGAGGTTGATCTGTTTGTCGAAGCCATATACCCAGAGCCTGCCAAGGAGCCAATTTATCTTCACAACGCCGATCACCAAAGCTTCACCCAGCCCATTGAAGGAGTTCTTGCTGCAACTCGTGTTTATCCTTTGGCTGGACATACACGTGCACCTCATCGTGCCCATACTGAAGCCACTGAAAGCACAATTGCTCAAAGGCCTCGGAAGCATTCTCATGTTCTCAATGACTGAGAGCTTCTCGTTGCCCTGCATCAAAAACAGGATAAGCATCATGACTGGCTGAAGCGTCAAATGCAAAGCCTCTTGGTGGATGTTAATCGCATTCGCAACCTTGCCACCAAGAATGCTTTTGTCACTCATGAAACCTGTCGGCGGACGTGGAAGGGTCTGACACTGATAAGCTCCGAAGATGATCTTCAACAAGAAGGCTTCACAGAGAGATTCAAGTTTGATTCCACTCCTCCCAGGAATGTTGTCTTGCGTCGGACTCCCTCACTCGAAGATTCTGAGTACTCCTCCTCTGCGGCAACTGTCAATGCAAGAGTCATCAATGATGAAGATGATGCTACTTCGCCAACTACAACGTCACCGCACATCGACACTGCACCAAGTCCTTCTGCACCACCGGACCTCAACGACGACCCTGCTGCTTCACCTACTCCTCATGGGAACGAGTAGAAGCTCTATGTGTTCAAACCTTTTTGGTCCTTACTGACAAATGGGGGAGACGCATATGAGTTGATAGTCTTCAAGCCGGTCCATATGGGTGGTTGCTATACTTTTGCCAAGTGCTTACAACTCTCGCTTTTCATACATTTGGTTCTTCGAGTTGTAACACTTAAACTTGATGGTCGTCTGCTACTTTTTCTGCTATTCTGTGAAGTGACGATAAATTCCACATGTGCGATGATAAATCCCGCATGAAGTCATTTCGCAGACGTCCATTTTTCATTGTGCATGCCATTACCTTCGTTATATCCTTTCATGCATGATGAATTGTCTTCATTAGTTGAAGAGGATCTCCACAAGTACAACTTGCCATGTGCATTTGCATTCAAAAGCAAAATACTTATATGCACATCTTCGGGGGGAGCCTTTTGCTACTTATGAAGACAATATCTCAATCCTTTACAATTTCACATACTTTTATCCCCGTTGAAAACTTCAACCAGTTTGTCATCAATCACCAAAAAGGGGGAGATTGTAAGTGCATCTAGTGCCACCCCTAGTTGGTTTTGGAGTATTGACGACAAACCTGGTTGAGGGACTAATGTGTTTGTGAGAATTGTAGGATAACACACGTAGTAGTCCCTCATTGATTCGGTTTACCTACCGGAGATGACCCCTAAAAATGTGTGAAGACATTGAAGACAATGGTGGTATGTGAAGATATTCACAACGAAGATTATGACTCGAGAAGACATTCACGTGAAGACTATGGAGTGCGAAGACATAGCTGTTTCGTAGTTTCCTTTTCTTCTTTGTTGAGACATAGGAACCACCATACTATTAAGTGGGGTCCAAGTGAACAAAGTCAGAGTGACTGAAGTGATGCTCAACCAAATCCTATGTCTTCGGGCGAAGACAATGAGAGCAAATCTTATCCAGAGTCGGATAAGTCAGCTTTACTTGTAGCCCAAGTCAAGCTGCCGCATGTGTTTGAAATCTGACCATTGGAACACGTGTCAGTTCCTTAGTGACCCAGGGTCATTTTGGACAAATCAAGTCGGGTTGCCGAGTGGCTATAAATAGCCCACCCCTACACCATAAATTGGTGGCTGCTCAGAGTTAGTATACGGCTTTTGTCGTTTGAGAGCAACCCACCTCCGAAGCATTTGAGAGAGAGATCCTTGCGAGGACAAAGCCCAAAACACCCAGAGCCCAAAGAGTGTTTGGCATCACTGAAGTCTTTCTGTCTGCGTGACTTGAAGACTTGTTACACTTGAGGACAGTGAATCCTCCAGCCGGTTAGGCGTCGCGTTCTGAGTATCCAAGAGTCATTGTGGATTGCCGGTGAACAAAGTCTGTGAAGGTTTGGAAGTCTACCTTGAAGACTTACCAGAGTGATTGGGCGGGGACTAGGTGTCCTTAGCTCAAGGGGAATAAGGTGAAGACACGGTCTTCTGAGTTAAATCTCAGCCTCCCTAACCAGACGTACAGTTGTCACAACAACTGGAACTGGTCCAACAAATCACTGTCCTCACCAAGCAACTGGTTCTATCTTCTCCCTCTCTTTACTTACAGTTTGTTTTCGTGAAGTCATTGCCTGCTTGAATTATCTGTTTGACTTCACTGTGTGACGACTATTGTGTTTGGCTTCATACTCTCTTCCATCTTGATCCATACTACCTAGCTGCTAATCGTCTTCGTGCTTTAGCTTCATTACTTGCTTGACTATGGCTTCTCTAATGTAGTCTACCTTCCGCTGCATGTCAATAGGTTCATTTCTATCGTTTGTCTTCGAAACTCCCATGTTTTGAAGACTTTCATAAAAATCGCCTATTCACCCCCCTCTAGTCGATAACTAGCACTTTTAGTTCGCATTTTATTCATGGTGCTTTTCGTAAAATGCTTGCTAAGTATGATGTTAATCATAGAATTGCATCTCCATATCAACCGCAATCTAGTGGTCAAGTAGAGCTTAGTAATAGAGAGATCAAATTAATTTTGCAAAAGACTGTTAATAGATCTAGAAAGAATTCGTCCAAGAAACTTGATGATGCATTATGGGCCTATAGAACTGCATATACAAATCCTATGGGTATGTCTCCGTATAAAATGGTTTATGGAAAAGCATGTCACTTACCTCTCGAACTAGAACATAAGGCATATTGGGCCATCAAAGAGCTCAATTACGATTTCAAACTTGCCGGTGAGAAGAGACTATTTGACATTAGCTCACTTGATGAATGGAGAACCCAGGCCTATGAGAATGCCAAACTGTTTAAAGAAAAAGTTAAAAGATGGCATGACAAAAGGATACAAAAGCGTGAGTTTAACGTAGGTGATTATGTTTTGCTATACAACTCTCATTTAAGATTTTTTGCAAGAAAACTCCTCTCTAAATGGGAAGGTCCTTACGTTATCGAGGAGGTCTATCGTTCCGGTGCCATAAAAATCAACAACTTCGAAGGCACAAATCCGGAGGTGGTGGACGGTCAAAGAATCAAACATTATATCTCAGGTAATCCCATTAATGTTGAAACGAATATTATTGAAATCGTAACCCTGGAGGAATACATAAGGGACACTTTCCAGAACGTTTCAGACTCCGAAAAGGAATTGGTATGTGGTACGGTAAGTAAACCGACTCCAAAACAGTTCTAATGGCAATTTTCCTCCTTTTTGGAATATTTAAGAAAATAGGAAAATAAGAAGTAGTCAGAAAGGGACACGAGGCGTCCACGAGGGTGGAGGGTGCGCCCTACCCCCTGGGCACGCCCCCCTACCTCGTGGGCACCTCGTGTGCTCTCCGGACTTTGTTTTCTTGCGCGATACTTCTTTTGGTCGGTAAAAATTCATTATATAATCTCCCGAAGGTTTTGACCACCGTACCACGCAAATATCCTCTGTTTTTTGTTTTGAGCCGTTTCTGTAGCAGATTTGTAGCAAGACGTCTTCTCAAGAGTCAGTCGGGGAGAGTCGGGTGTCTCATCCGACACCGGGACTAGGAGCAAAAAGCGACGCTGACCACTTTGGGGCATCAACGGAGGAAGAGATGGAGGCCGACTTGAAAAGGATAGATGCCATGGAGGAGGAGCAAGAAGTTACTTCTCGTTTCCGAGCCGGATTCACGATGGGGGAACTACAGAGCTCAGCTATTCCAAACTCGGTCATCCCTTCCAATGTTAGATTTCTTTCTTACGAAAATATGAAAAAGAGTGTTACTTGTTCTCCCGCAGCTATGCAACATCCTTGGGTGAAAGGAGCTTCAGCCGTCACGGGCAAGCTCCGCAAGGAAATAATGGACCTCAAACAGCAAGTCAATAAGCTCGAGGAAGAGAATCGTATCCTGAGGGGCATCATCGCCAAGAATATCACGTCACCACTCCCGAAGAAAGAGATATAATCACATGGGTATGGGCACTCCCCTTGGCAACTGCCAAGCTTGGGGGAGGTGCCCCGGTATCGTATCACCATCACACTCCTATCTTTACCGTTTTTCTTAGTTCGATACTTTTGGTAATATCTTGATCTAGTAGAATAAAGTTTTAGTATGATCTAGTTTTGAGTTTTGCTTTATGATCCTTCTATGTAATCGAGTCCATGAGCTATATATAATAAAGATTAGTTTTGAGTCAAGGGCTTGATTATCTTGCTATGATCTTGAGGGAATAAAAATAAAAGAGAAGAGAAATAATAAAAAGAAATAAAGAGATCATATTGATCTTATGGAGAGTAATGACTTCACATATAAAGAGTATGATGAATAAAAGTTGTTGAGAGCTGGCAAACATAGTTTTGGTCATCGTTGCAATTAATAGGAAGTAATAAAGAAAGAGAGGTTTTCACATATAAATATACTATCTTGGACATCTTTTATGATTGTGAGCACTCATTAAAATATGACATGCTAAAGAGTTGATGTTGGACAAGGAAGACAACGTAATGGGTTATGTTTTCTTATATCCGAAATAAAGTATATTGTCATGGATCATCCAACATGTTGAGCTTGCCTTTCCCCCTCATGCTAGCCAAATTCTTTGCACCAAGTAGAGATACTACTTGTGCTTCCGAATACCCTTAAACCCAGTTGCTTAGGATTTTCTAGGATCACAAAAAAATGCAATAAAATATGATATGCATTGATGACCTATGTATAACATTCCAAATTGAAAATTTCGGATGTTACAGCACCAGTCCACCCACATATCAAATTATCAAAGTAACGAACGCGAATCATATGAGCGTGATGAAAACTAGCTTGACGATAATTCCCATGTGTCCTCGGGAGTGTTTTCCTTTATATAAGAATTTGTCCAGGCTTGTCCTTTGCTACAAAAAGGATTGGGCTACCTTGCTGCACTTTATTTACTCTTGTTACTTGCTACCCATTACAAATAACCTTATCAGAAAACTATCTGTTACCGATAATTTCAGTGCTTGCAGAGAATACCTTACTGAAAACCGCTTGTCATTTCCTTCTGCTCCTCGTTGGGTTCGACACTCTTACTTATCGAAAGGACTACGATAGATCCCCTATACTTGTGGGTCATCAATGGCATACACCCTATGCTTATTTGGAAAGGATCGCCGGTGTGCGCACCCTTGCTGCGAGCGCTTTGAGGAACGGATCCTTAGCAGCCTGCTGGGGGTGCCGCTGCTAGCAAGACACCTTTCCGCTCTTAGTGCAGCCACTTGAACTGTTGAGCGGACTCGAAAAAGAACAAGGGCGCAACCAATTGTGACAAGGTTCCTTCGCGTGCAGGTTTTCCATACAAGAACCAAAACCATTCGAGGAAAATAACCTTACATTTAAAAGAACATCACTCAAGGTTTCGCAACTTAGCTTTTCGCTACTGTGCTCTTTTCCGCAAGATGCCACCTCGAACGGCGCCAAAGATGTCCATACTCTCTATCCCCCCGGCAAACTTGTATGCGAGGGAACCTTCTGTCCTTTGTGAAAAAGAAAGAAGTGGAAATAGAAACATGGAACGTTGGCGGTCCATCAGTACTTGCGGGAAACGAAGGCAGCACAATATCCTGGACCGGCATGCATATATATAAACATGGAAATCAACAAGAACTATACATACTCAAACTTATTCAACTGCGCACAAGGTCTGCGCCTGGTTCTGTACATAGGGTTATATGCCTTGTCGGCAAGGCTAGTACAAAAGGGGGTTGTCAGGGGACCCGACAACCACGCCTCACGGGTAAAACTTGTGAAGATGTTCGATGTTCCAGGAGTTGCTCACTGGAACGCCATCTTCGGTATCCAGGCAGGCTGCACCGGGCCTGGTGACTCGTATTACTCGATAAGGGCCTTCCCACTTTGGCGTCAACTTGTTGGAATTCTTGGCGGACTGAACACGCCGAAGAACAAGGTCGCCTTCCTCAAGGCTTCGGGCATGAACCTTGCGGCTATGGTAGCGGCGCAAGGCTTGCTGGTAGCATGCGGCTCGCACAGCAGCCTGAAGATGATCTTCCTCAAGGAGCGTAGCATCATCTTGTTGGAACTGCTCTAGCTCATCGTAAGCGAGCACTCGAGGTGGCCCGTATATCAGTTCTATGGGGAGAACTACTTCTGCCCCGTACACCAGGGAGAAGGGCGTCTGGCCGGTGGCTCGATTTGGTGTCGTACTGATTAACCAAAGAACCACCAGCAACTCATCAATCCAGCGTCTACCGCACTTGTGCAGCCTGTCAAAATTCCTCGTTTTTAGGCCCCACAGCACTTCAGCATTTGCCCTTTCTTCCCGGTCGTTGCTTCTCGGATGAGCAACAGAAGCAAAACAGATTTTGCTACCGAGGTCATGGATATACTGCATGAAGGTGCGGCTTGTGAACTGTGTGCCGTTGTCGGTGATGACTCTGTTTGGCACACCAAAATGGCAAACTAGTCCCTTGAAGAACTTGACGGCTGATTGTGCTGTCACCTTTCTCACCGCTTCCACTTCTGGCCACTTTGTGAACTTGTCGATGGCAACGTACAAGTACTCAAAGCCCCCGACAGCATCGGGGAAGGGCCCCAGTATGTCGAGCCCCCAGACCGGAAATGGCCAGGAAAGAGGGATCGTTTGAAGAGCTTGAGCTGGCTGATGGAGTTTCTTTGAATGGAACTGGCATGCTTCACACTTGGTTACTAGTGAAGTTGCATCATGGAGAGCAGTGGGCCAAAAGAAACCTTGCCAAAATGCTCTACCGGCAAGAGCTCTTGATTCTATGTGAGAGCCACATATGCCTCCATGTATCTCTGCCAATAGCTCCAGTCAGTCCTCCCGAGGAATACACTTCAATTTCACACCGTTCGGCCTTTTCCTATACAGGACATCGTCCACAAACTGGTACATGCTGGACCGACGGGCTACTTTCTCTGCTTCTTCCTGTTCCTCAGGGAGTTCCCTGTTTGGAGGAAATGAACGGTGTGATGTGCCCATGCTGGAGCCTGAGGCTCGACGGCAAGGACTAAAGGCCTATCTTCCGCCGCGGGAGCAGTTGTCTTGACGGCAAGGGCTTGAGGCCCTGCCGGAGCCTGTCGCTCCCCGACAAGCTTGGCGTCCCTGGCAACTTCCTTGCTGGTATGTCCTGGGAGCCCAGCGGGAAAGTACTTGCCGGGGCCTAATTTCCTTTGCTTATTATATCCTACCGATGGTTAAACGGATGGCTGAGTCAATTGGAGCACAAAGGTCCCTGGTTCCACAGGTAACTTGAGGGCAGCACGTTTTGACAGGTCGTCAGCAATGTTGTTCTCTGCTCGAGGAACATGCTCTGCCTGTAGACCATCAAAACACTCTCCAACTTCCTCACTTCCTCTACATAAGCTTCCATCAACGGGCTCTGATAATCCTTGTTAACTTGTTCGACGACAAGCTGTGAATCACCTCTGATGATGAGCTTCCTAATTCCAAGGTCTGCCGCGATCCTGAGGCCGACAAGCAGTCCCTCATACTCTGCAGTGTTGTTTGTTGATCTCTCCCGGGGAAAGTGCATCTGGACTACGTACTTGAGGTGCTCTCCGGTGGGCGCAACAAGCAGCACACCAGCACCGGCGCCTTGCAGCGAGAAAGCCCCATCAAAGTACATGATCCAACCACGGCTCGTTGCCTTGCCGAGGAGAGTAGTCTCTTGAATTTCTTCGTCAGGAGTTGAGGTCCATTCTGCAATGAACTCCACCAAGGCTCTGCTCTGAATTCTCAAAGTCCTCTCAGACCTGAGGCCAAAGCTTGACAGTTCCAACGCCCACTCCACAATCCTTCCGGTTGCATCTGGGTTGTGCAAGATCCGTTGCAACGGGAAGCGAGTGATGACGGTGATCTCATGTGCCTGAAAATAATGACGCAGCTTCCTTGAGGCTGTAAGGAGGCCGAAGAGCAACTTCTGCACACCAGAGTATCTTGATCTAGCCCCCTGCAAGAGGGAGCTGACAAAATAAACCGGGTGCTGCATCATCTTCTTCTTCTGTATCACTTCATTTGCATGCGCAGATCCTGCCTCGCCGGCACCAGACTCTTTCCTGACGGGACCAGACTCTGCCGGGGATCTTGCCTTGCCAGCACCAGACCATGCTGGGGAGAGCTCTGGCTCGGCCTCGCCACTGCGACTACTTCTTCATCAATTTCCCTCTGCGCCACTAGCGCGGCACTGACCACTTGATTCGTTGCCGCTAGGTATAGCAGCAATGACTCTTGCGGTTTAGGCGCAACTAGTATTGGCGTGGAGGAGAGGTACCTCTTCAAATCTTGCAGCGCTGCCTCTGCTTCCGGAGTCCATTTCATTGGACCTGCCTTTTTCAAAATCTTGAAAAAAGGCAGGGCGCACTCAGCAGATTTGCAGATGAACCTACTTAAAGCAGCAACGCAGCTGGCAAGCCGACGCACATCTTTGACTCGTCTTAGTGCTTCAATCTGCTCAATTGCCTTGATCTTGTCGGGATTTGCTTCGATCCCTCACTGAGACACGAAGAACCCGAGAAGCTTGCCGGATGGGACACCAAATACACACTTCTCGGGGTTGAGCTTGAGGTTGATCTTGCGCAAATTCACAAATGTTTCTTCCAAATCCCGCACAAGAGTTGCCTTGTCCTTGGTTTTGACCACTATATCATCCATATAAGCTTCAATATTTCTATGCAGTTGGGGCTCAAAACCAATCTGAATTGCTCTCGCAAACGTCGAACCAACGCTTTTCAACCCGAAAGGCATTCGTATAAAACAATACGTACCACATGGGGTGATAAACATGGTCTTCTCTTCATCTTCCCTCGTCATGAAGATTTGGTGGTAACCTGAGTAGGCGTCAAGGAACGACAGCAAGTCGCACCCGGCAGCGGAGTCCACAATCTAGCCAATGCGCGGCAAAGGGAAAGGATCCTTTGGATAGGCTTTATTGATATCCGTATAATCAATTCCTCCATTTCCCATTTGCCTTGCGCACCACCACCGGATTGGCTAACCATGTTGGGTGGAGCACTCCTCTGACCAAGCCTGCCGCTTCCAACTTCCTAATCTCTTCAATGATAAACTCTTGCCGCTCCAAAGCTTGCTTCCTGATCTTCTACTTGACGGGCCGCGCATGAGGACAGACAGCAAGATGGTGCTCAATCACCTCCCTAGGAACGTCGGGGATGTCAGATGCTTGCCATGCAAACACATCGACATTCGCCCACAGGAAGGCGACGAGCGTGCTTTCCTATTTGCTATCGAGGGCGGAGCTTATAGTGAAAGCTCCGCCCGTGCCGTCCTCCTTGGTAGGCACCTTCTTGGTCTCCGGTGGTGCCGCCTTGGATTTCTTGCTCTTGCCGGTGGAGCTCTCTGGCACGTCCTCAACAGGAACGCAGCACTCCGAGGAGGCGCGTTTGATGGAGTGGGTGTAAGAGGCCTTGCCGGGGCTAGGAGTCTTGCCGGCAGAGGTCTTGCCGGTCTTCTTCCCTCCCGGAGCTTCAGTGGCAGGAGCAAGTGCCTTGGCGGCAGCTGCTGCAACTGCCTCCCGGTAGAGTTGGTCAGCGCAGATGAGCGCATCTTTCTTGTCAGAGTGGACGGTGATGATGCTCATTGGCCCAGGCATCTTCAACGTGTTGTAGGTGTAATGTGATGCCGCCATGAACTTGGCCAGCGCTGGGCGGCCAAGGATCCCGTTATAGGGCAAGGGGATTTCGGCGACATCGAAAACGATCTTCTCTGTCCTATAGTTCAGCTCGCCACCAAACATAACTAGTAGCGTGATTTTACCCTTCCGCTGACTCCTTCCCGGTTTGACCCCTTGAAACGTGCCCGTCTCTTAGAGATCTCCATCAGGAATTTCCATCCTCTTGATCACAATGGGCGAGATTAAGTTCAGACTGGCCCCACCGTCAACTAACACTTTTGTCACCTTGAGGTTACAGATTGTTGGTGAAACCAACAATGGCAAACACCCGACCACTGTTGTGCGATTAGGGTGATCCTCGGCGTCAAAAATGATAGGTGTGTTGGACCACTTCAGTGGCTTCTGGGCATCGAAGGATGGCTCTGTCGCATTAATCTCATGCGCCCACTGTTTAAGCTGGTGGTGAGAGGCATGCAACGAGGCGCCGCTGTCGAGGCACATGGCCTCCGTAGCTTTCTGAAACTCGTGCTCGCTGGACTCGTCGTCCTCATCATGATCATCATCTCCCTCTTTCTTGTCGCGGCCCTGAGCAGGCCTTTCTTGTTGCTTATCTTTGCCACGGCGCCCCCCTCGGCCACCATGCTTCTTGCCCGAACCCTCAGCACCAGCTTGGCCTTTCTCCTTGTCTCGCCTTTCGTACTCAGCTTTCTGCCTTTCCAAAAGCTCCTCAACTTGCCGGCAGTTCTGGAGGTCATGGCCTTTGGTGCGATGGATCTTGCAATATTGCTTGTCGGAGCCCTCTGGCTTGTCGGCAGCCGCTAAGGCCTGGCAGGCGGCGCACTCGGCAACCTGCTTGCCGGGGTTATCAACCTTGGCCTTCTTGGCGGTGCCGAGGTTGCCGGATTCCTCGATGGTAAGCACGGTCTTGCCCTTGCGCTTCTTGTTGCGCCGTCGACCCTTCTTTGCCGGGGCGACGACGTCTTCATCTCCAGAGTCACGTCCCGCGCCGGCATCTTCGCCGGGGTACTTCCTTCCTTCTTCAGCCCGAGCGTATCTGTCGGCCAAAACATAAAGCTCGGCAACATCTGTAACCTTGTTCATCGCCAGCTTTTCACGCATCTTGCGGTTGCGCACGTTGTGATGAAACGCGCTAATGACAGCGACATGATGAACATCTGTGATGTTGTACTACACATGGCTAAATCTCTGTATGTATTTGCGCAAGCATTCGCCATCCTTCTGGGATGAAATTCAAGTCACTGGCTTGGCCATGAGCCGTGTGGCCCCAAGTAAAGGCGCCAACAAACTCGTGGCACAAATTCGACAAAGAGGAGATGGAATCTACTGGCAGGTGCATCAACCACGACCTGACGCTGGGCATGAGCACCAACAAGTAGTTGGCGAGCACCTTGCCGTCTCAATGAAGGAAATATTCCCTAGAGGCAATAATAAAGTTATTATTTTATTTCCTTATATCATGATAAATGTTTATTATTCATGCTAGAATTGTATTAACCGGAAACTTGATACATGTGTGAATACATAGACAAAACAAAGTGTCCCTAGTATGCCTCTACTAGACTAGCTCGTTAATCAAAGATGGTTAAGTTTCCTGACCATAGACATGTGTTGTCATTTGATGAATGGCATCACATCATTAGGAGAATGATGTGATGGACAATTCCCATCCGTTAGCTTAGCATAATGATCGTTAAGCTTTATTGCTATTGCTTTCTTCATGACTTATACACATTCCTCTGACTATGAGATTATGCAACTCTCAAATACCGAAGGAACACCTTGTGTGCTATCAAACGTCACAACGTAACTGGGTGATTATAAAGATGCTCTACAGGTGTCTCCGAAGGTGTTTGTTGGGTTGGCATAGATCGAGATTAGGATTTGTCACTCCGAGTATCGGAGAGGCATCTCTGGGCCCTCTCGGTAATGCACATCACTATAAGCCTTGCAAGCAATGTGACTAATGAGTTAGTTGCGGGATGATGCATTACGGAACGAGTAAAGAGACTTGTCGGTAACGAGATTGAACTAGGTATGATGATACCGACGATCGAATCTAGTAACATACCAATGACAAAGGGAATGACGTATGTTGTTATGCGGTTTGACCGATAAAGATCTTCGTAGAATATGTAGGAGCCAATATGAGCATCCAGGTTCCGCTATTGGTTATTGACTGGAGATATGTCTCGGTCATGTCCACATAGTTCTCAAACCCGTAGGGTCCGCACGCTTAACGTTCGATGATGATTTGTATTATGAGTTATGTGATTTGATGACCGAAGTTTGTTCGAAGTCCCGGATGAGATCACGGACATGACGAGGAGTCTCGAAATGGTCGAGAGGTAAACATTCATATATTGGAAGGCTATATTCGGACATCGGAAAGGTTCCGAGTGATTCGGGTATTTTTTGGAGTACCGGGGAGTTACGGGAATTCACCGGGAGAAGTAATGGGCCTCATTGGGCCATACGGGAAAAGAGGAGGCAGGCCAAAGGGGAGGTGGCGCCCCCCCCCATGGGTCCGAATTGGACTAGGGGAAGGGGGTGGCGCCCCCCTTGCCTTTTCCTACTCCCTCTCCCTTTCCCTCTTTCCTTCTCTCCTACTCCGAAAAGGAAAGGGATTCCTACTAGGACTTGGAAGTCCTAGTAGGACTCCATATTCTTGGCGCACCCCTAGGGGGCTAGCCTCTCTCCCTCCCTCCTTTATATACGTGGGCAGGGGGCACCCCAAAGGCACTCCAACATTTGTCTTAGCCGTGTGTGGTGCCCCCCTCCACAGTTACACACCTCGGTCATATCGTCGTAGTGCTTAGGTGAAGCCCTGCGCCGGTAACTTCATCATCACCGTCGCCACGCCGTCGTGCTGACGGAACTCTCCCTCTTCCTCAACTGGATCAAGAGCTCAAGGGGCGTCATCGTGCTGAACATGTGCTGAACACAGAGGTGCCGTACGTTCGGTACTTGGATCGGTTGGATCGTGAAGACGTTCGACTACATCAACCGCGTTACTAAACGCTTCCGCTTTCAGTCTACGAGGGTACGTGGACACACTCTCCCGTCTCATTGCTATGCATCTCCTAGATAGATCTTGCGTGATTGTAGGTAATTTTTTTTTAAATATTGCGTTCCCCAACAGTGGCATCCGAGCCAGGTCTATGCGTAGATGTTATATGCACGAGTAGAACACAAAGAGTTGTGGGCGATAATAGTCATACTGCTTACCACCAACGTCTTACTTTGATTCGGCGGTATTGTTGGATGAAGCGGCCCGGACCGACATTACATGACCACGTTCATGAGACTAGTTCTACCGACGTGCTTCGCACATAGGTGGCTAGCGGGTGTGTGTCTCTCCAACTTTAGTTGAATCAAGTTTGACTATGACCGGTCCTTGTTGAAGGTTAAAACAACATACTTGATGAAAAATCGTTGTGGTTTTGATGCGTAGGTAAGAATGGTTCTTGCTAGAAGCCCGTAGCAGCCACGTAAAACTTGCAACAACAAATTAGAGGACGTCTAACTTGTTTTTGCAGGGCATGTTGTGATGTGATATGGTCAAGACGTGATGAGATATAAATTGTTGTATGAGATGATCATGTTTTGTATAAGTTATCGGCAACTGGCAGGAGCCTTATGGTTGTCGCTTTATTGTATGAAATGCAATCGTCATGTAATTGCTTTACTTTATCACTAAGCGGCAGCGATAGTCGTAGAAGCAATAGTTGGCGAGACGACAATGACACTACGATGGAGATCAAGGTGTCAAGCAGGTGACGATGGAGATCATGACGGTACTTTGGAGATGGAGATCAAAGGCACAAGATGATGATGGCCATATCATGTCACATATTTTGATTGCATGTGATGTTTATCTTTTATGCATCTTATTTTGCTTAGTACGGCGATAGCATTATAAGATGATCCCTCACTAAATTTCAAGGTATAAGTGTTCTCCCTGAGTATGCACCATTGCGACAGTTCGTCGTGCCGAGACACCACATGATGATCGGGTGTGATAAGCTCTACGTTCACATACAACGGGTACATGCCAGTTTTGCACGTGCAGAATACTCGGGTTAAACTTGATGAGCCTAGCATATGTAGATATGGCCTTGGAACACTGAGACCGAAAGGTCGAAGTGAATCATATAGTAGATATGATCAACATAGTGATGTTCACCATTGAAAACTACCCCATCTCACATGATGATCGGACATGGTTTAGTTGATACGGATCACGTGATCATTTAGATGACTAGAGGGATGTCTATCTAAGTGGGAGTTCTTAAGTAATATGATCAATTGAACTTAATTTATCATGAACTTAGTCCTGATAGTATTTGCATATCTATGTTGCGGATCAATAGCTCGCGTATAGCTCCCCTGTTTTATTTTTTGATATGTTCCTACAGAAAACTAAGTTGAAAGATGATGATGTCTACTACACAACCTTCTTCTTGTAGACTTTGTTGGGCCTCCAAGTGCAGAGGTTTGTACGACTGTAGCAAATTTCCCTCAAGTGGATGACCTAAGGTTTATCAGTCCGTGGGAGGTGTAGGATGAAGATGGTCTCTCTCAAACAACCCTGCAACCAAATAACAAAGAGTCTCTTGTGTCCCCAACACACCCAATACAATGGTAAATTGTATAGGTGCACTAGTTCGGTGAAGAGATGGTGATACAAGTGCAATATGGATGGTAGATATAGGTTTTTGTAACATGAAAATATAAGAACAGCAAGGTAGCAAGCGATAAAAGTGAGCGTAAATGGTATTGCAATGCTTCGAAACAAGGCCTAGGGTTCATACTTTCACTAGTGCAAGTTCTCTCAACAATAATAACATAATTGGATCATATAACTATCCCTCAACATGCAACAAAGAGTCACTCCAAAGTCACTAACAGCAGAGAACAAACGAAGAGATTATTGTAGGGTACGAAACCACCTCAAAGTTATTCTTTCGGATCGATCTATTCAAGAGTTCGTACTAGAATAACACCTTAAGACACATATCAACCAAAACCCTTATGTCACCTAGATACTCCAATGTCACCTCAAGTATCCATGGGTATGATTATACGATATGCATCACACAATCTCAGATTCATCTATTCAATCCAACACAAAGTACTTCAAAGAGTGCCCCAAAGTTTCTACCGGAGAGTCAAGACGAAAACTTGTGTCAACCCCTATGCATAAGTTCACAATGTTACGGAACCCGCAAGTTGATCACCAAAACATACATCAAGTAGATCACATGATATCCCATTGTCACCACAGATAAGCACATGCAAGACATACATCAAGTGTTCTCAAATCCTTAAAGACTCAATCCGATAAGATAACTTCAAAGGGAAAATTCAATCCTTTAGAAGAGAGTAGAGGGGGAGAAACATCATAAGATCCAACTATAATAGCGAAGCTTGTGATACATCAAGATCGTACCACCTCAAGGACACGAGATAGAGAGAGAGAGAGATCAAACACATAGCTACTGGTAAATACCCTCAGCCCCGAGAGTGAACTACTCCCTCCTCGTCATGGAGAGCGCCGGGATGATGAAGATGGCCACCAGTGAGGGATCACCCCCTCCGGCAGGGTGCCGGAACGGGTCTAGATTGGTTTTCGGTGGCTATAGAGGCTTGCGGCGGCGGAACTCCCGATCTATTCTGTTCCCCGATGTTTCTAGGGTATATGGATATATATAGGTGAAAGAAGTCGGTCAGTGGAGCCACGAGGGGCCCACGAGGGTGGGGGCGCGCCCAGGGGGGCAGGGCATGCCTCCCTGCCTTGTGACTTCCTCGAAGCTTCCCTGACGTCTACTCCAATCTCCTGGAGTTACAATTGTTCCATATTCCAACATTACACCTCCTTAAATTCCAATATTGCTTCATTCCTTCATATTCTTGGGGTAACCAACATATCGAAACAAAACTCATACCTATTTTGTCCAAACTTCACTCCCTGAAATATCATTATCCTTTCCATGGGTCAAGTGTTCTTCACAGGGTACTACCACCCTTAAATGAAATTCACAAATCCATCCATAGACCATATTTCTCATATCCTCGAAACTGGTCCAAAATCTTTGTTCATAGGGTAAAAACTCACATAATACAACATATGAAATCATAACACATTAACTTTATTGATTTCATGAATTCATTACAATCTCTAAGCACCCATTACATAACTCAACTCATCGAACTTATGAAAATAGGATTGCTTTCTACCACTCTTATTATCCATATCAAAATCTCAACTACTCAGCTCCAGCTTTCTTCTGATTTGAACATTCCCTAGCAAAATGTCCTGCTTCCTTGCAGCGAAAACAAATGACTTCCCACATGTCTCGGGGCTTCTTTGTGATTATGTAGGCTCCTTGGATTCTTGGCTTCTTTTCTGGACATTGACTAGCGTAATGACCTAAATCCTTGCACCTGTAACAAATGATATGACTCAGGTCCTTCTTTGCAGAAGTTGGGTTGTTCTGGGGTTGCCTTCGTTTTCTCTTCCTGGATTTCTCTGTAATGATCAGAGCTTCTATTTCCTGAGCGTCAAACTTCATTTCTGCTGTCGGGATGTCTCCCAGATACCCTTGGCTTTGCTTCGTGCAATACAGTGAAAAATGTCCTTCTTTCCCACATGAATAGCAGGCATTGGAGTAAAATCTGTTTAGGCCTTCTCCATTAGGGTCGTCAACATCTTCCTTCATCACAGGTTCTTTCAAACTTTCCCTGAGGGCTTCTTTCATTGCTTTCTTCTGCTGCTTGGTAATTTCTTGTACCTTGGGGTAAATATGACACTGACCAGGGTAGTGTGTAGTTCCTTCACACAGGAAACAAGTAACTTGCCCAGTCGGGCACTCTTCGGTTGGGTGATTCTCCTCACAATGAGGGCATCCATCCTTGTGTTCCTCCTGGGTGTGTCCTATTTCTCCGCAAATCTTGCAAGCACAAGGTTTCTTCTTCGGGTTATCATCGTTCTTCCGAATGAGACGGGATCTTAACAGAGTCTTCTTGAATTCCTCCCAAACTCTTGCTCCATTACATCCCTGTATGGCATGATGCATTTTCCACCAGGTTGCAGCACTTTCTATAAAGTACCGAAGAGCATATTGAACCTCATACTTCCTTGCAATCAAATTTTTCCTGAAGTGATCCTCCATGTTTTGAATCCATAGCTCTGCCTCCAACTGAATCATCGGTCCAGAGAATACCAGTCCATCTTCCTTCCTCATCTATTGGGTCCAAGGGCTTTGGGGTGAGATAAGAGAGATAGAGATAGATACACACAACACAAACAATAATTTTGAAAATGGATTTTATTTGTGGTTGTCGAGAAACATCACACAACTGACAGCTCACAAATCGTTGCATCTAACGTAAGTATATAACAGGGATTTGGTCTTCTAAAGGTCAAATAATTCTTCAGATTCTCCAAATTCTTCAAGTCTTCGCAGTCTTCAACTGGTGTAGCTTCTTTCTTCGAAATGTATCATGAAATCTTCTTTACTCTGAAGAGGTCATCGGTTGTCCGATATCTTGTCCTTCTTGGAGCGGCTTCAGTTGATCCTCCGTGTGGTCAAAAGGGAAAGGGTATATTCTAACTATTTGAGGTAAGTGAAGATATTTGTTAAAATCAGAAAAGATGAGAAGTAATGGATTCTTTTGAAAATAAAGTTTTAGAGATTTCCTATCCTAGGGGCTTTCCGATTTCTAGGGTCACGTCCTACAGTCAACATGTGCTCTGATACCATATCTGTAGCGACCCGACCTCAGACGGTCAAGTCTCTGTGTTTTTGTGCCATCCCTGGATCAGTATGCTGGCACACACAGTACATCAATGTATATATCAAAGTGCAATCACATGTATAAATAACGTAAAACTGATATATACCTCATAAGTCACAGCGGAAACAAATAGTCGGGTGTGGAGTCCCATCAACGCCATCGGCAGGTTGAGTGTAGACCGTAACCCTGTACCGTACTCTTACTCGTTGGAAGAAAGTATCTGCAACATGATATGTTGCAGCCGTGTAGGTCAGTACATTGAATGTACCGGCAAGATCACAACATGAGAAAACAGATGATAAAACTATACTATATGCAATATGGCTTTGTGGCTCTGTATCTAAGTTTTGTTTTGCATAAAAGCTGGTTTTATTTTCCCTACATCAAATAAATTCAGGAGTCTATACTACGGAGTTTCCTATCATGACATGGTTCCGCCAACCGATGTCTCATGGCCCAAATCATCATAAGTTGCCCACAATTATGTTATCAGTCCGGTGTTGAGAGTTCCGAGATAAATCCAAGTCCAGAGGCTCAAATTGTCCGTAACTGGGGACACGGCTAATCGATTAGGTTTAAACCCTCTGCAGAGGTTTGTACACTTTACCCGCAAGATTCGATCCCTCTTTTTACGTTCTCGCACTTCAGGGTGTTTGAGAACAAGATGACCGAAACATGGTCTTCCAAAGAGTTCCTCTGACCACTGTCCGGTGCTCATCCAATCCTACCATAGTTCTACATCTGCTAGCACCGTCCCAGCCAGAGTCACAACTAAGGTCAACCAAGCCAGAGCCCATAGTGACTTGCGGTTGCACAGGTAAGCTTCCGGGCATGAAGTATTCTTCTGTCTCTTTGAGTCTGGGTGAAGCTTTCCGCAAGATGTCATGGCGCTTCTCCATGCATCCCGGCCATCGACTGGTTTCTCCAGGGTGCCCGTCAACCGTCCTTCACCCAGTAGTGTGTATTGAATTCTTTTCTCGAGTCTTGAAGTCTTGAGGCCTTGAAGATGCAGTCCTCACATATGCCATCATGGAGTTGTTGTCATTGACGTAGAGTCCTCCTTCTTCACACCACTCTCGTGCACTCATACCAAACCCCGTCTACTATAGCGTAGCATTAAAATAAATAACGTCCCGGGCTTGGTAATAGGGTGATGGGTTCTACCTCATGCATACTACTCAACTACAAGAATTCAATATCACTACTGGAGGGTTGTTGCAAAGATGCCACTAAATGCAGTAAAAACATAGGTATGAAAGCATGGTCAAAGTGAACTTGCCTGGTATTACTTGATGAAGATAATAACGCTCTCAGAATCTTTGATAAACTATTCGTCACTCCGAGAAAATCTATATAGTCAAACATTATACTCACATAAGGAATAATTCTAGCAAACAATACTAGCAATCAAAATAACAATCAAAAAGTCATAAATAAAACAATAATGAAGTCAAAGAAAACCAAATAGAATTACAAAGAAGACTTCACGAAAACAAGGGAGAAACCAACTCACACAATAACAGACAATACTCTCGTAGCAACACCAAATTACTCTAATAATTTTTTCTACAACAAAGAAAATATAATTCTAATGAAACAACAGAAAACAATTTACTAAAGCATTTACTAGCAAAAAGAACTAGTATAATAAAAACTATTATAACTATCTAGTTAACACTAGAACAACTATAACAACTAGAAAACACTAAGACAATAGTAAACAATACCAAAATAATTTATGAAAACTTATTTACTCCTAATAACAGAACCAATAACAACATATATTGAAGCGGCAAAAAGAGATACATTAAAACTAGTAAAACTATTTTTATCAACTATCACTATGAACTAAACAAACAAATATTAAAACAGTAGCTAAACACTAATAAATAACTACAAAAATTTATCTACTGTAGTCTAACAGAAACATATGACAACATGTAAAAATCTACAAAAAGAATTAACTAAAAATAATTAAAAACACTAATTATATGACTAAAACAACTACATAAGCAAAACAGTACTGTTTTTGCAACAAACCTAACTTAAAATAAACTAAAAATAAATAACTACATCCTACTGGATAGACAAAACCATAATAAAACAGTAGCAAAAAGAATCAATCAAAAATATTTTATAAAACTCAATCTAGAGCCAAAACAGTGTTTGAAACATATTTGAAATAATTCAAATTTAAACTACTCAAATTTGCAAACTAAGTACGTAAACAAAAACTTCAACAAATTTGTGACACAATGCAAAAAGAATCACTCAAATTGAATCTAAAACATAAAAGTTATAAGCAATCTAAAATTGAAACTATTTCTGTTTTTAAAACAGAAACGAAAATAAAGTAAAAAAAACAAACGGGTAGGTACTACGCGTCGGGCTGCTATTGGGCCTAAGCAATGGGTGATCTGAACTAAACAACGCTCGGTCGTAACTTAACGAAACCGTGACTGTGCGGCTAAAGCAGAAAACCGGAGGAGGCCCGGTTCGATCTGAACCAATCTAAACCGTAAATAAAACCGCATAAAAACCGATCTAATACATAAAACCTACCTATTCGTTTGCATCTAATCTAGGCCGTATAATGAAGATCTAACGGCGGGGAGGGTCGTCGGAGCTTACAGCGGTGGTGGTCGCCGGCGATGCGGCTCGGACGTCGTCGTCGGCGGCGCTCCGGTCGTCGGAGAGCTCCGGCGAGGGCACGGGCGGACGAGGCGTTCGACGGCGAGTCCAGCGGTGGTTGAGGCGGCGTCGTAGGTTGACGGAGGAGGTCGGCAGCGAGGTCGAGGTGGCGGTGGCGTTCGGGCGTCGGCGGTGGCGGCGCTCCGCTGGGTTTCGGGCTCGCGCGAGCGCACGGGGAGGTGCAGACGAGCGAGGGGGTTACGGTGGTGATCTCAAGTGGCGGCTAGGTGGTCGGGGTGGTGAGGTAAGGCAACAATGGTGCGGTGGTGGCGCTCGGATCCGGCGAGGAATCGGGGAGGCAGCGGTGGTCCTTGGTGCAGGGAAAGGAGTGGAACGGGTCGAGGGGGAGAGTATATATAGGGGGGGCGATTCTTGGAGGAGGGGGTGAGTCGGGGAGAGGATCCCGAGGATCACGGGATTCGGCGGCGCGGCCGGTGCGATCTGGCTCGGGCGGGGCTTGCGGAGGAAGAAGACGACGGCGGGTCCCACGCGTCAGCGAGAGAAGAGAGAGGGGAAAGGGATCGGGCGACCGAGGGAGAGGGGATTCGGGCGCGGCGCGGGTGGAGCAGGCCGGTTCGGCTTGCTGGTGGGCCGCGGGGCAGGCCGCCTGGCTGCTAACTAGGCCTGGTCGGCGCAAGGAGAGTTTTTTTTAACGGACAAACAAAAGTAAAAAGAACCAAAAAATAAAAACTATATATAGGCATAATATATATATAAATGTTCAGAAAAACAATTCCTAAAACATGAACTATTATATAGTTCAAATAAAATCCACAAAAAATCAACTAAAGCAAACAGTGCTACTGTTGCATTAAAATCCAACAAAAATCATTTTTAAAATACCCAAATTATTTCAAAATTATTTTCTCCTAATTTTCCATTGAAGGGAATCATTTTACCCTTATTTCCATTTATTTATTTTTAGGAGAAAAATAATTTGAATAAAATCCAAATAATTCCAAATTTGAAAGGGAGTTTCAAAATACTTTCAAATGACTTTCAATTTGATTCTTTTTGACTTCCAACTCATATTTCATATAATTGAAGAAGTCATTTTATCTTCTCTCATGAAACTCATTGAGTTGCATAAAGTTTTTTTAGAATTTGAAATATTTCCAACTGGAATTCAAATCTTTTCAAAAATCCTTTGGATTTCAAATGGAAGAAGTCATGTCATCTTCACTCTGGGGTTTTGTGTTGAAATGAATTTGAATTCATTGAGATAAAATGCAAGGATGAAAGTTTGGGAAAGTCATTTCGTTCCCTCTCATCCAACTTCAAAAGTTTCAAATTTCACTCACTTTCAGTCAATCAATCAAACAAACAATCATAATAATTTATTTTATATAACATTCCAAAATTTAGAATTTTGGGATGTTACAATAAAAGTGTATAATAAAGCCCATAAACATCCAAAACAGATAATATAATAGCATGAATATTTCATAAATTATAGATACGTTGGAGACGTATCAACATCCCCAAGCTTAATTCCTTCTCGTCCTCGAGTAGGTAAATGATAAAAAAATAATTTATGAAGTGTGAATGCTAGCAGGTGCACAAGTTTGATCAATGATAATTTCAATCACCTTTTCTAGCATAAATATATGTCATAACAGTAGCTCATATCATAAAGCTTCTCATGATCAAGTAACAAGCTATTCACATGTTAAAGTATAGATCATAAACTTTCTTGAAAACTAACAAACTATGTTCTCAGTCATCAAACAATTGCAATTCATCTTATTTTCAGGAAGGGTCTATGTAAGAGCTTTGATTTAGCAAATCCCACATACTCAACTATCATATAGTCTTCCATGATTGCTACCACTCAAAGCATATTTTTAGAACAAATAGCATCCATCAAACACAGAGAAAGATAGGGGCTTAATGTTTCTCCTCCTAACTTATTTATCATATAGATAATTGTCAACAATAATAGTTCATGATCAAATATATTTGAATGGCAATATATGCTTAGATCTTTCCATCACATGATGCTTGCCAACTAAAGAGTAGGTTGGAATGAGAAGGAATACTACTGACTCTTGCATAAAAGTAAAAGATTGGCCCTTCGCAGAGGGAAGAAGGGATTTTTAGAGGTGCCAGAGCTCGAAGCTTTAAAATAGAGATGAAAATAATTTTGAGAGGTATGCTTTCATTGTCAACATAACGACCAAGAGTTCCCAATATCTTCCATACTAGATACATTATAGGCGGTTCCCAAACAGAAAGGTAAAGATTTTACTCCCCCTCCACCAACAATCACACTCCACGGCTTGTCCAACTTTCAACAATCCTAGGGGAGTTTGTTTAAATTATTTGTGAATTTGTTTTTGATCTTTTGATCATAGGACTGGGCATCCCAGTTACCAGCCATTTTCTTGTGAATGATGAGCGGAGTCCACTCATCGTGAGAATAACCTACCTAGCATGGAAGATACTGACAGCCCCTAGTCGCTACATGAGCGATTCGGGCATACAAAACAGATTATTATTTGAAGGTTTAGAGTTTGGCACATGCAAATTTACTTGGAACGCCAGGTAAATACCGCATATAGGTAGATATGATGGACACTCATGGAAGAAACTTGGTTCAAGGAATTTGGATGCACAAGCAATATTCCCGCTTAGTATAGATATTTTGGCTAGCAAAGGATTCTAAATAGACAGCACCACATGTTAGAGGATCCATAACAATATAACTTCTATACAAATATACCCCAGCATAACTCATTATGTTGTCTTGTCCAACTTCAACTAATTTGCTCAGGTTTGAAATAATTAATGGGGCTCACAATCATAGAAGATGTCCAAGATAGTATATTTATATGTGAAATCTCTCTTCCTTCAATATTCTTTCATGAATTGTTCAAGTGACCAATACAATGTTTGCTAACCTTCAAAAAATTTACCACCTCTACTTCTTATATGTGAAGGCATTACTCCCCATGGGATAAGCACATGAAACATATATAATTTCAGATTTATGACATTCAAATCATTCAACCATTTACTCATAGGATATAAGTGAAGCACACGAGTAAATGACAAACTACTCCAAAAAGATATAAGTGAAGATCAATGAGTAGTTAAATAATTATGTAGCTATGTGAAGACTCTCTCTCATTTAAGAATTTCAGATCTCGGTATTTTATTCATACAGCAAGCAAAACAAAATAAAACGACATTTCAAGGATAGCACTCATCATGTGAAGAAGCAAAAACTTAGGCTCAACCGATACTAACCGATAATTGTTGAAGAAGAAAGGTGGGATGCCTACCGGGGCATCCCCAAGCTTAGATGCTTGAGACTTCTTGAAATATTACCTTGGGGTGCCTTGGGCATCCCCAAGCTTGTGCTTTTGTGTCTCCTTAATTCCTCTCATATCACGGTTTCCTAAATCTCGAAAGCTTCATCCACACCAAACTCAACAAGAACTCGTGAGATAAGTTAGTATAAACCAATGCAAAAACCTTATCATTCTCTACTGTAGCAAATCACAAAAATTATTATTCAACATTGCATACTAAATGACTCTGCATATTTAATACTCCTATCCTCAAATAGAATCATTAAACAAGCAAACATATGCAAACAATGCAAACATAACAGCAATCTGCTAAACAAGTACAGTCTGTAAAGAATGCAAGATTCATCATACTTCCCTAACTCCAAACATTATGAAATTCTACCACACTGTAGAAAATTTATCAGAGCTTATTATGCAAAAAGTTTCAACATTTAATCATATTCTGACTTTTCTAGGGAATTTTTGCAACAGCGGTAAACTTTCTGTTTTCAAACAGCAACATGTATACTTGCAAAATAAGCATGGTAAAGGCTATCCTTGACATTTTTATTGAAATAGAGATGCAAAACATTATTCTAAATAACAGAAAGAAAATACTAACAAAATAAAATGACGCTCCAAGCAAAACACATATTATGTGGTGAATAAAAACATAGCTCCAAGTAAAGTTACCGATGAACGAAGACGAAAGAGGGGATGCCATCCGGGGCATCCCCAAGCTTAGGCTCTTGGTTGTCCTTGAATATTACCTTGGGGTGCCTTGGGCATCCCCAATATGAGGCTCTTGCCACTCCTTATTCCATAGTCCATCGAATCTTTACCCAAAACTTGAAAACTTCACAACACAAAACTTAACAGAAAACTCGTAAGCTCCGTTAGTATAAGAAAATAAAACCACTTTTGGTACTGTTATGAACTCATTCTAAATTCATATTAGTGTAATATATACTGTATTCCAACTTATCTATGGTTCATACCCTCCGATACTACTCATAGATTCATCAAAATAAACAAACAACACATAGAAAACAGAATCTGTGAAAAACAGAACAGTCTGTAGTAATCTGCATCAAACGCAAACTTCTGGAACTCAGAAAAATCTGCCAAAATAGGAAGACCTAGATAATTTTATTATTGATCTACTGCAATTGTAATCAGTATTTTATCACTTTATGGTGATTTTTAACAATTGTTTTCATGAGCAGAAAGTTTCTGTCTTTTTCAGCAAGATCAAATAATTATCATCCAAGAAGATCCTATAGGTCTTACTTGGCACAAACACTAATTAAAACATTAAACCACATCTAGCCAGAGGCTAGATGATTTATTTATTACTAATCTGGAACAAAAAACAAGGAACAAAAATAAAATTGGGTTGCCCCCCAACAAGCGCTAACGTTTAACGCCCCTAGCTAGGCATGATGATTTCAATGATGCTCACATAAAAGATAAGAATTGAAACATAAAGAGAGCATCATGAAGAATATGACTAGAACATTTATGTCTAACCCACTTCCTATGCATAGGTATTTTGTGAGAAAACAACTTATGGGAACATGAAACAACTAGCATAGGAAGGTAAAACAAGCAAATCTTCAAGATTTTCAACACATAGGGAGGAAACTTGATATTATTGCAATATGTAGAAGCATATGATCCTCTCTCATAATAATTTTCAGTAGCATCATGAATAAATTCAACAATATAACCATCACATAAAGCATTCTTTTCATGATCTACTTGCGTAGAAATTTTACTACTCTCCACAAAAGGAAATTTATTCTCATCAATAGTAGTGGGAGCAAACTCAACAAAATAACTATCATGTGAAGCATAATCCAATTGAAAATTAAAATCATGATGACAAGTTTCATGGTTATATTTATTCTTTATAGCATACGTATCATCATAATAATGATCATAAATAGGAGGCATGCTTTCATCATAATAAATTTGCTCATCAAAACTTGGGGGACTAAACTTATCGTCTTCATCAAACATAGCATCCCCAAGCTTGTGGCTTTGCATTTCATTAGCATCATGGGTATTCAAAGAATTCATACTAACAACATTGCAATCATGCTCATCATTCACGTATTTTATGCCAAGCATTCTATGTAATTCTTCTTCTAGTAATTGAGCACAATTTTCCTTCCCATCATTTTCACGAAAGATATTAAAAAGATGAAGCATATGAGGCACCCTTAATTCCATTTTTTTGTTATTTTCTTTTATAAACTAAACTAGTGATAAAACAAGAAACTAAAAGATTCGATTGCATGATCTAAAGATATACCTTCAAGCACTCACCTCCCCAGCAACGGTGCCAGAAAAGAGCTTGATGTCTACTACACAACCTTCTTCTTGTAGACTTTGTTGGGCCTCCAAGTGCAGAGGTTTGTACGACTGTAGCAAATTTCCCTCAAGTGGATGACCTAAGGTTTATCAGTCCGTGGGAGGTGTAGGATGAAGATGGTCTCTCTCAAACAACCCTGCAACCAAATAACAAAGAGTCTCTTGTGTCCCCAACACACCCAATACAATGGTAAATTGTATAGGTGCACTAGTTCGGTGAAGAGATGGTGATACAAGTGCAATATGGATGGTAGATATAGGTTTTTGTAACATGAAAATATAAGAACAGCAAGGTAGCAAGCGATAAAAGTGATCGTAAATGGTATTGCAATGCTTCGAAACAAGGCCTAGGGTTCATACTTTCACTAGTGCAAGTTCTCTCAACAATAATAACATAATTGGATCATATAACTATCCCTCAACATGCAACAAAGAGTCACTCCAAAGTCACTAACAACGGAGAACAAACGAAGAGATTATTGTAGGGTACAAAACCACCTCAAAGTTATTCTTTGGGATCGATCTATTCAAGAGTTCGTACTAGAATAACACCTTAAGACACATATCAACCAAAACCCTAATGTCACCTAGATACTCCAATGTCACCTCAAGTATCCATGGGTATGATTATACGATATGCATCACACAATCTCAGATTCATCTATTCAATCCAACACAAAGTACTTCAAAGAGTGCCCCAAAGTTTCTACCGGAGAATCAAGACGAAAACGTGTGCAAACCCCTATGCATAAGTTCACAATGTTACGGAACCCACAAGTTGATCACCAAAACAATACATCAAGTAGATCACGTGATATCCCATTGTCACCACAGATAAGCACATGCAAGACATACATCAAGTGTTCTGAAATCCTTAAAGACTCAATCCGATAAGATAACTTCAAAGGGAAAACTCAATCCATTACAAGAGAGTAGAGGGGGAGAAACATCATAAGATCCAACTATAGTAGCAAAGCTCGTGATACATCAAGATCGTACCACCTCAAGAACACGAGAGAGAGAGAGATCAAACACATAGCTACTGGTACATACCCTCAGCCCCGAGGGTGAACTACTCCCTCCTCGTCATGGAGAGTGTCGGGATGATGAAGATGGCCACCGGTGAGGGATCACCCCCTCCGGCAGGGTGCCGGAATGGGTCTAGATTGGTTTTCGGTGGCTACAGAGGCTTGCGGCGGCGGAACTCCCGATCTATTCTGTTCCCCGATGTTTTTAGGGTATATGGATATATATATATAGGCGAAAGAAGTCAGTCAGGGGAGCCACGAGGGGCCCACGAGGGTGGGGGCGCGCACAGGGGGTAGGGCGCGCCTCCCTGCCTCGTGGCTTCCTCGAAGCTTCCCTGACGTCTACTCCAAGTCTCCTGGATTGCTTCCGTTCCAAAAATAACTCTCCCGAAGGTTTCATTCCGTTTGGACTCCGTTTGATATTCCTTTTCTTTGAAACACTGAAATAGGCAAGAAAACAACAATTTGGGCTGGGCCTCCGGTTAATAGGTTAGTCCCAAAAATAATATGAAAGTGTATAATAAAGCCCATAAACATCCTAAACAGATAATATAATAGCATGAATACTTCATAAATTATAGATACGTTGGAGACGTATTAGATGATAGTAGCAATGATGCGGACTGGGTCCGTGATCTGAGGATTATCCTCATTGCTGCACAGAAGAATTATGTCCTTGATGCACCGCTAGGTGACAAACCTATTGCAGGAGTATATGCAAACATTACGAATGTTTGGCAAGCTCGATATGATGACTACTTGATAGTTTAGTGCACCATGCTTTACGGCTTAAAACTGAGACTTCAAAAACGTTTTGAACGCCATGGAGCATATGAGATGTTCCAAGAGTTGAAATTAGTATTTCAAACTCATGCCCGTGTTGAGAGCTATGAGACCTCTGACAGTACTTCGGCTACAAGATGGAGGAGAATAGCTCAACCAGTGAGCATGTGCTCAGATTGTCTGGGTACTACAATCGCTTGAATCAAGTGGGAGTTAATCTTCCAGATAATATAGTGATTGATAGTGTTCTCTAGTCACTATCACCAAGCTACTAGAACTTTGTGATGAACTATAATATGCAAGGGATGACAAAAATGATTCCCGAGCTCTTCGCGATGCTGAAATCGGCGAAGGTAGAAATCAAGAAAAAGCATCAAGTGTTGATGGTTGACAAGACCACTAGTTTCAAGTAAAAGGGCAAAGGAAAAGAAAGGGAACTTCAAGAAGAATGGCAAGCAAGTTGCCACTCCCATGAAGAAACCCAAAGCTAGACCCAAGCATGAATCTAAGTGCTTCTACTACAAAGGAAATGGTCACTAGAAGTGGAACTACCCTAGATACTTGGTGGATAAGAAGGATGGCAAAGTGAACAAAGCTATATTTGATATACATGTTATTGATGTGTACTTTACTAGTGTTTATAGCAACCCCTCGGTATTTGATACCGGTTCATTTGCTAAGAGTAGTAACACGAAAACAGGAGTTGTAAGATAAACAGAGACTAGTTAAGGACGAGGTGACGATGTGTATTGGAAATGATTCCAAGGTTGATAAGATCACCATCGCACACTCCTTTTACCTTCGGGATTAGTGTTGAACTTAAAATAAATGTTATTTGGTGTTTGCGTTGAGCATGAATATGGTTGGATCATGTTTATTGCAATATGGTTATTCATTTAAGTCAAAGAATAATTGTTTTTCTGTTTACATGAGTAAAACCTTCTATGGTCATACACTTAATAAAAATGGTTTATTGAATCTCGATCGTAGTGATACACATATTCATAATATTGAAGCCAAAAGATGCAAGGTTAATAATGAGAGTGCAACTTATTTGTGCCACTGTCGTTTAGGTCATATTGGTGTAAAGCGCGTGAATAAACTCCATGCTGATGGGCTTTTGGAATCACTTGATGCTTTTGAACCATGCCTCATGGGCAAGATGACTAAGACTCTGTACTCCGGAACAATGGAGCGAGCAACTGACTTTTTGGAAATAATACATACTGATGTATGCGGTCCGATGAGTGTTGAGGCTCACGGCGGGTATCATTATTTTCTGACCTTCACAGATGATTTGAGCAGATATGGGTATATCTACTTGATGAAACATAAGTCTAAAACATTTGAAAAGTTCAAAGAATTTCAGAGTGAAGTGGAAAATCGTCGTAACAAGAAAATAAAGTTTCTACGATCTGATCGTGGAGGTGAATATTTGAGTTATGAGTTTGGTCTTCATTTGAAACAATGTGGAATAGTTTCACAACTCACGCCTCCTAGAACACCACAGCGTAATGGTGTGTCCGAACGTTGTAACCGTACTTTATTGGATATCATGCGATCTATGATGTCTCTTACCGATTTACCACTCGGTTTGGGATTATGCATTAGAGACAGCTACATTCACGTTAAATAGGGCACCATCTAAATCCGTTGAGACGACACCGTATGAACTGTGGTTTAGCAAGAAACCTAAGCTGTCGTTTCTTAAAGTTTGGGGCTACGATGCTTATGTGAAAAAGCTTCAAACTGATAAGCTCGAACCCAAATCAGAGAAATGTGTCTTCATAGGATACCCAAAGGAGACTATCGGGTACACCTTCTATCACAGATCCGAAGGCAAGATATTCGTTGCTAAGAATGGATCCTTTCTAGATAAGGAGTTTCTCTCAAAAGAAGTGAGTGGGAGGAAAGTAGAACTTGATGAGGTAATTGTACCTTCTCTTGAATTGGAAAGTAGTTCATCATAGAAAACTGTTCCCGTGATGCCTGCACCCATTAGTGAGGAAGCTAATGATGATGATCATGAAACTTCAGATCAAGTTACTACCAAACCTCGTAGGTCAACCAGAGCATGTTCCGCACCAGAGTGGTACGGTAATCCTGTTCTGGAAGTCATGTTACTAGACCATGACGAACCTACGAACTATGAGGAAGCGATGATGAGCCCAGATTCTGATAAATGGCTTGAGACCATGAAATCTGAGATAGGATCCATGTATAAGAACAAAGTGTGGACGTTGGTTGACTTGCCCAATGATCGGCGAGCCATAGAGAATAAATGGATCTTCATGAGGAAGATGGACGCTGATGGTAGTGTTACTATCTACAAAGCTCGACTTGTCACAAAAGGTTTCGACAAGTTCAAGGTGTTGACTACGATGAGATTTTCTCACTCGTAGCGATGCTTAAGTCTGCCCGAATCATGTTAGCAATTGCCACATTTTATGAAATCTGGAAAATGGATGTCAAAACTGCATTCCTTAATGGATATCTTAAAGAACAGTTGTATATGATGCAGTCGGAAGGTTTTATCGATCCTAAAGGTGCTAACAAAGTGTGCAAGCTCCAGCGATCCATTTATGGACTGGTGCAAGCCTCTCGGAGTTGGAATATACGCTTTGATAGTGTGATCAAAGCATATGTTTCTATACAGACTTTTGGAGAAGCATGTATTTACAAGAAAGTGAATGGGAGCTCTGTAGATTTCTGATAAGTATATGTGAATGACATATTGTTGATCGGAAATGATGTAGAATTTTCTGGAAATCATAAAGGAGTGTTTGAAAGGAGTTTTTTAAAGAAAGACCTCGGTGAAGCTGCTTACACATTGAGCATCAAAATCTATAGAGATAGATCAAGATGCTTGATAAAGATTTTTCGATGAGTACATACCTGGATAAGATTTTGAAGGAGTTCAGAATGAATCAGTCAAAGAAGGAGTTCTTGCCTGAGTTGTAAGGTATGAAGTTGAGTAAGACTCAAAACCCGACCACGGCAGAAGATATAGAGAGAAGGAAAGTCATTCCCTATGCCTTAGCCATAGGTTCTATAAAGTATGTCATGCTGAATACCAGACCTATTGTGTACCTCGCCATGAGTTTGGCAAAGGAGCACAATAGTGATCCAGGAGTCGATCACTGGACAACGGTCAAAATTATCCTTAGAGTACTAAGAAAATATTTCTCAGATATGGAGGTGATAAAGAGTTCGTTGTAAAGAGTTACGTCGATGCAAGCTTTGACACCGATCAGAATGACTCTGAGTCTCGATCTAGATACATATTGAAAGTGGGAGCAATTAGCTAGAGTAGCTCCGTGCAGAGCATTGTAGACATAGAAATTTGCAAAATACATACGGATCTGATTGTTACAGACCCGTAGACTAAAATTTATCTCACAAGCAAAACATGATCACACCTTAGTGCTCTTGGGTGTTAATCACATAGCGATGTGAAATGATTATTAACTCTATTAAACCCATTGAGTGTTGGTAACATGGTGATGTGAACTATGGGTGTTAATCACATGGTGATGTGAACTATTGGTGTTAAATCACAAGGCAATGTGAACTTGATTATTGACTCTAGTGCAAGTGGGAGACTGAAGGAAATATGCCCTAGAGTCATGATAAATGTTTATTATTCATGCTAGAATTGTATTAACCGGAAACTTGATACATGTGTGAATACATAGACAAAACAAAGTGTCCCTAGTATGCCTCTACTAGACTAGCTCGTTAATCAAAGATGGTTAAGTTTCCTGACCATAGACATGCGTTTTCATTTGATGAACAAGATCACATCATTAGGAGAATGATGTGATGGACAAGACCCATCCGTTAGCTTAGCATAATGATCGTTAAGTTTTATTGCTATTGCTTTCTCCATGACTTATACATATTCCTCTGACTATGAGATTATGCAACTCTCGAATACCGGAGGAACACCTTGTGTGCTATCAAACGTCACAACATAACTGGGTGATTATAAAGATGCTCTACAGGTGTCTCCGAAGGTGTTTGTTGGGTTGGCATAGATTCAGATTAGGATTTGTCACTCCGAGTATCGGAGAGGTATCTCTGGGCCCTCTCGGTAATGCACATCACTATAAGCCTTGCAAGCAATGTGACTAATGAGTTAGTTGCGGGATGATGCATTACAGAACGAGTAAAGAGACTTGACGGTAACGAGATTGAACTAGGTATGATGATACCGACGATCGAATCTCGGGCAAGTAACATACCGATGACAAAGGAAATGACGTATGTTGTTATGCGGTTTGACCGATAAAGATCTTCGTAGAATATGTAGGAGCCAATATGAGCATCCAGGTTCCGCTATTGGTTATTGACCGGAGATATGTCTCGGTCATGTCCACATAGTTCTCGAACCCGTAGGGTCCGCACGCTTAACGTTCGATGATGATTTGCATTATGAGTTATGTGATTTGATGACCGAAGTTTGTTCGGAGTCCCGGATGAGATCATGGAGCTGACGAGGAGTCTCGAAATGGTCGAGAGGTAAAGATTCATATATTGGAAGGCTATATTCGGACATCGGAAAGGTTCCGAGTGATTCGGGTATTTTTCGGAGTACCGGGGAGTTACGGGAATTCACCGGGAGTAGTAATGGGCCTTATTGGGCCATACGGGAAAAGAGGAGGCAGGCCAAAGGGGAGGTGGCGCGCGCCGCCCCATGGGTCCGAATTGGACTAGGGGAAGGGGGCGGCGCCCCCCTTGCCTTTTCCTACTCCCTCTCTCTTTCCCTCTTTCCTTCTCTCCTACTCCGAAAAGGAAAGGGATTCCTACTAGGACTTGGAAGTCCTAGTAGGACTCCATATTCTTGGCACACCCCTAGGGGGCCGGCCTCTCTCCCTCCCTCCTTTTTATACATGGGCAGGGGGCATCCCAAAGGCACTCCAAGATTTGTCTTAGCTGTGTGCGGTGCCCCCCTCCACAGTTACACACCTCGGTCATATCGTCATAGTGCTTAGGCGAGCCCTGTGCCGGTAACTTCATCATCACCGTCGCCACGCCGTCGTGCTGACGGAACTCTCCCTCGTCCTCGACTAGATCAAGAGTTCGAGGGACGTCATCGTGCTGAACGTGTGCTAAACACGGAGGTGCCGTACGTTTGATACTTGGATCGGTTGGATCGTGAAGACGTTCGAGTACATCAACCGCGTTACTAAACGCTTCCGCTTTCGGTCTATGAGGGTACGTGGACACACTCTCCCGTCTCGTTGCTATGCATCTCCTAGATAGATCTTGCATAATCGTAGGTAAATTTTTTGAAATACTGCGTTCCTCAACACTCGAGCCCCGGCAGCTTGCATCGCGATGGTGTAAACGCACAGGAATTCGGACGGATGAGTCTTGCCGTCGTACTTCTCTGGGACCTCTGGCTTGAACATGCGGGTAGTGGGCCACTGGAACTGCCGCATCTCACGGGTAATAGTCGGACAACCTACCTCGTAAGGCAAGTCACCAGAATCCCCCAGCGCAGGCATGTACGCAGTGGGCCCTGCACGCCTATCAGACTGATGGCGCGCTTCCCGTCGCCGCTCGATAGTAGTTCGAGCATCTTCTTTGACCCGTTCCCGAAGAACTTGATGTTGGTCGCGACGAGCTTGTGGATCGGACAATGCCGTAGATCCGTCATCACGGGCATCAACCGGCGAGCCGGCGACCGCTGCTGTCATGGTGGAGGGGAGTGCACCGTGGTTGCAGCGCCTCCTGCCCTTCCGCCGTCGGCACGTGCCGGCTCGGTGGACCGACACCGCGAAGGACCGCTCTCCTTGTGCCCATCTTTATTGGCATGGCTAATAAGCCTCTGGATAGCAGCCCTCCATTCTTCTTGCTTCTCCGCGGCAGGAGGAAAGTCGAGGAGTAACAGCGCTCGCGCCAGCGCTTCTGCTCGCGTAGGTGGCAGCGACAAGCGCGAGGAATGGGAGGTGCTCGGAATTCTAACCATGTTAGAAGGAGCTCCATCACGGTTCCGCGGCTGTGCGTCGTTTTCACCAGCATCTTGGCGTGCATGCCGGCCCTGCGCATCTCGAGAATGATGCTGAGGGCTCTTTCCGCGGCGACGCCCGGGGTCACCAACGTCGCGGCGCTGCTCGTCGCGCACAACCTGGGAGGACCGCGGCGCATGCGCCAGCGGGGGCATCTTGGAGGTCGCCTTCCCACCCTTGGAGGTTCCCACACCGCCTGTAGGCAGTACAGCTCCGTCCTTGGATCCAGCGGTGCGTGGGTCGTCGTCGCGGGCACGAACGATGCTGCTGGCCTGGCTTCGGTTGCCGGAATGGCGTGGATGCTTGTGATCCGTACCTCCGCCACCATCCGCAACTACACCGTCACCCGTCCACGTCGGCACGGGCAGATCGGCTGCAGACAAACCGATCGCCGTGATCGTCTTCTTCTTGGGAGACATGGTGATCAAGAAACTGACGCGCTAACTTCTAGACCAGATTTGCACAACCTAGTCCCCCTACCTGGCGCGCCAAGGATGTCGGAATAACGACACCTATGGGATCACGTGGATCCCTTCTACGGTTGGCAGGGAACCAGGAGTGCACAAAGAGCAGGTCTAGTGATCAACACCACGGATTTTTACCCAGGTCCGGGCCGCTGAGAAGCATAAAACCCTAGTCCTGCTTTGAGTGTATATTCAGTGTTCTTGAGCTTCGGCTAGCTGCTATGCACGCAAGCTGGGATGGAGAGTCCAGAAAGTCCAAATCCTTCTCCAGCACGCCTTGGGCCTCCTTTTATACGTTCAAGGGGTTGCCACAACGGCACACAGGAGGTGTAAAGTAGCTACGGTGCACATGTTTATCACTGATGTCTTAGGACAAATGCATTAAATGTGTTGCTTACGTGCCCTCTAGCTTTACCGGGGACGGGAATAGAGGCCGTCCCATCCGTCACCGCCCCACCCCGTCTTGACACGCATCCAGGCTGACGAGGCATGCAATGCCAGGCTGGCCGGCTAGCTGCTGCGCTGGAGCGGTGCCAGGATCTTCATGGAGATCTACATGCCACCACGCAGGTGCTTGCTAGGCAGGCAGGTCAGTCGCTGTGCTGGAGTGGTGGTGGGGCGACGGAGCCTTGCCGTGGCATCGCAAATGTCCCCGGCAAGGATCTTGCCAGGAACTTTGTCTTCTGGTCCTCACAAAGATTTGCATGCCACCAGTCTTCACAAAGATCTGCATGCCACTACGCTGCACCCCTGGGTCTTGGTCTTCACATTATCGATGGTGTCAGAGCTCTCAACCTCAAGGGTGGTGTTCTTCTCAGTGCCTTGCAACCCGCCCCGGCAAGGGTCTTGCCGGGGCTTCGCAAGCCGCGCCGGCAAGGATCTTGCCGGGGGTCCAACTTGTCTTCTGCTCTCTGGTCACTGGCTTGGACGCCGTCTTTGCTGTCTTGTATTTTGTCTCCAGCTGCCCCCGTCAAGCCTTGCCGCGGGTGCGGCTGCAACTGCCCGTGCACAAAGGGACCAAACTTTAGTACACTGACACGCGCCCTAGTGGGTTGTGGCTAGCCCAGTCACATCCGGTGCCCATCTTCTGGTACATAAGGTCTTTAGACCTACAAAAATTAGGAGAGGACTTTCGGGATGGAGCGCGTGTCGAGGCAGAACTTGGGCAGAAGCACTTTTACCCTCCGGTGGAGCAATTCCGCCGGGGCACCTTCCATCCCGGAGGGGGAAATCAAAGCCATCATCATGACCAACAACCCTCTCATCTTGGGGAGGGCAATCTCCACCAACATCTTCAACAGCACCATCTCCTCCCAAACCCTAGTTCATCTCCAAGTTCTACGGGTGTCTTCTGGTCCAAGAAAAATCATCGCGAAAGTCTTATTCTGTTTGGACTACGTTTGATATTCCTTTTCTGTAAAACTCAAAAACAAGGAAAAAAACAGAAATTGGCACTGGGCTCTAGGTCAATAAGTTAGTCCCAAGAATAATATAAAATAGCATATTAATGCATATAAAACATTCAAAACTGATAATATAATAGCATGGAACAATCAAAAATTATAGATACGTTGGAGATGTATCAAGCATCCCCAAGCTTAATTCCTGCTCGTCCTCGAGTAGGTAAATGATAAAAACGGAATTTTTGATGTGGAATGCTACCTAACATACTTATCCATGTAATTTTCTTCATTGTGGCATGAATATTCAGATCCATAAGATTCAAAACAAAAGTTTAATGTTGACATAAGAACAATAATACTTCAACCATACTAATAAAGCAATCATGTCTTCTCAAAATAACATGGGCAAAGAAAGTTATCCCTACAAAATCATGTAGTCTGGCTATGCACCATCTTCATCACACAAAGTATTAAATCATGCACAACCCCGGTTTTAGTCAAGCAATTCTTTCATACTTTAGTATTCTCAAACTTTTTCAACTTTCACACAATACATGAGCATGAGCCATGGATATAGCACTATAGGTGGAATAGAATATGGTGGTTGTGGAGAAGACAAAAAGAAGGAGATAGTCTCACGTCAACTAGGCGTATTAACGGGCTATGGAGATGCCCATCAATAGATATCAATGTGAGTGATTAGGGATTGCCATGCAACGGATGCACTAGAGCTATAAGTGTATGAAAGCTCAAAAAAGAAAATAAGTGGGTGTGCATCCAACTCGCTTGCTCACGAAGACCTAGGGCAATTTGAGGAAGCCCATCATTGAAATATACAAGCCAAGTTCTATAATGAAAAATCCTGTCAGGACCCCGATCCTAAGTCACACCGATCTAGCATGTAACACATCATATCACTTTGCGGCCTCACGCACGGTATTCCCACGGGTGCCACCTTACCTGGCCCGGGACCGTTTGCGCCTTTTGGCTCACGTATATGATAGTGTCGCTAGCATCCATATGACAGAGAACCCGGGCCGACATGACTAGTCGTAAACCCAAAGTGGCACTAACTTACAGGGACATGCATACATGACCCAGCAACGAACGTGTCGGTCATCAGCGAGTGAATCCGGGCTGTAGCAGGCTAACAGGATTCCGGTAGACACCGCGTGACAGTTCCCCGAAGGGACAGACACAGGAACGAAGGACACATGCCGGCCAGCCTAAGTGTTCCGGAGAAGTAGCAAGCTACCATGGCTCCGTGGAAGCACTAGGAGACATTTCCCGGTAAGAGAGGCTACCAAGGATAAACAACTAGGTTGTCGGATCCCACACATACCAAGCATTTCAAATCATACACACAATATGCTCGATATGTGCAAATACAACATGGCATCACAACAAAACTCTACAACTCAAAGTATTTATTCATTAGGCTCCGAAGAGCCAGATATTACAAACATGGGTCTGATGACCCAGCATCAAGTCATACAAGCAACAACCACAAGCGGAATCTTAACTTGTCTGAGTACTGACAACTACAAATGAAAAGGTTGAGAAGCCTGACTATCTACAAGACCCTGCCGAGGGCACAAGATCGTAGCTGAGGTAACAAGCTAAACGTCGAAGTCCACGCGGAACTACTAGCGAGACTAAAATCTCTCTGCAAAAACATAAATTAAGCAAACGTGAGTACAAATGTACCCAGCAAGACTTACATCAGAACTAGCTACATATGCATCAGTATCAACAAAGGGGTGGTGGAGTTTAACTGCACCAAGCCAGCTTTGACTCGGTGGCTATCTAAACTACGACTGCTGGTAACTCTTTTGAGGTGGCGCACACGAGTCCACATGTTCACCATGTCAATACACCACTATGGATCCGCTCCCGTCTCCCTACGAGAACGCCGTCCATAGAACTCACGCTTATCTTGCGCATTTTAGAGTACCCACTTTCACTTGTCTATGAATTGTACAGGCAACCCAGAAGTCCTTTACCGTGGACGCGGCTATTCGAATAGATGATGTTAACCCTGCAGGGGTGTACTTCTTCACACACGCTCTCGCCACTTACCACCATGTACACGTCGTGTATCTCGGCAACCTTCAAGCGGAAGCCTGGCAACGGAGTCGGCCACGACCTGACTAACCACACAAGTCTCTAGTCCAGGTTTATCACCTATTCGGGTTCCATCCGCAAGGAGATCCGGCCGGGGTGTCGCTCACGGCCCCAAACGATGTGAGCAGGGTTCCCAAGCCCACCAAACGGGCGACGCTTGGTACACTATGCCACTGCACCTAGTCTGTCCCAAGCCCACCTGTACCGGGTGCCACTTGGTAGACTACTAGCACTACCTACAAACACCAGAAACTAGTTGCAGCTCCTGGACAGAGGTCAGGTTGACTAATAAGCCGAGAGGGGCCGAGTTACCGAAACCCAATGTGTGGTAGTAGTTGTTCATGGATCACAAACACAGAACTCAATTCCTGAGGACGGTTTCAATGAGACAACCCACCATGTACTCCTACATGGCCTCTCACCTCTACCTTTACCAAATCGTGTTCACACACTTAGCTCTCAACAGTAGGACATGTTCACAACTTTCGGATTCATCCCCGATGAATCAGACCTGACAAAACTCTAAGCAATAGCAGGCATGACAAACAAGCATGAATGAGTAGGCACATCAAGGCTCAAACAACTCCTACTCATTCTAGTGGGTTTCATCTATTTACTGTGGCAATGACAGGTCATGCAGTGGAAAGGGGTTCAACTACCGCAGCATGTAACAGTTGAATCGTTGTTGTCCTATTGCAGTAAAAGAGAGCAGGAGCGAGAGAGTGGGATTGTATCGGAATGAACAAGGGGGTTCTGCTTGCCTGACACTTCCGAGGATAGTATAGCTCTTCATCGGTGTCATCGATCACATCGTCGAAGCAACGTCTACTGAGAGGGGACAATTACCGGCAGCAGAGAGAAAACGCAATCAATGCAATGCAACAATATGATGCATGAATGTGACATGGCAATACGCTGTAGATTGAGCTAAATGCAACTAGCAACAAGTTAAATGAAGTTGGTTTGAACCCAAGGTTCAAATTCAAACTCCACATGTGGTTATTTAAATGCATTTAATTGATTTAACCAATTCAGCAACTTTAAGTTGTTCCAACATGCATGAAAATGGTACAGATGGAAAGATTGGATTTTTTGATCATTTTTCATATATAAATCTTTTCAATCTGAGTTATAGATTATTTTCTATAATTTTTAGAAGTTTTAACTATTTTCTGGAATAAATAAACCAATTCTGATTTATTTTAAACTCCAGAAAGCAATTACTGCGTCAGCATGACGTCGGTGTGACATCAGCAAGTCAACGGGTCGATCCAGGTCAAACCTGACCAGTGGGACCCACATGTCAGTGTCTAACTAACTAACCTAAGTTAATTAACACTAATCTAGATTAGTTAGCGAGGTGGCCCCCACACGTCAGTGACACAGTGGCTAAGTTTAGAAAGTAAACTAAACTAATTTTAGTAGGGGGTGGCCCCACCTGTCATTGACCTAGTGACGACCCGAGGCAGCGGAGGACGTCGGAAACGTCGCTCTGGCGACCATTTGGACGGTGGTTTGGTGCTACGCGTAGCTGGGGCTCGCGCGCATCTGGCTGTGCAAGCGGGAGGAGCTGGGGTTGACCGAGCTGACGGCGATGAGCTCGTCCGCGGCGGTCGGAGCTTGGGCAGCGACAGCTGTGGCGCTATGATGCACGGCAAGGCGAGCTAGTGGCTGCATTCGTCTCCTGGGAGCAACCCCAGCACGATGACGAGCTCAGGTGCAAGCCACGGTGTCTGTAGCCATGACAGCAATGAAGCACGGCACCGGCGAGCTTCGGAGCTCATGGGGACGACGTCTACGGTGAAGCATAGACCATGGGGTCAGGGGGAAACGGTGGCAGAGCTCACCGCGGTTCATACGAGCAGGCCCACGAGGTCGGGGAAGCACGGACGGTGGCGAATCGACGATGAAGTTGCTGGCAGCCTATGATTGAGGATGAGCTCCGGGACGACGCTACAGGGCTCCCGCGGTCGAGTGGGTTCATGTAGACAACGCAGAAGGCGATGGAGGTTGCTCTGGACGCGTCGGCAAGGTGAGTGGGAAGCAGTGGCTACGGCAACAGCGAGCGGCGGCGACGGCTATGCTCGGACGGCGCTCGACTGCGAGAGAGAGGGGGCTAGAGGAAGATACGAGGACGAGCGATGGGCGAGAGGGACCGGGGTGGAGCGTGGCGGATTCTGGAGCCTCTCATGCGTCGGCAGAAGCAGGAGGTGGCCTCGCGCGTGGACGCGCGCGGCAAGCACGCGCCCCTCATCCTCCTGGCGGGAGGTTGGTGATGACTGGCAGCTGCGGGTGGGCTGGGCCGCCAAGTGGCTGGACTGCCAGGTGGGCTGCACAGAAGGTAAGCCCAGTTAAGACTCTTTTTTTCATTTCTGTTTTCTGTTTTCCTTTTCTGTTATTTGTTCTGATTTAGTTTTAAGCACTAAACCATTTTGCTTTCTTCTGATAATTTTGCAGGGACTAAAAGGATTATTCCAAAGCCCCTCACAATTTCTCAGAATTATTGGACACATATTCAATATATAGCAAATATAAATCCAATGCAAATAGTTATTGCATTAGCTTCAAATGCCCAAAATAAATATTTATGAGCTCCTAAAAATATTGGTTTGAATTTTACCTCTGGACAATATTTTCAGAGAGAAACATGAAAATTTTCTTGGACCTATTTGAAGCAATTTTTATCTTGGTCATTTTCAGAAATGATTTCTAAGGCTTTCACATGTCCCCATTTCAAATTCATTGAAATTTAAACATGATGCACACATGACTAGCTAGCCTAGAGCAAACCAGAACTAGGGATGTGACAAATTCCCACTAGTTTATGAAAGTCACAACATAGGAGACTCTCTATCATGAAGATCATGGTGCTACTTTGAAGCACAAGTGTGGTAAAAAGGATAGTAGCATTGCCCCTTCTCTATTTTCTCTCATTTTTTCTCATTTTTTGTGGGCTTCTTTTGGCCTCTTTTTTTTCTTTGGGCTTCTTTGGCCTCTTTTATTTTTTGTAAAGTCCGGAGACTCATCCCAACTTGTGAGGGAATCATAGATTCCATCATCCTTTCCTCACATGGGACAATGCTCTAATAATGATGATCATCACACTTTTATTTACTTACAACTCAAGGATTACAACTCAATTCTAGAACAAAACAAGACTCTACAGGAATACCTCATGCATATAGGGTTGGTAGGAGTTAACCATCGCGCGATCCCGACCTCCACACAAAGGAAGACAATCAATAAAAAATCATGCTCCGACTTCATCACATAACGGTTCACCATACGTGCATGCTATGGAAATCACAAACTTTAACAGAAGTATTTCTACCAATCCACAATTACCCACTAGCATGACTCTAATATCACCATCTTTATATCTCAAAACAAATGCAAGGAATCAAACTTCTCATAGTATTCAATGCTCTTTATATGAAAGTTTTTATTATATCCCTCGTGGATGCCCATCATATTAGGACTAAATTCTTAACCTAAGTAAATTACCATGTTGTTTAGAGACTCTCAAAATAATATAAGTGAAGCATGAGAGTTCAACAATTTCTATAAAATAAAGCCACCGCCGTGCTCTAAAAAGTTATAAGTGAAGCACTAGAGCAAATTGCCTAGCTCAAAAGATATAAGTGAAGCACATAGATTATTCTAATAAATCATGATTCATGTGTGTCCCTCTCAAAAGGTGTGTACAGCCAGGATGATTGTGACAAACTAAAAAGCAAAGAATCAAATCATACAAGACGCTCCAAGCAAAACACGTATCATGTGGTGAATAAAAATATGGCCTCAAATAAATTTACCGATGGATTGAAGACGAAAGAGGGGATGCCATCCTGGGCATCCCCAAGCTTAGATGCTTGGTTGTCCTTGAATATTACCTTGGGGTGCCTTGGGCATCCCCAAGCTTATGCTCTTGCCACTCCTTATTCCATAGTCCATCAAATCTCTACCCAAAACTTGAAAACTTCACAACACAAAACTCAACAGAAAACTCATGAGATCCGTTAGTATAAGAAAATAAATCACCACTTTTTGGTTCTATTCTGAACTCATTCCTTATTTACATTGGTGTAATATCTACTGTATTTCAAATTTTCCATGGTTCATACCCCCCGATACTACCCATAGATTCATCAAAATAAGCAAACAACACATAGAAATCAGAATCTGTTTAAAACAGAACAGTCTGTAGTAATCAGGAAACTTCGTATACTTCTGTAACTCCAAAAGTTTGAAAAAAATTAGGAAACCCTGGGTAATCTTTATATCGATCTTGTGTAAAAAATTCAGATCAAAAGAACGCTTCTGTGATTTTCCAAAATTGTTTTACTGGGCGCAAAAAGTATCTGTTTTTCAGCAAGATCAAATCAACAATCTTCCAAACTATCCCAAAGGTCTTACTTGGCACAAACACTAAATTAAAACATGAAAACACATCTAACTAGAGGCTAGATGATTAATTTATTGGAAAATAGGAAAAAAAAGTAGAAACAAAAATAAAAAATTGTTGCCTCCCAACAAGCGCTATTGTTTAACGCCCCTAGCTAGGCATAAAACATAGATTTAGGTATTGTCATCCAACTCCTTCTTAATCAAATCTTCCAAAAAATTTCTTAGCAAAACTTTCTTTTATTTTCCTTCACTCCTAGTAGGTGAACTTAATTCATGAAAAGGACTTTGATTAGTGATTTTGACATTCATAAACCCATAGTCGGGATCATCACCATATATATCATCATATAAAATGCGTATCTCGTTTTTAATTGGTTCCCTAGTCATCTCTTCCAACCAATCATCATTGAAACCTACATAAATTCCCCGAGTTACCCAATCAAACTTATCATAAGTATCAAGGTAAAGGGCTTGAGTAATTTTTTAATAGGGCACTCTCCTCCTAAGATTGTCACTGTAAGATTGATAATCTCTAGATTCCAGCAGGCTACGCAAAGTTTCTTTATCATGGAGAATTTCTTCAATCGGAGGGTGTTCAATGTCTTTATTGTAGAAAACAAAAATTTCCATAGCTTGTTGTATTATAAAATCAAATTCCCGCATAAGGATAATAGTGGCAATCTTTTTGGCTTTAGGATGATGAATATTGGGGAGTTCATAAAACATCTTTTGCAAAGCAGGGTGGATGTGCACAAATTTTCTTTCTAATTTATCAATAAGCATGGCAATGGCATCCGCATAACAATTTGCATCAAGAAGGATAGATCTCCCATTAATAGGCAAAGTTCCTGTACAATCAAAGAATTCTTGGATAGTACTTTTCTCGATAATATTACCGTCTCCCACATTAAATTTTTTTGCCTTATAATTAGGGGGAGTTTCAATTTCACGATCTAAAGAACAAGAGCCAATTTTTTCGTCAAGATTTATGCTAGCAATATTCTCAAAATTTTCAACAATAACCTCCCCAGATTCAGACATGGTGGCAACAAACTGATCTAGCAAACGAGCAACCAAAAAGCAAACAAAAAGATGAACGGAAGAAGGGCGAATAAAAAGGCAAATCTTTTTGTGTTTTTCTGAAAATGTTTTAGAAGTGCGAGAGAGGAAAACGAGAGGCGAATGACAAATAATGTAATGCAAGAGATGAGAGTTTATGATGAGTACTTTGTAGGCTTGATGTAGGACGTCCCCGGCAACGGCGCCCGAAATTCGTCCTGCCACTTCTTGAGCTTGCGCTGGTTTTTCCCTTGAAGAGGAAAGGGTGATGCAGCAAAGTAGAGATAAGTATTTCCCTCAGTTTGAGAACCAAGGTATCAATCCAGTAGGAGGTACACGCAAGTCTCCAATCTATGCACCTACACAAACAATCAAACACTTGCACCCAACGCTATAAAGGGGTTGTCCATCCCTTCACGGTCACTTGCAAGGATGAGATCTGATAAAGATAGATATAAAAGATTACTAAAATGTAAAACAAAATGAAAGTAAATAAAACTCAGCGAGGTATTTTTGGGTTTTTTGGATATAGATCTGAAAATATATGATGGAAAATAGACCCGGGGGCCATAGGTTTCACTAGAGGGTTCTCTCTGGAAAGAAAACATACGGTGGGTGAACAAATTACTGTCGAGCAATTGATAGAAAAGCGCGAAGTTATGATGATATCTAAGGCAATGATTATGAATGTAGGCATCACGTCCGTGTCAAGTAGTCCGACTCCTGCGTGCATCTACTACTATTAATCCACACGTCGACCGACTCCTGCCTGCATCTAGAGTATTAAGTTCAAGAGAACGGAGTAACGCTTTATGTAAGATGATATGATGTAGAGGGATAAACTCAAGCAATATGATGAAAACCCCATCATTTTACCCTTGATGGAGACAATACAATATGTGCCTCGCTACCCCTACTTTGTCACTGGGTGAGGACACCGCAAGACTGAACCCAAAGATATGCACCTCTCCCATTGCAAGAAGAACCAATCTAGTTGGCCAAACCAAACCGATAATTCGAAGAAAAATACAAACATATCAAATCATGCATATAAGAATTCAGAGAAGACTCAAATAACATTCATAGATAATCTTATCATAAATCCAAAATTCATCGGATCTCGACAAACACACCGCAAAAGAATATTACATCAGATAGATCTCCAAGAACATCGAGGAGAACATTGTATTGAAGATCAAAGAGAGAGAAGAAGCCATCTAGCTACTAGCTATGGACCCGTAGGTCTATGGTAAACTACTCACACTTCATCAGAAGGGCAATAGAGTTGATGTAGAAGCCCTCCGTGATTGAATCCCCCTCTGGCAGGGTGTCGGAAAAGCCCCAAGATGGGATCTCACGGGTACAGAAGGTTACGGCGGCGGAAATGTATTTTGGTGGACGCTTCTGGTCGTTTGGGAATATTTGTGCATTCATAGGCCAAAGATTAGGGTTGGAGGAGCTTCGAGGGGCAAACAAGCCCTTAGGGCGCGCCCCTGAGGCTTGTCGCCGCCTCGGGACTCCTATAACTTCATCTCCAAGTCCTACGGGTGTCTTCTGGTCCAAGAAAAATCATCGCGAAAGTCTTATTCCGTTTGGACTCCGTTTGATATTCCTTTTCTGTAGAACTCAAAAACAAGGAAAAAACAGATACTGGCACTGGGCTCTAGGTCAATAAGTTAGTCCCAAGAATAATATAAAATAGCATATTAATGCATATAAAACATTCAAAACAGATAATATAATAGCATGGAACAATCAAAAACTATAGATACGTTGGAGACGTATCAAGCATCCCCAAGCTTAATTCCTGCTCGTCCTCGAGTAGGTAAATGATAAAAACGGCATTTTTGATGTGGAATGCTACCTAACATACTTATCCATGTAATTTTCTTCCTTGTGGCATGAATATTCAGATCCATAAGATTCAAAACAAATTTTAATGTTGACATAAGAACAATAATATTTCAAGCATACTAATAAAGCAATCATGTCTTCTCAAAATAACATGGGCAAAGAAAGTTATCCCTACAAAATCATATAGTCTGGCTATGCGCCATCTTCATCACACAAAGTATTAAATCATGCACAACCCCGGTTTTAGTCAAGCAATTATTTCATACTTTACTGTTCTCAAACTTTTCAACTTTCACACAATACATGAGCGTGAGCCATGGATATAGCATTATAGGTGGAATAGAATATGGTGGTTGTGGAGAAGACAAAAAGAAGGAGATAGTCTCACGTCAACTAGGTGTATGAACGGGCTATGGAGATGCCCATCAATAGATATCAATGTGAGTGATTAGGGATTGCCATGCAACGGATGCACTAGAGCTATAAGTGTATGAAAGCTCAAAAAAGAAAATAAGTGGGTGTGCATCCAACTCGCTTTCTCACGAAGACCTGGGGCAATTTGAGGAAGCCCATCATTGGAATATACAAGCCAAGTTCTAAAATGAAAAATTCCCACTAGTATATGAAAGTGACAACATAAGAGAGTCTCTATCATGAAGATCATGGTGCTGCTTTGAAGCACACGTGTGGTAAATGTTGGAGATCGTTGCAGAAATTAAAAAATTTCTACGCATCACCAAGAACAATCTATGGAGTCTTCTAGCCACGAGAGGGAAAAGAGTGCATCTACATACCCTTGTAGTTCGCGAGCGGAAGCGTTCAAGTGAACGGGGTTGATGGAGTCGTACTCGTCGTGATCCAAATAACCGATGACCGAGCGCCGAACGGACGGCACCTCCGCGTTCAACACACATACGGTTGGGGAAGACGTCTCCTCCTTCTTGATCCAGCAAGGGGAGGGAGAGGTTGATGGAGATCCAGCAGCACGACGGCGTGGTGGTGGAAGCAGCGGGGATCTCGGCAGGGCTTCGCCAAGCTCAGCGAGAGGGAGAGGTGTCACGGGAGGGAGAGGGAGGCGCCAGGGGCTTGGGGTGCTGCTCCCATGCGCCTCCCCACTATATATAGGGGTGGAGGGGCTGGTTTCTTGCCCTCCAAGTCCATTGGGGCGTTGGCAAAGGTGGGGGAAAGAAATTCCATCATTTCCCTTCCCTACCGATTGTTATCCCCCTTTTTTAGGGATCTTGATCTTATCCCTTCGGGATATGATCTTATTCCTTCTAAGGTGGGATCTTGGTGCGCCTTGACCAGGGGTGTGGGGCCTTGCCCCCACTACCCACGTTCATGTGGGTCCCCCCATGCAGGTGGGCCCCACTTCGGAACCTTCTAAAACCTTCCCGATACAATACCGAAAAATCCCGAACATTTTCCGGTGGCCAAAATAGGACTTCCCATATATAAATCTTTACCTCCGGACCATTCCGGAACTCCTCGTGACGTCCGGGATCTCATCCGGGACTCCGAACAACTTTCGGTTAACCGCATACTAATATCTCTACAACTCTAGCGTCACCGAACCTTAAGTGTGTAGACCTTACGGGTTCGGGAGACATGCAGACATGACCGAGACGACTCTCCGGTCAATAACCAACAGCGGGATCTGGATACCCATGTTGGCTCCCACATGTTCCACGATGATCTCATCGGATGAACCACGATGTCGAGGATTCAATCAATCCCATATACAATTCCCTTTGTCAATCGGTACGTTACTTGCCCGAGATTAGATCGTCGGTATCCCAATACCTTGTTCAATCTCGTTACCGGCAAGTCACTTTACTCGTACCGTAATGCATGATCCCGTGACCAAACACTTGGTCACATTGAGCTCATTATGATGATGCATTACCGAGTGGGCCCAGAGATACCTCTCCGTCATACGGAGTGACAAATCCCAGTCTCGATTCGTGCCAACGAAACAGACACTTTTGGAGATACCCGTAGTGCACCTTTATAGCCACCCAGTTACGTTGTGACGTTTGGCACACCCAAATCACTCCTATGGTATCCGGGAGTTGCACAATCTCATGGTCTATGGAAATGATACTTGACATTTGGAAAAGCTCTAGCAAACGAACTACACGATCTTGTGCTATGCTTAGGATTGGGTCTTGTCCATCACATCATTCTCCTAATGATGTGATCCCGTTATCAATGACATCCAATGTCCATAGTCAGGAAACCATGACTATCTGTTGATCAACGAGCTAGTCAACTAGAGGCTCACTAGGGACATGTTGTGGTCTAGGTATTCACACATGTATTACGATTTCCGGATAACACAATTATAGCATGAACAATAGACAATTATCATGAACAAGGAAATATAATAATAACCATTTTATTATTGCCTCTAGGGCATATTTCCAATAGTCTCCCACTTGCACTAGAGTCAATAATCTAGTTACATTGTGATGAATCGAACACCCATAGAGTTCTGGTGTTGATCATGTTTTGCTCTAGGGAGAGGTTTAGTCAACGGATCTGCTACATTCAGGTCCGTATGTACTTTACAAATATCTATGTCTCCATTTTGAACATTTTCACGAATGGAGTTGAAGCGACGCTTGATATGCCTGGTCTTCCTGTGAAACCTGGGCTCCTTGGCAAGGGCAATAGCTCCAGTGTTGTCACAGAAGAGAGTCATCGGGCCCGACGCATTGGGAATAACTCCTAGGTCGATAATGAACTCCTTCACCCAGATTGCTTCTTGTGCTGCCTCTGAGGCCGCCAAGTATTCCGCTTCACATGTAGATCCCGCCACAACGCTTTGCTTGCAGCTGCACCAGCTTGCTGCCCCACCATTCAAAATATACACGTATCCGGTTTGTGACTTAGTGTCATCCAGATCTGTGTCGAAACTAGCATCGACGTAACCCTTTACGACGAGCTCTTCGTCACCTCCATAAACGAGAAACATATCCTTAGTCCTCTTCAGGTACTTCAGGATATTCTTGACTGCTATCCAGTGTTCCATGCCGGGATTACTTTGGTACCTTCCTACCAAACTTACGGCAAGGTTTACATCAGGTCTGGTACACAGCATGGCATACATAATAGACCCTATGGCCAAGGCATAGGGGACGACACTCATCTTTTCTCTATCTTCTGCCATGGTCGGGCATTGAGCCGTGCTCAATTGCACACCTTGCAATACAGGCAAGAACCCCTTCTTGGACTGATCCATATTGAACTTCTTCAATATCTTGTCAAGGTACGTACTTTGTGAAAGACCAATGAGGCGTCTTGATCTATCTCTATAGATCTTGATGCCTAATATATAAGCAGCTTCTCCAAGGTCCTTCATTGAAAAACACTTGTTCAAGTAGGCCTTTATGCTTCCCAAGAATTCTATATCATTTCCCATCAACAGTATGTCATCCACATATAATATGAGAAATGCTACAGAGCTCCCACTCATTTTCTTGTAAACACAGGCTTCTCCATAAGTCTGTGTAAACCCAAACGCTTTGATCATCTCATCAAATCGAATGTTCCAACTCCGAGATGCTTGCACCAGCCCATAGATGGAGCGCTGGAGCTTGCATACCTTGTTAGCATTCTTAGGATCAACAAAACCTTCCGGCTGCATCATATACAATTCTTCCTTAAGAAAGCCGTTAAGGAATGCCGTTTTGACGTCCATTTGCCATATCTCATAATCATAGTATGCGGCAATTGCTAACATGATTCGAACGGACTTCAGCTTCGCTACGGGTGAGAAAGTCTCATCGTAGTCAACCCCTTGAACTTGTCGATAACCCTTAGCGACAAGTCGAGCTTTATAGATGGTAACATTACCATCCGCGTCTGTCTTCTTCTTAAAGATCCATTTGTTTTCTATCGCTCGCCGATCATCGGGCAAGTCTGTCAAAGTCCACACTTTGTTTTCATACATGGATCCTATCTCGGATTGCATGGCTTCAAGCCATTTGTCGGAATCTGGGCCCGCCATTGCTTCTTCATAGTTCGAAGGTTCACCGTTGTCTAACAACATGATTTCCAAGACAGGTTTGCCGTACCACTCTGGCGCGGAACGTGTCCTTGTGGACCTACGAAGTTCAGTATGAGCTTGATCCGAAGTACCTTGATCATCATCATCATTAACTTCCTCTCTAGTCGGTGCAGGCACCACAGGAACATCTTCCTGAGCTGCGCTACTTTCCGGTTCAAGAGGTAGTACTTCATCAAGTTCCACTTTCCTCCCACTTACTTCTTTCGAGAGAAACTCTTTCTCCGGAAAGGACCCGTTCTTGGCAACAAAGATCTTGCCTTCAGATCTGAGGTAGAAGGTATACCCAATGGTTTCCTTAGGGTATCCTATGAAGACGCATTTTTCCGACTTGGGTTCGAGCTTTTCAGGTTGAAGTTTCTTGACATAAGCATCGCATCCCCAAACTTTTAGAAACGACAGCTTAGGTTTCTTCCCAAACCATAATTCATACGATGTCGTCTCAACGGATTTCGACGGAGCCCTATTTAAAGTGAATGCGGCAGTCTCTAAAGCATAGCCCCAAAATGAGAGCGGTAGATCGATAAGAGACATCATAGATCGCACCATATCCAATAGAGTGCGATTACGACGTTCGGACACACCATTTTGCTGAGGTGTTCCAGGCGGCGTGAGTTGTGAGACTATTCCACATTTCCTTAAGTGTGTGCCAAATTCGTGACTCAAATATTCCCCTCCACGATCTGATCGTAAGAACTTTATTTTTCTGTCACGTTGATTCTCAACCTCACTTTGAAATTCCTTGAACTTTTCAAAGGTCTCAGACTTGTGTTTCATTAGGTAGACATACCCATATCTACTCAAGTCATCAGTGAGAGTGAGAACATAACGATAGCCACCGCGAGCCTCAACACTCATTGGACCGCACACATCAGTATGTATGATTTCCAATAAGTTGGTTGCTCGCTCCATTGTTCCGGAGAACGGAGTCTTGGTCATCTTACCCATGAGGCATGGTTCGCACGTGTCAAATGATTCGTAATCAAGAGACTCCAAAAGTCCATCTGCATGGAGCTTCTTCATGCGTTTGACACCAATGTGACCAAGACGGCAGTGCCACAAGTATGTGGGACTATCATTATCAACCTTACATATTTTGGTATTCACACTATGAATATGTGTAACACTACGTTCGAGATTCATTAAGAATAAACCATTAACCAGCGGGGCATGACCATAAAACATATCTCTCATATAAATAGAACAACCATTATTCTCGGATTTAAATGAGTAGCCATCTCGAATTAAACGAGATCCTGATACAATGTTCATGCTCAAAACTGGCACTAAATAACAATTATTGAGGTTTAAAACTAATCCCGTAGGTAAATGTAGAGGTAGTGTGCCGACGGCGATCACATCGACCTTGGAACCATTCCCGACACGCATCGTCACCTCGTCCTTTGCCAGTCTCCGTTTATTCCGCAGCTCCTGCTTTGAGTTACAAATATGAGCAACCGCACCGGTATCAAATACCCAGGAGCTACTACGAGTGCTGGTAAGGTACACCTCAATAACATGTATATCACATATACCTTTGGTGTTGCCGGCCTTCTTGTCCGCCAAGTACTTGGGGCAGTTCCGCTTCCAGTGACCACTTCCCTTGCAATAAAAGCACTCAGTCTCAGGCTTGGGTCCATTCTTTGGCTTCTTCCCGGCAACTGGCTTACCGGGCGCGGCAACTCCCTTGCCGTCCTTCTTGAAGTTCTTCTTACCCTTGCCTTTCTTGAACTTAGTGGTTTTATTCACCATCAACACTTGATGTTCCTTTTTGATCTCCACCTCCGCTGATTTCAGCATTGAATATACCTCAGGAATGGTCTTTTCCATCCCCTGCATATTGAAGTTCATCACAAAGCTCTTGTAGCTCGGTGGAAGCGACTAAAGGATTCTGTCAATGACCGCGTCATCCGGGAGATTAACTCCCAGCTGAGTCAAGCGGTTGTGAAACCCAGACATTTTGAGTATGTGCTCACTGACAGAACTATTTTCCTCCATCTTACAACTGAAGAACTTGTCGGAGACTTCATATCTCTCGACCCGGGCATGAGCTTGGAAGACCATTTTCAGCTCTTCGAACATCTCATATGCTCCGTGTTGCTCAAAACGCTTTTGGAGCCCCGGTTCTAAGCTGTAAAGCATGCCGCACTGAACGAGGGAGTAATCATCAGCATGCTGCTGCCAAGCGTTCATAACGTCTTGGTTCTCTGGGATGGGTGCGTCACCTAGCGGTGCTTCTAGGACATAATCTTTCTTGGCAGCAATGAGGATGATCCTCAGGTTCCGGACCCCGTCCGTATAGTTGCTGCCATCATCTTTCAGTTTGGTTTTCTCTAGGAACGCGTTGAAGTTGAGGGCAACATTAGCGTGGGCCATTTGATCTACAAGACATATTGTAAAGATTTTAGACTAAGTTCATGATAATTAAGTTCATCTAATCAAATTATTCAATGAACTCCCACTCAGATAGACATCCCTCTAGTCATCTAAGTGAAACATGATCCGAGTCAACTAGGCCGTGTCCGATCATCATGTGAGACGGACTAGTCAACATCGGTGAACATCTTCATGTTGATCGTATCTTCTATACGACTCATGTTCGACCTTTCGGTCTCTTGTGTTCCGAGGCCATGTCTGTACATGCTAGGCTCGTCAAGTCAACCTAAGTGTTTTGCATGTGTAAATCTGTCTTACACCCGTTGTATGTGAACGTTAGAATCTATCACACCCGATCATCACGTGGTGCTTCGAAACAACGGACTTTCGCAACGACGCACAGTTAGGGGGAACACTTTCTAGAAATTATTATAAGGGATCATCTTACTTACTACCGTCGTACTAAGCAAATAAGAAGCAAAATATGATAAACATCACATGCAATCAAATAGTGACATGATATGGCTAGTATCATATTGCTCCTTTGATCTCCATCTTCGGGGCGCCATGATCATCTTCGTCACCGGCATGACACCATGATCTGCATCATCATGATCTCCATCATCGTGTCTTCATGAAGTTGTCACGCCAACGATTACTTCTACTTCTATGGCTAACGTGTTTAGCAATAAAGTAAAGTAATTTACATGGCGTTATACAATGACACGCATGTCATTCAAAAATAAAGACAACTCCTATGGCTCCTGTCGGTTCTCATACTCATCGACATGCAAGTCGTGATTCCTATTACAAGAACATGATCAATCTCATACATCACATATATTTCATTCATCACATCCTTTTGGCCATATCACATCACAAGGCATATGCTGCAAAAACAAGTTAGACGTCCTCTAATTGTTGTTGCATGTTTTTACGTGGCTTCTATAGGTTTCTAGCAAGAATGTTTCTTACTACGTAAAACCACAACGTGATATGCCAATTTCTATTTACCCTTCATAAGGACCCTTTTCATCGAATCCGATCCGACTAAAGTGGGAGAGACAGACACCCGCTAGCCACCTTATGCAACTAGTGCATGTCAGTCGGTGGAACCTGTCTCACGTAAGCGTACGTGTAAGGTCGGTCCGGGCCGCTTCATCCCACGATGCCGCCGAATCAAGATAAGACTAGTAACGGCAAGTAATTGACAATATCGACGCCCACAACTGCTTTGTGTTCTACTCGTGCATAGAAACTACGCATAAACCTGGCTCATGATGCCACTGTTGGAGATCGTTGCAGAAATTAAAAAATTTCTACGCATCACCAAGAACAATCTATGGAGTCTTCTAGCAACGAGAGGGAAAAGAGTGCATGTACATACCCTTGTAGTTCGCGAGCGGAAGCGTTCAAGTGAACGGGGTTGATGGAGTCGTACTCGTCGTGATCCAAATCACCGATGACCGAGCGCCGAACGGACGGCACCTCCGCGTTCAACACACATGCGGTTGGGGAAGAGGTCTCCTCCTTCTTGATCCAGCAAGGGGAGGGAGAGGTTGATGGAGATCCAGCAGCACGACGGCGTGGTGGTGGAAGCAGCGGGGATCTCGGCAGGGCTTCGCCAAGCTCAGCGAGAGGGAGAGGTGTCACGGGAGGGAGAGGGAGGCGCCAGGGGCTTGGGGTGCTTCTCCCATGCACCTCCCCACTATATATAGGGGTGGAGGGGGCTGGTTTCTTGCCCTCCAAGTCCATTGGGGCGTTGGCAAAGGTGGGGGAAAGAAATCCCATCATTTCCCTTCCCCACCGATTGTTATCCCCCTTTTTTAGGGATCTTGATCTTATCCCTTCGGGATATGATCTTATTCCTTCTAAGGTGGGATCTTGGTGCGCCTGGACCAGGGGTGTGGGGCCTTGCCCCCACTACCCACGTTCATGTGGGTCCCCCCATGCAGGTGGGCCCCACTTCGGAACCTTCTAGAACCTTCCCGGTACAATACCGAAAAATCCTGAACATTTTCCGGTGGCCAAAATAGGACTTCCTATATATAAATCTTTACCTCCAGACCATTCCGGAACTCCTCGTGACGTCCGGGATCTCATACGGCACTCCGAACAACTTTTGGTTAACCGCATACTAATATCTCTACAACTCTAGCGTCACCGAACCTTAAGTGTGTAGACCCTACGGGTTCGGGAGACATGCAGACATGACTGAGACGACTCTCCGGTCAATAACCAACAGCGGGATCTGGATACCCATGTTGGCTCCCACATGTTCCATGATGATCTCATCAGATGAACCATGATGTCGAGGATTCAATCAATCCCGTATACAATTCCCTTTGTCAATCGGTACGTTACTTGCCAGAGATTCGATCGTCGGTATCCCAATACCTTGTTCAATCTCGTTATCGGCAAGTCACTTTACTCGTACCTGTAATGCATGATCCCGTGACCAAACACTTGGTCACATTGAGCTCATTATGATGATGCATTACCGAGTGGGCCCAGAGATACCTCTCCGTCATACGGAGTGACAAATCCCAGTCTCGATTCGTGCCAACCCAACAGACACTTTCGGAGATACCCGTAGTGCACCTTTATAGCCACCCAGTTACGTTGTGACGTTTGGCACACCCAAAGCACTCCTATGGTATCCAGGAGTTGCACAATCTCATGGTCTAAGGAAATGATACTTGACATTTGGAAAAGCTCTAGCAAACGAACTACACGATCTTGTGCTATGCTTAGGATTGGGTCTTGTCCATCACATCATTCTCCTAATGATGTGATCCCGTTATCAATGACATCCAATGTCCATAGTCAGGAAACCATGACTATCTATTGATCAACGAGCTAGTCAACTAGAGGCTCACTAGGGACATGTTGTGGTCTATGTATTCACACATGTATTAGGATTTCCGGATAACACAATTATAGCATGAACAATAGACAATTATCACGAACAAGGAAATATAATAATAACCATTTTATTATTGCCTCTAGGGCATATTTCCAACAGTAAAAGGATAGTAGCATTGCCCCTTCTCTCTTTTCTCTCATTTTGTTCTCTTTATTTGTGGACTTCTTTTTGCCTCTTTTTTTTCTTTGGCTTCTTTGGCCTCTTTTATTTTTTGTAAATTCCGGAGACTCATCCCAACTTGTGAGGGAATCTTAGATTCCATCATCCTTTCCTCACATGGGACAATGCTCTAATAATGATGATCATCACACTTTTATTTACTTACAACTCAAGAATTACAACTCAATTCTAGAACAAAATATGACTCTATAGGAATACCTCATGCATATGAGAACAACATGACAATGATGGTGTGTGTCATAATAAATAGAACGGTGGAAGTTGCATGGCAATATATCTCGGAGTGGCTATGGAAATGCTATAATAGGTAGGTATGGTGGCTGTTTTGAGGAAGGTATATGGTGGGTTTAACGCACCGGTGAGAATTGCGCGGTAGTTGATAGGCTAGCAATGGTGGAAGGGTGAGAGTGCGTATAATCCATGGACTCAACATTAGTCATAAAGAACTCACATAGTTATTGCAAAAATTTATTAGCTATCAAAAAAGTACTACACACATGCTCCTAGGGAAAGGGTTGGTAGGAGTTAACCATCGCGCGGTTCCGACCTCCACACAAAGGAAGACAATCAATAAATAAATCATGCTCTGACTTCACACAAAATGGTTCACCATACGTGCATGCTACGGGAATCACAAACTTTGACACAAGTATTTCTACCAATCCACAATTACTCACTAGCATGACTCTAATATCACCATCTTTATATCTCAAAACAAATGCAAGGAATCAAACTTCTCATAGTATTCAATGCTCTTTATATGAAAGTTTTTATTATATCCCTCTTGGATGCCCATCATATTAGGACTATATTCATAACCTAAGAAAATTACCATGCTATTTAGAGACTCTCGAAATAATATAAGTGAAGCATGAGAGTTCAACAATTAATACAAAATAAAGCCACCGACGTGCTCTAAAAAGATATATGTGAAGCACTAGAGCAAATTGCCTAGCTCAAAAGATATAAGTGAAGCACATAGAGTATTCTAATAAATCACGATTCATGCGTGTCCCTCTGAAAAGGTGTGTACAGCAAGGATGATTGTGGCAAACTAAAAAACAAATACTCAAATCATACAAGACGCTCCAAGCAAAACACATATCATGTGATGAATAAAAATATAGCCTCAAGTAAATTTACCAATGGATTGAAGACGAAAGAGGGGATGCCATCCGAGGCATCCCCAAGCTTAGATGCTTGGTTGTCCTTGAATATTACCTTGGGGGTGCCTTGGGCATCCCCAAGCTTAGGCTCTTGCCACTTCTTATTCCATAGTCCATCAAATCTCTACCCAAAACTTGAAAACTTCACAACACAAAACTCAACAGAAAACTCATGAGATTCGTTAGTATAAGAAAATAAATCACCACTTTTTGGTACTATTCTGAACTCATTATTTATTTATATTGGTGTAATATCTACTGTATTTCAAATTTTCCATGGTTCATACCCCCCGATACTACCCATAGATTCATCAAAATAAGCAAACACCACATAGAAATCAAAATCTGTTTAAAATAAAACAGTTTGTAGTAATCAGGAAACTTCGTATACTTTTGTAAATCCAAAAGTTTGAAAAAATGAGGAAAACCTGGGTAATCTATATATCAATCTTGTGTAAAAAATTAAGATCAAAAGAATGCTTCTGTGATTTTTGAAAATTGTTTTACTGGGCGCAAAAGTTTCTGTTTTTCAGCAAGATCAAATCAACAATCTTCCAAACTATCCCAAAGGTCTTACTTGGCACAAACACTAAATTAAAACATGAAAACACATCTAACCGGAGGATAGATGATAAATTTATTGGAAAATAGGAAAAAAAGTAGAAACAAAATAAAATTGGGTTGCCTCCCAACAAGCGCTATTGTTTAACGCCCCTAGCTAGGCATAAAACATAGATCTAGGTATTGTCATCCAACTCCTTCTTAATCAAATCTTCCAAAACTTTTCTTAGCAAAACTCTCTTTTCTTTTCTTTCACTTATAGTAGGTAAACTTAATTCATGAAAAGGACTTTGATTAGTGATTTTGACATTCATAAACCCATAGTCTGGATCATCACCATATATATCATCATATAGAATGCGTATCTCGTTTCTAATTGGTTCCCTAGTCATCTCTTCCAACCAACCATCATTGAATCCTACATAAATTCCCCGAGTTACCCAATCAAACTTATCATAAGTATCAAGGTAAAGGGCTTGAGTAATTTCTGAATAAGGCACTCTCCTCCTAAGATTGTCACTGTAAGATTGATAATCTCTAGATTCCAGGCTACGCAAAGTTTCTTTATCATGGAGAATTTCTTCAATTGAAGGGTGTTCAATGTCTTTATTGTAGAAAGCAAAAAATTTCGTAGCTTCTTGTATTATAAAATCAAATTCCCGCATAAGGATAATAGTGGCAATCTTTTTAGCCTTAGGATGATGAATATTGGGGAGTTCATAAAACATCTTTTGCAAAGCGGGGTGGATGTGCACCAATTTTGTTTCTAATTTATCAATAAGCATGGCAATGGCATCCGCATAACAATTTGTATCAAGAAGGATAGATCTCTTATTAATAGGCAAAGTTCCTGTACAATCAAAGAATTCTTGAATAATACTTTTCCCGATAATATTACCGTCTCCCACATTAAAAGTTTTTGCCTTATAATTAGGGGGGTTTCAGTTTCACGATCTAAAGAACAAGCGCCAAGTTTTTCCTCAAGAGTTATGCTAGCAATATTCTCAAAATTTTCAACAATAACCTCCCCAGATTCAAACATGGTGGCAGCAAACCGATCTAGCAAACGAGCAACCAAAAAGCAAACAAAAAGATGAACGGAAGAAGGGCGAATAAAAAGGCAAATCTTTTTGTGTTTTTCTGAAAACGTTTTAGAAGTGGGGGAGAGGAAAACGAGAGACAAATGACAAATAATGTATTGCAAGAGATGAGAGTTTATGATGGGTACTTGGTAGGCTTGATGTAGAACCTCCACGGCAACGACGCCAGAAATTCTTCCTGCCACTTCTTGAGCTTGCGTTGGTTTTTCCCTTGAAGAGGAAAGGGTGATGCAACAAAGTAGAGATAAGTATTTCCCTCAATTTGAGAACCAAGGTATCAATCCAGTAGGAGGTACACGCAAGTCACCAATCTATGCACCTGCACAAACAATCAAACACTTGCACCCAACGCGATAAACGGGTTGTAAATCCCTTCACGGTCGCTTGCAAGGATGAGATCTGATAGAGATAGATAAAAAAGATTACTAAAACGTAAAACAAAATAAAAGTAAATAAAACTCAGCGAGGTATTTTTGGGTTTTTTGGTTTATAGATCTGAAAATATATGATGGAAAATAGACCCGGGGGCCATAGGTTTCACTAGAGGCTTCTCTCTGGAAAGAAAACATACGGTGGGTGAACAAATTACTCTCGAGCAATTGATAAAAAAGCGTAAAGTTATGACGATATCCAAGGCAATGATTATGAATATAGGCATCATATCCGTGTCAAGTAGACCGATTCCTGCCTGCATCTACTACTATTTCTCCACACATCGACCGACTCATGCCTGTGCTACCTCTTGAGCACTGCGTTGGTTTTCCCTTGAAGAGGAAAGGGTGATGCAGCAAAGTCGCGTAAGTATTTCCCTCAGTTTTTGAGAACCAAGGTATCAATCCAGTAGGAGGCTACGCGCGAGTCCCTGGCACCTACACAAAACAAATAAATCCTCGCAACCAACACGATAAGGGGTTGTCAATCCCTACACGGTCACTTACGAGAGTGAGATATGATAGATATGATAGGATAATATTTTTGGTATTTTTATGATAAAGATGCAAAGTAAAATAAAAGCAAAGGAAATAACTAAGTGTTGGAAGATTAATATGATGAAGATAGACCCGGGGGCCATAGGTTTCACTAGTGGCTTCTCTCAAGAGCATAAGTATTTTATGGTGGGTGAACAAATTACTGTTGAGCAATTGACAGAATTGAGCATAGTTATGAGAATATCTAGGTATGATCATGTATATAGGCATCACGTCCGAGACAAGTAGACCGACTCCTGCCTGCATCTACTACTATTACTCCACACATCGACCGCTATCCAGCATGCATCTAGAGTATTAAGTTCATAAGAACAGAGTAACGCCTTAAGCAAGATGACATGATGTAGAAGGATAAATTCATGCAATATGATTAAAAAAACCATCTTGTTATCCTCGATGGCAACAATACTATACGTGCCTTGCTGCCCCTACTGTCACTGGGAAAGGACACGCAAGATTGAACCCAAAGCTAAGCACTTCTCCCATTGTAAGAAAGATCAATCTAGTAGGCCAAACCAAACTGATAATTCGAAGAGACTTGCAAAGATAACCAATCATACATAAAAGAATTCAGAAGATTCAAATATTGTTCATAGATAAACTTGATCATAAACCCACAGTTCATCGGTCTCAACAAACACACCGCAAAAGAAGATTACATCGAATAGATCTCCACGAGAGAGGGGGAGAACATTGTATTGAGATCCAAAAAGAGAGAGAAAGCCATCTAGCTAATAACTATGGACCCGAAGGTCTGAGGTAAACTACTCACACTTCATCGGAGAGGCTATGGTGTTGATGTAGAAGCCCTCCGTGATCGATGCCCCCTCCGGCGGAGCTCCGGAATAGGCCCCAAGATGGGATCTCGTGGGTACAGAAGGTTGCGGCGGTGGAATTAGGTTTTTGGCTCCGTATCTGATCGTTTGGGGGTACGTAGGTATATATAGGAGGAAGAAGTACGTCGGTGGAGCAATAGGGGGCCCACGAGGGTGGAGGGCGCGCCCTAGGGGGTAGGCGCGCCCCTACCTCGTGGCTTCCCTGTTGGTTGCTTGGCGTAGGGTCCAAGTCTCCTGGATCTTGTTCATTCCAAAAATCACGTTCCCGAATGTTTCATTCCGTTTGGACTCCGTTTGATATTCTTTTTCTGCGAAACTCTGAAATAGGCAAAAAACCAGCAATTCTGGGCTGGGCCTCCGGTTAATAGGTTAGTCCCAAAAATAATATAAAAGTGAATAATAAAGCCCAATAATGTCCAAAACAGAAGATAATATAGCATGGAGCAATCAAAAATTATAGATACGTTGGAGACGTATCAAGCATCCCCAAGCTTAATTCCTGCTCGTCCTCGAGTAGGTAAATGATAAAAAACAGAATTTTTGATGCCGAGTGCTACTTGGCATAATTTCAATGTAATTCTTCTTAATTGTGGTATGAATATTCAGATCCGAAAGATTCAAGACAAAAGTTCATATTGACATAAAAATAATAATACTTCAAGCATACTAACTAAGCAATTATGTCTTCTCAAAATAACATGGCCAAATAAAGTTATCCCTACAAAATCATAGAGTCTGGCTATGCTATCTTCACCACACAAAATATTTAAATCATGCACAACCCCGATCACAAGCCAAGCAATTGTTTCATACTTTTGACATTCTCAAACTTTTTCAATCTTCACGCAATACATGAGCGTGAGCCATGGACATAGCACTATATGTGGAATAGAATGGTGGTTGTGGAGAAGACAAAAAGGAGAAGATAGTCTCACATCAACTAGGCGTATCAACGGGCTATGGAGATGCCCATCAATAGATATCAATGTGAGTGAGTAGGGACTGCCATGCAACGGATGCACTAGAACTATAAGTATATGAAAGCTCAACAAAAGAAACTAAGTGGGTGTGCATCCAACTCGCTTGCTCACGAAGACCTAGGGCATTTTGAGGAAGCCCATCATTGGAATATACAAGCCAAGTTCTATAATGAAAAATTCCCACTAGTAAATGAAAGTGATATCATAGGAGACTCTCTATCATGAATATCATGGTGCTACTTTGAAGCACAAGTGTGGTAAAAGGATAGTAACATTGTCCCTTCTCTCTTTTTCTCTCATCATTTTTTTTATTTGGGCCTTTTTTATGGCCTCTTTTTTTCGTCCGGAGTCTCATCCCGACTTGTGGGGGAATCATAGTCTCCATCATCCTTTCCTCACTTGGGACAATGCTCTAAAAATGATGATCATCACACTTTTATTTTCTTACAACTCAATACTTAGAACAAAATATGACTCTATGGGAATGCCTCCGGCGGTGTACCGGGATATGCAATGAATCAAGAGTGACATGTATGAAAGAATTATGAACAGTGGCTTTGCCACAAATACAATGTCAACTACATGATCATGCAAAGCAATATGACAATGATGGAGCGTGTCATAATAAACGAAACGGTGGTAAGTTGCATGGCAATATATCTCGGAATGGCTATGGAAATGCCATGATAGGTAGGTATGGTGGCTGTTTTGAGGAAGGTATATGGTGGGTGTATGATACCGTCGAAAAATGCGCGGTATTAGAGAGGCTGGCAATGGTGGAAGGAGGAAAAGTGCGTATAATCCATGGACTCAACATTAGTCATAAAGAACTCATATACTTATTGCAAAAATCTACAAGTTATCAAAGCAAAGTATTACGCGCATGCTCCTAGGGGGACAGATTGGTAGGAAAAGACCATCGCTCGTCCCCGACCGCCACTCATAAGGAAGACAATCAATAAATAAATCATGCTCCGACTTCATCACATAACGGTTCACCATACGTGCATGCTACGGGAATCACAAACTTTAACACACATATCTCTCAAATTAACAACTACTCAACTAGCATGACTCTAGTATCACCATCTTCATATCTCAAAACAATTATCAAGCATCAAACTTCTCATAGTATTCAACACACTCATAAGAATTCTTACAAATCTTGTATGCCTAGCATATTAGGATTATTTAAGAAAATTACCATGCTATTTAAGAATCTCAAAATCTAAGTGAAGCATGAGAGATCAATAGTTTCTATAAAACAAATCCACCGCCGTGCTCTAAGAGATATAAGTGAAGTACTAGAGCAAAAACTATATAACTCAAAAGATATAAGTGAAGCACATAGAGTATTCTAATAATTTCCGAATCATGTGTGACTCTCTCAAAAGGTGTGTACATAAAGGATGATTGTGGTAAACTAAAAAGCAAAGACTCAAATCATACAAGACGCTCCAAGCAAAACACATATCATGTGGTGAATAAAAATATAGCTCCAAGTAAAGTTACCGATGAAAGTAGACGAAAGAGGGGATGCCTTCCGGGGCATCCCCAAGCTTTGGCTTTTTGGTGTCCTTAGATTATCTTGGGGGTGCCATGGGCATCCCCAAGCTTAGGCTCTTTCCACTGCTTGTTCCATAATCCATCAAATCTTTCACCCAAAACTTGAAAACTTCACAACACAAAACTCAGCAGAAAATCTCGTGAGCTCCGTTAGCGAAAGAAAACAAAAGACCACTTCAAGGTACTGTAATGAACTCATTCTTTATTTATATTGGTGTTAAACCTAATGTATTCCAACTTCTCTATGGTTTATAAACTCTTTTACTAGCCATAGATTCATCAAAATAAGCAAACAACACACGAAAAACAGAATCTGTCAAAAACAGAACAGTCTGTAGTAATCTGTAACTAATGCAAACTTCTGGAACTCCAAAAAACAGCCAAAATAGGACGACATAGACAATTTGTTTATTGAACAGAAGCAATTGAAATCAATATTTTATCACGTTCTGGTGATTTTTAACAATTGTTTTCGTGAACAGAAAGTTTCTAGAATGTTCTGCAAGATCAAATAACTATCATCCAAGAAGATCCTATAGGTTCAACTTGGCACAAACACTAATTGAAACATAAAAACACATCTAACCAGAGGCTAGATCAAATATTTATTCCTAAACAGAAGCAAAAAGCAAAAAACTAAAAATAAAATTGGGTTGCCTCCCAACAAGCGCTATCGTTTAACGCCCCTAGCTAGGCATAAAAGCAAGGATAGATCTAGGTATTGCCATCTTTGGTAGACAATCCATAAGTGGCTCTCATAATAGATTCATATGGTAGTTTTATTTTCTTCCTAGGGAAGTGTTCCATGCCTTTCTTTAATGGAAATTGGAATCTAATATTCCCTTCTTCATATCAATAATTGCACCAATCGTTCTAAGGAAAGGTCTACCAAGAATAATAGGACATGAAGGATTGCAATCTATATCAAGAACGATAAAATCTACGGGCACATAGTTCCTATTTGCAACAATAAGAACATCATTAATTCTTCCCATAGGTTTCTTAATAGTGGAATCCGCAAGGTGCAAGTTTAAAGAGCAATCATCAAAATCACGGAAACCTAGCAAATCACACAAAGTTTTTGGAATCGTGGAAACACTAGCACCCAAATCACACAAAGCATAGCATTCATGATCTTTAATCTTAATTTTAATAGTAGGTTCCCGCTCATCATAAAGTTTTCTAGGGATAGAAACTTCCAACTCAAGCTTTTCTTCATAAGATTGCATCAAGCATCAACGATATGTTTGGTAAAAGCTTTATTTTGACTATAAGCATGAGGAGAATTTAGCACGGATTGCAACAAGGAAATACAATCTATCAAAGAGCAATTATCATAATTAAATTCCTTGAAATCCAAAATAGTGGGTTTATTAATATCTAGGGTATTGTTCTCTTTAATCCCACTTTTATCAATTTTAGCATCAAGATTTAAAACCTCCGAATTTTTGGAACGCCTTCTAGGTAAAGGTGGATCATATTCAGTCCCATCATTATCAAGATTCATATTGCAAAACAAAGATTTAATAGGGGACACATCAATAACTTTTAGATCTTCATCTTTATTTTCATAGAAATTTGAAGAACACGCTTTCATAAAGCAATCTTTCTTAGCACGCATCCTAGCGGTTCTTTCTTTGCACTCATCAATGGAAATTCTCATGGCTTTGAGAGACTCATTGATATCATGCTTAGGAGGAATAGATCTCAGTTTTAAAGAATCAACATCAAGAGAAATTCTATCAACGTTCCTAGCCAATTCATCAACTTTAAGCAATTTTTCTTCAAGCAAGGCATTGAAATTCTTTTGCGAATTCATAAACTCTTTAACACTAATCTCAAATTCAGAGGGCATCTTATTAAAATTTCCATAAGAATTGTTGTAGGAATTACCATAATTATTAGAGGAATTGCTAGGATAAGGCCTAGGATTATAGTTTCCTCTATACGCGTTGTTACCAAAATTATACCTACCAACAAAATTCACATCCATAGATTCATTATTATTCTCAATCAAACTAGACAAGGGCATATCATTGGGATCAGAAGAGACACTCTTAGTAGCAAATAATTTCATAAGTTCATCCATCTTTCCACTCAAAACATTAATTTCTTCTATTGCATGCACTTTTTTATTAGTAGATCTTTCGGTGTGCCATTGAGAATAATTAACCATAATATTATCTAGGAGTTTAGTAGCTTCTCCTAAAGTGATTTCCATAAAAGTGCCTCCCGCGGCCGAATCTAAAAGATTTCTAGAAGCAAAATTCAATCCGGCATAAAAATTTTGTACAATCATCCACAAGTTCAAACCATATGTAGGGCAATTACGTATCATTAATTTCATCCTCTCCCAAGCTTGTGCAACATGTTCATGATCAAGTTGCTTAAAATTCATAATATCATTTCTAAGAGACATAATCTTAGCGGGAGGAAAATACTTAGAGATAAAAGCATCTTTGCACTTATTCCAAGAATCAATACTATTTTTAGGCAAAGACGAAAACCAAGCTTTAGCACGATCTCTAAGCGAAAAAAGGAAATAGCTTCAGTTTAACAATATCATTATCAACATCTTTCTTCTTTTGCATATCACACAAATCAACGAAGCTATTTAGATGAGTAGCGGCATCTTCACTAGGAAGGCCGGCGAATTGATCTTTCATAACAAGATTCAACAAAGCAGCATTGATTTCACAAGATTCAGTATTGGTAAGAGGAGCAATCGGAGTGCTAAGGAAATCATTATTGTTGGTATTGGTAAAGTCACATAATTTGGTATTATCTTGAGCCATCGTGACAAGCAAGCAACCCAACACACGAGCAAACAAGAGACAGGAAAAAAGAGGCAAACGGAAAGGGTGATGCAGCAAAGTAGCGTAAGTATTTTCCTAAGTTTTTGAGAACCAAGGTATCAATCCAGTAGGAGGCTACGCGCGAGTCCCTCGCACCTACACAAAACAAATAAATCCTCGCAACCAACGTGATAAGGGGTTGTCAATCCCTACACGGTCAGTTACGAGTGTGAGATCTGATAGATATGATAGGATAATATTTTTGGTATTTTTATGATAAATATGAAAATTAAAATAAAAGCAAAGGAAATAACTAAGTGTTGGAAGATTAATATGCTGAAGATAGACCCGGGGGCCATAGGTTTCACTAGTGGCTTCTCCCAAGAGCATAAGTATTTTACGGTGGGTGAACAAATTACTGTTGAGCAATTGACAGAATTGAGCATAGTTATGAGAATATCTAGGTATGATCATGTATATAGGCATCACGTCCGAGACAAGTAGACCGACTCCTGCCTGCATCTACTACTATTACTCCACACATCGACCGCTATCCAGCATGCATCTAGAGTATTAAGTTCATAAGAACAAAGTAACGCCTTAAGCAAGATGACATGATGTAGAGGGATAAATTCATGCAATATGATAAAAAAAACCATCTTGTTATCATCGATGGCAACAATACTATACGTGCCTTGCTGCCCCTACTGTCACTGGGAAAGGACACCGCAAGATTGAACCCAAAGCTAAGCACTTCTCCCATTGCAAGAAAGATCAATCTAGTAGGCCAAACCAAACTGATAATTCAAAGAGACTTGCAAAGATAACCAATCATACATAAAAGAATTCAGAAGATTCAAATATTGTTCATAGATAAACTTGACCATAAACCCATAATTCATCGGTCTCAACAAACACACCGCAAAAGAAGATTACATCGAATAGATCTCCACGAGAGAGGGGGAGAACATTGTATTGAGATCCAAAAAGAGAGAGAAATCCATCTAGCTAATAACTATGGACCCGAAGGTCTGAGGTAAACTACTCACACTTCATCGGAGAGGCTATGGTGTTGATGTAGAAGCCCTCCGTGATCGATGCCCCCTCCGGCGGAGCTCTGGAACAGGCCCCAAGATGGGATCTCGTGGGTACAGAAGGTTGCGGCGGTGGAATTAGGTTTTTGGCTCCGTATCTGATCGTTTGGGGGTACGTAGGTATATATAGGAGGAAGAAGTACGTCGGTGGAGCAACAGGGGGCCCACGAGGGTGGAGGGCGCGCCCTAGGGGGGTAGGCGCGCCCTCCTACCTCGTGGCTTCCCTGTTGGTTGCTTGACGTAGGGTCCAAGTCTCCTGGATCATGTTCGTTCCAAAAATCACGTTCCCGAAGGTTTCATTCCGTTTGGACTCCGTTTGATATTCTTTTTCTGCGAAACTCTGAAATAGGCAAAAACTGCAATTCTGGGCTGGGCCTCCGGTTAATAGGTTAGTCCCAAAAATAATATAAAAGTGAATAATAAAGCCCAATAATGTCCAAAATAGAAGATAATATAGCATGGAGCAATCAAAAATTATAGATACGTTGGAGACGTATCAGCCTGCATCTAGAGTATTAAGTTCAAGAGAATAGAGTAATGCTTTATGTAAGATGACATGATGTAGAGGGATAAACTCAAGCAATATGATGAAAACCCCATCTTTTTACCCTTGTTGGCAACAATATAATACGTGCCTCGCTACCCCTATTTTCTCACTGGGTGAGGACACCGCAAGATTGAACCTAAAACAAAGAACCTCTCCCATTGCAAGAAGAACCAATCTAGTTGGCCAAACCAAACCGATAATTCAAAGAGAAATACAAAGATATCAAATCATGCATATAAGAATTCAGAGAAGACTCAAAATATATTCACAGATAATCTTATCATAAATCCACAATTCATCAGATCTCGACAAACACACCGCAAAAGAGTATTACATCAGATAGATCTCCAAGAACATTGAGGAGAACATTGTATTGAAGATCAAGGAGAGAGAAGAAGCCATCTAGCTACTAGCTATGGACCCGTAGGTCTTTGGTAAACTACTCACGGTTCATCAGAAGGGCAATAGAGTTGATGTAGAAGCCCTCCGTGATCGAATCCCCCTCCGGCAGGGTACAGAAGGTTACGATGGTGGAAGAGTATTTTTGGTGGACATTTCTGGTCGTTGGGAATATTTGGGAATTTATAGGCGAAAGATTAGGGTTGGAGGAGCTCCGAGCGGCCCACAAGCCCTCAGGGCGCCCCCTAGGGCGCACCCCTGAGGCTTGTCGCCGCCTCGGGACTCCTCTGACTTCATCTCCAAGTCCCATGGGTGTCTTCTATTCCAAGAAAAATCATCGCGAAAGTTTTATTCCGTTTGGACTCCGTTTGATATTCCTTTTCTGTAGAACTCAAAAACAAGGAAAAAACAGAAACTGGCACTAGGCTCTAGGTCAGTAAGTTAGTCCCAAATATAATATAAAATAGCATATTAATGCATATAAAACATCCAAAATAGATAACATAATAGCATGGAACAATAAAAAATTATAGATACGTCGGAGACGTATCAGTGGCCAAGGGTTATACCCAAAAAGATGGTGAAGACTACTTTGATACTTACTCACCTGTGGCTAGACATACCACTATGCGGGTGCTACTATCACTGGCTGCCTCACACGGTCTTCTCGTTCATCAAATGGACGTTAAGATGGCTTTCCTTAATGGAGAGTTGAACGAGGAAATTTACATGGATCAGCCAGATGGTTTTGTAGTACCTGGTCAGGAAGGAAAGGTGTGCAAGTTATTAAAGTCTTTATATGGCCTCAAACAAGCTCCCAAGGAGTGGCATGAGAAGTGGAAAGAACATTAACTGCTGCAGGCTTTGTTGAAAATGAAGGTGACAAGTGTGTGTATTATCGCCATGGTGGGGGCGAAGGAGTTATTCTTTGTCTATATGTCGATGACATACTGATCTTTGGAACCAAACTTGATTTAATCAAGGAGGTTAAGGATTTATTATCTTGTTGTTTAGAGATGAAGGATCTAGGAGTAGCTGGTGTTATCTTAAACATCAAGCTGTTGAGAGATGAGAATGGTGGCATTACACTGCTTCAATCTCACTATGTGGAAAAGGTCTTGAGTCGTTTTGGGTATAGCGACTGTAATTTTTCTCCGACTCCATATGATGATAGCGTGTTGCTTCGAAAGAATCGATGGATTGCTAGAGATCCGTTATGCAATTTAATACCCTTCTGATCTTGAGCATGAATATCATTTGTGAGTAGTTACCTTTGTTCTTGAGGCCAAGGGAGAAGTCATGTTGCAAGTAATCATGTGAATTTGATATCTGTTTGATATTTTGATGATATGTATGTTGTGATTCCCTTAGTGGTGTCATGTGAACGTTGACTACATGGCACTTCACCATCTTTGGTCCTAAGGGAATGCATTGAGTAGTTATTATATGATGGGTTGCTAGAGTGGCAGAAGCTTAAACCCTAGTTTATGCGCTACTTCGTAAGGGACTGATTTGGATCCATATGCTTAATGCTATGGTTAGATTTTATCTTAATACTTTTCTCGTAGTTGTGGATGCTTGCGAGGGGGTTAATCATAAGTGGGAGGTTTGTTCAAGTAAGAACAACACCCAAGCACCGGTCCACCCACATATCAAATTATCAAAGTAGCGAACGCGAATCAAACCAACATGATGAAAGTGGCTAGATGAAATTCCCGTGTGCCCTCAAGAACGCTTTGCTTATTATAAGAGACCGTTTTGGCCTATCCTTTGCCACAAAAGGATTGGGCTACCTTGCTGCACTTTATTTACCGTTACCATTACTGGCTCGTTACAAATTATCTTACTATCAAACTACTCGTTACCAACAATTTCAGTGCTTGCAGAAATTATCTTGCTGAAAACCACTTGTCATTTCCTTCTGCTCCTCATTGGGTTTGACACTCTTACTTATTGAAAGGACTACGATTGATACCCTATACTTGTGGGTCATAAATGATCATTGGCATACGCTTGAAAGAGTTATGCGCTGTTTGAAAGGCACTGCGAGCTATGGGATTCACTACACCGGGTATCCGGGGGTACTGGAGGGTTATAGTGACTCAAAATGGATATTTCATGCTGAGATTAAGGCCACAAGTGGTTATGTTTTTACACTTGGTTGTGGCGCTGTTTCTTGGAAGTTTTGCAAGTAGACCATCTTAATGAGGTCAACTATGGAAGCAGAACTCACAGCATTAGACACAATCACTGTTGAAGCAGAGTGGCTTCGTCAGCTCTTGATGGACTAACCCATGGTTGAAAAACCAATACCCCCAATCTTGATGAACTGTGATAATCAAACTGTGATCGTCAAGATAAATAGCCTCGGCAAAGCAGACAAGAAGCAATTCCACCATTGGGAACGGCACGCCCCCTTCCCTAGGGCTAGAGGTATTTACACGCTGCATTGAACCTAACGCTAGAGCGAGTACTACGATGAAAATCACTTTTACGAGCGATACCTTTGTCTTTGGTGCTTGAGTTGTCCTCCCAGCGGCAACAACATCTACTTCTAATCTGCTTGAACGGCCCTCTTGTCATTTGACCCAGAATTGAACGAGATGACACCCACCAATATCTTCCAACACAGGATCTCCCTTACAGGGTCGTCCTTCTCTCTTTCTTCCCAAGAACATTGGGAGCTCTTCCAGAGTGGTATCTCACTGATGGCTCGGGCCCCCCCGGAAGGGGGCCTTCTTTGCCTTCCACCTAAGCTGTGCAGGAAAGGCCCAAAGCCAATCCCAGGGAACAATAAAGCTTCATAGGGTCTTTCTGTCCAGGTGCAGGTAGTCCGCATCTTCATAGGCATGTCTATTTCACCGAGCCTCTCCCCGAGACAGACTTGTCCAGACTAAACATGGTGTCATTTCTCTACTGCCAAAGATTAAGGATGCTAATAGTATCCTACAGTATAGACCCATATGTGTTCTAAATGTTATGTTTAAAGCTATTACCAAAGCTCTGACACTTAGATTTACTCCTCTGGCTCGAGAAGTAATCAGCTCTCTTTAGACTGGATTTATTCCTGGGAGGTACATTTTGGATGGATGTGTAATTCTTCATGAAGTTTTGCATGAGTTGAAAACCTCTACTCTTCGCCTCCGGCTGTTCTGTTCTTTTCTTTTGGCTCGGCGGAGCTGAGCTGGGTTCCATTACACTCTGTAGGAAATGCATAGACAGTCCTCGAAAGAAAACGAGTTCGATCAGCAACACCGGTCTCCGCAGCACCAGGATAAAGACCTTCTTTTTACCCATAACCTTTCTCTGCAGCATTGGAACCAAGATCGGGCTTGGCATAGTTAAGAGGTTCACGTTCTATTTAACTAACACTAACTGAAGCTAACCGGAAGCTTTCTTTCACTACTTCAAATAAAACAATGAACCTTTTCCTGTGTGGCCAAAGGGACTACGTTCCTAAAGTTCGAATTGTTCATTCAATCGATCTAGGAATCATGCATGGCACAAGGTAAAGGATGGAATGAGGCATCTGATAAAGAGCCTAGAATGACCTTTCCCGATCTTTTGAAGGGTAAGAATAAGAACTCTGTTGTATCGATGCACTGCTCTCTAAGGATAATAAGAAGTCCTCAAGGCATGTGAAGAGGAGATTAAAATCTGTCAAAAAATTTAAGAACTCCGGAGTTATTACGTTGGATTATATCCAAACATCGAAAACCTTGGCAGATCCCTTCACAAAGGGTTTATCACGTAATGTGATCGATAATGCATCGATGGAGATGGGTTTGAGACCCACCGTATGAGTTGTCCACAGTGGTAACCCACTCTATGTGATCAAAGATCCCGTGAAGTAGAAGTGGGAGACAAGCTGTTGGTCAGCTGGGAGGAGAGTATCCCTATATTAATTATCCTAGGCAATACTCTCTTGATATGCATGGCATGTTGATAGCTATATTAATGTGTTCCGAGTGGCTTATTTGAGTAAGCAGAGATGTTGTCCTGCAGAGCATCTCTTGAGGAACACACCTATATGAATTTGACTGTTAACGTCATAGTCTGTGAGAATTGGGTGTTCTCTAATAAATTCAAGAAAGGCCCTGGAGTATGACGTATACGCTCCACCCGCGGGGAAACCTTGAGGTAGCCCAGTATAGGTCAAGAATTTGTGTGAAACTAGTCTCGCAGAAAACTTGTAGTTCAAGGCATAGTCCACTATTCAAGTTGTGGTCTAGTGTAGCATAAAGCTCTAAGTGGAAGTTCAACTTCACAGTCTCCACTAAGCACCGGTATATAAACAATGTTTTGAAACTAAATGATGAGATAAACCAACGAGACTTTGTGGGCCGTTGTTGGAATTTGTTAGTAGGCCTTTGGCCCAAGCCCAGCTAAAATCTCAAATTCTCATGGCCCATTCATGCATGGCTGTAAGTGGTGTGAGTGAGACTAAAGTTTAGTCCCACCCCGGAAGTTGAGTGGGAGTTGCACCTCTTTATAAGGTGAGCTCTTCTACCACTTCTATGAGCATGAGATGAGGAGACCTACACGCGCGCTCCTCCTCCTCGCTCGCCTCATCACGACGCGTCGCGTCGGGTTTCGGGAATGAGTCGAGCCGAGGATAAAGCTATGCACATTAATTACTGAACCATTTCCGATTATTTTGGATCGTGACTTGGACGTGGGGATTTACTCTCCCACGACCTACTCTAGCCGCCGCCACATCTTATGGTGTCGCACCATTCCAGATCATCGCGCCGCTACGCAAGTCTTCTCCATCCCTCCTTCCGGCGTGCACCGCGAGAAGGGACAGCAGGCCTCCGGAACTCCGCCTCTCGTGATCCTGTACGGGAGAAGGCGATCAGTTTTTGGGGAGCGCTCTCGCGCGACTGCTGGCAGTGACGACTTCGCCAACAACGACTTCTTCCCCGACCTTGCCAACCTCTTCCTCAACGACATGGCCACCAACCTCAACGCCGACGGTTCTGCTCCCACCGCATCGTATGTGATTATGTCCTCCTTGTACAAGATCATGCTAGAATTCTTGTTACTAGTCTATGCCCTAGATTCGATCTGTTCGTCTACTATGCTAGTGCGCATGATTAGTTTAATCTCAGTTATTGTCGTCATGATTTATTTACTGTTTATTCGGATTAAATCTCGTAGTAATTTGCTCATATATTGAACATGTTTTAGGATTTTGTATATTTCGGCGATTGAGTATAGAACACATGAGTTGGCCTTGCGTGCCTTCTCGAGAGAGCCTACCTGGAGACTGAGGTGTATCTTCGGCTATAAAGTCGAAATTGGGTCAGGCAGGTCCTGTGACCGCGTCATAGGCCCGCAGCCAAACCGACTGTCGATCTACTTTCTCTCACTGACGGCGGCACACCACGCCTCCACCCGTCGTCGCGCCGCCCCGAACGTGCCGTCGTGTGACAAGGACTCAACGGCGGCGCCTAGCGCAGCGGGGCAGACAGCGATGCAAGGCCCAGCGGCCGAACGAGTTTTGCCGCATCTGTCGCGACTTTAGTAGGCCCACCCAGTACTGTATCTTCATGTATTTTGAAAAATATTTCTAGATACTGGTTGAAAATTTGGAAAATATTTTTAGACACGGTTGAATTTTTTTATCAAATACATGATGAGTATTTTTTTAAAGACATGAAAAATGTTTCTAAACTGCGTGAACATTTTTTTCATTGTATACACATTTTATTCAATGTCATGAACAGATTTGTAAAACGTGTGAATTTTTTCTTAAACATATCACATATATTGTTTTGAGTCATGCGAACACTTTTCACAGTGTATAACATTTTTAAAATGTCATGGATTTTTTTCTAAACACATGAACATCTTTTAGAATATAATGTATATTTGTTTGAATGGTATGAAACAATTTTTTAATTTGTGTGAACAATTTTAACATTGTATTTATAATATGAATGGCACAAACATTTTTTTAAAACGTGTGAACATTTTTTAAATATCGTATATGTTTATTTAAATACAATCATCAACTTTGTTTAAACTATATGAACATTTTTAAGAAAATTATAAACATTTTTCAAACGCATGATGAACAATTTTGAAAATTTATGGATAATATTTTCCATTTCAGAAATATAGGTAGAAGCGATGAAAAGGAAAAACAAATATGCGTTGGAGAGTCGGCGCTATTCCTGATCTCGGCACGTGTGTCTAGCGAATCATTCACCTTACTACAAACGAGGTATAGCACGGGAGCTCCTATACGGCGACTACTGAGCCCTAGAACAAACGGGCGCTCACGCACGCCCAAGTGGGCCGCGGTCGAGCAACGCGCTTTGCTCTCCCCGCTCGGTTCTAGCTGCACATCCACTCAGTTCGCTTGCTCAGCCACAGATTCTTTTTCCTTTTAGTGTGCAGTTTGGCCTGGTAAAAAAATGACCAGTTTTTTAATACTTATAAAAAAACTGCGAAATAAAAAGAGATTTATGAAAAAATATATAAACTTCATCCATTTGGTGGGAAAAAGTTATCATCGATTTTGAAAAAAAAAAGTTTACAATTTGAAAAAAGGTTCATTGCTTTTGAAAAAAAACTCGCAAATTCGAAAAAGTATTCGTGTATTTGAAACAGAGTTCTTGAGTTTTGCCAAAAAAGGTTCACAAAAAATTGAAAAAAAATCATCAATTTTGAATGAAACTTCATTGTTCTGAAAAAAATCATGGATTTTGAAAAAGTTCACGAACTTTTTTTTTCATAAAAATAAAAAAGAAAAGAAAATTTAAAAATAAAACAAAAAAGAAAAAAGAAACGGAAAGAAAGAAGAAGAAGAGGGACACCGAGTTAGTAACCACAAGAGGGCGTGATGTCTCTCATGGTTACTACAGGTATTTTATAACTAAAAGTTCACGGGTTCAAAGCTCCCTCATTCTCACGCTTTTTACGGTTTCTCTGAAAAAAGCTAAACAGGTCAGCCCAGTGCGGATGAGGGGGCACCCGTTTAGAAAATGCACATTAACATAGGAAATGTCGTATAGCATTTTCCCGAAATATCCTATTTGCCGCTCGCTCACACCTTCGATCAAGACCGGCCTGCCCGTTTAGAAGCGACTCGTGTGTTCCACGATTCTGGTTTTGGGAACCTTCTGGAAGGTTCCAGCTGGTTTTTTTTCTGGTTTTGGGAACCTTCTAGCAGGTTCCAGAACTGGTTTTTTCTGTTTCTTTTTTATTTTTCTTTTCTACCATTTTTCTTTTAGTTTTTCATTGTTCTTTTCCTTTTTCTGTTTCTCCTTTTCCTATCTTTCTTTTTTATTTCCTATTTCAAGTTTATTTTTTAATTTCAACAAATATTCAGAAATTCCAAAAATGATCGTGTTTTAATATTTTGTTCACAAATTCCAAAATTTTGTGGAATTTCAAAAAAAAATTCCTATTTTAAAAAAAAATCACAAAATTTAAAAGTGGTCATGTTTTGAATTTCTTTTCACAAATTCAAAAAATGTTCGGGAACTTCAGAAAGTGCTCCCAATTTCCAATTTTGTTCACGAATTTGAAACTGTTCATGTTATGAAATTTTCACAAATTCAAAAAAAATTCGGGAACTTCACAAAATTTTCCCAATTTCTAATTTTGTTCACGAATTAGAAACTTTTCATATGTTTGAAAATTTGTCCGAAATTCAAAAAAGTTATGGGAATTTTATTTGTTCACAAATTTTAAAATGGTTGGGAATTTCAAATATTGTTCTAGCTTTCCAAATTTGTTCACGAATTCAAAAATGATTATGTTTACAAATTTTGTTCGCAAATTTGAAACATGCTCGGGAGATTTAGAAAAATGTGAGTTTTGAAATAATGTTTCATAATTGTGAAAATTGTTCTTGTTTTTAATTTTTGTTTCTGTTTCTCAAAAAATGTTTGTCTTTTCCACAGAATTGTACGTAATTTCGAAAAATGTTCTCGTTTGCAATTTCTTTCCTTTTTCGCCAATGCAATTTTTTTATGTTTTCAATATTAGTTCGAAAATTCAAAAAATTGTTAGCATCTTCAAATATTTTTTGTGAGTTTGAAAGACGTTCCTATTTTTTAAAAATATTATTGTTTTAAAAACATGTTCCCGTTTTCAAATCTTGTTCAAAATTTCGAACCTTGTTCACGGATTCAATAAAATTCCCTTTTTACCAAAAAAAGTTGAGTTTTCTAAATTTGGTTCACATATTTGAAAAATGTTCGCGTTTCTAAAAAGTTTCCTTTTTGAAAAATATTCACGTTCGAAACTTAAGAAATTTCAGGTTTGCCGTTGTCTTTAGTTCTAGAGAACTCGTGCTAGTAAATTTTGTGTGATTAGCTCTGTTGGCTAGCAACGCTGGCATAGGTTCATGAGATCCAGAGATCGAACCCCAACGAGTGCATTCTTTTTGCGTATTTTAGACCTACAGTCAGGCAGCCTCTATTGAGCCGGCCCAGTCGTGCTCGCCCTGTGCATCAGGTCACTGCTTGACACAAAACACGTCAAATAGGAGGTCCCCATTTCCCCCTTTGCCAGTGCGGTTCCTTTTCCGTGCGTAGGTGGGGTACCCCAGTATGTGCAGTGCGCAAAGGTGGGTCAGCCCAACCGGTGACCAAATAGGAAAGGTTCTAGAATGGAACTTCCTCGTACCATTTTTCTCTTTTTTCGGTGTTTTTATTTTCGGTTTTTTGGCTCTTTTTTTTGTGACCATGTTCCCAATTCCATGAATATTTTCCTTTTTCAGAAATATTTCTAAATTCATGAATATTTTTGGAAATCACATATATTTTGCAAAATTGTGAACAATTTTTTAATTTAGCAAATATTTTTTGAATTTGCTAACTTTTTTAAAATTGTGAGTTTTTCAGTATCACAAACATTTTCCTAATTCGTGCATATTTTTTAAATTTGGAAATATTTTTTGAATTCATGGACATTTTCCTAAATTCACGGACATTTTTTGAATTTATGATCATCTTTCCAAGATGTGCACGTCGATGTGCAGCTCGCGCCTCTTGAGACTGCCATGGACAATGGTCGTCGATGGTGCCACGCAGGGAGAACTCACGCATCCAACTTCAGTGCCACGCAGGGAGCGACGGTGATGCACTAGACCATAGGGATGGTCGAGGGGTTCGCACACTACGTCGAGAGCTTTGGCATCTTCATGGTGCAGCGACGCCGCTCGAAGTAGTGGACAAACGTGTCATGGGAGAGGAACTTGCGCCGCCACCGAGTCGCTCCACGCATTCAACGGGAAGCCCTCAATGTAGAAGGACGTGGTGGTTGTCCTGTGATGTCTACTACGCAACCTTCTTCTTGTAGACTCGTGTTGGGCCTCCAAGCGTAGAGTTTTATAGGACAGTAGCAAATTTCCTTCAGGTGGATGACCTAAGGTTTATCAATCAGTGGGAGGCATAGGATGAAGATGGTCTCTCTCAAACAATCCTGCAACCGAATAACAAAGAGTCTCTTGTGTCCCCAACACACCCAATACAATGGTAAACTGTATAGGTGCACTAGTTCGGCTAAGAGATGGTGATACAAGTGTAATATGGATGGTAGAAACATATTTTCATAATCTGAATAAATAAAAACAGTAAGGTAACTAGTAACAAAAGTGAGCAAAAGCGGTATTGCAATGCTTGAAACAAGGCCTATGGTTCATACTTTCACTAGTGCAAATTCTCTCAACAATGATAACATATTTGGGTCACATAACAATCCCTCGACGTGCAACAAAAAGTCACTCCAAAGTTCCTATCATGGAGAACATAAAATGAAATTGCTTGTAGGGTACGAAACCACCTCAAAGTTATTATTTGCGATCAATCCATTGAGCTATTCTTATTAGTGTCACAAACAACCCTAGAGTTCGCCTAGAGTTCGTAGTAAAATAACACCATATGATACACATCAATCAACCCTTATGTCACCTAGATACTCTAATGTCACCACAAGTATCCGTGGGTCAATTATACGATATGCATCAAACAACTTCAGATTCATAATATTCAATCCAACACAAAGAACTTCAAAGAGTGCCCCAAAAAGATTTCTACCGGAGAAACAAGGACAAAAACGTGCATCAACCCCTATGCATAGATTACCCCAATGTCACCTCGGGAATCCGCGAGTTGAGTGCCAAATCATACATCAAGTGAATCAATAGAACGCCCCATTATCACCACGGGTATCTCACGCAAGACATACATCAAGTGTTCTCAAATCCATAAAAATATTCAATCTGATAATAGTGAAACCTCAAGGGTAAAACTCAATTCATCAGAAGAAGATAGAGAGGGAGAAACAACATATGATCCAACGATAGTAACAAAGCTCGTGGCACATCAAGATCGTGCCAAATCAAGAACACGAGAGAGAGAGAGATAAAACACATAGCTATTGGTACATACCCTCAGCCCTGAGGGTGAACTACTCCCTCCTCGTCATGGAGACCGTTCAGATGATGAAGATGGCCTCCGGTGATGAATTCCCCCTCCGGCAGGGTGCCGGAACGGGCTCCCGATTGGTTTTTCGTGGCTACAGAGGCTTGCGGCGGCGGAACTTCCGATCTAGGGTTGTTTCTGGAAGTTTTGGTATTTATAGGAGTTTTTGGCATTGGTCTCACGTCAAGGGGGTGCCCGAGGGGCCCACAAGCCGTAGGGGCGCACCCTGGGGGGTGGGCGTGCCCTGGCGGCTTGTGGCCACCTCGTCCACTTCATGGCCCAACTCTAGTGCTTCGGGGTCTCTTTTGATCCATAAAAAATCACCGTAAATTTTCAGCCCATTTCGAGAACTTTTATTTTTGCACAAAAACCGACACCACGGTAGTTCTGCTGAAAACAGCGTCAGTCCGGGTTAGTTTTAATAAAATCATACCAAAACCATATAAAATTGTTGTAAACATGGCATGAATACTTCATAAATTATAGATACATTGGAGACGTATCATCCTGCACCACATCGGCGTGAGCGTCGAGCCGCCAGGTCATGGTGTGGATGTCGAGGTCGACATGTCAGAAGCGGCCAGGACCCGCCGTGATCTTGTTGCAATGGTGCTGGTAATATAACAAAGTAAAGAAGTCCTCGAATGAGGCACCACCTTGAAGTGGTCACCCTCAATGTCGAACTGGACATGGATGGCTTCGTGGACCTCATCAACGTTTACCATGGGTCGGTTTCCTCTGAACCAGACCATAGCACCTAGGCAAGCAAGGTTAGCCGCATTAGCATCCATCTCTAGCGTGGAAACAGTGATGATGTGTCCTTCATTAGGGTGCATCAAGGGGTCACTGATGCGAGTCCCCTGGCGCGACACCTCGCATGTCGTGGGAGGAGTCGACAGTTGTAGTGGCGGGCGCTACACATCGGCAATTTATGCTAGAGAAGCGGGTGCAACAATGAAGACGGTGAAAAAGGATTTGTGCAGTCCTGAGCTCGATGTTCGATCCACCGACAGGGAAGGAAAGTAAACAGATTCCTATAGTGGACCTTGCAGTGTCCCTTGAGGGGGCAACGGGAGTGCGTATCAAGTGATACAGGGCATACTATGCTCCCATGATACGGGCTTCCGAGAGCCCTTGGATCTGAGATCCAATGGTCAAGGACCGAGCTCTTGCAACTTCGCAAAAAACTTCTCCAAGGATCCGTTATTTATGCGCAAGTCCAAGAGCTCAACTCATGACCATTGGATCTCAGATCCAAGGGCTCTCGGAAGCCCATATCATGGTAGCACTAGAAGCCCCGTATCATACAAGTATCGAGATGATATCTAGAGTAGGCCACAATCTCTAATTTTATTTCATCATTCCAATAGATACAAGGCCGCCACTCCTTCCGGAACTCCCAACTGGATTAGACTTATTGAAACCCAAAGAGTGGGCTAAAATTTTGGTGTGTGAGATAGAAAGTTGAGTTTCCACGAGGCATAACACGTCTGGGGTAAATCTGGTAATGAGTTCACGGACCTCTCGAACTGTCGCTGGATTACCCAAGCCATGACAATTCCAACTCAAGATACACACTGTGCCTGGCGGTGCCCCTTGAGGAGGCCCTCTGATCGTGCTTCATTTGTTTTTGCATCTTAAGCTCCCTTCTTGCTCGTGCTCCAATCAGTCTGCATTCCAGTCTTTGATCTCTTTGGATCTTGCTTGGGAGGAGAGCTAGGTGGAACTATAGGTGGTGGCAACGCTAAGGGAATCTCCAACGGCAAACCGAAAAAATCCTCCCGCATCCATCCACGGACCGGGGGTGGGGGGGGGCAGTCCGGTGACATGAATGCGGGAGGCATTCATCCTACTGTAGTCGCATACATTTTCACAACAACTCGAAACAAATGGATGAAATTCGTGCAAACACGACCAAAATTCATATAAACATGACGGATTTCAAAAAAATTTGCCGGATTTTCATATAAAACATGACAAATTTCATTACAATTACATCAATAAGCGGGGCTAGTCCGGCTCTGGAGGTATAATAATACCTAATCTAAATCACCGCCCACGGATCCCTTTGTCTGTCTCATGTCCGGCAGCCTGGTCACCGCACTGTCGGGAGCCCCGGAGGTATATGCTTCGCAAAGGACGAATCGCTTCCCCACCACTCATCGGAGTGGAACCCTTGGCTGATGCTTCAGCGGGAGGGGAAGGCGGTGATGTCTACTATGCAACTTTATTCTTGTAAACACGTGTTGGGCCTCCAAGCGCAGAGTTTTGTAGGACAGTAGCAATTTTCCCTCAAGTGGATGACCTAAGGTTTATCAATCCGTGGGAGGTGTAGGATGAAGATGGTCTCTCTCAAACAACCCTGCAACCAAATAATAAAAAGTCTCTTGTGTCCCCAACACACCCAATACAATGGCAAATTGTATAGGTGCACTAGTTCGGCGAAGAGATGGCGATAAAAGTGTAATATGGGTGGTAGAAATATATTTGTATAATCTGAATAAATAAAAACAGCAAGGTAGCAAATAGTAAACGGGCACAAAAACGGTATTCCAATGCTTGAAAATGAGGCCTAGGGTCCATACTTTCACTAGTGCAATCTCTCAACAATGCTAATATAATTGGATCATATAACCATCCCTCAACGTGCAACGAAGAATCACTCCAAAGTTCCTATCTAGCGGAGAACATAAGAAGAAATCGTTTCTAGGGTACAAAACCACCTCGAAGCTATTCTTTCTGATCGATCTATCCAAGAGTTCGTACTAAAATAACACCAAATAATTTCAGATTCATAATACTCAATCCAACACAAGGAACCTCAAAGAGTGCCCCAAGATTTCTACAAGAGAAACAAAAGACGAGAATGTGCATCAACCCCTATGCATAGATTACCCCAATGTCACCGCGGGAATCCGCAAGTTGAATGCCAAAACACATATCAAGTGAATCAATATGATACCCCATTGTCACCACAAGTATTCATATGCAAGACATATATCAAGTGCTCTCAAATCCATAAAAGTATTCAATCCGATAACAACGAAATCTCAAAGGGAAAAACTCAATTCATCACAACAAAATAGAGAGGGGAAAACACCATATGATTCGACTATATTAACAAAGCCCTTGATACATCAAGATCGTGACATCTCAAGAACACGAGAGAGAGAGAGAGATTAAACACATAGCTACTGGTACAAACCCTTAGCCCCAAGGGTGGAATACTCCCTCCTCATCATGGTGGCCACCAGGATGATGAAGATGGCCACCAGAGATGATTCCCCCCTCCGGCAGGGTGCCGGAACGGGGTCTAGATTGGTTTTCGGTGGCTACAGAGCTTGGCGGCGGCGGAACTTTTGATCTAGGTTAAGCCCGAGGGTTTTCAGAATATTTGTGAATTTATAGGGTAAAGAGGGGGTGCGGGAGGCCACCTAGGTGGGCACCGAGGTGGGCACAACCCACCTGGGCACGCCTGGGCCCCCAGGCGTGCCCTGGTGGGTTGTGCCCACCTCGGGGGACCCCCCAGGTGCTGCTCTGGCTCATTGGTGGTCTTCTGGTCCATAAAAAATCCACAAAAAGTTTCGTGGTGTTTGGACTCCGTTTGATATTAATTTCCTGTGATGTAAAAACAAGCAAAAAAACAACAACTGGCACTGGGCACTGGGTCAATACGTTAGTCCCGAAAAATGATATAAATTTGCTATAAATGATTGTAAAAAGAATGATCAAGTAACAACACGAATACTTCATAAATTATAGATATGTTGGAGACGTATCAGGCGGCGCCACCGCTTCCGTGGAGCCCATGTGGGATCGACGAAGGTCCTCGCAAGAGAAGAACCAGGCAATACACCAGCTGTGTACACCGGCATCACCTAGGCGGTGGCCTTCATGTGACACAAGCGGCGGCAGACTCCCGTGTTCTACTTCTCCTCGATGATGGCGGCGGACAAGGAGGCGTTGGCCACCGACTCGTCGCTCTCCGCGCACACTGCTTCAATCTCTACCTGCATGGAGCGGTCGCAGGCACGGGCGCCGCGGTACGGCGCGTGTTGTCGACGGCAGCGATGACACCCATGGCATCGTGTTCCCCGCCGTGCCTGCGTGGAGCAACTCGCCACTCCTCATTGGGTAGGCCTGGAGCGGCGAATTGCCAAACCACACGCCGGCTTGGCACGACAACTTGCTCCGATGGGTCAAGCGCGGGAAGTGGAGCAGCGAGCTCCCTCGCTCATATCCGGCCGGCTCGGCGGGCCACCCAGCCGGCTTGTATGCCGGAGCACTGATCTTCGGAAGCCATCGGAAAAGTGGTGAAGGAGGAGATAGGGGGAATTGCATAGGGGTGTGGTTCTTGCCCGACATCTGGCCTCGTTTAAATATAGGGCGGACTGGAGGAGCTCGGCTGGCATTGCGTTTAATGTCGGCCCGCTCATGAGCGGACATGTGGTTGGAGTAGGTTTCTTGGTTTCCACACACGGGGTTAATGGAGGCGTATGAATGTGGCGAGGTGGCGTGTTCAGCCGGGCGTGCAACGGGCGGCACTGATACGTCCATTTTGCATCATGTTTTCCTACTGTTATTTATAATGTTTTTATGCATAATAATGCTTTATGGAGTAATTCTAATGCCTTTTCTCTCATAATATGCAAGGTTTACACAAATGGGGAGAATGCCGGCAGCTGGAATTCTGGACCTGAAAAAGCTACGTCAGAGATACCTATTTTACGGAGAATTATTTTGGAATATTCTAGACCTGAAAAAGATACGTCCCTGGGTGCCCACAAGACACCAGGGCGCGTCAGGGCCCCGAGGCGCGCCCTGGTGGGTGGTTGGCAGCCCAGCCCACCTCCGGTGCCCATCTTCTAGTATATGAGGTCTTTTGACCTAGAAAAATAAATAAGGGGAGGACTTTCAGGACAGAGCGCCGCCGTCTCGAGGCTGAACTTGGGCAGGAGCACTTTTTCCCTCCGACGGAGCGATTCCGCCGGGGGAACTTCCCTCCCGGAGGGGAAAATCGAAGCCATCGTTATCACCAACAACCCGCTCATCTTTCGGAGACCAATCTTCATCAACATCTTCAACAACACCATCTCCTCTCAAACCCTAGTTCATCTCTTGTGTTCAATCTTTTTACCAGAACCTCAGATTGGAACCTGTGGGTGACTAGTAGAGTTGATTACTATATGGTTTATTTGGTGGAAGATTATATGTTCAGATCCATTATGCTATTTAATACCCCTTTGATCTTGAGCATGAATATCATTTGTGAGTAGTTACATTTGTTCTTGAGGCCACGGGAGAAGTCATGTTGCAAGTAATCATGTGAATTTGATATGTGTTCGATCTTTTGATGATATGTACACTACAAAAAATACACTTCCGCGATGATACGTGTTTGTCACAATAGGTCACGTTTTCTGTCATGCATGTACATCCATGAAGATTTTATGAAAGAATCAAGATAGTCATACCTGTGCTGTCGTAGATGTGTTCCATGACATTAACAAAATTATCATCACGGAAGTGTCCACTTCCATGATGATAAATCACGCGTCATAGAAGTGCGTTCGTCAAGGGTGACTGACACGTGGCATCCACCGTAATGGGTCGCCGTTAAGCTATCGGGTTCCGGTTTGGATCCGATAACCCGTTAACAGCCCCGACCAATGGGGATTTTCCACGTGTAAAATTCTTAATGGCCAGAGGAACCACGTGTCAGCTCACCGTTGGGACAGATGTCATCCACTCATTACACTGAAGGCCCCTATGATACGTCGACACGTGGCACGGCCCAACAGAGGCCCGTTTGACTTGGTCAAAAGGTAGCGGGCCAGCCCACGGAAAGCCTGTTTACGGCCTGTTCGCATATAGCCCATTTACAGCCCGCTAAGTCACGGCCTATCCGAACTAGGCCTAGGAGCGTCATCCGGGCCGTCCAATATGATTCCAACCCGTTGTAACTTCCGGCCCATGTATGGCCCATGACATCTTTCGGCCCATATGAGGCCCTTTGTAACTCTTGGCCCATTAACGCCCGTCGTAAAACTAGCCCGTAATGAACAGTGCATCACTTTATACCCATTAACAACCCATTATTTCATTGGGTCGTTTCCATCCCGTGTTATCTTTCAGCCTTCTTAGGGCCCATCTATTCTTGGGCTCATTTCCAGCATTCGGTTACTTACGGCCCGTTAGTGGCCCTTTCTGCTTGTGGGCCAAATTCAGCCCGTGGTTACAGTCGGCCCGTTTGTGGCTCGATAATCTGTTAGGCCGTTTTCATAGCATCATCAAATACGACCCATTAACGACGGCCCATTACGGTCGGCCCATGAACGGACGATTCCAACTCTAGCCCGTTTACGTCCCATAATGCGGTCTGTTATTGTCCCATGTTTGGCAAATCATCATACGGCCCGTAGAAGGCCCATTGTTTGTATGGCCCGTGGAAGGCCCATTATTTCTACGGCCCGCAGAAGGCCCATTGTTTCTACGGCCCGCAGAAGGCCCATTGTTTCTATGACCCGTAAAAGGCCCATTGTTTGTATGGCCCGTAGAAGGCCCATGTTCACTACAGTAAATATCTAGCCCGTGGTTATTGTGGCCTAGTTTTAAAATATAGGTTATTGCGGCCACTAGCAAACCGCAGAAAAAGAACTGCACTGATTACAAGCAAACAAATAAACAAGACAACAAGGAAATAAATAAGCAAGCAACTTACGCTAGGCTATCACGGATTCACGGCTATTACACATATTACATCCACTGGGCATCAAAGTTCGCCACCAGTGCAAATATAGGGAACAAAGCAGCATATCACATACACTGGTTGTCAAAGTTGGTGACCAGTGCAAATAAACGCCGCAACAAAAAAGGACCAGAACTAAAACCACTTCAAAAGAGCTCAAGAAACAATATCTTGGGTACCCATAATGCTGGCAAGATGCTTAGCAAGCTTATTAACTTTCTCTTGTTTGGCGCTTAAATCCTCCAGCGCTTGCTATTGCACCAGAAAGTATGCATCTGAATTCTGCAGGGACTTCCTCAGTCCTTTAGCTTCCTGTCGCAGCACATCTGATCGATGTCTTTCAACTTGAAGTTGAGACTCAAGAAGACGAACTGATTCAGGCAGTGAGTTCGAAGAGCTTGTGCCCACAGTAGTGGCCAGTAACTCGAACACTACATCAAGGGGTTGTCTCACTGTCATCATGATAGTTTTTATCGACTTTCTTGGAGACCAACAAGGATGTCTCACTATCTTGAACCTTATCTGCATTACTTCCTTTACCATTGCATAACGGGGTACTGTTCTCTAATATTTTGTCCGCACTAAAAGAGAAACAAGCAGACACATCACATGTTTACCATTTTGTATATGAAACTCATTTTGGTAAATCAGTTCAGTAATAAACTGGACAGGATAACAGCATGAAACAAACATATATCTATGTACCATGGTCACTTTATGGTCTATATCATTATAGTTTTTGTTGCCAAATCAAGATAGAGACACAGTTCAAATAATATTTGTTCAAGACAAAGCAGAATAGACAGAATATAAGTGTGGGAAACTACAGAGCAATAACAACACTTGTAATGTGCATGACATCAGAACATAGCTGTTTATTCAACTGAAAATGAAATCAACATAGAGCAAGTTACAACAGCAAACCAGTTAAAGAAACAGGTTTATAACATACCTGTTGTGCAATTGGAGTTTCAATTCCATCCTTCAAATTTGAAAATAGTTGGTATGATACAGTGATGCAAGAGCAAAGCAGTATGAACCATAACTACAAAACCTGACCTAAGAACAATTCTTCTTCTGCTTTAAGCGTTGAGTTGGGATTCAGAGTGGTGGTCCTCGTGCTTTGGGCACTGCATTCCCCTTACTAACTGCTCGTGTTTGGGTGCTCTGTGGTGGAGACAGTGCTGTGTCAACTGGAACTGGGTTACTATCTGCTGGGGTTGGTGTTAGAAGGGGTGTAGCTGGTTCTCTGTCCAGCTGGGTAGGGGTACAATCTGCGAGACTGTGGGTTATGTGTGGTGGGGCTGGTTCTTGGGCAAGTACAACCGTGGTTCTATCTACATCAACTGGTAGCACTATCTTTTCTGAAGACCGTGTTGTTACTCCCTTAGATACTGCCATCACCCTCTCTAATTCAAATGGCTGATAAACAAGAAAAGTAATTGAATATACAGACATTGTATGATAGACAGGTGCAATGGATAGTGGAGAATAAAAGAGGGCATGAAATAATTCACATTTATGTTGTCTAACCAAACATGATAGCATGACACAATTTCACATATATGATGGCTGACTAAACATGATAGCATGACACAATTTCACATATATGATGGCTAACTAAAAAAGATGGAAAGACATAGTTCAAAATATGATGACTATGTAAACAATATGTGTAGCGACCCGACCCGAATGGATCGAAGTCTCTATGCTTAAGTGTCATCCCTGGATCGGTATGCTGACACACACAATACTCGAGGATTTATAACAGAGGTAAATCACATGTATAGAGTAACGTAAATACTATTATTTCAATCCAAATAGCGGAAGAAACAACAAAGTTGTGGATTACCATCAACACCAACGGCAAAGTTGAGTGTAGACATCGTAACCCTTACATATCACTTACTCGTCATAAGAATTCCTGCAACATGAGACGTTGCAGCCATGTAGGTCAGTACATTGAATGTATTGGCAATTTCGCACTGTAGAGCAATGCTGAATAATGGTTATCACTACATGCATATTTGGCTGGTGGAGGCTCTAAGTTTAATTTTGCATAAAGCCAATTTTTCCCTACATCAAAGGAATATATTTTATTTAACTACAAAGTTTGTTGAAAACATTAAGAAGGTTCCTCCAACTCAATCCCAAAATAATATTAATAACCCAACAAATTTAATTAAATAAAGTGATGAGATCAAATCAATAATTCAAGAACCAGATACTCAAGATGTCCATAATCGGGGACACGGCTAATCATGATTAGTTTGTACACTCTGCAGAGGTTTGCGCACTTTTCCCCACAAGACTTGATCTCCTCTGTTGGATTTCTTGCACTACATGATGTTTGAGAAACGGATGACCGAGACACAGTCTTTCCGAAGAGGTCCCCTTAACTGATAGATAGGCCGGTACACCTACAATCCCCCTACATTTGCTAGCCCATCACGGAAAGGTTTCCCACAACTTACTCAACTATGCCAGAGCCCATAATGGCATGTGGCTGCACACGGAAGTTTCTAGCATGAATAATCTTATGATCCCTTCGAGCCTGGGTGGCATTCCATAGGGTGATCACACGGGTACTCCGGGATCCCCTTGGGCAAGCACTGGGTTCTCTAGGTGCCCGGGCAAACCACTGGGTGCTCCAGGGTGCCCCAACCATTCCACCCAGATGTGTGTTAATGTTGCCACCTTAAGTTTCCCTTAGTTAACAATAACCCTCACATCTTTCATGAATTCTCTCAAACCAATCCACGTCTACGAGCATAGCATGGCAGTATAAGCATAACATGGTAACACCCAGGGTTTTGAATGCAAGACAAAAGGTTCCTACCTCATCAACTACTTCCCAATAACCACATGTTATCAATCCTACTCATGCAATGTTTGAGGGTTGAAACTAATGCATAAAAACTGGGTAATAAAGGGATATGATCAAAGTGTGAACTTGCCTTGTACTGTTGATGAAGATGATTCGCACTCATAACTCCTGATACTTCTACTTGTCACACTCCGGTCAATCTATCGTAAGCAAGCAATAGTAACCACGCATAAGCAATAATGCAAAAGGAATCGAAGAAAAAGACCTCGGAAAACTTCAAAAACAAGCAATTAACTCTACCAACAGAAAACAATTTCTAACTGTACCAAAATTGGGTGTATCTGGTCTTATTAGAAAGTTTAGGTCAAGAGCTTCAATTAGCAAAAAGAATCAATTAAAACGGAGTTATAAAACTCGAGTTATGAACAAAAGAAGTTTGAATTCAAATCTGTTTGAAATCAAATTTTAAACTTTCAAAAATATGTTTAAGTCAAAAATATGTTTAAGTCAGGAATCGAAGAAGTGGGCGTTGGTTTCGTTGGATTTGGATAAACGAGTAAGAAGTAGCGAAGGTTTGAAGATCAGGGGCTAAACTGTAAATAAACTAATTACATCTAAGTCCCTGGCCGAAAATTAAACTAAAAGTTAAAAAACTACCGAACGAACGTTCGCTAAACAGATCTACAGAATGAAAACATTCGCTACCAAATCCTAACTAAAGAACGTTCACTAGATAACTAAACTAAATAATAAACCGGGTTTAAATTAAAACCGGAACCCTAAAGAGAGAACCAGCGAACCGGGGACGGTTTATTACCGGTCCGTAAGAACCGGCAGTTCGACGGCGGCGGCGGCTCCGGCGTGCAACGCGAGGGGAAGGCGGCGGCAAGGTGTGGCTCGACGGCGAGATGCGCCAGCGGCGGCGGCGGCGCTGCGAGGTGGCGGAGCTAGCGGCGGCGGCGGGCGGAAGTGCGGCGGCGGCGCGAGGCGAGGGGCGACGGAGTTGCGGCGAGAGGCGGTGGCAAGATCCGGCGGCGGCGGCTGGGGAGAACAGAGGGGGTCGGGGAGGTATTTAAGGATGGGAGGGGGCAGCGGCGGCTTGGGGAAGGGGCTGAAAGGCGGCGACGCGAGTCCAGGGAGGACACGGCGTCCATGGCGGCGCGGCGACGTCTGCTCGGGAGGGAGACGGCGCGCGGTTGGGCTTTGGCCTGGCCCGGTTGGAGCTGGGCCGGCCCAGTCGGGAGTTATTTTCTTTTTTTAACATTTTTTCAGACAACAAAAATAGACTAAAAACATATAAAATAAAAATACACTATAGGCATATATTATATCAAAATTTTCAGAAAAAGATTTTCTACAACATGAACATTTTTCTAGTGTTAAATAAAATCCACAAAAATTTAAATAAAGCAAAGAGTGCTACTGTTGCAATAAAACCCAATAGAAATCATTTTAAATATACCAAAATGATTTCAAATTTATTTCTCTCCAATTTTCTAATGTAGGGAATCATTTTACCCTAATTTCCATATATTTTATTTTCGGAGGAAAATAATTTGAATAAAACCCAAATAACTCCAAATTGAAAATAATTTCAAAGGGGCTTTAAATTTGTTTCTTTTAAACTTCCAACTCATATTTCATATGCTTTGAAGAAGTCATTTTATCTTCTCTCATGAAAATCATTGCGTTGCATAAAGTTTTTGAATTTGAAATAGTTCCAAATGGAATTCAAATATTTTCAAAAACCCTTTTCATTTAAATGGAAGAAGTCATGTTATCTTCTCTCGAGGGTTTTGTATTTGAAAAGAATTTGAATTCATGGAGATCAGAAATGCAAGGTGAAAGTTTGGGAAAGTCCTTTTATTCCCTCTCATTCAGCTTTCAAAAAGTTTCAAATTTCAACCAATTTCACACAAGCAACTACACCACAATCAAATAATCAATCAAAACTATTTATTTAATATAACATTCCAAAATTTAGAATTTTGCGATGTTACAGGATGACATGATATAACTATATAATGTGTTTATTAAATAGGTTGGCATGCCATAATTCACATACATGCCGCCTATGGAAACATGATAGCATGATGTAATTCACGGACAGAATGACATAATTCAAAATATGATGACTGTAAACACTAAACATGATGAGATGATATAACTATATGATGTCTTTATTAAATGGGTTGGCATGCCATAATTCAGATACATGCTACCTATGTAAACATGATGGCATGATATAATTCAAATATATGATTTATATAGTAAGCAAGTAAGCAGATGGCAATCGCATATATGATGTAAAAACTAAGCAATGCAAGACAACATGCATGACATGAGTAATATAACCTTGCCAAGTTTGAGCATAGACCTCAGGGGGAAATAGGATTGGTCATCACTCTCTGAATCCTCCTATGAGGAGCTATCTGTAACCAGCAAGATGTCTGCTTCAGCAGGTAGAATTGTCTGCTCTGAATACCTTGTTTTCACTCTAGATACTCCCATCACCGCTTCAAATGGCTGATGCATAGGAAGAGTAGTTGAATATACAAAGGTTGTCGACAAATGGAACACGTAATACAAAAAAGGATAGCATGATATAATTCACATACATGATGATTGGCTAAACAACATGGCATTTCATAATTCACATATATAATGCCTTGCAACAAGATAACATTGCATAATTCACATATATAATGTCTTGCAACAAGATGGCATTGCATAATTCACATATATGGTAATTAGACACTAAACAGGTGGCATTCACACAAAGGATGTCTAAACTAATCAAATGACATAGCAATGCAAGACACCATACGCACGATATGAGCAACATAACCCTGCCAAGTTAGAGCATACACCTCGGGGGGAAATAGGACTGGTCATTTGTCTCTGAATCCTCCTCTGAGGATCTATCCATAACCAGCGAGATATGTGCTTCGTCAGACAGCATAGTCTACTTTGAACACCTTGTTTTCACTCCAGAATTTTCCATCACCGTGTCAAATGGCTGATGCACACGAAGAGTAGTTGAATGCACTAACATTGTTGACAAATGTAATACGTAATGAAAAAAAGGATGGCCTAATATAACTCACATATAAGATGACTGGCTAAGCAGGATGGCGTTGCAAAATTCACATATGTGATGCCTGGCTAAACAAGATGGCGTTGCATAATTCACATATACGATGAAGAAACTAAATAGATGGCATTCACACAAAGCATGTCTAAACTAAGTAGATGACATATTTGATGTATAAAGTAAGCAATGCAAGGCACCATATGCATGATATTACCAACATCAGCATGCCAAGTTAGAGCGAAGACCTCAGGGGGTAAATAGGAGTGGTCTTCTCCTTCTGAATCCCCCCCAGAACAGTTATCTTCCTCTTGATTACAATCCGAAATGGGTGGAGGGGGTCTGCCTTTGCGCCTACCATGGAGCTACGTCTGCATGAAATTTTATTGCCACGTAAGGCTCGTCTCTTTTGCTCTACATGTTCAGTTCCATTGTGTATAATAACTGACATGCATAGGAATAAAACATAGTGAGATTATGTAAGGAGTGCATGCAAAAATCCAGAGTGATGGTAGCAACCTATGGATAGACCCAAAACCAATGATAGCAGGCAGATAATGGCTTCAGTTAAAAATACAGATAATGGCTTCTTTACTGTTTGTTTCCCACCCAACATGAAACTCATAGTAGACACCAGAGATTAACCAAATAGTAGATAGATACTATTGATTGCGGCCCCGATATGTACCCCACAACCATTTAAAAACTCAAGTTTGACCATTAGTTTGGAGCTGACTCGGAGTCTAATTGGTGAACAGGAAGATAAAGTAGCATGTAATATTAAGCGATGCAAAACGTAAGCAGACACAAAAGAGTGTGACCTCTCTTGCGGGCCCGTGTAGTCCTCGAGGTCATCTGCTCGGTTGATGATGGTAATGCAGTTATCGTGGCTGTCAGCGGCGGGGAAGAAGATCCGAGGCGGCGAAAGACAGTCTAGAGGCCGGATCCCTGCTGTGCTAGACCGTTCTGTCGTTGGAGCAGCTGAAATGGGGTGGACGACGATGCAGCAGGAGCGGGACAAATCACACAAGGTTTTCTTTGACAACTATATGTAAGAGAAGTAATTCTGTAAGGGCTCATTTGAATTGGAGGATTCTAACAACGCAGGGATAGGAAATACACAGTAATAGGATAGGAATGGACGTGCAAAACAGAGAATTTAAAAACATAGGATTTCTGCCAATCTGGGTGTTTGGTTCACAAGAATTGGAAGATCACAGGATGCAAAGAAGCATGGTGAGATTAAGTCAAACCACAAGAAAATGTATGGTTATAATGCTGTTATGCTACTATCTCTTAGTCTTGTGCTTCATGAATAGGAATTTGAAAAGGAGGACAAGTGGATGTTAAAATTCCTACGGTTTTTCTTTCAAGGAGACACTAAAGGAACAAATCCTACAGTTTTCCTTTGCTCCATTCCTTTGAACCAAATGCATGAATAGTAGTACCATAGGAAACTTTCCAATTCCTATGTTTTTCCTTCAGTTTTCCTTTCAAGCACTGGCGATTCTAGTAGGCAGACATGAGCAAGGAAAAGCCTACACTCAAAAAATGTTTCTGTGCTACTTCTACTACTTTGGACCCAGGCCATTGCCCTACTAGCTCAACTCCCAGGCCCATCTACAAATGCACAACTCAAATGCGCAGAGATAAATAATGATGGCGTTCAAGAGAGTCCATGACGGATAGCTAAGTTGCCTGGTACCTCACTACTTGTCATATAGTAGGAGAAACTAATCGTATTCCACGTTACTACATGTGCTTAGTGGACAATATATATATAACATGTAGAGTAAAAAAGCGACACAACAAGTGTACAACCTCTTTGGCGAAGCCATGTTGATCTCAGCGTGATTGGGTTGGTCGGTGAGGATGCTCCGGCTGATTTGGATGTCAGAGGAGGGGAAGAAGATCTTAGGCGTTTGGAGATGGAGCCCGGGGTACTGCTCCGCTGTGATGGAGGGTTTCATCGATGGAGCAGCTCCGGTGAGTTGTACGACGGCGAGGCTGAAGCAGGACAAGAGAGACAATGTTAACCCGAGTGGAATTCTAATAGCATCTCCAATAGATGACGTAAAATACATAACCACAAAGTGTTGGATGTAAAATACATCAACCACTCATCTTTGAACTTAACTGTCGAAACTGAATTTAACCGTCGAAACTGAATTTAACTGTCAAAACTGAATTTTGCTGTCGAAACTGAATTTTACTGTTGAAATTGAACGCACTAGTAGCAAAAAAGCAATAGCAGCAGCAGCAGCGCCCGGGGCAGCTGGTCGTGTTGCAGCATCTCGGGTAGCAGCTGTAGGGGCTCGAGGGAGAGTAGGATCTGCTGCTCGTGCAGGAGCAGCGCGCGCAAGAGTAGAGCAGCAGCAGCGCGCGCGCAAGAGTAGAGCAGCAGCGCAAGCAAGAGCAAGAGCGAGAGTAGCAGTGCAAGCAAGAGCAAGAGCGAGAGCAGCAGTGCGAGCAAGAGCAAGACCAGACCAGGCAGGGGGCCGAGAGCAAGAGCGGAGCAGCAACGCGGGCAAGAGCCAAAGCAGTAGCAGGTCCTACTGATGTGGACATCGTCGCCGAGGGAGCGGCGACGTGGAGGAAGTTGCCGGCGATGCCACCGTGGATGGAGCCGCGCCATGTCGGCTTGGGACCGAGCGCCAGCAGCACTGTGAGATCGAATCAAGAAGAAAATACGGCGATTAGTGTAGAACCTCTTTGGTGGCACCGATTAGGCCTCAGCTTCATCCGAGGAAACGGTGATGATGTTGCTCTTCCGATGGTGCAGGTGAAGACGGCGGTGTGGGAATTGAGGTGGCGCGAAAGACGAGGGGAACATCAGGGCAGCTCCTTGGAGGTGGAGGACGGGGTAGCTGAACCGGCAGGACGACGATATCGACGACGGATCCTCATCCGGTATGGTGGATGAGGGACGTCGAGGTGTTGCCGTGGACGACGTCGTCGGGGAAGAGGCTCCAGCTGGGTGGCGGACGGAGGAGGGTGTGGGGCTTCACGGGTTTTAGCGGCCTCGATGTACAAATGGGTGGGCGGATGGGATGGGAGGGGGGAACCATGGCTTAGGGACGCACTTGTCCGAAATGTGGGGTAAGTTACGAAAGTACCCCCACCAATTTGAGCTAGGCGGTTCTTTCGGGTCAGGGGTATCACGGGCATTTCGCGTGTCGGTATTTCGCAGGGGGTGGGACTTTTCGCGCGCGATGTAATTTTGGGATAGCAAGGCGCGGGTTGAGATGGAGGGAGTTTTCGGAGCACAACGAGACAAAGATATATCTTAAATATTTCAGGGTAACAAGGCGCGGGTTGAAATTTCCGGACAAGCCTAACATGTATTGTACCAAAACAATTCGCACTTCCGTCAACGAAAAAACAAAAAGAAATCAATTTGCACCACACAAGAGAGTCTAGTTCCGTGTACTGTACCAAATAAATTCACACTACAAATGCAATTCAAAACTTTGAATTCATGTTATGTTCAATTAAAATATTTCGCTACATGTATAATGCATGCAACCTGCTACTCAAATGAACGTTTTAGTGCATTCCAAACATATATACTACCGCTTCAATATGAACTAAATTTGAATTCGTTTATCTATTTGAATAAGATCTACGATCATGATTGTTGTGAAGTTAAACCATTTGAATTCGTTTCTCTATTTTAATAAGATCTACAATCATCATTATTGTCAAGTTAAACCATCGTTTGTGTATTATCTTCACAACACACCGCATGATTACTGTCGAGTTAGATATGAACTATGTGTACTATATGAACTCGAACTTGATTTTTTGAATCCACTTTATGTTGATTTCAAATCACAGTACATTTCAAGCTCTAGCTAGATCTTCATAATCTAAACCATGTCTCATATGTATAATGTGTTTATCACATAATGTATCGTGCCCCGCCCCCTACGCCTACACGTATTTAGATGTGAGTTGCAAACGCCACACATTACCACAAATTCAAATAAAATGTGAGATTGTTCAATATATATTACGGTTTAGATTGTTCGACATTTAGTTGTGAGCTGCAAACGCCACACATTATCACAAATTCAAATAAAATGTGAGATTGTTCGATGTATAGTATGGTTTAGATTGTTCGATATTTAGCTGTGACTTGCAAACACCACACATTATCACATTATGGTATAACATGTCCAAAACCACACCAAGCGTATCACCGCTATATTCATCCATGCATATGTTTATAACACTATGATCTCCTATTCAAATATATGAATCCACTTTCATATCGAATTATGATCTTTGTTAGTCTCTTACACCCACACAATCCTCTAACCTTTGTAGCTAGCACTAACTTTCTCTCGTGCATGCACACGCCCTCCTCGCCCTCCCCCCTCAGCATTCTATCCATCACGCACATTCATTTTTTTTCTTTAGGTCGTTCTCCCACGGTCTCCACAACTCCTTTCCGACACACACCGATCGGTAAACCTCCCAAGCGATGTCTGCATACAACATACACACGCACCTTCCATCTCCTCCTTTCCGTGTCCATGCCTCGTGTCTCTCATATGGTCCCACACACATGTAAACTCTCGCCCCTCTTTTCATCGATTTCCCAATCGCACACTCCTCCCCCTATCTAGCTAGTAGGCCCCTCGCACCACCTCCTAGCTCCATTCTCTCTGTCTATCTGTCTCGCTGGGCCTTATTTGCCTCTAACAAATTGATGTACACCGACCGATCTCCCGCTATACATATAGCTAGCTAGGTCATTATAACTCGTTTTCCGCATGCGTCGATCGATCTACCTCATTACTTATGTCTCTCCCTTCCTCCGACAAACAACAATTGATCTACCGATCTAGTTAGATCTTCTTACCAAACACATGGTCCCCCTTCATCATCCATGCATGCGTCCCGACACATCTATCATGCACACGCACACACAGAAACACATCCCCACTCTTATTGATAATATTGCAGTTCTACCCTCAGTTCGTCTAGTAGGCCTCTCTCACCATCTTCGAGAAGCAACTCCATCACCCATCCAGCACTGTACCCCTCTCCCTCCCTCCCTACCCCTCTCTCTCTCTCTCCTCTCTCTCCTCTCTCTCCTCTCTCTCTCTTTCTCTCTCTCTCTCTCTGTCCCAACCTATTTCCCGTCCTTCACTTATGTATGGATGTGGACCGATCTCCCTCAAGACATAGCTGGGTCTCTCCTTCTCAACACATATACGAGTCGATCTACCTCTCTAGTTAGGTATCTGCCTCCCCCCACACACACTGATACATCGAGCGCTCTAGTCATGTCTCCCTGCCACACACAAACTTGCCCTATGCCCTCTGACGTTCTGGTAGGCCAGTCGCCCTATATCTTTGACTTGCACACACACAATTTCGATGGCTCTCTTCATCGATCTCGCACCCACCCACTTGATCCTCTCTTCGACTCTATCGATATCTATGACCCCTTCTTCTCTTCTCGTGGATCGCCCCCTCTATATATGATATAGATAGGCCTCTATTTCACACACATTGCATGTGTCAAAATTTTGTTTGAGATATCATCGATGAATATTCCCACAAATACATTCACGAAATCACACCCCCAACAAAAAACACTCACGAACGCACACGCCATCTGTCTAGGTTTCTATCTCTCTCACACACACCCACGTAGGTGGGGGACGTGCACGAAGAGAAGAGGTGCACGCACAGCGCACGTACTCCCATCTCTTTCCCAACCACACCCGCGCGAGTACATGGTGGAGCTCATTTCTGTACGAAAAGGCAGCCCACGTGGTAATTTGACACGTGTACTGGTTGTCCACTTGATGGAGGATCGTGTACCACGGGTGAACAAACAAATTGCGACTTGACGCATTATGTTAAAAAAGAGGCAAACCATGTGGGGCCTACCTTAGACGCAAGGCTCTATACACTGGAGATGCTCTGTAGGTATTACTTTTGATGTGTCCCGTCAACTCGCAGAACGAGGAGAAGCTTGCTTAGTAGGCCGTCTCCCCCGCCCACGAGTGCGGTGGCTCGCAGGACGAGGTGAAGCTTGCTTACTATGCCTTACGCCCGCTCACTCGCCCACGCGCGCGGTGGCTCGCAGGACGAGGAGAAAATTTTACTACTCCTTCCGTTTACTCCTCGTCCCTACCTTGGTTAGAGAGACTATCATATTGTTTGAAACTAGCAAGATGCCCGTGCGCTGCATGGAACATCAAGATGCATTTATATGAGTAGTATATCTTGGGAGAGATATGGATGAACGAGGGAAGGTCTTATCTGCGAATATGGAGACGGGTGCGGGTATCTTTTTGCAAAATTACCATAGTTTCCTTCCTATCTGTCAGATATAGATCGGACGACCTATATTGCAGGATCGCAGGCAAACCATCATCACCAACTCTATTTTTTTATAAGAGTAGAGATAAAGATATATGTCTTTTAGATGATTTCAATATGAACTACTAGTACATACTCCAAACACTAATGTATATAGACGTATTTTAGAGTGTAGATTCACTCATTTTGCTTCGTATGTAGTCCATATTGAAACGGACGTAATAGTACGCACTCTCCCTCGTGAAGGAAATATGCCCTAGAGGCAATAATAAAGTTGTTATTTATATTTCCTTATATGATGATAAATGTTTATTATTCATGCTAGAATTGTATTAACTGGAAACTTAGTACATGTGTGGATACATAGACTAACAGAGTGTCACTAGTATGCCTCTACTCTACTAGCTCGTTGAATCAAAGATGGTTAAGTTTCCTAGCCATAGACATGAGTTGTAATTTGATTAACGGGATCACATCATTAGAGAATGATGTGATTGACTTGACCCATTCCGTTAGCTTAGCATTTGATCGTTTAGTATATTGCTATTGCTTTCTTCATGACTTATACATGTTCCTATGACTATGAGATTATGCAACTCCCGGATATCGGAGGAACACTTTGTGTGCTACCAAACGTCACAACGTAACTGGGTGATTATAAAGATGCTCTACAGGTGTCTCCGATGGTACTTGTTGAGTTGGCATAGATCAAGATTAGGATTTGTCACTCCGATTGTCGGAGAGGTATCTCTGGGCCCTCTCGGTAATGCACATCACTATAAGCCTTGCAAGCAATGTAACTAATGAGTTACTTGCGGGATGATGCATTACAGAACGAGTAAAGAGACTTTACGGTAACGAGATTGAACTAGGTATTGAGATACCGACGATCGAATCTCGGGCAAGTAACATACCGATGACAAAGGGAACAACGTATGTTGTTATGCGGTTTGACCGATAAAGATCTTCATAGAATATGTAGGAGCCAATATGAGCATCTAGGTTCCGCTATTGGTTATTGACCGGAGATGAGTCTCGGTCATGTCTACATAGTTCTCAAACCCATAGGGTCCGCATGCTTAACGTTCGGTGACGATCGGTATTATGAGTTTATGTGTTTTGATGTACCGAAGGTTGTTCGGAGTCTCGGATGAGATCAGGGACATGACGAGGAGTCTCAAAATGTTCGAGACGTAAAGATCGATATATTAGAAGGCTATATTCGGACATCGGAAAGGTTCTGAGTGGTTCGGATATTTATCGGAGTACCGGAGAGTTACGGGAATTCGCCGGGGAGTATATGGGCCTTATTGGGCTTTAGGGGAGGGAGAGAGGGGCTGCCTAGGGCAGGCCGCGCGCCTCCCCAAGGCCTAGTCCGAATTGGAATAGGGGGAGGGGTGGCGCCCCCTCCTTCCTTCTCTTCTCTCTTCCCCTTCCTTCTCTCCTACACCTACTACTTGGAAGGGGGGAATCCTACTCCCGGTGGGAGTAGGACTCCCCTGGGCACGCCATAGTAGAGGGCCGGCCCTCCCCCTCCTCCACTCCTTTATATATGGGGGAGGGGGGCTCCCCATAGACACACAAGTTGATCAGTTGATCTTTTAGCCGTGTGCAGTGCCCCCCTCCACCATAATCCACCTCGGTCATATCGTAGCGGTGCTTAGGCAAAGCCCTGCATCGGTAGCATCATCATCACCATCATCACACCGTCGTGCTGACGAAAATCTCCCTCGAAGCTCTGCTGGATCATGAGTTCGTGGGACGTCACCGAGCTGAACGTGTGCTGAACTCGGAGGTGCCGTGTGTTCGGTACTTGGATTGGTCGGATTGTGAGGATGTATGACTACATCAACCGCGTTGTCATAATGCTTCCGCTTATGGTCTACGAGGGTACGTGGACGACAGTCTCCCCTCTTGTTGCTATGCATCACCATGATCTTGCGTGTGCGTAGGATTTTTTTTGAAATTACTACGTTACCCAACAGTGGTATCAGAGCCGGGTTTATGCGTAGATGTTATATGCACGAGTAGAACACAAGTGAGTTGTGGGCGATACAAGTCATACTGCTTACCAACATGTCATACTTTGATTCGGCGGTATTGTTGGATGAAGCGGCCCGGACCGACATTACGCGTACGCTTACGCGAGACTGGTTCTACCGACGTGCTTCGCACATAGGTGGCTGGCGGGTGTCAGTTTCTCCAACTTTAGTTGAATCGAGTGTGGCTACGCCCGGTCCTGGTGAAGGTTAAAACAACACTTACTTGACGAAATATCGTTGTGGTTTTGATGCATAGGTAAGAACGGTTCTTGCTCAGCCCGTAGCAGCCACGTAAACTTGCAACTACAAAGTAGAGGACGTCTAACTTGTTTTTGCAGGGCATGTTGTGATGTGATATGGTCAAGACATGATGCTAATTTTTATTGTATGAGATGATCATGTTTTGTAACAGAGTTATCGGCAACTGGCAGGAGCCATATGGTTGTCGCTTTATTGTATGAAATGCAATGGCCATGTAATTGCTTTACTTTATCACTAAGCGGTAGCGATAGTCGTAGAAGCAATAGTTGGCGAGACGACAACGATGCTACGATGGAGATCAAGGTGTCGCGCCGGTGACGATGGTGATCATGACGGTGCTTTGGAGATGGAGATCAAAGGCACAAGATGATGATGGCCATATCATATCACTTATATTGGTTGCATGTGATGTTTATCCTGTATGCATCTTATTTTGCTTAGATCGACTGTAGCATTATAAGATTATCTCTCACTAAATTTCAAGGTACAAGTGTTCTCCCTGAGTATGCACCGTTGCGACAGTTCTTTGTGCTGAGACACCACGTGATGATCGGGTGTGATAAGCTCTATGTTCACATACAACGGGTGCAAGCCAGTTTTGCACACGCAGAATACTCGGGTTAATCTTGACGAGCTTAGCATATGCAAATATGGCCTCGGAACACTAGAGACCGAAAGGTCGAGCGTGAATCATATAGAAGATATGATCAACATAGTGATGTTCTCCATTGAAAACTACTCCATCTCACGTGATGACCGGACATGGTTTAGTTGATATGGATCACGTGATCACATAGATGATTAGAGGGATGTCTATCTAAGTGGGAGTTCTTAAGTAATATGATTAATTGAACTTTAATTTATCATGAACTTAGTCCTGGTAGTATTAGCATATCTATGTTGTAGATCAATAGCTCGCGTTTAGCTCCCCTGTTTTATTTTTTTATATGTTCCTAGAGAAAACTAAGTTGAAAGATGTTAGTAGCAATGATGCGGATTGGATCCGTGATCTGAGGATTATCCTCATTGCTGCACAGAAGAATTATGTCCTTGATGCACCGCTAGGTGACAGACCGATTGCAGGAGCAAATGCAGACGTTATGAACGTTTGGCAAGCTCGATATGATGACTACTAGATAGTTTAGCGCACCATGCTTTACCGCTTAGAATCGGGGCTTCAAAGACGTTTTTGAAACGCCACGGAGCATATGATATGTTTCAAGAGTTGAAATTAGTATTTCAGACTCATGCCCATGTCGAAAGGTATGAGACCTTTGACAAGTACTTTGCCTACAAATATGGAGGAGAATAGCTCAGCTAGTGAGCATGTGCTCAGAATGTCTGAGTACTACAATCACTTGAATCAAGTGGGAGTTAATCTTACAGATAAGATAGTGATTGACAGAGTTCTCTAGTCAATATCACCAAGTTACTAGAACTTCGTGATGAACTATAATATGCAAGGGATAACGGAAATGATTCCCAAGCTCTTCGTGATGCTAAAATCGATGAAGGTATAAATCAAGAAAAGCATCAAGTGTTGATGGTTGACAAGACCACTAGTTTCAAGAAAAGGGCAAAGGGAAGAAGGGGAACTTCAAAAAGAACGGCAAGCAAGTTGCTGCTCCCATGAAGAAGCCCAAAGCTAGACCCAAGCCTGAAACTGAGTGCTTCTACTGCAAAGGAAATGGTCACTAGAAGTGGAACTGCCCTAGATACTTGGCGGATAAGAAGGATGGCAAAGTGAACAAAGGTATATTGGATATCCATGTTATTGATGTGTACTTTACTAGTGTTTATAGCAACCCCTCGGCAGTTGATACTGGTTCAGTTGCTAAGAGTAGTAACTCGAAACGGGAGTTGCAGAATGAACAGAAACTAGTTAAGGGCGAGGTGACGATGTGTGTTGGAAGTAGTTCCAAGATTGATATGATCATCATCGCACACTCCCTATACTTTCGGGATTAGTGTTGAACCTAAATAAGTATTATTTGTTGTTTGCGTCGAGCATGAATATGATTTGATCATGTTTATTGCAATACGGTTATTCATTTAAGTTAGAGAATAATTGTTGTTCTGTTTACATGAATAAAACCTTCTATGGTCATACACCCAATGAAAATGGTTTGTTGGATCTCGATCGTAGTGATACACATATTCATAATATTGAAGCCAAAAGATGCAAAGTTAATAATGATAGTGCAACTTATTTGTGGCACTGCCGTTTAGGTCATATTGGTGTAAAGCGCATGAAGAAACTCCATGCTGATGGGATTTTGGAATCACTTGATGCTTGCGAACCATGCCTTATGGGCAAGATGACTAAGATTCCGTTCTCCGGAACAATGGAGCGAGCAATTGACTTATTGGAAATAATACATATTGATGTATGCGATCCGATGAGTGTTGAGGCTCGCGGCGTGTATCGTTATTTTCTGACCTTCACAGATGATTTGAGAAAATATGGGTATATCTACTTGATGAAACATAAGTCTGAAACATTTGAAAAGTTCAAAGAATTTCAGAGTGCAGTGGAAAATCATCGTAACAAGAAAATAAATTTTCTACGATCTGATCGCGGAAATGAATATTTGAGTTACGAGTTTGGTCTTCATTTGAAACAATGCGGAATAGTTTCGCAACTCACGCCACCAGGAACTCCATAGAGTAATGGTGTGTCCGTATATCGTAACCGTACTTTATTAGATATGGTGCAATCTATGATGTCTCTTACTAATTTACCACTATCGTTTTGGGGTTATGCATTAGAGACAGCTGCATTCACGTTAATAGGGCACCATCTAAATCCATTGAGACGACACCATATGAACTATGGTTTGGCAAGAAACCAAAGTTGTCATTTCTTAAAGTTTTGGGTTGCGATTCTTATGTGAAAAAGTTTCAACCTGACAAGCTCGAACCCAAATCGGAGAAATGTGTCTTCATAGGATACCCAAAAGAGACTGTTGGGTACACCTTCTATCACAGATCCGAAGGCAAGATCTTTGTTGCTAAGAATGGATCCTTTCTGGAGAAGGAGTTTCTCTCGGAAGAAGTGAGTGGGAGGAAAGTAGAACTTGATGAGGTAACTGTACCTGCTCCCTTATTGGAAAGTAGTTCATCACATAAATCTGTTCCTGTGACTCCTACACCAATTAGTGAGGAAGCTAATGATGATGATCATGTAACTTCAGATCAAGTTACTACCGAACCTCGTAGGTCAACCAGAGTAAGATCCGCAACAGAGTGGTACGGTAATCCTTTTCTGAAGTTCATGTTACTTGACCATGACGAACCTACAAACTATGAGGAAGCGATGATGAGCCCAGATTCTGCGAAATGGCTTGAGGCCATGAAATCTGAGATGGGATCCATGTATGAGAACAAAGTATGGACTTTGATTGACTTGCCCGATAATCGGCAAGCCATTGAGAATAAATGAATCTTCAAGAGGAAGACATACGCTGATAGTAGTGTTACTATCTAAAAAGCTTGAATTGTCGAAAAAGGTTTTCGACAAGTTCAAGGTGTTGACTATGATAAGATTTTCTCACTCGTAGCGATGCTTAAGTCTGTCCGAATCATGTTAGCACTTGCCACATTTTATGAAATCTGGCAAATGGATGTCAAAACTACATTCCTTAACGGATATCTTAAAGAAGAATTGTATATGATACAACAAGAAGGTTTTGTCGATCTAGAAGGTGCTAAAAAAGTGTGCAAGCTCTAGCAATCCATTTATGGACTGGTGCAAGCCTCTCGGAGTTGGAAATACGCTTTGATAGTGTGATCAAAGCATATGGTTTTATACAGACTTTTGGAAAAGTCTGTATTTACAAGAAAGTGAGTGGGAGCACTACATCCTTTCTGATAAGTATATGTAAATGACATATTGTCAATCGGAAATGCTGTAGAATTTTCTGGAAAGCATAAAGGAGTGTTTGAAAGGATTTTTTCAAAGAAAGACCTCGGTGAAGCTGCTTACATATTGAGCATCAAGATCTATAGAGATAGATCAAGACGCTTGATAAGTTTTTTCAATGAGTACATACCTTGACAAGTTTTTGAAGTAGTTCAAAATGGAACAGTCAAAGAAAGAGTTCTTGCCTGTGTTGCAAGGTGTGAAGTTGAGTAAGACTCAAAGCCCGACCATGGCAGAAAATAGAAAGAGAATGAAAGTCATTCCCTATGCCTCAGTCATAGGTTCTATAAAGTATGCCATGCTATGTACCAGACATATTGTATACCCCGCCCTGAGTTTGGCAAGGAAGTACAATTTTGATCTAGGAGTAGATCACTAGACAACGGTCAAAATTTATCCTTAGAGGACTAAGCAGATATTTCTCGATTATGGAGGTGATAAGGAGTTCGTCGTAAAGAGTTACGTCGATGCAAGCTTTGACACCGATCTGGATGACTCTAAGTCACAATCCAGATACATATTGAAAGTGGTAGCAATTAGCTAAAGTAGCTCCGTGCAAAGCATTGTAGACATAGAAATTTGCAAAATACACACGGATCTGAATCTGACAGACCCGTTGACTAAACTTCTCTCACAAGCAAAACATGATCACTCCTTAGTACTCTTTGAGTGTTAATCACATGGCGATGTGAACTAGATTACTCACTCTAGTAAACCCTTTGAGTGTTGTTCACATGTGATGTGAACTATTCGTGTTAAATCACATGGCGATGTGAACTAGATTACTGACTCTAGTGCAAGTGGGAGACTGAAGGAAATATGCCCTAGAGGAAATAATAAAGTTGTTATTTATATTTCCTTATATCATGATAAATGTTTATTATTCATGCTAGAATTGTACTAACCGGAAACTTAGTACATGTGTGGATACATAGACAAACAGAGTGTCACTAGTATGTCTCTACTTGACTAGCTCGCTGAATCAACGATGGTTAAGTTTCCTAGCCATAGACATGAGTTGTCATTTGATTAACGGGATCACATCATTAGAGAATGATGTGATTGACTTGACCCATTCCGTTAGCTTAGCATTTGATCGTTTAGTATATTGCTATGGCTTTCTTCATGACTTATACATGTTCCTATGACTATGAGATTATGTAATTCCCGAGTACCGGAGGAACACTTTGTGTGCTACCAGACGTCACAACATAACTAAGTGATTATAAAGGTGCTCTACAGGTGTCTCCGATGGTACTTGTTGAGTTGGCATAGATCAAGATTAGGATTTGTCACTCCGATTGTCGGAGAGGTATCTCTGGGCCCTCTTGGTAATGCACATCACTATAAGCCTTGCAAGCAATGTAACTAAAGAGTCAGTTGCGTGATGATGCATTAAGGAACGAGTAAAGAGACTTGACGGTAACGAGATTGAACTAGGTATTGAGATACCGACGATCAAATCTCGGGCAAATAACATACCGATGACAAAGGGAACAACGTATGTTGTTATGCGGTTTGACCGATAAAGATCTTCATAGAATATGTAGGAGCGAATATGAGCATCCAGGTTCCGCTATTGTTATTGACCGGAGATGAGTCTCGGTCATGTCTACATAGTTCTCGAACCCGTAGGGTCCGCACGCTTAACGTTCGGTGACGATCGGTATTATGAGTTTATGTGTTTTGATGTACCGAAGGTTGTTCGGAGTCCCGGATGAGATCAGGGACATGACGAGGAGTCTCGAAATGTTCGAGACGTAAAGATCGATAAAATGGAAGGCTATATTCGGACATCGGAAAGGTTCTGAGTGGTTCGGATATTTATCGGAGTACCGGAGTGTTACGGGAATTCGCCGGGGAGTATATGGGCCTTATTGGGCTTTAGGGGGAGAGAGAGAGGGGCTGCCTAGGGCAGGCCGCACGCCCCCCAAGGCCTAGTACGAATTGGACTAGGGGGAGTGGCGGCGCCCCCTCCTTCCTTCTCTTCTCTCTTCCCCTTCCTTCTCTCCTACTCCTACTACTTGGAAGGGGGGGATCCTACTCCCGGTGGGAGTAGGACTCCCCAGGGCGCGCCATAGTAGAGGGCCGGCCCTCCCCCTCCTCCACTCCTTTATATACGGGGGAGGGGGGACACCCCATAGACACACAAGTTGATCAGTTGATCTTTTAGCCCTGTGCGGTGCCCCCCTCCACCATAATCCATCTCGGTCATATCGTAGCGGTGCTTAGGCGAAGCCCTGCGTCGGTAGCATCATCATCACCGTCATCACGCCGTCGTGCTGACGGAACTCTCCCTCGAAGCTCTGCTGGATCATGAGTTCGTGGGACGTCACCGAGCTGAACGTGTGCTGAACTCGAAGGTGCCGTGTGTTCGGTACTTGGATTGGTCGGATCGTGAAGACGTACGACTACATCAACCGCGTTGTCATAACGCTTCCGCTTACGGTCTACGAGGGTACGTGGACGACACTCTCACCTCTCGTTGCTATGCATCACCATGATCTTGCGTGTGCGTAGGATTTTTTTGAAATTACTACGTTCCCCAACACCTCGCCCCTCGACCCTCGCCCATGTGGTGGACGTGCAGCAATTCATTCGGTCTCAGATAGCCAAAACGATATATACTGCAGTAACATTATTGCTCGACTTCCCGAAGAGGCGAAGAGCCAAGCGCAAGGTTAATATTTTGGAGATGCCAAGCGCAAGGTTCATAGGAGAACGAGTAGTAGTAGTACTAGTAGGACGTAACAGTGGTACGTACTGTATGAGGAAGAAGGCAACAAGATGTATGTTTTGCGTGACAGTCTCTTCTTACATGAGGTGCTAGATCTAGTGGACCTCATTGTTGTAATGGGAGTACTCCCTATCATAGATGGCATGATTCAGAGTGGTGGGCAGCGGGCATAATTTGGAGCTGCTTAGTCTTAAACCCCATGAAGAAGTCCCATCAAAAGGAATAGCCATCCTCCACATGTGCTCCTATGTAAAATGAGTAAATGAGACAAAAAGAGAAAGAGACAAAGTAGAAAAACCACCAGCCTTAGATCCAGCCCTATTGTATCAGTGAATGATATTTCTACGTCGTGATTGACATGGCTATATTATTAACCATAATACGGAGGTAGAAGCGGATTTTTATTTATTTGCGGAGGTAGCAGCAGATGGATATTCAACGAGGAGTGAAATGATGGCTGCTTCCTCGGTAAAACATAGAGAAAGGTGGGCCTCGTGATTTGACGGCTTATTAGTCATTATTACTGCCTATACTCTTTGCCCATACTATATAATAACCGCGTGGTACAGTAGTGGGCTATACATTTAATAACCATGCTCGAAGAGAAGAGGTGCCCGCACACACGCACATAGTACTAGTAGCACTCTTTGTGTCTTTTGCGTCTTCCCCAACCACACATGTGACACGGTGGAGCTCATTTCTGTAAGAAGATGCATCCCACGTGATAATTTGACACGTCTAGTAGTAGTTACTCACTTATAAATAATGGAGGGTCGGGAACCACGCATGAACGGTGCCGCGTCATTTATAAATAAAGTTTTTTTCTTCAATGGCACGTACACAATATAAATAGGTTCATATGGAGAGAAAAGGAAACCGCTCCACTATATACATAGCCAGGACGAGCCTACACAGTTGCTTGCTGGGGTTGCTCTCACACTCTCTCGCACAAAATGACTGCGGCCACATCTCTAACATCCGGGTGGATCACGTCCGCCGGGGGAAGGGGTGGATGTGTTGTGTAGATGCGGTCGTCGTCGCCGACAGCGAAAACCCACTGTTGACACGTCCCGATCAGGGGTCCCCACCGTTCTCTCTCACAAAGCCGGTGAGGTTGCCTTTGTCCCTTGCTCACTGTCGCGATGTGGGCAGTTGCCGCCTCCCGCGGCCCTCCTCTAGGTTGAGCTACGTCCGGACATCCCTCAGGTACAACTTCCTTACAGCCGGCTTGCACCACTGCCCCAGCTGCCCACATCTCTCCATGTGGATATTTCTCTACTTCTCTGCCCCGCACATACCTCTACTGGCTTCTACTGTATTTGTGATGAGTTTATATCTCATCAACTAGTCCCAGTAATCTTATTCTAATCATGCTTCTTCAATTTCTTTACCATAGGGATGCTCATCTCGATTTTAGTGGAACTGCACAAAATAATCCGATGGTCAAAGGGTTGCAAACTTCATTTTTTCGGAAGCTTCAACGTTGCCAGGAAATTAAAGCCTGGTTAGGGTTTAGGGTTCAAGTGCTAGGGACTGCATGGATCTTTTTTTCTTTAGCTGTCTCTGTTCCAAAATAAGTGTCAACTTTAGTAGTAGTACAACTTTGTACTAAAGTTTGCATAAAGTTGAGACACTTATTTTGGAATGGAGGGAGTACATATTGGCTATGACCTGTCAATCATTGAGATGCAATAGCATGCATGTTAGTCTCCTTTGTATTTGATGAAATGTTGCAACGGGGCAACCTTGGACGCAAGATACATGAAACAGAAGCTGGAAGCTTCATAGCATTGTACAAATTTATGTCGCCGAGAAATTATAGTACTTACTATACTACTATGTAAAGAGTTAGGTGTCGCACGGTGTCCAAAATATATGGTGATAGTGTGAGGTGGGCCATGTAATCAGTGAGCCTGCGTGTTTTCACTGCTTTTGCACTCCTCCGCTATAAGAATGGAGAAAATTGTAATCTAGTACCTCCTTTCGCCGAGACGTGGGACATCCAGCAGTCGTACCACCTCAGTAATAATGACCAATGAGCCGTCAAATCACATAAACCCAGTAGTAAGTTGGAAAGACGAAGCAACCATCACTCTTGAATCCGCTTCTCCCTTCACCGCAGGCGCCAGTGAGAGGTCGCGTCCACTCTTCCCGGGCATGAATGCGACACCGATTCTTTGGAGCGGTGCTGATCGTTTCGGGCGGGAAGCGCGCGTGGGCAATGGAGGGGCTTTGGCTAGGCCAGGCTAGTCATGAGCGGGCGTGGCAGCTGTCCCGACCGAACGCCCAGAAATGATAGGATGGACCGACTCTTGCGGCTAAATCGTACACTACACACCATCTCTCTGTAGGAGTAGGTCGATGTGTCCCTCTCTCTAACACACACGCTGTTAAACACACACACACACACACACACACACACACAGGAAGTGAGATACAAATGAAGTACGCACAAGAATGTAGTGACCCGACCCAAATGGATCAAGTCTCTGTGCTTAAGTGTCATCCCTGGATCGGTATGCCGACAGACACAGTACTCAAGGATTTATAACATAGTGCAATCACATGTATAAAGTAACGTAAATACTATTACCTCAATCCATATAGCGGAAGTAACAACAAAGTTGTGGAGTCCCAACAACACCAACGGCAAAGTTGAGTGTAGACATCGTAACCCTATCGTATCACTTACTCGTCATAAGAATTCCTGCAATCTGAGACGTTGCAGCCAGGTACGTCAGTACATTGAATGTACTGCCAATTTCACACCATAGAATAATAATGAAAATGTCTATCTCTATATGCATATTTGACTGGTGGAGGCTCTAAGTTAAATTTTGCATAAAGCTAATTTTTTCCTACAACAAAGGAATAAATTTTTATTTTACTACCAAGTTTATGCCATTATTGAGATGGTTCCTCCAACTCAATCCCAAAATTCCCAAATTATCAATGACCCAATACATTAATTAAGTAACGTGATGAGATCAATCAATAATTCACTTCTAGATACTCGAAGTTGTCCATAACCGGGGACATGGCTAATCATGATTAGTTTGTACACTCTGCAGAGGTTTGCGCACTTTTCCCCACAAGACTCGACCACCTTCATGATCAGAAGATCGAGACGCAGTCTTTCTAAAGCAACTCTTTACTCTGGGTTGACAGGTACACCTACTTTCCCCTACATCTGCTATTCTACCACTGAAAGAGGTCACACAACTTACTCAACTATGCTAGATCCCATAATGGCTTGTGGTTGCACAGGGAAGTTTCTAGGCATGAAATATCGTATGATCCTTTGAGCCTGGGTGGCATTCCATAGGGTGATCACACGGGTTCTCCGGGATCCCCTTGGGCAAGCACTGGTTTCTCCAGGTGCCCGGGCAAGCCACTGGTTTCTCCAGGGTGCCCCAACCATTCCACCCAGATGTGTGTTGATGTTGCCACCTTAAATTTTCCCTTAGTTATTATTACTCTCGCAACTTTCATGAATCTCACATACCAATCCCCATCTACGAGCATGGCTAAGCAATATGTAGAATAACGTATATTCCCGGGGTGTTTCAAAGATCATAGGTTCCTACCTCATGAACTACATAGCAAAACCACATGTACCCAAATCCTACACATGCAAATCTTCCAGGGGTGTATCTAATGCATGTAAAACTGGGTATAGGAAGAGTATGATCAAAGTGTTAACTTGCCTTGTACTGTTGATGAAGATTCTTCGCACTCATAATTCCTGATAGTTCTACTCGTCACACTCTGTTCAATCTATCGTAAGCAAGCAGGTATAACCATACATAAGCAATCACTCAAAAGATCCAAAAGAACGAAGAAAATACTTTGAAAAACTTCAAAACCATCAAATAAAACTCACGGACATAAACATATTTTTTAGCATCAGCAAAATTATGTGATTTTGATCTTAACAGAAGGTACATGTCAAGAGCTTCGATTTGCAAAAAGAATCAATTAAATCAGAGTTATAAAACTCAAGTTATAGCCAAAACAAGTTTGAATTCAACTCTGTTTGAAACCAAATTTTAAAACTTTCAAAACTATTTTTAGTTTGGTTCTCTGGTTAGATGAGATCATTATGAAGAATTTGGTGTTGGTTTCGTTGAATTTGGACAAATGGTTGAAAAGTGGTGTTCATTTGAAAACTAGGGGCTAATCTGCAAAAGAAAACTAACAAATAGGTCCATGGCAGAAATTAAAAAGAAAAAGAATAAATCGAACGAACGAACGTTCGCTACAGAACCTAATCTAATGAATATGTTTGCTACAGAACCTAAACTAACGAACGTTCACTAATTAAACAAAACATTTCGAATAAAAAAGCGCGATCTATTCTGGCCCTTGGATCACGATCGGACGGATGAGAGGAGGCGGGGAGTTACCGCGGCGGCGCGGTGAAGTCCGGCGAGGCGGGACGACGGCGGTGGCTCGGGTCTGATCGGGGCAGTGGCTCCGGCGGACGCCGAGGGGCTCGGGGAGGCGCGGCGCGGAGCGGCGGGTGCGGTGGTGGCGTCGGCGGAGCGGGCCGTTGTGGCTACGCGGAGCGGCGGAGCAGCGGCGGCGGTCGTCGGCGGCGAAGTGCGGCGGTGGCTGCGGCTACTGATTGGGAGAGAGGGGGTCGGGGCTCCGCTATTTATAGGCGGAAGGGGGCGGCGCGAGGCGTGGAGGAGGGGGCAAGGCAGAGGCAGAGGCGGGAGAGACTCCCGATCGGAGACGGCGTCGACGGCGTGCTGGCTGGGCTGGGCGCAGCCCAGGTCGGTCGGCCCGAACTAAACTTTTTTTTAACTAATAACAAAATAAAATGAACAAATAAATAAAAATAAAAATGATATATAGGCATATTATATATCAAAATTTTCAGAAAAAGATTTTCTAAAACATGAACATTTTTTAGTGGTAAATAAATTCCACAAAAATTTAAATAAAGCAAACAGTACTACTGGTTCATTTAAAAACAAAATAATTTTTTTAAATACCAAAATGATTTCAAACTCATTTCTCTCCATTTTTCTATTTAGGGAATCATTTTACCCTATTTTCCATATATTTTATTTTTGGAGAAAAACAATTTGAATAAGAACCAAATAACTCCAAATTGAAAGTGGGTTTCAAAATAACTTCAAAGGGACTTTCAATTTGATTCTTTGAAATTTCCAATTCTCTTTCTTAGCATTTGAAGAAGTCATTTTACCTTCTCTCATGAAACTCATTGAGTTGCATAAAGTTTCCGAATTTGAAATAGTTCCAAAATGGAATTCAAATCTTTTCAAAACCCCCTTTTTCATTTAATTAAATGGAAGTAGTCATATCATCTTCACTCTAGGGTTTTGTGTTGAAATGAATTTGAATTCATGGAGATCATAAATGCAAAGTGAAAGTTTGGGAAAGTCGTTTCATTCCCTCTCATTCAACTTTCAAAAAGTTTCAAATTTCACTCAATTTCACACAAGCAACCATACCACAATCAAACAAACAAGCAAAACTATTTATTTAATATAATATTCCAAAATTTAGAATTTTGGGATGTTACAAAGAAGAGAAGAGGTGACGTATATTCCATCAAACCTGGACTGAGGAGTAGTACTCCCTCCGTCTAGGTGTTAAGTCATCTTACGAAAATCGGATATTCCCAAAAAATTTAGGCGTCGTCCATTAACTTCGCATCTCAATCCCCCCTAGCCTCGTTGCTAGCGAGCGTTGTTACTTACTCTGCCTTGTTATCTCCCCCGGAAACCCAATGCATGGCGTGCAACTACGCGTTGATCAGTCCAGAAATCAAAGTCGGCTTGCATGCGAGTTAATACGTGGCCCTGCATGGTAGCTAAAACAACATCTCTTAATTGTTGTGATTAATTGTTGCGTTTAGATGCACAAATCAGGGCTTTGATTGGAGGAAGGACCGGTCAAGTTTCTCCTTCTCCTCCAATATGCTTGCACCTTGGTCCCGCTGCACCTTCTAACGTGACTTACACCTAGACGGAGGGAGTAGTACGAGATACGGTGGCACACTGACTTAGGTCGAACAAAAGTGCCCAAAATTATTGGAAGAGAGCAAAGTGTACAAGCTAAATAATTAAAATTGAATTTATCGTTTATTTTTCCAAAACGGAGGCAAAATATTTGCCTCATCCACTAAATAAGAGGAGAATAGAGTTTCACAATTTGCAAGTGACCCTACAAATAAACGCCATGGCAATTACTCCTAATAAGCCCTAGTTTCTTAGCACCCGCTGTAACCCTTAGTACATACGGTGGCACACTGACTTAGGCCGAATACAAGTGCCCAAAATATTTAAAATTGGAGGATGGTGCAGCCCCCCTTTCCGATATTTTGACCGTGTGTGGTTCAGTTGTTGTTCACTTCGGAGGGTCGTGTACCACACATGAATGTTAGTAAGCGCGGCCGGGAGGCGTGCAGTGTTAATTGTGAGTTGACTCCTTCGAGCGTTAAATTTTCATCACGTGTTAGCATTGCCCCTAGTATTTTTCTTCACTGCGTTAAATAAAGAATTCCGTTTCGTGCACAATTTAAAACAATTTTTATGGAGAGAAAAAGAAAACCACTCCATCTATATTCGCTGCAGCCTCGGTGCTTGTTTTCTAGGGTTTGCACTCTTCACACTCTCTCTCCACTATATATATGCACGCTGGAGCCTCAGCGCTTGTAGTTGCTCTCTTCACACTCTCTCACCCTCTCCAGATCTAAACAAGACTTCGTTGGCCACTCTCTCTCTCTCTCTCTCTCTCTCTCTCTCTCTCTCCCCCCTCACTGCTGGTCAAAGAGCCGGCAGGATCCGTCCGCTAGGAAGGGAAGGAGGCTTAATGATGTCGTCGTCGGTGAGGGAGGGAATCCACTACCGGCGCAGCTATTCTCTTTCACCCAGCGGCGCGGGAGGGCCTTCGACCCCTTCTTCCTTGGTGCGGTACATAGTATGGTCAGATCGGCCTTCGGCCGCCCACAGAGCCACACCCCGAGACCCTTAAGGTATAATTTACTTATTCCACATGCATTGCTCTAGCTGCATGTGGTTTTTTTTTCGGTTCTACACTCGAATCTAGGTGTTGGATCAAACAGGAAAGTAGTGGGGAAAGTTGTATAGCATGAATCTAGGACATGGTTGATAACCCACAAGTACAGGGGATTGTTTGTAGCCTTTTTTGATAAATAAGAGTGTCGAACCCAACGAGGAGCTAAAGGTAGAACAAATATTCCCTCAAGTTCTATCGACCACCGATACAACTCTACGCACACTTGACATTCACTTTACCGAAAACAAGTATGAAACTATTTTGTAGGAGTGATGCTAGATCTACTTTGCAAGAATAAAACTAGAAGTACTTTGCAAGATAATAAAAGTTAGGTGTTTAGTAAAAGGGTTTGTGTCAACAAGAAAGTTGTTTGTCCCTAGGCAATCGATAACAACTACCGGTAATCATTCTTGTAATTTTATATGAGGGAGAGGCATGAGCTAACATACTTTCTCTACTTGGATCATATGTGTTGGAAATATGCCCTAGAGGCAATAATAAAATGGTTATTATTATATTTCCTTGTTCATGATAATTGTCTATTGTTCATGCTATAATTGTGTTATCCGGAAATCCTAATACATGTGTGAATACATAGATCAAAATATGTCCCTAGTGAGCCTCTAGTTGACTAGCTCGTTGATCAATAGATGGTTGTGGTTTCCTGACCATGGACATTGGATGTTGTTGATAACGGGATCACATCATTAGGAGAATGATGTGATGGACAAGACCCAATCCTAAGCATAGCACAAGATCGTGTATTCGTTTGCTAGGGCTTTTCTAATGTCAAGTATCATTTCCTTAGACCATGAGATTGTGCAACTCCCGGATACCGTATGAATGCTTTGGGTGTATCAAACGTCACAACGTAACTGGGTGGCTATAAAGGTGCACTGCAGGTATCTCCGAAAGTGTCTGTTGGGTTCGCACGAATCGAGACTCGGATTTGTCACTCCGTATGATGGAGAGGTATCTCTGGGCCCACTCGGTAATGCATCATCATAATGAGCTCAATGTGACTAAGGAGTTAGCCACGGGATCATGTGTTGCAGAACGAGTAAATAGACTTGCCGGTAATGAGATTGAACGAGGTATGGGGATACCGACGATCGAATCTCGGGCAAGTAACATACCGATGGACAAAGGGAATTGTATACAGGATTGATTGAATCCGCGACATCGTGGTTCATCCGATGGGATCATCATGGAACACGTGGGAACCAACGTGGGTATCCAGATCCCGTTGTTGGTTATTGGCCGGAGAGATGTCTCGGTCATGTCTGCATGGTTCCCGAACCCGTAGGGTCTACACACTTAAGGTTCGGTGACGCTAGAGTTGTTATGGGAAATTGTACGTGGTTACCGAGGGTTCTTCGGTCTCCCAGATGAGATCCCGGACATCACGAGGAGTTCCGGAATGGTCTGGAGGTGAAGATTTATATATGGGAAGTCCAGTTTCAGTCACTGGAATGGTTTCGGGGGTTATCGGCATTGTACCGGGACCACCGAAAGTTGTCTGGGGGTCCACCGGGTGGGGCCACCTGCCCCGGGGGACTTAATGGGCCGAATATGGGAGGGAACCATCCCCCTAGTGGGCTGGTGCGCCCCCCAAGGGCCCAAGGGGCCTAGGGTTTGGAAACCCTAGGGGAGGGGGGCGCCGCCACCTTGCTTGGGGCAAGTTTCCCCCTCCTGGCCGCCGCCCCCCTCTAGATGCATCTAAGGGGGCCGGTGTAACACCCCGCATGTAACTTTCCATATTTGTAACTCCGACTCTTGCCATTTCCGGCTATGTGTTATGATATTCCCTCCGTGGTCGGGTTTTGTCTTTCGTTTTGCATTTTGTCATGTCATGCATTTCATATCATGTCTTCATGTGCATTGCATTTGCATACGTGTTCGTCTCTTGCATCCGAGCATTTTCCCCATTGTCCGTTTTGCAATCCGGCGCTCCTATCTCCTCGGGTGCACCCCTCTTGTTTTCTTTCATGTGAGGGTGTCAAACTTTCTCGGAATGGACCGAGGCTTGTCAAGTGGCCTTATTACACCACCCGGAGACCACCGGTCAAGTTTCGTTCCATTTGGAGGTCGTTTCGTACTCCAACGGTTAACCGAGCATCCGCAAAGTCCATTTGAGTGTCCAGCAAAAAACCCCTCAAAAACCAGCCCAAAACCCACCAAACTCTCTTCCATGTCCTAGGTCGCTCGATCACAATCGTGTGGGCGAAAACCACACCTCATTTGGAGCCTCCTAGCTCCCTCTACCTATAAATATGCATCTTCCCCGAGATACGATACGCAGGCGAACCCTAACCCTCATCCCCGTGCGCCGCCGGACACGTCCGCCCCAGCCGAACACAGTCGCGCCGCCGCCCCGGGCCAGTCGGCACACGCCACCTGTCGCCGCCGCCTCCCCACCGCGCCGGCCCGCAAGCCCGCCGCGGGCCCTCCCGGGCCCGAGCGCCCGCGCCGCCGCCGCCTGCCTCCCGGCCCGCGTGCTCGCCGCCGACCTCCGCCGCCTCGCCGCAGCACGCCCTCGCCGTCGCCCGCCGGCCGGCCATCGCCGCCACCTCGCCGCGGTACGGCGCCGCCGCCGCCCGGCTGGCCCTCGCCGTCCGGCCGCGCCCGGCCCCGCCGACCCCTCTCCGGTCGCGCCCTCCTTCCTCACCGGTCGGCCACCACCGCCGTCTCCTTCCTCCCATTGCCGGAGACGAGCCCCACCGGAGCCCCATCGCCAGATCCGATCGGGGTACTGTAGCAGGTTGACCCGAAACCCCCCGAAAATTCCTAAGTATGCGAATTTTGCGATATATGCACTTGTTCCTCATTGCATAACTCCTTGCATGTAGCTCCGATTCGTGCTTTTAATATGTCAAATTGTTCGTCTCGTGATGATCTACATTTTGTTCAATTGCACCATGTTCATTAGAGGTCATCTTGATGCCCAAATCTCTGTTGGAAGAGGGCTAGTTGCTGTTATCCTCTAGTTCTTAACAGAACTTGGAGATTTGTCATTTTTGTATCTTGAAATCTTTGCATCTTATGGGCATGAGCTCTACATGTGTTTTATTGTATGCCATGCCATCTTTCCAAATGTGTATGCCATGTATTTTTGTGATCTCTGTGGTGACTAGCACAAGCATGCAAAGTAGGCTCCGTAATGTTTCTGATTTCAGGGACTTGGTGATTTCTCCAAGTCCTTGTCTGCTGTTATTTTGTTGCCATGTAAACTTGATGCTACAGAGAGATCCATGCATATTTTGGAGATGTTCAGTAAGGATGTTTTGTAGCTATAGTTGTAATTGATCCCTTACTGACCTTGTTTGCAATTATGGAGTGCCATAGCATGACTCAATCTTGCTATACGTTTTCTATAAAATATTTCTGGCAGATTCTTAACATGATATGCAATTTTGCCAAGCTTATTGTAGTTGATCCATACATGCTATGTTTTTGTTCTTGCCATGGTTAGCTTCATAAGCATGCCATCTTGCTGTAGGTATGCTTGTTTTGTCATGCGTTGCTCTGTAGTGAGTGCATCAAACTCACAAAAAGGCCTTCATATTATTATTTCTGCCATGCTCTGTTTTCTGCTAAGTCTGAAACCTGATAACGAAACTTGTTATGTTTACATGCTTGCCATCATATCTTCTGGTCCTTTTTGGCTTATGGTAACTAAGGGACTTTTGTCATATGCATCTAGGAGAATACTTCCATGCCAAGTTTTGCCATGTTAAGTTCTTGTAGCATGTTGATTTCCTGCTCTGAACATTGCTACCTGATGCTGTTTTCTGCCATGTCCAGTTTTTCACCAAGTCTGTGATCCAGTTATCTTTTGCACTTTTGCCATGCTTGTTTGAGCTTGATATGTTGTGATCTAGCCGTAGCTCAGTGTTCATCTTTTGTCAACCATCTCCTGTAGATTACTGTGATATGCTTTGTTGCTATGTTGGGGTGCTGTAGCTTTGTTACTTGTTGCATTTTAAGTGCTATCATGCTGCTAATCACAGTTTCGTGTCATTCTTGTTTTGCTTGCCATTTGCAAACCGTGCATCCGTTTCCGGTGATCTTTATATCGATTTCGATCCAAATGATCTCATCTTTCCAGTGGCATACTTGGTTTGCCAAGTTAATGCCTTGTTCATCATTTTCCTTCCGGAGCACGCATATGCATCGCATATCATACATCTTTTGCATCATGTTGCTTGTGCATTTCTCGTGGTTGATTGTGGTTCCGTTTGTTTGTGTTCTTGTCTTGGGTAGAGCCGGGAGACGAGTTCGTGAACGAGGAACCTGTTGAGTACGCTTACGAGGATCAAGCTTTCGACAACTCTGAGAACCTTGCAGGCAAGATGACCACCCCTCGAAATCACTTCTATCTTTGCTTTGCTAGATGCTCGCTCTATTGCCATGCTACGCTACCTATCACTTGCTATATCATGTCTCCCATATTGCCATGTCAGCCTCTAACCATCCTTTCCTAGCAAACCGTTGTTTGGCTAAGTTACCGCTTTTGCTCAGCCCTTCTTATAGCGTTGCTAGTTGCAGGTGAAGTTCAAGTTTGTTCCATGTCGGAACATGGATATGTTGGGATATCACAATATCTCTTATTTAATTAATGCATCTATATATTTTTGGTAAAGGGTGGAAGGCTCGGCCTTATGCCTGGTGTTTTGTTCCACTCTTGCCGCCCTAGTTTCTGATATACCGGGATTATGTTCCTTGAGTTTGCGTTCCTTACGCGGTCGGGTGATTTATGGGACCCCCTTGACAGTTCGCCTTGAATAAAACTCCTCCAGCAAGGCCCAACCTTGGTTTTACCATTTGCCACCTAAGCCTTTTCCCCCGGGTTTTCTAGAGCCTGAGGGTCATCTTTATTTTAAACCCCCGGGCCAGTGTTCCTCTGAGTGCTGGTCCAAACTAGAGCCCTTTGCAGCGCCACCTTGGGGAAACTCGAGGATTGGTTTTAGTTGTACGGACTGCTCATCCGGTGTGCCCTGAGAACGAGATATGTGCAGCTCCTATCGGGATTTGTCGGCACATTCGGGCGGCTTTGCTGGTCTTGTTTTACCATTGTCGAAATGTCTTGTAAACCGGGATTCCGAGACTGATCGGGTCTTTCCGGGAGAAGGTTTATCCTTCGTTGACTGTCGTGGAATTGTCACGGCAGATGTCCTCGAGCTAGGACTTAGTCGTGGAGCCATCGCAGCTAGGAAGCTTGAAGGGGTTAATGCGGGACAAGGAACACGAGGGTTTATACTGGTTCAGCCCCTTACGGTGAAGGTAAAAGCCTACGTCCAGTTGAGGTGGTATTGATTAGGGTTACGATCACCAGGGAGCAAAACTGTTATCCCCGGCTCTCGATGAGATCGTTCTCTGCCCTAAACTGCTTCCAGGTCGTCCCTTTATATAGGGAGGCTGACGCCCTGCAGCTCTCAGAGTCCCGGCCGGCTCATAAGAGTGTCCGGCTCGGACTCTCAACTATTCTTGCCTTACACTACAAGTTCTACCAAAACAATGATTACAACTACGGGCCTTAAGCCATATCCGGGTCTTAAGCCCATCTTTGGCCCACCGTCTCCAAGCTTGGCGCCAGGCTTCTGGCAATGACCATATGAGTAACCCGGCCCCTCCTGGCGGGTGACTCTAAGGTGTATATGCTCAACATTAGGCCCCAGATTGATTTGAGCCGGCTCATGTCAATCTTCTATTCCTTCGACAGAAAACCTCCGGCTTACAATTGTGTGAAGGCCATAACCCGGCATGACATCATCCTCTGGACTCCGGGTAATCCGCCGTGACGTCATCTTCCATTAAACCCGTTTTTTACTCCACTAGATTCGCAACGGATCTTTTTCTTTACTGCCATCCCGAAAACCGAGGCGTTCGTGGGGAGATAACCACGACGTGGTCTCCTTGATTCTCGCGCCCACTTATGAGCTCGCCTTATAAATAGGCCGGCCCGACGGGCTTTCAGCCACTTCTCTCTCCTTCATCTTCTTCCTCGCGCCACTGCTGCCCTGCCCGAGCTCTGCTACTGCCACTGCCGTCGCGCCCCCGGACTTCGTCAACCTTGGCCGCTGCATCACCCTGACTCGGTCCAGACAAACGGCGGCAACCTCCGCTCCTCTTCAGCTCCGGTGAGTCCTCGCCACTCCATAAGGCAGATCCGCACTAGGGCTTCATAGTTCTTCCTCTGTTCTTCGTAGTTCATCGCGGCTCTTAGTAGATTTGAATTTTACTACCCCTTTTTGATCTTAGCTCTGTATAGACTTACTGCGGTAGACGTTGAAGACCTATTTCACATGCAAACAACCCTCTTTTTACTGCATAAGAACCTTGTTCAAGCTCAAGAACCTCCTCACGTCTGTTTCTAGGTCTAGAAACTTTTCTTTTGCCCGACCATTTTGATCCAAAATATTTACTGCGATGTGTGAAACCTGTTTTACCACACTTAGTAAAAAAACTGCAATCATTGAGTCTCGGCGGTTTACATTTCCGGTTTAAAGAAACCACGCGCCGTAGAACCTTCCGGCTTAAAGAAAACCATGCGCCATAAAATTTCCGGCTTAGCTGTGATAAGGCCTGTAGACAATCAAATTACTCTCAATCCCTCGGCGGCTTAAATAGCCCGATGCACTTAAGCGTATACCATTAGTCCCCTTCATAAGCCGCCACCTTGACATTGAACTGTAGGTTTCTTCCGGCTTATAATTAACCCGGACATTTTTCCTTTTATCCTAGACTGCCGACTTTCACCATGCCTCCCAAAGCTCCCAAAGCCTCCATTACTTGCAACTGGATGAGGTCCAATGTCACGAATGAGACCCTAGCAGATTTTGTCAAGTCTGGATATCTACCCAAGAAGGATGTCATGTCCTACCGTGCCCCTGACCCGTCAGAAGAGAGACCACAGCCAAAGGACGTGGAGGTAGTGATTTTTGCAGATCATATGAGCCGGGGCTTCGCACCGCCCGGTTCAAAGTTTTTCAGAGACGTCCTGAATTTCTTCGACCTGCAGCCTCAGGACATAGGACCTAACTCAGTGTCCAATATCTGCAACTTCCAAGTGTTCTGCGAAGTTTACCTTGGAGAAGAACCTAGTCTGCTGCTCTTCAGAGAGCTTTTTTACTTGAACCGTCAGAATGAGTGCGCCAATGGGCCAAGTCTAGAGCTAGGTGGCATCTCCATTCAGCGGCGAAGGGACTGCCTTTTCCCTTACGCAGAGCCGCCCAGCCACCCCAAGGACTGGAATCTGACGTGGTTTTACTACCAAGACACGTCGCCAACTGATGAAAGTCCGTTGCCCGGCTTTCGCCCCTCACGTCTGGAGCCGACTCACCCACTGTCAGACAAGCTGACTCAAGCGGAGCGCCAACCTCTGCTCCCCACTATCAACAAGATCAAGGCTCTCCTAGGCAATGGTCTGAATGGAATCGATCTGGTCCGGGTCTGGATCTCGTGGCGGGTGATCCCATTGAGCCGCCGCCCCGGCTTAATGTGTGAGTACACGGGCCGAAAGGACGACCCTCAGAGACACAGCCGCAATGATCTTCCTGAAGACGTTGCAGAGGAGATGACCAAGGTTCTCTTGAACGAGAGCCTGGCAGACTGCGGAAGGACCGGGTTAGCCCCCTTCTGCAAGACCAACCCAGCCCCAGCGGTAAGCTGCTGATCTGAACATCTTATCTGTACATAACTTTCATCTGAATCATTGTAAGAAAACCTCATTGTATTCTTTCAGGCTGATGACAAGTTCTGGCGGGTCAAATATGACCACGAAGCAGCCAAGAAGGCCAGAAAGGCGAAGAAAACCGCCAAGAAAGCCGCTCCCCGCAAGAAGGGGAGTAGGCCAACTGCTTCGGAGCTGATGTAATTAAGCGACAGCTCCGAGTCAGAGGTAACCCCTGAACCTGTAAGCTCTTTGTTGCGTTTATTGTTTATTTCTTGTCCGCCTTACCAACACTTGTTTATCAACAGGATGACACCGGAGCCAGTAACCCGGTGGTTGAAGAGGTAATGTCACTTTCCTCCGACTCGGAGCCCTTGCCAAGGCTGAAAGTCCGAAGGGTAACCCGGAAAGTAAGCTTTTCACATCCTTTAGCTTATCAAGATCCTCAATTTATTTTGAAGCGACAGGTTCATGAGAGCCGGCGTCACACCCGGACCAACAAGGACACCGACCTCTCAGCCGGGTTACCCGACGCATCGAGGAAGCGCCGAACTGAGGTTAATTCCCACTTGTACCCTTTTCATCCGTTGGCGGGTGTTATCCGTTAGCCACTCAATTCTTCTGACTCAAATTATCAGGAGACCTCCCCCTCTTCGGGCGACTCTATGCAGTCGAGTCTTCCGGCTTTCAAGACCGTGCCTGGGTAATGATAACCATCTCATGTTATACTTGTCTTTACTTACCCTTTTTGTGCTTAACGTTTCTGTCCTTTCAGTGCCCAAGCCAAACTCACCAAGAGGGCGAAGAAAGCCAAGCCAATCGAAGAGCCGGAGTTGCCTGAGCCGGAGGCAGCAGATCAAGAACCACCAGCTGCCTCCGCTCCCGAAGCCGCCGCTCCAACTAATAAGGCAGCTGCCGAAGCGTCTGCTAACCCGGAGGCCTCCGGCTCGGCTCAACCAGCAAATGATCCGGACGTGGTAATCACCCGGACAAAATTTGTTGAGCCGGGGAGACCTACCGCACTGGCTAAGTGCTCCGCTAAGGGGGAGTTGCTGCAGCCCCACCGGGTGAACCTGGACCTCTCCGACCACACCAACCTGAGCATTGGAGAGCTCGTCTCTGGCTACATCAGCCAAGTGCACAAGATCCGGGACGCAGAGGTTGCCATGGTGAACCAGATCCAGCAGAAATCTGAGGTATCATTCTGCTGTCCTCGTACTTACTGCATAGTTACCTTTACCATGCTAGCCCCCAAGTCGACGACTTATGATTGAATATGTTGTAGACTTAGGTTCCGGCTTACCCAATTGAACCGGCCATTTGTAGATAGAAACGTTCAATATGCATTAGCCCCCAAGTGCCAAGTGTCTTTGCTTGGAAAACGCTTGGGACTTGAAATTTATATAGTAACTGTTCATGTCATACCCCGGAAATGTATGCAGGCTGCTGGCAAGAAGCTAGAGGCTGACATGGCTGATCTCAAGAATCGGCTGAAGATGCAAGAGATGGAGACCCGGAAGGCAAATGCCAAATTTGTGTCTAGCATCGCCGCTCAAGAGAAGCTGAAGACGGAGTTTGACGCTGAGCGGAAGGCGTGGGCCGAAGAGAAGGCCGCATTGGTGAACCGGGCTGAACAGGCGGAGAAGACTCTCTCCGAGAAGACCGCCGAGCTCTCCGGCCTAAAGCGCCAGGTGTCCCAGATGGTGGCCGCAATCTTCGGTAAGTCGCCTCACCGGCTTTCATCAAGTTTAGAATTTTTATATCTCATAATTCATCCTTGTCGACGGTTTATCTGATTCTGTTAAACAAGTCCCAGAAGTGCCAACCTCAACCAGAGCGTGGTAACCAAGCTGAAGGCCGTGTATACCCTGGTGGAGCAGCTCTACACCGGGTCACAGCGTGCCTTAGCTGTGGTGGCCCTATCCAACGAGGTGCCGACTCACCTGGCAGAAGTCCTTCGCCGGCTCGCCGTTTGGCCTCAATGGATCCAAGAGCTGCGATGGGCCTCTGCAAGAGCCGGAGCGATCGCCGCGCTGAGCCGGGCCAAGGCGTTCCTGCCGGAGTTAGACCCGGCGGACATCGCCCTTGGCTATCCAAGCCTGAAGGAAGACGGCTCCGCTTTCGACCAGAAGGACTTCGCAGCTTGCGTGAAGGCCGTACGCCCGGTGGCCACTCTGATTGGCAACAATACAGATCTGACTAAGTATCAGCCGGGCTACGATGCAGAAAATCAGAGGATCCCTACACCGCGCTATGAAGCCCTCAACTTGATCCCACTGGCTCGTCAGCACACCTTCGCCCCGGAGATTGACCCGGCCGGGTTAATTGACGAGGAAGCCCAATTCGAAGCTCTCAGCGGCATCGACTGGAAGTCATCAACTTTCCAGGTCTTGGGATCAACCGGAGGAGAAGATAGGAACGAGCCGGAGACTTCAACTCAACAAGCGTCGTAACTCGGCTGGCGGCTTAGCAAACAATGCCTCATCCTTTTGGACTCAATGAGTCTTGTAATAGAGTAGGACCAATACTTTATCTGTGTCATGCCATCGAGCACGCCTTGAATGCTGAAGTCTGCGGAAATTGTCTCCTTTATGTTTCTCCGGGTCATAAGTAATCATTTGTTTTCCTTGCTCTCAAAATAGTTACCTGTAACTATCCTGCAGAGAAAGACAAATCACAAGCCTTGAGGCGGCTTACCTGCCCTGAGAAGCATAGGTTTTTTAAATAACCCGGAATATGAATCAAAAAAGGACTGGTCTTCAATAATATCCTAAATACAGCCGTAATAACATACTTAGCGGCCTGCAAGCATACTTCCGGCTTAGATAACCCGGGTAGGAAGGTTGGTACCGCAATTCCGGTTTACCTGTCTTAATAACACCCATTGTGTTCAGCGAATACTGTACACCAAAGTTAAGCCGGCAAAGTGAGACCCGGCCGTACACACTTGGAAATAAACAGACAGAACTTACTACAAAGCAGAGGAACTTAGGGGCTTCCGGTTCGAATACGACCAGAGACCCGGCCCGAAGGGGTTATGCTAGGATTCGAATGCGATCATATAGCCCCCAGTGGGTGTGGCGATGCCAATCAAGAGGGTATCGACAGCTATGTTCTCTTTGGTTCGAATACGACCCATGTTTGAACAGGAAGCCCCCAAGTGATTTTAAGAATTGTTTAACGACGCTGATTCGAATACGATCCACGTCGGTTCTCAAAGGGGTTAAACTAAGATTCAAATATGATCAAAGAAAACTCCCCAATGAGCTTGGCACTTTGCCAATCAAATGGGTATCGACAGTTGTGTTCTCTTTGGTTCGAATACGACCCATGTTTGAACAGGAAGCCCCCAAGTGACCTTATCGCCTACGGCTAGATTCGAATACGATCATAAGCCGGATCCTCCTTCAAGTTATCATGTAATCTGGCGATGAAAACAACACGTGCACATTTGGAGGAGAAAAAAGGACAGAGGTCCTGCTTTATTGCTTATCATAATATATACATGGCTTAGAGAAGTATGTACATCATGAGGGCCGGTGGCTCAAGTGTAGTAAGGCCGAAGCTGAGCTATGTTCCACGGCCGTCGGGTCTCTTCCTCCGACTTACGTGAATCTTTGTGCTCCCGAATGTCAATGAGGTAAAATGACCCGTTGTGCAGATTCTTGCTGACCACAAAGGGCCCTTCCCAAGGCGGGGATAGCTTGTGCGCATCTGTTTGATCCTGTATGAGCCGGAGCACGAGATCTCCTTCCTGGAAGACCCGGGATTTAACCCGGCGGCTATGATAACGGCACAGGTCTTGTTGGTAAATCGCTGAACGGGCTGCTGCCACATCACGCTGTTCGTCCAACAAGTCAAGAGCATCCTTGCGCGCCTGTTCATTATCCGCCTCAACGTAAGCCGCCACTCGAGGTGAGTCATGACGGATGTCACTGGGGAGGACTGCTTCTGCCCCATAAACCATGAAGAAAGGTGTAAAACCTGTAGACCTGTTAGGAGTAGTGTTGATGCTCCATAACACGGAGGGCAACTCCTCCACCCAACAACCCGGCGTCCATTGCAAAGGGACCAAAAGCCGGGGCTTGATACCCTTCAGAATCTCCTGATTAGCTCTCTCAGCTTGACCATTGGATTGAGGATGAGCCACTGAGGAAACATCAAGTCGTATATGCTCTCGTTGACAAAACTCGTCCATGGCGCCTTTGGAGAGATTGGTGCCATTGTCAGTGATAATGCTGTGCGGAAAACCAAAGCGAAAGATCACCTTTTTCATAAACTGAACCGCCGTGGCTGCATCGCACTTGCTAACTGGCTCCGCTTCAACCCACTTGGTAAACTTGTCAACTGCCACCAAAAGGTGGGTCTTCTTATCCTTGGACCTTTTGAAAGGCCCAACCATATCCAGCCCCCAGACCGCAAAGTGCCAAGTAATTGGGATCATCCTCAGCTCTTGAGCCGGTACATGAACCCGTCGCGAGAACCTTTGGCAACCATCACACTTACTGACCAAGTCCTCTGCATCAGCATGAGCCGTCAACCAATAAAAACCATGACGAAAAGCCTTGGCCACCAGAGACTTTGAACCGGCGTGATGGCCACAATCCCCTTCATGGATCTCACGCGAGATCTCTTGCCCATCCTTAGGGGAAACACAACGCTGAAACGCTCCCGTAACACTGCGGCGGTGCAACTCACCATTGATAACAATCATTGACTTAGCCCGCCGGGTTATTTGCCTGGCCAAAGTTTCATCCTCAGGCAACTCGCCGCGGGTCATGTAAGCCAGATAGGGCATTGTCCAGTCTGGTATGATATGGAGAGCCGCCACCAGTCGTGCCTCCGGGTCGGGGACAACCAAGTTTTCCTCTGTAGGCAACTTAACAGAAGGATTATACAGGACATCGAGGAAAGTATTAGGCGGCACCGGCTTTCGCTGAGAGCCTAGCTGGCTTAAAGCATCAGCCGCCTCGTTCTTCCTGCGATCAATGTGCTCTACTTGGTAGCCCTGAAAGTGCCCAGCAATGGCATCAACTTCGCGGCGATAAGCCGCCATGAGAGGGTCCTTAGAGTCCCACTTGCCTGATACTTGTTGAGCCACCAAGTCTGAGTCACCGAAACACCTTACCCAGCTCAAGCTCATCTCCTTAGCCATCCGAAGACCGTGGAGCAAGGCCTCGTACTCAGCCGCATTGTTAGTGCAAGGAAACATCAAATGTAACACATAATGGAACTTGTCACCTTTAGGGGAAGCCAATACAACTCCAGCCCCCGAGCCCTCCAACTGCCTGGACCCATCGAAGTGAATAGTCCAATATGTGTTATCCGGCTTTTGCTCGGGCACTTGTGACTCTGTCCAGTCATTGATGAAATCCACCAGGGCCTGAGATTTAACAGCAGTGCGTGGCACGTACTTGAGACCATGAGGTCCAAGCTCTATAGCCCACTTAGCCACTCTTCCTATGGCATCTCTGTTTTGAATGATATCACCAAGAGGGGCAGAACTGACCACAGTGATGGGATGACCCTGAAAATAATGCTTAAGTTTCCGGCTTGCCATGAACACACCGTAAACAAGCTTCTGCCAATGCGGATACCGCTGCTTGGACTCGATAAGCACTTCACTGACATAATAAACCGGCCGCTGAACCGGATGCTCCTTACCCTCTTCCTTGCATTCCACCACCACAGCCACACTGACGACTCGTGTGTTCGCCGCCACGTACAGTAATAAGGGCTCCTTATCAACCGGAGCAGCAAGGACTGGGGGCTCTGCCAGCTGCTTCTTCAAATCCTCAAAAGCGGTATTAGCTGCATCATTACAGACAAAGTTATCAGTTTTCTTCATCAACCGATATAATGGCATGGCCTTCTCACCCAAACGGCTTATAAACCGGCTTAAAGCAGCGATGCGACCCGCCAAACGCTGAACGTCATTTATACACGCCGGCTTAGCCAGGGAGGTGATGGCCTTGATCTTCTCCGGGTTAGCCTCAATGCCTCTGTCAGAAACCAAAAAACCCAAGAGCTTGCCTGCAGGGACACCAAAGACACACTTGGCCGGGTTAAGCATCATCTTGTAGACCCGGAGATTATCAAAGGTTTCTCTCAAATCATCTATCAGGGTTTTCTCCTTTATGGATTTAACCACAATATCGTCCACATAAGCATGAACATTGCGCCCAATCTGTTTATGAAGACAGTTCTACACGCAACGCTGATAAGTCGCCTGTGCACACTTGAGTCCAAAGGGCATGGATACATAGCAGAAGGCTCCAAAGGGAGTGATGAACGCCGTCTTCTCCTGGTCCTTAACCGCCATTTTAATCTGATGATATCCAGAATAAGCGTCCAGGAAACTTAAGCGCGCACAACCGGCCGTAGCATCAATAATTTGATCAATACGGGGAAGGGCAAAAGGATCAGCCGGACATGCTTTATTTAAGTCCGTGTAGTCCACACACATCCGCCAAGTGCCGTTCTTCTTGAGTACGAGCACCGGGTTAGCTAACCATTCTGGGTGGAAGACTTCAACAATAAACCCGGCCGCCAAGAGCCGGGCCACCTCTTCGCCAATGGCTTTCCGCCTCTCTTCATTAAACCGCCGAAGGAACTGTCTAACCGGCTTAAATTTCGGATCAACATTGAGAGTGTGCTCAGCGAGTTCTCTAGGTACACCTGGCATGTCAGAAGGTTTCCATGCGAAGATGTCCCTATTCTCACGGATGAACTCGATGAGCGCGCTTTCCTATTTTGGATCCAGATTGGCACTGATGCTGAATTGCTGAGATGAATCTCCTGGAACGAAATCAACAAGTTTAGTCTCATCAGCCGACTTAAATTTCATTGCCGGGTCATGCTCCGTAGTCGGCTTTTTCAGAGAGGTCATATCTGTTGGGTCGACATTGTCTTTGTAAAACTTCAACTCCTCTGTTGCACAAACAGATTCTGCATAAGCTGCATCGCCTTCCTCACATTCCAAGGCCACCTTCCGGTTGCCGTGAACCGTAATGGTCCCATTGTGACCCGGCATCTTGAGCTGTAAATATACGTAACACGGCCGTGCCATGAACTTGGAGTAAGCCGGCCGCCCAAATATGGCATGGTACGGACTTCTTATCTTGACCACCTCAAAGGTCAATTTTTCCACCCTGTAGTTGTTCTCATCTCCGAAGGCCACTTCCAACTCGATCTTGCCGACTGGGTAAGCCGACTTACCAGGTACCACACCGTGGAAAATAGTGTTTGATTGGCTGAGATTCTTATCAACCAACCCCATACGACGAAATGTCTCATAATAGAGGATCTTGATGCTGCTGCCCCCATCCATGAGTACCTTAGTGAACTTATATCCTCCCACCTGAGGAGCCACCACCAGGGCCAAGTGACCCGGATTATCCACTCGGGGAGGGTGATCCTCCCTACTCCACACTATAGGTTGCTCTGACCACCGCAAGTAGCGTGAACCGCCGGTTCAACAGCGTTCACAGCCCTCTTATGAAGCTTCTGATCTCGCTTGCACAGACTGGTGGTAAACACATGATACTGCCCACCGCTAAGCTGCTTTGGATTGGTCTGATAACCTCCCTGCTGCTGTTGATGACCCTGGCCCGACTGCTGATTAAAGCCCCCTTGACCGTTTTGAGGGTTAGAATTTGAGCCGCCGCCCGGGCCATGAAAGCCACCGGCGCCTGAGCCGCCGCCCGGGCCATGAAAGCCGCCGGCGCCTGAGCCGCCGCCCGGGCCATTGTAATTCTTAAAGGCCTTCATGATTGCAAAATCCTTCCATAGATGAGTTGCTGGCTTCTCTCTAGAGCCATGCCTTGGACAAGGCTCATTCAACAGTTGTTCCAGCGTTGGGCCGGACCCGCTGCCTCGGGGAGGGGGCCTCCCCTTGCGTCGCTGGTTACTACCTTGCGAGCTGGCGTTGGCTACAAACTCTAGGCTGCCATCGGCCTTGCGCTTGCCTCCTCCTTGGTTTCCCGGGTTATGCTGAGGACCCTTGCCATTGCCGTTCTCCTTTCCCTTCCCTGTCCTTTCATCATCTGAAGCGGGGTCCTTGGTACCATCAGATCGGCGTACTTGACAAGAGCCGCCATCAGTGTACCCATATCATTGCAGTCGCGCTTAAGCCGCCCGAGTTTCATCTTCAGGGGCACAAAACGACAATTCTGCTCCAACATTAAGACTGCAGAGCCGGCATCCATTTTATCCGAGGAATGTATTATCTCCTTAACCCGGCGAACCCAATGCGTCGTAGACTCACCCTCCTGCTGCTTGCAGTTAGTCAAATCCACGATTGACATAGACTGCCTACAGGTATCCTTGAAGTTTTGGATGAACCGGGCCTTCAGCTCAGCCCAAGACCCAATGGAAGTCGGTGGTAGCCCTTTCAACCAAGTGCGGCAGTCCCATCTAACATCATGGTAAAATACTTAGCCATGGCCGCCTCACTGACCTCCAGCAGCTCCATAGCCATCTCGTAACTCTCGATCCAGGCTGCAGGCTGTAAGTCTGCTGTGTAATTAGGCACCTTCCTAGGGCCTTTGAAATCCTTGGGTAGACGCTCATTGCGGATAGCTGGCACTAAACAAGGGACACCCCCAGTCCTGGTAGGGATACCCACGTCGACGGAAGTCGTTGGATAAGCCGGGGGGTCTGGTAAGCCGTCAATTGAGGCACCTGCTCCGCCTCTTGCCGCGCTTTGTCCTGGTTTGCTGCGTGAAAGGCTCCGTTATGAACCGGGCCACGGCCAGGGGGCGGGTCATGGCGTCGGACGTTACTTGAACCGGTCGCTGAGACCATGTGTCTGCTGTAACTCGGGCTCCGGCCTGGACGAGGGGTCGAGTGGATCCTGTCTCGGCTGTAGGAATACGCCTCCTGCTGCGCCAGTGCTGTCTGAAGGAGTTCCCTGACCCGACGGGTTTCAATAGCCGTCGGAGAGTCGCCGTCAACTGGGAGAGCCGCCAGCCGGGCCGCCGCGGCGACCATGTTCTCCAGCGGGTTATTATAATGACCCGGGGGTATTGGTACGTACTGAGGCGGGGCAGGGGGCACCTGGGGAGGCCCCATCACTTGCGGCTGAATAGGGGTCCCAGACCCGGGCACTATGACCCCTGGCGGGTTACTAGACCCTGCACCTGGCGTGTTGAAGAGGTTTCGCGGATCGTAAACCGGAGGGAGTCGTGATTGGGCCTTTTGATGCCTCCTTCTCAGGACCTCATTGGACGCGTTTTGATCCATCGTGAGCCGGAAGGACTGCGCTTGAATCAACTGGGCTTGGGCGTCGAGAGCCGCCCTTTCTGCAGCCATCCTGATCCCCTCTGCTGCCAGATCCTCCTTAGCTTTCACTAGATCCAATTTTAACCGCGCCACCTCCGCATCATGCTGAGCTTGATCTGCCGGGTCAACCGCAGCGGTCAACAGAGCCGTCATCTTGTCCGTGAGATCCATTAGTACCTGAGCCGGAGAAGGCACCGGGTTTCCCGCTCCAGCAGCGGGGTTCTGAACAGGCTGCACACCGGCCATAAAGACTCCAACCTGACTTGGCAGCTCAAACGGGTCTGGGATACTGTCACCATCGGAACAACCCATGAGCCTGCCATCCTGAAGTTGATACAACGATTTTGACTCATCGGTGGACGACTCGCCATCAGAGCCGGCGACCGCCTCGTCACCAGATCCAGATTGATCAGAGGGCCCTCCATGGATACATCCCACAAAAGCGTGCCGTAAGGCAGGCTGGGCCCGGGCGGGTCGTGCACGCTGAGCCGTCTCGATGAGATCGGCGCAGAGATCCGGCTCAGGGCCCGGCTCACCAATCTTGCCAATGAAAACATGAATTCCGCCGAAGGGGACCCGGTACCCGTACTCAATTGAGCCGGCGTCGGGGCCCCAGTTTGCATCGTCGATATAGAGCTTGCCGTGACGACTCTTGGTCATCCGGCCCACAGCGTGTCCCTTGAGCCCTTCGAAGCTGCCCTTCAAGAACTCAAATCCACCGTGCGCTGGCCCCACGGTGGGCGCCAACTGTCGTGGAATTGACACGGCAGATGTCCTCGAGCTAGGACTTAGTCGTGGAGCCATCGCAGCTAGGAAGCTTGAAGGGGTTAATGCGGGACAAGGAACACGAGGGTTTATACTGGTTCGGCCCCTTACGGTGAAGGTAAAAGCCTACGTCCAGTTGAGGTGGTATTGATTACGGTTACGATCACCAGGGAGCAAAACTGTTATCCCCGGCTCTCGATGAGATCGTTCTCTGCCCTAAACTGCTGCCGGGTCGTCCCTTTATATGGGGAGGCTGACGCCCTGCAACTCTCAGAGTCCCGGCCGGCTCATAAGAGTGTCCGGCTCGGACTCTCAACTATTCTTGCCTTACACTACAAGTTCTACCAAAACAATGATTACAACTATGGGCCTTAAGCCATATCCGGGTCTTAAGCCCATCTTTGGCCCACCGTCTTCAAGCTTGGCGCCAGGCTTCTGGCAATGACCATATGAGTAACCCGGCCCCTCCTGGCGGGTGATTCTAAGGTCTATATCCTCAACATTGACCGTGAGAGCTTATGATGGGCTAAGTTGGGACACCCCTGCAGGGTATTATCTTTCGAAAGCCGTGCCCGCGGTTATGAGGCAGATGGGAATTTGTTAATGTCCGGTTGTAGAGAACTTGTCACTTGACCCATTAAAATACATCAACTGCGTGTGTAGCCGTGATGGTCTCTTCTCGGCGGGGTCCGGGAAGTGAACACGGTCTGTGTTACGTATGACGTAAGTAGGAGTTCAGGATCACTTCTTGGTCATTGCTAGATGGCGACCGCTCCGTTGCTTCTCTTCTCGCTCCCTCTTGCGTATGTTAGCCACCATATATGCTTATTGCCACTGCAGCTCCACCTCATTACACCATCCTTTCCTATAAGCTTAAATAGTCTTGATCTCGCGGGTGTGAGATTGCTGAGTCCCCGTGACTCACAGATTCTACCAAAACAGTTGCAGGTGCCGATGATGCCAGTGCAGATGATGGGGTCGATCTCAAGTGGGAGTTCGATAAGGAACGTGGCCGTTACTATGTGTCTTTTCCTGATGATCAGTAGTGGAGCCCAGTTGGGACGATCGGGGATCTAGCATTTGGGGTTATCTTATTTTCATCTGGATCTTGACCGTAGTCGGTCTATATGTTTGTATTTTGGATGATGTATGAATTATATTTATGTACTATGTGAAGTGGCGATTGTAAGCCAACTCTTTATCCCATTCTTGTTCATTACATGGGATTGTGTGAAGATGACCCTTCTTGCGACAAAACCACTATGCGGTTATGCCTCTAAGTCGTGCCTCGACACGTGGGAGATATAGCCGCATCGTGGGCGTTACAGCCGGCCCCTCTTCCCTTCCCTTATAAATAGTGGGGGGTGAGAGGGCTGCAATACCCCTTCCCCTGGCGCAGCCCCTCCCTCCTCCAACACCTCCTCCTCCTCCGTAGTGCTTGGCGAAGCCCTACAGGAGAACAGCAAGCTCCACAACCACGCCGTCGTGCTGCCGAAGCTCTCCCTCAACTTCTCCTCTCCCCTTGCTGGATCAAGAAGGAGGAGACGTCCCTGGGCTGTACGTGTGTTGAACGTGGAGGCGCCATCCGTTCGGCGCTAGATCGGATCTTCCGCGATTTGAATCGTCGCGAGTACGACTCCATCAACCGCATTCTTGTAACGCTTCCGCTTAGCGATCTTCAAGGGTATGAAGATGCACTCCCTCTCTATCGTTGCTAGCATCTCCTAGATTGATCTTGGTGACACGTAGGAAAATTTTGAATTATTACTACGTTCCCCAATAGTGGCATCATGAGCTAGGTCTATGCGTAGATTCTATGCACGAGTAGAACACAAGTAGTTGTGGGCGATGATTTGGTCAAATTTGCTTGCCGTTACTAGTCTTATCTTGATTCGGCGGCATTGTGGGATGAAGCGGCCTGGACCGACCTTACACGTACGCTTAGGTGAGACTGGTTCAACTGACTGACATGCACTTGATGCTAGCGGGTGTCTGTCTCTCCCACTTTAGTCAGATCGGATTCGATGAAGAGGGTCCTTATGAAGGGTAAATAGCAATTGGCATATCACTGCTGTGGCTTTTGCGTAGGTAAGAAACGTTCTTGCTAGAAACCCATAGCAGCCACGTAAAACATGCAACAACAATTAGAGGACGTCTAACTTGTTTTTGCAGGGTATGCTATGTGATGTGATATGGCCAAAAGGATGTGATGAATGATATATGTGTTGTATGAGATTGATCATGTTCTTGTAATAGGAATCATGACTTGCATGTCGATGAGTATGACAACTGGCAGGAGCCATAGGAGTTGTCTTAATTTATTGTATGACCTGCGAGTCGTAAACGCCATGTAATTACTTTACTTTATTGCTAACCGTTAGCCATAGTAGTAGAAGTAATAGTTGGCGAGACAACTTCATGAAGACAGATGATGGAGATCATGGTGTCTTGCTGGTGACGAAGGTGATCATGTCGCGCCTCGAAGATGGAGATTAAAGGCGCAAGATGATATTGGCCATATCATGTCACTTTATGATTTGCATGTGATCTTTGTCATGTTTACATCTTATTTGCTTAGAACGACGGTAGCATAAATAAGATGATCCCTCACTAAAATTTCAAGAAATGTGTACCCCCTAACTATGCACCGTTGCGAAGGTTCGTTGTTTCGAAGCACCACGTGATGATCGGGTGTGATAGATTATAACGTTCGCATACAACGGGTGTAAGCCAGATTTACACATGCGAAACACTTAGGTTGACTTGACGAGCCTAGCATGTACAGACATGGCCTCGGAACACGAAATACCAAAAGGTCGAACATGAGTCATATAGTAGATGCGATCAACATGGAGATGTTCACCGTTGATGACTAGTCCGTCTCACGTGATGATCGGACACGGCCTAGTCGATTCGGATCATGTATCACTTAGATGACTAGAGGGATGTCTATCTGAGTGGGAGTTCATTAAATAATTTTATTAATTGAACTCATTATCATGAACGTAGTCTAAATTGTCTTTGCAAATTATGTTGTAGATCAATAGCTCGCGTTTCAGCTCCCTGTTTTAATACGTTCCTAGAGAAAGACTAAGTTGAAAGATATTGTAAGCAATTGTGTGGACTAGGGCCGTAGTCTGAGGATTGTCGTCACTGCTACATAGAAGGCTTCTGTCCTTGATGCACCGCTCGGTGTGCCAACCCCTCTAGCGTCGTCTGTGGATGTTGTAAACGTCTGGCAGACACGTTTTGATGACTACTTGATAGTTTAGTGCACCATGCTTTACGGCTTAGAATCAGGGCTCCAAAGGCGTTTTGAACGCCATGGAACATATGAGATGTTCCAAGAGCTGAAATTGGTATTTCAGGCTCATGCCCGTGTTGAGAGGTTGAGACCTCTGACAAGATCTTTGCCTACAAGATGGAGGAGAATAGCTGAACCAGTGAGGATGTGCTCAGAATGTCTGGGTACTTCAATTGCTTGAATCGAGTGGGAGTTAATCTTCTAGATAAGAGAGTGATTGGCAAAGTTCTTCAGTCACTATCACCAAGCTACTAGAGTTTCATGATGAACTATAACATGCAAGGGAAGATGATCCCCGAGCTGTTCATCGTGCTTAAGGCCGTGAAGGTAGAAATCAAGAAGGAGCATCAAGTGTTGATGGTTAACAAGGCCACTGGTTTCAAGAAGGGCAAGGGCAAGAAGGGAACCTTCATGAATGGCAAGCCAGTTGCCGCTCCAGTGAAGAAACCCATGAACCCAAACCCGAGACGAAGTGCTTCTATTAGGGGAACGGTCACTGGTAGCGGAACTGCCTCAAATACTTTGTAGATAAGAAGGATGGCAACTTCAACAAAAGTATATTTGATATATGTGTTATTGATGTGTACCTTGCTAGTACTCCTAGTAGCACATGGGTATTAGATACCGGTTCAGTTGCTAAGATTGGTAACTCGAAACAAAAGCTACGGAATAAACGGAGACTAGCTAAGAGCGAGGTGACGATGTGTGTTGAAAGTGTTTCCAAGGTTGATGTGATCACCATCGCACGCTCCCTCTACCTTCGGGATTAGTGTTGAACCTAGATAAATGTTGTTTGCATTGGTGTCTGCGTTGAGCATGAACATGATTAGATCATGTTTATTGCAATACGGTTATTCATTTAAATCAGAGAATAAATGTTTTTCTGTTTACATGAATAACACCTTCCGTGGTCATGCACCCAATGTGAATGGTTTATCGAATCTCGGTCGTAGTGATACACATGTTCATAACATTAATGCCAAAAGATGTAGAGTTGATAATGATAGTACCACTTTCTTGTGGCACTGCCGCTTAGGTCATATTGGTGTAAAGCGCATGAGGAACCTCCATGAGGATGGACTTTTGAAGTCACTTGATTTTGAATCACTTGACACATGCGAACCATGCCTCATTGGCAAGATGACTAAAACCCCGTTCTTTGAACAATGGAATGGGCAAGTGACTTGTTGGAAATCATACATGCTGATGTGTGCAGTCCGATGAGTGTTGACGCGTGCGGTGGATATCGTTATTTTCTCACCTTGACCGATGAATTGAGTAGATATGGGCATGTTTACTTAATGAAGCATAAGTCTGAAACGTTTGAAAAGTTCAAGCAATTTCATAGTGAAGTTGAGAATCATCGTAACAAGAAGATCAAGTTCCTATGATATGATCAAGGGGAGAGTATCTAAGTTATGAGTTTGGCAATCACTTAAGACAAGGTGGAATTGTTTCACAGTTGACGCCACCTGGAACACCATAGCATAATGGTGTGTCCGAACGTCGTAATCGCACTCTATTGGATATGGTGCGATCTATGATTGCTCTTACCGATCTACCGCTATCGTTTTGGGGTTATGCATTAGAGACAACTACATTCACTTTAAAATAGGGCACCATCTAAGTCCGTGGAGACGACACCGTATGAACTATGGTTTGGCAAGAAACCTAAGTTGTTGTTTCTTAAGGTTTGGGGCTGCGATACTTATGGCGACAAGCTTCAGCCAGAAAAGCTCTAACCCAAAGCGGGCAATTGTGTCTTCATAGAATACCCAAAGAAGAAGATTGGGTATACCTTCTATCTTAGATCTGAAGGAAAATCATTTGTTGCTAAGAATGGGTCCTTTCTCGAGAAAGAGTTTCTCTCGAAAGAATTGAGTGGGAGGAAGATAGAACTTGATGAGGTTGTTGAACCTTTACTTCAACCAGAGAGCAGCGCAACACAGAAAGATGTTTCTATAGCACCTATGTCAGTTGAAGAGAAAGCTAATGATGATGATCATGGAGCTTCAGATCAAGTTACTATCGAACCTCGTAGGTCGACAAGGGTGTGTACAACTTCTGAGTGGTAACCCTGTCTTAAAGTCATGTTGTTGGACAACGGTGAACCTACGAGCTATGGAGAAGCGATGGTGGGGCCAGGATTCCAACAAATGGCTAGGAGCCATGAAATCCGAGATAGGATCCGTGTATGAGAACAAAGTATGGACTTTGGTGGACTTGCCCGAAGATCGGCAAGCCATTGAGAATAAATGGATCTTTAAGAAGAAGACAGACGCAGATGGTAATGTAACCATTTAGGAAGCTCGACTTGTCTCAAAGAAGTTTCCGACAAGTTCAAGGAGTTGACTGTGATGAGATTCTCTCAATCATAGCGATGCTAAAGTCTGTTAGAATTTTATTAGTAGTAGCTGCATTTTCATTTACGAAATCTGGAGATGGTTGTCAAAACAAAGTTTCCTTGACGGTTTCCGTGAGGAAAGGCTGTATGTGATACAACCAGAAGGTTTTGTCAATCCTAAGGATGCTAAAAGGTATCCAAGATCTAGTGATCCTTCTATGGACTGGAGCAAGCATCTCGGTGCATCTACGCCCACAACTGCTTTGTGTTCTACTCGTGCATAGTAACTACGCATAGGCCTGGCTCATGATGCCACTGTTGGGGATCGTAGCAGAATTTTAAAATTTCCTACGCATCACCAAGATCCATCTATGGAGTATACTAGCAACGAGGGGAAAGGAGTGCATCTACATACCGTCGTAGATCGCGAGCGGAAGCGTTCTAATGAACGAGGTTGATGGAGTCGTACTCGCCGTGATCCAAATCACTGATGACTGAGTGACGAACGGACGACACCTCCGCATTCAACACACGTACGGAGCAGCGACGTCTCCTCCTTCTTGATCCAGCAAGGGGGGAGGAGAGGTTGATGGAGATCCAGCAGCACGACGGCGTGGTGGTGGATGTAGCGGGGATCTCGGCAGGGCTTCGCCAAGCTTCTGCGAGAGGGAGAGGTGTTGCAGGGGGAGAGGGAGGCGCCAGGGGCTGTGTTGCTGCTGCCCTCCCTCCCCCCCACTATATATAGGCCCCCTGGGGGGCGCCGGCCCTGGGAGATCAGATCTCCTAGGGGGGCGGCGGCCAAGGGGGAAGGGGGGGTGGCTTCCCCCCCAAGCCAAGTGGGGCGCCCCCCACCCCCAGGGTTTCCAACCCTAGGCGCAGGGGGAGGCCCAAGGGGGGCGCCCCAGCCCACTAAGGGCTGGTTCCCTTCCCAATTCAGCCCATGGGGCCCTCCGGGATAGGTGGCCCCACCCGGTGGACCCCCGGGACCCTTCCGGTGGTCCCGGTACAATACCGATAACCCCCGAAACTTTCCCGGTGGCCGAAACTGGACTTCCTATATATAATTCTTCACCTCTGGACCATTGCGGAACTCCTCGTGACGTCCGGGATCTCATCCGGGACTCCGAACAAATTTTGGGTTTCCGCATACTAATATCTCTACAACCCTAGCGTCACCGAACCTTAAGTGTGTAGACCCTACGGGTTCGAGAGACATGCAGACATGACCGAGACGCCTCTCTGGTCAATAACCAACAGCGGGATCTGGATACCCATGTTGGCTCCCACATGTTCCATGATGATCTCATCGGATGAACCACGATGTCGAGGATTCAATCAATCCCGTATACAATTCCCTTTGTCAATCGGTACGCTACTTGCCCGAGATTCGATCGTCGGTATCCCAATACCTTGTTCAATCTCGTTACCGGCAAGTCACTTTACTCGTACCGTAATGCATGATCCCGTGGCTAACTCCTTAGTCACATTGAGCTCATTATGATGATGCATTACCGAGTGGGCCCAGAGATACCTCTCCGTCATACGGAGTGACAAATCCCAGTCTCGATCCGTGTCAACCCAACAGACACTTTCAGAGATACCCGTAGTGTACCTTTATAGTCACCCAGTTATGTTGTGACGTTGGGTACACCCAAAGCACTCCTACGGCATCCGGGAGTTACACGATCTCATGGTCTATGGAAAAGATACTTGACATTGGAAAAGCTCTAGCAAACGAACTACACGATCTTTTATGCTATGCTTAGGATTGGGTCTTGTCCATCACATCATTCTCCTAATGATGTGATCCTGTTATCAACGACATACTATGTCCATAGTCAGGAAACCATGACTATCTGTTGATCAACGAGCTAGTCAACTAGAGGCTTACTAGGGACACGTTGTGGTCTATGTATTCACACATGTATTACGATTTCCGGATAACACAATTATAGCATGAACAATAGACAATTATCATGAACAAAGAAATACAATAATAACCATTTATTATTGCCTCTAGGGCATATTTCCAACAGTCTCCCACTTGCACTAGAGTCAATAATCTAGTTACATTGTGATGAATCGAACACCCATAGCGTTCTGGTGTTGATCATGTTTTGCTCTAGGGAGAGGTTTAGTCAACGGATCTGCTACATTCAGGTCCGTATGTACTTTACAAATATCTTTTTTCTCCATTTTGAACACTTTCACGAATGGAGTTGAAGCGACGCTTGATATGCCTGGTCTTCCTGTGAAACCTGGGCTCCTTGGCAAGGGCAATAGCTCCAGTGTTGTCACAGAAGAGAGTCATCGAGCCCGACGCATTGGGAATCACCCCTAGGTCGGTAATGAACTCCTTCAACCAGATTGCTTCTTGCGCTGCCTCTGAGGCTGCCATGTACTCTGCTTCACATGTAGATCCCACCACGACGCTTTGCTTGCAACTGCACCAGCTTACTGCTCCTCCATTCAAAATATACACGTATCCGGTTTGTGACTTCGAGTCATCCAAATCTGTGTCGAAGCTAGCGTCGACGTAACCCTTTACGACGAGCTCTTCGTCACCTCCATAAACGAGAAACATATCCTTAGTCCTCTTCAGGTACTTCAGGATATTCTTGACCGCTGTCCAGTGTTCCATGCCGGGATTACTTTGGTACCTTCCTACCAAACTTACGGCAAGGTTTACATCAGGTCTAGTACACAGCATGGCATACATAATAGACCCTATGGCCAAGGCATAGGGGATGACACTCATCTTTTCTCTATCTTCTGCCGTGGTCGGGCATTGAGCCGTGCTCAATTGCACACCTTGCAATATAGGCAAGAAACCCTTCTTGGACTGATCCATATTGAACTTCTTCAATATCTTGTCAAGGTATGTACTCTGTGAAAGACCAATGAGGCGTCTTGATCTATCTCTATAAATCTTGATGCCTAATATATAAGCAGCTTCTCCAAGGTCCTTCATTGAAAAACACTTATTCAAATAGGCCTTTATACTTTCCAAGAATTCTATATCATTTCCCATCAATAGTATGTCATCCACATATAATAAGAGAAATGCTACAGAGCTCCCACTCACTTTCTTGTAAACACAGGCTTCTCCATAAGTCTGTGTAAACCCAAACGCTTTGATCATCTCATCAAAACGAATGTTCCAACTCCGAGATGCTTGCACCAGTCCATAGATGGAGCGCTGGAGCTTGCATACCTTGTTAGCATTCTTAGGATCAACAAAACCTTCCGGCTGCATCATATACAATTCTTCCTTAAGAAAGCCGTTAAGGAATGCCGTTTTACGTCCATTTGCCATATCTCATAATCATAGTATGCGGCAATTGCTAACATGATTCGGACGGACTTCAGCTTTGCTACGGGTGAGAAAGTCTCATCGTAGTCAACCCCTTGAACTTGTCGATAACCCTTAGCGACAAGTCGAGCCTTATAGATGGTCACATTACCATCCGCGTCTGTCTTCTTCTTAAAGATCCATTTATATTCTATGGCTCGCCGGTCATCGGGCAAGTCAGTCAAAGTGCATACTTCGTTTTCATACATGGATCCTATCTCGGATTTCATGGCTTCTAGCCATTTGTCGGAATCCGGGCCCGCCATTGCTTCTTCATAGTTCGAAGGTTCACCGTTGTCTAACAACATGATTTCTAGGACAGGGTTGCCGTACCACTCTGGTGCGGAACGTGTCCTTGTGGACCTACGAAGTTCAGCAGTAACTTGATCCGAAGCTTCATGATCATCATCATTAACTTCCTCCCCAGTCGGTGTAGGCACCACAGGAACATCTTCCCGTGCTGCGCTACTTTTCGGTTCGTAAGGGGTGACTATCACCTCATCAAGTTCCACTTTCCTCCCACTTAATTCTTTCGAGAGAAACTCTTTCTCTAGAAAGGACCCATTCTTGGCAACAAAGATCTTGCCTTCGGATCTGAGGTAGAAGGTATACCCAATAGTTTCCTTAGGGTATCCTATGAAGACGCATTTTTCCGACTTGGGTTCGAGCTTTTCAGGTTGAAGTTTCTTGACATAAGCATCGCATCCCCAAAATTTTAGAAACGACAGCTTAGGTTTCTTCCCAAACCATAATTCATACGGTGTCATCTCAACGGATTTCGATGGAGCCCTATTTAAAGTGAATGCGGCAGTCTCTAAAGCATAGCCCCAAAATGAGAGCGGTAGATCGGTAAGAGACATCATAGATCGCACCATATCCAATAGAGTGCAATTACGACGTTCGGACACACCATTTCGTTGAGGTGTTCCAGGCGGCGTGAGTTGTGAAACTATTCCACATTTCCTTAAGTGCGTACCAAATTCGTGACTTAAGTATTCTCCACCACGATCTGATCGTAAGAATTTTATTTTCCTGTCACGTTGATTCTCAACCTCACTCTGAAATTCCTTGAACTTTTCAAAGGTTTCATACTTGTGTTTCATTAGGTAGACATACCCATATCTACTTAAGTCATCAGTGAGAGTGAGAACATAACGATATCCTCCGCAAGCCTAAACACTCATTGGACCGCACACATCGGTATGTCTGATTTCCAATAAGTTGGTTGCTCGCTCCATTGTTCCGGAGAACGGAGTCTTGGTCATCTTACCCATGAGGCATGGTTCGCACGTGTCAAATGATTCGTAATCAAGAGACTCCAAAAGTCCATCTGCATGGAGCTTCTTCATGCGCTTAACACCAATGTGACCAAGGCGGCAGTGCCACAAGTATGTGGGACTCTCGTTATCAACTTTACATCTTTTGGTATTCACACTATGAATATGTGTAACATCATGTTCGAGATTCATCAAGAATAAACCATTGACCAGCGGGGCATGACCATAAAACATATCTCTCATATAAATAGAACAACCATTATTCTCGGATTTAAATGAGTAGCCATCTCGAATTAAACGAGATCCAGATACAATGTTCATGCTCAAAGCTGGCACTAAATAACAATTATTGAGGTTTAAAACTAATCCCGTAGGTAAATGCAGAGGTAGCGTGCCGACGGCGATCACATCGACCTTGGAACCATTCCCGACGCGCATCGTCACCTCGTCCTTTGCCAGTCTCCGCTTATTCCGCAGTTCCTGTTTTGAGTTACAAATATGAGCAACCGCACCGGTATCAAATACCCAGGAGCTACTACGAGTACTGGTAAGGTACACATCAATTACATGTATATCACATATACCTTTGGTGTTGCCGGCCTTCTTGTCCGCTAAGTATTTGGGGCAGTTCCGCTTCCAGTGACCACTTCCCTTGCAATAAAAGCACTCAGTCTCAGGCTTGGGTCCATTCCTTGACTTCTTCCCAGCAACTGGCTTACCGGGCGCGGCAACTCCCTTGCCGTCCTTCTTGAAGTTCTTCTTACCCTTGCCTTTCTTGAACTTAGTGGTTTTATTCACCATCAACACTTGATGTTCCTTTCTGATCTCCACCTCCGCTGATTTCAGCATTGAATATACCTCAGGAATGGTCTTTTCCATCCCCTGCATAATGAAGTTCATCACAAAGCTCTTGTAGCTTGGTGGAAGCGACTGAAGGATTCTGTCAATGACCGCGTCATCCAGGAGATTAACTCCCAGCTGAGACAAGCGGTTGCGCAACCCAGACATTCTGAGTATGTGCTCACTAACAGAACTATTCTCCTCCATTTTACAGCTGAAGAACTTGTCGGAGACTTCATATCTCTTGACCCGGGCATGAGCTTGGAAAACCATTTTCAGCTCTTCGAAAATCTCATATGCTCCATGTTTCTCAAAACGCTTTTGGAGACCCGGTTCTAAGCTGTAAAGCATGCCGCACTGAACGAGGGAGTAATCATCAGCACGTGATTGCCAAGCGTTCATAACGTCTTGGTTCTCTGGGATTGGTGCTTCACCTAGCGGTGCTTCTAGGACATAATCTTTCTTGGCAGCTATGAGGATGATCCTCAGGTTCCGGACCCAGTCCGTATAGTTGCTGCCATCATCTTTCAGCTTGGTTTTCTCTAGGAATGCGTTGAAGTTGAGGACAACGTGGGCCATTTGATCTACAAGACATATTGTAAAGATTTTAGACTAAGTTCATGATAATTATGTTCATCTAATCAAATTACTCAATGAACTCCCACTCAGATAGACATCCCTCTAGTCATCTAAGTGAAACATGATCCGAGTTAACTAGGCCGTGTCCGATCATCACGTGAGACGGACTAGTCAAGATCGGTGAACATCTTCATGTTGATCGTATCTTCTATACGACTCATGCTCGACCTTTCGGTCCTCCGTGTTCCGAGGCCATGTCTGTACATGTTAGGCTCGTCAAGTCAACCTAAGTGTATTGCGTGTGTTCCGAGGCCATGTCTGTACATGCTAGGCTCGTCAACACCCGTTGTATGCGAACGTTAGAATCTATCACACCCGATCATCATGTGGTGCTTCGAAACAACGAACCTTCGCAAAGGTGCACAGTTAGGGGGAACACTTTCTTTAAATTATTGTAAGGGATCATCTTACTTACTACCGTCGTTCTAAGCAAATAAGATGCAAAACATGATAAACATCACATGCAATCAAATAGTGACATGATATGGCCAATATCATTTTGCTCTTTTGATCTCCATCTTCGGGGCGCCATGATCATCTTCGTCACCGGCATGACACCATGATCTCCATCATCGTGTCTTCATGAAGTTGTCACGCCAACGATTACTTCTACTTCTATGGCTAACGTGTTTAGCAATAAAGTAAAGTAATTTACATGGAGTTATTCAATGACACGCAGGTCATGCAAAAATTAAAGACAACTCCTATGGCTCCTGCCGGTTGTCATACTCATCGACATGCAAGTCGTGATTCCTATTACAAGAATATGATCAATCTCATACATCACATATATCATTAATCACATCTTCTGGCCATATCACATCACAAGGCACATGCTGCAAAAACAAGTTAGACGTCCTCTAATTGTTGTTGCAAGTTTTTACGTGGCTTGTATAGGTTTCTAGCAAGAACGTTTCTTACCTACGTAAAACCACAACGTGATATGCCAATTTCTATTTACCCTTCATAAGGACCCTTTTCATCGAATCCGTTCCGACTAAAGTGGGACAGACACCCGCTAGCCACCTTATGCAACTAGTGCATGTCAGTCGGTGGAACCTGTCTCACGTAAGCGTACGTGTAAGGTCGGTCCGGGCCGCTTCATCCCACAATACCACTGAAATAAGATAAGACTAGTAGCGGCAAGAAGAATTGGCAACATCTACGCCCACAACTGCTTTGTGTTCTACTCGTGCATAGTAACTACGCATAGGCCTGGCTCATGATGCCACTGTTGGGGATCGTAGCAGAATTTTAAAATTTCCTACGCATCACCAAGATCCATCTATGGAGTATACTAGCAACGAGGGGAAAGGAGTGCATCTACATACCCTTGTAGATCGCGAGTGGAAGCGTTCTAATGAACGGGGTTGATGGAGTCGTACTCGCCATGATCCAAATCACCGATGACCGAGTGCCGAACGGACGGCACCTCCGCGTTCAACACATGTACGGAGCAGCGACGTCTCCTCCTTCTTGATCCAGCAAGGGGGGAGGAGAGGTTGATGGAGATCCAGCAGCACGACGGCGTGGTGGTGGATGTAGCGGGGGTCTCGGCAGGGCTTCACCAAGCTTCTGCGAGAGGGAGAGGTGTTGCAGGGGGAGAGGGAGGCGCCAGGGGCTGTGTTGCTGCTGCCCTCCCTCCCCCCACTATATTTAGGCCCCCTGGGGGGGCGCCGGCCCTGGGAGATCAGATCTCTAAGGGGGGCGGCGGCCAAGGGGGAAGGGGGGATGGCTTCCCCCCCAAGCCAAGTGGGGCGCCCCCCACCCCCAGGGTTTCCAACCCTAGGCGCAGGGGGAGGCCCAAGGGGGGGCGCCCCAGCCCACTAAGGGCTGGTTCCATTCCCACTTCAGCCCATGGGGCCCTCCGGGATAGGTGGCCCCACCCGGTGGACCCCCGGGACCTTTCCGGTGGTCCCGGTACAATACCGATAACCCCCGAAACTTTCCCGGTGGCCGAAACTGGACTTCCTATATATAATTCTTCACCTCCGGACCATTCCGGAACTCCTCGTGACGTACGGGATCTCATCCGAGACTCCGAACAACTTTCGGGTTTCCGCATACTAATATCTCTACAACCCTAGCGTCACCGAACCTTAAGTGTGTAGACCCTACGGGTTCGGGAGACATGCAGACATGACCGAGACGCCTCTCCGGTCAATAACCAACAGCGGGATCTGGATAGCCATGTTGGCTCCCACATGTTCCACGATGATCTCATCAGATGAGCCACGATGTCGAGGATTCAATCAATCCCGTATACAATTCCCTTTGTCAATCGGTACGTTACTTGCCCGAGATTCGATCGTCGGTATCCCAATACCTTGTTCAATCTCGTTACCGGCAAGTCACTTTACTCGTACCGTAATGCATGATCCCGTGGCTAACTCCTTAGTCACATTGAGCTCATTATGATGATGCATTACCGAGTGGGCCCAGAGATACCTCTCCGTCATACGGAGTGACAAATCCCAGTCTCGATCCGTGTCAACCCAACAGACACTTTCAGAGATACCCGTAGTGTACCTTTATAGTCACCCAGTTACGTTGTGACGTTGGGTACACCCAAAGCACTCCTACGACATTCGGGAGTTACACGATCTCATGGTCTATGGAAAAGATACTTGACATTGGAAAAGCTCTAGCAAACGAACTACACGATCTTTTATGCTATGCTTAGGATTGGGTCTTGTCCATCACATCATTCTCCTAATGATGTGATCCCGTTATCAATGACATCCAATGTCCATAGTCAGGAAACCATGACTATCTGTTGATCAACGAGCTGGTCAACTAGAGGCTTACTAGGGACACGTTGTGGTCTATGTATTCACACATGTATCACGATTTCCGGATAACACAATTATAGCATGAACAATAGACAATTATCATGAACAAAGAAATACAATAATAACCATTTATTATTGCCTCTAGGGCATATTTCCAACAAGTGAGTGGGAGCACTACAACATTTTTGATAAGTATATGTGGATGACATATTGTTGATCAGAAATGATGTAGAATTTCTGGAAAGCATAAAGGGTTGTTTGAATGGAGTTTTTTCAAAGGAAGACATGGGTAAAAGTGCTTACATATTGGGCATCCTATAAAGATAGATCAAGACGCCTGATTAGACTTTCACAGAGTGCATACCTTGACATGATTTTGAAGGAGTTCAAAATGTATCAGTCAAAGAAGGAGTTCTTGCCTGAGTTGTAAGGTGTGATGTTGAGTAAGACTCAAAGCTCAACCACGAAATAAGAAAGAGAAAGGACGAAGGTCGTCCCCTATGCCTTAGCCATAGGCTCTATACGATAATATGCCATGCTGTGTACCGCACCTGATATGTGCCTTGCCACATGTCTGGCAAGGGGGTACGAGAGTGATCCAAGAATGGATCATTGGACAACGGTCAAAATTGTCCTTAGAGGAATAAGGAAATGCTTCTCGGTTATGGAGGTGATAAAGAGTTCGGCGTAAAGGGTTACGTTGATGCAAGCTTTAACACCTATCCGGATGACTCTGAGTAGCAAACCGGATACATATAGTGGAGAAACCATTTGGAATAGCTCCAAGTGGAGCGTAGAAGCAGCATCTACAATATGATATAGAGATTTGCGAAGTACATGCGGATCTGAATGTTGTAGACCCGTTGACTAAAACCTCTCTCACAGGCATAACATGATCAAACCCCAGAACTCATTGAGTATTAATCACATGCTGATGTGAACTAGATTATTGACTCTAGTAAACTCTTGGGTGTTAGTCACATGGCGATGTGAACTATGAGTGTTAATCACATGGCAATGTGAACTAGATTATTGACTCTAGTGCAAGTGGGAGACTGTTGGAAATATGCCCTAGAGGCAATAATAAAATGGTTATTATTATATTTCCTTGTTCATGATAATTGTCTACTGTTCATGCTATAATTGTATTAACCGGAAACCATAATACATGTGTGAATACGTAGATCACAATATGTCCCTAGTGAGCCTCTAGTTGACTAGCTCGTTGATCAATAGATGGTTGTGGTTTCCTGACCATGGACATTGGATGTCGTTGATAGCAGGATCAGATCATTGGGAGAATGATGTGATGGAATAGACCCAATCCTAAGCATAGCACAACATCATGCACTGGTACGCGTCGGTCCTAAACAAATAGTTTTTAACCCCTTTCTGCGACGGCATTTGGAACCATCGCCAAGTGAGTGTGGGTGATAGGGAGTGCTTCTCACACGACCCAGAAACCGTCGGGGATAGGGCCCCTACATTACTCCTACTCGTTTCTGCTTGCATTGCCATCGCAGTCGGTATTCTGTGGTGCTACGTTCACGATGCGTGGCCCATCACAGACGGTTCACTATTATAGAACGTGTATGATGCGCAGCCCATCACAAACGGTTCACCGTTAAGTAGATTAGCTAATTGTCGTACGAGTGTCGGACAGGATTACGAAACGTTGAGCCGTCGTAACATCGTCGTACACGACAACTATCGCACACGCTATTCTATGGTGCAACGTTTAGCATACTTCATCAGAAACAGTTCATGGTTGCGAATCGTTTACGATAAGGCAACTAACTCAAACGTCTAGTTTGCCCGCACTGTTTGTGATATTGTCTGACATCGCACGCGCTTTGCAAACGGAAACTGTGTGCATGCTTGCACACGTTTCCTCTCTGTGAACCATCTCGGATTATGGTGCATATCGCAAACGTTTGTGTTTTACCAACAGTGTGTGCCGTAACAACCTGGAGAGCATAATTTCACCATAATTTAATTGCTGCTTTTCCAAATTGTACGGGATTTTGGTTTGAATTTGAATTTGAATGCATGCTACAACTTTATTCATATCCATCAGGTTCAAACAACCAATGCATTATTCGATTCATAGGTACATATGTTCAAGAATTACATAAGAACCAAATAAAGAATGATGAACCACAGTTGTATACTTGTACTATTAAAGACGGTAAAGAAAGAGGCGAAATATATTCTGGTTGCTGAACAAGGTGAAGCGGAATGCCCATATTGTGCCCTCCTCCATGCAGAAGGCACGCACGACTCTAGTCCAACCCTTTGTGATGGCCGACCGCCCATCCTTCACGGTCTTCATGAAAACATCTAGATAGTCATCATGTTCTTGTAGAAATACTTTAACCTTTGCATGCCCACCAATCATGTAGTTTGAGAGGTAATCTTGAGTAAACTGCTTTGGCAACCACTGCAAAGGAAAAAGATCCAGACATTGTCATCTAACACAACTCATTATGGGCAGTAAAAACAAGGCTGCAGTGTTCTTACTTACCATCCTGCAGTTCGCTGTTGTCTTGGATAAAGTGTAAACAAATAGTATAATTGCCATCTTTGGACCCATTTTACTAACAATCTTTATCAGCTTCCTCACTTGATGCTGGTTCATTGATATCTCATTGCCCCATACGCAGAAAGGGTCGAAACACGGATCTTACCAATGACAAATGTACCTAAAAGCACCAAGTTAATATTAGAAGCTAAACAGCAATTGCACAATGATGTAGTACAACACTCTTTTATAATATGTCTATACATCCGTATGTGGATGTCCATTTGAAATCCCTAAAAAGACAAATATTTAGGAACGGAGAGAGTATCTTATAACATCCAATATACTCACATATTAGACGAATTAACATCTTATATTATGGGCCGGAAGGAGTTTAGTTCATTCTTACAAATTATCGGCTGATTAACTGCTGCTGTATCCATGGGTTACAGTTAGTTTGAGCTAGTTCGGGCTCAAATAGCCCTAAAGTATATCTAAACATGAGGGCTAGTTTGAGCTAGTTGCATCTATAACCCACCCAAAAAAACTATCCAACGCAAGAGGTGCTAATTGGAGCTAGTTCTCCTACTGCATTTATAGTCAATCTAACCCTGCCATCCAAACAACTCTTTGGATGGAGTTAGTTCAGGGTTAGTAATGAGCTAGAAACTAACTCTAACCTCTAGCTAAGTTGAGTATCCAAACAGGGCTCTGTTGTTGCTGTTGCTGCTGCTGCTCTTCTACGTATATCTAGACATCATTAGAACATTAATGTCTTCCTTGTTGCTATGTAGCCTAGGATTGCATATTTAGACATTAAGTACAGTGCATGTTGCTATGTAGCCTCAGATATATTACATATGGCCCTAGTTAACCTAACGAAAAATGGGTTGCAGATATATTCAGTTAAAAGTCCGATTCATCGATTAGTCCCTTATCAGCCGCCGGCCTATATGGTACCAGCTACCGATATCCTGAACAGTGAGCAGATATAAGCCATGGGATGAAACTAACCTCGATGGAAAACAACAGTCGTTCCCAAAATTGTCCTGTGTAGGTACATCGAGAAGCATGTTAAGCACAACATGCTAAACATCAACCAAAATTATACATGGCAGACAAAATAATCTCCAAAAGATAGCTTCAGTGTGCAGGTTTAAGCACGCTAGTAAAGCAAAACAAGTGGAAAGGTGTGCTAACTGCAACAGGCCTAACATTTAACAACAAGCAAACATAGTCATTCAAACTGGTATTGTGCTGGTCTAAGTACACTGGTTATGGTTAAATAAAAATGGAAATGCGTGTTAACTACAAGATGCAGCAACCAAATGTAGTCATTCATAGTGGTATTGTTGAAACTGGTACTGATGAAATTGAACTGCACAGTTCATACTTGCACATATAGAACCTCACGTTCTGAATAACTGGAATAAACAAGGCATACTACGAACAACCAAAGATAGCATTTGAAACTGAACATATGCTAACTACAAACAACTGAACAATGAAAAAACTTTAAAAGAGGCATATGCTAGCTATAACAGGCTTAACAGCAAGCAAATATATGCATTCCTATCGGTATGTTTAAAACTGGATTGATGAAATGTACTGCACAGTAAATAATTGCACATATAGAGCATCACATTGTGAACAACTGAAATAAACAAGGCATACTGCAAACAACCAGATATTGCAATTAAAACTGGACATATTCTCACTACACTACAAAACGGACTCGACAAAACAAATCATGGGTTTCCCCCGGTGAAGAGGCACAACAAAACAAATCATGGGTTTCCTCACTTGTCACAGATGGGCTCGTTCCCGTGGGAAGAGCACAAACCCTGGATGCGCTCCATGTTGTCGCAGATGGGCTCCTTCCCCTTGGAAGAGCACGGCTGTAGGGTGCTCTCCCTGATGTCGCAGACGGGCACTTTCCCCTTGGAAGAGTAGATGGGCTCTTTCCCCTTGGAAGAGCCGGAGAGGGTGCCCTCCTCATGGTCGCCGTCGATGAGGTCTGACTTGGAAGCTGTGGATCCCAAGCCAGCGCCGCAGAACGTGTCCTTCAGAAATGAAAAAAGGGGCTCGATGGCGATGTAGAACGGCAAATTGTTGACAGCGAGCCAGAGGAGATCAGGGGCGGGGCCATGGATGAGATCGACGAAGGTTGAACCTGAGGGGTTGGGGTGGGCCACTTAACCTGTGACACAGCCCGCCTCAGGTCGTCGCTATCGATGACCTCGATGTCGTAGCCGGTAGCGTGACATGCCCACATACTCTAGCCCGCTGCTTGAGTGCCTGCCGCCAGTAATGGTTGTCAGCTTCCTCGGTGACGTCGGGCGAAGAGACCGCTATGCACCTCTTTTGGGCCAGTCGCTCCTCGAGCAACACGGGAAGTGTAGCCGGGCTTAGGCTGCGACGCTCTGGAGTGGGGGATGGGGATCTGTGGGAAAGGGGGCGTTTGGTAGGCGTCATCTAAGAAACTCAGGGCGGCCTGGGTATGGAGATCGGTGGGTAAGGTGCATGGGCAAACCGGCAGATGTTGACAATGGAGGCCTTACGGCGGCGGCGGCAGCGGCAACGGCGGTGGCGACCTTGCTAGGGTTTCGAGTGAGGGAGGGGAGTGTGTGTGTGTGTGCACGCACGCCCGAGGAGGTTTTGGTGTGTGTGTGGGGGGGCGTGGGGTGTTTGAGGAAATGACGCGGGTACTGAAAATTTTACTACCGGGAGTCAAACGCGGGAGTGAAATGCCGGGCTATTGAAAATTTTGATGATAGTGCATCGCACACGGTCCGGAGATAACAACCATGTGTTATGAAACAGAAAAACCCTCGAGGTGGGCAGATATTTTCTAGGGATGCAGGCGGGATTGGGAACAAGAAACATCGCACACGGTCCAGAGATAACGACCGTGTGTTATGAAACAGAAAAACCCTTGAGGCGGGCAGCTATTTTCTAGGGATGCAGGCGGGATTGGGAACAAGAAACATCGCACACGGTCCGGAGATAACAACCGTGTGTTATGAAACAGAAAAAGCCTCGAGGCGGGCAGATATTTTTGAGAGGGGGAGCCTCGTGGAGCCCAATGTACTGTGTGGATGTGTGCGTGACAGGTGCACCGGTGTGGCACACATTTAGTTTGAGTGAACCGTGTCTGTTGCGTCATCCGACTTGTCTAATGTTCATAAATTTGGCAAAAAATGACGCGGGAGAGGGTCAGAACACGAACACACTTGCATGTGGACCAAATTTATGTATCAAAAGGGTGGTTTAATTTTTAAATACCAAATGCAACTTTGATGTGGCACCTCTCTCGCAAAGCGCACGGTATTGATTGCCCCCACCCCCCTCGTGTCGGCACGAAGGGAATCCTAAGCTATGAATGCATGCCCCCTCCCCCCAACCGAGGTTCACCTAGCAAAGCGCGAAGTAGCTAGCAACCCCATCCTCCCTTCTGTCGGCACGAAGGGAATCCTAAGCTATGAATGCATGCCCCCCAACCGAGGTTCATTCACCTAGCAAAGTGCAAAGTAGCTAGCAGCCCCCTCCCTCGTGTCGGCACGAAGGGAATCCTAAGCTATGAATGCATGCCCCCCAACCGAAGTTCACCCTAGCAAAGTGCGAAGTAGCTAGCAGCCCCCCTCCCTCGTGTCGGCACGAAGGGAATCCTAAGCTATGAATGCATGCCCCCCAACCAAGGTTCACCCTAGCAAAGTGCAAAGTAGCTAGCATCCCCCCTTCCTCGTGTCGGCACGAAGGGAATCCTAAGCTATGAATGCATGCCCCCCAACCGAGGTTCACCTAGCAAAGTGCGAAGTAGCTAGCAGCCCCACCTCCCTCGTGTCGGCAGGAAGGGATTCCTAAGTTATGAATGCATGCCCCCCAACCGAGGTTCACCTAGCAAAGTGCGAAGTAGCTAGTAGCCCCCCTCCCTCATGTCGGCACGAAGGGAATCTAAGCTATGAATGCATGCCCTCCCCCCCCAATCGAGGTTCACCCTAGCAAAGTGCGAAGTAGCTAGCAGCCACCCCTCCCTCGTGTCGGCACGAAGGGAATCCTAAGATATGAATGCATGCCCCCCCAACCGAGGTTCACCTAGCAAAGTGCAAAGTAGCTAGCAGCCCCCCCTCGTGTCGGCACGAAGGGAATCCTAAGCTATGAATGCATGCCCCCTCCCCCCAGCCGAGGTTCACCTAGCAAAGTGCGAAGTAGCTAGCAGCCCCCCACCCCCCTCGTGTCGCCATGAAGGGAATCCTAATCTATGAATGCATGCCCCCCCAACCGAGGTTCACCTAGCAAAGTGCGAAGTAGCAATCCCCCCCCCCCACACACACACTTTCAGTCGGCGGGCCAGAGAGGCATATATCTCACCAAGATGGATCGTAAAATGGACCAAGAATAATCCACCTTGGTCGTACAACCTCTCTCTTGTTGTTGGTCAAAGTGATGGCCGTCCATGCGACCCCAGAGATGGGCTAGCTCGCCAATAATACGCAAGTAGCTAGTCCCCGAAGACATCCACTGCATGCGTGTGGCCCAAACATATGTATGGAGAGGTGTGTTTTTGAGTAACAATGGAACAACTTTGATGTGGCACCGTGATTTCGAACTAGAAATCCCCACACCGAGTGAGGCTTAGGTTGACGATGCATATGTATGCTACACCACACTTGAAGCCAACGACGGGGATTCATGCATGCATGTGTGTATAGTATATGCGCTCAAACTTAATTAGGTCTGAATCTCACCATGACCTATACTACGATAACACGAACCAAATGAAGAATCTGCCATGGTAACCTATCTTGTTGTTGGTCAAGGTGATCATGGATGTCCACGCGGGCCCATGAATATATAGGCTTGTCGCCCAAAACCACACGAGGGAGTGTATCGTTCGAAGGCAACCACTACATGCATATGTATGGAGGTGATGCATGCATGCATGTTTGAATACACAACATTGATGTGGTGCGTGTGTCAAAAATCGTACAGTAGCTCCCCACACACAGCGCGATCGGTTCATGATGTGTCGTTGTACTAGCCACTTCGACTCGATGGGAGGCATTCATGCGTACACATGCATGTGTGTGTGCTCAAACTGTATCATGCATGTCATCCTAGAGAAAAAATAATAATCCCCTCCTAAGTCAAATTAACCTCTCTTGTTGTCAGGCAAAAAGTAGTGATGGACCAAGCGGGCCCACAGATGGAAAGCAACGATATCGCTGATAACCGCTTAAGTGGGTGCGAGAGGACAACCTCCACCGCTTTGCATGTGGGCCAAACATATATATGTTGAATACCCAAAATGCACAACTTTGATGTGCCACATGCCTCAATAACCGTAAACCATGCACCCACATAGAGTGAGGTTCATATCAAGCGTACAACATACGATGGTCCCCTTCCCCCCCTCTTCACCGCATACTATATGCTCCTGCCGTAATATATGTACAACCCAAAAGAATCCTCATCAATGGTGAAATTAATTAACCTCTCCCGATGTAGGTCAAAGTGATGCATGCATGCATCGTCGATGGCCTCATGGGCCCACAGATGGAAGCGTCACACGTGAGTGTCCTAGCTAGGATACGCATGTGGTGCAAAAAGGTGTTGTGTGATGTTTGAATAACCAATTTCACAATTTTGATGTGGCACGTGCCTCGGTAACCAAAAGGTCCCGACACTGAGTGAGGTGTACTTGTTCACGAACGCGCACGTATAGTATATATGCTAGTCCTCTCCCACCTCTTCGATGCGTACTATATACCACCATAACACAAACAAAAAAGATTCTACCTTGCTGGTCAAATTAACCTCACTGCCGGCTGTTCGTCAAAGTGATGGACGACGACCTCGCGGGCCCACAGAAAGCGTCACACGCGAGTATCGAGTGTTGTGTAGGACAACCATCGACTGCATGTGGCCAAACATTTATGTATGAAAGGGTTGTGTAAGGTTTTAAATAACGATTTCATGACTCTGATGTGGCACCGGCCTGCCTAACAAAACAGCGAACCCACACGGTGGCTCACAACTCATAGTGTACTGCGAGCCACCCGCCACCCACAGACGCACACACCCACACACACATCGCGAATCCACCACAACTACGATGCATGTTAAATTAATTATCCCGCGGTGAACATACATGTTACCAAAGGAGGGACGCTTTAATTTCAAAAAAATCACAGAGATCATTAAGACGTTTTAGTACTTTGATTGATGATACGTCTCCGTCGTATCTACTTTTCAAAACACTTTTGCCCTTGTTTTGGACTCTAACTTGCATGATTTGAATGGAACTAACCCGGACTGACGCTGTTTTCAGCAGACTTTCCATGGTGTTATTTATGTGCAGAAACAAAAGTTCTCGGAATGACCTGAAACTGCACGGAACATCTATTTGGAAAATAAGAAAAATACTGGAAGAAAAATCCACGTCAGGGGGCCCACACCCTGTCCACGACGGTGGGGGGCGCGCCTGCCCCCCTAGGGCGCGCCCCCTACCTCGTGGGCCCCCTGACGCTCCACCGACCTCAACTCCATATATTCACTTTAGGGGAGAAAAAAATTAGGGAGAAGGATTCATCACGTTTTACAATACGGAGCCGCCGCCAAGCCCTAAAACCTCTCGGGAGGGCTGATCTGGAGTCCGTTCGGGGCTCCGGAGAGGGGAATCCGTCGCCGTCGTCATCATCAACCATCCTCCATCACCAATTTCATGATGCTCACCGCCGTGCGTGAGTAATTCCATCGTAGGCTTGCTGGACGGTGATGGGTTGGATGAGATCTATCATGTAATCGTGTTAGTTTTGTTAGGGTTTGATCCCTAGTATCCACTATGTTCTGAGATTGATGTTGCTATGACTTTGCTATGCTTAATGCTTGTCACTAGGGCCCGAGTGCCATGATTTCAAATCTGAACCTATTATATTTTCATGAATATATGTGAGTTCTTGATCCTATCTTGCAAGTCTATAGTCACCTACTATGTGTTATGATCCGGCAACCCCGAAGTGACAATAATCGGGACCACTCCCGGTGATGACCATAGTTTGAGGAGTTCATGTATTCACTATGTGCTAATGCTTTGTTCCGGTACTCTATTAAAAGGATGCCTTAATATCCCTTAGTTTCCGCTAGGACCTCACTGCCACGGGAGGGTAGGACAAAAGATGTCATGCAAGTTCTTTTCCATAAGCACGTATGACTATATTCGGAATACATGCCTACATTACATTGATGAATTGGAGCTAGTTCTGTGTCACCCTATGTTATGGCTGTTACATGATGAACCGCATCCGGCATAATTCTCCATCACCGATCCAATGCCTACGAGCTTTTCACATATTGTTCTTCGCTTACTTACTTTTCCGTTGCTATTGTTACAATCACTACAAAACCCAAAAATATTACTTTTGCTACCGTTACTTCCATATTACTTTGCTACTAAATACTTTGCTGCAGATACTAAGTTATCCAGGTGTGGTTGAATTGACAACTCAACTGCTAATACTTGAGAATATTCTTTGGCTCCCCTTGTGTCGAATCAATAAATTTGGGTTGAATACTCTACCCTCAAAAACTGTTGCGATCCCCTATACTTGTGGGTTATCAATTGATTGATTTTCTACGGGTATAATGTGCAAAAATCAAATTTGAGCTACATGCACACGTGACAGTGCACCTAAATGGATTGCAAAAACACATGTGTCTCACTGGGTACATGTTTACTCCCCGTGCAACAAATTTCAAACATTGAGAATCTTGATTTTTAAATTCTAGTACATCCAAAACTTATTTGAAGTTCATGAAACTTATCGTGTTGTCATATGGACACCAATACCGTCGGTGTTCTGGGAACGGGGGTCCCAAGACTTGCCTGCTTGCGGCCCATGGCGTGGCTCGCCCAACGGCCTGGTACGTCCCACCTTCATCAGCAAACACTCAAGACCCTCATGAGGGGCCAAGCCTTGTGAGGCGGACAACACAAGACCTCCTTAGGGGCAGACTCGCTAGGCTGGTTCACGAGGAGCGGAGATATCTATGCAAGGGGCACCTCGCGAGGAGCGTGTGACGTGAGTCGTGACGACCAAGGCCAGGCGGGCACCAGGCGTGCGCCAACGGGCGCAGAGCACCAGTTTCCTCTTTGGTGCTAAAGAGGCGGGCGCAGGCGAGGAGTCCCGAGGCATCAAGCAAAGGTTTCCATATCGGTGCAATAAGACCAAGACCAGTAGGACGAGAGGACAGAGGTCACCGTGGATCCCAGGTTGGCGTCATCACCAGAGCCTTTGGCAGGCGAAGACTACTTTCGTCAGGATAGCTTGTACTAGCTGTCCCCCTTTAAACTTGGCCATTGTGGGATCCCTTCCCACCTAATATTTGGGAAGAGGACCATGGCCTCTATAGATAGGACTAGCCACCTCCATAGCAAGGGAGAGATCCGAACCTTGGCCAGCTAGCCAAGCACAAGAACACCTCTCCTCCCGAGGTTGTTCTTCCCTTGTACTTGTTTATCCCCAGCCTACAAGGCAATCCACCACACCACACCGGAGTAGGGTATTACACCACAACGGTGGGCCGAACTGGTATAAACCCTCGTGTCCCGTGTTCTCTGAGTTCATCGAGCTAGGCCGTGGATCGTTGAGCGAGCGAGCTAGAGAGGAGAGATCTTCGTGCGCACGCCAGTGTTTGAACCTCAAGGGTTTGCCGGAACCCGTAATCCAACATTTGGCGTGCCAGGTAGGGGTGCGCCGAAGCTTTGCTCCTCCGACGACCTCGCCTCTCCGACCAGCTCCCATGGACGGCACCGCTTCTCCGACTGGATCGACGGGCACACGTAGCGGCGCCAAGGGCTCCGAGCCCTCGCCCCCGCCTTGCGGCGGGTGCGGTGGCCGCACAAGTTCAAGCCGGAGATGCCGCCTCGCTACGACGGTGCTGTCGGTGTCAAAATGGGCGGATCTCGGGTAGGGGGTCCCGAACTGTGCGTCTAAGGTCGATGGTAACAGGAGACATGGGACACGATGTTTACCCTGGTTCGGGCCCTCTCTATGGAGATAATACCCTACTTCCTGCTTGATTGATCTTGATGAATATGAGTATTACAATAGTTGATCTACCACGAGATCGTAATGGCTAAAACCCTAGAAATCTAGCCTATATGATTACGATTGCCTCTATGGACTAAACCCTCTGGTTTATATAGACACCGGAGGGGACTAGGGTTGTACAAAGTCGGTTACAGAGAAAGGAATCTTCATATCCGAATGCCAAGCTTGCCATCCACGCCAAGGAGAGTCCCATCCGGACACGGGTGAGAGTCATCGGTCTTGTATCTTCATAGCCCATCAGTCCGGCCCATGTCCAACAGGCCGGACGCCCGAGGACCCCTTAATCCAGGACTCCCTCAGTATTCCCTAAACCAGGCTTCAATGACGAGGTGTCCAGCGCGTAGATTGTCTTTGGCATTGCAAGGTGGGTTCCTCCTCCGAATACTCCAAAACAGCCTTCGAACACAAAGAACGTGTCCGGCTCTGTAAAACAAGTACCACACACAACCGGAGAGAGTATAATATTTCACGAGTCCAATCCACTGACAACTTTGGCAGCGTGACGCCTTGTCACCACCCGGTCATTATTTCGAACCATTTTTCGGCCTGCTGCTCCACGTTTTAAGATGCGGTTTCATTGGCACGTCTTGTCAAAGCAGAGATCGTGTCCCCTTATTATGGGATTCTCATCAATACGGGCATGGGTAATCCAACCGTGCCGTCTGCACGGCCCTTGGGAAATAGGCGAGTTTTAAGGCGAGTGGGGAGGCGCTTGATATTCGCTGCCTTTATAAGGAGATAAGGATTCACCCCCTTTCACCCACGTCTTCTTTCTCTCTGCCCACCCATTCTCAAGCTCCAGCGCCCAAGTCCTCATCTCTTCCACCTCAAGAAAGCACTCCGATCATGTCCGGATCCGGAGCGCAGGGCAAGCGGATGGTCCCCTCCGTCAAGGAGAAGGACATCACGAAGCTCCGGGAGGCCGGGTACTTGGCCAAGGAAATCGCCCATCGGCTTCCGGCCAAGGGGCAAAATCATCCCCACCCCAAAGCCCCATGAAAGGGTAGTGTTCCTCCCTAACTTCGTCCGCGGATTAGGATTTCCTCTCCACCCATTCGTCCGCGGGCTTATGTTCTACTATGGGGTGGATTTCCACGATCTGGCCCCCAACTCCTTCCTCAACATCTCGGCATTTATTGTTGTGTGCGAGGCCTTCCTCCGCATCGCCCCCCAGTTCAGATTGTGGCTGAAGATCTTCAATGTGAAGCCGAAGGTGGTGGACGGACAACACGCAGAGTGCAGAGGCGCCATGGTGAGCAAGATGCCCAACGTCATATGGCCCAAAGGTACTTTCGTAGAGACCGTTAAAGGGTGGCAGAAACAGTGGTTCTATGTCACAGAGCCCTGCGACACCACCTGGGCCACGGCTCTCGAGTTCAGGTCCGGGGCCCCGATGCGGCTCACCTCCTGGCTAGAGAAGGGCCTAGACTGGGCCTCGTCGGACAAGCTGACAGCGCTGCAAATGCGCATCAAGAGCATGGTCGACAAGAACATCTAGCTTGTCAATGTGATCCATGTGATGCTCTTTCGCCGGATCCTTCCATGCCAGAGCCGGGCCTGCAATTTTTGGGAGTTCGATCCAGCCAAGCACCAGACCCTGCAACACTTCTTCGGCGTCACGCACGAAGGTATCTGGAAGGTCCTCTTCAAGGCCAACGAGACATGGCCGAAGGAGACCGAAGACCGTGGGTACAACCTGACCCACCCCGCCAGTCCGGTAAGTTTTTTCGTGTTTTCAAGGTGTATACTTTATTTATATACTCAAGGAGAATGTCTGAGCTTCCCCATCTTATTTTTTAGGGCTGGACGAAGAAGGTGGAGCTGGTCAAGAGTCCGGCTCCACTGCCCGAAGACCCAGCAATTCCACTTCTGACGAATATGCTGGTTCCGGCGCCCTATCAGGCGCCGGAGAAGAAGGCCAAGGGGACCAGAGGCAGCCTCCGACACAAGGGCACTTTGGACTTGATGTTCGAAGACGCCGAGACCCATTCCTCACCCGCCACCGACGAGGAGGAGGAGGGAGGAGGAGGAAGAAAGCAACTCCACCCCTGAGGGGAAGGAAGAAAAGGGCAGCCTCCACGTGCTGCAGTTCGGCCCACGACAGCTCCTAGCGGTCCTCATCGGGGGATTCGGGGTATCCTCTCCCAAGGCCAAGGGCGACGCCGAGGTGCTGTCCCGAAGGACCTTCCCAGGCCAGGGAGAGGTTAAGGAGGCCGTCAGGGTGGCGCCAGAGGGTGACCCCTCGGCCGCCGGACACATGGGGGAGCAAGTCCCCCTGGAGACTGGCGATGGGGGCCATATCCACTGCGCCCCCCAGCCGAATACCATTCTGGAAGCCTGTACGGCTCCAGATTTAGGCAAGCAACCTCCTTCGAAAGAAGGGGTACGCCTGTTCCGCCGGTGACCACTATCCAACCAGAGGCACCGGTACTCTTCTGGAAGCGCTGCAAGGTGCTTCCATTGTTGAGGAACACCGTATCCTTATGGGTACGGTGGTTGAGAAGGTTCAGTCTGTTAAGAGCAGACTGACCGAAGCCTGCACCAGCCTTCTGACAGGCTTTGAGGTAAGCAACGTAAATATGTAAGAAGAAAGTCACAGTATGGACAGTAGCCCCTGAGACTCTATCCGGTGTTCGGAAAGAAAAGCCGGACAGAGGATCAAATAATTTTCGCAGGAGACTAACCATGCTTGTCTATGCGAATAAGCAGGCGTCGCTGCTGGCTGCGACTTCTCATGCTGCCAAAGTCTCCGGACTGAAGCAGAGTCTGGAGCGGGCCGAGGAAGAGCTTAGCCGAGTGAAGAAGCAACTGGAAGACAAGAAAGGTATGTAATGACCTTCTGTATAGCAGAAAGGGTGAATGATTTGTGTTTGACCAAGGTGCCATGATGTTTGTAGGAGAGGCGACCGAGGTGGAGGCCCTCAAGAAGGCGCTGGCCGAGGCCCAAAAGAAAGCGGCAAAGGATCAAGCCGCCCATGAAAAACACGAGGCCACGGTTGTTGAGGTCCAGCAGGAACTCCAGGACGTCGTGAAGAAACGCGAGTCCTTGGAGCTCAATATTGCGGATCAAGAGACCGAACTCGCCAAGGCTCGCCAAAGCGCACAAGATGCCCGGGTTGAAGCCCAGGGCACCCTCCAGGAAATCCAAGAGGCCAGAAAAATTGCGGCGGGTAAGGCCTTCATTATGCAGAGAAAATATGTGAAGAAGGGGTATCTCTTACTAACCCGGATTTGGAGTTCTCCAGGAGCGTTTGCGGATTTACCGCGCAGTGTTGCCGATGCTGCGGAGTTCTTCCGAGCCTAAGAGGGGAGCTCGACGGAGAAGCTGTTCTGGTCGCAATACCTTGCGCCCGAAGATCCGGTGCCCTTTAGCGATCAGCTAAAACAGCTGGTCGAACTACATAGGGTGGCCGAACTAGCCATGAAGCATTTAATAATCCGGCTATGGCCTGCCGAAGCCATACCCAGCAGCTACTTCGGGCTCGTGAAGCAGCTGGTCAATGCATGCTCCCGGCTTGACGTCATCAAGCGGTCTGTCTGCATCGACGGTGCGCGGATGGCCTTCGCCCGTGTAAAGGTGCAATGGGCGAAGATGAACGCCGTCAAGCTCGCGACCGAGGGACCACCCGAGGGCAAGGAGCACCGCACGCCCGAGCGATATTTTGACGATGTCCTGGAGGGATCCCGCATTGTAGTGGAGCAATGTGCTACATACATTATTTTTGAATGAATACATTCATGTTTATCCTGTCCTGTAGAATGAAACAGAGCTGATATGTAATATAATGCTTGTTTATTTTTTGAAATTTTACCTCCTGTGCGGCCGTTTTTATTAAATCTGAGAGTTGGCCAATCGTCGGCTTCACCCCCACGTAGGTAGTACGGAGGTGTTCGGGATGGAATCTAAACACTCTTGATCTGAAGGTTTTGGTCCTTGAAGGAGGTGTTAGCGCAATGAACCAGGCAATTGGACTATGTGGCTTTATCACCCTCACTTAGCCATAGGAGCTTGACAATAGAAATTTAGGCGCAGCCCCTAGTATTCGTGAGTCCGAACTAGGGTGTTGTAAACACCTGATCGGGTAAAGACCGATTCGTCGAATAATGCGGAAAAAATCACAAAAGATTTGTAAGCTCCGAACAGCTGACCGGCTCACGCCACATCATGACAGTCAGTTTTCGGCTTTCTCTACTGAGGTGCTCATCCGGATAAACCAGGAAAACATCATAGTAGTTCTCCCTTTACTACCCTAGCCGATATAGCGGAACGTAAGGTAGTAAGCACAGGAGCCGGGCAACCCAACTATTGACCAAAGACATGGTTTGGAGCAAATGCATATAATGCTGAATTCGGGGTGCCGAACTGGTCAGATCACGGGTTCCGGCAAAACCCTCAAGGTTCGAACACTGGGGTGCGCACGAAGATCTCTCTCTCCCTCGATGGCTCGCTCGCTCAAGGATCGCATGGCCTAGCTCGACGAACTCGCAACACAAGAGACATGAGATTTATACTGGTTCGGGCCACCGTTGTGGTGTAATACCCTACTCCAGTGTGGTGTGGTGGATTGTCTCTTGGGTTGAGGATGAACAGTACAAGGGGAAGAACAACCTCCTGAGGTGAGGTGTTCTTGTGCTTGGTGGATGTGAGGATGATCTGGTTCAGTTCCCTCCTACGGTGGTGGTTAGTCCTATTTATAGAGGCCTCGGTCCTCTTCCCAAATATTGAGCGGGAAGGGATCCCACAACGGCCAGTTTGAAGGGGTACAACTAGTATAAGCTATCCTGACAAAAGTAGTCTTCGTCTGCCAAAGGCTCTGGTGGTGACGCCGTCTTGGGCTCCACGGTGACCTCCGTCCTACCGTCCTGCTGGTCTTGGTCTCATTGCACCGATATGGAAACCCTTGCCTGATGCCTTGGGAATCCTCGCCTGCGCTTTCCTCTTTAGCACCAAGGAGGAAACAAGGACACTGCACGCGCGGGCGCCCGCCTGGCCTTGGTCGTCATGGCTTACGTCGTTGCGAGGTTCGCCTTGCCTTGATCTCTCCGCCCCTCGCGAGCCAGCCTGGTGAGGCCGCCCCTGAGGAGGTCTTGTGTCATCCGCCTCGCGAGGCTTGGCCCCTCGCGAGGGTCTTGAGTATTTGCTGGTGAAGATGCGCTGTACGGGCCCGCTGGTGGAGCCACGCCGTGGGCCGTAGGCAGGAAAGTCTGGGGACACCCGTTCCCAGAACACCGACAGTAGCCCCCGGGCCCAAGGCGCGCTCGGACTTGGCTTCGGGGCAAAGCCAAGTGGCAAGTGCGGAGCGCCGCGGGCCCCAACAGCCTGCGGCCTTGGTCGACGCATGGCGATTGATTGGACGTGGGCGTCTCCGCTTCCCCACGCTGCCTCGGCAACTGCCCGACTTGACGAGTCCCTGCTGTGTGCAAAAAGAGTTATCATTACCTGCGATCGTGGAGGTCGATTATTGGCCTCCCTTGGGCTATAAATGAGGAGGGAGGCGGAGCCCCCGTTGCTCATCTCTTCTTGCTCCGCCCACTTCTTGTTCCTCGCTCCTTAGCTAGCAGCGATTCCCATGGCGCCTACGAAGAGGTTCTCGGCCGCGGGGAAGGGGAAGGCTCGCCGAGAGGGGCCCGGATCCCCGCCGCCCAAGCGTGGGCGCGGCCGTCCCCGCAAGCACGCCGCGACCCCCGCCGCGGCTCCTCACTACCGCGGCAGTGTGTCTTCTCGGGGTGAGGCTCGTCTAGATCGTGGAAGCCCTGTCATTGAGGGGAGGCGCGCCATGGTCGCACGGCCTCCTCGGCCATGCTTTCACTCGGCGGAGGTGCTGCCAGAGTTCGTCGTTTGGTCGGAGAATCCGGCCAGCACCTGGCTTCAGCTCTCGCACTTCTTCGCCAGCGAGCTGCCGGCCCCAGGTCCAGGCGGGCTCTGGCTGCAGGCGGACGGCTGCTGCAGCCAAGCTTCGTGCGCGGTCGAGGTCTCCGTTGCTGGCAACATGGCTCTGTCCCGCAGATGGCAGACGTTTGTCCGCGCGCGTGGCCTGGGCAGGCGGTGCACCCTCCACTTCAAATACGACGGCAACGCGACCCTCTACGTGAGGGTGTTCGGAGAAGACGGCCGTTGCGTCGGGTGCTGCCCCGAGGACAATGACGGCGACGAGGTGCTGGCCTTGGCGACGGTCGAGATGGGTGCGAGGACGACCTCGTGCCCAGCTACGGTGGTTCTCCCTCCGGCGACAGCTCCAGCAGCGGCGGCTATGACTAGCCGCCACACCGCCGCGCTTGCTTCGAAGGTGGTAGCGGGTCGTCTCGCCGTCGCGCCTCAGTGAGGCACGAGGAAGGGTCCGGCTGAGCTCAGGAGAGCGCCACGGGTCCGGCCTTGCGAGCCGCTGCAGAGGAATGCGTCACTTTTGCTTTGTTCTTACTTTTCTTCCTGCATTAAGAGAGAGACGAGTATGGGGCTCCGCTGGGGGGGGGGGGTGCAACAAACTATGATTTCCAAGTTGTTATGCTATGTTTATCGTTCCTGTGTTGTGTCACAGTATCAATGTCTTATACAGGCATGTAGGAATAACTTAGCTTGACACGCTTGAAGTAGTTTCCGCCTCACGAGGTGCGCGTTCCTCAGTTCCTGGCGAGGCGTTTAGAAACTGCAAAAAAAAATTTAGTTAGGGGATTCGGAGCCCTGGTTGCAGGCGCCGCCAGCCATGACCCAGCGCCTCGCATCGCGGTACCAGAGGGGCACAGATTAAGAGAGGAGCGCCAGCTTGCAGCTCGAACGAGAGTGCCACGCGAAAAAAGAAGCAAGACGCTCACGAGGGCACCTGTCCAGCCCCCTCGCGAGGGACACGAGAGGGAGTACAGGTCAAACAGAGAACCGAAGGCAAAAACAGAGGCAGAAGGCGATGGAACAAGACCGGCAAGGAACACCAGAAAGCAAATTTCGATTAAAGACGGGCAAGCCAACTATGGAAAGCAAATGAAAAGCCACGTCCGGCACCTATTCTAGTCTTCTTGTCTTCTCACCAGCGCGGAGCTAAGTGCTCCCACTAGGACGTGGGAGGGAGCCCCAGAGGCCCAAGGGTGGCACTCCTGAGACTCCGGGGCGTGTATAGCCCCACTCATTATTACGTGAGAGTGTCACGAGCGGAGACCTTCACAAGCACTGGGCCTTCTTCACATGTGCTGGGCCTTTCTTCATGGGTAGAACTTCCGGAGGTGCTGGATGTTCCAGGCGTTCTGGATGGGGATCCTGTCCTGCGTCTCCAGGCGCGCGGCGCCAGGCCTGGAGACATGGGCGACCCGAAACGGGCCCTCCCACATGGGCGAGAGCTTGTGCAGCCCTTCCCTGGAGAGCACCCACCTCAGAACGAGATCACCCACCTCGAGCGTCCTGAAGCGGACGCTGCGGCAGTGGTACCACCGCAGCGCCTGCTGGTACCTCGCAGCTCAGAGCGAGGCTTCACGGCGGCGTTCCTCCCCCAGCACGAGATCCATCCCCCGCGTGGTGTCCTGCTGCAATCCATCGAACGCCAGGACCCATTCGGAGCGAAGCCTGACGTCGTGTGGGAGAACCGCTTTTGCTCCGTAGACGAGGAAAGAACGGTGTCTCGCCTGTCGGCTTGGTGGCGGTGGTGCGGATGGACCATAGCACAAACTGGAGCTCATCGTGCCAGCCCCTGCCGCAGGGCTCGAGCTTCTTCTTGAAGGTCCTGGTCTTGAGGCCCTTCAAGACTTCCACGTTGGAGCGTTCGGCTTGGCCATTGCTCATGGGGTGTGCCACAGAAGCGTAGCAGATCTGCGTTCCAAGGTTAGCACAATATGTTTTGAAGAGATTGCTAGTGAACTGTGAGCCGTTGTCGGTGATGATGCGGTTGGGGACCCCAAACCGGCTCACGAGACCTTTGATGAACTTGACCACGGAGCCAGCCGGGATGGTGCGGATGGCTTCCACCTCCGACCACTTGGTAAACTTGTCGATGGCAACGTAGAGGTAGCGGTAGCCCCCAGGCGCTTGAGGGAACAGGCCCAAGATATCCAGCCCCCAGACCGCGAATGGACATGAGAGTGGGATGGTCTGGAGGCCCTGAGCCAGCAGATGGATCTGCTTGGCGTGGAACTGACAGGCCTCGCAGGACTTCACCAGCTCAGTCGCGTCGTTGAGTGTCGTGGGCTAGTAGAATCCGTTGTGAAACACCTTGCCGATGAGGGTCCGTGACGACGAGTGGTGCCCGCAGTCCCCGCCATGTATGTCGGCGAGCAACTCTTTCCCCTGCTCCCTAGAGATGCAACGCAGGGAAACGTCATTTGGCCGTTTCCTCTATAACTCACCGTCCCGGATGCAGTATACCGTGGCCTATCGGGCTACACGCTCCGCGTCCTCCTCCTTCTCTGGCAGCGTCCCTTGCGTGAGGTACTCCTTGAATTCCCTGGTCCAACACCCCTCCTGAGGCTCGAGCGCCAAGAGTAAGCGCGCTCCCGAGGTTGGGCCGCATGTCACAGCCCTAGAATACCTGAGTGAAATAGTTGCATCTGCACTCATGCATCATGTCTAAAATTTCTGAAAGTTGAATTGAGGTTAGTTGAAACCCTCGGAAATCACTTCAAAAATAATCAACATCAAAATCTTTTCAAGGAAGTCCAAGAAAATGTTCCTCTTAGTCTCTGAAAATATTGGCAAGAGGTAAAACTCAAAACAATATTCTTGGAATCTTAGAGATATTTATTTTGGGCCTTTGAATTAAATCAATAACATATTTGAGTTGAATTTATTTCTGTTATATAAGAAATAAAGTTCAAGTATTTTTGTAAGTTTGCATGTGACCTTGGACTAGCTCCCTGAGCTCACATAAATTTTTTACAGAAAGTTTTAAAATGGTTTGGTTTGTAAATCAAATCAAAACAAAGAAAGAAAAATAGAAAACAGAAACAAATAAAAGACAAAGAGAGAAGTTACCTGGCCACCTACCTGGCACAGCCCACCTGGCAGCCCGTCTGGCTGGCCCAGCCCACCAGGGGCAGGGAGGTCTTCTTCCTCCCGCCAGTCGGATGCACAGCGTGTGCCCGACGCCCGCGCGGCCACCGCACGCCACCTCCTGCTTGCCGCCGAGTCCCTGGACGCGTGGATGAACACCCGGTGCCCTCCCGATCCGCCCGACCTCTCTTACTCTCCTCTGCTCTCTTCCTCGTCGTTCCCCACCTCACCGAACGCGCCCGCCGCCGCCGACGAGTACCATCGCGCCCTGAGCCACTGCCTCTCCTCGCCGATGCGGTCAGAAGCTTCGCCTCGACCCCCTCTTCCTCCCCACCGAGCCACGCCCCGCCGGAAGCCCTGCAGTGTCATCCCCGACCTCGTCTTCAACCTCTGGTCGCCGGCGAACTCACCGGGGATTCGCGAGCTCCAGTCCCTCCCCGGCCTCGCGCGTTGCCTCTGCTGGATTCACCATGAGCCCCTGCCCCTTTCCCCTCTCTTCCTCGTCGTTGCCCACCTCCCCGTGCTCGTCCGCGCCTTCTAACCACCGTGGTCATCGGAGCCGATAGCTCCTCGCCGCCGGCCATGTCGCCACCGCAGCTACGGCCCTGCAAGCACGCGTCCAAGCTCACCACTGAACTCACCGCACCCCCACGAGCCTAACGCGCCCATCCGCGGCTCCTGCCATGCCCTGCATCGTCATTTCCGTCGACGCCCGAAGTCCGGCGACCGCAAATGAGCTCGCCACCGTTGGCTCCGGCCACCCCAGCACCTCCCACCGCCACCGTTCGACGCACGCCACTCCGCTCGTCCGAACGCAACAAGACGCGCCTGAATTGGTGCCCTGTGGCTCAATTCCGACGCCCTCCACCGCGTCTGGCCTCGCCGGTGTCGAGTCGCCGGTGGGTTTGACCCCGCTGGCCCGGGTTGACCCTGGTTTGACCTCCCCTGGGTCCTGACGTGTGGGCCCAGGCCCCTGTTTAATTAGTGTTAGGTTTAATTAGTGTTAATTAACTTAGTTAACCCACTGACTCGCTGACATGTGGGCCCAACCCTGCTGACATTTTAGTTAGTGTTAGCTTAGCGCTAATTAATTCAGTTAACTAACTTGGTCACTAACCAGCGGGCCCCACTGGTCAGGTTTGACCTGGACCGGGTCAGTTGACCTGCTGAGGTCAGCATGACGCAATGCTGACGCAGTAATAGGCTTTTCTGGATTTATTCGTATTTAGGAAATTTCAGAAAAATAGTGCTAACTTCTAAAAATCATAGAAAATAATCTATAACTCAGAATGAAATAAATTATATATGAAAAATGATCAGAAAAATCCAATCTATCCATCTGTACAGGTTTCATGCATGTTTTAACAACTTAACCTTGCTGTTTCGATCAAAACATGATAATGCACTTTATAAATTCTTAGTTTGAATTTGAATTTGAACCTTTGGTTCAAATCAACTCAAACCCTTCTGTTCTTAGCTGCATTAGCTCAAATCACAGCATATTGACATGTCATGATCATGCATCATATTGTGCATTGCATTGATTGTGTTCTTTTTGTGTTTGCCGGTGGTTGTTCCCCCTCGCTAGACGTACGTTGCGACGATGAGTTCGATGACATCGATGAAGAGCTATATCATCTTCAGAAGTGCCAGGCAAGCAAAACCCCTTGTTCATTCCGATACAATCCCACTCTCTCGCTTCTGCTCTCTTTTACTGCATTAGGGCAACAACGATTCAACTGTTACTTGCTGCGGTAGTTGAACCCCTTATCCTCTGTATGACCTGTCATTGCCACAGTAAATAGATGAAACCCACTAGCATGAGTAGGAGTTGTTTGAGCCCTGATGTGCCTACTCATTCATGCTTGTTTGTCGTGCCTGCTATTGCTTAGAGTTGTGTCAGGTCTGATTCATCGGGAATGAATCGGAGGTGTGTGAACATGTCCTACTATTGTGAGCTAAGTGTGTGAACAAGATTTGTTAAAGGTATCGATGAGAGGCCATGTAGGAGTACATGGTGGGTTGTTTCATTGAAACCGTCCTTAAGCACTGAGATCTGTATGTGTGATTTAAGATTCAGCTACTACCATGCATTGGGCCCGAAACCAATGGACCCTCTCGGCTTCTTATCCACCCTTGTCCTCTGTCCAGGAGTTGCAAGTAGTTTCTGGTGTTTGTAGTATGCTGGAGGCCGTGCGCAGCGCTGACCCGAGGGGTGGGCTGTTATGCGGTAGGCACGTGGCACTGTGTGGCGGGCGCCCGTTTGGTGTCTCGGGAACCCTGCTCACATCGTTCGGGGCCGTATGTGGAAACTTCGGCCGGACTCCCTGCGGATGGAAGCTGAATAGGCGATAAACCTCGACTAGAGATTTGAGTGTTTAGGTAGGCCGTGGCCGACACCCTCGCCAGGCTTCCGCTTGAAGGTTGCCGAGATACATGACGTGTACATGGCGGTAAGTGGCGATAGTGTAACACCCCGTATGTAACTTTCCATATTTGTAACTCCGACTCTTGCCATTTCCGGCTATGTGTTATGATTTTCCCTCCGTGGTCGGGTTTTGTCTTTCGTTGTGTATTTTTTCATGTCATGCATTTTCATATCATGTCATCATGTGCATTGCATTCGCATACGTGTTCGTCTCATGCATCCGAGCATTTTCCCCGTTGTCCGTTTTCCAATCCGGCGCTCCTATCTCCTCCGGTGCACCCCTCTAGTTTTCTTTCGTGTGCGTGTGTCAAACTTTCTCGGAATGGACCGAGGCTTGTCAAGTGGCCTTAATATACCTCCCGGAGACTACCGGTCAAGTTTCGTTCCATTCGGAGGTCGTTTGGTACTCCAACGGTTAACCGGGCATCCGCAAAGTCCATTTGAGTGTCCAGCAAAACCCCCCGCCAAAACCAGCCCAAAACCCACCAAACTCTCTTCCATGCTCTAGGTCGTTCGATCACGATCGTGTGGGTGAAAACCGCACCTCATTTGGAGCCTCCTAGCTCCCTCTACCTATTTATATGTGGGCATCCCGAAAAATGAAATCGCAGTCTAACCCTAGAGTCTTCCACCTCGCGCCGCCGGACACGTCCGCCCGCGCCGGCCCGCCTGGCCCGTCGCGGGCCCGCCGGCCCGCATCGCCGCCGCACGCGCCGCGCGCGCTCGCCGCCGACTCGCCTCCCGCGCCGGCCGCCGCCGGCCCGCATCGCCGCCGCCGCCGCCTCCGCCCGGAGCTGCGCCGCCCCGCCGCCGGCCGGCTCCGCCGCCGCTCGCCGCCCGCCGCCGCTCGCCCTCCCCGTCGGCGCCGCGCCACCGCCGGCCCCGCCGGCCATCTCCTCCTCCTCCGGTCGCTCAGCCCGAGCCCGAGCACGAGCCGGCCGATCCGATCTGCATTGTACGTGCCCGTTGACTTTCTCGCCCCCCCTTTTTTTCTCCAAGTCCTGGAAAATCTTCAGCAAGTGCCTCTGTTCGTATAGCTATAACTCTGTGCATTTAGCTCCGATTCGCGCCTGTAATATGTCAAATTGTTCGCCTCATGATGCTCTTCATTTTGTTCAATTGCACCATGTTCATTATAGGTCATCTTCATGCCCAAATCTTCGTTGGAAGAGGGCTAGTTGCTGTTAATCTCTGGTTCTTATCAGAATTTGGAGATTTGTCATTTTTGTATCATTTATTCTGTGCATCTTTTGAGCATGAGGTCTACACGTGTTTTGAAGTATGCCATGCCATCTTTCCAGTGGTGTAGTCCATGTATTTTTGTGATCTATGTGGTGACTAGCACAAGCATGCAAAGTAGGCCCCGTAATATTTCTGATTTCAGGGACAGTGATTTCTCTAAGTCCTTGTCTCCTGTAATTTTGTTGCCATGTAAACTTGATGCTACAGAGGGATCAATACATATTTTGGAGATGTTCAGTAAGGATGTTTTGTAGCTATAGTTGTAATTGATGCATTCCTGCAATTGTTTGCAATTATGGAGTGCCATAGCATGACTCAATCTTGCTCTATTTTTGCTATAAAATATTTCTGGCAGATTCTTAACACGATATGCATTTTTGCCAAGCTTATTGTAGTTGATCCATACATGCTATGCAATTGTTCTTGCCATGGTTAGCTTCATAAACATGCCATCGTGCTGTAGGTATGCTTGGTTTGTAGTGCGTTGCTCTGTAGTGAGTGCATCAAGCTCACAAAGAGGCCTACATATTAATATTTCTGCCATGCTCTGTTTTCTGCTAAGTCTGGAACCTGATAACGAAACTTGCTATGTTTACATGCTTGCCATCATATCTTCTGGTCCTTTTTGGCTCATGGTCAGTAAGAGACTTTTGTCATGTGCATTTAGCAGAATACTTCCATTCCTTGTTTTGCTATGTTAAGTTCTTGTAGCATGTTGATTTCGTGCTCTGAACATCGCTACCTGATACGGTTTTCTGCCATGTCCAGTTTTTCACCAAGTCTGTGAACCTGTAATCTTTTGCACTTTTTCCATGCTTGTTTGAGCTTGATATGTTGTGAACTAGCCGTAGCTCAGTGTTCATCTTTTGTCAAGCATCTCCTGTAGATTACTGCCATATGCTTTGTTGCTATGTTGGGGTGCTGTAGAATTGTTGCTTGTTGCATTTTAAGTGCTATCTTGCTGTTTATCGCAGATTAGTGTCATTCTTGTTTTGCTTGCCATTTGCAAACCGTGCATCCGATTCCGGTGATCCTTATATCGATTTCGACCGAAATCATCTCACCTTTCCAGTGGCATGCTTGTTTTGCCAAGTTACTGCCATGCTCATCATTTTCCTTCCGGAGCACGCATATGCATCGCATATCATATCATGCATATCATACATGTTTTGCATCATGTTGCTTGCGCATTTCTCTTGTTGATTGTGGTTCCGTTTGTTTGTGTTCTTGTCTTGGGTAGATCCGGGAGACGAGTTCGTGAACGAGGAACCTGTCGAGTACGCTTACGAGGATCAAGCTTTCGACAACTCTGAGAATCTTGCAGGCAAGATGACCACCCCTCGAAATCACTTCTATCTTTGCTATGATAGTTGTTCGCTCTATTGCCATGCTCGCTACCTATCACTTGCTATATCATGTCTCCCATTTTAGCCATGTCATCCCTAACCATCCTTTCCTAGCAAACCGTTGTTTGGCTAAGTTACCGCTTTTGCTCAGCCCCTCTTATTGCGTTGCTAGTTGCAGGTGAAGTTGAAGTTTGTTCCATGTCGGAACATGGATATGTTGGGATATCACAATATCGCTTATTTAATTAATGCATCTATATATATTTGGTTAAGGGTGGAAGGCTCGGCCTTATGCCTGGTGTTTTGTTCCACTCTTGCCGCCCTAGTTACTGTTATACCGGGATTATGTTCCTTGAGTTTGCGTTCCTTACACGGTCGGGTGATTTATGGGACCCCCTTGACAGTTCGCCTTGAATAAACTCCTCCAGCAAGGCCCAACCTTGGTTTTACCATTTGCGACCTATACCTTTTTTCCCCCGGGTTTTCTAGAGCCCGAAGGTCATCTTTATTTTAAACCCCCGGGCCAGTGCTCCTCTGAGTATTGGTCCAAACTGTCAGTCGCCGGTGGCCACCAGGGGCAACTCTGGGCTGGCCTATCGGAAGCTTGGACAATCCGGTGTGCCCTGAGAACGAGATATGTGCAGCTCCTATCGGGATTTGTCGGCACATTCGGGCGGCTTTGCTGGTCTTGTTTTACCATTGTCGAGATGTCTTGTAAACCGGGATTCCGAGACTGATCGGGTCTTTCCGGGAGAAGGTTTATCCTTTGTTGACCGTGAGATCTTATGACGGGCTAAGTTGGGACACCCCTGCAGGGTATTATCTTTCGAAAGCCGTGCCCACGGTTATGAGGCAGATGGGAATTTGTTAATGTCCGGTTATAGATAACTTGTCACTTGACCCAATTAAAATACATCAACTGCGTGTGTAGCCGTGATGGTCTCTTCTCGGCGGAGTCCGGGAAGTGAACACGGTCTGAGTTATGTATGACGTAAGTAGGTGTTCAGGATCACTTCTTGATCATTGCTAGATGACGTCCGTTCCGTTGCTTCTCTTCTCGCTCTCTTTTGCACAAGTTAGCCACCATATATGCTTTTGCCGCTGCAGCTCCACCTCATTACACCATCCTTTCCTATAAGCTTAAATAGTCTTGATCTCGCGGGTGTGAGATTGCTGAGTCCCCGTGACTCACAGATTCTACCAAAACAGTTGCAGGTGCCGACGATGCCAGTGCAGATGATGGCGTCGATCTCAAGTGGGAGTTCGACGAGGAACGTGGTCGTTACTATGTGTCTTTTCCTGATGATCAGTAGTGGAGCCTAGTTGGGACGATCGGGGATCTAGCATTTGGGGTTATCTTATTTTCATCTGGATTTTGTCCGTAGTCGGTCTATATGATTGTATTTTGGATGATTTATGAATAATATTTATGTATTGTGTGAAGTGGCGATGGTAAGCCAACTCTTTATCCCATTCTTGTTCATTACATGGGATTGTGTGAAGATGACCCTTCTTGCGACAAAAGCACTATGCGGTTATGCCTCTAAGTCGTGCCTCGACACGTGGGAGATATAGCCGCATCGTGGGCGTTACAGATAGCGTGTGTGAAGAAGTACACCCCTGAAGGGTTAACATCATCTATTCGAATAGCCGCGTCCGTGGTAAAGGACTACTTGGTTGCCTATACAGTTTATAGACAAGTGAAAGTGGATACTCTAAAATGCGCAAGATAAGCATGAGTGCTATGGATAGCCTTCTCGTTGGGAGATGGGAGCGGATCCATAGTGGTGTATTGATATGATGAATATGTGGACTCGTGTGCGCCACCTCAAAAGAGTTACTTGCAGTCATAGTTTAGGATAGCCACCGAGTCAGAGCTGGCTTGCTGCAGTTAAACTCCACCACCCACTTTGTTGATACCGATGCATATGTAGTTAGTTTTGATGTAAGTCTTGCTGGGTACATTTGTACTCACGTTTGCCTATTTTATGTTTTGCAGAGAGACGTTAGTCTCGCTAGTAGTTTCCCGTGGACTTTGATGTTTAGCTTGTTACCTCACCTATGATCTTGTGCCCTCGGCAGGGTCTTGTAGATAGTCAGGCTTCTCAAGCCTTTTTCATTTGTAGATGTCTGTACTAGACATGTTAAGCTTCCGCATGTGGTTGTTGCTTGTATGCTCTGAATGTTGGGTCATGATACCCATGTTTGTAATATCTTGGCTCCTCGGAGCCTAATGAATAAATACTTGAGTCGTAGAGTTATGCTGTGATGCCATGTTGTATTTACACATATCGAGCATACTGTGTGTATGATTGAAATGCTTGGTATGTGTGGGATCCGAAAACCTAGCTGTTTATCCTTGGTAGCCTCTCTTATGGGGAAATGTAGTCTTGTGCTTCCATGAGCCATAGTAGTCCGCTACAGCCCGATTCACCGGAGTCCTGCTAGCCCAGCACTACTGCTCCGGAACACTTGACTGGCCGGCATGTGATTCACTTCGTTCCTGTGTCTGTCCCTTCGGGGAAATGTCACGCAGTGACATCCGGAGTCCTGCCTAGCCTGCTACAGCCCGGTTCACCGGAGTCCTGTTAGCCCAGTGCTACAGCCCGGATTCACACGCTACTGACCGACATGCTCGATGTTGATTCATGTATGCCTGTCCCCGTAAGTTAGTGCCACTTTGGGTTCACGACTAGTCATGTCGGTCCGGGTTCTCTGTCATATGGATGCTAGCGACACTATCATATACGCGAGCCAAAAGGCGCAAACGGTCCCGAGCCATGGTAAGGCGACACCCGTGGGTATACCGTGTGTGAGGCCGCAAAGTGATATGAGGTGTTACCGGCTAGATCAATGTGACTTGGAATCGGGGTCCTGACAGCGTTGGTATCAGAGCCTGACTGCCTGTAGGATTACCTAGCCAAACTGGTCGAAGTTGTGTCTAGAAATGCTTTAGTTATGTAAGGGGATTGATTGGGGAAGGGAACGTAAGGCTCTTTTTACTGCTTTACCTTATGCCCTTCTGATCTGAGTCCACCTCTTCTTTTCTACGGGGATTAAGAACTAGGCCTTCTCATCTATCTATTAGGATGACTTGTTACCATGGTAGAGACTTATAGGATTGTCGGTTTCAGGCCTCAATTCAGTTTCTACTACTTTTAGTATGTTGTCTGATGAACCAGAACCTTGATATGATGTTGTTAAGTGACTATGCAAATCCTTGTGAATGTCTCAAATATTTTTCTGAGCATTTACAGCCGTTATGCTGTCCGAGTCATCCCAGGTTTCTAGATAGTCTGATGCACTTGCAATCATTCCTCCATGTTCCTGATGTCCATTTGGGCTAGATTAATCACACTAATCGGTGAGTTGAGGTACTCTGTTGCCTCGACATATATGTTGGAGCTATTATTATGACCCTAGGTGTTTTAGGGAGTCACCCAGTAATCTAGCCATGTTTTGTGTTCCAGGTGTGAAGATTCTGGCCACCATTCTCGGAAACATCCCGTGATGTTATTAGTTAGTGTTGGAAATATGCCCTAGAGGCAATAATAAAATGGTTATTATTGTATTTCCTTGTTCATGATAATTGTCTGTTGTTCATGCTATAATTGTATTAACTGGAAACCGTAATACATGTGTGAATACATAGACCACAACATGTCCCTAGTAAGCCTCTAGTTGACTAGCTCGTTGATCAATAGATGGTTATGGTTTCCTGACCATGGACACTGGATGTCATTGATAACGGGATCACATCATTAGGAGAATGATGTGATGGACAAGACCCAATCCTAAGCATAGCACAAGATCGTGTAGTTCGTTTGCTAGAGCTTTTCTAATGTCAAGTATCATTTCCTTAGACCATGAGATTGTGCTACTCCCGGATACCGTAGGAATGCTTTGGGTGTACCAAACGTCACAACGTAACTGGGTGGCTATAAAGGTGCACTACAGGTATCTCCGAAAGTGTCTGTTGGGTTGGCACGAATCGACACTGGGATTTGTCACTCCGTATGATGGAGAGGTATCTCTGGGCCCACTCGGTAATGCATCATCATAATGAGCTCAATGTGACTAAGGAGTTAGCCACGGGATCATGCGTTACGGTACGAGTAAAGTGACTTGCCGGTAACGAGATTGAACAAGGTATTGGGATACCGATGATCGAATCTCGGGCAAGTAACGTACCGATTGACAAAGGGAATTGTATACGGGATTGATTGAATCCTCGACATCGTGGTTCATCCGATGAGATCATCGTGGAACATGTGGGAGCCAACATGGGTATCCAGATCCCGCTGTTGGTTATTGACTGGAGAGTCGTCTCGGTCATGTCTGCATGTCTCCCGAACCTGTAGGGTCTACACACTTATGGTTCGGTGACGCTAGAGTTGTAGAGATATTAGTATGAGGTTAACCGAAAGTTTTTCGGAGTCCCGGATGAGATCCCAGACGTCACGAGGAGTTCCGGAATGGTCTGGAGGTAAAGATTTATATATGGGAAGTCCTATTTTGGCCACCGGAAAATGTTCGGGATTTTTCGGTATTGTACCGGGAAGGTTCTAGAAGGTTCTGAAGTGGGGCACCTGCATGGGGGGACCCACATGAACGTGGGTAGTGGGGGCAAGGCCCCACACCCCTGGTCAAGGCGCACAAAGATCCCACCTTAGAAGGAATAAGATCATATCGCGAAGGGATAATATCAAGATCCCTAAAAAAGGGGGATAACAATCGCTGGGGAAGGGAAATGATGGGATTTCTTTCCCCCACCTTTGCCAACGCCCCAATGGACTTGGAGGGCAAGAAACCAGCCCCCTCCACCCCTATATATAGTGGGGAGGTGCATGGGAGCAGCACCCCAAGCCCTGGCGCCTCCCTCCCTCCCGTGACACCTCTTCCTCCCCGCTTGCGCTTGGCGAAGCCCTGCCGGGATCCCGCTACTTCCACCACCACGCCGTCGTGCTCCTGGATCTCCATCAACTTCTCCTCCCCCCTTGCTGGATCAAGAAGGAGGAGACGTCCCCGCTCCGTACGTGTGTTGAACGCGGAGGTGCCGTCCGTTCGGCGCTAGGATCATCGGTGATTTGGATCACGACGAGTACGACTCCATCAACCCCGTTCTCTTGAACGCTTCCGCTCGCGATCTACAAGGGTATGTAGATGCACTCCTCTCCTCTTGTTGCTAGCATCTCCTAGATTGATCTTGGTGACACGTAGGAAAATTTTGAATTTCTGCTATGTTCCCCAACAGTGGCATCATGAGCCAGGTCTATGCCTAGATTCTATGCACGAGTAGAACACAAAGTAGTTGTGGGCGATGATTTGTTCAATTTGCTTGCCGTTACTAGTCTTATCTTGATTCGGCGGCATTATGGGATGAAGCGGCCCGGACCGACCTTACACGTACTCTTACGTGAGACAGGTTCCACCGACTGACATGCACTTGATGCATAAGGTGGCTAGCGGGTGTCTGTCTCTCCCACTTTAGTTGGATCAGAATCGATGAAAAGGGTCCTTATGAAGGGTAAATAGCAATTGGCATATCACCGTTGTGGCTTTTGCGTAGGTAAGAAACATTCTTGCTAGAAACCCATAGCAGCCACGTAAACCATGCAACAACAATTAGAAGATGTCTAACTTGTTTTTGCAGGGTATGCTATGTGATGTGATATGGCCAAAAGGATGTGATGAATTATATATGTGATGTATGAGATTGATCATGTTCTTGTAATAGGAATCACGACTTGCATGTCGATGAGTATGACAACCGGCAGGAGCCATAGGAGTTATCTTAATTTATTGTATGACCTGCGTGTCAATGAAAACGCCATGTAATTACTTTACTTTATTGCTAACCGTTAGCCATAGTAGTAGAAGTAATAGTTGGCGAGACAACTTCATGAAGACACGATGATGGAGATCATGGTGTCATGCCGGTGACGAAGGTGATCATGTCGCGCCTCGAAGATGGAGATCAAAGGCGCAAGATGATATTGGCCATATCATGTCACTTTATGATTTGCATGTGATGTTTGTCATGTTTACATCTTATTTGCTTAGAACGACGGTAGCATAAATAAGATGATCCCTCACTAAAATTTCAAGAGATGTGTTCCCCCTAACTGTGCACCGTTGCGAAGGTTCGTTGTTTCGAAGCACCACGTGATGATCGGGTGTGATAGATTCTAACGTTTGCATACAACGGGTGTTGACGAGCCTAGCATGTACAGACATGGCCTCGGAACACAAGCAAAACACTTAGGTTGACTTGACGAGCCTAGCATGTAGAGATATGGCCTCGGAACACAAGAGACCGAAAGGTCGGACATGAGTCGTATAGTAGATACGATCAACATGGAGATGTTCACCGATGATGACTAGTCCGTCTCACGTGATGATCGGACACGGCCTAGTCGATTCGGATTATGTATCACTTAGATGACTAGAGGGATGTCTATCTAAGTGGGAGTTCATTAAATAATCAGATGAACTTAATTATCATGAACATAGTCAAAAGGTCTTTGCAAATAATGTCGTAGCTTACGCTTTAGTTCTACTAAGATATGTTCGTAGAGAAAATTTAGTTGAAAGTTGATAGTAGCAATTATGCGGACTGGGTCCGTAAACTGAGGATTGTCCTCATTGCTGCACAGAAGGCTTATGTCCTTAATGCACTGCTCGGTGTGCTGAACCTCGAGTGTCGTTTGTGGATGTTGCGAACATCTGACATACACGTTTTGATGACCACGTGATAGTTCAGTGCGTAATGTTGAACGGTTTAAAATTGTGGCACCAAAGACGGTTTTGAAACGTCGCAGAACATATGAGATGTTCCAAAGACTGAAATTGGGATTTCAGACTAATGCCCACGTCAAGAGGTATGAGACCTCTGACAAGTTTCTTAAGCCTGCAAACTAAGGGAGAAAAGCTCAATCGTTGAGCATGTGCTCAAATTGTCTGAGTACTACAATCACTTGAATCGAGTGGGAGTTAATCTTCCAGATGAGATAGTGATGGTTCTCCATAGTCACTGCCACCAAGCTATTAGAGCTTCGTGATGAACTATAACATATCAGGGATAGACATGATGATCCTTGAGCATCTCGCGATGTTTGACACCGCGAAAGTAGAAATCAAGAAGGAGCATCAATTGTTGATGGTTAGTAAAACCACTAGTTTCAAGAAGGGCAAGGGAAAGAAGGGATACTTCATGAAACGGCAAATGAGTTGCTGCTCTAGTGAAGAAACCCAAGGTTGAACCCAAACCCGAAACTAAGTGCTTCTGTAATGAGGGGAACGGTCACTAAAGCAGAACTACCCTAGATACTTGGTAGATGAGAAGGTAGGCAAGGTCGACAGAAGTATATTGGATATACATTATATTAATGTGTACTTTACTAGTACTCCTAGTAGCACCAGGGTATTAGATACCGGTTCGGTTGCTAAGTGTTGGTAACTCGAAATAAAAGGCTACGGAATAAACGGAGACTAGCTAAAGGTGAGATGACGATATGTGTTGGAAGTGTTTCCAAGGTTGATGTGATCAAGCATCGCATGCTCCCTCTACCATCGAGATTGGTGTTAAACCTAAATAATTGTTATTTGGTGTTTGCGTTGAGCATAGACATGATTGGATTATGTTTATCGCAATACGGTTATTCATTTAAGGAGAATAATGGTTACTCTGTCTATTTGAATAATACCTTCAATGGTCTTGCACCTAAAATGAATGGTTTATTGAATCTCGATCGTAGTGATACACATGTTCATGCCAAAAGATATAAGATAATAATGATAGTACCACATACTTGTGGCACTGCCATTTGAGTCATATTGGTATAAAACGCATGAAGAAGCTCCATGTAGATGGATCTTTGGACTCACTCGTTTTTGAAAAGATTGAGACATGCGAACCATGTCTATTGGTATATATGCATGAAGAAACTCCATGCAGATGGATCGTTTGGACTCACTTGATTTTGAATCACTTGAGACATGCAGATCATACCACATGGGCAAGATGACTGAAAGGCCTCGTTTTCAGTAAGATGGAACAAGAAAGCAACTTGTTGGAAGTAATACATTTTGATGTGTGCAGTCCAATGAGTGCTGACGCACGCAGTGGATATCGTTATGTTCTTACTTTAGAGATGATTTGAGTAGATCCTGAAAATATTTACTTGATGAAACACAAGTCTGAATTATTGAAAGGTTCAAGTAATTTCAGAGTGAAGTTGAAGATCGTCGTGACAAGAGGATAAAATGTCTGTGATATGATCATAGAGATGAATATCTGAGTTACGAGTTTGGCACACAATTAAGAAATTGTGGAAATTGTTTCACGACTAATACCGCCTGGAACACCATATTGTGATGGTGTGTCCGAACATCATAACTGCACCCTATTGGATATGGTGCATACCATGATGTCTCTTATCGAATTACAACTATCGTTTATGGGTTAGGCATTAGAGACAACCCCATTCACTTTAAAGAGGGCACCACGCAATTCCGTTGAGACGACACCGTATGAACTATGGTTTAGAGAAACCTAAGCTGTCGTTTCTTAAAAGTTTGGGGCTGCGACGCTTATGTGAAAAAGTTTCAGGCTGATAAGCTCGAACCCAAAGCGGATAAATGCATCTTCATAGAATACCCAAAACAGTTGGGTATACCTCCTATTTCAGATCTGGAAGCAAAAGTGATTGTTTCTAGAAACAGATCCTTTCTCGAGGAAAAGTTTCTCTCGAAAGAATTGAGTGGGAGGATGGTGGAGACTTGATGAGGTCATTGAACCGTCACTTCAACTAATGTGTAGCAGGGCATAGGAAGTTGTTCCTGTGGCACCTACACCAATTGAAGTGGAAGCTTATGATAGTGATCATGAAACTTCAGATCAAGTCACTACCAAACCTCATAGGACGACAAGGATGCGTACTACTTCAGAGTGGTACGTAATCCTGTCTTGAAAGTCATGTTGCTAGACAACAATGCACCTACGAGCTATGGAGAAGCGATGGTGGGCCCAGATTCCGACGAATGGCTCGAGGCCATAAAATCCGAGAGGATCCATGTATGAAAACAAAGTATAGACTTTGAAAGAACTACTTGATGGTCGTAAGGCTGTTGGGTACAGATGGATTTTAAAGGGAAGACAGACAATGATGGTAAGTGTCACCATTAAGAAAGCTCGACTTGTCGTTAAGATGTTTTCCGGCAAGTTCGACGAGTTGACTGCGATGAGACTTTCTCACTCGTAGCGATGCTAAGAGTCTGTTAGAATTATATTAGCAGTTACTGCATTATTTATGAAATCTTGCAGATAGGATGTCAAAACATTGTTTCCTCGACGATTTTCTTGAGGAAAGGTTGTATGTGATACAACCAGAAGGTTTTGTCAATCCTGAAAGATGCTAACAAGTATGCAAAGCTCCAGCAATCCTTCTAAGGATTGGAGTAAGCATCTCGAAGTTGGAATGAACGCTTTGATGAGAATATCAAAGATTTTGGGTTTATACAAAGTTCATGAGAAACTTGTATTTCCAAAGAAGTGAGTGGGAGCACTATAGAATTTTTGATGAGTATATGTTGTTAACATATTGTTGATCAGAAATGATGTAGAATTTCTGGAAAGCATCCAGGGTTATTTGAAAAGTGTTTTTAATGGAAAACCGGGATTAAGCTACTTGAACATTGAGCATCAAGATCTATAAGGATAGATCAAAAACGCTTAATAGTACTTTCAAATGAATACATACCATGACAAGATTTCGAAGGAGTTCAAAATAGATCAGCAAAGAAGGAGTTCTTGGCTGTGTTACAAGGTGTGAGTATTGAGTAAGACTCAAGACCTGACCACGGCAGAAGAAAGAGAAAGGACGAAGGTCGTCCCCTATGCTTTAGACGTAGGCTCTACAATATGCTATGCTGTGTACAGCACCTGAAGTGTGCCTTGCCATGAGTTAGTCAAGGGGTACAATAGTGATCCAGGAAGGGATCACATGACAGCGGTCGAACTTATCCTTAGTATCAAGTGGACTAAGGAATTTTCTCAATTATGGAGGTGGAAAGGGGGTTCGTCATAAAGGGTTACGTTGATGCAAACTTTGACACTAATCCGGATGACTCTGAGTAGTGAACCGGATTCGTATAGTAGAGCAGTTATTTGGAATAGCTCCAAGTAGCGCGTGGTAGCTGCATCTACAAGATGACATAGAGATTTGTAAAGCACACACGGATCTGAATGTTGCAGACCCGTTGACTAAAACCTCTCTCGTAAGCATAACATGATCAAACCCTAGAACTCATTGAGTGTTAATCACATGGTGATGTGAACTAGATTATTGACTCTAGTAAACTCTTGGGTATTAGTCACATGGCGATGTGAACTTTGAGTGTTAATCACATGGTGATATGAACTAGATTATTGACTCTAGTGCAAGTGGGAGACTGTTGGAAATATGCCCTAGAGGCAATAATAAAATGGTTATTATTGTATTTCCTTGTTCATGATAATTGTCTGTTGTTCATGCTATAATTGTATTAACTGGAAATCGTAATACATGTGTGAATACATATACCACAACATGTCCCTAGTAAGCCTCTAGTTGACTAGCTCCTTGATCAATAGATGGTTATGGTTTCCTGACCATGGACATTGGATGTCATTGATAACGGGATCACATCATTAGGAGAATGATGTGATGGACAAGACCCAATCCTAAGCATAGCACAAGATCGTGTAGTTCGTTTGCTAGAGCTTTTCTAATGTCAAGTATCATTTCCTTAGACCATGAGATTGTGCAACTCCCGGATACCGTAGGAATGCTTTGGGTGTACCAAACGTCACAACGTAACTGGGTGGCTATAAAGGTGCACTACAGGTATCTCCGAAAGTGTCTGTTGGGTTGGCACGAATCAAGACTGGGATTTGTCACTCCGTATGACGGAGAGGTATCTCTGGGCCCACTCGGTAATGCATCATCATAATGAGCTCAATGTGACTAAGGAGTTAGCCACGGGATCATGCGTTACGGTACGAGTAAAGTGACTTGCCGGTAACGAGATTGAACAAGGTATTGGGATACCGACGATCGAATCTCTGGCAAGTAACGTACCGATTGACAAAGGGTATTGTATACGGGATTGATTGAATCCTCGACATCATGGTTCATCCGATGAGATCATTGTGGAACATGTGGGAGACAACATGGGTATCCAGATCCCGCTTTTGGTTCTTGACCGGAGAGTCGTCTCGGTCATGTCTGCATGTCTCCCTAACCCGTAGGGTCTACACACTTAAGGTTCGGTGACGCTAGAGTTGTAGAGATATTAATATGCGGTTAACCGAAAGTTTTTTGGAGTCCTGGATGAGATCCCGGACGTCACGAGGAGTTCCGGAATGGTCCGGAGGTAAAGATTTATATATGGGAAGTCCTATTTTGGCCACCAGAAAATGTTCGGGATTTTTCGGTATTATACCGGGAAGGTTCTAGAAAGTTCTGAAGTGGGGCCACCTGCATGGGGGACCCACATGAACGTGGGTAGTGGGGGCAAGGCCCCACACCCCTTGTCAAGGCGCACCAAGATCCCACCTTAGAAGGAATAAGATCATATCCCGAAGGGATAAGATCAAGATCCTTAAAAAAGGGGGATAACAATCGGTGGGGAAGGGAAATGATGGGATTTCTTTCCCCCACCTTTGCCAACGCCCCAATGGACTTGGAGGGCAAGAAACCAGCCCCCTCCACCCCTATATATAGTGGGGAGGCGCATGGGAGTTGCACCCCAAGCCCTGGCGCCTCCCTCCCTCCCGTGACACCTCTTCCTCCCCGCTTGCGCTTGGCGAAGCCCTGCCGGGATCCCGCTACTTCCACCACCACGCCGTCGTGATGCTGGATCTCCATCAACTTCTCCTCCCCCCTTGCTGGATCAAGAAGGAGGAGACGTCCCCGCTCCGTACGTGTGTTGAACGCGGAGGTGCCGTCCGTTCGGCGCTAGGATCATCGGTGATTTGGATCACGACGAGTACGACTACATCAACCCCGTTCTCTTGAACGCTTCCGCTCGCGATCTACAAGGGTATGTAGATGCACTCCTCCCCTCTCGTTGCTAGCATCTCCTAGATTGATCTTGGTGACACGTAGGAAAATTTTGAATTTCTGCTACGTTCCCCAACAGTTAGTAGGTATTCTATTCCTGGGTTTTTGAACCCGAGATTCACCCTACTTCATGTTGTTTGTAACATCCCAAATTTTCAATTTGAAATGTTATACATTAGATCATCATTGCATTGCATATTTTATTGCATTTTGGCAAATCCTCGGTAAATCCTAAGCAACTCAAGGACCCTCGGAGAGAGTTGGGGATTTTCCCGATTTTTCATATTTGATTTTTATCAAATAATAAAACGAGGATTTTTGGTTTTAATTATTTTCTCTCCGAAAAATATTTCATATTAACATAAATGAGAGGAGAAAATATGACTTCTCCACAATAATTTAAATATTGGAGGAAAAATATTAAAATCAAATATTGGATTTTATTCGGATTTTATTTGCAATTTTAATTACATTAAAAAAATTGCACGTTTTCGAAACTGCATTTTTTGGGCCAAGAAAATGTTCACCTTGTTCTAATTATTTTAATTAGACGGGGAAAATTTGTTTTAACATTTTTGGATTTTTATTTATTTTTTTGCGAATTTTTTTAGATTCGGCGTATATTAAGAAAAAAAACCGCGCCCGACAGGGCCGAGGCCCAGCCGAGCCAGGCCGGCCCACCTCCCTCGTCTCCCTCCCGAGCACGACGCCGCGCCGCCCGAGTCCCGCTCGGAGACGCCGCCCGCCGCCGCCTTGCCCCCTCCTCCACGCCACTCCTCCTCACCCCCGCCGCCCCCAACCCGCACCCGCCGCCGCCCGCCGGAGCGCCCGCGCCGCCGCCGCCCCGCAGCCATGCGCCGCCTCCCGCCGTCACCCCGCCGCCGCCGGAGCCCCGCCGGAGCCCCGCCGGAGCTGCCCGCCGAGGTAGCCGAAGCCGCCGCCGCCGCCGAGTCCGGTTTTAAAAAAAACCGATTCGGTTTATTTTTTTTCTAAACCCTAGTTTTTTCAGATCGGTTTATTTTTTCGGTTTTATTATTTACTGAACGTTCACCGACCCGTTCGTTTTAACGAACGTGTTCGTCGGATTGTCGCTGTTAACAAACGTTCGTGCGTTTAACTGTTCGTCAGTTTTTCTTTTTCGTCGGATTTTCCGCGATTATTCCTGATCGCTATTTCCGATCAGATCTTCGTTTTCGTTTAACTTTTCGCTCGTTTATCGGAATCAGGCGATTCAAGCGCCTAGAGTTTCGTCTCGAAATTCTCTTTCCGTTTAACCTACTCAAACAAGTTTTTGCTACTGTAAAATTTGACCTAGATCCAGATTAGTAAATGAAGCTTGTTTCTTTCGCCATTTGATTTTTCGTTGCTTCGTTCGATTTGATTCTTTTTGCAAACCAAAGTTCTTAAGTTGAACTTTCTGGTTGGATCTTTTATTCGAGTTTTACCTATGCATTAGATGAGTACTTATTGTTTGCTTGTTTGTTTGCGATAGAGTAACCGGAGTGCGCCGCTTGTTACTTCGAATCTCTAGGTTACACGGATCATCAGCAAGGCAAGTAACACTTTGATCATACTTTTCCATACCCAGATTTTATTGCATTAGATCAATCCTCAAACATTGCATGGTTAGGATCTAATTAAACTGTGGGTATTGGGAAGTAGTTGAGGTAGTACCTATTACCTGTTTTATTTATCAAACCCTTGGGAGTTACTTCTACGTTTGCTTATATTGCCATGCTATGCTCGTAGACGTGGATTGGGTTTGAGAGATATTCATGACAGATGTGAGATTGTTAATTAATGGTTTACTTAAGGTGGCAACTAAAACTCACATCTGGGTGGATTGAGGCACCTGGAGAACCCAGTGCTGCCTGTATTTTTGGATATCCCGGAGTACCCGTGTGATCATCCTATGGACCGCCACCCAGGCTCAAAGGGAATCATGAGATTATTCATGCTAGAAACTTCCGTGTGCAGCCACAAGCTATTATGGGCTCTAGCATAGTTGATTAAGTTGTGTGAGCTCTTGAAGAGGTAGACTAGCAGATGTAGGGGATGTAGGTGGTACGGTCTGCCCAGAGTAGAGAGTTAACGCTTCTGAAAGACTGTGTCTCGGTCATCCGTTTCTCAAACATCATGCAGTGCGAGAATCAAGCGGAGGCGATCGAGTCTTGTGGGGAAAAGTGCACAAACCTCTGCAGAGTGTACAAACTAATCATGGTTAGCCGTGTCCCCGGTTATGGACAACTTGAGTATCTAGTACTTGGATTATCATGTGAATCTCATCACCATGTTACTTTAATTAATTTTGTTGGGTTAATGATGATACTTAATTGGGATTGAGTTGGAGGTACCTTCTCAATGTTTCACAACCACCATGATAGTTAAATAAAATTTATTCCTTTGCAGTAGGGAAAAATTGGCTTTTCGCAAAACTGTAACCATAGAGCTTTCCACCAGCCATATATGCATGTAGTATAGCATTATTATGTTCATTATTCTCCATGTGTTACATTGCCAGCATATTCCATGTGCTGACCCGTTTTCGGGCTGCAACGTTTCATGTTGCAGACTTTTCAAACGACGAGTAAGGTGCCTTAGGTCGTGGTCTTATACTCAGTGATGCCGTTGGAGTTGATGGACTCACTTATCTTCGAAGCCTTCCGTTGTTATCGTATTTAGATGGCCTTAAGCCATAGTTATCATACTTATTCTCTTTTGAGATATTCGTTGTAATAAGTGTGTGATTTCTACTCTGTTATAAATCCTCCATTTGTACTGTGCGTGTCAGCATTACTGATCCAGGGATGACACTGGTGCACAGCAGCACAGACTGTTTGAGGTCTGGTCGCTACATTGTTAGTATTTGCTAGTTCCCTTAAGATATTAGTAACCTTTGCGATAGTCCTCGAGGTCCGTGGTATATCCTTCTTCCAATACCATGAACCAATATGGCAAAAGCCTTTGAACCAAAAGATCACAATAAGAGCGCTCTTAATGGGTTCTCCATTCAAGAATTGTGAATCTGCCATTCCTACCTTCTCTGCATGGGTTATCCGGAAGAAACCTGTTGAACTTGATTCGACATACTAATCTATGCATCCACAACTCAGAAAGTTATATGTTCCTTTGAGTTGTCCCTCTTTAGTTGTATTCTGACCCTCGGCTATCAATTGATAGTCAGGAGTAGTTGTGCATTCGTGTTATCGATGCTTATTATTCTTGTGGTCCGTCGAGCCGTTCTATTTCAGAATGACTAGGAGAAACAAACTACAGTACCTCATCCATATCCAGGATTGGGTCAAAGTAGTTGTATTTCGCAGATCAAAATGCCAATCCAGTTTTTGCTCTGTTCTACCATGGAGTGTTACCATCCTTATGTCAAGAGTGTCATGATAATTGCACCACCTCTTATGAATTCTTGACGCAGTGATACTTTTCGCTATCATTATTCATTCCTCGGTCCCGTGTTGTTGTAACCGGAATGCCGACAAGTGAACTGTGATGTGTGAAATCGATACTCCTAGCAACCTCGTTCCTTGGTAGTTAATGGACAATATTCTCATCCTTAGTGTGTTCGTTATTGAATCACCATCCTAGGACTGATCGTGCTACCTAGTCCATTTTTGTTGGTGCACCCTTCGATCAATGAGTTATGATTTTGTCAAACCCTTGCTTATTTGATCATATCGTCTTGCTCTGAAAAGCAAGATTGTTCTCGAGCTTAGTAACATATTGGTGGTTCGTGATGTTCCGAATATCTTCTCGGAAGTATTACCGGGTTGTCACCTGACCGCTATGTTGAGTTCGTGATCATGTTGGTTTTCCTCCAAACCACCCATTCTCTAAGATTCTGTGTTGGATACCCTGAACTAGTCGGTTGAGCTAAACAACAAATTGGTGAGTTGGAAGATAAAGCTTTATCTGACTTAGTTCATTCCAAAGGTATATCTTTTGTGTGTGTGTGTGTTGAAGAAAGATGATATCTCCATCGATTGGTCCTCGTGATCAGTTGTTGGATCTATTGCCTTGTCAAAACTTTGACTTGAGTATGGGCTATCGTCAAGTCAAATCAGAACCAACGATGTTCGTAATGTTGTCTTACTCGTGGTTGATCCCTCGAGCATACACCATTACATCTTTTGGTCTGACCAATGCTATCACCGTGTTCACATAATGGTGGAAGTCCGGTGATATGGAAATTCCGATGAGTTGCTATTGAGCCCATCAGCAACATTTTGTCTCCTCCATGATTCATTTGAACACCAAGCTAGTGTTGGAAACTTTTGTAAGCATTATCTTCGTGTTCCGTTCATGAAGCCTACGTTTGGATGAAAAGAGTGACTTCCTTTGATTCACGTGCATTAGGTGTAAGTTGCCGCCGTGAATTCGAGAAAGTTTATTTTTGCTTCCTTTGGAATCATCCCAAGTCAGTCATGCCCGTGCGAAGTATTCTATGGTCTGATAGACTGATCATCTTCATTCCATATGCAATTCCTAGAACACCAAGCCACTAATTGATTTGATCAAGGATAATAAGTTCTAAGTGCTAGTCCTGAAGGTACCAGACGGATTTGTACAAGATTCCGTTATCCTCGATGATGGTTCCCAACCAGAACTTGGTAGTTTTTATTGTAAGACTACTCTGTGGTCATGCTTGTCTTGGACAAGATGTTCACATGCATGTAGCAGCACCAGCTCATGTTTTGGAGCTTGCTATCGTAGTTCATTCCCCGAGAATCTCGCAACTCATCTCGTCGATTTGTGTTGCAAACTTCCATTTCTCTTTCCAGACTTGATGAGTCTGGAATGTCCTGACACCAACCAGATCTGAATCTCAGGCAGATATGATGGTTGGAACATTCCCGACATTTGCATTTCGTTCCCGACTTGCACCGCCTTGTGCCAATCTCCCTTGGACTGCCCTTCTCAGCAATTGTTGTTCAGGATCATCTTCAGAAGTGGTCCTACCATGGGTCCCATCCATTTCTGATGACAAGCAAAAATCTTTCCTTGCATTGTCTTCAACAAGGTAGTCCACATCGTCCATTCTACTCCGGGTATGCCATTCCTTCGAACTCCTTCAAATGATCGGTTATGATTGCCTTAGGCTGGTATAAACAGTCTCAATGATTTCTAAATCAAAAGTAATTCTTTTTGCCATTTAAGGGAATAATTCTACGAGTCACCTTTCCTAAGGTGCCCCATTATGGAATCATAGCAATTAACTCCTCGCTACTCTGACTTCGTCCACCATCTTCTTAGGTGTGGAATTGTTGCCTACCAAATTGAACTTTCGCCATCTGTTTCTTCCATCCCTCTCGATGTGTGTTTTGTGTCTCAGTTCGAGAGATGTTACTACATCTCATTCCGTGGGTTGATCATGATTTGCTTGATATTCGTGAAGATCGAATCCTGTAGAGCTTCCCTCTCTTTCCCTTGTCGTGTTGGGTGAAGATCTCGAAAGCAAAGATGTCAAGATATATATGATGCAATGAATCAACATCTTCGAGAAGAGCAGTTGGATCAAGAAGATTGTGTTAGTTGGTGCCCCCTCCGTCTTCTTACCTCACGTCTTGAATCTCGGGACGAGATTCTTGTTTAGTGGGCGTGAGTTGTCACAACCCTAGAATACCTGAGTGAAATAGTTGCATCTGCACTCATGCATCATGTCTAAAATTTCTGAAAGTTGAATTGAGGTTAGTTGAAACCCTTAGAAATCACTTCAAAAATAATCAACATTAAAATCTTTTCAAGGAAGTCCAAGAAAATGTTCCTCTTAGTCTCTGAAAATATTGGCAAGGGGTACAACTCAAAACAATATTTTTGGAATCTCAGAGATATTTATTTTGGGCCTTTGAATTAAATAAATAACATATTTGAGTTGAATTTATTTCTTTTATATAAGAAATAAAGTTCAAGTATTTTTGTAAGTTTGCATGTGACCTTGGACTAGCTCCCTAAGCTCACATAAAAATTTACAGAAAGTTTTCAAATGGTTTGGTTTGTAAATCAAATCAAAACAAAGAAAGAAAAATAGAAAAAAGAAACAAATAAAAGACAGAGAGAGAAGTTACCTGGCCACCTACCTGGTGCAGCCCACCTGGCAGCCTGTCTGGCCGGCGCAGCCCACCAGGGGCAGGGAGGTCTTCTTCCTCCCGCCAGTCGGATGCACAGCGCGTGCCCGACGCGCGCGCGGCCACCGCACGCCACCTCCTGCTTGCCGTCGAGTCCCTGGACGCGTGGATGAATGCCCGGTGCCGTCCCGATCCGCCCGACCTCTCTCACTCTCCCCTGCTCTCTTCCTCGTTGTTCCCCACCTCACCGAACGCGCCCGCCGCCGTCGACGAGCACCACCACGCCCAGAGCCACTGCCTCGCTTCGCCGATGCGCTCAGAAGCTTCGCCTCGACCCCCTCTTCCTCCCCACCGAGCCACGCCCCGCCGGAAGCCTTGCAGTGTTGTCCCCGACCTCGTCTTCAACCTCTGGCCACCGACGAACTCACCGGGGATTCGCGAGCTCCAGTCCCTCCTCGGCCTCGCCGTTGCCTAGGCTGGATTCACTGTGAGCCCCTGCCCCTTTCCCCTCTCTCCCCGTGCTCGTCCTGCGCCTTCTAACCACCGTGGCCATCAGAGCCGATAGCTCCTCGCCGCCGGCCATGTCGCCACCGCGGCTACGGCCCTGCAAGCACGCGTCCAAGCTCACCACTAAACTCACCGCACCCCCACGAGCCTAACGCGCCCATCTGCGGCTCCTGCCATGCCCTGCATCGTCGTTTTCCGTCGATGCCCGAACTCCGGCGACCACAAATGAGCTCGCCGCCGTCGGCTCCGGCCACCCCAGCACCTCCCACCGCCACCGTTCGACGCGCGCCACTCCGCTCGTCCGAACGCAACAAGCCGCGCCTGAATTGGTGCCCTGTGGCTCGATTCCGATGCCCTCCACCGCGTCTGTCCTTGCCGGCATCGACTCGCCGGTGGGTTTGACCCCGCTGGCCCGGGTTGACCCCGGTTTGACCTTCCCTGGGTCCTGACATGTGGGCCCAGGCCCCTGTTTAATTAGTAGGTTTAATTAGTGTTAATTAACTTAGTTAACCCACTAACTCGCTGACATGCGGGCCCAGCCCTGCTGACATTTTAGTTAGTGTTAGCTTAGCGCTAATTAACTCAGTTAATTAACTGAGTCACTAACCAGCGGGCCCCACTGGTCAGGTTTGACCTGGACCGGGTCAGTTGACCTGCTGAGGTTAGCATGACGCAATGCTGACACAGTAATAGGCTTTTCTGGATTTAATCTTATTCAGGAAATTTCAGAAAATAGTGCTAACTTCTAAAAATCATAGAAAATAATCTATAACTCAGAATGAAATAAATTATATATGAAAAATGATCAGAAAAATCCAATCTATCTATCTTTACTGGTTTCATGCATGTTTAAACAACTGAACCTTGCTGTTTAGATCAAAACATGATAATGCACTTTATAAGTTCTTAGTTTGAATTTTAATTTGAACCTTTGGATCGAATCAACTCAAACCCTTCTGTTCTTAGCTGCATTTGCTCAAATCACAGCATATTGACATGTCATGATCATGCATCATATTGTGCATTGCATTGATTGTGTTCTTTCTGTGTTTGCCGGTGGTTGTTCCCCCTCGGTAGACGTATGTTTCGATGACGAGTTCGATGACACCGATGAAGAGCTATATCATCTTCAGAAGTGCGAGGCAAGCAAAAACCCCTTGTTCATTCCGATACAATCCCACTCTCTCGCTCCTGCTCTCTTTTACTACATTAGGACAACAACGATTCAACTGTTACTTGCTACGGTAGTTGAAACCCCTTATCCTCTGTATGACCTGTCATTGCCACAGTAAATAGATGAAACCCACTAGCATGAGTAGGAGTTGTTTGAGCCCTGATGTGCCTACTCATTCATGCTTGTTTGTCGTGCCTACTATTGCTTAGAGTTGTGTCAGGTCTGATTCATCGGGAATGAATCGGAGGTGTGTGAACATGTCCTACTATTGTGAGCTAAGTGTGTGAACACGATTTGGTAAAGGTATCGATGAGAGGCCATGTAGGAGTACATGGTGGGTTGTTTCATTGAAACTGTCCTTAAGCACTGAGATCTGTATGTGTGATTTAAGATTCAGCTACTACCATGCATTGGGCCCGAAACTAATGGACCCTCTCGGCTTCTTATCCACTCTTGTCCTCTGTCCAGGAGTTGCAAGTAGTTTCTGGTGTTTGTAGTATGATGGAGGCCATGCGCAGCGCTGACCTGAGGGGTGGGCTGTGATGCGGTAGGCATGTGGCACGGTGTACTGGGCGCCTATTTGGTGTCTCAGGAACCCTGCTCACATCGTTCGGGGCCGTATGTGGAAACTTCGGCCAGACTCCCTGCGGATGGAACCTGAATAGGCGATAAACCTGGACTAGAGACTTGAGTGTTTAGGTAGGCCGTGGCCCCTCCCTCGCCAGGCTTCCGCTTGAAGATTGCCGAGATACATGACGTGTACATGGCGGTAAGTGGCGAGAGCGTGTGTGAAGAAGTACACCCCTGCAGGGTTAACATCATCTATTCGAATAGCCGCGTTCGCGGTAAAGGACTACTTGGTTGCCTATACAGTTCATAGACAAGTGAAAGTGGATACTCTAAAATGCGCAAGATAAGCATGAGTGCTATGGATGGCCTTCTCGTAGGGAGATGGGAGCGGATCCATAGTGGTGTATTGATATGGTGAATATGTGGACTCGTGTGCGCCACCTCAAAAGAGTTACTTGCAGTCATAGTTTAGGATAGCCACCGAGTCAGAGCTGGCTTGCTGCAGTTAAACTCCACCACCCCCTTTGTTGATACCGATGCATATGTAGTTAGTTCTGATGTAAGTCTTGCTGGGTACATTTGTACTCACGTTTGCCTATTTTATGTTTTGCAGAGAGACGTCAGTCTCGCTAGTAGTTCCGCGTGGACTTCGATGTTTAGCTTGTTACCTCAGCTACGATCTTGTGCCCTCGGCAGGGTCTTGTAGATAGTCGGCTTCTCAAGCCTTTTTTATTTGTAGATGTCTGTACTCAGACATGTTAAGCTTCCGCATGTGCTTGTTGCTAGTATGCTCTGAATGTTGGGTCATGAGACCCATGTTTGTAATATCTTGGCTCCTCGTAGCCTAATGAATAAATACTTGAGTCGTAGAGTTATGCTATGATGCCATGTTGTATTTACACATATCAAGCATATTGTGTGTATGATTGAAATGCTTGGTATGTGTGGGATCCGACAACCTAGCTGTTTATCCTTGGTAGGCTCTCTTATGGGGAAATGTAGTCTTGTGCTTCCATGAGCCATAGTAGTCCGCTACAACCCGATTCACCGGAGTCCTGCTAGCCCAGCACTACTGCTCCGGAAAACTTGACTGGCCGGCATGTGATTCACTTCGTTCATGTGTCTGTCCCTTCAGGGAAATGTCACGCGGTGACATCCGGAGTCTTGCCTAGCCTGCTACAGCCCGGTTCACCGGAGTCCTGTTAGCCCAGTGCTAGAGCCCGGATTCACACGTTGCTGACCGACATGCTCGATGTTGATTCATGTATGCCTGTCCCCGTAAGTTAGTGCCACTTTGGGTTCACGACTAGTCATGTCGGCCCTCGTTCTCTGTCATATGGATGCTAGCGACACTATCATATACGTGAGCCAAAACGCGCAAACGGTCCCGGGCCATGGTAAGGCGACACCCGTGGGTATACCGTGCGTGAGGCCGCAAAGTGATATGAGGTGTTACCGGCTAGATCAATGTGACTTGGAATCGGGGTCCTGACACCATAGGCCGGGGCTCCCGAGGCAGGTGGCGAGGGGAGCTCCTCCCGAGGTCGTGCATGTTCAGTGGTTGGTGGGGCTGCTGAGGGCTTGAAGAGACGCTCCTCGAAGACTCCTGGTTCCTAGGGCTGACGCTTGGACGCCCTCTTCGCGCTCTCATCGGCTTCCTTGTTTGTGCCGCGGGGCACATGCTGCAACTCCAGACCCAGGAACTGCTTCTCCATCTTGCGTACCTCTGCGAGGTACGCCTCCATGTGCTCGTCCCTTGGCTCGTACACCTTGTTGGAGAAGTTGACGATGAGCTGAGAGTCCTCCTTGATGGTGAGGCGCTTCACTCCTAAAGCCACCGCAGCCTTGATGCCCGCGATCAACCCCTCGTACTCAGCAATGTTGTTGAAGACCTTCTCGCCCTGCTGAAAGCAGAGCTACACGGCGTAGTAGAGCTTGTCCTGGGTGGGCGACATAAGCACTGCTACAGCCCCCGCGCCCTGGCGTGAGAACGCGCCGTCGAAGTACATGACCCAACCATCCGGCGCTTCGCTCCCTGGTGATAGGGATTGGTTCTCGCCTGCTTCGAGCTCCGGGGCGTCGGTCCATTCTGCCACAAAATCTGCGAGCGCAGCCCCCTTGATGACCCTGGTCGTGCTGAACTCCAAGTCAAACGCTTACAGCTCGATGTTCCATTCAGCAACTCGTCTGGCAGCATTGGGGCTCCTGAGCACTCTTTCCAGCGGGTAAGCCAAGACGACCTTGATGGGGTGACCCTGGAAGTAGTGGCGCAGCTTGCGCGAGGCCACCAGGAGCACAAGCAGGAGCTTCTGAGGCATGGGGTACCGCGCCCTCGCATCTCGTAGCACCATGCTGGAGAAGTACACCAGGTGCTCGACGAGGGCGGGAGAGTTGTCGGAGTCTTCGGCTCCCGGGGTTGAGGTGTCTCTTTGGGGTCTTCAGCCTCAGGGGCTTGGCGGCCTGCCGAAGCAACCGCTGCTTCAGGAGCATCGCCTTGGTGTCGCGCTGCTTCGTCCAGTCTGGTAGTTCCACTTGGCAGGCCCTTAACCTGGCGCTCTTCTCTGAGGGCCACCAGCGCTGTGCTGGCAGAGTGGGGTGTGGCAGACAGGTAGAACACCAAGGGCTCGAGAGGTCGAGGTGCCACCATCACTAGCGGGCTGGTCAAGTATCTCTTGAGGTCTTGAGATGCCAGGTCGGCCTCGGGGGTCCACTCGAACGGGCCCTTCTTCTTCATCAGCTTGAGGAACGGCAAGGCGCGCTCCCCCAGCTTGGAGATGAAACGTCCCAGCGAGGTCACGCAGCCGGCAAGCTTCTGCATCTCCTTGAGGGTCTGTGGTGGGCTCATGTCTTCAATTGCCTTGACCTTCTCCGGGTTGGCCTCGATCCCCCTATGGGACACAAGGAAACCCAGGAGCTTGCCGGAAGGGACACCAAACACGCATTTCCCCGGGTTGAGACGCAAGTCAACCTGGCGTAGGCTCGTGAAGGTCCCCTCCAGGTCTTGAATCAAAGTTCTCTCCTCCCGAGACTTCACCACAATGTCGTCGACGTAGGCCCCCGCGTTTCTCCCGAGCTGCCGTCCCAAGGCGATGTGCATCAGCCACTGGAAGGTCGCTCCCGCGTTGCGCAGTCCGAAAGGCATGCAAGTATAGCAGTACACCCCACATGGGGTCAGGAAGGCCATCTTCTCCACATCCTCCACCGCCATCTTGATCTGGTGGTACCCCGAGAACGCGTCCAGGAAGCATAGCAGGTCGCACTCGGTGGTGGAGTCGACGATCTGGTCGATGCGCGGCAGTGGGAATGGGTCTTGAGGGCAGGCCTTGTTGAGGTTGGTGAAGTCGACGCACATGTGCTCCTTCCCTCCTTTCTTCGGCACGACGACAGGGTTCGCCAACCACTCTGGGTACCGGACTTCACGAATGACACCTGCCGCCTCCAGCTTGCGGGTTTCTTGGACGATGAAGGTCTGTTTCTCCGTGGACTATCGCCGCGCCTTCTTCTTCACAGGGCGCACATTGGGGCACACTTTTAGATGATGCTCAATCACTTCTCTCGGGACCCCAACTAGCTGCTTGGGCTCGCAGGCGAACACTTCCTTGTTTGCCCTGAGGAAGTCCACCAGCGCCCTTTCTTGATCTGGGGCGAGGTCAGCGCCTATGGTAAAGGTGGCGCCAGAGGCCCCGTCCTCGTCGACCGGTATTTGCTTCGTCCTTGCTTGGCCTTGAGTGAATAGCTGCTTCTTCTTGGTTGGCGCAGCCGCCTTGGCTCCGGGTTCAGTCTTGCCGGCCAAACAAGCTGGCGCCGCGGCCTTGAAGGCGAGTTTGAGGGCCGCCAAGGCTTCCTTGGTGTCCCCTGCCACGGTGAGGACGCCCTTGCTCCCCGGCATCTTCATGAGGTTGTAGGCAGGATGAGTAGCTGCCATGAACTGGGCCAGTGCTGGTACCCGAGGATGGCGTTGTACGGTAGGTCGATGCGGGCGATGTCAAAGTCGATTAGCTCGGTGCGGTAGTTGTTGCGTGTGCCAAAGGTCATGGGGAGACGGATCTGCCCCAGGGGTTGGAGGAGCCTCCGCTGACCCTGGAGAAGGGCTTGCTAGGGCGGAGCTGCTCAAGCGGTACATGGAGGAGGCTAAAGGCCTCCATAGAGAGCATGTTGAGGCCGGCGCCGCCGTCGATGAGGGTCTTGGTGACAGCTACGCTGCAGATGGTGGGCGTGCAAAGCCTTGGGAGCACGCCCGAACCGGTGGTGGTGGCAAGGTGGTCCCCCGAGTCGAAGATTAGGTCAGCCTTGGGCACCGCCCAACCTGGGGGTGCCCCCTGCCGCGTGGAGGCGGCGCCGATCTGGCAAAAGAACGGCTTGGTATGCCGGTCCGAGGGCGGTGCTTGCGAGCCACCAAGGAGGGCCGCGACGATGGGGGGGGCTGGTCCCCCGAAGCGCGCGAAGAAGAGGTCGCGCAGCTCCCCCCAGGAGGCCACTGAAGATCCCGGTAGGTGGAGTAGCCAAGCGCACGGCACGCCAGTGAGGGCCATGGGGAGCTAGTTGGCCATGACCCTGTTCTCCCCCCGGCCTTCAGGACGGCCTCCTCGTACGCCAGCAAGAAAGCCACCAGGTCCGCCACGCCGTCGTAGCGCGGTGGCATCTCCGACTTGAACTTGGGCGGCCACTGCACCTGCCGCAAAGCTGGGGCCAAGGCTCAGAGCCCCCTGGCCCCGCCGTTGGCATCGGTCGTCGGAGCTGGAAGCACGGCGCCTGCCATGGGGGCGAAACGCGGTGGTAGCGAAGCGCGGATCGACGGAAGGAAAGCTCCGGCGCACCCCTACCTGGCGCGCCAAATGTCGGATCATGGGTTCCGGCAAAACCCTCAAGGTTCGAACAATGGGGTGCGCACGAAGATCTCTCTCTCCCTCGATGGCTCGCTCGCTCAAGGATCGCACGGCCTAGCTCGACGAACTCGCAACGCAAGAGACACGAGATTTATACTGGTTCGGACCACCATTGTGGTGTAATACCCTACTCCAGTGTGGTGTAGTGGATTGCATCTTGGGCTGAGGATGAACAGTACAAGGGGAAGAACAACCTCCTGAGGTGAGGTGTTCTAGTGCTTGGTGGATGTGAGGATGATCTGGTTCAGTTCCCTCCTACGGTGGTGGTTAGTCCTATTTATAGAGGCATCGGTCCTCTTCCCAAATATTGAGCGGGAAGGGATCCCACAACGGCCAGTTTGAAGGGGGACAGCTAGTACAAGCTATCCTGACAAAAGTAGTCTTCGCCTGCCAAAGGCTCTGGTGGTGACGCCGTCTTGGGCTCCACGGTGACCTCCGTCCTGCCGTCCTGCTGGTCTTGGTCTCGTTGCACCGAGATGGAAACCTTTGCCTGATGCCTCGGGACTCCTCGCCTGCGCTTGCCTCTTTAGCACCAAGGAGGAAACAAGGACACTGCGCGCGGGCGCCCGCCTGGTGCCCGCCTGGCCTTTGTTGAAGGAAATATGCCCTAGAGGCAATAATAAAGTTATTATTTATTTCCTTATATCATGATAAAATGTTTATTATTCATGCTAGAATTGTATTAACCGGAAAAATAATACATGTGTGAATACATAGACAAACAGAGTGTCACTAGTATGCCTCTACTTGACTAGCTCATTGATCAAAGATGGTTATGTTTCCTAGCCATAGACATGAGTTGTCATTTGATTAACGGGATCACATCATTAGGAGAATGATGTGATTGACTTGACCCATTCCGTTAGCTTAGCACTCGATCGTTTAGTATGTTGCTATTGCTTTCTTCATGACTTATACATGTTCCTATGACTATGAGATTATGCAACTCCCGTTTACCGGAGGAACACTTTGTGTGCTACCAAACGTCACAACGTAACTGGGTGATTATAAAGGTGCTCTACAGGTGTCTCCAAAGGTACTTGTTGAGTTGGCGTATTTCGAGATTAGGATTTGTCACTCCGATTGTCGGAGAGGTATCTCTGGGCCCACTCAGTAATACACATCACTATAAGCCTTGCAAGCATTGTGACTAATGAGTTAGTTGCGGGATGATGTATTACGGAACGAGTAAAGAGACTTTCCGGTAACGAGATTGAACTAGGTATCGAAATACCGATGATTGAATCTCGGGCAAGTAACATACCGTTGACAAAGGGAACAACGTATGTTGTTATGCGGTCTGACCGATAAAAATCTTCATAGAATATGTAGGAACCAATATGAGCATCCAGGTTCCGCTATTGGTTATTGACCAGAGAGGTGTCTCGGTCATGTCTACATAGTTCTCGAACCCGTAGGGTCCGCACGCTTAACGTTACGACGACAGTTATATTATGAGTTTATATGTTTTGATGTACCGAAGGTTGTTTGGAGTCCCGGATGTGATCACGGACATGACGAGGAGTCTCGAAATGCTCGAGACATAAAGATTGATATATTGGAAGGCTATGTTTGGACATCGGAAGTGTTCTGGGTGAAATCGGGATTTTTTTCGGAGTACCGGGAGGTTACCAGAACCCCCCGGTAACTTAATGGGCCTTAGTGGGCCTAGGTGGAAGAGAGGAGGGGAGGCCAGGGCAGGGCCACGCGCCCCTCCCCCCCAGTCCAAATAGGACAAGGAGAGGGGGCGGCGCCCCCTTCCTTCCTCCCCTCCACCTTTTCCCCCTTCCTCTCCTAGTCTAACATGGATAAGGAGGAGTCCTACTCCCGGTAGGAGTAGGACTCCTCCTGGCGCGCCTCTCCTCCTTGGCCGGCGGCCTCCCCCTTGCTCCTATATATACGGGGGCAGGGGGGAACCTCTATACACACAATTGATCAACGATCTTTTAGCCGTGTGCGGTGCCCCCCTCCACCATATTACACCTCGATAATATCGTAGCGGTGCTTAGGCGAAGCCCTGCGTCGGTAGAACATCATCATCGTCACCACGCCGTCGTGCTGACGAAACTCTCCCTCAACACTCGGCTGGATCGGAGTTCGAGGGACATCATCGAGCTGAACGTGTGCTGAACTCGGAGGTGCCGTGCGTTCGGTACTTGATCGGTCGGATCGTGAAGACGTACGATTACATCAACTGCGTTGTGCTAACGCTTCTGCTTTCGGTCTACGAGGGTACGTAGACAACACTCTCCCCTCTCGTTGCTATGCATCACCATGATCTTGCGTGTGCGTAGGAATTTTTTTGAAATTACTACGTTCCCCAACAGTGGCATCCGAGCCTGGTTTTATGCGTTGATGTTATATGCACGAGTAGAACATAAGTGAGTTGTGGGCGATATAAGTCATACTGCTTACCAGCATGTCATACTTTGGTTCGGCGGTATTGTGAGATGAAGCGGCCCGGACCGACATTACGCGTACGCTTACGCGAGACTGGTTTCACCGTTGCGAGCAGTCGTTGCTTAAAGGTGACTGGCGGGTGTCTGTCTCTCTCACTTTAGTTGAACTGAGTGTGGCTACGCCCGGTCCTTGCGAAGGTTAAAACAGCACCAACTTGACAAACTATCATTGTGGTTTTGATGCGTAGGTAAGAACGGTTCTTGCTAAGCCCGTAGCAGCCACGTAAAACTTGCAACAACAAAGTAGAGGACGTCTAACTTGTTTTTGCAGGGCATGTTGTGATGTGATATGGTCAAGACATGATGCTATATTTTATTGTATGAGATGATCACGTTTTGTAACAGAGTTATCGGCAACTGGCAGGAGCCATATGGTTGTCGCTTTATTGTATGCAATTCAATCGCCATGTAATTGTTTTACTTTATCACTAAGCGGTAGCGATAGTCGTAAAAGCAATAGTTGGCGAGACGACAACGATACTACGATGGAGATCAAGGTGTTGTGCCGGTGACGATGGTGATCATGACGGTGCTTCGGAGATGGAGATCATACGCACAAGATGATGATGGCCATATCATATCACTTATATTGATTGCATGTGATGTTTATCTTTTATGCATCTTATTTTGCTTTGATTGACGGTAGCATTATAAGATGATCTCTCACTAAAATTTCAAAATAAAAGTGTTCTCCCTGAGTATGCACCGTTGCGAAAGTTCTTCGTGCTGAGACACCACATGATGATCGGGTGTGATAGGCTCTACGTTCAAATACAACGGGTGCAAAACAGTTGCACACGCGGAATACCTAGGTTAAACTTGACGAGCCTAGCATATGCAGATATGGCCTCGGCACACGGAGACCGAAAGGTCGAGCGTGAATCATATAGTAGATATGATCAACATAGTGATGTTCACCATTGAAACTACTCCGTCTCACGTGATGATCGGACATGGTTTAGTTGATATGGATCATGTGATCACTTAGAGGATTAGAGGGATGTCTATCTAAGTGGGAGTTCTTAAGTAATATGATTAATTGAACTTGAATTTATCATGAACTTAGTACCTGATAGTATCTTGCTTGTCTATGTTAATTGTAGATAGATGGCCCGTGCTGTTGTTCCGTTGAATTTTAATCCGTTCCTTGAGAAAACAAAGTTGAAAGATGATGGTAGCAATTACACGGACTGGGTCCGTAACTTGAGGATTATCCTCATTGCTGCACAGAAGAATTACGTCCTGGAAGCACCGCTGGGTGCCAGGCCTCCTGCAAGAGCAACACCAGAAGTTATGAACGTCTGGCAGGGCAAAGCTGATGACTACTCGATAGTTCAGTGTGCCATGCTTTACGGCTTAGAACCGGGTCTTCAACAACGTTTTGAACGTCATGGAGCATATGAGATGTTCCAGGAGTTGAAGTTAATATTTCACGCAATTGCCCGGATTGAGAGATATGAAGTCTCCAATAAGTTCTACAGCTGCAAGATGGAAGAGAATAGTTCTGTCAGTGAGCATATACTCAAAATGTCTGGGTATAATAATCACTTGATTCAACTGGGAGTTAATCCTCCGGATGATAGCGTCATTGATAGAATTCTTCAATCACTGCCACCAAGCTACAAGAGCTTCGTGATGAACTATAACATCCAAGGGATGAATAAAACAATTCCCGAGCTCTTCGCAATGCTAAAGGAAGCGGAGGTAGAAATCAAAAAGGAGCATCAATTGTTGATGGTCAATAAGACCACTAGTTTCAAGAAAAAGGGTAAAGGGAAGAAGAAGGGGAACTTCAAGAAGAACAGCAAGCAAGTTGCTGTTCAGGAGAAGAAACCCAAGTCTGGACCTAAGCCTGAAACTGAGTGCTTCTACTGCAAGCAGACTGGTCACTGGAAGCGGAACTGCCCCAAGTATTTTGCGGATAAGAAGGATGGCAAGGTTAACAAAGGTATATGTGATATACATGTTATTGATGTGTACCTTACTAATGCTCGCAGTAGCACCTAGGTATTTGATACTGGTTCTGTTGCTAATATTTGCAACTCGAAACAGGGGCTACGGATTAAGCGAAGATTGGCTAAGGACGAGGTGACGATGCGCGTGGGAAATGGTTCCAAAGTCGATGTGATCGCGGTCGGCACGCTACCTCTACATCTACCTTCGGGATTAGTTTTAGACCTAAATAATTGTTATTTGGTGCCAGCGTTAAGCATGAACATTATATCTGGATCTTGTTTGATGCGAGACGGTTATTCATTTAAATCAGAGAATAATGGTTGTTTTATTTATATGAATAATATCTTTTATGGTCATGCACCCTTGAAGAGTGGTCTATTTTTGTTGAATCTCGATAGTAGTGACACACATATTCATAATGTCGAAGCCAAAAGATGCAGAGTTGATAATGATAGTGCAACTTATTTGTGGCACTGCCGTTTAGGTCATATCGGTGTAAAGCGCATGAAGAAACTCCATACTGATGGACTTTTGGAATCACTTGGTACTTGCGAACCGTGTCTCATGGGCAAGATGACTAAAACACCGTTCTCCGGTACTATGGAGAGAGCAACTAATTTGTTGGAAATCATACATACAGATGTATGTGGTCCGATGAATATTGAGGCTCGTGGTGGATATCGTTATTTTCTCACCTTCACAGATGATTTGAGCAGATATGGGTATATCTACTTAATGAAATATATGTCTGAAACATTTGAAAAGTTCAAAGAATTTCAGAGCGAAGTTGAAAATCATCGTAACAAGAAAATAAAGTTTCTACGATCAGATCGTGGAGGAGAATATTTGAGTTACGAGTTTGGCCTACATTTGAAATAATGCGGAATAGTTTCGCAACTCACGCCACCTGGAACACCACAACGTAATGGTGTGTCTGAACGTCCTAATCGTACTTTACTAGATATGGTGCGATCTATGATGTCTCTTACTGATTTACCGCTATCGTTTTGGGGTTATGCTTTAGAGACGGCTGCATTCACTCTAAATAGGACACCATCGCATTCCGTTGAGACGACACCTTATGAACTATGGTTTGGCAAGAAACCAAAGTTGTCGTATCTTAAAGTTTGGGGTTGCGATGCTTATGTGAAGAAACTTCAACCTGATAAGCTCGAACCTAAATCGGAGAAATGTGTCTTCATAGGATACCCAAAGGAGACTGTTGGGTACACCTTCTATCACAGATCTGAAGGCAAGACATTGGTTGCTAAGAATGGATCCTTTCTAGAGAAGGAGTTTCTCTCGAAAGAAGTGAGTGGGAGGAAAGTAGAACTTGATGAGGTAATTGTACCTGCACCCTTATTGGAAAGTAGATCATCACATAAACCAGTTTCTGCGACTCCTACACCAATTAGTGAGGAAGTTAATGATAATGATCATGAAACTTCAGATCAAGTTATTACTGAACCTCGTAGGTCAACAAGATTAAGATCCGCACCAGAGTGGTACGGTAATCCCGTTCTGGAGGTTATGTTGCTAGACCATGACGAACCTACGAGCTATGAAGAAGCGATGGTGAGCCGAGATTCCGCAAAATGGCTTGAGGCCATGAAATCCGAGATGGGATCCATGTATGAGAACAAAGTATGGACTTTGGTTGACTTGCCCGATGATCGGCAAGCCATTGAAAATAAATGGATCTTCAAGAAGAAGACTGACGCTGATGGTAATGTTACTGTCTATAAAGCGCGACTTGTTGCGAAAGGTTTTCGACAAGTTCAAGGGATTGACTACGATGAGACCTTCTCACCCGTAGCGATGCTTGAGTCTGTCCGAATCATGTTAGCAATTGCCGCATTTTATGATTATGAAATTTGGCAAATGGATGTCAAAACTGCATTCCTGAATGGATTTCTGGAAGAAGAGTTGTATATGATGCAACCGGAAGGTTTTGTCGATCCAAAGGGAGCTAACAAAGTGTGCAAGCTCCAGCGATCCATTTATGGACAGGTGCAAGCCTCTCGGAGTTGGAATAAACGCGTTGATAGTGTGATCAAAGCATTTGGTTTTATACAGACTTTTGGATAAGCCTGTATTTACAAGAAAGTGAGTGGGAGCTCAGTAGCATTTCTGATATTATATGTGGATGACATATTGCTAATTGGAAATGATATAGAATTTCTGGATAGCATAAAGGGATACTTGAATAAGAGTTTTTCAATGAAAGACCTTGGTGAAGCTGCATATATATTCGGCGTCAAGATCTATAGAGGTAGATCAAGACGCTTAATTGGACTTTCACAAAGCACATACCTTGACAAAGTTTTGAAGAAGTTCAAAATGGATCAAGCAAAGAAAGGGTTCTTGCCTGTACTACAAGGTGTGAGATTGAGTAAGACTCAATGCCCGACCACTGCAGAAGATAGAGAGAAGATGAAAGATGTTCCCTATGCTTCAGCCATAGGCTCTATCATGTATGCAATGCTGTGTACCAGACCTGATGTGTGCCTTGCCATAAGTTTAGCAGGGAGGTACCAAAGTAATCCAGGAGTGGATCACTGGACAGCGGTCAAGAACATCCTGAAATACCTAAAAAGGACTAAGGATATGTTTCTCGTTTATGGAGGTGACAAAGAGCTCATCGTAAATGGTTATGTTGATGCAAGCTTTGACACTGATCCGGACGATTCTAAATCGCAAACCGGATACGTGTTTACATTGAACGGTGGAGCAGTCAGTTGGTGCAGTTCTAAGCAAAGTGTCGTGGCGGGATCTACGTGTGAAGCGGAGTACATAGCTGCTTCGGAAGCAGCAAATGAAGGAGTCTGGATGAAGGAGTTCATATCCGATCTAGGTGTCATACCTAGTGCATCGGGACCAATGAAAATCTTTTGTGACAATACTGGTGCAATCGCCTTAGCAAAGGAATCCAGATTTCACAAGAGAACCAAGCACATCAAAAGACACTTCAATTCCATCCGGGATTTAGTCCAGGTGGGAGACATAGAAATTTGCAAGATACATACGGATCTGAATGTTGCAGACCCGTTGACTAAGCCCCTTCCACGAGCAAAACATGATCAGCACCAAGACTCCATGGGTGTAAGAATCATTACTGTGTAATCTAGATTATTGACTCTAGTGCAAGTGGGAGACTAAGGGAAATATGCCCTAGAGGCAACAAGAAAGTTATTATTTATTTCCTTATATCATGATAAATGTTTATTATTCATGCTAGAATTGTATTAACCGGAAACATAATACATGTGTGAATACATAGACAAACAGAGTGTCACTAGTATGCCTCTACTTGACTAGCTCGTTGATCAAAGATGGTTATGTTTCCTAGCCATAGACATGAGTTGTCATTTGATTAACGGGATCACATCATTAGGAGAATGATGTGATTGACTTGACCCATTCCGTTAGCTTAGCACTCGATCGTTTAGTATGTTGCTATTGCTTTCTTCATGACTTATACATGTTCCTATGACTATGAGATTATGCAACTCCCGTTTACCGGAGGAACACTTTGTGTGCTACCAAACGTCACAACGTAACTGGGTGATTATAATGGTGCTCTACAGGTGTCTCCAAAGGTACTTGTTGGGTTGGCGTATTTCCATATTAGGATTTGTCACTCCGATTGCCGGAGAGGTATCTCTGGGCCTAGTTAGTAATACACATCACTATAAGCCTTGCAAGCATTGTGACTAATGAGTTAGTTGCGGGATGATGTATTACGGAACGAGTAAAGAGACTTGCCGGTAACGAGATTGAACTAGGTATCGAGATACCGACGATCGAATCTCGGGCAAGTAACATACCGTTGACAAAGGGAACAACATATGTTGTTATGCGGTCTGACCGATAAAGATCTTCGTAGAATATGTAGGAACCAATATGAGCATCCAGGTTCCGCTATTGGTTATTGACCGGAGAGGTGTCTCGGTCATGTCTACATAGTTCTCGAACCCGTAGGGTCCGCACGCTTAACGTTACGATGACAGTTATATTATAAGTTTATATGTTTTGATGTACCGAAGGTTGTTCGGAGTCCCGGATGTGATCACGGACATGACGAGGAGTCTCGAAATGGTCGAGACATAAAGATTGATATATTGGAAGCCTATGTTTGGACATCGGAAGTGTTCCGGGTGAAATCGGGATTTTTCCGGAGTACCGGGAGGTTACCGGAACCCCCCGGTAACTTAATGGGCCTTAGTGGGCCTAGGTGGAAGAGAGGAGAGGAGGCCAGGGCAGGGCTGCGCGCCCCTCCCCCCAGTCCGAATAGGACAAGGAGAGGGGGCGGCGCCCCCCCTTCCTTCCTCCCCTCCACCTTTTCCCCCTTCCTCTCCTAGTCCAACATGGAAAAGGGGGGAGTCCGACTCCCGGTAGGAGTAGGACTCCTCCTGGCGCGCCTCTCCTCCCTGGCCGGCAGCCTCCCCCTTGCTCCTTTATATACGGGGGCAGGGGGCACCTCTATACACACAATTGATCAACGATCTTTTAGCCGTGTGCGGTGCCCCCCTCCACGATATTACACCTCGATAATATCGTAGCGGTGCTTAGGCGAAGCCCTGCGTCGGTAGAACATCATCATCATCACCACGCCGTCGTGCTGACAAAACTCTCCCTCAACACTCGGCTGGATCGGAGTTCGAGGGACGTCATCGAGCTGAACGTGTGCTGAACTCGGAGGTGCTGTGTGTTTGGTACTTGATCGGTCGGATCGTGAAGACGTATGACTACATCAACCGCGTTGTGTTAACGCTTCCGCTTTCGGTCTACGAGCGTACGTAGACCACACTCTCCCCTCTCGTTGCTATGCATCACCATGATCTTGCGTGTGCGTAGGAATTTTTTTGAAATTACTACGTTCCCCAACATTTGTCATCATGGCTTACGTCGTTGGAACCTCGCGAGGTTCGCCTTGCCTCGATCTCTCCGCCCCTCGCGAGCCATCCTGGTGAGGCCGCCCCTGAGGAGGTCTTGTGTCGTCTGCCTCGCGAGGCTTGGCCCCTCGCGAGGGTCTTGAGTTTTTGCTGGTGAAGATGGGATGTACGGGCCCGCTGGTGGAGCCACGCCGTGGGCCGCAGGCAGGCAAGTCTGGGGACCCCCTTTCCTAGAACGCCGACAGAACTGTACTGTAAATGTGTTCGGACTTTGTTGCCATAGTATGGAGCGCAATGAATCCCCTGGCGAATTAAAGCGTACCAGAGTGTACGTGTGCAATTGATAAGAATAACGAAATAAAATGAAATTGTAAGCTAGTGCCACATAAGTTGGGCCGCAAACAGTTCTCATTATAATTTAATTAATACGTCAACACGTATTTGTACAAATAGTGCGATGAGCAACCGGGCTATTTAACATGCCAAGATCAAGGGGCGAGCTTGCCCGTGGGTCCTAAAAACAGGTAAATGATCGGAGAGGAAAACATCTAGAAATTCCCCCCACGCGTCTGTGCTACTTGCCGCCCTGGTGTATCCGTCCTTCGAAAGGACCGATGAGCAGGCTGCCGCGAGTTGCCTGTGGAAAAGAAACCTGAAAAGGATAAAAATAAGAGTGAAAGTATGTGTGTGCATGGAAGGTTGAGCCGTATTATGGACCACAGTCTGGTTATGCCTCCGTCCCTGCCCATGGTATTTTGAGTGCGTAGTTATGTACGCGCGGTACGAACGTCACCGTTTGGTCAGGACTGGGACGGAGGCCAAATTGCTAGTCGGGCTCTTGATGAGCTGGACTGTCCTTTTGTAGGGTAGTCCGGACTCGTTTGACAGTGTCCGGGAGCTTGGCCGCCGAATTAAGGTTCTACTTAAAAAGGCCGCTCTGTACTTCTACTGCTAGGGCAGCGATGTGATCCTCGGTGCGGAGGGAGCGCTTCGTGTTTCCATTAACTGTTATGATACCGCATGGTCCGGGCATCTTGAGCTTGAGGTAAGCATAGTATGGCACCGCATTGAATCGAGCAAATGCGGTTCGTTCGAGCAGTGCGTGATAGCCGCTGTGGAAGGGGACGATATCGAAGATCAACTCTTGGCTTCGGAAGTTGTCCGGAGATCCGAAGACAACCTCCAGTGTGATCGAGCCCATACAGCGGGCCTCTACGCCTGATATGACTCCTTTAAAGGTAGTTTTGGTGGGCTTAATCCTTGATGGATTGATGCCCATTTTGCACACTGTATCCTGATAGAGCAGGTTAAGACTGCTGCCCCCGTCCTTGAGGACTCGCGTAAGGTGGAATCCATCGATTATTGGGTCAAGGACCAGTGCGGCTGAACCGCCGTGGCGGATACTGGTCGGATGGTCCCTGCGATCGAAAGTGATCGGGTAGGACGACCATGGGTTGAATTTTGGGGCGACTGGCTCTATTGCATAGACGTCCCTGAGCGCGCGCTTGCGCTCCCTCTTGGGGATATGGGTAGCATATATCATGTTCACCGTTTTGACCTGAGGGGGAAACTTCTTCTCTCCCCCTGTGTTCGGTGGATGGGGCTCCTCGTCATCGTCTTCGCTTTGCGACCCCTTCTCTTTGTTCTTGGAATTTATCTTGCCGGCCTGTTTAAAAAGCCAACAACTTCTGTTGGTTTGATTGGCTAGTTTATCTGGGGTGCCGTGTATCTGGCATAGACGATCGAGTATGCGGTCCAAGCTGGATGGGCCCGGGTTGTTCCCTTTGAATGGCTTCTTCCACTGGCCGGACTTGGAGCCACTGAATCCGGCGTTGACCGCCGTGTCATTTATATAGTTATCATTGTTTCGACGCTTGTGTCTGTTGCGTCGGGGCTTGCCGTTGCTATTTATGGCTTCAGAGGTGTCAGGTTTGCTTGTATTGTTATTGTTATGGGCTAGCCAGCTATCTTCGCCCGTGCAAAAGCGGGTCATGAGTGCCGTTAGGGCTGCCACGGACTTCGGCTTTTCCTGGCCGAGGTGTCGGGCGAGCCATTTGTCACGGATGCTATGTTTAAAGGCCTCTAGGGATTCGGCATCCGGTCAGTCGACAATCTAGTTATTTTTTGTTAAGAACCTAGTCCAGAATTTGCGGGCTAACTCTCCGGGCTGTTGGACTATGTGACTTACGTCATCGGCATCCGGAGGTCAGACGTATGTACCTTTGAAGTTACCGCGGAAGGCGTCTTCCAGGTCCTCCCAGCTGCCAATGGAGTTTTTGGGCAAGCTGTTCAACCAGTGCTGAGGTGGTCCCTTTAGTTTTAATGGGAGGTATTTGATGGCATGAAGATCATCACTGCGGACCATATGAATATGGAGAAGAAAATCCTCGATCCATACCGCGGGGTCTGTTGTCCCATCATATGATCTGATATTCACGGGTTTAAACCCTACTAGGAATTCGTGTTCCATTACTTCATCGCTGAAGCAAAGGGGGCGTGCGGTGCCTCTATATCGAGCCACGTTGCGACGTAGCTCGAATGGAGTCCGTCTGCGGTTTTCGGCCCGGGCGTGATTATGCTTGTCGTGTTCGGCTAGGTAGCCGTCGTCGCGTGTCGGGGCACGCCCCCGTGATCCATAGATCGATCTGGTCTATCCTGCTCTATTGTCCAGGTCCTGCCGTAGGTCATATGTATATCCCCGAGCTGTTTTATCTTTGGCTTTACGGCGAGGTGGTACGGGCTGGTGTTCGGCTTGAGTTGTTGCTTTGTCCCGGCCACGTGGTGGTCGATCAGCCGCACATAAGTCAGCACACGATCCAAGAAAGGACTCGCATCAAAAGGCCGGCGTGACCAGATCCATCTACGGATCTAGGAAGCGCGCTCCAGCTCATAATCAAAACCGAACACTACAACCGTCAGAACGCGATGACACATCCAAATACAGGGCTGCCGCGCACCCCCTATGTTTCACCGATGAGGTGCTGGATCACGAATTTCCAGAGGGATTCAAACTCGTGAACATAGAGGCGTACGACGGAACGACAGACCCTGGGGTCTGGATTGAGGACTTCATCCTCCATATTCATATGGCTCACGGAGACGATCTCCACGCCATCAAATACTTGCCCCTCAAGTTGAAAGGACCAGCTCGGCACTGGCTGAAGAGCCTCCCGAAAAATTCAATTGGAAGTTGGGAGGAGCTTGAGGATGCTTTTAGGGCTAACTTTCAAGGGACCTATGTCCGACCTCCGGATGCAGACGATTTAAGTCATATAATTCAACAGCCCGGAGAGTCAACCCGAAAGCTTTGGAACAGATTTCTCACTAAGAAGAACCAAATCGTCGACTGCCCGGACGCCGAAGCCTTAGCAGCTTTCAAACACAGCGTCCGAGACGAATGGCTCGCCAGACACCTCGGCCAAGAAAAACCAAGAACAATGGCAGCCCTAACAAGCCTTATGACCCACTTTTGCGCGAGCGAAGATAGCTGCCTGGCCCGTAGTAGCACCAGCGACCCAGGCACATCTGAAGTCAGGGATGGTAATGGAAAACCACGATGTAATAAAAGCAAGCGTCGGAATAACGAAGACAACCCAGAAAACATGGCGGTAAACGCCGGATTTAGGGGCTCTCGACCCAGTCAGCGGAAAAAGCCTTTCAAAGGCAACAGAGATGGACCGTCCAGCCTAAACAAGATTCTAGACAAATTATGTCAGATTCATGGCACCTCCGATAAACCTGCAAATCACACCCATAGAGAATGCTGGGTCTTCAAGCAGGCCGGCAAGTTAAAGGCCGAACACAGGGGGAGGGATACACCAAGTGAAGACGAGGATGAGCCCTGCTAGCAAAGCACTGGGGGATAGAAAAAATTCCCACCAGAGGTCAAAACAGTGAACATGATTCACGTGACGAAGAGGAGAAGCAAACATGCACTCCGAGACATACGTGCCGTGGAGCCCGTCACCCCTAAGTTCAACCCTTGGTCGGCCTGCACGATCACTTTTGATCGCAGGGATCACCTGAAAAGTATCCGACACGGAGGATTGGCTGCCTTGGTGCTAGACCCAATTATCGACGGATACCATCTCACCCAAGTCCTCATGGATGGCAGCAGTAGTCTTAATCTGATATATCAGGACATAGTCCGCAAAATGGGGATAGACCCGACAAGAATCAGCCATAGTAATACTACCTTTAAAGGAGTAATACCAGGCCCAGAGGCCCACTATACGTGCTCTCTAGTACTAGAGGTTGTATTCGGTTCTCCCGACAACTTCCGAAGTGGAAAGTTAACCTTCGACATCGCTCCATTCTGAAGCGGCTATCAAGCACTACTCGGAAGAACATCTTTCGCTCGTTTTAATGCAGTACCGCATTACGCTTCTCTTAAGCTTAAGATGACCGGTCCACGTGGAAATATTGAGCGTTCCTTGCGCGCGGAAGAACGTGTGGCGGCTTTAGCAGCCAAACACTAAACGACCTCTCCAACCAGAATAAATGATCGGTCGTCAAGACTGGGGACACGGCTAGACGAGTCCGGCGCATCACTAGCTATAACAGCTTAGTTAAACATGAGATTGGTTTGATGGATATACCAACATAGGCGGTACCAGGGGCTTCCCGCATGTAAAAATGACTACAATTCGGCTCGACCTTACTTATCTTGAATTTTAATGGTTTATTGAGAATAACCAATTTTTCGCACGACAACTTTCATCTAAGTTCTTCTCTTTTACAAATGATAATCGTGCTACACCCTTCCAGGATACGGCACAATGGAGACACAGGCGCAGACGTGCAGTAGGGCCCCACTCAAAGGTTTCTTTTTAGATTAAGACCCTGTGTAAACCTTTTTTACTGTCTCTTGTTGCTTCACATCCTCTGGATACTCAGTATAACCGAAGAGGGATGCTGATGTTATTGGCATTTCGCCACGTCAGAATAATGCACGTACCTGGACACTTGGGGTTCATTATCAAGGGCGTTACTCAGCCCGGTATATGTTGTAAAGACCGAATACATTAGGGAGTGTTCGGCGTCGCGAGTTTGGCCTTATATGCATCAGCTCCGAATCATGTCTTTGGTCAAAAGTTGGGTTTGCCCGGCTCCCGCGTTTTGCTACCTTATGTTCCGCTCTATCGGCTAAGGTGGCACCGGGAGAACTACTGTGATTGTGCCCTGGTTCATCCGGACGAGCACCTCAGTAGAGAAAGCCGAAAACTGACTGTCATGATAAAGCGTGAGACTGGTCAACCACTCGATGACTCATCGGAATCTTCGGGATTCCTCCGCATCAACGAAGGACCGGTTTCCCCGGTCATGTATGTACGCGCACCGTATTCGGATAGCCGTGGAAATACCAGGGGCTATATCGTAGCCCCACTGTCAAACTCCTATGGTTAAGTGAAAGTGTTAAAGCAATATAGTCTGATTGCCTCGTTCGCCGTGCTACCACCTCCTTAATGGACCAAGACGTTGGATCAAGTGTGAAGACGCGCTTTTGCGAACACCCCCACATTATATGCATGGGGGCTGAAGCCGACGACTGCAAACTTTCAGGTTATATACATATATACATAAACGACCCCACAGGAGGCATAATAATACTTTCAGGCAAAAGTATAAACACATCCTTTATAATTCAAATAACATTGTTCTTACAATTGGGATACATGTCACTAGAACATGATACTCTTCGAGCACTGAGCCTCTATTCAACGAGCGCCTTCTAAGACTTCTTCAAAATAGTGCTCGGCCGATACCCGACCTACCGCCGAACTCTGGGATGCAATAGCGGTGGCCTCCATCTCTGCCCAGTATGTCTTGACACGGGCAAGAGCCATCCGCACACCCTCTATGCACGCCGACCTCTTCACAGCGTTGATATGCGGCACAGCACCAAGGAATTGTTGCACTAAGCCAAAATAACTATTCGGCTTTGGTCCTTCCGGCCAAAGATGATCCACAACAGACCTCATGGCAAGCCCGGACAACCTATGGAGCTCGGCCCATTCGGCCATTTGCTCATTTAACAGCAGCGGACGCGCCGGAGCATCGAACTACAACCAAAACAACTTTTCCACTTCGTGATCTTTTTGATCTTCGAAAAACATGGTCGCATCAGCAGCACTTGCTGCCAAATCCAGGTACGCGTCCGCAGAACTCCATAATTGATCCAGAAGGGCATACATAGGATCTCCGAACTTTGTCCACAACGAAAAGGGCTTCCCAGCCGTGATATTTCCGGCTTGACGTAGCTCCTCCTTCGCCGCTCTGATTTTAGAGCGGGCTTCCTCGGCTGCTACCATGGCTTTCTCCAGGTCCGCCGTCTTCGTTTGGTTTTCCTTTTCAAGAAGCTCATAACCATCGGTGGCATCTTTCAGCTCAACAGCCATCTTGGCTATTTTCTCTTTGCTCTGGCAATGCGCAGCCTGTTCGGCTCTTAGCTCTTCGACCACCTTTAGGGCGGCCGCCTCACTCCTCCTGGCTTGTTCCTTGGCTCGGGCAAGTCCCGCCTGAAGGGTCTCCACGGCGGCATCTCCATCTGCAGTCACATCATATTACAGATACTAGCATCATGCTCCTCTTAATATGTGTTGATCATAGGAGAATACGTACCCTGTGCCTCATCAAGCCGCTTGTTTACAAGCGCGATGTCGGCATCTGCCGCATCAAGTTGCCGCTTCAGTTCGGCAAACTCACCAGTCCGGCTAGCCACCAGACCCTCAACCGCCTGCATGTGAAAGCAGCACGGTTATTACCTGGGACTATGATCCTCTGTTTGCCGTGTTTTTTGACAACAACCAGAGTCTCAGGTGCTACTATCTGCATAGGGCACACCTAGCATGTGCGGTACCGTCAAAAAATATATATATTACTTTGCGTACCTCAAAGCCTCTCAGCAGGCCCATGAAAGCTTCATGCAACCCGCTTTTGGCGGATGAAATCTTCTCAACTACCGTACCCATTAACGTACGGTGTGCTTCTGAGATAGCCGCTTGCTCCAGAAGATTCCGCAGTGAGTCTGGTCGCACACCGGACAGTTCCGGATTCTTTTTGTTGCTCTCCCTAGGAGCCGAATACTCCGGGCTTCGGGTGGCCGAAGGGTTACCCTCTGGCCTTGGTGGATCAGGAGAAATCCTCCTTGACGACACCTCAGGGTCGTCCACTTCACGAGGCGGGGAGGCACGGGGAGGCGTTTCACTCTCCATCATCTCCGGAAGAAGATCCCCCGAAGACGAACTCTGTCGAGAAGGGCTACGATCCGAACTACAAGACATACGTCTCGGTTATTGTTCTCAGAAAGGAAGAAGGGTATATTTACTATAAAGTACCTTTGTTTACTTACAGCTCGGTAGAGGGCTGGTCCCCTTGCGGGTACTGTGCGGTAAGGATACCCTCCGGGGTAGGGCCCTCTGACAAAGGTTTCTTCCCTCGTTTGAAAACCATTGTTTCCAATTCTTCAGAGGCGGCCCTCTTCCTTCCTTGGGGAGGGGGAATTTCATATTCTTCTCCCCGGTTATCCTCCTTCGCGGAGGCACAAATTCCCCCGGTTTGGATGAATAATGAGTGAGGCTCGCTTTCGGCTTCTTTATTCCTCCCTTTATCTTCCCCTGATGGCGCTTGATAAGGTGCAAGCTCGAGCATCCTGGCTGGTACGGGATCCGGTGAGCCCTCGGGAAGGGGAGCCGAACACCTGATCATCTTCGCCTTTTTTATCCAATCTTGGTAAAAAAGCAACTTTTCCGAATGATGTTGTGGTAAATTAAAAGACCACGTGTTCGGCCATGAAATTACTTACTTGGGTGTCTAGACGATTGCACTTCAGACCCGCATCCTCGGTGGTGTCCGGACACTTTATTTGTGATCCGAAGAACAATCTGTACATCTCTTGGAGCGTCACGCCGAAGAAGTGCTGAATAGTTCGCGGTCCTTCTGGCTTGAACTCCCACATACGGAGAGGTCGACGTTTGCAAGGCAGGACTCGACGAATTAGCATGACTTGCATTACCTTGACAAGGCTGACATCTCTCTCGAGGAGATCTCGGATGCGACTCTGCAATATTGGCACATTATTTACTGGCCCCCAGTCCAGCCCCTTGTTGATCCATGACGCCAGTTGTGGCGGGGGGGGCCGAGCAGAAGGCAGGGGCGGCTTCCCACTTAGTACCCCGGGGAGCTGTGATGTAAAACCACTCCCGCTGCCATAACTTGGATGTCTCCGGGAAGGAACCCTTTGGCAAGGGAGCATCGGCGCCTTTGTTTATCATGGCGCCTCCGCACTCTGCGTGTCGCCCCTCAATCATCTTCGGCTTCACATTGAAGGTCTTGAGCCATAAGCCGAAGTGTGGGGTGATGCGGAGGAAGGCTTCACACACGACGATGAACGACGAGATGTGAATGATGGAATCCGGAGCCAGATCATGGAAATCGAGCCCGTAGTAGAACATAAGCCCTCTGACAAAGGGATCAAGACTAAAGCCTAGCCCTCGGAGGAAGTGGGAAATAAATACGACACTCTCATTGGGTTCAGGAGTGGGGATGACCTGCCCTCGAGCAGGCAGCCTGTGCGAGGTTTCGACGGTCAGATACCTGGCTTCTCTTAGCTTCTGTATGTGCTCCTCTGTGACAGAGGAGGGCACCCACCGACCTTGAAGGTTGGATCCGGACATGACTGAAGGTCCGAAGCGCCTAGCCTGAGCCTTGGGTGTTGGAACTCGAGGTGGGGGAAGGATTCGATTCAGTGCGAGAAGAAAAGGACAGGCCTTGGCCCCTTCATAAAGAGGGTGAATATCAAGCGTCCTCCGCGTGGCCGTTTGGGACTTGCCTAAAATCGAGGAGTCATACCAACATGCACGATTGGGTTACCCATACCCGTATTGATGAGAATCCCATGAAAAGAGGGACACGATCTCTGCTTCGACAGGACGTGCCAATAAAACCGCCTCGCAACACGTGCAGTGGCAGGCTCGGAAAAACGGTTCGTCAGGACCAGACCATGGCAGAACGTCACGCTATGAAAGGCTGTCAGCAGATTAGATTTGTGGAAATATTATTCTCTCTACGGTGGTATGTGGAATTTGTTTTGCAGAGCCGGACACTATCCTTGTGTTCAAAATCTTCTATGGAATATTCGGAGGAGGAACCCGCCTTGCAATGCCGAAGACAATCTGCGTGCCGGACTCATCGCCATTGAAGCCTGGTTCAGGGGCTACTGAGGGAGTCCTAGATTAGGGGGTCCTCAGACAGCCGGACTATATCCCTTAGCCGGACTGTTGGACTATGAAGATACAAGATTGAAGACTTCGTCCCGTGTCCGGATGGGACTCTCCTTGGCGTGGAAGGCAAGCTTGGCAATACAGATATGTAGATCTCCTCCCTTGTAACCGACTCTGTGTAACCATAGCCCCCTCCGGTGTCTATATAAACCGGAGGGTTTTAGTCCGTAGGCCAACAACAATCATACCATAGGCTAGCTTCTAGGGTTTAGCCTCTACGATCTCGTGGTAGATCAACTCTTGTAATACTCATATCATCAAGATCAATCAAGCAGGAAGTAGGGTATTACCTCTATCGAGAGGGCCCGAACCTGGGTAAACATCGTGTCCCCTGCCTCATGCTACCATCCGCCTTAGCCCATAGTTCGGGACCCCCTACCCGAGATCTGCCGGTTTTGACACTGACATTACTCGCTGATGGTACGGGCTCAAGTGCCTCGTCATCGAATTGAGGTAGCAATTTGCGCTTCGGGTAACTTTTGGTTGGGCACTCGAGGCCGTATTCCTCGGCCGCCAGGACATTAGTCCATCTATCATTGAGCAGATCTTGATCAGCTTGAAGCTGCTACTACTTATTGTTCAGGCTCCTTGCAGTGGCTATTAGCCGGCGCTTAAAGCGCTCCTGCTCAACGGGTTCCTCAGGCACCATAAAGTCTCCGTCGCCGAGGCTCACCTCATCCTCGGAGAGTGGAAGATAATTACTGTCCTTCGAGTCTTCGTTTATGGCCTGTTCATCAGGGCTGACTCGCCCATCTTCCCGTTCATCCTATTCGGAGGTTAGCGCCACGGGGTCTTCATTGTCTTCGGCATCGTCTAGAGTATTGTTTTCTCCTCCGCCGAGATTGCTGTTTTTCCACCGCATGACTTAGAGCGGTGCCGCGGTCGTCGGCGCTTTTGCTGTATCTCAGGAGGTTTATCCTCGACTGGATCTTCTTTGTCATCGCTATTACCCGCTTTGGGTGTATCCACCATGTATACGTCATACGAAGAGGTGGCCGTCCAACGTCCGGTGAACGGCGGATTTTCGGCCTGCTCCTCTCCGGCATCGTCGTCCATACCGTTGATGTCTTCGGAGCCGTAATCAAGCATGTCGGTTAAGTCTTCGACAGTGGCTATTAAGTGGGAGGTGGGTGGGAAGCGGAATTCCCCGTCATCAGTCCCCAGTTCAAACCGGATATAATTCGGCTGTGAGTCCCTTGCTAAGGAGAGGGTTTTTAATGAGTTTAGTACATCACCTAAAGGTGAGTGCCGGAAGATGTCCGCGGCGCAGAATTCGACGACTGGCGCCTGGTCAGGCTCGACGGACGTGGATGCACGTGGTTTGGAACCTATGACCGGAGACGACTCCAAGGTTCCGGTGACGCAGATCCCGCTCGAGGTTGGGTTTGTGTGCGGCTCCAACACCGCTGAGTCTGCGGCTTCCGTGGAGGGGTTGAGCTTCCCTTCCTCGGATGGCGCAATCTGCTCCGGATCTAGGGCCGGAGCACTTATAGGCGCTATCTCCTGGGTATGGTCCGATGACAGATTTAGGTCATATTCATCGCGGTCGTAGGGAGCGGCTGCCGTGGGCTCGAATCGTTCGAAGATCAAGTCTCTATGGATATCAGCAACATAGTTCAAGCTTCCAAACCTGACTCGATGGCAAGGGGCGTGGCCGTCGATCTGCTCTAGATGGCCAAGCGAGTTGGCCCGCAGTGCGAAGCCGCTGAACACGAAAGATCTGGCCGGGGAGGAAAACCTCCCCCAGGACGGCGTTGTTGTAGATGATTGATGGGGCCATCAAGCCTTCTAGTGATGACACAGCGGAACTCTCAATGAAAGCACCAATGTCAGTGTCAAAACCGGCGGATATCGGGTAGGGGGTCCCGAACTATGCGTCTAAGGTCGATGGTAACAGGAGACAAGGGACACGATGTTTACCTAGGTTCGGGCCCTCTCTATGGAGGTAATACCCTACTTCCTGCTTGATTGATCTTGATGAATATGAGTATTACAAGAGTTGATCTACCACGAGATCGTAATGGCTAAAATCCTAGAAGTCTAGCCTGTATGATTATGATTGCCTCTACGAACTAAACCCTCCGGTTTATATAGACACCGGAGGGGACTAGGGTTGTACAAAGTCGGTTACAGAGAAAGGAATCTTCATATCCAAACGCCAAGCTTGCCATCCACGCCAAGGAGAGTCCCATCCGGAAACGGATGAGAGTCTTCGGTCTTGTATCTTCATAGCCCATCAGTCCGGCCCATGTCCAACAAGCCGGACGCCCGAGGACCCCTTAATCCAGGACTCCCTCAGGCGCGGCGGATCCGGCGGCATTCCTGCTGGCGTACGAGGAGGCTGTTCTGGAAGCCGGGGGCGACGATAGGTCATGGCCAACGGGTTCCCTATGGCCCTCGCAGGCGTGCCGCGCGCTTGGCTTCTCCATCTGCCGGGATCCTCCGTGGCCTCCTGGGAGGAGCTGCGCGATCTCTTCATCGCGCGCTTTGGGGGACCAGCACCCCTTGCCATCGTGGCACTCCTCGGCGGCTCGCAGGCGCCGCCTTCAAGTCACCACGTGAAGCAATTCTTCCGCCAAGCGGGCGCCGCCCACGCGCAACCGGGAGCTCCTCCGGGATGGGCGGCGCCCAAGGCCGACCTCACCTTCAACCTAGAGGATCATCCGGCGACCACCACGGGCTCAGGCGCTCTCCTGATGCTTTGCACGCCCACCATCTGCCACGTGGCGGTTACCAAGACCCTCATCGACGGCGGGGCCGTCCTCAACGTGCTCTCGGTGGAAGCTTTCATCTTGCTCCATGTGCCGTGTGAACGGCTCCACCCCACCAAGCCCTTCTCCGGGGTGGGCAACTGCTCCACCAGCCCCCTGCGGCAGATCCGCCTCCCCGTGACCTTCGGCACCCGCGACAAGTACCACACCGAGCTTATCGACTTTGATGTCGCCCGCATTGGCCTCCCGTACAACGCCATCCTTGGGTACCCGGCCCTGGCTCAGTTCATGGAGGCTACCCATCCTGCCTACAATCTCATGAAGATGCCAGGGAGCAACGGTGTCCTTACCGTGGCAGGTGACCGCAAGGAAGCCCTGACGGCCCTCCAACTCGCCTTCAGAGCTGTGGCAGGGGCACGTCCAGCCGACGAAGCCGCCCCAGGGGCTAAGGGGGCCGCGCCGGCAAAAAAGAAGCAGTTGTTCTCTCAGGATCGAGCCAAAACGAAGCAAGTGCCAGTCGAGGAGGATGGGTCCTCAGGAGCCACCTTCACCATTGGCGCCAACCTCGACCGAGACCAAGAGGAAGCAATGGTGAAGTTCCTGCGCGCGAATAAGGAGGTATTCGCCTGGGAGCCCAAGCAGGTGGTAGGGGTCCCGAGAGGGGTGATCGAGCATCACTTAAGGGTGCACCCCAATGTGCGCCCTGTGAAGCAGAAGGCCCGGCAGCAGTCCGCGGAGAAGCAGTCCTTCATCGTGCAAGAAACTCGCAAGCTAGAAGCAGCGGGCGTCATCCGCGAGGTTCGGTACCCGGAATGGCTGGCGAACCCCGTCGTCATGCCCAAGAAAGGTGGGAAGGAGCGCATGTGTATCAACTTCACCAACCTCAACAAAGCTTGCCCCCAAGACCCGTTCCCGCTTCCGCGCATCGACCAAATCGTCGACTCCACCGCCGAGTGTGACTTTCTGTGTTTCCTGGACGCGTTCTCGGGCTACCACCAGATCAAGATGGCGGTAGAAGATGTGGAGAAGACGGCCTTCCTGACCCCGTGCAGGGTGTACTACTACAGCTGCATGCCATTTGGACTGTGCAACGCGGGGGCTACCTTCCAGCGGCTGATGCACATCGCCCTGGGCCAGTAGCTAGGGAGGAACGCAGAAGCCTACATCGACGATATTGTGGTAAAATCTCGGGAAGCAAGAACCCTCATTCAGAACCTGGAAGAAACCTTCGCCAGCCTGCACCCGGTGGACCTGCGGCTCAACCCGGAGAAGTGTGTGTTTGGTGTCCCTTCCGGCAAGCTGCTGGGCTTCCTCGTATCGCACCGAGGGATCGAGGCCAACCTAGAGAAGGTTAAAGCGATAGAAGACATGAGCCCGCCGCAAACCCTAATGGAAATGCAGAAACTCGCGGGCTTCGTGAACTTGATGGGGCGCTTCATCTCCAAGCTAGGGGAGCGCGCCTTGCCGTTCTTCAAGCTAATGAAGAAAAAGGGCTCGTTCGAGTGGACCCCCGAAGTAGACCGGGCATTTCAAGACCTCAAGAGATACTTGACCAGCCCACCGGTGATGGTAGCGCCTCGTCCTCTCGAGCCCTTGGTGCTCTACCTGGCTACCACACCCCACTCCGCCAGCGCGGCGCTGGTGGCCCTCAAAGAGGAGCGTCAGGACAAGGGCCTGCCGAGCAGAACCACCAAGCTGGACAAGACAGCGCAGCACTAAGGCGATGCTCCCGAGGTTGTGGCTGCCCCGTCAAGTCGCCAAGCCCCTGAGGCTGGAGCCGCAGAGGCACCTCAGCCCCAGGGGGGCATGGACTCCATGAGCGCTCCCGCCCTCGTCGAGCACCCAGTATACTTCGTCAGCACGGTGCTGTGAGATGCGAGAGCCCGGTACCCCATGCCTCAGAAGCTCTTGCTCGAGCTCCTAGTGGCCTCGCGTAAGCTGCGCCACTACTTTCAGCGTCACCCGATCAAGGTTGTCTCAGTTTACCCGCTGGAGAGAGTGCTCAGGAGCCCTAATGCTGTGGGAAGAGTCGCCGAATGGAACATCGAGCTGCAACCGTTTCAGTTGGAGTTTAGCACAACCAGGGTCATCAAGGGAGCTGCGCTCGCCGATTTTGTGGCAGAATGGACCGACACCCCGGAGCTCGAAGAAGGCGAGGACCGATCCCTCTCGCCAGGAAGTGAAGCGCCAGATGGCTGGGTCATGTACTTCGATGGCGCGTTCGCATGCCAAGGCGCGGGGGCTGGAGCTGTGCTCATCTCGCCCACTCAGGACAAGCTTTACTACGCCGTGCAGCTCTGCTTCCAGTGGGGCGAGAAGGTCTCCAACAACATCGCAGAGTATGAGGGCCTCATCGTCGGCTTTAAGGCCGCGGTGGCCCTGGGAGTGAAACGCCTCACCATCAGGGGCAACTCGCAGCTCCTCGTCAACTTCTCCAACAAGGTCTACGAGCCAAAGGACGAGCACATGGAGGCATACCTCATGGAGGTACGCAAAATAGAGAAGCAGTTCTTGGGCCTGGAGCTAGAGCACGTGCCTCGTGGCACCAACAAGGAAGCACACGACATCACCAAAAGGGCGTCCAGGCACCTGCCTCAGGAGCCCGGCGTCTTCGAGGAACGGCTCTTCAAACCATCGGCCGCACCTCCGCCTGCGGGACCAGCGCCACCTCAGGAGGAACTCCCCCAGTCACCGACCTCGGGAGCCCCCGCCTGTGGACCGACCTCGGGAGCGTGCCTGCTCCTAGCGCTTGAGCCTTAGGAGGGGTGCTGGACCGAGGAGTTCAAGGCATACTTGGCGCGAGGAGCGCTGCCGGAGAAGGAAGAGGATGCAGAGTGCGTAGCCTAGCAGGCTATGGCGTACTACATTCAGGACGGTGTGCTTTACAGGAAACGACCAAATGATGTTTCTTTGCGGTGCATCTCCAGGAAGCAGGGGAATGAGCTGCTGGCTGACATACATGCCGGGGACTGCGGGTATCACTTGTAGTCGCGCACCTTGGTTGGCAAGGCATTTCGCAACGGTTTCTACTGGCCCACCGCACTCAACGACGCAGCCGGGCTGGTGAGATCTTGCGAAGCCTGCCAATTCCATGCCAAGCTGATCCACCAGCCGGCTCAAGGCCTTCAGACTATCCCACTCTCCTAGCCATTCACGGTCTGGGGGCTGGATATCCTGGGTCCTTTCCCTCAAGGGCCCGGGGGCTACCGCTACCTCTACGTCGCCATCGACAAGTTCACCAAGTGGGCGGAGGTGGAAGCCGTCCGCACCATCCTGGCCGGATCCATGGTCAAGTTCATCAAGGGTCTTGTAAGCCGGTTCGGGGTCCCCAACCGCATCATCACCGACAATGGATCGCATTTCGCTAGCAACCTCTTCAAGACATATTGCGCTAACCTTGGAACGCAAATTTGCTACGCTTCGGTAGCACACCCCAGGAGTAATGGCCAGGCCGAGCGTGCCAACGTGGAGGTCTTGAGGGGCCTCAAGACCAGGACCTTCAAGAAGAAGCTCGAGGCCTGCGGCAGGGGCTGGCACGATGAGCTCCAATCTGTGTTGTGCTCCATCCGCACCACCGCCACCAAGCCCATATGCGAGACCCTGTTCTTCCTCGTCTACGGAGCAGAAGCGGTTCTCCCTCACGAGGTCAAGCATCGCTCCGCACGGGTCCTGGCATTCGATGAGACGCAGCAGGACGCCATGCGGGGGATGGACCTTGTGCTGGGGGAGGAACACCGCCGGGAAGCCTCGCTCCGAGTGGCAAGGTACCAGCAGGCGCTGCGACGGTACCACTATCGCAACGTCCGCTCCGGGACACTCGATCTGGGCGATCTCGTCCTGAGGCGAATGCTCTCCAGGGAAGGGCTGCACAAGCTCTCACTGACGTGGGAGGGCCCGTTTAGGATCGCCTGTGTCTCCAGGCCTGGCGCCGCGCGCCTAGAGACACAGGACGGGATCCCCATCCAGAATGCCTGGAACATCCAGCACCTCAGGAAGTTCTATCCATGAAGCAAGGCCAGTGCAAGTGAAGCAAGGCCCAGTACTTGTGAAGGTCTCCGCTCGTGACACTCTCACGTAATAATGAGTGGGGCTGTACAGGCCCCGGAGTCTCCGGAGTGCCGCCCTCGGGCCTTGGGGGCACCCTCCCACGTCCTAGTGGCAACACTTAGCTCCGTGCTGGTGAGAAGACTAGACTAGGTGCCGGACGCGGCTGTTCATTTGCTTTCTATAGTTGGTTTGCCCCCTTTTTTATGGAATTTGGAGTTCTGGTGTTCTCTATCGATTGCTTGGTTGGCTTTCCTCCTTTCTCTGCTTTTTCGCTCGTCCCTCGTTTTTCGCTTGGGAAGGCGGCAGTTGCCCGATGCTCTTCTGTGGGAGTCCTTGACTAAGGGGTCCTCGGGCATCCGGCATGTTAGCCATGGGCCGGACTGATGGGCTGTGAAGATACGAAGATCGAAGATAGCACCCATGTCCGGATGGGACTCTACTTGGCGTGGAAGGCAAGCTTGGCGACCAGATATGTAGATTCCTTTCTTTGTAACCGACCCTGTGTAACCCTAGATCCTCCCGGTGTCTATATAAACCGGAGGACTTAGTCCGGAAAGATATACTCATTACCATAGTCATACAGGCTAGACTTCTAGGGTTTAGCCATTACGATATCGTGGTAGATCAACTCTTGAAACACTCATATTTATCAAGATCAATCAAGCAGGAAGTAGGGTATTACCTCCATAGAGAGGGCCCGAACCTGGGTAAACATCGTGTCCCCTGTCTCCTGTTACCATTGACCTTAGATGCACAGTTTGGGACCCCCTACCCGAGATCCGCCGGTTTTGACACCGACATTGGTGCTTTCATTGAGAGTTCCACTGTGTCGTCAATGACAGGATCGATGACTCGCCTCGTCCTTAAAGACAATATCACCGCCGGAGGAGAACTGGCCCCAGGCCAAACCCTCCGGCTGGGCGGCTTTACCATGACCGCCCGTTCGGTCGCTAAGCCGACGATGACCTCTCGGGCCATCGAAAATCCCCTTCGTATCGACTCCAAACAGTCCAAGCAGATGGATCCGGTGGAGTTTTCGTCTTTAAATGAGCTCCTTGATCGCATCGCCGCCATGGGAATCGCCACATATTACGATCGTATCGGGCTTAAACCCGACCAAAGAGAAATCATATCTCCACCGGTCACCCACCAGATAGCGGTAGTCGAGGAGCAAGACGGCGACTCTTGCCCTATACTAAAGATGGACTATGTCCGTATCGCCGACCCTGCAGAGCCGGATACCCACCAGCAAAAGGAGGTGACCGGCCATCCGAACATAGAATCGGACGGCGAGCATAGGCAACCAGAAGATACTCTGGAGCCCGGACTGTTGAGTCTGGAAAACCTTCAGACTCCGGATCATCGACCGGGTCAGGGTCCGAATCCAATTCCACCCACCCACCCAGACATAAGTACTCTCATGAGCATACAACAGCAGTGTCAGGAAACGGTCCACCACTTCTGGGCCAGATTCCTCCTTGTGAAGGACAAGGTTAAAGATTGCCGCGACGAGGACACGATATTTGCGTTTTGCAACAATTGGACGAAGGAAGGAATCCTCAACGCCATTAATCGCCGCCGTATACTACACTTCACTGACTTGGCAACTATCGTAGAGAAGTATAGCGCAATGGAAAGCGCCTGGAAAGATCAGGCAGCTTGTTGGGAGCCATCGGTCCCAACTCAACCACTGGTCCAGGCAAAAAGGGCACATCCCCATGACACGCCCAGTCTAATAGCCAAGAAACATAAACCCATTACAAGGCATGGAACCGTTCTGGAGGGATGGCTTGATGGCCCATACAAAATACACACAACACCGGACACCATACCAACCCACAGCCTTAGAGCAAGTTGGATACTCCGGCAGGTAGCCAAGAGTGGCGAGGACATCCTTACAAAAAACACCCCAGAGCAACACCCTCGAGAAGACCACGACCCCAGAGTATTGACGGTCTTCGAGACATTCGCTTGAAACAGTAAGCACAAAAGGGCACTCCGCGACCTCGCCGAAGTCTGTCAAATCGCCGCGATAAACCCTTGGAACGACACGGCTATAACATTTAATGCCGGTGACGAACCGAAATACAAGACAGTCCGAGCACCAGCCGCATTAGTCCTCAGTTCCATCGTGGACAGCTTTAGACTCACCAAGGTCCTCATGGACGGCGGCAGCGGACTAAACCTCATCTATGAGGATACACTCCACAAAATGGAAATAGACAGGAGCCGCATCAAGCAAAGCAGCACGACCTTCCAAGGAATCATTCCCAGTCGGGAGGCGCGGTGCACGGGAAAAATCACACTTGACGTGGTATTCGGCACGTCGGAGAATTATCGGTCCGAAGAAATAACCTTCCAAGTGGCTCGTTTCAGCAACGGATACCACACCCTATTGGGGCGGGATGCTTTTACACGCTTCAAAGCTATACCTCATTACGGGAATATGAAGCTCAAAATGCCCGGACCAAACGGCATAATCACTCTTGTTAGTGATCCGGACACAGCACTCCGCGCAGAAAACAAAACCGCATCCCTGGCCCTTGAGGCATTACCTGAAGCCCTTGCGGCCAAAGAATTAACCGCACTGCGCTCTACGGTGGATAAGGACGATGTGATCTTAGACAAACGACCCAAATCCACCTCCTTCAAGCCGGTAGAAGAAATAGTCAAATTCCAGGTCCACCCAACGGACCCCAAGAAGACAGCATCTATTGGAGCACAACTAGACCCAACGGTCGACGCCGCACTAAGGGATTTCCTTCGCGAAAACTGGGATATATTCGCCTGGCACCCTTCTGACATGCCTGGAATCCCACGTGACCTGGCCGAACATAGCCTTAATATCTTAAAGGGATACAAACCAATCAAACAAGCACTGTGCCGCTTTTCCGAGCCCAAATGCCAAGCTATGGGGGAGGAGCCAGCCAAGCTAACTGAGGACGGATTCATCAGAGAAATAAAACATCCGGACTGGCTGGCAAACCTGGTGATGATACCAAAGAAGGACAAATCCTGGCGGTTGTGCGTCGATTTTAAAGACCTCAATAAGGCTTGCCCTAAGGATCCCTTCCCCCTCCCCTGCATTGATCAAATCATTGATGCTACCGCAGGACACGACTCACTGTGCTTCCTTGATGCATACTCCGGGTGCCATCAATTCAAAATGAAGGAGTCCGATCAAGCTGCAACATCATTCATTACCCCATATGGGCCATTCTTCTTCAACACCATGCCCTTCGGGTTCAAGAACGCCGGCGCCACATACCAACGCATGATTCAAACATGCCTGGAGAAACAGATCGGCAGGACAGTTGAAGCTTATGTGGACGACGTCGTCATCAAAACTAGACACGTCGAAACACTAATAAATGATTTACGTCTCACATTCGACAACATCCGCGCGTATGACATCAAGCTCAATCTGGAAAAGTGTGTTTTCGGTGTCCCCGCGGGAAAACTGTTGGGCTTCATCATTTCCAATAGAGGAATCGAAGCACATCCAGCCAAAATTCGAGCTCTGTCTCAATTGGCTACGCCAACGGACCTCAAACAAGTCCAAAAACTCGCGGGTTGCGTGGCAGCTCTAAGCCGCTTTATCTCCAGATTAGGAGAAAAGGCATTGCCACTCTATCGCCTTTTACAGCGAACCGATCACTTCGAGTGGACGGACACGGCAACAGCCGGACTGGAGGAATAAAAACACTTCTAGCAAGCAACCCAATCCTGGCCGCGCCCAACGTCGGCGAACCCATGATATTATACATATCGGCAACACATCAGGTGGTGAGCGCCGTGCTCGTCGTTGAACGAAAACAGGACAGACACAAATTTCCGCTTCAGAAGCCAGTATACTACGTATCCACTGTCCTTACACCATGCAAATCCTGGTACCCCCATTATCAAAAGATAGCATATGCGGTCTTTATGGCATCACGAAAGCTACGACACTACTTCCAGGAGTGTTCGATCACGGTGGCTTCCGAAGTACCACTCAACGACATAATAAACAACCGGGATGCCACGGGCCGAATTGCTAAATGGGCCATTGAGCTCCTTCCATTTGATATTACATACAAACCACGTCGAGCTATCAAATCCCGAGTACTGGCTGACTTCGTCGCCGAATGGACAGAGGCCGAACTCCCTAAAGAGTACGACACATATTCCAATTGGGTTATGTACTTCGATGGCTCCAAAATGCTGGCAGGGCTAGGAGCGGGCGTCGTTTTAACGTCCCCTACTGGAGATGTTGTTCAGTACGTACTCCAAATACTATACACAGACTGCAACAACGCAGCCGAATAGGAGGCCTTATTGCACGGTCTCCGGATGGCTGTCTCCATGGGCATACAATGCCTAGAAGTGCATGGGTACTCAAACCTTGCAATATCTCAAATAAATGGAGACTTCGATGCCAAAGATCCGAAGATGGTAGCTTATCGTAATGCCGTCATAAAAATGTCGGCTCGGTTCGAGGGGTCGAGTTCCGTGATGTGGCTCGAGAGAGTAATCAAGTGGCGGACGTTCTTGCTCATATCGGCGCCAAGCGCAACCCCGTCCCACCTAATATCTTTGTGGAAAGGCTTTTTAAGCCATCAATGGTGTGGCAGGGGGAAAACGGCAACACAAGTCCGGACCCGAACATAACCCCAGTTTCCGAACACACCGATATCATCGGAGGCTCAGCCACCGAAATAACACCGTCAGCACATCTCATGATGGCAGTCACTGCCCCATGGACCAAACCCTTCCTGGCCTACCTTAACAGGAAGGAACTTCTTGAGGATCAGAATGAGGCCCGCAGCATTGTCCGGCATTCGAAGGCCTACAAGGTTCACGACGGAGAGCTCTATAAGAAAAGCGCTACCGGAGTCCTTCAAAGATGTATCTCCGAGGAGGAGGGGCGGCAGCTCCTGGCTGAGATTCATGCTGGTCTCGGCGGGCACCACGCCGCAGCTTGGGCCCTTGTTAGCAAGGCCTTCTGTACAGGGTTCTATTGGCTGACGGCCCGAGCAGATGCATAGGACCTTGTCCAACGTTCCGTTGGATGCCAACTCTTCGCCAACCAAAGCCATATGCCCCCCACCGCCTACAAACAATCCCCATCAATTGGCCTTTTATTGTCTGGGGATTGGATATGGTTGGACCCCTAAAGGAGGAAGCCATAAGAAAAAATATCTGCTGGTCATGGTGGATAAGTTCACCAAGTGGATAGAGGCCAAACTAGTTAAAACGGCCTAGTCGGGGCCAGTAATAGACTTTATATCCGGCTTCGTACACTGTCGTGGAATTATCACGGCAGATGTCCTCGAGCTAGGACTTAGTCGTGGAGCCATCGCAGCTAGGAAGCTTGAAGGGGTTAATGCGGGACAAGGAACACGAGGGTTTATACTGGTTCGGCACCTTACGGAGAAGGTAAAAGCCTACGTCCAGTTTGAGGTGGTATTGATTAGGGTTACGATCACCGGGGAGCTAAACTGCTATGCCCGGCTTTCGATGAGATTGTTCTCTGCCCCAAACTGCTGTCGGGTCGTCCCTTTATATAGGGAGGCGGACGCCCTGCAGCTCTTAGAGTCCCGGCCGGCTCATAAGAGTGTCCGGCTCGGACTCTCAACTATTCTTGCCTTATACTACAAGTTCTACCATAATAATGATTGTAACTACGGGCTTTAAGCCATATCCGGGTCTTAAGCCCATCTTTGGCCCACCGTCTTTAAGCTTGGTGCCGGGCTTCTGGCAATGACCATATGAGTAACCCGGCCCCTCCTGGCGGGTGACTCTAAGGTCTATATCCTCAACATTAGGCCCCAGATTGATTTGAGCCGGCTCATGTCAATCTCCCATTCCTTCAACAGAAAACCTCCGGCTTACAATTGTGTGAAGGCCATAACCCGGCGTGACGTCATCCTCTGGACTCCGGATAATCCGCCGTGATGTCATCTTCCATTAAACCCGTTTTTTACTCCGCCAGATCCGCAACGGATCTTTACATTTACTGTCATCCCGAGAATCGAGGCGTTTCGTGGGGAGATAACCACGCCGTGGTCTCCTTGATTCTCGCGCCCACTTATGAGTTCGCCTTATAAATAGGCCGGCCCAACGGGCTCTCAGCCACTTCTCTCTCCATCTTCTTCCTCGCGCCACTGCTCCTCTGCCCGAGCTCTGCTACTGCCGCCGCCGTCGCGCCTCCGGTCTTCGTCAACCTTGGCCGCTGCATCACCCTGACTCGGTCCAGACAAACGGCAGCCAACTCCGCTCTTCTTCAACTCCGGTGAGTCCTCGCCACTCCATAGGGCAGATCTGCACTAGGGCTCGAGTAGTTCGTCCGCGTTCTTCGTAGTTCATCACGGACCTCAGTAGATTTGATTTTTACTGCCTCCTTTTGATCTTAGACTTGCATAAAACCATTGCGGTGACTGTTTAGCACCCATTTTACATGAGAGCAGCTCTCCTTTTACTGCATAAGAACCTTGTTCGAGCCCAAGAACTTCTCCAGCGTCTGTTTCTAGGTCTAGAAACTTTTCTTTTGCCCGACTGTTTTGATCCAAAAATTTTACTGCGATGTGTGAAACCTGTTTTACCATACTTAGTAAAAATTGCAATCATTGAATCTCGGCGGTTTACAGTTCCGGTTTAAAGAAACCATGCACCGTAGAACCTTCCGGCTTAAAGAAAACCATGCGCCATAAAATTTCCGGCTTAGCTGTGATAAGGCCTGTAGACAATCAAATTACTCTCAATCCCTCGGCGGCTTAAATAGCCCGATGCACTTAAGTGTATACCATTAGTCCCCTTCATAAGCCGCCACCTTGACATTGAACTGTAGATTTCTTCCGGCTCATAATTAACCCGGACATTTTTCCTTTTATCATAGACTGCCGACTTTCAACATGCCTCCGAAAGCTCCCAAAGCCTCCATTACTTGCAACTGGATGAGGTCCAATGTCACCAATGAGACCCTAGCGGATTTTGTTAAGACTGGATATCTGCCCAAGAAGGACGTCATGTCCTACCGTGCCCCTGACCCGTCAGAAGAGAGACCACAGCCAAAGGACGGGGAGGTAGTAATCTTTGCGGATCATATGAGCCGGGGCTTCGCACCGCCCGGTTCAAAGTTTTTCAGAGACGTTCTGAACTTCTTCGATCTGCGGCCTTAGGACATAGGACCCAACTCTGTGTCCAATATCTGCAACTTCCAAGTGTTCTGCGAGGTTTACCTTGGAGAAGAACCTAGTCTGCTGCTCTTCAGAGAGCTTTTTTACTTGAACCGTCAGAATGAGTGCGCCAATGGGCCAAGTTTAGAGCTAGGCGGCATCTCCATTCAGAGATGGAGAGACTGTCTTTTCCCTTACGCCGAGCCGCCGAGTCACCCAAAGGACTGGAACATGACCTGGTTCTATTGCCAAGACACGTCACCGGCTGATGAAAGTCCGCTGCCCGGCTTTCGCCCATCGCGCCTGGAGTCAACACACCCACTGTCAGACAAGCTGACTCAGGCAGAGCGCCAGCCTCTGCTCCCCACCATAAACAAGATCAAGGCTCTCCTGGGCAATGGTCTCAACGGAATCGATTTAGTCCGGGTCTGGATCTCGTGGCGGGTGATCCCATTGAGCCGCCGCCCCGGCTTAATGTGTGAGTACACGGGCTGAAAGGACGACCCTCAGAGACACAGCCGCAATGATCTTCCTGAAGACGTTGCAGAGGAGATGACCAAGGCTCTCTTGAACGAGAGCCTGGCAGACTGTGGAAGGACTGGGTTAGCCCCTTTCTGCAAGACCAACCCAGCCCCAGCGGTAAGCCGCTGACCTTAACATTTTATCTGTACATAACCTTCATCTGAATCACTATAAGAAAACCTCATTGTATTCTTTCAGGCTGATGACAAGTTCTGGCGGGTCAAATATGACCACGAAGCGGCCAAGAAGGCCAGAAAGGCGAAGAAAACCGCCAAGAAAGCCGCTCCCCGCAAGAAGGGGAGTAGGCCAACTGCTTCGGAGCTGATGCAATTAAGCGACAGCTCCGAGTCAGAGGTAACCTCTGAACCTGTAAGCTCTTTGTTACATTTATTGTTTATTTCTTGTCCGCCTTACCAATACTTGTTCATCAACAGGATGACACCGGAGCCAGTAACCCGGTGGTTGAAGAGGTAATGTCACTTTCCTTCGACTGGGAGCCCTTGCCAAGGCTGAATGTCCGAAGGGTAACCCAGAAAGTAAGCTTTTCACATCCTTTATCTTATCAAGATCCTCAATTTATTTTGAAGCGACAGGTTCATGAGAGCCGGCGTCACACCCGGACCAACAAGGACACTGACCTCTCAGCCGGGTTACCTGACGCATCGAGGAAGCGCCGGACTGAGGTTATTTCCCACTTGTACCCTTTTCATCCGTTGGCGGGTGTTATCTGTCAGCCACTCAATTCTTCTGACTCCAATTATCAGGAGACCTCCCCCTCTTCGGGCGACTCTATGCAGTCGAGTCTTCCGGCTTTCAAGACCGCGCCCGGGTAATGACAACCATCTCATGTTATTCTGATCTTTACTCATACTTTTTGTACTAACCTTTGTTATTCTTTCAGTGCCCAGGCAAAGCTCACCAAGAGGGCGAAGAAAACCAAGTCGGCCGGAGAGCCGGATTTACCTGAACCGGAGGTGGCGGCTCAAGAACCACCAGCTGCCTCCGCCCCCGAAGCCACCGCTCCAACCGACAAGGCACCTGTAGAAGCTTCTGCTAACCCGGCGGCTTCCGGCTCAGCTCAGCCAGCAAATGATCTGGACATGGTAATCACCCGGACGGAATTTGTTGAGCCGGGGAGGCCTACGGCACTGGCCAAGTGCTCTGCCAAGGGGGAACTACTGCAGCCCCGCCGGGTCAGTCTGGATCTAACTGACTATGCCAACCTGAGCATCAGAGAGCTCGTCTCCGGCTACGTCAGCCAAGTGCACAAGAGCCGGGACGCAGAGGTTGCCATGGTGAACCAGATCCAGCAAAAATCTGAGGTATCCTTCTACTGTCCTCTTACTTACTGCATAGTTACCTTTACCATGCTAGCCCCCAAGTCGACGACTTATGATTGAATATGTTGTAGACTTAGGTTCCGGCTTACTCAATTGAACCGGCAATTTGTAGATAGAAACGTTCAATGTGCATTAGCCCCCAAGTGCCAAGTGTCTTTGCTTGGAAAGTGCTTGGGACTTAAAATTTATATAGTAACTGTTCATGTCATAACCCGGAAATGTATGCAGGCTGCCAGCAAGAAGCTAGAGGCTGACATGGCGGATCTCAAGAACCGGCTGCAGAGTCAAGAGATGGAGACCCGGAAGGCAAATGCCAAGTTTGTATCCAGCATCGCCGCGCAAGAGAAGCTGAAAACAGAATTTGACGCTGAGCGGAAGGCGTGGGCCGAAGAAAAGGCCGCATTGGTGAACCGGGCCGAACAGGCGGAGAAGGCTCTCTGCGAGAAGACCACCGAGCTCTCCGGCCTAAAGCGCCAAGTATCCCAGATGGTGGCCGCAATCTTCGGTAAGTCGTCTCACCGGCTTTCATCAAACTTAGAATTTGTATAACTCATAATTCATCCTTGTCGGCGGCTTATCTGACTCTATTAAACAGGTCCCAGAAGTGCCAATCTGAATCAGAGTGTGGTGACCAAGCTGAAGGCCGTATATACTCTGGTGGAGCAACTCTACACCGGGTCACAACGTGCCTTGGCTGTGGTGGCCCTCTCCAATGAGGTGCCAACTCACCTGGCGGAAGTCCTTCGTCGTCTCGCCGTTCTGCCTCAGCGGATCCAAGAGCTGCGACGGGCCTCTGCAAGAGCCGGAGCAATCGCTGCGCTGAGCCGGGCCAAGGCGTTCCTGCCGGAGTTAGACCCGGCGGACATCGCCCTTGGCTATCCAAGCCTGAAGGAAGACGGCTCCGCTTTCGATCAGAAGGACTTCGTAGCTTGCGTGAAGGCCGTACGCCCGGTGGCTACTCTTATTGGCAATGATACAGATCTGACCAAGTACCAGCCGGGTTACAATGCGGAGAATCAGAGGATCCCGACCCCTCGCTCTGAAGCCCTCAACTTGATCCCGCCGGCTCGTCAGCACACTTTCGCCCCGGAGATTGACCCGGCCGGGTTAATTAACGAAGAAGCCCAATTCGAAGCTCTCAGCGGCATCGACTGGAAGTCATCAACTTTCCAGGTCTTGGGATCAGCCGGAGGAGAAGATAGGAACGAGCCGGAGACTTCAACTCAGCAAGCGTCGTAACTCGGCTGGCGGTTTACCAAACAATGCCTCACCCTTTTGGACTCAACGAGTCTTGTAATAGAGTAGGACCAACACTTTATTTTTGCCGCGTCATCAGGCACGCCTTGACTGCTTGAAGTTTTATCGAAGTTGTCTCCTTTATATTTCTCCGGGTCATTCATTCTCCTTAGTCTCAAATAATTGTCTTTAACTATCCTATATAGAAAGACGAATCACAAGTCTCCAGTCGGCTTACCGCCCTGAGAATCATATGTTTGAGATGTATAACTCAGAATATGAATCAAAAAAGACCTGTCCTCAAATATATCCTTAATACAGCCGTAATAACACACTTAGCGGCCTGCAAGCATACTTTTGGTTTAGATAACCCGGGTAATAAGGTTGGTACCTCAATTCCGATTTACTTGTCTTAATGACTCCCATTGTGTTCAACTAACACTGTAAACAAAGTTAAGCCGGCAAAGTAAGACCCGGCCGTACACACTTTGAAATAATCAGAAGAAACTTGCTATGAAACAGGAGAACTTTAGGGGCTTCCGGTTCGAATACGACTAGAGACCCGGCCCAAAGGGGTTATGCTAGGATTCGAATACGATCATATAGCCCCCAGTGGGTGTGGCGATGCCAATCAAGAGGGTATCGACAGCTATGTCTCTTTGGTTCGAATACGACCCATGTTTGAACAGGAAGCCCCCAAATGACTTTAAGAATTGTTTAACGACGTTGATTCGAATACGATTCACGTCGGTTCTCAAAGGGGTTAAACTAAGATTCAAATATGATCAAAGAAAACTCCTATATGAGCTCGACACTTTGCCAATCAAATGGGTATCGACAGCTATGTTCTCTTTGGTTCAAATACGACCTATGTTTGAACAGGAAGCCCCCAAGTGACTTTATCTCCTACGGCTAGATTCGAATACGATCATAAGCCAAATCCTCCTTAAAGCTATCATGTAAGCTGACAATGAAAACAACACATGCACATTTGGAGGAGAGAAAAGGACAGAAGTCCTGCTTTATTGCTTATCATAATATATACATGGTTTATCGAAGTATGTGCATCATGAGAGCCGGTGGCTCAAGTGTAGTAAGGTCGAAGCTGAGCTATGTTCCACGGCCGATGGGTCTCTTCCTCCGACTTACGTGAATCTTTGTGCTCCCGAATCTCAATGAGGTAATATGACCCGTTGTGCAAATTCTTGCTGACCACAAAGGGCCCTTCCCAAGGTGGGGATAGTTTGTGTGCATCTGTTTGATCCTGGATGAGTCAGAGCACGAGATCGCCTTCCTGGAAGACCCGGGATTTAACCCGGCGGCTATGATAACGGCGCAGGTTCTGTTGGTAAATCGCTGAACGGGCTGCTGCCACATCACGCTGTTCGTCCAACAAGTCAAGAGCATCTTGGCGCGCCTGTTCATTATCCGTCTCAACATAAGCCGCCACTCGAGGCGAGTCATGACGGATATCGCTAGGGAGGACTGCTTCCGCTCCATAAACCATGAAGAAAGGCGGGTAACCCGTAGATCTGTTAGGAGTAGTATTGATACTCCATAACACGGAGGGTAACTCCTCCACCCAACAACCCGGCGTCCTTTGCAAAGGGACCAAAAGCCGGGGCTTGATGACCTTCAAAATCTCCTGATTAGCTCTCTCAGCTTGACCATTGGATTGAGGGTGAGCCACTGATGAAACATCAAGTCGAATATGCTCTCGTTGACAAAACTCCTCCATGGCGCCCTTAGACAGATTGGTACCATTGTCAGTTATAATGCTGTGTGGAAAACCAAAGTGAAAGATCACCTTTTTCATAAACTGAACCGCCGTGGCTGCATCACACTTGCTAACTGGCTCCGCTTCAACCCATTTGGTAAACTTGTCAACTGCCACCAAAAGGTGGGTCTTCTTATCCTTGGATCTTTTGAAAGGCCCGACCATATCCATCCCCCAGACCGCAAAGGGCCAAGTAATTGGGATCATACTCAGCTCTTGAGCCGGTACATGGGCCCGTCGTGAGAACCTTTGGCAACCATCACACTTACTGACCAAGTCCTCCGCATCAGCATGAGCCGTCAACCAATAAAAACCATGACGAAAAGCCTTGGCCACAAGGGACTTTGAGCCGGCGTGATGGCCACAATCCCCTTCATGGATCTCACGCAAAATCTCTTGCCCTTCCTCAGGGGAAACACAACGCTGAAACGCTCCCGTAACACTGCGGTGGTGTAGCTCACCATTGATAACAACCATTGACTTAGCCCGCCGGATTATTTGCCTGGCCAGAGTTTCATCCTCAGGCAATTTGCCCCGGGTCATGTAAGCCAGATAGGGCATTGTCCAGTCTGGTATGATATGGAGAGCCGCCACCAGCCGTGCCTCCGGGTCGGGGACAGCCAAGTTTTCCTCTGTAGGCAACTTAACAGAAGGATTATACAGGACATCCAGGAAAGTATTAGGCGGCACCGGCTTTCGCTGAGAGCCGAGCCGGCTTAAAGCATCAGCCGCCTCGTTCTTCCTGCGATCTATGTGCTCTACTTGGTAGCCCTGAAAGTGCCCAGCAATGGCATCAACTTCGCGGCGATAAGCTGCCATGAGAGGGTCCTTAGAGTCCCACTTGCCTGATACTTGTTGAGCCACCAAATCTGAGTCACCAAAACACCTTACCCGGCTGAAGCTCATCTCCTTAGCCATCCGAAGACCGTGGAGCAAGGCCTCGTACTCAGCCGCATTGTTAGTACAAGGAAACATCAACTGTAGCACATAATGGAACTTGTCACCTTTAGGGGAAGCCAATACAACTCCAGCCCCAGAGCCCTCCAACTGCCTGGACCCATCGAAGTGAATAGTCCAATACGTGTTATCTGGCTTCTGCTCGGGCACCTGTGACTCTGTCCAATCATTGATGAAATCCACTAGGGCCTGAGATTTAATAGCAGTGCGTGGCACATATTTGAGACCATGAGGTCCGAGCTCAATAGCCCACTTAGCCACTCTTGTTGTGGCCTCTCTGTTTTGAATGATATCACCAAGAGGGGCAGAACTGACCACGGTTATGGGATGACCCTGGAAATAATGCTTAAGCTTCCGGCTTGCCATTAACACACCATAAACAAGCTTCTGCCAATGCGGGTACCGCTGTTTGGACTCGATAAGTACTTCGCTGATATAATAAACCGGCCGCTGAACCGGATGCTCCTTACCCTCTTCCTTGCGTTCCACCACCACAGCCACACTGACGGCTCGTGCGTTAGCAGCCACATACAACAATAAGGGCTCCCTATCAACCGGAGCTGCAAGGACTGGGGGCTCTGCCAGCTGCTTCTTCAAATCCTCAAAGGCAGTATTAGCTGCATCATTCCAGACAAAGTTATCGGTTTTCTTCATCAACTGATATAATGGCATGGCCTTCTCACCCAAACGGCTTATAAACCGGCTTAAAGCAGCAATGCGACCCGCGAAACGCTGAACGTCATTTATACACGCCGGCTTAGCCAGGGAGGTGATGGCCTTGATCTTCTCCGGGTTAGCTTCAATGCCTCTGTCAGAAACCAAAAAACCCAAGAGCTTGCCTGCAGGGACACCAAAGACACACTTGGCCGGGTTAAGCATCATCTTATAGACCCGGAGATTATCAAAGGTTTCCCTTAAATCATCTATCAGGGTTTCCTCTTTTATGGACTTGACCACAATATCGTCCACATAAGCGTGAACATTGCGCCCAATCTGTTTATGAAGGCAGTTCTGTACATAACGCTGGTAAGTCGCCTGTGCACACTTGAGCCCAAAGGGCATGGATACATAGCAGAAGGCTCCAAAGGGAGTGATGAACGTCGTCTTCTCCTGGTCCTTAACTGCCATTTTAATCTGATGATACCCAGAATAAGCATCCAAGAAACTTAAGCGCGCACAATCTGCCGTAGCATCAATAATTTGATCAATACGGGGGAGGGCAAAAGGATCAGCCGGACACGCCTTGTTTAAGTCCGTATAATCCACACACATCCGCCAAGTGCCGTTCTTCTTGAGCACGAGCACTGGGTTAGCCAACCACTCTGGGTGAAAAACTTCAACAATAAACCCGGCCGCCAAGAGCCGGGGCACCTCTTCACCAATAGCTTTTCTCCTCTCCTCATTGAACCGCCGAAGGAACTGCCTGGCCGGCATAAATTTCGGATCAACATTGAGAGTGTGCTCAGCGAGTTCTCTAGGTACACCTGGCATGTCAGAAGGTTTCCATGCGAAGATGTCCCTATTCTCACGGATGAACTCGATGAGCGCGCTTTCCTATTTTGGATCCAGGTTGGCACTGATGCTAAACTGCTGAGATGAATCTCCTGGAATGAAATCAACAAGTTTACTCTCATCAGCCGACTTAAATTTCATTGCCGGCTCATGCTCCGTAGTCGGCTTTTTCAGAGAGGTCATATCTGTTGGGTCAACGTTGTCTTTGTAAAACTTCAACTCCTCTGTTGCACAAATAGATTCTGCATAAGCCGCATCGCCTTCCTCACATTCCAAGGCTACCTTCCGGCTGCCGTGAACCGTAATGGTCCCATTATGACCCGGCATCTTGAGCTGCAAGTAAACATAACACGGCCGTGCCATGAACTTGGCGTAGGCCGGCCGCCCAAATATAGCATGGTACGGACTTCTTATCTTGACCACCTCAAAGGTCAATTTCTCCACCCTGTAATTGTTCTCATCTCCAAAGGCCACTTCCAACTCGATCTTGCCGACAGGATAAGCCGACTTACCAGGTACCACACCATGGAAGATAGTATTTGACTGGCTGAGGTTCTTGTCAACCAACCCCATACGGCGAAAAGTCTCATAATAGAGGATGTTGATGCTGCTGCCTCCATCCATGAGCACCTTAGTGAACTTATATCCTCCCACTTGCGGAGCCACCACTAAGGCCAAGTGGCCCGGGTTATCCACCCGGGGAGGGTGATCCTCCCTACTCCACACTATAGGCTGCTCAGACCACCGCAAGTAGCGTGGAACCGCCGGCTCAACAGCATTTACAGCCCTCTTATGAAGCTTCTGATCTCGCTTACACAGACTGGTGGTAAACACATGATACTGTCCATCGCTAAGCTCCTTTGGATTGGTCTATTAACCCCCCTGCTGCTGTTGATGACCCTAGCCAGACTGCTGATTAAAGCCCCCTTGACCGTTCTGAGGGTTAGAATTTGAGCCACCGCCCGGGCCATGAAAGCCGCCGGCGCCTGAGCCGCCGCCCGGGCCATTGTAACTCTTAAAGGCCTTCATGATTGCACAATCCTTCCATAGATGAGTTGCTGGCTTCTCTCTAGAGCCATGCCTTGGACAAGGCTCATTCAACAGTTGTTCCAGCGTCGGGCCTGACCCGCCGCCTCGGGGAGGGGGCCTCCCCTTGCGTTGCTGGTTATTACCTTGTGAGCTGGCGTTGGCTACAAACTCGAGGCTGCCATCGGCTGTAACGCCCACGATGCGGCTATATCTCCCACGTGTCGGGGCACGACTTAGAGGCATAACCGCATAGTGGTTTTGTCGCAAGAAGGGTCATCTTCACACAATCCCATGTAATGAACAAGAATGGGATAAAGAGTTGGCTTACAATCGCCACTTCACACAATACATAAATATCATTCATACATCATCCAACATACAATCATATAGACCGACTACGGTCAAAATCCAGATGAAAATAAGACAACCCCAAATGCTAGATCCCCGATCGTCCCAACTGGGCTCCACTACTGATCATCAGGAAAAGACACATAGTAACGGCCACGTTCCTCGTCGAACTCCCACTTGAGATCGACGCCATCGTCTGCACTGGCATCGTCGGCACCTGCAACTGTTTTGGAAGTATCTGTGAGTCACGGGGACTCAGCAATCTCACACCCGCGAGATCAAGACTATTTAAGCTTGTAGGGAAAAGGAGGTGCAAAGAGGTGGAGCTGCAGCGGCAAAAGCATATATGGTGGCTAACTTGCGCAAATGAGAGCGAGAAGAGAAGCAAAGGAACGGACGTCATCTAGCAATGACCAAGAAGAGGTCCTGAACACCTACTTACGTCATTCATAACACAGACCGTGTTCACTTCCCGGACTCCGCCGAGAAGAGACCATCACGGCTACACACGCACTTGGTGTATTTTAAATGGGTCATGTGACAAGTTATCTACAACCGGACATTAACAAATTCCCATCTGCCTCATAACCGCGGGCACGGCTTTCGAAAGATAATACCCTGCAGGGGTGTCCCAACTTAGCCCATCATAAGCTCTCACGGTCAACGAAGGATAAACCTTCTCCCGGAAAGACCCGATCAGTCTCGGAATCCCGGTTTACAAGACATCTCGACAATGGTAAAACAAGACCAGCAAAGCCGCCCGAATGTGCCGACAAATCCCGATAGGAGCTGCACATATCTCGTTCTCAGGGCACACCGGATGAACACTACGTACAGCTAAAACCAATCATCGAGTTTCCCCAAGGTGGCGCTGCAAGTGGCTCTAGTTTGGACCAGCACTCAGAGGAACACTGGCCCGGGGGTTTAAAATAAAGATGACCCTCGGGCTCTAGAAAACCCGGGGGAAAAAGGTATAGGTCGCAAATGGTAAAACCAAGGTTGGGCCTTGCTGGAGGAGTTTTATTCAAGGCGAACTGTCAAGGGGGTCCCATAAATCACCCGACCGCGTAAGGAACGCAAACTCAAGGAACATAATCCCGGTATAACAGTAACTAGGGCGGCAAGAGTGGAACAAAACACCAGGCATAAGGCCGAGCCTTCCACCCTTTACCAAAATATATAGATGCATTAATTAAATAAGAGATATTGTGATATCCCAACATATCCATGTTCCGACATGGAACAAACTTTAACTTCACCTGCAACTAGCAACGCTATAAGAGGGGCTGAGCAAAAGCGGTAACATAGCCAAACAACGGTTTGCTAGGAGAGGATGGTTAGAGGCGGACATGGCTAAAAATAGGAGACATGATATAGCAAGTGATAGGTAGCGAGCATGGCAATAGAGCGAACAACTAGCATAGCAAAGATAGAAGTGATTTCGAGGGGTGGTCATCTTGCCTGCAAGATTCTCAGAGTTGTCGAAAGCTTGATCCTCGTAAGCGTACTCGACAGGTTCCTCGTTCACGAACTCGTCTCCCGGCTCTACCCAAGATAAGAACACAAACAAACGAAACCACAATCAACAACGAGAAATGCGCAAGCAACATGATGCAAAACATGTATGATATGCACGATATGATATGCGATGCATATGCGTGCTCCGGAAGGAAAATGATGAACATGGCAGTAACTTGGCAAACCAAGCATGCCACTGGAAAGATGAGATGATTTCGGTCGAAATCGATATAAAGATCACCGGAATCGGATGCACGGATTGCAAATGGCATGCAAAATAAGAATGACACTAATCTGCGATAAACAGCAAGATAGCATTTAAAATGCAACAAGCAACAATGCTACAGCACCCCAACATAGCAAAAAAGCACATGGAAGTAATCTACAGGAGATGCTTGACAAAAGATGAACACTGAGCTACGGCTAGTTCACAACATATCAAGCTCAAACAAGCATGGCAAAAGTGCAAAAGATTACAGGTTCACAGACTTGGTGAAAAACTGGACATGGCAGAAATCAGCATCAGGTAGCAATGTTCAGAGCACGAAATCAACATGCTACAGAAACTTAACATAGCAAAACAAGGCATGGTAGTGTTCCACTAAATGCACATGACAAAAATCCCTTACTGACCATAAGCCAAAAAGGACCAGAAGATATTATGGCAAGCATGTAAACATAGCAAGTTTCGTTATCAGGTTTCAGACTTAGCAGAAAACAGAGCATGGCAGAAATATTAATATGTAGGCCTCTTTGTGAGCTTGATGCACTCACTACAGAGCAATGCATGACAAATCAAGCATACCTACAGCAATATGGCATGTTTATGAAGCTATCCATGGCAAGAACAATTGCATAGCATGTATGGATCAACTACAATAAGCTTGGCAAAAATGCATGTCATGTTAAGAATCTGCCAGAAATATTTTATAGCAAAAGTAGAGCAAGATTGAGTCATGCTACGGTACTCTAAAATTGCAAACAATTGCAGGAATGGATCAATTACAACTATAGCTACAAAACATCCTTACTGAACATCTCCAAAATATGCATGGATCTCTCTGTAACAACAAGTTTACATGGCAACAAAATTACAGCAGACAAAGACTTGGAGAATTCACTAAGTCCCTGAAATCAGAAATATTACGGGGCCTACTTTGCATGCTTGTGCTAGTCATCACAAAGACCACAAAAATACATGGACTATACCATTGGAAAGATGGCATGGCATACTTCAAAACACATGTAGACCTCATGCTCAAAAGATGCACAGAATAAATGATACAAAAATGACAAATCTCCAAGTTCTGATAAGAACCAGAGATCAACAGCAACTAGCCCTCTTCCAACGAAGATTTGGGCATCAAGATGACCTCTAATGAAAATGGTGCAATTTAACAAAGTGAAGAGCATCAGGAGACGAACAATTTGACGTATTATACGCGCGAATCGGAGCTACATGCACAAAGTTATCGCATCTCGAACATAGGCACTTGCTGATGGAATTCTCAGACTTGGAAAAAAAACGGAGCGAGAAGTCAACGGGCTGGAGTTACCAGATCGGATCGGGGTTCTTCGCTCGAGCCCGAGCTCCAGGAGCTCGTCACCGGCGGGAGGGAAGGAGCCGGCGGGGCGACGGCCGGAGGGCGTGGCCGGCGGGCGAGGCCGGCGGGGCGGCGGAGGCGGAGGGGGCCGGAGGCGGGCGCGCGGCGGCGCGGACGGGCGCCGCGGCGGCGGCCGGCGGTGATGGCGGCGGCGGTGGGCCGGCCGGCGGCGGGAGAGGCGGCGGAGGCGCGGTGCGGGCGCGGGCTCGGGCGGCGGGGCAACTCGGGCCGCGGGGGCCGGGAACGGGCCTGCGGGCCGGCGGCGGCGGCGGTTGGACGTTGTCCGGCGCGGACGGACGTGTCCGGCGGCGCGGTGGGAAAAATGCTAGGGTTTCGTCTGAGATTTCGTTTTTCGGGATGCCCACATATAAATAGGTAGAGGGAGCTAGGAGGCTCCAAATGAGGTGCGGTTTTCGCCCACACGATCGTGATCGAACGACCTAGAGCATGGAAGAGAGTTTGGTGGGTTTTGGGCTGGTTTTGGAGGGGGGTTTTGCTGGATACTCAAATGGACATTGCGGAGGCCCGGTTAACCGTTGGAGCCAAACGACCTCCGAATGGAACGAAACTTGACCGGTAGTCTCCGGGTGGTATATTAAGACCACTTGACAAGCCTCGGTCCATTCCGAGAAAGTTTGAACACGCACACGAAAGAAAACTAGAGGGGTGCACCGGAGGAGATTGGAGCGCCGGATTGGAAAACGGACAACGGGGAAAATGCTCGGATGCATGAGACGAACACGTATGCGAATGCAATGCACATAATGACATGATATGAAAATGCATGACATGACAAAATACAAAACGAAAGACAAAACCCGACAACGGAGGGAGAAACATATCACATAGCCGGAAATGGCAGGAGTCGGAGTTACAAATATGGCAAGTAACATGCGGGGTGTTACAACACTCCACCACTACGAGAGGATCTCGTCCCGAGATCTAGGACTGAAAGAACTCCGGATATTCGGAACGGAGATGGTCCTCGCGTTCCGAGGTGGCTTCCCGGTCGGAATGGTGCGACCACTTCACTTTCAGGAATTTGATTGACTTGTTGCGAGTCTTGCGCTCAGTTTCTTCAAGAATAGCAACTGGGTGCTCATGATAAGACAAATCTTCTTGGAGGTCAATCTCTTCGAAGTCGATAGTGCGCTCAGGCGTCTTGAAGCACTTGCGGAGCTGTGACACGTGGAACACATCGTGCACGTTCGCGAAGTTGGAAGGAAGTTCAAGTCGATAGGCGAGGTCGCCTCTTTTACCAATGATCTTGAAAGGACCCGCATATCTAGGGGCAAGCTTCCCTTTGATACCGAAACGACGAGTGCCTTTCATTGGAGAGACGCGGAGGTAGACATGGTCTCCGATCTCGAATGCCAAATCACGATGCTTACTATCATAGTAGCTCTTCTGGCGCGATTGCGCGGCTTTGAGATTATCACGGATGACTTTACACATTTCTTCAGCTTCAGTGATTAAGTCATTGCCAAGAAGTTGGCGTTCACCAGTCTCTGACCAATTGAGAGGAGTACGGCACTTTCTGCCATATAGAATCTCGAATGGGGCTTTGCCCGAACTCGCTTGGAAGCTGTTGTTGTAGGAGAATTCAGCATAAGGAAGACAATCTTCCCATTTCATGCCAAAGGAGATGACACAAGCCCTGAGCATATCTTCAAGAATTTGATTGACTCGCTCGACTTGGCCACTAGTTTGAGGGTGAAAAGCTGTGCTGAAGCGAATGTTTGTGCCCATGGCCTTCTGGAAGGAGTCCCAGAACTTAGAGGTGAAGATGCTTCCACGGTATGAAGAAATCAATTGTGGAATGCCGTGCAAAGAGACAATTCTGGAGGTGTAGAGCTCTGCCAGCTGAGCTGCTGTGATGGATTCTTTGATAGGAAGGAAATGAGCCACTTTAGAAAGCTTGTCAATGATGACGAAGATAGCGTCATTTCCGCGCTTGGACTTGGGAAATCCAGTCACGAAGTCCATTTCGATATGATCAAACTTCCATTCTGGGATAGCAAGAGGTTGGAGGAGACCAGCTGGTCGTTGGTGTTCTGCTTTCACTCTTCGACAGACATCACATTCGTTCACGAATTGAGCAATTTCTCGCTTCATTCGAGTCCACCAATACGACTGCTTGAGGTCATGATACATCTTCGTACTTCCAGGATGAATGGAAAGGAGAGAATTGTGCGCCTCGTTCATTATGACTTTCCTTAGATCACCTTTCGGAACCACAATCCGGTCCTCGAAGAACAAAGTGTCTCTGTCATCAATGCGATAGCACTTGTATTTGGAAAGACCCTTGTCGATACCACGTTTCACCTTCTTCACCATGGCATCAAGGAGTTGTGCCTCACGAATTTGATCTTCCAAAGTAGGAGATACTATGAGGTTGGCAAGAACGCCTTGAGGAACAACTTGGAGATTCATCTTACGCAAAGCTTCACAAAGATCCGGTTGGAAAGGCTTAAGAATTAAGCTGTTGCAATAAGCTTTCCTGCTTAAGGAATCTGCAATGACATTAGCCTTGCCTGGAGTATATTCGATACTCGGATTGTACTCTTGAATCATTTCGACCCATCGAGTCTGCCTGAGGTTGAGGTTGGGCTGAGTGAAGATATACTTGAGACTCTTGTGATCAGTGAAAATGTCCACTTGTCTTCCCAACAAGAGATGTCTCCACGTAACCAAAGCATGGACAACTGCCGCCAACTCAAGATCGTGAGTGGGGTAGTCCTTCTTGTTGGGCTTCAACTGCCGAGAGGTATAAGCCACAACTTTCTTCTCTTGCATTAACACAGCACCGAGACCTTGGAGAGAAGCATCACAGAAAACTTCATACGGCTTGGATTCATCAGGAGGAGTCAAGACAGGAGCTGTGACTACTTTCTGTTTGAGAGTGTTGAAAGCAACGTCACACTCAGGAGACCAGACATACTTCACATGCTTCTGTAGGAGGTTGGAAAGAGGCTTTGCAATCTTGGAAAAATTCTCAACGAATCTTCGGCAATAGCTTGCAAGACCCAGAAAACTGCGGAGCTGCTTGACGTTTTGAGGAGGTTCCCAATCCAGAACTGCGGACACCTTCTCGGGGTTAACAGCGATGCCTTTGGCAGAGATGATGTGACCAAGGAAAAGGACTTCATCGAGCCAAAACTCACATTTGGAGAACTTCGCATAGAATTGATACTCTCTGAGCTTGTCGAGCACCAATCGCAAATGTTTGGCATGATCCTGCTTATTCTTGGAGAAGACCAAGATATCATCGAGATACACCAGAACGAATTCATTGGTATAGGGGTTGAAGATGAAATTCATCATCCGAGAGAACACCGGAGGAGCATTGACAAGGCCGAAAGACACGACAGTATATTCATAAGAACCAAAGCTCGTTCTGAATGCTGTCTTGGGAATATCTTCTTCACGAATGCGAATCTGATGATAACCCATACGAAGGTCAAGCTTCGAGAATACTTTAGCCCCTTTGAGTTGCTCAAATAGCTCATTGATGTTGGGAAGTGGATACTTGTTCTTGATTGTCTTCTTGTTCAATGGACGGTAGTCGACACAAAGTCGGTCCGTGCCATCCTTCTTTTTGACAAAAAGAACACCACAACCCCATGGAGAAGAACTCGGTCTGATCAAACCCAGACGTTCTTGTTCATCGAGCTGCTTCTTCAATTCCTTCAGCTCGTTTGGTCCAAGCTTGTATGGACGCTTGCAAACGGGTACAGTACCAGGCTCTAGTTCGATAACAAACTCAACTGGCCGATGAGGAGGCATACCCGGAAGCTCTTCTGGAAAGACATCTTGATACTCGCAAATGACTGGAATTTGAGAGATGGCATCCAATTCGCCCTTCTCATTGAGAGAGAAAAACCGAATGGTTTCATCACGAGCGGCAAAAATAATCACATCCTCAGACGAGTGTGTCAATTGAATTTCTCTGGCAGCACAATCAAGTTGAGCCTTGTGCTTAGAAAGCCAGTCCATCCCGAGAATTAGATCAATATCCGAGTCACCAAGAACAATTGGAGAAGACTGAAATTTGTAGTCGCCTATCTTGATGGAAACATCCGGGACACAATTATTAGAAGTCATTTGCTTGCCCGGAGACACAATCTTCAACGGGATAGGGATCTTTTCCGTCACAAATTCATGCTTGGCAACAAAAGGTCTTGAAATGAAAGAAAGAGATGCACCAGTATCAAAAAGAACTTTTGCAGGAATATCGTTAACAGGAAGATTACCCATTATCACATCAGTAGATTCCTCCGCTTGAGCTGCATTCATCATGTTCACCTTTGCAAACTTTGGGTTATGCTTGACCACTGCATTGCTGGAAGATCTGACAGGAGGAGGAGGAGGAAGACGCCTCTGGTTGAAGCACTTGTTAGCATAGTGGCCTTTTTGCTGACATTTGTTGCAAGTCACCTCTGAGAGTGGACGGTGATAAGGAGCATTGGACTTTGGAGCTTGATTCTGAGACTTGTTCTGATAACCAGAGTTGGAAGAATTTGAAGAACCATGGCCACCTTTGTTCTTCTGCTGGTAAGGCTGACGAAACGGAGGAGGAGGAGGCAACCAGAACTTCTGTTGCTTAGCTGTCACAAGTGAGGAAGAAGAAGACTGAACTGCGTCTCTGACTCTCTTCTTAGAAGCCTCACACTTGAGCTGAGAAGCCTCTTGCTTCAGTGCCATATTGTAGAATTGATCAAAGTGAGTAGGCTCAACAAGAACGAGAGCTAACTGCAGATCCTCTTTAAGGCCACCTCGGAAGTGATAGATCATGCTCTTCTCATCAAGAACGTCTTGTTTAGCGAAGCGAGCAAGTTTCTGAAACTGAATGTTGTATTGATACACAGACATGTTTCCTTGCATGAGATTGCGGAACTCCTCACGCTTGCTCTCAACAACACTTTGTGGAATGTGGTGCGCTTTGAAGTCCCGACAGAAGTCAGTCCAAGTGATCACACGACCTCCTCTGGAATCTTTGTATTGCTGAAACCAATCAGCAGCTTGGTCCTTGAGCTGGAAAGAAGCGAACTTGACAAAGTCCTCAGTCCTGACATTGCTACATTCAAAATGCTTGTTGATGTCCACGAGCCAATCATCGGCATCCGTGGCCTCGGCACAGTAGCTGAAAAACTTGGGCTGATTAGCGAGAAACAGGTTGAGAGTGGCAAAGTGAAACAGATTGTTGCCTTGACCTTGATTGCCTTGATTGCCTTGCCATTGAGTACGTTCATGCAAGAGTTGCAGAATCATCTGAGCATTGGCGTTGGTGGCTGCCATGATTGCTTGCCATGCCTCCGGAGGTGGAGGTGGTGGCGGAGGGTTCGCTTGACTCCCTTCATTGCGATCCGGATTCTGACGCGTTGGCGGAGCCATCCTGAAGAGGGTGACATCCGTTAGCATCTTGATAGACAAAAGATAAGTAGAATCAACGGATAGAAATTGCAACATATAGTCTTCACAATAAACATTCGCACAAAGATGAACGAATGAATTCCGTAGTAAAACATCACATTTCCATAAGTTGAGAAGCCACTTGAAAAAGATATGGAATGAACATATGAATTCGAAGCAACTCGAATACCACAATACAAAATAAAACAAAGTATTGGCTTGCAAAATAAGCCGGAACAAACATATGATAGATATTTCGTCCGAAGTTTTCGTGGTGGGGCCCACACGGGCTCAATCATACAGCACCATCATGTACAAGGTTGTGCACATGACATACGAAGCGTCACTGAGTCGGCAAAGCCATGGACTCTTTAAGACACAACGAGACCACTGTAAAATCAACCGTATACAGGCGGACCACTAGACGTCGAACCCCAATCTCATATCATGCATCTGTCGGAAAGAAATCCTAAGGCTACTTGAATTCCCACTTATGAACTCCCGAAATTTTCTGGTTATGCAATCTGGTGTAGGGGATACAGGGGACACAAATATATATCACCCAAACTAACAATCCCTAGATCCAGCTGTATCCATCCGTCAACACATAACCAAGAAACCTTCGGAAATCGTTTACCTCAACCTTCGAAAAACATCCGTTATACAAGTTATGGCAATACTCCCGAACTCCCGCCCTAGTACTGGGTGGCGTCGAGGTGATCTCACCAACAACTGCATAAAAGAGATTTCGATGTCGGCGAAACTCAGGTATTCCAGAACTGCAACGATAAAATTGTGACGACAACACCTCGGAGCTCAACTCCCCGGGACACTGCCACAACCCCTAAATGACAGGAGGCACCAAGAACAATGTTCTCTTCACAAATCGATCGAAACGATTCCAAGATACCCGCGTGATCCTACAAATTTTTTTTAGTGAAATTTGAGGAGAGAATAGTCAAAACTCTACGTCAGGAGACCTCACCAGAGCGACGAAGGGACTGAGGAATAAAAAGAATCCTACTCTCCGATATATATAATCCTAAGACTCAAAACATTTTGTTCTAGACTCAACAACGTCAGCGATTCGATCAAGCAGGGGGCTCCTAAGTCGGGGATGGCTCTGATTACCAACTTGTAACGCCCAAGATGCGGCTATATCTCCCACGTGTCGGGGCACGACTTAGAGGCATAACCGCATAGTGGTTTTGTCGCAAGAAGGGTCATCTTCACACAATCCCATGTAATGAACAAGAATGGGATAAAGAGTTGGCTTACAATCGCCACTTCACACAATACATAAATATCATTCATACATCATCCAACATACAATCATATAGACCGACTACGGTCAAAATCCAGATGAAAATAAGACAACCCCAAATGCTAGATCCCCGATCGTCCCAACTGGGCTCCACTACTGATCATCAGGAAAAGACACATAGTAACGGCCACGTTCCTCGTCGAACTCCCACTTGAGATCGACGCCATCGTCTGCACTGGCATCGTCGGCACCTGCAACTGTTTTGGAAGTATCTGTGAGTCACGGGGACTCAGCAATCTCACACCCGCGAGATCAAGACTATTTAAGCTTGTAGGGAAAAGGAGGTGCAAAGAGGTGGAGCTGCAGCGGCAAAAGCATATATGGTGGCTAACTTGCGCAAATGAGAGCGAGAAGAGAAGCAAAGGAACGGACGTCATCTAGCAATGACCAAGAAGAGGTCCTGAACACCTACTTACGTCATTCATAACACAGACCGTGTTCACTTCCCGGACTCCGCCGAGAAGAGACCATCACGGCTACACACGCACTTGGTGTATTTTAAATGGGTCATGTGACAAGTTATCTACAACCGGACATTAACAAATTCCCATCTGCCTCATAACCGCGGGCACGGCTTTCGAAAGATAATACCCTGCAGGGGTGTCCCAACTTAGCCCATCATAAGCTCTCACGGTCAACGAAGGATAAACCTTCTCCCGGAAAGACCCGATCAGTCTCGGAATCCCGGTTTACAAGACATCTCGACAATGGTAAAACAAGACCAGCAAAGCCGCCCGAATGTGCCGACAAATCCCGATAGGAGCTGCACATATCTCGTTCTCAGGGCACACCGGATGAACACTACGTACAGCTAAAACCAATCATCGAGTTTCCCCAAGGTGGCGCTGCAAGTGGCTCTAGTTTGGACCAGCACTCAGAGGAACACTGGCCCGGGGGTTTAAAATAAAGATGACCCTCGGGCTCTAGAAAACCCGGGGGAAAAAGGTATAGGTCGCAAATGGTAAAACCAAGGTTGGGCCTTGCTGGAGGAGTTTTATTCAAGGCGAACTGTCAAGGGGGTCCCATAAATCACCCGACCGCGTAAGGAACGCAAACTCAAGGAACATAATCCTGGTATAACAGTAACTAGGGCGGCAAGAGTGGAACAAAACACCAGGCATAAGGCCGAGCCTTCCACCCTTTACCAAAATATATAGATGCATTAATTAAATAAGAGATATTGTGATATCCCAACATATCCATGTTCCGACATGGAACAAACTTCAACTTCACCTGCAACTAGCAACGCTATAAGAGGGGCGGAGCAAAAGCGGTAACATAGCCAAACAACGGTTTGCTAGGAGAGGATGGTTAGAGGCGGACATGGCTAAAAATAGGAGACATGATATAGCAAGTGATAGGTAGCGAGCATGGCAATAGAGCGAACAACTAGCATAGCAAAGATAGAAGTGATTTCGAGGGGTGGTCATCTTGCCTGCAAGATTCTCAGAGTTGTCGAAAGCTTGATCCTCGTAAGCGTACTCGATAGGTTCCTCGTTCACGAACTCGTCTCCCGGCTCTACCCAAGACAAGAACACAAACAAACGAAACCACAATCAACAACGAGAAATGCGCAAGCAACATGATGCAAAACATGTATGATATGCACGATATGATATGCGATGCATATGCGTGCTCCGGAAGGAAAATGATGAACATGGCAGTAACTTGGCAAACCAAGCATGCCACTGGAAAGATGAGATGATTTCGGTCGAAATCGATATAAAGATCACCGGAATCGGATGCACGGATTGCAAATGGCATGCAAAATAAGAATGACACTAATCTGCGATAAACAGCAAGATAGCATTTAAAATGCAACAAGCAACAATGCTACAGCACCCCAACATAGCAAAAAAGCACATGGAAGTAATCTACAGGAGATGCTTGACAAAAGATGAACACTGAGCTACGGCTAGTTCACAACATATCAAGCTCAAACAAGCATGGCAAAAGTGCAAAAGATTACAGGTTCACAGACTTAACATAGCAAAACAAGGCATGGTAGTGTTCCACTAAATGCACATGACAAAAATCCCTTACTGACCATAAGCCAAAAAGGACCAGAAGATATTATGGCAAGCATGTAAACATAGCAAGTTTCGTTATCAGGTTTCAGACTTAGCAGAAAACAGAGCATGGCAGAAATATTAATATGTAGGCCTCTTTGTGAGCTTGATGCACTCACTACAGAGCAATGCATGACAAATCAAGCATACCTACAGCAATATGGCATGTTTATGAAGCTATCCATGGCAAGAACAATTGCATAGCATGTATGGATCAACTACAATAAGCTTGGCAAAAATGCATGTCATGTTAAGAATCTGCCAGAAATATTTTATAGCAAAAGTAGAGCAAGATTGAGTCATGCTACGGTACTCTAAAATTGCAAACAATTGCAGGAATGGATCAATTACAACTACGGCGGCGGGAGAGGCGGCGGAGGCGCGGTGCGGGCGCGGGCTCGGGCGGCGGGGCAACTCGGGCCGCGGGGGCCGGGAACGGGCCTGCGGGCCGGCGGCGGCGGCGGTTGGACGTTGTCCGGCGCGGACGGACGTGTCCGGCGGCGCGGTGGGAAAAACGCTAGGGTTTCGTCTGAGATTTCGTTTTTCGAGATGCCCACATATAAATAGGTAGAGGGAGCTAGGAGGCTCCAAATGAGGTGCGGTTTTCGCCCACACGATCGTGATCGAACGACCTAGAGCATGGAAGAGAGTTTGGTGGGTTTTGGGCTGGTTTTGGAGGGGGTTTTTGCTGGATACTCAAATGGACATTGCGGAGGCCCGGTTAACCGTTGGAGTACCAAACGACCTCCGAATGGAACGAAACTTGACCGGTAGTCTCCGGGTGGTATATTAAGACCACTTGACAAGCCTCGGTCCATTCCGAGAAAGTTTGACACACGCACACGAAAGAAAACTAGAGGGGTGCACCGGAGGAGATTGGAGCGCCGGATTGGAAAACGGACAACGGGGAAAATGCTCGGATGCATGAGATGAACACGTATGCGAATGCAATGCACATAATGACATGATATGAAAATGCATGACATGACAAAATACAAAACGAAAGACAAAACCCGACAACGGAGGGAGAAACATATCACATAGCCGGAAATGGCAAGAGTCGGAGTTACAAATATGGCAAGTAACATGCCGGGTGTTACATCGGCCTTGCGCTTGCCTCCTCCTTGGTTCCCCGGGTTATGCTGAGGACCCTTGCCATTGTCATTCTTCTTTCCCTTCCCTGCCCTTTCATCATCTGAAGGGGGATCCTTGGTACCATCGGAATCGGCGTACTTGACAAGAGCCGCCATTAGCGTACCCATATCACTGCAGTCGCGCTTAAGCCGTCCGAGTTTCATCTTTAGGGGTACGAAACGACAATTCTGTTCCAACATTAAGACTGCAGAGCCGGCATCCATCTTATCTGATGAATGTATGATCTCCTTGACCCGGCGAACCCAGTGAGTCGTGGATTCACCCTCCTGCTGCTTACAGTTAGTCAAATCCACAATTGACATAGACTGCCTACAGGTATCTTTGAAGTTTTGGATGAACCGGGCTTTCAGCTCAGCCCAAGACCCAATGGAATTCGGTGGTAGCCCTTTCAACCAAGTGCGGGCAGTCCCATCCAACATCATGGTGAAGTACTTAGCCATGGCCGCCTCACTGACCTCCAGCAGCTCCATAGCCATCTCATAACTCTCGATCCAGGCTGCGGGTTGTAAGTCTGCTGTGTAATTAGGAACCTTCCTAGGGCCTTTGAAGTCCTTGGGTAGACGCTCATTGCGGATAGCTGGCACTAAACAAGGGACACCCCCGGTCCTGGTAGGGATACCCACGTCGACGGAAGTCGTCGGATAAGCCGGGGGGGTCTGGTAAGCCGTCAATTGAGGCACCTGCTCCGCCTCTTGCCGCGCTCTGTCCTGGTCTACTGCGTGAAAGGCTCCGTTATGAACCGGGCCATGGCCAGGGGGCGGGTCATGGCGTCGGACGTTACTTGAGCCGGTCGCTGAGACCATGTGTCTGCTGTAACTCGGGCTCCGGCCTGGCCGAGGGGTCGAGTGGATCCTGTCCCGGCTGTAGGAGTACGCCTCTTGCTGCGCCAATGCTGTCTGAAGGAGTTCCCTGACCCGGCGGGTTTCAATAGCCGTCGGAGAGTCGCCGTCGACTGGGAGAGCCGCCAGCCGTGCTGCCGCGGCGACCATGTTCTCCAGCGGGTTATTATAATGACCCGGGGGTATTGGCACGTACTGAGGCGGGGCAGGGGGTACCTGGGGAGGCCCCATCACTATTGGCTGAATAGGGGTTCCAGAACCGGGCACTACGACCCTTGGCGGGTTACTAGACCCTGCACCTGGCGTCTTGAAGAGGTTGCGTGGATCGTAGACCGGAGGGAGTCGAGATTGGGTCTTTTGATGCCTCCTTCTCATGACCTCATTGGACGCGTTCTGATCCATCATGAGTCGGAAGGACTGCGCCTGGATCAACTGAGTTTGGACATCGAGAGCCGCCCTCTCCGCAGCCATCCTGATCCCTTCCGCTGCCAGATCCTCCTTAGCTTTCACTAGATCCAATTTCAACTGTGCCACCTCCGCATCATGCTGAGTTTGATCCGCCGGGTCAACCGTAGCGGTTAACAGCGCTGTCATCTTATCCGTGAGATCCATTAGCACCTGAGCCGGAGAAGGCACCGGGTTTCCCGCTCCAGCAGCGGGGTTCTGAACAGGCTGCACACCGGCCATAAAGACTCCAACCTGGTTTGGCGGCTCAAAAGGGTCCGGAATACTGTCACCATCGGAACAACCCATGAGCCTGCCATCTTGAAGCTGATACAACGAGTTTGATTCGTCGGTGGACGACTCGCCGTCAGAGCCGGCGACCGCCTCATCACCAGATCCAGATCGATCAGAAGGCCCTCCATGAATACATCCCACAAAAGCGTGCCTCAAGGCACGCCGGGCCCGGGAGGGTCGTGCACGCTGAGCCGTCTCAATGAGATCGGCGCAGAGATCCGGCTCAGGGCCTGGCTCACCGATCTTGCCAATGAAAACATGAATTCCGCTGAAGGGGACCCGGTACCCATACTCAATTGAGCCGGCGTCGGGGCCCCAGTTTGCATCGTCGATTTAGAGCTTGCCGCGACGACTCTTGGTCATCTGGCCCATAGCGTATCCCTTGAGCCCTTCGAAGCTGCCCTTCAAGAACTCAAATCCACCGTGCACTGGCCCCACGGTGGGCGCCAACTGTCGTGGAATTATCACGGCAGATGTCCTCGAGCTAGGACTTAGTCGTGGATCCATCGCAGCTAGGAAGCTTGAAGGGGTTAATGCGGGACAAGGAACACGAGGGTTTATACTGGTTCGGCCCCTTACGGAGAAGGTAAAAGCCTACGTCCAGTATGAGGTGGTATTGATTAGGGTTACGATCACCGGGGAGCTAAACTGCTATGCCCGGCTTTCGATGAGATTGTTCTCTGCCCCAAACTGCTGCTGGGTCGTCCCTTTATATAGGGAGGCGGACGCCCTGCAGCTCTCAGAGTCCCGGCCGGCTCATAAGAGTGTCCGGCTCGGACTCTCAACTATTCTTGCCTTATACTACAAGTTCTACCATAATAATGATTGTAACTACGGGCTTTAAGCCATATCCGGGTCTTAAGCCCATCTTTGGCCCACCGTCTTTAAGCTTGGCGCCGGGCTTCTGGCAATGACCATATGAGTAAACCGGCCCCTCCTGGCGGGTGACTCTAAGGTCTATATCCTCAACATACACCGTTATGGTGTTCCACACAGCATCATCACTGATAACGGCTCCAACTTCACAGCCGATGAAGTGAAAACCTGGTGCGCTAATCTGGGCATCAAGCTCGATTACGCCTCTGTCTATCATCCATAGACAAACGGTCAAGTCGAAAGAGCCAATGGTCTTATTATGAGCGGCATTAAGCCTATACTAGTGCGGTCTTTGAAAGAATCAGACAAGCACTGGGTTGAGGAGCTCGACTCCGTACTCTGGGGGCTGCGGACCACGCCCAATCGCACTACCGGATACACACCTTTCTTCATGGTGTACGGCGCAGAGGCAGTACGACCCTGCGACATTATTCATGACTCACCTCGAGTGCGCATGTACGAAGAGAGAGAGGCCGAGCTCGATCGACAGGATAGCTTAGATGCCCTAGAGGAGGAGCGCGACGTCGCAAAAGCCCGTTCCGCATTTTATCAACAACAGGCCCGCAGGTAACTAAGCAGAGAGGTGCGGGCCAAAACTTACAACGTCGGCGAACTCGTTCTACGCCTACCGGAGAAGAAAAAGGACAAACTCAAGCCCAAGTGAGAGGGTCCCTTCGTCATCGACGAAGTTCTCACCGGAGGGGCGTACCGCCTGCGTGACGCGTCAGACAATCGACTAGAGCCGAACCCCTGGAACGCGGCCAGACTCTGAAGATTCTATGCGTAGCGCCGAAATCTTTGTTCGTCTCCTTCACCCTATTGTTTCTGTCATTTTTTCTCTCTCTCTCTCTTTTTGTTTTTTCTCTTTAGCTTTAAAAGATTTCGTGCGATTAGACCGTACACCCCCGACGCATACATCTTGAGGTATGTACGTCTATTATACCTGGGGGCTTCTTGGACAGAAGCTCGCTATTATTATTTTTCGAGCATCAAGTTGTTCACATATGCGTTTTCTAACATATGTACCTTTTCTTCGCCATTATATGCATCGATATGACTTAAGTTTTGGCCAAGCTGGGTTGCCTGGCTCCTGTGCTTATGCCCTACGCTCCCGTTAGTTCGGCTAGGGCATAAAGGGAGCACCTCTGCGATTGTTACTGCCGGGTCATCCGGATGTGTACCTCAGACTGGGTGAAGCCGAAAGCTAGCGTTCTTAAGGGAATATTCGGTCGGTGAACTAAAGTTGTTTTTGCATTCGTCCCATCGTGAACCTTAGAAGTTATACACATTGTGATTTCTTCATCACAGCTCGGACATGCACATCGATGCATGCACACCCAGGATAATTGTCTGTTCAAGCATCTATGACCCCTACGCCTGGTTTCCATGCATACCCGATCTACTCGGCTGTTCTGGTATTCGGAAACACTCCGCACCTTCGGGTCGAGAGGTTGAAGCGAAAAGGTCCGCCATGACAATCATTTTACAATTCAGCTAGAGTTACATAAGCAAAGGAAATTACATAGTCACTTGGACTCAAAAACTTCCTCCTCTATGCCGTCCAGCAGGCTATCTAACTTACAATCCTGCTGGGAATACTTGGCGGCTACTTCTACTTGGTTGTATACTAAACTAACGGGAATTTCTTCCCCATTTGACCCTAGCGGTCCGGCCCGGGCCATGTGATTTGGATCCGGCCTGGTGTACCGCGTATTCACCATGGCCCAGGCCTCTCGCGCACCCTCTCGGCATGCTGATATCTTCCATAGTCGGAGACGCCGCCGCGCTCCCTTAAACAGCTCTACAAGCACCTCCATACTCCCTGGAGGGGAGGCGGATGGCCATAAGGCCTTGGCTACACTCCGCATTTCCTGCCGAGCCTGCTTGTGCAATCGCGACAGCCCTTGCAGAAGATCACTTGGCGATACGGACACCTCCTCTTCAGGATGGCCTGTCAGCATACCTGCAATCATAGCTATATCAGCTACTTTTACCTCCAAACTGTTATAAGGTAAATCCGGCCACGTACAGAATATGCCGCCTTGCAGCTTTTTGTTCTCCTTCGCGGCGTCGGCTAGCTGGGCTCGCACATCTTTCAGTTCTTCGCCCAGTTTGGTATTTGAATCTTGGAGTTTGTTTTTCTCCTTTCTGACTCGGGTCAACACCCGTTCGCCTGTGGGATGTAGTCTTTTTGACTCTTTTTCCTCCAGGTGATCTGACGATCCTGTTATGAGAAAAGCTGCAGCGTTAACACAGACGCTATACAATTACTGTTTCTCGATGGAGGGAAATAATACCGGAAGACGCCTTCTTGGATTTTTCCAGTTTGGCAGTAACTGCAGTAAACTACGTCCGGCACTTTTCTAGCTCTTGAGCCAGCAACGCGTTCTTCTCAGAGAGAACCTGATTATGCAGCGATCCTCAAATCAGTTGTACCAACTACTTTAAGTCTCGGGGGCTACTGGCATCCGGTTATCATACTCAGACACAGTAAACTTACGTGCACATGTTTCAAATGCTGCTTTGTGGCTCTGCTAAGCCCATCTCGAGCAGCTCGGATGTATGCATCAGCCGAGCTGAAGGCATTAAACACCTCTTCTTAAAAACGGGGGTCTCGTAAAATGGCCCTCGGGCGCCGATGATTCATGGCGCTCTCCACTTCCGAGTTGGTGACGGACATATTTTCCGAGCCCTCGGCCGAAGGACAGTCCATTGTCACTCCCATATCGGCCCCCGTCTCCTCGGCTAGGGCTGGATCTCGGCTGTTGGGAGTATAACTAGCCGGATCCCCGGACGCAGTCCGGCGAACTCTTTTCCTGATATAGGACGAACATGAAGGTCATAGTTGGATGTGACTATCAAACTAACATATTTGCAAACCCATACCTCTTTGACGAGGGCCCGACCGTGTCTTCGTTTGCCTTCCTCTTTGAAGGCTTGCCCAATGCGGGAGCCACTCTCTTCGAAGTCGCTCCTGGAGTAGCACGGTATGTCGAACGCCTCCCCTTTGAAGCACGAGACAGTGCGGTGGGTGAGGCATAACGAGAGAATCCTTTCGGGGGAGATGTCTCCTGATTACTTACGTGTGAAGTGGGGAGAAGACCTGGGTAATCGCGATGATGGCCACTTCTGTGCCGTCATAGCTCGCCTGGTAAAACACGCCATTTTCGAGCACCACGAATATATCCGGATCCTCTTTGAATCCGGGGTCAAGGTCCCGATTGTGGCCCTCGGGCTGCGGGGCGGGGCTGTAAAGCCCCTTGAAAATCTTTCGCCAGTGCTGTTATGAATGGACGGGATAATATTATTGAACGAAGCTTAGGGAGTGAACTGAGTAGAGCAGAAGAGTTGGGGGCTTACCCAGCTAGGAGGACTATACATGGAATATCCTTCTCTGTGCGTGATGCGCAGGAACTCCTCTTCCTCACCCTTGAACAGTTCGGCCAATATTTTGGCTAGGGCAGCAGGGGTGTCCAGACCTTTCCTGCCGCAGCGGGAGGCGTCATCTTCCCCATTGTAGTTCCACATGGGAAGTCCTCTGTATTAGAGTGGCTGGACTCCCCGTACTATGGAGGTCGCCATCACTTTGACTATCGTATATCCGGATTGGGCAAGCGTCCTGATCTTGCTCCTCGAGGCTCCGAGGGCGCCAGTTGTGGCGTTTCTTCAGAGGAACACTGGTAAACTCGGGGAGACCCCTCCGGACTGGATCTGGAAGTATGACATCATCAATGTAAAACCATTCAGGGGTCCACTCTTTGGAAGCTTTCTTCAGTGTGCCGGATAGGTATCCGGTCTCAGCAATGCGCCATATTTCGGCCCCGCCCACTTCAAATATCGATCCCTCATGGTTGCGTGGGACAAGACAAAACAACTTTCTCCACAGATCAAAATGGCCTCACAACAAGGGAATAGTTCGCATAAAGCGACATAACCCGCAATGTGCAGGATGGAGGCTGGGGTAAAATTGTGCAACTGGAGGCCATAATACTCCAGAAGCCCTCGGAGGAATGGGTGAATTGGAAATCCCACGCCCCTCAGAAGATAGGGGACAAAGCACACTCGTTCCCCCGCAGATGGATTGGGGAAATTCTCCGCCTGGGTCTTGCCGTTGAAGGAAGCCAGCCCTGCTCGAACAGGGACCAGATCCGCAGGGGGAGAAATCCCTGCGTTTTCAACTTCGCCAATTGAATGTGGGACACAGAGCACCTCTCCCACTCACCTTTCTCTTGGTCGGAATGGGAGGAGGAATTGGGAATGCTAGCCATATTGGAATGGTCTTTCCTGGCAATCTCTGAGGATTTTTCTCCGCGAGGTGCCGAATGGATCTGAGACCCAATCTCTTTAAATAGACGCTCTTTCTTGCATCGCCAGGGTGTTATTTGCAAAAATACCCTGACCGCCCGCATTCGCCCGACACGTGGGAGCTGAAGTCATCGATGCACAAAAGCCTAGGGGTGCGGCATTGAATTAAAAGCCGAATACATTACTTGGAAACCGTCGTAGGGGGAACCCGCCTTGCAATGCCGAAGACAATCTGCGCGCCAAACATCTCGTCATTGAAGCTTGGTTCGGGGGCTACTGAGGGATTCCTGGACTAAGGGGTCCTTGGGCGTCCGGCCTATTAGTCCTGGACTAATGGGCTGTGAAGATACGAAGACCGAAGACTGCACCCGTGTCCGGATGGGACTCTCCTTGGCGTGGAAGGTAAGTATGGCGACTGGATATGTAGATTCCTTTCTTTGTAACCGACCCTGTGTAACCCTAGATCCTGCCGGTGTCTATATAAACCGGAGGACTTAGTCCGGAATGATATACTCATTACCATAGTCATACAGGCTAGACTTGTAGGGTTTAGCCATTATGATCTCGTGGTAGATCAACTCTTGTAACACTCATATTTATCAAGATCAATCAAGCAGGAAGTAGGGTATTACCTCCATAGAGAGGGCCCAAACCTGGGTAAACATCGTGTCCCCTGTCTCCTGTTACCATTGACCTTGGACGCACAGTTCGGGACCCCCTACCCGAGATCCGCCGGTTTTGACACCGAGATCTTCCTCGCGCGCTCGCGCGGGGGCTGGGTAGGTGTGCGTTACACTGGGCTAGCCCAACTGCGGACACACCTCGCCATAGCTCTGTCGCTCAAGAGCTCCGGCTCTCCTAATCTTCGCAAGGCACCCTCGATTGAGCTCATGCTTGACGCCCCCCCTAAGTCCGTGCCCCACGGGTACCGCGACAAAGTGCGCTGGGACATGACTGGCTCATGACTGGGGCCTCGCGCAGGAAAGGATAAGCACCCACCGGCCGACCAAACAAATTTTGCAGCCCTACGACGACTCCTGAGGTCAACAGATCCTGAGCCCGCGGCTAGGAGGTGTCGTCAGGCCCCAGAAGGCGTGCCACGACACGAGAAACTACCCTGGACGCGCCAAGATAAGTTATCCTCCTAGACCTACATGAAGCATGAGAGCCACAACACAGGAACAATAAGCATAACACAAGGACTTAAAACCACGGTTCGTTTCACGACCCTGCAGGGCCCCATACTTGTCTTTTTGAAGTGCAAGAAGAAAGAAAAGGACAAACAAAAGCGGCGCGTGCACCCACAGCAGCTCACGAGGGTTGGCCCTTGGCGCCCTCCTGGACTCAGCCGGAGCCCTCCTCACGCTTCACTGGAGCACGGTGGCGAGACGACCCGCCAACTCCCTCGAAGCGGGCATGGCGGCGTGGCGGCTGATCGTAGCCGCCGCTACTGGAGCTGTCACCGGAGGAGCTCCCGTAGCTGGACAAACCGCGGCCGACACCGAGGGCAAGTTCGCCTCATCCTCGTCACGGCCATCACCAAGGCCGAGCACCTCGCCGCCGTCGTTGTCCTCGGGGCAGCTCCCGACGCGGCGACCATCTTCCCCGAATACCCTCACGAAGAGGGTCGCGTTGCCATCGTACTTGAAGTGGAGAGTGCACCGCCTGCTCAGACCGCGAGCGCGGGCAAACGTCTGCCAACCACGGGACAGGGCCACGTTGCCTGCGGCAGAGACCTCCACCGCGACCCACGAAGCCTTGCTGTAGCAACCATCCGCCTGCAGCCAGAGACCGCCGGGACCCGTGGCCGGCAGTTCGCCGGTGAAGGAGCGTGGGAGCTGAAGCCAGGTGCCAGCCGGGTTCTCCGACCACACGACAAACTGCGGCAGCACTTCCGCCAAGTGGAAGCGTGGCCGGGGAGGCCGGGTGACCATGGCGCGCCTCCCTTCATTGACAGGGCTGCCACGACCCGGGTGGTTCCCGCTGCATGAGGAGGCGCCGCTGCGGCCGCCAAGGGCGGCGCCGGGCCCCGGAGAAGTCCGCCCGCATCCGCGAGGGGCCACGACGGGGGTCGCGGAGTGCTTGCGGGGACGACCGCGTCCCCTCTTTGGCGGTGGCGAGCTAGGCCCTTCCTGGCGGGCCTTCCCTTTCTCCGCGACGGAGAACCTCTTCATCAGTGCCATGGGTGTCGCTGCCAAGCAGAGGAGCAAGGAGGAAGAAGAAGCGAGCAGGATGGAGGAAGAGATGAGCAATGGGGGCTCTGCCCCTCTCCTCATTTATAGCCAGAGGGAGGCCAACCGCCGGCCTCCACGATCGCACGTAATGATGATATTTTTGCATGCAGCAGGGACTCATCAAGTCAGGGGCAGTTGCTGAGGCAGCGTGGGGAAGCGGAGACGCCCACGTCCAATCAGTCTCCACGCGTCAATCTAGGCCACATGCTATTGGGGCCCGCGGCGCTCCGCACTTCCCCTTTGGCTTCGCCTAGAAGCCAAGTCCGAGTGCGCCTTGGGTCCGGGGGCTACTGTTGGCGTTCTGGGAACGTGGGTCCCCAGAATTGCCCGCCTGTGGCCCAGGGCGTGGCTCGCCCAACGGCCTGGTACGGACCACCTTCATCAGCAAACACTCAAGACCCTCGGGAGGGGCCAAGCCACGCGAGGCGGACAACACAAGACCTCCTCAGGGGCAGACTCGCTAGGCTGGTTCGCGAGGAGCGGAGATATCTATGCAAGGGGCACCTCGCGAGGAGCGTGTGACGTGAGCCATGACGACCAAGGCTAGGCTGGCACCAGGCGGGCGCCAGCGGGCGCGGAGCACCAGTTTCCTCTTTGGTGCTAAAGAGGCAGGCGCAGGTGAGGAGTCCCGAGGCATCAAGCAAAGGTTTCCATATCGATGCAACAAGACCAAGACCAGCAGGACGGCAGGACAGAGGTCATCGTGGAGCCCAGGACAACGTCATCACCAGAGCCTTTGGCAGGCAAAGACTACTTTTGTCAGGTTAGCTTGTACTAGTTGTCCCCCTTCAAACTTGGCCGTTGTGGGATCCCTTCCCGCCTAATATTTGGGAAGAGGACCAGGGCCTCTATAAATAGGACTTGCCACCTCCATAGCAAGGGAGAGATCCGAACCTTGGCCAGCTAGCCAGGCACAAGAACACCTCTCCTCCCGAGGCTGTTCTTCCCTTGTACTTGTTCATCCCCAGCCTACAAGGCAATCCACCACACCACACTGGAGTAGGGTATTACACCACAACGGTGGCCCGAACCGGTATAAACCCTCGTGTCCCGTGTTCTCCAAGTTCGTCGAGCTAGGCCGTGGATCGTTGAGCGAGCGAGCTAGAGAGGGAGAGAGAGAGATCTTCTTGCGCACCCCACTGTTCGAACCTCAAGGGTTTGCCGGAACCCGTAATCCGACAAATACAAAGTGGCATCTTTATCTAATTACAGACGGGGGATTATTAATAATTGGGAACCAATATCCCAAACGGATTATTTATACGAACCGTGAGCGTTAGACCAACAATGGATACGTGCCATGCTTCGGTTAAGCAATAATGCGACAGCCTTAATCATCCAAATAGAAAAACAATATACGGACGCCGCGCGACCCGTGTGGCGTTCGAGCAGGCGTGAGTTGATGGGACGCATGCGAGCAGTCCGCCACGCGGGCAGACAGGGAGGCGTGCGTGTAGGTGTGTGAATTGGCGGAGGCGTGCTCGCTGCGTAGTGTCATCGGGAGGCGTGCGAGTAGCTGTGTGAAACCTTGGTAGGCATGCCAGCAGTCCGGTGCGCAGGCTCACCGGGAGGCGAGCAATCAGTTTGATGGCTGCCCGCCTCTCTCCCACAACTCCCACTACTCCATATTAATGGTGCGCCCGAGCGGCCGCACCCCCCATCCTCGCTCTACACACACAATCCTCTCTCTCCGCTTGCATCCTCGACGCCGCTCTCAGTCCTCAAAGCCGTCATGTATGAGGATGTCGCCCAAGCGCCCCATCGGAGGGAGTGGCGACGCCGGGGCTGCTAAAGCACCGGAGCACGGCGTGGAGATGGATACAGGGGTTGCCGTCACCGCTGGCAAGTTATTGCTGCACCCTGGCGTCGTCGACGGCGTCGAGCTTCCACAGCCGGAGGCAGAGTTCCACACCGATTTCGACGACCACTCCGGCGACGACTCCGACGTCGACGGACAGCTGGTTAGTCATCTATACCCATTTATGTGTCAAATGGATCATAGGGTTTCTCTGGTTACTCCTGCCTCCCCCTTTTTGGAATAGAAATCCTATGGTTATGTTCTCCCAATCCATGAAATCTGAGTAAGTTTCGTTAGATCCGTGTAGTGTATTGATTGTTTGAATGGTACAGGTGATAAGTGATTAGTTATTTCATCTGTGCAAATGATTTCTGCTAGTAATCCGACTAGGATTAGTGTTCGTGCTAATAATTCCTAGCCAGGGCTTGACAATTGATTTTGAATGACCTACATATGTTTGTGCCAATATTTTCTTCAAGATCGGTCTATACATAGACGAGTGTGCTTAAAAATCAAACCATAATCTCTGGATATGTATAGATAAATAGCCATAAATTCCTAATCCTACTTCACGGCATGTAATCATTGATTTGATGCCAAGTTTGTTTTACTATTTGTATAGGTGCTGTCTGACGATGTGGACAGCGAGGATGAAGATGGCCAGAGGAGGTACAAGAGGCAAATCCTGAGGGAGCTTTATGCGGGAATGCATAACAGGTGTATTAGGACCTGGAACGGCGGCTATGGATGCCCATTTTGCAACCAGAAGCTTCATGACGCGTATCTAAGTGGTCTAGCGCATGCAAGAGGACGGGCCATTGGCTCCTTTAAGCAGAAGTATTCTCGCAGGGTGGCGCACGGCGCGTATGCCGACTACCTGGAGAAGCTTCAGGCTCGTTCCGGTCGCATGTGAGATGAGATGTGGGATGGATCGAACTATGTACGCTTGAGTATGCTTAATGACGGTTGAACTATGTACTTAAGGTTGAACTATGCTTATGTACGTGTACACTTATTATCTATGTCTGAGTATGTTAAATATTTCGCCAAATTTTGGTAAAAATTAGAACGGGGGACCAATAAACCAAGACGGAGGTAGTACATCAATCACACACGGTTCCCAAAATTGGAACCGTGTGCAATGACTTTCATTTTGCCTGTTGCGTCAATCACACACGGTTCGCTCTAGCAAACCGTCACCCCCAAAATTCTTTGTGGGACAGAAAACCCTCACCACCCAATTCAAAAAAGAAAAAATAAAACCCTCACCATCCCCACGTCACAAAAACCCTCACCCCGCCCGCCACCCCCTCGGCCCCTCCGGTACGTTCTCCATTCAGACCTGCACAAGCTCCTCCGCGTCTATGCCATTGCACCGCCTATCGCGGCGGTAAACACTTAGCTCGACGCCTGCTGCCGCCGCCAGGCTGCCGGCAAAGCCCACCGCATTTCGCCACTTCTGCTTGCCGCTGCCTATCGCCATCACCTTTCTCGATGCTGCTCGCGGTCGACCCAGCTTCGCTCGGTTGGGGAATCTGCCATACTGAGGGTTCTTTCTCATGGACGAAAAGGTAACTAATTTAACGAGATATTATCTCATCTCTTATCCTAGTTCATCTGCCTCCTTTAATCACCCGGCGAAAATCACAGTGAATTCATTTTTATTCGAGCTGATTTGAGGTTTTCTTTCATTCATAGAATGTACAGTGCACCGACACTTCAGGACATTGCGACCGCCGCCAGAGATTCCATCTCATAATACCAGATAACTTGAGGACGTGCGCGGTATGTTCAATCTCACCCTAAATTGGTTGGCATGGCCTACTTTCGTGAACATATTCTAAATATTGCTACATTTGGATAAAAGGTGCCACATGCACCATATACGTCAAAGGGGATTTCCCCCCCTCTTCTTTCAATATTAGGCAAATTAATGATGTGTTGTTCTTTCGATTACTCTCATTTTTCCATGACATCATGTTTACCCTATCTGTTTAATTATAGTTTTTTGTCATTCGATTTCAACTGTTGTACAGTTCTTTCAATTTGGGCCCATATTTGCATGTTACCATATTTTCTTTAACAATCCTACCATTTTCTGCAGAACATCCCTCGCTATGCAACAAATTATGTAGTTGTTGGATCTCGGGTTCCGGCAAAACCCTTAAGGCTCGAACTCTGGGGTGCGCGTGAAGTTCTTTCCCTCCTACCGATCCACGCCCTAGCTCACTAAGGTCTCGCGGACGAACTCGACGAACTCGCAACACAGAAAGACACGAGATTTATACTGGTTCGGGCCACCGTTGTGGTGTAATACCCTACTCCAGTGTGTGGTGGTGGATTGCCTCTTGGGCTGATGGTGAACAGTACAAGGGGAAGAACAGCCTCATGAGGTTGAGGTGTTCTTGTGCTTGGTGAACTTGTGTGGGTCTGGATCTGATCAGTTCAACCTGCCTCTATTGTGATGGCTAGCTCTACTTATATAGGCCCTGGTCCTCTCCCCAAATATTGAGCGGGAAGGGAGCCAACAATGGCGGCCAATTTGAAAGAGGACAGCGAGTACAAGCTATCCTGACATAAGCGGTCTTCGCCTGCGAAAGGCTCTGGTGATGATGCCGTCTTGGGCTCCATGGTGATCTCCGTCCTGCTAGCCTGCTGGTCTTGGTCTCGTTGCACGGTTATGGAAACCTTTGCTTGATGCCTTGGTACCCTGCGTCTGCGCTTGCTTCCTTAGCACCAAAGAGGAAACAAGGACGCTGCGCGCGCTAGCACCCGCCTGGCGCCCGCCTGGTTTTGATTGTCATGGCTTACATCACGAGAGCCTCGCGAGGTTTGCCCGACCTTGATATCTCCACTCCTCGTGAGGTAGCCTAGAGAGGCCGCTCCTGAGGAGGTCTTGCATCGTCCGCCTCGCGAGGGTCTTGGATGCCTTGTTGACGAAGATGGGACGTACAGGCCTGCTAGCAAAGCCACGCCGTGGGCCGCAGGCAGGCAAGTCTGGGGACCCCCGTTCCCAGAACGACGACAGTAGCCCCCGGGCCCAAGGCGCGCTCGGGCTTGGCTTCGAGGCGAAGCCAACGGTCAAGTGCGGAGCGCCGCGTGCCGCAAAAGCCTGCGACCTCGGTTGACGCGTGGCGGTTGATTGGACGTGGGCGTCTCCACTTCCCCATGCTGCCTTTTAATTTGCCTGGCTATGCGGCCCCCGTAGCCTACACAGTTATTCCTCCGTCGCCCGCGCCTTGCTTCCCTAACCTCTCTGCTTCCTCGAGACTCTGCTTCTCCTCTCCGATCTGACCCGCCTCTTGCCAGCTCCATCGCCATGGCGCCGAAACAAGCAGACAAGGGGAAGAAACCCCTATCTTCGCCGAATGCGCCTCCGGCCATTGAGCCGGCGCTCGGGCGACCCCGGGTGCTCAATGATGAGGCCATGGACAAGGTGCGTCCAATGCTCACTTCCAGCTTGAACGAGTGGGGAGAGACGGTGGCTTGGCCCGCGTCTCGTACTCGCATGGCCCGGGCAGCCACCAAGGTCCCAATCTTCATAGATGCCCTATGGGCTGGCCTGATTCCTCCCTTATCTGCCTTCTTCAATGCGGTGCTTGAGCATTATCAGATCCACATGCTGCATCTCGACCCTCAATCTGTGACCCTTCTCGCTGTCTTCGCCTTTTTGTGCGAAGCCATGGTGGGCATCGCTCCCTCGGTGGCCCTCTTCCGCCATTTCTTCTCATTGCATCTAGCTGACCCTCGTCAGAGCTCGGGGTGTGTGAACTTCCAGGCCGTGGCCGCGACGGCGGGCCCGGGAATTGACTTCGAGCTTCCTTCATCCACGAGCGAGTTCTGCACACGATGGGTGTTTGTCGACGCCGGCATGCTCAACCCTCTGCTTCATGCTCCGGCGGGGCCTGCTATTCCAAACTCCAGCTAGGGCCATCAGAAGCTCGTGAGCCCCCGCCTCGCTCCCGTCTGGGCTAGGCTGAGGAGGTTGAAGGACCGCGGCGTGACTGCGCCTATGGTGGTGAAGGAGTTCGTCAAGCGCCGAGTGGCACCGCTTCAGCGCCATTCCCGCCCGATGTGGGCCTTGCTCAGCAGTCAGGACCACATGAGGTTTCAAGAGAAGGGGCTTCCTCTGAAGATGCGGGAGACAGTGCTTATGGTTCTGACGGGTGCCCCTCTGCCGGACGACATGCCCAGGAAGAGCTGTCTGCTATACTGCTGCGAGAACAAGGATGAATTTGCAGAGAGCATGCCTCCCTTTGACGAGTGGGGGCCACGTCCGGACGGCCTGGTGGGGCCCCGCGATAACCCCGCCGTAGTGGTTCCCTTCCTTGCCACCGGCGCTGAGCTCGTCCCAAGTGCGGGTGCAGAGGGGCAAGATTCTACGGAGGTCGGCGGCATGAGTGCTGAGGAGCTTGGGGCGTCGTCCTCGGGAGCCCGCGATCCTTCTCCTGGGGTGGCGATGATTGAGGCGACGTGGCATGCGGTTCCCGAGGCCGAGGCCCCGGATGCCTCGAGAGGTTGTGGTGAGACGGCGCCCGACTGTTCATCGTAGCCGGGCACCTCTGAAGTAGGCCCTCCAAGCTCCGCCTCGGCCCCGCCCCGCGCAGGCCGCCACGTCCAGCGCTTCGGTCGGCTTTGCATGGACTTCGAGGAGCTCCGCAAGAGGAAAGGATCCCCTAGCGGCAACAACGTCTTCGGGTCGTTGAAGCGACGAAAGTGCATCGCCATCGACGCGTAAGTACCTTACTGTTATGCCTTCTTGCGTGCTGTTTTCTTCTCCTGACGTCAGTCCTTCACGGCTCCTTCCGTCGAGGCTGCTGCGTCTCCTGAGAAACGGCCTCCTCCTTCTTTGACTCCCCCATCGGCCTTGAGCGTTCCGAGTCCGCTTGCTGCCCCTGGGGCAGGGTTGATTGAAGGAGCGCTCTTGCCTTCATGGCACACTGAACCTGCGGCTTCGTCGCCCCTTCCCCACGGTCTGGCGTGGAGCTTGGCGGGCATGCCCAAGACCCCTTCGCTGGTCGTGGGCAGTAGCTGGTTGGCCTCGATCATTGGCTCCACTTCAAGTAGCGAGCCCTGATTGGCTTGGGCTCCTCGCGAGGACCGGTTGACACCAGGCGCAGCACCAGCCCCCAGCCCCCTGCCGAGGGGTGGTGCGCCACTTGACGCCCTGCGCACAGCCCCCGAGGTGGAGCATGAGGCGGGCCGTGCGTTCGAGCTCAAGCGCGGGCGGAGCGTAGGTCGTCATGAGCTCTTCCAGGAGGCAATGGGCGCTTGAGGCGGAGGGTCTCCGGCTGATGGAGGAATGGCGCAAGCTGAGGGTGGCTATCAACCTTGACCGCTACCAGCGTGATCTTGAGAGCGCGAAGGCCGAGGTGTCCCTCAAGGTTTCCCGCGAAGCTTGCTCCCGAGCCTTGGAGGAGGCTCACGAGGCTGACCGCCGTCGTGAGGTTGCAGAGAAGCGTGCATGGGAGCTCCAGGCCTGGAGTGCATCCCTCGAGCAGCAGGTGGAGGCACACAGAGCTGCTCTTGCGTCGCTGAGGGGGACGCCTGTCGAGGAGAAGGACGTCCGGAAGCGCGAGGAGGCACTGGCCCTAGAAGCCGTGGAACGCAGCCTTGAGCTCGAGCGACTGGAGACGAGGGAGCGTCAAGTTGCTCAAGCAGAAGATGCCGTCGGGGTTCGTGAGGCCAAGGTATAGGAGGAAGTTGACCGCTGGGTGGCCGAGGTTCGCGCAGATCTGGAAGGTAGGTATGACTTGAAGTTGAAGCTCACAGGGACAAAGGATGCGGGCAGGGCCGCTGCCCTCAGGCCCAGTGAAAGAACATGCGGTGCCCCCATGTTTGGTTTTGGTAATTGATGACAATCTCTATGGACTAATGGTTGCCTTGAGTTATATTTGAAGGATTTGTCCATAGGCATTTCTTGAAGTCCATGTGTTGGTTTCAAGGAGTTTATGTGGTGACCAAGGTGTTATTAAGGAATTATCCAAAGATTGGTCATGTGGGAGTTGAGCTTATTGCAGGCATGTCTTGAAGAAGAAGATTGTGTGATCATTCATGTTCACCTTCAAGACATCATCCAAATGAAGAGAGTTGGAAAGAGTGAAGGTTGATCAAGACTAAGTCAAGAGTGAATCAAGCTGATCAACACACAAAGCGCACAAGATGTACCGAGGGATCAAGCGATCCCATGGTACGGTAAGCATTGTCAATTACGCCTTGTGTACTAACCCATGGTCTTCGTGAGTGTTCTATGTAGGGTTAGGTACGTGTTCATGGGCTTGCGTCAAGAGGAAGATATCACTCAACCCATGGAGAGGAAGACATCAAGTGGTGATCGTCATCAACATTGCCGTGTGCAAGTTCAAGTGGAGCATCACGAAGAGATCAAGTGCTTGAAGCTTGCCGTCCATTGTGGTGACAATGGACTTGCGAAGATGTGCGGAAGGGTGGCTCACCCATAGTGGAGTATGGGGGAGCAATCAACTAGTCTTCATCGAGCCAACGCAATCAAGAAAGGTGGTCCATCTTGAGGGAGTCAAGATCGTCATCATCTAGCTCAAGTGGACCATGTGCAAGGCAAAGGTTTGCTCTTGATAGGTTTTCTATTTTACCGGTCTCATGATGGTAGTTGGGAGACCGGGTTATAGGATCGATTGCCGTACTATCAAGGGGGGCTCTCGATGAGTAGCTTGATCATATGGTTCATACAGAGCTCAAACCATTGCATCCTTGCATCATCTTTATTGGTTCTTGTTTGGTTCTTCTCTTTGTGAGTTTTGGAGCTTATGGTCATCTTGATGATAACCTCGAGTTCATCAAAAACGGAGTTCACTCGCATCTTCTATGATGTTTTAGATGTTGGAGGTTATGCCGGTTCTTCTCGGTTGGAGGTTTTGCTGGTTCTTCTCGGTTGGAGGTTTCACTCCTCTGCCGTTTTGATGCTACTCGTCTTCCTCTATCCAACAAGCTTGAGTTTGCTCAATTCGGAGCTCATATGAAGAAGTTTTGGCAGTTCTGTTTTTCTCCCTGCGGTAGTACCGCGGTGGCAGCGGTAGTACCGCTTGTAGCGTCAAGCGGTAGTACCGCTTGTAGCATCAAGCGGTAGTACCGCTCCAGTACCGCTCTACTACCGCCTCGATTTTTGGTCTGCTCTTTTCGTGTCGGGTTCAGCGGTAGTCGCGCGGCAGTAAGGCATGGTAGTTCCGCCTATAAGCGGTAGTACCGCTCCGGTCGAGCGGTAGTACCGCTGGGGTGAGCGGTAGTACCGCTCCGGTCGAGCGGTAGTACCGCTGGGGTGAGCGGTAGTACCGCTTATAAGCGGTACTACCGCCCCAAGGTTCATGTTTTGTTGATCCGTTTCCCTTCTTCTTCCGCCCGAGCAGTAGTACTGCTCGTGGAGCGGTAGTACCGCTCGTGTGCGGGCTGAGCACATAACGGTTGGATTTTCCCCTCCTATAAAAGGGGGTCTTCTTCCCCAATGAACCTTATCCTTTGAGCTCGTGTTCTTCCCCCATTGTTGACCTTCTTCGAGCTTGCTAACTCTCAATCCCTCCATAGATTCTTGCTAGTTTTTGAGGGAGAAGAGAGAGGAGATCTAGATCCACATTTCCACCAATCACTTTCTCCTCTATGTGAGGGGAACCCCTTGGATCTAGATCTTGGAGTTCTTGGTGTTCTCCTTCTTGTTCTTCCTCTCATTTTCCTCCCTAGCATTAGTTGCTTTCGTGGGATTTGAGAGAGAAGGACTTGGGCACTCCATGTGCCCTTGCCATTGCATTTGGTGCATCGGTTTGAGTTCTCCACGGTGATACGTGGAAGTTACAAGTTGAGAATCTTATTACTCTTGGGTGCTTGGTACCCTTGAGCTTGTTCCTCTTGGGTGCTTGGGCGCCCTAGACGGTTGGTGGTGTTCGAAGCTCAATCATTGTGGTGGAAAGCTCCGGGCAAGCGTCGGGGTCTCCAATTAGGTTGTGGAGATCGCCCCGAGCAATTTGACGGGTTCCGGTGACCGCCCCCAAGGGTTGCCAAAGTGTACGGGTTCGGTGACCGCCCCCAAGGGTTTCCATTTGTACGGGTTCGGTGACCGCCCTCAAGGGTCCCTTAGTGGAATCACGGCATCTTGCATTGTGCGAGGGCGTGAGGAGATTACGGTGGCCCTAGTGGCTTCTTGGGGAGCATTGTGCCTCCACACCGCTCCAAACGGAGATTAGCATCCGCAAGGGTGTGAACTTCGGGATATATCATCGTCTCCGCGTGCCTCGGTTATCTCTTCCCGAGCCCTTTACTTATGCACTTTACTTTGTGATAGCCATATTATTTCTTGTCATATATATTGCTATCACCTAAGTAGTTTTTCTTGCTTAGCATAAGTTGTTGGTGCACATAGGTGAGCCTAGTTGTTGTAGGTTTTGTGCTTGTCAAATTAACCGCTAGGTTTATTCCGCATTTGTTCAAGCCTAAACCGTAATTATTTTAAAGCGCCTATTCACCCCCCCCTCTAGGCGACATCCACGATCTTTCACCCAGGTTGGACGAGGCGGAGAGGCGTGGGGAGGCCACGGCCGCCGCCCTGGTCACGGCGTAGGCGGACTTGGCCTCCGCCCGCGCCGAGCTGCTTTCTCTTCGGAAGCGGGATGATGACGCCGAGACCGTCGCGTGGCAAAACAGGGAGGAAGTGCTCCTACGGCGGACGCTGGAGCGCGAGGACGCCCCCATGCTTCAGGACCTCCGGAACAGGGCTAATACCGCCCTGGGCCACATCTGCGACGAGAATGCACCGCATCCCCACTCGAGTGACTACGCCAGCAACCTGACCTTCTTCACCGATGTGGTGACGCGCCTAGAAGCCCGGTCTGACAGGGTGTAATGCCCCGAGACCGACGCTCCAGACGGCTTCAATATTTTTTTCGTTATCGTTGTGTGTATTTATCTGTTTGTTGCATTCATCATCGCATCATGTGCATTACATCGGCACTTCGTTGCCGTCATTTTTCAAAACTTGCATTCGTTAGTCCTTGACGTTTCTCCCTTTGCCGTCATCACCTTCCCTCTTGACCACTTTGCCTTCGTTGACTGTTCCAGACCAATCGGGTTTTCGCTTCACTCTTGACCGTGTCCGCCTAACCCTCTTTGCACAGTGCATCGACCCCTCGCGCGCGCCCGAAAACTTCTCCGGACCCGACCCACTCAGTCGTTACCGTTGGATTGGGATAATCCCCAAACGTCTATAGAATATCTCCGTTTTCTTAATTGGACTTTCTAACCTATGTATCTCAGACTGTCCGACTTTAATCGGATGATCCAAAAACTCCCTCCTTTCCTTATATATAGAGCAGCCCCCAACCAAATCAGACAAACCCTAAATTCGAGGAGGTTTGTCTCATTGCCGCCGCCACTCCACCAAATCCTCTTCCTCGGGATCCCCTCGCCCGATCTCCCTCGATCCCCTCACCCAGCCAACCACCGAACCCTGCAGCCTCCTCCCACCTTGGGATCATCTGCCAGCCAACCCGAGCCCCTCCTGCGCCCGAGCCCTCCGGCCTCGAGCTCCACCACGCCTCCTGTTGTGCCGAGCACACACGGCACACGCGGGACTCCTCGCTCCCGTCGTCAGCCATGAGCCCCGTCCCCGAGCTCGTACGGCCCCATGGCGCCCCGACCTCCAGATCGAGATGGTCTCGATCCCGAGACGCCAGGCCAGACTCCCTCACCTCTCTCCTGCCCTCCTTCCCTTTCTTCCCCATCTCTCTCCTGTGTTTCACCCTCTCTCTCCCTCTATCTCGTTGAAACAGAGAACTCCCGCAGGTTCCCGTCGCCAACGGCCGCCATGGATGCCTCGCGAGCTCCAGTTCGCCACGCGGCCGCCACGAACTGGTGTCCCGCGGCCGGATCCGTGAAGCTCTGTTCCTCGCCAGGCCTCGGTCGCTCGCCGCCGTCGCGCCCAGTCCGCCTTCGTCCTCTGCTTCCCCTGCAACGAGCAGTAGCCACTGTCGGCCTTCAACGCCTTCCGCGCCCTTTGCTGCCTCAGATCCGACTCGATCCGCATCCTCCTGCAACCACGGCACTTCCACGCCGGATCCACGCCCGCCGGCCTCCACCGCAAGTTCTAGGCCGCCGCTGCTCTGCTTTATGTCGGGCAAAGGAACACGCCCTGCTTTCCCTGCCTCGCTCGATCTCCTGGAGGAGACGACGAGCGCATTGACCGCGCCTCCAGCGTCCTCCAAGGCCCAGCCCGCACTGCCTCAACCGCCTCCACCGACTTGGGCCTTGGCCCAGGGTGAGCAGCACCCGCTCCTCTCCTGTGCATGTTGGGCCAGCCAGATTCGGCCCGAGTCATGTTTTTTTTCGTGGAACGTTTTTCTAATTAACCAGTGCACTGCATATTTACAGATTGGACCCTAAACTTCATGCATATAATAACTCATGAACCATGCATCATATTAAAATGATGTAAACATATAAAGTGCTTAGAATTTCATCTAGTTTCATAATATGCAACTTTCATCCATGTTAAAAATGTTTAACTTGCTGTTTGCATTAATTTTCCTAAATGCCATGCTAAAATGCTTTTTTTCATAACTAATTAATCGTAACTCGGATTTAAATAAACTTTATATGTAAATGGGGTGGAAAAATGCCTAGTTTAACATGGTGGCATTACTCTGCATGTTTAACAACTCTAAAATATGGTTTAGGGCAGAACAGTACCAACTCCAAAATATGCATATGAGGATTGTCCGGAATTGTTGTTTGTTATTTCCGGCCTCATTTAAACTTGCCTAAATAGATAGTTTATTTATGCTTCATCCCTTGCCATGTTGAATAACATTTAATATTGTTGGGTACATAAACAAGAGCGAACTAAATAACTTGAATGTGGTGTTTCGTCAATATGCAACTCGTTGCATATTGAGCTCCACTTACCTTGTAGTTTTGTTTGTTGCACTTTGCCATGCCATGCCTCTTTAAACTAGACATGCATCATACTTGATTGTGCATCATGCCATGTTTATGTGATGGTTGTTTACTATGTTGTTTGCTTCTTTCCGGGTTGCTTCTCTCGTTAGCTTCGGTTTCATTCCGGAGTTGTGAGGATTCGTTCGACTACGTCCGTTTGTCTTCTTCATGGACTCGTTCTTCTTCCTTGCGGGATTTCAGGCAAGATGACCATACCCTCGGAATCACTTCTATCTTTGCTTGCTAGTTGTTCGCTCGATTGCTATGCCGCGCTACCTACCACTTGCTATATCATACCTCCCATATTGCCATGTCAAGCCTCTAACCCATCTTTCCTAGCAAACCGTTGTTTGGCTATGTTACCGCTTTTGCTCAGCCCCTCTTATAGCGTTGCTAGTTGCAGCTGAAGATGAAGATTGTTCCATGTTGGAACATGGATATGTTGGGATATCACAATATCTCTTATTTTAATTAATGCACCTATATACTTGGTAAAGGGTGGAAGGCTCGGCCTTATGCCTGGTGTTTTGTTCCACTCTTGCCACCCTAGTTTTCCGTCATACCGGTGTTATGTTCCTTGATTTTGCGTTCCTTACGCGGTTGGGTGTTATGGGAACCCCTTGACAGTTTGCTTTGAATAAAACTCCTCCAGCAAGGCCCAACCTTGGTTTTACATTTGCCTAACAACCTATTACCCTTCCCTTGGGTCGGCCAACCCGAGGGTCATCTTTATTTAGCCCCCCGGGCCAATGCTTCTCTAAGTGTTGGTCTGAACTAGAGCCACTTGCTCATCCGGTGTTGCCCTGAGAACGAGATATGTGCAGCTCCTACCGGGATTGTCGGCACATCAGGCGGCTTTGCTGGACTTGTTTTACCATTGTCGAAATGTCTTGTAACCGGGATTCCGAGACTGATCGGGTCTTCCCGGGAGAAGGAATATCCTTCGTTGATCGTGAGAGCTTATCATGGGCTACATTGGGACATCCCTGCAGGGTATTATCTTTCGAAATCCGTGCCCGCGGTTATGTGGTAGATGGGAATTTGTTAATGTCCGGTTGTAGAGAACTTGACACTTGATTTTATCAAAATGCATCAACCGCGTGTGTAGCCGTCATGGTCTCTTTTCGGCGGAGTCCGGGAAGTGAACACGGTTTTGGGTTATGTTTGAACGTAAGTAGTTTCAGGATCACTTCTTGATCACTTCTAGCTTCTCGACCGTTGCGTTGCTCCTCTTCTCGCTCTTATTTGCGTATGTTAGCCACCATATTTGCTTAGTGCTTGCTGCAGGTCCACCTCATTACCCCATCCTTCCTATAAGCTTAAATAGTCTTGATCTCGCGGGTGTGAGATTGCTGAGTCCTCGTGACTCACAGATTCTACCAAAACAGTTGCAGGTGCCGCCGATACCAGTGCAGGTGATGCTACCGAACTCAAGTAGGAGTTCGACGAGGACCCTGGTCGTTACTATGTTTCGTTTCCTGTTGATCAGTAGTGGAGCCCAGTTGGGACGATCGGGGATCTAGCAGTTGGGTTATCTTCTTTTCTTTTGGCTTTGACCGTAGTCGGTCTATGTGTGTACTCTGATTGATGTATGATTTATTAAAGTATTGTGTGAAGTGGCGATTGTAAGCCAACTCTCTTTATCCCATTCTTGTTCATTACATGGGATTGTGTGAAGATGACCCTTCTTGCGACAAAACCTACAGTGCGGTTATGCCTCTAAGTCGTGCCTTGACACGTGGGAGATATAGCCGCATCGTGGGTGTTATGCAGGGCTCGCCGGCTCGTGGAAGACAGAAGCCGGGGCCTGCTCGGGAGTATGTTCTCTCGCGTCTTTAGCCACCTCAGGAACACCTTCCCTGACTTCGACTTCGACGCCCCCATTGCCCCCGTACCACAGGCCGTCCGGGGTGACCTGGCGCGGTGGGTGGAGGACAACATGGACGCGCTGGTCAGAGCCTTCGCTTCTGACGACGACGCGGTGGCGGTCGTCGCAAACGAAGGCGACGTGGTTGACGACGGCGGTGAGGGCGTCGCCGAAGGCGGCGACGGTGCCGGCGAAGACGAAGACGACGCGAGTGACGCGTCCGAGGGCGATGCAGCGAGCGACATATCTGGCTGATCCCAAGTTCTCATGTTTTTGTATCCTGTATGCAAAAACCCGGGCGCGGCCCTTGGAAAACTTGTAAGAGCATTTTGAGAGGGGGAGCCCCTCATGTAAGCAAGTTGCAGCCTTTACTTTCCTACGCGGTATTGAGTATGTGCCCTCGCGAACTCGTAAGTCCAGGGGCGAGTTTCCCATCGTGGTTTACCTTAGTCAGTGCCAGCCTCGAGCTGGGTCGCGAGCTGACGAGTTCCTGAGAATCCTATGGAGCTTGTCGACCCGTCAGGAGAGGCCCCGCAAGAGGCAAGCACCAATTGCAGCGTTAGCGCGTGCTCGGCACGCGTGCGCTTTGCGCAGTCCCGCTCGTGAGGGGCTCGTGAGGGGAAGGCAACGGACGTGAGTCCCAGGCAGAACGAAATTTAGAAAGCGAGAAATTGCTCAAACGAGAAATGGCACCCCCCGCGCGCATCGATAAAAACTCGACTTCAACTTAAATCCAGATCGAGAAAGCAAGGCTACAGAAAAAGAGATCCCAAACGAAAGGCCGCGCCCGACGCCTATTCTAGTCTTCTGGTCTTCAAGTCTTCTCACCAGCGCGGAGCTAAGTGCTGCCACTAGGCGTGGGAGGGAGCCCCAGGGCCTGAGGCCGGCACCCCTGAGACTCCGGGGCGTGTACAACCCCAACTCATTATTACGTGAGAGTGTCACGGGCGGCGAGCTTCACAGGCACCGGGCCTTCTTCACAGGTATCGGCCTTGCTTCATATCGCCAGACGAGGGCCCCTCCTTGGGCCACCCTCGACCACCTTTGAGTTGACCAGCTGCCTGGACGACACAAAGGGGGGAAAGGGGACGCCAGCGGTGCCCTCGGCGACCACGGGTCCTCTGCCGGGGGAAGGGTCGTCGAGGCCTCCCCGGCAGAGGGCCTACCTCCGGGTGTCGCCCGGCTTCGCGCAACGTGGGGAGGGGCCCTGCTCCTGGCTCCCTCCGCCCAACCCCCAGCGAGGTTCCCCTGGCAGGAGAGGTGTCGTTGCGCCAGGGTAATCCGCCGAGGCTGTGACCTGGTTCACTGGAAGCTCATGGTTAGCGTAAGCTTGCTCCTGAGAGGTTACCGGTACCCTATAGTCGTTGGTGCTGGCGTGATCGTTGTGGTCCTCCGTCGGTTCTTGGAAGGCTTCCACTCCTAGTGCCCCTTCTTCCCAATCCTCTCTGAGGAATGAGTCGGGGTCGTCCTCCGGTGCGTACTCCTAGTCCATCATGCGGGGCACGTAGGCTTCCGGGGCCGTTACCCGGAACACCTCGCCATAGTGCCCCAAACTCCATGTTGCCCGGCCCAGCATGGCGTCCTGAGGACAGTAGCGCGGCATGTCCCTGGGACCATGGGGGCGGCGCTTGTGCCCGTGCTTGTTGCGGGCAGCATGGGGGCGGCGGAGCCCCCGGCGCCGGCGGCCGCGCTGGTGTTGACGAAGCCCCCAGGCACGCCCGATGGCGCGTGGTTGCGGCGAGGCCCACCATGAGACCCCGTAACGGCCTGACAAGGGAGCCGATAGCAGAAGGGCGGCGCTCCCGACGCTGCGGCGTCCAGCAGCTCGGCAACGCGTTCCAGCAGCGCATCCCGGCCGCTCTCCATCTGCCGGCACCGCAGCAGCTCTCTCGCCACTATGAGTGCTGCCCGCATGTTTGCCTGCTCCCACCGCGAGGGCGGCACCGTCGCTGCAGCGTGGCTTGCTGCCCTTGTAGCGGGCTGTGCTTGTCGCGGAGTGTGGGCAGACAATGCCTGGCCGCGCCCCGCAGCGTTGGGCGACGCTCGCGCCGCCTGGAGCGCGGGGTCGAGGTCTTCATGGGCAGGTGTCGCCACCTGGGCCTGCCAAGCTGCCGAGCGGTCGGAGTCAGCCCTTGGGTCACCGGACATCGTGCCTACGGAGCGTCGGCAAGCTGATCGGCAGAGAGGAAGCGCCGGCGCACCCCTACCTGGCGCGCCAAATATCGGATCTCGAGCTCCGGCAAAACCCTTAAGGCTCGAACTCTGGGGTGCGCGCGAAGTTCTTTCCCTCCTACCGATCCATGTCCTAGCTCACTAAGGTCTCGTAGACGAACTCGCAACACAGAAAGACACGAGATTTATACTGGTTTGGGCCACCGTTGTGGTGTAATACCCTACTCCAGTGTGTGGTGGTGGATTGCCTCTTGGGTTGATGGTGAACAGTACAAGGGGAAGAACAGCCTCGTGAGGTTGAGGTGTTCTTATGCTTGGTGAACTTGTGTGGTTCTGGATCTGATCAGTTCAACCTGCCTCTACTACTTATATAGGCCCTGGCCCTCTCCCCAAATATTGAGCGGGAAGGGAGCCAACAATGGCGGCCAATTTGAATGGGGACATCGAGTACAAGCTATCCTGACAAAAGCGGTCTTCACCTGCAAAAGGCTCTGGTGATGACGCCGTCTTGGGCTCCATGGTGACCTCCGTCCTGCTGGCCTACTGATCTTGGTCTCGTTGCACGGTTATGGAAACCTTTGCTTGATGCCTCGGCACTCTGCACCTGCACTTGCCTCCTTAGCACCAAAGAGGAAACAAGGACGTTGTGCGCGTTGGCACCCGCCTGGTGTCGATCGTCATGGCTTACATCACGAGAGCCTCGCGAGGTTTGCCCCGCCTTGATATCTCCGCTCCTCGTGAGGTAGCCTGGAGAGGCCGCTCCCGAGGAGGTCTTGCCTCGTCCGCCTCGCGAGGCATGGCCCCTCGCGAGGGTCTTGGATGCCTTGTTGGCGAAGATGGGTCGTATAGGCCTGCTAGCAAAGCCATGCCATTGGCCGCAGGCATGCAAGTCTGGGGACCCCCGTTCCCAGAACGCCGACAGTAGTGCACAATTTTTCCCTTTACATAGATCAAGGCTCCACGGATGTCATACTGCACACAAACCGTGGATTTACAATCGTTGCTACTGTAAGACTTGATGAAAGTGGTGACTCTTATTTTGGCACTGGCTTTTGGAATGAAATTGCAAAGTTTTATGTACTGAAAGCTGGCACTAAAATTGCACTGCACATAAAAGGGCCTGGTCATGAGATATATGCTAACTTCCCCGACAAAATCATCCATCCAGACTTTGTTCGAAGTAAGTTTTCTTTTCAACCATCTGCATATGTTGACTTACTCAGCAATGTCAAATGAATTGTGTGGTATTTAAGCAACCAATTGTTATTCCCTTTTCTTACTATATTCCTACCTAATAACTTCTAGTTACCAATACGCTTTTCTATTGCCCTGTTTTTACTAAACATTCCCTATACTCCCATTTCTATCAGAAAGCGCCACTGACAAGGAGACTCCGGAGGTGGATAACGGGGCTGCCAACAAGTGGAGGCGGGGCAAGCTAGAACCGCAAGCAACTCAAGCAGGCCTAGAATTAATCAGCAGCCTCCCCGATGATATGTTGACAGTCATCATCTCCCTCCTCCCAATCAAGTATGGGGCACGGACAACCCTCCTTTCCCGGCGGTGGCGCCCCCTATGGAACTCCAGCACTCTCGACCTCATCGACACCCACGAGCTCTGCCATGGCTATCGCAAAAGCTTGGATGCATTCTCCAAGATCCTTGGCAGTCACCTTGGCCCAACCAAAGGCCTTAGAATGGGCAAGTTCCGTTCCAACGGCAAGGACCGAGCCAAGCTTGACGACTGGTTCCGATCCCCCACCCTAGATCAGCTCGAGGAGCTCACTTTTGATGATGGGCATATGCAGTCGCTGCCAACGTCCGCATTCCGCCTCGCGCCCACGCTGCGCGCCGCCAGGTTCAGGAACTGCCATTTCCCGCCCCTTAATGACGCGCCCGCTCTTATTCTACCACGACTGAAGCACCTCGAGCTCGTCGCCATCTGCCTCTCAAAGGGTGACATGGAGCGCCTGCTCCGTGGCTGTACTGCACTCTAGTACCTACGTCTTCAGGAGATCGATGGGTTGAGTACCTTCCACATCACCTCCATGACTCTCCGGACTATTTATGTGTGTTGCTGGTGAGGAAGGAAAACATCACAAGATGTGTACAACGGTATGGTCATCCAGGACACACCTGCACTTGAGAGATTACTTGTAGTTGATCAAGAAGGTCTAACAAGAATCAATGTCATTTCTGCACCGAAATTGACAGTGGTGGGCTACTCGTCTGACAAATACTCCGAACTTGTTATTGGATCCACACCCGTTCAGGTACAATAGCCGCCTTCTACCTCTCCTTCTACAAATTAACATTATTTCTATTTTTGAAGATTTTTGTCTGTCGGATCACGGGTTCCAGCAAAACCCTTAAGGTTCGAACTCTGGGGTGCGCGCGAAGTTCTTTCCTCCCTACCGATCCACGCCCTAGCTTGCTAAGATCTCGAAAGCGAACTCAACGAACACACAACACAAGAGACACAAGATTTATACTGGTTTGGGCCACCGTTGTGGTGTAATACCCTACTCTAGTGTGGTGGTGGTGGATTGCCTCTTGGGCTGATGAGGAACAATACAAGGGGAAGAACAACCTCCAGAGGTTGAGGTGTTCTTGTGCTTGGCGAACTTGTGTGTGTGGATTCACTTAGCTCGGGCTTGCTTGTGAGCTCTGAACTAGGTGTCTCCTACGGTGGTGACTGGTTCTACTTATATAGGCCCTGGTCCTCTTCCCAAATATTGAGCTGGAAGGGAGCCCACAACGGCCAATTTGAAAGGGGACAACTAGTACAGCTTATCCTGACAAAAGCGGTCTTCGCCTGCAAAAGGCTTTGGTGGTGACGCCACCTTGGGCTCCATGGTGACCTCCGTCTTGCCGTCCTGTTGGTCTTGGTCTCGTTGCACCGATATGGAAACCTTTGCTTGACGCCTCGGTACTCTGCGCCTGTGCTTGCTTCCTTAGCACCAAAGGGGAAACAAGGACACTGCGTGCGCTGGCGCCCGCCTGGTCTCAATCGTCATGGCTCACGTCACGAGAACCTTGCGAGGTTTGCCTTAACTTGATCTCTCCACCCCTCGCGAGCCAACCCGGTGAGGCCGCTCCTGAGGAGGTCTTGTGTCGTCCGCCTCGCGAGGCTTGGCCCCTCGCGAGGGTCTTGGATGCCTTGTTGATGAAGATGGGTCGTACAGGCCAGCTAGCATAGCCACATCGTGATCTGCAGGCAGGCAAGTCTGGGGACCCCCGTTCCCAGAACACCGACAGTAGCCCCCGGGCCCAAGGCGCGCTCGGCCTTGGCTTCGAGGCGAAGCCAAAGGTCAAGTACGAAGCGCCGCGGGTCCCAAAAGCCTACGGATTTGGTCGACGTGTGTGAGGCCATGGTGGGCATTGCCCCTTCCGTGGACCTTCTCCGTCATTTCTTCTCATTGCATCTTATGGATCCTCGGCAAAGCTCGGGGTGCGTGAGCTTCCAGGCTGTGGCTGCGATGGCAGGCGTGGGGATCGACTTCGAGCTTCCTTTATCCATGAGCGAGTTTCGGACACGGTGGGTATTTGTGGATGCCAGGGTGCTCAGCCCTCTGCTCCATTCTACCGGCGTTCTGGGAATGGGGGTCCCCAGACTTGCCTGCCTGCGGCTCACGGCGTGGCTAAGCCAGCAGGCCGTACGACCCATCTTCATCAACAAGGCATCCAAGACCCTCGCGAGGGGCCAAGCCTCCCGATGCGGACGACGCAAGACCTCCTCAGGAGTGGCCTAGTCAGGCAGGCTAATGAGGAGCAGAGATATCAAGGGCGGGCAAACCTCAGGAGGCTCTCGTGACATGAGCCACGACGATCGACACCAGGTGGGCGCCAGGCAGGCGCCAGCGCGCACAGCGTCCTTGTTTCCTCTTTGGTGCTAAGGAAGCCAGCGCAGGCAAGGAGTACCGAGGCATCAGGAAAAGGTTGCTATATCGGTGCAACGAGACCAAGACCAGGAGGACGGCAAGACGGAGTTCATCGTGGAGCCCAAGACGGCGTCACCACCAGAGCTTTTCGCAGGCGAAGACCGCTTTTGTCAGGATAGCTTGTACTAGCTGTCCCCTTTCAAATTTTCCCGCCGTTGTTGGCTCCCTTCCCGCTCAATATTTGGGAAGAGGACCAGGGCCTATATAAGTAGAGCTAGCCACCCTAGTAGGGGGCATCGAGCAGTTCATCCAGCTCTCACCCGCTAAGTCACCAAGCACAAGAACACCTCAACCTCAGGAGGTTGTTCTTCCCTCTATACTGTTCATCATCAGCCCAAGAGGCAATCCACCACCACCACACTGGAGTAGGGTATTACACCACAACAGTGGCCGGAACCAGTATAAATCTCGCGTCTTTCTGTGTTGCGAGTTCGTCCGCGAGATCTTAGCGAGCTAGGGCGTAGATCGGTAGGAGGGAAAGACTTCGCGCGCACCCCAGTGTTCGAACCTTAAGGGTTTGCCGGAACCCCACATCCGACATTTGGCGGGCCAGGTAGGGGTGCGCCGTAGTTTCCCTCTCGTCGATCAGATGATCCGTCCCTCCGTCATCTCCATGGCGGACACTCGCCGTGCACGAGCTGAGCGCCGGGCGGCCCTCACCGCCCGCGTTGCTCAGAAGGCTCCCGTTGGCGGGCCACCTCGTCGCTCTCCGTCTCCCACCGCCAACGCTGCCACCGGCCTGGCGGGGAACGAGCAGCAGGCGTCCTCGCTGCATCCTTCAGTACGGCAGGACAGCCGCACCGCCTTTCCATCGCTGACCCCGGCCGGTTCTTCGTCTCACGCATGCCGCGCTCCCATGGAGGCACGGGCCGCACTCCTCGCCGCGCTCCCATGGAGACCAAGCTCCACCTCCGAAGCGGGCCCCGGCAACCACGGCTGGCTGCCGCGCCTTCACCCCCGAGCTGCGTAGCGTCGCCTGGCCAGGCAAGTTCAAGCCGGATCTGCCTCCTCGCTACGACGGCACTGCCGACCCTGCGGAGTTCCTACAGCTCTACGAGCTGAGCATCAAAGCGGCCAACGGCGATGAGAAAGTCATGGTGAACTGGTTTCCCATGGCTCTCAAGGACGGAGCCCGCTCCTGGCTCCTGAACCTGCAGCACGGCTCGATCTCCTCCTGGGACGAGATGCGCAACCGCTTCATCGCCAACTTCCAAGGCACTCGCGACCGCCCGCCGACCGCGGGCGACCTGTGCCGCATCAAGCAACAACCAGGAGAGACCCTCCAGAAGTACATCCAGCGCTTCAACAACACTCGCCTCAAGATCCCCAAGAAAAGGGATGAGGCCGTCATCTCCGCATTCTCCGACGGCGTCCGTGACGTCAAGATGAAGGAAAAGCTCGCCATCCACGAGGAGCTCTGCACATCTCAGGAGCTGTTCAACCTGGCGACCAAGTGCGCAAGAGCTGAGGAGGGGCGCCTCTCTCTCCTCGAGCTGCCAGCCGCGGGCACAGAGGAGAAGAAGGCCAAGGCAAAGGACGTGAAGCGCAAGGAAGCAGCAGTGCTAGCAGCGGAGCCCGACACCAAGCGGGGTAGAGATCAGCCCGAGTCATCCAAGAACAGCCGACCATTCTGCGCTTTCCACAATCTGAACACCCACAACACCAGTGACTGTCAAGAGCTCAGAGCCATACGAGAAGGACGCTTCGGTCGATGCCCCGAGCGCAGCGACCGGGGCTACGGCCGTGGAGGAGGACGTGGAGGCGGACGCTGGGACGACCGTGGCCCGCGCCAGGAGTGGTGCGACAGGCCTCGTGAGGACCACTGGCAAGACCATCCTCCCGAGGGGGCCTGGAGGGACCAGCCTCGTGAGGATCTCCCCAAAGCAACGCCGGTCTTCCCCCACTGCCGCCACCAAGAAGGAGCGATGACCACCATCAGGACGAGGCGGCTGGGGGCTTCCAGGAGCCGCGTGCAATCGCCTGCATCTTGGGCGGCGCCCAGGCCCCAGCCTCTCAGCGCATCTTCAAACAGTTCGCCCGCGAGGTGAACACGGTGCTCCCCAAGCTTGAGGCCACGCGCCTGCTCAAGTGGTCCCAATGCGCCATCACTTTCAACTCGGCAGATCAGCTTAAGTGCGCGGCCACCGCCGGCGCCCTCCCGATGTTGTGTTCCCCAGTCATTAGCAATGTGCAGGTTACCAAGACCCTCATCGACGGCAGCGCAGGGCTCAACGTCCTGTCCGTCGACACGTTCGACAACCTCCAAGTGTCGTATGAGCAGCTCCAGCCTACCAAGCCTTTCTCAGGGGTGACCGACGGTTCCACCACACCGATAGGGCAGGTCCGCCTGCCTGTCACCTTCGGAGAGCTTAAGAACTACCGCACCGAGCTCATCGACTTCGACGTCGCACACATCCGCCTGCCGTACAACACCATCCTTGGGTATCCGGCCTTGGCCAAGTTCATGGCAGTCACCCATCACGGCTACAACGTCCTCAAGATGCCAGGAAGCGGAGGAATCATCACGGTCCCATGTGAAAAGAGAGACGCGGTGTGCTCCCTCAACCGCGCCTTCCAAGCTGCAGTGATCAATGACCCCGACAGCAGAAGTGAGGGCCCTCTGGAGGCCATCCCTAAGAAGAAGAAGCTGCGCTATGCAGGACCTCGGGAGGATGGCGTCGCGGCTGGGGCCTCATCAGGATCAGCGTCCCTCCCAGGGGCGACTCCCTCCATCGCATAGGATGGCGCACCCAGCGCCCTCCTCGGGCAGGGCTCGGGGGTTCTCTTCTGGAGGGCCTCAGACCTTGCCAACCTCACGAGGGAAGCGCTTGGGCACCACTTGGAGGCGTGCTTTGCGGCACGTGTCCCTCAGGAGAGCACAGGGCAAGGAGTGCCCACGACTTCGGAGTTCATCACCAAGACCAGTCAGGAGCTGCAAGACGCAAGAGCCATGCACGGCGACGGCCGCTCACGAGGCGCGGCTCCTCATCCAGGCGAGGATGCTGGGCTGCGTGTCTGCATCGACGTCCCAGGGCTCAACGGGGCCGCATCTCAGGAGCGCTTCTGGCCTTCGCGTGTGGGCCGCTGTGAGGGCCCGCCACACAGCTACGTTCGCATGCCCTTCGGCTTGCCGAGCGTGGCGTTAGCCTATCAGCGCAACATGCGGCGTGTCTTGGCGGCTCAGGAGGCCAGGTACCATGCCATCCTGGAAGAGATGGAGACGGTCTTCGGGAACCTCCCGAGCCCCCAAAGCCTCCCAAGGCTCAGGGCCACGGTGGCTCGTGAAGAGTCATTCCTTCGACGCACGCCTTCAACTACACCAACTCTACTTCGTCTACAGAACCAGGTGACATCTTCCAAGCTCGTTTAGCTAGGAGCGCCCCTCGGGCTGCATCATTCCCACGCCACATGGGTCCGTCCCTGTGGCATGTATCCCTTTTGCTTATGTCTTTATCTTACCTTGCTGGGGGCGCCCCTCGGGCTGCATCATCCCCAAGCCGCTTGGGCCGGACCCAGTGGCATGTATCTTCCTCCATTTACCCAAGCTGATCTGCTTTCCATGCTTAACCTGCCTACGGCTATCGCCTGCTCGACCATCGCCTCTCACAGGGCCTTCTCAGAGGCACGGCGCTGGTGCATGGGTCCGTCCCTGCCACGTCGACAAATCTGAGCGGTCGAGCTCTGGCTCGCGCCACGCCCCGCGCACGTCACCTCGTCAGGCCCTCAGTGCCTTCACTTCATCCAGAGCAACCAGTGGTAGGCTGGCAGCTACAACGGCAAACCATGTTCTTCTTGTGCCTATTCACAGGGATCCCGTGGGGAGGATAGCAGGTGGCACCGCGAGTCTCCTTTTCTCTCGTGCAATTCGCTTGCGCGTTAAAAGGGGGGGCTCCTGAGCATCGCGACTCAGGAGCTCTTACTGGCTCTCCAGCCCTCACCCCCTGGCCTTGCCATGGCATCGCGACCTGGCATACCAGCGGCGGCTGAGCTCGCTCGAGGGCCGGGACCTGAGGACGTAGAGCACTAAGGAGAGCACGGGAGAAGGGAAACTCATATGGGCTGGCCTAGCTATGCCGCCCAAGTTGGCGCGCAGCCCTAGCGCACCGTCAGGAATCGCCACGAAGTCAACAAGATAAGTCCCGCTCTCGGATCGGCTAAATGTTTGGGCTAATGGTCACTCACGCCTTGCCGCAACCCCGTTACGGCCATGTCAACTCCCTTTCTTGCATTACCATGGCTGCTTGGGCGCTAAGGGGGACCTCCTGAGCATCGCACCTCAGGGGCTCTTACTGGACCTCGGGCCGCACACCTCCTGGCCTTGACCACGGCACGCGACCTGGCATACCAGCGACGGTTGTAGCCTGCCTGGGGACCGGGACCCGTCAACGTAGAGCAACAAGCTATCGCGAGGAAAGAAAGCGGGGACCGAGCCTTAATGGTACATGCGTTCACCAAATTTTCATAACAAGGAACATTAGCACAAAAGACATTACATACCCTTACATGCCCCCACGGGGTACTTCATGATTCTTCGCAGGGGACGAAAGCTAAAATTAAGGGGATCCTATCTACACCCTCCCGTGGTGGACGCCATCATCAATACTGGACCATGGAAGGCCGGCGCCAACCCCATCCAGATCAGCGGCGGCGACGGCTGGACACTGCAGCTTTGCTCCGAGCGCGGCAAGAGCTCGAGGGCACGTAGCTATCGTCGCTCGTCTCCGAAGTCTCATAGAGCTCAGGAGAGCTGCTAGACTCCCAAGGGCTGCTGCTACTGGAGTGGCCGCGGGCGGAATGTGTGTCAGCCTAGCGCTCCTCTCCGGAGCAGCATTCCAAGCGGCGGCCCTCTGCATCGAAGACCTTGAAGAAGAGCGTGAAGGCGCCGTTGTACTCAGAGTGGATCGCGAGGGCGCCCCTCGCATGGCAGACCCGCACGATCTCGCCCCAGCCGCGAGTCATGAAGATCTTGCCGGTGGGGACCGCTTCGATCTCTACTCCGGTCGCTGGAGCGCTGCAGTCGGCATGCTGCAACCAGAGCTCGAGAGGCCCCCTCGGCGGCATCACGTCGGAGAAGAACCACGGGAAGCGGATCCAAGAGCTTGGAGGCATCGGCGCCCATAGCATGAGCTCGCATGAAGAATCCGTGGCGTGGATTCCAGGGGCGACAGCGCGTGTCACCGTGGCGCGGCGATCACGGGCGCGGCGTGGATGGCGTCGTTCGTCGCTCCGTCCACCTGAGCCGTCAGCTCGGGCATACAAGGGTAGCGGATACCCTGGAGGAGGCCGCTCGCACCATGGCCTCGTCACCACCTGTAGCGCGGCTTCATCACGGCGGTGGACCGACCTCTTCTTCGGCGGAAGTGGCCCCGGATCATCACGGGGGGGGCCTTCCCTTTCTCTTCAGCAGAGAACCTTCTAATGGGCGCCATTGTTGTTAGCAATGGAGCAAGGAGGAAGAAGCAAGCGAGCAAGGAAGAGATGGGCGACGGGGGCTCTGCTCCCTCCCCATTTTATAGCAAGAGAAGGCCAACCGATGCCTCCCACGATCGCAGGTAATGATGGTTTTCCTTGCATGTCACAGGGACTTGTCAAGTCGGGCAGTTGCCGAGGCAGCGTGGGGAAGCGAAGACGCCCACGTCCAATCAACTGCCATGCGTCAACCGAGGCCGCAGGCTTTTTGGCCCCGCGGTGCTCCATACTTGACCCTTGGCTTCGCAGGGCTACTATCGGCGTTCTGGGAACGAGGGTCCCCAGACCTGCCTGCCTGCGGCCCACGGTGTGGCTAAGCCAGCAGGCCGTATGGCCCATCTTCAACAACAAGGCATCCAAGACCCTCGCGAGGGGCCAAGCCTTGCGAGGCGGACGATGCAAGACCTCCTCAGGAGTGGCCTAGTCAGGCAGGCTCACGAGGAGCGGAGATATCAAGGCGGGGCAAACCTCAAGAGGCTCTCGTGACGTGAGCCACGACGATCGACACCAGGCGGGCGCCAGCGCGCACAGCGTCCTTGTTTCCTCTTTGGTGCTAAGGAAGCCAGCGCAGGCGAGGAGTACCGAGGCATCAGGCAAAGGTTGCTATATCGGTGCAACGAGACCAAGACCAGGAGGACGGCAAGACGGAGGTCATCGTGGAGCCCAAGACAGCGTCACCACCAGAGCTTTTCGCAGGCGAAGACCGCTTTTGTCAGGATAGCTTGTACTATAGCTCTCCCCTTTCAAATTTGCCCGCCGTTGTTGGCTCCCTTCCTGCTCAATATTTGCGAAGAGGACCAGGGCCTATATAAGTAGAGCTAGCCACCCTAGTAGGGGGCATCGAGCAGTTCATCCAGCTCTCACCCGCTGAGTCACCAAGCACAAGAACACCTCAACCTCAGGAGGTTGTTCTTCCCTCTGTACTGTTCATCATTAGCCCAAGAGGCAATCCACCACCACCACACTGGAGTAGGTTATTACACCACAACGGTGGCCCGAACCAATATAAATCTCACGTCTTTCTGTGTTGCGAGTTCGTCGAGTTCGTCCGCGAGATCTTAGCGAGCTAGGGCGTAGATCGGTAGGAGGGAAAGACTTCGCGCGCACCCCAGTGTTTGAACCTTAAGGGTTTGCCGGAACCCCACATCCGACAAATTCTCCGTCAGCACCTACCGTTCCCAACTTCGGTTGGGGCCACGAGAGGCTCGCTAGCTCCTGTCTTGTCCCCGTCTGGCTCAGGCTGAGGAGGTTGAAGGACCGCGGCGTGACTGTGCCTATGGTGGTGAAGGAGTTCGTCAGGCACCGAGTCGCTCCGCTTCAATGCCATTCTCGCCCGATGTGGGCTTTGCTCAGCAGTCAGGACCATGTGAGGCTTCAGGATTCCGGCATCCCTCTTGAGACGCGGCAAACAGTGCTCGAGGTCCTGACAGGTGTCCCTTCATCGGACGACATGCCTGGGAAGAGCTGTCTGCTGTACCGATGCATGAACAAGGCTGAATTTGTAGAGAGCATGCCTTCCTTTGATGAGTGGGGGCTGCGCCCGGACGGCCTGGTGGGGCCCCGCGAGAACCCCATCGACGTAGTTCCCTTCTCCGTCGCTGGCGCCGAGCTCGCCCCGAGGGTGGATGTAGGGGGGCAAGCACCGCCGGAGGCTGCCGGCCCGAGTGCTGAGGTGCAGATGTCGTCTGGTGCTCCTGGGGCATCGTCCTCAGGAACTCACGATCCTTCCCCTGGGGTGTCGGTCGCTGAGACGATGCAGCACACGGCTCCCGAGGCCGAAGCTCCGGAGGTCTCGGGAGGTCGCGGTGAGACGGCGCCTGTCCGCTCTTCGCAGCCCGGCACCCCTGAAGCTGTACCTTCGAGCGCTTCCCCGATGGCAACCCGTGCCGGCCGCCACGTCCAGTGCTTCGGCCGGCTTTGCGTGGACTTTGAGGAGCTCCGCAAGAGGAAAGGATCCCCGAGCAGCAGCGGTATATTCGGGCCGTTGAAGCGAAGGAAGTATATCGCCGTCGACGAGTAAGTACTGTACCTTAGTGATTTCTTGAGTGCTGCTTTCCTTCCTGACGGTGGTCCTTCAGGGTCCCTTCCGCCAAGGCCGTTGCATCTCCCGAGGAGCAGCCTCCTCTTTCCTCGACTCCCCCGCTGGCCTTGAGCGCCCCGAACCTGCATGCTGTCCCTGGAGCAAGGTCGGTTGGAGAGGCGCGCTTGCCTCCACGGCTCTTTGAATCTGCGGTCTTGTCCTCCTTCCTCCACGGCCTCGCTTGGAGCTTGGCGGGCGTGCCCACGGCCCCACCTCCGGTCATGGACAGCAGCTGGTTGGCTTAGGTCTTCGGCTCCTCTTCAGGCAGCGGGCCCCGTCTAGTTCGGGCCCCTCACGAGGTCCGGCTGGCGCCTGGGGCAGCGCCAGCCCCCAGCCCCCTGCTGAGAGGGGGCGCACCGCTCCAGGCCTCGCCCACAGCCCCCGCGTCGGAGGATGAGATGGGCCATGCGCTTGAGTTCGAGCACGGGCGGAGCATTGTTTGTCATGAGCTCTTCCAGGAGGCGATGGGCGCGATGAACCGACTCGGTGAAGAACTCGCGGGTGTCGACACGTGCCTCGAGGCCGAGGGTCTTCGGTTGGTGGAGGATTGGAACAAGTTGAAGGTGGCTATCAACCTCGGCCGTCATCAACGTGATCTTGACAATGCGAAGGACGAGGCGTCCCTTAAGGTCTCTCGTGAGGCTTGCTCCAGAGCTTTGGAGGAAGCTCGTGAGGCCGACCGCCGTCGCGAGGCTGCGGAGAAGCGCGCGTGGGAGCTACAGGCCTGGAGCGCGTCCCTGGAGCAGCAGGTGGAGGCACGCAAAGCTGCCCTTGCGTTGATGAGGGGGACGCCCGCCGAAGAAAAAGAGGTCCGGAGGCGCGAGGAGGCATTGGCTCTGGAAGCCGTGGAGCGTAGCCTCGAGCTTGAGCGGCTAGAGACGAGGGAGCGTCAAGTTGCCCAAGCGGAAGATGTTGTTGGCTCAGGAGGAGGTCGATCGCCGGGTGGCCGAGGTTCACGCGGGTCTTGAGGGTTGGCATGATCTGATGTCGCAGCCTGCAGAGACGGAGGCTGCAGGTAGGGCAGCTGCCCTTAGGCCCAGGCTGGCTGAGGTAGAGAAGCGCGAGGAGGCCACAGCGGCCGCCCTGGTTATGGCGCAAGCGGAGTTGGCTTCCGCCCGTGATACGTCTCCGTTGTATCTACTTTTCCAAACACTTTTGCCCTTGTTTTGGACTCTAACTTGCATGATTTGAATGGAACTAACCCGGACTGACGCGTATTTCAGCAGAATTGCCATGGTGTTATTTATGTGCAGAAACAAAAGTTCTCGGAATGACCTGAAACTCCACGAAACAAATTTTTGGAAAATATTAAAAATACTGGAAGATGAATCCACGTTAGGGGGCCCACACCCTGTACACGAGGGTGGGGGCGCGCCTGCCTCCCTGGGGGCGCCCCCTGCCTCGTGGGCCCCCTGATGCTCCACCGACCTCAACTCCAACTCCATATATTCGTGTTCGGGGAGAAAAAAATCAGAGAGAAGGATTCATCACGTTTTACGATACGGAGCCGCCACCAAGCCCTAAAACCTCTCGGGAGGGCTGGTTTGGAGTCCGTTCGGGGCTCCGGAGAGGGGAATCCGTCGCCGTCGTCATCATCAACCATCCTCCATCACCAATTTCATGATGCTCACCACCGTACGTGAGTAATTCCATCGTAGGCTTGCTGGACGGTGATGGGTTGGATGAGATTTATCATGTAATTGAGTTAGTTTTGTTAGGGTTTGATCCCTAGTATCCACTATGTTCTCAGATTGATGTTGCTATGACTTTGCTATGCTTAATGCTTGTCACTAGGGCCCGAGTGCCATGATTTCAGATCTGAATATATGTGAGTTCTTGTTCCTATCTTTCAAGTCTTTAGTTACCTACTATGTGTTATGATCCGGCAACCCCGAAGTAACAATAATCGGGACCACTCCCGGTGATGACCATAGTTTGAGGAGTTCATGTACTCACCATGTGTTAATGCTTTGGTCCGGTACTCTATTAAAAGGAGGCCTTAATATCCCTTAGTTTCCATTAGGACCCCGCTGCCACGGGCTGGTAGGAAAAAAGATGTCATGCAAGTTCTTTTCCATAAGCACGTATGACTATATTCGGAATACATGCCTACATTACATTGATGAATTGGAGCTAGTTCTGTGTCACCCTATGTTATCATTGTTACATGATGAACCGCATCCGGCATAATTCTCCATCACTGATCCAATGCTTACGAGCTTTTCACATATCGTTCTTCACTTATTTACTTTTCCGTTGCTACTGTTACAATCACTACAAAACCCAAAAATATTACTTTTGCTACTGTTACTGTTACTTCCATATTACTTTGCTACTAAATACTTTGCTGCAGATACTAAGTTATCCAGGTGTGGTTGAATTGACAACTCAACTGCTAATACTTGAGAATATTCTTTGGCTCCCCTTGTGTCGAATCAATAAATTTGGGTTGAATACTCTACCCTCGAAAACTGTTGCGATCCCCTATACTTGTGGGTTATCAAGACTATTTTCTGGCGCCGTTGCCGGGGAGCATAGCTCTATTCTTTGAGTCACTTGGGATTTATATCTGCTGGTCACTATGAAGAACTTGAAAGACGCAAAAACAACAATTTATCCCTCAACTACGAGGGGAGGTAAGGAACTGCCATCTAGCTCTGCTCTTGATTCACCTTCTGTTTTGAGTAATCTTGCGACACCTAAACCTGCTTCTGCTATTCAGTCCGATATGTCGCATGTTATTGATGATGCCACTTCTGCTATGCCTGACACTTATGATGAAACTACTTCTATGCTTGATACTACTGTGCCACTTGGTAAATTTCTTGATGAACAACTTGCTAGGGCTAGAGAGAATGAAATTATTGGTTTGTGAGGACCGTGTTCTTTTCGTGCTTATCCATTTCCAACCGGAGTGTCGTGCCCTCTTTTCAAGTGCTTCCATTCTGTCAAGTTTTGCCTCCCTTCTCAACCGGAGTGCTGTCTGAAATCTTTCCGACCCATTGTGCCAATCTTTCAATAGTTCCGGAGGCAGTGTGCTGTTGATTTCATTAAGTATCCTCTCATCTTGTAAAGTTCATGTTCACATCCTTCCATTTACAGTCGGAATGCTGCTCAAATTATATCATTGTTATTCCTTCTCTATCTTGTTTTAACTGGAGTGGTTTCAATATCTATCTTGCCACTTAACCACTTAGTTCTCGTCGTATCCCATATTCTTCTGATCTAACAGAGTGTTTTTAACTTCGTTCATCTCCGTTGTATTCTTTTCAAAAAAATTGTTTAACCTCTGAAGGTTCCTTGGTTACACTCATTCGTCGAAGAAGCAACTTTGTTTTACCTCTTCCTCTTCCTCTTTTCTCCGGTGCCATCCTAGATCTTGGGACGAGATCCTCTTGTAGTGATGGAGTGTTTGTTGCTTTCATCATGTCTTCATTTGCATTGCATCGACACTCGTTGTCGTCATTGTTTTTAAAACATGCATCCGCTCGTAGTTGTCGTGTTCCCCCTTTCTTTCCTGACCGTTCTAAGACCAATCTTGTTCTTTGTTTTCCCTCTTGCTTAAACCGAAGTCCCTCTTTGCACAGTGCATCGCCCCCTCGCCTGTGTCCGAAATTTCCCCGAACCCGAACTGGACTATCGCTACCGTTGGGTCCAGATTATCCCCGAACATCTATAAAATATCTCCGTTTTCTAATTCAGACTCCCTATCTATTTATTTCTCGACCGTCTGATTAAAATCGGAGGGACAATATACCCCTAACCAAAATCCTCGTGCTATATAAATAGATGAAACCCTAGCCTTCTCCCATCCATCCACCAAATCCCTCAGCCGCCGCCGCCCGACAACCTCCCTCTTTTTCCTCGCACAGCCAGCCAACTCCCTGCCTTCTTCCTTGGGATCGCTCCCGATCCAAAAATCCACCAACCAGATCCACCTTCTCTTCCTCCTGAAGCACTCAACTCCTCTCGATCCATGCTCACCTCCTCCCTGCCTTCTTCATCAGCAACCATAGCAAACCGTAGCTTGCTCCCTCCTCGAGCCCGAAGCCATGCCTCCTCTGCTCGATCACCACCGCAAGCCCCCGCCTGCCGTCACTCTATCTGGACGGAAACCAGCCTGCTCAACCGGCGCCATGCCTGCGCCTCCCGAGGGAGCTCGTCGTCGCCCCGTTCACTGCTTCCCGGAGATCTTCACCGCGAGGCCTTCTTCGAGCCATGGCGCGCCAAGGTCTTCGTCGCCTCGCCTCCCTCGCCTCGCTGCCTCATCGCCGCGGCAACAACAGCAGTTCGCAAGCCCCGGCACCGCTCCTCCTCTACGCGCCCGTCGCTGCTCCTCGAGCCCCTCTGCTTCACCCTGCACCGAGCGACAAGACGTGCCGTCGCGCGTTGACCCATCCTCTGCCTCGTGCTAAGCTCGCCCGAGCCTCACCTCCAGGACCCCGCGCCACCAGAGTTGCTCCGTCCGCCGCCTGAACCTGCCAAGACGAGCACCAGCAGGGCCGCCCTCTCCTTCCCTGTCTCTCCTTTCTTCTTCCCTTCTCCCTCCCGTCTCATCTCCCTGCCTCTTCTCCACAGGAACCGGAGCGCCGCCTGACTCCCTCGATCTGCGACGGGAAACTCCTCAAGCCGCCACCATCTTCTTCCAGGAGCCCGCGGCCTTCTCTGCTTCCCCTCCTCGTGCCTCGCCGGCAACAAGCTCTGCAGCACCAAGTTCCTCTGCTCGGTCCCCTGCTTCCTCTGTGTCGAGCAGCAGCTCGAGCGCTGCGCTCGCTCGCGTGCACCGCCCGCATGTGGGCCACCTGCTCCTCCGCGGACCCAGCAACGGCGCCAAGTCCGCCGCCGCTGCTCTGCTTCCTGACAAGCAGAGGACGAGGCGCCCGTTCGCCCGCGCCTCGCGTTGACCGCGCCTTCGCCAAGTCCAGCGCCAGCTCGTGCCTGGGCCACCTCCCCTTCGGCCGTTCATCGTGGCCCAGCCCCCACCTCTACCGATCTAGGCCGAGCCCAGCTAGGTGAGCAGTCCAGCCGCTGAGTGCAGTATCCAGATTCGGCCCAATGCGTGTTTTTCCCTTCTGCGATTTTAGCAATTATCCCAGGATTTACAGTTTTGCAGAAAAACCCTTGCTGTTCATGCATTTAATAAGTAAATAACCATGCATCGGATTAAAAATGTTTTATATATGTAAAATGCTTAGAATTTAATCTAGTTTCACATTATGCAACTTTCATCCATGTTTAAAATGTTTAAATTGCCGTTTGCTTTAATTTGCTCAAATGCCATGTTAAAACGATTTATTTCATAACTAATTAACCGTAGCTCGGATTTAAATAAATTATATATGTAAATGGGGTAGGAAAATGCATTGATTAACATGTTGCACTTTATTTTCCTGTTTAAAAACAATAAAATATGGTTTTAGGCCGAACAGTACCAAATCTAAAATATGCACGTGAGGATTTTCCGGAATTGTTGTTTGTTATTTCGGGCCTCATTTAAACTTGCCTAAATAGTTAGTTTACTTATGCTTCACCTCTTGCCATGTTAATGAACATTTAATATTGTTGAGTACATAAATGGGAGAGAACTAAATAATTGATGTGGTGTTTTGTCAATATGCAACTCGTTGCATATTGAGCTCCACCGAATTTTTAGTATTGTTTGTTGCATTTTGCCATGCCATGCTTCATTTAAACCGGACATGCATCATACTTGATTGTGCATCATGCCATGTTTATGATTGTGTGTTTACCGTGATGTTTGCTTCTTTCCGGTTGCGCTTCTCCTTGATAGTTCCGCTTACGTTGCAGTTGTGAGGATTCGTTCGTCTACGTCCGTTTGTCTTCTTCATGGACTCGTTCTTCTTCCTTGCGGGATCTCAGGCAAGATGACCATACCCTCGAAATCACTTCTATCTTTGCTTTCTAGTTGTTCGCTCTATTGCTATGCCGCGCTACCTACCACTTGCTATATCATGCCTCCCATATTGCCATGTCAAGCCTCTAACCCACCGTTCCTAGCAAACCGTTGTTTGGCTATGTTACTGCTTTTGCTCAGCCCCTCTTATAGCGTTGCTAGTTGTAGGTGAAAATGAAGTTTGTTCCATGTTGGAACATGGATATGTTAGGATATCACAATATCTCTTATTTAATTAATGCATCTATATACTTGGTAAAGGGTGGAAGGCTCGGCCTTATGCCTGGTGTTTTGTTCCACTCTTGCCGCCCTCGTTTCCGTCATACCGGTGTTATGTTCCTTGATTTTGCGTTCCTTACGCGGTTGGGTGATTTATGGGACCCCCTTGACAGTTCGCTTTGAATAAAACTCTTCCAGCAAGGCCCAACCTTGGTTTTAACATTTGCCACCTAAGCCTTTTTCCCTTGGGTTCTGCAGACTCAAGGGTCATCTTTATTTTAACCCCCCCCGGGCCAGTGCTCCTTCGAGTGTTGGTCCGAACCGAGCAACCTGCGGGGCCACCTCGGGGCAACTTGAGGACTGGTTTTACTCGTAGCTTGACTTATCCGGTGTGCCCTGAGAACGAGATATGTGCAGCTCCTATCGGGATTTGTCGGCACATCGGGCGGCTTTGCTGGTCTTGTTTTACCATTGTCGAAATGCCTTGTAAACTGGGATTCCGAGACTGATCGGGTCTTCCCGGGAGAAGGAATATCCTTCGTTGACCGTGAGAGCTTGTGATGGGCTAAGTTGGGACACCCCTGCAGGGTATAAACTTTCGAGAGCCGTGCCCACGGTTATGTGGCAGATGGGAATTTGTTAACGTCCGGTTGTAGAGAACTTGCCACTTGACTTAATTAAAATGCATCAACCGTGTGTGTAGCCGTGATGGTCTCTTTTCAGCGGAGTTCGGGAAGTGAACACGGTTCTGGTGTTATGGTTGTGCATAAGTAGTTTCAGGATCACTTCTTGATCACTTCTAGCTTCACGATCGTTGCGTTGCTTCTCTTCTCGCTCTTATTTGCATATGTTAGCCACCATACATGCTAGTGCTTGCTGCAGCTCCACCTCACTACCCTTTCCTACCCATAAGCTTGAATAGTCTTGATCTCGCGGGTGTGAGATTGCTGAGTCCTCGTGACTCACAGATACTTCCAAACAGTTGCAGGTGCCGTTTACGTCAGTGCAGGTGATGCTACCCAACTCAAGTGGGAGTTCGATGAAGACCTTGGTCGTTACTATGTTTCGTTTCTGGTTGATCAGTAGTGGAGCCCAGTTGGGACGATCGGGGATCTAGCAGTTGGGTTATCTTCTTTTCTTTTGGCTTTGATCGTAGTTGGTCTATGTGTGTACTCTGATTGATGTATGATTTATTTTTGTATTGTGTGAAGTGGCGATTGTAAGCCAACTCTCTTTATCCCATTCTTGTCCATTACATGGGATTGTGTGAAGATGACCCTTCTTGCGGCAAAACCTACAATGCGGTTATGCCTCTAAGTCGTGCCTCGACACGTGAGAGATATAGCCGCATCGTGGGTGTTACACAACTGTTGGAAAAAGTCCCAAAAAGACTCTCCCTCAGGGTCTTCTTTCTTTAGTCCCAAATGCCCACTTTTAGTCCCTAAAAGTCCCTCCTGTTTGGTTTAGATGGGACTAAAAGGGACTTTTTTTAGTCCCTACACCAAAAAGTCCATGTAAACTAACACCCTCTAATAATGCCACTGGAAAATTGAAGCAACGCCAAAGTAAAAAGAACATTACATGTTTAACGAATTTTATTGTTAATATAATCTCTCTGTTAATATGAATCAATGCCACCATTTGAGAAATGCTACTGTATTGCTTTCTTTCCCATTTAGATAAGTTAGATGCTTCTTTTTGTTGGCTTCTGTGTCATCCACCATTATTGACCACTAGTTGTTTCCTTTGTACCTCTGTGTAAACAGGGTTATCTACTTCACCTTGTTGCTATTATGACCTTTTGTTGCACTGCACAAAACACTTTTGTTTTAAGAGTGTTTTGTGCAGTTCAACCAAAATGTCACATCGACAACGTTGCTTGATTGCTTGATCTTAGTGGAACTGCACAAGAGGAGATCTAACTTCCTATCTCTGTTGGCAAATTTGTTTCAGATCTTCTTCTTGTGCGTTGTTTGAATTCCGCGTCATGAGAGGTAAGTACTAGCCTTCTTTCACATGATTGTGCAGTGTGCTTTCATATGTTGTGCTACTTATACGGTAATGTCGCTTGATTTTAGTCAACTACACAAATGGAGACAAGACTTCCAATCTATAGGTGCACTGTAATATCCCATTGAGGTAAGATAAGGATATTTCACAACTGTTGGCCTGTATTTTGCCACTTTGATCAGAAAATTAATGTCGTTGTTTAGTGCTATACTTGTGCTCCCTAATTTACATGCCAAATCTTACATTGAAGGTGAAGCTTGTCTGTTATTGAACCAAGTGATGAAGGGGAAGAACAAGCGGAAGAAAAACAAAAATCAACTCCCGGTGCTGTAATGAAGCACTGGAACTGTGATGACACAAGTAATGATATAGTTTTGCATCTTAATTTGTTACTATGGCTGGAATGCGCAATTGTTTTGCCATTGATTTGATGCCACTCTTAATGTGATATGTAATTATCTCTACTTGTGCAAACAGGGATCTTCTTTGAAGATAACATATATTTTAGTGGAACTGCACAAGAAGATGTTGGAAATATTAAACTAAACGAGCAGTATATAGTAAGCATGGCAACCACAGTAGATAACAACAGATGGTTCTAGAGAAGTGCTTGATCTGTATGCTCTACCCAATAAGCCTCCTGACAAAGGTTGGTACTCGCCCACAGATTTCATCCATATGATCGAGCTTTGTCATCTCTATTGGTGTTGTGCTACTATTTAGATACTGTAATGAGAAAGTGGTATTGTCCTTGAGAAGTGCTTTATCTGTGCTTTTAGCGTCCTGGGAACGGGGGTCCCCACACCTGCCTGCCTGCGGCCCACGGCATGGCTCCACCAGCGGGCCTGTACGGCCCATCTTCACGAGCAGACACTCAAGACCCATGCGAGGGGCCAAGCCTCGTGAAGCGGACGACACAAGACCTCCTTAGGGGCGGCCTCACCAGGCTGGCTCGCGAGGGGTGGAGAGATCAAGGCAAGGCGAACCTCGCGAGGTTCCAACGACGTAAGCCATGACGACCAAGGCCAGGAGGGCGCCAGGCGGGCGCCAGCGCGTGCAGTGTCCTTGTTTCCTCTTTGGTGCTAAAGAGGCAAGCGCAGGCAACGAGTCCCGAGGCATCAGGCAAAGGTTTCCATATCGGTGCAACAAGACCAAGACCAGCAAGACGGCAGGACGGAGGTCGGCGTGGAGCCCAAGACGGCGTCACCACCAGAGCCTTTGGCAGGCGAAGACTACTTTTATCAGGATAGCTTGTACTAGCTGTCCCCCTTCAAACTGGCCGTTGTGGGATCCCTTCCCGCTCAATATTTGGGAAGAGGACCAAGGCCTCTATAAATAGGACTAGCCACCACAGTTGGAGAGGGATCCAGATCATCCTCACATCCACCAAGCACAAGAACACCACGCCTCAGGAGGCTGTTCTTCCCCTTGTACTGTTCATCCTCAGCCCGAGAGGCAATCCACCACACCACACTGGAGTAGGGTATTACACCACAACGGTGGCCCGAACAAGTATATATCTCGTGTCTCTTGCGTTGCGAGTTCGTCGAGCTAGGCCGTGCGATCCTTGAGTGTTGGGGAAATTACCACTGGGCGTAAACCGGCCAGGAGAGGCCGGGTTAACCCCATAGGTAGTTCATTATACCTGAAGCCCATGAAGACAGACGGTGACGCTCTATGAAGGCCCAGGGCCCAGAGCCGGTTTAAGGCATGTAGACATAAACCGGTATAGTATGTAAAACTTGTGTTGTAAGATAGAAAGAGCAGAGACCGAGCCAGACACGTTTATGAGCCGGCCTCGGGATTCTGTAAACCGACGGGCGTCAACCCATGTATATAAGGGGACGACCTGGCGGCGGTTCAAGGACAACAGACAAAAACTCGAGACTCAGGCAAAGCGTATCCGCTCCCTGGTCATCGAAACCCCAGTAATTCCATCACAACTAGACGTAGGATTTTACCTTCATCGTAAGGGGCCGAACTAGTACAAAACTCTTGTGTCCCTTGTCCGTTTTAACCCCTTTAAGCTAACCCGTAGCGATGGCTCCACGACTAAGTCCTTTCACGAGGACATCTGCCGTGACAAACCCACGATAATTGGCGCCCATCGTGGGGCTATCGCACGATGGTTTCAAGTTCTTGGAGGGCAGCTTCGAAGGACTCAAGGGTTACGCTGTGGGTCGGATGACCAAGAGTCGTCACGGCAAGCTCTACATCGATGATGCAGGCTAGGGACCCGAGGCCGGCTCAATCGAGCACGTGTACTGGGTCCCCTTTGGTGGCATACACGTTTTCATTGGCAAGATCGGCGAACTGGGCCCTGAGCCGGACATCTGCACCGACCTCGTCGAAACGACTCAGCGTGCGAGATCTGCCCGGGTCAAGCCTGTCATGAAGCATGCCTTCGTCGGAGTCATCCACGGAGGGGAATCTGAGGATAGATCGGACTCTGGTGGTGAAACCATCGTTTATTCCGGCGACGAGTCATCGACCGGAGAGACCGAGTCGCTGTACCAGTTGCAAGATGGCCGGATCGAGGGTTGTTCCGATGGCGACAGTATTCCGGACCCCTTTGATCTTCCAAACCGGGTTGCAATCTTCATGGCCGGTACGCAACTAGCGCTCCACTCTTCGACTGCAGCGGCGATGATTTCTGGATCAACAGCGGCGACAGCGGCCGGGGCAGGAGGCCCAGTGCGACCACTCGCTCAGGTTCTGACTGATTTGTTCGACGCTTTGGCAACGCTGATGGCGGAGGTTAACCCAGCGGACTAAGACGCGCATAATGCGGAAATCACGAAGGTGAAAGATCATATCACTCAGGCCAAGGCCGACCTGGCAGCAGAGGATACCAGGATGGCTGCCGAACGGGCCGCATTGGATGCACAGGCTTACCGGCTTATGCTGGACCAGAGTGCGTCGAACGATGTCCTAAAAAAGAGGTACCGATCTCGCCTGCCACCGGTTTATGAAGCTAAGAACCTCTTTAATACCCCAGGAGCAGGGACCAGTAATCCGCCGGTGGTAAACCGGGCGGAGGCACCTGGAGCGGGGGCGCCGGTTCACCCGCGTTCGGTGAATCCGCCTCGTCAGAACAACATTGTGACACAGCATGTCCCGACACCACCAGGTCATTACTCTAACCCGATGGACAACATTGTCGCTGCTGCTTCACGGCTGGCGGCCATCCTGATCGAAGGTGAGTCTCCAGCAGTGGTCGAGACGCGTCGGGTTAGGGAGCTTCTTCAGACAGCTTTGGTTCAGCAGGAGGCTTATTCATATAGTCGCGATTGGATCCATTCCACTCCCCGCCCAAGCCGGAGTTACAGCATGCATATGGATGAACCGGCAGTGTCAAGCAACGCGCGGAACCGTGATCCGCCCCGTGGTAATAACCCGGCGGGTGGTGCTGGTGATGCTCAGGAGGTGGTGGACCGGGCTCGGGCACGTAGAGAGGCCGAGTTAGCGGCGTAGCATGAAGCCCGTCAGCTTACTCCGGTTCATCCAAGCACATCGGTGAAACCAGGAGTTACTTCTAGTTCTTTGGGAGTACCGTGTCTTGTCCCAGCATTGCACAATGTGCGCCTGCCCAAGGATTTCAAAGGCCCGCGCAAGGTGCCGAATTACACCGCCGATTTGTCCCCTGAGACATGGGTCAAAAGCTATGAGATGGCCATGGAGATGCTGGATGTGGAAGATGCGGCGTGTGCGAAATACTTCACCATGATGCTAGAGGGGACGGCCCGCACTTGGCTGAAGAGCTTGCCGGCTAATTCTATCAGATCATGGGCCGAGTTGAGAGCCCGGTTTATCCAGAATTTTAAGGATACATGCAAGCAGCCCATGTCAATTGTGGACTAGGCTGCCTGTGTCCAGGAGGAAGGAGAGTCAACGACCCGTTGGGTGTGCCGGGTTTCGGAAATTTTGCATTCATCAGACCGCATCAACGCTGATACTGCAGTTTTAACATTGGAAGGCAATTGCCGGTTTGAACCCCTGAAATTAAAGTTGGGACGGCTCAAACGTCATTGTAATGACATGGGAACTCTCATGGCCGCTCTGGTGAAATATGCCGACTCTGATAGTACCAAGGATCCCGAGTCTGACATAAGACAGGGAAGGGAAAAAGGAGCGGCAACGCCAAGGGGCAGCACCACAATCCGGCGGGTCATGGAAACGGCGGCAAGCGTAAGGTGGACCACAATTTAGACTTTGTGGCAAATACCAACACACATGACAAGGGCCAGCGGCGTAAGGGTAAACCGCCGCAGCGCGGTGGAGGACCAAGTCCTAATCCGGACCGCCTGTCTTATCTGTTGAACCAGCCTTGCCCGAAGCACTGGACAAAGGAGAAACCGTCCACACACCTCTGGAAAGATTGTTACATCATGCAAGAGTTCAAAAATTCTGATTCTTTCCGGTATGATCATGGACCGGGTGGCGGTTCAGGCACCGGATCACATGGGCCAGGTTATGGTGGAGGAAATTCCGTTTCAGGCTTCCATGGTAATCAGGGTGGACATAACAATCAAGGTAATCATGGCAACCAATGTGGTTATAATCATCAGGGCAATCAGCAGCAGCAGCAGCAGTAGCAGTTGGGTTACCAGAGCAACCCGAAGTAGTTGAATAGCGGGCAGTATCATGTCTTCACCACTAGCTTAGATAAGCGCGATCAGAAGCTTCATAAAAGGGCAGTGAATTCCGTTGAACCGGCGGTTCCATGATACTTACGCTGGTCTGAACAGCCTATTGTGTGGAGTAGAGAGGATCATCCGCCCCGGGTTGATAATCTGGGTCATCTGGCGTTGGTAGAGGCACCTCAGGTGGGAGGTTATAAGTTCACCAAAGTACTCATGGATGGAGGGAGTAGTATTAATATCCTTTATTATGAAACCTTCCGTCGCATGGGGTTAACAGATAAAAATCTTAAACCGTCCAATACGGTGTTCCATGGTGTGGTGCCTGGTAAACCGGCATATCCCGTTGGTAAGATAGCTCTGGAGGTTGCTTTTGGCGACGAGCATGATTCAAGATCAGAGAAGTTGACCTTCGAAGTGGTGAAAATCAAGAGCCCATATCATGCCCTATTTGGACGACCGGCTTATGCTAAGTTTATGGCAAGGCCCTGTTATGTCTATCTGCAGCTCAAGATGCCAGGTCATAAGGGAAATATAACAGTGCATGGGAGCCGCAAGATTGCTCTGGAGTGTGAAGAAGGTGATGCGGCCTATGCTGAGTCGGTTTGTGCAACAGAAGAGTTTAAGTTTTACAAAGACAATGTTGATCCGGCAGATATGACTTCATTGAAGAAACCAACTACAGAGCATGATCCGGCCCTGAAGTTTAAATCGGCTGATGAGACTAAGCTTGTTGACTTCGTGCCCGGAGATTCGTCCAAGCAGTTTAGCATCAGTGCTAACTTGGATCCCAAATAGGAAAGCGCGCTCATCGAGTTCATCCGTGAGAATCGGGACATCTTTGCGTGGAAGCCTTCTGACATGCCAGGTGTACCGAGAGAACTCGCTGAGCACACTCTCAATGTTGATTCCAAGTATAAACCAGTCAAGCAGTCTCTCCGCCGGTTCAATGAAGAAAGACGCAAGGCTATTGGAGAAGAAGTAGCCAGGCTCTTGGCAGCTGGATTTATCGGTGAAGTATTTCATCCTGAGTGGTTCGCTAATCCGGTGCTGGTCCTTAAGAAGAACGACACTTGGCGTATGTGTGTGGACTACACAGATCTCAACAAAGCTTGTCCAGCAGATCCGTTTGCCCTCCCCCGTATAGATCAAATTATTGATGCTACGGCGGGTTGCGAGCGTTTAAGCTTTTTGGATGCATATTCTGGTTCTCATCAGATCAAAATGGCAGTTAAGGACCAGGAGAAGACATCCTTCATAACTCCTTTTGGAGCCTTCTGCTATGTGTCCATGCCCTTTGGGCTCAAGAGTGCCCAGGCAACTTATCAACGGTGTGTGTAGAATTGTCTTAATGAGCAAATCGGCTGCAATGTTCACGCTTATGTGGATGACATTGTGGTGAAATCAAGGAAGAAGGAGACATTGATTGATGACTTGAAGGAAACCTTTGATAACCTGCGGGTTTATAAAATGATGCTTAATCCGGCCAAGTGCGTTTTTGGTGTACCAGCAGGCAAGCTCTTGGGCTTTTGGTGTCTAACAGGGGCATTGAAGCTAATCCAGAAAAGATCAAAGCCATTACTTGCTTGGCCAAACCGAAGTGTATCAATGATGTTCAACGCCTCGCAGGCCGGATCGCCGCGTTGAGCTGGTTTATCAGCCGCCTTGGCAAGAAGGCCATCCTTTTGTATCAGATGCTGAAGAAAACGGATAACTTCGTCTGGAGTGACGCCGCTAATGAAGCATTTGAGGACTTAAAGCGGCAGTTGGCTAATCCGCTAGTTCTCGCTGCTCCGGTTGACAAGGAGCCATTGGTGCTATATGTGGCAGCTAACGCCCGGGCTGTTAGTGTGGCTATTGTGGTGGAGCGTAAGGAGGCCGGAAAGGAGTATTCGGTTCAACGTCCAGTTTACTATATCAGTGAGGTACTTATTGAGTCCAAGCAGAGGTACCCGCATTGGCAGAAGTTGGTATATGGAGTTTTCATGGCAAGCCGGAAGATTAAGCAATATTTCCAAGGTCATCCCATCACGGTGGTCAGCTCTGCTCCTTTGGGGGATATAATCCAGAACAGGGAAGCAAATGGCCAGATTGCTAAGTGGGCTATCGAGCTCAGGCCTCACGGATTGAAATACATACCCCGAACGGCGATCAAATCTCAGGCACTTGTGGATTTATTTCATCAATGATTAGACGGAACTACAAGCGCCAGAAGAGAAGCCGGATCATACTTATTGGACCATTCATTTTGATGGGTCCAGGCAATTGGAGGGCTCGGGGGCTGTAGTCGTATTAACTTCCCCACGACGTGATAAGTTTTGTTATGTTCTCCGTTTAATGTTCCCTTTCACTAACAATGCAGCTGAATATGAGGCCTTACTCCATGGTATTCGGATGGCTAAGGAGATGAACCTAAGCCGCGTTAACTGCTTCGGTGACTCGGACCTGGTGGCTCAACAAGTGTCCGCCACTTGGGATTCCAAGGACCCACTCATGGCGACATATCGTCGTGAGGTGGATATTGTTGCAGGTCACTTCAAAGGTTATCAGGAGGATCATGTGGACCGGCGGAAGAATGAAGTGGCGGACGCTTTAAGCCGTTTAGGTTCCCAACATAAACCGGTTCCACCTAATGTCTTCCTGGATGTGTTGCATAATCCGTCCGTTAAGCTCCCTGGTGAAGAGGATTTGGCTATTCCTGATCCGGAACCTCAGTTGGTGGCGGCTCTTCATGTTATCCCGGATTGGACGATTCCATATCTGGCGTATATGAACCGGGGCGAGTTACCAGAGGATGAAACTTTGGCCAGGCAGATAATCCGGCGGTCCAAGTCCATGACTATTATCAATGGAGAGTTACATCATTGCGGTGTGACAGGGGCGTTTCAACGCTGTGTGTCTCCTGAAGAAGGCCGTGAAATATTGCGTGAGATCCACGAAGGAGATTGTGGTCACCACGCCGGTTCAAAGTCTTTGGTGGCCAAGGCGTTTCGTCACGGTTTCTATGGGTTGACAGCTCATGCTGATGCTGAGGACTTGGTCAAAAGATGTGATGGCTGCCAGAAATTCTCAAGGCGCGCTCACATACCGGCTCAAGAATTGAGGATGATTCCAATCACCTGGCTGTTTGCAACTTGGGGCCTGGATATGGTTGGGCCTTTCAAGAGATCCAAGGACAAGAAGACCCACCTCTTGGTGGCGGTTGATAAGTTCACGAAGTGGGTGGAGGCAGAGCCAGTTAGTAAGTGTGATGCAGCTACGGCGGTTTAATTCATCAAAAAGGTGATCTTCCGGTTTGGCTTTCCACACAACATTATAACAGACAATGGCACCAATCTGTCAAAGGGTGCCATGAAGGAGTTCTGTCAACGTGAGCACATCCGGCTTGACGTGTCATCAGTGGCTCACCCCCAGTCCAATGGTCAAGCGGAGAGGGCCAATCAAGAGATCTTGAGAGGCATCAAACCCCAGCTTATGGTTCCTTCACAACGGACGCCTGGTTGTTGGGTTGAGGAGTTGCCTTCTGTGCTATGTAGCATCAATACCACACCCAACAGATCGACAGGATACACACCGTTCTTCATGGTTTATGGAGCGGAAGCGGTTCTTCCTAGTGACATCCGTCATGACTCACCTCGTGTAGCGGCATATGTTGAAGCTGACAACGAGAAGGCATGGCAGGAAGCTCTTGACCTGTTAGATGAGGAGCGTGACATGGCGGCAGCCCGTTCGGCGATTTATCAGCAAGATCTGCGTCGTTATCATACCCGGCGGGTTAGAACCAGAACCTTTCAAGAAGGCGATTTGGTGCTTCAACTCGTCTAGGATCAGACGGATATGCACAAGCTATCCCCCCCCTTGGGAAGGACCCTTTGTGGTCAGCAAGAATTTGCACAACGGGTCATACTACCTGATCGATGTCCGAGAGCGCAAAGACTCACGTAAATCGGAGGAGGAGACCAACCGACCGTGGAATATTGCTCATCTTCGGCCCTACTATACTTGAGCCATAGGCTCTGCTTATGTACATATTATGACAATGTATATATTATTGGTCAATATAATAAACCGGAACCTCAGCTAAAGCGGGGTATCCGTTGTTTTCTTACATCATGTGTGGTTACATGGAGCTTCTGTTTATAAAGCGGCGCCCGGTTTACCCCTTGATTTAGCTTCTCAAAGCTTTATATTACATCACTTGGGGGCTTGGTCGTATCCGAACCATAGCTACACCTCTTGATCGGCGCAATGCCACAACATCACTTGGGGGCTTGGTCGTATCCGAACCATAGTCACACCTCTTGATCGGCTCAAAGCCAAATCAATCCGGGGCCAAAGAGAGTGTTGTAAAACAACAGCTCAAACATAGGCACCGACTGAGCACAGCTCAAAATGTTACTTGGGGATTCTTTGTTGTCGAAATGAACTAAGAATCTACACTTGTAACAGGCTATCAAGCCATGGCTTGGAAGCCTGGTGTATACACCTAAAACCCCGGGTTAACCTACCTATTTAATTAAGTCACTCCGCCCAGGTAAACCTGGTATGACCCTTGGAACTTTGACAAGTTACTCTAAAATAAAGACCCTGAACTTGTCAAGTTTAAACGAGGATTGGTTAAGGATTGAGGACCATCTTAAAAGGCTTTGCAAAAATGGTTTAACTCAGTGGCCTGGCAGCCCATGAAAAGCCTCGAATTTGGGGCCTGGCAGCCCGTGAAAAGCCTCAACTACAACGGTTTTTATTTGCCTTTTGCTAAGTTTTTCTTTGTTTTGATAAGATTTGTGATGTTTTGAAACCGGTGTTTATCAACTCGGTTAGGCTGTCAACTACAAGTTGTCAGTACACGATCAAGTTATAATCCGGAGACTATCAACCCGGTCTGGTTTTGACTCAAAGCCACTAGTATGGAATAAACCGGTATTTATCACAACCCGGAATGGTTTTATTGTAAACCGGCATCATATAACAGGAGTTACTTATCCTCCAGAGTAGGGTTATGACCCTCACTACAAAGTTGGTCAGCCAACATTATGCCTAAAGGTCACAGGTATTATATATTTCCATATTTGGTTGTCTTTTACAACCTTGGTTATAAACCTTGGTCCTATATATATATATATATATATATATATATATATATATATATATATATATATATTTGGGTATCATGACCCGCCCGGGGGTAAACCACCAGGGCGCTTTAAGCTTCTTATCTGCAGGAACAGCTTGAATAAACGGCTATGGATTATGAACATCATATCTTAAGCATGTCAGATTAAGCAAGCATCAGTCGCAGATAAATATGCACAAAGGCATACCAGACCAAGTATTTTAACTAGCCTATTACAAGGCGTTTCAGTGCCCAAAATTATAATTGTTTTCTCAAATACATGGTGCAGCATGTAGAAGACTAAACCGGCCTCCGGTTCATGATTGGTCACCAGCTTGGCCTGACGGCTGCGGATCATCTCGCACCGGTTCAACTCCCTCCTCTCTACCAAGTGGCTGGAAGTCAACAGTTGCCCAGTCGATCCCAGTTAGGGCTTGGAATACAGCTTCCTCGCTTATAGGCGTGGACGGTTCAATGTCAGGGCCATAAGTGTGCTTACGGATTGGTGGGATAAGATTTTGCGCTTCCAGAATTGGTGCAGCAACCTCTCAGTTCTTGTCATCATAACTCGCCTGGTAGTACGAGAGGTCCGCCTCTTCGACCAGTTGGCAAGCCAATGGATGTACTTCCCGGTTGATGGTTCGGAGGTCATCATTGCCAAATTCTGTTCCGTCTTCTTTCAAGCTGGGATAGCCGTGGGCTGCTTCCACTGGATCAATGTCAGGTACCCATGCTTTTGCCCGGGTTAGTGCGGTCAGAGCGCCCGTTCTTGCAGCAGACTTTTTTAGCTCTTCTACCCGGGCAGGAAGCATAGATAACCTTTCTAAGGTTTCCTTGATCAAGGTGGGAGGAGGATTATTGTGTGAAGTGGTATAGATGATCCGCTGCGCGCCGGTGTACAACTACTCTATCAGAGTGTAGGCAGCCTTTAACTTCTTCTGTACATCAGAGCCCAGATGGCTAATGCGAGTTCCTGCACCATTGTACAAATCACTAAACCGACAACACATGGGAAGATATGTTGAAAGTATTAAGGAAAAGATGTTTACCAAACACAGCAGCAGTCATGGCATGAATCTGCCGCTTTACACCAGTCAGTTCATCAACCACCGGTTTAAGAGTTGCTTCTGCGTTCTCGGCCCTTTTTATCAAAGCGGATTTTTCAGTCTCCCAATCCGCCCGCTCCTTGTTGAAGCCCTCTTTCAGTTTCTCCATAGCGCCTCGAGCGCTGGTCAACTCTTCCTTGGCTTTGGAGGTTTCGGCTTGCTGGGATTTGAGGTTCTCTTGCAGATCAATGGTTTGGCTTTCCTTCTTACTCAGCTCAGCCTATAAAGAGACAGATATATCATGAGTTGACAATACATATTTGAAGTACCAAGCACATAACAAGTTATGCCCTTGGTACTTGGGGGCTAATGCATATTTGCTCTTTATCAGAAATTTTTACAAGTCCCAATCACAATACAAGTATTAATCTTGGAACTTGGGGGCTAATGTGTGTTTGCTCATAATTGCTGCTATGGGAGTTCTTCTACAGTCCCGGTTCATCTTTATAAAGTTAAACCGGCCCTTGGGGACTATACCAGTGAAAAAAGATGAAGTGTTGCAAATATAAAGATTGTTATTAAAAGTCCCGGTTTAGATTGATATCTTAAACCATCACTTGGGGCTACTGGAGTTGATATTTGGAATTTACAAAGAAAGACAGTTAAGCAGAGTTGAGTATTAATTACCTCATATCGCTCTTTCATCAGATTTACCAAACCGGCTTCATAGTCACGGCTGGTGTACAGACGGTTCAAGAAGCCGGAGTGAAGGTCTTGAGCACTAAGATGGGCATAGTTTGACAAATTGGCGTTCCATTTGCCTTTGCCGATAGCAGAAAGCTCGTCCTTGGCAGTATGCTTTGACAAAGCGACAGGATTACCAGGAGTGGTGTGGCCAATGCCAGTAATCATTATATCATCCTCTTTATCATCAGCAGCTTTTGCTGGAGTTGGTGGTTTGTCACTAGCCTTAACTGGACTAACCGGTTTGTCATCAGGTCGGATAGGGCTGGTTGGCTGGTTAGCATGGCTTGTGGTGTCAACTTCTACCTGCTCAGCAACAAAGTCATGAACTTGAGGTGGTGGGTCACTAAGCATGGCGTCAACATCGGTCTCTTCAGGATCTGGAGTTGGTTCTAATTCACCAGCTATGTTATCATCAGGCGGTTTATTCAATCGAGCCTTCTTGCAGGGTCTGGGCTTGGTGCTGAGAAAAGTAAACATGAGGATCAGTACAGTATATAAAAATAACATATCAAGGATAAAAATAAGTGTATGACTCACCCAAGAACTGTTTTGAGGGGTGGAAGCTTTGTGGCCGACGACTCGCCAGAAGATGAGTGAGAAGTACCCTGATAATTTGAATCAGACAGGTTAAGAGGCTGACAGAAACAACCTGCTTTGGGGCATGAAGTGTCAAGGGGATGAGAGACCTCTGATCGGTGTTTCCGAACCGGAGTGTTTAGTAAACCAGCGGAGGTAACTACCTGGCCGCTGTGCCGGGTTGTGCGGTGAGCTTCATGCTGCTGTGTCTTCCAAAGAAAGTTTGGATCCAAGTAAGCAATGGGGTGAGGAAATTTTACTTTCCGGTTTGCTCAACGGATTTTCGATGTTGGCAGAGGATCTGAATCGGAGGAAAGAATGATTACCTCTACATCATCAGCATGACTGCCTTCAGCGTCGTCCTGATAATAATCATTGTCAATGAGGTGTACGAAAAATGAACCAAGAGAGTCAAGTTCTACCTCTGATTCCGGGTTACCCACATCGTCATCAGCTGGCAGCTCGGAGGATGCAGTGGTCCTTTTCTTGGCAGGTTTTTTAACAACCTTGGTCTTTGGACGAACTAGCTTGACTGGTTTGTCTTGCGGCTTGACCGGTTTGTCTTGCGGTTTTGCTGGTTTATCTTGTGGCTTTTTATTCCAGAACGGATCATCACCCTGTCAAAATCAGACAAGCTCTCAGGAAATATGTTGAAAAGAGGTAACTTACAGTAAGGAAGTTAGATAATTCTTATAGATGGCGGTTTGATGAAGGTACAGAAAGGACGTAGTCCGGTTTGGCTGCAGACGGCCTCCGGTTCATTCAACATTTTCTTGACGGCCTTAGTAATTTCAGCATCTGTCAGTTGAATATTAATGTGACGTTGGGGGTTGGTCAAACTCCCTGTATATTCACACATCAAGCCAGGGCGCCGGCTTAAGGGTAGAATGCTCCAGCCGATCCAGCAACGAGCAAAATCAACACCTGTTAAGCCGTTTTCCATAAAGGCTCTAAGCTTCGACAGTTGTGGAGCACAGTTGGCCCTTTCCTTTGCTGTTAACCTCTGAGGAAAAGGATGTGTATTGCTAAGGCGTTCAGGGCGGTAACCCGATAGGGGGTTTTCTTCAGTTGGAGATGTATCCTTGCAATAATACCAGGTCTGGTTCCATTCTTTGGGGTGACTGTGATTCAGTATTGGGTCCATCTGTGAATTCTGTGTGACGGTTTAAGTGAAAGAAATCCATAAACAGCTCAACTGTAGGTTCCTCTTGCAGATAAGCTTCACAGAAGACTTGGAAGTGGCAGATATTGGTCACAAAATATGGACCGATGTCTTGAGGGCGAAGTTGAAAATTAGCTAGTACATCTCGGAAGAATTTTGGACCGGGAGGGCTAAAGCCTCAGCCCAGATGGTCAAAAAAACGACTACCTCTCCGTCCTTGGGTGTAGGAGGATTTTCCAGGCCAGGGGCCCTCTAGTGGATGATATCTTTCTTGGCCAAAGCGCCCGTTATAACGCATCTGTTCAACTATTCTTCCGTGACCCGAGAAGGAACCCAGTTGCATTCATAGACTTGCTTAGCCATTGAGGTGAGAAGCTGAAACATGATTATTGCCGGTTTAAGATACACAGTGAATAGCCATAAAGCAGTACAAGGACGTAAGCATACTGTTAAACCGGGGTTTGTTATCAGTAAATCGGAGTTTGACAATAGAGACAGTACAATGACAAATGCATTGGCGGTTCAACAGGGGACAAATGGTATCTACTAGGTCATCATTTTTTCTATAAGGTTAAACCGACTAATCTGGGATTGAAGATACAAGTCTAAAGACGCGTAAGTGACGGAGAAACAAGTTTCACAGCTTGGCATGGTAAATTCAGATCTGCCGTGCGTTGGAAATCAAAATAAATTCCGACCTAATTTTAGGTGCTTGAACAGTTCAGCAAAGTTCAGATGAGTTTCTGTGTAAAGGAGCAGATCTAATAAAAAGGGGATTATGGCTACAGCCGCGTAAGAAATATCGGATCCAGCTAGTTGCTTGGGCTAATGAAAAGAACAGGAAAGGACAGTTCCAAGAGCTTCAAAGAACTACGAAGAACACCGAACCCTAATGGCGGATCTGTAGTGAGGAAAAGAAGGAACTCACTGGTGCTGAGGAAGCAGCGGAAGATCGTCGCGTTTTTCTGATACGGTCAGGTTGATGCAGCAGCCTTTGTCGAAGCAGAGGCGAAGGACGATGGCGGCAGCAGAGCTCGAGGGTCGGTCGGCACGAGGAAGACGACGACACGGAGAGGCACGAGGGGGAAAAGTGAAAGTGACCCCTCGGCCTTATTTATAAGATGAATGGATAAAGGCAGGCGCGAGAATCAAGGAGCCCAAAAAATGGGGTGTGTGACAGCTCTGTTGCCTCAATCCTCGGAGGCCCATTAATGAAGATGGGTTATACACAGTTTTATATAACAGATGACGTCATGACGGTTTACCATGGTCCTGGAAGGTGACGTCACGGCGATTTACAAGATTATGTGAAGATGTTGAAGAAGAAATTTTCTTAAAGAGTTGAGGATTGACATGAACCAGTTCAAATCAATCTGGGGCCTAATGTTGGGGATATTACCACTGGGCGTAAACCGGCTAGGAGAGGTCGGGTTAACCCCATAGGTAGTTCATTATATCAGAAGCCCATGAAGACAGACGGTGACGCTCTATGAAGGCCCAGGGCCCAGAGCCGGTTTAAGGCCTGTAGACATAAACCGGTATTAGTATGTAAACTTGTGTTGTAAGATAGAAAGAGCAGAGACCGAGCCGGACATGTTTATGAGCCGGCCTTGGGATTCTGTAAACCGACGGGCATCAACCCATGTATATAAGGGGACGACCCGGCGGCGGTTCAAGGACAACAGAAAACAACTCGAGACTCAGGCAAAGCATATCCGCTCCCTGGTCATCGAAACCCTAGCAATTCCATCACAACTAGACGTAGGCTTTTACCTTCATCGTAAGGGGCCGAACTAGTATAAAACTCTCTTGTCCCTTATCCGGTTTAACCCCTTTAAGCTAACCCGTAGCGATGGCTCCACGACTAAGTCCTTTCACGAGGACTTCTGCCGTGACAAACGCATGACATTGAGCGAGCGAGCCATCGAGGGAGAGAGAGATCTTCGTGCGCACCCCAGTGTTCGAACCCTGAGAGTTCTGCCGGAACCCGTGATCTGACATTTGGCGCGCGAGGTAGGGGTGCGCCGGAGCTCTCCTTCCGCCAGTTGATCCGCCGACACTCCACGACTCCGATGTCCGGCGACCCGAGGACCAACGCCGACCGGTGGGCAGCCTAGCCAGCCCGAGCGGCGCCGCCTGCCCAAGAAGACCTCAACCCCGCGCTCCAGGCAGTGCGCGCACCGCCGAACGCTGCGGGGCGCGGGCGGGGAGGTCACACGCCGTCCGCCCTTACTCCACGACAAGCGCTGGCAGCCGCAAGGGCCTCAAGCCACGCCGCGGCCACGGCGCCGCACACCCGATGGGAACAAGCAAACATGAGGGCCGCGCTCAGGGTGGCTCGAGAGCCGCTGTGATGCCGGTTAATGGAGAGTGGCTGGGATGCGTTGCTAGAGCACGTCGCCGAGCTCCTGGATGACGCGGCCTCAGGAGCACCGCCCTTCTACTCCCTGCATACACCTCAGGCCGCGGCCGGATCGCACGGCGGGCCTTGCCGCGCCCGCATGCCCCTGGGCGCGCCCCTAGGCTTCATCGACACCGGCGCAACCAACGGCACTGAACGCCCGCTCGCACCCGCGCCACCTCCGATAAGCGCGGGCACGAGCGCTGCCACCTACGGCCCCGGCGGGCTGCGTCTCTACCATCCTCAGGGCGGTGCGCTGGGTTGGGCAACATGGAGCATGGGGCACTACGGCGAGGTCTTTTAGGCGACGGCCTTGGAAGCCTACGTGCCCCGCATGGTGGACCAGGAGTACGCACTAGAAGACGACCCCAGCTCATTCCTCGAGCCGGGCTGGGGGAGGAGGCGCTAGAAGTTGAGACCTTTCAGGAGCCTCACCAACCGCGCCGGCGACAACAGTTACAGGGTACCGCTAGTTTCTCAGGAGCAAGCTTACGCTAACCATGGGTCGCAGGAGGGTCGGCCACAACATCGGATGGCGGCCCCGGCTCGACAGCCTCCCTTCCGCCAGGAGGAGCACACTGGGGGCTGCAGGAGAGGGGCCGGGAGCAAGGCCCTTCCCCGCGATGCACGAAGCAGGGCATCCCCGGAGGTAGGCCCTCTGCCGGGGAGGCGCTGGAGAGCCTTCCCCCCGGCAGAGGACCCGTGGTCGCCGACGGCGCCGCTGGCGTCCCCTTTGCCCCTTGGCGACGTCCTGTTTTCCGGACGCCCTCAATGGTGGTCGAGGGCGCCGCAAGGCGGGGCCCTCGTCTGGCGATATGAAGTAAGGCTTGCGCCCGTGAAGGTATCCGCTCGTGACACTCTCACGTAATAATGAGTGGGGCTGTACACGCCCCGGAGTCTCAGGAGTGCCGCCCTCGGGCCTCTGGGGCTCCCTCCCATGTCCTAGTGGAAACACTTAGCTCTGCGCCGGTGAGAAGACAAGAAGACTAGACTAGGCACCGGACGCGGCCATTTGCTTTTAACCTCATTTCTGTAGCCCTGCTTTCTGGCCTTGGATTTAAGTTTGAAGTTGAATTTTCATTGGAATGTGTGAGGGGTATCTTTTCTCATTTGTGCGATTTCTTGGAACCTGGTTCCTCACCTTAATTTGGAAGTCATACTTGTTGCCTCCCTTCGTGAGCTCCTCGCGAGCGGGGGCTGGGTGAGGCACGCGCGCGCCACGCGCATGTCCTGCCACGGCTGGCACTTTCTCCTCATGAGGCCCACTCCAGCGGATCGGCAAAAGTTCACGGCCTCACGAGCCAGTGTGGGACTCGTTCTGACTAAGGTAAGTCACAGCGGTAAGTTCGCGGCGGGACTCGCGGGTTCACGAAAGTGCATCCCCAGCTCGGTCCAAAAGATAGAAGCAATAATCTGTTTACACAAGGGGCTTCCCCTCCCAAAATGCTCTCACAACTTCCAGGGCTATGCCCGAGCTTTTGCGTGCAGGATAAATAGCAGGGAACCACGGGTTCAATCGGACATGTCGATCACTGCGTCTCCCGGGTCACCTTCAGACGTGTCGCTGGCGTCGCTGTCACTGGCATCATCATCACCTTCGCCAACGCCGCCCTCACCGTCGTCGACCACGTCGCGTTCATCCGCCGCGACCACCACCGCGTCGTCATCAGAAGCGAAGGCCCTGACCAACACGTCCACGTTGTCTTCCACCCATCGCGCCAGGTCGCCCCGGATGGCCGCGGGTACGGGAGCAATGGCGGCATCAAAATCAAAGTCCGGGTAGGTGTTCTGGAGATGGCTGAAGACGCGGGAGAATGTGCCCCCGAGCAGGCCGCGGCTCCTCTCTTTAACAAGATGGCGAGCCCTCTCGGAATGATTCTCCAGGCGTGTCACCACGTCAGTGAAGAAGCGAAGGTGACTAGCATAGTCGTTCGCGTGGGGATGAGGACCGTCTTCATCGCAGATGAAGCCCAGCGCCCTGTTCCTGAGGTCTTGGAGCATGGGGGCGTGCACGCGCTCCAGTGTCCGCCGCTGAAGCACTTCCTCCCTGCTCTGCTGCGCGATGGACTCGGCATAGGTGACTCGCTGCTGAAGAGAAAGCAGCTCGGCGCGGGCGGAGGCCAGCTCAGCCTGCGTCGAGATCAGGGCGGCCGCGGCAGCCTTCTTGCGTTGCTCCACCTCAGCCAACTTTGTCCTGAGGGCAGTAGTCCGGCCCACGGCTTCGGCATCCACAAGCTCCAGCTTCAGGTCGTACCTGCCGACAAGATCCGAGCGCGCCTTGGCCACCCTACTGTCGACCTCCTTCTGGATCCTTGCCTCGCGCGTGTTAGCAGCTTCCTCTGCTTGGGCAACCTGGCGCTCCCTCGTCTCCAACCTCTCAAGCTCAAGGCTGCGCTCCATGGCTTCCAGTGCCAGCGTTTCCTCGCACTTCAGGATCTCTTCCTCCTCGGCAGGCGTCCCCCTCATCGACGCAAGGGCGGCTTGGCGCGCCTCCACTTGCTGCTCCAAGGAGGCGCTCCAGGCTTGGAGCTCCCACACGCGCTTCTCTGCGATCTCGCGGCGGCGGTCAGCTTCCCGGGCTTCTTCCAAGGCTCGGGAGCAGGCCTCGTGCGAGGTCGCGAGGGACGCCTCGGCCTTCGCATTGTCAAGCTCGCGCTGGTGGTGCCCGAGGTTGATGGCCACCTTCAGTTTATGACGCTCCTCTACCAGCCGAAGGCCCTCCGCCCCGAGGCGCGCATCTATGTCCACAAGCTCTCTGCCGAGCTGGCTCATCGCGACCATCGCCTCCTGAAAAAGCTCATGGTGGAGGACACTCCGTTCGTGCGCTAATTTAGGCACGCTGCCGACCTCGTCCTCCGCTGCGGTGGCTGCCGACGGGGTCCGAAGCGGCTCACCCCTTCTCAGCGGGAGGCTGGGGGCTGCCCCCCCTCCCGGTCGCCGGCCAGGCCTCACGAGGGACCCGGATGGGCGGAGACCTGCTGCTTGAAGGAGAGCCCAGGATCGAAGCCATCCAGCCGCCGTCCACCACCAGAGGAGGAGCCCTTGGCACGCTCGCCGCACCCTAGTTGAGGCCGCGAGCAAGAGACAGCGAAGGCATGAGCTCAAGGCGCCAGGTAGGCAAGCCTGCCTCTCCGGCCAACCCGCTCCAGGGGTGGCATGAAGGCTTGGGGCGCTCAAGGTTAGCGGAGGAATTGAGTCAGGAGGGGGTTGCTCCTCAGGAGACTTCATGGCGCTGGCAGAAGGGATCCTGAAGAGCCACTTTCAGGGAGGGAAGCAGCACTCGAAGGATTGCAAAGATAAGGTACTTACTCGTCTATGGCAATGTACTTCCTATGTTTCAACGGCCGGACGGTGCCACTGCTGCAGCTTGGAGACCCCTTCCTCTTACGGAGCGCCGCGAAGTCCACGCAGAACCGGCCCAAGCGTTGTACGTCGCGACCAGTGCGGTGCGTGACTGGTGTGGCACCCTGGGAGACGACCTCAGGAGCGCCAGGCTCGGGAGAGCTATCGGGCTCCGCCTCTCGAAGACCCGCCGAGGCCTCAGGAGTTTTGGCCTCAGGGGCAGCGGACTGCGTCGCCCCCTCAGCTGCCGCCCCAGGACGAGAATCACGGGTCCCGAAGGATGACGCATCGACGCCTCAGCACCCGCGCCTCCGGCCTCTAGCGGTGCTTGCCTCCCTGCATCCATTCTTGGGGCAAACTCGGTGCCGGCGACAAGGAGAGGAACCACAGTGACGGGATTCTCACGAGGCCCCACAAGGCCGACTGGATGCAACCCCCATTCATCGAAGGAGGGCGTCTGCCCCGCGAACTCCACCCTGTTTGAGCAGCTGTACAAGCAACAACTGCCCTACGAAAAATCACCTAGCGAGGGGTCACCGGCCAAGACTTCGAGCACCATTCTTCCTGCCTCGACCGGAAGCCCCGACTCCTGAAGCCTCATGCAATCCTGGTCGCCGGTCAGGGCCCATATCGGCTGGGAATGGCACTGGAGTGGGGCGATGCGACGTCGGAGGAACTCCTTCATCACCTTGGGCGCGGTCACACCAAGGTCCTTCAGCCTCCTCAGCCGAATCCAGACGAAAGCGAGACGGGAGCTCATGAGCTCCTTGTGACCCCAGCCGGAGCTGGGAACGGCGGGTGACGACGGAGGCGAGGGCAGGGGGCTGAGTACTCCGACATCAACATATACCCACCGCGTCCGAAACTCGCTCGTAGACGGCGGGAGGTCAAAGTGAATCCCCGAGCCGGATGTCGCCGCCACGGCCGAGAAGCTCAGGCACCCCGAGCACTGCTGGGGGTTGGTTAGGTGCACCGAGAAGAAATGGTGCAAGAGGGCCACAGATGGAGCAATGCCCACCATGGCCTTGCAGACAAAGGCGAAGACGGCGAGAAGGGCGACAGATTGGAGATCAAGGTGTAGCATATGGATCTGGTAATGGGAAAGCGTGGCGTTGAAGTAGGCGGAGAAGGGAGGAACCATGCCAGCCCACGGGGCGTCGATGAAGAACTGGACCTCGGTGGCCGTCCTATCGATGGTGGCTCAGGACGCAGGCCAGGCCACCGTCCCTCCCTATTCGTTGAAGCTGGAAGCGAGCGCAGGGCGGACCTTATCCATGGCCTCCTGGTTGAGAACCCGCGATCGGCCGACGGCGGACACGACGGCCGGAGGTGGGCTGGCTGAGGACAGGGGCTTCTTCCCTTTCTCCGTCTGGTTCGGCGCCATGGCAATAGAGAGGACTGAGCTCGAGTCGGATTGGAAGAGGAAGAAGAGCTACGAGGAAGCGAAGAAATTGGGGAGTGCGTTGCCAGCAATGGGGAAATAACTGTGTAGGATGCCGTGGCCGCTTAGCCAGGCAGATTTCAAGGCTGCGTGGGGAAGCGGGGCCGCCCACGTCCAATCAATCGCCATGCGTCGACCAAGGCCGCAGGCTGTTGGGGCCCGCGGCTCTCCGCACTTTCCCCTTGGCTTCGCCCCGTGATACGTGCATTTTGCATCATGCTTTTATATCGATATTTATTGCAATATGGGCCGCTATTACACATTATGTCATAATACATATGCCTATTCTCTCTTATTTTACAAGGTTTACATAAGGAGGGAGAATGCCGGCAGCTGGAAAAGGAGCAAATATTAGAGACCAATTCTGCACAACTCCAAAAGTCCTGAAACTCAACGAAAGTTATTTTTGGAAATAATAAAAAATACTGAGCGGAAGAAATCCCAGAGGGGGCCCACACCCTAGCCACAAGGGTGGGGGGCACGCCCTACCCACCTGGGCGTGCCCCCGCCTCGTGGGCCCCCTGTTGGCCCTCTGGTTCCCATCTTCTGCTATATGAAGTCTATCATCCGAAGAAAAATCATAAGCAAGCTTTCGGGACGAGACTCCGCCGCCACGAGGCGGAACCTTGGCGGAACCAATCTAGGGCTCCGGTAGAGCTGTCCTGCCGGGGACACTTCCCTCCGGGAGGGGGAAATCATCGCCATCGTCATCACCAACGCTCCTCTCATCGGGAGAGGGCAATCTCCATCAACATCTTCACCAGCACCATCTCCTCTCAAACCCTAGTTCATCTCTTGTATCCAATTCTTGTCTCTAAGTCTGGGATTGGTACCTGTAGATTGCTAGTAGTTTTGATTACTCCTTGTAGTTGATGCTAGTTGGTTTATTTGGTGGAAGATCATATGTTCAGATCCTATATGCATATTAATACCCCTCTGATTATGAACATGAAAATGCTTTGTGAGTAGTTACGTTTGTTCCTGAGGACATGGGAGAAGTCTTGCTATTAGTAGTCACCCGAAGCCAAGTCCGAGCGTGCCTTGGGCCCGGGGGCTACGGTCGGCGTCCTGGGAACGGGGGTCCTCAGACTTGCCTGCCTGCGGCCCACGGCGTGGCTCCACCAGCGGGCCCATACGACCCATCTTCACCAGCAGACACTCAAGACCCTCGCGAGGGGCCAAGCCTCGCGAGGTGGACGACGCAAGACCTCCTCAGGGACGGCCTCACCAGGCTGGCTCGCGAGGGGCGGAGAGATCAAGGGAAGGCGAACCTTGCGAGGTTCCAATGACGTAAGCCATGACGACCAAGGCCAGGAGGGCGCCAGGCAGGCGCCAGCGCGCGCAGTGTCCTCGTTCCTCTTTGGTGCTAAAGAGGCAAGCGCAGGCAAGGAGTCCCGAGGCATCAGGCAAAGGTTTCCATATCGATGCAACGAGACCAAGACCAGCAGGACGGCAGGACGGAGGTCACCGTGGAGCCCAAGACGGCGTCACCACGAGAGCCTTTGGCAGGCGAAGACTACTTTTGTCAGGATAGCTTGTACTAGCTGTCCCCCTTCAAACTGGCCGTTGTGGGATCCCTTCCCACTCAATATTTGGGAAGAGGACCAAGGCCTCTATAAATAGGACTAGCCACCACAGTAGGAGAGGGATCCAGATCATCCTCACATCCACCAAGCACAAGAACACCACGCCTTAGGAGGCTGTTCTTCCCCTTGTACTGTTCATCCTCAGCCCGAGAGGCAATCCACCACACCACACTGGAGTAGGGTATTACACCACAACTGCGGCCCGAACCATTATAAATCTTGTGTCTCTTGCGTTGCGAGTTCGTCGAGCTAGGCCGTGCGATCCTTGAGCGAGCGAGCCATCGAGGAGAGAGAGATCTTCGTGCGCACCCTAGTGTTCAAACCTTGAGGGTTTTGCCGGAACCCGTGATCCGACAGTGCTTTTTTAAATATTTCCTTTCATTTTTTTGAGCAAACAGGGATGCTAGCATTTAGTTGTCCTCTTCTCTTTGCACAACAGGATCATCCTCCTCTGAAGAAGAATATGGAGTACGTGAAGTGCCTAGTTACGATTATGCCAGGATAAAGAAGCCAAGCCTATCTTCTTAAGAAGGGAGCAGTGTAAGGATGGTTACATTATTGCCCACAAGAACAAACTAACTTCAGCTCAGAAGGACTCACGAATCTCTATGTTTGTTGCTGTGATGGCCAATACAATGTTGTGTTAGGATTCCTTCCGGTGAGTTCCATTTTTTAAATGTGTGCTCTGCATGGACCATGTAGGTTGCATGTTTAAACTATCAATTCATAGTACAGTTTGCTTTATACTAATCACTTTTTTTGTATTTGTGCAAACAGGGGTGCTCAGCTTGATTTCAATGGGAGCTGCACAAAATGTTCATGAATACATCGAATCATTCCTTTCCACCACATGAAAGGAGGTGCCGATATGTTCAAGCCATTGCAACCTATAAAGGCGAAATCATACAAGCTAAGCACGAATTTGGTTGATTTTGCTGGAACTGCACAAAAAGAACAGCTGGTGTATTTAGCACGAGGTGCCATGTCAATGTCCGAACTGATGGCAAACCCTGCCCATTCCACAATCGTAGGCATTTGATATTTTGGAATGGGAAAACCTTGTCAAAGTTTGCTCATTGATGTACGCAAAACAATACGCATTTGACATTTTCGAATGGGACAACCTTGTCAAATTTTTCTCATTGAGGCAAGAAGACATGTGTTTGATATTTTCGAATGGGACACCCTTTGCTCTCAGCAGCATCGATCGATTTTTCTTTATTCTTTAGTTGTGAAGTAAATATTGGCTCTGACATGTGAATCGCTGAGATGCATAATCATCGATTGTTTTGAATGTTCTCTATGAATTGCCAGGCCTGTGTGTTTGATGGCAATGTACAGGAAAGCTAAAAAGCTGCTCAAACTCTTTGTACTCCCTCTGTTCCTTTTTACTTCGCATATTAGATTTCTTTCAAGTCAGTTGATTTTACATTGTGAATGTTCATACTTTTTTCTATAAGATTGGTCAAAGTAGTGAGACTTTGACTTCAGACAAAACTTATATGCAGACTAAAAAGGACCGGAGGTAGTACATGTGAAACTGCTGCAGACGAGGTGATCACCCTAGGAATAATGCTAGTACGTATTGTTTTGCATGTTCACCCAATGCCAGTGATACAAGAATTTGAACTAATCAAACTAAATTCATTCATACACGGTCGGATTTCATATAAACATGCCGGATTTCATTACATTTCATACATTCTTCAACTAAAAAGGGGTGCGCCGGAGCTACCCACCCGTGTCTGGCTGAGCCGAACAGAAGCTTCATGACTTTACTGCAGGTCCAGTTGTGTTACTGACATGTGGCCCAGATGCTAGTTGGGCCCACGTGTCAGTGACACAACTGCACCTGCAGTTAAGTAACTGAAGCAGCGTCCTTCTCCAACACAGCTCTCCGAATTCACGTCGCCGCCAAGAAGCTAATTGGCCGTCAATGGTCAACCCGCCTAGCTTGGCTTCAACCGGAGGGTAGCAGCGGTGGCCTTACTTGGACCTGAGCGGCGGCGACCTACCGTGTTCTACGCTTCCTCGTTTTCTATGTGGCGCGGCCTCGTTAGCAGCGGGGTAGGGCCTCGACAGAGCCAGCGATATCCTTTGTCTCATTGCCGGCGGGGCGGCGCCTCAGTGGAGCGGGGGAAATCCCCACTCGTTGCCGGCAGGGCGGGGCCTCGGCTGAGCCGGCGATGTCCTCTGCCTCGTTGTTGGCGGGGCGGGGCCTCGGCGGAGTAGGGCCTCGCCGAAGCCGGTGAAGTCCTCCACCTAGGTGCCGGTGGGGCGGGGCCTCGGTGGAGTCGGCGATGTCCTCTGCCTTGTTGTTGGCGGGGCGGGGCCTCGGCGGAGTAGGGACTCGCCGAAGCCGGCGAAATCCTCCACCTCGGTGCCGGCGGGGCGGGGCATCGGCGGAGCCAGCGATGTCCTCTGCCTCGTTGTTGGCGCGGTGGGGCCTCGGTGGAGCAGGGCCTCATCGACGCCAGCGGAGTGCAGACTCGACGGAGCCGGCATTGTCCTCCGCCTCGTCCTCGGTCTCGCCAAACAGCGCCTCGCCTGCTTCATCGCCCTCTCTGTAGGCGGCCGCAACCTCCGCCACCCGCATGCGGTACTGCCAGTGGACGTGGCGGCTCTCGCGGGCGGAGCGGTACGAGTCGAGCAACGCCTCCTGCTCCGCCCGCTCCGCGTCGATCTGCTGCTCCGCCTGCAGGTGCTCCTGGAGGAGATGGTTGTTGTAGGTGGCGTCGGCATGCGCCTCCCAGAACTGCTCCTGACGCTTCTGCCTCACCGTGTCGATGTGTTGGCCACGGGCCTCGCCGATGGTCATGATGTAATGCACCGACGAGGATGGCGCAGAGGAGAGGGTTGGCGCCGGATCGTCGACTACCATGTTCTCCATTGGGACGTCGTCCTCCTCTGGCTGCCTTCCGGCCAGCCAATCGGCAGCAATGGCTGCCATCTCCTTGTGGTCCGTCGTCCGCTTGTCCCGAAGAGCGCTGGAGCGTGAGGAAGCCATGGTGGGCAGTAGTAGTGTGGACAGGAGAAAGGGAACGGAGGTGGATGACTGCGGCTATGGCCGGCGCAGCAGTTTATATCGCAATGGCGGGCGGCGGAGGGACGGACGGGTGGCGCCGGAGTAGCCACCTCGGCAACCGCATATCATTAATGTGGGCGGTAGATGGACGGACGGACGGACGGTACTTGTGTCGTTTGAACGTGGAGCAATCGCCTGCAACGGAAAGTGGTGCGGGCTGCGCTGACCGTTTCGGGCGGAAAGCACGCGCGGGCGAGGGAGGCGGTCTGGGTGGGCCAGGGCGGTCAGACTCGTGCTTGGGAGCGGGTCAGTACAGCAGCCGGACATGCTTGCTCGCCAGCGAGCTCGCCGAGCTGAGCGACGACAATCAAATGATGGACGTAGCTTCCGACCAGGAGCCAGCGCCACTGTCCAAGCCAGTTCATGCCGTGTTCACCATAGAGCAGGTGCGGCCGCACTTCGACGTCCTAATGGCGGAAGAGCTACCAGCGCAGGAGGACCTGTGCTACAACCTCCGTCTCGTCAACGAGCACCAGCGAACAACAATGCCGTCGCGGACATGTGGCCCTCTGATCCTGGCTTCCTGAATGCTGCAACCTCCGTCTCATCAACGAGCACCGGCGAACAAGCGAATGACAATGCCGTCACAGACATGTGGACCTATGATCCTGGCTTCCTAAATGAGCAACGGGCGCTGTATCAGACCATCCGTAGGGCCCGCGAGGCCCTCTCCGTCGTCCTTCGAGTTGTTGGGCTCGCCGTGGCGCTGCCGTCTCGTGTTGTCAACATGGTTAACGGACATGAGGAATGAGGAGATGACTTTACATGGAGAGGAGTGGGGACCCACCTGGGCCATAGCCGCACGTACGCAAGGGCCTCCTTATTATATACTCAACTATATTTTTTTTGGCTTCCTCCTCGTTTCCTCACATCATGGTCCCACACCATTGTCAACCTATGTAGTCAATAAACAAGAGAATTGCACAAGGAGCGGCTGACAGCTGGGACCAAGCAGCTCGAGCAGTATTTGTGTTTTTGAGGTGTGAGCACAACAGAGTTTTTCTTGAGCGATGTTTTTGTTTTTGTTCAGAGGAGAGCAGGTTATTAACTGGGCGGGCTGTGGCCCGTCTAGCCCAGGCCAGATATCTAGCCCATATATTAATTTTTTTTCTAGGTGAAAATGGCTAGTCCAGCTATACTTCTTTTTGAGGAATACCCACGCAAGGTCAACTTGTTATTCTCCGCCCCGTTAGGCTGCAAATCTTTCCTAGGAGGGATGCATTAGGCTTAACAAGAAGATGGGCTTTAAGAAATAATAAATGGGATGTAATTATAAAAACTGGGCAGTAACTATAAAAAATGCACCAAACACGTAGTTAGTTTTAAAAAATATTATTTTTGTATTTTAAAATTTTTAATTTCATTAATTGTTGTGCGTGCAATATTTCGTTGGATTTTTACGTAATACAAATTTATTTTGAAATTATATTTAATCTGACTAGAAATTTCAAGATAAAAATATTTCAGATCCCATCAAAATCTGGAAAATTTTATTGAATTCTATTTTGAGCGGTTGGTTCAAATTATTATTCGTTGTCCTAGCTAGAAAAAGGGCTGTCACTACAAAAAAAGACACATCCGTGACATTTTGGGCCGAACAATTTCTTTTGTCATGCTTATGACACTTCTATGACGATAATCTATAGCTACTAATAAAGCAAGGTGCCTTTCTCCAATTTTTTCATCCGTTCACCGTCGAAAAGTTTTTCTTTCTATCCGTGGTGGTACTAAACTTTTATGCGTCTATCCGCTAGAAAAGAAAAAAAAAGATTAGTATAGAATTCCGTCATTGGGCCACGTGCGCTGCGGCCCAACGAGGCCAGCCAATTTATTAATGCTCACAGAGTTAGGAAGGAATTATTTGTCGCATGGAGCGAAGAATAGTTGTAGTTTCGCACAGGGCGCCTATGACTGGGCCGGCCCGTTTCTCCTTTTTCGTTGTTCTATTTCTATTTTTATTTTTCTGTTCCTTTTTATTTCTCTTTTATGTTTTTTCTTTTTTCCTTATTTTTAATTATTCTTTATGAAGTAAAAATTTACGAAAATATTCAGAATTTCAATTTTTATTAAAAAAATATTCAAATAATGGTCAGAATTCCAAAATTTGCTTCTGTATTAAAAAATGTTTGAAACTTTGAAAATTTCCCGTTTCAAACTTTTCTCAATATTCAAAAAATGCTCTCCTTTTTAAAAATTATTTTGTCTTTTCCAAAAATTCTTCAACATTCTTTTATAAAAATTACCTTTTATAAGATGTTGCATATTTTAAACAATTCTTCTTTTAGTGAAATGTTCAGAACTCAAAAAGAAACTGCGTCTAAAACATTTCATATTTTTTTGAATGTTCCCTTAAATAAATTCATTTTTGTAAAATGTAAATGTTTTCAAAATATTGTTTGTGAATTTAAAAAACTATTCACGTTTCTAATTTTGTTCGTGATTTTCTTAAGATATTGGAATTTGCAAGAACAATGTTCGCATTTTTCTAAAATTGTCCAGGATTTAAAAATTGTTAATGTTTCCAAGAATATTCACCAATTCGTATTTTTTTAATGTTCAAAAAAATCAAAAATATTTCTGATGAGACACTATAGTATTTTTTAAAATATTTGCACTGGCCATTAGTTAGCGTTGCGCATTCGTTCTTTGCTGGTTGACTATAAATGAAAGAAATTGTGGACATGTGTCAATAAATTATGTTATATGGCTTTAGTTTGAGAAAAATAATGGGTACTTGATCTCTAAAATATTCGAAGAGAATAAACCCTAAAAAAGAAGGGACATTCATGCCTGATTATGCTCATGAAACGGGATTTATGCGCTGCAATTAATAATCCACCCGGTTACGCCGTCATAGCATAGAGTGGTCGAGGCAACCATGTCCCGAATATCGCCGCGCAGCCAACAAATGAGTAGGCAGGCACCAGCCCGAGATGAAGGCGAACCCGGAGGAAAAAAAGGCATGAGTTGGGTGCTCGCCACCACACCGACCAACCCTATCACTATCAAGATTTTGCGTGTCAAACATGTCCAGCGAGAAGACCATAACTTCTTGCTCTGTCGCCTACCATTGTGGAGACCCTTTTTTGGATGACACATCAATTATTTTCCCCATTGCTTCTTGCAAAAAAATATCCCTCCCGTTGCAACGCACGGGCATATGAGCTAGTTGTGACAAAACCTGGTATCATCATAGATGTGGTGGGGTCCTACTTCTATGACAAAAAATCATGACAGAAAATGGGTTTTCGGCCTGGGCGGGCCGGAGACGCAGCTACATGACACTCTTTGGGTCGTACATGACGGAAAAAACCGTGGTAGAAGCAAGGGCGAGGAAAATATCAGGGGAGTTCCCGGTTACGGTGGGTGGTCGGGGGCCGAGCGATGCGCGTTTCTCTCGTATGTACGTGCGTGTGTGCGAGGTGTTGGGCTCTAACTGAACCCGAGAAAGGCGTTGGGCTCTAACTGAACCCGAGCGATTGCACTGCAGGCTACGCATTACTGAACCCGAGCGATCGATCGATCCCTTGTTGTTAACTAAACCCGAGTGATTCCTTCGCTACTACTGCTAACTGAAGCCGATCGATGCTACCTCTGGATGAATAGTGAGCGTTGTTGGGGGGGTTTGGAGGAACAGTTCCCGATGGGGGGTTGGATGAACATGACCCCGTGGTAGTAGAGGCCGTTGCCACTGGATGAACAAGACCCCGATCGATCGAGCCGGTGGATGAACAGGACCCCGTGGAGGGCTGGATTAACAGGACCCCGTGGAGGGCTGGTTGAATAGTAGCCGGTGGAGGGCTGGTTGAACAGTAGCCGGTGGAGGGCTGGATGAATAGTAGCCCATGGAGGGGTGGTTGAACAGGACCCCGTGGAGAGGGCTGGTTGAGGAGTGTGCGGTGGAGGCTGGATGAACAGGAGCCCGTGGATGAACAGTCACAGGTGGAGGCTAGAGGAGGTCGACGGTGGAGATGAACAGTATCCCGTGGAGTCCCGTTTTGCGGTACCCCACACCCCTCCCGATGAACAGGACCCCCTGTTTCGACCGTAGCGCTCCAACACAAGTCTGTTTCCTCCGTTTTGGGGCTGGTTGAATAGTAGCCGGTGGAGGAGCACGCGGTGGAGGCTGGATGAACAGGAGCCCGTGGATGAACAGTCGCAGGTGGAGGCTGGAGGAGGTCGACGGTGGATGAACAGTACCCCGTGGAGGCTGGAGGAGGTCGACGGTGGAGATGAACAGTATCCTGTGGAGTCCTGTTTTGCGGTACGCCACACCCCTCCCGATGAACATGACCCCCATTTCGACCATAGCGCTCCAACACAAGTCCCTTTCCTCCGTTTTGCGGTACGCCACACCCCTCCCGATCAACAGGACCCCGTTTCGACCGTAGGAGGTCTGTTTCCTCCGTTTTGCGGTATGCCAGACCCCTCCCGATGAACAGGATCCCGTTTTGACCGTGGCCGGTCGAACACAAGGCCGTTTCCTCCGTTCTGCGGTACGCCAGGCCTCGTTTCCATCGGCTGTTCCGTCCAAGCCGGTTGGCTCCCGATGAATAGCACGCGTTGCGTTGCCTCCTGATGAACACAAGCATTCCGTTACCTCCCCATGAACACGACGACGACGCAATTTCTCCGTTCCAACCCAGCCATGTACACGAGACCTGGCCATACGTATGCGCGAGTAGGCGTTCGAGACCCCGCCCGTAAGTACGTACGTGGCCGTATTTACTTTCTTGCACCCTGGCCGCTGTACGTACGTGTACATGCTACGTGCGCGCCTCTACTATGACACGTGCGTACCTCTACTATGACACGTGCCCTTCCTTACACGGCACCGGTTCATCATTGCAGCCTGCAGACAGACCGATCGTATGTATGTACACATTCACGACCAGCATGACAACACTACGTATGCTTCGACCAGGTTGGTCCTGACTGTCAGGCACTTCCTTGCGTGCGAAGATGTACCTGATGGGTCCCAGCAGTCAGGGGGCGAATCATTTTTTTGCCCGTAATATGGACGCACTTCCTTGCATGCGAAGATGTAGCTGGTGGGTCCCAGCAGTCAGGAGGAAACGTTTTTTCATGAAATACGGTGGCTCGTCCGGTGGGTCCCTGCTGTCAGGTGGAGGAATAATTATTTTGCGCGTAATAAGGAGGCACTTCCTTGCTGCGGTCGTGGACCCAGCTGTCAGCCTCTCCACATACAGTACTCTTTCGATGGAAGTCGTTCGTTGACCACATTGACCACGCGGTGCCGAGAGCACCAGGGCGGTGGACGACGGTGAGGCCTAGGAACTGGACGACGTGGAGCCGGGGAAGATGCGGCAGTGGATGCCCACGCGGAGGGGAGTACGTGGGTTGACTACTTCGGCTGCGGTATGAGGCTGCCGTCGCCGGAGAATAACAGGAGGTGTGGGTGAGTATAGAGGGATGGCATGGCCAGCGGTGGCAACACAGCCGGACACGGGAGGCAGGAGCAGGCGGCATGGCCGACGCTTGTTTGGGCGGCTGGAGTAAGAAGACTAGAGGTCGAAGAAGCACTACGGCCGTTGGATGGACATCGTACGGTCACTAGAGCTAGAATCTTTCATAATGACTAAGTTGGAAAAGCCCTCCGTCCCCGTCATCTTAGTAGGCCCACAAGTCAGCCTCCCACTATTTTGGGTCCCAGCTAGCAGGGGGAGTATTCATTTTTTGTGTGTAATAAGGAGGCACTTCCTTGCGTGCGAAGATATAGGTGGTGGGTCCGACCTGTCAGCGGGGGAACGTTTTTTCGCAAAATACAGAGTCCCTTCCAGTGGGTCCCAGCTGTCAGGTGGAGGAATCATTATTTTGCACTTAATAAAGAGGCATTTCCTCGCGTGCGGCCGTGGACCCAGCTGTCAGCCTCTCCATGTACAGTCCACTTCCGATGCATGTCGTTCGTTGACCACGTTGACCACGCCGCGTCGAGAGCACAAGGGCGGTGGACGACGGCGAGGCCTAGGAAGGGAACGACACGGAGCCAGGGAAGACTCGGCAGTTGTTTCCCACGTGGAGGGGAGTACGAGGGTTACTGGTTTGTCTGCCGTCGCCGGAAAATAACAGCAGGTGTGGGTGAGTAGAGGGATGGCTAGGTAGCGATGGGAGAACAACGGGGCGGTGAGGCCTACGCCAAAGCATAGCTGGCCATGGGAGGAGGGAGCAGGCAGTCCCGCCGGCGCTTGTTTGAGAGGCTGGAGCAGGAAGAGCAGAGATTGAAGAAGCACGACGGCCGTTGGATGGACATCCAACAGTCACTACTCTCGCGTGTTGACTGAGTTGACACAGTGTTGCGTGTGTGTCAACCTTTTTTTAGGAAAGCATACGCGTCAACCTGTAGTAGGCGCACAAGTCAGCCTCAAATCTGTGGAAAACAGCATACAAGCCATCTGCCATTATTTCTAATAATTTCCAGCCCATTTGCCAATTCTTAAGAATTTTTTTTGGAGCCCATCATCTTTTTGTTAGCATTACACCCCATATCATGGCCACGGTAAAAAATTATATGAAATTTTGCATATTTTGGTGCATTTAGCTGTTTTTAATCCCGAAATATTGAGTCACATTCAAACTATTTTGAAAAATAATTTATATAAATATAAAATCCAAATAATTGTCCATGCATAAAAATCAATGGAATTAAAATCTAGTAATGAAAAGAAAATTGAAACTAATTCCCGGTTTGATGTGTTTTAAAAATGTACATCCCATTCCTGGGCAAACCGAATGAAACTCTCCTCGTCTTGAAAGATTTGCATCCCAGCAGGGCTGATAAAGCAAGTAGTCCTCGTTTGGGTATTTCTTTTAAAAAATATAACTGGGCTAGACATTTTCAGCAAGAAAAAAAACAACTGGGCTCATGATGTGGTAAACATAAATAAAACCCTGGCTAGACGGGCCACAGCCCCCACACAGCCCCGTTGTTACCCCGATCCATCACTAAAACTAGTATAAATAACAATTGCTTGTTCCTCAAAAGAAGTAAATAACAATTGCGCGACCTGCTGGGTCCCTGGTGTCAGCCGTTCGTTGTGTAATTCTCTCGTTTATTGACTACGTTGACATTGGCGTGAGCCCGAGATGTCCAACCATTAGGAGGAACCAATTTTTTGGGCTTATAACAATGAGGCACTTGCTTGCGTACTGACATGACGCTGGTGGGTCCCTACTGTCATCCTCTCCATGTGCAGTCATCTCCTTATTCCTCTCGGTTGTTGACGATGTTGACAACGCAAGAGGGCGGCGCACCGCGCACGGCGAGCAAACCAAGGCCGAGGACGGCAGCGAGGCCTCGGACGGAATGAACAGGAGCTGTGGAAGATGCGCCGATCCAGTTGCAGGCGGAGGGGAGTACGAGGGTTGACTGGTTCAGGTGTGGGTGCGTGTTGGGGCTGACGTCGCCGGAGAATAACAGGCCGTGCGGGGGAATAGAGGGAGGGACTGGACAACGTTGGAGGGTACGGTAGGGCGGCGGAGGCGCAGCCAGCTATAGGAGGCGGGAGCAAGCGGAGCCGACGAGGTGATTTCGTTTGGGTGGCTGGAGGAAGAAGACAAGAGATAGAAGATACACGACAGATTTTGGATGTCAATCCAACGGCTGGTAGGCAGAATCGTTTGTTGACTAGCTAGTAAGCCGACACCACCTTGGATAGGCTATTTCCTCATGGGTCCCAAATGTCAGAATCCAAATCTGTCACGGTCATGCAGCCTTTCCTATGAAAATTTACAGCCCATTTGGTGTGCTAGTTCGAAATAAGTTTGTGGGTGCTGGTGGGGGCTAATCGCTTGGCTTCTGTAATGCACAGTGAGCTCAAGCAGATGGCAAGAGTGATGTTATTTCCCTTGGTTGGGATTCGTTACAATATTTCACACTAATTAAATGAATGGCAAGCCATTTTCCTTGTTTCAAAGAAAATATGACAGTCGCAGCCGAGTTGAAAAGGGCAAGAACATCTAACTCCAGCTTACAAACTATACAAAACCCCGAGGGTTAATTGTTCATCAGGGTTTGAAAAAAACCCAGGTTGAAAAGGGCAACACCATCTAACTCCAGCACTGTTTTCGGCAGTCACAGTCAAATGGATAGGTCAGGTCCATAGAATGAACATCGTGGGTCGTAAAATTTACTGGATTATGACCACAATATGCTGTAAATAGAAGCCCGGCACGTTCAGAAGCTCTTTTTCCCACCTGAAACTCCTTTTTTTTCTCTTCGACATACCCATCCGTCAAAACCATGTTGCTGATAAACTTAAGCCTGATGGACAATAGTAACCTCGCATTCAGCGGGAAGAATGTGACAAATCCAGTGTTTGCATGGTTGGCTACATATTGTTCTAGCGTTATTGTCTTCAATCGAATGTCATGAGAAGTGAGAAAATCCCGGTGCTTACGAATCCACCGATTGGTTATAACTTTCTTACCCCGTCTTGTTGCCTAAATAGATATGAAGATTGAAAACAGTTAAGGTCTAAAAGAAGAGTGTGGAAAGAGCAACAATTGAACGTTTAATTCTAGTACACTATATGCGGGCTTCCAATGTGCGTGAAATTATCACCTTTATATACAACTTCTCCAGACATGGAAAGTATTGCAGCAAGCCAATAATCTTGTTCAAATCAAAACTATTCATTTGGATATATAAGATCTTGAAAGAATCCAGCACCATTGATAAGCTATCCATGGAGAAACTCTTCATTGAGCATAGAACATAATATTAGTACAAATTGTGTACTCCGAGATGATATATAGCTTATGCGCAGAAATTTAAAATGCAGCTTATGGTTACAAGTGTAGATGATAATATAAAATACCTGAAGAACTGTGGAGCCAAACACCATCTTGAAATGAGCACAGAGATCATGTATTACACCCAAGGTCTCCAGTTTAGGCGCAGAGAGGACGGTTATTTGTGACGGTGAATAACTAGAATCAAGGATCAACCTTTGAAGTGAAGGGGCATCTTGGATGATGAGCTGCCTTCCGTCAAAAGAAATTCCAATTCTTACAAGGTTAGGCGACTTTATTTGGAGACAAACGATTCTAACTATGAAAACAAGCACCAACCACTCCAGGGTAGGGCAACTGGAGTGGATGATGCTGTGCAATGAGGCCTCCGATATACGAACCCGCACAAGTGAAAGTTTCTTGAGAAATGAGAGTCGAAGGTTTAGTACCAGATTGTCTAGTAGGTAGCATAGCACAAAGGTGGCGGTGTGGAGAGAGGAGGAAAACCGCGAGATGGACATCAGTGCTGAGGGCACAGGTACATGGCGTTCAGTATCTGGTAGGAGATTTCCAAGGGAATAGTAGAACTCAAATAGCTGTAGTTATGTGAATTCAGGGGATTTCAGCTAGGCGTCCACCGTGCAGGGCATGGTATGCTTGCTCAGGTAGCATGACGGGATGCAGAGGCTTTGAACGGAGCCCTGGTGGGAGGAAATGATGGCTCTGGGGATTTCAAAATCATTGAAGAGAGATAGCTGACGATAGTCGATATTAAGGGGCACGGCACGCCATAGAGGGCGCCACCGAATTGAGAGGACTTGGTGCGGCAGCAATCCTTGGTGGGGAGAAGCGAGACGATCTCCCCAAGGACGGCGTCCTGGAGATCGTTGATGTGGTCCACCCGAGATTCTATAGGTTCCTGGGATCCGGTGGGGGCGGGTTCACCGCTTCTCCCCGCGCTGCTAGGTGTGGCATCTACAACAGGCTTCGCCGCTGGCGGGAGCCTCATCTTCTTGGCGCTGGGGTCAGCCGACTCCATTTTCCTCGAGGGCATCGCGTCGCGCTCATGGATTTGAGCAGAGTAATGAATGACGAGCCTAGTTGTAGTGCGGGTGAAGAAGAAGGGGAGCTGGGGTTTTTCTATAGTAGTGAGGCAGAAGGGGAGCTGGGGTTTTCTGTAGGAGTGAGGTGAGGAATTTGGGGGTACGAGTGGAGCGAGCTGACGTGAGGTGGGTGGGAGTGAGGAGGAAGAAGAGCACCCAGGTTTTTTTGGGGGGCGGTGTGCTGGGTGTGGGTAGCGCCTCTCATTAAGTAAATATATGGGCTTTTGAATTGATTTCATTATGTACTAGGGTGGATGGGCTGTTTTATCTTGGGCCCAGAGAAACAATTACTACTAGTACAGTGAAGACACTCTACAGCTACCAGAAAAACAATTACTACTAGTACAGTGGATACACTACTGCTTCTGGCTCCTCCTAGGTCATCGAAACGTCTCCCTCTACTGAATGCCGTTTTACTTTTTTCCACCGACATGCGGGCCATGTCGCGCGCGGGCCCAAATGCCATCCACCAAATTAGAAGGCAGTATGTAGGCAGAGAGTCACCCCGGTCGTAGCGCAGTAGTAACAAGCCGTCGTATCACAAAACCCCACCTCCCCGCAGTCTAAGTTTGACGGACGAAGCAACCATCATTTCACTCTTTGTTGAATCCCCTTCTCCCTCACTGTCTTCAAGAAAGCCTACATTCGCATCTGCCATTGTTCTTCTTTCCCAACGAAGGGAAGGTAAGAGGATCCGTGATATTGGTATATTTTCGTCCAGAGAAAAAAAAGAACTTTTAAAAAGCAGTAAGTGATCCTCACTCTCTTTTTTGTTTCATTGTCATTGCGATTGTGTTTTCCTTTCAGTGGTCTCCTAGTATTCGTCAGTTTCATGATGGACCAAGGAGGACCAGGCAAAGATCTGTCGATATTGGAGCAGACGCAGGAGGCTGATCCCCACAAGACAGAGAGCTCCAAGAAGATGGAGGCAGCCACCGAGCTGACCCCAGATACGCTCACGGCCACTACTGAGATGGTCAATGCCCCGTTTGAGGTTATAGCCCCTGTGGCACTACAGGAGCAGTTTTCCCCCTTCGAGGATATGCCCCCCCCCCCCGCTGAGCTGCCCAAGGTGATTTTCTGCTTTGCCGATCTCGATTGTGGTTTTTCATCTAAGTATGTGGTGATGAATAATGCAAAATTTTATTAGCTTCGATGCCATGCTATACACAGTGGTTTAAATAACTTGTGTTTCTTATACTGGAAAGTGATTCAGAATTTGTTCCTATTTCAATTAGAGCCCTGACGCAGACAAGGATTGTGTGGTTGTACATGTCACTCGCTATGAGGCGGATGACCTGAATATACGCACTGGGAAAACAGAGTTCTTAGGCAGTTGGATCCTGGAAGCCATTTGCGCTTATACCGATGTCGAGTTCTATTCCAGCCTCACCGTTCTCAGGCGTGTTGTCCAGGGTGTACTGAAGCACACGAAGTTCAAAGCTACTCCTTTGTTTGTGAGGCATACTGTTCTTGTCAAGCTTACGCAGGAAGATGATGTGGCATGCCTCCACAAACAAGATTATGAGTGGCAAGGCCACAAGGTTATCTTCATGAAGGTTCACAGGATTGAGCTGCTGCGGGACGTCCTCGATGATGTCCATGGCAAGGTTCGTCTTGTGTCCAGCCCAAATTAGATCGAGGCATGAAATAGTTGCCCCGGCTAGTGTTTAATACTTGTTTGGATTGTGTCTACTTATCCGAACCTTGCCTATTATCGAGCCCTCTGGGGCTAGTACTCTGTTTGAATCCGTCTATGGGAATAGTTGCTACTTTTGTGTGCCCGTGAATCATGTGAGAACCATCATAATTGTTACCGAAACAGATGTGTCCTCACTAGTTTTTTCATGAATATGGCATGGTAAGACATAAGTTATCACAGTTTATGATACGAGCAGTGTGTGTTTGATGAAATAGAGTACTCGTTTGGGAAATGTGCGCCGACGTATATGTCGGGTGGTTGGTGCGACATATGCCAAAGGATGGCTTATCATTGTGGGAGCCAATAAAACGTCGCCGGTGCCTGGAAACGGGATGAGGCGAAGACATGCACGCCGGCGAATCTTACCCAGGTTCGGGGCTCTTCGAGGAGATAACACCCCTAGTCCTGCTCTGCGGGGTCTCCGCATGATCACTAGCTCGATAAAGAGTAGCTACAATCGCTCCTAGAGCTGTTGGGATCCAGGGAGAAGAAGAACAAGGCTAGCTCTTGCTTCTCTCTGTCTATGGTGTGTATGCGTGTGCTATCTTGGGTGCGAACCCTTTGCATGGGTGCTCCGGGGGGTTTATATAGGCCTACCCCCCGGGGGTACAATGGTAATCTGGCTGGGATCTGGTCCCAGCCGTCAGTGTCTATGCTCGCCGGCTTCTCCGCCAGCTGCTGGGTCCCGCCGGCTGCTGGGTCCCGCCGGCTGCCGGCTACTCGGTCGACAGGCCGGCCCCACCGCCTAGGGTCTTGTCGGCGGCTGCTTACTGTAGCCGCGCCTCTGATGATGAGGGCTTTGTCGAGGTGAGCATGGCTACAGTGGGCCGCCTCGGGGGCTATTACTGTAGCCTCACCTCGTCTTGTCTCCTTAATGGGGCTCCTGCTTCGAGGAAGGGAGTAGCCGGCTTCCGGAGGCCGGCTATGCTCCCGGCCGACTAGGGAAAGACGGGCCGCCTTGACGCCTCTCTCTCGCTGAAGGGGCCCGCAGTCCTTGGGCCGTACAGGAGGGGGTCGTGGATGATGTCGTAGCTGGCGTGGCTACAGTGCCGGGCTGCACGGGAGACATCCCTCCCGTACGGCCTCCTGTAGCCATGCCCGCCTCGGGCTTCGGGGGTCGTGGCCGCACTGTGGCCATGCCCCGTCAGGTCACCGTTATGTAGGAGTGGTTGTGGTCTTGGCCGGCTTCTAGGAGTCGGTGTCTTTCTTGGCCGGCTTCTTGGAGTCGGCGAGGCTGGGTCGCCCTCCGGGAGTCGGCTTTAATGGTAGTCGGTCCGGGAAGGCGGCCCAAATGCTTCGAGTGCTTGAAGGCCCAAAGGCCTGATAAATTTTCTGAAGAGCCAGGGGTAGCCGGCTTAGCTACCCGTGGCCACTTACTCCGACAGTAGTCCCCGAAGCTGATCGGGCTTCGAGGGGGAGTAGGGTTCGAGAAGCTCGATCACTTTCCCATCGCGACAAGCCGGCAGCTGGGAGCCGGCCTTGGTCAGGCATGTCGCCTGAGCCGAAATCTTCTGGAGTCGGAGGGCGGGAATCCGCTGGCATGCGCGCCGGGCCACGGGCCGGCCGCGGGCCGACGGCGCGCCACGTAGCCGGAAAGCCTGCTAGCCCACGCGCGAGACGGGACGTTGCCGCAGAGAGGGGGCCCGCCACGTCCGCGCCCCGGCCCAGGCGCGGATCTTTTGTATCCCGAAACCGCCCGCACGTTCCGTGCGACAGTTTCGGCTCGCACTTATGCGTAGTAAATGCGAGACGTGGGGGGAGAGGGCGCAGTTAATCCCACGTCTCCCCCCCACGTCCGGCCTCTTCGGCCGCGTGAGGCTATAAGTAGGGGGAGGTGGAGGGCGGTAGACCCTCGCACGCTCCTCCTACTCCCTTCGTCTTCTCGCCTTGCTCGTTCTCGCAACAGCGCCTCGCCGCCGCGCTCTTCCTCCGCACGCTCCTCCGCCGCCATGCTAGCTTCCGCCATGCCTCCCCACGTAGAGCAGCGTGGCGGGGATTGGGATGGCTCCATCGTCCACAACGACCACATCGACTTCCTCCGCGACACGCGGCGTCTGCCAAGTGCGGACAAAGTGGAGGTCCGCCTCGCGCCGGAGAAAGAAATCAGGCCGGCGCCGCGGGATGGCGAGCGGGTGGTCTTCCGCTCGCACTTCCTGCGCGGCTTCGGCTTGCCAGTGAGCGCCTTCTTCCACACCTGGCTGGACTTCTATCAGCTCCAGCCGCACCACCTCACCCCCAACGCGGTGGTGCTGCTGTCGGCCTTCGTCACTCTGTGCGAGGGCTATCTCGGCGTCCTCCCCACCCTTGAGCTCTAGGGGGAGTTCTTCCAGTCGAAGCTGGGTACGCGCAGCCAGGGCATGCCGGCCCACACTGGCGCCTTCATCGCGTCGCGGAGATCGGGCGCCGACAACCCCTTCCCCGTCATCACGCTGATCCAATCGGTGAAGAAGTGGCAGAAATCATACTTCTACGTGCGGAACATCGCTCCACGGGGCGACTACGTCAACCTGCCAGCTTACGTAGCCGGCCCGCTGGCGGGGAGGCTGCCCCAGTGGTCCATCCGGGCGGTGACGCTGTCGCAGGGAGGAAACGCCGCCATCGCCCGCCTGCGGGTGATGGTCCAGACGGAGGGCCTGACGGGGCCCGACCTCCTGGTCGCGTTCGTCACGCGCCGGGTCCTCCCGCTCCAGAGCCGGCCTCATCTGATCTGTCAGATGAGCGGCCAGCTCGACCCGAGCCGGATGTGCACCAAGGAGATGCCGCAGGCCGACGCGGCCGACATGGTGAACTACCTCGCCAAGTGCCAGCTTCCCGACGACTGGCAGTTCAGCAAGGAGCCATACAGCCGCGCCAATCCTCCGCCTACGGTACGCTCCCCTTCTCTTTTTCTCTCTTTCTCTCTCAGCTTTGTCGCCGAGTTCCTCCGGGCCGACTCTAACTCAGTCGGCTCGCTCTTTTGACAGAATCCTTTGCTTCGGCCGGCCAGCGGGGCGGACGTGGAGCGCCGTTTCGTCCCCGACCGGACCGAGCACGACCAGGAGGACCCCGATCTGGGGACGGTCCATATGGAGGAAGCCGCCGAGCCGGCTGGTGGCCAAGCCGGCGGCGAAGCGGGCGGCGCCGGGTTCTCCGCGACCTTTGATGATTGGCCAGACGAGGACGAAGCCGAAGTCGTCCCGCCCCGCCAGCCAGCCTCCGGACGCGGCGCGGGCTCCTCCGGCGCGCAGCCTGCTCGGGGTAGAGGCCAGAAACGTCGCGCCACCCAGGGCATGTTCGGTAGCCGGACGAAGAAGCCGAGGGGTGGGGCGGCAGCCACTAGGCGGGAAGAAGCGGCCGCGAAGGCGGCTCGCTTCCGCAAAGTGGTGAAGCAGCCACAGGCTGTGTCAGCGTAAGCTTTCCTTCTTTCTGTGTATTCTCTTTCTTTCTTTTCTTGGGTGGTCTTCTGAACCTTTGTCTTCTTTTCTTTGATCAGAGCTCCACTGTCACTCGAGCGGGCGGCCGCCGGCTCCGTCGTCGAGTCGCCAGGGGGCTCTGGGAGCACCACCCGCCGCGTAGATCCCCACGCCGCCCTCCTGGAGGCGACGGAAAGGAACGCGCGGGAGGTGCGGGAGGAGCAGGAAGCGCGGGAGGCGGAGGCACGGAAGGCAGCCGCCGCCCAGGCAGCTCGGGACGAGGAGGCGGCGAAGGCGCTCGCCGAGGCTGCAGCCAAGGCCCAGGCAGAGGCCGAGGCCGAAGCGGCGGCAGGGGAGGCCTTGATGGTCACCCCCCTGCGCGCCATGGCGCCCGGGGACGCGGATCCCTCGCCAGGGGGAGCCAGCGGTTCCCAGCCGGGTCTGGGCGGGAGCGGCGACGATGTCATCTTCGTGAGGGAGGCGCCGGGGCCGACTCCTCCGACTAGGGCGGCCCAAGGCGGTCAGACCGAGCCTGCGCCCGCACAGCCGGCGGAAGGCGAGACGGCCGCGGGAGCTGCGGTGGCGGTCCGGGTTCAGCCAAGCCGGCGCGCAGGGAAGGCCGCGTCGGAGCCGCAGAAAGCGGCGTCGGAGCCACGGCCGGCCATGGGCTCCAGCTCGTCGGCCCGAGACGCGGAGGCGGCCAGCGCTACCTCCGGGTGGACGCCAGGCGGAGGGACAGCCGTAGTGAACATCGCCGCGCAAGACGTCCGGACCCGGCTCCAGGGCCAAGCCGCGGCGCTACGGCAGTTCACCGACGAATTCCTCGCCACGCGGGCTGCCATCCGGGTTAGTATTCTCATCTTCTTCTTGGTTTCTCTCGTGGGGGCGCGTTAGCGCACCCACTGGATGTAGTCCCCGAGATTTGGGCCGACTGCTGAGCAGTCGGCTCGGATCTTCCTTGCTGATTTCTCATCGTTGCTTTCGTTCTCACGTCGATCTTCTGTCCATCTTGCAGGACTATCACAACCTCCGAGCGGCCGCCTTCAACTCCCAGGCTCAGGAGCTGACGCAGAAGACCGCCGATCTCACTGAAAGCCGAGGTATGTGACTTGATCTCTATCTCATGTGGGGGCGCGTCAGCGCACCCACTAGGTGTAGTCCCCAAGATTCGGGCCGACTGCTGAGCAGTCGGCTCGGATCTTCCTTGATGATTTCTCATCGTTCTTCTTCTTCTGTCTCTGCAGCGGCCAACGCCAGTCTGAGGGAACAGCTGGGGGAGTCCCAGACTGCTCTTCGTGCCAAGGACGCGGAGCTCGCCGCCTTGGTGCAGGAGCGTGACCGCGTGGTCAAGCAGCTGGCCGACCAGGAGGAAAGCCACAAGGCAGCGCTGAAGGCCGCGCAGGACCGCGAAGCCGCCCTCCAGGCTGAGTTCGAGACGGAGGCTGCCGCCTGGGATGAAGCCAGGCAGACTCTGGTCTCCGGCTATGGCCAGATTGAGGATCTGGTTGACGGTAAGTTGTCTACCCCTTCGTCCTTTCTTGCCATCTGTCATTTTGACTTGTTTTTCTGACTTGGGGTTCTTCTTTCCTTTTCTGCGCAGAGTACTTCCCCGGCTATTCCACTGCCGCCAACCAGGCCATCGAAGCTCGTCGCCAGGCGAAGAGGCAAGCCGGCTTCGAGATTTCGCCGACTGCCGGCCGCTCGCTGGCGGAGCAGCTCCTGGCGATCCAGGCTCGTATCCAGCCGGCTCACAGGCTGCTCCGCCGGCTTCAGCGTGCCGGGTCGCAGGTCCTGGCCGCCATCTGGCCCGGCCAAGTGATCCTGCGCACTCCCAGTCGGACCGCCGACTGGCTGGAGGTGGCCGTCGGGCGCTTCGAGGCTTGGAAGGCGTCAGCGGCTCGCTCCGGCGCCGGCCGGGCGCCGGAGTTCGTCAAGGCCTGGTACCCAGGCCTGAATCTGGACCAGCTGGCCACCTGGCGGCAGCAAGCCGACGCGGAGCTGGAGCCGGCGCGGCCGGCCATCATTCGACGGGCTTCGGCGATCGTCGACTACACCGACACCAACGTCTTCGCCCCCGAGGTGGACGACAATGGAGTCGCCCAGCTGGAAGATTGGTTCGGGCTGGACCCGGCGCACAGCGAGGACTCGGCGGAGGAGATCGACTCCAGCGACGAGGGCGAAGAGGAGGAAGAGGAGGGTGAAGACGTCGAGCCGGCTGGTGGAGCAGCCGGCCAGCCTGACCGCGCCTCCAGCACTACGCTGCGTGCGAGTGTGTCTCCTGTTGCGGGAGGCGGTCAAGCCGGGACCAGCTAGGCGGCCACTCCTTCAGCCGGCGAGCTGCCTTCACCGACCAAGTCGGCCTTCGCGCCTTTGTCTTCTTTCTTTTGTTTCCTGTCTTGTTACTTTTGAACAATGTTCGGTTAAGTCTGCGCAATTCCACCCACTGGGTGTATTCAAACTTGATTCTGTTGCCACCTATCGGGGGCTTTTATGTATATAAGTTATGCAATCGGTCTTTCCTTGTACTTTCGCTTTTTGTCCTTCTACTTTTTTTTTCCTTTGCCACCCTCCCTTGGTTGCCGCCTCCCTAGTCAAACAGTTGCTCTGCAATCTGTAGCCGGGGAGTGCCTGGCCGATTGGGGAGGAGGAAGTACTTTTAGCTCGGTCGGACTTAAGCTAAGTTTTTAGGAAGCCGGCCAGCCGGCTGTTGTGACAGTCGGCAGGCGTATATAGAGGCCGTCTTTTTGCTATATAGGTTAGTTGTTCCTTAGCCGTTTTCGTGTGGGCGTCCTTTCTGTCTTCTCTCTTGCTAGTCGGACAGTCAGTTCTTTGAGCTGCGACTTTCAACAAGAGAGGACTGGGGGGCCGGCGCACTACTTTGCTGACTTCGGGAAGAACTTATAATATAGCTTAAGGCGGCCAGTCCCCGGGCCGACTAGTCGGACCCGATGCCGGACAAGAATTCAAAATGTAATAAGACATTCATGGATATGACACTCGTCATCCGTAGATAAATAAAAGGCAGTCCCCGAGTACTGTTCGGTGGGCCTGTTGGTTTGTAACTTAATACAAAGGTGGTAGCGTGATACATACTGCTTTTCAGCTGTAAAATCGTCTTAGGAGGTTTGCGTTCCATGGTCGCTCCGACTCCTTGCCGGAGTCGTCTCTCTTGCGTGCTCTTGGCTTTTGCGCGTCGATCAAGTAGTAGGAGTCGTTGCCTAGTGCCTTGCTGACGACGAAGGGGCCTTCCCAAGGGGCCGAGAGCTTGTGCTGGCCGGCTGTTCGCTGGATCAGCCGGAGCACAAGGTCGCCCTCTTGGAAGGATCTTGGCTTGACCTTGCGGTTGTAGTAGCGGCGCAGGCCTTGCTGGTAGATGGCGGACCGGCTGAGGGCTAACAGCCGGCCTTCTTCCAGTAGGTCGACACCGTCTTCTCTTGCTTCTTTGGCTTCTTCCTCCGTGTACATGGTGATCCGAGGCGAGTCGAACTCGATGTCTGTTAGGATGACAGCCTCGGCACCGTACACGAGGAAGAATGGAGTGAAGCCGGTTGACTTGTTGGGTGTAGTGCGCAGACTCCAGAGGACAGCCGGCAGCTCTTCGAGCCAGCAGCCGGCCGACCGCTCCAGTGGTACAACCAGTCGGGGCTTGATGCCGGAGAGGACAAGTCCATTTGCTCGCTCGACCTGGCCGTTTGACTGCGGGTGGGCAACGGACGCTAAGTCCAGTCGGATGCCCTGTGTCGCGCAGAAACGTGCCAGCGCGCCTTTGGCGAAGTTTGTGCCGTTGTCGGTGATGATGCTGTGCGGCACGCCGTACCGAGTGGTGATGTCGGTGATGAATGTCACGGCAGTCGGCCCGTTCAGCTTCTTAATCGGCTTTGCTTCGATCCACTTTGTGAACTTGTCCACAGCAACGAGTAGATGTGTCAAGCCACCGCGGGCCGTCTTGAAAGGGCCCACCATGTCCAGTCCCTAGACGGCGAAAGGCCAGGTGAGGGGAATGGTCTTGAGGGCAGAAGCCGGCAGGTGTTGTTTGGAACTGAAGACTTGACATCCTCTGCAGGTCTTGACTATTTCTTTAGCATCTTCCAAGGCAGTCGGCCAGAAGAACCCATGGCGGATAGCCTTGGCCACGAGGGATCTTGAGGCGGCGTGGTGGCCGCATTCGCCTTGGTGGATGTCTTTGAGGATTGCCACTCCTTTTTCTGGCTCGACGCAACGCTGGAAGACTCCAGTGACGCTGCGCTTCACAAGCTCCCTGTTGATTATTGTGTATGTTGCGGCTCGTCGTTGCACTAGTCTTGCTGCGATCTCATCAGTCGGCAGCTCTCTGCTGACTAGGAACTTGAGGATGGGCTGGGCCCATGAGGGAGCTGTGACTTCTTCTACTGTTATCGTGGCCACCATGACTCGAGTGGGTGGGTTGGCTGTTGCGTTGGGGTAGACCACCACTTCTTGCGTCGTTGCAGTCCCCGGGCCGACTGCTGCAGTCCCCGGGCCGGGCTCGGAGGTCCCTGGGCCGGGTGCGACTACGTCGGTTCCCGGGGCAGTCGTCGAAGTCCCCCTGCCGCCTGCGGGATTTCTTGAGCCGGATCCGGCTGTTTCTGGCGCAGGCGGTACGAAGATGGAATCCGACTCTGGAGACGGCTTGATGGACGGCTTGAGGAGGCGTTGGAGGGAGACGCCAGTCGGTATGGCTTGTCGGGTGGAGCCGATCCGTGCTAGGGCATCTGCTTGGTCGTTGTCGGCCCTTGGCACGTGAAGGAACTCGCACCCTTCGAAGTGTCCGCTCATCTGCTGGACGAGGAAGCGGTAGCTCGCCATGTTCGCGTCCTTGGCGTCCCAATCGCCAGATGATTGCTGGACCACTAAGTCGGAGTCGCCGTAGCACAGGATCCGGCGTATGCCGAGCTCTTTGGCTAGCCGGAGCCCATGTACGAGCGCCTCGTACTCGGCCACGTTGTTGGAGGCGGCGAAGTGGATCTGCAGCGTGTACTTGAGCTTGTCGCCTTTGGGAGAGGTGAGGATGGTGCCGGCTCCCAAGCCGGTGCGCATCTTGGACCCGTCAAAGTGCATCCGCCAATGGGTGGAGTCGGGAGCCGGCGGTAGGTACTGGGTCTCGGCCCAGTCGACGAGGAAATCGGCCAATGCTTGCGTCTTGATGGCGGTGCGGGGTTGATAGAAGATCGTGTAGGGAGCCAAGGCAATGGCCTATTTGGCCACCCGGCCGGATGCATCCCGGCTGCCTATGATCTCGGCGAGCGGGGCAGTGCACACGACCGTGATGGGGTGCTCTTGGAAGTAGGGCTTCAATTTCTTGGCAGCGAAGTACACCCCATAGCACATCTTCTGGTAGTGCGGGTAGTTTTGCTTTGAGCTGGATAGTACTTCGCTGAGATAGTAGACCGGCCTCTGGACCAGCTGGGCTCGGCCTTCCTCCGGGCGCTGGACCACAACAACAGTGCTGACGACTCGGCTTGTCGCGGCGATGTAGAGGAGCATGGGCTCCTTCTCAGTTGGCGCGGCCAGGACAGGCGGAGTGGTCAACATTTTCTTCAACTCATGGAAGGCTTGGTCGGCTTGATCATTCCATTCAAAGTGAGTGGACTTCTTCATGAGTCGGTACAGGGGGAGAGCCTTCTCTCCTAGTCGGCTGATAAAACGGTTCAGGGAGGCTAAGCAGCCAGTGAACTTCTGCACATCTCGCAGCTTGGTGGGTATCTCCATCCTCTCGTTGTCTTGATCTTGACAGGGTTGCACTCAATGCCGCGTTCGGAGACCAGGAAGCCGAGCAGTTGGCCGGCTGGCACTCCGAACACGCATTTCTCGGGGTTGAGCTTGATCTGGAATCGGCGCAAGTTGGCAAATGTTTCCTTCAGGTCTTCCAGCAAGGTACCGCGCTTCTCTGTCTTCACCACAATGTCGTCTACGTAGACGTGGGCATTTCTGCCGAGTTGTTCAAGAGACATTTCTGCATGCAACGCTGAAAAGTGGCACCGGAGTTTCTCAAGCCGAATGTCATTGTCAGGTAGCAGAAAGCTCCAAAGGGTGTGATGAAGGCAGTCTTCAGGCGGTCAGCTGGGTCCAACTTGATCTGATGATACCCTGAGTATGCATCCAAAAAACACAACAGCTCGCATCCGGCTGTAGAGTCTATTACTTGGTCAATCCGTGGCAAAGCAAACGGATCCTTTGGGCAGGCCTTGTTCAGACTTATGTAGTCTATGCACATGCGCCACTTGTTATTCTTCTTCAAAACCAGAACTGGATTGGCAAGCCATTCTGGAAAGAACACTTCCATGATGAAGCCGGCTGCAAGGAGCCGGGCTATCTCTTCTCCCACGATTCTTCGCTTCTCTTCTGATAGTCGGCGGAGGGGTTGCTTGACCGGCTTCGCATCAGCTCGGACATGTAATTTGTGCTCGGCGAAATCCTTCGGGACACCCGGCATGTCCTTTGGGGACCATGCAAAGATGTCTCGATTCTCACGGAGGAAGTCGGCGAGCTCGCCTTCCTATTTACTGTCCAAGTTCGCCCCAATCACGGCGAACCTCTCCGGGTGCTCCGGGTCTAGAGGTATCTTCTTTGTCTCTTTTGCAGGCTGGAAGGAGCCCTGCGCATCACAGTCCTTGGGGTTGGGGGACAAGGTCGGCTGCTTTCCGGCCATGGCCACAACCCGTTCCAGCATCTTCTTCTCTTCCGCCACCACGAGGGACTCGGCCAGCCGGCTGCTGGCCGTGGCACACTCGATGGACTTCTTGTAGTCGCCGGCTACCGTGATGATCCCCTTCGAGCTCGGCATCTTCATCTTCAGGTAGGCATAGTGGGGCACAGCCATGAACTTGGCCAAGGCAGGTCGGCCAAGTAGTGCATGATAGGGGATCTCCAGGTCCACCACCTCGAACCATATTGCTTCCCGGCGGAAGTGATCTTTGTCTCCGAAGAGAACATCCATTTTGATCTTGCCGATTGGAGAGCAAGATAGGCCGGGTACGATACCATGGAAGACAGTGCGGCTCGGCATGAGCTGCTTTGCTTTGATGTTCAACTTGTCCATGGTGTCGCGGTACAGTATGTTGATACTGCTTCCGCCGTCTATCAGGACGCGGGAAAATCTGGCAGCTCGCCTCTCCGTCGAAAGGGTGACGTCCAAGACCATAGCATAGGAGCCAGGCGAAGGCATCACCTCTGGGTGGTCGGCCTGGCTCCAGCTGATGGGCTTTCCCAACCAATGCATGAACTCGGCGGTGCTAGAGGCGACTGCGTTTACTTCTTGGTGTTGCCGGCGTCGGCTGCGCTTGTCGTCGACTTGACTCGTGAAGACGACGTAGGCGTCGTGCGCTTCGGGGAACTCGTATTGGATGGCGCCGACTGCCGGCCGGGCCGCCGGCTGCTGGGGAGCTGGAGGCGGCGGGCCGGGAGGCGGAGGCGGCACTATCCCTTCGCCCTTGGTGATGCGGGTGAGCCAGTGGCATTTCCGTGTTGTATGGTTGGACGGCTTCGCGCCGCTGTGGAACTTGCAGGGGGCATCGAGTGCTTGTTCGTAGGAGAAGGACGGCTGCCAGGGCGGCCGGCCTCCCTTCTTCTTGGGAGCAGGCCGCTCTTCGGGCTGCTCGTCTTCAATGGTGGCCACCTGCCGACTGGAGGAAGTCGGCATGGGGCCCTTGCGCTTGTGGTCGTTCTGGTAGGGGCGCCGGTTTGGGTCGCCAGCCGGCGTCTTGGGAGTCGGAGCGACTACCTTCCCCGAGGCGTCCACTCGGAGCTCGGTCTTCATGGAGGAGTCGGCAGTGGCGTACTTGTCGGCGGTGATCAGCAACTCATCGAGGGTAGCCGGCTCGTCGCAGAGGAGTCGGTGCTTGAGGAGGGTGCCCTCTCGGCACCCAGCAGTGAAGTACTCGATGGCCTGGACCTCATGCACTCCCTCGCAGGAGTTGCGGAGCTCGGCCCATCGTGTGAGGTAGTCGCGGGTCGACTCGTTGGGCCCCTGGACGCAGAGGGAGAGCTGGCGAGGCTTGGGAGGCCGCTTGTAGGTGCTGGTGAAGTTGCGGACGAAAACCTCGGTGAAGTCCAGCCAGCTGTTGATGCTGTGGGGCTTGAGGCTGTTGAGCCATGTGCGCGCCGTGCCCTGCAGCATCAGGGGGACATACTTCACGGCAACGCGCCAGTTGCCGTTGGTGATGCTGACGGCTGTGGAGTAGTCGATGAGCCAATCTTCCGGCTTCACCGAGCCGTTGTACTTGGGCGTGTCTCTGGGGAGCGAGAACCCTTTGGGAAAGGGCTCGTCGCGGATGCGGGGGCCAAAGCATGGCGGGCCGACATCGACTTCTTCTTCTAGCGCCAGGGACCGAGCAAGGCGGTCGATCCTGTGGCGGGCGTCACTCTCGCCGACTCCTTCTCGGCGGCCGAGTCGGTCGCCAAGAGTCGGATGTGTGATGGGTGGCGGAGTGAGGCGTCTTTCTCTTCGAGGCGGGGGAGGAGGCAGGTTTCCCTGATGTTCAAACGCCCGAGGGCGGCCTTCCGCGTCGCGCTCGATAGTGATGCGGGTCCGGCTGCGGCTGGCAGCCGGCTCCTTGTCTTTCTTCTGGCGCGTGCCGCTCGCAGTCGGCGAGCGGGACGTCGCGGCGCGCTCCCAGCGCGAGGGATGGCTATCAGCTCGGGCACCGGCTTCGTGCCGTTCTGCAGCCGCGTCGATCAGCTGCTGGATCCGTCTTGTCATGTAGGGTAGCTCATCGGCTCCCAGCCCATTGAGCTCCTCTGCCGCCGCCTGAGCGGCTCGCAGATTCTCGAGCGGGGTGGCGTAGACGGGGCGATCTGCGCCCAGCATGCTGGCAATGGCTGCGCCGCGCTTCTGGACGAAGCCGGCTCGGCTCGGGCCGCTCGGAGGCGGCGTCCCGAAGGCGGCGCGGTCGACTTCGCGCTGGTGGGCCTCGGTGAGGCGTCTCATCGAGGCTATCTTCTTGCTCTCCGTGATGAGGGCAAGACGGCGTGCCTCCAGGGTCTCGGCGTCGGCGTCGGCCGGGAGGGGGATGGAGAGGTCGTGGATCGCTGCTTGCTGAGCGTCGCGGGCGCTCCCGCCCGAGTTGGAGACGTGGCTGATGACCAGCACTTCGGTGACAGCGCTGCTGCCGCTGTCAGCTCGAGGGAGTGGGTCGTCGAAGACCACCACGTCGGAGGGGTAGGCGTCGAGCGACGCGGTGTCGGAGTCGATGAGCATCGGGTCGGTGGAGCCGACAGACTCCATGTCCGCAGCAGGCTCGCTGGAGACGTGAAGTTGGTCGAGGAGGCTGACGAGGCGGCTCTCGGGGTAGTCGGTGCCTGCGTCGGACGCAGGCTTGTCGGAGATGCGAGTCTCGCCGAGCAGATCGGCGAGGCGGCTCGCTGCGCAGGCGTCGTCGACGCCTTGCAGCGCGTCGGGGCAAACGCCATCAGGCGCAGCAGGCTGGCTCCGCTCGCGGGGAAGGAAGAGGGTTCCCGTCCAGAACAGGTCTCCGGACAACGGTGCACCTGGCCCCACGGTGGGCGCCAAATGTCGGGTGGTTGGTGCGACATATGCCAAAGGATGGCTTATCATTGTGGGAGCCAATAAAACGTCGCTGGTGCCTGGAAACGGGATGAGGCGAAGACATGCACGCCGGCGAATCTTACCCAGGTTCGGGGCTCTCCGAGGAGATAACACCCCTAGTCCTGCTCTGCGGGGTCTCCGCATGATCACTAGCTCGATAAAGAGTAGCTACAATCGCTCCTAGAGCTGTTGGGATCCAGGGAGAAGAAGAACAAGGCTAGCTCTTGCTTCTCTCTGTCTATGGTGTGTATGCGTGTGCTATCTTGGGTGCGAACCCTTTGCATGGGTGCTCCGGGGGGTTTATATAGGCCTACCCCCCGGGGGTACAATGGTAATCCGGCTGGGATCTGGTCCCAGCCGTCAGTGTCTATGCTCGCCGGCTTCTTCGCCGGCTGCTGGGTCCCGCCGGCTGGTGGGTCCCGCCGGCTGCCGGCTACTCGGTCGACAGGCCGGCCCCACCGCCTAGGGTCTTGTCGGCGGCTGCTTACTGTAGCCGCGCCTCTGATGATGAGGGCTTTGTCGAGGTGAGCATGGCTACAGTGGGCCGCCTCGGGGGCTATTATTGTAGCCTCACCTCGTCTTGTCTCCTTAATGGGGCTCCTGCTTCGAGGAAGGGAGTAGCCGGCTTCCGGAGGCCGGCTATGCTCCCGGCCGACTAGGGAAAGCCGGGCCGCCTTGACGCCTCTCTCTGGCTGAAGGGGCCCGCAGTCCTTGGGCCGTACAGGAGGGGGTCGTGGATGACGTCGTAGCTGGCGTGGCTACAGTGCCGGGCCGCACGGGAGACATCCCTCCCGTATGGCCTCCTGTAGCCATGCCCGCCTCGGGCTTCGGGGGTCGTGGGCCGCACTGTGGCCATGCCCCGTCAGGTCACCGTTATGTAGGAGTGGTTGTGGTCTTGGCCGGCTTCTAGGAGTCGGTGTCTTTCTTGGCCGGCTTCTTGGAGTCGGCGAGGCTGGGTCGCCCTCCGGGAGTCGGCTTTAATGGTAGTTGGCCCGGGAAGGCGGCCCAAATGCTTGGAGTGCTTGAAGGCCCAAAGGCCTGATAAATTTTCTGAAGAGCCAGGGGTAGCCGGCTTAGCTACCCGTGGCCACTTACTCCGACAGTATACATAAGTACTTGTAAACACTGTTGGTGCTACCCCACTTGTAAGCAGTTGTGCAAAACATGACACATTGGCTCAACTCGCTTCAACACTAGGCTATCGACCAGCTAACAATCAATAATCCGCTGTCTGACATATAAGAAACTACATATCTTGTTACAGTGGTTCATGCAGTGAACTGAGGCCACAATGTAAATTCCAAATGTTCACACGCTAGTCCGGCGTTCATGTGGAACACTCACATTGAACTCGGCTTCATAAAATACTTGAAAAGCATAAGTTAAGCAATTTTATACATCTCAATGATTCATAGAACCTAACAAACCTATACTAGTTCACAACAAAAGACAAAGTTGTGAGAAGGTTTACAAATCAGGAAAAAACAGGCAAGGCTTCTCTGAGCAAAGGGCCTCCTGGCAGGCTTAAATTTCCTGGAGTTCACTCTGGGTTTTTTCTTGTTGCCACCATCTAGGGTTAGGTTCTCTCATTCCAGAATAACCAATTATAATTGTGTTCTCAGCTGGAATGCTAAACTGAACCATGTAGTCTACTGACAAGGTGAAATTCTTGCGCATTCCACTAAATTTAAGCACCGCTATTTGTAGAAATAAGCACACCACAATGCCTCTTGTCCGCGCACTTGTCAAAAACCTCCGTGCAGCCGTGCGAGCTAGTCCCCGGTCCATGGATCAATTCGTAGAAAGTGCATTCCGGACTAGGATGCAGTTGTTTTCGCTCGTCCCTGCACTGCAATCAGGAAGTAAAATGTACGAATCAGCTTCTTTTAGATTGCGTTGGTCATTCTACCTAGTTACTACCAATGTAGGAATACCTGGAACACTGGAGGTTGGAGGACGGCAGCTAGGAATAGCCATCTCATTTTGTGCAGTTGTATTAAAACTGGGGTGTGTACTTTTGATTGCACAGATGGAAACGATATGGAGACAGACATCCCTGTTTGCGCAAATATGAAATACGGTTATTTAAACAGTGACAGATATTTGCAGTGGCGTATGATTAACAGCAACATCTACTGTTTTATAATTGGCACTAGATTGACAGTATGAAAGTGCCCTTAAGTAAGTAGCATCACATCACGTCAACACTACCACTAGATTAACATGCAGAACAATAGCATTAGTATTACTGTCATGAGAGTAGCACATGGTTAGTAAATGTGCAATCAAATTTGTGCAGTTCCACTGGGATGAAGCAATGTTAGCGGTGTGAGATTTAAGTGTAACTGCAAAAACACAATTCATTGGAAATAAAGCAAGATGGAAGGACTTCATAAAATGGTGGTGGATTGCTTCAATTTATCGACGACACTAGACCATTCCTTATAGTGACATTAGGTGGCATTGCTTAATGCTTCGTGTGATTTTACAATAATGGTAGCGATATGGGCGTAGGGACAGCAGGGGCATAAAGTGGTGAGGCAGATGTGGTTGCCGAGAGCAACAAACACTCCGGCAGCATGTCTGCATTTGTCCCATTTTGTATCACCTCGGCGACATTTTCCTATGTGAGCACATGAAATCTAGACCTGCTCATTCTCATTTGCGTTGTCCCCCAACACCCCTCACTTTCTTTCCTTTTTAAACCAAGAGACAGGTCCACTTCCCCCCACCCTTCGCCATCCACCATGCTTTCTTCGCCTTTTCAACCAAGAGACCGGTTTGGTAGCCAGTATCTACTACTTTCCCCCATTTCCTCTTAGAACCAAGTCCTAGATTCATGCTACAGCTTTCCCACTTTCTTCCCTGTTTGAACCAACTCTTAGAATTGACTGTATGAACTACCTTTACCTCTATAATAGTAAAATCTAGGTGGCTTTGGAACAGCCGACGGAAGTAGAAAAAGATCCACACGCAGCCACGTGGGGAGCTGGGGCAGTAGAGCAAGGTAGGTTTCAAAGGAATATATAAAGATGGGGGAGGAGTCTACAAAGAAAGACCGTCGTATCACCTGTAGCAATTTCAACCATCCTTTGGTGTGGAGGAATATCATCGGAACTCTATATGATAGGATTTTGATAGGATTTTTTCCTTTAGAGCCAATTGGTTAATAGGAATAGATTCATATACTCCACATTTCAAAGGAAATAAACATGATATCATTTTTATAGCTTTAGAGCCACTTGGTTCATATGAATGGATTCCTATACTCCCATAATTTCAAAGGAAAATAAACATTAGCGTATATTCAATAGAAAAGTTCCTATGATGTGAACCAACTGACATCTCTTTTCTAATCCCTCCTCATAGGAATTGAGATACATGTCATCTCTAGATTCAATAGAAAAGTTCCTATGATGTGAACCAAATGACATCTCTTTTCCAATCCCTACTCATAGGAATTGAGATACATGACATCTCTTTCCCTAAAACTTCCATGTTTACATCTTCTATTCCTAAATAGCTAGTACAACCCACTAGTAGCTTTTTTCCTAGACATGCAACTATGGCACAAGAACACGTCATGCATGCAAGTCATAAATCACATTATTTTTCTACTCTATGCATGCAAGCACCACATCATCAATTCGTGCATGTTACTCATAAGTTATTTCTTGCATTAAATTTTGTATTGACAATGTATGTGCTGGTCACGTGCACACATATGTAGTTCACATTCACATTTATTTAGAAATGCCATCCTTTTAACTGCAATTCATTTTTTCTCATTGTACTCCCTCCGTCTAGGTGTGTAAGTCATCTACCGAAAACCAAATAATCCCAGAACACTTTGGCACGGTACATTAACTCCCTCCTCGTTTCTTGTTCCGTGACGTATCAACCAATAAGAGATGTTGGACGTGCATGATTTCAATGGCTTGAGACTTTCAAACATGACATGCAGTGGTTAATTCATTGCATGGAATGCTATTAACTAGCAAAAAACCTAAGATGACTTATACACCTAGACGGAGGTGGTATTGCATTTTTTTCATTTTAAGCATGCATTCACTTCCCATTAGTTATAGATGTTTTTGGAGGAACTTTTATGCATTATCTATACCTATACCCCTATATAGTGTGCAAATAACTTTGAAAGATGGTCGTTGGATGAAGCTAATCCGACAGTGGAGAGATGGAAAATCCGAGCACTACTGGCCGTTGGATATCATCAACATTCCACCAGATTCTGCCACATGTACAATCTAGAAGACTCCATGGTTGAATTTAAGCATAATGCACAAAACCTCAAAACACAAGCACTTCTCCTTTGTTCCAGAATCTTCCGTATCATAATTGCCCAAACTTTTTTTCTAAATTAATTGCCATTATTTGTTTTTTTACTTTATGCTTTACAATGCAAAATCCCATGAATCTTAACCTTTTTATAAAACTAATTGATTTTGATTGAGATGAACTATAAGAACTAAACAAACATCTACATCATGCATATATGACTCAAAGCTTTACATGTTATAGTGTGTATTTATTCATAATTTGGTTTCCAAATCTCATGCGTTCAATGCATGTGTACCTTACTAGTTTTGAGTAGAGTAGCAAATTTCACGCGGCCGCGGGTATATCAAAATGCAGGGCCCATGCATCATTGCCTTTCGGTCGAACCTACGTCCATAATTTTTTGTACGTATATCTCCACTGGTCCCCGAACCCAAAATGCGGCATCGTTCCCGTAAAACCAAGCGGCCCACACATATTAAGGCGTCGACTCAAACTCAATCCCTCTCCCATTTACTACTACGTGGCCCCGCACGCCGTAGTACTCCTACAAACCATACCGCCGCACGCATCATTGATTTTCTTCAAGAGGACGAGGGAGAAGCGGATTTGTAGTGGAGTCGCTTTCAAAAAAATGGATTTGTAGTGGAGGCCCCTACCCTAGGGTGCCATAGGTAGTCGCCGCACGCATCATTGGTTTTCTCTTTTCTTTATGCTCTTACGCCCTAGAGTGAAATGATGGTTGCTTCGTCCGTCCAGCTTAATGCGGGAAAGGTGGGGCTTTGTGATTTGACCCCTCATCGCTCATTTACTACTACTTGCGGCGCTATGACCGGGGTGCCTCCAAGTCCAACCGCTGCTCCGAACTGTAATTTGGTGCATCACACGTGGAACAAGACGCTGGATGAGCCACATCGGCCAAAGGGGTCCTGTTAAGTGTGTCACCATTTCGTGTGCGGACTGACCCTGCTTGAGTTGCTACGCCAACACGACAGGAGCAGCCTACACTTGTTTTTGCTCCTTGGTGAATCCCGACTATATTGATCTAAGAAGATACGTACTATACTACCCTCTCCGTCTCGGTTTATAGGGCACGCACGTAGGTCTCAGTCATCCATTTGACTAACTAAATATGAGTTACTATGTCACAAGAAGTATATCATTCGATTCTTAAGCGGAGGTAGTTTCTAAACATATGTTGTTCATCACATATATAGTCAGTTAAATTCTCAACCTAGAACGACGTGCATGCCCTGTAAACCGATACGGAGGAAGTAGTAAAAATGAGGTGATTTTACCGAGCGATGGGCGGGCGAGCATGGCCTCTCATGCGGTCCCACGTGTCATGATGTACCAAGGCGATGCGCGTGTCCCTCTTGAGGCAGAACAATGGCAGAAGCAATACTACGTGGTTTTCTTGAAGGAGATGATGGCAAAGCGAAGTGTGAAATAATGGTTGCTTCGTCTGTCTAGGAAGGTGCGGCATTGTGATTTGACATCTCATTGCTCATTACTACTACTGGGGCGGTATGACTGGGGTGCGTCCCCCTGCCGTTCTGCACTGTTATTTGGTGCCTGACACGTCGACCCGGTTGCTATATGTCCCACATGTCAGCTAGAGGATGTACATAATTCATGAAAGCGAGCATAGACGGATGAGTACAAGACACGACTTGGTTTTTGCTGCTTCGCGCGATCCATCGATACAAACCCGGACTAAAAAAAGGGCGAGGGCGGGTCTTTTCCCGCGTGGCAGGCAAGGGAGTTTGGCATAGTCCGTTTGAGGCAACGAGGCAGGAAGGGAAACAAGCAAATAAAGGTTGAGCGACTTAGTTTTGGTTAAATCTGATTTTACGGAGTACGTACCCACTATGGAGGTAGTATACTACTTACTACTCCCTCCTGTCCGGTTTATATGGCTCGTCTAAAAAATCATTTTTCCGTTTTATAAGTCTCAATTCTACTAGTAGTAGTAACCATCACATGTTGGATTTCGTGAGTGCATGTGTACGTGTCAGTGTTGCACGCCTGCATGCGTGCGTGTGTTCATTATGTGTACGTGCCAGTGTTGCACGCCTGCATGCGTGCGGGTGTTCGTGTGAGTGTTGCGTGTGTGCATGTGTACGTGCGGGGTGAGGCTACACGTCAGTCGACTGACTTTTTCATCTCTGGTTAGTAGATTTTCCAGCCGTTGGATACGAAATCAAGGGCCTGCAGTTTATCTTCAACCTCCTACCCCTGAGCCACCAGCCACCACCGGCTGAACCGCCGGCCGCCGCCCTCGGCCGGTCCGCGCGGCCACGCCGCCCCGCCCGCCCCGAAACCACTCCCCACCGCCGGTCCGCCGCCGCCCCGTCCATCCCTCTAGCCCCCCCCCCCCCCGCGCCGAGCTTTTTCTCCGGCGATCCCCACGCCACTGCCCAATCACCGCCCCCAGCGACTACGAACCAGAGGTCTCACGACTTAGAATCCGCACCGACCACTAATTTATTACCATTTCTATCCTTCATATACGCGCTGACGGGTGGGCCCTATGGTAATGTGCACTGCTGAATGTAGACTGTTTGACTGGTCAATTGATCGTGTCATCAACAAATGACGGAGCTGTGTGGTGAGCCAGTGACCGTATGATCACCCTAAAATGTATTTTATTAACACAGTACAGACTCAAACTACCATTTCTTTGTTTCATATATGCGCTGACAGGTGGGCCCCACGGTTATGCGCCCCGATGGTGCAACACTAGTTGCGCCACGTGGAACATTTGACTGGTCAATTGATTGTGTCATCAACAAAATACGGAGTTGTACGGGTGAGCCAGTGACCGTATAATCACGACATGTATTTTTTTAACATGGTACAGACGCAAGCGCTCATATATACGCGCAAGCACTCACCGCTATAAGCGCACACACGCAGACCCTACCCCTATGAGCACCTTAGAGAGAGTGAGCCATCATATGATCTTGAGATTTTACGAAGTCACCATAGGTGCCTCATAGTCGAGTGGAACGTCTCCTCCCACTGAACGCACATCGCCGGAAAAATACTGAATCTAACCCAGGATAAATGCGAGAACCGGGATTTTAACCCTGGTGGGCTCGAGAAGCCACTGTCCTCCTAACCATCCAACCATAGGTTGGTTAGCACCACAAAATGTATGTGCTGACCGTGATGGGCTTATTCTGAAGTCCAGTGACCATATCGTGCTTTCGCTTCAAATACAATGACCGTAAGTGTCGTCAACAAAATTCGGAGCACGCATCAAATACAATGTCCGTCAGTGTCATTAACAAAATACGGAGAGGTATCGTGAGCTAGATACCGTATGATCACCACGAGAATGTATACGGTGACCGTAATGAGCATATTCTGAAGTCCACCGACCGTATAGTGCTTTCGCTTCAAATACAGTGACCGTCACGCGTGAATGTGTCATGGGCATGCATACTTTTGGAGGGCCGAGAGATAGTTGGTGTGCGTACGTGAAAGTGGTGTAGAAAGAGGGGGTGTCCGGTGGAGAGGAGAGATATTCCCTTCGTTTCTCTTTCCCGTGACTAATATTTTAGGAGAAAATATAAACATTCACAATGCAAAACAAATATTTTTGGATGCACCATGCAATTAACTTTCATGTATAACATTGTACTATTGTATATGCTTATTATCTTAGTGGTCGATTGCGTGTGTGGTGTGGTGGGCACATCATTTCTAGCTGTGGTGGGTTAACATGAGGACTCATTGGTCGGTTCCATCCTGCGCCACATAGGTTGGACCGAGACGCATTATACGAAGACCCATGTGGAGGACACGGCATACAACACGAAGCTACCAGAGTCGTGGAGGACTCTATCCCCACTGGTGATAAGCCGACTATATATGATTTGTATCCCTAGGCCCTGAGTATGTTATAGAAGCATGGGGGCTAGTTCATCAATAGTATACACACACGCACAATGCCTGGTATTTACATGTACTTTGTACACACCCCTAACACTAATATACAGTACCAGGAGTAGGCTTTTTCCTCAACTGCATGAGTCCGAACTTGGGTAAAACTTTGCCTCGTATTACCATCCATCCTAACAGTCAGGGATATCCTACCGAATGATCTGATGGAATCATATCTGCCAACTACTAAGAGAGAGGTGTGTCTGTGGGGGGGATGTGTGCGAGAGAGGCCTAAAGATAATGTGCGTGCAGGAGACACGTAGGCACATATATGTGCGTATAGAGGGCTAGTAGAGACCATGCGTGTGTGTGTATGCATGTGAGAGAAATAGTCTTTTCCAACTGAGATTAGTGAAAAGAGTGGTACATAGTAGTCAGAAAGAGAGAGAGAGAGAGAGAGAGATACAGAGAGAGTGTGTGCGTGAGACACCCCGACACCCCGGGAGAGATTGTGAGCATGTGTGAAAGAGAAATGCCGATGTATATAAAGTGTGTGCACTTATGCGTTAGATAGAGAGATATATAACGCGTTTATGAGAACGGGGGAAGGCATAGTGCATCTACGTGTAAAAGGCGGTTTTACGCATTAAATTAAAATATAAATGGCATTGTTATTTTTGGATGAGATCATGAATTTTGCAATTTGCGTATGAACGAAAATCGGTCTATCAGACACCCATACTCTATTGAATTCTAGCATGTGCATGTGTTTATTTCATATTATCGATCCATAGAGTGAGAGAGGTTTGAAATACAGGCAATGCATTGCTTTTGCAATTCATATATAAACATTAATTAGTGCACTCCATGTTGTTAGTGTGAAGCACTTTATACATTTGTCATTTACATGGATACATTCCAAATTGCTAGCTACGAAATAGAATACATGTTGAATTCAACATAAAGGGGGTTTCAAATATTCGAATTCGTAGGAAGTGCATTCATCTATTTGAACCTGAGATAATGGCATTTGTAAATCAGATATAAAAGGGGGCATCAATCTTTGTTGTGCGTTCGAACATGCTATATATTCATACGCATGTCTAACTATTTTTTTGCAACCGAGGAGATTATATTTGGAACCATGCATGAACTAAGGTAAGTTGCATATTTTTTAATATATACTCGTGTACAATGTATATTCAAATGCACCCCCTCCATTCCAAAATAATCATAGTTTTAGGATTTTCAAGAGTAAAGATTGGTGAAGTTTGACAAAGCCTGAAAGTTCAATTCAAGAGAACTGAAAACGTTAATGTTTCTGCTCCCAAATATTCAACGAAGCGCCAAATAAGCCTCTGGTCACCCGAAACCGTGCGAGACTAATGTTTGGTGGTAGGAAATTACTGTCCTGACTCTAGCACGTGTAGCCTATCGGCCCAATGTCCAAAGGTCTAAACCGGGGTAGGTTTGTAACTTCACCAAGACGCGAGTCTCAGCCGCCTCCGAGAAGCATTCATACGCCGTGGGCGCCTAAACACCCATGCGCTCGGCCGAAATCTATCCCGCCCACCATTCAGGACACATGAGATTACTATCCAACCCCCAACCCGCAATATGTCCGAAATTTTAGATGGGGGCAAAGTTTGTAACTTTCCCCAAATTTCAAACAAGCGCGTCCCAAACCGATACATTGTTCACCCTTAGTTGCCCCCACTCCCTCCGTTTCCCCATTCATACTCCGTGGGCGCCAAAACGCCCTCTCCACCAGTCGCGAAACCTCAGCCTCCTCCGTCCTCCACCTCATCGCGCCCAATCCACCGCTACCCTCCTCCATCATGCCGGAGCCAGTACCCCGACATCGTCGTCCAACGCAACCGCAACCGCAACGCACTCAAGGACTTAGCAGCTGAAGCCGAGGCAGAGCTTCCTCCACGCCGCCGACACCGACGTGTGCCATACCAGAACCACTTCAACCACGCCGTCCTGCGCCTCACCGCTGCCGCTCCACTGTCGCCACCGTCTACCGCACCAGTGCTGTTCCCGCTACGCCATCGTTCACCGCCTCGGATCTGGTTCCCCGCTGCCGACAGACGACCACCGCACCACACTCAACAACTTGGCCATGGGTTCGTCCAAGGCTCCACCGTCCTCCACAACTTCTTGTTTCCAGCGAACCACAAGAAGATCGTTGGAAAAACAAAAGGAGGACACAACACTGCCACCAGAAAGAGGTACTCCTCTTCCATTATTCATGCAAATCTTACATCTCTGCTCACACCATATTCATCCCATGAAAGAAACTAGTTGATTGCTTCGTACTGCATCTTCTTCGTGATACTAAATGCACAAGGTTTCCTCCCATTTACTATTTCACCTTTGCTAGAGGTCAGTAGCCCTCCTGGATTTCAATTCAGGGTCAGTCGAATCACAATTAAAAGAAGCAGCACCCGCTTAGGCGCGTGGAGCACCTAGTCCGCTTGTTCGCCGGGCAAGCGGCGCATCGGTGTCTACCATAGGGGTGTGGGCGCAGGAGCTGCTTGCGCCCGATCTGGAGGTCGGCGGGGCTTGAGGGGATGGCCGGGGGCGGTGCCAAGCACGGCGGTGCGGTCAGGTCGAGGGGAGGGCGGAGGTAGGGGACTGAGCCGGTGGTCGCTGGCATTTCGAGGAAGATCGTAACACTGACTGGCTGGAGGTAGATGAAGGCGATCTGCCCGTTCTTTGCACATCGGACGATGCAGAAAAAATGGACTGACCTATTTGCTTTCAGTCGACTATTATTTTCATAGGACCACACCTTGTGGTGTGCTGGAGGAGCATCTGAATTTCCCAGCCATCCCTGTGCTCATATTTTAAAATCCTAGAATCTAGGAATTTCGTGTCCATGCATGTTGTAGAGCTATCATATGTCTCCTGTCATTTATTTCTCACCGACCTGCTATCTGCCACCTTTACACTGTACTAATTGTGCACACACTTCACCCATACTCACACTATTGTTTTTTAATGCATGAGTATTTCAGACTCTGATGCAGTTTTGATGAATACAAAAAAGAAAAGGTAGAAGTCGCTCCAGTGTAATTCGAAGATAAGCACTAAGCGTCTCAACGCTCTAAAGGGTGCAGTGCCAGCAGATGGAGACAGTAAACGTAGCTCTGCGTTGATGGTCTCAATTGCCATACACAACCATCCCAGGTGCTTGTTTTAACTTCGCGCTGTCAAATGTGGTTGCATGTTGCATATCGTGTCTAACTTGTATAGCTTCCAAATTTGTTAAATTGCATCAGCTTACTTTACGCATTATACCTTTGATAATGACATGCCTTCCTGTTTTTGATACATACTACATATGTATATTAACCATGTTTATACATCAACTAATGCTCTTTTGTATCCCTCATCAATCACTTATGACGAGACAGTCACCCCAGTGGGTTACTATGAGACGCGCTACTTGTTTAAAGAGTGCAACGTCATCCTCCCCACATGATTCTCAAGAAACAGCAAGGCTAAATGAAGATAGTCAACGTAGCTCTCTAGTTGATGACCGCAATTCCCCCACACCACCATCGCAGGTGCTTGTTCTTACTTGGCAGTGTGATATGTGGTTGCATGTTGCATATGGTGTCTACCTTGTAATGCTTCTAGTTACGGTAAATTGCATCTGCTTAGTTAACACATTATACCTGTGAATATGACATGTGTTCCTGTTTTTGGTACATATTACGTCTTTCTATTAACCATGTTCTTACATCAAACTAGTTTTCTTGTGTATCCCTCATCAATCACTTCTGACGAGACACCTTCAAGTTGACAGTGTAATATTGGTTGCATCTTGCATATCATTTCAAACATGTATTGCCTCTAATTTGTTGAAGTGCCACTTATAATGAGACACATCTAACTTGGTAGAGTGATTTTGGTTGGATCTTTCATATGGTCTCTAGATTGCATTGCTTCCAATTTGTTGAAATGCCTTCTGCCTAGCGTTTTTCTTACATATTCCATCCTCCTACAATGTGGTTGCCATACATAAAAGTTGTGTTCGTCAGTATCATGCATCAACGAATTTGGAATTGCGAATTTCATTCCTTTTTCTTGTGTGTTTACTTGACAAGGCAAAATCTAAAAGGACGAAGGCACGGAATGATGGTGGTTCTCTGGAGCAACCGAAACAGATGATCTCTGCGGATTCTCCTGCTACTCCTACTGCAGTGCAAGTTCCAAATCTCATCTCCCCTACTCCACAACCCCAGGTGCTTGCTCTAACATGGCAGTGTGATATCTGGTTGCATGTTGCATATGGTGCCTAGCTTGTATTGCTCCTAATTTGTTAAATTGCATCTCCTCAGCTTACACATTATACATGGGAATATGACACGCCTTCCTGTTTTTGGTACATACTACATCTGCCTATCACACCATGTTCTTACATCAAACTACTGTTCTTGTGTATCTTGCATCTATCGCTTATGATGAGACAGTCACGCCCGTGGGTTAGTATGAGACGCGCTACTCTTATAAAGAGTGCAGTTTCATCCTCTCTACATGATTCTCAAGAAACAGCAAGCCTAAATAAATATATTGAACGTAGCTCTGTACTTGAAGACCGCACTTCCCTACACCACCATCGCAGGTGCTTGCTCTAACTTCGCAGTGTGATATGTGGTTGCATGTTGCATACGGTGTCTAGCTTGTAATGCTTCTAATTAGGTAAATTGCATCTGCTTAGTTTACACATTATACCTGTGAATATGAAATGCCTTCCTATTTTTGGTACACACTACATCTATGTGTTAACCATGTTCTTACATGAAACTACCTCTCTTCTGTATCCTGCATCAATCACTTACGATGAGACACCTTTATTCGTTGCATATTGCTATGTATTGCTTCTAATTTGGTCAAATACATTTGTTAGGCCACCCTTTTAATTTGGCAGAGTAATATTGGTTTCATCTTTCATATGGTTTCTAGCTTGCATTGCTTCTAACTAGTTCAAACACCTTGTGCTTAGTTTACACTTTATACATCATACATATCAATATGTCACGCCATCCTATTTTTCATACATATTCGATCCTCCTATCATGCAGTTGTCTTACATGAAAGTAGTGTTCGTCAGTATCATGCATCAATGAGTTCTGAAGAGCAAATTTTATTACTTTTTCTTGTGGGTTTGACTTGACAAGGAAAAATCAAAAAAGAGGAAGGAAAACAGTAAGGAAGGCGATGATGGTGGTCCTCTGTAGCAACATAAACAGAGCATCTGTACGGATTCTCCTTGTACTGCTAGTGCATTACAAGTTCCAAGTCTCCGCTCCCCTACTCCACCATCCAAGGTGCTTGCTCTAACTTTGTAGTATTATATCTAGTTCCATGTTGCATATGGTGTCTAGCTTGTATTGCTCCTAATTAGTGTAAACTGCATCTGCTTAGCTTACACAAGATACGTGTGAATATGACACGCTTTCCTGTTTTTGGTACATACTATATCTGTCTATCACACCATGTTCTTGCATGAAACTACTCTTCTTGTGTATCCTGCATCAGTCACATATGACGGGACACCTTTAAGTTGGCAGTGTGATATTGGTTTGCGTCTTGAATATGATTTCTAGCATGTAGTGCTTCTAGTTTGATGAACGCCACCTATGACGAGACAGTTTTAACTTGGCAGAGTTATATTGATTGCACCTTTCATATGGTGTCTACCTTGCAGTGCTTCTAATTTGTTGAAGTGCCTTCTGCTTAGTTACCACATCATAGGTGTGAATATGTCAAGCCGTCTAGTTTTTCATACATATTCCATCCTCGTATCATGACTTTGTCTTTCATCAGAGTAGTGTTTGCATGAATGAGTTCTGAAGAGCGAATTATATTCCTTTTTCGGGTCGGTTTGACCTCTCAATGCAAAATCAATAAAGCGGAAGGAAATTGGTAAGGCATTGGATGATGGTGGTCCTTCCGAGCAACTGAAATGGAGGGTCTCTACAGATTCTACTCCACCATCCTCCCAACAAGATTCGCAAGACAACGCAAGGCTAGACAGTCAACGTAGTTGTGTAGATGATGAGCACATCTCCCCTACTCCACCATCACAGGTGCTTGCTCTAACATGGCACTATTATATGTGGTTGCATGTTGCGTATGATGTCTAGCTCGTATTGCTTCTAATTTTGTTGAATTGCATCTGCTTACTTTACACATAATGCCTGTAAATATGAAACGTGTTCCTGATTCTAGAACATACTATATCTGATCACACCATGTTCTTACATCAGACTACTGTTCTTGCATATCCCGCATCAGTCACTTATTATAAGGCACCTTTAAGTCGCCACTGTGATATTGGTTGTGTCTTGCATATGATTTCTGGCATGTACTGCTTCTAATTTGTTGAAACGTCAGACAGTTTGAACTTGGCAGAGTGATATTGGTTGCACCTTTCATATGGTGTCTAGCTTGCAGTGCTTCTAATTTGTTGAAATGCCTTCTGCTTAGTTACCACATCATAGGTGTGAATATGTCACGCCGTCCTGTTTTTCATACATATTCCATCCTCGTATCATGTGTTTTCCTTTCATCCGAGTAGTGTTCGTCAGTATCATGCATGAATGAGTTCTAAAGAGCGAATTTTATTCCTTTTTCTTATCGTTTTGACTTCACAATGCAAAATCAATACAGCTGAAGGAAATTAGTCCGGTAGTGGATGATGGTGGTCCTTTGGAGCAACTCAAACAGAGGGTCTCTACAAATTCTACTCCGCCATCCTACCAACAAGATTCGCAAGACAACACAAGGCTGGACAGTCAATGTAGCTGTGTCGATGATGAGCACATCTCCCCTCCTCCACCATCACAGGTGCTTGCTCTAACTTGGCACTATTATATGTGGTTGCATGTTGCGTATGATGTCTAGCTGTATTGCTTCTAACTTTGTTGAATTGCATCTGCTTACTTTACACATAATGCCTGTGAATATGACACATGTTCCTGTTTCTAGAACATACGTGTAGATGATGAGCACATCTCCCCTACTCCACCATCACAGGTTCTTGCTCTAACTTGGAACTGTTATATGTGGTTGCATGTTCCGTATGATGTCTAGTTTGTATTGCTTTTGATTTTGTTGAATTGCATCTGCGTAGCTTACAACTTATACCTGCAATGATCACTTACCCATAAGACACATTTAACTTGGGAGTGTGATGTAGGTTGCATCTTGCATTGTCTTCTAGCTTGTACTGCTTCTAATTTCTTGAAATGGCACTTACGACGAGACAGTTTTTACCTGATAGTGATATTGGTTGCATGTTCATATGGTGCCTAGCTTTCATTTCTTCTAGTTTTGTTGAAATGCCTTCTGCTTATATTTTTCATACATATTCCATCCTCCTATCGTACGTCTGAATATGCAATGCTTTCTTTTTTTGTATATATTCCATCCTCCTATCCCGCGCTTTCCTTACATCAAAGTAGTGTTTGTTTGTATCATGGATCAACCAGTTATGCAGAGCTAATTTTATTCATCTTCTTTTGGTTTTGACTTCATAAGGCAATATTAGAAAATAGGAAGGAAAAGAGTAAGTTAGGGGATGTTGGTGGTCCTCCGGACCGACGCAAACAGAGACTCTCTAGATTTGCCACTGCTACTGCTAATGAAGTTGAAGTCCCAAGTCTACATGATGAGTTCATCTCCCGTACTCCACCATCGCAGGTGCTTGCTCTAAGTTGACAGTGTGATAATTGGTTTCATGTTGCATATGTTGTCTAGCCTATATTTCTTCTATTTTGATTAAATTGCACCTGCTGAGTTTATACATTATACATGTGCATATGACATGCCTTTCTGTGTCTAGAATAAACTGCATCTATCAATCATACCATGTTCTTACATCAAAGTACTGCTGTTGTGTATCCCGCATCAGTCATTCATGATTGGACGCTTTTAACATGGCAGTTTGATAGTGGTTGCATCTTGCATTCATTTCTACGTTGTATTGCCTCTAATTTTTCGAAATGCCACTTATGACAAGACACCTTTAACTAGGCAGAGTGATATTGGCTGCATCTTTCATATGGTGTCTAGCTTGCATTACTTCTATTTTCTTGAAAACCCTCCTGCTTAGATTACACATCGTAGCTGTGAATATGTCATACCGTCCTGTTTTTCTTACATATTCCATCCTCATACGGTTGTCTTACATCAAAGTACTGCTTGTCTGTATCATGCATCAATGAGTTCTAAAGAGCGATTTTATTCTTTTGTGTTGTGGGTACGGCTTGACATGGCAAAGTCAAAGAAGAGCAAGGAAAAGAATATAGTAGGGAGTGGTTTTACTCGTCGGGTGAAACGGAAAAGGATCTGCCCTCGAGATTCTGCTGGTACTTATAGTGCAATAGAAGGTCCAAGTCCACCGGCTAAATCTACAAACACAGTATCACCTGCTCCACCAGCTGCAGCATCCGCTTCAACTGTACCAGTATCTCAACGAGTTACTCGTTCGTTTGCTCCAGAACTGGCCAGTTCCCAAGCTGCCTTCACACCTAACACTACTTCCAAAGCACTGCTGACACAACAGGACTTGGCAAGATCAGATGAACCTCATGAGCATCAACACCAAGACGGTACCTGACCGAGTCAAGTTGCAGTTGCATGCTCCTTTATATGTACTCTCAAAGTTTGATGTGCACTAACACTTTCCATATTCGTTGTTGAACTAGCACCACGGCGCAAGAGGAAACAGACATCAGGGATAATGCTTGACAGATTAACAAAATCTAAAGGAGGAAGAATGGAGATCCATTTTGAGGCAGGTTTAAAAAGGCCACGTGATGCTACAGAGTCAGCCAAGTTAGTATGAGAGGCAACCATTGCCGTTAGGTGTCATGCATGTATCCTCCCAACGTGGATCCAGTATAGGAATGAGAAAGACAATACCCAGTTTAACACCTTCCTTGACCATTTATCTGCAAGTAATGTTATTCCTCACAATTTGTAATATTGTCTTGCTCTGTGCTATACTTTCTAGCTTCCTCCTAATAAGACTCACATTCTTTTTTCAACAAATGAGGTTCAAGTTGGATCCGAAATATGATGCAACTAAACAAGCATGCATTCATGTTTTTCAGTCTGCTCTGCGACAGTATCGGTACCACCTTAGAAAATCTCACTTTGAAGGCAAGGCTAACAATGAAATCGCCCAAACATCTCCAGTGGAATATATTACAGATGAAGACTGGACAACCCTTGTTAAACACTGGTCTGATCCAAAGTATCAGGTAGGGTATATGTATTTGATCAGACCACATACTGAACTTGTATTTATGTATGTGCCTTACAAGTGTATCTTCTTCTAGGCTAACTGTTTGAAGAACAAGACCAACCGTTCTAAAGTGAAATTCCAACAGACAACAGGATCTCGTAGCTATATTGCACATTGCGAGGCTCTTGTAAATAGCTGCTAGTTCCTTCTTTTTTCTGTGCCATATTATCGTATCTATATTGACTTGTTCCAAATACACAGGAAAACCCGTGTGGACCAAACAGAACCTGAACCAAATGCAGTGCAAATCTTCAAGGATTGCCACACCAGCAAGATGAAGGGCATGAGCACACCAGTTCAGGCCATTGTTGTAAGTCCTTACTCCTCCTGCCTTTGAACTGATTGGTACTGTGATGTGTTCATTTAACTGCTTGGTTTGCAGCCAATGTCAGTTACTCTGTTCACTTTTATACACAGTTGTCTTAACGTATCATTTCACCTTTCATGGTTTAAAAGAGATGAAGGATATTCTTTTGGTCTTGATCTGTAATCTAGTTGTGATGTTCACGTGCGCACACAATGATACAATAGCCTGTTTGTTTTATATCTGTTTGCCCATGATATGAATGATGTCATACTATGTTCATCCTACTTTAAACCATGTCTCTTTATCCTTAGATGTCAATGAATGTGAGGAAATAGACAATCCAGTACGCATGCTACATGGACATATGTTCCGAAAGTGATTTTATTATGTAGTTGGCACTACAATACATGCTAATGTATTACAGTAGTTCACCAAAATAAGTTATGTATAAACGTGAAACCTACTTTGTTTGTTTTTGTCTCATTAGTAACTTATCTGGTACACTAATCTACAAGTTCAAACTTTCAGCAAGCTATGGAACAAATGATTGAACAGCCACAACCACCTGAAGGTGACGAGGCTACCACATGCACAATGTCACCTCTTGCTGCAGTGCGTCAGTATCTCTCCACTAACAGTGCAAAAAGCACCTTCCTACATAATTCTGGGTTGGTTGTCAAGGTAACCTCGTCCAAATCGCCTACTGAACAAAATCTTCGGCTAGACAGAGTGATATATCTGTGCTCCAGACACAAGTCCAATCCCTAATGGACATTGTGTCGGAAAAAAATATAGTGGTTGACAAATGTCGTGAAGATATGAATGGTTTTGAAACCAGACTATCAGACATTTGTTTCGTTGTTCAAGAGCAATGGCGGAAAAAGGGGAAGATTGTGCTGCTCCATCAGATTCTAAAGCCTGAAACATTAGCACTCAGGTCAAATGATATGTGCTTCTATACATCTGATGGTGCTTTTATCTGCAAGGACTGTAAACTTTATGCCAACAGGCCTTTTGTTGTATGGTTGGAATTTTTTTGTTGTGATACATCATTTATGATGCTGCCAAAGGCTGCAGTAATTACGACACTATTTTTGTATAGTGTAGGTTTATCTTAGTAATGTATTCGGCCGAAAGCTTCGTAGGAGCCCAACATGCCAACATTCGTCGGGCCCATTCCAATTGGGCTAAAAATGATTCTGGGCCGAAATTTGCATGTAGCCCACTAAAAATATCTAGGTCTAAATCAACATAAGCTTTCATATTTTTCTGGTAGGCCTGTGCCCATAGTGGGCGTTTAACAGGCCTAAACATAATTTGGGCCCTTAGTAATAATAGGCCATTTACATGTGTAAATATCTCGAGCCCATAAAAAACATGGGCCTTTAATAGGCCGAAAGTAAGATTGGGCCCTGATTGTGCCAAATAACCCACTGGTCTTAGCAGGCCGAAATGGTGGCCCATTTACAATGCGGATCGTCCAGAAGCCGAAATTCAGACGGGCCGTAAATGCGCCGACCTACTACACGGGCCTTTAACAGACCTGAAGTTCGGTCAGGCTTGATTAGGGTCATTTTTATACGGGCCATTAGTAGGCCCGATGTGGTGTTGGGCCACATATGGCCCATGGATTTCACCCGACGTTAACAGGCCAAAAGTCACAACAGGCTAAAAGTGGCCCAAATCTTTAGTGGGCCTCTAACATGCCGAATGTCAGACATGGCCGAATATGACCCATATCCTTCACGGTCGTTTATGGGCTGAAAGTTTCAATGGCCTATAAATGGGCCCAAATGAAGTAGGACTTTAACGGGCCGGAAACACACCGGGCCATAATTCGGCCCAAATTCTTAGCAGGCTGTTAACGGGCCAAAAGTGACCATGGGCCGCGGTGATGACAAGTTTAGGACGGGTCGTTGACGGGCCAATTTGACACTAGCCGTACAGGCCTTAACTCAGAATGTTGGGCCTTTAGCTGAGCCGGCCCATTATGGTCTACAAAATCTTGTGGGCCTTTAGCTGGGCCGGCCCATTATGGCCCGCTAAATCTTGTGGGCCTTTAGTTGGGCCGGACCATTTAATCTTTATGGGCCACTTTTGGGCCGGTCCATGTGTCAATGTATCATAGGTGCATCTCGCCCATTGTATGAGTGACACATGTGCCAACGTGGAGCTGACACGTGGTTCCGTCAGCCAATGAGAATTTTACACGTGGAAAATCGGCATTGGTCGTGGCTGTTAGCGGGTTATCGGATCCAAAACCGGACCCGATAGCTTAACGGCGTCCCATTACGGTGGATGCCATGTGTCGGTCACCCTTGACGAAAGCATTTCTATGACGCGCGATTTATCGTTATGGAAGTGGACACTTCTGTGATGATAATTTTGGTAATGTCATGGAACACTTCTATGACAGTACATGTATGACTATCTTGATTCTGTCATAAAATTGTCATGGATGTACATGCATGACAGAAAACGTGACCTACTGTGACAAACACGTATCATCACGGAAGTGTATTTTTTTGTAGTGTGTACTTTTAACAAACTATAAATGGGCTGTAGTAAATTCCATTAGAATTCAAAAATGGGCTGCTCATTCTTACAAATTGCAAATGGGCTACGTGTTCTCTGCCACACACTTGTGGGCCTACTAAGTTGACGCGTATGCAAGGCTTTGTCAACTTATAGTCAACACACGGTTCTAGCAGCAGTGGTCGTTGGATGTCCATCCAACGGATGCGTGCTTCTTCTTCAATCTCGGATATTCTTGCTTCGGCCGCCCAAAAAATGATTCCTCCCCCTGACATCTGGGGCGCACCATTTCGGAGGCTGACCTGTGGGCCTACTAAGTTGACGCGTACCAAGGGCTTTGTCAACTTACTCAATATAAACGGTTCTAGCTACAGTGACCGTATGATGTCCATCCAACGGCCGTCGTGCTTCTTCAACCTCTAGTCTTCTTGCTCTAGCCGCCCAAACCAGCGCCGGCCGTGCCGCCTGCTCCTGCCTCCTGTGTCCGGCTGTGCTGCCACCACTGGCCATGCCATCCCTCTATACTCACCCACACCTCCTGTTATTCTCTGGCGACGGCAGCCTCACACCGCAGCTGAAGCATTCAACCCACATACTCCCCTCCGCGTGGGCATCCACTGCAGCGTCTTCCCCAGCTCCGCATTGTTCCCTTCCTAGGCCTCGCCGTCGTCCACCTCTTTGGTGCTCTCTATGCGGCATGGTCAACATGGTCAATGAAGGACAACCATCGGAAGAGGACTTTAGGCGGTGAGGCTGACAGCTGGACCCACTAGCTAAATCTTCGAACACAAGGAAGTGCCTCCTTATTACTCGCAAAATAAAAATGATTCCCCCCTGACAACTGGGACCGCCCAGCTATATCTTCGCACACAAGGAAGTGCGTCCTTATCCTCCCTGACCGCTGGGACTCACCCGATCAAACGTAGCCTTGTCTGTCTGGTCGCGAACGTGTACGTACATACTGGTCGATCGGTCTCTCTGCAAGTATGAACCATGGCCGAGTAAGTAGCGGCACGTGTCATTGTAGAGCACCCGACATAGCAGTTCACACAGTCCCGTCTAAGTCCTGTACACGTACGTACAGCCACAGGGCAAAAAATACGGGCACGTACGTACATACGGTCGGGGTCTCGAGCGCGTACTCGCGCATATATACGGACGGCTAGGGCTTGTGTACATGGAGAGGCAACAGACGGCAGGAACGGCGTCCTGTTCATCGGGCAGCGAACCGGCTGGGTCGGAACGGAGAAACAGCATCATGTTCATCGGAAGCAACCGACTGGGTCGGAATGTGTCCTGTTCAACAGGAGCCAATCGGCTTGGACGGAAGAGCCGAAACAGTGTCTCGCGTACCGCAGAACGGAGGAAACGGACTTCTGATCGACCGGCCACGGTCGAAATGGGATCCTGTTCTTCGGGAGGGGTCTGGCGTACCGCAAAACAGAGGATACGGACATGTGCTCGAGTGCCTACGGTAGAAACGGGGTCCTGTTGATCGGGAGGGGTGTGGTGTACTGCAAAACGGGACTCCACGAGATACTGTTCATCTCAACCATCGACCTCCTCCAGCCTCCACGGGCTACTGTTCATCCACGGCTACTATTCATCCAGCCTCCACCGGCTGCTATTCATAGAGCCTCCATGGTGTCCTGCTTATCCACCCCCAACCGGCTGGGGTGCGGCGGCCTTCTCGGGGTCATGTTCATCCAGCGGCAATGGCCTACTACCACGGGGTCCTGTTCATCCAACCCCCACCGGGAACTGTTCATCCACAGCCAAACAACCAGCTCAACTCACCATGTCTTGACTCGTCCTACGTACCGCACGCATGGTAGCAACGGTCACTGTTCATCAAGAGGCAACCCAAACCGGCTCGATTAGCTTCAGAAGCAGCAGAAGTGATCGATCGCTCAGGTTCAGTTAGCAGCAGCAGCGAAGGAATTGCTGAGGTTCAGTCAGCAGCGAGTGAATCGCTCGAGTCCAGTTTACAGCCAAGGGATCGATAGCTCGGGTTCAGTAATGTGCAATCGCTCCAGGTTCAGTTAGCCAATGCCTCGCACATACGCGCGTACACGAGAGAAACACGCAAACCACAGTGCATCGCTCGGCCCCGACCACCCACCATAACTCGGAACTCCACGATATTTCCTCTCCCTCGCTTCTAACATGATTTTTTCTGTCATGGACGGCCCAAAGAATGTCATGCAGCTGCATCTCCGGCCCGCCTCGGATGGAAAGCCCATTTTCTGTCATGATTTTTGTTATAGAAGTAGGAGCCCACCACATCTATGATGATACTGGGTTTTGTCACAATTATCGTCGTAGAAGTGTCATAAGCATGACAGAATTTTTTTTCGTTCGGCCCAAATGTCACGGATGTGTCTTTTTTTGTAGTGGTACGTTGAGATTCCCTTAGTGGTGTCAAGTGAACGTCGACTACATGGCACTTCACCATGTTTGGGCCTAAGGGAATGCATTGTGATGTAGTTATTAGATGATGGGTTGCTAGAGTGACAAAAGCTTAAACCCTAGTTTATGCGCTACTTCGTAAGGGACTAATTTCGATCCATATGTTTAATGCTATAGTTAGATTTTGTCTTAATACTTTTATTGTAGTTGCGGATGCTTGCGAGGGGGTTAATCATAAGTCGGTGGTTTGTTTAAGTAAGAAACTAAAGAACCGGTAAAAGCTAAAGATGAAACTATTATTTACAACGTTGATCCAGTTGTGCCTACTGCTTATACTGGAAAAAACTCCTTTCCCGGTTAGGATAAGGGAACATGCTAAGGTATCAACAGTGGTTCACAAAACTAATATTAAAGCACCTAAACCTTCTAAACAAATTAAAGTAGAACCTAATGTTGCGATGATTAAAGATCTCTTGGTAGAAAATATTGATGGGCATGTTATTTACTTCTGTGATGAAGCTGCTAGATTTGCCAAACCCGATGAAAAAGATAAACATAGACCAGTTGTTGGCATGCTTGTTGTCTCAGTTAAAATAGGAGATCAATGTTATCATGATTTATGTGATTTAGGTGCTAGTGTGAGTGCTATCCCTTTTACCTTATACCATGAAATTATGAATGACATAGCACCCGCTGAAATAGAAGACATAGATGTCACTATTAAACTTGCCAACAGAGACACCATCACACCACTTGGGATTGTTAGATATGTTAGTCTTCTATGGGAAAACAACATACCATACTAATTTTCTAGTTCTTGGTTCCCCACAAGATGATTTTTGTCCCATAATCTTAGGTAGACCTTTCTTGAACACTATCAATGCTAAGATAGATTGTAAGAAAGAAACTGTCAATGTCAATTTTGGTGATGTGTCTCATGAGTTTAATTTCTCTAAGTTTCATAGACAACCTAATAATATAGAATCACCTAGTAAAGATGAAATAATTGGTATTTCTTCTATTGTCGTACCTCCTACTGATCCACTAGAACAATATTTGTTAGACCATGAAAATGATATGCACTTACGTGAAAGAAATGAAATAGATAAAATTTTCTTTGAGCAACCACCTGTCCTTAAACACAATTTGCCTATTGAAACTCTAGGAGGACTTCCTCCACCTGAAGGTGATCCTGTGTTTGAATTAAAGCAATTGCCTGACACTCTGAAGTATGCTTATCTTGATGAGAAAAAGATATATCCTATTATTATTAGTGCTATCTTTTCAGAATATGAAGAAGAAAGATTATTAAAAATTCTAAGGAAGCACCGTGCAGCTATTGGATATACTCTTGATGATCTTAAGGGCATTGGTCCCACTCTCCGTCGGTACAAAATTAGTATCGAGCCTGATGCTAAACCCGTTGTTGATCACCCACGACGGTTGAATACTAAAATGAAGGAAGTGGTAAGAACTGAAATACTAAAGCTTCTGGAAGCAGGTATAATCTATCCCATAGCTGATAGTAGATAGGTAAGCCCTGTTCATTGTGTCCCTAAGAAGGGAGGTGTTAATATTGCTCCTAATGATAAAAATGAACTCATCCCACAAAGAATTGTTACAGGCTATAGAATGGTAATTGATTTTAGAAAATTAAATAAAGCTACTAGAGAAGATCATTACCCTTTTCCTTTCATTGATCAAATGCTAGAAAGATTATCTAAGAACACACACTTTTGTTTCTTGATGGATATTCTGGTTTTTCACAAATACCTGTTTCACAACCTGATCAAGGGAAAACAACTTTTACTTGCCCTTTTGGAACCTATGCTTATAGACGTCTACCTTTTGGTTTATGCAATGCACCTGCTACCTTTCAAAGATGTATGACTGTTATATTCTCTGATTTTTGTGAAAAGATTGTTGAGGATTTCATGGATGATTTTACTGTTGGGGATCGTAGCAGAATTTTAAAATTTCCTACGCATCACCAAGATCCATCTATGGAGTATACTATCAACGAGGGGAAAGGAGTGCATCTACATACCCTTGTAGATCGCGAGCGGAAGCGTTCCAATGAACGAGGTTGATGGAGTCGTACTCGCCGTGATCCAAATCACCGATGACCGAGTGCCGAACGGACGGCACCTCCGCGTTCAACACACGTACGGAGCAGCGACGTCTCCTCCTTCTTGATCCAGCAAGGGGGAAGGAGAGGTTGATGGAGATCCAGCAGCACGACGGCGTGGTGGTGGATGTAGCGGGATCTCGGCAGGGCTTCGCCAAGCTTCTGCGAGAGGGAGAGGTGTTGCAGGGGAGGAGGGAGGCGCCAAAGGCTGTCGTGTTGCTGCCCTCCCTCCCCCCCCCCTTTATATAGGCCCCCTGGGAGGGGGGCGCCGGCCAAGAACCCATCTATGGGGGGGGCGGCGGCCAAGGGGGGGAAACTTCCCCCCCAAGTCAAGTGGGGCGCCCCCCACCCTAGGGTTTCCAACCCTAGGCGCAGGGGGGAGGCCCATGGGGGGCGCCCCAGCCCACTAAGGGCTGGTTCCCTTCCCACTTCAGCCCATGGGGCCCTCCGGGATAGGTGGCCCCACCCGGTGGACCCCCGGGACCCTTCCGGTGGTCCCGGTACAATACCGATAACCCCCGAAACTTTCCCCGTGGCCGAAACTGGACTTCCTATATATAATTCTTCACCTCCGGACCATTCCGGAACTCCTCGTGATGTCCGGGATCTCATCCGGGACTCCGAACAACTTTCAGGTTTCCGCATACTCATATCTCTACAACCCCAGCGTCACCGAACCTTAAGTGTGTAGACCCTACGGGTTCGGGAGACATGCAGACATGACCGAGACGCCTCTCCGGTCAATAACCAACAGCGTGATCTGGATACCCATGTTGGCTCCCACATGTTCCACGATGATCTCATCGGATGAACCACGATGTCGAGGATTCAATCAATCATGTATACAATTCCCTTTGTCAATCGGTATGTTACTTGCCCGAGATTCGATCGTCGGTATCCCAATACCTTGTTCAATCTCGTTACCGGCAAGTCTCTTTACTCGTACTGTAATGCATGATCCCGTGGCTAAATCCTTAGTCACATTGAGCTCATTATGATGATGCATTACCGAGTGGGGCCAGAGATACCTCTCCGTCATACGGAGTGACAAATCCCAGTCTCGATCCGTGCCAACTCAACAGACACTTTCGGAGATACCCGTAGTGTACCTTTATAGTCACCCAGTTACGTTGTGACGTTTGGCACACCCAAAGTACTCCTACGGTATCCGGGAGTTGCACGATCTCATGGTCTAAGGAGAAGATACTTGACATTGGAAAAGCTCTAGCAAACGAACTACACGATCTTTGAGCTATGCTTAGGATTGGGTCTTGTCCATCACATCATTCTCCTAATGATGTGATCCCGTTATCAATGACATCCAATGTCCATAGTCAGGAAACCATGACTATCTGTTGATCAACGAGCTAGTCAACTAGAGGCTTACTACGGACACGTTGTTGTCTATGTATTCACACATGCATTACGATTTCCGGATAACACAATTATAGTATGAACAATAGACAATTACCATGAACAAAGAAATATAATAATAACCATTTATTATTGCCTCTAGGGCATATTTCCAACAGTCTCCCACTTGCACTAGAGTCAATAATCTAGTTACATTGTGATGAATCGAACACCCATTGCGTCCTGGTGTTGATCATGTTTTGCTCTAGGGAGAGGTTTAGTCAACGGATCTGCTACATTCAGGTCCGTATGTACTTTACAAATATCTATGTCTCCATTTTGAACACTTTCACGAATGGAGTTGAAGCAACGCTTGATATGCCTGGTCTTCCTGTGAAACCTGGGCTCCTTCGCAAGGGCAATAGCTCTAGTGTTGTCACAGAAGAGAGTCATCGGGCCCGACGCATTGGGAATCAACCCTAGGTCGGTAATGAACTCCTTCATCCAGACTGCTTCCTGTGCTGCCTCCGAGGCTGCCATGTACTCCGCTTCACATGTAGATCCCGCCACGACGCTTTGCTTGCAACTGCACCAGCTTACTGCTCCTCCATTCAAAATATACACGTATCCGGTTTGTGACTTCGAGTCATCCAGATCTGTGTCGAAGCTAGCGTCGATGTAACCCTTTACGACGAGCTCTTCGTCACCTCCATAAACGAGAAACATATCCTTAGTCCTCTTCAGGTACTTCAGGATATTCTTGACCGCTGTCCAGTGTTCCATGCCGGGATTACTTTGGTACCTTCCTACCAAACTTACGGCAAGGTTTACATCAGGTCTGGTACACAGCATGGCATACATAATAGACCCTATGGCCGAGGCATAGGGGATGACACTCATCTTTTCTCTATCTTCTGCCGTGGTCGGGCATTGAGCCGTGCTCAATTGCACACCTTGCAATACAGGCAAGAACCCCTTCTTGGACTGATCCATATTGAACTTCTTCAATATCTTGTCAAGGTACGTACTCTGTGAAAGACCAATGAGGCGTCTTGATCTATCTCTATAGATCTTGATGCCTAATATATAAGCAGCTTCTCCAAGGTCCTTCATTGAAAAACACTTATTCAAATAGGCCTTTATACTTTCCAAGAATTCTATATCATTTCCCATCAATAATATGTCATCCACATATAATAAGAGAAATGCTACAGAGCTCCCACTCACTTTCTTGTAAACACAGGCTTCTCCATAAGTCTGTGTAAACCCAAACGCTTTGATCATCTCAGCAAAGCGAATGTTCCAACTCCGAGATGCTTGCACCAGCCCATAGATTGAGCGCTAGAGCATGCATACTTTGTCAGCATTCTTAGGATCGACAAAACCTTCCGGCTGCATCATATACAATTCTTCCTTAAGGAAGCCATTAAGGAATGCCGTTTTGACGTCCATCTGCCATATCTCATAATCATAGTATGCGGCAATTGCTAACATGATTCGGACGGACTTCAGCTTCGCTACGGGTGAGAAAGTCTCATCGTAGTCAACCCCTTGAACTTGTCGATAACCCTTAGCGACAAGTCGAGCCTTATAGATGGTCACATTACCATCCGCGTCTGTCTTCTTCTTAAAGATCCATTTATTTTCTATGGCTCGCCGATCATCGGGCAAGTCAGTCAAAGTCCATACTTCGTTTTCATACATGGATCCTATCTCGGATTTCATGGCTTCTAGCCATTTGTCGGAATCCGGGCCCGCCATCGCTTCTTCATAGTTCGAAGGTTCACCGTTGTCTAACAACATGATTTCCAGGACAGGGTTGTCGTACCACTCTGGTGCGGAACGTGTCCTTGTGGACCTACGAAGTTCAGCAGTAACTTGATCTGAAGCTTCATGATCATCATCATTAACTTCCTCCCCAGTCGGTGTAGGCACCACAGGAATATCTTCCCGCGCTACACTACTTTGATGTTCGGAAGGGGTGACTATCACCTCATCAAGTTCCACTTTCCTCCCACTCAATTCTTTCGAGAGAAACTCTTTCTCCAGAAAGGACCCGTTCTTGGCAACGAAGATCTTGCCTTCGGATCTGAGGTAGAAGGTATACCCAATAGTTTCCTTAGGGTATCCTATGAAGACGCATTTCTCCGACTTGGGTTCGAGCTTTTCAGGTTGAAGTTTCTTGACATAAGCATCGCACCCCCAAACTTTTAGAAACGACAGCTTAGGTTTCTTCCCAAACCATAATTCGTACGGTATCGTCTCAACGGATTTCGACGGAGCCCTATTTAAAGTGAATGCGGCAGTCTCTAAAGCATAGCCCCAAAATGAGAGCGGTAAATCGGTAAGAGACATCATAGATCGCACCATATCCAATAGAGTGCAATTACGACATTTGAGCACACCGTTTCGCTGAGGTGTTCCAGGCGGCGTGAGTTGTGAAACGATTCCACATTTCCTTAAGTGCGCACCAAATTCGTGACTTAAATATTCTCCACCATGATCTGATCGTAAGAATTTCATTTTCCTGTCACGTTGATTCTCAACCTCACTCTGAAATTCCTTGAACTTTTCAAAGGTTTCAGACTTGTGTTTCATTAGGTAGACATACCCATATCTACTTAAGTCATCAGTGAGAGTGAGAACATAACGATATCCTCCGCGAGCCTCAACACTCATTGGACCGCACACATCGGTATGTATAATTTCCAATAAGTTGGTTGCTCGCTCCATTGTTCCGGAGAACGGAGTCTTGGTCATCTTACCCATGAGGCATGGTTCGCACGTGTCAAGTGATTCGTAATCAAGAGACTCCAAAAGTCCATCTGCATGGAGCTTCTTCATGCGCTTGACACCAATGTGACCAAGGCGGCAGTGCCACAAGTATGTGGGACTATCGTTATCAACTTTACATCTTTTGGTATTCACACTATGAATATGTGTAACATTACGTTCAAGAATCATCAAGAATAAACCATTGACCAGCGGGGCATGACCATAAAACATATCTCTCATATAAATAGAACAACCATTATTCTCGGATTTAAATGGGTAGCCATCTCGAATTAAACGAGATCCAGATACAATGTTCATGCTTAAAGCTGGCACTAAATAACAATTATTGAGGTTTAAAACTAATCCCGTAGGTAGATGCAGAGGTAGCGTGCCGACGGCGATCACATCGACCTTGGAACCATTCCCGACGCGCATCGCCACCTCGTCCTTTGCCAGTCTCCGTTTATTCCGCAGTTCCTGTTTTGACTTACAAATATGAGAAACCGCACCGGTATCAAATACCCAGGAGCTACTACGAGTACTGGTAAGGTACACATCAATTACATGTATATCACATATACCTTTGGTGTTGCCGGCCTTCTTGTCCGCTAAGTATTTGGGGCAGTTCCGCTTCCAGTGACCACTTCCCTTGCAATAAAAGAACTCAGTCTCAGGCTTGGGTCCATTCCTTGGCTTCTTCCCAGTAACTGGCTTACCGGGCGCGGCAACTCCCTTGCCGTCCTTCTTGAAGTTCTTCTTACCCTTGCCCTTCTTGAACTTAGTGGTTTTATTCACCATCAACACTTGATGTTCTTTTCTGATCTCCACCTCCGCTGATTTCAGCATCGAATATACCTCAGGAATGGTCTTTTCCATCCCCTGCATATTGAAGTTCATCACAAAGCTCATGTAGCTTGGTGGAAGTGACTGAAGGATTCTGTCAATGACCGCGTCATCCGGGAGATTAACTCCCAGCTGAGACAAGCGGTTGTGTAACCCAGACATTATGAGTATGTGCTCACTAACAGAACTATTTTCCTCCATTTTACAGCTGAAGAACTTGTCGGAGACTTCATATCTCTCGACCCGGGCATGAGCTTGGAAAACCATTTTCAGCTCTTCGAACATCTCATATGCTCCATGTTTCTCAAAACGCTTTTGGAGACCCGATTCTATGCTGTAAAGCATGCCGCACTGAACGAGGGAGTAATCATCAGCACGTGATTGCCAAGCGTTCATGACGTCTTGGTTCTCTGGGATTGGTGCTTCACCTAGCGGTGCTTCTAGGACATAATCTTTCTTGGCAGCTACGAGGATGATCCTCAGGTTCCGGACCCAGTCCGTATAGTTGCTGCCATCATCTTTCAGCTTGGTTTTCTCTAGGAACGCGTTGAAGTTGAGGACAACGTGGGCCATATGATCTACAAGACATATTGTAAAGATTTTAGACTAAGTTCATGATCATTAAGTTCATCTAATCAAATTACTCAATGAACTCCCACTCAGATAGACATCCCTCTAGTCATCTAAGTGAAACATGATCCGAGTTAACTAGGCCGTGTCCGATCATCATGTGAGACGGACTAGTCAAGATCGGTGAACATCTCCATGTTGATCGTATCTTCTATACGACTCATGCTCGACCTTTCGGTCCTCCATGTTCCGAGGCCATGTCTGTACATGCTAGGCTCGTCAAGTCAACCTAAGTGTATTGCGTGTGTCCCGAGGCCATGTCTGTACATGCTAGGCTCGTCAACACCCGTTGTATGCGAACGTTAGAATCTATCACACCCGATCATCACGTGGTGCTTCGAAACAACGAACCTTCGCAACAGTGCACAGTTAGGGGGAACACTTTCTTGAAATTATCATAAGGGATCATCTTACTTACTACCGTCGTTCTAAGCCAATAAGATGCAAAACATGATAAACATCACATGCAATCAAATAGTGACATGATATGGCCAATATCATTTTGCTCCTTTGATCTCCATCTTCGGGGCGCCATGATCATCTTTGCCAACGGCATGACACCATGATCTCCATCATCGTGTCTTCATGAAGTTGTCACGCCAACGATTACTTCTACTTGTATGGCTTACGCGTTTAGCAATAAAGTGAAGTAATTTACATGGCGTTATTCAATGACATGCAGGTCATACAAAATAATAAAGACAACTCCTATGGCTCCTGCCGGTTGTCATACTCATCGACATGCAAGTCGTGATTCCTATTACAAGAATATGATCAATCTCATACATCACATATATCATTCATCACATCTTCTGGCCATATCACATCACATAGCACATGCTGCAAAAACAAGTTAGACGTCCTCTAATTGTTGTTGCAAGTTTTTACGTGGCTTGTATAGGTTTCTAGCAAGAACGTTTCTTACCTACGTAAAACCACAACGTGATATGCCAATTTCTATTTACCCTTCATAAGGACCCTTTTCATCGAATCCGTTCCGACTAAAGTGGGAGAGACAGACACCCGCTAGCCACCTTATGCAACTAGTGCATGTCAGTCGGTGGAACCTGTCTCACGTAAGCGTACGTGTAAGGTCGGTCCGGGCCGCTTCATCCCACAATACCGCCGAAACAAGATAATACTAGTAGCGGCAAGAAGAATTGGCAACATCTACGTGCACAACTGCTTTGTGTTCTACTCGTGCATAGTAACTACGCATAGGCCTGGCTCATGATGCCACTGTTGGGGATCGTAGCAGAATTTTAAAATTATCTACGCATCACCAAGATCCATCTATGGAGTATACTAGCAACGAGGGGATAGGAGTGCATCTACATACCCTTGTAGATCGCGAGCGGAAGCGTTCCAATGAACGAGGTTGATGGAGTCGTACTCGCCGTGATCCAAATCACCGATGACCGAGTGCCGAACAGACGGCACCTCCGCGTTCAACACACGTACGCAGCAGCGACGTCTCCTCCTTCTTGATCAAGCAAGGGGGAAGGAGAGGTTGATGGAGATCCAGCAGCACGACGGCGTGGTGGTGGATGTAGCGGGATCTCGGCAGGGCTTCGCCAAGCTTCTGCGAGAGGGAGAGGTGTTGCAGGGGAGGAGGGAGGCGCCAAAGGCTGTCGTGTTCCTGCCCTCCCTCCCCCCCTTTATATAGGCCCCCTGGGAGGGGGGCGCCCGCCAAGAACCCATCTATGGGGGGGGCGGCGGCCAAGGGGGGGAACTTCCCCCCAAGTCAAGTGGGGCGCCCCCCCACCCTAGGGTTTCCAACCCTAGGCGCAGGGGGGAGGCCCATGGGGGGCGCCCCAGCCCACTAAGGGCTGGTTCCCTTCCCACTTCAGCCCATGGGGCCCTCCGGGATAGGTGGCCCCACCCGGTGGACCCCCGGGACCCTTCCGGTGGTCCCGGTACAATACCGATAACCCCCGAAACTTTCCCGGTGGCCGAAACTGGACTTCCTATATATAATTCTTCACCTCCGGACCATTCCGGAACTCTTCGTGATGTCCGGGATCTCATCCGGGACTCCGAACAACTTTTGGGTTTCCGCATACTCATATCTCTACAACCCTAGCGTCACCGAACCTTAAGTGTGTAGACCCTACGGGTTCGGGAGACATGCAGACATGACCGAGACGCCTCTCCGGTCAATAACCAACAGCGGGATCTGGATACCCTTGTTGGCTCCCACATGTTCCACGATGATCTCATCGGATGAACCACGATGTCGAGGATTCAATCAATCCCGTATACAATTCCCTTTGTCAATCGGTATGTTACTTGCCCGAGATTCGATCGTCGGTATCCCAATACCTTGTTCAATCTCGTTACCGGCAAGTCTCTTTACTCGTACCGTAATGCATGATCCCGTGGCTAACTCCTTAGTCACATTGAGCTCATTATGTTGATGCATTACCGAGTGGGCCCAGAGATACCCCTCCGTCATACGGAGTGACAAATCCCAGTCTCGATCCGTGCCAACCCAACAGACACTTTCGGAGATACCCGTAGTGTACCTTTATAGTCACCCAGTTACGTTGTGACGTTTGGCACACCCAAAGTACTCCTACGGTATCCGGGAGTTGCACGATCTCATGGTCTAAGAAGAAGATACTTGACATTGGAAAAGCTCTAGCAAACGAACTACACGATCTTTGAGCTATGCTTAGGATTGGGTCTTGTCCATCACATCATTCTCCTAATGATGTGATCCCGTTATCAATGACATCCAATGTCCATAGTCAGGAAACCATGACTATCTGTTGATCAACGAGCTAGTCAACTAGAGGCTTACTACGGACACGTTGTTGTCTATGTATTCACACATGCATTACGATTTCTGGATAACACAATTATAGCATGAACAATAGAGAATTACCATGAACAAAGAAATATAATAATAACCATTTATTATTGCCTTTAGGGCATATTTCCAACATTTACCGTTTACGGAACTTCTTTTGATGATTGCTTAAGCAACCTTGATCGAGTTTTGCAGAGATGTGAACAAACTAATCTTGTCTTGAATTGGGAGAATAGCCACTTTATGGTTAATGAAGGTATTGCCTTGGGGCATAAAATTTCTGAGTGAGGTATTGAGGTGGATAAAGCTAAACTTGATGCAATTGAGAAAATGCCATGTCCTAAAGACATTAAAGGTATTCGTAGTTTCCTTGGTCATGTTGGTTTCTATAGGAGGTTTATTAAAGACTTCTCTAAAATCTCTAGGCCTCTTACTAATCTTTTACAAAAGGATGTTCCATTTCTTTTTGATGATGATTGTGTAGAAGCCTTTGAAACACTTAAGAAAGCCTTAACCTCTGCACCTATTGTTCAACCACCTGATTGGAACTTGCCTTTTGAAATTATGTGTGATGCTAGTGATATGTTGTTTGTGCTGTTCTAGGACAAAGAGTTGATAAGAAATTAAATGTTATCCATTATGCTAGCAAAACTCTAGACAGTGCCCAAAGAAATTATGCTACTACTGAAAAAGAATTTTTAGCAGTTGTGTTTGCTTGTGATAAATTCAGATCTTACATTGTTGATTCCGAAGTAATTGTTCACACCGATCATGCTGCTACAAAATATCTTATGGAAAAAGATGCTAAACCTAGACTCATTAGGTGCATTCTCTTGCTACATGAATTTGACTTACATATCACTGATAGGAAAGGAGCTGAGGATCCCGTAGCTGATAACTTGCCTAGGTTAGAAAATGTTCTTGATGACCCGCTACCTATGATGATAGTTTCCCTGATGAACAACTAGCTGTAATAAATGCTTCTCATACCCCTCCTTGGTATGCTGACTATGCTAATTACATTGTTGCTAAATATATACCACCTAGTTTCACATACCAACAAAATAAAAAATTCTTCTATGACTTAAGACATTACTTTTGGGATGACCCACATCTTTATAAAGAAGGAATATATGGTATTATTAGACGTTGTGTGCCTGAGCATGAAAAGGAACAAATCGTACGGAAATGTCACTCCGAAGCCTATGGAGGGTATCATGCGGGAAATAGAACTACACACAAGGTATTACAATCTGGTTTTTATTGGCCTACTCTTTTCAAGGATGCCCATAAGTTTCTATTGTCTTGTGATGAATGTCAAAGAATTGGTAATATATGTAAGCGTCAGGAAATTCCTATGAATTATTCACTTGTTGTTGAACCATTTGATGTTTGGGTTTTGATTATATGGGACCTTTTCCTTCCTCTAATGGGCATACTCATATTTTGGTTGCTGTTGATTATGCTACTAAGTGGGTAGAAGTTATTCCAACAAAGTAGTGCCGATCACAACACTTCCATTTAAATTCTTAAAGAAGTTATTTTCCCAAGGTTTGGAGTCCTTAGATATTTAATGACTGATGGTGGTTCACACTTTATTCATGGTGCTTTCCGTAAAATGCTTGCTAAATATTATGTTAACCATAGAATTGCATCACCATATCATCTCAATCTAGTGATCAAGTTGAAATTAGCAATAGAGGAATAAAATTAATATTACAAAAAACTGTCAATATGTCCCGAAAGAATTGGTCTAAGAAACTAGATGATGACTTTGGGCCTATATAACAGCTTATAAAAATCCTATGGGTATGTCTCCATACAAAATGGTTGATGGAAAAGCTTGTCATTTGCCTCTTGAGTTAGAACATAAAGCATATTGGGCAATTAAAGAACTCAACTACGAATTCAAACTTGCCGGTGAAAGGAGGTTATTTGATATTAGCTCACTGGATGAATGGAGAACCCATGCTTATGAAAATGCCAAACAATTTAAAGAAAAAGTTAAAAGATGGCATGACAAAAGAATCCAAAAGCGGAATTCAAAGTTGGTGAACATGTTCTATTGTACAACTCACCTTTTAGATTTTTTGTAGGAAAACTTCTTTGCAAATGGGAAGGACCATACATTATCGAAGAAGTTTATCGTTCTAGAGCTATTAAGATCAATAATGCCGAAGGTACTAACCCAAAGGTGGCCAATGGGCAAAGAATTAAGCATTATATCTCAGGTACGCCAATTAAATGTTGAAACAAATATTATTCAAACCATGACACCAGAGGAACACATAAAAGAAACCTTCCAGCACACTCCAGAACCCTGAAAAGGAGGATGTACATGATACGGTAAGTAAACGGACTCCAAAAAATCCGCAAAAATATTTTTTTGTCAGCTTTGGAATATTAGAAAAAATAGGAAAATAAGAAACAACCGGGAAGGCCACCCTGGTGCCCACAAGACACTAGGGCATGCCTGCCCCCAGGAGCGCCCTAGAGGGTGGTGGGCCCCTCGGGCACCTTTCCAACTCAGTTTTTCTTCCGCATTCTTGTTTCCCAAGAGAAAAAATCTTTATATATATACCCTCGGATGATTTGACCACCGCATTGCAGAGAAACCCCTTGTTCTTGTTTCGTGTTGTTTTCCTGGCAGATCTGAAAATATGTCGTCTCAAGATTCAGAGGGAGAGAGCTATGTCGCTGATTATATCACAAACCTAAGGTCTATGGGGAGGTGGATCATTATGGTTGGACCGAGGATCAGGAGGAAGACGATGACATGAAGAAAACAAGGGATGATAGCTCCGACGAAGAAGAAGGTCCAGTACCTCAACATGGAGATATGCATGTGAAATTCAAGAAGTCGAGCCTCCCGAACAAAGGCAACAAACCTAAGGTCCAATTTATCCCATCCCTTTTTGTGTAGGAGAGCAAGGCGGCATTATGCAAAAGGGTATTAAAGCTTGAGTTGGAGAATGAGGATCTAAGGGAGGAAAACTTTAGCCTTAGATGCAAACTGGAGAAGAAACTTACTACTTCATCACCACCACCATCATCATCTTCCCCACCAAAGGAGACTTGAGTACACGGGTATGGGCACTCCCTTGGCTTGTGCCAAGCTTGGGCGAGGTGCCCTGGTATCGTATCACCATCACTTTTATTTACCTTTACCTATCTTAGTTCGATCATTAGTTGCTTCATGATTTAGTTGAACCAAAGTTTAGTATGATCTATTTTTGAGTGTTAGTTTCGTGATCTATCTATCTATGTAATCGAGTGAGAGCTATATAATAAATTTTAGTTTGAGTTTTTGCTTCTTTACTTTTACGTTGCAATAAAAATAAAACTAATAATGAAAAAGATCATATGCTAATCTTATGGCAAGTAATGACATCACATATGGAAAAGTATAAGTGGTAAAATTTATTGAAGGATGACAAACATAGCATTGGTCAATGATGCAATTCATGAAGAATTAATAAGGGAAGAGAAGATTCACATGCAAATACACTATATTGGACATCTTTTATGATTGTGAGCCCCCATTAAATATTATATGCCAGAACTGTTGAAGTTGGACAAGGAAAACAACGTAATGATTTATGTTTGTTCGTATTCACATAGAAGTTATATTGTCATAGATCCTTCAACATGTGGTACTTGCCCAAAAACTTTGCTAGCCAAAAATCCGCACTAAGTAGAGATACTACTTCTGCATCCAAAAACCTTAAACCCAAATCCATGTTTGAGTACCTACCTATGGTTTGAGTAAGATCCTTCAAGTAAGTTGTCATCAGTGCAATAAGGCAATACAAATTGCTTCTAAATGTGTTTGATCATTTAGTGTAAGAGAAATTAAGTGTTGTACGAACTTGTGATGGCAAAGTAATAAAAGCGATGGACTACATAATAAAGGTTGCTATCATAAGCGGCAATATAACGTGACGTTCCTTTGCATTAAGAGATTGTGCATACAAACCAAAAAGCGCATGACAACCTCTGCTTCCCACTGCGAAGGGCCTATCTTTTACTTTTATGTATTTAGCTTTTCATGCTAGTGTCAAAGTATTCTTCTCTATTCCTTTCATTTTTCTCTTTGGCAAGCATCATGTGGTGGGGGAAGATCTTGGCACATATACCCAGTTGGATGTGAGTGAGCATGAGTTATTATTGTTGACATCACCCTTGAGGTGAATAAGTTGGGAGGCGAAACTATAAGCCCCTATCTTTCTGTGTGTCCGGTTGAAACTTTTTGCTCATATGTATGTTGTGAGTGTTAGGAATCATAGAAGATTAAATGATGGTTGAGTATTTGGACTTGCCATAAGGCTCCGATACGAGACCCTTCCTGAAAATATGGTGAATTGCAGTTACAAAGTTGGTTGAGAACATAGTTTGTCGCTTTTCAATAAGGTTTATGGTTTTTACGTCGATGTTGTGATGAATTTTTACTTGTTCATTAGAAGTTATATGATGAAGTTTTATGATAAAGTTTTTTGTTGTTATAATAATAAACATGATGCTACTATGTCCGTATTTTGTTTTTATCGACACCTCTCTCTCTAAACATGTGGAGATGATTTTCGATATCGGCTTTCGCTTGAGGACTAGCGAGGTCTAAGCTTGGGGGAGTTGATACGTCCATTTTGCATCATGTTTTCCTACTGTTATTTATAATGTTTTTATGCATAATAATGCTTTATGGAGTAATTCTAATGCCTTTTCTCTCATAATATGCAAGGTTTACACAAAGAGGGTGAATGCCGGCAGCTGGAATTCTCGACCTGAAAAAGCTACGTCAGAGATACCTATTCTGCACATCTCCAAATGAGTAAAAATTTACGTTGAATCATTTTGGAATATTTAACAAATATTGGAGAAAAGAACTACCGAAGGGGGGTCCCTAGGTGCCCACAAAACACCAGGGCGCGCCAGGGCCCTCAGGCCCGCCCTGGTGGGTGGTGGGCAGCCCAGCCCACCTCCGGTGCCAACTGTCTGGTACATGAGGTCTTTTGACCAAGAAAAAATAATGGGAGGACTTTTGGGACAAAGCGCCGCTGTCTCGATTCGGAAATTGGGCAGGAGCACTTTGCCCTCCGGCGGAGCGATTCCGCTGAGGGAACTTCCCTCCCGGAGGGGGAAATCAAAGACATCGTCATGACCAACAACCCTCTCATCTTTAGGAGACCAATCTTCATCAACATCTTTAATGGCACCATCTCCTCGCAAACCCTAGTTCATCTCTTCTGTTCAATCTTTGTACCGGAACCTCAGATTGGTACCTGTGGGTGACTAGTAGTGTTGATTACATCTTATAGTTGATTACTATATGGTTTATTTCGTGGAAGATTATATGTTCAGATCCATTATGCTATTTAATACCCCTCTGATCTTGAGCATGAATATCATTTTTGAGTAGTTACCTTTGTTCTTGAGGCCACGGGAGAAGTCATGTTGCAAGTAATCATGTGAATTTGATATGTGTTCGATATTTTGATGATATGTATGTTGAGATTCCCTTAGTGGTGTCATGTGAACGTCGACTACATGGCACTTCACCATGTTTGGGACTAAGGGAATGCATTGTGGGGTAGTTATTAAATGACGGGTTGCTAGAGTGATTGAAGCTTAAACCCTAGTTTATGCGCTACTTCGTAAGGACTGATTTGGATCCATATGTTTAATGCTATTGTTAGATTTTTTCTTAATACTTTTCTCGTAGTTGTGGATGCTTGCGAGGGGGTTAATCATAAGTGGGAGGTTTGTTCAAGTAAGAATAGCACCCAAGCACCGGTCCACCCACATATCAAATTATCAAAGTAGCGAACGCAAATCAAACCAACATGATGAAAGTGGCTAGATGAAATTCCCGTGTGCCCTCAAGAACGCTTTGCTTATTATAAGAGACCTTATTGGCTTGTCCTTTGCCACAAAAGGATTGGGATACTTTGCTACACTTTATTTACCATTACCGTTACTCGCTCATTACAAATTATCTTGCTATCAAACTACCGGTTACTGACAATTTCAGTGCTTAAAGAAATTACTTTTTTGAAAACCACTTGCCATTTCCTTCTGCTCCTCGTTGGGTTTGACACTCTTACTTATCGAAAGGACTACGATTGATCCCCTATACTTGTGGGTCATCAGGCGCCCTCGACCTGCGAGCCGTTTCAATGGCAGAGGCAGTGAGAGGACGCGTCCACCTTCAGTCGCCTTCAATGCAGAGCAGCACGCTCTACAGTGTTACGAATGCGGGTAGATGGCGACGGGCGGGATGCACGCGTGGGAGGGGGATGTTGGGGATATTTACCAGCATTACGACACGGCAGGAGAATTGACCTGGCCTAGAGCGCACCAGCTCGTGGGTCACTTCAACCTGGCGGGTTATCATGCGGTGGAGGCCCATAAGACTAGGTAGAAGGCTAGCTCACGATGACACTACATGGGCCGGCTTGATGAAGGCCCGAAGATGAGGACTTCTTATTTGCGAGACAAGTAGAATAGGATACGGGTCGTAGTACGACCCGGACTCTGTTGTGATCCCGGGACTTAGCCTATTATATAAAGGCAGGGTCCCTGGGTACTAAAGAAAAGGTGGCGATCATCAAGGGCTAGGTTAGCGAATCCACATCATTGTAATCGAGATCTCAAGCAATATCAATCAAGCAGGATGTAGGTCTTTACCTCCGCCGTGTGGGGACGAACTTGGGTAAACAGTGTCCTTTGTTTGCCGGTCAACCCCTCTCAAGCAATATCCAAGTGCCGATGGCCTCCAGAATTAGTCCTTTCACGAGGACATCTGTCGTGACAAAACCACGACAATGGGCGCCCACCGTGGGGCCTGCGCACGATGGTGATGAGTTCTTGGAGGGAGCTCTCCCAAGGATCAAGGGATACGCGATCGGCCGTATGACGAAGAGTCGTTGTGGCAAGCTCTACATCGACGATTCAGACTGGGGCCCTGAGGCCGACTAGATCAAGTACGGGTACCGGGTACCTTTGGCAAGATCCACGTCTTCATCGACTTAACCTGCGAATCATACCCCGAGCCGGACATCTGCTCCGATATCGTTGAGCTGGCTCATCGCACCAAACCTGGCTGGCCTCACGCCACCTGGAAACACGTCTTCATCGACTTCACTCAGGGAGTCGATCACGCGGACAACTCTGCATCCGGCGGAGACACCCTAGCCTACTCCGATGGCGAATCCTCAGTCGGCGATACCAGGTCGATCTTCCCGCTCCTTGACGATCGGCTTGGGGCTGTTCTGATGATGAAATCGGGCCAAACGCCTCCAATCTGCCATGGCACGCGACAGTCTATATGGTCAACAACGTCGACTCGGCTGGAACCGCAGCGGCTCATAATAACGCAGTGGCTAGCGTAGTGGCAGGGACCGGCACCTCAACGCCGGCTCCGGGAGCGGCCAGCCGAAGTAAAACATTGGCAGAGCTGATGACCGCGCTGGGGACACTCTTAGGGACTCCAGTGACCGCGAATAACCTGGCTGAGCGCAACACGGAAGTTACGAAAATCCACGAGCAAATGGCTAGAATTCCGGAGGATATTGACGCCTAAAATATTCGCATGGCAGAGATCCAAGTTTCTATCCATAGCGAGACCAAGCGCCTGAGGGAAGAGGCCTTGCATCTCAGTCTCCATCAAGGCGTATCAGATCTGGTGCACTAGACGAGGCATCATACCCGCCTGCCGCTCGGCTTCACGGGCACACGTCTGTTTGGAACACCTCAGGGGATATCTACCCCAGGTGCGGGAGTGAATACGCCGGATGGGGCACCTATCATACCCCAATTGACACAGGTCGTGCCCCCCAATGTTGTTCCAATGCAGTCACTGCCTGCTTAGCAGCACGCACCAACTTAGCCACATCCAACTGAGCTGGCCCGTTTCCGGACCCCGGAGGACCATTACTCCAACCCAGTAGATAATATGCTTGTAGCAACGCATAACCTCGCCACGATCCCCATTACTGGAAACAACCCAGTGGAGAACAAAGCTAGGAATGCCATTGAAATGCTAAGGACCGCATTTGTTGAGCAAGCTAATTACTCCTACAGTCAGCAGCGACTTCACTCCACCGCACACCCAAGTCGTAGCAGAAACTGGCATGTTGAGTTGTCGGCGGTCTCCAGCAGCACACGTTGGCAGCACGAGCAACAGCGCGACCCGCCTCGACCTGTGCTTTTGGACACATAGGCAATTTTTGATGCAGCTCGAGCTATGCAAGAAGCAGTAGCAGCAAACATGGGGGCTCAACTCCCGCCCACCATAACCCCATTAGCTTCACACAGTACAAGATTGAGTACGAGAACCATTGGAATACCTTCTCTAGATCCATCTTTGTGCAATGTGCACATGCCCAAGGACTTCAAAGGTCCTCGCAAGGTTCCCAACTACACGACTGACCTCAAGTCGGCCGCATGGATCGAAAGCTACGAGATAGCTATGGACATGTTGGATGCCAGTGACACAGTTTGCGCCAAATATCTGACTATGATGTTGAGGGACCGGCTCGTACGTGGTTCAAAAACCTGCCTCCCAACTCGATCAATACCTGGGCGGAATTGAAGGATCGCTTCATCAAAAACTTTCAAGGAACATACAAGCGCTCGATGACGATAGTTGATCTGCAGCATTGCATCCAGCAAGAGGATGAGTCTGCCCATCGCTGGTCTCGCCGGGTCACGGAGATTATTCACTCTTCTGACAGTATAACAACCACCCAGACCATCTTGATTTTGAAATGAACTATCATTTTCAGCCTCTCGTTTAGAAACTTGGGCGCCTGAAGTGGAAGGTCCAAGACATGGGGGACCTCATGGATGTCCTCACCAGATATGCTGAGTTAGATAGCATGAAAGATCCTAGTTCAGATGATGACAAGTCAAGCAAGGGCAAGAAAATGGCGGCGGCAAGGGTCACCAGCAGAATACTCCAGGGCATAATGGCAATCATGGTCATCAAGGTAACGGTGGAAAGCGCAAGCATCCAGAGGAAGGATCAGATTTCATCGCTAAAACCAATACTAGCTTCAAGGGCAGAGGCGGAACAACAATTCTAGGAGATCCTACAATGGGAACAAACCTCGTAACTACGAGGAGGCCCTCAAAGCTCCGTGTCCAAAGCACAGTTTCGCTGAAAAGCCGGCAAACCACTCATGGGAGAATTGTTATATCATGCAATAATTTGGCAATTAGCCTTATCAGTGTCATCACGGCACCGGCAACGACGGACTGCCCGGAGCGGGCGGACCCGGTGCTGGCTTCCTAGGAGCCGGATCATCCAGCTGTTTCCCAAATCCTGGCTTTCAGAGGTCGGGCGGCTTAGGAGCTGGTTTCCAGGGTTCTAGCAATAACAAAGGTGGAATGTGTTCTGGACAAGGCAATTAGCAACAGGGCAATCAATATGGTTTTCAGAGCAACCCTAAATACTTGAACAGTGAGTAGTATCACGTGTTCACAACTAGCACATGCAAGCGTGACCACAAGCTTCAAAAGCGAGCCGTCAATATGGTCGAGCCGACTGTATCTGAGTACTCAAACTGGTTAGAACCACCGGTCACCTGGAGAAGAGAGGATCATCCCCCCCCCCCCCGGGTTGAGAATCCAGTTTGTCTAGCTCTGGTGGTGGCACCTCAGGTTGGTGGTTATAAGCTCATAAAGGTGCTCATGGATGGAGGGAGTAGGATCAACATCATGTACTATGATACCTTCAGACGGATGAATCTGTCAGAAAAATAGCTTCGATCCTCCTCCACCGTATTTTCACGGGATCGTTCCTCTAAGTCTGCTTATCCTATTGGCTGAATCAAGCTGGAAGTTGCGTTTGGCAATGAGTTCAACTACCAATCAGAATTCTTGACAATTGAAGTGGTCAAACGCAAGAGCCCATATCATGCCCTTTTTGGAGGACCGGCTTCTGCTCGCTTCATGGCACGACCCTGTTACATTTATCTGAAGCACAAGATGCCTGGACCAGAGGGCACCATCAGAGTCGACGGTGACCGAAAAATCGCACTCGAGTGTGAGGAAGGAGATGCATCTTATGCCAAGTCATCTTGCACAACGGAGGAGCTGCAGTTCTACACAGCCAACATTGACTCGGCCGATATGACGTGTCTGAAGAATCCCACTACTCGGGTTGATCCTTTACTCAAGTTCAAGTAGGCTGAAGGCTGGCTTATTGTCTTTATTTATGTTACTTTTATGTTTGTTATACATGTATACACTTCTCTTTTATAGAAATTTCATTTAAAATATACATCCGGGTTATACATAACACTGGCTTATTTGTATTGCCGGGTCATCAAGATCAACTTGGCCGTGGAAGTATTCCATGACTCGTGGTATAATCTACATTAAGTTTCCCTAAACTATTCAGGTATTTAAACGCAATTTGCCTCATAAAGATGTTGGCAGGTTGACTAAAGAAAGAGGTACAAGTCATCCCACACATTAATGATTGATCAACATTCAAAATCAATACGGTGTGCGATGGCACTGCAGATCACCAAATGTTTTCACCACCCTATTACAAGCCGTCATTTGGGATACAGTTATCAAAGTTTTTTAATCATACATCGGCGGAGAAGTTACTAAGGAGTGGTTTTCGAGCTCGCTGGGTCATCGCTATGCTTTCCTGGGTCAACAGATGTCGGGTCATCCTGTTCCGGCTCACCTTGGCCCTTGGAGGAAGTTCCTTTGTCTGCCAACCACTGGATGGATTCTGAAGCTTCAAAATCGACTCTTTGTTCATCATAGCGGAATAATTAACGCCAAGCACGAAGTCTTGCTTACGTGGAGGATTTAGCTCGAAAGGCTGAGGAGTTGGCACATTGACACATTTGCCGGCTTGAGCGAAGGTGGCTTGACACTTTGTCAAATCAGACTCTTCTACAAGTTGGGTTGCAGCCACATGGTTCTCCTTCAGACTGCCCAAGAAGTCTTCATTTCCAAAAGGCGTGCCGTCTATGTTGTATTCTAGAAAGCCATTCGCCAGCTGAGCCGGCACCAGTTTTGGAAAGGAAGCTTTGGCACGTGCAAGCGCAGCCAGCACCCCCTGACGGCATGCAGATCTCGTCGGCTCCTTAAACCACTCCAGTTTTTGGAGTACGAACCGCCTACGTAGAGTTGTTCTATGAACTTGTATATGGCCTTCAGCTTCACTACTGGTTGTTCCACTAGATTATGGTTGCCTACTCATCAAACATGCATTGGAGACAAAGATCAGTAATCATGCAAAGTTGATAAGCCGGCAATATGAGGAACAGTTGTCAAAAACTTTTTGCTTGCCAAAGATGGCTATGCACATGTCCTTGATCTGATTCTTTAAAGTGGCTAGCTCTTGCTTCACCGGCTCAACTTTCGTCTCAGCAAGTTCGGCTCTCTTTAGTATGTCGGTGTTTTCCTTTTTGAAATCAGCCTGGGCATTCTGTAACGTTTTAGTTGCTCGGTGCAAGGACTTCTATAGCTGAGACGCAAATTTCTGCTCCTCTTTTGAGCTCTTTTTCTTTCTTTAATTTCACTTGCAAGCCGGCAACAGAAGACTCGGCTTCGTCCAACATTTCCTACACATCGAGATTTTTTAATCAACCAAGTTATCATGACACCCCGAGTCGCCGTAGGCAGACGACCCGACCTTTGGGGGCTACTAAAAGCAAAATTGACCTATGATATATTGAAGTCCCATGCAGTTGTAAGCATTCTCCATGGCACATGGGTGCTAATGCATCCTCTGTTTTTTCTACGGGTGCTATAATTTGCATACCAGCTTATCATGTAATGCTGAGCCGACCCTTGGGGGCTACCATTTGACAAAATTTCACAACACATTAAGTGCAAGATTATTATTCCAAAATACCCCGACCCTTGAGGGCTACACTAGTGCGGAGTTATCCATGACATATTACTGGCTAGTTAATATGACTACAAGTTTCAAGTATTGCTACAATCACCAATTCTTAAAACTTGGGGGCTATATGAGGCTGGAAGCAAGAAGGGAATATGGAAGATTACCTCATATCTTTTTCTCAGTGCATGTACCATGGCACTTCAGTCTCCGGGCTCTTAGACAGTCGGGTCAAAAATGCTTGATGGAGAGACCCCACAGCTAAACATTCCAAAGATGGAAGTTCAAGTTTGGCTTTCCCCTTTTCTGCCATAGGTGATTCTGTTTTGGTGGTGACCTGGGCCAAGATATTTGAATTCTCCCGCGCCTTGTACACCTCCCCTGTAATGGTTATTTCATCCCGAGACACCGTCAGAGGAGGTTTGCTTGCCAAGTTCTCCATCTCCTCATCATGAGAGGTAGCTTGGGTAGGACTTGCAAGGATATGATCTTGAACCAGCTCGTTTATATAAGCCGGCTTTGCTTCATCAACATCAGCCCTAGTCACCAGCTCATTCTGTATCTTCGGGTTGACTTGAGCAGAAGAAGGATTTCCAGTTTCTGGAGTAGCAGTACTTGAGCCGTCACCACTTTTCAAAGCTTTGGCCCTACAAATGCATGTAAGTAAGTATAAGCAGGAGTACAAAAATTGATGAAGAAAGATAATTGTTGTGTGCTTACCCATGGTTGATAGCAAATTTTGGCACCAAAGAAGCACTTGATTCATTCGAAGATGGTGACGTCAAGTGATAAGCCAGATCCAACGGATGGAGCAGTTCTTTGATCTAGCCGGCTCGTGGGTGCGAGACTATGAGGCACCTCGACATGTGGTCGACGGCGAGCCGACGAATTTGATAAGCCATCGCTGAGTTCCCCGGAGCTGCTCCAGTTCTTCCGCTTTGAAGTACCAACATGTTGAGTTTTCTTCAAAAGAAAGTGTGGATCTAAGTGAGCATCCGGATGTGAAAATGGTACCTTGCAGACTGCTCAACTTTGCTTCTTTGGGATAAAAGGTTCCAAATCGGGGAATTGATTTACCTGGGTATCGCCGGCTTGGCTTGTTTTAGTGTTATCCTGAGAGGAGGAGGCCGTCGGTGTTAAATCCATCATATCTCACAACAGTGGTCCTAAGCTAGGCGTCTTGGAGCGATTGTAACATGGACACAAGATTTTACCCAGGTTCGGGCTCTCTCAAAGAGATAATACTCTTTGTCCTGCTTTTGATTATATTGATATGGGTGTAGTACAGAATACATGTATCTACCACAAGATTCTTCTAATGAATATCAGATCATCTATTGACTAGCCTAGCCTCTGTTTATATAATGTACCAGAGACCTAGGGTTTAGAGGAGAGTCCTCGGCTTGTGCGCCAAGTCTTGTGGAAACCTCCTTGTCTACGGCATGGGCTGGCCAAAGTGGCCCATGAGTGAACGGCCATGGGGGTCCTCGGCCCAACCCACTGGTCGGGAGATGACATGGTGAGTACCCCCTAGTCCAAGACACCGTTAGTAGCCCCCAGAACCGGTCTTCAAGTTGGCGACGCTCCTCGGTTCTTCTGAGATATTCTTCATCTTCGGCCATCGATCTTGAAAACTGGTTCAACAAATCTTCCTATCTTCGATCTTGAGGATCGCCGAGGTGTATCAGAAGAGTTCACACTTTGGGCACTCGAGGATCCCCTTAAAGTTCTCGGATTTTATCAATGTTTTTTTATTTTTTACGCCACACCTCGGGTTTGAAGTGTTTCCCATGCGACGGTGTCCTCTTGCATCCGAGGTGTCTTTTTGGACCCGAGGTCCAACGCGGATCTACATCCGAGGTGTCATAAATTACCTCATTCTTGGAGAAGTTTGAAGGAGTTCAGCCGAGCTTAATGCCGAAAATGCCCTCTATGGAGCCAGCCATTTGCATCCCAGGTTTATACCGGACTACTTTTGAGGTCGTGCACCACCTCGACCGTGTGCTTATTTTTTGTGGACTTTTTTGATTGGTGCAATTTATTCTCTGCCGAGGTATATAGCCAGTAGCCCTCAAGGTGTATGTCGGCCTAAAATTCGAGATGCACCTGAAGGATGAAATAAAACCGCTGATCCCAGTAGCCCCTGAGACTCAGGTTGATTTGCAAAATCGTCCTAAGGATCGATTCCTAGCTTGGCAGCACACGTAGGAACAGACACACGATGCGCAATAGTTCCCGAGACTCAGATTGGGTGCGGCCGATCAACCTGAGGATCGTAATCTCCTTGAAAACTATTTCGCATTCTGTAAATTGTCTGCATTGTATCGGCAATGCAGTAGCCCCTGAGCCACTGGTGGGGTGGCAACACCAGAACAATGAATCTATGTAAACCGTTAATGGCTTTTAAGTAAGGAGCGTGAAGCCCAGTAGCCCCCGAGCCTTAATGTGGGCACGGGTGGCCGAATTAAGGATCGATATCCGCTTGACAGATAATTTTGTTGTGTTTAACATAGACTTCTTGGAAAGAGAATAAAGATCTCTTCAAAGGAGCTAGAGCTAGCGAAAGCCGAGCTTGCCAAGGTCGGCCCCAAGGGGCTTAATAGATAGGAAATCAATGCCAATAGGGAATTATGAGAGCGTTATGTCTGCTGCTTGGTTGTCTCAGCGAGATTGTGCCCTTGATTATTTAAAAGATTGGCTGCAATAAATTTATTTTACTCACAATTTATGTGTAATGATTCTCTGTATCCAAGAACTTTTACATCATTAATGCTCGGATCCGCATTGTACAAAACTTTGTTGACCGACCATCGGCTTCAACCTCCTCGGCCAGTAGCCGGGGAGTGTTTGTCCCACTTTGTAAAGCCATTATGAGGCCAAAGATTTACAGCAAACAAGTCAATCTGGCCATACAGTTTTATAAACAAAGGTACACGGAGAGGTATGTTATATTAATATTTAACGTAAGAAACATCTTCTGGGAAAAATAGTTCCTTTATAAGTTTTTTTCCCAGGCTATCATGTTGATCATGATCGTGAAACCTCAAATCTGATCAATGTGGGAGGAAAATATTGAGGATTTAGTTTGGGGAAAGTTCTCGAACTCTATGGTCTTAATGAACCTAAATTTTCACTTCCGTCGTTGCCGACCAATTATATTCTTAAGATGGCTAGCTTTCGGCTTCACCCAGTCTGAGGTACTAACCCATATGACCCGGTAGTAACAATCACACAGGTGCTCCCTTTACCCCCTAGGCGAACAATCGGGAACGTATGGGGTAAGCACAGGAAGCAGACAACACAGATTGGTCAAAATCTTAAGTAAAATTGATGCATATTTATGGCTTTATAATGATGATTACGGAAGACAACACTCGTATATTGAATACAAAATCTTTTATGCTATATGCTATTTTGACTCCTTTGTGACCGTTTATCATTTGAGAGTGGCCCATCGTCGACTTCTGCCCCTTTGTAGATACTACACAGGGTGTTTCCGCGGTAACAACACTAGTACAGCGAGGTGCTATAAAAATGTTTTTAACCCCTTTCTGCGACGACATTTGGAACCGTCTGATACGTCTCCGTCGTATCTACTTTTCCAAGCACTTTTGCCCTTGTTTTGGACTCTAACTTGCATGATTTGAATGGAACAAACCCGGACTGACGCTGTTTTCAGCAGAATTGCCATGGTGTTATCTTTGTGCAGAAACAAAAGTTCTCAGAATGACCTGAAACTTCACGGAGATTATTTTTGGAAATAATAAAAAATATTGGCGAAAGAATCAAGGCCAGGGGTGTCAGTGTCAAAACCGGCGGATCTCGGGTAGGGGGTCCCGAACTGTGCGTCTAGGATCGATGGTAACAGGAGACGGGGGACACGATGTTTACCCAAGTTCGGGCCCTCTCTATGGAGGTAATACCCTACTTCCTGCTTGATTGATCTTGATGAATATGAGTGTTACAAGAGTTGATCTACCACGAGATCGTAATGGCTAAACCCTAGAAGTCCAGCCTATGTGAATATGGTAATGAGTATGCCCCCATCCGGACTATGCTCTCCGGTTTATATAGACACCGGAGAGATCTAGGGTTACATGGGGTTGGTTACATAAGAAGGAATCTTCATAGTTGGTCGCCTTGCTTACCTTCCACACCAAGGAAAGTCCAATCTAGACACGGATATAGTCTTCGGCCTTCATATCTTCATAGCCCATCAGTCCGGCCCAATGAATAATAGGCCGGACGCCCGAGGACCCCTTAGTCCCGGACTCCCTCAGTAGCCCCTGAACCTGGCTTCAATGACGAGGAGTCCGTCGCGCAGATTGTCTTCGGCATTGCAAGGCAGGTTCCCCCTTTTTCCGAACTCCAAGATAGTCTTCCACTACAAAAAAATACACTTCCGTGATGATACGTGTTTGTCACAGTAGGTCGCGTTTTTTGTGATGGATGTACATCCATGACAAATTTATGACAGAATCAAGATAGTCATACCTGTGCTGTCATAGAAGTGCTCCATGACATTACCAAAATTATCATCACGGAAGGGTCCACTTCCATGACGATAAATCGCGCGTCACAGAAGTGCTTTCGTCAAGGATGACCGACACGTGGCATCCACCGTAACGGAACGCCGTTAAGCTATCGGGTCGGGTTTTGGATCCGATAACCCGTTAACAGCCCCGACCAATGGGGATTTTCCATGTGTAAAATCATCATTGGCTAGAGGAAACACATGTCGGCTCATCGTTGGGACAGATGTCATCCACTCACTGGACAGAAGGCGCCTATGATACGTCGACACGTGGCACGGTCCAACAGCGGCCCATTCCTGTGAAAAGGCCGGCCCGTTTGACTTGGTCAAAAGCTGGCGGGCCGGCCCATGGAAAGCCTGTAAACGGCCTGTTCGCACATAGCCCATTTACAGCCCGCTAACCCAAGGACCGTTACACCCTATCCGAATTAGGCCCAGTAGCGTCATCTGGGCCATCCAATATGATTCCAGCCCGTTTTCACTTCTGGCCCATGTATAGCCCATGACGCCTTTCGGCCCATATGAGGCCCTTTGTAACTCTTGGCCCATTAGCGGCCCGTGCTGAAACTGGCCCGTAATGAACAGTGTATTACTTTACACCCATTAACGGCCCGTGGTGAAACTGGCCCGTAATGAACAGTGTATCACTTTATACCCATTAACGGCCCGTTATTCCGTTGGGCCGTTTCCAGCCCAAGTTAACTTTCGGCCTTCTGAGGGCCCATTTATTCTTGGGCTCATTTGCAGCATTCGGTTACTTACGGCCCGTTACTGTCATTTTCTGCTTGTGGGCCAAATTCAGCCCGTTGTTACAGTCGGCCCATATGTGGACCGTTAGTCTATTGGGCCATTTTCATAGCATCACCAAATACGGCCTATTAACAGCCCGTTTTGGTCAGCCCATAAAACATACGATTTCCATTAAAGGCCCGTCTACGGCCCATTAAAGGCTCGTACAAGACCCATAAATGAGTCGGCGGCCCATGGATCCTACGAGACGTAGAAGGCCCATGGGTCCTACGAGACGTAGAAGGCCCATGGATCCTACGAGACGTACAAGGCCCATGGATCCTACGAGACGTAGAAGGCCCATGGATCCTACGAGACGTAGAAGGCCCATGGATCCTACGAGACGTAGAAGGCCCATGGATCCAACGGCCCGTGAAGGGCCATGGTCGGGCGAGTTGGCCCCCATTTGAGCGATATAGCATATTCAAAGAATTATCCTACTCAATACTATACAACAAAGAGATCAAGGCATAGAAAGGTAGAATAATCCTACACTATACAATAAAGAAATTACAGCCGATTATACCCACTGGGCATTATGGTTCGGCACAGGTGATAATAAAGCATACACAAACAGAAAATTACATACACTGGGCAAATACAGCTCATACATCATGGACGCGCATCAACTTAACTCCATTTGAACTATAATCTCTTCAGAAAATAGGATTGGCCGGATTCAGATAGCACAAATTTCAGTCTGCAAAATCTCCAATTCCTTCATGGTTACCTCAATGTCTTGTTTCATTTTTTTGACTCCTGCATCTAATACCTGCATGTCCAGTCTCAACTTATTGATTATACGTTGACAATCATGTACACGTTGTCTTGCCACCTCTAGTTGATGCTCGAGAACATCAGCACATTCCAATTCCAATCCATAATCATTCGGTAACGGCCATGCTGCACTGCTCGCGGATCTTTGTGTTGATGTCACTTCATCCTGAAATGTTTCTGTAAGTACACATGACTAGTGCAAAAATATAGTTACAACAGTGAAGCGAACAAGACACTATGTTGTACTACATGGCAAAACAGGACTAACAATAATGTTACACGTCACTTTCAAAAAAAATGTTACATGTCATGAAGCATAAGCAGGTGATATTTTAAAAATTATAAAAAAGATAGTTTGTGCAGCCTGCATACAGAAATCCCTCTTAGCTCACCAGAGGAGCATGATGTTGGGGCCCAATCAAAAACACAGACAAGTTACAAATTTAGACAGGACGTTGCGTATAAGTAAGCAAGCAGTTGGCCATTCTGTGCCTCAATTAAAGTCTTAGGGAGCGTAATGAACAGGAGAGGGTTTCATACAAACATACTACAGCAGGCAAAACTATGCAATCATTAGCATAGGATAAACTAGATTGTGAGCCTCATGCAATAATAGTTGGTTAATAGACTTCAAAGCTTCAGGCACACTTCGGCAGAGTAATTAAATGGTAAGGCCTTTAATTATGTCAACTAATAGTGATACAAGTACCGAACATCAGGCATGATTATTTGGGCATCTCATTAACTGAGGACAAATAAAGCAATTGAAAAGAGAAAATTAACTATGCCTGAAACAAACAAGGAATTGAACTGTTGAGTTGCATACAGTGACTTACCTTAGCAGGTTGAAGAGGCTCAGCGCAGCTCCTACTTCTCTTGCAAGGCTCCTTCCTAACATCTTGTACTTGGAAATCCTCAATCTTATCTGCATCGCACCCCCTCTGCAAGGTGACACAAACTAGTTACTCGTCTCCTTGGAAGATAAATATGCATACTTTCCAGTCTGTGAACACAAAAGGATGAGATTATAACAAAACAACACCACATAATGAAACATGCCCCATCTCTTGCAATTGCACACAATGAAATGAGCATTTACTATGTCTGCACTATGTAAAAACTAGGCATACCTTCGAACTGGATCTCCAGGTACTCTTGGACAGCCTACTGTAGTGTACAGCCAAACCTTTATGTCACCTATGAGTTAGACAAGGCCCCACTACAGTAGCCCTTAGTGTTTAAATCGTTGACAAGCTCTGTGAGAGTGTTAGGTCAAGAACAACAAGTAATCAAAGCAAACAGTCCTAGTATGGCTGGCTGATGCAAACAAATAATTGAAGAGATGTGTGAGCAAATCTTACATATCAAGAAAAGAAGCAAAGAAGGAGGCTTAAAGACCATCACTTGACTGACCAGATTTAAGGGGCATTTAAACATCATGTGCAACGTATGAACTAACATAAACATTGCATATTCCAGATTCTACAATGGAATGCACATGTATTAGGTTATGCCATGTATGATGTTGCCTAAATGTACAGATAGCAGGCAGGAGTGATTCATCATTGCACGCACAATTGAATTGCAGGTTAAGGGCTAGTTCGATTCCGCCTTTTTAGGGCATATTGTCAAAATAAGCCATAAAAGATGTAAAGAAGTCATTTTTGAGTTATGGGCTTGGGCTTAAATAATTTTGCTTTGGAGGGGGGTGTTTCGGGTAGAACCTCACTAAAAATTGAAGGGAAGGGGAATAGTGAAATGACTCTGTTGTCTGCCTATATTACACTCAAAATGCAACTGCTGACGCCCGTGTCACACCTGACCCTCAAGTAAAAACAAACACGCAAGCATTCATTGCCCTGCCCGCTTACATCTCCTCTCCCCTTTCCCTCTACCTCGATCCCCTGCCTGCAGCACCAGGGTTCCTCCAGCGAGCCGTCGCCACTGGTCCCATCTGGCCTGGTCCTCGACGATGCTATGTCCAGCTAGGCTACATGGCCGGCGGGTAGGGGCAAATCTTCCTGGCTGCTCCTCCCTCTGGCGCCGCCCCTCATTCTCATGGTCTCCAGCAGCTGCTCCACTATGGTTCGTCCAACGCACTACTCCGGCGGGCGCTGCACAACTACGGCTGATGCCACACTGCGGCAGAAGGCACCTTATTCCCCCTCCCCTCCTCCCAGTCCATGGCCTTGAGGTGCTGTTGAAGGATGAGCTCATCCAACAAGGTGAGGATCTCCTCTGATTTTTTGCCAAATTTTCATTCTGATCCACTATACGATGAATTGCTATGAGCTGCTTCTGCTGCTGCTATATGATGCATTGCTATGAGCTGCTCCTGCTGCTGCTATATGATGAATTGCTATGAGCTGCTGCTGCTGCTGTATGATGAGTTGCTATGAGCTACTGCTGCTGCTATATGATGAATTGCTATGAGCTGCTGCTGCTATATGATGAGTTGCTACAAGCGGCTCCTGCTGCTGCTATATGATGAATTGCTATGAGCTGCTCCTGCTGCTGCTATATGATGAATTGCTATGAGTTGCTCCTGCTGCTGCTATATGATGAATTGCTATGAGCTACTGCTGGTATATGATGAATTGCAGACTGCTGCTGCTGTATGATGAGTTGCTATGAGCTGCTGCTGCTATATGATGCTTTCAGGTGGTGCTGCTATACGATAATAACCAGCCACTTGGACCATCAAATTTCAATAAATAATTGTTCTTCATTTAAATGTGGGTCATGCGTTCTTCGTTTAAATTGGGCAATGGGATCTCTATGGAAAACATTGACCAAAGTAGATTGTGCCAAGTAGATGGTATCTTTGTATTTGCATTTTGAGCAAATAGTGATGGTATGTTTTCCTATCATATTAATTACTGCACTGGGTTCAATTTGTGATGTTTGCAAGTCAAATTAATTTCCATATGGGCAGCAAAATGAAAAAAATATAATGCAATCTAGACTTTCCACTGATCATACCAAAGATAAGCTGAAAACGCAATGAAAAGAATTGGTTGGCTTATTACATGGAGCTTATATTCACAGGTGCTTATTTTCTTAGGATAACTCATAATAACTGTCCCTAAGAAACTTGGCTAATAGAATTGGCATACAAATAACATGTCACGATGATTGCAATGGAGGAGTGACGTACCATAGCACACTGTATAGGCTCACCGCTGCCTCTCCTTTTTTTGTGATGTTCCATGAAATTGCCAGATACATCTTGTACTTTTTCATTGTGTAACCCTATCTGCAAGTTGACACGGCTAATTTCAGACATCTCTACATGATACTACATTGCATATCCCTTGCGCATATTTAAACAACCAATTAACGATTGTGTGCGTACCATAAACTAGCCATGACTCTGTATGCTCGACTAGCAGGCACTCTAAGGGAGCCTAATGTAGTGCACTGGAATTCCTACATGCCACCTACGATTTTGTGTAATGTACTGCCCCTATTCCTAAATATATGTCTTTGTACAGATTCCAGTATGGACCACATACAGATGTATATAGATGCATTTTCGAGTGTAGATTCACTCATTTTGCTCCGTATGTAGCCTATAGTGGAATCTCTAGAAAGACTTATATTTAGGAATGGAGGTATGAGGTAGTATCATGTATGACATCTACATATCTAATTTAGCAGCCAGTAGTAGAAATCATTGTCTGCACAAAGGGATTACTGGTCGAAAATCCTAGCAAAGCACGCTGGCAGGCACAGAACAATACAAGAGAGAGAGCGCGCTTACAAGATCATAGCAATGCCTCAGTCCAGGATCTTGGTTGGCCAAGCTGTTAGATCCAGAAGAAACATCGTCCTTGTAGTTTTTGCCAGCTGCATAACAGGTAACAGCGACCGGTTAGTATATTTGAAGTACATCGGGCAGGTGATGCTGGACGGGTTCAAAGGTGACAAGTACCTAGGCCGTGGCGGGTGCTTGGCATCTCTCCAGACGGTGGGAATCAGGTTAGAAATGTCGAGGGTGATGATGCTGCACTGGCTATCGGGGTCCGGTAAGGAGATCTAGAACCGTCGAGTAGGGTGTTTGTGGAGCGGCTCCGGTAGGGTGGACTACGGTGTGGGCGAAGCGGATCTGTGGCCGTGGACGAGGGCATAGGTGAAGCTGCTCCGGTGGTTGGGTTAAGGATGGTGTCGACGACGCGGATCTGCGGCCGTGGACGGGGCGTCAGAAGCTGCTCCGGTGGTTGGGTTAAGGATGGTGTCGACGATGCGGATCTGCGGCCATGGACGGGGCGTCAGAAGCTGCTCCGGTGGTTGGGTTATGGATGGTGTCGATGATGCGGACTGCGGCCGTGGACGGGGCGTCAGAAGCTGCTCCGGTGGTTGGGTTAAGGGTGGTGTCGACGATGCGGATCTGCGGCCGTGGACGGGGCGTCAGAAGCTGCTCCGGTAGGTTGGATGAGGGTGCGAGGAAGCGGATCTGAGGCCGTGGACTTGTGAGTTGGCAAAGCGGCCCTGGTAGGGTTGAGAATGGTATAGGCGAAGCTACTCCGGTAGGGTTGACAATGGTGTCGGCGAAGCGGCTCCGGTAGGGTTGAGGAAGGTGTCGGCGAAGCAGCTCCGGTAGGGTTGAGGAAGGTGTCGGCGAAGAGGATCAGAGGTCGTCGACGGGGGCGTCGGTGGGGCGGCTGCGGGGGGTGTGGACGAAGCGTCTCCGGTGGGGAGTACGAATGAGCCACTGCAGATGCGTGGCGGTTGACGAGAGTACCGGCGAAGCAGATCCGGCGCCGTGGACAAGGCCGGCAAAGAATGGGCTGTGGTACAGTGGTGGATGAGCAGTCTACTTGTTTCTAGGGGAGGTGGGAGGGGTAGATGCGGCCGCAGAAGCAGATCCGGTGAGGTGGACGCCGCTGGCAGTGAATGGGCTATGGTACGCCGGTGGATGAGCAGTCTAGGGTTTCGAGAGGGGAGGGGAGAAAGGGCGATGAAGTATGGACGGCGTGATGTAAGATGCTCTGGTGCTGTGGAGTTAATCGTTTTTGCGGGAGGGGGAGAGGAAATGGGGGTGCCGTGTAGTGGGGGAACCGGAAGTTACCAAAGCAGCCCCGACCTATCATGTAGATGAGGGCGGTATTGTAACTGTTGGTCTCCGTGCACCAAGGACAAAAGGGGGATTTCGCATGCTAAAGACTAAGGTGGTGGAAATTTTAGAAGGAGGCAGGAGATTTTGCCGCCCGCGGGATCGTTCGTATCCAGTTTCAACTAATTTTGGACTGTGCTAGCGGGAAGGTCATGCTAGACTGTGTACACGGGGCACGCGTCAGTAGTTAATAACTGGTGCGAAGTCCACCCCAGAAAAAAGACAATAACTCGGGATGATGCGCCGATAACTTGGACGTTCACACGGGCGCGGCCAATCGTACGGGTGTAGTGGCGCATTCACAAAAAAAGGGATCAAATGCTCAGCCTATGTATTTCTCGTGTAAATAGATAATTTAGTGCCATTGGTTATTTACTTTAAACATAATGCATTGACGTGTTAGTGTAGAGGCGCACAAAAAGAAATGGATATTGTAGTCAGCTACTTAAAAGTGTTACCTCATATGATTACATAGCCTCCATTTCATAAATTGCGTACCCATTGAATTCATATATGAATATTACATATATTACTTCAAAATAGAAACTTAAATCATCCAAGACTAATTAATTTTGAATGCAAGAGTAACAATGGTGCGTATACATGATAGCTACATTGGTTGTTTGAAGAAACATCACTGTAACTTTGGCATGCACAATTGAAAAGGTTTATTTAAATAGAAAAAAATGTGATATGTGAGAACCCAATCTTTATAGCGTTGAATCGATATTGTACCTTTGGCCATGATACGAAGTAGATATTGACTTATGTTCAAGCGATGCACGTCCACGATCGCTAGATAGTGATACGTGAATGAATTGTGCAATTTCTCTCACACGCATACATATCTCATTTCCCTGTGGGCATCGGAATCACACACGCGCACTTCGTGTATTTCTCTCCCTCCGTCAAGGTTAAATTCGTCTTTCTACCCCGTCCTACAAGTCTCTCACACAGAAACACACACGCTCTCTATGTCTAACACGCCCACCCCTTTAATTCCGCCCACCCACAGCCACTAATGTCTCAAAATATAATAATGTCTCTCACACATATGCTATCTACCTATCCCTTAATATAGCTAGATATGTGTCACACAAACTCCTTCTCCCTACTAGCAAGATGCCCATGTGTTGCACGGAACATCAAGATGCATTTGTATGAGAAGTTTATCTTGTGGGAGAAAAGGATGAACGAGGGAATGCCTTATTTGCAAATGCGGAGAGGGGTGTGGGTATCTTTTTGCAAAATTGCCATAGTTTCTTTCCTGTCCGTCGGATTTAAATCGGATGGCCTATATTGCAGGATGGCAGGAACACCATCATCACCAACTCTGTTTTTTTATAAGAGTAGAGATATGTGAGTGTCACTGCCCCCCCCCCACACACACACACCCACACTTCCCAACACCGAAGGAGTAGGGTGACACCTCGATCTTGATACTAATCTATTGACTGGCTTCTCTCTCAAACATACACACACACACACTACCCGGCACCGAAGGAGTAGGGTGGCACATCGATCTTGATAATAATCCCTCTACTCCTCTTTCAAACACACACACACACACACTCGCTAGTTGTGCCTCTGTGCCTACCGCGCACATTCTCAATACGTCTTTCTCTCCCTCCCCCCCCCCCCAACAATGACAGCAGAAGGGTGACAACTCGATCAGATCATAATCTGTCAATTGGTTTCTCTCTCAAACATTGTGTCTCGGTGCCTCGCTCGGTAGCCCCCTCGATATGTAGACTTCTCGCGCGCGCACAGCTGTAGTGACGATGACGCTGAACCCAGTGTGCCTTGTTTTTACCGGCCTCATGTGATTGTTTTCACCCTGTTTTCTGTTAATTAACAAGGCAAAATTTTCTTTGTTACTACTAGTGAATCTGAAATCATTCGGGGCAGACATAAAATATATCACTTCAACCCAATTATCGCAGCAACTATTTTAAAAGAAATTAGCTAGCTGCCCGTGCGTTGCACGGAACATCAAGATCCATTTGTATGAGTAGTTTATCTTGTGAGAGAAAAGGTTGAACGAGGGAAGGCCTTATTTGCGAACGTGGAGAGACGTGTGGGTATAATTTTGCAAAATTGCCATAGTTTCTTTCCTATCCGTTAGATATAAATCCGACGGCCTATATTGCAGGATGGCACGCACACCATCATCACCAACTCTGTTTTCTACTCCCTCTGTCCGAAAATACTTGTCATCAAAATGGATAAAAAGAGATGTATCTAAAACTAAAATACGTCTAGATACATTTCCTTTTATCCATTTTGATGACAAGTATTTCCGGACGGAGGGAGTATTTGTCTTTTTAGAGATTTCAACAAGTGACTATGACCGGACCTTACCAACATACTCAAAAAAGTAGTCCATAATTTTGATGTTACCCTCTTTTCTTGGCGGTGCAGTGCCATCTGGATACCTCATAAATAAATCAAGGACAAATCTGACCCCTTCCTGAAAAGACATATGGAGCAAAATGAGTGAATCTACACTCTAAAATATGTCTACATACACATCCGTATGTGGTAGTCCATTTGAAATCTGAAAAAGACAAATATTTAGGAACGAATGGAGTATATATAAGAGTAGACATGGAGATATATCTCCAGCATGGTCTACAACAAAAATGTGTTGGGCTGGTTAGCGCCGGATGCTCACAATGCGATGACATGAGTTCGAATTCTGTCTTTTAACTTTATATTTTTATATTATATATTACTCGACTTATTTAATATATACTTCTTTCGCTACTGTACTGACAGTGGAACTCACAGAGTACTTAGAATACAAGATTATGGATGGACTTGTTTCTTTTTAACTTTCTGTACGAAGCTGTAGCCACCCTGCAAGTCACGTGTACACTGTACATGCAATTAACTTTTTATAGAGGGACAATCATACAGGCAATTAACTCAAATGGATTGGATGTCACTCTATTATTTGCAGCATAAAGAGCATCTCCAACGGCAGCCGGCAAATTTCCTCCCGCTTCCTTAAGCGGAGGACGACATCAAACGCCAGCGGCATACATTTTTACAACTCTAACCAACGAGATAAAATTCGTGCAAACATGGACTGATTTCATATAAGCATGAAGGATTTCGTATAAAAAAGCCGGATCTTCATAAACATGACGGATTTCATTACATTTACAAGAACTAAGAGGTGCCAATCCGCAAACGCTGGTGGTGCGGTCCGATGCGGCAGCGACGGCGCCCGCACCGGCGTGCTAGCCGCCGTGCCGGCATGGAGCAACTCGCCACTCCTCATCGAGCTAAACTGGAGCGGCGAGTTGCTGAACCACGCGCCTGCTTGGGGCGGAAACTGGCTCCGTCGGGCCAAGCGAGGTTGGTGAAGCACCGAGCGGCCTCACCCGTATCCGGAGGGCTCGACGGGCCACCCAGCCGGGTAATATGCCGGAGAACGGCTCATCGGAAGCCATCGGAAGAGTGGAGAAAATGCTGAAGGAGGAGATGGGGGAGCGGCGGAGGGGTGCGATTCTTGCCCGCTGTCTGTCTGGCCTCGTGTAAATAGAGGGCGGACGGTAGGAGCTTAGCTGGCGTCTGGCCTCGTTTAAACTGAGGGCGGACGGGAGGAGCTCGGTCGGTGTTGCGTTTAATTCCGGCCCGCTCATGAACGGACGTGTGGCAGGAGTAGGATTCTCGGTTTGCATTCGGGTTTAATGGAGGGGTTTAATGGAGGCGCCGGGCGTGCACCGGGCGGCGCAGTACTATTCGCTTTGACAGCAGTAATGAGCCATCAAATCACAAAGGCCCTCGCCTCTCGTGAAACCGATCGAGCTAGACTGCCCCGCCCTCTAGCCTTTTAAAAAATGTATATACTCCACTTTTGTATAGTAGTAGTATCGATGGATTGTGCCATGGAGCAAAACTTGAAATTAAAAAAAAGGTCGTACATATAGAGAGCGCTCGTCGCCAAATTATGCATATAGTACTATTAAAAAGGCTTGTCACAATAATGGTGTCCAGCACAAGTGCACAACCCACCCCTCAAATAATACTATGCACCCTGGAATTCTTTGACAAAACTAAGCACCCTGAAATTCTTTGACAACTAAACTACTGGCTATATGATGTTGGCCATATATATTGTACGTATATAATGTGAAGAAACGAGTGGTAGTACTATACCAACTAAAAGATGAAATGTAAGAAATACTAGTATGTACGTACTGAAGAGTTAAAGTAACAAGAAGAAACATAACATAGTTCTGCTGGGGGCTTAGCACAACACACCCCTCAAATTAAATTAAGCACACCTGAAATTAAACTTTGCAACTATTCCGGTAGACACTGCATTAGAACCACCATGAGCAACGACACTGCCACCTTACTCGGAGTCCTCGTCCACGTCCTCGACTTCGTCCGTGTCCCTCTTCCTCTTGGCCGATACTTCTTTGCTTGAACCGCACACTTGGTTGTTGCTCTTCATCCAACCCTTGTAGATATTGAAGCAAAGGTAGCCATCCATTGCAGCGTAGTGGATGTGGTCTATATCTAGTACATTCCTCTGCCATGCATGACGATGAAACATGTATGGAGGTTTCTCCAGTTTACCGTACGAAGGATGAACCATGGCTCCTGCCAGGGTCAGCATTGAAGGCTGACGAGAGGACACCAGCCGATTCTTCTGGAGGTCGAAGGTGTTGCCTACAACGAGGACTATCCGACGCGGGACTTCTTTGTCGTTACCAAAGTCTACAGTAACGAATTTGACTAGGTTTCTCTTAAAATCATGGCACTCAACGTCGGCATGGCATATGTGGTAGACCAAGCATAAGTCATGCACGCAAACCTGGATCACGGCGGGCTTCTTCCTCTCTTCGTCCTTTAGATCCTTCTCTCGTCCCAGGACTGTGGTTTAGTCAACATCTAGCCCAGCGACCCACTCATCATTTGAGTCTTCGAACATGCGTCTGAAGCGAGAAAGGCATCCTTTCACCGTCGCGGAAGAACAGGTGTAGATGACGTCGAACTCATCGTCGGTGATGGTTCTGACCTTGTACTCACCGCCGATCAGGGAGATTTGGGACGTCATGGATTTGGGAGGAGGGTTAGGATTAGTGGAACTGCCCTAATGTGAATGGACGAGACGACTAGGAGCGAACCGCCGTAGTATTGAAGGACGTGCGGGGACGAGTAGGAGCAAACTGCCAGCATGCGAATGGCAGGGTAGTGGCTTTCCATTCTCCCATGATACGGGCTTCCGAGAGCCCTTGGATCTGAGATCGAACGGTTGCATGGCGTGATTCTAGACCTATGGGTGAATATCCTATCCTGGAGGGTTATTCTGGAAATTTTCAGCAACTTAGCATGCGACCATTTGATCTCAGATCCAAGGGCTGCCAGCAGCCCGTATCGTGGTCGCGCCTACCACGACCGTCGCGTCGCTCGTGCGGTCGCGCCCTTGGAGATTTAACACGGTGCGTTAGGCTATCTGATGTTGGCATGTCATACATAGTCATCACTTAGTCACTCATACTACAACAAGGTTTTGGCTATAAGGTTGGCTATAAGTGTATTTATTTATTTTACTTCTCTCTATTTCTTTCTTCGTACTCCCTCCGTCCCATAATATAAGAACGTTTTTGACACTAGTGTAGTGCCAAAAACGTTCTTATATTATGGGACACAGGGAGTACTAGTATTTATTGCATTGCCAAGGAGTGACCTCTTCCAATGAAATGGTGTTGCTAAGTTTGCTTCATTTAATTAGCTATAGACTCAAAATTGTCTTTTCACCTAGGTACACGCGCTTAGCACCGTTTCTTCCTTGGGTCACCAAACTAGTCTCTCTCTTCTTGATTAACTTGCCACATCAGACTTTATGCCTATGTGGCAAGCTTAAGCACATGTAGGAGCAAGTAAGTACAATAGTGTGCTTTACATGGCATTTTTGCATATGTGGAGGAAAGAGAGGCAAGGAAAAAGTGGAGAAGTGGGCTCTCATGCAAGAGCCAGCCTCTACTACATGGTGGAGCATTGGGAGAGGCACCTGTGTGGAGGTGGTCAGGAATCGGGAGACTCACGCCGGTCGTAGCGCCACAGTTAAAATGATAATGGCAAGTCAAATCATGGGGCCCCACCTGTCCAGCAGTAAGTCGCTGTCAAATCACACAGCCCTACGTTTGCAGCAGCCTACTCCCTCGTCTTCTCGCGTCTCTGTCGACCCGACTAGGCGGAACTGCCCCGCCTACCGCGCAGGAAAAGCCCGCGCAGTATACTCCCTCCGTCTAGGTGACCAAGGTGGAGAGGAAAACGAGAGAACTTAATGTTTAGTATTTGCTAAGGCTGGTTGTAATGGTACTAGCCTTAGCAATTTTGATGAGGTGTCATAGAATTAAATGAAGAAAGAGAGAGAGTTGAGTACTATGTGTCATACATGGCAATAAATAAAGTATTACATGATACTAATATATGATACATGGCGCAGGAGTACTAAGTATTATTAATACAGTTTTGCTAGAACTCATCTAGATGAGATATAATTTGGTCTCATTCATCTTTTATAGCCATTGGATGTGATGCTATATAAGATGCGTGTGTGCTGACGTGGGTTGTATTTGTTCTTGTGCAACGAACTGACCACTGCATGTCATGTTTGATAGTCTCAAGTCATTAAAAGCATACAAGCCCCACATCTCTTCTTGGTTGATTCCTCTGTTTATGTCAAAAAATAAGAAACAACGTGAGAGTTAATGCACCACGCCTATGTGTTTACTATTTGGTTTTCATAAGATGACTTAATACTCACCTAGACGGAGGGAGTATTCGATTTGACAGCGGGCGGCGCAGTTCCTGTACGGCTTTAAAGCAGACGAGGGAGGGAGTAGCGGTTCCCGATATGTTGAACGGCCAATGCATCCTCCTTCAATTAATGCATGAGGGAAGTAATGGGAGGAGGTCCGGGAAAAGAGGCTGCTTGATGTGAATGCAACGCAGTTTGCCCTCATTGCCCTCATATAAAGGCGCCCCTCCATTCCAATGCATCTACCAGATCGTACGCACCTAAGCATTTGCCTAAGCACCTACACTAAGCGCAAAAGAGCTCACTCCAGACCCATGGCGGCGATGCGCGTGAGCGGCCAGCGGCTGCGCCAGATGGTCCACGACGCCGGCCTGCGGCATGGCGCCGAGGATCGTCTCCAAACGGTGTGGGAGACCGGCTGGTGGATGGCCGCCGTCGACGCCAACTATGACTCTCAGTTGGACCAGATGATCGTTGCCACCAGCAACAAGTTCACCATCCTCAAGAAGCTCGCAGACGACATCGCCATACTCCTCCAGCCCGCGCGCCCGGGCTCCTCATTGCCTGCCACCCTAATCGGCCTCCATGGCCGGAACCTCTTTCAAGCACTGGTGGCCCTGCGACTGCCCGCCGACGCCACGAAGAATGTCCACCTGGAGGTCGCACTCGCCGCGAGGTGCCTCGCCCTGCAAGAATTCGTCGACCTACACATCCACGTGTATGAGCAAATCATGTACATAGGTATCTACAAGGCCAGTGAGGACGCTACGACGTTGGCCTTCCTCAACCGGCTGGAAGCCTTGGATGCCTTTGCTGAGAAGCACCTCGACCTCGCCACAAAAGCCGCCGGGCCACTCCTTAGCCACCGGTCAGTGGCCCGGCGCACTAAGTTCAGGAGGAGGAGGTCGTATGTTCGTGGATGCATCTTTCTTCTTGCCTTCTGTAACCACCACTGCAATCGCATCATCGTGGCATTAATTCTTATTGTGATGTTGCATTCTCGTTCCAGTCAATACCGACATGTGCGATCCCTTTGCTTAATTATATGCATCACTGTAACTAGTACTCCATCCATCAATTTATAGGTTGTGCTTACCTTTTCCATCAACTTCGTGCAATGCGCGGGCATCTTGCTAGAAACACTAGAATATGTCTATATAATCCGTATGTGATAGTCCATTTGAAATCTCAAAAAAGACAAATATTTAGGTACGGAGGGAGTAATATATTAGGAGTATATCAAAACAATAGTGATTTCTTTCAAGTTTGTAAACAAATACTACTATTCTACTACTTTGGATCCGTCGCAACGCACGGGCACATTGCTGGTAAAAGGAAAAGGCCTGCCGCGTTCGCGTCGCACCCCCACATGCCCGGGAATCGGGAGTACAATACGGCCCGTCCGGCACGACACATAGCTTAGGGAAGGCATGTTGCCTAGCATTTTCACTTTCATGTGGGACTGCCGTTGAGCAAACCGACACCCCGCCCGCCACCGGGTTGGAAAACAGAAACGAGGGGAAGATCTAGCTGTAGCACGGAAGCCAAGAAATTTGGTGTGTCAGACGGGGCTCGTTGATAGAGTAGGAGCATTCCGTACAAGTACTACTCCTACTAGTACCAAGTTTGTACTCCTAATACTATATTACTAGTACTACCACTATACAACTAGTAGGTACGTGCACGGCACAACATCGTAGGAACAAAAAACGGGAAGATCTTGTTTTGGGTGATTTATCTTTTTTTCAATCAACGTAGTATGAATAATATGATGTGGGGGGCACCCATGAAGCTTATGTGGCTTGGTTGCATGGCTACGGAAGGTTAGAGAAAAATAAATAGATAATGTGTTTAGAGTGCACTCCACTAAATAGATATACTTTGGATCCATTGCAATGGACCGACACATCTATATCTATACCCCCTATATAGTGTGTGAAAAACTTTGAAAGTTGGTCGTTGGATGAAGCCAATCCGACGGTACAAAGATGGCAAATCCTAGCACTACTGGCCGTTGGATATCATCCACCAGATTCTGCCACATGTATAATCTTGAAGACTCCATGGTTGAACTTAATTCATGACTAACTTTGCCACAACTAAGCTTAGGCAAAGTTATTAGTTCTTCAAAAGAGAGCCACATGTTGGCAAGCCTAAGGGAATCTTGCCACATTTTTTGTGTGTATCTCATGTGGGGCCTTAGTGTGGCTTGCCTAAGGTGTGGCTAGAACCAAACACTCACCTAAGTTAATCAAACTTTCCTAACCTTACATTGCACCAGATTTTGCCACATGTTAGAATCCAGAAAGCTCCACATGTAGAAGCATAATGCACAAACCACCAGAATCTCATGCGTGCAATGCACGTGTACCTTACTAGTACTAGTTGGTAGTAGTAAGAAACAAATTCCAGTTTTGGCACGAGCTCGTACTGCGGGAGCACCACAAGGCCTGCCGCAGGAGTTACATTTCCCTCTCGGGGCCCACGGGACCGAACTTCAGTGGCTTAGTGCCCGGCCTATGAGTCAATTACATGCGGACCTTAAATGCGGATGGCCCACATGTCATTCTCATGGTGGTGGCGTGGTTCGCGACTCACTCTTTTGAGATGAACCGGTCGGTGGTGGCGTGGCCGTGGCGAGGGTGCCACAGCTGGGCGCCGGGGCGTTATGAGGCGTAGATGGCCACACCGGCGGGGACTACCTGTAGTACATAAGTACTCCAGGTGAGGATTGATGACCGGGGCGAAATGTGTCACAGCCGCTTGATGAAAATTCGATGGTGCGGGAGTACGGATCGGAGCACAGCAGCGGAGCAGGCAAACCGCATCCAATCGGGTGTGTCTGTGGTAGAAAGTTGGTGGTCGCCGCAGTTCAGCTGGCCCGCATGTCATGCACACAAAGGCAAAGGAGCGGTGGGGCCGAGAGGGATGAGGGGCACGTCGGGGGGATGAGGATCCCCTGACGCAAACAATCCTACCATTCTGTCACTGACATGTGGGACCCATAAGCGTGGGCCCCACCTGTCAGCGAAGGAAAGGCAGGGCAAGGCAGTGATAGCCACGTCAGAGGATCCATGTCCACATCGGGGGACGTCGTGCCGTGGGTTGGAGCGGCGTCGTGGGAATCGCGTGTGGGTGTGGCAGTGGTAGAAACAAGAAACGTGATGGTCGATGTGGTTCAACTTCCACGGACAAGCTGTCATGTCTGCTAACACATGTATATCAAAACTAGAGTGTATATATTTCAAGCACGTGAAGAAGTATTATTCTACTACTTTGGATCCATTGCAACGCACGGGCCAGCACATTGGTAGTAGTAGTGTCCATCTCTATCTCTAGAGGCCTTCCCTCGTTCATCCTTTTCTCTCACAAGATAAACTACTCATACAAATGCATCTTGATGTTCCGTGGAATGCACAAGGATGTTTCCTTGGGGGTCTCTCCAGCGCAGCGTGGCCGTAGTTGCAAGTTGACGCCCCTTGAGATGCCGACGTTGAGGGGCACTCGGATTTCCTCCGATGAGCAGGTAAGATGAGTTTGATCACGTAGTAAATGCATTCTAAAGACTACTTCCTTGTCCATTTCCTAATTCTCCCCCTGCCCACTGTTTCACAGGTTAGGCTTGGTGCGAGTGGAGATTGGCTTGCATATGTACGGGAGGGTACCAACATCAATTTGCACAACATTTACAACGGTGACACCGTTCCCGTAGAACCTTTGTCCAACATTGGGATCAGCCATGCAACGGGCCACCACATGAATAGGTACGATGGAACCACGGTGAGACTGAATAAGATAGCACGAACCTTGCACATGGCGGTCAAAGGCGGACCATGCTGTCTGCGGCCGATTTGTTGCCGTACGAGTAGGAAGACGATGTGCTCCTTTCTAACCGCATCTTCGCGGTGACAAACCAGGGGACTTATTTTGTATGGGACACATCCTACGATATACTCCCTCTCTCCCAGTTTATTTGTTTTGAATCTTTTCGTTTTATAAGTTTCAAATTCAAATTTGGAGCTCCCCATCACATGTTGAGATTACAATGTCCATTAAATCATTGCGTGCATGTATAGTAAAGAAACAAATCTCGAGTTTGGCACAAGTTCGTGCTGCGGGAGCACCACAAGCCCTGGCGCAGGAGTTACATTTCCCTCTCAGGGCCGTCGGGACTGAGCTTCAGCGCCTTACTACACCTACCTTTGAGTCAATAACATGTGGACCCGATAGGTGACTGGTCCACATGTAATACTCCCGTAGGCAGAGGGGCAGTGGGGCCAAGAGGGGTGAGCCGCAGGTCGGGGGACATGTGGTTTCATGGGTTCGAGCGGCGTCGTGGGAATCGCGGGTGGCTGTGGTAGAAACTTGATGCTCGCCGCATTTTAGGTGGCCCACATGTCATGCACACAAAGGCAGAGGGGCGGTGCGGCCGAGAGGGGTGAGGCGCACGTCGGGGGGCGTGGTGCCGTGGGTTGGAGAGGCGTCGTGGGAATCACGAGATGAAACGTGATGGTCGCCATAGTTGAACTTCCATGGACAAGCTGTCATGTCTACGGACACATGCACTGCATACCGATCACTGGAAGGAGTAGCAGAGAAAGCTATATATGCGGATAAATAGTTCCTTATAGTCAAGCGGACCCACGCTACTACTCTGTTCCAAAGACATGCACACCATCGAAATAGTCCATCTATATCAATATACTCCAACAGGGAATAATTTTTTTTACAAGAGAGGAAATAGTTCATCCATCCATAATGCCCTCCTGCTGGTGCAGCCTTTTCTTCTTCTTCTTCTTCTTCTTCTTCTTCTTCTTCTTCTTCTTCTACTTCTACTTCTACTTCTTCTTGTTCTCATTCTCTGTGGGAGACGGCTTCGCAACAAGCTCTTTGGACCTTGCAGCTATCTTGAAACTCACACGGGCATCGAGGGCAGCATATTTTATCCGCTCGTACGTCAAGGGATAATTCTCCCATCCAGACGACCTTAATGCCACCGTCTTGTCACCCTTCTGAAGATTTGTACCGAGAACAAAATTTGCTACGTCAAATAGGGATGGTGTCTGTTTATCACAATCTTCTACTGGAATTTTGATTCTGGTTTGTAGGTCAGCGATGCTTTTCAAATCAAGGTTGTATGGCTCCAGCTTCTGTTTGTCCCCTTCGATGGCTGCCCCACAGAAGTATACGTCCTCCCGAGACAAGAAATCGTGAAGCTCACCTGGTATGGAGGGCGAGTGTATGATGTGGTACACCAAAACATCATCTTCGAGGCACAGCTGAAGGACGGCGGCGCGCTGGATCTTCCCAGGGGCACGCTCCGTGTACTCTGCGTCGAGACCGATGACCCTCGTTTCTACCTTTTCGAGGGAGTTGGATACATTGTTGATCCACTGCCGAACAACCCTTGGGTGGACGGTGACGGTGGCAACTATGCGCATCGAGCCTTCGACGAGGACATGTTGGACGCTAAAAACCTGCATCTCGATCTCTTTCGCCATTTGGAACTGCTGGAACGGAGGGCTATGGTTTGGAGAATTAGGATTAGATGGCTAGTCTAACTGAAGTAGTAGATGATTATTTAAACAGGTTAAAACAATGTGAATGCAGTGGGGTTTGGATGCAAATGAAGACGAAGGGGAGGTGAAGAAGCCGAGGAGAATCGGTTCCCGATGGAGAAGTAAATGGGAGAAGTGGCGTGCAGGCAGTTGATTAGACGGCTAGGTAGACTAAACGAAAAGGCTATGCGGGTAGACTGATGAGTCGTACCTGTTCGTGTACGTGCCCATCCTTCCTGATAGGTGGGACATATGCAAATAGATAAAAAAATGTGTCGTAGTTTTTTTTAGCGCGTGAGTGGGAGGCACAACATTCTCTGGTTAAGGAATACTCCCACCGTTTAGGTGAGTATAAGTCACCTTATGAAAATCAGGTTTTCCCAAAACCTTTAGGCGTGGAGCATTAACTTCCTGCTCGATCCGCTCCCAGCCTCGTTAGCCAGCGTTCTCTTCCTCTGCTGCCGCGTTCTACCTTTCCATTTTTCCTCTTCTCAAGTGTGGAACGATCTGCATGCCGTCCTTGATGCACCAGAACGACCACTGCATGCATCGCGGCAGGGCGTTAATTGGGCATGCACGAGAATTTGGTTCTGCTCGCAATATGGATGATACCTGAACGATGAAGTGAATAGGCATGCTAGCACGGGAGACCTATTTCCTCTATACAATACTGGAGTACTCATGTTCCTACTAGTAGTAGTAGTAGTAGTACAACTGTGGTACACTTGATGGTCAAAATACTATTCATTCGGTCCTCACAGTGCAGTGACAACACCCTGCGCCTGACACTAGTCCAGGCGGCGTGTTCGGGTTACCAAAGTCAGCCTCACCCTGTGCATTGTGCAGTCTGTCACCGCCGCTGTACAGCACATTGGCGCCTCGCCTCGTCTCCCTCTCCGCTCCCATAGCACCACTCCATCTCCATCTCCTTCTCCGTCTCCGTCTCCATCTCACTGTGCCCCCGTGTACCGTCGCCTCACTCACCTTCCCCAGTACCACTATTCCCTCGCTAGCGCTCCAGCACCGACATCCTTCTCCCCCATAAATCAATCCCCCTTCCAAACTCCACCATGGCCGAACGCGAACCGCGCAGCATCCATATGAGCCGCGATTGGAGCAATCTCCCCAGTGACATCATCGACCTCTGTTGTTCGTGTATGGATATGTTGAGCGCCCTGCGGCTGGCTGCATGCTCGAGGGACATGCACACGGCCATCGTCGAAGCGAAGCCTAAGCTTTTCAAGACACCCTGCTTGCTGCTATCTGGTCTTGGGAGATTGGCTCACCATGGTACGGAGGCGTGCATGATGCCCCTCGACTTCAATCCGATCCCCATTAGCCGAAACTTCTTTGCAGGTATGTAGTGGGTCGCCGTACATCATTTCCCTCGACATCGATCCGATCACCATCGCCCGAAACTTCTTGGCAGGTATGTACTGGGTCGGCATGAACTCCCACTGGATGGCTGCCTTCAGAGAAGACGGTAAAAATTGGTGCTCGTGAACTTCCAGACCTCCCATGAGACTATCCTTCCTCCGTTGGATTATATAGAGTATTACCATCGCGGTCCAAGTCATCTAGATTACTACGTTAGTTGGACGGACCTTGTTTTGCAGAAGATTGTAATCTGCCAAGTGCCCACACGACATGCGAATTACGCAGAATTCAAGCTAATTGCCTTGTTCGACCGCGGACTCGCCTATATTTATGCCGGTGCCTTCTTTAGATGGAGACAACTCGGCTCGCAGTGGATCATCGCCAAAGCTGATACACACTTCTATGATGCTATTGAACACAATGGCATCATCTACGCGATCGACAAAGCAGATGGCACCACGTATTGCTGGGACGGCGCGTGTAAGTTGTTTCCCTCTCATGTTAATGATGACACCATGACACTGTTTGAACTTTTTGTGATGATTGCCATATCCCTGTTTGAGCAGAATTTGAGTAGAACTATGGCAATGTATTAGAGACGCCGTAAATCAGCTATATTTGGAATGAGTTAATTCATGCGATTGTGACCATGTCATTACAGCCAATTTGTACCCTGAATAATCAAACGGTTAGGAATATATGGATATTATCCTTATTTTACAGTAATCTATATACTACTACTAAATATGAGTGTGTATCAATGGCCATGTTAGTTTCCTCATTTTCATGATGTAGAAACATGCACCACACTGTTGGTTTCATCTAACCATACATTAGGGAAGTAAATGTGCATATGGAGAACTCTATATTTGGAAGTAGTGAAATCCTGCAATGCTTACCATGTGTACATACCTATATTCGCCCTTCAGCAATCAATGGCTAGAATAATATCCTCACAAAAATTTTGCCCACAGAACACGAGTATATAACAATGCATGGTCTGTTAGTTACCTTGAAGAATTTGTTTGTGAGGACAGAACATGATTACTCCCTCCGTTCCCAAATATTAGTCTTTCTAGAGATTTTAACAAGTGACTACATACGGAGCAAAATGAGTGAATCTACACTCTAAAATATGTCTACATACATCCGTATGTTGTGTCTATTTGAAATGCCTAGAAAGACAAATATTTGGGAACGGAGGGAGTACATAACATGCATGACATGGTAGTTTCCTGTGAAGAATCGATTGCGAGATAACATGAGTATAACCATGCATGGCACTTCTATATTTTCGAACCCAGTATACATTTCCCTGTATTTTCCTCCCAGTTCCAACAGGGACATATCAATGTTGTTTCTTGCATTATCGTACTCATACTCTGAACAATGCTGATCTTACATTAACAATGCCTGTCCTTTTTGATATGATGCAGTGTCCCTGCAGTTACTGCCCTTTGTAAGCACACCACCTTTGCCAAAAACAGGGAAGCACAACTGGTTCCTCGCTCGATCAGACGACGGCAAAATACTGATGATCATTCGGACACATGAGCCAGAAAAGTTATATTGCAAAAACCCCACTGTATACAAGCACCGTGTAATACGTGAGTATCCGGACAGTGGCTGTTACGTCTATGAGCAGGACACCAGCTTGTTGGGGCCTTTAGGATTTTTTAGTTGGAGGCGGGTAAACAGCCTTGGTTCACACTCTCTGTTTCTCGGACTCAATTATCCGATTAACTAGGAGATCACCGTTGGCAAGGACCTTGATGGCAGAGAGGCTCTGTTTGCTATGGAAAACTGTGTCTACACCTAGGAGTTAGGGACCAAACTCCCCTGATTATCAACGATACAGCCTACAGCCAAAAGAAGGTGAGAATGACAAAGGCATCCGGATTAACTTTGATCCTTGGATGTCTCAATTACGACAGGCAGTGATGTGGTTCAAGCCTTTAGGTTGATAGGTAATTGGGTTGTTGCATCGAAAGGGTGGAGTACTGGTGTCTCCGGATCACTGGTCGCTGAAGCGGGGCTGCAAATTATCATGGTGTTGGATCATCTCTTCGAATGACTTTGTTGTCTTTGCTGCTGGTTCTGGATGGGTAGTTCTTTCTTTTGTTATGCATATTCCTTGTCATTTGGTCATCCTCGTCTATGTCACTCTTACTATGTATTAGTTGCTTCTGTTTAGAATGTCATTCTCGTCTGGATCACAAGAGTCTGAGCGCTGCAGATGGGTGCATTTTGGTGGTGTAGCAAGACTTCTTATGAACTATCATGTCTTGTTGTTTATGTCAGTAGTAGTCACTAGTCAGTGTTTGAATGTTGTATATATCGTTGTTTCGAACTGTTTATTGTCTCGAACTACTGGTGGGCTAAATGAGGGCATCACCATTCTCCAGTGTTCAGAGTATATCACCTTTTTTCAAGTTATATAATTTGAGCTCAGTGTCTTTTCGATGATGTACACTTGTTTGGGCCAGTGAGGTGTCGTTGAATATGGGCCGAGTAGTAACGCAATGCCAAACAGGTCAATTATGACTCTCAGGCCGGGCTCTCAAAAGATCCTGAAAAAAAGGCCGGGCTCTCCAAAAAAGAAAGAATAAAGACTCTTAGGCCAACATGTGGGCGCCACCGGTGTTTTCGTGCGCTTGCGCGCCGAGAGCATATTGGCGCGTGCTCGAAATTCATGCTACCTTTTCATCCCCTGTCTCCCGCCCCTCCCCCACCTCTAGAATCTCGATTCCTACTCCAGTTCCCCCAAATCCCCCTCCTATACTCCCTATACTCAAGCGCACTATCATGTCGCCGGTCAACGCGGATCTCTGAGCCGGAGATCCTGAGGTCCGTCCTGCCTTCGGTCGCTGCGTGCTGTCGCTCAATAGTGGCATGGCGGCGCTTGACGACCAGTTTGCCCCCAAAGTGCTGATGGTAACCATCAACGGCGATCGGCCTCCCGTCTCGCCGGACGACCTTGTCAAAGCTCTTGGCATTGTGCACGGCATCCAAATAAGTGACTTGCTCCTCGAAGTCTGTCCGCCACTGGCTGATTTCTTCGTCAGGTTCTGGACAACTTTCGACTGCAGTCGTGTGTTCGAATCTTCCCGGTGTTTGTTCTGCGATGGCGCACTGGTGAGCTTTGATCGGTGGTACCCAGGATGGGGCTCGGTGCCCTCTGAGCTTGAGTTTTTAACAAAGCTTACCTTCCACGGCATGCCTCGACGTGCTTGGAACAGCGAGTCCATGAACGAGCTTATCAACGACCTTGGAGGTGAGCTCGTAAGTATGTTTGTTCCTCCAGACAGCTGGGCTCTGACGGTTATGGCATGGATGAAGAAGCCGTCCACCATACCAAAGGTGATTGGTGTTGAGATACCGGTGCAGGAACCGGGGTTGTACTATTCATCGCAACCAAGGCCGCCGCGGACCACGTTAGGGATGTACCTGTATCGAGTGTTCGTGCATGTCGAAGAAGTGGTCAATCCATCAATCGAAGTCCTGCCGCCGCCGCTGGTGCTAGGGTGCGTCGACGACGTCCATTACAGGAGTCAACGTCAGACTTTCCCCATGTTGCACGGCACAATGGATGGCACAGGGCCTACTCCATCGCGCGGCGGAGGCCACTGCTTCTTTGGGAGAAGAGGCAGGGCTGGCTGCCTGGATGTGCTCTAATTTGAGGTAACAACTGAATCTTGTCAGATACTAGTTAAAACCGAGCTATGGGTGTGAAGCACTGATATGCCAGTACATTTGATTGTGACATGTTCTAATTTTGTACCTAAACTTTTTTTAGAAAGGGTTGTACGTCAACTTAATATGCTAGCAGAACTTATTGTGTTGTCTGTCTGTTTTCTTTGCACAACATTCAAGATATTTCCCCGTCATTGATAAAGACGATGAACCGTTATGTACGACTTCGTTGGTTTCAACATAGCCCTTCACGTAGCGATCCACTGCTTCCATCCTGATTGTGCCGCCTGCGTGAAATTTTTGTATGCAAGTTCGGTGTGCTATGATGTTCTATATGATTGTGTCAACTATATAAGTTTTACTGAGCATCAGCAATGCATATGGCTGAAAGATGTATTTACGAGCATCGACCGATGGGTCTCTCTCTCTATCTCTCTCTCTCACACACACACACACGCACACACACACACACGCACACGCACAAGTGGGACCCATTGAATTATTTATTTGCTCGTGACGGCTTTTAATTAGGTTCCACTGTAATCTAACTTTTTTCTTAAGTTATTAATTGAGCTCAGTGACTTCAAAAAGTTGTACAGAAGCCTTGTTCGGGCCTTTCCGGCGTCGCTGAATGTGGGCTGAGTAACCATGTAAGGTTGTACTGTACTACACAGGCCTTTTTTTCAACATCAGCAATGCAACTGGGCCGACAGTTGTACACAATATCCGGGTCAACTTGTTATTCTCCGCCCCGCTGGGCTGCAAACTTTCCTAGGATGTATGCATTAGGCTTAACAAGAAAATGGACTTTAAGAAATAATAAATGGGATGTAATTATAATAACTGGACAGTTACTATGCACCAAACACGTAATTAGTTTGAAAAATATATTATTTTTGGAATTTGGAAATTTTAATTTCATTACTTGTTGCACCCGCAATATTTCGTTGGATTTTAACGTAATACAACTTTATTTTCAAATTATATTTAACCTCACTAGAAATTTCGGCTAAAAATATTTCGGATCCCATCAAAATGTGGGAATTTTTTTTGAATTCTGTTTTGAGCGGTTGTTTGAAATTATTAATCGTTGTCCTAGCTACAAGTTGGGTTGTACTTTTAACAAACTGTAAATGGGCTGTAGTAAATTCCATTAGAATTAGAAAATGGGCTGTACATTCTTACAAATCGCAAATGGGCTATATGTTCTCTGCCAAATCTGAGCTGTGGGCCTAATAAGTTGACGCGTGCCAAGGGCTTTCTCAACTTAGTCAATATAAAGGATTCTAGCTGCAGTGATCGTATGATGTCCATCCAACGGCCGTAGTGCATCTTCAACCTCTGGTCTTCTTGCTCCAGCCGCCCAAAGTAGCGCCGGTCGTGTCACGTGCTCCTGCCTCCCGTGGCCGGCTGTGATGCCGCGGAGGCCTCACCGGCCCGTACTACTCCCACCGCTGGCTAGGCCATCCCTCTACTCACCCACATCAAAAATTATCTTTTTTATCATTTACCTACTCGAGGACGAGCAGGAATTAAGCTTGGGGATGCTGATACTTCTCCGTCGTATGTATAATTTTTTATTGTTCCATGCCAATATTATTCAACTTTCATATACTTTTGGCAACTTTTTATATTATTTTTGGGACTAACATATTGATCCAGTGCCCAGTGCGAGTTCCTGTTTGTTGCATGTTTTATGTTTCGCAGAAACCCAATATCAAACGGAGCCCAAACGGGATAAAAACGGACGGAGAATTATTTTGGAATATTTATGATTTTTGGGAAGTAAAATCAACGCGAGACGGTGCGCGAGGGGGGCACGAGGCAGGGGGCGTGCCCCAGGGGGCAGGCACGCCCTGGACCCTCGTGGGCCACCCATAAGGCGGTTGACGCTCTTCTTCGGCCACAAGAAAGCTAATTTTTGGGGAAAAATCGCGGCAAAGGTTTCAATCCAATCGGAGTTACGGATCTCCATATATATACGAAATGGTGAAAGGGCGGCAAAATAGAACGCAGAAACAGAGAGAAACAGAGAGACAGATCCAATCTCGGAGGGGCTCTCGCCCCTCCAAGGCCAAGGACCAGAGGAGAAACCCTTCTCCCATCTAGGAAGGAGGTCAAGGAAGAAGAAGACGAAGGGGCCCCTCTCCCCTTCTCTTCCGGTGGCGCCGGAATGCTGCCGTGGCCATCATCCTCACCGCAATCTTCACCAACAACTTCACTGCCATCATCACCAACTCTTCCCCCCTCTATGCATCGGTGTAACCTCTCTCTTACCCGCTGTAATCTCTACTTAAACATGGTGCTCAACGCTACATATTATTTCCCAATGATGTATGGCTATCCTATGATGTTTGAGTAGATCAGTTTTGTCCTATGGGCTATTTGATGATCAAGATTGGTTTGAGTTGCATGTTTTATTATTGGTGCTGTCCTATGGCGCTCTCCGTGTCGCGCAAGCATGAGTGATTCCCGCTGTAGGGTTTGCAATATGTTCACGATTTGCTTATGGTGGGTGGCGTGAGTGACAGAAGCACAGACCCGAGTAAGTAGGTTGTTTGCGTATGGGCTAAAGGGGACTTGATGCTTTAATGCTATGGTTGGGTTTTACCTTAATGATCTTTAGTAGTTGCGGATGCTTGCTAGAGTTTCAATCATAAGTGCATATTATCCAAGTAGAGAAAGTATGTTAGCTTATGCCTCTCCCTCAAATAAAATTGCAATAGTGATTACCGGTCTAGTTATCGATTGCCTAGGGACAAATAACTTTCTCGTAACAAAAAGCTCTCTACTAAAACTAATTTAGTTGTGTCTTCATCTAAACAGCCCCTACTTTTTATTTACGTTCTCTTTATTATCTTGCAAACCTATCCAAAAACACCTACAAACTACTTCTAGTTTCATACTTGTTTCCGGTAAAGCGAACGTCAAGCGTGCGTAGAGTTGTATCGGTGGTCGATAGAACTTGAGGGAATATTTGTTCTACCTTTAGCTCCGCATTGGGTTCGACACTCTTACTTATCGAAAGAGGCTACAATTGATCCCCTATACTTGTGGGTTATCAAGACCTTTTTCTGGCGCCGTTGCTGGGGAGCAATAGCGTGGGGTTTTCTTAGTTGTTTTCTATCTTTAGTTATGGATATGGAACACGAAATACCAAACAAATTAGGTGTACTTGCTGCTCATGGAGATGGGGAACCTCCTAAAACCCTCGAATGCTCGTTATGTGACAGATATTATGTACTACTTTGATAATCCAGAGAAAACCCCATTCAATCTAGTAATGGGAGACACATTGGATCAACGTGAATACTTTAGGGATTATCGCTTGACTCAAAAAGGGAAACTATTATGGGATCAAATTTATATGTTGAAGTGGTATGCTAGGCAACTATGCTTGAGATATGATTATACTTGTTGCTCTAGGATGAAGGCTCCACACCTTCCCTTTTTATGAAAATTTAATGATAACAAAACCTTGGCTTCTTATGCTAATGGTATATATGATTATTATGATGTGGAACAAATAGAAGAATTTGTTGCTTTTATGGGTGCTTATGAAATTGAATCTATGTTCAAAGAATTTGAGAGTCTTTATGATGCTGTTTACAGACCTGAAAATTTAGCTATCCTTAAATATTGTTATGAGAATTATGAATACAATTCCGATATTGATGCGTTTGTTGAGAAAGTCTCCGCTGTCCCAGAATAGACTAATATTTTGCAGGAATCTATGGAAGAAGAAATTGATGAAACTGTGAGCTCATTGGATGAAAAAGATGAGGAGGAGAGCGAAGAACAAAAGGAGGAAGAGCGGATTGATCACCCATGCCCACCTTCTAATGAGAGTAACTCTTCAACTCATACCTTGTTTAATTTCCCTTCGTGCTTACCGAAGGATGAATGCTATGATAATTGTTATGATCCCGTTGATTCTTTTGAAATATCCCTTTTTGATGATGCTTGCTATGCTTGTGGCCAAGATGCCAATATGAATTATGCTTATGGAGATGAACTTGCTATAGTTCCGTATATTAAACATGAAATTGTTGCTATTGCACCCACGCATGATAGTCCTATTATCTTTTTGAATTCTCCTGACTACACTATATCGGAGAAGTTTGTGCTTATTAAGGATTATATTGATGGGTTGCCTTTTACTACTACACATGATGATTTTAATGAGTATAATATGCATGTGCTTGCTGCTCCTACTTGCAATTATTATGAGAGAGGAACTATATCTCCACCTCTCTATGTTTCCCACATGATAAAATTGCAAGAAACCGTTTATACGATGCATTGGCCTTTACTATGTGTGCATGAATTGTTCTTTTATGACATGCCGATGCATAGGAAGAGAGTTAGACTTCGTCGTTGCATGATATATGTTACTTTGTGCTCACTACTAAATCAAAAATCATTTTTAATTAAAATTGGCTTTGATATACCTTGGGATCCAGGTGGATCCACTACTTGAGCACTATATGCCTAGCCTAATGGCTTTAAAGAAAGCGCTGCCAGGGAGACAACCCGGAAGTTTTAGAGAGTCATTTATTTCTGTTGTGTGCTTTTATAAAGTTTAGAAATAAAAATAATGTGCCAAGGTTTGCCTTTAGGATGTTTACAATGCTTGTTGGTTTGTATGGTGCAGGACAGAAGATGATAGATAGGAAAATCATCCTGGCAAGAGAGGGCCTAACCTGGGGTCCTTCGGACAAGCTGACTGGGCTCCAGACGTGCGTCCAGAAGATGATAGATAGGAAAATAAAGCTTGTCAATGTGGTCCAGGTCATGCTCATTCGTCGGGTCCTTTCGTGCCAACGTCGGACTTGCCATCTGTGGGAGTATGATCCGGCCAAGCACCAGACGCAGCAAGAGCTCTTCGGCACGACGCATGAAGACATCTAGAGAGTGCTTTTTAAGGCCGGCGAGATGCCGCCGCCTATGACCGAGGATCGCGGGCTTAGCTTAAAGCGCCAAGCTAATTCGGTAAGTTATTCCATGTTTTCAAAGCATACCTTTTACTGGCATATTTTGAGGTAAAGCCTAAGCTTTTCCATCCATGTTGTCAGGCCTGGATCAAGGTGGCTGAGGAGATTAACTGTCCGGCTCCGCTGCCCGAAGACCAAGGATTTCCATTACTGGAGAAGATGTTGTTCCTTGCACCTTATGAGGTGCCGGAGAAGACGGCTAAGAAGGCGGCCAAAGGGGCCAAGAAGGGCCCTTGCCGTCAAAGCACTCCGGACGTGACGTCCGGAAGCAAGACTTCCTTTTCGTCCGCTGATGGCGACGACGAAGAGGAAGAAGAAAACGACTCCCCACAAGTCCGGGGGTGAAAACGCCCAAGAGGGTTAGAGGCTACCTCGCGGATAACTCCGTGTGGGATGTCGATAGCAGTCCGGAGCGACCTCGTCGGACCAAGCCTCAGGCCGCCTCGTAAGTACCAGAATCCGAAAACGCCTGGCCTTTCTGGTCTGTGCTATTGATATACCTTAAACCATGTTATTACAGTCCGGCACGCGATGGCTCCCCGCGATCCTCGACAGAGGAAACGCTAGACTCAATGGAGATGGCTAGCATGTCTCCGCCACCTGCTCATTCCGTCTCTCCCAAGGGTGACGGTGAGGCAGTGTCGCAAAAGACCTTCCCCGACTGGGGGAGCTTCCGGAGATCATCGGGGTGGCGCCCCAGGATGATTCTTCAGTCGCCGGACACATGGAGGAAAAAGTCCCCATGGGGACTGGTGACGGGGCCCGAGTTCCCTTTGGACCTCAGCCGGATACCATTCCGGAGATCCACACGGCTCCGGGGTCCGGCGAACGGCATTCACCACAAGGAGGGAACGTGCCTGTTCCACCAGTGACCTCTGTCCAACCATTGGCACCGGATAATCTGCTGGAGGCGCTACGAGGCGCCTCTATCGTAGATGAACATCGTGTCCTTATGGGCACGGTAATAGAACAGGTTCAGTTCGTCAAAAGTGGACTGACCGAAGCCTGCAATAGCCTTCTAACGGGCTTTGAGGTAAGTAATGTGATTGTAGGAAAAATATCACATTATAGACAGTAGCCTCTGATGCTTTGTTTGGTGTTCGGGAGGAAAAGCCGAACAGAGGATCAAGAATAAATATCGCAAGAGTCTAACATGAGTTGTCTATGTGAACAAGTAGGTATTGTTGCAGGCTGCCACTGCTCATCCTGCGGAGGTCTCCGGACTGAAGCAGAAACTGGAGCGGGCCGAGAAGGAGCTCAGCCTCGTGAAGAAGCAGCTGGAGGATAGCCAAGGTATGCAGTAACCTGTGGGTATATTTCAAAAAAATGAATAGTCCAACCGGACTAAAGTGTCATAAGCTTTATTAGGGGCCACGACCGAGGTGACAGCCCTTAAGAAGGCGCTAGCCGAGGCCAAGGACAAAGCGACCAAGGAACGCGCCTCGCGCAAGAAGCACGAGGCCCGAGTTGGCGAGGCGCGGCAACAGCTCCAGTGCGCAATAGAGAGATTGGAGTCCTTGGAGCGCGATTGTAAGGTGCAAGAGTCCGAATTGGCGAAGGCCCGCCAGAGCGCGCAGGATGCATGAGCCGAAGCCCAGAGCGCCCTCCAGGAAATTCAGGTGGCCAAGAAGATTACGACGGGTAAGTCTTTCACCATGCATAGCAAGTATGTAGAAGAAGCGTTCCTCCTTGTACTTATCCTGAATTTGGATTTTCCAGGGGCGTTTATGGATCTGCCGCACAGTGTATCAGATGCTGCTGAACATTATAGAGCCGAAGAAGGGATGTCTATGGAGAAGCTATTCTGGTCCCAATATCTGGGATGCGAACATTCGGTGCCCTTCAGCGACCACCTAAAGCAGTTGGTCGAGCTGCACAGGTTGGTAGAGCTAGCCATGAAGGACCTGATAGTCCGGCTGTGGCCTGCCGATCCTATACCCTAGCAGCTACTTCAGACTTGTGCGGCGGCTTGTGAGTGCCTGTCCGCGGCTCGAAGTCGTGAAGTGGTCGGTCTGTATTGAAGGTGCGCGTATGTCCTTTGCCCGCGTAAAGACGCATTGGGCGAAGTTGGATGCCAAGAAGCTGATGACCGAGGGACCGCCGAAGGGCAAGGAGCATCGTCGACCCGAGCACTATTTTGGTGGTGTCCTGGAGGGGTCCCGCCTTGTGGCGGAGCAATGTTCAAAGGATGTTATATTCCCATGAGAACATGTGTATTACCTTGCCCTGTAATGTGGAACAATGATGTTATGTAGTATAATGCTTATGATTGAAATTTTACCTCCTGTGCGGCCGTTTATTAAATCTGAGGGTTGACCAGTCATCGGCTTCTGCCCCCACGTAGATAGTACGGGGGTGTTCGGGATAAATCTAAACACTCTTTACTCAAAATTCTGGTCCTTAAAGGAGGTGTTTAGCGCAACGAACAAGGCAATCAGACTATGCGGCCTTTACTGCCCTCACTTAGCCATAGGAGTTTGACAATTAAGAAAATTGGTGAAGCCCCTGGTGTTCGGAAGGCCGAATTAGGGGCGTTATACACGCCTAATCGGAAGAACCGATTCTTCACAAGAAGCGGAAAAAATATCCAACAATTTGAAACCTCTCGAACGGCTGACCGGCTCTCGCCGCATCATGACAGTCAGTTTTCGGCTTTCTCTGCTGAGGTGCTCGTCCGGAAGAACCGGGACACAATCGCAGTAGTTCTCCCTTAACTACCCTAGCCGATATAGCGGAACATAAGGTAGTAAACACAGGAGCCGGGCAACCCAACTATTGACCAAAGACATGATTCGGAGCCGATGCATATAATGCTATAAGTTCGGGGTGCCGAACTATACTGTAGAAGTGTTCGAACTTTTATTGCCGTGATGCGGGGTGTAATGAAGCCCCTGGGGTAGTAGTACGTACCATGGTGTACGTGTGCAATGAGTAATAGATACTAAGGTGAGGAAACGGAAAAAATGTAGTAATGAGCTGACGCCACCATTTATTCACCATTGTGATGTAACTAGTACGTTGAGGTGTACTTTGTACAAGTAATGCAATAAGCGAGTAAGGCTATTTAACATGCCATAACCAAGGGCGAGCTGCATGTGGGTATGTAAAACAAGTATGGTAATCGTTTATTAGAGATCACCTGGGGGTTCCCTTGTACGCCAAAGCTCCTTGCCTCCTTGGTGTGTTCTGCAAGTGGGTCGTCCGTGTAGACCTCGAAAAGAGAAGAAAACCCGTAAAAAGAAAAAGAAAAAAACGTGCGGATCCCCGGGTCTATCAAGCCGTACTATGGATCGCGAGCGAGTTATGCCTCCTTCAGTACCCATGGGGTTTTGAGTGCATGGTTTATATGGCCGCGGTACTAATACCATTGCCTCATCGGGGCTAGGACGGAGGCCAAATTGCTAGTTCGGCTCGTGACGAGCCGAGCTGTCCTGCTGCAGTGTAGTCCGGACCCTCTTAATGGTGTCCAGGGGCTCGGCAGCCGGATTATAGTGCTGCTTGAGAAGGCCACTCTGTACTTCTACTGCTAGGGCGGCGGTGTGCTCCTCTGTGCGGAGGAGTGTTCCGTGTTTCCATTTACTGTAATGACGCCACGTGGACCAGGCATCTTGAGCTTGAGATAAGCATAATGTGGCACCGCGTTGAATTGAGCGAATGTGGTTCGTCCTAGCAGTGCGTGATAACCGCTGCGAAATGGGACGATATCGAAGGTTAATTCTTCGCTTCGGAAGTTATCCGGGGAACCGAATACTACCTCCAGCGTTATTGAGCCCGTACAACAGGCTTGTACGCCTGGTATGACTCCTTTAAAGGTAGTCTTTGTTGGTTTCATTCGTGAGGGGTTAATGCCCATCTTCCGCACTATGTCCTGATAGAGCAGGTTGAGGCTGCTGCCACCATCCATTAGGACTCATGTCAGGTGAAATCCGTCGATGATTGGGTCAAGGACCAGTGCGGCTGAACCACCATGGCGGATGTTGGTTGGATGATCTCGGCGGTAAAAGGTGATCGGGAATGACGACCACGGATTGAATTTCGGGGCGACTGGCTCTAGCGCATAGACGTCCCTAAGTGCGCGCTTGCGCTCCCTTTTGGGCATGTGTGCAGCGTATATCATGTTCACCGTTTTGACTTGAGGGGGAAATTTCTTTTGCCCCCCAGTGTTCGGCTGCCGGGGCTCCTCGTCGTTGTCCTCGCTTTGTGATTCCCCTTCCTTGTTTCTGCTGTTTACCTTGCTGGCTTGTTTAAAGACCCGGCAATTTCTGTTAGTATGGTTGGCCGGTTTGTCTGGGGTGCCATGTATCTGGCAAGGACGATCGAGTATGCGGTCCAAGCAGGATGGTCCTCCGCTGCTCCTTTGATAGGGCTTCTTTCGCTGGCCGTACTTGGAGCCACTGAATCTGGCGTGAACTTTGGTGTCATCGGTGTTATCGCCATTGCTTCGGCGTTTGTGTCTGTTGCGCCGGAGCTTGCTTGTGCTGCTTTTAGCCTCGGAGGGGCCTGTTTTGTTGGTTGTGTTCGTACTGCGAGCCAGCCAACTATCCTCTCCCGTGCAGAAGCGGGTCATAAGTGTCGTGAGGGCTGCAATGGACCTCGGCTTTTCTTGGCCGAGGTGGCGGGCGAGCCATTCGTCCCTGATGCTATGCCTAAAGGCCGCTAGGGCTTCGGCATCCGGACAGTCGACGATCTGGTTCTTTTTGGTTAGGAACCTAGTCCAGAATCTTCTGGCTGATTCTCCGGGTTGTTGAACTATGTGGCTTAAGTCATCGGCGTCTGGTGGCCGGACATAGGTTCCTTGGAAGTTGTCCAGGAAGGCTTCTTCCGAGTCCTCCCAGCTGCCGATAGAATTTTCAGGCAGGCTGTTAAGCCAGTGCCGAGCTGGCCCTTTGAGCTTTAGTGGGAGGTATTTAATGGCGTGGAGGTCATCTCCTCGAGCCATATGGATATGGAGAATAAAGTCCTCGATCCATACTGCGGGATCGGTTGTGCCGTCGTATGATTCGATATTGACGGCCTTGAACCCCTCACGGAATTTGTGATCCAGTACTTCATCTGTGAAGCAGAGACGGTGTGCGGCACCTCTATACCGGGCCGCATCGCGGCGTAGCTTTGATGGAGTCCGTCTGCGGCATTCGGCCCGGGCATGGTTGGGTTTATCACGTCCGAATAGGTAGCCGTCGTCGTACCTCGAGGCACGTCCTCGCGATCCGTAGATCGATCTTGTGTGTCCTGCTCTACTGTCCAGGGTCTGCCGGAGGTCGTACGTGTGACCGCGAACTCTTTCGTCTCTATTTTTGCAGGGCGGTGGGGCAGGCTGTTGTTCGGCCTGAGTTGCCACTTTATCCCGACCGCGGGGTGGCCAGTTGGCCGCCCTGTCTCAACCACGTGGTGGTCGTTCCGCATTACGCGAGGGAGATGTGCGCTCCGGTGCCTCCTCATCGAATTGACGTAGCAGTCTGCGTTTCGGGTAGCTCTTGGCTGGGCGCTTGAGGCCGTATTCTTCGGCTGTCAGGACATCAGTCCATCTGTCGACGAGCAGATCTTGTTCAGCTTGAAGCTATTGCTGCTTCTTTTTCAGGCTCCTTGCAGTGGCTATGAGCTGAAGCTTAAAGCGCTCCTACTCCAGAGGATCCTTGGGCTCGATGAAGTCTTCGTTGCCGAGGCTTGTCTCCTCCTCGGAGGGTGGACGGTAACTATCGTCCTCCGAGCCATCTTCTATGGCCTATTCATCAGGGTTGTCTTGCCTGTTGTCATGTTCCTCCAGTTCGGATGCCGCTCCGACAGGGTCTTCATTGTTTTCGGCGTCACCCGGAGTACTATTTTCTCCGGTGCCAGTGTTGCCATCTTTTGAGCGACGAGGCTTAGATCGGCGTTTGGGGCGCCGGCGCTTGGACTGCGTCTCGGAGGGTTTATTCGCATCTGGTTCTTCTTTGTCGTCGCCAGATCCTTTGGGTGTATCAACCATGTACACGTCGTATGAAGAGGTGGCCGTCCAGCATCCAGTGAATGGCGGGTCTTGGCCTTGCTCCTTGTCGGCATCGTCGTCCATACCGTCGATGTCTTCGGAGCCATAGTCAAGCACGTCGGTTAAGTCATCGACAGTGGCTATGAAGTGGGTGGCGGGTGGGAAGCAAAATTCCTCTTCGTCCGCCTCTAGCTCGAACCGAATATAGTTCGGCTGTGAGTCCTTCTCCAAGGGCAAGTTCTTTAAAGAGTTTAGCACGTCACCCAAAGGGGAATGCTGGAAGATGTCTGCGGCGCTAACTTTGAAAATCGATAACCGATTCAGCTCGGTGTCCGCAGGCGTACCTGGTCCGGAACGTATAGCCGGAGACGAGTCCGGAGTTCCATTGATGCAAACATTGCAAGATGTCGAGTCCGTGTGCGGCTCCAACGCCGCGGACTTTGTGGCCTCGGAGGGCACGATATGCTTTGGTTCTGGGGCCGTTGCAGCAACAGGATCCATCTCCTGGATGTGATCCGACAACAGATGTAAGTCATGTTCATCGGGACGAGGGGGAGCGATCGCTGCGATTTCGAACCCATTGAAGATCGAGTCTCCACGGGTGTCCGCAACGTAGTTCAAGCTTCCAAATCTGACCTGGTGGCCAGGGGTGTAGCTATCGATCTGCTCCAGACGGCCAAGCGAGTTGGCCCGTAGTACGAAGCCGCCGAACCCAAAAATCTGTCCGGGGAGGAAGGTTCTTCCTTGGACAGCGTCATTATTGACAATTGAAGGGGCCATCAAACCTTTCGTCGACGGCACAGTGGAACTCTCAATGAAAGCACCAATGTTGGTGTCAAAACCGGCGGATCTTGGGTAGGGGGTCCCGAACTGTGCGTCTAGGATCGGTGGTAACAGGAGACGGGGGACACGATGTTTACCCAGGTTCGGGCCCTCTCTATGGAGGTAATACCCTACTTCCTGCTTGATTGATCTTGATGAATATGAGTGTTACAAGAGTTGATCTACCACGAGATTGTAATGGCTAAACCCTAGAAGTCTAGCCTATGTGAATATGGTAATGAGTATGCCCCCATCCGGTCTATGCTCTCCGGTTTATATAGACACCGGAGAGATCTAGGGTTACATGGGGTCGGTTACATAAGAAGGAATCTTCATAGTTGGTCGCCTAGCTTGCATTCCACGCCAAGGAAAGTCCAATCCGGACACGGATATAGTCTTCGGCCTTCATATCTTCACAGCCCGTCAGTCCGGCCCAATGAATAACAGGCCAGACGCTCGAGGACCCCTTAGTCCAGGACTCCCTCAAGGGGGCCCACACCCTTTCCACAAGGGTGGAAGGCGCGCCTGCCCTCCCAGGGCGCGCCCCCCTGCCTCGTGGGCCCCCTAGAGCTCCGCCGACCTTAACTCCAACTCTATATATTCACCTTCGGGGAGAAAAAATCAGAGAGAAAGATTCATCGCGTTTTACGATACGGAGCCGCCGCCAAGCCCTAAACTCTCTCGGGAGGGCTGATCTGGACTCCGTTCAGGGCTCCAGAGTGGGGAATCCGACACCGTCGTCATCATAAACCATCCTCCATCACCAATTTCATGATGCTCACCGCCGTGCGTGAGTAATTCCATCGTAGGCTTGCTGGACGATGATGGGTTGGATGATATTTATCATGTAATCGAGTTAGTTTTGTTAGGGTTTGATCCCTAGTATCCACTATGTTCCGAGATTGATGTTGCTATGACTTTGCTATGCTTAATGCTTGTCACTAGGGCCCGAGTGCCATGATTTCAGATTTGAACCTATTATGTTTTCATGAATATATCTGAGTTCTTGATCCTATCTTGCAAGTCTATAGTCACCTACTATGTGTTATGATCCGGCAACCCCGAAGTGACAATAATCGGGACCACTCCCGGTGATGACCGTAGTTTGAGGAGTTCATGTATTCACTATCTGTTAATGCTTTGGTCCGGTACTCTATTAAAAAGAGACCTTAATATCCCTTAGTTTCCATTAGGACCCCGCTGCCACGGGAGGGTAGGACAAAAGATGTCATGCAAGTTCTTTTCCATAAGCACGTATGACTATATTCGGAATACATGCCTACATTACATTGATGAATTGGAGCTAGTTCTATGTCACCCTATGTTATGACTGTTACATGATGAACCGCATCCGGCATAATTCTCCATCACCGATACAATGCCTACGAGCTTTTCACATTTGTTCTTCGCTTATTTACTTTTCTGTTGCCACTGTTACAATCACTACAAAACCCAAAAATATTACTTTTGCTACCGTTATCGTTACTATCATACTACTTTGCTACTAAATACTTTGCTGCAGATACTAAGTTATCCAGGTGTGGTTGAATTGACAACTCAGCTGCTAATACTTGAGAATATTCTTCGGCTCCCCTTGTGTCGAATCAATAAATTTGGGTAGAATACTCTACCCTCGAAAACTGTTGCGATCCCCTATACTTGTGGGTTATCACCGTCGCCTAGTGAGTGACGGTGATAGGGGGGTCCTTCCCACACGACCCAGAGACCGTAGGGGATATTCCCTCCTGGCACACACGCTCGACAAAATGAGGTCGTGTGCGATCGGCGAGCGCTCAAATACGGAATTACGTACAGTAGGGCTAAAAATACAATTATACAAGTGAAATTGTTTCCGGTCGCAAGTACATGCCACACAGTGAGTCCCCGCTAAACATTTCCGTTCGTATGTACATCCCACACAGTCGCTCCAAAGAAAATGTTTCCGTTCATAGGTACATCACACACAATTTTACCCGTTAAATCGTTTCTGATAGCGTTGCCATTGCACACGATATTAACAATTTTATCATTTGCGTTATTGAATGCATCACACATGGTGCGTAGAAGAAACTATGTGGCAATGGTTGTCCATCACACACAGTTTTTCGTAAACGTTTGCGCAAGGTGGCCTAACGCAAATAGTTTTCAAGAGATGGTCGTGTGTGATTGTTCATTTATCCAACACGGTTTATTCGTAGAAACTGTGTGTGTTGCCTGAGGTCATCGCCCACGGTATTTTCTGAATAACCGTTTGCAATAGCAAAACCCAATTAGTAGGCTAATTCGCCATTAGCAGGCTAATTGCCCTATTATTAATAATCCATTTATTAATCTAACTGACATTCATATTAAGCACATAATATGTTTCATTTCCATATTAAGGAAGCAGGATTTCATAATTGACATACATCAGAGTACAACATGATATAGCTTCAGCACTCAGCTACCCAATTACACAACTGCACCAGCACCAAGTTTCGCATGCAACATGTAGAACCTTTCGAAATTAGCATCATAGACGGTATATAGACAGATGCATCTCATCTGGAAAATTGCTCAAGCGGAAGGCGAATATTGATCCTTAATTCATGTTGAAGGTCTTTGCAACTTTAGGCCAGCGCATGTGGATGATTGACCGTCCGTCCTTCGTCCTCTTCAGAAACACTTAAATATTGAACCGTCGGTGTTGTATGAAAACCTTCCTCGCCTCCTGACCATAGAGGTGGTTTGAGAGGTAATCATCAGTGAACTGCTTTGGAAAGGCCTGAAAACAAGGATGTGCATAGATATCTTCTCTATATTGGAATTGGGGCAAAGGAATAAAAAAGGCAAGGTATAATAGTTAGTACCATCCTATAGTGAACGGGTGTCTTCTTCATTGTGCAGAAAAAGATCTTGTTGTTTTTTGTCGCTAATTTCTTTATCCTAACAATCTTTCTGAGTTTCTTGACTAGACTGATATTCATGGACAACTTATATCCCCATATACAAAAAGGGTCGAAATGTGGGTCAAAACCTCTGACAGCAGGACCAACATGTGCAAGACCAAATTGTTAAAAACCTAAATATTAGAAAGGTTCCTGTAATTGCATAATAATGTGTTATTAGACAACGGACCATGCACGTGCTAACCTCGAGTGTAAACCTTAGTGCTTCCCATTGTTTCCCTGCAACACATATAAGGTAGTTAGTCATCAGGTTAAGTAAGGGTTCGCATGCTATCAGTAAAATATGTTGATGAAAAATAAGCACATTGCAGATTCATCAGATTAATTCAAGCCACATGGAAAACCTATTTATCCAAACCAAGCATGATTAGGAACTAGGAAATATAGCACTTGTATATGTTTCTCATGTATTAAGTGCAGCCAAATTCGATTTATTCCTCACATACACAACAATACAAAATTCTACCCACGACAATTGGACATCGCGTTGCAGAATTGAACCAAGCAGTTAACTAAACACCACAACAAATGAACCAAACATTAACTGAGCACCACATTGCACAATATAACATAATCCTAAAAGAAGATCAGACGTTAACCAAACCAAGCATGCTTAACAACTTGGAAATATAGCAATTGTGTTTGTTTCTCATGTATTTAGTACAGCCAAATTCAATTTATTCCTCACGTGGTATACAATAACAGAATGCACCCATAACGATTGAACATCACATTGCAGAATTGAACCCAAAAAAACAGTTAACTAAACACCACAACAAATGAACCAAACGTTAACTGAGCAGCACATTGCACAATATAACATACTCCTAATAGAAGATCAGACAGTTAACCAAACCAAGCATGCTTAAAAACTTGGAAATATAGCAATTGTATTTGTTTCTCATGTATTTAGTACAACCGAATTCGATTTATTTCTCATATGGTATACAATAACACAACACACCCGCAACAATTGAACATCGCATTGCACAATTGAACCAAACAGCCAACCGCGTCGCGTCATCGGCGCGCGAGGCGTTGACGGTGGCCTCGACAGCGAGGTGCTCCTCCAAGATCTAGGGGTCGACACGAATGGCAGCCATCGCGACCTCATCCGCCTGTGCGGCTACGATTTGCTTCTCCGCTGCCAAATGCTCCTTGAGATCCCGGCTATACTACGTACACCATGGCTTAGGGCGGCGCTTATTTGGTGGAGGGGTCGGTGATTTGGGTGGAAGGTGTCGCACCGGTGGTCGGGGCATGTGGGATGTGGAAGGAGTAGGAGGATGGGGGTCGGGCGTGGATTACCTGCCTAGATAGGCGAGGCCAAGCAGCGTGAAGGAGGGTCACCGACGAGGAGGCGACGCTGCAAGCAAGGAGTGAAGGTTTCAACTTGGAAACAAAGGCGGAAACGGGGGAAATGTGGCTTTCGGCAAGGGGGCGGGGAGGTAGATATTTCCATGGAAGCCTGTCGGCGTTCTGGGAACGGGGGTCCCCAGACTTGCCTGCCTGCGGCCCACGGCGTGGCTATGCTAGCAGGCCTGTACGGCCCATCTTCATCAACAAGGCATCCAAGACCCTCGCGAGGGGCCAAGCCTCGCGAGGCGGACGGCACAAGACCTCCTCAGGAGCGGCCTCACCGGGTTGGCTCGCGAGGGGCAGAGAGATCAAGGCAAGGCAAACCTCGCGAGGTTCTCGTGACGTGAGCCATGACGATCGAGACCAGGCGGGCGCCAGCGCGTGCAGTGTCCTTGTTTCCCCTTTGGTGCTAATGAAGCAAGTGCAGGAGCGGAGTACCGAGGCGTCAGGCAAAGGTTTCCATGTCGGTGCAACGAGACCAAGACTAGCAGGACAGCAAGACGGAGGTCACCATGGAGCCCAAGGCGGCGTCACCACCAGAGCCTTTTGCAGGCGAAGACCGCTTTTGTCATGATAAGTGTACTAGTTGTCCCCTTTCAAATTGGCCGTTGTTGGCTCCCTTCCCGCTCAATATTTGGGAAGAGGACCAGGGCCTATATAAGCAGAACCAGCCACCACCGTAGCAGGCACGGAGTTCGGAGCTCGCAAGCAAGCCCGAGCTGAGCGAATCCACGCACACAAGTTAGCCAAGCACAAGAACACCTCAACCTCAGGAGGCTGTTCTTCCCCTTGTACTGTTCATCATCAGCCCAAGAGGCAATCCACCACCGCCACACTGGAGTAGGGTACTACACCACAGCGGTGGCCTGAACCAGTATAAATCTTGTATCTCTTGCGTTGTGAGTTCGTTGAGTTCGTCCGCGAGATCTTAGCAAGCGAGGGCGTGGATCGGTATGAGGGAAAGAACTTCGCGCGCACCCCAGAGTTCAAACCTTAAGGGTTTTGCCGGAACCCGTGATCCGACATTTGGCGCGCCAGGTAGGGGTGCGCCAAGGCTTCCCTTCCGTCGCTCTGCGTCGCGTCGCTTCATCGTCTCCATGGCGAACGCACGCCGCGCCCGCGCTGAGCGCTGGGCTGCCCTCGCCACCCGCGTTGCTCAGACGGCCCCTGTCGGCGGGCCACCCCGTCGCTCTCCATCGCCTGCCGCCAACGCTGCCGCCGGCCCGGCGGGAAACGAGCAGCAAGCGTCCTCGCTGCACCCCTCAGTGTGGCGGGACGGCCACACCGCCACTCCATCGCCGACTCCCGCTGGTTCGTCGTCCCACGCTCGTCGCGCTCCCATGGACGCACAGACCGCGCTCCTCGTGGCGCACGAGCTCCTACGCTACCGCCCGGTCGACGACCTCTACGAGGACTGGCTCGACCGCATGCCGAGCTTGTCCGCGCCGCAAGCGGCTCCCCTGCGCCATCCTTCTCTCTGCCTCGCCCTCCGCCAGCTATGGGCGACGTAGCTCACGGAGCGCCTCCACCACCTCTGCACCAAGACGGCGCCTTGGCGCCAAGGCGTGCGGCTCTGCGGCGCGACCCACCGCGTCCGGCGCCCGCGCGTGAAGAAAGAAGCTGTCAAGAAGTCCCTCGACTGCAAGAGAACGCTCCTCCACTGCTCGCACCGCCGCGCCAGGATCGTTTGCCGCGGCAAGGCCCAGCACCGCCCGCCATGGTGGCGCGCGGGCGTCAAGACCAAGCTCCGCCTCCAAGACGGGTCCCGGTGACCACGGCCGGCTGTTGCGCCTTCACCCCCGAGCTGCGTAGCGTCGCCTCGCTGGGCAAGCTCAAGCCGGATCTGCCTCCTCGCTACGACGGCACCCCCGACCCCGCGGAGATCCTGCAGCTCTACGAGCTGAGCATCGAGGCAGCCAACGGCGACGAGAAAGTCATGGCGAACTGGTTCCCTATGGCGCTGCTACCTCTTGAGCACTGCGTTGGTTTTCCCTTGAAGAGGAAAGGGTGATGCAGCAAAGTAGCGTAAGTATTTCCCTCAGTTTTTGAGAACCAAGGTATCAATCCAGTAGGAGGCTACGCGGGAGTCCCTCGCACCTACACAAACAAATAAATCCTCGCAACCAACGCGATAAGGGGTTGTCAATCCCTACACGGTCACTTACGAAAGTGAGATCTGATATATATGATAGGATAATATTTTTGGTATTTTTATGATAAAGATGCAAATTAAAATAAAAGCAAAGTAAAAAGCAACGGAAATAACTAAGTGTTGGAAGATTAATATGATGAAGATAGACCCGGGGGCCATAGGTTTCACTAGTGGCTTCTCTCAAGAGCGTAAGTATTTTACGGTGGGTGAACAAATTACTGTTGAGCAATTGACAGAATTGAGCATAGTTATGAGAATATCTAGGTATGATCATGTATATAGGCATCACGTCCGAGACAAGTAGACCGACTCCTGCCTGCATCTACTACTATTACTCCACACATCGACTGCTATCCAGAATGCATCTAGAGTATTAAGTTCATAAGAACAGAGTAACGCCTTAAGCAAGATGACATGATGTAGAGGGATAAATTCATGCAATATGATAAAAAAACCATCTTGTTATCCTCGATGGCAACAATACAATACGTGCCTTGCTGCCCCTACTGTCACTGGGAAAGGACACCGCAAGATTGAACCCAAAGCTAAGCACTTCTCCCATTGCAAGAAAGATCAATCTAGTAGGCCAAACCAAACTGATAATTCGAAGAGACTTGCAAAGATAACCAATCATACATAAAAGAATTCAGAAGATTCAAATATTGTTCATAGATAAACTTGATCATAAACCCACAATTCATCGGTCTCAACAAACACACCGCAAAAGAAGATTACATCGAATAGATCTCCACGAGAGAGGGGGAGAACATTGTATTGAGATCCAAAAAGAGAGAGGAAGCCATCTAGCTAATAACTATGGACCCGAAGGTCTGAGGTAAACTACTCACACTTCATCGGAGAGGCTATGGTGTTGATGTAGAAGCCCTCCGTGATGGATGCCCCCTCCGGCGAAGCTCCGGAACAAGCCCCAAGATGGGATCTCGTGGGTACAGAAGGTTGCGGCGGTGGAATTAGGTTTTTGGCTCTGTATCTGATCGTTTGGGGGTACGTAGGTATATATGGGAGGAAGGAGTACGTCGGTGGAGCAACATGGGGCCCACGAGGGTGGAGGGCGCGCCTGGGGGGTAGGCGCGCCCCCTACCTCGTGGCTTCCTGCTTGATCTCTTGACGTAGGGTCCAAGTCTCCTGGATCATGTTCGTTCCGAAAATCACGTTCCCGAAGGTTTCATTCCATTTGGACTCCGTTTGATATTCTTTTTCTGCGAAACTCTGAAATAGGCAAAAAAACAACAATTCTGGGCTGGGCCTCCGGTTAGTAGGTTAGTCCCAAAAATAATATAATAGTGAATAATAAAGCCCAATAATGTCCAAAACTGAAGATAATATAGCATGGACCAATCAAAAATTATAGATACGTTGGAGACGTATCAAGCATCCCCAAGCTTAATTCCTGCTCGTCCTCGAGTAGGTAAATGATAAAAACAGAATTTTTGATGTGGAGTTCTACTTGGCATAATTTCAATGTAATTCTTCTTAATTGTGGAATGAATATTCAGATCCGAAAGATTCAAGATAAAAGTTCATATTGACATAAAAATAATAATACTTCAAGCATACTAACTAAGAAATTATGTCCTCTCAAAATAACATGGCCAAAGAAAGTTCATCCCTACAAAATCATATAGTTTAGTCATGATCCATTTTCGTCACACAAGAATGCTCTCATCATGCACAACCCCGATGACAAGCCAAGCAATTGTTTCATACTTTAGTAATCTCAAACTTTTTCAACCTTCACGCAATACATGAGCGTGAGCCATGGACATAGCACTATGGGTGGAATAGAATATGATGGTGGGGGTTATGTGGAGAAGACAAAAAAAGGAGAAAGTCTCACATCAACGAGGCTAATCAATGAGCTATGGAGATGCCCATCGATTGATGTTAATGCAAGGAGTAGGGATTGCCATGCAACGGATGCACTAGAGCTATAAATATATGAAAGCTCAACAAAAGAAACTAAGTGGGTGTGCATCCAACTTGCTTGCTCACGAAGACCTAGGGCACTTGAGGAGGCCCATTGTTGGACTATACAAGCCAAGTTCTATAATGAAAAATTCCCACTAGTATATGAAAGTGACAAAACAAGAGACTCTCTATCATGAAAATATGGTGCTACTTTGAAGCAGAAGTGTGGTAAAAGGATAGTAACATTGTCCCTTCTCTCTTTTTCTCTCATTTTTTTGGGCCTTCTCTTTTTTTTATGCCCTTTCTCTTTTTTTTATTCCTCACTTGGGACAATGCTCTAGAAAATGATGATCATCACACTTCTATTTATTTACAACTCAATGATTACAACTCGATACTAGAACAAAGTATGACTCTATATGAATGCCTTCGGCGGTGTACCGGGATATGCAATGAACCAAGAGTGACATGTATGAAAGAATTATGAACGGTAGCTTTGCCACAAATACTATGTCAACTACATGATCATGCAAAGCAATATGACAATGATGAACGTGTCATGATAAACGGAACGGTGGTAAGTTGCATGGCAATATATCTCGGAATGGCTATGGAAATGCCATAATAGGTAGGTATGGTGGCTGTTTTGAGGAAGATATAAGGAGGTTTATGTGTGAAAGAGCGTATCATATCACGGGGTTTGGATGCACCGGCGAAGTTTGCACCAACTCTCAATGTGAGAAAGGGCAATGCATGGTACCGAAGAGGCTAGCAATGGTGGAAAGGTGAGAGTGCGTATAATCCATGGACTCAACATTAGTCATAAAGAACTCACATACTTATTGCAAAAATCTACAAGTCATCAAAAACCAAGCACTACGCGCATGCTCCTAGAGGGATAGATTGGTAGGAAAAAGACCATCGCTCGTCCCCGACCGCCACTCATAAGGAGGACAATCAAAGAACACCTCATGTTTCAAATTTGTTACATAACGTTTACCATACGTGCATGCTACGAGACTTGCAAACTTCAACACAAGTATTTCTCAAATTCACAACTACTCAACTAGCACGACTTTAATATCACTACCTCCATGTCTCAAAACAATCATCAAGCATCAAACTTCTCTTAGTATTCAACACACTCATAAGAAAGTTTTTACTAATCTTGAATACCTAGCATATTAGAATTATTTAAGCCAATTACCATGCTATTTAAGACTCTCAAAATAATCTAAGTGAAGCATGAGAGATCAATAGTTTCTATAAAACAAATCCACCACCGTGCTCTAAAAGATATAAGTGAAGTACTAGAGCAAAAACTATATAACTCAAAAGATATAAGTGAAGCACATAGAGTATTCTAATAATTTCCGAATCATGTGTGTTTCTCTCAAAAGGTGTGTTCAGCAAGGATGATTGTGGTAAACTAAAAATCAAAGACTCAAATCATACAAGATGCTCCAAGCAAAACACATATCATGTGGTGAATAAAAATATAGCTCCAAGTAAAGTTACCGATGGAAGTAGACGAAAGAGGGGAAGCCTTCCGGGGCATCCCCAAGCTTTGGCTTTTTGGTGTCCTTAGATTATCTTGGGGGTGCCATGGGCATCACCAAGCTTAGGCTCTTGCCACTCCTTGTTCCATAATCCATCAAATCTTTCACCCAAAACTTGAAAACTTCACAACACAAAACTCAGCAGAAAATCTCGTGAGCTCCGTTAGCGAAAGAAAACAAAAGACCACTTCAAGGTACTGTAATGAACTCATTATTTATTTATATTGGTGTTAAACCTAATGTATTACAACTTCTCTATGGTTTATAAACTCTTTTACTAGCCATAGAATCATCAAAATAAGCAAACAACACATGAAAAACAGAATCTGTCAAAAACAGAACAGTCTGTAGTACTCTGTAACTAACGCAAACTTATGGAACTCGAAAAAATAAGCCAAAATAGGACGATCTAGAAAATTTGTTTATTGATCATCAGCAATTGGAATCAATATTTTATCACGTTCTGATGATTTTTAACAATTGTTTTCGTGAACAGAAAGTTTCTGGAATTTTCTGCAAGATCAAATAACTATCATCCAAGAAGATCCTATAGGTTTAACTTGGCACAAAGACTAATTAAAACATAAAAACACATCTAACCAGAGGCTAGATCAAATAATTATTCCTAAACAGAAGCAAAAAGAAAAAAACTAAAAATAAAATTGGGTTGCCTCCCAACAAGCGCTATCGTTTAACGCCCCTAGCTAGGCATAAAAGCAATGATAGATCTAGGTATTGCCATCTTTGGTGGGCAATCCATAAGTGGATCTCATGATAGATTCATATGGTAGTTTTATTTTCTTCCTAGGGAAGTGTTTCATGCCTTTCTTTAATGGAAATTGGAATCTACTATTCCCTTCCTTCCTATCAATAATTGCACCAATCGTTCTAAGGAAAGGTCTACCAAGAATAATAGGACATGAAGGATTGCAATCTATATCAAGAACAATAAAATCTACGGGCACGTAGTTCCTATTTGAAACAATAAGAACATCATTAATTCTTCCCATAGGTTTCTTAATAGAGGAATCCGCAAGGTCCAAATTTAAAGAGCAATCATCAAAATCACGGAAACCTAGCAAATCACACAAAGTTTTTGGAATCGTGGAAACACTAGCACCCAAATCACACAAAGGATAGCATTCGTGATCTTTAATCTCAATTTTAATATTGGGTTCTCACTCATCATAAAGTTTTCTAGGGATAGAAACTTCCAACTTAAGCTTTTCTTCATAAGATTGCATCAAAGCATCAACGATATGTTTGGTAAAAGCTTTATTTTGACTATAAGCATGAGGAGAATTTAGCACGGATTGCAACAAGGAAATAAAATCTATCAAAGAGAAATTATCATAATTAAATTCCTTGAAATCCAAAATAATGGGTTTATTAATATCTAGGGTTTTGATTTCTTCAATCCCACTTTTATCAGTTTTAGCATCAAGATCTAAAAACTCCGAATTTTTGGAACGCCTTCTAGGTAAAGGTGGATGATATTCAGTCCCATCATTATCAAGATTCATATTTGAAAACAAAGATTTAATAGGGGACACATCAATAACTTTTAGATCTTCATCTTTATTTTCATAGAAATTTGGAGAACACGCTTTCATAAAGCAATCTTTCTTAGCACGCATCCTAGCGGTTCTTTCTTTGCACTCATCAATGGAAATTCTCATGGCTTTGAGAGACTCATTGATATCATGCTTAGGAGGAATAGATCTCAGTTTCAAAGAACCAACATCAAGAGAAATTCTATCAACGTTCCTAGCCAATTCATCAACTTTAAGCAATTTTCTTTAAGCAAAGCATTGAAATTCTTTTGCGAATTCATAAACTCTTTAACACTGGTCTCAAATTCAGAGGGCATCTTATTAAAATTTCCATAAGAATTGTTGTAGGAATTACCATAATTATTAGAGGAATTGCTAAGATAAGGCCTAGGATTAAAGTTTCCTCTATACGCGTTGTTACCAAAATTATTCCTACCAACAAAATTCACATCCATAAATTCATTATTATTCTCAATCAAAGTAGACAAAGGCATATCATTGGGATCAGAAGAAACACTCTTAGTAGCAAATAATTTCATAAGTTCATCCATCTTTCCACTCAAAACATTAATTTCTTCTATCGCATGCACTTTTTTATTACTAGATCTTTAAGTGTGCCATTGAGAATAATTAACCATAATATTATCTAGGAGTTTAGTAGCTTCTCCTAAAGTGATTTCCATAAAAGTGCCTCCCGCGGCCGAATCTAAAAGATTTCTAGAAGCAAATCCAGCATAAAAATGTATAATCATCCACAAATTCAAACCATGAGTAGGGCAATTACGTATCATTAATTTCAGCCTCTCCCAAGCTTGTGCAACATGTTCATGATCAAGTTGCTTAAAATTCATGATATCGTTTCTAAGAGAGATAATCTTAGCGGGAGGAAAATACTTAGAGATAAAAGCATCTTTGCACTTATTCCAAGAATCAATACTATTTTTAGGCAAAGACGAAAACCAAGCTTTAGCACGATCTCTAAGCGAAAAAGGAAATAGCTTCAGTTTCACAATATCATTATCAACATCTTTCTTCTTTTGCATATCACACAAATCAACGAAGCTATTTAGATGAGTAGCAGCATCTTCACTAGGAAGGCCGGCGAATTGATCTTTCATGACAAGATTCAACAAAGCAGCATTGATTTCACAAGATTCAGTATCGGTAAGAGGAGCAATCGAAGTGCTAAGGAAATCATTATTGTTGGTATTGGTAAGGTCACATAATTTGGTATTATCTTGAGCCATCGTGACAAGCAAGCAATCCAACACACGAGCAAACAAGAGACGGGAAAAAAGAGGCAAACGGAAAAGAGAGGGCGAATAAAACGGCAAGGGTGAAGTGGGGGAGAGCAAAACGAGAGGCAAATGGCAAATAATGTAATGCGGGAGATAAGGGTTTGTGATGGGTACTTGGTATGTTGACTTTTGCGTAGACCTCCCCGGCAACGGCGCCAGAAATCCTTCTTGCTACCTCTTGAGCACTGCGTTGGTTTTCCCTTGAAGAGGAAAGGGTGATGCAGCAAAGTAGCGTAAGTATTTCCCTCAGTTTTTGAGAACCAAGGTATCAATCCAGTAGGACGCTACGCGGGAGTCCCTCGCACCTACACAAACAAATAAATCCTCACAACCAACGCGATAAGGGGTTGTCAATCCCTACACGGTCACTTACGAGAGTGAGATCTGATAGATATGATAGGATAATATTTTTGGTATTTTTATGATAAAGATGCAAAGTAAAATAAAAGCAAAGTAAAAAGCAACGGAAATAACTAAGTGTTGGAAGATTAATATGTTGAAGATAGACCTGGGGGCCATAGGTTTCACTAGTGGCTTCTCTCAAGAGCATAAGTATTTTACGGTGGGTGAACAAATTACTGTTGAGCAATTGACAGAATTGAGCATAGTTATGAGAATATCTAGGTATGATCATGTATATAGGCATCACGTCCGAGACAAGTAGACTGACTCCTACCTGCATCTACTACTATTACTCCACACATCGACCGCTATCCAGCATGCATCTAGAGTATTAAGTTCATAAGAATAGAGTAACGCCTTAAGCAAGATGACATGATGTAGAGGGATAAATTCATGCAATATGATAAAAAAAACCATCTTGTTATCCTCGATGGCAACAATACAATATGTGCCTTGCTGCCCCTACTGTCACTGGGAAAGGACACCGCAAGATTGAACCCAAAGCTAAGCACTTCTCCCATTGCAAGAAAGATCAATCTAGTAGGCCAAACCAAACTGATAATTCGAAGAGACTTGCAAAGATAACCAATCATACATAAAAGAATTCAGAAGATTCAAATATTGTTCATAGATAAACTTGATCATAAACCCACAATTCATCGGTCTCAACAAACAATCTGCAAAAGAAGATTACATCGAATAGATCTCCACGAGAGAGGGGGAGAACATTGTATTGAGATCCAAAAAGAGAGAGGAAGCCATCTAGCTAATAACTATGGACCCGAAGGTCTGAGGTAAACTACTCACACTTCATCGGAGAGGCTATGGTGTTGATGTAGAGGCCCTCCGTGATGGATGCCCCCTCCGGCGGAGCTCCGGAACAGGCCCCAAGATGGGATCTCGTGGGTACAGAAGGTTGCGGCGGTGGAATTAGGTTTTTGGCTCCATAACTGATCGTTTGGGGGTACGTAGGTATATATAGGAGGAAGGAGTACATCGGTGGAGCAACGTGGGGCCCACGAGGGTGGAGGGCGCGCCTGGGGGGGGTAGGCGCGCCCTCCTACCTCGTGGCTTCATGCTTGATCTCTTGACGTAGGGTCCAAGTCTCCTGGATCATGTTCGTTCCGAAAATCACGCCCCGAAGGTTTCATTCCGTTTGGACTCCGTTTCATATTCTTTTTCTGCGAAACTCTGAAATAGGCAAAAAACAGCAATTCTGGGCTGGGCCTCCGGTTAGTAGGTTAGTCCCAAAAATAATATAAAAGTGAATAATAAAGCCCAATAATGTCCAAAACAGAAGATAATATAGCATGGAGCAATCAAAAATTATAGATACGTTGGAGACGTATCAGGCGCTCAAAGACGGCGCCCATTCGTGGCTCCTGAACCTGCCTCCATGCTCGATCTCCTCCTGGGACGAGATGCGCAACCGCTTCGTCGCCAACTTCCAGGGCACTCGCGACCGCCCCCCGGCTGCGGGTGCCCTGCGTCGCGTCAAGCAACAACCAGGAGAGACCCTCTAGAAGTACATCCAGCGCTTCAACAACGTTCGTCTCAAGATCCCCAAGGTGACGGACGAGGCCATCATCTCCGCGTTCTCTGATGGCGTCCGCGACGTCAAGATGAAGGAGGAGCTCGCTATCCACGAGGAGTTGTGCACGTCCCTAGAGCTGTTCAACCTGGCGACCAAGTGCACAAGAGCTGAGGAAGGGCACCTCTCCCTCCTTTAGCTTCCGGCTGCAGACCCAGAGGAGAAGAAAGCCAAGGCCAAGGACATGAAGCGCAAGGGAGCAGCCGTGCTCGCGGCGGAACCGGACACCAAGCACGGCAGAGACCAGCCCGAGTCATCCAAAAGCAGCCGACCGTTCTACGCCTTCCCCTGCATACCCACAACACCAGCGACTGTCAAGAGCTCGGAGCCATTCGAGAAGGACGCTTCGGTCGACGCCCCGAGCGCAACGACCGGGGCTACGGCCGAGGAGGAGGACGCGGTGGTGGACGCTGGGACGACCGTGGCCCGCGCCAGGAGTGGCGCGACCGGCCTCGTGAGGACCCTGGCAGGATCAGCCTCGCGAGGGCGCCTAGAGGGATTAGCCTCGTGAGGATCGTCCTCAGGGCAACGCCGGTCTTCCTCCACTACCGCCGCCACCAAGAAGGAATGACGACCGCCATCAAGATGAGGGGGTTGGGAGCTTCCAGGAGCCACGTGCTATCGCCTGCATCTTGGGCGGAGCTCAGGCCCCAGCCTCGCAGCGTATCTTCAAACAGTTCGCTCGTGAAGTGAATGCAGTCCTCCCCAAGCTTGAGGCCACACGCCCGCTCAGGTGGTCCAAGTGCGCCATCACCTTCAGTTCGGCGGATCAGCTCAAGTGCGCGGCTACCGCAGGTGCCCTCCCGATGATTTGCTCCCCAGTCATCAGCAGCGTGCAAGTTACCAAGACCCTCATCGACGGTGGCGCAGGGCTCAACATCCTTTCCGTCGACATGTTCTACAACCTCCAAGTGCCGTATGATCAGCTTCAACCCGCCAAGCCTTTCTCAGGAGTGAATGACGGCTTCACTACCCCGATCGGGTAGGTCCGCCTTCCCATCACCTTCAGAGAACGCAAGAACTACCGCACCGAACTCATTGACTTCAACGTCGCGCACATCCGTCTGCTGTACAATGCCATCCTCGGGTACCCAGCCCTGGCCAAGTTCATGGCAGTGACCCAGCACGGCTACAATGTCCCCAAGATGCCGGGAAGCGGCGGAATCATCACGGTCCCATGCGAAGAAAGAGATATGGTGTGCTCCCTTGAGCGTGCCTTTCAAGCTGCAGCAATCGACGACCCCGACAGCAAAGGCGAGTGCCCTCCTGAGGCCACCCCCAAGAACAAGAAGCAGCTGCGCCGTGCAGGACCTCAGGAGGGTGGCGTCGCGACAGGAACCTTGTCAGGATCAGCGCCCTCGCCAGGGGCGCCTCCCTCCCTCGCATAGGAAGGCGCGCCCGGCGCCCTCCTCGGGCAGGGCTCGGAGCTCTCTTCTGGAGGGCCTCAGGCCTTGCCAACATCACGAGGGAGGCGCTCTAGAACCACTTGGAGGCGTGCTTCACGGCACGTTTCCCTCAGGAGAACATAGGGCAAGGGGCGCCCACCGCTCAGGACTTCATCACCAGGACCACTCAGGAACTGCAAGACGCAAGGGCCATGTGCGGCGGCCGCCACTCACCAGGCGCAGCTCCCCATCCAGGCGAGGATGCCGGGTTGCGCGTCTGCATCGACTTCCTAGGGCTCAACAGGGCCGCATCTGAGGAGCCCTTCTGGCTTTCCCGCGTGGGCCGCTGCGAGGGTCCACCGCACAGCTACGTTCGCATGCCTTTTGGCCTGCCAAGCGTGTCGTCCGCCTATCAGCGCAACTTGCGGCGTGTCCTGGCAGCTCAGGAGGCCAGGCATCACGCCGTCCTGACGGAGATGGAGAAGATCCTCATGGAACCACCTGGACCCCAAGACCATCCCGAGGCTCAGGGCCCCGGTGGCTCGTGAGGAGCAATTCCATCGCCGCGTACCTTCAGCTGCCCCGACACCCCTTCATCGACAGAACCAGGTGACATTTTCCAAGTTTGTTTAGCTGGGAGCGCCCCTCGTGCTGCATCATCCCAGGCCGCGTGGGTTCGTCCCTGTGGCATGTACACCTTTTTCTTATGTCTTTAGCTTACCTTGCTGGGGGCGCCCCTCGGGCTGCATCATCCCCAAGCCGCTCGGGCCGGACCCGGTGGCATGTATCTTCCCTGCATTTACCTAAGCAAGTTTGCTTCCCATGCTTAACCTATCTATGACTATTACCTGCTCGATCGTCACCCATCATGGGAGCCGCGCGCCGGCCGTCTTTCTTCGGGATCCTTCGCGTGAGTAGGCTAGGCACGACGTCTGTGCTCAGGCCCGTCCCTGCAGCGTCAATAAATCCAACGGCTGAGCTCTGTCTGGCGGGCCGGCCCCATTCACGTCACCTCGTGGGGCCGTTGGTGCTTGGCCGCCTCACGCGATAACCTCAGGAGATTCGTTCGGCGCAGGTTGTCTGACCACCTCGCAGGACCAGCACAGCAAACAAGAACCAAGACCAGGCGCAACCCGCCTTGAGGTAGGGCCTCGTGAGTCCCGCGCTTGCTCACGAGTGCCCAGATACACCTCGTCTAGCCCTGCCGTGCAAGCCACGTGTCAGAGCGGGGCTGTACACGCCCCGGGGGCTCTCCGCAGTAGGGAGCCCCCCTTCCACGCCCAAGTGGAAGCACCACGCTCCGCGCTGGCCGTCGACACTGCCGAGGAGCGGCTATGCCCGTGCACAAGTGGAAGTGAAAGTGCAACTATCCCTGGGTGGTTTTGGTACCTAGCAACATATAGCTGATTGAGCTAATGCTATTTCAAGATAAATATTTCAGGAAAGCTCAATGATTGGCATGGCATGGATTAGAAAGTGGACCCTTCAAAATGCTAAGGACAAAAGATTGGCTCAAGCTCAAAGCACAAGACTCTACATTTTCTATTTTAGTGATCCAAGATCACATTGAGTCTATACGAAAAGCCAATACTATTAAGAAGGGATGAGGTGTTGCTTAATGAGGTGCTTGCTCAAAATGCTTAGTGATATGCTCCAAAACCCTCCACTACTTTCTCATATCCACATATGTCCCCCACCAAATATCTAACTCGGTCCCACCGATTCTTTCTATCCGGCGCCACCCAGTTCAGTTGACATAGCCACTGCCAGAAACCCTAGTCTTTTCGGTCTCACCGATAGGGATCTCGGTCTCACCAAGATGGGATTGTAATCTCTCTGTTTCACTTCGTAATGTTTCGGTCAAACCGAGATGAGCGATCCGTCCCACCGAGATTGCAATGCAAACACTCTGTTTCCTTTTCGTAACATTTTGGTCCAACCGAGATGAGCGAATCGGTCCCAGCGAGTTTGCCTGACCAACTCTCTGTTTGACTATTACCAAAATCGGTCCCACCGTTTGTGTAATCGGTCTCACTGAGATTACGTTATGCCCTAACCCTAATGAAATCGGTCCCACCGAGTTGGCATGTCGGTCCCACCGAGAATCCTAACGTTCACATTTTGAACCAAAACGGTCTGACCAAGTTCTCTGAATCGGTCCCACCGAGTTTGGTGATTTGTGTGTAACGGTTAGATTTTGTGTGGAGGCTATAAATACCCCTCCACCCACTCTTCATTCATGGAGAGAGCCATCAGAACATGCCTACACTTCCAATACATATTTTCTGAGAGAGAACCACCTACACTTGTGTTGAGGTCAAGATATTCCATTCCAACCACATAAATCTTGATCTCTAGCCTTCCCCAAGTTGCTTTCCACTCAAATCTTCTTTCTACCAAATCCAATCCGATGAGACAGAGTTGAGTGTTGGGGAGACTATCATTTGAAGCACAAGAGCAAGGAGTTCATCATCAACGCACCATTTGTTACTTCTTAGAGAGTGGTGTCTCCTAGATTGGCTAGGTGTCACTTTGGAGCCTCCGACAAGACTGTGGAGTTGAACCAAGGAGTTTGTAAGGGCAAGGAGATCGCCTACTTCATGAAGATCTACCCTAGTGAGGCAAGTCCTTCATGGGCGACGGCCATGGTGGGATAGACAAGGTTGCTTCTTCGTGGACCCTTCGTGGGTGGAGCCCTCCATGGACTCGCGCAACCGTTATCCTTCCTGGGTTGAAGTCTCCATCCACGTGGATGTACGATAGCACCACCTATCGGAACCACGGATAAAAAATCTCTGTGTCAACATTGCGTTTGCTCCCTCAAACTCATCCCTTTACCTTCATATGCAATTGTTTTACATTCTGCCGCTATACTCGTAGAATTGCATGTGTAGGTTGATTGCTTGATTTGTGCTAAGTTGTTAAAATCTCCCAAGAACTAAAATTGGGAAAAGGCTATATTTTTATTTGGTCAAGTAGTCTAATCACCCCCCTGTAGACATACCTTCGATCCTACAAGTGGTATTAGAGCTTTGGTCTCCATTTGTTTTGATTTCCATAGCTTTTGGTGGTCAGAGCCTTGGTTTCACAACCTATGAGAGTATGGCGGCTAGCGAGGGAAATTACCACCGTAGAGGTCCTTACTTTGATGGTACAAATTTTGCTAGTTGGAAGCATAAGATGAAAATGCATATTCTTGGACATAACCCCGCCGTTTGGGCTATTGTGTGTATTGGCTTGCAAGGTGAATTCTTTGATGGGAGAGAACCAAACCGTGAAGCTACCGCGGAAGAGTTGAAGATGCTACAATAAAATGGTCAAGCTTGTGATATTCTCTTCAATGGATTGTGCCCCGAAGAATTCAACAAAATCAGCCGTCTTGAGAATGCAAAGGAAATTTGGGATACTTTGATTGATATGCATGAAGGTACCGACTACGTCAAGGAATCCAAATTGGATGTGCTTCAAAGTCAACTTGACAAGTTCAAAACGAAGGATGGTGAAGGTGTCGCCGAAATGTACTCTAGGCTTGCTCTCATCACAAATGAGATTGCCGGCTTGGGAAGTGAAGAGATGACCGACAAATTCATCATCAAGAAGATTCTAAGAGCCTTGGATGGAAAATATGATACCGTGTGCACATTGATCCAAATGATGCCCAATTACAAAGATCTCAAGCCAACGGAAATCATTGTAAGAATTGTTGCTCATGAGATGTCACTCAAGGATAAGGAAGAGCTTCACAACAAGTCTAGTGGTGCTTACAAAGCCTCGTGTGATGCTCCCACATCATCAAGTGAGAAACACACCTTCAATGAAGAATTGAGCCTAATGGTAAAGAACTTCAACAAGTTCTACAAGAGTAGAGGCAAAGAAAGAAGTTCCAAGTCAAGGTCCTACAATGACAAAAGATCTTCTAGTCATGAGCGTAATTGCTACAATTGTGGAAGACCTGGACACTACTCCAATGAGTGTAAGGCTCCCTACAAAAGAAGAGAAGATTCTCCCAAAAGAAGAAGTAGAAGAGAAGAATCACCACCAAGAGAAAGGAGGAGTAGAGATGATCGTTATGAACGAAGACCCTCTCCGAGAAGCAAGGACTCAGAAAGGAAGGATAAGTCATCAAGGAGCTACACAAAAAGAAGACATCAAGCTCATGTTGGTGAATGGGTATCCGGCTCCGACTCCGACAATCACTCCGAAAGAAGTTATCACTCCGACTCCGAATATACTCAAGACGAAGGTGTTGCCGGTCTAGCACTTGTGTCAACCAACTCCTACGACATATTTGACTCACCAAATGAAGGAATTGGAAGATGCTTCATGGCCAAAGGTCCAAAGGTAACACATCCCGAGTATGTTGATTTCAATAGTGATGAAGATGATTTGCTAGGTGATGATGATTTACTTGTTGACAACTCTAATGATGAAAACTATGATGAAACGTCAATTAATCATGCTAATCAAGATAAAATGAATGACGATGATAAGAAGGAGATTGAGCGTCTAACTAAAGAACTAAACACTCTTAAGTTAGCTCATGAAACTACCTTGGAAAATCATCGAGAACTTTTAAAGACTCATGATAAGCTACGCTTTGAAAAGCTCAACCTTGAGCAAGAGCATGAGTTTTTAAAGGCAATCAATGATGATCTTTGCAAGAAAAGTTCTTCTTACATTGCCAAGCGTTTACTCTTGTCTACTTACATGCCACAAGGTAAATCTAGCAACAAGAACAAGAAAGATGCTTCATCTAGTAGTAACAACAATCATGCTAAATCCAATGTTGTTGCTTCTAGTAGTTCTCTTGATCCCACTAATGATTCTCTTAGCCAAGTTACACTTGAGCAAGAAAATAGCTTATTGAAGGGAATTATAGAGAAAGGTGTTTACAAGAGCCTTGCCGGAAGTAAGCAATTTGAGGAAATTGTACGCAAGCAAGGAAGACACGGGAAGAATCAAGGTGTTTGTTCTGAACGAAAGTTCAATGCCAATGGAGTTGAGTGGGAAGAAGATCAATACCCCAAGACTAAGTTTGTTCCTCAACAAGAGAAGTATGATCCTACTTCTTTCAAAGGGACACAAGCTCAAGATGATCTTCCACCACAAGACCACAAGCAAAAAGGCAAGGACAAGCTTCAAGAGGAAATTGATGCATTTGAAGAAGCACCCAAGGCCTTGGTCAAGTGGGTTCCCAAGACTACATCAAGTTCTACTTCATCAAGTACAACTACAACTCCAAGGATTCCCATCAAGATGGTGTGGATCCAGAAGAAGAAGAACTAGAGAGTTCTTGAGGGTGACTCCGCCAACATACTTCACTCTTATCATTTTGGCGAGAACAAGTGCAAACAACTTCCATATCTTGCACTAGTTCAAGGAGCCACAAACCCTCTTGTTGGTAAGACAAGGGAGAAGGTAACCCAATGCTTTCATGGACATCATCTTGTGTATGCATCACTCTATGTCTATGGATATCCTTGTTTGTTCCTTGTGGGACTAACCCGTGTAGGTATTGAAAGTGCAACTCACTCCAAAGGATTGCTCCAAATGATCTACATCAACATTGAGCATCTACATCTTCAACACCTACATGAAGTCATCATCGACAAAACCCAAGGTTAGTTCATCCCTCTAAGGGGGGATATCACATCTAGGGGGAGCTTTACTCTAATGAATTGAGTTAAAGCAACTCTAATGGTGTGAACACATCAATGCTTTATGTAAAAGTGGTAACCCCACTTGTGCTTAAATGATGAGTATGACCTATGATCAAATGTTCTCATTTGACTCTTGAGTCAATATACTCATATATAGATGACCGAGTCATCGCCAAATTGCTTGATAGATGCTAGAGTGTTTGTGCATGCTTTTGTCACATATTTCATTTGCCATTTTATTGTGTGAGCATGTTGGTTGCATATTTTACTCATTCGAGGACATCCATTTGTTGTTTTGATTGTTTGGCTCTTTCTCTTTTGCCAAATGGATGGACAAGAATGCCTAAGAACTCCCTCTAGCTATCTATGCTTTCCTCGTCTCAAACTCTATTCATGCTACATCACAAAGTTTGATCAAGTCAGATTCGAACCACTCTGTGTGAGGAGCACTCGGAGTTCCCGATTCGTCATAGACTTAAACCTCCAAAACCTCTTTGTGCATCTCGGTCTGACCGATTCATCCTTTTCGGTCCTACCGAGTCACTAAGTTGATCTAGGGTTTTCAATCTCGGTGCAACCGATTAGAACCTTTCGGTCACACTGAGTTGCAGTAACTGCTTGCAGTTTTACATCTTGGTGCCACCGAGTCGTTCCACTCTGTCACACCGACAGGGTCAGGTTATATATACCGACGGGCCAAATTTTGGAAAAATTTCCGAACCTCCTCGCCCGCGCGTAACCTGCTATGCCTCTTCGGGTCTCCGGATCGTCCTCTCGTTGCCAGCAACCTCCCGCCGCTGGTCTCCGCCGCCATCAACGGAAATCTTCACCGCCGTTGCCGCCGTAGCAAGTTTGTCGCAGAACTAGGCTATGAACTTGATCTTTGTGCTAATCCTTAACTCCAATTCTTAGCACATTGCTTTGCCATGATTGTTGCCACGATTGAAATCATCCTGTCCAGCGAAAACATCCCGTAGATTAGTTTTGATTTGAAAATTTAGGGTTAGGTCTCCACCGAATTCATCTCGGACCGGCCGAGTTGTAGAAATCGGTCTCACCGATTTTGGCTTAGGCCAGAGCACACGCGTTTTCGGTATGACCGAAAATTGAAAATTGGTGTGACCGAGTTCGATTCTTTGTGAAACCCTAGCAGTCTCGGTACCACCGAACTGTGACTCGGTCTGACCGAGTTCACTAGTTTAGGTTCCAAAAGCTGCTTCGGTATCACCGAGTTTACAAATCGGTAGATCCGAAATGCTTTCTGTGAAGAACTAAAACTAAGTTTTTAGGTCATCCTTTTTTGCAAAACTCATGTACTTTGTGATGCTCATCTACTCTACCTCATCTATAACCTATTCACAAGGTCTGCTGTCAGAGTATTTGCAGAGATGTCTGACCAGAGTGATAGTCCGAACAGGTCTGAGCAACAGGTGCAGATGAGTGAGGGTTCAGATCCCTCTAGCAGCTATGATGATGGCAGCAGGAGCACTCCCAGCAATCTGCCAAAGGCTGCCACCAGGATAAGGAAGAAGAGGAATTCTGACTCTGAAGATGAAGATTATGTGGCAGTTGAAGATGAAGCCACTTCAAAGAAGAAGGTGCTAAAGAAAGAGTATGGCACAGCTGCAACAAAGCTTGGTATGAAAACTAAGATGCCAGCAAGAAGACAGCCAATGTCAAAGCCAAGGAAAGTTGCCACAGGGGAAACCATGAAGTTTACCATTGAATCAGATGATGGAGAAGCAGCAGGTGATGGTAAGAAGAAAAGGGCCAGAACCACTACTGCCAAAGTTCTTGGCAAGCCCTCAATGAGGAGAGATTCAGAAGAAGAGGAAGAGGATGCTACACCAGCACCCAAAGCACAAAAGCTTATGGGAGATGCAATCAAAGCAGGGGCTGCTCCATCAAAGCCCAAAGTTGCTCCCAAGGCTGCTGCTCTAGCTCCAAAGCCAAAACCCAAGAGGAGCACTAGGAATATCCCTGCTGAAGAAAAGAACAACGCCCCAGTGCCTCAAGCTGCTGAAGAAGAAGATGATGATTCTGTTGTTTTGAGGAAGCTGAAGCCCAAGATCCCTGACCACACTGATGCACACCCAGTTGCAGAGAACATGAAGATCAGGAAGGATGCAGGATTGAGACTATGGAGACAGTCTGATCCATATGATATCAGGAGAAGAACTGCTGTGGACTACAGGTTTCACACTAAGGAATAGCAGGACTTCTATGAGACTGTTTTGCTTGACAAGAAGCCCATTGTGTGTGATATGAGATGGGCTGACTAGGAATTTATCAAGGAGAATGAGGATCACTTCCCTGGAGTGCTTGATAGCTTTCAGGCATGTGGAGTGGATACTTTTGTTGCCCGGAAGCTCACCAAGTGGAATGATGAGCTCATCATGCAGTTTTACTCCACTGCCCACTTCTATCCAGATGGAAGGATTGTATGGATGTCTGAGGGTACTAGGTACCAATCTATAGTTGATGAGTGGGCCAAGATTATAAATGCTCCTGAGGAACATGAGGATGACTTGGACATTTATGCAGAGAAGAAGAAAGACCACAACAGTATGGCTAACATGTACAAGGAGATCCCAGATGCTGCTTTGGATACACATAAGTTTGGATCGGTTCACTACCTGTTGTCTGGTCTGCCAACAATCAACTGGATCTTAAGGCACACACTGCTACCCAAGTCAGGTGATCACAAGATGATCAGAGGACATGCTATAAACTTGCTGCACATATTTGATGTCCCACAGAAGTTCAAAGTCATGAGCCTAATTGTTGAAACAATCAAGAGGACTGCAGCTGATCAGAAGAGAAGTTGTGGGTATGCCCCACACATTCAGGAGCTAATCAACTCAAAGATGGGCAAAGGCAAGTACATCTTGGATAAAGATGGGCAAAGGCAAGTACTTTTTGGTAACTTGTTGCCAAAGGGGGAGAAAAATGTATAGATCATAGGCTTCGAGAGAGAGAGAGAGTGTTGGTTTTTATCTCTCTTTGCACTTATTTGGTTTGGTTTGAAAATTTATTGTGTGCTTGTGTGAGATATTTGTTTGATCTTGTGTTTGATCATATGCTACCCTTAATGCTTGTTGGATGATATTATCTCTTATATCCTAGATGATCATTCACTTGTTTTGGTGATGAGTGCATGCTTTAACTTCTATCATGTTGAGCGCTCCACCAAGATGTATGTGACATGGAAGAGTAACCCATGATCCTAATCAATTGTGCATTTGCATTGAAAAGCAAATTTTAAATAATGCACAAATTTAGGGGGAGCTCTTGCTTATCACATACTTCTCGAAGCGACGATGTTTTTCAATACTATTTATCATTTGTGGAAGCTTTGATCTATATGTTGTCATCAATTACCAAAAAGGCGGAGATTGAAAGTGCAACTATCCCTGGGTGGTTTTGGTAATTCCTAACAACATATAGCTCATTGAGCTAATGCTATTTCAAGATAGATATTTCAGGAAAGCTCAATGATTGGCATGGCATGGATTAGAAAGTGGACCCTTCAAAATGCTAAGGACAAAAGATTGGCTCAAGCTCAAAGCACAAGACTCTACATTTTCTATTTTAGTGATCCAAGATCACATTGAGTCTATAGGAAAAGCCAATACTATTAAGAAGGGATGAGGTGTTGCTTAATGAGGTGCTTGCTCAAAATGCTTAGTGATATGCTCCAAAACCCTCCACTACTTTCTCATATCCACATATGACCCCCACCAAATATCCAACTCGGCCCCACCGATTCTTTCTATCTGGCACCACCGAGTTCAGTTGACATAGCCACTGCCAGAAACCCTAGTCTTTTCGGTCTCACCGATAGGGATCTCGGTCTCACCAAGATGGGATTGTAATCTCTCTGCTTCCCTTCGTAACATTTCGGTCAAACCGAGATGAGCGATGTGGTCCCATCGAGATTGCAATGCAAACACTCTGTTTCCTTTTCGTAACATTTCGGTCCAACCGAGATGAGCGAATCGGTCCCAGCGAGTTTGCCTGACCAACTCTCTGTTTGACTATTACCAAAATCGGTCCCACCGAGTTTGTGTAATCGGTCTCACCGAGATTACGTTATGCCCTAACCCTAATGAAATCGGTCCCACTGAGTTGACATGTCGGTCCCACCGAGAATCCTAACGTTCACATTTTGAACCAAATCGGTCTGACCGAGTTCTCTGAATCAGTCCCACCGAGTTTGGTGATTTGTGTGTAACGGTTAGATTTTGTGTGGAGGCTATAAATACCCCTCCACCCACTCTCCATTCGTGGAGAGGGCCATCAGAACATGCCTACACTTCCAATACATATTTTCTGAGGGAGAACCACCTACACTTGTGTTGAGGTCAAGATATTCCATTCCAACCACATAAATCTTGATCTCTAGCCTTCCCCAAGTTGCTTTCCACTCAAATCTTCTTTCTACCAAATCCAATCCTATGAGAGAGTGTTGAGTGTTGGGGAGACTATCATTTGACGCACAAGATCAAGGAGTTCATCATCAACACACCATTTGTTACTTCTTGGAGAGTGGTATCTCCTAGATTGGCTAGGTGTCACTTGGGAGCCTCCGACAAGATTGTGGAGTTGAACCAAGGAGTTTGTAAGGGGAAGGAGATCGCCTACTTCGTGAAGATCTACCCTAGTGAGGCAAGTCCTTCGTGGGCGACAGCCATGGTGGGATAGACAAGGTTGCTTCTTCATGGACCCTTCGTGGGTGGAGCCGTCCGTGGACTCGCGCAACCGTTACCCTTCATGGGTTGAAGTCTCCATCAACGTGGATGTACGATAGCACCACCTATCGGAACCACGGATAAAAAATCTCTGTGTCAACATTGCGTTTGCTCCCTCAAACTCATCCCTTTACCTTCATATGCAATTGTTTTACATTCCGCTGCTATACTCTTAGAACTGCATGTGTAGGTTGATTGCTTGATTTGTGCTAAGTTGTTAAAATCTGCCAAGAACTAAAATTTGGAAAAGGCTAGATTTTTATTTGGTCAAGTAGTCTAATCACCCCCCCCCCCTCTAGACATACTTCCGATCCTACAGGAACCACTATGCTCCGCGCTGGTGATAAACAACTGAGGGCGGCCTCACAGCCGTACCAACCTCAGGGAGCCCAGAGCTCAGTGTCCGGCCTCACCGCAACGCCTCCCCTTGGGAGAGTCGCGCGAGGGGGCTGGGCACGGGGGCTGCGCTCGGGTCACGCCCAAGCGCACGCCGCCCAAGCCAGGTCCCTCGGACCTGGTCATCGCACGCCCCTCCCGAGCCGAGCCTCGGCGAGGGCAGGTATGGAGATTGTTTGCATGTCAAGGGGGACTCCTGAGCATCGCGACTCAGGAGCCTAACTGGTCACGTAGCCCCTCACTCCTTGGTCCGTCCTGGTCTTCGGTCGGCCCAACGACGGTTGAGTTATGCGCGGGCTCGGGCTCTGCCGACGTAGAACACCAACCTATCCTCGCGTATTCTTCCTATAGGCCGTTTGCGCGTCAAGGGGGACTCCTGAGCATCGCAACTCAGGAGCCTAACTGGTCACGTAGCCCCTCACTCCTTGGTCCGTCCTGGTCTCCGGCGGGCCCAACGGCGGTTGAGGTATGCGCGAGGCCAGGCTCTGCCGACGCAGAACACAAAGAAAATAGGAAGAAAATCGCAAAATCTCAAAGCAAATATTACAAGCCATATCGTTCTCCGAAATACCAAGCACGAATTTAAACGCCTCCACGAGGCATGATACATGTTGCAGGGATAAAACAGGGAAGCAGCCGCAAGCAAGTCACCCCTGGACACCGCCATCACCCGCAGAAGGTGCTCCTCCCTTGGTAGCGTCGCCTTCACCTGCACTGCTAGATGGAGCCGCAGGATCGGTGGCATCACCGGTCGAGGGCGCGAGGACGAAGCCGCGGAACTTCTTCAGCAGGGCCTCCACTTGACCTTTCACGGCTGCGGCGGTAGCCGTGCAGTGTTCATCGGCTACAGGCTCCAGTAGCTCGTCAAGACGAGCGTTGGGGTCGCGAAGGTACAGATGGCTGAAGACACGCGTCAGTGCAGCTGAAGAAAGGACGTGAGCCTCTGCCTCAGCCATGGAACTGATGCCCTCCACGACTTCCTCAAGCGCCTTCACCAAGTGGGGAAGCAGCTGAGCAGGGCCATCCTCAGCGAGCTTCTCCAAGCCCTTCTCGTACAGTGACTTCAGCGCCACGCTGGACCTCTCCTCAAGAAGCGAGAAGGCCACGCGGACTTCAGCCAGGACCTTCGCCTTGTTGTCAAGATCGACCTCCTTCGCCTCGCCTTCCGCTCCAACTCCTCCAGCCGACTGCGCTCTGCGGCCTGCGCCTTTGCCAGCTCTCCCAGCTCGGCGTCGTGGCCCTTAACGGCGTCCTCCCGGGCCCTCATCTCCTCCTCCTTCGCCTGGCGGCCACGTGCTTCTTCTGCGCGCTGGTCGCACAGGCTCTTCAGCTCGTTCTCCAGCTCTCGGCAGCGGTCGCGGGCGGCCTCGGCGTCCTTCAGCGCCTCCTCGCGATCGGCCGCAGCTTTGGTGGCGGCCTGCTTCTCCTTCTCGGAGGCTGCCATGGCCTAGCTCAGCGACGCTCGAACCGCCAAGTCAGAGTGAAGCCAGCCAGAGGCCAGCTCCAGGCGCCCGGCTACCAGGCGCGGGCCCGCGCCCAGGAGATCTTCCCGCAGCTGGGCCATCCCCAAAAGGACGCGCTCCAAGGCGGCAGAGGAAGCAGAAGAACCTGGGGCCAGAGGCGCGGAAGGAGGGGGCGGCGTTGTCACCAGAGCCTGGGAGATCAAGGCCTCCCGAGCCTTTGGGGCCTCATCAGTCGAGCCAGGCACCAGCACTTCCGGAGCCAGCGGGGCCACGGGGGCTGACTCCTCCCGACAATGCTCCTCTTGGCCTCGCGAGGGCGACCGGGATGGGGAGGTGCGAGTGATGTCGCCTCCTTTCTCCACAGAGGGGGCGCGGCCGCTGTATCCTCCTTCCTTTTCTTCGCCGAAGGCATTGGCCTGATCAACCAAGGGTGAACGTCAGAAAATAGCAAGTACGAGCAGGAACGAGGCGAAGCTCGAAGCAATTACTGATCCACCGCGACATAGTCCACCTTCCGCTTGGGGAGCCTAAGACCCGAAAGCTTCGAAGCCTGAGGAGAGGGCACACGGGCTCCGGGAGCAGAAGACGGCGCAGCAGAAGGGCCGTGGCAGCTCCCGGCGGCGTCATGGCAGGGGCAGCGCCCCGAGAAACCAGCGACGACCTGCCCCTCGTCGGGATAGCGGGCAGCTCTCCCTCCTCCTGGCGGGCATCGACCTCGGTGTTGTCAGGCAGGGCGCGGAGGATGTCAGCTTTGCTCAAGGGGGAAGTTTCCCCCATCTCCTCGGGGGACGCCTCCGAGTCCACCTCTTCTTCTTCTTCCTTCCCACGGGACTCGTCAGAAGACCGCTCCATTGGCTTCGGCGCAGCAGGGGCCCCGATAGGCGCCGGTGGCACCAGCCCGCGCCCGTCGAAGGTAGGCCTGGCGGCCATGACCTGGTCCCAGTCCGTACGGCAGAACAGAGGAACAAAGGCACTCGGAGGGTACTCTTGGTTGTCCCCGACCAAGAGGCGCAAAACTGCAGACAGCTCATCGTCAGGCAAGGGCTCTGGGCTCAGGCGAATCTTGTCCTCTTCATCCCCGAGCCTCCACAAGGGGCACGCGCGCGCTTGAAGAGGAGCAACGCGCAGCGTCCAGAATTCCCTCAGGAGCATGGCCCCTGTCACCTTGGCTGCCCTCGTGTTTCCCGGCCTCAGGTCGGCCTTCATTTGCTCCAGCACCGACGACGCCCGCTCATCAGTAAGCTCTACACGAGACCACCCCTTGCCAGACTGGGGCATCTCCGTCGGCAGCGCCAAGCGCGGGTGGACGCACTTGGCGCCCATCATGACCCATTTGGCCCTGAGGTTGTCGGCCTTCTTCCCGGTGTTCGAGATCGAGTTGGCCTTGCCGGCCGCAATGAAATTGGCGCACCCGGAGATATGGCCCTCGCTGATGCGGAGGAAGAAGAAGTGGCGCAGCAGAGCCATGGACGGCATCACGCCCAGATACGCCTCGCAATAGTAGGCGAAGATGGATAGGAGAAGGATGGAGTTGGGATGAAGATGCAGCACCTACAGCCTGTAGTGGCCGAGGACCTCATAGAAGAAGTCAGAGAAGGGGGGGAACCAACCCCGCGGTGATGCTGCTCGTGAAGAAGGGGAAGAACGCGCTTCCCTCGGGCTCCAGCACGTCGGAGGAAACCCGGAGCTCCGTCTTCCCCCTCTCGTTGCTCTCCCCCGCCGTCAGCAAGCGCATGGCGGCGAGGTTCTTCTCAGAGACATTGGGCGCGTTGAGCGCTGGTTCGTACCAAGACGGCGATGAGGAAGACTTGACCTTGCGCGGCGCCATTGGTCATGGGTGAGAAGGAAGGTTGGAGCAGATTTGGAGGTTTCGATAGCAAGGAGCGAGAAGGGGGATCTGGAGCAAGGCGAAAGGGAGCAGTAAAGGTAAGCACTGTCTGTGCAAGCCCTTGTCAAGACGGTAGTTGCCGAGGCAGCGTGGGGAAGCGGAGACGCCCACGTCCAATCAACCGCCACGCGTCGACCAAGGCCGCAGGCTTTTCGGGCCCGCGGCGCTCCGCGCTTGACCTTTGGCTTCGCCTCGAAGCCAAGCCCAAGAGCGCCTTGGGCCCGGGGGCTACTGTCGGTGTTCTGGGAACGGGGGTCCCCAGACTTGCCTGCCTGCGGCCCACGGCGTGGCTGTGCTAGTAGGCATGTATGGCCCATCTTCATCAACAAGGCATCCAAGACACTCACGAGGCAGACGGCACAAGACCTCCTCAGGAGCGGCCTCACCGGGTTGGCTCGCGAGGGGTGGAGAGATCAAGGCAAGGCAAACCTCGTGAGGTTCTCGTGACGTGAGCCATGATGACCGAGACCAGGCGGGCGCGAGCGCGCGCAGTGTCCTTGTTTCCCCTTTGGTGCTAAGGAAGCAAGCGCAGGCACGGAGTATCGAGGCATCATGCAAAGGTTTCCATATCGGTGCAACGAGACCAAGAACAGCAGGACGGCAAGATGGAGGTCACCATGGAGCCTAAGGCGGTGTCACCACCAGAGCCTTTTGCAGGCGAAGACCGCTTTTGTCAGGATAAGCTGTACTAGTTGTCCCCTTTCAAATTGGCCGTTGTTGGCTCCCTTCCCGCTCAATATTTGGGAAGAGGACAAGGGCCTATATAAGCAGAACCAGCCACCACCGTAGCAGGCACGGAGTTCGGAGCTCGCAAGCAAGCCCGAGCTGAGCGAATCCACGCACACAAGTTCGCCAAGAACAAGAACACCTCAACCTCAGGAGGCTGTTCTTCCCCTTGTACTGTTCATCATCAGCCCAAGAGGCAATCCACCACCACCACACTGGAGTAGGGTATTACACCACAACGGTGGACCGAACCAGTATAAATCTTGTGTCTCTTGTGTTGTGATTTCGCTGAGTTCGTCCGTGAGATCTTAGCAAGCTAGGGCGTGGATCGGTAGGAGGGAAAGAACTTCGCGCGCACCCCAGAGTTCGAACCTTAAGGGTTTTTCCGGAACCCGTGATCCAACAAAGCCGAAATTCTGGAATCGCTTCAACGAAAAAACTGGCGTGCAATGTGTCATCAGACACGGTCCCTTATTCAGAACTGTGTACGATATGTGAACATCACAAACGATTCAGATAGCTTAACCCGTGTGTGATGAGTTTGAACATCAAAAATTTTGGTTCGAATTTCCCTGGTTACAGTGGTCATCCACGTCATTGCATAATTTGGGTACACAAAGGAGACTACAGCACACCCACACTTCTTAATCGACCAAGTTCAACAATTAAAAAGAGGTAGCTGACCTAAACATTACTCTAACAAATTAAAGACCGCGCTCTTAATTAAACAAAACAAAGAGTACTACTATGGTTGGTGCTCGTCGATCTCCGCCACCTCCTCCATGTCCAGCTCGCGCCAGATGGTCTCCGGGGGAAGGGGCTCCATGGCATCAATTGCACCATACTCGACAAGCATCTTGCCATCCGCGTCCGCCATATCTTTGGAATAGGCCGCCACGAGATGGGCGTGGGCGGCCGCGATCTGGGCTTTGGCGGGCTCCATCATGGCAAGGTATGCTGCGCAGGAACGGACGGCTGCTCGAACTCTCTCGGTGATTGCCAACTCTTCGGCCATGGGTTGCCGACAGTTGTCGGAGAAGCTTCATTCGATTTGTGCGGTGACCGCCACGAGCTGGGCGTGGACGGCCTCGACATGGTGGTGGGCGGCCTCCATCAGGGCTAAGGCTGCCGCTGCGGAATGGACAGCTGTTGTGCCGCTCTCGCCAGTTGCTATCCCCGAGGCAGATGTTGCTGCCGCCGCCTAAGAAGCAACAGCGGCCATTTGGGTTGCCTTGGCCACCCGTACGCAGATTGCGGTTGCCCTCACGAAGCTTGTTTGCACGCGCCTGGAGGTTGTGGCCGCGCTCTCGCCGGAGTGGGCCACCGAAGTTGCCCTCATGACGCGGGTCCTCGTCCCCATCTTTCACCGGCGACGATTGAACAATGAAATAATATTTGAGGAGCGGCCTAGTGTGCTTGACACTCCGACGGTGCTCCAAGATATTTTGTGTTGCATCTCACACGGTTGGTGATAATAAACTATGTGCGATCTACTTGATTTTTCGTCTTGATTTGAATTACGTAATGGGGTCACAGCTGCAAAGGATGGTGTTTGAATTGCTAGAACTTTTATCTGCAGTGAACATGCAACTATAGGTGTGTCGTCAAAAAAATTGGAAATATTTAGGGTTCGTTTGGACGTTTTTATACATTAACTTTGTTTTGAAGGCATTTCAGGTGCGTAATTCAAATTTGAACTACATGCACATGCTCCTGTGCATATAAACGGGTTGAAAATCAAATCTGTGTCCTTGGTTGCATGCTTAGGTCCCATGCAAGAAATGGGAATGAATGTCAAACACCCTTCCACCGTCACTCGGCCGCAAACATTGAGATACCTGGTTTTTAAATTCTAGTAATCCAAAACTCGTCTGAAATTCATGAAACTTGGCATGCTAGCATGGAGCGGCATCAACATGGCGTGGTAAAAAATTTGTCCCATTTGGGGCAGGTTTGGGTATAAGCTTCTCCCAAACCAGAGCTTCTCACAACAAGCGTGATGGTTTCGATAGGGAACGTGCCACCTTTGGGACGAAACGATATCCGTTGCCTCTTATTGCTTTCAAAAAATTTCTACTGTCAACATAGAACAACAGGAGTGTTGTGTTTAATTTTGGAATGTTTCGGGGTTCGTTTGGACATTTTTTATACATTAACTGGGTTTACCAGGCATTTTATGTGCATAATTCAAATTTGAACTACATGCACATGCTCCAGTGCATATAAATTGGTTGAAAAATCAAATCTGTGTCCTTTGGTGCATGCTTAGGTACCACGCAAGAAATGGGAATGAATTTCAAACACCCTGCCACCGTCACTCGGCTGCAAACAATGAGATACTTGGTTTTAAAATTGTAGTAAATCCGAACCTCGTCTGAAATTCGTGAAACTTGGCATGCTATCATTGAGCGGCATCAACATGCCGTGGTAAAATATTTGTTCCATTTGAGGCAGTTTTGGGTATAAGCTTCTCCCAAACCAGAGCTTCTCACAACAAGCGTGATGGTTTCAGTAGGGAACGTGCCACCTTTGCGGACGAAACGATATCCATTGCCTCTTATTGCTTTCAAAAAAATTAGTGTCAACATAGAACAACATGAGTGTTGTGTTTAATTTTGGAATTTTTTCGGGTTCATTTGGACATTTTTATACATTAACTGGGTTTTCCAGGCATTTCGGGTGCATAATTGAAATTTGAACTACATGCACATGCTCCAGTGCATATAAACTGGTTGAAAAATCAAGTTTGTGTTCTTGGTTGCATGCTTAGGTCCCATGCAAGAAATGGGAATGAATTTCAAACACCCTGCCACCGTCACTCCGCCGCAAACATTGAGATACTTGGTTTTTAAATTCTAGTAAATCCAAAACTCATCTGAAATTCATGAAACTTGGCATGCTATCATGGAGCGGCATCAACATGCCGTGGTGAAGTTTTTGTCCCATTTGGGGCAGGTTTGGGTATAACCTTCTCACAAACCAGAGCTTCTCACAACAAGCGTGATGGTTTCGGTAGGGAGTGTGCCACCTTTGGGGACAAAACGATATCCATTGCCTCTTATTGCTTTCAAAAAATTTCTAGTGTCAACATAGAACAACAGGAGTGTTGTGTTTAATTTTGGAATTTTTCGGGGTTCGTTTGGACATTTTTATACATTAACTAGGTTTTCTAGGCATTTTATGTGCATAATTCAAATTTGAACTGCATGCACATGCTCCAGTGCATATAAATTGGTTGAAATATCAAATATGTGTCCTTCGGTGCATGCTTAGGCCCCATGCAAAGAAATGGGAATGAATTTCAAACATCAGGGCATTGTTGATTGCCGGCAAAACGTTGTGATACTTTGTTTTTAAATTCTTGTGAATCCAAAACTCGTCTAAAATTCATGAAACTTGGCATGCTATCATGAAATGGCACTCGACATGTTGTGGTATTTTTCGTGTCCATTTTGAGAGAAGGCGCACTCGAATAACAGCCAATAAAGGCATTTTGAAACAAATAGCTGCCACTGTAACATCTCAAACGGTTTGTATAATTAAAATTGTGTGCGTTCTGCTAACCATTCATGTGACGCCACGCCTCACTCTTTAATTGGCTAGGAGGTGCCGTGAGGACATGTGCCTGAGTGCTTGACTAAACGGGAGGCGTGCGAGCTGTACTCCAATGCGGAGGCTCACCGGGAAGCGTGCGAGCTGTACGCCGCACAGGCTCACCAGGAAGTGAGCCCTTTGACTTCCATGGCCGCCCGCCTTGCTCACATCCTCTCCATTAATGGCGCCCAAACCGCAGTTTAATACGATTTTTAAATATAAAACACTCATCGCAAATGTTTTAGTTAGAACACCCGTATGCAAAACTGACAACTTCCCCAGGAAGCCAAGGGAAAATGTGCCTAGCAAGATTTGTGGAGCTCTTCATCGCAAACGTTTTAGTTAGAACACCTGTATGCAAACCGACAGCTTCCCCAGGAAGCCAAGAGAAAATGTGTCGAGCAGGATTTCTGCAGCTCTTGATCACAAACGTTTTAGATAGAACACCCGTATGCAAAGTGAGAGCTATGGTCTCCCCCCTTAAATCGAGGAAAAATTCGCAGCGCAGGATTTTGTGCATTCCTTCAACGCAAACGGTTGTTTTGGATGACCCATGTGCAACCACGTACAAACAATTTGGTAAGATTTGCATCTGTCATATTGGGTATGTTGCCATTTGTCACACTGGAAAGATTGACATTTGTTGATCTAGTAACATTGCCATTTGTCAATCCTTGTAACACTGCGATTTGTCAAAATATGCAGCTAAAAATCACTAGCACTATCTACTTTTTGCAACTAAAATTCAGTAATTAAGCGTAGATTTCATTCATAGATTAAGCAGTCGTTCTTAATTTATACAAATAGTTCAACTCGACAGCTGAACCGACCAAACTTTTCCCCAATTGTTGCCAACCACGTACTGAAATAGCTAGTTCAACTATATATACTAGCTAATTTTAAGTATGTTGTATAGTTCCACCACACATCTATACTCAGATGAACTGAACAAAATAGCCCCTAAATACTACTACTACGGAGGGGCTTTGTGCTACTTCCGGCAGCCTCTCCTCTACCGAGCACGCTTAGTAAGAGGCAGAGGAGGAGAAGGAGCCTACTGACGAGCTGGACAAATGCAATACGGTGCCTGCCGCTGCTGCACGTTCAGCGATGCTCGCCAGCTCGAACGCCCCCTACCGCTCCAGACGATCCCTCTAGAAGCGGGCGGACTGCTCGTAGATCTCCTGATTCCTCGCCTCTGTGTTGGCGTGTGCTGCGGCCACGGCTGCGGTAAGGCTCTTTGCATGCTCGACGAGGCGCTCCTCCTCCTCCCGCGGGAACTTGATGTAGCGCGCAAGGTCACTGACGCACGTGCGGGGCTCCACCTCCTCCTCCCTCCTTCGGGCGGCGGTGGCGGAGCGGGTGATGATCCCGGCGGTCGACGGTGGGCTGGCGGCCATGGCGGTCGACGATGGGGTGGCGGCCGTGCCCGCCTTTGGGGCGGTGGCGGAGCGGGTGATGGCCGACAGTGGGGTGGCGGCCACGACGGCCACCTCCCGCCTTCGGGCCGCGGCGGAGGAGCGGGCGTGGCCCTGGCGTTCGACGGTGGTTTGGCGCCAACGGCGCGCAACTGCTGCTGACGGGCAACGTTGGCGGAGCGTATGGTGGGTGTTCCGCGCACACCCAACAGGGACGCCACACGCACTACACTACGCTGGGGACTGAGCCGCCGCCGCGGTGTAGCCTCCCAGCTGGAGTTGTCCTCTGATGACGGTGGAGTGGCTGAGCGACGACGACGGACCGGTGCCATTGGCGATTGTGGGAGAAGCAGACGAGATAAGCTACAGGGAGGGAGGGGAAAATGCGACGCAGGACTCGCCGGCTGTGAGGGTTTATATAGCAGGTCGGTAAAGCATTGGGATTTTGGGGGATTTCACCGAGTCGGGCGGGAAGCTTGCGCGGGAACCTGCGAGGTTGCGCGGGAACGGGCTCATCGACGATTCATTGGCGCCACTTCGAGCCACCGTTTGGCCAAACACTACAAAACAATACACTTTCGTGATAATACGTGTTTGTCACAGTAGGTCACGTTTTCTGTCATGCATGTACATCCATGACAATTTTATGACAGAATCAAGATAGTCATACGTGTGCTGTCATAGAAGTGTTCCATGACATTACGAAAATTATCATCACGGAAGTGTCCACTTCCATGACGATAAATGTCACGTCATGGAAGTGCTTTCGTCAAGGGTGACCGACACGTGGCATCCACCGTAACGGGTCGCCGTTAAGCTATCGGGTCCGGTTTTGGATCCGCTAACAGCCCAGACCAATGAATATTTTCCACTGGTAAAATTATCATTGGCCGGAGGAAACACGTGTTGGCTCATTGTTGGGACAGATGTTATCCATTCATTGGACAGGAGGCGCCTATGATGTCCCGCTTCCTGAAAGAAAAACATACAAATCTTTTCCTCCTAATAATAAAGCACGGATTAACTCCGTGGGTTCACCGTCACAATACGCTTCTTCCCATAAATTTATGCTTTTAGTTTTTTTTCTTCAACACGTCTATATTTCTATATCCAAGGTGGTACTAATCTATCTATATATCCCCGCTGCGTTGTTGTTCTCCTCTCCTTCTCACGAGCGGATCTGGGGCCGCCGCTACAGCCCGCGCTGCCGCTGCCTCCGCTATAGCCCAACGCCGCCCCCGCTCGCCGCTGCGGATCCACTGCGGCCCCCGCTACAGCCCGCCGTCACCCCTCCACCCATCCGCTCGCCGCTGCCTCCGTCTTCGCGACGGTCCGCCCAAGCTAACGAGGATGACAGCCCGAGCGGCGGCTGCAATGGCTCGAGCGTTTGCGAGATCGGATGGTAGCCACGGCTGTGCACGGCCGCATCAGTAGTTGCGTTAGCGGATGGAGCGGCAGTTGCATGGGCGTCCTTAATTGATCCCCTCAGCGGTACTTTCTTGCCGTACTTCTCGCTCAGCCCCCACGGTGCCGCTCGCCGTGCCCAACTAGACCGCCCGTGCTCCACCGAGCCCACCAAGAAGTTGGCTACCACGGCACCTAGGACAGTGCCTCAGTCCCTCCGGCCGACGGCTGCGCGGCGGCCGTGTGGAGCAAAGCTAGACAACGCTGGCCAGGGGTGAGGGTGGCGGGGTTGTGTGTACGGAGGCCCTGGAACAGGGTGGCGAGGTGAAGAGGATAAGCTCGAGCAGCCTCAGCGCGTGCGTGTGTGGTGCTGCTGCTTTACCAAAGTCCACGGCTCCACGCCGAGAGATTTGGGAGAGAGCCAGAGAGATAAGAACACAGAGTTGCTTGGCCTGAAGATACATAACCAAATTGTCTTCACCCACGTCCAGCCGCATTCGTCGGATCTGGGTTTTCTATGTACCTGTGTTGTTCTTCGGCAAGTATCATTGTCTTTTTTCATGTGCATCCAGCCATAGGAATCAATCAAGGAGCAACCTTTGTGTACGTGCATGTGTTTTTCAGCAATACTAACACCAGATTTTGTGGTTTTTAAAAAATTTTCCTCAAGTTCAAGTCGGATCTGTTTATACAGGCATGTGAGATTGCAGCGAATTTGTTCATGCTGGCTCTTGCTGATTGATGTTGCTCCTTCTCAACCCATACTTGCAGATTCTCACATGCGCGGCCAAGGCGAATTAGGCGAATCGTTGCTGCTCTTGCTGGATGATAACAAGGCCGTGAGTTGACTGTTCGTCTGATTATCCAGATGTATTTACAAGCTAGCCACCTCCGCAAATCAATGTATATTTTTATCGTGCAACGGTGCAATGTCGTGTTTGATTCCTTCAGCCTCATGCTATCTTATACTTCTTAATCTTTGAGTCAGAAGGAGAAAAATGGATTTAGTATTACGAGTGTATTGGACATGCTTGAAGTTGCATTAGATTCTTGCAAATAAGGAGATATTCCAGATTTTATTGTCAATGCTTTAATCAGGAGAGATAAAACCTTACATGTTATTTGTATAATTCAGCAGTTAATGAGATTGAACACTGTAATAAGGGGTCCTTTCAACTGTAGAAAAGGATTTTTGCGAGGACATCGGAGATATGATGAACTACTTGGAAGAGTGAAGGTATTTATCCATGTTGCGTCTTTGCAATTGAATGCTTGCCTCTTTGAGCACAAATCTTGGTACTAAAGTGGCATGTTTTGTCTTTGAAAGAGTTCTTTCTTGAGCAGTACAAGTACTAAGGAGAAAAAAGTATGTTAAATGTTGTTACTTGCCTTGGAGTGTGTTATTGCAGTGGTACCTTCTTTTTTCTACTAATTCCAATAGAGTCAAAGATAATTCATTTTTCTTTGATTTCGTGTATGATGTTTTTCCATATAATTATTCTAAATAATGAAAGTACTTTTAGTTGCTTGCCATTGGTTTCATGTGTTTTCTCTTTTGCATATTGGCTCCCCTCTTTGTTGTGTTGTGTGGTCTGTTCGGTTCGCTTTGTCATGATTTGTCGAGATGCCAATTGATGTTGTATGTTGGCGTGTGCTAGGGGAACATATTGTGATCCAGTGGACACAATGTGCTATTTTTTTATCTCCCGTCCTGCAGGCTGGGTGGTTGGCTGGCGCTTTGTCATGATTTGTCGAGATGCCAATTGATGTTGTATGTTGGCGTGTGCTAGGGGAACATATTGTGATCCAGTGGACACAATGTGCTATTTTTTTATCTCCCGTTGCAACGCACGGGCATATTTGCTACTAGCTTAAAAGTGTCATAAGCTCGAAAAGCCAAAAAACTTATGTAAAAGCTTGAAGTCCGAACTAAATCAAGTTTTTTGGTTCCAATCCGAAAATTGGTCTTAAAATAAACTTTTCCTTCCGTCGTGCTTTAACATGACACATCCGATCTCTAAACTGCAAGTAGGTCAGCCTTTGGCTTCAACCTCCATATCCCGAAGGCGGAGTGCTTCTCAAAGGCCAATATAGCGAACTAAACTCGCGTGGATTTAGAGAGAAACTGGGCTATCCGGCTATTGACGACACACTCGAGACGAGAAAGGTGTGCTAGAAAAAGACTTCAGAAGGACTTAGAAGAAAAACAATTATTATAAAACGACTCACAAAATTTAAGAGCCCCCGGTTAACCTAAGCAAACAAAGTTGTTTTTAATATACATCTTTTTTGATAAACTGCTCTTTTTTAAAACACAAATATAGTGCTTGGTCGAACCGAACAAAAATGAATAATTGAAAAGGTTGAGCATGAAAGCGACTTAGCTGGTTAACGTGCTCGGTGACGAGGTCCGGGCTTGTGGCGGGACGAAGACATAGTCCTCGGCCTGGCCGAGGTCTCAGCCCCCCAAACCCAAGGTGACCGATCAAGGATCTTGGCTTAAGGAAGTGGCGACGCAGCATGGTGGATGTGATGAGGCGAAGCCCCCGGTCCAACTAACGTGACGAAGTTTGGTGGATGATGTGGGCCGAGCTTGCGGCGGGTCGAGGTCCCAGCCCCCAAGATGGTCCCGAGGTGCCCGAGAAAAGAGCTCGGCTTGATGAAGTGGCGACGTAGTGCGGTTGACATGGTGAGCCAAAGTCCCTGGTCCAGTCGAGGTGACGAAGCTGGCCAGGTGGTGACGCCGAAGTCCCCAAAGTAGGTTGATGAAGAGATGGCGAAGCCCCCGGTCTAGCTGAGGTGACGGAGCAGGTCAGTAAGGTGATGTTGCAGCCCCATGCCAGCCGAGGTGTCAAAACAGGTCGGCACGATGGAAATCGGCTTGAAGAAGCAATGGTGTGGCAATGCCGAAGCAGGTCGGAACTTGTGACGCGCTCAATGCCGGCTTGAGAAGTGACCGCGCGGCGATGTTGGCGCACCCGACCCGTGCAATCCATGGGGCGACGATCTTGTCTTGATGATTATTTGTCCTTCACGATGTCGAACTCTTGCTCGGCTCGCCGGTGATGATCCGAGGTGGTTGTCGTCGGCTCGATGGAGTGGCGGCACAGTCGGTGTTGGCGCAGGTCGGTAGCCGTGGAGCAACGTGGTCAGGCCAGTTTGACATCGCCGCCAGCGTGAACATCGCCTCGGAAAGGAGTTAAAATTTGTGGGCACGTGTTTGAGAACAACACACAATACCATAGGCCATCAAAAAGGATTTCCAATATCCCGTTCAAGAAGAAAGATGAAGTAAAGTCAGATTGGTTTTCGCGCAGGAAACAGATCCAAAAATTGATCCACTCATCGGAAGTTTCCCGAAATTTGAACGGTCGGATCGAGCTTAAATTTTGAGAGGTGATATATATGGGTACTCCACAGCCGATGAACAGTCGGATCCTCCGAAGGACCTCTGAGCTAACTGCTGGACTCATCGCCCCAAACTCGTCCAGATTCCCTTCCGGATTCAACAAGCCTCGGTATATCAAAGATTGATGGAGATTCCCCCATCGGAACGCGATGAAATTTTACAGGGTTGTTGTAGACTCAATTCCGCACAATTCCACTGAAGCAATCATCAAAGCGATGCTCGAGGAGGCAGTGACGGCGGATACAACTTCGCTATCAAGAAAAACAGCACGATGGGTCGAGGGCAATGCTGACGTTGAGCCCCCGAGCTCCATGGATGATTCCTCCATGGTCTTGATAGAGATCGGAGTTGATGATGACGAAAGTATCCATCTGATCTTGATGATCCAACACGAAGCGCAGTCCTCGGTCCAGCCGATGTGACCAGTTGAGCCAGCGTTGAAGATGCCGACATCGACAATAAAGCTCGGTTCCGACGCGTAGATCACGTTGGAGACGATCTGAATTCCCCTCGCACTGCGGCGACTGCCAGCAGGCTCTCAATGAAAGCACCAATGTCAGTGTTAAATCTGGCATATCTCGTAGTAGGGGTCCTAAGCTAGGCGTCTTGAAGCGATGGTAACATGGACACGGGATTTTACCCAGGTTCGGGCTCTCTCGAAGAGATAATACCCTACGTCCTGCTTTTGATTGTAGTGATATGGTGTAACATCCCAAATTTTCAATTTGGAATGTTATACATTAGACCATCATTGTATATCATATTTTATTTTATTTTGGCTTGATCCTAGAAATTCTACGCAACTCAAGGACCTACGGAGAGAGTTGGGGATTTCGTAATTTTCATATTTGAGTTTTCTCAAATTTTGAAAAGAGGATCGTTTGATTTTAATTATTTTTTCTTCGAATATTTCTTTTATGAAGATAAAAGAGAGGGGATAAAATGACTTCCTCAAAATAAAGAAATATTGGAGATTTAATATTAAAATCAAATAAGAATTTTATTCGGAGTTTTATCGCTATTTTGTTTGAATTAGGAAAAATATGCCTTTTTCAAAATTGCATTATAGGCCCAAATAAATGTTCACCTTGTCCGCTATATTTTTAGAGGACAGGGAAAATTTATTTTAGGATTTTCCGAGTCCGTTTAGTATTTCTTTTCTTTGTTTTTCTGCGCAGAATTATTTAAGAAAAAAGTCAACCGACTTAGTCGGGCCGTGCCCGACTAGGACTCGCCCGGCCGGCCTTTATAACCAGCGCCCCGACCCCCGCAGCCCACCAGCCCGCCCCGCCGCCCAAACCCTAACCCTAACCCGCCGCCGCCAGCGCTGTCGCCGCCGACAGACTTCACCGCCGCCAGCGCCGCCATCGTCGCCACCCACCGCCCCGCCTCCGGACGACGCCGCCGCCTCACCGCCGACCCCGCCCCGCCGCCGGAGTTGCTCACCGCCGCCGCCGGACTTCCGCTGGAGCTGCCGCCGTCCCGACCCGAGGTAGCCGCCGACCGTATGGTTTTTTTAGAAACCCCGGCTATTTTTTTAGATTGGTTTTGTTTTTTCCGGTTTAGTTATTTAGCGAATGCCTGTTCGTACGTTCGTTTTAACGAACGGTTTTTACCCGTTAACCGCAGACAGCGAATGTTCGTTCGTTAGCCTGTTCGTCAATTTTTCTTTTTCCAGGGTTTTCCGCGATTATTATCGATCGCGATTTCTGACCCGATTTTCGTTTTAGTTTATCTTTTCGCTCGTTTATTGGAATCAGGCGATTCAAGCGCCTAGATCTTTGTCTCGAAGCCCTCTTTCTGTTTAACCAACTTGAATAAGATTTTGCTACTGTAAAATTTGACTTAAGTCTAGATTAGTAAACGGATCTTGTTTCTTTCGCAGTTTGACTTTCGTTGCTTCGTTTGATTTGATTCTTTTTGCAAACCGGAGTTCTTAAGTTGAACTTTATGGTTAGATCTCTTATTTGAGTTTTACCCGTGCTTCTAGGCGAGTGCTTATTGTATGCTTGTTTGTTTGCGATAGAGTACCCGGAGTGTGAAGCGTGCTACTACGAGTCTCTAGGTTTCACGGATCATCAGCAAGGCAAGTAACACTTTGATCATACCTCTTTACTACCCAGTTTTATTGCATTTAGATCAATCCTCAAACAATTGCATGGTTAGGATTTGTTTTAACTTGTGGGTTTTGGGAAGTAGATGAGGTAGTACCTATTCACCTGTTTATTATCAAACCTATGGGAGTTACTTCTACATTGCCTATATTGCTATGCTATGCTCGTAGACGTGGATTGGGTTTGAGTGTATTCATAACAAATGTGAGTTTGTTAATTAATGGTTCAACTTAAGGTGGCAACTTTAATGCACATCTGGGTGGATTGCTTGTGGGCACCTGGAGAATCCAGTGTTGCCCTAGGATATCCCGAAGACCCGTGTGATCATCCTATGGCCCGCCACCCAGGCTCAAAGGGATCATAAGATTATTCTTGCTAGAAACTTCCGTGTGCAGCCACAAGCCATTATGGGCTCTGGCATAGTTGAGTAAGTTGCGTGAAGCTCTTGAAGAGGTAGACTAGCAGATGTAGTGGGTTGTAGGTGGTACTGTCTATCCAGAGTAGAGATTTAATGCTTCAGAAAGACTGTGTCTCGAATCTCCGACCATGGATGTATTCGAGTCTTGTGGGGAAAAGTGCGCAAACCTCTGCAGAGTGTATAAACTAATCATGGTTAGCCGTGTCCCCGGTTATGGACATCTTGAGTATCTAGTTCTTAGATTATCATGTTGATCTCATCAGCCTTATTATAATTTGATTGGGTTTAATGATGATGCTTAATTGGGATTGAGTTGGAGGAACATTCTCAATGTTTAACGACCACCATGATAGTTAAATAAAATTTATTCCTTTGTTGTAGGGAAAAATTGGCTTTATGCAAAACTGTAACCGTAGAGCTTACCACCAGCCAAATATGCATGTAGTGATAGCGATCATTCTGTTCATTACTCTATGTGTCACATTGCCAGCATATTCCATGTGCTGGCCCGTTTCGGGCTGCAACGTTCATGTTGCCGACTTTTCAGACGACGATTAAGGAGCCATAGGTCGTTGTCTTTCACTTAGTGATGCCGTTGGAGTTGATGGACTCATTCTATCTTCCAATCCTTCCGCTGTTATCGATTTTAGATGGCCTTAAGCCATATTTATTGTAATAAGCTCTCCTTTGAGACATTCGATGTAATAAGTGTGTGATTGCTACTCTGTTATAAATCCTCAATTACTGTGCGTGTCAGCATTACCGATCCAGGGATGACACTGATGCACAGAGATCAGACTGTTTGAGGTCTGGTCGCTACAAGATGGTATCAGAGCACACGCTGACTGTAGGACACGACCACTAAGCTAAAGCCATAGGCCACTCTCTTCTCATTTCTGACTCCTCTCCATTTTCTACTCTTTAGGATGGCGGACTCGAGGAACAAATTTGCACAACCGGATGAAGATACACCTTTTGGACGACACTTGAAGGAAGTTACTAGATACCTGAACATAGGAATACCAAGCTTCACCGGGACCTACACCGCCACTTTACCAGAAGAGAAGCGTTGGATGATTCGAGTTCAAGTTCCAGGAAGGACGTTCATGCCAGTCACTGAGCCCATAGAGTTTTCCTTTGATGCACCAACCTGGAGTCTAGGAAAGGGCATGGCAGCCCACATCGCCATGGGACGCATTGGAGAAGTTTACCACAAGGATCTCAAGGATACTATCTACCACATTTGTGGGCGCCGAGATGAGCAATGGGAGATGATCAGCACCAGGAAGGATAGATCTATTGCAGCTTTCGTCCAGGAATTAAACCAGCACATTCATCGCCAGGAGAACCAGATGTGCGCAGGCATGATAGAACTGAAGAAGGCCATGACCAGGATCACGGAGCTGAAGGATGAACTCAAGTCTACACGCGATGGATACGAGGAGGAAATGACGATACTAGTGGAGAAGAATGACGATCTGACAAGGAAGCTAGGAGTATTCATGGGAGACCCCGCGCCAGGAGGAGAAGACGACGATTCCACTTGCCCGGAGAACTACATCATCATCGACGACACCGACTCGGACCCCGACGATAGCGATGATGACTTTGTTGATGAAGCTGGAGCAGATATTATTGAATCTTCCACCGATCAATTTTTCTAGTCGACCACCATATCAGTAGTAGTATTCCCCCATGTATATAGATTAGATCGAGCACCTTTGTAACGATAGTTAGACCGATTGTATGCCCTTGTTTGAATTGATTGAAGTGATATGTTTGTGTTTGTCTCATGTGCATAGGGTAGTGTTTTCCCCTAGACCTCATTCTATTCTGTTTTCTCATCTTTTCTAAACCCATCAGATGCCTCCGAGACGCGACAATGGATTTGCTTTCCCACCGGAGCTCACTCAGTTGATCCAGCAGCAGAATGCATTGATGCAGATACTAGTCCAGAATCAGAATCAGGGGAACAACAACAACAACCCACGACCACCACCTGCTGATCACTTAGCCCGTTTTCTAAGGCTGAATCCGCCGGTGTTCTCCAGTAGCACCGAGCCGATAGTTGCAGATGATTGGCTCCACAAGATTGGAAGGGACTTGACCACTGCAGGATGCACGGATGCGGAGAAAGTGCGTCTTGCCGCACATCAGCTTGATGGACCCGCAGCATCATGTGGGAGAATTTCACAGCCACTTACCCCATCGACACTGTCACATGGGACCAGTTCAGCAGGCTTTTCGCACTGCCCATGTATCAGCAGGAGCTATGGCTATGAAGAAGCACGAGTTCCGCAACTTACGCCAAGGAGGGCGCACCGTCGGCTAGTATGTGGATGATTTTAGTAAGCTAGCACGTTCCCCAGATGACGTTGCTACGGATGCAGCTAAACAGGAGAAGTTTCTGGAAGGACTGAATGATGAGCTGAGCATGCAGTTGATGGTGGCAACCTTCAATAACTACCAGGAGTTGGTAGATAGAGCTCTAATAATTGAAGGGAAGCAACAACAGATTGACAACCGCAAGAGGAAGTATGGACAAGGGAAGTATAATTCTGGAGCTCAGCAGAGGCCCCATTTTACCCCAAACTCGGGAGGGCCCCTTCAACATAACCATGGAGGTCACAACCACAATGGAGGGATTTCGCATAACCATAGTGGCCCCAAGAATGGGAGTGGTAATGGAGGAAGCAACGGTCAGAACCGTTCCAACCCAGCAACGCCTGCTAAGAAGGATCTAAGTCACATTACTTGTTTCAAGTGCGGGAAGAATGGACATTATGCCACGGAGTGTTCTAAAGCAAAGAATGGCAATGGCAATGGAAGCTCTGGGAAGAAGCCCAACCCTTTCAACAGGGGACAAGTGAACCACGTGAACGTGGAGGAGGTTGAAGCGCAACCGGATGCAGTAATAGGTAAGTTTTTGGTTAAGTCATTTACTGCAATCGTTCCTTTTGATACTGGTGCATCGCATTCATACATATCAAGGGGATTTGTGGATAAGTTTAAACTGCCAACCCAAGCCCTTAGGTCACCCATGTTAGTAACCTCGCCAGGAGCAGAGTATATGGCTAGCCTATGGTGTGATCAGTTACCATTAAGGATTGGTAGCTATGTGTTCCCCTCAGACCTAATAGTATTGGAGTCACAAGGACTGGATGTGATATTAGGCATGGATTGGTTATCAAAGTATGGAGGGAACATTGACTGCGCCAGTAAGTCGATTTTGCTTACCACCCCAGAAGGAAGAAGGATCAAGTATGTATCCCGGCATGTGCCGAATAGGACTCAAGTGAATTCCTTATCAGGAGTTGTACAGGAGGAAGTACCACTGGTGAAGGATTTCCCGGTTGTATTTCCAGAAGAATTGCCAGGCATGCCACCGGATAGAGACATTGAGTTTTTGATTGAGCCTTTACCAGGCACAGGGCCAATATCTAAGAGACCGTACAGGATGCCCGCAAAGGATTTAGAGGAAATTAAGAAGCAGATAAAGGAGTTACTGGATAAAGGCTATATTCGCCCAAGCTCGTCACCTTGGGGATCACCAGTGCTTCTAGTGGAGAAGAAGGATGGATCGTTGAGGATGATTGTTGATTATTGTGGATTGAATGAGGTGACGATCAAGAACAAGTACCCACTGCCGATGATCAATGATTTGTTTGACCAGCTACAAGGAGCTAAAGTGTTTTCCAAGATCGATCTGCGATCAGGGTACCACCAACTGAAGATTCGAGAGCAGGATATACCTAAGACAGCTTTTACCACAAGGTATGGGCTATATGAGTATACCGTTATGTCATTTGGTCTGACTAACGCACCTGCCTATTTTATGAACATGATGAACAAGGTGTTTATGGAGTTTTTGGATAAGTTCGTCGTGGTGTTCATTGACGACATTCTTGTCTACTCGAAGAATGAAGAGGAGCATAAGGAGCATTTGCGTTTGGTACTTGGGAAGCTCAGAGAACATCAGCTATATGCCAAGTTCAGCAAGTGTGAGTTTTGGTTGAAGGAAGTTGGATTCCTCGGACATGTTATATCTGGAGAAGGAATAGCAGTAGACCCTACCAAGGTTGTCACTGTGACAAACTGGGAAGCACCCACGTCAGTTGGAGAGATCCCGAGTTTTCTTGGACTCGCGGGATACTACAGGAGGTTCATTGAAAATTTCTCGAAGATTGCAAAGCCCATGACGGAGTTGTTGAAGAAGGATGCCAAGTTCAAATGGACTGAGGAATGTGAGGCCAGTTTTCAAGAGTTGAAGAAACGTTTGGTTACCGCCCCAGTGTTGATTCTTCCAGATCAACGCAAGGATTACCAGGTGTATTGCGACGCTTCTCGTCGAGGACTTGGAGCAGTGCTTATGCAGGAGGGAAGAGTTGTCTCATATGCCTCACGACAGCTTAAACCCCATGAGTTGAATTATGCTACCCATGATTTGGAGTTAGCAGTCGTAGTGCATGCGTTGAAGACATGGAGACATTTTCTCATCGGAAACCATTGTGGGGTGTACACGGATCACAAGAGTTTGAAGTATATCTTCGTGCAGAAGGAGTTGAATCTCGGGCAGAGGAGATGGCTGGAGCTTATTAAGGATTATGATATGAAGTTGCACTATCATCCTAGAAAGGCTAACATAGTAGCTGATGCGTTGAGCCGCAAGAGTCATGTCAACACACTCATTACCGGAGGATTACCCAAGGAGTTAGCAGAGGATCTTCGTGAGCTATGTTTGGAAATAGTACCGAGAGATTATGTAGCAGCATTGGAGATTCAGTCTACTTTGATGGATAAGATCCGAGAAGCTCAGAAGACGGACAAGGAGATTGCCGAGATAAAGGAAGAGATGAGCAAAGGAATGTTGGAAATATGCCCTAGAGGCAATAATAAATGGTTATTATTATATTTCTTTGTTCATGATAATAGTCTATTATTCATGCTATAATTGTATTGTCCGGAAATCGTAATACATGTGTGAATGCATAGACCACAAGGTGTCCCTAGTAAGCCTCTAGTTGACTAGCTCGTTGATCAATAGATAGTCATGGTTTCCTGACTATGGACATTGGATGTCACTGATAATGGGATCACATCATTAGGAGAATGATGTGATGGACAAGACCCAACTTAAGCATAGAATAAAAGATCGTGTAGTTTCGTTTGCTAGAGCTTTTCCAATGTCAAGTATCTTTTCCTTAGACCATGAGATCGTGCAACTCCCGGATACCGTAGGAGTGCTTTGGGTGTGCCAAACGTCACAACGTAACTGGGTGACTATAAAGGTGCATTACGGGTATCTCCGAAAGTGTCTGTTGGGTTGGCACGGATCGAGACTGGGATTTGTCGCTCCGTGTGACGGAGAGGTATCTCTGGGCCCACTCGGTAATGCATCATCATAATGAGCTCAATGTGACTAAGGCGTTAGTCACGGGATCATGCATTGCGGTACGAGTAAAGAGACTTGCCGGTAACGAGATTGAACAAGGTATTGGGATACCGACGATCGAATCTCGGGCAAGTAACATACCGATTGACAAAGGGAATTGCATACGGATTGATTGAATCCTCGACACCGTGGTTCATCCGATGAGATCATCGTGGAACATGTGGGAGCCAACATGGGTATCTAGATCCCGCTGTTGGTTATTGACCGGAGAGGCGTCTCGGTCATGTCTGCATGTCTCCCGAACCCGTAGGGTCTACACACTTAAGGTCCGGTGACGCTAGGGTTGTAGAGATATATGTATGCGGAAACCCAAAAGTTGTTCGGAGTCCCGGATGAGATCCCGGACGTCACGAGAGGTTCCGGAATGGTCCGGAGGTGAAGAATTATATATAGGAAGTCCAGTTTCGGCCACCGGGAAAGTTTCGGGGGTTATAGGTATTGTACCGGGACCACCGGAAGGGTCCCGGGGGTCCACCGGGTGGGGCCACCTGTCCCGGAGGGCCCCGTGGGCTGAAAGTGGAAGGGAACCAGCCCCTAGTGGGCTGGGGCGCCCCCCTTGGGCCTCCCCCCTGCGCCTAGGGTTGGGAACCCTAGGGGGAGTTCCCCCTTGCCTTGGGGGGCAAGGCAACCCCTTCCCCCCCTTGTGGCCGCCGCCCCCCTTGAGATCCCATCTCTTGGGGCTGGCGCACCCCCCCCCAGGGGCCTATATAAAAGGGGGGGAGGGAGGGCAGCACACAACAACCTTGGGCGCCTCCCTCCTCCCCTGCAACACCTCTCTCTCTCTCTCGTAGAAGCTCGGCGTAGCCCTGCGGAGACCCGCTACATCCACCACCACGCCGTCGTGCTGCTGGATCTCCATCAACCTCTCCTTCCCCTTGCTGGATCAAGAAGGAGGAGACGTCGCTGCACCGTACGTGTGTTGAACGCGGAGGTGCCGTCCGTTCGGCACTCGGTCATCGGTGATTTGGATCACGGCGAGTACGACTCCGTCATCCACGTTCATTGGAACGCTTCCGCTCGCGATCTACAAGGGTATGTAGATGCACTCCCTTCCCCTCGTTGCTAGTATACTCCATAGATGCATCTTGGTGAACGTAGAATTTTTTTTAAAATTATGCTACGATTCCCAACAGTGGTATCAGAGCCAGGTTTATGCGTAGTTACTATGCACGAGTAGAACACAAAGCAGTTGTGGGCGTTGAGTTTGCCAATTCTTCTTGCCGCTACTAGTCGTTTCTTGTTTCGGCGGCATTGTAGGATGAAGCGGCCCGGACCGACCTTACACGTACGCTTACGTGAGACAGGTTCCACCGACTGACATGCACTAGTTGCATAAGGTGGCTAGCGGGTGTCTGTCTCTCCTACTTTAGTCGGAACGGATTCGATGAAAAGGGTCCTTATGAAGGGTAAATAGAAATTGGCAAATCACGTTGTGGTCATACGTAGGTAAGAAACGTTCTTGCTAGAAACCTACAAACCACGTAAAAAAACTTGCAACAACAATTAGAGGACGTCTAACTTGTTTTTGCAGCAAGTGCTATGTGATGTGATATGGCCAGAAGATGTGATGAATGATATATGTGATGTATGAGATTGATCATATTCTTGTAATAGGAATCACGACTTGCATGTCGATGAGTATGACAACCGGCAGGAGCCATAGGAGTTGTCTTTATTATTTTGTATGACCTGCGTGTCATTAAATAAACGCCGTGTAAATTACTTTACTTTATTGCTAAACGCGTTAGCCATAGAAGTAGAAGTAATCGTTGGCGTGACGACTTCATGAAGACACAATGATCGAGATCATGATGATGGAGATCATGGTGTCATGCCGGTGACAAAGATGATCATGGTGCCCCGAAGATGGAGATCAAAGGAGCATGATGATATTGGCCATATCATGTCACTATTTGATTGCATGTGATGTTTATCATGTTTTTGCATCTTATTTGCCTAGAATGACGGTAGCAAGTAGGATGATCCCTTATAATAATTCAAGAAAGTGTTCACCCTAACTGTGCACCGTTGCGAAGGTTCGTTGTTTCGAAGCACCACGTGATGATCGGGTGTGATAGATTCTAACGTTCGAATACAACGGGTGTTGACGAGCCTAGCATGTACAGACATGGCCTCGGAACACACGCAATACACTTAGGTTCACTTGACGAGCCTAGCATGTACAGACATGGCCTCGGAACACACGCAATACACTTAGGTTCACTTGACGAGCCTAGCATGTACAGACATGGCCTCGGAACACGGAGGACCGAAAGGTCGAGCATGAGTCGTATAGAAGATACGATCAACATGGAGATGTTCACCGATCTTGACTAGTCCGTCTCACGTGATGATCGGACACGGCCTAGTCGAATTCGGATCATGTTTCACATAGATGACTAGAGGGATGTCTATCTGAGTGGGAGTTCATTAAATAATTTGATTATATGAACTTAATTATCATGAACTTAGTCTAAAATCTTTACACTATGTATTGTAGATCAAATGGCCCACGTTGTCCTCAATTTCAACGCGTTCCTAGAGAAAACCAAGCTGAAAGATGATGGCAGCAACTATACGGACTGGGTCCGGAACCTGAGGATCATCCTCAAAGCAGCCAAGAAAGATTATGTCTTAGAAGCACCGCTAGGTGAAGCACCAATCCCTGAGAACCAAGACGTTATGAATGCTTGGCAGCAGCGTGCTGATGATTACTCCCTCGTTCAGTGCGGCATGCTTTACAGCTTAGAACCGGGTCTCCAAAAGCGTTTTGAGAAACATGGAGCATATGAGATGTTCGAGGAGCTGAAACTGGTTTTTCAAGCTCATGCCCGGGTCGAGAGATATGATGTCTCCGACAAGTTCTTCAGCTGTAAAATGGAGGAGAACAGTTCTGTTAGTGAGCACATACTCAGAATGTCTGGGTTGCACAACCGCTTGTCTCAGCTGGGAGTTAATCTCCCGGATGACGCGGTCATTGACAGAATCCTCCAGTCGCTTCCACCAACCTACAAGAGCTTTGTGATGAACTACAATATGCAGGGGATGGAAAAGACCATTCCCGAGGTATATTCAATGCTGAAATCAGCTGAGGTAGAGATCAGAAAAGAACATCAAGTGTTGATGGTGAATAAAACCACTAAGTTCAAGAAGGGCAAGGGTAAGAAGAACTTCAAGAAGGACGGCAAGGGAGTTGCCGCGCCCGGTAAGCCAGTTACCGGGAAGAAGTCAAAGAATGGACCCAAGCCCGAGACTGAGTGCTTTTATTGCAAGGGAAGTGGTCACTGGAAGTGGAACTGCCCCAAATATTTAGCGGACAAGAAGAAGGCCGGCAACACCCAAGGTATATGTGATATACAAGTAATTGATGTGTACCTTACCAGTACTCGTAGTAGCTCCTGGGTATTTGATACCGGTGCGGTTGCTCATATTTGTAACTCAAAGCGGGAACTACGGAATAAACGGAGACTGGCAAAGGACGAGGTGACGATGCGCGTCGGGAATGGTTCCAAGGTCGATGTGATCGCCGTTGGCACGCTACCTCTGCATCTACCCACGGGATTAGTTTTAAACCTCAATAATTGTTATTTAGTGCCAGCTTTGAGCATGAACATTGTATCTGGATCTCGTTTAATTCGAGATGGCTACTCATTTAAATCTGAGAATATTGGTTGTTCTATTTATTTGAGAGATATGTTTTATGGTCATGCCCCGCTGGTCAATGGTTTATTTTTGATGAATCTCGAACGTGATGTTACACATGTTCATAGTGTGAAATACCAAAAGATGTAAAGTTGATAACGATAGTCCCACATACTTGTGGCACTGCCGCCTTGGTCACATTGGTGTCAAGCGCATGAAGAAGCTCCATGCAGATGGACTTTTGGAGTCTCTTGATTACGAATCATTTGACACGTGCGAACCATGTCTCATGGGTAAGATGACAAAGACTCCGTTCTCCGGAACAATGGAGCGAGCAACCAACTTATTGGAAATCATACATACCGATGTGTGCGGTCCAATGAGTGTTGAGGCTCGCGGAGGATATCGTTATGTTCTCACTCTCACTGATGATTTAAGTAGATATGGGTATGTCTACCTAATGAAACACAAGTCTGAAACCTTTGAAAAGTTCAAGGAATTTCAGAGTGAGGTTGAGAATCAACGTGACAGGAAAATAAAATTCTTACGATCAGATCGTGGTGGAGAATATTTAAGTCACGAATTTGGTACACACTTAAGGAAATGTGGAATAGTTTCACAACTCACGCCGCCTGGAACACCTCAGAGAAATGGTGTGTCCGAACGTCGTAATCGCACTCTATTGGATATGGTGCAATCTATGATGTCTCTTACCGATTTACCGCTCTCATTTTGGGGTTATGCTTTAGAGACTGCCGCATTCACTTTAAATAGGGCACCGTCTAAATCCGTTGAGACGACACCGTATGAATTATGGTTTGGGAAGAAACCTAAGCTGTCGTTTCTAAAAGTTTGGGGATGCGATGCTTATGTCAAGAAACTTCAACCTGAAAAGCTCGAACCCAAATCGGAAAAATGCGTCTTCATAGGATACCCTAAGGAAACTATTGGGTATACCTTCTACCTCAGATCCGAAGGCAAGATATTCGTTGCAAAGAACGGGTCCTTTCTAGAGAAGGAGTTTCTCTCGAAAGAATTGAGTGGGAGGAAAGTGGAACTTGATGAGGTGATAGTCACCCCTTCCGAACCGGAAAGTAGCGCAGCGCGGGAAAATGTTCCTATGGTGCCTACACCGACTGGGGAGGAAGTTAATGATGATGATCATGAAGCTTCAGATCAAGTTGCTGAACTTCGTAGGTCCACAAGGACACGTTCCGCACCAGAGTGGTACGGCAACCCTGTCCTGGAAATCATGTTGTTAGACAACGGTGAACCTTCGAACTATGAAGAAGCGATGGCGGGCCTGGATTCCGACAAATGGCTAGAAGCCATGAAATCCGAGATAGAATCCATGTATGAAAACAAAGTATGGACTTTGACTGACTTGCCCGATGAGCGGCGAGCCATAGAAACAAATGGATCTTTAAGAAGAAGACGGACGCAGATGGTAATGTGACCATCTACAAAGCTCGACTTGTCGCTAAGGGTTATCGACAAGTTCAAGGGGTTGACTACGATGAGACTTTCTCACCCGTAGCGAAGCTGAAGTCCGTCCGAATCATGTTAGCAATTGCCGCATACTATGATTATGAGATATGGCAGATGGACGTCAAAACGGCATTCCTTAACGGCTTCCTTAAGGAAGAGTTGTATATGATGCAGCCGGAAGGTTTTGTTGATCCTAAGAATGCTAACAAAGTATGCAAGCTCCAACGCTCAATCTATGGGCTGGTGCAAGCATCTCGGAGTTGGAACATTCGCTTTGATGAGATGATCAAAGCGTTTGGGTTTACACAGACTTATGGAGAAGCCTGTGTTTACAAGAAAGTGAGTGGGAGCTCTGTAGCATTTCTCATATTATATGTGGATGACATACTATTGATGGGAAATGATATAGAATTCTTGGAAAGTATAAAGGCCTATTTGAATAAGTGTTTTTCAATGAAGGACCTTGGAGAAGCTGCTTATATATTAGGCATCAAGATCTATAGAGATAGATCAAGACGCCTCATTGGTCTTTCACAGAGTACATACCTTGACAAGATATTGAAGAAGTTCAATATGGATCAGTCCAAGAAGGGGTTCTTGCCTGTATTGCAAGGTGTGCAATTGAGCACGGCTCAATGCCCGACCACGACAGAAGATATAGAAGAGATGAGTATCATCCCCTATGCCTCGGCCATAGGGTCTATTATGTATGCCATGCTGTGTACAGACCTGATGTAAACCTTGCCGTAAGTTTGGTAGGAAGGTACCAAAGTAATCCCGGCAAGGAACACTGGACAGCGGTCAAGAATATCCTGAAGTACCTGAAGAGGACTAAGGATATGTTTCTCGTTTATGGAGGTGACGAAGAGCTCATCGTAAAGGGTTACGTCGACGCTAGCTTCGACACAGATCTGGATGACTCGAAGTCACAGACCGGATACGTGTATATTTTGAATAGAGGAGCAGTAAGCTGGTGCAGTTGCAAGCAAAGCGTCGTGGCGGGATCTGCATGTGAAGCGGAATACATGGCAGCCTCGGAGGCAGCACAGGAAGCAGTCTGGATGAAGGAGTTCATTACCGACCTAGGGGTGATTCCCAATGCGTCGGGCCCAATGACTCTCTTCTGTGACAACACTGGAGCTATTGCCCTTGCGAAGGAGCCCAGGTTTCACAGGAAGACCAGACATATCAAGCGTCGCTTCAACTCCATTCGTGAAAGTGTTCAAAATGGAGACATAGATATTTGTAAAGTGCACACGGACCTGAATGTAGCACATCTGTTGACTAAACCTCTCCCTAGGGAAAAACATGATCAACACCAGGACGCAATGGGTGTTCGATTCATCACAATGTAACTAGATTATTGACTCTAGTGCAAGTGGGAGACTGTTGGAAATATGCCCTAGAGGCAATAATAAATGGTTATTATTATATTTCTTTGTTCATGATAATAGTCTATTATTCATGCTATAATTGTATTGTCCGGAAATCGTAATACATGTGTGAATGCATAGACCACAAAGTGTCCCTAGTAAGCCTCTAGTTGACTAGCTCGTTGATCAATAGATAGTCATGGTTTCCTGACTATGGACATTGGATGTCATTGATAACGGGATCACATCATTAGGAGAATGATGTGATGGACAAGACCCAACTTAAGCATAGCATAAAAGATCGTGTAGTTTCGTTTGCTAGAGCTTTTCCAATGTCAAGTATCTTTTCCTTAGACCATGAGATCGTGCAACTCCCGGATACCGTAGGAGTGCTTTGGGTGTGCCAAACGTCACAACGTAACTGGGTGACTATAAAGGTGCATTACGGGTATCTCCGAAAGTGTCTGTTGGGTTGGCACGGATCGAGACTGGGATTTGTCGCTCCGTGTGACGGAGAGGTATCTCTAGGCCCACTCGGTAATGCATCATCATAATGAGCTCAATGTGACTAAGGCGTTAGTCACGGGATCATGCATTGCGGTATGAGTAAAGAGACTTGCCGGTAACGAGATTGAACAAGGTATTGGGATACCGACGATCGAATCTCGGGCAAGTAACATACCGATTGACAAAGGGAATTGCATACGGATTGATTGAATCCTCGACACCGTGGTTCATCCGATGAGATCATCGTGGAACATGTGGGAGCCAACATGGGTATCCAGATCCCGCTGTTGGTTATTGACCGGAGAGGCGTCTCGGTCATGTCTGCATGTCTCCCGAACCCGTAGGGTCTACACACTTAAGGTCCGGTGACGCTAGGGTTGTAGAGATATATGTATGCAGAAACCCGAAAGTTGTTCGGAGTCCCGGATGAGATCCCGGACGTCACGAGAGGTTCCGGAATGGTCCGGAGGTGAAGAATTATATATAGGAAGTCCAGTTTCGGCCACCGGGAAAGTTTCGGGGGTTATCGGTATTGTACCGGGACCACCGGAAGGGTCCCGGGGGTCCACCGGGTGGGGCCACCTGTCCCGGAGGGCCCCGTGGGCTGAAAGTGGAAGGGAACCAGCCCCTAGTGGGCTGGGGCGCCCCCCCTTGGGCCTCCCCCCTGCGCCTAGGGTTGGGAACCCTAGGGGGGAGTTCCCCCTTGCCTTGGGGGGCAAGGCAACCCCTTCCCCCCCTTGTGGTCGCCGCCCCCCTTGAGATCCCATCTCTTGGGGCTGGCGCACCCCCCCCCCCCAGGGGCCTATATAAAAGGGGGGGAGGGAGGGCAGCACACAACAGCCTTGGGCGCCTCCCCCCTCCCCTGCAACACCTCTCTCTCTCTCGTAGAAGCTCGGCGTAGCCCTGCGGAGACCCGCTACATCCACCACCACGCCATCGTGCTGCTGGATCTCCATCAACCTCTCCTTCCCCTTGCTGGATCAAGAAGGAGGAGACGTCGCTGCACCGTACGTGTGTTGAACGCGGAGGTGCCGTCCGTTCGGCACTCGGTCATCGGTGATTTGGATCACGGCGAGTACGACTCCGTCATCCACGTTCATTGGAACGCTTCCGCTCGCGATCTACAAGGGTATGTAGATGCACTCCCTTCCCCTCGTTGCTAGTATACTCCATAGATGCATCTTGGTGAACGTAGAATTTTTTTTAAAATTATGCTACGATTCCCAACAAGGAAAGGCTAAAGGATTTCGTGAGGATGAACACAATACCTTATGGTTTGAGGACCGCGTATATGTGCCTAATGATCCGGTGATCAGGAAGTTGATTCTACAAGAGGCCCATGATTCACCGTATTCGATTCACCCAAGAAATACCAAGATGTACCTGGATTTGAAGAACAGTTTCTGGTGGACCGGAATGAAGAAGGATATTGCGGAGTATGTAGCAGTTTGTGATGTATGTCAGAGAGTGAAGGCAGACCATCAGAAGCCAGCTGGATTGTTACAACCATTGCCGATACCCGAATGGAAGTGGGATAAACTAGGCATGGATTTTATCACGGGATTGCCCAGGACTCGTTCAGGCTATGACTCGATATGGGTTGTAGTCGATCGTTTGACGAAGGTAGCTCATTTCATCCCAGTGAAGACCACTTACACCAGTGCTAAGTTGGCAAAGATATACATGACCAGGATCGTATGTCTACATGGAGTTCCGAGGACCATTGTATCAGATAGAGGAACCCAGTTTACCTCAAAGTTTTGGAATCAGTTGCATGAGACTTTGGGAACCAGGCTAGAGTTCAGTACAGCTTTTCACCCGCAGACAGATGGACAGACTGAGAGAGTCAATCAGATTCTGGAAGACATGTTGAGAGCTTGTGCGCTAGACTATGGATCTAGTTGGGACGACAATTTGCCATATGCAGAGTTCTCTTACAACAACAGCTGTCAAGCCAGTTTGAGGATGGCCCCTTTCGAAGCATTGTACGGAAGGAGATGCAGGACACCGTTGTTATGGGATGAAGTTGGAGACCGTCAGTTGTTTGGACCAGATTTGATTAAAGAGTCTGAAGAGAAGGTTAAACTGATTCGCGATAGACTCAAGGTAGCCCAGTCCGGGCAGAAGAGCTATGCGGATTCTAAACGCAAGGAGACAGTTTACGAAGTCGGAGACAGAGTGTATCTTCGTGTGTCCCCACTTCGAGGAGTCAAGCGTTTTGGAGTTAAGGGAAAGTTAGCACCACGTTTTGTGGGACCATACAAGGTTTTGGAACATATGGGGGAAGTTGCTTACAAGTTGGAATTGCCCGAAGGATTGTCAGGAGTTCACGATGTGTTCCACGTTTCTCAGTTGAAGAAGTGCCACGCAGAGATGGCTGAAATTCCTCTGAGAGATACAGTGCCACTGGAAGCGATTCAGTTGGATAGCGATTTGACCTACGAGGGGAAACCAGTGAAGATTCTCGAGTTTGCCAGCCGAGTCACACACAGCAAGGTTATCAAGTTCTGTAAAGTTCAGTGGAGCCACCATACCGAGGATGAAGCCACCTGGGAACGAGAGGAAGACCTACGGAAGGATCACCCTCACCTATTTCCTAGCCAACCCGAATCTCAAGGGCGAGATTCATCTTAAGGGGGGTAGGTTTGTAACATCCCAAATTTTCAATTTGGAATGTTATACATTAGTTCATCATTGCATGTCATATTTTATATCATTTTGGCTTGATCCTAGAAATTCTACGCAACTCAAGGACCCACGGAGAGAGTTGGGATTTAGTAATTTTCATATTTGAGTTTTCTTAAATTTTGAAAAGAGGATCGTTTGATTTTAATTATTTTCTCTTCGAATATTTCTTTTATGAACATAAAAGAGAGGGGATAAAATGACTTCCTCAAAATAAAGAAATATTGGAGATTTAATGTTAAAATCAAATGAGAATTTTATTCAGAGTTTTCTCGCTATTTTGTTTGAATTAGGAAAAATATGCATTTTCCAAAATTGCATTATAGGCCCAAATAAATGTTCGCCTTGTCCGCTATATTTTTAGAGGACGGGGAAATTTATTTTAGGATTTTTGGAGTCCGTTTAGTATTTCTTTTCTTTGTTTTTCTGCGCGCAATTATTTAAAAAAAGTCAACCGACTTAGTCGGGCCGTGCCCGACTAGGACTCGCCCGGCCGGCCTTTATAACCAGCGCCCCGACCCCCGCAGCCCACCAGCCCGCCTCGCCGCCCAAACCCTAACCCGCCGCCGCCGCCACCCGCGCCACCCACCCCCCGTCGCCAGACGCCGTCGCCGCCGCCCGCCGCCGGAGTTGCTCGCCGCCACCGCCGGTCTTCCGCCGGAGCCGCCGCCGTCCCGACCTGAGGTAGCCGCCGGTTTTCATAACGAAAACCGTATGGTTTTTTTTAGAAACCCCGGTTATTTTTTTAGATCGGTTTTGTTTTTTCCGGTTTAGTTATTTAGCGAACGCCCGTTCGTACGTTCATTTTAACGAACAGTTTTCACCCGTTAAACGCAGACAACGAACGCTCGTTCGTTAGCCTGTTCGTTAGTTTTTCTTTTTCCAGGGTTTTCCGCGATTATTATCGATCGCGATTTCTGACCCGATTTTCGTTTTAGTTTATCTTTTCGCTCGTTTATCGGAATCAGGTGATTCAAGCGCCTAGATCTTCGTCTTGAAGCCCTCTTTCTGTTTAACCAACTTGAACAAGATTTTGCTACTGTAAAATTTGACTGAAGTCCAGATTAGTAAACGGATCTTGTTTCTTTCGCAGTTTGAGTTTCGTTGCTTCGTTTGATTTGATTCTTTTTGCAAACTGGAGTTCTTAAGTTGAACTTTCTGGTTAGATCTCTTATTTGAGTTTTACCCGTGCTTCTAGTTGAGTGCTTATTGTATGCTTGTTTGTTTGCGATAGAGTACCCGGAGTGCCAAGCGTGCTACTACGAGTCTCTAGGTTTCACTTATCATCAGCAAGGCAAGTAACACATTGATCATACCTCTTTACTACCCAGTTTTATTCCATTTAGATCAATCCTCAAACAATTGCATGGTTAGGATCTGTTTTAACTTGTGGGTTTTGGGAAGTAGATGAGGTAGTACCTATTCGACTATTTATTATCAAACATATGGGAGTTACTTCTACGTTGGTTATATTGCTATGTTATGCTCGTAGACGTTGATTGGGTTTGAGTGTATTCATAACAGATGTGAGTTTGTTAATTAATGGTTCAACTTAAGGTGGAAACTTTAATGCACATCTGGGTGGATTGCTTGTGGGCACCTGGAGAATCCAGTGTTGTCCTAGGATATCCCGGAGGACCAGTGTGATCATCCTACGGCCCGCCACCCAGGCTCAAAGGGATCATAAGATTATTCTTGCTAGAAACTTCCGTGTGCAGCCACGAGCCATTATGGGCTCTAGCATAGTTGAGTAAGTTGCGTGAAGCTCTTGAAGAGGTAGACTAGCAGATGTAGTGGGTTGTAGGTGGTACTGTCTATCCAGAGTAGAGAGTTAATGCTTCAGAAAGACTGTGTTCGAATCTCCGACCGTGGATTTATTCGAGTATTGTGGGGAAAAGTGTGCAAACCTCTACAGAGTGTATAAACTAATCATGGTTAGCCGTGTCCCCGGTTATGGACATCTTGAGTATCTAGTTCTTGGATTATCATGTTGATCTCATCACCCTTATTATAATTTGATTGGGTTTAATGATGATGCTTAATTCGGATTGAGTTGGAGGAACCTTCTCAATGTTTAACAACCACCATGATAGTTAAATAAAATTTATTCCTTTGTTGTAGGGAAAAATTAGCTTTATGCAAAACTGTAACCGTAGAGCTTACCACCAGCCAAATATGCATGTAGTGATAGCAATCATTCTGTTCATTACTCTATGTGTTACATTGCCAGCATATTCCATGTGCTGACCCATTTCGGGCTGCAACGTTCATGTTGCAGACTTTTCAGACGACGAGTAGGGAGCCATAGGTCGTTGTCTTTCACTCAGTGATGCCGTTGGAGTTGATGGACTCATTTTATCTTCCAAGCCTTCAGCTGTTATCGATTTTAGATGGCCTTAAGCCATATTTATTGTAATAAGCTCTCTTTTGAGACATTCGATGTAATAAGTGTGTGATTGCTACTCTGTTATAAATCCTCAAGTACTGTGCGTGTCAGCATTACCGATCCAGGGATGACACTGATGCACAGAGATCAGACTGTTTGAGGTCTGGTCACTACATATGGGTGTAGTACAGAATACATGTATCTACCATGAGATTGTTCTAATGAATATCAGATCATCTATTGACTAGCCTAGCCTCTATTTATATAATGTACCGGAAGCCTAGGGTTTAGAGAAGAGTCATCGGTTTGTGCGCCAAGTCTTGTGGAAACCTCCTTGTATACGACATGGGCTGCCCAAAGTGGCCCATGGAGTGAACCGCCATGGGGGTCCTCGGCCCGACCCACTGGTCGGGAGACGACATGGTGAGTACCCCCTAGTCCATGACACCGTCAGAGGCGTCAGCAAGTTCAATAAATAAATGACCAAGTGAGTCAAGCTCTACCTCTGACTCGTCATCATCTTCCGGCCCTTCCTCATTGGCGAGTTTGTCTTCTTCATGATCAACTCGAGGAGGGGCATGAGCTCGAGGTCCAGTTGTCCACCAATTATCATTTGCCTGACAGATCATGAGCCGGCGTTTTCAAGTAAAGAAAAGGAAAAAGTTTAAAAAATACACTTGGTGAGAGATGTAGATGACTTACTAGTGGAACCGGGTTCTCTATATAGAAGGGGGAGCCCGATAAGATTGCATTTGTCCTTAGGCTCACCCAGTAGTTTTTTGGTGGCCTTATTGATTTCCTCCTCTGACAAGTCGGCTGGGCTAAAGTGTTGGACATCTTCTGGCTCGCCGGTATAATCACACATCAAGCATCCACTTAGTGCAAGGGGTTGTATCCTCCAAGTTATCCAACATCGGGTCAAGTCAACCCCGGTAAGGCCATGAGCAGTCAAAGCATTTATTCTTGAGTACAAGGGTTTTAGTTTCTCCCTTTCTTCCTGGGAGTCCCAACCCGGAAAAGCGGCGGTGGCATTGACCCGTTCCAATGGATAACTCGGCAGATGATTCTCATTAGCCGGGCCAGTGTTCTTACAGTAAAACCAAGTTCTTTGCCATCCTTTGCAATGGCTTGCAAGTTTGGCATCGGGAAAATTGCAGTTTTCCTCCTTTGAATAGAAATCCCTCCCAGTTCAATACTGGGGCTATTCTTGAACTTTGTCTGATGGTTGATATAAAAGAATTCTTGGAAAGCTGATGGTTGGCGCTATTTGGAGATATACCTCGCAAAAAATTTGAAACTAACACAAGTTGGTGATAGAATTGGGACCAAGATCTTGAGGTCTAAGGTTGAAGAAGTGTAGAAGATCTTGAAAGAACTTTGACCTGGGAGGTCGAAAGCCCCTGTGCAGATGGTCTACAAAAACTATAACTTCACCCTGTTGAGGTTCAGGGTGAGTCTCTTCTTCTGGTGCTCTCCATTGGATCTCCTCTTGAGCCGGCAGTAGTCCTTGACCTACTAAGTCATGCAGCATGAGCTCGGATACGGTCGACCAAGCCCAGTCAATAGCCTTCTTGGTTCTTGGAGGCATCGCGATGGAAACAACCAAGATCAGCTACAAAATATTTAGATCAAAGTAAGAGCCGGTAAATCATGAGAATGTTCAAGATTTTAACACTTGACGGCACAGGATCACAAGATTGAAAGCAACTAAATTTACAAGCCGGCTAAATATTGAGCCGACATGAGGCAGCCTAGAAGTTTCAATGAACTGTGGGCCTATAAGCCGGCTACCGACGAGCCGGACTAAGGACACTAATACAATTTTGTAAGTCTGAAAGGGAGATAGTGATATCTGATTGAAGCATTCAAAATAGGAAACATGCAAGGGGCATTACGATTGAAGATATGCAAAATATTGGGAAAAACAAAGATAAATAAACCTAACTATGGTGAAGTCATAGTATACGGCGAAAGAGATTGGTACTCGCTAAACTTTATGTAAAAAGGGATCTAGCTTACGATAGGATCATTCAATATAAAAGCAAGGGCAATGCTATCGAACTGCTATTGGATCTACAATGATGAACTATGAAGGCGCTACGAAGAACTCCGATGAACATGGTATGAACTACGGCGAGGAAATGGTGCTAGAGTACTTAGAGATCTGCACAGGAAGAAAAGGTTGAACGCGGTTGATGGTGCGGCCGCGTTTTCCCCCAATAGAGATCCGGTGAGGACGAACTCGAGAAGTGGTCGCTGATTCGGTGAGGGCGGCGAGCTCAAAAGGGCACGGCGTTGACGCAGTGAGAGGAGGAAGACGATGGAAGAGAAGGAAAGGTAAAAATGAATCCTGGGGCCCTCGTGCATATTTATAGGCAGGTTACGCATGGGCGAGACCCCAGGCGGCGCAGTAAATTTTAGATGGAAAGGTGCCTTGATTTTTGTGCCTGTCGGATCCACTCGAAGATCCTTTGTGACGTCATATGCAAATTTCAGAAAGGGGGGAAGTGACGTCATGGTATGAGGAAAAGCAACCAATGTTAAGTGTGAAGATATTACAAGCCGGTTAATCATTTGACCTGGCTAAAGTATATGCAAAGATGTATAATTTAGCATGGATAAATCCAAGCTAAATTAGGGGCTAATGTTGGGGACATTTCCCAGCATTATGACCCGGCAGGAGAAATGACCCGGCCCCGAGTGCATCAGCTCGTGGGTCACTTCAACCTGGCGGGTTATCATGCGGCGGAGGCCCAAAAGACTAGGTAGAAGGCCAGCTCATGATGACACTACATGGGCCGACTTGATGAAGGCCCGAAGATGAGGACTTCTTATCTGGGAGACAAGTAGAATAGGATATGCGTCGTAGTACGACCCGGACTCTGTTGTGAACCCGGGACTCGGCCTATTATATAAAGGGGGGTCCCTGGGTATGAAAGAAAAGGTGGCGACCATCGAGAGCTAGATTAGCGAATCTGCATCCTTTTAATCGAGATCTCAAGCAATATCAATCAAGCAGGAAGTAGGTCTTTACCTCCGCCGTAAGGGGCCGAACCTGGGTAAACCGTGTCCTTTGTATCCCGATCAACCCCTCTCAAGCAACCTCCTAGTTGCGATGGCCTCCAAACTTACTCCTTTCATGAGGACATCTGTCGTGACAAAACCACGACAGGGGAGGAGTTTTTGGTGGGCCAGGGTTGTCAGAAGCGGGCTTGGGATCGGTCCGGACTCCCGCAAACCTTCCCCACTTTTGTCTCTAGTTTGCGGGAGAAATCACGTCCATACCGCCCCACAGACCAATACAGGTTGGCATTGGATGGCTTCCATGGTCCGGATGGTTACGGGAGGTTTCGGGTCGGCGTTGGAGATTCCCTAAGAAGATCAAAGTTAGGTTTCTATGATATTGCAACATTTAGACAGTCCTATTGTTGTGCGCAGGTGTGAGACCAATGCCTCCAACTCCGAGTGGTCACCGCCACTGTCAAGTACCATTTTCATCAACTCAGATGTTGTAGTTTTTTTGGATATTGATGGATCAGGTGTCAGGGTCGTTGCAAGGGACCATGAGGGGCATTGTGTGGCCGCATGCAGTGAACCAAATTTCGGTATTGTGGAGCCTGAGATGGCAGAAGCTCTTCCTCTCCAGAGAGCAGTTTACTTGGCATGTGATGGGCATTTTTCTGATGTTATCTTCGCCTCTAATTGCTTGCCGCTGATGCAAAGGCTGAATTCTTCTGTCCATGGTCGATCTTCTATTGGCTCCGGTTGTGGCTGGTATCAAGTATGTCACAAGCTTCTTCGATTCGGTGATCTTCAAACACGTTCGCTGGCATTTGAACATAGCGTCTCATTTGTTAGCCAGGTCACCTATCGGTCTTAGCATTTTGATTCTGCTGTGGATTGTATCCGGGAGACTCTTTGTAATATTATCTAAGTAATCAATAAAGTTTCGACGTTCTCTTCAAAAGGCATATTCCCTAAAAAATCATCTCTAGACGGAAGATAAGGCGAACTCCAACGCGCGACACCAAATGGTCTGTCCGCGTCCGTTTGGGGCTAAACGGATAGAACAGGCCGCCCAATGCGCGGCCGCAAACGGACCGCCACCCGTTTTTTGTCCACTTTCGACCCATTCTTGACCCAAAGTTGGGACGTGATTGCGGCCGCAGATAGCGCACGGACGTGCGGGACGTGCGCCCTTGTCCTTCCCTACCCACATGTCGGGGACACGACCGCCCACGCTTTCCCTCCACTTTGCCCAAAACTCTCCGGCGCCCTCTCCCACCTCTCCCTCTCCACCATGGCCGGCGACCCGATGAATCCCGCCGACCCGGCCAAGGCCACGCGGCCCACGGCGAAGAAGAAGGGTACCAAGAAGCCGCGGTCGGAGCTCACGCCGGCAGAGGTCGCCAAGCTCAACGCCGAATCAGCCATGAGGAGGAACCGGCGGGCGAAGGACAAGGAGAGGAAGGCCGCTACCAGCTACTCCGCCGAGACAGCCATGATGCACGCTGCGCAGCACCAGGCGGATGTCAATGACAAGGTGTCCATCGTTTCCAAGGCGCACACCCTCCTCATGTTAGGGTTGTGCCGACCCCCACCGGCCATCCTGTCGGTCGCTGCCATGGCCGCGGCCAGCACACGCTCATTGGCCGCTCGTCCTTCGTAGCACCGTTCCTCGAGCTCGTCCGTCACGCTCGAGACGCATCGTGCGCCGCCCCTCCACGGCCATGGGTAGAAATGGTTCTCCACCTTGCCGGACTGCAGCATGGTCTCTCTGGCCACTCCCGCGGGCGTCATCGACCTCAACGTCACGCCGGGGTACAGCTGCGCTGGCCAGCCGTTCGACGAGACGCAAAGGAAGCAGACCCGCTCGTTCGCTTAGGCGAACATGGCCGGCGCCCGCAAGTTGTTCGACGAAATGCCAATGCCGACGCCCACGGCTGATGACCCTGAGTACTCGGAATTCATGGAGAATGCCATCTTCGATGGCCATGGTGAGGCCTTCCACGTCGAGGGCTAGGCCCAAGCTTTTGATCCCGACGCCACCCAAAGCCAAGATGGCCATGGCCAGTATGAAGACACTCATTTCGCCGGCCATGATGGAGATGAGGACGACCATGGCAAATCTTGGCATAAAGATGATGAATTGTATTGTGAAGATGAGGAAGAAGAGCTCGACATTTCGGCCGAGCCATTGGTGTTTACCGATGACCTCACCCAAAGGGCCGAGGCACAAAAGAGGAGGCAAAGCATTCGCACAGGACTGTACACCCAAGATGAGGACACTTTGATTTGCGAGAGTTGGATGGATATAGGCCAAGATCCCATGAAAGGTGCCGAGCAAAAAGGATCTGTCTTTTGGACAAGAGTTCACAAGAACTTTCATGAGAGCAGGAAGTTTTCCCCCTACAAATTTACGAGCACACGCGACATCAACTCAATCCAAAAGAGATGGGGGTTCATCCAACAAGAGTGCAACAAATATTGTGCCGCGCTTGAGAGCGTTCAAGCCCGTCCCGTAAGCGGCCTAGGCTTGGGTGACTTGGTATGAACCTCTCATTTTTTCATCATGTGTCCATTCATGTTGGCATGTCATTTATGTTTCATGCATTTTTGTGTCCTTTTATGTTACAATTGTAGCCACATCTTTGATTGTGTAGGCATTCCAATCTTTGGAGGCCTTCAAGGCCCGGCACAAGAACAAGCCGTTTACTCTCACATATTGTAGGATGCTCATCAAAGATTGCCCCAAGTTCAAAGACCAATATGCCACTCGTAAGAAGAAAGGAGGGAAGGCGGCCGTGGCTGATGAGGGAGACATGCTCAAGAGGTTGAGGAGCGAGACAAGCTCGAAGACTGACGAGAAGCGTGATGCATCCTCCATAGCTTTGCAAGGAACTTTGGAGAACATGATGAGCCAAAAGGAAGTGCAGGAAGAGAGGAGAACCAAAACGAAGGAGGAGCAAATGAAGATATACCTAGATCTTCAAACAAAGAAGCTTGACATGGAGGAGACCGTGAAAAAGAGGAAGCTTGACATCGAGGAGGCCGCTCAACTCAAGAAGCTTGAGATCGAGGCCACCAATCCTGAGACCAAGGCCAAGGAGGTGGCACTCGCGTTCATGAGTGTCGACAAGAACAACATGTCATCGGAGAGGAGGGCTTGGTTCGTGAACCGGCAGAAGGAGATGTTCGCTCGCGACGGCCTGAACTAGGTGAGACCACAGCCACAATGGATGTCCATTTTGATGGTTGGCTGCTGTGCCGGCCGCTGGCTTTGTTGCCGGCCCCAAAAACATGTCCATTTTGAACGCTGGCTGCTGTGCCGGCCACTGGCTTTGTTGCCGGCCCCAAAAACTTGTCCATTTTGAAGGCTGGCTGATATGCCAGCCGCTGGCTTTGTTGCCGGCATGAAATTTGGGTGACCATTTTGTAGGACGCTGGCTTTGTAGTCGGCCGGCATGAACTGATGAGAACGCGGCCACTGACGTGAACTATGGCCATTTAGCTACACCCCATGTTCTTTTTTATTTTGCATGCACAGCGGATGAGATGCGGCCGCGGCCGCGCGTTGGGCGCACCGGCGCATCCATAAATCCGGACGCACAGGACCTCATTGCCACTCCCAAGCAGACAAAAGACCGACGAAACACGTCCGTTTGAGGTCGCGCGTTGGAGTTGGCCTAAGAGCATCTCCAACAGCCGCGCAACGCGTGGCGCGCTAAAAAAGTGTTTGCAGCGCGCTGTTCGCGAGATTTTGCGCAGCGCGGAGCGCTTGCTCCAGCGACCGCTGCAAAGTTTACCGCGCGCGAGCCGCTCCAGCAGCCGCTGCAAAAAAACTGCACACGTGCTCTCGCACAAGCAGCATATGCACTCCAAACACAACCAAGAAGATCAAATACAAACAAAATAAATCAACAATAAATAGTTCAATTTTATTACAACTCAAACAAATAATTTACCTTGCAACAGAACAAATAGTTCAACAATACAACATCAAACACACAAATCATGATGCTCTTTGTCGGCCATTTCATGCCCACCACTTGTCGATGAGATCCTTCTGAAGATCATCATGCGTTTCGGCACGTCAAATGGCATGATAGGTGGCAACAAAACGGGCCACCCTGGCAGCCCTCCGCTGCACTCGCACAGGATGTCCCAAGAGCTCATACTGAGAATAGTCTAAATCTTGGCCACGCTCATTCTTGATAATCATGTTGTGCATGATCACACAAGCGTGCATGATGTACCAAAGCATCTTTTGATCCCAAAATCTAGCCCGTCCTCTCACAATAGCAAATTGGGCTAGCAAAATCCCAAAAGCTCTCTCCACATCTTTTCTAGGTGCCGCCTGAGCATTGTGGAAATCAAGATTTTTCTTACCTTCCGGTTTTTTCAACGGCTTCACAAATGTTTGTCACTTTGGGTAGATGCCATCCGCAAGATAGTAGCCATAGTTGTATGTATGACCATTTGCTACAAACTGCACCGGTGGTAGTTCATCATTTGCAATCTTGTTCATTAGTGGTGACCGATTAACAATGTTGATGTCATTCAAAGATCCAGGCATTCCAACAAAAGCATGCCAAATCCAAGTCTCTTGATTGGCCACCACTTCAAGGATTATAGTGGAACCCTTTTTGGCCGTGGAATTGGCCATGCCATGCCTTAGGATAATTCTTCCAACTCCAATGCATGCAATCTATCGAGCCAAGCATACATGGGAAGCCGCGAGCTTTGTTCATCTCCAATAGCCTTGCACTGCCTTTAGCATTGAGAGATCTCAAATACTCCTGGCCAAACACTTGCACAATTCCGACTGCGAAGCACTTGACACACATGATGGTTTGACTCTCACCCATGGCCAAGTGGTCATCAACTAGATCAGCGGGAATACCGTATGCCAACATACACAAAGCGGCTGTCACCTTCTGAAAGGTGCTATGCCCGAGCTCTCCGGCGGCATTTCTCCTTTGCTGAAAAACCGGTCATGGCTCGCTAGTTTCTCTGCAATGCGCCTGAACAACTCGGTGCTCATTCTAAACCGGCGCCGAAAGTACGACTCGAGGTACACGGGATTATCCGCAAAATAGTGCCTCATCAATCTGTTGCGGGCATCGATCCTATCCCTCCAAATTTTCTGCCGACCCATAACCGAACCACCGTGCTTGGGTTTTTTATTGATGTGCATAACTAGGATCATTGCAAGATCCTCCTCCTCTTCAATATCAAATTCTTCTTCGGAAGAATCATATGGCGAACTCATCTACAATGTTCAATTTAAACTAGGCTATAAAAACCACAAACATGCACCAAATTCATGTAAAAAATGTGAAGTTGAAGCAATACATACCTTGCAAGCGTTTTGTCAAACACCTTACGGACCCGTCGTGACAAAAACGGCTATGAATGAAGAATGATAAGTTTATTACGCGCGACGGTTGACGGGTACAAGAGCACGAGACGTGACAGCCACGAGTCGAAAGCGAACGGACCATCAGCACTTCGTCCAGCTCTGTGAGAAACAAGGTCATCATGCGTCAATCCCGCGGACGGCAACCAAACCAAAACCGGGGCGCCTCACGTTAATGAATGAATTCGGCTGCCGCAGGCGCAGGTTCAGCTCACGCGGACGCAGCCACCTCCTGCCGACCAACGACACCGTTCCAAAGCAGCATTCAAACGCTCCCCACCTCCAATCGCTGCAGCCCGCCTCCGGCTCTGGAACAGTCCACACACGCACAGCCTCGCCTGCACCCGCATATGCCCATGCGTGGTCCTGATCCGGAGCCTGTCACAGCGATCACTGTACCATCTCACGACGGTGCCGGGCCACCTACGTACGGACCGGCGTAGAGTCTCTAGCTAGGGGGAGGCCCAATGCACGCAGGACGTACGTAGCCATTACTAAAAGAGAAGAATCGTAGGACTACTGCACCAGGCGGTTTATGGCAAAAGCCGCACGATCGCCAAGCTTTTCTCCGCGCAGTGGGAGGCGCAGTGCAGCTATGCAGGGACTACTCCATTGCCGATCGACTCCACCGCGGCACACTGGCTCGCGCGCTGGCGCGGGGTGGTGCACTTTCGCCGTGGCCATCATCGGCCTCCCTCACTCCCCCGCGAGAGGGGCGAGAATGCGTATGCGTGCAACAACCGCACTGTTCCGTGATCCGGCCGGCCGAGTGCGCCTGTGCACGCATCATTGTCCCCTCGGTGACACGGAAAGGCACCACGCGCTCGTACGCTGGTAGTACGAGGCGACGAGACGACACAGATAGGCAGTGGTATCTTTTTCCTTTTCCTTTCGGTAATGGAACGAACACAGCCCGGTATCTACGTATCTACTGTATATATCGTCCGTGTGGTATGCTGTTTCTCCGGGCGAAACGAAACGTACGTAGGTTCGGCACGCACAACTACAACGTGAGTGCACTGTGCCTGACACCGATACCGCCTTGTCGTGCTTCTTTGGAGCGACGAAATGAGAGGCGAAGGCGAGCCGGCCGAGCCGTTGGTGCTGCTTGCGGCTCGTACAGTACCTTTGAGAGCCTGTGGCTGAGAATTGTGTCTCCGGCCCTGACATAATACCACCCGCTGCCCTTCTCCTCAAGCCCGGTGCGCGCCCACGGCTGCATGCTGCGTCACGACTCATGTTGTCGGTCGGTCGTGCTGATTGGCCCGCCCGCCCGGAATCATGCCTTGGTAACCATGAAAGAAAAAACATGAATCTTATGACTTTTGTATTTTTAGTACGAATTGCCAATAGGTAGCAGTGAAAGAGTACGTGGAATTAGCATGCTGAACCAAGTACTTGGCGTCCTCCTCGTGCTCATTCTGTTCTCACTCATTCTGCTTGTGAAATGGCGATGCAGTTGACTTGCAAGCTGCAGCCAGCTGAGCAAATTAGTTAGCCATATGGTGCAGGAAACTTTCATTGTCAAATATTACTCAAATGTCGCCCGGGTTGACTTGACCGGGCAGGAGGTTATATTTATAGGGTTGACATCTGACTCTGAAGCGGCTACATACTAGCCACAGTAGTCTCGTTTTCATATCATAAGCGTACGACTTTTCAAACCCAGCCCTAACTACCTAGACGGGGATGGGTGGATTACGCAGATGGCAGTGTTTACGTACGTTGGACAAGTCGGCAACCCAATGATGGGATGGCTCCTGATCGAACCAAGGAAGCAATGAGTCCAGTCCAGGTGCATCGAGCTGGGACGCACGTAACACGGAGGCCAGTGCAGTGCAGTACAGTGCTCGCTGGACAGGAGTGGAAAAGACCGGACGAAATGCGGGAAAGGCCGCCCGGGAGAAATATGTTGGTGATCGATCACAGCACTCGATCAGCTTCACCCTTTTTATCTTCCACCACCGTTGCGGCACGCCTACCCATCCTCTAGACGGGCCAGATTACACCGTAGTCGCACTTTTACTGTTGTCTCGGAGTAGTGATCATCGGTGCAACGGCTCGTCTTTTATGTGCAAGAAAGAAAAATACTGTACTGCAGCTCATATTCGCCGGGGTGTGCGTATAGCTCTCGCACAGCGATATTCTTCTTTTTGTAACGGAAAAGGTCGGAAGGTCTCGACGATAACGTTGCCGGGTGTGAAGCGTGACGGGCAGCAAAAGACAGGACAAAAGTTTGCCGCGACAGCGCCGTCCAAACGGCACTCCGCCGCACGCATTTCCTCCCAAGGAAGGAAGGCTTCCGTTCCGTTCTTCCATGCATTCACGCCTGCGACTGCGGCGGGGGCGGGGCAGAGACGCGTCCCTTTCACGGAACGGAACGGAACAGAACAGGTATGGACCCACGTTACTACGCACACATCCTCTCACGGGCGCTCTCCGCTGCCGATCGATCGGCGTCGTGCACCGCACGGACGCGAGGGCGTGGGCAAAATGGGGCGGGGGACCGCACTCTTTGGAGCCCGTTTTCGCGCCAGTACACGCACATGTCTCGCGTCGCGCGTGTGTTGATCCACAAAGTAACTACGCGTAAAGGCATGTTTTATCCATACTCCCCGGTCTTATACGCCTAGCTTATGTTTTCTCAAGCGCACAACGATAAATCCAACATGGACTCCATACTTAAAAGCAACAGAAAATTGCAGTAAACAGAACATGTAAAAAAATTGCTGCAAAAAGAACATGTACAGAAAAATTCTTAAAACAAAAAAGTCCGAACAATCGTATTCGGCAGTCGCTTGGCACTATTGAATACCCACCGTTGGTTTGGTTTCATTCACGAGCGGGCGGGCAGAGCATTTCTCTCCGGCCCGGCGCAGCTCTTTCCCTGACCACCACATCTTTTCCCCAGCCATCCCCGTCTTTTTTTCCTTTCAGATAAAACAAAGATTTCGTGCTGCTTTCACGATAGGCACCCCATGCGTCAACTTTTCCCCGCCCCTAATAACCAACACTACCAGAAGGATCGAAGAAGCATGGGCCAAAAGGGGCCGAAAACCAACCACAGCCCCAAATGCTCGGAGTTTGCGCGGCTCCCATTGCGCCCATAGTTTTCTGGCCGTGAATTGAGATGGACATGGGACTATATTTTGGAGCCGATGATGATGATGATGGAGAGACAGCGACCCCTGGCGGTAAAGTAGCCACGCATTCTCAGCCGTTCATTGGACCGGACCTCCTTCGTCGTGCCGTGAACTCACCGGCCAACCTTTATGCCGACTCGCCCCGGCCTTTCACTTTCAAGCCCAGACTATATATTGGGCAAGCAGAATTGAACACATCTGATTTGATCGTCAAGCACAAAATTAAACAGCGCAAAATTGCTGCCAGGAACGGGCTTGCCCGCAAAGCAAGACACAGAAGCAAAGCCGGTGCGATATTTTATTGGTTTTTGGACTGTGACCGCGTGAGTAGTGATGGTGTTAAATGAGAGAGAGAGAGGCTACGGCAGCCTAGAGCTCCCTGCAGCAGTGCTGACAACAATGGCAGTAACTTTCTATGGGAATGCACCAGATATAGCGAAGTTACAGCAAAAACTATACTGTACAATTCTTTCTCCGGCCTCCATCTTCCTTCCCCTTGCTCCCTTCTCCACCCTTTGCTTCCTTGAATCCTTGATGATGCCACTGCTCCATTGCGCACCCTCCTGCCTCTGCTTGCTTATACCCAAACCGCAAAGAAAACGAAAAGCTACTACCATGCATTACACTTCCCCCAAATAATCTTGTTTCTAAATTCTCCAGGTCTTGTACAGTGGAGCTTCTTCTAGAGATGAGCTTCTTCTCTCAACCAGAGTACTGCTGATGCTTGCTCGCCGAGCAGGTGCAGTTGGCGCGGCTCTCGTTGATCACCTTCAATGCAAAAGAGATTGTGACGAGTAACTGTCAAAGCTCGGTTTCTGGATCATATGTACTAGTAGTAATTCAGATAAGATCATTAGAAGGTTTGCCCTTCGCCCTCAGCCATAGGGCGGGCAAAAGCGGCTTCCTGATTTAGACCTCACTGGCCAGGAAAGGTTGACCCACCCACAAATTAAACTAGACGTCGGTTTATTTTACCCCTCTCTCTGAAAAAATGTTTATGGTAATTGGGAGGATAATTTGCATACCTTGACCTGCTCCTGGAGCTCCTTGATGTAGTCGACAGCCAGATCCAACATGTCAGCCGTGTTGGTTTGCTGCAGAGAAATATGGAGTTGCAGGTCTCGGACAAGTTAGTTTTGGGTGTGGTCCTTGCATAGCACATTTGGTAAGCATACACTGTTCTATCTCCTATTGGTACAGGCTACAGAGTGGTGGGGGTGCCTGCCGAGAGTGTGTACCTTGTCCATGTTTGGGACGAGTTCTTGCAGCTTCCTGATTCGCTCGCTGATTCTTGTCCTCCTCACCTGGGCAAAGATCAGCAGCACATCAGCCTCTTGATCAGCTTGATCTAGAAAGATCAGCAATCGTGTGTGTGCAAACAATACTGGCAATCGTGCGGTGGAGCAGCGTGGATTTACTTACCCGCTCGGCGATGCTGCGGGGGTGCGTGGCGCACCCGCGCTTGGCCCGGATCTTGCAGGGCACGGCGTCCTGGAACTGGAGGAACTTCTCGATGGCGGCCATCTCCGACGAGGTCTTGGGAAGGCTGAACTGGTGCGCCAGCCCGTTCTGCACCGGCGAGACCAAACCCCGTCAGTTCGGTGCTCACCACAAGGAATGAAATGCTAGTGTAAGTGTGGACGCACCTGGGCAGCAGGCTCTGAGGAGTCCCGTGGGCGCTTCATCCCGGACATGTTCTCCGACATGAGCGACGACTCCTCCCACCCCGAGCTCATCGGGTAGCCGGGGATGTAGCCGCGGCTGCCTCCGGCGCCCTCGGGGCTGCTGCCGCCGAGATCCTCGCTGCCCATCTCCGAGATCTGGGACATGAGCGACCCCTGCCGCGACGAGAAGCTGAGCTGGCCCTTGAGCCTGCCGCCCCCGCCGCCGGAGGAGTCCACGGCCGCGGCGGCGGCGTTGGCGGCGCCGTTCCGGAAGCCGACGCCCATGCCTTGCCTCAGCATGCTCTCGTACCCTGAATTGAGCGGCGGGAGGAGGCGGGATTTAGTTCCCGAAATGGAAATGCTCCCAACAAGAACTGGCCAAGAGCGGGCTGTAATAATTGCGGCTAGTAGGAACTATGGAACCGCGGGTAGTACCAAAAGAAGGCCGAATTAAGGAAGGAAGGAGGGGAGTAGGAGTGGTACTGACCGTTGTCCATGTTCAAATGATTGAGGAAGCCGGCGGGGGAGCTGCTCTGCCGGAGTAGGCTGCTGGCGCCGCCGGCGGTGGCCGCCGCGGCCGAGTCCATCCCGGCGGAGCTGACGGTGCGGTAGAGCCCCTCGACGCCGACGGGGGGCATCTGCTGCTGGTGCTGTTGCTGGGAGTGGAACATCATCTGCTGCTGGTGCTGCTGGGACGCCATGGCGGAGTCATCAGGGAAGTGGGCCCCGGGGGCGACGGGCGGCGGCGGCGGCGGCTTGGTGTCTCGGATCTGGTGGTCGGCCAGGAAGCGGGAGAAGACGTTGTCGGCGGCGGCGGCGTCGGGGCTGGCGGCGCGGGGGCCGGGCTGGAGGAACTCCTCGCAGACCTCGCCGAGCAGCGTGCTGGGCGCCGATCTGTACCTGAGGAGGCCGGAGGAGTTCATCGGCGGCGGCGGCTGGTTCAGATCCTTGGACGCCGGCGAGCCGTACATCAGCTAGCTTGCTCCCGGACCCCTCCTACCTCCCAAACACCAATAATTCTCCCCTCGGCGCCGAAGAAATCAAGAAGAAGCGTGACTCCTCCACTGGCTAGCTCCGCCTCGTCGCCATGACCGCGCACGCACACACAGCACGCGAATCAATCGACCAATTCAGCTTCCCCAGGGAAAAGAAAAGATGGGATACTTTCCAGCCGGGGAGCAGAAACACTCGATTGCTCTCTTTTTTCTCTTTCCCCTCCACTCGATCTCCTCCGCACCCTGACGAGCTGCTACGCTACTCGCTCCTCTCCTATCCGCCTGCCTATGGCTTCTTTACGGCGAGCGATGGAGGGAGGGAGGGGGAGAGAGAAGAAAAAAAAGAGAGAGGAGATCGAGCAGCAAAACCAAGGAGGGAGGCGGTGGCTTCTCTGCTTTTGCGGAACTAGTTTAATCCACGGAGGGATTGGGGGGCTCTGTGATTGTGTGTGCGTGGAGCAAATTTTATATGCGCGTGTGTGGGTGTGGGAGTGAGCGCCCTCGGGTCGGGGCCATGCTCGCTCGCTCGCACGGGAGCCGGAAATGACCAGCGTGCCCCCACGCCCACAGTGAGGGAGAGAGAGAGAGAGAGATGCCGGTGCGCCGATGCTTTCGCTTGCAGGTGCGTGTTTACCGGAATGGCCCCTCGGTTGACGCTGCCTGCACCATGTCGGCTCAACTGAACTGAGCTGAGCTTGGGTGTGTTTTGATTGGTGGAATTACAACAGGGGTTATCCTTTTGCTTTTGATTGACTGAACCGAATCATTATGAAACGGAGCAGAAATAAGACAAGACGGTGGCGGGTGATGAGGGTGACGGTGAGGATCGCAAGAAGCAACGGTGCCGCCGCTGCAAGTGGCGCTGAATTCTCGATCAGTTTCCCTCGCAAAACTAGCTCCCACTTGTGTTGTGCACGTAGAGAATTGTTTCTGTAGTAGTATTACGCTGGCAACGAGTGGGATGTGCCGCGGTCATTTTAAATTTGGAGTTTCTGAGTAACATCAGCAGCGACGAACAAAATCAAAATAGCCACCGCACCGCCGAAATCTATATAACACAGTAGAGTGAAGTGGAGGAAAAAAGAAGCGCCACTAGGGAGGGGGGCTTTAAAGCGTGTTAAGAAACGACTTAACAAGAAAAAGGCGGCAGCCAATGGGGGCTTTAAACAAGCAGAGGTACGGCGGCGGTAGGGCCCGTCCGCAGCCACGGGCACCTGAGCTATGTTTTTCCTTCCCTGGCTGGGCTGCGCTGCGCTTGAGCCTGTGCGGCTGCCTGCGCTGCGGGCGGGGAGGGGAGGGGAGGGGCAGAGGCGTGCAGCGGTGCAGGACTGAGACGAGGGAGGGGAGGGAGGAGGACCAGACCTACCCGTCGCCATTTCGAGCAGGGCGACGCCGACTATTTTCGGCAGCGAGCAAAGGTTTGACGCTATCCAAAAGAGAGGATGGATCGATGGATGCGTGCGGGTACGGGTGGGGCGGGGGACGGGATTCCGGCCCCGGGGCTCGGCTCGGCCCTTCCTCTCTTCTTGCGTTTGCGCGGCTGTGGTTGGCGCGTGCGTCGCTTTCTCACTCCCCATCTCGCTCTCTCTGCCCCCTCGCCATTGGCTTATTCGCTCGGCGCTCCGTGTGGGTGTCAGGCGCGTGTGCTGCTGTGTTCCGTGCGTCGTTGATGCGATGGACTGTGATTTTCCCGTTTGCTAATGGCCTGGGGAGTGAAACGGATCTGGTCTGGGGAGTGGGGACCCCGCTTGTCTGAAGGTGGACGCCTTCCTTTTCTTCTTTGTACCCCAATAGCTGCAGCTACGGGAGTTGCCTGGGCGAAGGATCCGTTCGTCAGGGGCTATCAAGGGACGAGCGGACGAAATCGATTGCGAGAGGAAATCCCTCTCAGTGAACCCCTCCCCTATGACAAAAGTAATCGTTGCGAACCAATCTGTGATTGAATGCTTACGTAGACGGTGGTATCCAAGCCCAACAAGGTTCAAGTCTCGGTGATCGGATTTATTTCAGGATTTCCGGCGATGCGCGTTCAGTGCGAAGAGTACATCTCTGAGTCAAACAGTTGGGCTAAAAGAAGCTCATTCTCCCGTAACAAAATTTAAAATCTGGTGTTTGGACCTCATTTTATTAAATAGTTAAACACACACAAAAATGTCATGATGTACATAAAAAAATGCCATCATGTTCAAGTTGATCAGGTATTGTACATCCAATTTTTGTTTTTCAGAAAATCAAAAAAAGAACTTGACATGCTAAAAATTGAGAAAAAAAATCTATAAACTACGATATCTCCAGGATTCCATATATAAAAACTAAAAGCACAAGAAAAATATGCATGTATAGCAAAGGCTGCTAGTTATCATTTGAACAAAAGCAGTATTTTAACTAAAAATACCGCCAAATAAAATCATACATGGCAGATTCGCGTATTGATTGCCATGGTCCACTAAAAAAAGAAAAGAAAAAGACAGTTGATTTGAATTGCCGTGGTTCTATAATTTGAGTTGTGATGACAATAAAAATTTAGTTGCAGTGGGAACAAGTTTGTAGTTATATGATAAGAATGTTTCAAATTTGAAAATATTCAAAAACAACATTAATTTGCCGGTAGTAGTTCGGTCGCACCGAACAATAATATTCCAGAGGAAAATGCACCTAAGATCAAATATTTTGAGCCAGCTTCTATGGAAAATTCAGACTTTCTTTTTGCAAGATAATAAAAATGCCATTATCCAAAATTAAAATTGACATGCTCTTTATTTTCTTTGTCATAACAATTTTTTCCATGATCCATATATTAAATTTGTCATGCCATTAAAAAGAAATTCACCGTGATAGATAAAAATGCCATGTTTTTTATAATAAAATTAACATGCTCTTCAAATAAAAATTGCCATGTTGTGGATATAGATTTCAAAAACAAATATTTATGAATTTCCATGTGAACATTATGGGACTTTCTAAAACTTGCCGTGCTACCAAAAAGAGGTGGTATATATGAAAAAGAAATTCAGAAAATTGGTGTATGGACAGAAATATTTAAAAAAAAAATTGGCCCCATCAACGTTATAAAAAGTTATAAAATTGGCTGACTTGCGAGATAAAAAAAAGTAAACTTGCCATTGAAGCCATATGTAGAAAAAAATGCAAAAGGTCAATACAGTAAATTTGTCGTGGTTACTACAATAAAATGGCCATGGTCAATACAATAAATTGGCCATGATGATTACAAAAAAATTGCCATGATTTTCAAAACAATTTATGTTAAATATCTAATGGGCCAGGACAATTTTAGAAAAATGCCATGTTTTGTAGAGAAGATGGCAACACTTTGGCGATTGTCTATAAAACATGGCAAACAACATAAACTTTTCCATGTTTTCGAGGAAAAGAATGCCATGTTTTGAGTACAAAAATTATATGAATTTTGCATTGATATTTAAATAAAGTATGCCATGTCCCTTTACAAAATAATTGCCATGTTTTTTTAGAGATTTTTCTGTTATTTTCCCCATGGACTATAACTTAAAATCCAAAGCACGATAGAACTTTGGCAAATTTATCATGTATTGAGGAAAACAAACTTTCTGAAATTTTCTATAAAACATGGCAAACAATATCAAACTTTTGCCATGTTTATAGAACACAATAAGTTTATGAAATTTGCCATGATACTTGAACATAAATGCCATGTCACTTTATTGATAATTGCCATGGTTTTAGAACATTTTCTCTTATTTTTTACATGCTATATACAAAAATGCCATGTGTTCAACAAATTTTGCCATGGTAGATTTACATGTAGCGATCTTACTGTGAACACACTACAACCCCTCCGGCTGTCAATTGGTTTGAAAATTGTTAGCAACATCACAGATTCGTTAACCAATGAGTATCCAGCTTGACCAAAAATCATGTCACTTTGTTGCTAATTTCTTTTGCACTAAGCCACCTACTGGTCACACAAGACAGACATAAATGTTTGCTAGTAAGCAAACAACTAGCCATAGTACCCAATATCAAAATTTAGCCATGATTTATTCATGAAAGTGCCATGTTTTGAAAACACAAAAAGTTTATTAATTTTGTCATAATATATAAAAAATCATGCCACTTTACAAATAATTGCCATGGTTTTATATGTCGTGGGCTCCTACTATATGACAAAAAATCATGACAGAAATCGGGCTTTTCGTACTGGGCGGGCCGGAGACGCACATGTGTGACATTCTTTGGACCGTCCATGACATAAAAAATCATGGTGGAAGTGAGGGCGAGCAAAATTTGTGGGAGTTCCCGGTTACGGTGGGTGGTCGAGGCCGAGCGATGCAGTGTGGTTTTCGCGTTTCTCTCATACGCGCATGTGCGAGGTGCTCGCTAACTTAACCCGAGCGAGGCGTTCGCTTACTGAAACCGAACGATCGCAGTACTACATACCGAAACCGATCGATCGACCCCTTCGCTGCTAACTGAACTCGATTGATTCCTTCGCTGCTAACTGAACCCGATCGATTCCTTCGTTGGTGCTGCTAATTGAACCTAGTAGGTCGAGAGATGGATTTGGTGCAATTTGTGGTGGGCAGGCCCGTCGGGTTGGACGTGGTAGACGTGTGTCGTGGGAACGGATCTGGCAGTAGAGTATGGGGGTACGTAGGAGAGGGCGGAGGCCTAGCTACGGTGAAGATGTACACTCGGATTTACGAGTTCAGGCCCCTCTCGAAGGAGGTAAAAGCCCTACGTCTCGGTGCTGCGGGAGCTCTATTGATTGGAGTGTTGAGTTACAGGGGGTGCGAACCCTTGTGCAAGAGGGGAGGGGTGACTTATATAGAGTGCGCTGACCCTTCACTGTCCTTAGTTACACCAGGGTTCAATGAGAGTTTAAGTCCTGAACATTACTGGTAACGCCCGTATTAAATGGTCTTTGTGACGAGGGAGTGAATGCCCGACCGTTGTCATCCTGGGGTGACTCTAGGTATTCTGTATTCCGAGTGGATTCTTGTACGGTCGAGTGAAACAACGATGGTCAAGTGGAATTGGGATATCCGAGTGGAATCTTCTGTCGAATGGATTGCACTTCATGGGGATTTCAGTCGGTATATATCTTGTGTTGAACTTTATAGGCCTTGGACTCTTGTGTAGTGTCCTTGGGTAGGGCCTCTAGGTCAGGCCTAAGACCCTACCCTAGGTACATGTCATTGTCATTAGCCCCCGAATGGATTGAGGACCAAGTGAAGAAGGGTTGAAGTTGACTCCAACCCGATTCAACGTCTCGGAGACATTTCCTCAAGGGCCTGAAAGCATGTTGGTATTCTAACCCTTCATCAGTCGCCTTGATTGATTCTGGCTTTTGGAATTTCCGAGTGAATTATGTTGTATGTCCTCAAGTAGATTGGATTTGCATATCTCCGATGTGATCGACTGCTTTCCGGAGCCCGGATTTCACGGGATTCAAAATTTTGAGAAGCGCGCGGGTCGGGGCGCCGCGCGGTAAGAGGGGCAGGTGGATAGGGACTCCTCGATCCTCGCACCGCCTATTTCGCCACATATCGAGCCGGCGCCTGTTGCGGGATGCGCTGGGATTGCACGGGCCCACGGGTCAGTCACTCGGATGTGTGGCCATATAAGGCGCTGCTACCGATGCGTGGAACAGTGCTCGCCATTCGCACCTCTCTCCTCTGCCTCTCCACCTCGTCATCCCCAGCGCCCTGCTCCTCAGCCTACTCCTCTCGAGCTCCGCGGAAATGGCGAAGGACAAGACTACGACTCTGGAGCACGCAAAGAAGTCGACAACTAAGGGCAAGAAGGCGGCGAAGGGGTCGACCTCGCGGTCCGCTCTGCCGCCTGGTTGGATCCACGGGTATTGGATCCGCTCCTCCGTCATGGCGGAGGATCTGGAGAATCTCGTTGCTGATGGCTTGATTGCGGCGGGATCTTGGAGGTTCCCGGAGGGGGCGATCGAGCCCGAGCCGCGCGAGGGCGAGCCCGTTCTCCTCACGACGCACGTCGAGCGAGGTTTCTCTTTGCCCCCTCACCCGTTCTTCCGAGGTTTCTTGAACTTCTTTGGTGCTCAGATCCATCATTTTCCTCCCAACACCATCTGTTATCTCGCTGCATTCGTTTCGATGTGCGAAAACTTTCTGGGGTGCCACCCACACTTGGGGTTGTTTAAACACATCTTCACTTGCCGATCTCAGTCGGTGAAGAAAGAAAATCCGACTGATGATAGGATGTTGGAAATATGCCCTAGGGGCAATAATAAATGGTTATTATTATATTTCTTTGTTCATGGTAATTGTCTATTGTTCATGCTATAATTGTATTATCCGGAAATCGTAATACATGTGTGAATACATAGACCACAACGTGTCCCTAGTAAGCCTCTAGTTGACTAGCTCGTTGATCAACAGATAGTCATGGTTTCCTGACTATGGACATTGGATGTCATTGATAACGGGATCACATCATTAGGAGAATGATGTGATGGACAAGACCCAATCCTAAGCATAGCTCAAAGATCGTGTAGTTCGTTTGCTAGAGCTTTTCCAATGTCAAGTATCTTTTCCTTAGACCATGAGATCGTGCAACTCCCGGATACCGTAGGAGTACTTTGGGTGTGCCAAACGTCACAACGTAACTGGGTGACTATAAAGGTGCATTACGGGTATCTCCGAAAGTGTCTGTTGGGTTGGCACAGATCGAGACTGGGATTTGTCACTCCGTGTGACGGAGAGGTATCTCTGGGCCCACTCGGTAATGCATCATCATAATGAGCTCAATGTGACTAAGGCGTTAGTCACGGGATCATGCATTGCGGTACGAGTAAAGAGACTTGCCGGTAACGAGATTGAACAAGGTATTGGGATACCGACGATCGAATCTCGGGCAAGTAACATACCGATTGACAAAGGGAATTGTATACGGGATTGATTGAATCCTCGACATCGTGGTTCATCCGATGAGATCATCTTGGAACATGTGGGAGCCAACATGGGTATCCAGATCCCGCTATTGGTTATTGACCGGAGAGGCGTCTAGGTCATGTCTGCATGTCTTCCGAACCCGTAGGGTCTACACACTTAAGGTTCGGTGACGCTAGGGTTGTAGAGATATGAGTATGCGGAAACCCGAAAGTTGTTCGGAGTCCCGGATGAGATCTCGGACGTCACGAGGAGTTCCGGAATGGTTCGGAGGTGAAGAATTATATATAGGAAGTCAAGTTTCGGCCACCGGGAAAGTTTCGGGGGTCACCGGTATTGTACCGGGACCACCGGAAGGGTCCCGGGGGTCCACCGGGTGGGGCCACCTATCCCGGAGGGCCCCATGGGCTGAAGTGGGAAGGGAATCAGCCCTTAGTGGGCTGGGGCGCCCCCCATGGGCCTCCCCCCTGCGCCTAGGGTTGGAAACCCTAGGGTGGGGGGGGGCGCCCTACTTGCCTTGGGGGGCAAGTCTCCCTCCTGGCCGCCCCCCCATCCAGATGGATCTTGGCCGGCGCCCCCCCTCCCAGGGGGCCTATATAAAGGGGGGGAGGGAGGGCAGCAGCACTACAGCCTTGGGTGCCTCCCTCCTCCCTTGCTACACCTCTCCGTCTCGCAGAAGCTCGGCGAAGCCCTGCCGAGATCCCGCTACATCCACCACCACGCCGTCGTGCTGCTGGATCTCCATCAACCTCTCCTTCCCCCTTGCTGGATCAAGAAGGAGGAGACGTCGCTGCTCCGTACGTGTGTTGAACGCGGAGGTGCCGTCCGTTCGGCACTCGGTCATCGGTGATTTGGATCACGGCGAGTACGACTCCATCAACCTCGTTCATTGGAATGCTTCCGCTCGTGATCTACAAGGGTATGTAGATGCACTCCTTTCCCCTCGTTGCTAGTATACTCCATAGATGGATCTTGGTGAGCGTAGGAAAATTTTAAAATTCTGCTACGATCCCCAACAGTGGCATCATGAGCCAGGCCTATACGTAGTTACTATGCACGAGTAGAACACAAAGCAGTTGTGGGCGTTGATGTTGCCAATTCTTCTTGCCGCTACTAGTCGTATCTTGTTTCGGCGGCATTGTGGGATGAAGCGGCCCGGACTGACCTTACACGTACGCTTACGTGAGACAGGTTCCACCGACTGACATGCACTAGTTGCATAAGGTGGCTAGCGGGTGTCTGTCTCTCCTACTTTAGTCGGAACGGATTCGATGAAAAGGGTCCTTATGAAGGGTAAATAGAAATTGGCAAATCGCGTTGTGGTTGTCCGTAGGTAAGAAACGTTCCTGCTAGAAACCTATATAAGCCACGTAAAAACTTGCAACAACAATTAGAGGACGTCTAACTTGTTTTTGCAGCATGTGCAATGTGATGTGATATGGCCAGAAGATGTGATGAATGATATATGTGATGTATGAGATTGATCATATTCTTGTAATAGGAATCACGACTTGCATGTCGATGAGTATGACAACCGGCAGGAGCCATAGGAGTTGTCTTTATTATTTTTGTATGACCTGCGTGTCATTGAATAACGCCATGTAAATTACTTTACTTTGTTGCTAAACGCGTTAGCCATAGAAGTAGAAGTAATCGTTGGTGTGACAACTTCATGAAGACACAATGATGGAGATCATAATGATGGAGATCCTGGTGTCATGCCGGTGACGAAGATGATCATGGTGCCCCGAAGATGGAGATCAAAGGAGCAAAATGATATTGTCCATATCATGTCACTATTTGATTGCATGTGATGTTTATCATGTTTTGCATCTTATTTGCTTAGAACGACGGTAGTAAGTAAGATGATCCCTTATAATAATTTCAAGAAAGTGTTCCCCCTAACTGTGCACCGTTGCGAAGGATCGTTGTTTCGAAGCACCACGTGATGAACGGGTGTGATAGATTCTAACGTTCGCATACAACGGGTGTTGACGAGCCTAGCATGTACAGACATGGCCTCGGAACACACGCAATACACTTAGGTTGACTTGACGAGCCTAGTATGTACAGACATGGCCTCGGAACACGGAGGACCGAAAGGTCGAGCATGAGTCGTATAGAAGATACGATCAACATGGAGATGTTCACCGATCTTGACTAGTCTGTCTCACATGATGATCGGACACGGCCTAGTTAACTCGGATCATGTTTCACTTAGATGACTAGAGGGATGTCTATCTGAGTGGGAGTTCATTGAATAATTTGATTAGATGAACTTAATTATCATGAACTTAGTCTAAAATCTTTACAATATGTCTTGTAGATCAAATGGCCCACGTTGTCCTCAACTTCAACGCGTTCCTAGAGAAAACCAAGCTGAAAGATGATGGCAATAACTATACGGACTGGGTCCGGAACCTGAGGATCATCCTCATAGCTGCCAAGAAAGATTATGTCTTAGTAGCACCGCTAGGTGAAGCACCAATCCCAGAGAACCAAGACGTTATGAACGCTTGGCAGCAGCGTGCTGATGATTACTCCCTCGTTCAGTGCGGCATGCTTTACAACTTAGAACCGGGTCTTCAAAAGCGTTTTGAGAAACATGGAGCATATGAGATGTTCGAGGAGCTGAAAATGGTTTTCCAAGCTCATGCCCGGGTCGAGAGATATGAAGTCTCCGACAAGTTCTTCAGCTGTAAAATGGAGGAAAATAGTTCTGTTTGTGAGCACATACTCAGAATGTCTGGGTTGCATAACCGCTTGTCTCAACTGGGAGTCAATCTCCCGGATGACGCGGTCATTGACAGAATCCTCCAGTCGCTTCCACCAAGCTACAAGAGCTTTGTGATGAACTTCAATATGCAGGGGATGGAAAAGACCATTCCTGAGGTATATTCAATGCTGAAATCAGCGGAGGTGGAGATCAGAAAAGAACATCAAGTGTTGATGGTGAATAAAACCACTAAGTTCAAGAAAGGCAAGGGTAAGAAGAACTTCAAGAAGGACAGCAAGGGAGTTGCCGCGCCCGGTAAGCCAGTTGCCGGGAAGAAGTCAAAGAATGGACCCAAGCCTGAGACTGAGTGCTTTTATTGCAAGGGAAGTGGTCACTGGAAGCGAAACTGCCCCAAATACTTAGTGGACAAGAAGGCCGGCAACACCAAAGGTATATGTGATATACATGTAATTGATGTGTACCTTACCAGTACTCGTAGTAGCTCCTGGGTATTTGATACCGGTGCGGTTGCTCATATTTGTAACTCAAAACAGGAACTGCGGAATAAACGGAGACTGGCAAAGGACGAGGTGACGATGCGCGTCGGGAATGGTTCCAAGGTCGATGTGATCGCCGTCGGCATGCTACCTGTGCATCTCCCTACGGGATTAGTTTTAAACCTCAATAATTGTTATTTAGTGCCAGCTTTGAGCATGAACATTGTATCTGGATCTCGTTTAATTCGAGATGGCTACTCATTTAAATCCGAGAATAATGGTTGTTCTATTTATATGAGAGATATGTTTTATGGTCATGCCCCGCTGGTCAATGGTTTATTCTTAATGAATCTCGAACGTGATGTTACACATATTCATAGTGTGAATACCAGAATATGTAAAGTTGATAACGATAGTCCCACATACATGTGGCACTGCCGCCTTGGTCGCATTGGTGTCAAGCGCATGAAGAAGCTCCATGCAGATGGACTTTTGGAGTCTCTTGATTACGAATCATTTGACACGTGCGAACCATGCCTCATGGGTAAGATGACCAAGACTCCGTTCTTCGGAACAATGGAGCGAGCAACCAACTTATTGGAAATCATACATACCGATGTGTGCGGTCCAATGAGTGTAGAGGCTCGCGGAGGATATCGTTATGTTCTCACTCTCACTGATGATTTAAGTAGATATGGGTATGTCTACCTAATGAAACACAAGTCTGAAACCTTTGAAAAGTTCAAGGAATTTCAGAGTAAGGTTGAGAATCAACGTGACAGAAAAATAAAGTTCCTACGATCAGATCGTGGAGGAGAATATTTAAGTCACGAGTTTGGTACACACTTAAGGAAATGTGGAATCGTTTCACAACTCACGCCGCCTGGAACACCTCAGCGAAACGGTGTGTCCGAACGTCGTAATCGCACTCTATTGGATATGGTGCGATCTATGATGTCTCTTACCGATTTACCGCTCTCATTTTGGGGCTATGCTTTAGAGACTGCCGCATTCACTTTAAATAGGGCTCCGTCGAAATCCGTTGAGACGACACCGTATGAATTATGGTTTGGGAAGAAACCTAAGCTGTCATTTCTAAAAGTTTGGGGATGCGATGCTTATGTCAAGAAACTTCAACCTGAAAAGCTCGAACCCAAGTCGGAAAAATGTGTCTTCATAGGATACCCTAAGGAAACCATTGGGTATACCTGTTGGGGAACGTAGTAATTTCAAAAAAATTCCTACGCACACGCAAGATCATGGTGATGCATAGCAACGAGAGGGGAGAGTGTTGTCCACGTACCCTCGTAGACCGACAGCGGAAGCGTTATCACAACGCGGTTGATGTAGTCGTACGTCTTCACGATCCGACCGATCAAGTACCGAACGTACGGCACCTCCGAAGTTCTACACACATTCAGCTCGATGACGTCCCTCGAACTCCGATCCAGCCAAGTGTTGTGGGAGAGTTTCGTCAGCACGACGGCGTGGTGACGATGATGATGTTCCACCGACGCAGGGCTTCGCCTAAACTCCGCGACGGTATTATCGAGGTGTAATCTGGTGGGGGGGGCACCGCACACGGCTAAAATATCGTATATCAAAGTGTGTCCATGGGGTGCCCCTGCCCCCGTATATAAAGGAGTAAGGGAGGAGGAGGCCGGCCCTAGGAGGGGGCGCACCAAGTGTGGAGTCCTACTAGGACTCCCTAGTCCTAGTAGGATTCCACCTCCCACATGGAATAGGAAAAGAGGAAGGGAAAAAGAGAAGGAAGGAAGGGAGCGCCCCCCTTCCCTAGTCCAATTCGGACCAGACCAAGGGGAGGGGTGCGGCCACCCTTGAGGCCCTTTTCCTTCTTTCCCGTATGGCCCAATAAGGCCCAATACGTATTCCCGTAACTCTCCAGTACTCCGAAAAATACCCGAATCACTCGGAACCTTTCCGAAGTCCGAATATAGTCGTCCAATATATCGATCTTTACGTCTCAACCATTTCGAGACTCCTCGTCATGTCCCCGATCTCATCCGGGACTCCGAACTCCTTCGGTACATCAACATACATAAACTCATAATAAAACTGTCATCGTAACTTTAAGCGTGCGGACCCTTTGGGTTCGAGAACTATGTAGACATGACCGAGACACCTCTCCGGTTAATAACCAATAGCGGGACCTGGATGCCCATATTGGCTCCCACATATTCTACGAAGATCTTTATCGGTCAGACCGCATAACAACATACGTTGTTCCCTTTGTCATCGGTATGTTACTTGCCCGAGATTCGATCGTCGGTATCTCGATACCTAGTTCAATCTCGTTACCGGCAAGTCTCTTTACTCGTTCCGTAATACATCATCCCGCAACTAACTCATTAGTCACAATGCTTGCAAGGCTTATAGTGATGTGCATTACCGAGTGGGCCCAGAGATACCTCTCCGACAATCGGAGTGACAAATCCTAATCTCGAAATACGCCAACCCAACAAGTACCTTTGGAGACACCTGTAGAGCACCTTTATAATCACCCAGTTACGTTGTGACGTTTGGTAGCACACAAAGTGTTCCTCCAGTAAACGGGAGTTGCATAATCTCATAGTCATAGGAACATGTATAAGTCATGAAGAAAGCAATAGCAACATACTAAATGATCGGGTGCTAAGCTAACGGAATGGGTCATGTCAATCACATCATTCTCCTAATGAGGTGATCCCGTTAATCAAATGAAAACTCATGTCTATGGCTAGGAAACATAACCATCTTTGATTAACGAGCTAGTCAAGTAGAGGCATACTAGTGACACTCTGTTTGTCTATGTATTCACACATGTATTAAGTTTCCGGTTAATACAATTCTAGCATGAATAATAAACATTTATCATGATATAAGGAAATATATAATACTTTATTATTGCCTCTAGGGCATATTTCCTTCAGTCTCCCACTTGCACTAGAGTTAATAATCTAGTTCACATCGCCATGTGATTTAACATCAATAATTCACATCACCATGTGATTAACACCCATAGTTCACATCTCTATGTGACCAACACTCAAAGGGTTTACTAGAGTCAATAATCTAGTTCACATTGCTATGTGATTAACACCCAAAGAGTACTAAGGTGTGATCATGTTTTGTTTGTGAGATAATTTTAGTCAACGAGTCTGTCACATTCAGATCCGTAAGTATTTTGCAAATTTCTATGTTTACAATGCTCTGCACGGTACTACTCTTAGCTAATTGCTCCCACTTTCAATATGTATCTAGACCGAGACTTAGAGTCATCTAGATTAGTGTCAAAACTTGCATCGACGTAACCCTTTACGACGAACCTTTTGTCACTTCCATAATCGAGAAACATATCCTTATTCCACTAAGGACAATTTTGACCGCTGTCCAGTGATCTACTCCTAGATCACTATTGTACTCCTTTGCCAAAATCAGTGTAGGGTATACAATAGATCTGGTACACATCATGGCATACTTTATCGAACCTATGGTCAAGGCATAGGGAATGACTTTCATTCTCTTTCTATCTTTTGCCGTGGTCGGGCTTTGAGTCTTTACTCAATTTCACACCTTGTAACACAGGCAAGAACTCTTTCTTTGACTATTCTATTTTGAACTACTTCAAAATCTTGTTAAGGTATGTACTCATTGAAAAACTCATCAAGCGTCTTCATCTATCTCTATAGATCTTGATGCTCAATATGTAAGCAGCTTCACCGAGGTCTTTCTTTGAAAAACTCATTTCAAAACACTCCTTTATGCTTTACAGAATAATTCTACATTATTTCTGATCAACAATATGTCATTCACATATACTTATCAGAAATGCTGTAGTGCTCCCACTCACTTTCTTGTAAATACAGGCTTCACCGCAAGTCTGTATAAAACTATATCCTTTGATCAACTTATCAAAGTGTATATTCCAACTCCGAGATGCTTGCACCAGTCCATAGATGGGTCGCTGGAGCTTGCATATTTTGTTAGCACCTTTAGGATTGACAAAACCTCCTGGTTGCATCATATACAACTCTTCTTTAATAAATCCATTAAGGAATGCAGTTTTGTTTATCCATTTGCCATATTTCATAAAATGCGGCAATTGCTAACATGATTCAGACAGACTTAAGCATAGATACGAGTGAGAAACTCTGATCGTAGTCAATACCTTGAACTTTGTCAAAAACCTTTTTCCGACAATTCTAGATTTGTAGATAGTAACACTACTATCAGCGTCCGTCTTCCTCTTGAAGATCCATTTAATCTCAATGGCTCGCCGATCATTGGGCAAGTCAATCAAAGTCCATACTTTGTTCTCATACATGGATCTCATCTCAGATTTCATGGCCTCTGGCCATTTTGCGGAATCTGGGCTCACCATTGCTTCTTCATAGTACGTAGGTTCGTCATGGTCAAATAACATGACCTCCAGAACAGGATTACCGTACCAGTCTGGTGCGGATCTTACTCTGGTTGACCTACAAGGTTTAGTAACAACTTGATCTGAAGTTTCATGATCATCATCATTAACTTCCTCACTCATTGGTATAGACGTCACAGCAACCATTTCTTGTGATGAACTACTTTCCATTAAGGGAGTAGGTACAGTTACCTCATCAAGTTCTACTTTCCTCCCACTCACTTCTTTCGAGAGAAACTCCTTCTCTAGAAAGGATCCATACTAAGAAACGAATGTCTTGCCTTCGGATCTGTGATAGAAGGTGTACCCAACTGTCTCCTTTGGGTATCCTATGAAGACACATTTCTCGGATTTGGGTTTGAGCTTATCAGGATGATACTTTTTCACATAAGCATCGCAACCCCAAACTTTAAGAAACGACAACTTTGGTTTCTTGCCAAACCACAGTTCATAAGGCGTCGTCTCAGCGGATTTTGATGGTGCCCTTTTTAACGTGAATGTAGCTGTCTCTAATGCATAACCCCAAAATGATAGTGGTAAATTGGTAAGAGACATCATAGATTGCACTATATCCAATAAAGTACGGTTATGACGTTCGGACACACCATTATGCTGTGGTGTTCCAAGTGGCGTGAGTAGTGAAACTATTTCACATTGTTTTAACTGAAGGCCAAACTCGTAACTCAAATACTCTTCTCTACAATCAGATCATAGAAACTTTATTTTCTTGTCACGATGATTTTCCACTTCACTCTGAAATTCTTTGAACTTTTCAAATGTTTCGGACTTATGTTTCATCAAGTAGATATACCCATATCTGCTCAAATCATCTGTGAAGCTCAGAAAATAATGATACCTGCTACGAGCCTCAATATTCATCGGACCACATACATCTGTATGTATGATTTCCAACAAATCTGTTGCTCTCTCCATAGTTCCGGAGAACGGCGTTTTAGTCATCTTGCCCATGAGGCACGGTTCGCAAGCATCAAGTGATTCATAATCAGGTGATTCCAAAATCCCATCAGTATGGAGTTTCTTCATGCGCTTTACACCAATATGACCTAAACGGCAGTGCCACAAATAAGTTGCACTATCATTATTAACTTTGCATCTTTTGGCTTCAATATTATGAATATGTGTATCACTACGATCGAGATCCAACAAACCATTTTCGTTGGTGTGTGTGACCATAAAAGGTTTTTATTCATGTAAACAGAACAACAATTGTTCTCTAACTTAAATGAATAACCGTATTGCAATAAACATGATCAAATCATATTCATGCTCAACGCAAACACCAAATAACACTTATTTAGTTTCAACACTAATCCCGAAAGTATAGGGAGTGTGCGATGATGATCATATCAATCTTGGAACTACTTCCAACACACATCGTCACCTCGCCTTTTACTAGTCTCTGTTTATTCTGCTACTCCCGTTTTCGAGTTACTACTCTTTAGCAACTGAACCAATATCAAATACTGAGGGGTTGCTATAAACACTAGTAAGTACTGTAACATCCCAAAATTCTAAATATTGGAATGTTATAATAACAGATAGATTGGATTGATTGTTTGATTGATTGACTGAAAGTGAGTGGAATTCGAAACATTTTGAAAGTTAAATGAGAGGGAATAAAAGGACTTTCCCAAACTTTCATTTTTGCTTTTATGTTCTCCGTGAATTCAAATTCTTTTCACCACAAAACCCTGGAGAGAAGATGACATGACTTCTTCCATTTATTTAAATGACAAGGGGTGTTGAAAATATTTGAAAATCATTTGAAAATATTTCCCATTCTGAAGCTTTATGCAACTCAATGATTTTCACGAGAGAAGATAAAATGACTTCTTCAAAACGTATGAAATATGAGTTGGGAGTTTCAAAGGATTAAATTCAAAGACCCATTGAATTTTTTTTATTTGGAGTTATTTGAGTTTTTCAAATTATTTTTCTCCAAAAATAAAATATACAGAAAATAGGGTAACATGATTCCCTACATCAGAAAATTGGAGAAAAATAAATTTGGAATCATTTTGGTATTTTTAAAATGATTTTTATTGGATTTTATAAAGGCAGCAGCACTGTTTGATTTATTAAAATTTGTGTGGATTTTATTTGACTCTACAAAAATGTTCATGCTGTAGGAAATCTTTTTCTGAAAATTTTGATATATTATATGCCTATATAATATTTTACTTTTATTTGTTTTATTTTGTTTGTCGGAGTTTTTTTTTTTAAAAAAACCCTCCCCTCCGACTGGGCCGGCCCTGCTCCCAGGCCAGGCCGCGGCCCAGCCCAGCTCGCCCGTCGCCCCGTTCCCGACCGGGACTCTCCCCGAGTCCGCCGCCGCGCCGCCATGGCCGTCGTGCCGCCTCCGGCCTCCTCTGCCCCCTTCCCCACGCCTCCTCCTCTCCCCCCCTGAAATAGCGCCGCCCCGGGCCCCCCCTCTCTCTCTCTCTGCCCCGCTGCCGCCTCTCCCGCATCTCACCGCCGCCGCACGCCGTAGCTGCCGCCCCATCGCCGTCGACCGCCGCCGACGCCGCCATCCTCCTCGCCGCGACGCGCCGCCCCTCCCCGTCCACTCCGCCCTCGCCGCGGGCCACCAGAGCCGCCGCTCCGGTCGAGCCCGAGCCGCCGCCGCTCTTCTCCGACGCCGGCGAACCCCCGCCACCGCCGACCCGGTCCGCCGCTGAAAAACCGCCGGTTTTCGATGAAAACCCCACCGGTATAAACCGTGAACCGCCCCGGTTTTTTTATTATTCGTTTTGGTTTTATTAAGAAAACCTAGATCTATTTTTTTTAGGTTTTACTAAACTGCGAACGTCCATTGTTTAGATCCTATAAACGAACGTTCACTATTTAGTTTTTTTTTCTGTTATTTTCGGCCAGGGACCGTCTGTGAATATTTTATTTACAGATTAGCCCCTGATCTTCAAACATCCATAACTTTTTACTCGTTTGTCCAAATCCAACGAAACCAACGCCCACTTCTTCGTTATGATCTCCTCTATCCAGTAAAACAACTTAAACATGTTTTTGAAAATTTAAAATTTGTTTCCAAACAGATTTGAATTTGAATCTTCTTTTGATCATAACTTGAGTTCCGTAGCTCCGTTTGAGTTGATTCTTTTTGCAAATCGAAGCTCTTGACCTAAACTTTCTGATAAGGCCAAATTCACATAATTTTGGTACTAGTAGAAATTGTTTTATGTTGCAAGAGTTAATTGCTTGGTTTTGAAGTTTTCCGAATTGTTTTCTTCATTCTTCTCGATCTTTTGAGTGATTGCTTATGTGTGGTTACTATTGCTTGCTTGCGATAGATTGACCGGAGTGTGACGAGTAGATCTATCAAGAGTTTTGAGTGCGAATCATCTTCATCATCATTGCAGGCAAGTAACACTTTGATCATATCCCGTTCATACCCAGTTTTATTGCATTAGATCTGTTTTCCTCAAACATTGCATGATTAGGATCTAATTAAATTGTGGGTATTGGGAAGTAGTTGAGGTAGAACCTATTGCCTGTTTTCTATTCAAACCCTTGGGAGCTACTTCTACGTTGCTTTTATTATTGCCATGCTATGCTCGTAGACGTGGATTGGGTTTGAGTGAAATTCATGACAGATGTCAGATTGTTAATTAATGGTTTACTTAAGGTGGCAACTTAAACTCACATCTGGGTGGATTGAGGTACCTGGGTATTCCAGGATTGCCTGTTTTTCTTTTGGACCGCCACCCAGGTTCAAAGGGATCATGAGATTATTCATGCTAGAAACTTCCGTGTGCAGCCGCAAGCTATTATGGGCTCTAGCATAGTTGACTAAGTTGTGTGAACTCTTATAGTGGTAGACTAGCAGATGTAGGGGAAAGTAGGTGTAACTGTCTACCCATACGTAAGGTGCAAACACTTCTGAAAGACTGTGTCTTGGTCATCCGTTACTCAAACACCATGTAGTGCGAGTAATCCAACGGAGGAGATCAAGTCTTGTGGGGAAAAGTGCACAAACCTCTGCAGAGTGTACAAACTAATCATGATTAGCCGTGTCCCCGGTTATGGACATCTTGAGTATCTAGTTCTTGGATTATCCCGTTGATCTCATCATGTTACTTTAATTAATATTGTTGGGTTAATGATGATACTTAATTGGGATTGAGATGCTGTCAACCATCTCAATGTTTCACAACCACCATGATAGTTAAATAAAATTTATTCCTTTGAAGTAGGGAAAAATTGGCTTTTCGCAAAAACATTAAAACCATAGAGCTTTTCCACCAGCCATATATGCATGTAGTGATAGCCTTTGTTCATCATTTCTCTATGGTGTGAATTTGCCAGCATATTCCATGTGCTGACCCGTTTTCGGGCTGCAACGTTTCATGTTGCAGGATTCTTACGACGAGTAAGTGATACGTTAGGGTTACGATTTCTACACTCAACTTTGCCGTTGGTGTTGATGGGAATCCACAACCTTGTTACTTCCGCTATTTGGATTGAGGTAATAGTATTTACGTTACTTTATACATGTGATTTACCTCTGTTATAAATCCTCGAGTACTGTGTGTGTCAGCATACCGATCCAGGGATGACACTTAAGCACAGAGACTTGATCCATTCGGGTCGGGTCGCTACAAGATGGTATCAGAGCACATGTTGACTGTAGGACGTGACCCTAGAAACTGGCAATCCCATAGGAAGGATTTTCTCCAAAACTTTCCTTTTCAAAAAGATCTTTTACCTCTATCCTTTCTGAGTCTTATTCAAATATTCCCTTTTAGTGAGACCATACCCCTTTCCCCTTTTGACCACTCGAAGATTCGATGGATGAGACCACTTCAAGAAGTACAGGAATATCTGACAACTAAGACCATTCGGAATGAAGAGGATTTTACCGTGCATTATGATAATGGAAACTACAACGGTTGAAGATTCTGAAGACTGGGAGAATTTGAAGGCTCTGAAAAAAATTGCCAGATGTGTATGACCTAGGAAGGTTACCCTTATGGAACTTGGCAGACTATGGAAGCCGTCAATGCCCGAGATCAAGGTGTATCGGAGAAAGATCCGAAACATGGAGAGTTAGAAACTCAAAGTTTTGTCAAGAAAACCCAAAGACAGGAGATATCAGTTATGGAATGAAAGCTCATGGCAGTAACATGGGCATAAACACGGCTATCCATGATGTTATCGTCCGCTTATGCTATTGTCACCGTGCGGACTTAAGCATGCAGATGCATGGAGGGATTGGATGGTAGAAAACTGATGGAGCACCTATCAGCAAGACGAAGTTTTAACCTTAGCTGGTGTATCACCAGGGTCTGGAGCATTACATCAGGAAGTTTAAATATGAACCTTCAGGAAGCAGTATTCGACAAGTAAGCGTTTCGTGAAGAACTCAGAACCCAGAAGTTGAAAGTAGCCATGATGGAGGAGCAAAACCTCGAGACATCAAAGACTCGTCAGGAACTGAAGGACAGTAGGATCATGGTTCATGTCAAGGATGTTGAGACCCAGAAGTTTGGGATGCAACCCCAGAATATTCAAGGATGTCACGAGAGACTTTGAGTCAACAGAGATGATCTGGCAAAAGAACTTGAGAAGGACAAGCATGATTGGAAGAAGCCATCGGAGACATGAACAAGACTTGAAGAGTTTGGCGACGTTGCAGACTTATTGACCTTTAGAAGACCAAACCCCTGTTATACCTACGTTAGATGCGACGCTTGTGAGCTGTCATTTGTTTGTTGTTTTTTCGACAGCCACAATAAAAATCTGTCTTTTCAAAACTATTGTTTGTATTGTGTGTATCCCTCTCTATCTCTCTTATCTCACCCCAAACCCATGGACCCAATAGAGGATGAATGGAGATGAGCTTGTATTTTCTGGACCGATGAGTCAATTGGAGACGGACCGATGGATTCAGAACATGGAGGATCACATGAAGAATAACCCTATAGTCGGAAAGGATATGACCCGGCATGCTCTTCAATGTTTTGAAAGAGGTGCTGCTACTTGGTGGAGGATGTACCAAACCATCAATGGATGGCAAGAAGTAACCACTTGGAAAGAATTTAAGTGGACTCTACAAAGATCTCGTCTTGTGTCCCAGAATTGAGGCCTTATGGAAAGGATATGAAGAAACCTTGTGCATACAAGCCTTGTGGAGAAATAGGACACAACCATAAGGAACACAAGGATGAATGCCCTAATTGTGAAGGAAGTCACCCAGTTGAAGAATGCCCAACTAGGCAGATCACTTGTTTCTTGTGTGAAGGGACTACCCACTACCCTGCTCAGTGTCACATCTACCCCATGGTACAAAGGACCATCCAGCAGAAGAAAGAACCAATGAAAAGAGCCCTCATGGAAATTTTAGAGGAATCTGTGATGAAGGAAGAGGTGGAGGACACACCCAAAGAACAACCAAATAAACCCTGCACCAAGTCATGCTATTCATGTGGAGAAGAAGGACACATCTCCCAAAATTGTCTGAATGGGGATTTAGTAGAATTTCCGACAAAGGAAGTAGAGTATGACCCACAGGAAATAGAAGCCCTGATTGGAACGGAAAAGTCCAGGAAGAGAAGTAGATTGGATCCCAGGAACAACCCAATTTCTACAAAGAGAGACCTGAGTCATATCACATGTTTCAGGTGCAAAAATTCAGGACACTACCACAATGATTGCCCAAAAGGGAGGATAAGGACCCCAGGAGGCTATATAATCACAAGGAAACCCCGAGATATGTCAGAAGTAATATGTTTCCGTTGTGATGAAGCAGGGCACTTTGCCAGAGAATGCCCCAAGGAGACGGAGACCTGAGACAAATAGTTGAGTGCAACGAGAAGTATAGTAGTAGTAGTATGGTCATTTCTTTTATTAGTGAGGTGTCGGATTGAGGCATGTAATGGAATGCAGGAGATTGTAATATTTGAGAATCAATAAAGTTAGCATCATTGGTATTGATTTGGATTTTATGAGTTGTTACTCTATGAAGAAAAGATTTTGACCATTTTCGAGGATATGAGAAATATGTCTATGGATGACTGTGCATTTTAAGGGTGGTAGTACCCTGTGAGGAAACTTGACCCTTGGAAAAGGTAATGATATTCCACGAAGTGGATTTCGAACAAAATAAGTATGAGTTTTATCTCGGTATGTTGGATACCCCAAGAATATGAGGGTATGGAGTATTATTGGATGTAAAGGAAGTAGTCTATGAATTGGAGATGGAGCATGTCCTCGTGTGTTCCCTCTGCGAGGAGTTAAACTATTTGGAGTTAAGGGAAAGTTAACCCCGAGATTTGTAGGACCATACCGAGTTTTGGAGCGTATGGGAGAAGTGGCCAACAAGCTGGAGTCACCCGAAGGACTGTCATGAGTTCATGATGTGTTTCACCTTTCCCAGTTGAAGAAGTGCCATGCAGAGATGGCCAATATTCATCTGTAAGTACGCTTGACCCTGGAAAGGATAATGATGTTCCACGAAGTGGAGTATGGACTTCATAAGTATAAGTTTTTATCTCGGTATGTGGGATATCCCCGAGGATGAAGAGATGAATTACTATTGGATATAAAGGAGGTATGATGTTGGAAATATGGATCAATGGAAATTCCATGATGAGTCTGAGCAATCATGTCCTAGTTTGGTGCCAATAGAAGGAAGGAAGATAGTACAATGGGATGGATTTAAGAATGCTGGAAGCTGGATGTTGGAATAATGATCAGTGCTCGATGATAAGTTCAAGGAACTACAAGTGATGAGATGGGCCATAACCCACAGGCCCCAGGACCCGCCAAGAAGCAAGCACATTCTTGCTGAAGGAAAGACCCAGGAAGTAGTTACGATTTTTATCGACTGACGATTTTATAGGAGTTTACGCAAAAACCTGAGAGTTGGGAAGGAACGATAGATGTTTGTTTGGCTTGCAGAATCCATGGATTTATCCGAACCTAGTTCGTCGACAAGAGAAATTCTGCAATGCTTGCGAGGTTGACAGAGTGTTAGAATGCGAGATTCGCTAAACCATATACAAGGTAATGATTTGGGTGCGGGATGGATTGATCACCATACCGACTTACTCTTATTGTTCGCTTTGCTATATGGGATGGTAAATCTGAGTGACTTACCTATAGTAGAGAGACGACGACCAAACCTTGTTTAAACCTTAGAATGGTATAAGAATGTTTCCCTTGTACACGGCAGTTGATGCCAATCGTAGGTTATACGGTGAGGTTCAACCCAGACCCATTTTCCTGCAGGAGAAACCGTAAATTGTTGACCACCATGAGATGTCGATAGTTGTTTAGTATTGGCGCCAGACCGTCAGCTATGAAGACCCAGTCTCGGAATAACCTTACCGAGATGAAAGACAGAAGAATTGAGGAAAAGGTTATGCCACTACCCAAAGAGCAAGAGAAGGAATTTTTTCGAGAATCTGAGAAGACTGACACTGTCAACAATAAGGATGGAGTATACGAGTTTTGGTGGAACCGTAACAATGTTTCTAAGGGTGGTAGCACTGCAGACCCCCTGTGATGATCGATGGATTTTGAGAAGAACCCAAACCCTAACCTATTTCTTTCTAGCCTCTCCGAATCTCGAGGACGAGATTCATTTTAAGGGTGGTAGGTTTGTAACATCCCAAAATTCTAAATATTGGAATGTTATAATAACAGATAGATTGGATTGACTGTTTGATTGATTGACTGAAAGTGAGTGGAATTCGAAACATTTTGAAAGTTAAATGAGAGGGAATAAAAGGACTTTCCCAAACTTTCATTTTTGCTTTTATGTTCTCCGTGAATTCAAATTCTTTTCACCACAAAACCCTGGAGAGAAGATGACATGACTTCTTCCATTTATTTAAATGACAAGGGGTGTTGAAAATATTTGAATATCATTTGAAAATATTTCCCATTCTGAAGCTTTATGCAACTCAATGATTTTCATGAGAGAAGATAAAATGACTTCTTCAAAACGTATGAAATATGAGTTGGGAGTTTCAAAGGATTAAATTCAAAGACCCATTGAAATTATTATTTTTTATTTGGAGTTATTTGAGTTTTTCAAATTATTTTTCTCCAAAAATAAAATACACAGAAAATAGGGTAACATGATTCCCTACATCAGAAAATTGGAGAAAAATAAATTTGGAATCATTTTGGTATTTTTAAAATGATTTTTATTGGATTTTATAAAGGCAGCAGCACTGTTTGATTTATTAAAATTTGTGTGGATTTTATTTGACTCTACAAAAATGTTCACGCTGTAGGAAATCTTTTTCTGAAAATTTTGATATATTATATGCCCATATAATATTTTACTTTTATTTGTTTTATTTTGTTTGCCGGAGTTTAAAAAAAACCCTCCCCTCCGACTGGGCCGGCCCAGCTCCCAGGCCAGGCCGCGGCCCCGCCCAGCTCGCCCGTCGCCCCGTTCCCGACCGGGACTCTCCTCGAGTCCGCCGCCGCGCCGCCATGGCCGTCGTGCCGCCTCCGGCCTCCTCTGCCCCCTTCCCCACGCCTCCTCCTCTCCCCCCTTAAATAGCGCCGCCCCAGGCCCCCCCTCTCTCTCTGCCCCGCCGCCGCATCTCACCGCCGCCGCACGCCGTAGCCGCCGCCCCGTCGCCGTCGACCGCCGCCGACGCCGCCATCCTCCTCGCCGCGATGCGCCGCCCCTCCCCGTCCACTCCGCCCTCGCCGCGGGCCACCAGAGCCGCCGCTCCGGTCGAGCCCGAGCCGCCGCCGCCCTTCTCCGACGCCGGCGAACCCCCGCCACCGCCGACCCGGTCCGCCGCTGAAAAACCGCCGGTTTTCAATGAAAACCCCACCGGTATAAACCGTGAACCGCCCCGGTTTTTTTATTATTATTCGTTTTGGTTTTATTAAGAAAACCTAGATCTGTTTTTTTAGGTTTTACTAAACTGCGAACGTCCACTGTTTAGATCCTATAAACGAACGTTCACTATTTAGTTTTTTTCCTGTTATTTTCGGCCAGGGACCCGTCTGTGAATATTTTATTTACAGATCAGCCCCTGATCTTCAAACATCCATAACTTTTTACTCGTTTGTCCAAATCCAACGAAACCAATGCCCACTTCTTCGTTATGATCTCCTCTATCCAGTAAAACAACTTAAACATGTTTTTGAAAATTTAAAATTCGTTTTCAAACAGATTTGAATTTGAATCTTCTTTTGATCATAACTTGAGTTCCGTAGCTCCGTTTGAGTTGATTCTTTTTGCAAATCGAAGCTCTTGACCTAAACTTTCTGATAAGGCCAAATTCACATAATTTTGGTACTGTTAGAAATTGTTTTATGTTGCAAGAGTTAATTGCTTGGTTTTGAAGTTTTCCGAATTGTTTTCTTCGTTCTTCTCGATCTTTTGAGTGATTGCTTATGTGTGGTTACTATTGCTTGCTTGCGATAGATTGATCGGAGTGTGACGAGTAGATCTATCAAGAGTTTTGAGTGTGAATCATCTTCATCATCATTGCAGGCAAGTAACACTTTGATCATATCCCGTTCATACCCAGTTTTATTACATTAGATCTGTTTTCCTCAAACATTGCATGATTAGGATCTAATTAAATTGTGGGTATTGGGAAGTAGTTGAGGTAGAACCTATTACCTGTTTTCTATTCAAACCCTTGGGAGTTACTTCTACGTTGCTTTTATTATTGCCATGCTATGCTCGTAGACGTGGATTGGGTTTGAGTGAAATTCATGACAGATGTGAGATTGTTAATTAATGGTTTACTTAAGGTGGCAACTTAAACTCACATCTGGGTGGATTGAGGTACCTGGGTATTCCAGGATTGCCTGTTTTTCTTTTGGACCGCCACCCAGGTTCAAAGGGATCATGAGATTATTCATGCTAGAAACTTCCGTGTGCAGCCGCAAGCTATTATGGGCTCTAGCATAGTTGACTAAGTTTTGTGAACTCTTACAGTGGTAGACTAGCAGATGTAGGGGAAAGTAGGTGTAACTGTCTACCCATACGTAAGGTGCAAACACTTCTGAAAGACTGTGTCTTGGTCATCCGTTACTCAAACACCATGTAGTGCGAGTAATCCAACGGATGAGATCAAGTCTTGTGGGGAAAAGTGCACAAACCTCTGCAGAGTGTACAAACTAATCATGATTAGCCGTGTCCCCGGTTATGGACATCTTGAGTATCTAGTTCTTGGATTATCCCGTTGATCTCATCATGTTACTTTAATTAATATTGTTGGGTTAATGATGATACTTAATTGGGATTGAGATGCTGTCAACCATCTCAATGTTTCACAACCACCATGATAGTTAAATAAAATTTATTCCTTTGAAGTAGGGAAAAATTGGCTTTTCGCAAAAACATTAAAACCATAGAGCTTTTCCACCAGCCATATATGCATGTAGTGATAGCCTTTGTTCATCATTTCTCTATGGTGTGAATTTGCCAGCATATTCCATGTGCTGGCCCGTTTTCGGGCTGCAACGTTTCATGTTGCAGGATTCTTACGACGAGTAAGTGATACGTTAGGGTTACGATTTCTACACTCAACTTTGCCGTTGGTGTTGATGGGAATCCACAACCTTGTTACTTCCGCTATTTGGATTGAGGTAATAGTATTTACGTTACTTTATACATGTGATTTACCTCTGTTATAAATCCTCGAGTACTGTGTGTGTCAGCATACCGATCCAGGGATGACACTTAAGCACAGAGACTTGATCCATTCGGGTCGGGTCGCTACAAGTACATATCAATAACATGTATATCCAATATACCTTTGTTCACTTTGCCATCTTTCTTATCCACCAAATACTTGGGGTAGTTCCGCTTCCAGTGACCAGTCCCTTTCCAGTAGAAGCACTTAGTCTCAGGCTTAGGTACAGACTTGGGCTTCTTCACTTGAGTAGCAACTTGCTTGCCGTTCTTTTGAAGTTCCCCTTCTTCCCTTTGCCCTTTTCTTGAAATTAGTGGTCTTGTCAACCATCAATACTTGAAGTGGTCTCGTCAACCATCAACACTTGATGTTTTTCTTGATTTCTACCTTCGTCGATTTCAGCATCAAGAAGAGCTCGGGAATTACTTTCGTCATCCCTTGCATACTATAGTTCATCACGAAGTTCTACTAACTTGGTGATGGTGACTAGAGAATTCTGTCAATCACTATTTTATCTGGAAGATTAACTCCCACTTGATTCAAGCGATTGTAGTACCCAGACAATCTGAGCATATGCTCACTAGTTGAGCGATTCTCCTCCATCTTTTAGCTATAGAACTTGTTGGAGACTTCATATCTCTCAACTCGGGTATTTGCTTGAAATATTAACTTCAACTCCTGGAACATCTTATATGGTCCATGACGTTCAAAACGTCTTTGAAGTCCCGATTCTAAGCCGTTAAGCATGGTGCACTAAACTATCAAGTAGTCATCATATTGAGCTAGCCAAACGTTCATAACGTCTGCATCTGCTCCTGCAATAGGTCTGTCACCTAGCGGTGCATCAAGGACATAATTTTTTCTGTGCAGCAATGAGTATAATCCTCAGATCACGGATCCAATCCGCATCTTTGCTACTAACATCTTTCAACATAATTTTTCTCTAGGAACATATCAAAAATAAACACAGGGAAGCAACAATGCGAGCTATTGATCTACAACATAATTTGCAAAATACTATCAAGACTAAGTTCATGATAAATTTAAGTTCAATTAATCATATTACTTAAGAACTCCCACTTAGATAGACATCCCTCTAATCATCTAAGTGATTACGTGTTCCAAAGCAACTAAACCATGTCCGATTAACACGTGAGATGGAGTAGTTTCAATGGTGAACATCACTATGTTGATCATATCTGCTATATGATTCACGCTCGACCTTTCGGTCTCTGTGTTCTGAGGCCATATCTGTATATGCTAGGCTCGTCAAGTTTAACCTGAGTATTCCGCGTGTGCAACTGTTTTGCACCCGTTGTATTTGAACGTAGAGCCTATCACACCCGATTAACACCTGGTGTCTCAGCACGAAGAACTTTTGCAACGGTGCATACTCAGGGAGAACACTTTTATCTTGAAATTTTAGTGAGAGATCATCTTATAATGCTACCGTCAATCAAAGCAAGATAAGATGCATAAAGGATTAACATCACATGCAATCAATATAAGTGATATGATATGGCCATCATCATCTTGTGCTTGTGATCTCCATCTCCGAAGCACCGTGCTCGTGATCTCCATCTCCGAAGCACCGTCATGATCACCATCGTCACCGGCTCGACACCTTGATCTCCATCGTAGTATCGTTGTCGTCTCGCCAACTTATTGCTTTTACGACTATCGCTACCGCTTAGTGATAAAGTAAAACTATTACATGGCGATTGCATCTCATACAATAAAGAGACAACCATATGGCTCCTGCCAGTTGCCGATAACTCGGTTACAAAACATGATCATCTCATACAACACATTATATCACATCATGTCTTGACCATATCACATCACAACATGCCCTGCAAAAACAAGTTAGACGTCCTCTACTTTGTTGTTGCATGTTTTACGTGGCTGCTACGGGCTTAGCAAGAACCGTTCTTACCTACGCATGAAAACCACAACGATAGTTTGTCAAGTTGGTGCTGTTTTAACCTTCGCAAGGACCGGGCGTAGCCACACTCGGTTCAACTAAAGTGAGAGAGACAGACACCCGCCGGTCACCTTTAAGCAACGAGTGCTCGCAGCGGTGAAACCAGTCTCGCGTAAGCGTACGCGTAATGTCGGTCCGGCCCGCTTCATCTCACAATACCGCTGAACCAAAGTATGACATGATGGTAAGCAATATGAATTATATCGCCCACAACTCACTTGTGTTCTACTCGTGCATAGCATCAACGCATAAAACCAGGCTCTGATACCACTGTTGGGGAACGTAGTAATTTCAAAAAATTTCCTACGCACACGCAAGATCATGGTGATGCATAGCAACGAGAGGGGAGAGTGTTGTCCACGTACCCTCGTAGACCGACAGCGGAAGCGTTATCACAACGCAGTTGATGTAGTCGTACGTCTTCACGATCCGACCGATCAAGTACCGAATGTACGGCACCTCCGAAGTTCTACACACGTTCAGCTCGATGACGTCCCTCGAACTCCGATCCAGCCGAGGTGTTGAGGGAGAGTTTCGTCAGCACGACGGCGTGGTGACGATGATGATGTTCCACCGACGCAGGGCTTCGCCTAAACTCCGCGACGGTATTATCGAGGTGTAATCTGGTGGAGGGGGGCACCGCACACGGCTAAAATATCGTATATCAAAGTGTGTCCATGGGGTGCCCCCTGCCCCCGTATATAAAGGAGTAAGGGAGGAGGAGGCCGGCCCTAGGAGGGGGCGCACCAAGTGTGGAGTCCTACTAGGACTCCCTAGTCCTAGTAGGATTCCACCTCCCATATGGAATAGGAAAATAGGAAGGGAAAAAGAGAAGGAAGGAAGGGAGCGCCCCCCTTCCCTAGTCCAATTCGGACCAGACCAAGGGGAGGGGTGCGGCCACCCTTGAGGCCCTTTTCCTTCTTTCCCGTATGGCCCAATAAGGCCCAATACGTATTCCCGTAACTCTCCGGTACTCCGAAAAATACCCGAATCACTCGGAACCTTTCCGAAGTCCGAATATAGTCGTCCAATATATCGATCTTTACGTCTCAACCATTTCGAGACTCCTCGTCATGTCCCCGATCTCATCCGGTCCTCCGAACTCCTTCGGTACATCAACATACATAAACTCATAATAAAACTGTCGTCGTAACTTTAAGCGTGCGGACCCTTTGGGTTCAAGAACTATGTAGACATGACCGAGACACCTCTCCGGTCAATAACCAATAGCGGGACCTGGATGCCCATATTGGCTCCCACATATTCTACGAAGATCTTTATCGGTCAGATCGCATAACAACATACGTTGTTCCCTTTGTCATCGGTATGTTACTTGCCCGAGATTCGATCGTCGGTATCTCGATACCTAGTTCAATCTCGTTACCGGCAAGTCTCTTTACTCATTCCGTAATACATCATCCCGCAACTAACTCATTAGTCACAATGCTTGCAAGGCTTATAGTGATGTGCATTACCGAGTGGGCCCAGAGATACCTCTCCGACAATCGGAGAGACAAATCCTAATCTCGAAATACGCCAACCCAACAAGTACCTTTGGAGACACCTGTAGAGCACCTTTATAATCACCCAGTTACGTTGTGACGTTTGGTAGCACACAAAGTGTTCCTCCGGTAAACGGGAGTTGCATAATCTCATAGTCATAGGAACATGTATAAGTCATGAAGAAAGCAATAGCAACATACTAAAGGATCGGGTGCTAAGCTAACGGAATGGGTCATGTCAATCACGTCATTCTCCTAATGAGGTGATCCCGTTAATCAAATGAAAACTCATATCTATGGCTAGGAAACATAACCATCTTTGATTAACGAGCTAGTCAAGTAGAGGCATACTAGTGACACTCTGTTTGTCTATGTATTCACACATGTATTATGTTTCCGGTTAATACAATTCTAGCATGAATAATAAACATTTATCATGATATAAGGAAATATATAATACTTTATTATTGCCTCTAGGGCATATTTCCTTCAATACCTTCTACCTCAGATCCGAAGACAAGATCTTCGTTGCCAAGAACGGGTCCTTTCTGGAGAAAGAGTTTCTCTCGAAAGAATTGAGTGGGAGGAAAGTGGAACTTGATGAGGTGATAGTCACCCCTTCCGAACCGGAAAGTAGCGCAGCACGGGAATATGTTCCTGCAGTGCCTACACCGACTGGGGAGGAAGTTAATGATGATGATCATGAAGCTTCGGATCAAGTTACTGCTGAACTTCGTAGGTCCACAAGGACACGTTCCGCACCAGAGTGGTACGGCAACCCTGTCCTGGAAATCATGTTGTTAGACAACGGTGAACCTTCGAATTATGAAGAAGCGATGGCGGGCCCGGATTCCGACAAATGGCTAGAAGCCATGCAATCCGAGATAGGATCCATGTATGAAAACGAAGTATGGACTTTGACTGACTTGCCCGATGATCGGCGAGCCATAGAAAACAAATGGATCTTTAAGAAGAAGTCAGACGCGGATGGTAATGTGACCATCTATAAGGCTCGACTTGTCGCTAAGGGTTATCGACAAGTTCAAGGGGTTGACTACGATGAGACTTTCGCACCCGTAGCGAAGCTGAAGTCCGTCCGAATCATGTTAGCAATTGCCGCATTCTATGATTATGAGATATGGCAAATGGACGTCAAAACGGCATTCCTTAACGGCTTCCTTAAGGAAGAATTGTATATGATGCAGCCGGAAGGTTTTGTCGATCCTAAGAATGATGACAAAGTATGCAAGCTCCAGCACTCAATCTATGGGCTGGTGCAAGCATCTCGGAGTTGGAACATTCGCTTTGATGAGATGATCAAAGCGTTTGGGTTTACACAGACTTATGGAGAAGCCTGTGTTTACAAGAAAGTGAGTGGGAGCTCTGTAGCATTTCTCATATTATATGTGGATGACATACTATTGATGGGAAATGGTATAAAATTCTTGGAAAGTATAAAGGCCTATTTGAATAAGTGTTTTTCAATGAAGGACCTTGGAGAAGCTGCTTATATATTAGGCATCAAGATCTATAGAGATAGATCAAGACGCCTCATTGGTCTTTCACAGAGTACATACCTTGACAAGATATTGAAGAAGTTCAATATGGATCAGTCCAAGAAGGAGTTCTTGCCTGTATTGCAAGGTGTGCAATTGAGCACGGCCCAATGCCCGACCACGGCAGAAGATAGAGAAAAGATGAGTGTCATCCCCTATGCCTCGGCCATAGGGTCTATTATGTATGCCATGCTGTGTACCAGACCTGATGTAAACCTTGCCGTGAGTTTGGTAGGAAGGTACCAAAGTAATCCCGGCATGGAACACTGGACAGCGGTCAAGAATATCCTGAAGTACCTGAAAAGGACTAAGGATATGTTTCTCGTTTATGGAGGTGACGAAGAGCTCGTCGTAAAGGGTTACGTCAATGCTAGCTTCGACACAGATCTGGATGACTCGAAGTCACAAACCGGATACGTGTATATTTTGAATGGAGGACCAGTAAGCTGGTGCAGTTGCAAGCAAAGCGTCGTGGCGGGATCTACATGTGAAGCGGAGTACATGGAGGCCTCGGAGGCAGCACAGGAAGCAGTCTGGATGAAGGAGTTCATTACCGACCTAGGGGTGATTCCCAATGCGTCGGGCCCGATGACTCTCTTCTGTGACAACACTGGAGCTATTGCCCTTGCGAAGGAGCCCAGGTTTCACAGGAAGACTAGGCATATCAAGCGTCGCTTCAACTCCATTCGTGAAAGTGTTCAAAATGGAGACATAGATATTTGTAAAGTACATACGGACCTAAATGTAGCAGATCCGTTGACTAAACCTCTCCCTAGAGCAAAACATGATCAACACCAGGACGCAATGGGTGTTCGATTCATCACAATGTAACTAGATTATTGACTCTAGTGCAAGTGGGAGACTGTTGGAAATATGCCCTAGAGGCAATAATAAATGGTTATTATTATATTTCTTTGTTCATGGTAATTGTCTATTGTTCATGCTATAATTGTATTATCCGGAAATCGTAATACATGTGTGAATACATAGACCACAACGTGTCCCTAGTAAGCCTCTAGTTGACTAGCTCGTTGATCAACTGATAGTCATGGTTTCCTGACTATGGACATTGGATGTCATTGATAACGGGATCACATCATTAGGAGAATGATGTGATGGACAAGACCCAATCCTAAGCATAGCTCAAAGATCGTGTAGTTCGTTTGCTAGAGCTTTTCCAATGTCAAGTATCTTTTCCTTAGACCATGAGATCGTGCAACTCCCGGATACCGTAGGAGTACTTTGGGTGTGCCAAACGTCACAACGTAACTGGGTGACTCTAAAGGTGCATTACGGGTATCTCCGAAAGTGTCTGTTGGGTTGGCACGGATCGAGACTGGGATTTGTCACTCCGTGTGACGGAGAGGTATCTCTGGGCCCACTCGGTAATGCATCATCATAATGAGCTCAATGTGACTAAGGCGTTAGTCACGGGATCATGCATTGTGGTACGAGTAAAGAGACTTGCCGGTAATGAGATTGAACAAGGTATTGGGATACCGACGATCGAATCTCGGGCAAGTAACATACCGATTGACAAAGGGAATTGTATACGGGATTGATTGAATCCTCGACATCGTGGTTCATCCGATGAGATCATCGTGGAACATGTGGGAGCCAACATGGGTATCCAGATCCCGCTGTAGGTTATTGACCGGAGAGGCGTCTCGGTCATGTCTGCATGTCTCCCGAACCCGTAGGGTCTACACACTTAAGGTTCGGTGACGCTAGGGTTGTAGAGATATGAGTATGCGGAAACCCGAAAGTTTTTCGGAGTCCCGGATGAGATCCCGGACGTCACGAGGAGTTCCGGAATGGTCCGGAGGTGAAGAATTATATATAGGAAGTCAAGTTTCGGCCACCGGGAAAGTTTCGGGGGTCACTGGTATTGTACCGGGACCACCGGAAGGGTCCCGGGGGTCCACCGGGTGGGGCCACCTATCCCGGAGGGCCCCATGGGCTGAAGTGGGAAGGAAACCAGCCCTTAGTGGGCTGGGGCGCCCCCCATGGGCCTCCCCCCTGCGCCTAGGGTTGGAAACCCTAGGGTGGGGGGGCGCCCCACTTGCCTTGGGGGGCAAGTCTCCCCCCTGGCCGCCGCCCCCCATCCAGATGGATCTTGGCCGGCGCCCCCCTCCCAGGGGGCCTATATAAAGGGGGGGAGGGAGGGCAGCAGCACTACAGCCTTGGGCGCCTACCTCCTCCCTTGCTACACCTCTCCGTCTCGCAGAAGCTCGGCGAAGCCCTGCCGAGATCCCGCTACATCCACCACCACGCCGTCGTGCTGCTGGATCTCCATCAACCTCTCCTTCCCCCTTGCTGGATCAAGAAGGAGGAGACGTCGCTGCTCCATACGTGTGTTGAACGCGGAGGTGCCGTCCGTTCGGCACTCGGTCATCGGTGATTTGGATCACGGCGAGTACGACTCCATCAACCTCGTTCATTGGAACGCTTCCGCTCGCGATCTACAAGGGTATGTAGATGCACTCCTTTCCCCTTGTTGCTAGTATACTCCATAAATGGATCTTGGTGAGCATAGGAAAATTTTAAAATTCTGCTACGATCCCCAACATAGGACGCATGTGATCCAAATGTGCGGGGGACTAGGCATCCAGATGAGAGGTAGGAGCACTTTTCCTCCTATGACCTTTGCTGAATCGGTTAGGGGTAAAACCGGGCAAACGTCGGGCCGGGCCGGGTTTCGGGCCGGGCTTGCAAAAGCCGGACCTTCATTTCTCAAGCCCGAGCCCGGCCCGAAGCCCGAAATACTCCATGTTTTCAAGCCCTAGCCCAGCCCGAAATCTAGCCCAAAGCCCGAAAGCCCGGCCCGAAATTCAGAAAAATAGAAGCCCGAGCCCGGCCCAAACTATCTTTCGGGCTGCAAAACAAAGCCCGAGCCCGGCCCGAATGTCAAGCCCGACCCGGCCCGGCCCGGGTTTTTCGGGCCGAGCTCGGGCCGGGCTGCCCATGCCCGGGTTTAGTTAGGGGGTGGCAGTCGACTTGGTTTTACTGCAAAGATGTCTCGACTCGTGGTCAGTCGACTGGCCTTCCCCCTTTTTCTCTGGAGAGACTTCGCAACGCTCGTTCGTTGACTGTATCCAGGGAGGAGAAGGGTGAGGTAGCTATTTTGGTCGACGCGGTTCTTGCATTGGTCCGGGGTGGAGTGACAGACATGGATCTGTTGGAGGTGTTCCTCAGTCGACGCATCCAACCCTTGCAAGCTCGCGACCACCCCATGTGGATGTACTCGGGCCCGGAAGACACCGCTCGGACCCACCCGGAGGAGGTCAGTGAGGAGACGGTGGCTCAGTGGCTTCGGGGCATCATGGGAAACAAGGACAACCCGCGCCGAGCCAAGCGGATCTTGCCATTCGATGCCAAGAACTCTCCAGGAGAGGTCGGGCTTAATTTGTCAAGTGTTTTGTCTTCTTCAATATGCAGTTATCCTGGAATCCGAGTGATACTTGCAACCTGTGTCTTGTAGGTTTTCACTAACATGTACTCACCCGTACCGAACGGAGAGCAGCACCTCGGAGGAGCAGAGAGTGAGGGAGTAAGCGCCGACATTGAATATGCAGATGACAGTGACGACGATAGCGACGACTTCAACGACAGAGAGGAGGTCGACTCACCACCATGCTCCGAGCGGCGCTCTAAGAAGTCACAAGACCCTGCGGGCGGCCATGGCAAGGCAGCAGCGTCGAGTGCGAGGATTCCGAAGCGCACTCGGACGTCAACTCCAGAGCCGACGGAGAAGACCGCAAAACAAGCCAAAGTTTCTCCACCCAAGCCTCGGAAGGCCCTGCCCAGGATCAAGGTGGTTGTGTTTGTTGTTTCGGCATAGGTGTTTATTTTCCTTGTTCTTCATTGCTGTTGTGAACCTTCTTTTTTGGTTTGACCGAGTGAGATTTTGGACCTCCAGGGCTGCTACTTCTTGGACATCTCCCATGGAGATTGACGAGGAGCAGGCTGATGCCGATACCGCAGACATGGCCACCTCTCGATCAGGTATGATAATGCAGACATGCATACGCTTTGTCAACTGTTTTGATGGTCGACTAGAATCTTACTATCGAGTGATTTCAGTGCCAACAGATGTTATCCAACTTCCTGACGATGATGAAGATGAACCTCCAAGGAGTGCAGGAAGAAGGGGTAGGGCCTTGAGGAAGAGAGTCACTAGTAGAAAACAGGGCTTTGGTCCATGCCTGAAAAGGGCATTAATCCCGGTTCCCCTAGGAACCTGGACTAATGGGTGCATCAGTCCCGGTTCGTAAGGCCAGGTGTAGCGACCAGACCTCAAATGGTCTGTGCTGCTGTGCACCAGTGTCATCCCTGGATCAGTAATGCTGACACGCACAGTACAAATGGAGGATTTATAACAGAGTAGCAATCACACACTTATTACATCGAATATCTCCAAAGAGAATAAGTATGATAAACATGGCTTAAGGCCATCTAACAACGATAACAGCGGAAGACTTGGAAGATAAGTGAGTCCATCAACTCCAGCGGCATCACTGAGTATAAGACCACGACCTAAGGCACCTTACTCGTCGTCTGAAAAGTCTGCAACATGAAACGTTGCAGCCCGAAAACGGGTCAGCACATAGAATATGCTGGCAATGTAACACATAGAGAATAATGAACAACAACAATGCTATACTACATGCATATATGGCTGGTGGAAAACTCTATGGTTACAATTTTGCGAAAAGCCAATTTTATCCTACCTCAAAGGAATAAATTTTATTTAACTATCATGGTGGTTGTGAAACATTGAGATGGTTGACAGCATCTCAATCCCAATTAAAATGTCATCAATAACCCAACAAATTAATTAGTAGTAACATAGTGATGAGATTAACATGATAATCCAAGTACTAGATACTCAAGTTGTCCATAACCGGGGACACGGCTAACCATGATTAGTTTGTACACTCTGCAGAGGTTTGTGCACTTTTCCCCACAAGACTCGGTCGCCTCTGCTTGATTCTCTCACTACATGATGTTTGAGAAACGAATGACCGAGACACAGTCTTTCAGAAGTGTTTGCACCTTACGTATGGGTAGACAGTTACACCTACTTTCCCCTACATCTGCTAGTCTACCACTGTAAGAGTTCACACAACTTAGTCAACTATGCTAGAGCCCATAATAGCTTGCGGCTGCACACGAAAGTTTCTAGCATGAATAATCTCATGATCCCTTTGAACCTGGGTGGCGGTCCAAAAGAAAAACAGGCAATCCTGGAATACCCAGGTACCTCAATCCACCTAGATGTGAGTTTTAGTTGCCACCTTAAGTAAACCATTAATTAACAATCTCACATCTGTCATGAATTTCACTCAAACCCAATCCACGTCTACGAGCATAGCATGGCAATATAATAGCAAACGTAGAAGTAACTCCCAAGGGTTTGAATAGAAAACAGGTAATAGGTACTACCACATCTACTTCCCAATACCCACAATTTAATTAGATCCTAATCATGCAAGTGTTTGAGGAAAACAGATCTAATGCAATAAAAACTGGGTATGAACAGGATATGATCAAAGTGTTACTTGCCTTGCTGATGATCCGCAAAACCTAGCGATTCGAAGTAACAAGCGGCACACTCCGGGTACTCTATCGCAAACAAACAAGCATACAATCAGTACTCATCTAATACACAGGTAAAACTCGAATGAAAGATCCAACCAGAAAGTTCAACTTAAGAACTCCGGTTTGCAAAAAGAACTGACTCGAAAGAAGCAACGAAAGTCAAACGGCGAAAGAAAGAAACTTCGTTTACTAATCTGGATCTAGGTCAAGTTTTACTGTAGCAAAAACTTGTTTGAGTAGGTTAAACGGAAAGAGAATTTCGAGATGAAACTCTAGGCGCTTGAATCGCCTGATTCCGATAAACGAGCGAGAAGTTAAACAGAATCGAAGATTCGATCAGAAATCGAATCTGAGATAATCGCAGAAAAATCCGACGAAAAAGAAAAACGGACGAACGGTTAAACAACGGACGTTCGTTAACAGAGAAAAACCGACAAACGCGTTCGTTAAAACGAACGGTTCGGTGAACGCTCGCAAAATAATAAAACCGAAAAAAAACCGATCTAGGCTCCGGCGAGGGCTCCGGCTCGGGCGGCGGGGTGCGGGGCTCGGGGGGGGGGGGGGGGGGGCGCGAGGGGCGGCGGCTCCGGCGGCTTCCCGTGCGGCGGCGGCGGCGGGCAAGTGCGGGCGGCGGCGGCGGCGATGAGTGCGGCGGCGGCGGCGACTTGAGAGGAAAGAGAGAGGGGGGGTATTTAAAGAGGGGGGGTCCGGGGTGGCTTGGGGAAGGGGTGGCCGAGCGGGAGGCGAGCTCCGTGGCCATGGCGGACTCCGGCGGCGGGCGCCGTGCGGGAGAAGGAGAGAGGCGAGGGCGGGCCGGCGCTCGGCTGGGCTGCGGCCCAGCGGGTGTCGCGCGTTTTTAAAAAATAAGTTCCACGAATAATAACTCGTAGAAAAATAAATACAAATCAGAAAAATATAAAATAAATTTTCCCCGTCTAGTTAGAAAATCTAAAATAGGGTGAACATTTTTTAACACAAAAAAATATATTTTGAAAACATGCAATATTTTTAATGCAATAAAAATTGCAAATAAAATCCAAATAAATCCAATAAATGATTTTAACACTTTTTCTCCAGTATTTCACTTGTTTTGGAGAAGTCATATTTTCTCCTCTCGTTTATTTTTTTAAAAATGAAATATTTTTCCGGAGAGAAAATAATTAAAACCAAAATCCTCGCCTTATTATTTGATGAAAATCAAATATGAAAATTTAAGAAAATCCCCAACTCTCTCCGAGGGTCCTTGAGTTGCTTAGGGTTTCTCGAGGATTTGTCAAAATGCAATAAAACATGATATGCAATGATGATCTATGTATAACATACCAAATTGAAAATTTGGGATGTTACAAACCTACCCCCCTTAAGATGAATCTCGCCCTCGAGATTCGGGTTGGCTAGAAAACAGGTGGGAGTGGTCTTTCCGTAGATCTTCCTCTCACTCCCAGGTGGCTTCATCCTCCGTGTGGTGACTCCACTGGACTTTGCAAAACTTGATAACCTTGCTGCGGGTAACTCGGCTGGCATACTCGAGAATCTTAACTGGTTTCTCCTCATAGGTCAAATCACTTTCCAACTGAATCGCTTCCAGTGGCACAGTATCTCTCAGTGGTATCTCAGCCATCTCTGCGTGGCACTTCTTCAACTGCGAAACGTGAAATACATCATGTACTCCAGACAATCCTTCGGGCAATTCTAGCTTGTAGGCAACTTCTCCCATACGTTCCAACACTCTGTATGGTCCGATAAAACGGGGCGCTAACTTTCCCTTAACTCCAAAGCGCTTTACTCCACGAAGTGGTGATACTCGAAGATACACTCGGTCTCCGACTTCATGAACTGTCTCCATTCGTTTAGAATCAGCATAACTCTTCTGCCTGGACTGGGCTACCTTGAGCCTATCGCGAATCAACCTCACTTTCTGTTCAGACTTCTTAATCAAATCTGGTCCAAACAACTGACGGTCTCCAACTTCGTCCCATAACAACGGTGTTCTACACCTCCTTCCGTACAAGGCTTCGAAAGGGGCCATCTTCAAACTGGTTTGATAACTGTTGTTATAAGAAAACTCCGCATATGGCAAATTGTCGTCCCAACTGGATCCATAATCTAGTGCACATGCTCTCAACATGTCCTCCAAAATCTGGTTGACTCTCTCGGTCTGTCCATCTGTCTGTGGGTGAAATGCTGTACTAAATTCCAGCCTGGTTCCCAATGTTTCATGTAACTGCTTCCAAAACTTCGAGGTAAACTGGGTTCCTCTGTCTGATACAATGGTCCTCGGAACTCCGTGCAAACATACGATTCTGGTCATGTATATCTTTGCCAACTTAGCACTGGTGTAAGTGGTCTTTACTGGAATGAAATGAGCCACTTTCGTCAAATGGTCGACTACAACCCATATTGAGTCATAGCCTGAACGAGTCCTGGGTAATCCTGTGATAAAATCCATGCCTATTTTATCCCACTTCCATTCGGGTATCGGCAATGGTTGTAGCAATCCTACTGGCTTCTGATGCTCTGCCTTCACTCTCTGACATACATCACAAACTGCTACATATTCCGCAATATCCTTCTTCATTCCGGTCCACTAGAAAGTATTTTTCAAATCCAAATACATCTTGGTATTCCCTAGGTGAATCGAGTACGGTGAATCATGGGCTTCTTGCAAAATCAACTTCCTGATCTCCGGATCATTTGGCACATATACGCGGTCCTCAAACCATAAGGTATCGTGCTCATCCTCACGAAATCCATTGGCTTTTCCTTTGCTCATCTTCTCCTTTATCTCTTCAATCTCCTTGTCTGTCTTCTGAGCTTCTCTGATCCTTTCCATCAAGGTAGACTGAATCTCCAATGTCGCTAAATAGCCTCTTGGGACTATCTCCAAACATAGCTCGCGAAGGTCCTCGGCTAACTCCTGAGGTAACTCTCCTGTCATGAGGGTGTTGACATGACTCTTGCGGCTCAACGCGTCTGCTACTACGTTAGCCTTTCCAGGGTGATAATGCAATCTCATATCATAATCTTTAATGAGCTCCAGCCATCTCCGCTGTCTGAGATTTAACTCCTTCTGCGTGAAAATGTACTTCAAACTCTTGTGATCCGTGTACACCTCACAATGGTTTCCGATGAGAAAATGTCTCCATGTCTTCAATGCATGCACCACGGCTGCTAATTCCAAATCATGCGTAGCATAATTCTTCTCATGGGGTTTAAGTTGTCGTGAAGCATATGACTCAACTCTTCCTTCCTGCATAAGCACTGCTCCAAGTCCTCGACGAGAAGCGTCGCAGTAAACTTCATAATCCTTGCGTTGATATGGCAGAATCAACACTGGTGATGTAACCAATCGTTCCTTCTACTCTTGGAAACTAGCTTCACATTCCTCAGTCCAATTGAATTTGGTGTCCTTCTTCAATAGCTCAGTCATGGGCTTAGCAATCTTCGAGAAATTCTCGATGAATCTCCGGTAGTATCCTGCAAGTCCAAGAAAACTCCGGATTTCTCCCACTGTCGTGGGTGATTCCCAACTTATCACTGTGTCAACCTTGGCAGGGTCTACTGCTATTCCTTCACCAGAAATAACATGTCCAAGGAATCCAACTTCTTTCAGCCAAAACTCACATTTGCTGAACTTGGCATATAACTGATGTTCTCTGAGCTTCTCAAGTACCAATCGTAAATGCTCCTCATGCTCTTCTTCATCCTTGGAAAAGATTAAAATATCATCAATGAACACCACGACGAACTTATCCAAAAATTCCATAAACACTTTGTTCATCAGGTTCATGAAATAGGCAGGTGCGTTAGTCAGACCAAATGACATAACGGTATACTCATATAATCCATATCTGGTGGTAAATGCCGTCTTGGGTATATCCTGCTCTCGAATCTTTAACTGATGGTATCCTGATCGTAGATCGATCTTGGAAAATACTTTAGCTCCTTGTAGGCGGTCAAACAAATCATTTATCATCGGCAGCGGGTACTTGTTTTTGATGGTCACTTCATTCAATCCACGGTAATCAACAACCATCCTCAATGATCCATCTTTCTTCTCCACTAGAAGTACTGGTGATCCCCAAGGTGACGAACTTGGGCGAATATAGCCTTTATCCAGTAACCCCTTGATCTGCTTCTTAATTTCTTCCAAATCTTTTGCGGGCATCCTGTACGGTCTCTTAGATATTGGCCCTGTGCCTGGCAAAAGTTCAATCAAGAACTCAATGTCTCTATCCGGTGGCATGCCTGGCAACTCTTCTGGAAATACATCCGGATAATCTTTCACCACTGGTACTTCCTCCTGTACAACTCCTGATAAGGAATTTACTTGAGTCCTCTTCGGCATATGCCGGGATACATACTTGATCCTTTTTCCTTCTGGCGTGGTAAGAAAAATCGTCTTGCTGGCACAATCGATGTTTCCTCCATACAACGATAGCCAATCCATTCCCAAAATCACATCCAAACCTTGCGATTCCAAAACAATGAGGTCTGAGGGGAAAACATGCCTACCAATGGCCAATGGTATCTGAAAACATCCTTGGGTGGCCATATACTCTTCTCCTGGCGAGGTTACTAACATAGGGTTTCTGAGAACTTTGGTGGACATCTTAAACTTGTTTACGAATCCCCTTGATATGTATGAATGCGATGCACCAGTATCGAAAAGAACGGTTGCAGTAAATGACTTAACCAAAAACTTACCTATTACTGCATCAGGCTGAGCTTCAACCTCCTCCACGCTCACGTGGTTCACGTGTCCTTTGTTGAACGGGTTCGGCTTCTTCCCAGAGCTTCCATTGCCATTTCCATTTTGGGCTTCAGGACATTCATTGGCATAATGTCCATTCTTCTGGCACTTAAAGCAAGTGACTTGGCTCAGGTCCCTCTTGGCTGGGGTAGATGGGTTGGTGCGATTCTGCCCGTTGCTTCCTCCATTCCCATTACCATTTTTAGAGCCATTATGGTTGTGCGAACTACCTCCTCCATGGGTATGCTGAAACTGTCCTCCCAAATTCGGGGTAAATCGAGGCTTCTGCTGAGCTCCTGAGTTATACTTCCCTTGTCCATACTTCCTCTTACGGTTTTCAATCTGCTGTTGCTTCCCTTCAATCATGAGAGCTCTATCTACCAGCTCCTGGTAGTTGTTGAAAGTTGCTACCATCAACTGCATACTCAGCTCATCATTCAGTCCTTCCAAAAACTTCTCCTGCTTGGCTGCATCTGTAGCAACGTCATCTGGTGCATAACGTGCTAACTTACTGAATTCCTCCACATACTAGCCTACGGTGCGTCCTCCTTGGCGTAGGTTGCGAAACTCACGCTTCTTCATAGCCATAGCTCCTGCTGAAACATGAGCTGTACGGAAGGCTTGCTGAAACTGGTCCCATGTGACAGTGTCAATAGGGTGCGTGGCTGTATAATTCTCCCACCATGATGCTGCGGGTCCATCAAGCTGATGTGCGGCAAAACGCACTCTTTCCGCATATGTGCATCCTGCAGTGGTCAACTCCCTTCCAACTTTGCGGAGCCAATCATCTGCAACAATTGGCTCGGTGCTACTGGAAAACACCGGCGGATTTAGCCTCAAGAAACGGGCTAGGTGATCAACAGGTGGTGGTGGCGGTGGGTTGTTGTTGTTGTTGTTGTTGCCTTGGTTCTGCACTAACACTTGCATCAGGGCATTCTGTTGCTGAATCAACTGGGTGATCTCTGGCGGGAAAAAAAATCCGGGGTCGCGTCTCGGAGGCATCTGATAGGTTTAGAAAAGATGAGAGTTAAGAATAGAATGAGGTCTAGAGAGAAAACACTACCCATATGCTCATGTGACAAATTCAATCAATATCACTCAATCAATTCAAACAAGGCAAAACAATCGATCTAACTAGCGTTACAAAGTGCTTGAGCTATACTATTAAATGGGGGAAAACTACTACTGATATGGTGGTCTACTAGAAATTCTGATCCGTTGAAGACTCCATGATGTCTGCTCTAGCTTCATCAACCCAGTCGTCTTCACTTGGTTCTGAGTCGGTGTCGTCGATGATGATGTAGTTATCCGGACAAGTGCATTCGTCGACTTCTGCTTTTGGCACTGGATTTCCCACGAATACTCCAATCTTCTTCTCCAGGTCGTCATTCTTCCCTACTAGTGCATTGATTTCCTACAAATAATCTTCGCGTGTAGCCTTGAGTTCTTCTTGGAGCTCCTTGATCTTCGTTAATGCCTTCTTCAGTTCTTCCTTGTCCGTGCACATCTGATTCTCCTGGCGACGAATATGTTGGTTCTGCTCCTGGATGAAAGCTGCAATTGATCCATCCTTCTTGGTCTTGATCATCTCCCATTGCGCGTCTCGACGTCCACAAATTTGGTAAATTGTATCCTTAAGCTCCTGGTGGTAGACTTCTCCAATGCGTCCCATGGCGATGTGTGCGGTCATGCTCTTCCCTAAACTCCAAGTTGGTGCTTCGAAAACCAATCTTATGGGTTCAGTAACTGGCACAAACGTCCTTCCTGGAATAAGAACTTGAATCTTCCAGCTCTCCTCTTCAGGTAATGTGGCGTTGTAGGTTCCGGTGATGCTTGCTATTCCTATGTTCAAGTACTTGGTGACTTCCTTCAAATGTCGACCAAACGGCGTGTCTTCATCTGGTTGCATGAACTTGCTCCTTGCATTCGCCATTCCTAAAAGAGTAGAAAAAGGAGAGGGGTCAGAAATGAGAAGAGAGAGGCTTTCTAGGGCTTAAGCTTAGTGGTCGTGTACTACAGTCAGCGTGTGCTCTGATACCAACTTTGTAGCGACCAGACCTCAAATGGTCTGTGCTGCTGTGCACCAGTGTCATCCCTGGATCAGTAATGCTGACACGCACAGTACAAATGGAGGATTTATAACAGAGTAGCAATCACACACTTATTACATCGAATATCTCCAAAGAGAATAAGTATGATAAACATGGCTTAAGGCCATCTAACAACGATAACAGCGGAAGACTTGGAAGATAAGTGAGTCCATCAACTCCAGCGGCATCACTGAGTGTAAGACCACGACCTAAGGCACCTTACTCGTCGTCTGAAAAGTCTGCAACATGAAACGTTGCAGCCCGAAAACGGGTCAGCACATAGAATATGCTGGCAATGTAACACATAGAGAATAATGAACAACAACAATGCTATACTACAAGCATATATGGCTGGTGGAAAGCTCTGTGGTTACAATTTTGCGAAAAGCCAATTTTATCCAACCTCAAAGGAATAAATTTTATTTAACTATCATGGTGGTTGTGAAACATTGAGATGGTTGACAGCATCTCAATCCCAATTAAAATGTCATCAATAACCCGACAAATTAATTAGTAGTAACATAGTGATGAGATTCACATGATAATCCAAGTACTAGATACTCAAGTTGTCCATAACCGGGGACACGGCTAACCATGATTAGTTTGTACACTCTGCAGAGGTTTGTGCATTTTTCCCCACAAGACTCGATCGCCTTCGCTTGATTCTCGCACTACATGATGTTTGAGAAACCGATGACCGAGACACAGTCTTTCAGAAGTGTTTGCACCTTACATATGGGTAGACAGTTACACCTACTTTCCCCTACATCTGCTAGTCTACCACTATAAGAGTTCACACAACTTAGTCAACTATGCTAGAGCCCATAATAGCTTGCGGCTGCACACGGAAGTTTCTAGCATGAATAATCTCATGATCCCTTTGAACCTGGGTGGCGGTCCAAAAGAAAAACAGGCAATCCTGGAATACGCAGGTACCTCAATCCACCCAGATGTGAGTTTTAGTTGCCACCTTAAGTAAACCATTAATTAACAATCTCACATCTATCATGAATTTCACTCAAACCCAATCCACGTCTACGAGCATAGCATGGCAATATAATAGCAAACGTAGAAGTAACTCCCAAGGGTTTGAATAGAAAACAGGTAATAGGTACTACCACATCTACTTCCCAATACCCACAATTTAATTAGATCCTAATCATGCAAGTGTTTGAGGAAAACAGATCTAATGCAATAAAAACTGGGTATGAACGGGATATGATCAAAGTGTTACTTGCCTTGCTGATGATCCGCAAAACCTAGCGATTCGAAGTAACAAGCGGCACCCTCCGGGTACTCTATCGCAAACAAACAAGCATACAATCAGTACTCATCTAATGCACAAGTAAAACTCGAATGAAAGATCCAACCAGAAAGTTCAACTTAAGAACTCCGGTTTGCAAAAAGAATCGACTCGAAAGAAGCAACGAAAGTCAAACGGCGAAAGAAAGAAACTTCGTTTACTAATCTGGATCTAGGTCAAGTTTTACTGTAGCAAAAACTTGTTTGAGTAGGTTAAACGAAAAAAGAATTTCGAGATGAAACTCTAGGCGCTTGAATCACCTGATTCCGATAAACGAGCGAGAAGTTAAACAGAATCGAAGATTCGATCAGAAATCGAATCTGAGATAATCGCAGAAAAATCCGACGAAAAAGAAAAACGGACGAACGGTTAAAGAACGGACGTTCGTTAACAGAGAAAAACCGACGAACGCATTCGTTAAAACGAACGGTTCGGTGAACGCTCGCAAAATAATAAAACCGAAAAAAAACCGATCTAGGTTTTTTTTAAATGAAGGTTTTTTTTTTAAAACGAAAACTGGCAACGACGAACGGGCAGCGGCAGTACCTCGTCGGGCGGCTCCGGCGAGGGCTCCGGCGGGGCTCTGGCTCGGGCGGCGGGGTGCGGGGCTAGGGGGGCGCGAGGGGCGGCGGCTTCCCGTGCGGCGGCGGCGGCGGGCAAGTGCGGGCGGCGGCGGCGGCGATGAGTGCGGCGGCGGCGGCGACTTGAGAGGAAAGAGAGAGGGGGGGTATTTAAAGAGGGGGGGTCCGGGGTGGCTTGGGGAAGGGGTGGCCGAGCGGGAGGCGAGCTCCGTGGCCATGGCGGACTCCGGCGGCGGGCGCCGTGCGGGAGAAGGAGAGAGGCTCGGGCGGGCCGGCGCTCGGCTGGGCTGCGGCCCAGCGGGCGTCGCGCGTTTTTTTTAAATAAGTTCCGCGAAAAATAACTCGTAGAAAAATAAATAAAAATCTGAAAAATATAAAATAAATTTTCCCCGTCTAGTTAGAAAATCTAGAATAGGGTGAACATTTTTTTAACACAAAAAAATATATTTTGAAAACATGCAATATTTTTAATGCAATAAAAATTGCAAATAAAATCCAAATAAATCCAATAAATGATTTTAACACTTTTTCTCCAGTATTTCACTTGTTTTGGAGAAGTCATATTTTCTCCTCTCGTTTATTTTTTTAAAAATGAAATATTTTTCCGGAGAGAAAATAATTAAAACCAAAATCCTCGTCTTATTATTTGATGAAAATCAAATATGAAAATTTAAGAAAATCCCCAACTCTCTCCGAGGGTCCTTGAGTTGCTTAGGGTTTATCGAGGATTTGTCAAAATGCAATAAAACATGATATGCAATGATGATCTATGTATAACATACCAAATTGAAAATTTGGGTTACACCAGGGCGCCGGCCGGGCCTCGGGGGGCATTGGTCCAGGTTCGTCTGACCCCTTTGGTCCCGGTTCCAGACATAAACCGGGACCAATAGGCCTCGCTCCTCGCCCACAACCTTTAGTCCTGGTTGGTGGCTGGAACCGGGACCAAATGGGGTCCTTTAGTCCCGGTTCTAACCACAAACCGGGACTAAAGAGAGGCCTATATATACCCCTGCCCGCGAGCAGAGCAATGCACTGCTCTGTTTTTTTAGCCAGCCGTGGGAGAGCTTTGTGGTGCTCTAGCTCACCTCCTATGCACATGATGTGTTTGATGAAATGCCCGAGCCACACTTAAGCTTTCTCCTCTCAAAGCTCCTTGTCCAAACTCCATTTTCCTCAAGATTAGTCTAGGTTTGGTGGTTTGTCTTGTCCCCATCCTCACCGCCGTCGATCGCCCGCGCTGATCTTGTCATCGGCACCACCGTGGCGAGCCTCCTGTTCTTATCTTCTTTCTAAAAGAAACTAGTTCTTACTTGTATGATTTAGATGGATACTTCTATAATTTTCTTACTTTTATTATTGTTTGTTATTATATAGTGCGATGGCTTTGGTATCCGCCTCCGTCGTCCCTCGTCGTGTTTATGATTTGGATGTGGTATATATTATCTTTTATAACTATTTGATTCATTTAATGTTTATGACAATTATGCCGACCAACATGACATAGATGTTTTTATCAAGGAGGTATGTGAACCGGAAATTCCAAACGACCCTATTGTCGAGAGGTTAAACTTAGTTGAAGAAGAAAACAATTACCTGAAGAAAAAATTGAAAAGAATTGAGGAGGAGAAGATCAGATTGGAGTTGCATGTTGCGGATGTCGTCGATGATCACAAGATCAAGATGGATGCAATGCGCTTGAATATTAGAAAGATTAGAAAATATGCTATTCATACCGAGGCCTGGTATCATTATGCTATTGGATCAATTGTTACCTTAGTTGCGATTATGATCGCATTTGTTGTTGCATTGAAATGTTTTACTAGTTTCAATGTATGGTTTAATTAGATGCTCTAGATAGCTATAGGTTGTTCAATGAGAACTATATATGTATGAACTTTATGTATTTATTTTTTCAGTAATAACATTTGATCACTATGGTACTTTGGTTTTAATGTGATGAACTTCTATTAATTTGGTCACTTATGTATTCATGATGTTCTGTAATGGTTTTTGACACACTTAATTACATATAATGCAAGCAGAATGGTTTTATGTGTTGTCTGCTACGTCTCCGACGTATCTATAATTTATGAAGTATTCATGCCATATTTATAACAATTCCATATGATTTTGGTATGATTTGATTAGAACTAACCCGGACTGACGCTGTTTTCAGCAGAACTACCGCGGTATTGTTTTTGTGCAGAAATAAAAGTTCTCGGAATGAGCTGAAAATTAACGGAGAATTTTTCTGAAAAATATAAAAAATACTGGAATAAAAAGATACGGAAGAGTCCCGGGGCCACCACAAGGGTGGGGGCACGCCCCTCGACCTTGTGATCGCGTCGTGGGGCCCACTGACGTAAAACCGACGCGAACCCTTCCTATAAATCCTAAAAACCCCAGAACAGAAGGGAGATCGGAAGATCCACCGCCGTACGCCTCTGTAGCCACGAAAATCCAATCTAGGCCATCTCTGGCACCCTGCCGGAGGGGGCCATCATCACCGGAGGGCATGGAGGAGGATCTCGGAGGGGCCATCATCACCATGGAGGCCAACGACCAGAGGGAGAACCTCTCCCCATCTAGGAGGGAGGCCATGGAGGAGGAAGCACAAGGGGGAGAACCTCTCCCCCTCTCTCTCGGTGGTGCCGGAGTGCCATCGGGGGAACCATCATCGTGGTAATCATCTTCATCAACATCACCATCCCCATCTCTTTTACGCGGTCCACTCTCCCGCACCCCGCTGTAATGCCCTACTTGAACAAGGTGCTTTATGCCACATATTATAATCCAATGATGTGTTGCCATCCTATGATGTTTTGATTAGAATTTCTTTTGTCCTTTGGGTTGATTGATGATATAGACTGGTTTGAGTTGTATGTTTTATTTTGGTGCTGTCCTATGGTGCCTTCCGTGCCGCACACACGTGAGGGATTCCCGCTATAGGGTGTTGCAATACGTTCATGATTCGCTTATAGTGGGTTGCTTGAGTGACAGAAGCATAAACCCGAGTAAGGGGGTTGTTGCGTATGGGATAAAGGGGACTTGATGCTTTAATGCTATGGTTGGGTTTTACCTTAATGATCTTTAGTAGTTGCGGATGCTTGCTAGAGTTCCAATCATAAGTGCATATGATCCAAGAATAGAAAGTATGTTAGCTTATGCCTCTCCCTCATATAAAATTGCAATGACGACTACCGATCTTGTTAACAATTGCCTAGGACAATTCCGCACACCGATCCATCATTATTCCACACTCGATATTTATAATATATTCTAACTTTATGTTAACAACACCTATTCTTATATTTTAGCTCTACGATATCATGCAAAGCTATCCTCTTCATAAGCACAACGTAGTTTTATTTCTCGTTTCTAGATGGAAGCAAACGTTCGGTGTACGTAGAGTCGTATCTGTGACAGATAGGACTTGAGAGAATATTGATCTTACCTTTAGCTCCTTGTGGGTTCGACACTCCATACTTATCACTTCCACCTTTGGAAATTGCTACGATGATTCCTTGCACTTGGGGATTATCAAGCTCTTTTCTCGCGCAGTTGCCGGGGAGCATTAGCGTGGGGTTGGTATTCTCGTGTATGCTTGTTTGCTTTCTTCACTAAGTAGATTTTGTTTTTGTCGGCGTTCTGGGAACGGGGGGTCCCCAGACTTGCCTGCCTGCGGCCCACAGCGTGGCTAAGCCAGCAGGCCGTACGGCCCATCTTCATCAACAAGGCATCCAAGACCCTCGCGAGGGTCCAAGCTTCGCGATGCAGACGACGCAAGACCTCCTGTGGAGTAGCCTAACCAGGCAGGCTCGCAAGGAGCGGAGATATCAAGGTAGGGTAAAACCTCACGAGGCCCTCATGACGTCAGCCATGACGAATGGCACCAGGCGGGCGCTAGCGCACGCAGCGTCCTTATTTCCTCTTTGGTGCTAAGGAGGCCAGCGCAGGCGAAGAGTACCGAGGCATCAGGCAAAGGTTGCTATATTGGTGCAACGAGACCAAGACCAGGAGGACGGCAAGACGGAGGTCATCGTGGAGCCCAAGACGACGTCACCACTAGAGCTTTTCGCAGGCGAATACCGCTTTTGTCAGGATAGCTTGTACTAGCTGTCCCCCTTCAAATTCGCCCGCCATTGTTGGCTCCCTTCCCGCTCGATATTTGGGAAGAGGACTAGGGCCTCTATAAATAGTTCTAGCCACCACAGTAGGAGGCATTGAATCCTCACCCGAACACGTTCGACAAGCACAAGGGCACCTCAACCTCAGGAGGCTGTTCTTCCTTTGTACTGTTCATCATCAGCACAAGAGGCAATCCACCACCACCACACTGGAGTAGGGTATTACACCACAACGGTGGCCCGAACCAGTATAAACCTCGTGTCTCTCTGTGTTGCGAGTTCGTCGAGTTCGACCGCGAGATCTTTGCGAGCTAGGGCGTAGATCGGTAGGAGGGAAAGACTTCGCGCGCACCCCAGTGTTCGAACCTCAAGGGTTTGCCGGAACCCCACATCCGACATTTGGCGCACCAGGTAGGGGTGCGCCGGAGCTCCTCTCCACCAACATGCGCCCCGTGCCGCCACACTTCGCTCCCATGGCGGGTGCCCCGCCATCCACCTCCGCGACCCACGTCGGCAGCGGGGAGTCCGGGTACCGAGCCCTGGCCCCCGCCCTGTGGCGAGTGCAGTGGCCAACCAAGTTCAAGCCGGAGATGCCGCCGCGTTACGACGGCGCGGCAGACCCGACACCGTTCCTGCTGGCATACGAGGAGGCCGTCCTCGAGGCCGGAGGCGACGACAAGTTCATGGCCAACTGGTTCCCCATGGCCCTCGCCGGCGAGCCACGCGCCTGGCTGCACAACCTCCCGGGATCCACGGTGGCATCCTGGGGGGAACTCCGCAATCTCTTCACCACGCGCTACGCGGTGCCGGCGCACCACGCAGTCGCGGCACTGCCGGGTGGCTCTCAAGCACCGCCTTCAGATCGCCACGCCAAACCTTTCTTCCGTCAGATTGGGGCAGCCTCCAAGCGCCCGGGGGCTCCGCCGGGTTGGGCTGCGCCGGAGGCCGACCTCACCTTCGGCTCGGAAGACCCCCCGACTCCACCACCGGCTCCGGAATGCTCCCGATGCTCTGCACGCCCACCATCTGCAATGTGGCCGTTACCAAGACCCTCATCGACAGCGGCGCTGGCCTCAACTTGCTCTCCGTAGAAGCCTTCAGCCTTCTTCACGTGCCGCCTGAGCGGCTCGGCCTCAGCAAGCCCTTCTCGGGAGTGGGCGGTGGAGCCGCTCACTCTTTGGGGCGGATCCGCCTCCCTGTCACCTTCGGCGCACGTGACAACTGCCGCACCGAGCTGGTGGACTTCGACATCGCCCGCATCGGTCTCCCGTACAACGCCATCCTCGGGTACCCGACTCTTGCTCAGTTCATGGCGGCGACTCACCCGGCCTACAACCTCATGAAGATGCCAGGGAGCAAGGGCGTCCTCACCGTCAAGGGAGACACTAAGGAGGCCGTGATGGCGCTCAGGCTTGCCTTCAAGACCGCGGCAGCAGCACGGCTAGCCGGCGCCAGTACGCCCAAGGCCAAGGAGACCGTGCCCACCAAGAAGAAGCAGCTGTTCACCCAAGACAAGGCGGAGACCAAGCAGGTGCCGGTCAACGAGGATGGGTCTTCAGGAGCCACCTTCACCATAGGAACTGGCCTCGACCCGGGACAAGAAGATGCTTTAGTGAGGTTTTTGCGCGAACAAGGAGATATTCGCGTGGGACCCCAATCAGCTGGTAGGGGTCCCGAGAGAGGTGATCCAGCATCATCTAAGGGTATGCCCCAACGTACGCCCCGTGAAGCAGCGAGCAAGATGGCAGTCCACTGAAAAGCAGGCCTTCATCGTCCAAGAGACACGCAAGCTGGAGGCGGCAGGTACCATCCGAGAAGTTCGATACCCCGAATGGTTGGCGAACCCCGTCGTGGTACCGAAGAAAGGCGGGAAGGAAAGGATGTGCGACGACTTCACCAACCTTAACAAGGGTTGCCCCCAAGATCCATTCCCACTTCCACGCATTGATCAAATCGTCGAATCCACCGCCAAATGCGACTTGCGGCGGTGGAGGATGTGGAGAAGACAGCCTTCCTGACACCATGCGGGGTGTATTGCTACACCTGCATGCTCTTCGGGCTGCACAACGCGGGCGCAACCTTTCAGCGGTTGATGCACATCGCTTTGGGGCGGCAGCTCGGCAGAAACACATAGGCTTACGTTGATGACATAGTGGTCAAATCTCGCGAGGCGAGGACGCTGATTCAAGACTTGGAGGAAACCTTCGAGAGCTTGCGCCAAGTGAACTTGAGGCTTAACCCGGAGAAGTGCGTGTTTGGCGTCCCCTCCGGCAAGCTGCTAGGGTTCCTCGTATCCCACAGAGGGATCGAGGCGAACCCGGAAAAGATCAAGGCCATCGAAGACATGAGCCCACCGCAGACCCTCAAGGAGATGCAGAAGCTAGCGGGGCGGGTGACCACGTTAGGGCGTTTCATCTCCAAGCTAGGCGAGCGCGCCTTACCCTTCTTTAAGCTCATGAAGAAGAAGGGCCCGTTCGAGTGGACCCCGGAGGCCGACCGGGCCTTCCAAGACCTCAAGAAATACCTCACCAGCCCTCCGGTGATGGTGGCACCGCGGCCTCTCGAGCCTCTGGTGCTCTACCTTGCCGCCACACTGTACTCCGCCAGCGCGGTGCTGGTGGCAGTTCGGGAGGAGCTCCAAGACAAGGGTATGCCGCGCCAAGCCAGAGCTGATGCAGCGCAGGGTCAGGAAGGCGCAGCAAGGCCGTCGGCGGCAGAAGACCAAGCTCAGCAGGGCAACATCGCAGAAGCTCCTGAGGACGGTCAGGTCTCAGGAAACCCACCACCTCAGGATATGCCACAATCTCCGCAGGACCCGAGCCTCGACAGTGTGCCAGCCCTCGTCGAGCATCCGGTGTACTTCGTCAGCACCGTATTGCGGGACGCGAGGGCGCGCTACCCCATGCCACAAAAGCTCCTGCTCGCACTCTTGGTGGCCTCGCGCAAGCTGCGGCACTACTTCCAGGGCCACCCCATCAAGGTTGTCTCAGCCTACCCATTGGAGAGGGTACTCAGGATCCCCAACTCAGCCGGAAGGGTTGCAGAGTGGAACATCGAGTTGCAAGCATTCCAGCTTGAGTTCAGCACTACCAGGGTCATCAAGGGAGCCGCGCTCGTCGATTTTGTGGTAGAATGGACAGACACCCCGGCTCTTGAGGAAGGAGAAGACCAGTCCACCTCCCCAGGAAGCGAGGCACCAGACGACTGGGTCATGTATTTCGATGGCGCCTTCACGCACCAGGGCGCGGGGGCTGGAGCAGTGCTCATCTCGCCCACTCAGGACAAGCTCTACTATGCCGTACAACTCTGTTTTCAGCATGGCGAGAAGGTCTCCAACAATATTGCAGAATACAAAGGCCTCATAGCTGGCCTGAAGGCTGCGGCGGCTCTAGGGGTGAAGCGCTTAACCATCAAAGGCGACTCGCAACTCCTCGTCAACTTCTCCAACAAGGTGTACGACCCGAAGGACGAGCATATGGAGGCCTACCTCGCGGAGGTGCGCAAGATGGAGAAGCAGTTCTTGGGCCTTGAGCTACAGCACGTGCCCCGGGGCACCAACAAGGAAGCTGACGACATCGCCAAAAGAGCGTCCAAGCAGCAACCACAAGAGCCCGGTGTCTTCGAGGAGCGGCTCTTCAAGCCATCAGCTAAGCCACCTCTTTCGAGCACGACCCAGCCTCGGGAGGAGCTCCCACAGCCTCCGGCCACAGGAGCCCCGGCCTGTGGCCCGATCTCAGGAGCTCGGCTGTTCTTGGCGCTCGAACCCCAGGAGTAATGCTGGACAAAGGAGTTCAAGGAGTACTTGACGCACGGGATGCTGCCGGAGAAGGAAGAGGACGCGGAGCGCGTGGCACGGCAAGCCACGGCATACTATATCCAAGACGGCGAGTTGTACAGGAAATGGTCAAACGATGTCACGCTGCGCTGCATATCCAGTGATCAAGGAAGGGAGTTGCTGATTGACATACACGGCGGGGACTGTGGACACCACTCATCGTCACGGACCCTCGTCGGCAAGGTGTTCCGCAGCGGATTCTACTGGCCTACAGCACTCAACGATGCAGCCGAGCTGGTGAAGTCCTGCGAAGCTTGCCAATTCCACGCCAAGCAAATCCATCAGCCTGCTCAGGGCCTCCAAACCATTCCGCTCACATGGCCGTTCGTGGTCTGGGGGCTGGACATCCTAGGCCTGTTCCCCCGAGCGCCAGGGGGCTACCGCTATCTCTACGTCGGCATCGACAAGTTCACCAAGTGGGCGGAATTGGAGGCCGTCCGTACCATTCCAGCCGGCTCTGCTGTCAAGTTCATCAAGGGCCTCGTGAGCCGCTTCGGGGTCCCCAACCGCATCATCACAGATAACGGCTCGCAGTTTACTAGTAACCTCTTCAAAACCTACTGTGCTAAACTTGGAACGCAGATCTGCTACGCTTTGGTGGCCCACCCCAGGAGCAATGGTCAGGCTGAACGCGCCAACGCTGAGGTCCTGAGGGGCCTCAAGACCAGAACCTTCAAGAAGAAGCTGGAGGCCTGCGGCAGGGACTGGCACGACGAGCTCCAGTCCGTGTTGTGGTCCATCCGCACCACAGCTACCAAGCCAACGGGCAAGACCCCATTCTTCCTCGTCTACGGAGACGAAGCAGTCCTCCCTCACGAAGTCAAGCATCGCTCCGCGCAGGTTCTGGCGTTCGATGAAACGCTGCGGGACGCCATGCGGGGGATGGATCTCGTGCTGGGGGAGGAACGTCGTTGCGAAGCTGCATTAAGGGCGGCAAGGTATCAGCAAGCGCTGCGGCGTTACCACTGCCGCAACATTCGCTCCAGGACGCTCGAGATGGGTGACCTGGTCCTGAGGCAGGTCCTCTCCAGGGAAGGGCTGCACAAGCTTTCGCCCATGTGGGAGGGCCCGTTCAGGGTCGTCCACATCTGCAGGCCTGGCGTCGTGCGCCTGGAGACGCAAGAAGGGACACCTATCCAAAACGCCTGGAACATCCAGCACCTCAGGAAGTTCTACCCATGAAGCCAGGCCCCGAGCCTGTGAAGAAGGCCCGGTGCCTGTGAAGAATCACCGCCCGTGACACTCTCACGTAATAATGAGTTGGGTCTGTACACGCCCCGGAGTCTCAGGAGCGCCGGCCTCAAGCCCTGGGGCTCCCTCCCACGCCTAGTGGACAACACTTAGCTCCGCGCTGGTGAGAAGACTTGAAGACTAGATTAGGTGTCGGACGCGGCTTTTCATTTGCTTTCCATAGTTGGCTCACTTTTCCTTAATCGAAGTTGCTCTTGGTGTTCGGATCTGATTTGATTCCCTAGCCTTTTACCGCATTTTCGGCTCTGGTTTGCTCATATTCTCTCTCTCGCATGCCTCGCGAGGGGGCTAGGCAGGTGCCCTCGCGAGCATTTTTCTTCTCTCTGCCTTCTCGCGCGAGCATTTTTCTTCTCTCTGCCTTCTCGCGAGCCACCCTCGTTCGAGCCTGAAAGCTGGCACATCTCTCCTAATCCGTGCCCCTCGGGTACCGTGATACAAAGCTCCAAATCAAGGCTTGGGTGGACGGCAGCTCCTTTAGTGCACCCCCTAACGAATTTTTTGCAGTTTCTGAGCAACGCAGACACCTCGTGAGGGAAAGGGCGTCCCAAACGCGCCAGGTTAAGTTATCTTTGCATAAAATAACAACACGGCATGGGAATAACATGCACAGTGCATTAACCAAAGAACCACAGTCCGATACACGCCCCTCTGGGGCCATACTGGTTTCGTTTTCTGATGCAGGGAAAAAGAAAAAGCTAAACAAAGCGGCGTTGCAGCAATTCGCAGAGGCAGGCCCTCAGCGACGCCCCGAGCCTAGCCAGACCCCTCCTCGCGCTTCATGGAGGCGCGACGACGAGATGACCCACCGCCTCCTTCGAAGCGGGCGCGGCGGCACGGCGGCTGGTCGTAGCCACCGCTGTTGGAGCTGTTACCGGAGGAAGAGCCACCGTAGCTGGAGGAGACGCGGTCGCCGCCGAGGGCAGGCTCGCCCTCATCCTCGTCGCGACCATCACCAAGGCCGAGCACCTCCTCACCGTCGTTCGTCTCGGGGCACCACCCGGCGCGGCGACCATCTTCCCCGAACACCCTCACATAGAGGGTCGATCCACCATCATACTTGAAGTGGAGCGTGCACCGCCGGCCCAGGCCGCGTGCGCGGGCGAACGTCTGCCAGCCGCGGGCCAGGGCTATGTTGCCCGCGGCGGAAGTCTCGACTGCAACCCAAGAGGCCTTGCTGCAGCAGCCATCCGCCTGCAGCCAGAGTCCGCCCGGACCAGAGGCCGACAGTTCACCGGCGAAGAAGCGCGGAAGTTGGAGCCAGTTGCCGGCCGGGTTCTCCGACTAGACAACAAACTCCGGCGACATCTCCGCCGTGTGGAAACGCGAACGAGGAGGCCGCGCCACCATAGCACGCCTCCCCTCATCAACTGGACCGCCATGGTTGGGACGATCCCCTCCGCGTGCCGCGGCGCCGCCTCGACGGTGGGCCATGGCGGGGGTCGCGGCGTTCTTGCACGGACGGCCGCGACCGCGCTTGGGCGCCGGGGAATCGGGGCCCTCGCGAGGGGCCTTCCCCTTCTCGACGGCAGAGAACTTCCTTCGTGGCGCCATCGGAGGCACCGCGAGCAACAAAGCAAAGGAGAAGCAAGCAAGCGAGGAAGAGATGAGCAGCGGGGGCTCCGCCCCACTCCCCATTTATAGCAAGAGAAGGCCAACCGGCGTCTCCCACGATCGCAGGTAATGATGGTTTTCCTTGCATGTCGCAGGGACTTGTCAAGTCGTGCAGTCGCCGAGGCAGCGTGGGGAAGTGGAGACGCCGACGTCCAATCAACTGCCACGCGTCAACCGAGGCCACAGGCTTTTGGGGCCCGCGGTGCTCCGAACTTGACCCTTGGCTTCGCCGCGAAGCCAAGCCCGAGCGCACCTTGGGCCCGGGGGCTACTATCGGCGTTCTGGGAACGGGGGTCCCCAGACTTGCCTGCCTGCGGCCCACAGCGTGGCTAAGCCAGCAGGCCGTACGGCCCATCTTCATCAACAAGGCATCCAAGACCCTCACGAGGGTGCAAGCTTCGCGAGGTGGACGACGCAAGACCTCCTCTGGAGTAGCCTAACCAGGCAGGCTCGCGAGGAGCGGAGATATCAAGGCAGGGCAAAACCTCACGAGGCCCTCATGATGTGAGCCATGACGAACGGCACCAGGCGGTCGCCAGCGCGCGCAGCGTCCTTATTTCCTCTTTGGTGCTAAGGAGGCCAGCATAGGCAAAGAGTACCAAGGCATCAGGCAAAGGTTGCTATATTGGTGCAACGAGACCAAGACCACGAGGACGGCAAGACGGAGGTCATCGTGGAGCCCAAGACGGCGTCACCACCAGAGCTTTTCGCAGGCAAAGACCGCTTTTGTCAGGATAGCTTGTACTAGCTGTCCCCCTTCAAATTCGCCCGCCATTGTTGGCTCCCTTCCCGCTTGATATTTGGGAAGAGGACCAGGGCCTCTATAAATAGGTCTAGCCACCACAGTAGGAGGCATCGAATCCTCACCCGAACAAGTTCGACAAGCACAAGGGCACCTCAACCTCAGGAGGCTGTTCTTCCTTTGTACTGTTCATCATCTGCCCAAGAGGCAATCCACCACCATCACACTGGAGTAGGGTATTACACCACAACGGTGGCCTGAACCAGTATAAACCTCGTGTCTCTCTGTGTTGCGAGTTCGTCGAGTTCGACCACGAGATTTTTGCGAGCTAGGGCGTAGATCGGTAGGAGGGAAAGACTTCGCGCGCACCCCAGTGTTCGAACCTCAAGGGTTTGCCGGAACCCCACATCCAACAGTTTTCCCTTTTGTTTTTGTTTAGTTGTGGGTGAAACAAAAATAATAATTAAAAGAATTAAAATACAAAAAAATTACTTGCCTCTTATGCCTAAAAACTATTTCAAAAAGAGAAGTGACTGGAAGGTTATGCATTGGAGAAGTGAGGATCGACCTTGAACACTTGTGTTCATGCTCATGGAAACAATGTAGAATTTTTCATGAAAGTTTATCAAAAATAATTATCCCCTTGTATATATTCATTGTATTATAAAAATAATGTGCCAAGGTTTGGTTTTAGAATGTTTAAATTTCTTGTTTGGTGTGTGCAGCTGAAAAATAGAAACTTTGGCTGTAGTGTTGGAATCCTTATTTTTTACTGGAGCATGATAAAATCTTGAAAATTTTACACATTACTGCTCTGCAATTTTTTTGATTTTCCTATGTTTTCATAACTTTTGAAGTTACATAAGTATACGAAAGATCCAGATTGCTACAGACTGTCCTGTTCTTAACAGATACTGTTTTCTATGTGTTGTTCGCTTATTTTGATGAATCTATGGGTTGTATCGAGGGGTATGAACCATGGTGAAGTTGGAATATAGTAGATAGAATGCTAATATGAAATTGGAATGAGTTTACAACAGTACCTAGAGGTAGTGATTTGCTTTATTATACTAACGGATCTCACAAGTTTTTTGTTGAGTTTTGTGTGGATCAATTGTTCAAAGAACAAGGAGTTACCGATATGAGAAGAATAAGGAGAGGCAAGAGTTCAAGCTTGGGGATGCCCAAGGCACCCCAAGTAAATATTTCAAGGATACTCAAGAATCTAAGCTTGGGGATGCCCCGGTTGGCATCCCAACTTTCTTATTCAACAATTATCGGTATACCTCGGGTTTTGTTTTGTTCACATGATGTGCGTCTTTTGTGCCTATTCCTCTTTTCTTTTCCTATATGCTCCATGCTAGTATGAGATAGTCCTCCGTTGATTTATAGAATGCTCTTTGCGCTTCACTTAAATCCTTTGACATGGCTTTATAGAATGCTTCGTGTGCTTCACTTATATATTTTGAGCTTGGATATTTATAAATATATATTATTTGTAGAATACTCTATGAACTTCACTTATATCTTTTAGAGTATGAATAAATTTATCATTGACAGTGGGTTTGGAAGAATGTCAACTCTAGGTAATGATCCCACTATTTTGGAGGATGTTGAATCTTATTATGATAAAAGTGGATTTGGAGAAGTCATGACTTTATGTAGTAATTATTCCACTATCCTGGAAGAGGCTTCAATTGATTTTGATGAGAATAAACTTGCCATCTATGATGATTATTGTGATGACATGTATGCTATAAAGAGTAATGATAACCATGAAACTTGTCATCTTGATTTTAATTTTCAAACCCATGATAGTTATTTTGTTGAGTTTGCTCCCACTACTATTCATGAGAATAAATTTGCTTATGTGGAGAGTAGTAAAATTTCTATGCTTGTAGATCATGAAAAGAATGCTTTGTGTGATAGCTATATTGTTGAATTCATTCATGATGCTACTGAAAATTATTATGAGGGAGGAATATATGCTTGTAGGAGTTGCAATAATATCAGGTTTCCTCTCTATATGTTGAAAGTCTTGAAGTTATATTTGTTTTGCCTTCCTATGCTAGTTGATTCTTGTTCCCATAAGTTGTTTGCTCACAAAATCCCTATGCATAGGAAGTGTGTTATACTTAAATGTGCTAGTCATATTCTTCATGATGCTCCCGTTATGTTTTTATTCTTATCTTTTATGTGAGCATCATTGAAATCATCGTGCCTAGCTGAAAAGGCATTAAAGAAAAGCACTTGTTGGGAGACAACCCAACACTTATCCTTACTGTTTTTGTGTTCACATTATTAAGCTACTGTAGTAATAATTTTTTATAGCTTTTTTCAATAAAGTGCCAAGTAAAGCTTTTGGGGTAGTGTGGATGATAGTTGACTTGATTATGTGCAAAAACAGAAACTTTTGCGCCATGTCACAGAATTCTTTGGAACTACTGGAGTGTTAAAAAATTATGAATTTTTTCCAGAAGATTGATATACAAATTGTCTACGTTTTCCTAATTTTTCAGAATTTTTGGAGTAACAGAAGTATGGTTATTATTCAGATCATTACAGACTGTTCTGTTTTTGACAGATTCTGTTTTTGATGCATAGTTTGCTTGTTTTCTAGTTTCTATGGCTTATATTGCTCAATATTAATTGTAGAAATGATATGTTGCAGTAGGCATGGTGTGAGAACAATTATGAATCTTGTCTTGACAGTACCAAAGTGAATGATTTGTCTTTCTCATACTAACCCATCTCACGAAATTCCGTTAAGTTTTGTGTGATTGAAGTTTTCAAGTTTTGGGTGAGATACCGATACGAGGAGAATAAGGAGTGGAAAGACCCTAAGCTTGGGGATGCCCAAGGCACCCCAAGGTAATATTCAAGGAAGACTCAAGCGCCTAAGCTTGGGGATGCCCCGGAAGGCATCCCCTCTTTCGTCTTGAAAACCATCGGTATACCTTACTCAGAGCTATATTTTTATTCATCACATGATATGTGTTTTTCTTGGAGCGTATTTGCATTTTACTTGCTGCTTGAATAAAATCATTGGATCTGCGATCTTGAATGAGAGAGAGTCCTCCCATAGCCAGTTAATTATTTGACTACTCATTGTCCTTCACTTACATCTTTATGGAGTAGTTTGTCATTTACTCACGTGCTTCACTTATATCCTATGAGTAAATGGTTGAATGAATTGAATATCATAGATCTGAAACTTTATATTCTTCATATGCTTATCCCATGGGGAGAAATGACTTCACTTATAATAAGTATAGGTGGTAAAATTTATTGAAAGTTAGCAAACTCAACATTGGTCACTTGAACAATTCATGAAATAATATTGAAGGAAGAGATATTTCACATATAAATATACTATCTTGGACATCTTTTGTAATTGTGAGCACTCATTAAAATATGACAAGCTAAAAAGTTAATGTTGGACAAGGAAGACAACATAATGAGTTATGTTTTCTTATGTCCGAATAGAAGTTATATTATCATGGATCCTCCAACATGTTGAGCTTGCCTTTCCCCCTCATGCTAGCCAAATTCTTTGCACGAAGTAGAGATACTACTTGTGCTTCCAAACATCCCTTAAACCAGTTTTGCCATGAGAGTCCACCATACCTACCTATGGATTGAGTAAGATCCTTCAAGTAAGTTTTCATCGGTGCAAGCAATAAAAAATGCTCTCTAAATATGTATGATCTATTAGTGTGAAGAAAATAAGCTTTATACGAACTTGTGATATCGAAGAAATAAAAGCGACGGACTGCATAATAAAGGTCTTGATCACAAGCGGCAATATAAAGTGACGTTCTTTTGCATTAAGATTTTGTGCATTCAACCATAAAAGCGCATGACAACCTCTGCTTCCCTCTGCGAAGGGCCTATCTTTTACTTTTATCTTCTACCCTTATACAAGAGTCATGGTGATCTTCGCCTTTCAATTTTTTTCCTTTGGCAAGCACTATGTGTTGGAGCGATCCGGATATTTATATCCACTCGGATGTAGGTTTTCATAAAGTGTTATTGTTGACATTACCCTTGAGGTAAAAGGTTGGGAGGGAAAATTATAAGCCCCTATCTTTCTCTGTGTTCGATTGAAACTTTGAACCCATAAATATCACGTGAGTGTAAGCAATTGTGAAAGATTAAATGATAGTTGAGTATGTGGAATTTGCTAAATCAAAGCTTTTACATAGACCTGTCCTGAAAATAAGATGAATTGCAATTGTTTGATGATTGAGAACATACTTTGTTAGTTTTCAAGAAAGTTTATGGTCTATACTTTAATTTGTGGATAGCTTGTTACTTGATCATGAGGAGTTTTATGAAATGAGCTACTGTTTATGATAAATAATAATGCTAGAAAAAGTGCTTGGAGCTTTCATTGATCAAACTTGTGCACTTGATAGCATTCACACTTCATAAATTATTTCTTTTATCATTTACCTACTCGAGGACGAGCACGAATTAAGCTTGGGGATGCTGATACGTCTCCGACGTATATATAATTTATGAAGTATTCATGTCATATTTACAACAATTCCATATGATTTTGGTATGATTTGATTAGAACTAACCCGGACTGACGCTGTTTTTAGTAGAACTACAGTGGTGGTGTTTTTGTGCAGAAATAAAAGTTCTCGGAACGAGCTGAAAATTAACGGAGAATTTTTTTTGGAAAATATAAAAAATACTAGAAGAAAAAGATACGGAAGAGGAGTCCCGCGGCCACCACAAGGGTGGGGGGGCGCCCCCCTAGGGCGTGCCCTCGACCTTGTGATTGCCTCGTGGGGCCCCCTGACGTGAAACCGACGCCAACCCTTCCTATGAATCCTAAAAACCCCAGAATAGAAGGGAGATTGGAAGTTCCGCTGCCGTAAGCCTTTGTAGCCACAAAAAACCAATCTAGTCCCTCTCTGGCACCCTGCCGGAGGGGGCCATCATCACCGGAGGGCATGGAGGAGGATCCCGGAGGGGTCATCGTCGTCATGGAGGCCAAGGACCAGAGGGAGAACCTCTCCCCATCTAGGGGGGAGGCCATGGAGGAGGAAGCACAAGGGGGAGAACCTCTCCCCCTCTCTCTCAGTGGCACGGGAGTGCCATTGGGGGTACCATCGCCGCGGTAATCGTCTTCATCAACATCACCATCATCATCACCATCCTCATCTCTTTTACGCGGTCCACTCTCCCGCACCCCGTTGTAATCCCCTACTTGAACATGGTGCTTTATGCCACATATTATGATCCAATGATGTGTTGCCATCCTATGATGTTTTGAGTAGATTTGTTTTGTCCTTTGGGTTGATTGATGATATAGATTGATTTGAGTTGTATTTTTTATTTTGGGGCTGTCCTATGGTGCCTTCCGTGCCGCGCACACGTGAGGGATTCCCGCTGTAGGGTGTTGCAATATGTTCATGATTTGCTTATAGTGGGTTGCTTGAGTGACAGAAGCATAAACCCGAGTAAGGGGGTTGTTGCCTATGGGATAAAGGGGACTTGATGCTTTAATGCTATGGTTGGGTTTTTCCTTAATGATCTTTAGTAGTTGCGGATGCTTGCTAGAGTTCCAATCATAAGTGCATATGATCCAAGAAGAGAAAGTTTGTTAGCTTATGCCTCTCCCTCATATAAAATTGGCATGATGACTACCGATCTTGTTAACAATTGCCTAGGACAATTCCGCACACCGATCCATCATTATTCCACACTCGCTATTTATAATATATTCTAACTTTATGTTAACAACACCTATTTTTATATTTTAGCTCTACGATATCATGCAAATCTATCCTCTTCATAACCACAACGTAGTTTTATTTCTCGTTTCTAGATGGAAGCAAACGTTCGGTGTACGTAGAGTCGTATCAGTGGCAGATAGGACCTGAGAGAATATTGATCTTGCCTTTAGCTCCTTGTGGGTTCGACATTCCATACTTATCACTTCCACCTTAGGAAATTGCTATGATGATTCCTTGCACTTGGGGATTATCATTGTCCATGCGCTATATGTGGGAATACAAAGTCTTACTCTAACCGGAAAATCCTTCACACCCACCTGCTTTATAAGGGTTTCATGCCACACTATAATGTTTGAACCAAGCACGGAGAAAGAGGGGTTATGATGGAAGACAATGAAGAAGAAGAGGATGATGACAACTATGTGCCTCCTAAATACGGTGATGCTGCAATGGGGGAAGCTGAAGATCAAGAGGAATGAGACGATGTGCCCGATGATGATCTTCGCCGGGTCATTGTTGATGCAAAGAGACAATGCGAAAGTGAAAAGGAGAAGTTGAAGTTCGATCGCATGTTAGAGGATCACAAAAAAGGGTTGTACCCCAATTGCAAAGATGGCAACACAAAGCTCGGTACCACACTGGAATTGCTGCAATGGAAGGTAGACAATGGTGTATCTAACAACGGATTTGAGAAGCTACTGAAAATATTGAAGAAGAAGCTTCCAAAGGATAACGAATTGCCCGACAATTCATATGGAGCAAAGAAGGTTCTATTCCCTCTAGGATTGGAGGTGCAGAAGATACATGCATGCCCTAATGACTGCATCCTCTACCACGGTGCGTACGAGGATTTGAACGCATGCCCGGTATGCGGTGCATTGCGGTATAAGATCAGACGAGATGACCCTGGTGATGTTGACGGCGAGCGCCCCAGGAAGAGGGTTCCTACCAAGGTGGTGTGGTATGCTCCTATAATACCACGGTTGAAACATCTGTTCAGAAACAAAGAGCATGCCAAGTTGATGCGATGGCACAAAGAGGACCGTAAGAAAGACGGGAAGTTGAGAGCACCCGCTGACGGGTCGCAGTGGAGAAAAATCAAGAGAAAGTGGGGGGAGTTTGCAGGTGACGCAAGGAATATATGGTTTGGTTTAAGCGTGGATGGCATTAATCCTTTTGGGGAGCAGAGCAGCAATCATAGCACTTGGCCCGTGACTCTATGTATATATAACCTTGCTCCTTGGCTGTGCATGAAGCAGAAGTTCATTATGATGCCAGTGCTCATCCAAGGCCGTAAGCAACCCGACAACGACATTGATGTGTACCTAAGGTCATTAGTTGAATAACTTTTATAGCCGTGGAATGGAAAAGGTGTACATGTGTGGGATGAGCACGACGAGCAGGAATTTGACCTAAATGCGTTGCTGTTTGTAACCATTAATGATTGGCCTGCTCTTAGTAACCTTTCAGGATAGACAAACAAGGGATACCACGCATGCACGCACTGTTTAGATGACACCCAAAATATATATTTGGACAAATGCAGGAAGAATGTGTACGTGGGGCATCGCCAATTTCTTCCGACCAACCATCAATGTCGAAAGAAAGGCAAGCATTTCAAAGGCGAGGCAGATCACTGGAAGAAGCCCGCCGTCCATACTGGTGATCACATACTTGCTATGGTCAACGATTTACAAGTAATCTTTGGAAAGGGTCCGGGCGGACTATCTGTTCCGAATGACGCTGAGGGACGCGCACCCTTGTGGAAGAAGAAATCTATATTTTTGGACCTACCCTACTGGAAAGACCTAGAGGTCCGCTCTGCAATCGACGTGATGCACGTGACGAAGAATCTTTGTGTGAGCCTGCTAGGCTTCTTGGGTGTGTATGGGAAGACAAAAGATACACCGGAGGCACAGGAGGACCAGCAATGTGTGCACGAAAAAGATGGCATGCCTCCAAAGCAGTATGAAGGTCCTGCCAGCTACGCTCTTACCAAAGAAGAGAAGGAAATATTCTTTGAATGCCTGCTCAGTATGAAGGTCCCGTCTGGCTTCTCGTCGAATATAAAGGGAATAATAAATATGACAGAGAAAAAGTTTCAGAACCTAAAGTCTCATGACTGCCACGTGATTATGACATAAGTGCTTCCGGTTGCATTGGGGGGGCTTCTACCGGAAAACTTCGATTAGCCATTGTGAAGCTATGTGCATTCCTCAATGCAATCTCTCAGGAGGTGACCGATCCAGAAATCCTACCAAGGTTAAGGAGTGATCTGGCGCAATGTCTTGTCAGTTTCGAGCTGGTGTTCCCATCATCCTTCTTCAATATCATGATGCACATTTTAGTTCATCTAGTCGATGAGATTGCCATTCTGGGCCCTGTATTTCTACACAATATGTTCCCCTTTGAGATGTTCATGGGAGTCTTAAATAAATATGTTCGTAACCGTGCTAGGCCAGAAGGAAGCATCTCCACGGGCCATCAAACACAGGAGGTCATTGGGTTTTGTGTTGACTTCATTCCTGACCTTAAGAATATTGGTCTCCCTCAATTGCGGTATGAGGGGAGACTGGCTGGAAAAGGCTCGCTAGGAGCGAACTCAATAATATGTAGGGACGGACATTCTTGGTCTCAAGCACACTACACAGTTCTACAGAATTCTACCTTGGTGACCCCGTATGGCAATGAACACAAGAATATTCTGCGCTCCAAACACCCGGAGCAGTGTGACAAATTGATTACATGTGAACACATCAGGACTTTCAGCAGTTGGTTGCAAACATGTCTCATGGGTGACAACGATGTTTCTGATGAGCTGTACTCGTTGGCCAGGGGACCATCTTCGACTGTATTGACTTACAAAGGGTATGAGATAAATGGGAATACATTTTACACGATCGCCCAAGATCAAAGGAGCACCAACCAAAACAGTGGTGTCCGCTTTGATGCAGCAACCACTAGGGGAAAGGACACATATTATGGTTACATGGTGGACATATGGGAACTTGACTATGGACATGATTTTAAGGTCCCTTTGTTTCAGTGCAAATGGGTCAATCTGTCAGGAGGCGGGGTACAGGTAGACCCACAGTACGGAATGACAACAATGGATCTGAACAATCTTGGGTACACAGATGAACCATTCGTCCTAGCCAATGATGTGGCGCAGGTTTTCTATGTGAAGGACATGTCTACCAAACCGAGAAAAAGAAAAGATAAGGAAGCGAATACATCATACGATGAGCCAAAGCGCCACACAGTTCTTTCAGGAAAAAGAGACATCATGGGAGTGGAGGGAAAGACAGACATGTCTAAAGATTATGAAAATTTTCATGAAATTCCTCCCTTCAAAGTCAAGGCTGACCCAAGCACCCTGTTAAACGATGAAGATTATCCATGGTTACGGCGCAATAAGAAAAGGACACAAGCAAAGAAAAAGTGAAGACTTTCTCTCCAAAACTATTATGATGATGCCTGTGATCTAGAATATCACTGCAGTTTCATGTGAATAAATGAAATGCCTTTTGTAACAGATGAGTTTTCGTCCGAAACCCTGATACTTCGAAAGAGATTGTCCATTTTGTACACGAAGTGCATCCAGCTTTTTCCCTATCCCTCTCAACTTTTTAGCACATGCTATGTGAGTGAAATGATGATACCATGCCAACTTTCAACCTTTTCAGAGTTCATTTGTAGTGCTTTTCAATTTCAGGGTCATTTAGCTTTAAAAAATCAGTAAATGCATGAAAAATACCAAATGAAGTCAGGAAGGGTTGAAAATTGATGATGTGGCTTTGAATGGTGCATTTTGAACACACAAAAAGTCTAGAGTTCAAAAAAGTTCAAAAAAATGAAATCCCTTTGTAACAGATGAGTTTTCGTCTGAAACCCTGATACTTCGAAAGAGATTGTCCATTTTGTACACGAAGTGCATCCAGCTTTTGCCCTAACCCTCTCAACTTTTTATCACATGCTATGTGGGTGAAATGATGATGCCATGCCAACTTTCAACCTTTTGAGAATTCTTTTGAAGTGCTTTTGAATTTCAGGGTCATTTAGCTTAAAAAATCAGTAAATGCATGAAAAATACCAAATGAAGTCAGAAAGGGTTGAAAATTAATGATGTGGCTTTGAATGTTGCATTTTCAACACAAAAAAAGTCTGGAGTTCAAATAAGTTCAAAAAAAGAAATCCCTTTGTAATAGATGAGTTTTTGTCCGAAACCCTGATACTTCGAAAGCGATTGTCCATTTTGTACACGAAGTGCATCCAGTTTTTGCGTAACCCTCTCAACTTTCTAGAACATGCTATGTGGGTGAAATGATGATACCATGCCAACTTTTAACCTTTTCAGAGTTCAGTTGAAGTGCTTTTGACTTTCAGGGTCATTTAGCTTTAAAAAATCAGTAAATGCATGGAAAATACCAAATGAAGTCGGAAAGGGTTGAAAATTGATGATGTGGCTTTGAATGGTGCATTTTGAACACACAAAAAGTCTGGAGTTCAAATAAGTTCAAAAAATGAAATCCCTTTGTAACAGATTTGTTTTCGTCCGAAACCCTAATACTTTGAAAGCGATTGTCCATTTTCTACATGAAGTGCATCCAATTTTTGCCGTAACCCTCTCAACTTTTTAGAACATGCTATGTGGGTGAAATAATGATACCATGCCAACTTTCAACTCTTCAGAGTTCATTTGAAGTGCTTTTGAATTTCAGGGCCATTTAGCTCAAAGAATGAACAAATAGCAAAAAGGATGAACTAGAAAACTTTTATGAAACTCTAATAGCAAAAAGAATGAACTAAAACAATGAACTAGAAAACTTTAATGAAACTCTAATAGCAAAAAGAATGAACTAGAAAACTTTAATGAAACTCTAGTAGCAAAAGGAATCAACTAAAAACATTTTATAAACCTCTAGTATTTTTGAAACTAAAATTGTATAAAATTTATGCAACTAAAATTATCAAAGTATTTTTTGTTCAAAACGTTAATAGCAAAAAAAATTTTCATAAATATTTTTTTGTTAGAAACTTTAATAGCAAACTAAAATAACAAAATCTGTTTTTGAATAGAACACACATTTAAAATAAACTAAAAATTACCAAATTGAATATAATGATAAAACATAGTAATATTAAATAGCAGGAAAAAGAATCACTCAAAAATATATTTTTATAGTAAAGTTATTCACAAAAATTTCAAAGAATTCAAATTTAAACTATTCAAATTCGAAAACTAATGGCACTAACACAAAGTTTATAATTTTTGTGACCTAAAAGCAAAAAGAATCACTGAAAAACTGTAAGTATTTAGCTGTAAGTGGAAACAAAAGAAAATAAATAAAGCAAAAAACAAAACAAAACAACTGAAAAAATAAAAAAATGCCGCCAACTGGGCCACCACGGCCTGAATACGACTAGAAACCCAACTAGCTTGTTGGGCCAGGATTGAGGCCCGTAAAAGGCCCAGTAGGCCCACATGCACGGAGACAAGTTTAGGCCTGCAGTTAAGAGGAGCTCGAAGTGGCTCGCGCAGCGGCGCTTAGAAACCACACCGAGCCCCTCTCAGCTAGCGAGGTGGGACGAAAGTTTTGGCCTCGGGCAGCACCAACCTTTTGTCCCGGTTGGTGGCACCAACCGGGACCAATACCCACCTTGGTCCCGGTTGGCGGCACCAACCGGGACCAATGCTACCCTTGGCTTCCCGCCCTTTGGGCTGACGAAAAGAGACCTTTGGTCCCGGTTGGTGGCACGAACCGAGACCAAAGGGTACCATTGGTCCCGGTTGGTGCCACCAACCGGGACCAAAGGGCTGGGTATATAAGCCCACACTTAGCAAATTTCACAGTTCTATCGTCACTTCCCCGACGACGCCGACCTCCTCGACGCCGCCAGGCTGTCTCGACGCCGTCCGCCACCCACGCCGTTGCCGTCGCCCGTGCCCGTGCCTCGCCCCGAGCCCACACCGACGCCGTCCGCCGCCCACGCCGTCGCCGTCCGCCGCCCCCGAGCGTGCACGACCGTGCCCCTGCCCCGGCCCGCCCCCACCGTCACTGTCGCCGGCGCCCCCGCCGCCCCCGCCGTCGCCCTTGCTGTCCGCCACTCCCGAGCGCGCCCGGCTGCGCCCCTGCCCCGGCCCACCGGCGCCCTCGCCGGCCGCACCCGGCTTGAGCCGCCGCCGCCGCGGCTCTGTGTATAGTTTATATATATATATATATATATTGATTTTTTATACGTTTTTTTGTTCATATATAATGTATATATGTATGTGGCTATATTTATGTATGTATGGATGGATTTATATGTATTTTTTTGTTCATGGTATTTTTTCATATATATGTTTTTTTTCATATTTGTGGCTATATGTATTTTTTGTTCATAGCATTTTTTTTCAAGTATGTATGTGGCTATGTATGTATGGATGGATAACATTTTTTGCATGTATGTATGGATGTCGTTGTCGATCTACTCCCTTCCCAATAAGTTCGACATGAGGGGGGGACGTCGGACATAAATGAGGAGGGAGAGAGATAGATGTTAATTGAAAGTTACCTCTCAAAATGTTACTAAGTTAAAATGTTACTAAGTTACTAAGTTTTCTCTCGAAACGTTACTAAGTTACTAAATTACTAAGTTAAAATGATGTTAATAGAAAGTTTTCTCTCGAAACGTTAATAAGTTACTAAGTTAAAATGTTCATATATATTCAAAACATATCAAGTGTTGTATTTTCTCTCGAAACGTATCCCCGGTAACTTCGACATGAGGGGAACGTCGATCAACCCTCTCTCGCCCGACCAACTCTCAAGGCCATCCAAATTTACGAAGTTCAAAGTTACTAAATTTACTCCCGGTCCGCTCGCCTACCCCCTCTCGCCCCTACCCGACAAACTCTGGAGGCCACCCAAACCACTAGAAGAAAACTCCGGTAATTTCGACATGAGGGGGACGTCAATCAACCCCCTCCAGCCCTTACCTGACAAACTCTCGAGGCCACCCAAACCACTAGAATAAAACTCCGGTAACTTTGACATGAGGGGGACGTCGATCAACCCCCTCTTGCCCGACCAACTAGTCGACGAAGAAAGAGGGTTGTCGATCTACCCCCTCCCGCCCCCTACCCGTAATTGTTATGTTCATTGTTGTCATTTGCAAGGTATATGTTTGTGCATATGATTACTTGTTGTGATATTAGCTAGGTTATGTTTGCCACTAATATATCCATCTCCCATGTTTGTATATTGCAATGTTGTAATATTTGCAGAAACCATGGACAGAGACTTAGAACAAGAAGAGTTGTTGGGGGACATAATCCGCGACGGACGTGATGTCTTGTCGTTTCTCAACACACCGATGGTCAGGAAGGAGAGGATGACGGCTCCGGTAATCGAACAATGGAGGAGGAAGGACATGATCATGACGGCTCCGGTGACCGAATGACGGAGGAAGAAGGAGACCATGATGACGGCTCCGGCGACCGAACGGAGGAGGGAGCTGTTGCAAAGTCCGGCGAGGTATATATATTAATTAAGCCTTTGCTGACTAATTGGTGCATTGATTGTTTTAGTATGTACATATATTAACACTTGTTTCTTCTTTTCTAGCACTCCAGATCAAGCCAAACTTCTGTAACGAGACGAGGCCCGAAGAAAAGGTTGCGCGAGGATGAAAGGTTCACGATCACAACACTCGCGGGCGATGGCCTGCCGATTGAACCCAAGCGGACCAAGGGCGCATTTGTTGCTCAGTGCGGAGCTATTGTTAGGGACAGCATCCCAATCAGCATCCAGAAATGGAATAAGCCTAAGGACGACCTGAAGTTTCTTATGTGAACGATAGACAGAAAGCTGATCTTTGGACCTCGCTGAAGGCAAATTTCACCCTACCGCCAGATGAGGATCCGAATAACCCAGTTATAGAGCCAAAGGTCAAGGCGTGTGCTCTTAAGAAGATGGCAGATCTATTCAGGAGTTGGAAGAAAGAGTTGAACACAAAGTTTTTCGACAAAGGGAAGACTCCAGAATTCACCGGCCTATATGAGAAGATAAGAGATCACTGGCCCGCATTTGTGGCCTACAAGACATCAGAGAAGGGTAAGAAAATGACAGAGACAAACAAGAAAAATGCTGCAAAGAAGTAGTATCACCATCACACGGGGTCAGGTGGCTACCTCAAAGCCCAGCCGTTGTGGGACAAAGCTGAGCAAGACCTTCTTGCTAAAGGGGTCCAACCATCGACATTGAACTGGCCAGACCGTTCAAGGACTTGATTCTTTGGGGTTGGGGGAACTTTGGACCCTGAAACACGGGAGTGCCGTTGGACGGACGAGCAACTTGCAATACCCATCAAGAAGCTTCAGGAGTATATCACCGCTGCGCAGCAAGGGACGTTCATTCCCGATAGAGGGAAGGACGAGCTGACCGAGGCCCTCGGGAATCCTGAGCACCCTAGACGAACACGAGGCACACCAGGCTCCGTTCCATGGGTGGTTGGGTTTCCCGGCGCAGGCGGTTTACAGAAGCCGGGAGAGAAAGAGGAAAGCGGAGCAGAGCAAAATGCAGAAGCTCAATGCAAGACTAGTAAAGCTAGAGGAACTTGCAGCTGCCGGCCAACCATCTCAGCGGCACGAAGCTACCCCGCCATCTCAACGGAGAAGCAGCGTGGCTTCCACGGAGCTCATTCAGCCTGATTTCACGGTCCTCGCTACCCCGTGGATACTATCACGGAGGCTCAACATTGCCAACTTATGACGAAATGCGAGAACCTCACTTTGAAGATGGCTGTCGGCTCTGTTGCACCTCCTCTAGCTGACTGAACTTTTCACTGCCGTCCGATTCCACATGGCTATGCTGTTTGTGACGGTGGATGAAATAATGGAGGGATTTGAGGAGCTCAAGCTTGACCACCCTACAGGTGAAGGGGAGAATCAGCTGGGACATGCTTTGAGGAGTACATGTCTATGGCGGAAGGAGTACATCAAGCTTCAAACTGGACACCTCCTCCTCCTCCTCCGGCGAGTCAGGGCACTCCGCCTCCTCCGGCGAGTAATCAGGGCACTCCGCCTTCTTCTCCGGCTCCTCCGGCGCGTGAGGGCACTCCGCCTCCTCCTTCGCCTCCTTCGGCGCGTCGGAGCAGTCCGCCTCCTCCTCCGCCTCGTCAGCAACGGCGGAAGACAGACGTCGCCGCTCCGGCTCCTCCGGCGCGTCGGAGCACTCCGCCTCCTTGTCCGCCTCATCAGCAACGACGGAAGAGACACGCCGCCGCTCCAGCGGCTAGCAGTACAAGCAGAGGCGGGAGGAAATTCATATACGGTCCATCTCTCAAGGCTCCGGAAAAGTTACCATATGAGAGGACTGAGAAGGAAAATGAGGAGATCTGTGCCGCCGAAGTGAGGAACTTTTTTGCAAAGAAACCTCCACCTCCGAAGGAGATGATAGATCCGGTGAAAGCGAAGCGCACTATTGATGCCCTGAAGCGACCACCACCGCCTCCCTCGGATTCCAACTATGTCCGTTGTCTTAAAAAGACATATCAAGATGTGCGGCAGTCGAGAAATACTTCAAGTGATGCCAGGTTAGGAGAACAAAGAAGTGGGAAAAAATCCCCAGCTCGGCAAACAGGCAAACCAATCGTGCCCCCAGCTCAAGGTGTCTAGCGATATCGTCTCTAATCATCCGGGGATGGTGCCCGGTACCAATCCTGCTGATTACCTGAGCGATGATTTAGACTTTGAAACAATGCAGGTGGACGAATTCAGATACCAGTACGGGCAACCTCTCGTCAAACATGTTCATCCTCCTCTAACAATGATGATGCGAAGATTCCATGAATGGTACATGAAAACCTACAACGAGTCTGGGAAGGATACTTTGACGCTAAGAATTAAAGAGGAGCACAACCTCGTTGCAACTGATATGTTGTTTGTTGAATTTGACGAGTTATTCCAGTTATACAATCAAAAGGCCATCGACAAAACACTCGTGACTTTCTACTGTCCGTAACTACTACTTCTTAATTAAGTCTCTTTATATAGCTCAGCTCTTTCATTGCATGTATATATAATTATCCTCACTATATTATGTAGATTGAAGATCGTCGAATGCAGAAAAGCATAAATCTATTACATTGGGTTCGTTAACCCAAATATCATACATGAATGGACGGTTCAAAAGAATGTCACAAATACCGAGGACAACTTGCTACAATCATTGGTTAAAAATCAAAACAAAGATAAAATAATCTTTCCTTACAACTTCAGGTCAGTGTTACTGTCTTGTGCATATTCAGTTTCCCTTATTACTCGAGGTTATAGTAATGTAATTGATGAGTTATGCATGCGTGCGCAGGTTCCACTTTATTCTGCTAGAGATTAAGCTTGACCGGGGAGTAGTAACCTTCTTAGACTGGAGACGAAAAGATCCCCAGGACTATGCGGACATGACTGAAATTCTCTAGAAGTAAGTTCAATCGATCATTATCGCACCATATCGGCAACTTTGTTCATTTCCTGATATCAAGTAATTATTTTCTTTGTCTGGCAGGGTTTGGAAAGAGTTCACCGTAATTGTTCCGGGACTGCCGAGGGAACTGCGATTTACACACCCAAAAGTAAGTACTACTACCTAGTTCCACGCATCTCCCATTGATTCTAGCTAGTTTCATCAATACCATTTAGCATGTTTGCGTATCAGTTTGATTGACCTCTATTTCTCATAAAGTGCTTGTGGCAGGAAGCCGGGAATGATTTTTGTGGATACTACGTTTGCGAGTTCAACTACAACGTGATGGCCTCTCCGTGGGGCTACTCTGAAAAACAATATGAAATACGTAAACAAAAATATTCACAATTTTATTTTATTACGATCATTTGTGTTGACTTTTATTCATATATATATGTATTGTTGGGGAACGTAGCATGCAATTTCAAAATTTTCCTACGCTCACGCAAGATCTATCTACGAGATGCATAGCAATGAGAGGGGAGAGTGTGTCCACATACCCTCGTAGACTGAAAGCGGAAATGTTTGACAACGCGGTTGATGTAGTCCATCTTCTTCTCGTTCCGACCGATCAAGTACCGAACGTACGGCACCTCCGAGTTCTGCACACGTTCAGCTCGATGACATCCCTCAAACTCTTTATCTAGCAAAGTATCGAGGGAGAGTTTCGTCAGTACGACGGCGTGGTGACGGTGATGATGAAGTGATCCACGTAGGGTTTCGCCTAAGCACTACAACAATATGACCGGAGGCGTAAACTGTGGAGGGGGGCGCCGCACACGGCTAGGAATCAATGTTGTGTGTTCTAGCGGTGCCCCCCCACATATATATAGGTGGGAGAGGGAGAGGGGCTGCAAGGGGCTCCCCAAGTAGGAGTAATCCTACTTGGGCGCCTCCTCCAAGTCGGCCTCCCCCCTTCCATATCCATCGGAGGGGGGAAGGAAAGAGAGGGGGGAGGGGAAGGAAAGGGGGAGGCCGAATCCTCCCCTTTCCTTCTACCTTCCCTTCCTTTCCTTCTCCTCCTATTCAGCCTATAGGGGGCTCACCATCCCCTTTTGGGGATGGTCTGTCCAACTCTTGGCCCATTAGGCCCATATAGCTTGTCGGGGGTTGCCCGGAACCCCTTCCGGTGACCCGATACGTACCCGTTACCCCCAGAACACTTTCGGTGTCCGAATACTATCGTCCTATATATGATTCTTCACCTCTTGACCATTTAGAGACTCCTCTTCATGTTCGTGATCTCATCTGGGACTCCGAACAACATTCGGTCACCAAATCACATAACTCATATAATACAAAATCGTCATCGAACGTTAAGCGTGCGGACCCTACGAGTTCAAGAACTATGTAGACATGACCGAGACAACTCTCCGATCAATAACCAATAGCGGGACCTGGATGCTCATATTGGTTCCTACATATTCTACGAAGATCTTATCGGTCAAACCGTAATGACAACATACGTTATTCCCTTTGTCATCGGTATATTACTTGCCCGAGATTCGATCGTCGGTATCTTCACACCTAGTTCAATCTCGTTACCGGCAAGTCTCTTTACTCGTTCCGTAATATATCATCCCGTAACTAACTCATTAGTCACATTGCTTGCAAGGCTTATTATGATGTGCATTACCGAGAGGGCCCAGAGATACCTCTGTGATACTCGGAGTGACAATCCTAATCTCGATATATGCCAACCCAACAAACACCTTCGGAGATACCTGTAGAGCATCTTTATAATCACCCAGTTACGTTGTGACGTTCGATAGCACACAAGGCATTCCTGTGGTATTCGGGAGTTGCATAATCTCATAGTCAAAGGAATATGTATATGACATGAAGAAAGCTATAGCAATAAAACTGAACAATCATTATGCTAAGCTAACGGATGGGTCTTGTCCATCACATCGTTCTCCTAATGATGTGATCCCGTTCATCAAATGAAAACACATGTCTATGGTTAGGAAACTTAACCATCATTGAGTAACGAGCTAGTCTAGTAGAGGCTTACTAGGGACACGGTGTTTTGTCTATGTATCCACACATGTATCAAATTTCTTGGGTAAAACAATTCTAGCATGAATAATAAACATTTATCATGATATAAGGAAATATAAAATAACAACTTTATTATTGCCTCTAGGGCATATTTCCTTCAGTCTCCGACTTGCACTAGAGTCAATAATCTAGTTCACATCGTCATGTGATTTAACACAAATAGTTCACATAACCATGTGATTAACACCCATAGTTCACATTGCCATGTGACCAACACCCAAAGGGTTTACTAGAGTCAATAATCTAGTTCACATCGCCATGTGATTAACACCCAAAGAGTACTAAGGTGTGATCATGTTTTGCTTGTGAGAGAAGTTTAGTCAACGGGTCTGACACATTCACATCCGTATGTATTTTGCAAATTTCTATGTCTACAATGCTCTGCATGGAGCTACTCTAGCTAATTGCTCCCACTTTAAATATGTATCTAGATTGAGACTCAGAGTCGTCCAGATCGGTGTTAAAGCTTGCATCGACGTAACTCTTTACGATGAACTCTTTATCACCTCCATAACCGAGAAATATTTCCTTAGTCCTCTAAGGATAATTTTGACCGTTGTCGAGTGATCTACTCCTGGATCACCATTGTACCCCTTTGCCAAACTCATGGCAAGGTACACAATAGGTCTGGTATACAGCATGGCATACTTTATAGAACCTATGGCTGAGGCATAGGGAATGACTTTCATTCTCTCTCTATCTTCTGCCGTGGTCGGGTTTTGAGTCTTAGTCAACTTCATACCTTACAACTAAGGCAAGAACTCCTTCTTTGACCGATCCATTTTGAACTCCTTCAAAATCTTATCAATGTATGTACTCATCGAAAGTCTTATCAAGCGTCTTGATCTATCTTTATAGATCTTGATGCCCAATATGTAAGTAGCTTCACGGAGGTCTTTCTTTGAAAAACTCCTTTCAAACACTCCTTTATGCTTTCTAGAAAATTCTACATCATTTCCGATCAACAATATGTCATTCACATATACTTATCAGAAAGGCTGTAGTGCTCCCACTCACTTTCTTGTAAATACAGGCTTCACCGCAAGTCTGTATAAAACTATATGGTTTGATCAACTCATCAAAGCGTATATTCCAACTCCGAGATGCTTGCACCAGTCCATAGATGGATCGCTGGAGCTTGCACACTTTGTTAGCACCTTTAGGATTGAGAAACCCTTCTGGTTGCATCATATACAACTCTTCTTTAATAAAATGCGGCAATTGCTAACATGATTCGGACAAACTTTAAGCATCGATACGAGTGAGAAAATCTCATCGTAGTCAACACCTTGAACTTGTCGACAACTTTTTGCGACAATTCGAGCTTTGTAGATAGTAACACTACTATCAACGTTCGTCTTCCTCTTGAAGATCCATTTATTCTCAATGGCTCGCCAATCGTCGGGCAAGTCAATCAAAGTCCATACTTTGTTCTCAAACATGGTTCCTATCTTAGATTTCATGGCCTCAAGCCGTTTATCGGAATCTGAGCTCATCATCACTTCCTCATAGTTCATAGGTTTGTCATGGTCTAGTAACATGACTTCCAGAACGGGATTACCATACCACTCTGGTGTGGAATGTGCTCTGGTTAACCTACGTGGTTCGGTAGTAACTTGATCTGAAGTTTCATGATCATTATCATTAGCTTCCTCACTAGTTGGTGCAGGCATCACGGGAACGGTTTTCTGTGATGAGCTACTTTCCAATTTGAGAGAAGGTACAATTACCTCATCAAGTTCTACTTTCCTCCCACTCACTTCTTTCGAGAGAAACTCCTTCTGTAGAAAGGATCCATTCTTAGCAACAAAGATCCTGCCTTCGGATCTGTGATAGAAGGTGTACCCAACAGTTTCTTTTTGGTATCCTATGAAGACGCACTTCTCCGATTTGGGTTCGAGCTTATCAGGCTGAAGCTTTTTCACATAAGCATCGCAACCCCAAACTTTAAGGAATGACAGCTTAGGTTTCTTGCTAAACCACGGTTCATACGGTGTCGTTTCAACGGATTTAGACAGTGCCCTATTTAACATGAATGCAACTGTCTCTAATGCATAACCCTAAAACTATAGTGGTAAATCGGTAAGAGACATCATAGATCGCACCATATCTAATAAAGTACGGTTACGACGTTCGGACACACCATTGTGTTGTGGTGTTCCAGGTGGCGTGAGTTGTGAAACTATTCCACATTGTTTTAAATGAAGGCCAAACTCGTAACTCAAATATTCGCTTCCGCGATCAGATCATAGAAACTTTATTTTCTTTTTAGGATGATTCTCCACTTCAATCTGAAATTCTTTGAACTTTTCAAATGTTTCAGACTTATGTTTCATCAAGTAGATATACCCCATATCTGCTCAAATCATAACACTCATCGGATCGCATACATCGGTATGTATTATTTCCAATAAGTCAGTGGCTTGCTCCATTGTTCCGGAGAACGGAGTTTTAGTCATCTTGCCCATGAGGCATAGTTCGCAAGTATCAAATGATTCGTAATCAAGTGATTCGAAAAATCCATTCGTATGGAGTTTCTTCATGCGCTTTACACCAATATGACCTAAACGGCAGTGCCACAAATATGTTGCACTATCCTTATCAACTTTGCATCTTTTGGCATCAATATTATTAATATGTGTATCACTACAATCGAGATTCAATAAACCATTTACATTGGGTGTATGACCATAGAAGGTTTTATTCATGTAAACATAACAACAATTATTCTCTAACTTAAATGAATAACCCTATCGCAATAAACATGATCCAATCATATTCATGCTCAACGCAAACACCAAATAACATTTATTTTGGTCCAACACTAATCTCGAAGGTGGAGGGAGTGTGCGATGGTGATCTTATCAACCTTGGAATCACTTCCAAAACACATTGTCACCTTGCCCTTAACTAGTCTCTGTTCATTTTGCAAATCTTGTTTCGAGTTACAAATCTTAGCAACTGAACCAGTATCAAATACCCTGGGGTTACTATTGCTACCTCTTGAGCACTGCGTTGGTTTTCCCTTGAAGAGGAAAGCGTGATGCAGCAAAGTAGCGTAAGTATTTCCCTCAGTTTTTGAGAACCAAGGTATCAATCTAGTAGGAGGCCACGCACGAGTCCCTCGCACCTACACAAACAAATAAATCCTCGCGACCAACGCGATAAGGGGTTGTCAATCCCTTCACGGTCACTTACGAGAGTGAGATTTGATAGATATGATAGGATAATATTTTTGGTATTTTTATGATAAAGATGCAAAGTAAAATAAAAGCAAAATAAAAGGCAACGGAAATAGCTAAGTGTTGGAAGAATAATATGATGGAAAATCTACCAGGGGGCATAGTTTCACTAGTGGTTTCTCTCAAGAGCATAAGTATTTATGGTGGGTGAACAAATTACTGTTGAGCAATTGACAGAATTGAGCATAGTTATGAGAATATCTAGGTATGATCATGTATATAGGCATCACGTCCGAGACAAGTAGACCGACTCCTGCCTGCATCTACTACTATTACTCCACACATCGACCGCTATCCAGCATGCATCTAGAGTATTAAGTTCATAAGATCAGAGTAACGCTTTAAGCAAGATGACATGATGTAGAGGGATAAACTCGTGCAATATGATATAAACCCCATCTTATTATCCTCGATGGCAACAATACAATACGTGCCTTGCTGCCCCTACTGTCACTAGGAAAGAACACCGCAAGATTGAACCCAAAGCTAAGCACTTCTCCCATTGCAAGAAAGATCAATCTAGTAGGCCAAACCAAACTGATAATTCGAAGAGACTTGCAAAGATAACCAATCATACATAAAAGAATTTAGAAGATTCAAATATTGTTCATAGATAAACTTGATCATAAACCCACAATTCATCGGTCTCAACAAACACACCGCAAAAGAAGATTACATCGAATAGATCTCCACGAGAGAGGGGAGAACATTGTATTGAGATCCAAAAAGAGAGAATAAGCCATCTAGCTAATAACTATGGACCCAAAGGTCTGAGGTAAACTACTCACACATCATCGAAGAGGCTATGGTGTTGATGTAGAAGCCCTTCATGATCGATGCCCCCTCCGGCGGAGCTCCGGGACAGGCCCCAAGATGGGATCTCACGGGTACAGAAGGTTGCGGTGGTGGAATTAGGTTTTTGGCTGCGTATCTGGTAGTTTGGGGGTACGTAGGTATATATAGGAGGAAGGAGTACGTTGGTGGAGCAACAGGGGCCCCACGAGGGTGGAGGGCGCGCCTGGGGGGGGGGGGGTAGGCGCGCCCCCTACCTCGTGGCCTCCTGGTTGAAGTCTTGACGTAGGGTCCAAGTCCTCTGGATCACGTTCGTTCCGAAAATCACGTTCCCGAAGGTTTCATTCCATTTGGACTCCGTTTGATATTTTTTTCTGCGAAACTCTGAAATAGGCAAAAAACAGCAATTCTGGGCTGGGCCTCCGGTTAATAGGTTAGTCCCAAAAACAATATAAAAGTGTATAATAAAGCCCAATAATGTCCAAAACAGAATATAATATAGCATGGAACAATAAAAAATTATAGATACGTTGGAGACGTATCAACTATGAACTCTAGTAAAGTACACATCAATAACATGTATATCAAATATACCTTTGTTCACTTTGCCATCCTTCTTATCCGCCAAGTATTTGGGGTAGTTCCACTTCTAGTGACCATTCCCTTTGTAGTAGAAGCACTCAGTTACAGGCTTAGGTCTAGCTTTGGGTTTCTTCACAGGAGTGGCAACTTGCTTGCCATTCTTTCTTGAAGTTCCCTTTCTTTTCCTTTGCCCCTTTTCTTGAAACTAGTGTTCTTGTTAACCATCAACACTTGATGCTCTTTCTTGATCTCTACCTTCGTCGATTTTGGCATCGCGAAGAGCTCGGGAATCATTTTCCTCATCCCTTGCATATTATAGTTGATGACGAAGTTCCAGTAACTTGGTGATAGTGACTAGAGAACTCTGTCAATCACTATCTTATCTAGAAGATTAACTCCCACTTGATTCAAGCGATTGTAGTACTCAGACATTCTGAGCACATGCTCACTGGTTGAGCTATTCTCCTCCATCTTGTAGGCAAAGTACTTGTCAGAGGTCTCACACCTCTCGACTCGGGCATGAGTCTAAAATACCAATTTTAGCTCTTGGAACATCTTATATGATCCATGGCATTCAAAATGTTTTTGAAGTCCCGGTTCTAAGCCGTAAAGCATGGCGCACTAAACTATCAAGTAGTCATCATACCGAGCTTGCCAAATGTTCATAACATCTGCATCTGCTCCTGCAATAGGTTCGTCACCTAGCGGTGCATCAAGGACATAATTCTTCTGTGTAGCAATGAGGATAATCGTCAGATCACGGACCCAGTCCGCATCATTGCTACTATCATCTTTCAACTTATTTTTCTCTAGGAACATATCAAAAATAAACAGGGAGCTACATCGCAAGCTATTGATCTACAACATAGATATGCAAATACTATCAGGACTAAGTTCAAGATAAATTAAGTTCAGTTAATCATATTACTTAAGAACTCCCACTTAGATAGACATCCCTCAAGTCATCTAAATGATACGTGATCCAAATCAACTAAACGATGTCCGATCATCACGTGAGATGGAGTGGTCATCAATGGTGAATATCTCTATGTTGATCATATCTACTATATGATTCACGTTCGACCTTTCGGTCTCCAGTGTTCTGAGGCCATGTCTATACATGCTAGGCTCGTCAAGTTTAACCCGAGTATTCCGCATGTGCAAAACTGTCCTGCACCCGTTGTATGTGAACGTAGAGCCTATTACACCCGATCATCATGTGGTGTCTCAGCACGAAGAACTTTCGCAATGGTGCATACTCAGGGAGAACACTTATACCTTGAAATTTAGTTAAGGGATCATCTTATAATGCTACTCCCGTACTAAGCAAAATAAGATGCATAAAAGATAAACATCACATGCAATCAAAATATGTGACATGACATGGCCATCATCATCTTGTGCCTTTGATCTCCATTTCCAAAGCACCATCATGATCTCCATCGTCACCGGCTTGACACCTTGATCTCCATCACCGCGTTATGGTCGTCTCGCCAACTATTGCTTCTACAAGTGTCGCTAACGCATAGTGATAAAGTAAAGCAATTACATGACGTTTGCATTTCATACAATAAAGAGACAATCATAAGGCTCATGCCGGTTGCTAGTGACTTTTACAAAACATGATCATCTCATACAATAGCATATATCACATCATGTCTTGACCATATCACATCACAACATGCCCAACAAAAACAAGTTAGACGTCTTCTACTTTGTTGGTGCAAGTTTTACGTGGCTGCTACGGGCTTCTAGCAAGAACAATTCTTCCCTACGCATAAAAACCACAACGGTGATTTATCAAGTTTGCTGTTTTAACCTTCAACAAGGACCGACCGCAGTCAAATTCGATTCAACTAAAGTTGGAGAAACAGACACCCACCAGCCACCTTTATGCAAAACTAGTTGCATGTCTGTCGGTGGAACCGGTCTCATGAACGTGGTCATGTAAGGTTGGTCCGGGCCGCTTCATCCAACAATACCGCCGAATAAAAATAAGACATTGGTGGTAAGCAGTATGACGATCACCGCCCACAACTCTTTGTGTTCTACTCGTGCATATCATCTACGCATAGACCTGGCTCGGATGCCACTGTTGGGGAACGTAGCATGCAATGTCAAAATTTTCCTACGCTCACGCAAGATCTATCTAGGAGATGCATAGCAACGAGGGGGGAGAGTGTGTCCATGTACCCTCGTAGACCGAAAGCGGAAGCATTTGACAACGTGGTTGATGTAGTCGAACTTCTTCTCGTTCTGACCGATCAAGTACTGAACGTACGGCACCTCCGAGTTCTGCACACGTTCAGCTCGATGACGTCCCTCGAACTCTTGATCCAGCAAACTGTCGAGGAAGAGTTTCGTTAGTACGAAGGCGTGGTGACGGTGATGGTGAAGTGATCCGCGCAGGGCTTCGCCTAAGCACTACGACAATATGACCGGAGGCGTAAACTTTGGAGGGGGCCGCCGCACACGGCTAGGAATCAATGTTGTGTGTTCTAGCGGTGCCCCCGCACACACACACACACACACACACATATATATATATATACATATATATATATATAGGTGGGAGAGGGAGAGGGGCTGCAAGGGGCGCCCCAAGTAGGAGTAATCCTACTTGGGCGCCTCCTCCAAGTCGGCCTCCCCCCTTCCATATCCATCGGAGGGGGAAGGAAAGAGAGGGGGGAGGGGAAGGAAAGGGGGAGGCCGAATCCTCCCCTTTCCTTCTCCCTTCCCTTCCATTCCTTCTCCTTCTATTTAGCCTATAGGGGGCTCACCAGCCCCTTTTGGGGCTGGTCTGTCCAACTATTGGCCCATTAGGCCCATATAGCTTGTCGAAGGTTGCCCGGAACCCCTTCCGGTAACCCGATACGTACCCGGTACCCCCAGAACACTTCCGGTGTCCGAATACTATCGTCCTATTTATGAATCTTTACCTCTCGACCATTTCGAGACTCCTCATCATGTCCGTGATCTCATCCGGGACTCCGAACAACATTCGGTCACCAAATCACATAACTCATATAATACAAAATCGTCATTGAACGTTAAGCGTGCGGACCCTACGAGTTTGAGAACTATGTAGACATGACCGAGACACCTCTCCAATCAATAACCACTAGCGGAACCTGGATGCTCATATTGGTTCCTACATATTCTACGAAGATCTTTATCGGTCAAACCGTAATGACAACATATGTTATTCCCTTTGTCATCGGTATATTACTTGCCCGAGATTCGATCGTCGGTATCTTCATACCTAGTTCAATCTCGTTACCGGCAAGTCTCTTTAATCGTTCCATAATACATCATCCCGTAACTAACTCATTAGTCACATTGCTTGCAAGGCTTTATGATGTGCATTACTGAGAGGGCTCGGAGACACCTCTCCGATACTCAGAGTGACAAATCCTAATCTCGATCTATGCCAACCCAACAAACACCTTCGGAGATACCTGTAGAGCATCTTTGTAATCACCCAGTTATGTTGTGACGTTTGATAGCACACAAGGCATTCCTCCGGTATCCGGGAGTTGCATAATCTCATAGTCAAAGGAATATGTATATGACATGAAGAAAGTTATAGCAAACTGAACAATCATTATGCTAAGCTAACGGATGGGTCTTGTCCATCACATCATTCTCCTAATGATGTGATCTCGTTCATCAAATGACAACACATGTCTATGGTTAGGAAACTTAACCATCTTTGATTAACGAGCTAGTCTAGTAGAGGCTTACTAGGGACACGGTGTTTTGTCTATGTATCCACACATGTATCAAGTTTCCGGTTAATACAATTCTAGCATGAATAATAAAAATTTATCATGATATAATGAAATATAAAATAACAACTTTATTATTGCCTCTAGGGCATATTTCCTTCATGTATTGACCCCCTTCTTCAAATTAGATCTGGCAGATGTGGGATGAACTCCTACCACATGATCATCTACGAGCAATTCAAGAGGAATTGGCGGGATTCTTTCTTGACCACATCATAAATAAAGCCGGAGAATACCATGTGGAAATTGACCTTAGATGTTAGGGATTGTAAGAGATCTTATATTGTATATATGTAGCTAGTAGCGTCGGATCGATATACGAAAACTTGTTGTTCGACCAATCTCTCAGAGAAAGAGAGGTCACTCCTCTCTGTATATGTTCATGATGATCTTGTGTAATTGATGGTTCCTTCATTTGCTTACTAGCTAGCGTGTCGAGTTCTCTCTATATGTATATAGTAGCTAGCGTCGACCAAGCACGGAGAAAGAGAGGACACTTCTCTCTATTAGCTAGCTAACACAATATATGAAACCCCTAAATTAACCCTCCAAAAACCCCTAATCCCCCTTTCAAAAAAAACCAAGCTCCTACCAGCTGCTGACACATGGATGCATTTTGGTCCCGGTTGGTGTTACCAACCGGGACTAAAGGTCCTCTCCAGCCTAGGCGCCCCGCAGCGGCCACGTGGGGCCCCTTCTGTCCCGGCTTGTTAGCGAACCGGGACTAAAGGTTTTGGGATTTAGTCCTGAACCTTTAGTCCTGGTTCCAGAACCGGGGCTAAAGGGCCTCTGGAACCGGGGCTAATGGGCCATTTTCTACTAGTGAGTGTCTTCCGGTCAGGCATCTCGCCCGCCGTCCAAGCCCGTCGTTCGAGAACTTGGTGACACTCTAGAGCTGTTGTGTCTTTTATTGTCCCTCTGTCGACTGACCAGCCTCCAGTGTCGACTGTTCAAACTTCGGGTCCGACTGGGCAACCCCAAACTCTGATCCCTCCAGCTACGTCACCGACTCCAGCATTGTCTCAGTTCACTCCGCATCACATCCCGGAGGACCAAACAGGAGCCGCCAAGGAAGCAATGATCCAAGCTGGCCCGATGATTGACCGACTGAAGGTGGTGTATGAGACCAGCAAGGCTGCTTAGGACGCCAGTTCTCCCCTCCAAACCAATGTCTGAGTAAGTACGATTGTAAATTGATTTCCGATTGGCTTTTCTTCAGCCTGAACCTTGCTCTGCTAGGATATGTTATCTGAAACTGCTGCTTTATTATTCGTAAGATGTCCATGGATGAGCGTTTTGGAACCTTTAATGTGCATCTATCATGAGTCTTTGCCTTGCATCTGTACACCCAGTGGGTGTTTTCTTTTGCTGTGTAGTTCTTCCACTCGAGTCAGTCAGGTCGTGTCGAGTGGGTACCTAGTCCTGTGGGGGCACGCTGAGTGCGCCCACTGGGTGTAGTCCCCGAGACCACCGTCGAATGTTTGATTCGGCAGGGGTCTTTAGAATATGTTTGTTTGTAGCTCTTCACTCGGGTCGGTCGGGCCGTGCCGAGTGGGTAATTGATCCAGTGGGGGCACGCTGAGTGCACCCACTGGGTGTAGTCCCCGAGATCGCTGTCGACTGCGTGCAGTCGGTAGGGGTCTGAGAATAAGGGATTTATCTCTCTCTCCACTCGGGCCGGGCAGGCCGTACCAAGTGGGAAATTGAACCAGTGGGGGCACGCTGAGTGCACCCACTGGGTGTAGTCCCCGAGATCGCCATCGAACGCTTGATTCGGTGGTGGTCTTAGAGATCCTTTAATAATAGCATACTGAACTTGCTCTTCTTTACTCGGAAGTAAAGGGTCTTTGTTTTTGTCAACTGAATTGTCTTTTTGTTGATCGCAGAAATCTTGTGAACTTGGGACTCAGTATGCTGCCCTGCAGAAGGAGAAGATCCAATTGAAGCTTGATCTGGAGGTTGCCAAGAAGAACCTGAAGGATGCTCAGGATTAAGTAGCGACTATGGGAGGTAACAGCTTGCTGACTATATGCTTTGATATTTATTCTTTTCCATCCTTTGAACCGAGTGACTCCACTCGAACAGATGTGCGTAGTGAAAATCGTCAACTCCAAGCACGACTGAAGAATCTTATTTCTTTAGACACCATGAAGCACGCATTGGAGAAGAAGGACACAGATCTTGCGGGGGCACAGAAGGTGGCGCGTGAGAAGACTAAATTGGCAGAGAGAAAGCTAGCTTCAGTCGGCAAACTCGAAGAGGAAAATGCCAATCTGAGGACTGTTGTCGGTGAGGCGAAGAAAGAAGCTGCCCAACTGAGAGAAGAGAAGGTGGCCCTGGCTGACAAGATGGATGAGCTCACTCGGAAGAGGGGCGAGCTGGAGGTTTACTTGGGAGGTCTTCCCAAGAAGTTGTACGTCATGCTTGAAGGTACCTTTCTCCACTGGAGTGAATCCAGAAACCTGAGGTTATATAATTCTGCCGTCGACTCATCTTTCTCCCTCGTGCAGAGTTCTATCAGGATTTTGAGCAGGAGATCGAGCGGATTGAACCAGGCTTGGACACCGCAAGGTCAATCGTCAAAGATGAAGCCGCGATGAATGTCATTTGACTTGAAGCTCTTCTTAATAGCATCTTGGGGTACATCGCTCGACTGAAGGTTGCGTTGTCCAAGATAGACCAAGAGCTGTGGCCGGAGGACAGACTTCAGAATGACCTCGAATCACTGATGGTTCGGCTCAATGAATTTCCTAGTCGAGTGCAGGCGTGGAAGAAATCAGCTGCTCGTTGTGGAGCCGACGTGGCTCTTTCACTCGTCAGAGTCCATTGTAAGGATGCCAAGGAAGAAACGCTGAAGGCTCTCCAAGTGGCGAACACGAAGAAACTCCAGTTCCAATCCTTCATGGAGACCTTTATTGAAGCATCCACTCGCATAGCTGACGGCATCGACTTGGACACCTTCGTCGAGCCAGCGAGTCCTCCTCCCGCCGAGTGAAGAAAAAACTTTAATGATCTGAACTTATTTGCCTCGGAATGCCGAGTGATCGTGTAACCATTAAACTCTTTCGGGCCTGTCGCCCGAGTACTTTTGTTTGCGGTTCTGAAACTTGCCGGATTTATTCGAACTTGGTGGTTTTATCCGAATATTGTTTTCTTGCTTCCAGAGTGTTTTGTGTGCTCGGGTTATTTGACTTAGGGGAAGTTGGTTCGCGGCTAAGTCCTCCGAGTGGGAGGATCGCTCCCCACTCGAAGTGATCTTGTAACTTAGGCGAAGCTGGTCCGTGGCTAAGCCCCCGAGTGGGAGGATCGCTCTCCACTCGGAGTAGTTTTTAACTTAGGCAAGTACGGGGTCGCGACTAAGCCCCCGAGTGGGAGGGTTGCTCTCCACTCGGAGTAGTTTTGTGACTTAGGCGAAACGGGTTCGTGTCTAAGCCCCTGAGTGGGAGGATTGCTCTCCACTCAGAGTAGTTTTTAACTAGGCGAGTACGGGGTCGTGGCTAAGCCCCCAAGTGGGAGGATTGCTCTCCACTCGGAGTAGTTTTTAACTTAGGCGAGTATGGGGTCGCAGCTAAGCCTCCGAGTTGGAAGATTGATCTCCACTCAGAGTAGTTTTTAACTTAGGCGAGTACGGGGTCATGGCTAAGCCTCCAAGTGGGAGGATTGCTCTTCCCTCAGAGTAGTTTTTAACTTAGGCGAGTACAGGGTCGCGGCTAAGCCCCCGAGTGGGAGGATTGCTCTCCGCTCAGAGTAGTTTTGAAACTTAGGCGAATACGGGATCACCGCTAAGCCCCCAAGTGGGAGGATTGCTCTCCACTCGGAGTAGTTTTGAAACTTAGGCGAATACGGGATCGCAGCCAAACACCCGAGTGGGAGGATTGCTCTCCACTCGGAGAAGTTTTTTACTTAGGCGAGTACGGGGTCGCGGCTAAATCCCCGAGTGGGAGGATTGTTCTCTACTCGGAGTAGTTTTGTAACTTAGGCAAAACAGGTTCGCGGCTAAGCTCCCGAGTGGGAGGATTGCTCTCCACTTGGAGTAGTTTTTGTAACTTACGCGAAACAGGTTCGCGGCTAAGCTCCCGAGTGGGAGGATTGCTCTCCACTCGGAGTAGTTTTTAACTTAGGCGGATACGGGGTCTCGGCTAAGCCCCCGAGTGGGAGGATTGCTCTCTACTCGGAGTAGTTTTGTAACTTAGGCGAAAAAGGTTCGCGGCTAACCCCCGAGTGGGAGGATTGCTCACAACTCAGAGTAGTTTTGTAACTTAGGCGAAACAGGTTCGCGACTAAGCCACCTACTGGGGGATTTGACCACATGTTTATGCGAGAACAATCATTAAGAGACTATAGGAATCATGTCTTGATAAACGACTTAACAAGTACTCTTATTACATCTTGACAATCCGACTGTCAAGTATAAAAACGACGGAGAAGATCTGCATTCCAGGCACGCGGCTCGTCAATCTTCTTTGCGAAGTTGTAGAGGTGGTAGGCTTCGTTGTTCAGCACCTTGGTGATGAGGAAGGGGCCTTCCCACACGGGGGCAAGCTTGTGAGGCCGTTGTTGATCCACTTGGAGCACAAGGTCTCCTTCTTGAAATGCTCAACCTTTGACGTTCCTAGCAAGGAACCGACGAAGGTCTTGCTGATAAACAGTTGACCGAATCAAAGCCATCTCTCGCTCTTCTTCAAGAAGGTCTACCGCATCTTGACGCGCTTGCTCTGCCTCAGCCTCCGAATAAAGTTCCAGTCGAGGCGCATTGTGAAGCAGATCACTCGGTAACACGACTTCAGCCCCATACACCATGAAGAAAGGGGTTCGGTTGGTGGATCAGTTGGGAGTTATCCTCAATCCCCATAGGACAGATGGTAGCTCAGTCACCCAAACCCCAGCTGCGTGCTGAAGGTCGCGCATGAGCCGAGATTTCAACCCTTGGAGGATCAGGCCATTTGCTCTCTCGGCTTGCCCATTGTACTGCGGGTGCGCAACGGATGCGTAATCCACCCGAATGCCCTCAGAAGCGCAGAATGATACGTCTCCAATGTATCTATAATGTTTTATTGTTACATGCTATTATATTATCTGTATTGGATGTTTTATATGCATTAATATGCTATTTTATATGATTTTGGGACTAACCTATTAACCTAGAGCCCAGTGCCAGTTCCTGTTTTTTCATTGTTTTAGAGTTTCACAGAAAAGGAATACCAAACGGAATAAAACTTTCGCGATGATTTTTCTTGCACCAGAAGACACCCAAGAGACCTGGAGTGCAAGTCATAAGAGCCACGAGGTGGCCACAAGGGTGGAGGGCGCGCCCCCCGACCTTGTGGGCCCCGCAGTGACCCCTGACCTAGATCTTCCTCCTATATTCTCTTATACCCCAAAAACTTCTAGGGGAGCCACGAAACCACTTTTCCACCGCCGCAACCTTCTGTACCCGTGAGATCCCATCTAGGGGCCTTTTTCGACATCCTGCCGGAGGGGGATTCGATCACGAAGGGCTTCTACATCAACACCAATTCCTCTCCGATGAAGCGTGAGTAGTTTACCACAGACCTACGGGTTCATAGCTAGTAGCTAGATGGCTTCTTCTCTCTCTTTGATTCTCAATACCATGTTCTCCTCGATGTTCTTGGAGATCTATTCGATGTAATACTCTTTTGCGGTGTGTTTACAGAGATCCGATGAATTGTGGATTTATGATCAGCTTATCTATGAATATTATTTGAATCTTTTCTAAATTCTTATATGCATGATTTGATATCTTTGCAAGTCTCTTCGAACTATCGATTTGGTTTGGCCAACTGGATTGGTTTTTCTTGCAATGGGAGAAGTGCTTAGCTTTGGGTTCAATCTTGCGGTGTCCTTTCCCAGTGACAGTAGGGGCAGCAAGGCACGTATTGTATTGTTGCCATCGAGGATAAAAAGATGGGGTTTTCATCATAATGCTTGAGTTAATTCCTCTACATCATGTCATCTTCCTTAAAGCGTTACTCCATTCTTTATGAACTTAATACTCTAGATGCATGATGGATAGCGGTCGATGTGTGGAGTAACAGTAGTAGATGCCGAATCGTTTCGGTCTACTTGACATGGACGTGATGCCTATATTCATGATCATTGCCTTAGATATCTTAATAAATTTGCGCTTTTCTATCAATTGCTCGGCAGTAATTTGTCCACCCACCATAATAATTTCTATCTTGAGTGAAGTCTCTCGTGAAACCTATGGCCCCGGGGTCTATTTTACATAATATTAGTTTTCTGTCAACTTGCCAATTTCTGTCGCTGTTCCATTACTTTGCAACCTTTTACTTTCCGTTCCTTAAACGAAAAATACCAAAAATATTACTTTACCGTTTATCCATCTTTATCATATCTCACTTTGCAAATAACCGTGAAGGGATTGACAACCCCTTTTTCGCGTTGGGTGCAAGTTGGTGTTTGTTTGTGCAGGTATTTGGTGGCTTGCGTGTTGTCTCCTACTGCATTGATACCTTGGTTCTCAGAACTGAGGGAAATACTTACTCTACTTTGCCGCATCACCCTTTCCTCTTCAAGGGAAAAACCAACGCAAGCTCAAGAGGTAGCAGGAAGAATTTTTGGCGCCGTTGCCGAGGAGATCTACGCCAAGTCAAGACATACCAAGTACCCATCATAAACTCTCATCTCTTGCATTACATTATTCTCCATTCACCTATCTTTTTCCTCTCCCCCACTTCTAAAACGATTTTCGAAAAGATTTGCCTTTTCTTTGCCTTCTTTCCGTTCGATCTTTTGTTTGCTTGTGTTACCATGTGCCTTCCTTTTGCTTGCATCTTTGCTTGCTAAAAGTTTATGGATCCTCATCCACTTGCTAATCTTTTTAAGAGATCCAATTATGATGAACCAATTTCTAGTGATTTGAGTGCACTAGATTATCTTTATGAGGTTTTGCTTGAAATTCGTGAATCTGAAAATTGTGATGAACTGTTGAAAGAAGAAAATTATAAAGTGATTCACGATAGCTCCTTGAATAAAAAGCATGATTGCAACAATGTTATTATAAATTCTATTAATTTCAGTTGTGCTAATAATATGCAAAACCCTAAGCTTGGGGATGCTAGTTTTGCTATGTCCACTATTTATTGCAATGATCATGATTGGGGTGATTCTTCTTATGATCTTGAAAATTTATTTAAGCCCCATGATGAATATGAGATTGATAGTAGTGTTTGCAATAATATTGAAAGTGGGTTTGGAAGAGTGTCAACTTTAGATCCCACATATTTGGATAATGTCCAATCTTTTGAATTTTTTTATAAAAGTGCGTTTGGAGAGGTCATGACTTTAGTTAATATTAATCCCACTATTTTGGAAGAGTGTCAACTTTGCATGCATGTGGATCGTGTTGAGAATATGTTACGTGATAGCTATATTGTTGAATTTGCTTATGATCCTACATGTAATTATTATGAAAGAGGAAAATATGGTGGTAGAAACATTCATGTTACTAAATTACCTCTCTTTATGTTGAGATTGCTATTGTTTCTTTGTTTTTCCTTGCATATGCTAGTCTTTGCTTGCGTTCATAATTTGTTTGCTTATAAAATGCCTATGCATAGGAAGCATGTTAGACTTAGATGTGTTTGTCGCATGTTTTATGATGCTTCTTTGTGCTTCAATTCTTATCTTTCGTGTGAGCATCATTGAAATCTCAATGCCTAGCTAAGGGCGTTAAACAATAGCGCTTGTTGGGAGACAACCCAATTTTATTTTTTGGTTTTTACTTTTTAGGTTCTGTTTTGCAATAAATAAATCATCTAGCCTCTGGTTAGATGTGGTTCTGTGTTTTAATTAGTGTTTGTGCCAAGTAAGACCTTTGGGATAGCTTACGGTAATAGTTGATTTGATCTTGCTAAAAAATAGAAATTTTTGCGCTCAGGAAAACAATTCTTATTTTCTGCTGGAGCGTGGAAAAACTCTGAATTTCTTTACAGTAGATTGATATACAAATTGCCTAGGACGTCCTAATTTTCAGGATTTTTGGAGTTACATAAGTATGCGAACTATTCAGGTTACTACAGACTGTTCTGTTTTTGATAGATTCTGTTTTTCGCATGTTGTTTGCTTATTTTGATTCATCTATGGCTAGTATCGGGGGGTATGAACCATGGAAAAGTTGGAATACAGTAGATATTACACCAATATAAATAAAGAATGAGTTCACAACAGTACCAAAAGTGGTGATTTATTTTCTTATACTAACGGAGCTTACGAGATTTTCTCTTGAGTTTTGTGTTGTAAAGTTTTCAAGTTTTGGGTAAGGACTTGATGGACTATGGAATAAGGAGTGGCAAGAGCCTAAGCTTGGGGATGCCCAAGGCACCCCAAGGTAATATTCAAGGAGGACAAAGAGCCTAAGCTTGGGGATGCCCCGGGAAGGCATCCCCTCTTTTGTCTTGTCTATCGGTAACTTTACTTGAAGCTATATTTTTATTCACCACATGATATGTGTTTTGCTTGGAGCGTCTTGTATGATTTGAGTCTTTGCTTTTTAGTTTGCCACAATCATCCTTGCTGTACAGACCTTTTGAGAGAGACACGCATGAATCGTGATTTATTAGAATACTCTATGTGCTTCACTTATATCTTTTGAGCCAGGCAATTTTGGTCTAGTGCTTCACTTATATCTTTTAGAGCACAGCGGTGGTTTTATTTTATAGAAATTGATGAACTCTTGCACTTCACTTATATTATTTTGAGAGTCTCTAAACAGCATGGTAATCTTCTTTGGTTATAAAATTAGTCGTAATATGATAGGCATCCAAGAGGGATACAATAAAAAACTTTCATATAAAAGTGCATTAAATACTATGAGAAGTTTGATTCCTTATGATTGTTTTGAGATATGAAGATGGTGATATTAGAGTAATGCTAGTGAGTAGTTGTGAATTTGAGAAATACTTGTGTTAAATTTTGTGAGTCCCGTCGCATGCACGTATGGTGAACCGTTATGTGATGAAGTCAGAGCATGATTTATTTTTTGATTGTCTTCCTTATGAGTGGCGGCCGGGGACGAGCGATGGCCTTTTCCTACCAATCTATTCCCCTAGGAGCATGAGCGTAGTACTTTGTTTCGATGACTAATAGATTTTTGCAATAAGTATGTGAGTTCTTTATGACTAATGTTGAGTCCATGGATTATAGGCACTCTCACCTCTCCGCCATTGCTAGCCTCTATTGTACCGCGCAACTTTCGCCGGTATCATAAACCCACCATATATCCTTCCTCAAAACAGCCACCATACCTACCTATTATGGCATTTCCATAGCCATTCTGAGATATATTGCCATGCAACTTTCCACCGTTCTGTTTATTATGACACGCATCATCATTGTCATATTGCTTTGCATGATCATGTAGTTGACATCGTATTTGTGGCAAAGCCACCATTCATCATTTTCTATACATGTCACTCTTGATTCATTGCACATGCCGGTACACCGCCGGAGGCATTCACATAGAGTCATATCTTGTTCTAGCATCGAGTTGTAATTTTTGAGTTGTAAGTAAATAAAAGTGTGATGATCTTCATTATTAGAGCATTGTCCCATGTGAGGAAAGTATGATGGAGACTATGATTCCCCCACAAGTCGGGATGAGACTCCAGACGAAAAAAAGAGGCAAAAAATGAAAGAAGGCCCAATAAAAAAATGAGAGAAAAGAGATGAGGGACAATGTTACTATCCGTTTACCACACTTGGGCTTCAAAGTAGCACCATGATCTTCATGATAGAGAGTCTCCTATGATATCACTTTCATATACTAGTGGGAATTTTCATCATAGAACTTGGCTTGTATATTCCAATGATGGGCTTCCTCAAATTGCCGTAGGTCTTCGTGAGCAAGTAGTTGGATGCACACCCACTTAGTTTTCTTTTGAGCTTTCATAAAATTATAGCTCTAGTGCATCCGTTGCATGGCAATCCCTACTCACTCACATTGATATTTATTGATGGGCATCTCCATAGACCGCTGATACGCCTAGTTGATATGAGACTATCTCCATCTTTTTGTCTTCTCCACAACCACCGTCTATTCCACCTATAGTGCTATCTCCATGGCTCACGCTCATGTATTGCGTGAAAGCTGAAATTTTTTGACAACATCAAAAGTATGAAATAATTGCTTGGCTTGTCATCGGGGTTGTGCATTATTTAAATATTTTGTGTGATGAAGATGGAGCATAGCCAGACTATATGATTTTGTAGGGATAAGCTTTCTTTGGCCATGTTATTTTGAGAAGACATAATTTTTTTGTTAGTATGCTTGAAGTATTATTGTTATTATGTCAATATTAAACTTTTGTTTTGAATCTTACGGATCTGAACATTCATGCCACAATAAAGAGAATTACATGGATAAATATGTTAGGTAGCAGTCCACATAAAAAAATTGTTTTTATCATTTACCTACTCGAGGACGAGCAGGAATTAAGCTTGGGGATGCTTGATACGTCTCCAACGTATCTATAATTTTTGATTGTTCCATGCTATTATATTATCTGTTTTGGATGTTTTATATGCATTAATACGCTATTTTATATGATTTTTGGGACTAACCTATTAACCTAGAGCCCAGTGCCAGTTCCTGTTTTTTCCTTGTTTTAGAGTTCCCCAGAAAAGGAATACCAAACGGAGTCCAAACGGAATAAAACTTTCGCGATGATTTTTCTTGGACCAGAAGACACCCAGGAGACTTGGAGTGCAAGTCAGAAGAGCCACGAGGCGGCCACAAGCGTGGAGAGCGCGCCCAGGGGGCTAGGGCGAGCCCCCGACCTTGTGGGCCCCTCGGTGACGCCCTGATCTAGATCTTCATCCTATATATTCTCTTATACCCCAAAAACTTCTAGGGGATCCACGAAACCACTTTTCCACCACCGCAACCTTTGTACCCGTGAGATCCCATCTAGGGGCCTTTTCCGGCGTTCTGCCGGAGGGGGATTCGATCACGGAGGGCTTCTACATCAACACCACTGCCTCTCCGATGAAGCGTGAGTAGTTTACCATAGACCTACGGGTCCATAGCTAGTAGCTAGATGGATTTTTCTGTTTCTTTGATTCTCAATACCATGTTCACCTCGATGTTCTTGGAGATCTATTCGATGTAATACTCTTTTGTGGTGTGTTTGCCGAGATCCGATGAATTGTGGATTTATGATCAGCTTATCTATGAATATTATTTGAATCTTCTCTGAATTCTTATATGCATGATTTGATATCTTTGCAAGTCTCTTCGAACTATCGATTTGGTTTGGCCGACTAGATTGGTTTTTCTTGCAATGGAAGAAGTGCTTAGCTTTGGGTTCAATCTTGCGGTGTCCTTTCCCAGTGACAGTAGGGGAAGCAAGGCACGTATTGTATTGCTGCCATCGAGGATAAAAAGATGGGGTTTTCATCATAATGCTTGAGTTAATTCCTCTACATCATGTCATCTTGCTTAAAGCGTTACTCCGTTCTTTATGAACTTAATACTCTAGATGCGTGCTGGATAGCAATCGATGTGTGGAGTAATAGTAGTAGATGCCGAATCATTTCGGCCTACTTGACACGGACGTGATGCCTATATTCATGATCATTGCCTTAGATATCGTCATAACTTTGCGCTTTTCTATCAATTGCTCGGAAGTAATTTGTTCACCCACCGTAATAATTTCAATCTTAAGAGAAGCCTCTAGTGAAACCTATGGCCCCCGGGTCTATTTTACATCATATTAATTTTCCATCAACTTGCCAATTTCTGTCGTTGTTCCATTACTTTGCAACCTTTTACTTTCCGTTCCATAAACCAAAAATATTACTTTACCATTTATCCATCTCTATCATATCTCACTTTGTAAATAACCGTGAAGGGATTGACAACCCCTTTATTGCGTTGCGTGCAAGTTGGTGTTTGTTTGTGCAGGTATTCGGTGGCTTGCGCGTTGTCTCCTACTGGATTGATACCTTGGTTCTCAAACTGAGGGAAATACTTACTCTACTTTGCTGCATCACCCTTCCCTTTTCAAGGGAAAAACCAACGCAAGCTCAAGAGGTAGCACAAAACTCCTTGAATTCTTTCGAATCGAAATTTGAGCCGTTGTGTGGAACTCCATATCGGAATACCAACTCTTTTATAAAACTGATGACTGTGCTTGAGTCTAAGTTATTGATATGCTTTCCCTCAATCCATTTGGTGAACTTGTCGACTACTACAAGCAGATGAGTGAAGCCACTCCTGCCAGTCCTGAGAGGTCCAACCTCATCCAAACCCCACACGGTGAACGGCCAGACGAGTGGAATGGTTCTCAAGGCAGATGCGGGCTTGTGGGACTTGTTTGCGTAGAATTGACAACCCTCACACTTCTCAACGATTACCTTTGCTGCTTCATTGGCTCGTGGCCAGTAGAATCCTGCTCGGTATGCTTTGGCCACGATGGTCCACGACGACGCATGGTGACCACAGGTCCCCGAGTGGATCTCATCTAATATCAGCCGACCTTCTTCTGGAGAGATACATCGTTGAGCCACACCAGTAACACTTTCTCTGTAGAGCTGTTCTCTTATTACTGTGAAGGCCTTGGACCTGCGGACGATCTGACGTGCTTCAACTTCATCCTCCGGAAGCTCCTGCCTGAGCAGATATGCAATATATGGCACTGTCCAGTCGAGGGTGATTACCAGAATCTCCATAACTTGGTCGATAACTGCTGGCACCTCGGCTTCCGTCGGATTGGTAGAACTTATTGGTTGGGGAGTTTCTTCAATAAAGGGATCTTCTTGTACTGACGGGGTATGGAGATGCTCCAGAAACACAATAATGGGGATAGGCTTCCGAGTGGAACCTATTTTTGCCAGGTCATCAGCTTCTTGATTCTTGATTCGGGGTATGTGGTGGAGCTCCAATCCTTCAAACTTCTTTTCCAACTTCCTTACTGTGTTGCAGTATCCGTTCATGGCAGAGTTCCTGACATCCCACTCCTTCATCACCTGATTAACTACCAAATCCAAGTCGCCGTAGACCATCAGGCGATGGACACCGAGTGAGATGGCCATACGCAACCCGTAGAGGAGTGCTTCATATTCAACTTCATTATTGGAGGAATAAGTGAATCTGGAGGACATAACTGAGTTTATTGCCTCTTGGGGACACCAGGACAACTCCCGCACCAGAACCATTTAACATCTTAGATCCATCAAAGAACATGGTCTAGTGTTTCGAGTGAACCTAAGTCGGCTGCAGTTGCTCAATCCACTCGGCCAAGAAATCCGCGATTTGCTTGAGACTTGATCGCCTTCTTTGCTTCAAACTTGGTATCCAGAGGAAGAAGTTCAATTGCCCACTTAGCCACTCGGCCGGTTGCATCTCGGTTGTTCAAGACTTCAGACAACGGAGCGTCGCTAACGACTGAAACCTACTGGTCTTGGAAATAATGTGCAACTTTCTTACAGTAAAATAAATTCCATAAACAAGCTTCTGGTAATGCAGATACCTTTGCTTGGATGGAGTCAAGACTTCAGAGATGTAATACACTGGGCATTGAACTTTATAGGCCTTGCCTTCTTCTTCTCGCTCCGCTGTGAGCACTATGCTGACAACTTGACCAGTGGTTGCAATATATAACAGTAGAGGCTCTTTGCTGATCGGAGCAACAAGCATCAGCTGGGTGGAAAGCAGGGCTTTGAGCTCCACAAACGCTGCTTCAGCTTCAGGAGTCCACTTGAATGTATCAGACTTTTTCACCAGTCGGTAAAGATGCAATGCCTTTTCACCGAGATGAGAAATGAATCGACTTAATGCAACAAGAAAACTTGTAAGCTTCTGAACGTCATGCACTCGCACAGGGCATTTCATTCGGAGAATTGCACCAATCTTTTCGGGATTTCCATCTATCCCTCGTTCGAAAATGAGAAAACCGAGCAACTTTCCTCTAGGAACTCCGAATGTGCACTTGGATGGATTCAGCTTGATGTCATATCTTCTCAGATTGGCAAAGCTTTCAGCGAGGTCAGACAACAGGTCGGAACTCTTGTGTGACTTAACCATGATATCATCCATATATGCTTCCACATTCCGACCGATCTGAGTGAGCAGGCACTTTTGGATCATGCGCATGAATGTGGCGCCAGCATTCTTGAGATTGAAAGGCATGATGACATAGCAAAAACACCCGAACGGGGTGATGAAGGTCATTTTTATTTCATCGGGCCCATACAGTCGGATCTGATGGTACCCAGAATACATATCTAGAAAATACAAACGCTCACACCCCGTAGTCGAGTCGACTATCTGATCGATGCGGGGGAGCAGAAAATGATCTTTCGGGCAGGCCCGATTGATATGCTTGAAATCAATACACATACGAAGTGAATTATCCTTTTTGGGGACCATGACGACATTGGCGAGCCACTCGGAGTGGCATATCTCGCGGATGAACTCAGCTGCCAGGAGCCGAGCCATTTCCTCGCCAATCGCCTTCCTCTTTTCCGCAGCGGACCGACGGAGAGGCTCTTTGACTGGTTTGGCCTTGGAGTCGACACGCAAACGATGCTCAGCCAGTCCCCTGGGTACACCTGGCATGTCTGAAGGTCTCCTTGCGAAGATGTCCCAGTTCTCACGGAGGAACTGGATGAGGGCGGCTTCTTATTTGCTGTCGAGTGTCGTTGAGATATGGGTCGGAGCAGCTGTGGGATCTTCCGGGTGAATGTGAACTGGCTACATCTCACTGGCTGACTGAAAAGCGGCTTCAGAAGCGGGCTTCTTGGCTCGGAGCAGATCGCTCGGATCGACGTTCTTCTTGTATTCTTCCAGTTCAACCACTGCCATTTGCTCGTCAGCGATCTTGGACCCCTTCTGGAGGCATTCCTCTGCTCTCTGCCTGTTCCCAGTGACCGTGATCACACCCTTGGGTCGGGGCATCTTCAGCTTAAGATACACGTAACATGGACAGGCCATGAAATGAGCATATGGCAGTCTGCCCAAAATAGCATGATAGGCACTGTGGAAATCCACTACCTCAAACGTCAACTTCTCCTTGCAAAAATTCTTGGAATCACCAAAAACCACATCCAGAGCAATCTGTCTGAGGACTTTGCCTTCTTCCCTGGGATGACTCCGTGGAATTGCATGTTGCTTTCACCGAGTTGGGACATCGGAATGCCCATCCCCTAGAGGGTCTCAGCATATAGAATGTTCAGACCACTGCCACCGTCCATGAGAACTTTAGTCAGTTGGGTGCCCCCAATGACTGGGTCGACCACCAAAGCTTGCCGCCTGGGGGTAGCAACGTGAGCTGGGTGATCGGATTGGTCGAACTAATGGGAGTCTTTGACCACTTCAGGTATGTCGTAGTTGCTGGAGCAACCATGTTCACCTCCCTATTTATTACTTTCAGTCGACTTTTGCTCTCAACGTCAGCAAAAATCACCAAGGTAGCATTGACCTTCGGGTAACCATCGTCCTTTTCCTCATCTTTATCCTTATCAGAGTCCTTTTGACTGGGCTGACCCTCTCGGAACTGCTGAATCAGGAGTCTGCACTGTCGAGTGGTATGCTTGGGCAGAATCAAGTTACCGTCTTCATCCTTCTTCGTGTGAACGTGACACGGCAAATCCAGGACGTCCTGTCCAGACTGATCCTTCAACTGTTTGGGCACCCACGGCCCCTTGGGTTTTCCATTAAGCTTTCCTTGGGTAATCACCACAGCTGCTTCAGCCTGTCTAGTGGCTTCGGCCTTGCGTTTCTATTTCCGACTGGGGTTTCCACCCCCGGTGTCATGGTCGACCGTCTTCCCTTTCCCATTGCGGAGTCGGTCTTCCTCTTCGCCATTCGCATACCGAGTGGCTATTTCCATCATCCGATTCAGAGTCATGGCCCCGGAGCGAACGGATTTTAGTGTGAGCACTGTGTACCGCGCACCTTCCTTGAAAGCACAGACGGCTTGGTGCTCTGAAACATTCTCCACCAGATGATGAAGTGTAGTCCACCGCTGGATGTAATCCCTCAAAGTTTCATTGGGCTTCTGGACATGGTGCTGCAACTCAGACAGCCCAGCAGGGCACTTGCAAGTGCCTTCGAATGTCTTGATAAACACTCGGGCCAAATCTTCCCAACAGAATATGCTTCCAGGAGCTAACTGTTTCAACCAAGCCCTGGCCAAACCTTCAAGCATCAAGGGGAGGTGCTTCATGGCTACTTCGTCGTTGCCTCCACCAATCTGCACCGCCACTCGGTAATCTTTTAACCACGTGTCCGGCTTCGACTCGCCAGTAAACTTGCTCACTCCCGCAGCCAACCTGAAGTTGGGCGGATTCTCAGCTGCTCGAATGGCTCTGCTGAAACATTTGGGCCCAGAAATGAACGCCCTGCTTCCACTCGAACGATCTTTGTCTAGCCCTTCTCTGTTAGCTCTGCCTCTGTCAACCAAGTGCCATACAAGGACTGACCTCGCATCAAACCCAGGCTCCCTCGGGTCGACAGGAATTCTCCGCTCGTCACCGTACGGGCGCCTGTCATCATACCGCCGGGGCACGTATGAACCACCCCTCGGAGGGGGCGTAGGCACTCGACGATGGTCATCACGGCGATATCGAGGATCAAACTACCCGTGGCCTCGACCAAGGTACTAGTCCTGGTGATAACCAAGATCTTCACGCCATGGAGGCGATCTTGGGCTTGGTGCTGACTGAACTGTGTCCGCCATGACGGACCTACTGTGAATCATGTTGCGCGACTGAGAAACAACTGAGTTCTGTTCCCCGGCCGCCCTGAGCATTGCTCGAATCTGTTGCAACCCTCTACCAGCCTCGGAATGGGACAGCTGGATTGAATCTGCAATACGTGCAGCTTCTACAACATTCTGGATTGGGGTACGTATACCTGACAATCTTCACGAGGCCCAGTCGGAAACAATTGTCGCCGCCGTCGACTGGAACCCAGAATTTGCCTGCGGGCACAGTCGTCGAGTGCTTGCTGAAGATTCTCCAGGCGCGTACGCTTAGCCAGGGTGGCTAAACGCGCAGTCTCCAAAGCCCGAGCCTCGGAGGTCTGCCCAACGATGGGGGTCTGAGAGCCTGATTGTTTCTGCGATGCAGCTCTTCCCTCTGCTCCGCAGTGAGGGCTTGAGGGTAATGCTCGTCGTTGTCACGCAACGGGCCACTGTTGTCGCCTCCGCCGCGGTTGAATCCGGGCGGACTGCGCCGGGAGTTGACCATGAGGACTTCCGCCGCAGGATCGTTGCTCTCGCACTCGGAAAGCGTATCTGAATGGCCAGTCGGCAGATCGAACAACCCATAGAGAGATTCATCAGGCTCAATCGCCGCGATTTGAGGGGTGGTCGACTGACGAGCCACCGCATGCTTCACCCATCGCTGGAGCCGCGAGCTACCGGATCGCTTGCAGCGGCGGACAGCGGAGCGAAGACACGGGAGCCGACCGATACTGAGTCGACGGCTGCCGTAGGAGGACGCCGCAAGCACTCACGCGGAAGTGCGCTACCCCGTGAATGGGGAGAGCCTCGACGTCGAGGGGGGCTTCCTGGAGCCAGGCGGAGTCGTCGGCGATGAAGGTGAGCGCGCCGAGACGGATCTCACGACCCAGGGTCAATCCACCGCCGGAAACCATGTTGATGAAGATCGAAAATCGCAACCTTACCGGAAGTCGCTCAGACGCCTGCCCCACGGTGGGCACCAACTTTCATGGGAACGGATCTGACAGTAGAGTATGGGGGTACGTAGGAGAGGGCAGAGTCCTAGCTGCGATGAAGTTGTACACTCGGATTTACGAGTTCAGCCGCCTCTCGGAAGAGGTAAAAGCCCTACGTCTCGGTGCTGCGGGAGCTCTGTTAATTGGAGTGTTGAGTTAGAGGGGGTGTGAACCCTTGTGCAAGAGGGGAAGGGTGACTTATATAGAGTGCGCCGACCCTTCACTGTCCTCAGTTACACCAGGGTTCAATGAGAGTTAAGTCCTGAACGTTACTGGTAACGCCTGTGTTAAATGGTCTTTATGACGACGGAGTGAATGCCTGACCGTTGCCATCCTAGAGTGATTCTAGGTATTCTGTACTCCGAGTGGATTCTTGTACGGTCGAGTGAAATAGCGATGGTCGAGTGGAATTGAGGTATCCGAGTGGAATCTTCTGTCGAGTGGATTGCACTTCATGGGTATTTCAGTCGGTATCTTCTGTTGAACTTTATAGGCCTTGAACTCTTGTGTAGTGTCCTTGGGTAGGGCGTCTAGGTCAGGCCTAAAGACCCTATCCTAGGTACATGTCATCGTCAACGTGCTCGAGCACGCCCGGGCATCCCCATATACGCCCTACAATTGGGCTGGATATGAGGGGTGCCGGTCAGCCCGGGCGATTGAGACCCGTTTGAGGCGCCCGTCTGGGTCGGCTTTTTTTAACTGGTCACTGACCGGGGCGTTCGCCCGTGCGTATAAGGAGGGGGTTGAGGCACCCGGTTATAGATGCTCTAAGGTTGGTTATCTCATACAACACTAAGAGTTCGAGAAAATGGCACATACACGCGCTGGTATGTGCCATGTTGTCGCTCCTCGACGTACAACACTAAGTGAGACAATGGGCCTTTGAAACCTCGCCTCTTGTGATCTTGTACAGGAGAGGGGATCGGGATTCTAGGGAGCGCTTTCGCTCGATTGTTGGATTCTTCTTCATTGTGTCTGCGGACGACTACTTTTCCGACATCGACGACTTCTTTGGTGACACGATGATCGGCGCGACCACCTCTTTTTTCTCCACACCGTATGATGTTCGTCCTTTACGTATCTGATTGCATGATTAGTTACATCACTTTGTTACTTGGTCGATTACCATCTCTATTATGAGTATGTTGTTTTATCTACTGTTTTTCTAGATTAAACTTCATGAAAAATCGCTCAAATATTCAAAAACGTTGTCTCCCACAGAACGGACTTCGCCAAAGAGCAGCATAAAAATCTAGAAGAATGAGAGCACCAGTATCGAATCTAAAACTTAAACTTAAATAGAATTGTTCAGAAAACTAACCATCTCTCACTCCAATGCATATTTTGGCGTTGCCAATGTGGTGCGACGTAGAGACGAACACACGCTATCTTCGACGCGCTCATACGAGACGAGAGACGACAAAAGATCCAGGAAAGGAGCCATTATCGCCGTAACGTACGCGGATGTGTACATGCAAACAAAAGACTTGCGCCTGCCTTGGCACCCAGCCGAACCCGATTAGGACCAGACAACCGCGCCATATTCAGAAGCAACAGATGGTCGCCGCGCAACCAAGAAAAGGAGGAAAAATCACACAACGGCTGTGACGGGAGCATGACATGGGCGGCGACGTCGTCCTTTGCTTGCATCAACCGCAAAATTAAATCCCCCGCCGCATGAAATATGAGCCCCCAGTAACCTAGGAGTAGGAAATCAGGGATACTTTTCAGTTTGCAAATGATTAGCTAGTGGATATATCATGGCTTCCCTTTATTAACACTAGGCGTTGGTTAGTCAAATGCTTATGGACGCATCATTGCTGCACCGTAGCCTAGTACCCCTACCCCTGGTTTTCCTATGTTACCACGAGCGGGGCATGCGTATTTGTTAAAGGTGTCCGCGCTGCGTGCAGCTCAGAGTTTGACTAGCGGCACGTGATTGTTTAATGAGGCTTTCTTTGACTGTTAGCAATGGCTTTCAAGTTTGACCACCGATCCGTCGGAGACGCACAAACACGGACTCGCCGGTTTAGCGAGCCGAGAATTGAGAGGTGCACCGAGGGAGAAACGGAGCCGATTCCTCAAGCAAACTCTCCATTCACAGCCCAATACGGAAACAAAATATTCCCGGCAATATGGCACCCGCATCAGGAGTACGTACATGCACCAAATCTTAGTTCCGATGTTGATCGAGCCCGTCGTCCTACACCCTAGTAAGCAACACGTTAAGCAACCGGCGCGCACAGGCGGCTTGACGGCGGCTATTCGCGCGGTCCCTGGCCGCGCGCGGGGGCCAAAAGGCGGCTTTGAGTCCAACCCACGGCGTCGCCCCCGCCTCCTCCTCGCCGTGGCGTGCGGCCGTGAGCTGCTAGTCTAATCATTGGTTTTGTAGGTAACGAACGAACGCGGGGCGGTCACGTGCAAGCGTGCGCCGCGCGTCGTTAGTAGCGGACGCTTCTGCGCGCAAAAGCGCCCCTTGCTTTTCGTATTCGCCGCACGGGCGATCTGTGCAGCCCATTTCTGAAGGACAGCTTGCAAAGGAAAAATGAAGTGACTGGATTGATTGTTTCTACTCCTGTGTCTGAATCTATCTACTATCACGGCCACAGCAGGAGTTCATTAAGAACTTAAGTATTTGGCAGCAGGAATCGATTGCTCCAGTAATAGATGGATGGATCATGGATGCCACTGGCCGGCATCTCCCGGCACCTGAGATGTGCCATGCCACATGTGGACGACACGGCGATTTCGATCCGGGCGAGCGCCTGGACCGGTGTTCTTGGGTTCGGGGACAGGCGCTTCAAGGCCACAGCTCACCTTGTCAACGGCTGCTTAGCTCCATCGTACTAGCAGTAGCACAGGTTGGCCATGTCTCGTGTCCACGGAATCATTTTTCGATGCTAGTAACATGAATGTTCCGTCTTTCAGACCGGAGAGATTGTTTAGCGCGAGCTGGGTCTGGCTGCAAGATGCGATCTACAGATCTATTTCGCGACGAAGAGGGTCTGAACTTACTGACAGATCTGCTGAATTGTCGTTAACTGAGACGACACACGGCTGAACCTGAAGCATAACTTAAATGCAGGTTAGCCTGAACAAAGCACCCATAGTCTAGCCAAGCAAGAAGAGATCGGAAAAACAAAGGAACCACAATGGGAGGCGGAGACATGGAGATCCAATCTCCTCCTGCTGCTGGATCTCCCATTAAAAAAAACTCAGAGGGACGATCACGTGGTCCGCACGTGCGCCACGACGAGTGGAAAAACGAGGGTGTTGGATGCATGAACATGACATGGCTTGCATGTTGCATCTAGGCATACCTGCATTAGTGAGTTGTACTGTGATAATCAAATCGAAGTCATTTCAGCAATTAAAAGTAGTTGCAGGCTTCTAATCAGGCATATATAAGCGGGTCCCTGAGATGTTGAACTCGCTGGCTCGTGGGGTCCGCATGGACTCTTCAATCTCCGTATACTGTGGCTGAATACGACCGGAGGGACTTCTTTTCTTGTAGGGAGACCAGAGGGGCCAGGTTGGTTATTAGTAGATGGGACGGGGGTAGGGTGCCTCTCAGCTCATCCCATTATAGTTGCTCTCCCTGTGACTCAGGCCACAAAACAGCTTCATCTATGTCGGGCAATACGGCCACGACTTGTCTCTTACCATTACATTACACGTACTAATAAACATCAGTAGAAAGTTCGCCTGAATGCCATTGATGACTGCTTCATCTGTGTTATTCAAAGAGAGAAGTCCATATTACCCCTAAGAGGGTGTATGTTTTCAGGGACTTGTTGGTTTAGGGACTTAAAAAAGTCCCTATAAGTCTCGTCTAAATCAAACAGGAGGGACTTATAGGGACTTAAAGTGGGCATTTGGGACTTATGAAATAAGACTCTCAAGGAGAGTCTTACAGAGACTTATAGTTGTAATATGTTCTTTTAGTCCATGTTAAGTCCCAGGAACCAAACAGATAGGGACTTTTTAGGGACTTGGGACTTATAAGTTGGGACAAAAAAAATACTAGGACTTATGAATCAAACAGGGCCTAAACTTGTCTCACCGTTCATTTTACAACCCTTAACTTTGCTTTGGTTCAAACTTCAACCTCAAACTATAAAAACCGTTCAAAATGCATCCCTCGCACAAGTCGACTTGATTTAGCTCCGGTTTTTTCTGCCACATGGTGGATTTTCTCGTCTCCTTGCCACGTAAACTGTCTAGTCAGCTAGTCATGCAAGGGTTTGTCGAGGTATCGTTCGCACATCGATCAACCTAGGTCTCCGCCGGCGCCGCCACCATCCAGGTCTCCACCGTCGCTGCCGCCGCGTGTCTCCTTGATCTCCTCCCCCATGCGTCATGCCCTTCTGCCGCTAGGCTAAGCAGCCGCCGGTCGCCGCCGGCAGCCGGCGGCGCTGTCCCGTCTCCTCATTCGTCGCTAGAGGCTGATCTTTCTGCTCGTCTCTTGCTTTGCACGTGTGTTGATTTCTTTCATCTGACTTGCAGGGTGCATGCGTAATGGAAAAAGGACTCTCTAGTTGACGCGCTGGAGTACAGGGACCCACTGGCGGAGGACTCCAGTGGGCAAGGGCTGGCGGCCGCCATACCTTGAATCGTTTGTAAAATTTTCTTATACCTATGCATGTGCATCTCTCAGCTGGCACGAGTTTTTAGTTCGTGAGTCGCCATGAGTTTTTCCGTTGAGATCGAGTCAATCTGATCAGTTATGAGCTAGTCTCTACCAGATCACGTACCTACGTGTCCTTCTGCCTAACCGTGCGTGCACTGTTGCAAGGAAGATCAATCGAGCTGTTAGGTTGCTTGCTTCTTCTAGTTTTGCACGTACACGTACATGTACAACTTCCGGTGGACTTGTTCTAGCGCTTTAAAAGCCAACGCTCAACTTGGCATCCTTCACAGCCAGTAGAACGCAGTGCAGGGTAGCGTCGTCCCCAACTGAAAGTTGAGAGGAAAGAGGGGCTAGCAAAGCCAAAGGGGAGGGGTATATCTCTAAATTTCAGTAGCATTTTTTAATAGCTTGTAATATACAATTGTAATGATTTTAGTTTTTTAGTGACAATTTAGTGTTGTGAACTACATATTTGAAAAATATATTTTGAAGTACTTGGTAGTGGTAGTAGCTCCAATCCAAACACCTATGAATGTGTCAATGTTTCGACACATGACACTCATCAAGGTCAAGTGAATTTCATGGAAGAAGAGCATGTATATTTTGTTGAGGATCACATGAAAATATTAATGTGCATTGGTAGTGTGTATTGACCTTTACTTAAGAGTTCGCCTCACCTTAATTTTTTTTCGTCCTCCGCCTCTGCAGGGACCCAACAGTATTCATCGTCACAAGGCAGGTTACGTGCTTGCATGGACGCACATGCTATGGATTGAAACAACTAATTACTAGCTTATTGGTTACTAGTCTTATTACTTGCTAAGCACCAAAGTGGTTTTATTACTAGCTAAGCATCTAACTAGTACAGACGCATACAAATGATTTGAGGTTACTATAGGACAGAAACAACATCGTATTTGAAGTTTGGATGCAGATAATTTCTTTAGAAGTGTACAATTAGAAGGAAGTGTGATCCTGTAAGCTTATATAAAAATTATGCACTGATCTTGTTTTAGCTCACCGTGCTTTTATTACATTTACTTTTTTTCTTTCGTGAAGTACATTAAAATTCTGAATTACCGTGTTTATTTTTGGCAGCTGCTAGATGTCAAGGAAGGACTATTTGACGGTTCGATTCCACTTCGATGGAAAATTTATGAATCATGGGCAATTATTGGATTATGTGGGAGGGGAAGAAGCTTTGTCTATGATTCTCCGCGATAGATGTGGAATGGCAGAGATTCAACGCCACTTGAGGCTTCACCACACAATTTTAGATGGAGAAATATTGCATTGGTTGGTGCCTGGGAAATGTTTGTTCGGTGGCCTTAGTTGTCTTTGGAATGATGAGGCATGCACGGTAATGTTACAACATATTTCTATTGATGGCGTTGTGGACATATATGTTGAAGAACCAAGAGAAAAAAAAGTTGAGTCAAATGAGGTAATGAATGATGGATTTACAGAGGACGAGATAGAAGGAATGTTTCCAGATCATGGAGACATTGGCATCCCATTTCCCGAACCAGATTTTGGTGATGAGATGCATGTTGGTGGCAACAAGGATTGTGAGAATATGTCTTCAGGACATGTGCAAGGAAAGAAACAATTGGCAGTGCATAGGGCAGCACCAAGTCACACAGTTGAAGCATGTGGAGTTGATTCCGACATTTCTTCCGATGAGTCAGACTATGCTCCGGATGATGATTCTTCTGATGATGATGAGGCAGCAAATATTCACCATAGTTATCAAGAATTCAAGGCTTTGGTGAAGGCTGGTAAAGCTCCTAATCTTGAAGGTGATCTCAAGTTCAATGATGTGCCACAACAAATAGAAGCTAACTCTAGTGATGATGATGAATCATTGGATGAAGATAGTGAAGGTGAACTTGTTCGTAAAGAGTCGAAGTATCCAAGGTTTGATGAAAAAGCAAACATGCCATATTTTGAGCTTGGCATGAAATTTAGTGGCAAATAGGAGTTCAAGCAAGCCATTATCAACTATGGTCTTAATGAGAAGAAAGAAATCAAATTTGTGAAGGATGAGGGTGACAGAGTAAGGGCAGTTTGTAGTTGGCCTTTGTGTCCTTGGGTTTGCTTGTTGAAGAAAACTAGCAGGTTCGAGAGTTGGCAGGTAACTTCTTACAAAGATGAGCACATATGCCCTCAGAGAAGAGATAGTAAGTTGGTGACTGCAACTAGAATTGCAAACAAGTTCCAAAATTTGATAATGGCAAATCCACAGTGTAGTGTTGCACACCTACAACAGGCAGTCCAAGAAGAGATGTTTGCAAATGTGCACATATCAAAGATCAAGAAAGCTAAGGCTATAGTTGTTGCTAGAATGATGGATGCACAGTCTGGTGAATACGGCAAAGTGTTTGATTACCAAAATGAGCTACCTAGAAGCAACCCCGGTAGCACTGTGATTGTCAAGTTGCACCCTGACTTTCAAAAGCCGACATTTTACAGATTCTATGTTTGTTTTGAAGCTTGTAGAAAAGGCTTTCTTGCTGGTTGTAGGAAAGTAATTGGACTTGATGGGTGCTTTTTCAAAGGAAGAGCAAGAGAGCTTTTGTGTGCCGTTGGTAGAGATGCCAACAATCAGATTTATCCTATCGCTTGGGCATCAGTTGATAAAGAGACCAAGGATTATTGGAATTGGTTTTGTTCTGTATTGTTCAATGATCTGAAGCTAGGAGATGGAGACGGTTCGGTAATAATATCTGATCAACGAAAGGTATTTTCTACTTGATGTTTATGGACATTAGTTTATTTTAGTGATAATTTTATCTTATATGCTAACCCTTTTATCCATCTTTTTTTTGACTTAGGGTATTCTTAATGCTGTGCAAAACTGGATTCCGAAGGCAGAGCATCGTAATTGTGCTAGGCACATTTATGCCAATTGGAGAAAGAAATTTAGAGATAAGAAATGGCAGAAACTTTTCTGGGCGTGTGCGAAAGCTCCATGCCCAATGTTGTTCAATCAAGCAAGGGCTTTTTTGGCACAAGAGACACCAGATGGTGCCAAAGCAATGATGGAAAAAGACCCACATCACTGCAGTAGGGCCTGGTTCAAGTTAGGCTCTAACTGTGACTCCGTGGATAATAATATATGTGAATCATTCAATAAGTGGATAGTTCAAGCTAGGTACATGCCCATAATTACCATGCTTGAAGCTATCCGATGCAAGGTGATGGTTAGAATACAAGAGATGAGAACTCAACTAGATAAGTGGGCTGCCAGTGTCATTATTTGTCCTAACCTAATAAAGAAATTGAAGAAGAGCATAAACCAGTCTGCATATTGCCATGCAATCTGGAATGGCAATGATTCTTATGAAGTTAAGCTTCGTGAGCATAGGTTTATTGTTAAACTTGAAGAGAGGACATGTACCTGCAGGTATTGGCAACTTTCGGGGCTTCCTTGTTCACATGCTATAGCTTGCATATATTATCATACAAATAGCCTTGATGACTATATTGCAAAGTGCTACCATGTTGAGGAGTTTAGAAAAACCTACGAGCATTGCCTTCAGCCTATGGAAGGCATATCTGCATGGTCAATTTCAGATAGACCTAGGCCAGTGGCACCTGGGCACATTGCGATGCCTGGCAGAAAGAAGAAGTCAAGAACAAAAGAACCAGATGAGAAGCCAGGGAGCAGTAGAGTTAGCAAAGCTGGTACTACCATTCGTTGTGGGAAATGCAAACAGATTGGGCATAATAGAACATCTTGTGAGAGGAGAAACAGAGGCATGGCTGGAACATCTAATGCAGTGAGCTCTCATTATTTTCCAATTTACATTCATGTACTATGAATTGCAATATTTATTAAATTTGTGAGTAGCAGCCTTCACATCAACGACAATCAGCTGCACCACCCACACTCCCCCGGGCTGCACCTAATGTGGTGAGCTCTCAATATCCATCATTTTAATATTGTATTATGAATTATAATATTTATAACATGTATTAATGATAGCCTCGGGCTGCACCATCCACGTTCCCTCAGGCTTCACCATCCACACAACCACGAACTACAACCTTCATGGTAAGCTCACACTATTGTTGTGCAATATGAACTCTTGGAGATGAACTTGTGGTCTCAAATTTGACCAATGTTTTTGTAGCCTTCGCAAGAAAGCACGACAACTAGCAGAAAGAGAAAGGCAAGTACAAAACCTACAAGGAATAAGAAGAGAGGACAACAACACAACAAGTAGACGTGCTTTTCAGGCTCTAGATGATCTCCAATTGATAGTTACATTGCTTGTCAACTTGTGATGCTTTAGTGTTGTGATATGCCAAACCATTTGCTATTGCTTGTTAAACTCTTTTACATTCATGATTGTCGTGAACCATACAGACCATGTGTGTCTAGTTTGATGCTTTCTTCAATTTATGTGAGACTATGAAGACCATTAAGAACTATATGGACCATGTTTTTTATTGAGATTGTGCAATGTAGTATTAGAATGCGAGTAATATGTATTGATTCACATGGTTGATATTATGTCGACGTAGTGCCAAAAAACCTACAACATACGTCCTTGTGTTGTCGAAATGCTCACAAATCTAAAAGTAAAAAAGGAAACTGTACAAAAAATAAAAATAATTTTCAGTAAATCTGGAATAATTAAATGACCAATGTGGTATAATTTCAATTAAAATTGGTTTACGGTTTGATGAGAACCTCAAAAATCAAACTGCGCAGAGAATTCAAAAACCAATTCTAGTAAATCAAGAATAATGCAGTGAACAATCTAGTGAAATTTTATCTAAAATGTACATACGGTTTGAGAGAAACATACTATTTTTGTTTCAGTTCTGAGAGGAGAGAGAAATGGTGACATGGCAGAGATGAGAGAGAAATATGATGACGTGGTAGTGCTGCTTAGGACACAACTAGAGTGAAAACACGTCCAAACTGGTTAAATGAGAAGGAAGGGAGTATTGTGACCGGTTTTTATAGTTCAAGGGTGTAATTTGAACCAAAACAAAGTTAAGGGTTGTAGACTGAACCGTGAGACAAGTTTAGGGGGGTAATATGGACTATTTTTGAAAACATTTTGGAGCACCATTTTTTTCAGAGGCCATAAGATTTACGTAGGAAACTAAGCAATGTATGTTGTAAAAAAACAGAATTGTTTGAATGTTTTTACCATTTTTCTGAATTTTATTTTTCATGACACGAGCATTTGAGGTTGAATTAGAATGACACTCTCCGATAGCGACACACTTTACACTTCTCTCATTAAAATTTCTAGTTTGACATAAATTTTGTACTGATAGTGTTGGGGCATCTCCAATAAACTGTGTGTTAATTGTTGGTAAAATTATTCACATCGTCAGCTAACAAGTCACCATACAGCTAAAAATGAGAGAATAAATATGTTTCCTATATCATGGGATGTTGGAGCTTACGCATGGATTGTTGATTAGTCTTCATACAAACTTTCCTATTTATTGTTATTTATTCTCTCTGTAACATCCTCATGTAACTCTATGGCAAAATTTGCCAACGATTGTCTTATAATAACTGGAGGTGCCCGTATCTAGTTGAGATATCGGATATCGTAAGTAACTCATGACAAATCTTGCATTTCATTTTATGGACCCAGTAGCTGGCGCTGGTTCCCAGGGAAGGCACCTCGGGGTGACCGAAATGTTCAAGGGGGAGGTTCATTCCGGCGAACCAGTGCCCCTCTCTTGTATGTTCGCTGTAGTGCGATTCCAGCAAAGAAAATGCCATAAACAATGGGCTAGGCCTAATTTAGTTCTTTTTGGCAAGGAAATTCCATACAAAAATTGCCATCTTCTAATTTAAATATTAACCATGGTATATTCAAAACAAAGGTGACATGGTTTCTACAAAAAATAAAAATTTCCATGCTCTAATTTGTAAAGCAACATAATTGATCCGATGGCAACTTCAACAACAAAAAAAGTTTTATCCAGATAAGTCCAATAAATTTGACGTGGTCCAAAGACGATTTTTTAATAAAAGACACAAAAAATTGCCAAGGTCTAATTTTTAAAATCGTGTAAATAATAAAATTGACAAGGTCTAACTGAAAAAATTACCATGGTCTAAATAATGAAATTGCCATGCTACCTATAAGAAACTAACATGGTCTAAATAATTAAATTACCATGGTACCTACAGTAGAGCTACCGTGGTGTAATTAATAAAATTGCTAGTGCACTAATTGAAAAAATGGCATGGTCTAAATAATGCAATTGCCATGACACCTATAGTAAAACCGGACATGGTAAGTTTAGAAATTTTCTACTCTAAAAAAGATGGGAACTTTTGGGATTCGTAATATGGCCAAAAAATATAAGAAATTACACATGGCAAGTTTAGAAAAGTGGTTCTCTAAAAAAGATGGGAACTCTTGGGATTTGTAATGTGCACACGACAAGAATTAGGGATCTTTCTTCTTTTCAAAGATGAAAATCGGCCAAAATTTTCAAATGAACAAACGAGTTCAAAACATTTTAGATTCACATCCGTTTCAAGTTCAAGTGGTCAACCCGCATGTCCTTCTTTTTGAAGCCACCCCTCACACACCTTCCATACTTTGGGGGGGGGGTGTTGGGGATATTACTACTAGGTGTAAACCAGCCAAGGAAGCCGGGTTATCCCCATAATGGATTGTTTATACTTAAAAGCCCATGAAGACAAGGAATAAAGCGGTTTACTACAAAGACTCGAAGGCCCAAGGTGAGTATAGACTCGTTGCGCGCCGGTATAAAGCTGCTCTACCAAAGTATAGACGGCCTTCAATTTTTTACGCATATCCGCGCCAAGATGAGTAACACGGCTACCTGCAAAAGGATCATATTATTATTAAACCGGAAGTCTTTATAACTGGTGTTGTTACTTATTGGTGAAGAGATTGTTACCAAAGATGGCAGAGGTCATGGCATCAATCTGCCGCTTCAGGCTGCTCAGCTCTTCTGTGGCCGGTTTAAGGGCGTTTTCCGCATCTTCTGCCCGCTTTAACAAGGTGGTTTTTTTCAGTTTCCCAATATGCCCGTTCGCTTTTGAAGAATTCCTTCAGCTGCTCCATGGTTGTTAAAGCGGTGGTCAGCTCGCTCTTAACTTTGCAAGTTTCGTCTACCTGAGACTTGATGTTTCCTTGGAGATCAGTGATTTGGGAGTCTTTTTTGGACAACTCAGCCTGCAAAATACAGATAATAAGTTAGCATTACAACATTGATGTCCCAACCACATAACAAGTTATCTACTTGACACTTGGGGGCTAATGCGTATTCGTTCAAATTCAGATGGATTGTCATCATTATAAGTGGTGAGATTAATAGGATGTACCAGTTCATTCTAAAAAGATATAAGCCGGTTCATGGGGGCTACACCAGCAAAATGCAAATATCGATTCAAGACCCGGTTCAAACTAATGTTACGCACCGGCCCTTGGGGGCTACTGGAGTTGATACGTTAAACCAGTTCTAAGAAAAGGACTATTGGGATATTTATGCAAAGGGAAAGTGACATCTACCTCATACCGCTCCTTCATCAGGCCTACTAAACCGGCTTCAAAGTCACGGCTTGTATACAGGCGGTTTAAAAAACCAGAATGAAGGTCTTCAGCGCTGAGGTTAGTATAATTGGATAACTCGGATTTCCATTTCCCTTTGTCCATAGCAGAAATTCCTTCTTTGGCGCTATGCTTTGATAATGCGACAGGACGACCAGGGGAGCTGAAACCAAGGCCAGTTACGACAACATCGTCGTCCGTAGTTTTGGCAGGGCTTGGCGGTTTATCGGATGCTTTAGCCGGACTCGGCGGATCAACACTTGGACTTAGTGGATCAGCTGACTGGCTTGTTGGATTATTTTCTACCGGTTCAACAAGCGTGTCGGTTGCTTGAGGTTCCGGATTATCAATAACAGTGTTATCCTCCGGGTCAATAGCCTCTGGGGTTTTCTCCGGCTCGGTAGCCGGTTCATGGTCGGTTGGCCTATTCGATCTAGCCATCTTGCTTGGTCTGGCTTTAGCACTGAAAAAGAGCAGACACGAAGATCGATATGACAATATAATACAAGACCAAAAAGTTAAAAGTATGTTATGCTTACCCAGGGACGGTTTTCAGAGGAGGAAGTTGTGTCGCTGACGACTCACCGGACGATGAATGGGAAGTTCCCTGATAATTTGAGTCAGACGGATTAAGAGGATATCGGATGTAACCCGCCTAAGGGTAAAGGGTGTCAGGAGTATAAGCAACCTCTTGGCGGCGTTTGCGAACCGGCGAATTTGGTAAACCAGAGGAGGTCACCACTTGGCCGCTATGTCGAGTTGTGCGGCGAGCTTCATGCTGCTGCGTCTTTAAAAGAAAGTGCGGGTCCAAATAAGAAAGAGGGCATGAAAATTTTACTTTCCGAATGGCTCGACGGATTCTTGGTACTGGCACAGGATCAGAATCAGAAGAAAGAATAGTTACCTCATCAGCATGGCTGGCTTCCGCTTCATCCTGATAATGATCATTGTCAATAAGGTGTATAAAAAATGAACCGAGAGAGTCAAGTTCTACCTCTGAATCTGGAATATCCAGATCATCATCAATAATGGGCTCGGACGGTTCAACGTTCCTTCTTTTCATAGGCTTTTTTGAAGCCTTGGTCTTAAGCCGAGGATTCTTTACCGGTTTATCTTGTGATTTTATCTTCCAGAATGGATCATCGGCCTGCATAGACAAATAGTAAGTCATCAGAGAAGAAATTTTCTCAAGGTTTTGGAGATTGACATGAACCAGTTCAAATCAATCTGGGGCCTAATGTTGGGGATATTACTACTAGGTGTAAACCGGCCAAGGAAGCCGGGTTATCCCCATAATGGATTGTTTATACTTAAAATCCTATGAAGACAAGGAATAAAGCGGTTTACTACAGAGACTCGAAGGCCCAAGGCCCAAAGGCAGATTAAGGCCTGTAGCTATAAACCGCCATGTAGTACATGACTTGTATTGTAAGGTATGACAAAGTAGAGACCGGGCCGGTATGTGTATAAACCGGCATCGGGACTCTGTAAGCCGGCGGGCGTCGACCTGTGTATATAAAGGCACGACCCGGCGGCGGTTCAAAGACAACACACAACAACTCGAGACTCAGGCAAAGCATATTCGCTCCCTGGTCATCGAAACCCCAGCAATTCCATCACAACTAGACGTAGGCTTTTACCTTCATCGTAAGGGGCCGAACTAGTATAAAACTCTCGTGTCCCTTGTCCGGTTTAACCCCTTTAAGCTAACCCGTTGCGATGGCTCCACGACTAAGTCCTTTCGCTAGGACATCTGCCGTGACAATTCCACGACAGGGGGGTAAAGGAAGGGACATTCACCCTGGGAGTTGGTTAAGGCGAATGATTCAGAAAACTGACGTGCCACAAGGTTTGCGCTGTGATTCGTGCCAGGAAAGCAAACGACAGTGCACACCGTTCATTGGGAGGGACGAAAAAACTGACGTCAGGTAAATAACATTTCCATTTCCCCCAAACCCTCATACATGAAACAAAGGGAAAAAATACTCCCAAGCTTTCAGTAAAAAAAGAGACTCCCAACTCCCAAGCTCTACTAACCTTGGACTTAACAGTGACACCACTGCTAGTGCTATTATGTAAAAGCACGGAGTGGTAGTATCCTAGATCGACCTTTTTCACTCAGAAAACTAAACTAACTAATGTTTGGTACATGATCAGTAGTTGTTAATGTTCTCCAACGACCAAGAGCCCGAGATGGATTAGCAGTCGTTCGTGACCCGTATGGGATCCATGCCAAATCATGTCATTGTCGCGAACCAACCTGTGGTTAGGAGGATAGTGGTATCCCAGGCCTGCCAGGGTTCAAGTCCTAGAATTGACGTTGGTCCTCGCATTTTTCTAGATTTATTCCAGGCATTTCAGCGATGTGTGTTCAATGGGAGGTACGTTTTCGTCGACTATGAAGGCATCTATGATGACTTCATCAGTCTTAAGATGAGTGCCGGTTCAGTGTTTCGAAGGTGTGCATAGGGGTAGAGTGTGCGTGCTTTCTTGTAAAACATGGTTGTACGAGAGAGAGATTGAAGGATCGCACACCCACATGCGTGCATTGGTTCTCATTAGATAGCATGGGGTAATACATATACAAGGTATGTACTATGTAAAGCAATTACAATCGTATACAAACTGGAATCTAACACCCTCCCTCAATTTTAACCATTGTCGAGAAGCTTGAGGTTGCGCCGATAGACTTCAAACAAAGGAAGTGGCAATGGCTTAGTGAAAACACCTACAAGTTGATCTTTAGATGAGATAAATTTGATTTATAGTAGCTTTTGTATAGCTCGTTCCCTCACAAAATGGAAGTCAACTTCGATATGCTTTGTCCTTGCATGGAAGATGGGGTTGGATGAAAGATATGTGGCTCCAATGTTATCACACCATAGAACTGGAGGTATGTCTGAGAAATACCCAACTCTTGCAGCAAGGACTGTACAAAAATTAGTTCGACAGTAGCATTAGCAACAACTTTGTACTCGGCTTTTGTACTACTCTTGGGAACAGTGTCTTGCTTGCGAGCATTCCAGGCGATCAAGTTTGAACCAAAGAACAAGCATACCCCCACCCCTAGATTGCCTATCATCAAGTCTCCCTACCCAGTATGCATTAGAGAAGGCAGACAACACTAGGTGGTCGGCCTAAGATGCAAACCAAAGGAAGAAGTAAGATGAACATAACGCATAATGCTTTTGACTGTAGAGTGCTACTTCTTGAGATTGTGTTGATTTTTCCCTTGAAGAGGGAATGGTGATGCAACAAAGTAGAGATAAGTATTTCCCTCCGTTAAGAACCAAGGTATCAATCCAATAGGAGGCACAAGCAAGTCTCCAATATATGCACCTGCACAAACTAACAAACACTTGCACACAACGCAAAAAAGGGGGCGCCACGACCCGTCTTGAGTCTTGCTCCTCAGCTGCCACCTGGATGACCTGGCCCAATACGGCGGGTCATATTGCGGGGTTATATCCCCAAGAGCGACAGTAGAGAAAACGGAGAAACTTACGCGTTCATCGCACGCCACTGATGTCTACTACGCAACTTTATTCTTGTAAACTCGTGTTGGGCCTCCAAGCGTAGAGTTTTGTAGGACAGTAGCAATTTTCCCTCAAGTGGATGACCTAAGGTTTATCAATCTGTGGGAGGTGTGGGATGAAGATGGTCTCTCTCAAACAACCCTGCAACCAAATACAAGAAATCTCTTGTGTCCCCAATACACCAATACAATGGCAAATTGTATAGGTGCACTAGTTCTGCGAAGAGATGGTGATAAAAGTGTAATATTGATGGTAGAAATATATTTTTATAATCTGAATAAGTAAAAATAACAAGGCAACAAATAGTAAATGGGCACAAAAACGGTATTGCAATGCTTGAAAATGAGGCCTAGGGTCCGTACTTTCACTAGTGCAATCACTCAACAATGCTAATATAATTGGATCATATAACCATCCCTCAACGTGCAACAAAGAATCACTCCAAAGTTCATATCTAGCGGAGAACATAAGAAGAAATCGTTTGTAGGGTACGAAACCACCTCGAAGATATTCTTTCCGATCGATCTATCCAAGAGTTCGTACTAAAATAACACCAAATAATTTCAGATTCATTATACTCAATCCAACACAAAGAACCTCAAAGAGTGCCCCAAGATTTCTTCCGGAGAAACAAAGACAAGAACGTGCATCAACCCCTATGCGTAGATTACCCCAATGTCACCTCGGGAATCCGCGAGTTGAGTGCCAAAACATACATCAAGTGAATCAATATGATACCCCATTGTCACCACGAGTATTCATATGCAAGACATATATCAAGTGCTCTCAAATCCGTAAAAGTATTCAATCCGATAAAACGAAATCTCAAAGGGAAAACTCAATTCACAACAAGATAGAGAGGTGAAAACACCATATGATCTGACTATATTAACAAAGCCCGCGATACATCAAGATCGTGACATCTCAAGAACACGAGAGAGAGAGAGAGAGAGATAAAACACATAGCTACTGGTACAAACCCTTATCCCCAAGGGTGGACTACTCCCTCCTCATCGTGGTGGCCACCGGGATGATGAAGATGGCCACCGGTGATGATTCCCCCCTCCGTCAGAGTGGCGGAACGGGGTCTAGATTGGTTTTCGGTGGCTACAGAGGCTTGCGGTGGTGGAACTTCTGATCTAGGTTAACCCCAAGGGTTTTTGGAATATTTGGGAATTTATAGGGTAAAGAGGGGGTGCGGGAGGCCACCGAGGAGGGCACAACCCACCTGGGTGCGCCTGGGCCCCCAGACGCACCCTGGTGGGTTGTGCCCCCCTCGGGGCACTCCCCAAGTGCTGCTCTAGCCCATTGGATGTCTTCTGGTCCATAAAAAATCCACGTAAAGTTTCGCGGTGTTTGGAATCCGTTTGATATTGATTTCATGCGATATAAAAAACAAGCAAAAAACATCAACTGGCACTGGGCACTGGGTCAATAGGTTAGTCACAAAAAATGATATAAAGTTGTTATAAAATGATTATAAAACATCCAAGAATGATAATATAACAGCATGAATACTTCATAAATTATAGATACGTTGGAGACATATCAACATCCCCAAGCTTTGTTCCTACTCGTCCTCGAGTAGGTAAATGATAAAAGAAATAATTTATGAAGTGTGAATGCTAGCAAAGTGCATAAGTTTGATCAATGACAATTTCAATCACTTTTCCTAGCATCATAACAACAATTCTCTCTTATAAAACTTCTCATGTTAAAGTAGCAACCAATTCACATGTTAAGGTTCAAACAATGAATTCTCTTGAAACTCAACAACCTATGTTCTCAGTCACCAAGCAATTGTAATTCAACTTATTCAACAGAGTTTAAGTAAGAGCTCCACGTACTCAACCATCATATAGTCTTCTATGATTGCTAACACTCACCGCATACACATGAGCAAAACGTTTCAACCGGACACATAGAAAGATAGGGGCTTGTAATTCCTAGCGAACTCTTGCTAAAACTCAGGCCTCAAGTTTCGCGGACCGTCATTGTCCGGGCTGGGGTTTCGACTAAGGGCATCGGCCACTACATTTGCTTTCCCTGGATGGTAGTGAATACCGACATCATAGTCCTTGACCAGTTCCAACCAGCGTCGTTGGCGTAAATTTAGCTCTGGCCGTGTGAAAATATATTTGAGGCTCTTATGATCCGTATATATTTCACAGCGATTTCCCAACAGGAAGTGCCTCCACTCCTTGAGTGCATGAATGACTGCTGCTAGCTCCAGGTCATGTGTTGGGTAATTTTCCTCATGTTTTTGTAGCTGCCTGGAGGCATATGCGACAACTTTGCCATCCTGCATCAGCACACACCCGAGACCCTTTCGGGACGCGTCACAATATACTTCAAATGTATGTCTGGCACAGTTAAGACCGGTGCGGTTGTCAGCTTCTTCTTGAGTTCTTGGAAGCTTTTCTTGCATGCTTCCGTCCATACAAATTTCTTGTCCTTCTTGGGCAACTGTGTTATGGGTTTTGCCACAGTGGAGAATCCTTCAATAAATCTTCTGTAATATCCGGCCATTCCTAGGAAACTCCGCACATCTGTAACGTTGGCGGGTGGCTTCCAGTCAAGTATGGCTTTGACTTTTTCTGGGTCTACGGCCACGCCTTCTTGGTTCAATATGTGGCCTAAGAAACCAACTTGTCTTAGCCAAAATTCGCACTTGCTAAATTTGGCGTACAACTGATGTTTCCTAAATTCTCCCAAGACAATTCGGAGATGCTCAGCATGCTCTTCTGGTGTCCTTGAGTATACCAGAATATCGTCGATGAATACCACAACAAACTTGTCCATGAATTTCATGAACAACTTGTTCATGAGGTGGACGAAATATGCGGGGGCGTTTGTTAGACCAAAAGGCATTACTGTGAACTCATATAATCCGTATCTGGAAGTGAATGCTGTCTTAGGGATATCTTCTGTCCGTACTTTCAATTGGTGATATCCCGATCTCAAATCAATTTTTGAGAACACCTTGGCTTGTGCGAGCTGGTCAAACAAATCATTTATCCGTGGCATCGGATATTTGTTTTTGATGGTGACCGTATTGAGGGCTCGATAGTCTATACACAGTCTCAGTGTCCCATCCTTTTTCTTGGCGAACAACACTGGCGAACCCCAAGGTGAGGAGCTGGCTCGAATAAATCCTTTGTCCAACAATTCCTTTATCTGCTTCTTCAACTCCACCAATTCTGAGGGTGCCATTCTATAAGGCTTCTTATAGATGGGAGCGGTGCCAGGTGCTAGTTCGATGCTGAACTCTATCTCTCGGTCTGGTGGCATGCCTGGCAGTTCTTCAGGGAACACATCAGGAAACTCGCATATCACTGGAACTTTCCTCAGTTCAGAAATGTCCATTTTGTTCAGTTTTGGTTGCTGTGATCGTGGCCTTTCTTGAGCTATAACCTTTATTGTCTTGCCATGATGGTGGGTGAGAATCACGGTCCGATTGAAACAGTCAATGAATCCTTTGTTGGTGGTCAACCAGTCCATTCCTAAAATGACATCCAGTCCTTTACTCTCCAACACGATGAGATTTGCTTGGAATTGTAGTCCTTCGAACTCAATGACCACTCCTTGGCAGTAACCCTGAGCGATTTGCTTATTTCCGGGGGACTTGATGATCATAGATTTTTCCAAGGGAAGTATCGGAAAATCATGTTGTAAAACAAAACTCTTCGAAACGAACGAATGGGAAGCTCCAGAATCAAACAAAACCGTGGCAGGTACTGTGTTGACAGGGAACGTACCGAGCACGATGTCTGGGGCATTCTGCGCCTCTTCCCTGGTCACATGGTTTAGGTGACCCTTCTTGTGGTTGTTGTTGGGATTGAAATTGTTGCGCTTGGGGGCTGGATTGTTTCCACCATTGTTTGGCTTGGGGGCCGCGTTCCTTGGCTTTGGGCATTGTTTAGCATAGTGCCCTTCTTCCCCACAAGCATAGCATGTGACCCCTGGACGGTACGTGAACTCTTTGTCCCTGGCATGAAATTGTCTGACGGGCCTTGGATCGGTAGTCGTGGATCTCCTTGCTTCTGTCCTTGGAACCTCAGTCTTGCTTCGGTTGTTGCGAGCAAGAGTCGTCTTGTCCCTCTTTCGCTTACGGATATCTTCCAGGCTACGATGCTCATTCTCCAAGGTAATGGCCTTGTCCACCAGAGTTTTAAAGTCCGGAAAGGTGTGTACAATCAGTTGGCATGTTAGTGCTGGTGCCAGGCCGTCCAGGAATTTTTCCATCTTCTTGTTTTCTGTCATGTGCTCATCGTAGGCATAACGAGATAGCTGGGTAAACTGACCATTGTATTCTGTCACTGACATGCCTCTCTGCTTCAGGTCATCAAACTCTTTCTTCTTGATTTTTATGATGCTCCTGGGGATGTGTGCCCCACGAAAGCCTTCCTTGAACTCTTCCCAGGTGATGTTGTGTTCACTGGGATGCATGTGTAGGAAGTTTTCCCACCATGCTGCAGCTGCTCCAGTAAGGTAGTGTGGTGCATAAAGTACCTTCTCATGATCTGAACACTGAGCAATGATCAGTTTCCTTTCAATGTCACGGAGCCAATCATCGGCTTCCAGTGGCCTATCGGTGTGAGCAAAAGTTGAGGGGCGAGTCTTCTGTAACTCAGACAACTTGGAATGTGGTTGATAGGGCTCACGGTGGTTTCCCATATTGATGACATGATTCATCATCTCTTGGTGCTGTTGCTGGCTTTGCTCGAAGAGACGGCATACTTGAGACAGGGCTGCTTCGCTGTCCTGTTGACTGCACTGACCCTGAGTGAAATTGTTGCTAGTCTGTGTCCCATAAACCTCTTCTGGCTGATTGGGCATGGAGCGAGTCCACGGACGAGACATTTTTCCAGTCTGGGGTATTATTTTACAAAACCCATGAGAAAAGTTGTGCAGCACAAGGAAAATCTTGCAAAGGCAACAATTTAAAAGACCTCAAGGTTTTTAAGAAAACATAAATGATTTTGCACGGAGAAGAACTGCTCAGCATATATCTTACACGCGAAAAGCAAACACGCGATACAGCACTCAGGATGCGCGTACACATTCCTGACATGTTATTTAGACTAGCGTACTCCTCCGGAAGGCAGCAAACACACCAATACAAACTAGCGTACAGAGAAAACACATCATACAAGCAGACATAACGCGCGGCTACTCGGCGCTCTCAGTCGGAGATGGTGACGATGTCCTTTCCCTTGCCGAGGGCAAGACTCAGCGGTCCAGGAGAATCAACCTCCACCTCCTCTCTAGCTGGCTCCTGGCGCGTAATGCTGCGCTGCGGTGATGGCGCGGGAGCGACAGGTGGTAGAGCGGGTGCGGCAGGCGGTGCGGCTCTGACTGGAGTAGGAGCGATGACTCGGTCGAACTCCTCAGTGGTAGGCAGACGGCGAGCAGTGGCCAAAACGGCCGGTGCATAAGAGGCTGAAGACGAGACGAATGTCAGAGGCGGTGTCGTGTGGAGAAGCTCCTTCCTGCTGGCAGGACCGCCCCGGACTAAGTCCATGCGGGCAGCCACAAGATCGTCTACGAGGTTGTCGAAAGACTCCTCCAGAGCCTTGATATACTCCACAACCATCTCGATGGCTTTATCTCGCTCTCCCCGATGGCAGGCGAATGCATAGTGACTGGTGTATGGCACATGGCATGGGAGGTAGCGGTAGCGACGAGTCTTCATCGTAGGAAGGATGTCCCGAAGACGAGCTATCACCTCACGGGCAGCCATCTGCATGGCATGCCTCTCCGTAGGCATGGCCCTTCCCACAAAACGGAAGTGGCGAGCTGCAGAACGTCCTCCCTTGAATTGCACCACAGCTTGGTGCATAGACACGTCGTCGCTGAGCTTGTGCCGATAGAGCGTGAACTCCGGGCGAGCTGCTGGCCCGATCGCGAGCTTGGTGATGGAGACGAGGAGCTTGACAAACCCCTCGGGCACGTTCGTGAACACTCGATTCTCACAGCTATTGCCAGCCATCTACAAAAGTAGGCAAAAATTCTGAGTAGTCATGTCATAAATTTATGATGACCAACAGAAAATAGCTACAATTTGTAAAATGCTGAAAAAGCACAAAAGACGCTAATAACCGATTAGCGATCGCACCTAGTGGCTTCCTACAGTCAGCCTGGCTCTGGTACCAAGCTTGTCACGACCGGTTTTTCAATAAAATAATTATTGAGAGACCAATCCCTTTTACGGACCAGTAAGGAAGAATTCCTTCTCACTGGTAGACAATATCTTGGTCACAGAAGAAAAATACCAGGAGTGCTGAAATATAATACAAGGTTGGGCGGAGACCGCCCAACAATTTATTACATGCACGCCGATAAAACAAGACGGCGGATAGGGTGGCATAACTACTAACTCACGATAATAACGGTGGTGGAAATATCACCGCGAAGCGAGTGATATGACTCCTGAAGACTACAGCTCTTCGAGCGTCGGAGTGAGGCTCGAGGAGACTTATAGCGGGTGGCGGAAGCGTATATAAAACAAGTGACCAATATCCGGGATCGCACAGGACTGACCGGGACTCCTCTAGGCGTCGGACGCACTATCAAACTCTTCATCCAAGAGATCGCCTTCGTCAACATCTGGCAAATCAACAAGCCAGGTGAGTACTATGAAAGTACTCGCAAGACAGTTCGGACATAAGATATAACAAATGTAGACATGAAGCATATGAACAAATAAACCAGAGCGTTCAGACATAGAGATAGTAAATACTGGGTGCCAAACGAGGGTCTGAATGACTCCTCGAGAGGAAACTGCAAGATTAGTAATATTGGTGCCAAACGAGGGTCTGAATGACTCCTCGAGAGGAAACTGCAAGAATAGTAATACTGGTGCCAAACGAGGGTCTGAATGACTCCTCGAGAGGAAACTGCAAGAATAGTAATACTGGTGCCAAACGAGGGTCTGAATGACTCCTCGAGAGGAAACTGCAAGAATAGTAATACTGGTGCCAAACGAGGGTCTGAATGACTCCTCGAGAGGAAACTGCAAGAATAGTAATACTGGTGCCAAACGAGGGTCTGAATGACTCCTCGAGAGGAAACTGCGAGAATAATAATGCCACAGTCGGGCGTCTGAGCGACACCTCATAAAGGGCTCATAACAGAAAATAAAGGCAATGCGTGCCACAGTCGGACGTCTGAGCGACATCACATAAAGGGCTTATATTGTAGCTCAATAATTCAGTAGCTCGGGATTTATAAATTATTACAAGTACGAGACAAATATAAGGTTAGCCCATCCACAGTAATAATAATTAAATTGGGTTTACCACTTGAGCTTGTTCACCGGGGGACAAGTTTTCCACGCGGATAGATAGGGATATACTGACTTCACTACGTGATCATGGATACGATGACTTGGAAGGATTTGACTCTGCAGAGTTTGTACTTAACCACAGCCAACGGATTTCAGTAGTCACAGGGACTAGTTCCGTTTACGGTGTTTTGGAAGAAACACGTCTAACCAGTACACACCCATTCAACATTCCGAAGCCAGGGATCACCCTCGGCAACGTTCAAGAAAAACCTTGAGACGGGGAGGCTACAACCTCGCGTAGCATGGGATCAAATTTCTATACGCGCGCTCTAAGGGGGTGCCCCCCCTCTCGGTCCCAACCGGAAACACCCATGCCCCCTGACCGGATGACTGGCTTTAATCCTGGGCCAAGGTACCATCATCCCGGCCCCTCTGTTTGGTGTGTACACGGAAAGAGGTTACCAACTTACTAGACCGTATCTTGGCAAAGAAACACGTGGTAGCACGGAGGGGAAAAGAACGATAACGTGACTCCGTCCACGTTAACGTCGGAAATTGTCGGATGACACAAGGCTGGTATGCTACAACAGTACCACCTTGCTGCCCTTCATGTCACCACATGATTAGGCCATCTCTCGTCAGAGATCATCGCAACTTTGGAACATGCGGGTAGTTGCCTCACAAGCAACGAGGAACTCACCGATACTCATATGCCACGCACAAACTTTCATGCAAACATGCAAAACACCTATCATATCAAAGGTTCAAACATGCTTGCCTGGTTCGGAGAAGTCGGAGTCTAGCTCGGCGAAGTTCGCGGCTCCGTCACCTCTTCCGGAACCTACGGCAATAACGAAAACAGGCACTAACGTGAAAACCAACGCGTGCACAGAAACTTCTCCAAAAAATTTCCAAATAAATCCCATAAAAAACTAGACAAAATTTTAAGACTGTCAGAAAAAGAATCACTCAAAAATCTCTTTTTATTAAAAAGTTATAAAGGTTTCTGTCTAGGGACTCATCTGTAATGAAACAGAAAAGTTCCAGGGTTTAAACTGAGAAACCAGAAAACGCTTCGGAAAGAACTGCGCTAGCTAAAGAGAGAAAGCGTATTTTGCCCGAAGGCGCCAACAGAAAATGGTTCGAGGGAGAATAGAACAGAGGCTGACATGAGGGGTCCACATGACAGGTTCAAAAAGCTCGCCGGCGCCCGAAGACTGCGGGGGACGCCGGCGTCGAACCACGGCGAGTCAGGAGGATCGAAGGGTACCAAGAGCTTCAGCGTGTCCTTCCGCGTCGGTGGGTGGTGGACTCGACCGTCGGAGAGCACCACGTCGACGGCGACACTTTCTCCGGCGGACGGCGGCTCGGGTGATGGTGGAGAACTCCGGTGGAGGGCTGCAAACTTCGAATTGAAGCGCGGGTTAGAAGGAGGGATGCATAGTGAAGCTACTGGCCAGAGATGGGAGGCAGAGGCGTACGCACGGGAGCGAATCGAGCTGGATTCCGTGGCGGGTCGCGGCGGCCGGAGTCGAGGAAGGAGACCTCCTCGGGGCTCTTCCAGTGGCTAGGCGTGCTCTAGGTGGAGTGCAGAGGTGGTGTGGGTTTGAGTTGAAGCTCGGGGCCTCTATTTATAGGCGGATCGACGGGGTGGCCGTGAACGGAGAATCTCCGGCGAGCAATTACGGCGATGCAGTGGATTGGCAGGAGGTTTGAGTGGCCAGGCAGCATCAGTGGAAGTTACTGGTGTCGTTCCCCCGCTAATCCCGGCTGGTCTTGGCGTAACGGCGCCGGTCCACGGTGGGGTGGCCGCACGGGCATGACGGCGGCAGAGAGCGCGCTCCGCGCCCTGCGGTTCACGACGAGAGTGGCAGCGTGTTCTGGGGAGTGGAAGGCCACGCGGCGAGCTCCGGTGGCTTGGGCGGCGCTGGGTGGCGCCGTCAGCGCCGCGCCTCTCTCTGGCGGCCGCAAAGCCGCCGCTGGCGTCGGTCACGGGGCGGCGCACCTTCTGCTGCTCGTCGCTGACGTCCGCAAGGTGCCAGACGCTCGTGCGGTGCAGAGGACAAGGGGGAGGGGACAGGGAACACGGCGACATAGCGGCACTGGCGAGATCGACGTCGGGTTCTGAAGAAAACGACAGTGCACTGAAATGTTCTCTGAACTTTACTGAACCTGATTTTGACAATGCACTGCAGGTGTTCGACAAAATGATTTGGCAATGAGAAATTTTTTCCTGGGGCTGGGACTTGGTGAGGTGACCACTCAATGCACCCAGGGGCTGCCTGATTTTACTTGGAATTTTTGGAGAAATATTTGAATGAATTTCACCAAATTTGACAAATCTGGTCCAAACTTGCAGCAAGTGTAGTTTGAAAAATTTGAACTGAAGACCAGTGGATCTTCATGGATCTTGGTTGAGGGTTCAAGGGACTAGGAAGGGAAAAAGGTTTGTGGGCAAAAATCAAAACAGAAAGTGGAGTTCCTTTGAAAATCACCAATGGCTAGAATAGAAGGCAGAAATTTGTTTGAATATGATTTAAATGGAAAAATAATCATATGGGGAGGTTCAACTTGCTGGATTTTATGCAAATCATGATCCAAAGGTGAGGGAAGGTTTAGGAGAGTGGATTTGCACTAAGGCCATGGCAAGAGAGAAATGTTGAAAGTGGCAAAGGATTTATCCAAAAGCCATAGTGCATTTTCAAAGAGATTTTCAAAAGGCCTTTTTTCTCAAGTGGAAAGTATTTTGTCTTGAGTTCAAATAAAAAGGCAAGGACCTCTAAGACCAAAAGCAAGTCTTGGGTGAATCCAAATAAAACTCTTGTCATGAGAAAAAAATATTTGAAAGGGAGGGTCCTTTTGAAGAGATTTTTTAATTCACCTCCCTCAAGTCAAATAAAATCTTTTGAAAAATCCAAGAAAAAATTGGGTGTCACATTCAACTGGACATATGTGCCTATATCTTTCCTCACCACATGATGCTTGCCAAAGGAGAAAAATAAAAAGGAATAGAGAAAAAACTTTGACTCTTGCATAAAAGTAAATACATAAAAGTAAAAGATAGGCCCTTCGCAGAGGGAAGCAGAGGTTGCCATGCGCTTATTTGTTTGTATGCTCAACCCCTTAGTGCAAAAGAATGTCACGTTATATTGTCCCTTATGATAGCAACCTTTATTATGTAGTCTGTCACTTTTATTCTTTGCTATCACAAGTTTGTACAACGCTCAACTTTCTCTTGCACTTTTAGAAGCAGTTTTATTGCATTTTTGCACCGATGACAACTTACTTGAAGGATCTCACTCAATCCTTAGGTATGTATGGTGGACTCTTGAAAATAAGATTTGGGTTTAAGGGTTTTGGGTGCACAAGTAGTATCTCTACTTGGTGCGGAATTTTTGTCTAGCAAAGATCAGGGGCAAGCACCACATGTTTAAGGATCTATGACAATATAACTTCTATGTGAATATGAACAAACATAAATCATTACGTTGTCTTCCTTGTCCATTGTCAACAATTTTGGCATATAATATTTTGATGGGGGCTCACAATCACAAAAGATTTCCAAGATAGTGTATTTGCATGTGAAAGTTCTCTTCCTTCTACTAATCATTCATGAATTGCTTGTATGACCGGTACTGTGATTGTCAAGCTTCAAAAGATTTCACTTTCTAAACCCAATGTGAAGCTACCACTAGAATGATATGAACATATAATTTCAACTTCATGATATTAAATTCATTCAACAATTTACTCATAGGATATAAGTGAGCACGAGAGTAAATGACAAACTACTCCAAAAAGATATAAGTGAAGATCATGCGAGTAGTTAAGTAAATGGGTAGCTAATTTAGGACTCTCTCTTATTTAAAACTTTCAGATCTAAGAATTTTATTCAACAGCAAGCAAAACAAAATAAAATGACATTTCAAGAATAGCACAACTCATGTGAAGAAGCAAAAACTTAGGCTCAACCGATACTAACCGATAATTGTTGATGAAGAAAGGTGGGATGCCTACCGGGGCATCCCCAAGCTTAGATGCTTGAGACTTCTTGAAATATTATCTTGGAATGCCTTGGGCATCCCCAAGCTTGAGCTTTTTTGTCTCCTTAATTCCTTTTATATCACAGTTTTCCTAAATCTTAAAAACTTCATCCACACAAAACTCAACAAGAACTCGTGAGATAAGTTATATAAACCAATGCCAAAATATTAACATTATCTACTGTAGCAAATCACTAAAATTATTATTCAACATTGCATACTAAATGCCTCTACATATTTAATAGCCCTATCCTTAAATAGAATCATTAAATACGTAAACATATGCAAACATAACAGCAGTCTGTCTAAATAGGACAGTCTGTAAAGAGTGCAATTTTCCTCATACTTACCTAGCTCAAAAAATTCTGAAAAATTACCACACTGTATACAATTTACCATTTCATATTTTGTAAAAATTTCAATATTTTATCACGTTCCGACTTTCCAGAAGAATTCAGACAATGACAGAAAACTTTCTGTTTTTAAACATCAACATGTAGACTTGCAAAATAAGCATGGTAAAGGCTATCCTTGACATTTTTATTGAAATAAAAGATACAAAACATTATTCTAAATAAGATCAAGAAAATACTAGCAAAATAAAATGACGCTCCAAGCAAAACACATATCATGTGACGAATAAAAATATAGCTCCAAGTGAGGTTACCGATAATGTTGGAGACGAAAGAGGGGACGCCTTCCAGGGCATCCCCAAGCTTAGTTTCTTGGATCTTCCTTGAATATTACCTTGGAGTGCCTTGGGCATCCCCAATCTTAGGGTCTTGTCACTCCTTATTCTTCTCATATCGGTATCTCACCCAAAACTTGAAAACTTCAATCACACAAAACTTAACGGAACTTCATGAGATGGGTTAGTATGATAAAGACAAACCATTCAATTTGGTACTGTGAAAGACAAGACTCATAATTGTTCTCACACAATTCCTACTGTACCTCATCATTTCCACAGTTTATATTGAGTAATATAAGCAAAATAAACTAGAAAACAAGCAAACTATGCATTGAAAACAGAATCTTTCAAAAACAGAACAGAACGTAAAGATCTGAATAGTAGTCATACTTCTGCAACTCCAAAAATTCTGAAAAATTAGGACCACGTAGGAAATTTGTATATCATTCAGCTGTAAAACATTCAGAATTTTTCGACGCTCCAGTGAATTTAAACAATTCTGTTTCTGGAAGCAAAAGTTTCTGTTTTTTGCACAGATTCAAGCAACCTATCATCCACACTATCCCAAAGGCATTACTTGGCACTTTATTGAAACAAAAGCTATAAAATATGATTACTACAGTAGCATAATCTTGTGATCAGAGAAAAACAGTAGGTAAAAGTGTTGGGTTGTCTCCCAACAAGCGCTTTTCTTTTATGCCTTTTAAGCTAGGCATGATGATTTCAATGATACTCGCATAAAAGTAAAGAATTGAAACATAAAGAGAGCATCATGCAACACATGGCAAGCACATTTAAGTCTAACCCACTTTCTATGCATAGGGATTTTGTGAGCAAACAATTTATGGGAACAAGAATCAACTAGCATAGGAAGGCAAAACAAGTGCAACTTCAAAACTTTCAACACACAGAGAGGAAACTTGATATTATTGCAATTCCTACAAGCATATGTTCCTCCTTCATAATAATTTTCAGTGGCATCACGAATGAATTCAACAATATAACTATCACATAAAGCATTCTTTTCATGATCCACAAGCATATAAATTTTATTACTCTCGACGTAAGCAAATTTATTCTCATCAATAATGGTGGGAGCAAAATCAACTAAATAACTATCATGTGATTGAAAATTAAAATCATGATGACAAGTTTTATGGTTACCATTATTCAATATAGCATACATGTCATCACCATAATCATCATAGATAGCAACTTTGTTATCATAGTAAATTGAAGCCTCATCCAAAATGGTGGATTCATCACTAAATAAAGTCTTGACCTCTCCAAATCCACTTTCATCATTATAATCATCATAAATAGGAGGCATGCAATCATTATAACAAATTTGCACATCAAATATTTGGGGACTAAAAATATCATCTTCATCAAACATAGCATCCCCAAGCTTATGGCTTTGCATATCATTAGCATCATGGATATTCAAAGAATTCATACTAATAACATTGCAATCATGCTCATCATTCAAAGATTTTGTGCCAAACATTTTATTGACTTCTTCTTCTAACAATTGAGCACAATTTTCCGAACCATCATTTTCAAGAAAGATATTATAAAGGTGATAAATAATATGATGCAACCTCAATTCCATTTTTTTGTAGTTTTCTTTTATAAACCAAACTAGTGAAAAAACAAGAAACTAAAGATTCAATTGCGAGATCTAAAGATATACCTTCAAGCACTCACCTCCCTGACAATGGTGCCAGAAAAGATCTTCGTTGACGGGATGTGAGTGCCCCTTACCTAACCTCCTCGGCAACGGCGCCAGAAAAGAGCTTGATGTCTACTACGCAACTTTATTCTTGTAGACTCGTGTTGGGCCTCCAAGCGCAGAGTTTTGTAGGACGTAGCAATTTTCCCTCAGGTAGATGACCTAAGGTTTATCAATCCGTGGGAGGTGTAGGATGAAGATGGTCTCTCTCAAACAACCTTGCAACCAAATACAAGAAATCTCTTGTGTCCCCAACCCACCCAATACAATGACAAATTGTATAGGTGCACTAGTTTGGCAAAAAGATGGTGATAAAAGTGTAATATTGATGGTAGAAATATATTTTTATAATCTGAATAAATAAAAACAGCAAGGCAACAAATAGTAAATGGGCACAAAAATGGTATTGTGCTACCGCTTGAGCATGCGTTGGTTTTCCCTTGAATAGGAAAGGGTGATGCAGCAAAGTAGCATAAGTATTTCCCTCAGTTTTTGAGAACCAAGGTATCAATCCAGTAGAAGATGATACGTCTCCAACGTATCTACAATTTATGAAGTATTCATGCTATTATATTATCCTTCTAGGATGTTTTATATGCATTTATATGCTATTTTATATGATTTTTGGGACTAACCTATTAACCTAGAGCCCAGTGTCAGTTTCTGTTTTTTTCCTTGTTTTTGAGTATCGAAGGAAAGGAAAACCAAACGGAGTCCAATTGACCTGAAACTTGACGGAGCTTATTTTTGGACCAGAAGAAGGCCATGGAGTAAAAGAGTTGGGCCAAAAGAGTCCTGGGCTGCCCACGAGGGTGGGGGGCGCGCCCACCCCTGGACGCGCCTCCCTACCTCGTGGACAGCCCGGAGACCCCCCTGACTTGTTCCCGATGCCAAAACCTCTTATATATACAGAAACCCCCAGAACATAACCTAGATCAGGAGTTCCGCCGCCGCAAGCCTCTGTAGCCACCGAAAACCAATCTAGACCCGTTCTGGCACCCTGCCGGAGGGGGGAATCCCTCTCCGGTGGCCATCTTCATCATCCCGGCGCTCTCCATGATGAGGAGGGAGTAGTTCACCCTCGGGGCTGAGGGTATGTGCCAGTAGCTATGTGTTTGATCTCTCTCTCTCTCTCTCTCTCTCTCTCTCTCTCTCTCGTGTTCTTGAGGTGGTACGATCTTGATGTATCGCGAGCTTTGCTATTATAGTTGGATCTTATGATGTTTCTCCCCCTCTACTCTCTTGTAATGGATTGAGTTTTCCCTTTGAAGTTATCTTATCGGATTGAGTCTTTAAGGATTTGAGAACACTTGATGTATGTCTTGCATGTGCTTATCTGTGGTGACAATGGGATATTCACGTGATCCACTTGATGTATGTTTTGGTGATCAACTTGCGAGTTCCGTGACCTCATGAACTTATGCATAGGGGTTGGCACACGTTTTCGTCTTGACTCTCCGGTAGAAACTTTGGGGCACTCTTTGAAGTTCTTTGTGTTGGTTGAATAGATGAATATGAGATTGTGTGATGCATATCGTATAATCATACCCACGGATACTTGAGGTGACATTGGAGTATCTAGGTGACATTAGGGTTTTGGTTGACTTGTATCTTAAGGTGTTATTCTAGTACGAACTCTTGAATAGATCGATCCGAAAGAATAACTTTGAGGTGGTTTCGTACCCTACAATAATCTCTTCGTTTATTCTCCGCTATTAGTGACTTTGGAGTGACTCTTTCTTGCATGTTGAGGGATAGTTATATGATCCAGTTATGTTATTATTGTTGAGAGAACTTGCACTAGCGAAAGTATGAACCCTAGGCCTTGTTTCCTAGCATTGCAATACCGTTTACGCTCACTTTTATCATTAGTTACCTTGCTGTTTTTATATTTTCAGATTACAAAAACCTATATCTACCATCCATATTGCACTTGTATCACCATCTCTTCGCCGAACTACTACACCTATACAACTTACCATTGTATTGGGTGTGTTGGGGACACAAGAGACTCTTTGTTATTTGGTTGCAGGGTTGTTTGAGAGAGACCATCTTCAACCTACGCCTCCCACGGAATGATAAACCTTAGGTCATCCACTTGAGGGAAATTTGCTACTGTCCTACAAACCTTTGCACTTGGAGGCCCAACAACATCTACAAGAAGAAGGTTGTGTAGTAGACATCAAGCTCTTTTCTGGCGCCGTTGCCGGGGAGGTGAGTGCTTGAAGGTATATCTTTAGATCTTGCAATCGGATCTTTTAGTTTCTTGTTTTATCAATAGTTTAGTTTATAAAAGAAAACTACAAAAAAATGGAATTAAGGTTGCCTCATATGCTTCATCTTTTTAATGTCTTCCGTGAAAATAAGGATTCCGATAATTGTGCTCAATTGCTAGAGGAAGAATGCATTAAAATGTTTGGCACTAAATTTTTGAATGATGAGCATGATTGCAATGTTGTTAGTATGAATTGCTTGAATACCCATGATGCTAATGATATGCAAAGCCACAAGCTTGGGGAAGCTATGTTTGATCAAGATGATATGTTTAGTCCCCCAAGTTTTGATGAGAAAATTTATTATGATGAAAGCATGCCTCCTATTTATGATGATTATTGTGATGACACATATGCTATAAAGAATAAAGATAACCATGAAACTTGTCATCATGATTTTAATTTTCAATTGTATTATGCTTCACATGATAGTTATTTTGTTGAGTTTGCTCCCACTACTATTCATGAGAAGAATTTTGCTTATGTGGAGAGTAATAAAAATTCTATGCTTGTAGATCATGAAAATAATGCTTTATGTGATGGTTATATTGTTGAATTCATTCATGATGCTACTGAAAATTATTATGAGGGAGGAACATACGCTTGTAGGAATTGCAATAATATCAAGTTTCCTCTCTATGTGCTTAAAGTTTTGAAGTTATGCTTGTTTTGCCTTCCTATGCTAGTTGATTATTGTTCCCATAAGTTGTTTGCTCACAAAATCCCTATGCATAGGAAGTGGGTTAGACTTAAATGTGCTAGTCATATTCTTCTTGATGCTCCCCTTGCGTTTCAATTCTTATCTTTTATGTGAGCATCATTGAAATCATCATGCCTAGCTAGGGGCGTTAAACGTTAGCGTTTGTTGGGAGGCAACCCAATTTTATTTTTGTTCCTTGCTTTTTGTTCCTGTTTAGTAATAAATAAATCATCTAGCCTCTGGTTAGATGTGGTTTTATGTTTTAATTAGTGTTTGTGCCAAGTAAGACCTATAGGATCTTCTTGGATGATAATTATTTGATCTTGCTGAAAAAGACAGAAACTTTCTGCTCACGAAAAAAATTGTTAAAAATCACCAGAAAGTGATAAAATGCTGATTCCAATTGCAGTAGATCAATAATCAAATTATCTAGGTCTTCCTATTTTTGCAGATTTTTCTGAGTTCCATAAGTTTACGTTTGATACAGATTACTATAGACTGTTCTGTTTTTGACAGATTCTGTTTTCATTGTGTTGTTTGCTTATTTTGATGAATCTATGAGTAGTATCGGAGGGTATGAACCATAGATAAGTTGGAATACAGTAGATATTACACCAATATGAATTTAGAATGAGTTCACAACAGTACCTAAGTGGTGGTTTATTTTCTTATACTGACGGAGCTTACGAGTTTTCTGTTGACTTTTGTGTTGTGAAGTTTTTGAGTTTTGGGTAAAGATTCGATGGACTATGGAATAAGGAGTGGAAAGAGCCTAAGATTTGGGATGACCAAGGCACCCCAAGGTAATATTCAAGGACAACCAAGAGCCTAAGCTTGGGGATTCCCCAGATGGCATCCCCTCTTTCGTCTTCGTTCATCGGTAACTTTACTTGGAGCTATATTTTTATTCACCACATGATATGTGTTTTGCTTGGAGCGTCATTTTATTTTGTTAGTATTTGCTTGATGTTATTTAGAATAATCTTTTGCATCTATATTTTCAATAAACATGTCAAGGATAGCCTTTACCATGCTTATTTTGCAAGTATACATGTTGTTGTTTCAAAACAGAAAGTTTATCGCTGTTGCAAAAAATCCCTAGAAAAGCCAGAATATGATAAAATGTTGAAACTTTTTGCATAATAAGATCTGATAAATTTTCTACAGTGTGGCAGAATTTCATAATGTTTGGAGTTAGGGAAGTATGATGAATCTTGCATTCTTTACAGACTGTACTGTTTTGGCAGATTGGTGTTATGTTTGCATTGTTTGCATGTGTTTGCTTGTTTAATGATTCTATTTGAGGATAGGAGTATTAAATATGCAGAGGCATTTAGTATGCAATGTTGAATAATAATTTTAGTGATTTGTTACAGTAGAAAATGATAAGGTTTTTGCATTGTTTTATACTAACTTATCTCACGAGTTCTTGTTGAGTTTGGTGTGGATGAAGCTTTCGAGATTTAGGAAACCATGATATGAGAGGAATTAAGGAGACACAAAAGCTCGATCTTGGGGATGCCCAAGGCACCCCAAGATAATATTTCAAGAAGTCTCAAGCATCGAAGCTTGGGGATGCCCCGGTAGGCATCCCACCTTTGTTCTTCAACAATTATCGGTTAGTATCGGTTGAGCCTAAGTTTTTGCTTCTTCACATGATGAGTGCTATCCTTGAAATGTAGGTTTATTTTGTTTTGTTTGCTGTTTGAATAATATCCCAAGATCTGAAATTCGTAAATGAGAGAGAGTCTTCACATAGCTACATAATTATTTAACTACTCATTGATCTTCACTTATATCTTTTTGGAGTAGTTTGTCCTTTACTCGTGTGCTTCACTTATATCCTATGAGTAAATGGTTGAATGATTTGAATATCATAAATCTGAAAGTATATATGTTTCATATGCTTATCCCATGGGGAGTAATGACTTCACATATAAGAAGTAGAGGTGGTAAATTTATTGAAGGTTAGAAAACATTGTATCGGTCACTTGAACAATTCATGAAAGAATATTGAAGGAAGAGAGATTTCACATATAAATATACTATCTTGGACATCTTCTATTATTGTGAGCCCCATTAATTATTTTCAAACCTGAGCAAATTAGTTGAAGTTGGACAAGGAAGACAACATAATGAGTTATGCTTGGGTATATTTGTATAGAAGTTATATTGTTATGGATCCTCTAACATGTGGTGCTTGCTATTTAGAATCCTTTGCTAGCCAAAATATCTGTACTAAGCGGGAATACTGCTTGTGCATCTAAATTCCTTGAACCAAGTTTATTCCATGAACGTCCACCATATCTACCTATATGCGGTATTTACCTGTCGTTCCAAGTAAATTTGCATGTGCCAAACTCTAAACCTTCAAATAATAATCTGTTTTGTATGCCCGAATCGCTCATGTAGCGACTAGGGGCTGTCAGTATCTTCCATGCTAGGTGGGTTATTCCCACGATGAGTGGACCCCGCTCATCATTCACGAGAAAATGGCTGGTAACTGGGATGCCCAGTCCTATGATCAAAGATCAAAAACAAATTCGCAAATAATTTAAACAAACTCCCCCATGATTGTTGATAGTTGGACGGCACCCGTTGTTTCAGACAAGCCGTGGAGTGTGATTGTTGGTGGAGGGGGGGGGGTAAAATCTTTACCTTTCTGTTTGGGAACTGCCTATAATGTATCTAGTATGGAAGATATTAGGAACTCTTGGTCGTTATGTTGACAATGAAAGCATACCTCTCAAAATTATTTTCATTCTGTTTTAGCTTCGAGCTCTGGCACCTCTGCAAATCCCTGCTTCCCTCTGCGAAGGGCCTATCTTTTACTTTTATGCAAGAGTCAGTAGTATTCCTTCTCATTCCAAACTACTTTTTAGTTGGCAAGCATCATGTGGTGGAGAAAGATCTAAGAATATATGGCCATTCAAATATATTTGATCATGAATTATTATTGTTGACAATTATATATATGATAAATAAGTTGGGAGGCAAAACATTAAGCCCCTATCTTTCTCTGTGTTCGATGGATGTTATTTGTTCCAAAAATATGCTTTGAGTGGTAGCAATCATGGAAGACTATATGATAGTTGAGTATGTGGGATTTGCTAAATCAAAGCTCTTACATAGACCTTTCCTGAAAATAAGATGAATTGCAATTGTTTGATGACTGGGAACTGTTTGTTAGTTTTCAAGAAAGTTTACGATCTATACTTTAACATGTGAATAGCTTGTTACTTGATCATGAGAAGCTTTATGATATGAGCTACTGTTATGACATATAATGATGCTAGAAAAGGTGACTGAAATTGTCATTGATCAAACTTGTGCACCTGCTAGCATTCACACTTCATAAATTATTTCTTTTATAATTTACCTACTCGAGGACGAGCAGGAATTAAGCTTGGGGATGCTGATACGTCTCCAACGTATCTATAATTTATGAAGTATTCATGCTATTATATTATCCTTCTAGGATGTTTTATATGCATTTATATGCTATTTGATATGATTTTTGGGACTAACCTATTAACCTAGAGCCCAGTGCCAGTTTCTGTTTTTCCTTGTTTTTGAGTATCGCAGGAAAGGAAAACCAAACGGAGTCATATTGACCTAAAACTTGACGGAGCTTATTTTTGGACCAGAAGAAGGCCATGGAGTAAAAGAGTTGGGCCAAAAGAGTCCCAGGCTGCCCACGAGGGTGGGGGGGGGGGCGCCCATCCCCCTGGGCGCACCTCCCTACCTCGTGGACAGCCCGGAGACCCCCTGACTTGTTCCCGACACCAAAACCTCTTATATATACAGAAACCCCTAGAACATAACCTAGATCAGGAGTTCCGCCGCCGCAAGCCTCTATAGCCACCGAAAACCAATCTAGACCCGTTCCGGCACCCTGCCGGAGGAGGGAATCCCTCTCCGGTGGCCATCTTCATCATCCCGGCGCTCTCCATGACGAGGAGGGAGTAGTTCACCCTCGGGGCTGAGGGTATGTACCAATAGCTATGTGTTTGATCTCTATCTCTCTTGTTCTTGAGGTGGTACGACCTTGATGTATCACGAGCTTTGCTATTATAGTTGGATCTTATGATGTTTCTCCCCCTCTACTCTCTTGTAATGGATTGAGTTTTCCCTTTGAAGTTATCTTATCGGATTGAGTCTTTAAGGATTTGAGAACACTTGATGTATGTCTTGCATGTGCTTATTTGTGGTGACAATGGGATATTCACGTGATCCACTTGATGTATGTTTTGGTGATCAACTTGCGAGTTTCGTGACCTCGTGAACTTATGCATAGGGGTTGGCACACGCTTTCGTCTTGACTCTCCGGTAGAAACTTTGGGGCACTCTTTGAAGTTCTTTGTGTTGGTTGAATTGATGAATCTGAGACTGTGTGATGCATATCGTATAATCATACCCACGGATACTTGAGGTGACATTGGAGTATCTAGGTGACATTAGGGTTTTGGTTGATTTGTATCTTAAGGTGTTATTCTAGTACGAACTCTTGAATAGATTGATCCGAAAGAGTAACTTTGAGGTGGTTTCGTACCCTACAATAATCTCTTCGTTTGTTCTTCGCTATTAGTGACTTTGAAGTGACTCTTTGTTGCATGTTGAGGGATAGTTATATGATCCAGTTATGTTATTATTGTTGAGAGAACTTGCACTAGCGAAAGTATGAACCCTAGGCCTTGTTTCCTAGCATTGCAATACCGTTTACGCTCACTTTTATCATTAGTTACCTTGCTGTTTTTATATTTTCAGATTACAAAAACCTATATCTACCATCCATATTGCAGTTGTATCACCATCTCTTCGCCGAACTAGTGCACCTATACAGTTTACCATTGTATTGGGTGTGTTGGGGACACAAGAGAATCTTCGTTATTTGGTTGCAGGGCTATTTGAGAGAGACCATCTTCAACCTACGCCTCCCACGGACTGATAAACCTTAGGTCATCCATTGGAGGGAAATTTGCTACTGTCCTTCAAACCTCTGCACTCGGAGGCCCAACAACGTCTACAAGAAGAAGGTTGTGTAGTAGACATCAGAAGACTACACGCAAATCCCTAGTACATGCACAAACAATTAAGAACCTTGCAACGAATGCAATAAAGGGGTTGTCAATCCCTTCACGGCCACTTGCAAAAGTGAGATCAGATAAAGATAATAAGATAAATATTTTTGGTATTTTTGTTGTATAGATTGAAAAGTAAAGATTGCAAAATAAATGGAGATAGAAATAGCTAGTTGACAGGAGATTAATATGATGGAAAATAGACCCGGGGCCATAGGTTTCACTAGTGGCTTCTCTCAAGATAGCATATTTTACGGTGGGTGAACAAATTACTGTCGAGCAATTGATAGAAAAGCGCATTGTTATGAGAATATCTAGGCATGATCATGAACATAGGCATCACGTCCGTGACAAGTAGACCGAAAAGATTCTGCATCTACTACTATTACTTCACACATCGACCGCTATCCAGGATGCATCTAGAGTATTAAGTTCATAAGAACAGAGTAACACATTAGGCAAGATGACATGATGTCGAGGGATAAACTCAAGAAATATGATATAAACCCCATCTTTTTATCCTCGATGGCAACAATACAATACGTGTCGGTTCCCTTTCTGTCACTGGGATCGAGCACCGCAAGATTGAACCCAAAGCTAAGCACTTCTCCCATTGCAAGAAAGATCAATCTACTAGGCCAAACTAAACCGATAATTCGAAGAGACTTGCAAAGATATTTAAATCATGCATAAAAGAATCCAGAGAAGAATCAAATATTGTTCATAGATAATCTTGATCATAAACCCACAATTCATCGGATCTCGACAAACACACCGCAAAAAGTATTATATCAAATAGATCTCCAAGAGAATCGAGGAGAACTTTGTATTGAGATCCAAAGAGAGAGAAGAAGCCATCTAGCTAATAACTATGGACCCGAAGGTCTGTGGTAAACTACTCACGCATGATCGGAGAGGCCATGGTGTTGATGTAGAAGCCCTCCGTGATCGATTCCCCCTCCGGCGGAGCGCTGGAAAAGGCCCCAGATGGGATCTCACAGGTACAGAAGGTTGCGGCGGTGGAAAAAGTGTTTCGTGGCTCCCCTGGATGTTTTCAGGGTATAAGAGTATATATAGGCGAAGGAAGTAGGTCGGTGGAGCTACGAGGGGCCCACGAGGGTGGGGGGCTCACCTACCCCCCTGGGGCGCGCCTCCCTGCCTCGTGGCCGCCTCGTTGCTTCCTTGGCATCCACTCCAAGTCTCCTGGATTGTGTTTGTTCCAAAAACGATCCTCGCGAAGGTTTCATTCCGTTTGGATTCCGTTTGATATTCCTTTTCTGCAAAACACTAAAATAGGCAAAAAAACAGAAATTTGCACTGGGCCTTCGGTTAATAGGTTAGTCCCAAAAATAATATAAAAAGGTATATTAAAGCCCATTAAACATCCAAAACAGATAATATAATAGCATGGAACAATAAAAAATTATAAATACGTTGGAGACGTATCAAGCATCCCCAAGCTTAATTCCTGCTTGTCCTCGAGTAGGTAAATGATAAAAACAGAATTTTTGATGTGGAATGCTACCTAACATAATTTTTCAATGTAATTCTCTTATTGTGGCATGAATGTTTAGATCCAAGAAATTCAAGATAAAAGTTCAATATTGACATAAAAATAGTAATACTTCAAGCATGCTAACCAAACAATTATGTCTTATCAAAATAACATAGCCAAAGAAAGCTTATCCCTACAAAATCATATAGTTTGGCCATGCTTCATTTTCGTCACACAAAATGCTCCCATCATGCATAACCCCGATGACAAGCCGAGCAATTGGTTCATACTTTTTAACGCGCTTCAGCCTTTTCAACCCTTACGCAATACATGAGCGCAAGCCATGGATATAGCACTATGGGTGGAGTAGAGTATGATGATAGGGGTTATGTGAGGAGACAAAAAAAAGAGAAAGTCTCACATTGACGCGGCTAATCAACGGGCTATGGAGATGCTCATCAATTGATGTCAATGCGAGGAGTAGGGATTGCCATGCAACGGATGCACTAGAGCTATAAGTGTATGAAATCTCATCAAAACAAATTAAGTGGGTGTGCATCCAACTTGCTTGCTCACGAAGACCTAGGGCATTTTGAGGAAGCCCATCATTGGAATATACAAGCCAAGTTCTATAATGAAAAATTCCCACTATTATATGAGAGTGACAAAATAAGAAACTCTCTATCATAAAGATCATGGTGCTAGTTTGGAGCACAAGTATGGAAAAAGGATAGTAACATTATCCCTTCTCTCTTTTTCTCTCATTTTTTTGTTTGGGCTTCTTTGGCCTCTTTTTTATTTGGGCTTCTTTGGCCTTTTTTTTTATTTTTTTCGTCCGGAGTCTCATCCCGACTTGTGGGGGAATCATAGTCTCCATCATCCTTTCCTCACATGGGACAATGCTTTAAGAATGATGATCATCACACTTTTATTTATTCATAACTCAATATTACAACTCGATACTAGAACAAAAATATGACTCTATGTGAATGCCTCCGGTGGTGTACCGGGATATGCAATGAATCAAGAGCGACATGTATGAAAGAATTATAAAGGTGGCTTTGCCACAAATACGATGTCAACTACATGATCATGCAAAGAAATATGACAATGATGGAGCGTGTCATAATAAATGGAACGGTGGAAAGTTGCATGGCAATATATCTCGGAATGGCTATGGGAATGCCATAATAGGTAGGTATGGTGGCTGTTTTGAGGAAGATATAAGGAGGCTTATGTGTGATAGAGCATATCATATCACGGGGTTTGGATGCACCAGCGAAGTTTGCACCAACTCTCAAGGTGAGAAAGGGCAATGCACGATACCGTATAGGCTAGCAAATTGCGGAAAGGTAAGAGTGCGTATAATCCATGGACTCACATTAGTCATAAAGAACTCATATACTTATTGCAAAAGTTTATTAGCCCTCGAAGCAAAGTACTACTATGCATGCCCCTAGAGGGATAGATAGGTAGGAAAAGACCATCGCTCATCCCCGACCGCCACTCATAAGGAAAGCAATCAAAGAACACCCCATGCTTCAAATTTGTCACACAACGTTTACCATACGTGCATGCTACGGGACTTGCCAACCTTAACACAAGTATTTCTCAATTTCACAATTACCCAACTAGCATGACTCTAACATTACCATCTTTATATCTCAAAACCATTATCAAGTATCAAATTTATCATAGTATTTAATGCTCTCTATATGAAAGTTTTATTATACCCTTCTTGGATGCCTATCATATTTGGACTAATTTTATAGCCAAAGCAAATTACCATGCTATTCTAAAAGACTCTCAGAATAATATAAGTGAAGCATGATAGATCAATAATTTCTACAAAATAAAACCACCACCTGCTCTAAAAAGGTATAAGTGAAGCACTGGAGCAAAATTATCTAGCTCAAAAGATATAAGTGAAGCACATAGAGTATTCTAATAAATTCTGATTCATGTGTGTCTCTCCCAAAATGTGTGTACAGAAATGATGATTGTGGTAAACTAAAAAGCAAAGACTCAAATCATACAAGACGCTCCAAGGAAAACACATATCACGTGGTGAATAAAAATATAGCATCGAGTAAAGTTACCGATAGACGAAGACGAAAGAGGGGATGCCTTCAGGGGCATCCCCAAGCTTAGGCTTTTGGTTGTCCTTGAATTTTACCTTGGGGTGCCTTGGGCATCCCCAAGCTTAGGCTCTTGCCACTCCTTGTTCCAAAATCCATCAAATCTTTACCCAAAAACTTGAAAACTTCACAACACAAAACTCAACAGAAAATCTCATGAGCTCCGTTAGCGAAATAAAACAAACTATCACTTTAAGGTACTGTAATAAACTCATTATATATATATATATATTGGTGTTAAACCTGCTGTATTCCAACTTTTCTATGGTTCATACCCCCCGATACTAGCCATAGATTCATCAAAATAAGCAAACAACACACGAAAAATAGAATCTGTTGAAAACAGAACAGTCTATAGTAATCTGTATCAAACGTATATGTATGTAACTCCAAAAATTCTGAAATAAATTGGTTGACCTGAGGAATTTATCTATTAATCATCTTCAAAAAGAATCAACCTAAAAGCACTCTCCAGTAAAAAATGGCAGCTAATCTCCTGAGCGCTAAAGTTTCTGCTTTTACAGCAAGATCATAAAGACTTCACCCAAGTCTTCCCAAAGGTTCTACTTGGAACAAACACAAATTAAAACATAAAAACACATCTAAACAGAAGCTAGATGAATTATTTATTACTAAACAGGAACAAAAATAAAATTGGGTTGCCTCCCAACAAGCGCTATCATTTAACGCCCCTAGCTAGGCATAAAAACAAGGATAGATCTAGGTATTGTCATCTTTGGTATGCAATCCATAAGTGGCTCTCATAATAAATTCATAAGGTAATTTAATTTTCTTCCTAGGAAAGTGTTCCATGCCCTTCCTTAATGGAAATTGGAATCTAATATTTCCTTCTTTCATATCAATAATTGCACCAATCGTTCTAAGGAAAGGTCTACCAAGAATAATAGGACATGTACGATTGCAATCTATATCAAGAACAATGAAATCTACGGGCACATAATTCCTATTTGCAACAATAAGAACATCATTAATCCTTCCCATAGGTTTCTTAATGGTGGAATCCGTAAGATGCAAATTTAAAGAACAATCATCAAATTCACGAAAACGTAACACATCACACAAAGTTTTTGGAATCGTGGAAACACTAGCACCCAAATCACACAAAGCATAGCATTCATGATCTTTAATCTTAATTTTAATAGTAGGTTCTCACTCATCATAAAGTTTTCTAGGGATAAAAACTTCTAATTCAAGTTTTTCTTCATAGGATTGCATTAAAGCATCAACGATATGTTTGGTAAAAGCTTTATTTTGACTATAAGCATGAGGAGAATTTAACACGGATTGCAACAAGGAAATACAATCTATCAAAGAACAATTGTCATAATTAAATTCCTTGAAATCCAAAATAGTGGGTTCATTGCTATCTAAAGTTTTGACCTCTTCAATCCCACTTTTACCAATTTTTGCATCAAGATCTAAAAACTCCGAATCATTGGGACGCCTTTTAACTAAAGCTGACTCATCTCCAGTCCCATCATTATCAAGATTCATATTGGAAAACAAAGATTTAATATGAGACACATCAATCACTTTTAGATCTTCATCATTATTATCCTCTAGCTCTTCCGGTTTGGCAGCCATCTTATTAACTAAGGTGGCTTGCTTATCCGAAATTTGGCCTACTAAATTTTCAAGATGGGCAAACTGAGATTTCAAACCATAAAATTCCTTAGACATATCATCAAGCTCTTTATTCATGTACTCCATAAAACCTCTTTGTTCCTTCAGCTCGTTTCTGAAGAAACTATTATGCTCAAATTGCAAAGTCATAAAGCTTCTAATGTTGTTTTCAATTTCTACCAACCTTCTAAGGTGAGGATCAACGTTTTTAGGCAAGGCCATCGGGGCAAACAGGCACACAAGAGGCTGGCGAAAAGAGACGAACGAAAAAGGGCAAATAAAATGGCAAGGGTGAAGTGGGGGAGAGGAAAACGAGAGGCAAATGGCAAATAATGTAATGCGAGGGATAAGAGTTTGTGATGGGTACTTGGTATGTCTTGACTTGTGCGTAGATCTCCCTGGCAACGGCGCTAGAAATCCGCACGTTGGCGGGAGATCAAATCTTGACTTTACTTGGCGTAAACCTCCCCGGCAACGGTGCCAGAAATCCTTCTTGCTACCTCTTGAGCATGCGTTGGTCTTCCCTTGAAGAGGAAAGGGTGATGCAACAAAGTAGCGTAAATATTTCCCTCAGTTTTTGAGAACCAAGGTATCAATCCAGTAGGAGACTACACGCAAATCCCTAGTACCAGCACAAACAATTAAGAACCTTGCAACCAACGCGATAAATGGGTTGTCAATCCCTTCATGGCCACTTGGAAAAGTGAGATCTGATAAAGATAATAAGATAAATATTTTTGGTATTTTTTGTATAGATTGAAAAGTAAAGATTGCAAAATAAACGGCGACAGAAATAGCTAGTTGGCGGGAGATTAATATGATGGAAAATAGACCCGGGGGCCATAGGTTTCACTAGTGGCTTCTCTCAAGACAGCATATTTTACGGTGGGTGAATAAATTACTGTCGACCAATTGATAGAAAAGCGCATAGTTATGAGAATATCTAGGCATGATCATGAACATAGGCATCACGTCCGTGACAAGTAGACCGAAATGATTCTGCATCTACTACTATTACTCCACACATCGACCGCTATCCAGCATGCATCTAGAGTATTAAGTTCATAAGAACAGAGTAACACATTAGGCAAGATGACATGATGTAGAGGGATAAACTCAAGCAATATGATATAAACCCTATCCTTTTATCCTCGATGGAAACAATACAATACATGTCGGTTCCCTTTCTGTCACTGGGATCGAGCACCACAAGATTGAACCCAAAGCTAAGCACTTCTCCCATTGCAAGAAAGATCAATCTAGTAGGCCAAATTAAACCGATAATTCGAAGAGAGTTGCAAAGATATTTAAATCATGCATAAAAGAATTCAGAGAAGAATCAAATATTGATCATAGATAATCTTGATCATAAACCCACAATTCATCGGATCTCAACAAACACACTGCAAAAAGTATTACATCGAATAGATCTCCAAGAGAATCGAGGAGAACTTTGTATTGAGATCCAAAGAGAGAGAAGAAGCCATCTAGCTAATAACTATGGACCTGAAGGTCTGTGTTAAACTACTCACGCATCATTGGAGAGGCCATGGTGTTGATGTAGAAGCCCTCCGTGATCGATTCCACCTCCGGCGGAGCGCCGGAAAAGGCCCCAAGATGGGACCTCACGGGTAGAGAAGGTTGCGGCGGTGGAAAAAGTGTTTCGTGGCTCCCCTGGATGTTTTCAGGGTATAAGAGTATATATAGGCGAAGCAAGTAGGTTGGTGGAGCTACGAGGGGCCCACGAGGGTGGGGGCGCGCCTCCCTGCCTCGTGGCCGCCTCGTTGCTTCCTTGACGTCCACTCCAAGTCTCCTGGATTGCGTTTGTTCCAAAAACGATCCTCATGAAGGTTTCATTCTGTTTGGATTCCGTTTGATATTCCTTTTCTGCGAAACACTGAAATAGGCAAAAAACAATTTGCATTGGGCCTTCGGTTAATAGGTTAGTCCCAAAAATAATATAAAAAGGTATATTAAATCCCATTAAACATCCAAAACAGATAATATAATAGCATGGAACAATCAAAAATTATAGATACGTTGGAGACGTATCATATGCAATGCTTGAAAATGAGGCCTAGTGTGCGTACTTTCACTAGTGCAATCTCTCAGCAATGCTAATATAATTGGATCATATAACCATCCCTCAACGTGCAACGAAGAATCACTCCATAGTTCATATCTAGCGGAGAACATAAGAAGAAATCGTTTGTAGGGTATGAAACCACCTCGAAGCTATTCTTTCTGATCGATCTATCCAAGAGTTCGTACTAAAATAACACCAAATAATTCCAGATTCATTATACTCAATCGAACACAAAGAACCTCAAAGAGTGCTCCAAGATTTCTACAGGAGAAACAAAGACAAGAACGTGCATCAACCCCTATGCGTAGATTACCCCAGTGTCACCTCGGGAATCCGCGAGTTGAGTGCAAAAACATACATCAAGTGAATGAATATGATACCCCATTGTCACCACGAGTATTCATATGCAAGACATATATCAAGTGCTCTCAAATCCATAAAAGTATTCAATCCGATAAAATGAAATCTCAAAGGGAAAACTCAATTCACAACAAGATAGAGAGGGGAAAACACCATATGATCTGACTATATTAACAAAGCCCGCGATACATCAAGATCGTGACATCTCAAGAACACGAGAGAGAGAGAGAGATAAAACACATAGCTACTGGTACAAACCCTCAGCCCTGAGGGTGGACTACTCCCTCCTCATCGTGGTGGCTGCCGGGATGATGAAGATGGACACCTATGATGATTCCCCCCTACAGCAGAGTGCCAGAACAGGGTCTAGATTGGTTTTCGGTGGCTATAGAGGCCTGCGGCGGCGGAACTTTTGATCTAGGTTAACCTGAGGGTTTTTGGAATATTTGGGAATTTATAGGGTAAAGAGGGGGTGCGGGAGGCCACCGAGGAGGGCACAACCCACCTGGGTGCGCCTGGGCCCCCAGACGCACCCTGGTGGGTTGTGCCCCCCTCGGGGCACTCCCCAGGTGCTGCTCTAGCCCATTGGATGTCTTCTGGTCCATAAAAAATCCACGTAAAGTTTCGCGGTGTTTGGAATCCGTTTGATATTGATTTCATGCGATGTAAAAAACAAGCAAAAAACATCAACTGGCACTGGGCACTGGGTCAATAGGTTAGTCGCAAAAAATGATATAAAGTTGTTATAAAATGATTATAAAACATCCAATAATGATAATATAACAGCATGAATACTTCATAAATTATAGATACGTTGGAGACGTATCAACGACTGCCTCTTCAACAAGCATTTGGTAAAGGATGAAGCCGGGGGCACCTTGTCAAGGAATGCATCGAACGCTGAAGCTCCGGGTCTCGGCGCAGACCCACTGATGGCCACGCCCACAAGCGAAGAAGGATCCACCATCACAACTTCGTCGCCTGAGCCTTCCAGGCTGCCAAAAGAAGGGAGGCTACAGTTAAATCATGTCGATTCAAGGAGAATACAGGTAAAAGAAAGAAAAGCAACTCTTACCCACCCACAGCGATGACTCTCGGACAACGCCTTCGCTTGGGTCGCCCGCGCGACTCTGTATCCCCTAAAGGAGGCACCTTCTCTTCGTACCGGCCGTTAGCAACACGGTCCATGCGGGCGAAATGAACGAGGAACCTTCGGTGTCGCCGTCATCCCCCTCATCATCACCTTCTTCTATGGCCCCGTCATGGCCAAGTTGAGATGACCTCAGCTGCCCTGGGAGCGGGTTAGGACAGCTAACATCTCTTGCGCCACTGGGGACAATGCCCCACCTATCGCACTTCAGCAGACCTTCCAGGATGGCCCTGCATGCCTCGTCGGCATGCAACATTCGAACAAAGAAGGGGAGGCCCGGACCACCCTCGGCGTGGAACATGGCCTTCATAATCCACTTAAGCTTCTTATCCTCGATAACGGATAGGTGAAGGCGCCTCGAGTCTTGAGGCCCCTGGTACGTTGATAAGTCTCCATCATATCTACTTTTACGAACTCTTTTGCCCTTGTTTTGGACTCTAATTTGCATGATTTGAATGGAAATAACCCGACTGATGTTGTTTTCAGCAGAATTGCCATGATGTTATTTTTGTGCAGAAATAAAAGTTCTCGGATTGACCTGGAAATTTACGGAGAATATTTTTGGAATATATAAAAAATTTGGGCGCAAGAATCAACCAGAGGGGGGCCACCCTGAGGCCACAAGCCCTTGGGATGCGCCCTGCAGGCTTGTGGGCCCCCTAGAGCTCCTCCGACCCTAATTCCAACTCTATAAGTACCTATTCATGGAGAAAAAATCAGAGAGAAGGATTCATCATGTTTTACGATACAGAGCCGCCACCGCCTCCTGTTCTTCATCGGGAGGGCTGATCTGGAGTCCGTTCGGGGCTCCGGAGAGGGGGATTCGTCGCCATCATCATCACCAACCTTCCTCCATCACCAATTTCATGATGCTCACCCTTGTGCGTGAGTAATTCCATCGTAGGCTTCCTGGACGGTGATGGGATGGATGTGATTTATCATGTAATCGAGTTAGTTTTGTTAGGGTTTGATCCCTAGTATCCACTATGTTCTGAGATTGATGTTGCTACGACTTTGCTATGCTTAATGCTTGTCACTAGGGCCCGAGAGCCATGATTTCAGATCTGAACCTATTATGTTTTCATGAATATATTTGTGTTCTTGATCCTATCTTGCAAGTTGTAGACACCTATTATGAGTTATGATTCGCATACCCAATGTGACAATAATTGGGATTCTTTTCTGTGATTACTGTAGTTTGAGGAGTCCATGTATTCACTAAGTGCTAATGCTTTGGTCCGGTTCTCTATTAAAAGAAGGCCTTAATATCACTTAGTTTCCATTAGACCCCGTTGCCACGGGAGGGTAGGAAAAAAGATGTCATGCAATTTCTTTTCCATAAGCACGTATGACTATATACGGAATACATGCCTACATTATATTGATGAATTGGAGCTAGTTTTGTGTCACCCTAGGTTATAACTGCTACATGATGAATATTATCCGACACAATTATCATTGGCGATCCATTGCGTACAAGCTTTTCACACATTGATCTTTGCTAAGTTACTTTTGTTGCTACTGCCGTTACAATCACTACAAAACTGCTACAGTTACTTTTGCCACCGCTACCATTACTTCCATACTACTTTGCTACTAAATACTTTGCTACAGATATTAAGTCTTTCAGGTGTGGTTGAATTGACAACTCAGCTGCTAATACTTGAGAATATTCTTTGGCTCTCCTTGTGTCGAATCAATAAATTTGGGTTGAATACTCTATCCTCAAAAACTGTCGCGATCCCGTATACTTGTGGGTTATCAAAACCTTTTTCTGGCACCGTTGCCGGGGAGCATAGCTCTATTCTCCGAGTCACTTGGGATTTATATCTGCTGATCACTATGAGGAATCTGAAAGATACCCGAACCAAGATTTTTCCCTCTACTACGAGGGGAGGTAAGGAACTGCCATCTAGCTCTCCACTTGATTCACATTATGTTTTGAGTATGCTTGCGAGACCTACACCTGCTATTGATTCTAATATGTCACATGTTATTGATGATGCCACTTCTGCTATGGATGATGCTTATGATGCTACTACTTTGCTTGATAAAACTGTGCCACTGGGTGAATTGCTTGATGAACAACTTGCTAGAGCTAGAACTATTGAGTATGTTGAAGATGATGATATTTCTGAAACTAATGAAATTATTGAAACTGAACACTTTGAAACACCTGTTAGACCTAGCTCCCCTAGATATGAATTGCCTATTATGCCTGAGGGTTATGTTATGGATGGAGAGGTAGCTAGGGACTTTCTCGCTTGTAAGGATAGATATGATCTTAAGAAATTATTATGCTTGTGGAAAGAAAAACCTTTGAATGCTAGAATGCAATATGATCCTAAGTTTGCTACTTCACCTATCTTTGTTACTGATAAGGATTATGAAGTCTCCGTCGGTCCTGAGTTAATTACTTTGGTTGAATCTGATCCTTTCCATGGTTATGAATCTAAAACTGTTGTGGCACATCTTACTAAAGTGAGTGACATAGCCACCCTATTTGCTCATGAGGAAAAAATTCGTTATTACTATATTCTTAAGTTGTTTCCTTTCTCGTTAAAGGGTGATGCTAAGATAAGGTTTAATTCTCTTGCTCCTGGTTGTGTACGTAGTCCCCAGGATATGATTTACTACTTCTCTGAAAAATATTTCCTTGCTCATAAGAAAAAAACTGCTTTACAGGAAATATTTAACTTTGTGCAAATTGAAGAAGAGAGTCTCCCACAAGCTTGGGGGAGGCTTCTCCAATTACTTAATGCTTTGCCTCATCATCCTCTCAAGAAAAATGAAATACTTGATATCTTTTATAATGGACTAACCGATGCTTCTAGGGACCACCTAGATAGTTGTGCTAGTTGTGTTTTCAGGGAATGAACTGTTTAGCAAGCTGAAGTGCTATTGAATAATATATTGAGTAATGATAATGATTGGACTTTTCCTAAACCACCTCCTAAGCCAACCCCAAAGAAGAGAGGTATTCTATTTCTAAGTCCTGAAGATATGCAAGAGGCAAAGAAATCTATGAATGAAAAGGGTATTAAAGCTAAAGATGTTAAGAATTTACCACCTATTGAAGAAATACATGGTCTTGATAACCCGACAGAGGTAGTAAACGTAAATTCTCTCTATAGATTTGATGGAGGTGATATTCCTGATAATAAGTCTGCTAGTCAATGCTTGGATGAATTTGATAATTTTATTGTTAAATAGGAAAACTTCAATGCATATGTTAGTAGACAATTGAAACACAATGCTTATATTCTTGACTGCTTGGGTGATTATATGTGTAGAACTATTAATGATCTCAAGATTATTAGTAAGCATGCTTCCATGGTAAAAACTCAAGTAGAACAAGTTCTCAAGGCACAAAATGATTTGTTGAATGAGTTGAATAGTAATAATAATGATCATGCTGTTAGAGTTATGACTAGAGGAGGTAAAATGACTCAGGAACCTTTGTATCCTGAGGGCCATCCTAAGAGAATTGAACAAGATTCTCAGAGAATTAATACTGAAGCACCTAGTCCTTCTAAAAGGAAAAAGAAAAATAATAGGACTTTGCATGCTTCTAGTGAACCTGTCATAGGCACACCTGAGAATCCAAATGATATTTCTATTTCTGATGCTGAGACACAATATGGTGATTAACATGAACCTAGTGATAATGTTAATTATGATGTTCATGTTGATGCTCAACCTAGAAATGATAATGATGTGGAGATAGAACCTGCTGTTGATCTTGATGACCCACAACCTAAGAATAAAAGATATGATAAGAGAGATTTCATTGCTAGGAAACAGGGTAAAGAAAGAGGACCATGGGTTCAGAAACCCATGCCCTTTCCTCCTAAACCATCCAAGAAAAAGGATGATGAGGATTTTGAGCGCTTTGTTGAAATTCTTAGACCTATCTTTTTGCGTATGCGTTTGACTGATATTCTGGAAATGTCTCCTTATGCTAAGTATATGAAAGATATTGTTACAAATAAAAGAAAGATACTATAAGCTGAAATTTCCATGATTCTTGCTAATTACACTTTTAAGGGTGGAATACCAAAGAAACTAGGAGAACCCAGAATACCAGCTATACCATGCTCCATTAAAAGAAACTATGTTAAAACTGCTTTATGTGATTTGGGAGCAGGTGTTAGTGTTATGCCTTTCCCTTTATATCATAGACTTGATTTGAATATGTTGACACCTAACGAAATCTCTTTGCAAATGGCCGATAAATCAACTGCTATACCCATCGGTATTTGTGAGTATGTGCCTGTCGTAGTTGCAAATGTTACTATTTTAACGGACTTTGTTATTCTTGATATTCCCGAGGACGACAGTATGTCGATCATCCTTGGTAGACCCTTTCGAATACCGCAAGGGTTGTTATTAATTGAAACAAAGGCAATGTCACTTTTTATGTTAATGGTAATGAGCATACCGTACACTTTCCGAAGAAACAGCCTCAAGTGAATAGCATCAATTCTATTGGAATTTCAACTATTGCTATTGGAGGTTTTGCATTCCCTATTCCTACTGACAAAAAGAAATATGATATTCTTATTGTTGGGGACATGCATATCCCCGTTGAGGTAACCTAGTGTTATACGAAGATTCTCCCATTTCATGTCATTCAGAAGAAGTTTGCTAATAAGACTTGATCAACCTTGTTAATGGATTCCTTTTGACGGGCATGAGATGGATGAATTTAGTAAACACAACTTTCTGTACCCACTTTTTACTTTCTATTATTTAGAATAAATTAAGCAAAAATAATATTATTTGTTTGTTTTCTGAATTATCCGTGCAATAAAAAAATGTCCCAAAAATAAAAGTTCTCCAAATGCCCTGAAAATTTAATATGATTTTTTATAGAATATTTGATAATTCTTGGCACTGAAAACACACCAGGGGGCAGCACCAGTGGGCCACAAGACCACAGGGTGCGCCCACCCCCTAGGCGCGCCTAGAGGGCTTGTGGGTCCCACGTGGGCCTCCCTCACTTATTCCAGCACCCATTCACTTCGTCTTCCTCCAGAAAAAATCCCACCATTGCTCAAACCCGTGTTCTTGCTCATTTTGCTGCCATTTTTTATCTCCTTGCTCAAAGCTCCATTCTCAAAACTGTTTCGGGGATTTGTTCATCGGTATGTGACCTTGTTCTTGAGCTTGCATGTCAAATTTATATGGTCCAAAGTAGTTTCGATGCATGATATAAGCTCTAGGCACTTGTGGGAGTAGTTGCTACCAATCTTGTTGAGTTTTGTTCACTTTTATTTTGAGTCACTAAAAATTTTCAGAAATTTTTCAGAGCAATAAAAATGTTTAGGAAGATATACCAAGGGGGTTCCTCAATGAAGAAAGCCCCAAGGCTCACAATACATGAGCCAGACCTTGAACCACCAAGGGAAGCTCTAGTGCAGCCTTGTGAATGGCCTTCGGATCAATTCATGGTTCATGCAGGTTTTAAGGAGGAATTTGACGCATATATGCAAAATGCTGGCCTTGAAGACTTTGTGTCAGATAAGTGTCGGCAGTACTATTACCTCACTGATTCACTTGTGCGGAGATTTAAGTTTACATCCCAGCGCAATACTCATTCTGTTTTTACTTGATCTTTATGATAAATCATATACCATGGACCTAGAAGATTTTAATGATGCATGCAAAATTCCACAATGGGGCATTCATAGTGAGCCTCGTAAATCTGATTGCTCTGAGTTCCTTGATAGCATCACTGTAGGAGAAATGAGAACCATAACCCAAGCTACCATAGGCAACATTCACTTTCCTGCTTTACATTACTTTGCTCTCTTTATTGGTAGATGCATTAATGGTAAACATGATCATAGCCACCTGTGCGCCCCTGATCTCGTTGTTCTTAAGAGCACAGTACTGAATGATAAACTATTTAATTTGGGGGCTATCATTGCATGTCGGTTACACAATAATGCTAAAGATGGGGATTTCTTTGGTGGGATTTATGCCACCTGCTTAGCTAATTATCTTGGTGTCCCCGTAAGAGAAAATGATGCCCAGTTGCCACCTGCTTTCCTTGATTATAATGCTATGGTGTGTTACCAGTTTCTTGAGAGGAACAAACGGTCCCTCCTATACCGACTAATCTTTGACAGGGAGCGTGCCTTCCGTATTACTCTTCCCGCTCCTGCCTTCTTTAACTTTCAGGTGAAACGAAGATACTTCATAACCAGGGCGGACGCGGACGAGTATGAGAGAGCAGAGGAGGCCGCTCACCTCCATGAGGCAGCCCGCCAAGCGATAGCTGCCACAGCATAGTACAACCCCAACTATGATTTTGGATACTATCTAGGCCAGCCGTGGCCCTAGACCAACTTAGGCCAAAATCCTAAGTTTGGGGGAGTACATATTTCTCATCGACATTACATTCATGTTCACACACTCATTTCGGTTGTCGGTGTTCATACTTTTTCATTGTATTATCCATGCTAGTTTATTTTTCTTACTTTCTTCTTGTGTGTTTGAAAAACTTTGAAAAAATCCAAAAAAATTAGCCATCGATCCTTTTTAGTTTTCTTTTCTAGTTTATTTAGTAGCAGTATTAAAAGAAAACCCAAAAAGATTTCTCGTTCTTCTTTTGCTCGTTGGGAGCTTTCCCGTGTAAATAGTTTTTCTCGTTCTTGTTTTACTTTCTTCAGAAAAACAAAAACTAAAAAATATTTTAGTGTGTTTCTTTGAAATTCTTTTTCTTTTGCTTTGGGTCGTAAGGAGAAGGCCACAATGAAAATGTTGAGTGGCTCTCTTATGCGTTATTGTTGATATAATAGAGAGTCCATATTACCTTGTCTTCTCCTTTGAATAAATGTTTGCAGATTCCAGCTTAGTCCAATGCACGTGCACTATTATTATTATCCACACTGTTCGGTCATGCAAGTGAAAGGCAATACTGACGATATATGATGAAATGATTGAGATGGAGAAAAGCTGGTACAAACTCGACCTATTTTGTTTTTGTAAATATGATTAGCTCATCGTTCTTGATTCAGCTCATTATGAAGGAAACATGTTTGCAATGACAATTAGAGATTATAGTTACTCATGCCATGCTTAATTAGCTAGGAGTTGATAACGGTTTACCTTGTGTGCGAACATGCTTTTAAAATGGTGATGATGTAGTATGATAGGATGGTATCCTCCTTTGAATGATTTAAGTGGCTTGACTTGGCACATGTTCACACATGTAGTTGAATCAAAATCAACATAGCCTCCACGATATTTATGTTCATGGTGATTTATATCCTACTCATGCTTGCACTCAATGTTGGTTAATCTCAATGCATGTTTATGACCGTTGTCACTCTCTAGTTGGTCACTCCCCAATCTTTTGCTAGCCTCCACTTGTACTAGCAGGAATACTGCTTGTGCATCCACTTCCATTAACCCAAAGTTGTTCCATATGAGTCCACCATACCTACCTATATGCGGTGTTTACCTGTCGTTCTAAGTAAATTTGCATGTGCCAAACTCTAAACCTTCAAATAATAATCTGTTTTGTATGCCCGAATCGCTCATGTAGCGACTTGGGGCTGTCAGTATCTTCCATCCTACGTAGGTTATTCTCACGATGAGTGTTTATTCACTTGTCATTCACCAGAAAGTGGCTAGTAATTGGGATGCCCAGTTCCATGCTCGAAATCAAATCAAAATCTAAATATCAAACAAAACTCCCCCAGGACTGTTGTTGGTATGGACAGTATCCGTTGTTTTGGATCAGCCGTGGAGTGTGCTTGTTGGTGGAGGGGGAGTAAAAACTTTACCATTCTGTTTGGGAACCGCCTATAATGTATCTAGCATGGAAGATACCGAGATCTCTTGGTTGTTATGTTGACAATGAAAGCATACCGCTCAAAATTATATTCATCTCTGTTTTAAAAGCTCAAGGTCTGGCACTTTCAGTTTTTCTTTGTCACTTTCAGTTTATCAACTGAATTGCTTGAGGACAAGCAATGGGTTAAGCTTGGGGGAGTTGATACGTCTCCATCGTATCTACTTTTCCAAACTCTTTTGCCCTTGTTTTGGAATCTAATTTGCATGATTTGAATGGAACTAATCGAGACTGACGCTATTTTCAGCTCAATTGCCATGGTGTTATTTTTGTGCAGAAATAAAAGTTCTCGGATTGACCTAAAAATTTAAGGAGAATATTTTTGGAATATATAAAAAATATTGGCACAAGAATCAACTAGAGGGGCCACCCAGAGGCCACAAGCCCTGGGGGCGCGCCCTGTAGGCCTGTGGCCCCCTGGAGCTCCTCCGACCCTAATTCCTATTGGGGAACGTAGTATTTAAAAAATTCCTACGATCATGCAAGCTCTATCTAGGAGAAGCATAGCAACGAGCGGGGAGAGTGTGTCCACATACCCTCGTAGACCAAAAGCGGAAGCGTTTAGTAACGCGGTTGATGTAGTCGAACGTCTTCACGATCCAACCGATCAAGTACTGAACGCACGGCACCTCCGTGATCTGCACATGTTCAGCTCGGTGACGTCCCTCGAACTCTTGATCCAGCTGAGGCCGAGGGAGAGATTCGTCAGCACGACGGCGTGGTGACGGTGATGATGAAGTTACTGACGCAGGGCTTTGCCTAAGCACTATGACAATATGACCGAGGTGGAAATCTGTTGAGGGGGGCACCGCACACGGCTAAGAAATCAACTTGTGTGTCTATGGGGTGCCCCCTCCCCCGTATATAAAGGAGTGGAGGAGGGGGCCGGCCGGCCTCACGGGGCGTGCCCCAAGGGGGGGAATCCTACTCCTACTAGGAGTACGTTTCCCCCTTTCCTAGTCCAACTAGGAGGGGAAGGAAAGAGGAAGAGGGAGCGAAGGACAGCCCCCCCTCCCCCCAATTCGGATTGGGCTTGGGGGGCACACGCCTCCACCTGGCCGCCTCCTCCTCTCTTCCACTAAAGCCAATGAAGGCCCAGTAACCCCACAGGGGGTTCCGGCAACCCCCCGGTACTCCGGAAAATGCCCGAACCTATCCGAAACCTTTCCGGTGTCCAAACATAACTTTCCAATATATCAATCTTTATGTCTCGGCCATTTCGAGACTCCTCGTCATGTCCGTGATCACATCCGGGACTCCGAACAACCTTCGGTACATCAAAACACATAAACTCATCAAACGTTAAGCATGCGGACCCTACGGGTTCGAGAACTATGTAGACATGACCGAGACTCATCTCTGGTCAATAACCAATAGCGGAACCTGAATGCTCATATTGGCTCCCACATATTCTACGAAGATCTTTATCGGTCAAACCGCATAAAAACATGCGTTGTTCCCTTTGTCATCGGTATGTTACTTGCCCGAGATTCGATCGTCGGTATCATCATACCTAGTTCAATATCGTTACCGGCAAGTCTCTTTACTCCTTCTGTAATGCATCATTCCGTAACTAACTCATTAGTCACATTGCTTGCAAGGCTTATAGTGATGTGCATTGCCGAGAGGGCCCAGAGATACCTCTCCGACAATCGGAGTGACAAATCCTAATGTCGTTCTATGCCAACTCAACAAACACCATCGGAGACACCTGTAGAGCATCTTTATAATCACCCAGTTATGTTGTGACATTTGGTAGCACACTAAGTGTTCCTCCAGTATTCGGGAGTTGCATAATCTCATAGTCATAGGAACATGTATAAGTCATGAAGAAAGCAATAGCAATAAACTAAACGATCATAGTGCTAAGCTAACGGATGGGTCATGTCAATAGCAATCACTCATGTCTATGGCTAGGAAACTTAACCATCTTTGATCAATGAGCTAGTCAAGTAGAGGCATACTAGTGACACTCTATTTGTCTATGTATTCACACATGTACTAAGTTTCCTGTTAATACAATTCTAGCATGAATAATAAACATTTATCATGATATAAGGAAATATAAATAACAACTTCATTATTGCGTCTAGGGCATATTTCCTTCAGTCTCCCACTTGCACTAGAGTCAATAATCTAGATTACATATTAATGATTCTAACACCCATGGAGTCTTGGTGCTGATCATGTTTTGCTCGTGAGAGAGGCTTAGTCAACGGGTCTGCAACATTCAGATCCGTATGTATTTTGCAAATCTCTATGTCTCCCTCCTTGACTTGATCGCGGATGGAATTGAAGCGTCTCTTGATGTGCTTGGTTCTCTTGATGATCTGGATTCCTTTGCCAAGGCAATTGCACCAGTATTGTCACAAAATATTTTCATTGGACCCGATGCACTAGGTATGACACCTAGATTGGATATGAACTCCTTCATCCAGACTCCTTCATTTGCTGCTTCCGAAGCAGCTACGTACTCCGCTTCACACGTAGATCCCGCCACGACGCTTTGCTTGGAACTGGACCAACTAACAGCTCCACCGTTCAATATAAATGCGTATCCGGTTTGAGACTTAGAGTCATCCGGATCAGTGTCAAAGCTTGCATCGACGTAACCATTTACGACGAGCTCTTTGTCACCTCCATAAACGAGAAACATATCCTTAGTCCTCTTCAGGTATTTCAGGATGTTCTTGACCGTTGTCCAGTGATCCACTCCTGGATTACTTTGGTACCTCCCTAGTACATCAGGTCTGGTACACAACATTGCATACATGATAGAACCTATGGCTGAAGCATAGGGAATGACTTTCATTTTCTCTCTATCTTCTGCAGTGGTCGAGCATTGAGTCTGACTCAACTTCACACCTTGTAACACAGGCAAGAACCCTTTCTTTGATTGATCCATTTTGAACTTCTTCAAAACTTTATCAAGGTATGTGCTTTGTGAAAGTCCAATTAAGCGTCTTGATCTATCTCTATAGATCTTGATGCCCAATATGTAAGCAGCTTCACCGAGGTCTTTCATAGAAAAACTCTTATTCAAGTATCCTTTTATGCTATCCAGAAATTCTGTATCATTTCCAATCAACAATATGTCATCCACATATAATATTAGAAATGCTACAGAGCTCCCACTCACTTTCTTGTAAATACAGGCTTCTCCAAAAGTCTGTATAAAACCATATGCTTTGATCACACTATCGAAACATTTATTCCAACTCCGAGATGCTTGCACCAGTTTGTAAATGGATCGCTGGAGCTTGCACATGTTGTTAGCATCCTTTTGATCGATAAAACCTTCGGGTTGCATCATATACAACTCTTCTTCCAGAAATCCATTCAGGAATGCAGTTTTGACATCCATTTGCCAAATTTCATAATCATAAAATGCGGCAATTGCTAACATGATTCGGACGGACTTAAGCATCGCTACGAGTGAGAAGGTCTCATCGTAGTCAACTCCTTGAACTTTTCGAAAACCTTTCGCAACAAGTTGAGCTTTGTAGACAATAACATTACCGTCAGCGTCAGTCTTCTTCTTGAAGATCCATTTATTCTCTATGGCATGCCGATCATTGGGCAAGTCAACCAAAGTCCACACTTTGTTCTCATACGTGGATCCCATCTCAGATTTCATGGCCTCAAGCCATTTCGCGGAATCTGGGCTCATCATCGCTTCCTCATAGTTCGTAGGTTCGTCATGGTCAAGTAACATGACCTCCAGAACAGGATTACCGTACCACTCTGGTGTGGATCTTACTCTAGTTGACCTACGAGGTTCGGTAGTAACTTGATCAGAAGTTTCACGATCAGTATCATTAGCTTCCTCACTAATCTGTGTAGGAATCACAGGAACTTATTTCTGTGATGAACGACTTTCCAATAAGGGAGCAGGTACAGTTACCTCATCAAGTTCTACTTTCCTCCCACTCACTTCTTTCGAGAGAAACTCCTTCTCTAGAAAGGATCAATTCTTAGCAACGAATATCTTGCCTTCGGATATGTGATAGAAGGTGTACCCAACAGTCTCTTTTGGGTATCCTATGAAGACACATTTCTCCGATTTGGGTTCGAGCTTATCAGGTTGAAGCTTTTTCACATAAGCATCGCAGCCCCAAACTTTAAGAAACGACAACTTGGGTTTCTTGCCAAACCACAGTTCATATGGCGTCGTCTCAACGGATTAGGTGGTGCCCTATTTAACGTGAATGCAGCCATCTCTAAAGCATAACCTCAAAACGATAGCGGTAAATCAGTAAGAGACATCATGGACCGCACCATATCTAATAAAGTGCGGTTACGACGTTCGGACGCACCATTACGTTGTGCTGTTCCGGGTGGCGTGAGTTGCGAAACTATTCCACTTGTTTCAAATGAAAACCAAACTCGTAACTCAAATATTCTCCTCCACGATCAGATTGTAGAAACTTTATTTTCTTGTTATGATGATTTTCCACTTCACTCTGAAATTCTTTGAACTTTTCAAATGTTTCAGACTTATGTTTCATCAAGTAGATATACCCATATCTGCCCAAGTCATCTGTGAAGGTCAGAAAATAACGATACCCACCGCGAGCCTCAACACTCATCGGACCGCATACATCAGTATGTATTATTTCCAATAAGTCCGTTGCTCGCTCCATTGTTCCAGAGAACGGAGTCTTAGTCATCTTGCCCATGGGCATGGTTCGCAAGCATCAAGTGATTAATAATCAAGTGATTCCAAAAGCCCATCTGCATGGAGTTTCTTCATGCGCTTTACACCAATATGACCTAAATGGCGGTGCCACAAATAAGTTGCACTATCATTATTAAACTTATATCTTTTGGCTTCAGTACTATGAATATGTGTATCACTACTATCAAGATTTAGTAAAAATAGACCACTCATCAAGGGTGCATGACCATAAAAGATATTACTCATATAAATAGAACAACCATTATTCTCTGATTTAAATGAATAACCGTCTCACATCAAACAAGATCCAGATATAATGTTCATGCTTAACACTGGCACCAAATAACAATTATTCAGGTCTAAAACTAATCCCGAAGGTAGATGTAGAGGTAGCGTGCCGATGGCGATCACATCGACTTTGGAACCATTTCCCACACGCATCGTCACCTCGTTGATAACCCACAAGTATAGGGGATCGCAACAGTTTCCGAGGGTAGAGTATTCAACCAAATTTATTGATTCGACACAAGGGGAGCCAAAGAATATTCTCAAGTATTAGCAGTTGAGTTGTCAATTCAACCACACCTGGATAAATTAATATCCGCAGCAAAGTGTTTAGTAGCAAAGTAGTATGATAGTAGTGATAACGGTAGCAAAAGTAATATTTTTGAGTTTTGTAGTGATTGTAACAGTGGCAACGGAAAAGTAAATAAACGAAGAACAATATCTGAAAAGCTCGTAGGCATTGGATCGGTGATGGAGAATTATGCCGGATGCGATTATTCATGCAACAATTATAACATAGGGTGACACAGAACTAGCTCCAATTCATCAATGTAATGTAGGCATGTATTCCGAATATAGTCATACGTGCTTATGGAAAAGAACTTGCATGACATCTTTTGTCCTACCCTCCCGTGGCAGCGGGGTCCTAGCGGAAACTGAGGGATATTAAGGCCTCCTTTTAATAGAGTACCGGACCAAAGCATTAACACATAGTGAATACATGAACTCCTCAAACTACGGTCATCACCGGGAGTGGTCCCGATTATTGTCACTTCGGGGTTGCCAGATCATAACACATAGTAGGTGACTATAGACTTGCAAGATAGGATCAATAACTCACATATATTCATGAAAACATAATAGGTTCAGATCTGAAATCATGGCACTCGGGCCCTAGTGACAAGATTAAGCATAGCAAAGTCATAGCAACATCAATCTCAGAACATAGTGGATACTAGGGATCAAACCCTAACAAAACTAACTTGATTACATGATAAATCTCATCCAACCCATCACCGTCCAGCAAGCCTATGATGGAATTACTCACGCACGGCGGTGAGCATCATGAAATTGGTGATGGAGGATGGTTGATGATGACGATGGTGATGGATTCCCCTCTCCGGGCCCCGAACGGACTCCAGATCAGCCCTCCCGAGAGAGATTAGGGCTTGGCGGCGGCTCCGTATCGTATAACGCGATGAATCCTTCTCTTTGATTTTTCTCTCCCCGAACACGAATATATAGAGTTGGAGTTGAGGTTGGTGGAGCACCAAGGGGCCCACGAGGCAGGGGGCGCGCCCAGGGGGGGCAGGCGCGCCTCCCACCCTCGTGGACAGGGTGTGGGCCCCCTGGCCTTGATTCTTTCGCCAGTATTTTTTATTATTTCCAAAAATAATCTCTGTGAAGTTTCAGGTCATTCCGAGAACTTTTTTTCTGCACAAAAATACCACCATGGCAATTCTGCTGAAAACAGCGTCAGTCCGGGTTAGTTCCATTCAAATCATGCAAGTTAGAGTCGAAAACAAGGGCAAAGTGTTTGGAAAAGTAGATACGTCGGAGACGTATCACTCGTCCTTAGCCAATCTTCGTTTAATCCGTAGTCCCTGTTTCAAGTTGCAAATATGAGCAACAGAACCAGTATCAAATACCCAGGCACTACTGCGAGCATTAGTAAGGTACACATCAATAACATGTATATCAAATATACCTTTCACTTTGCCATCCTTCTTATCCGCCAAATACTTGGGGAAGTTCCACTTCCAGTGACCAGTCCCTTTGTAGTAGGAGCACTCAGTCTCAGGCTTAGGTCCAGACTTGGGCTTGTTCACTTGAGCAGCAACTTCCTTGCTGTTCTTCTTGAAGTTCCCCTTCTTCCCTTTACCCTTTTTCTTGAAACTGGTGGTCTTGTTGACCATCAACACTTGATGCTCCTTCTTGATTTCTACCTCCGCAGCCTTTAGCATCGCGAAGAGCTCGGGAATTGTCTTATCCATCCCTTGCATATTATAGTTCATCACGAAGCTTTTGTAGCTTGGTGGTAGTGATTGAAGAACTCTGTCAATGACACTATCATCAGGAAGATTAACTCCCAGTTGAGTCAAGTGGTTGTGGTACCCAGACATTCTGAGTATATGTTCACTGACAGAACTATTCTCCTCCATTTTGCAGCTATAGACCTTATTGGAGACTTCACATCTTTCAATCCGGGCCTTTGCTTGAAATATTAACTTCAACTCCTGGAACATCTCATATGCTCCATGACGTTCAAAACGTTGTTGATGTCCCGGTTCTAAGCAGTAAAGCATGGCACACTGAACTATCGAGTAGTCATCAGCTTTACTCTGCCAGACGTTCTTAACGTCATCAGCAGCATCTGCAGCAGGCCTGGCACCTAGTGGTGCTTCCAGGATGTAATTCTTCTATGCAGCAATGAGGATAATCCTCAAGTTACGGACCCAGTCCATGTAGTTGCTACCATCATCTTTCAACTTAGCTTTCTCTTGGAACGCATTAAAATTCAAAGGAACAGTAGCACAGGCCATTGATCTACAACAACATAGACATGCAAAATACTATGAGGTACTAAGTTCATGATAAATTAAAGTTCAATTAATCATATTACTTAAGAACTCCCACTTAGATAGACATCCCTCTAATCTTCTAAGTGATCACGTGATCCAAATCAACTAAACCATGTCCGATCATCACATGAGATGGAGTAGTTTTCAATGATGAACATCACTATGTTGATCATATCTACTATATGATTCACGCTCGACCTTTCGGTCTCAGTGTTTCGAGGCCATATTTGTATATGCTAGGCTCGTCAAGTTTAACCCGAGTATTCTGCGTGTGCAAAACTGGCTTGCACCCGTTGTATGTGAATGTAGAGCTTATCACACCCGATCATCACGTGGTGTCTCGGCACGACAAACCGTCGCAACGGTGCATACTCAGGGAGAACACCTGTACCTTGAAATTTAGTGAGAGATCATCTTATAATGCTACCGACGTACTAAGCAAAATAAGATGCATAAAGGATAAATATCACATGCAATCAATATAAGTGATATGATATGGCCATCATCTTCTTGTGCCTTTGATCTCCATCTCAAAAGCACCGTCATGATCACCATCATCACCGGCTTGACACCTTGATCTCCATCGAAGCATTGTTGTCGTCTCGCCAACTATTGCTTCTACGACTATCGCTACCGCTTAGTGATAAAGTAAAGCAATTACATGGCAATTGCATTTCATACAATAAAGCGACAACCATATGGCTCCTGCGAGTTGCCGATAACTATTACAAAACATGATCATCTCTTACAACAATTTATATATCATCACGTCTTGACCATATCACATCACAACATGCCCTGCAAAAACAAGTTAGACGTCCTCTACTTTGTTGTTGCAAGTTTTACATGGCTGCTACGGGCTTAGCAAGAACCGTTCTTCAAGTGTGATGTTTTAACCTTCAACAAGGACCGGGCGTAGTCACACTTGATTCAACTAAAGTTGGAGAAACAGACACCCACTAGCCACCTGTGTGCGAAGCACGACGATAGAACCAGTCTCATGAACGCGGTCATGTAATGTCGGTCTGGGCCGCTTCATCCAACAATACCGCCGAATCAAAGTATGAAATGCTGGTAAGCAGTATGACTATTATCGCCCACAACTCTTTGTGTTCTACTCGTGCATATAACATCTACACATAGACCTGGCTGATGCCACTGTTGGGGAACGTAGTATTTCAAAATTTTCCTATGATCACGCAAGATCTATCTAGGAGAAGCATAGCAACGAGCCGGGAGAGTGTGTCCACCTACCCTCGTAGACCGAAAGCGGAAGCGTTTAGTAACGCGGTTGATGTAGTCAAACGTCTTCGCGATCCAACCGATCAAGTACCGAACGCACGACACCTCAACGATCTATAGACATTCAGCTCGATGACATCCCTCGAACTCTTGATCCAGATGAGGCCGAGGGAGAGTTTAGTCAACACGACGGCGTGGTGATGGTGATGATGAAGTTACCGACGCAGGGCTTCGCCTAAGCACTACGACAATATGACCGAGGTGGAAATCTGTGGAGGGGGGCACCGCACACGGCTAAGAAATCAACCTATGTGTCTGTGGGGTGCCGCCCTCCCCCGTATATAAAGGAGTGGAGGAGGGGGCCGGCCGGCCTCATGGGGCGCGCCCCAAGGGAGGGAATCCTACTCCTACTAGGAGTAGGTTTCCCCCTTTCCTAGTCCAACTAGGAGGGGAAGGAAAGAGGAAGAGGGAGTGAAGGAAAGCCCCCCCAATTCGGATTGGGCTTGGGGGGCGCGCGCCTCCACCTGGCCGCCTCCTCCTCTCTTCCACTAAAGCCCATGCCGGCCCATTAACCCCCGGGGGGTTCCGGTAATCCCCGGTACTCCGAAAAATGCCCGAACCTATCCGAAACCTTTCCAGTATCCAAACATAACCTTCCAATATATCAATCTTTATGTCTCAACCATTTCGAGACTCCTCGTCATGTCCGTGATCACATCCGGGACTCCGAACAACCTTCAGTACATCAAAAAACATAAACTCATAATACCGATCGTCATCGAACGTTAAGCGTGCGGACCCTACGGGTCCGAGAACTATGTAGACATGACCGAGACTAGGCTCCCACATATTCTACAAAGATCTTTATCGGTCAAACCGCATAACAACATACGTTGTTCCCTTTGTCATAGGTATGTTACTTGCCCGAGATTCGATCATCGGTATCATCATACCTAGTTCAATCTCGTTACCGGCAAGTCTCTTTACTCGTTCTGTAATGCATCATTCCGCAACTAACTCATTACTCACATTGCTTGCAAGGCTTATAGTGATGTGCATTACAGAGAGGGCCCAGAGATACCTCTCCGACAATCGGAGTGACAAATCCTAATCTCGATCTATGCCAACTCAACAAACACCATCGGAGACACCTGTAGAGCATCTTTATAATCACCCAGTTACGTTGTGATGTTTGATAGCACGCTAAGTGTTCCTCCGGTATTCGGGAGTTGCATAATCTCATAGTCATAGGAACATGTATAAGTCATGAAGAAATCAATAGCAATAAGCTAAACGATCATAGTGCTAAGCTAACGGATGGGTCATGTCAATCACATCATTCTCTAATGATGTGATCCCGTTCATCAAATGGCAACTCATGTCTATGGCTAGGAAACTTAACCATCTTTGATGAACGAGCTAGTCAAGTGGAGGCATACTAGTGACACTCTGTTTGTCTATGTATTCACACATGTACTAAGTTTCTGGTTAATACAATTCTAGCATGAATAATAAATATTTATCATGATATAAGGAAATATAAATAAAAACTTTATTATTGCCTCTAGGGCATATTTCCTTCAATTCCAACTCTATAAGTACCTATTCACGGAGAAAAAACCAGAGAGAAGGATTCATCGCGTTTTATGATACGGAGCCACCGCTGCCTCCTGTTCTTCATCGGGAGGGCTGATCTGGAGTCCGTTCCTCCATCACCAATTTCATGATGCTCACCACCGTGCGTGCGTAAGTCCATCATAGGCTTGCTGGACGGTGATGGGTTGGATGAAATTTATCATTGAATCGAGTTAGTTTTGTTAGGGTTTGATCCCTTGTATCCACTTTGTTCTGAGATTGATGTTGGTACAAATTTGCTTTGCTTAATGCTTGTCACTAGGGCCCGAGTGCCATGATTTTAGATCTGAACCTATTATGTCTTCATGAATATACTTGTGTTCATGATCCTATCTTGCAAGTTGGAGACACCTATTATGAGTTATGATCCGCATACCCCAAGGTGACAATAATTGGGATTCTTTTCGGTGATTACCGTAGTTTGAGGAGTTCATGTATTCACTAAGTGCTAAACCTTTGGTCCGGTTCTCTATTAAAATGAGGCCGTAATATCCCTTAGTTTCCATTAGGACCCCGCTGCCATGGGAGGGTAGGACAAAAGATGTCATGCAAGTTCTTTTCCATAAACACGTATGACTATATACAGAAAACATGCCTACATATATTGATGAATTGGAGCTAGTTCTGTGTCACCCTAGGTTATAACTGCTACATGATGAATATTATCAGACACAATTATCATTGCCAATCCATTACGTACGAGCTTTTCACATATTGATCGTTGCTAAGTTACTTCCGTTGCTACTGCCATTACAATCACTACAAAACTGCTACCGTGTTACTTTTGCCACCGCTACCGTTACTTCCATATTACTTTGCTACTAAATACTTTGCTTCAGATATTAAGTCTTTCAGGTGTGGTTGAATTGACAACTCAGCTACTAATACTTGAGAATATTCTTTGGCCCCCCTTGTGTCGAATCAGTAAATTTGGGTTGGATACTCTACCCTCAAAAACTGTTGCGATCCCCTATACTTGTGGGTTATCATACGTCCATAGTGGAAGCTATTGGGCCTGCAGGGGGGCTACGCGCATCTGAGAAAAGCTAAGGACTACCATGGGCATCAATGAACATCCAGTTCTAGCACCACTCATTCAGAGGTTCATGAAGGTTTAGGGGAATGAAGTCGGCCTCAGCTTCCTTCCCAGCGGGGCCGAAGGTCACACATCCTAAGGTCTGATTTCCTAGATTCTGGCGTGCTGAGAAGAAATGTCGGAAGAGATCCAGGGATGGCCTCACCCCCACGAACCCCTCGCACAAGTGGGAAAATATCACTAGAACCAGCACGACATTCAGATGAAGATGGAGCACATCGAGTTGGAAATGATCCAAGACCACCACGAAGAAGTTAGAAAATGGGGAATTAAACCGACGACGAGGAAGTGGACGAAAATGGGGATCACGGTTCTGCTCTCCCCTACACTGCTCAGCAGAATAAGTTCTGTCGGCTCCCACGAGTGATTCACACCTCCAACCAAGAACCCAAATTTCTTCAGGCACCGGGCGTCGGGGAATGCGAACTCAAGCAGAGCCAGCAAAAACTCCCCTCAAACTATCTCCTTATCTCTTTTCCTCATTTCCGCCTCTGGTGTGAGATCATGGGATGCCATGGCTAATGGGGAGAATTGGCTGGGGAGGTTTTGGGCGGTGGCGAAGGAACAAAAAGGAGGAAGACCGTTGGCTCGGCACCGTTCAATTTCTCCCCTTTATAATCAAACAAACATGCAGGAAGGCAATTGCTTGCCCAGGGGCGTGTGGCGACCCACGACCTCTGAAGAATGATAGGAGTGGCACAAAAGCTGATAATGCAATCTTTCTCGTGGGGTAATCAATTATCCCCTGCCCTTAAGATAGAACAAGGGTTGGCTTCATTAGTCCCCATGGGACGACCCAGACTGCCACATGTCAAATCCCTGGGGTTATTTGACCCCATCCCTCTTTTCGCTGCTACTATCGGGCAAGAGGAAGATGCGCCAGGCAGCTATGTCGGCATAAATAATACTAGGGTGATGACAGCCTGACGCATTGGGCGTAAACAAATAGGGTCATACGCATTTCTTGGACCGGAAGGAAGGCTTTCGAAGGCTCCACAATATCCAATGGACTTTGGCCTGTATCAACGAGAGCAGCTCGAGACGGGACACCAAATGGACTCCCGGGATCACTTCGCGGGATTCTCCCGGGAGGATGCGTCAACACGTCTGAGAAGAGAAGACCTTGATCTCAGGGAAGATGGGCAGTAACCCATGCCCGGAAGGACGACTACCGACATTAGGTGGCAGGCTGAGGGTGTACAATCGGTCCTCATGCATGGGCTCCGGTAGGATCCATGTGGACAAAGTCACACGCAGCGGCCACATCAAGATTCGCCTTCTATCCATGATTCTACAGTGGCAGTACCGAAGGAGGAGGAAGATAAGTACCCACGGGATAACACACTGCTCCGAGAGGTCATCATCATCACTCGTACAAGCATACTATGGGCAACCATGCCTCCATGTATGTTAAGCCAATAGGAGCCTCCGGCAGGTCCTCCATCAACACTATAAATAGGGGAGACCAAAGCCTCACCAAGGGTCGATCTTTTCATCTTGTAAGAGACACACATTGTAGCTCTCTACCATTGTAATAAGAAACAAGGCAGGAGTAGGGCATTACATGAAGAAGGTGGCTTGAACCTAGGTAGTTCTTTGTGTTCATCTGTAGTTCATCCACCATTGTTCATCATGACTTCGGATTTCTAGACGTGTTCAATCCCTGGTCGAATTCTCAAAGGGTTGTTGCACACAACTCAACGTAGGTTCTTAGAAACCAACAACATTGTCATTCGTTTCATCTTGACTATCATGATTACTAGCAGGTTCATTATAGCTCACATCACTAGTTTGATCAACAAGCAAGTCATCATCACCTAGCAAATCATACTCATCACTATTAAAAGGTCAAGCTACTCGGCGTGTGATACGTTGGGGCCCTTAGTCATGAAGCATCTTCAAATTCCTTCATTTGGTGAATCAACTAGGTCATAGGAGTTGGGGGAAACAAGAGCAATTATGGAAACACATTCATATTGACCATAGTCGAAGTCGGAGTGATAACTTCTCTCGGATTGGTTGTCGGAGTCGGAAACCCATTCACCAACATGATCTTGATGCCTTCTTCTAGCGTAGCTCTTGGTTGACTTGTCTTTCCTTTCCAGATCCTTGTTCCTCTGAGAAGGTCTTCATTCATAACAATCATCTCTACTCCTTCTCTTTCTATGAGGCGATTCATCTCCTCTACTCTTCCTTCTAGGTGATTCGTCTCTTTTCTTGTGAGGTGTCGTACACTCATTGGAGTAGTGTCCGGGTCCTCCATAATTGTAGCAATTACGGTCAAGACTTGATGATCTTTTCTCATAATGTCTTGAGTTGGAGCCTCTCTCTTTCTTCTATTCTTGTAGAACTTGTTGAGGTTCTTCACCATTAAGTTTATTTCTTCATTGGATACTATATTGTCACTTGATTTTGTGGGAGCATCGCTTGAGGCTTTTGTAAGCACCACTTGACTTGTTGTGGAGCTCCTCCTTGTCCTTGTGTGACATATCATGAGCAACAATCCTTCCAATGACTTCCGTTGGCTTGAGATCTTTGTAATTGGGCATCATTTGGATCAACGTGCACACGGTACCATATTCCACCATGGCTTACGTCCACGAAAGAATAGCCTCACTCGGGTAGATCTTGATGAAGTAGGCGATCTCCTTGCCCTTAAAAACTCCTTGGTTCAACTCCACAAGATCTTGGAGATTCCCAAGTGACACCTAACCAATCTAGGAGACACCACTCTCCAACCGGTAATAGATGGTGTTGTTGACGATGAACTCCTTGCTCTTGTGTTTCCAAAGATAGTCTCCTCAACATTCAATCTATTTCTCTCACATTTGGCTTGGGTAGGAGAAGGGATTGGTCGGAAAACAATTTGGGGAGGCTAGAAATCAAGGCTCAAATGGATGGATTGGAATGCCTTGATCTCAACACATGAGTAGGTGGTTCTCTCTAAGAAAATGAATGGTGGAAGTGTAGTTTTGTTCTGATGGCTCTCTCGAAGAGTAAGTGGGGTGGAGGGTGATACGTCTCCAACGTATCTATAATTTTTTATTGTTCCATGTTGTTATATTATCATTCTTGGATGTTTTGTAATCACTTTATAGTCATTTAATATCATTTTTGGTACTAACCTATTGACATAGTGCCAAGTGCCAGTTGCTATTTTTTGCATGTTTTTTACATCGCAGGAAATCAATACCAAACGGAGTCCAAACGCAGCGAAAATTTTTGTGGAATTTTTATGGACCAGAAGACATCCAGTGGTCCAAATAAGCACCTGGGGGCTACTCCGAGGGGAGCACAACCCACCAGGGCGCGCCTGGAGGCCCAGGCGCGCCCTGGTGGGTTGTGCCCTCCTTGGGTGCCCCCTGGACCGCCTCTTTACTCTATAAATACCCAAATATTCCAGAAACCCTAGAGGAGTCGACGAAAATCAATTCCAGCCGCCGCAAATTCCAGAACCACCAGATCCAATCTAGACACCGTCACGGAGGGGTTCATCATGTCCATTGGTGCCTCTTCGATGATGCGTGAGTAGTTCTTTGTAGACCTACGGGTCCGTAGTTAGTAGCTAGATGGCTTCCTCTCTCTCTTTTGATTCTCGATACAATGGTATCTTGGAGATTCATATGATGTAACTCTTTTTGCGGTGTGTTTGTTGGGATCAGATGAACTTTGAGTTTATGATCAGATCTATCTTTTTATCCATGAAAGTTATTTGAGTCTTCTTTGATCTCTTACATGCATGATTGCTTACAGCCTCGTATTTCTTCTTCGATATTTTGGTTTTGTTTGGCCAACTCGATCTATTTTACTTGCAATGGGAAGAGGTGCTTTGTGATGGGTTCGATCTTATGGTGGTTGATCCCAGTGACAGAAGGGGAACCGACACGTATGTATCGTTGCTATTAAGGATAACAAGATGGGGTCTATTTCTACATAAATAGATCTTGTCTACATCATGTCATCATTCTTATTGCATTACTCCGTTTGTCGATGAACTTAATACACTAGATGCATGCTGGATAGCGGTCGTTGTGTGGAGTAATAGTAGTAGATGTAGGCAAGTCGGTCTACTAATCTTGGACGTGATGCCTATATAATGATCATTGCCTGGATATCGTCATGATTATTTGAAGTTCTATCAATTGCCCAACATTAATTTGTTTACCCACCATTTGCTATTTTTCTCGAGAGAAGCCACTAGTGAAATCTACGGCCCCCGGGTCTCTTCTTTATTATATTTGCCTTTGCGATCTATTTTATTTTCTTTTATTTTCAGATCTATTAAACCAAAAATACAAAAATACCTTGCTGCAATTTATTTTATCTTGCGTTCCCGCGAGATCTTCTATCAAATTATTACAACTTTCTCACGCCCGCTTGCGAATTTGTGGCGTCGTTACCCGAAAGGGATTGACAACCCCTTTAACACGTCGGGTTGCGAGTATTTGTTATTTGTGTGCAGGTGATGTTTATGTAATGTTGCTTGGTTCTCCTACTGGTTCGATAACCTTGGTCTCATCACTGAGGGAAATACCTACCGTCGCTGTGCTGCATCATCCCTTCCTCTTAGGGGAAATACCGACGCAGTCTAGCAGACATCAAAAGGAATTTCTGGCGCCATTGCCGGGGAGGATCATGTCAAGATAGTCTCCCGACAACTTGCCAATTTCTGGCACCGTTGCCGGGGAGACATCATCAACATCTGCCAGGTTCCTAATCACAAATCTCATCTCCTCGCAATTACATTATTTGCTATTTGCCTCTCGTTTTCCTCTCCCCCACTTCACAAAAATTTGCCATTTTATTCGCCCTCTTTTTTGTTCGCTGTTTTCTTGTCGTATCTGTTTTGAGTGCAATATTATTGCATAAAAAGACTCAAGAGAACACCAAGTTGTGTGATTTATCAAATACCAACAACAATGATTTTATTGGCACTCCGATTGCACCCGCCACTAGTGCGGAATCTTGTGATATTAATACTGCTTTTCTAAATCTTGTTATGAAAGATCAATTTTCTGGTACTCCTAACGAGGATGTCGCGTCCCATCTTAACACATTCGTGGAATTATGCGATATGCAAAAGAAAAAAGATATGGACAATGATCTTGTGAAGATGAAATTATTTCCGTTTTCATTGTGAGATCATGCAAAAATTTGGTTTTCTTCTTTGCCTCGCGATAGTATTGATTCTTGGAATAAGTGCAACGATGCTTTTATCACTAAGTATTTTCCGCCTGCAAAAAATATTTCCCTTAGAACCCAGAACATGAATTTAAAGCAACTTGAACATGACCATGTTGCATAATCTTGGGAAAGGATGAAAATGATGCTAAGGAATTGCCTAACTCATGGATGAAATCTTTGGATGATCATACAAATTTTTTATGTGGTGTTAAATTTTGTTTCTTGTAATCTTTTAGATTCTGCCGCGGGTGGTACTTTTATGGAAATTACTTTGGGTGAAGCCACCTAATTTCTTGATAATATCATGGCAAATTATTCACAATGGCACACCGAAAGGGCTCCTACTAGTAGAAAAGTTAATTCGGTTGAAGAAATTTCTTCTTTGAGTGAAAAAGTTGATGCTCTTATGAAATTGGTTGCTAGTAAAAGTGCTCCTATTGATTTCAATGATATGCCTTTGTCTACTTTGATTGAGAACAATAGTGATGTCGTAGATGTGAATTTTATCTCGCGAAACAATTTCAATAACAATGCTTATAGAGGTAATTTTAATCCTAGGCCTTTTCCTAGTAATTCCTCTAATAATTATGGTAATTCCTATGTAAATCCTTCTTATAATAATAATAGGAACACCTCTGATCTTGAGAATAATATTAAAGAATTTATCAACACTCAAAAAGTTTCAATGCTACAACGGAAGAAAAGTTGAATAATATTGATGATTTGTCTAGAAGTGTTGATAGAATTTTTTATGATGTAGAAAATCTCAAGATGAATTTTTTTTTGTGCCTAAGGTTGAAGAATCAATTGGAGCTCTTTATGTTTCTATGGATGAAAGTAAGAAAAGAACTGCTATGCTTAGAGCTAGAAGAGAATTTTTAGAAAAAGCGTTTTCTAGTGATTACTTTCGTAAAAATGATGTAGATCTTAAAAAGATTGGTGTTTCTTCTATTGATTCCTTGTTTAGTAAAAACTTTAGCTAGAAGGCGTCCCGATAATTCGGAGGGTGAAAATCTTGTTGAGAAAATCGATAAAAGTGGGTTTGAAGAGGTCAAAACTTTAACTAGTGATGTGCCCACTCTTTTGGATTACAAAGACTTTTAATTATGATAGTTGCTCTTTGTCGGTGGAAAACGACATCTATGGATCACAAGAATAACTACTACGGTTGCCGGGGCGTGGGGTCGTGAGAAGAGCAGGATTAACAGTCAACACATGGATCGTTTACCCAGGTTCGGGCCGCGAGGATGCATAATACCCTAGTCCTGCTTTGGTGTGTATTTGAGAGAGTTCTTGAGCTCTCGAACTAGCTATGGTGGCTGCGTAGTCCAAAAGAGCCGAATCCCTCTCCAGTATGCCATGGACCTCCTTTTATAGTCGAAAGGGGCTGCCACAGTGGCACAAAGGAGGTGGAAAGGTCTACAGTGCTGCGGGCTTATCGCCCGTGTTATAGGACAAGACGCATTTAATGCGTAGCTTAGGTGTCCCTTAGCTTTGTCAGGGGCGGGAACGGGGCCCGTCCCGTCCGTCGCCGCCTCGCCTCGCTTCGACACGCGCCCAGGCCAGCGATGCATGCGGCGCCATGTAGGCAGGCAGGCAGCTGAGGTGGCGCGGTGGTAGGGTCTTCACGAAGATCTGCATGCCACCACGCAGGTGCTTGCTGAGTTGGCGTAGAGGCCGCCCGTCGCCACGCAGGTGCCTGCCCAGCTGGTTGAGCTAGCAGCTGCTTGGGGACGGCGGTGGAGTCTTGGTTGGTGCGGGCTTGGCAGTGGCCCCGCTGGCGCCCTCGGCAAGGGTCTTGCCGGGAGGCCCGGCAAGGGTCTTGCCGTGGCGCTGTGGTCGTCCCGGCAAGGCGCTTGCCGGGGGTCTTGTGGATTCCCTCGGCTGGGACCCCGCCGAGGGTCGCTGTCTTCTAGTCCTCATCCGATCTCACATCTTTATGGTCTTGACAAAGATCTGCATGCCACCATGGAGGTGCCTCCCGAGCCCTACTTCCAATGTAGTTGGTTGGGTTGGAACCCGTGGGCTCAAGGGTGGCTCACTCTGTTGGCGTCGGGCGTGCCACCCTGGCAAGGATCTTGCTAGGGCTGTCGAGGTTGCCCCGGCAAGGGTCTTGCCGGGGGAGCCTGCTTCGCCCTTCTGCCCTTTGTGTTCTTGGTCTTGGCGTTGCCTTGGACGTCTTGTGCTTTGGCTTCTCTCCGGCTCCCCTCCTCTGCCCTGCTTAGTGTGGCCGTGGCACGCGGCTTCGACTGCCCGTGCAAAAGTAAAGGGATACAAAGGGGTGCCCCTACTTTTGTACACTGACAGGAGCCCCCGGGTCTGGGCCACACATAAGAGCAACACGTTGTTGGGCAGGCCCAAAACGGTGCGCGGGCAGGCAGGGCAGATTTCCACCGTAGTAACTCTTCGTCCGTTGCGCTTCCCCACGACCCGTGTTGAACGCGCGACATGGGGGGGGGTCGTGCGTGATGTGGGGGCATGCGTGGGGCGGTTCCCGCATGCATGCGTCACATCGCAATTAATGGGAAAGAAGGCGGCCCGCGCCTTCCCCGTAAAAAGGAATAACCGCAGGCGCGCTGCTCACTTTACCCCATTTCTTGCATGTTCTCCAATCTCAGAGCCGCCGCCCCCTTTCTTCCTCCTTCTCGAGCTCTCGCCTTCGCTTGCCGCCGCTGCGCCTTTGCTATCCTCCGCCCCTTGCTTCTTGCAGCCGCCATAGCTCCCAAATCTACCAAGGGCAAGGGAGTGGCCAAAGATGCCGGGGCGACGGAGCCACCGGAGAGTGCGTTGGCGGTGCAGTGGACGCAACTCGCCTACTTCCCCTCAACGGTCGACGTGTTCGACCTCCGGGATTGCTTCAAGCCCCTGTGGGGGTGCAAGACGGGGGGAGTGACGACGGGGCATCCAGCCACGCGCGTCATCCCCGCCAATTGCGCCAAGGCCGCCCCAAATCGGTATCCATTCTTTGTCGACTACTTCTCCTGCGGGCTCTGTCCCCCCTTCTCCGATTTCTTCAATGACGTCATGCACACCTATGGCTTCCACCTTTTGGATTTTACCCCGAATGCCGTGGCGTGCATGGCTCTTTTCGCGCACCTCTGCGAGGGCTTCGCCGGGGTGCATCCCAACACGGTGCTCTTCCGCCACTACTTCTTCCCTCGGATCCAACCGGGGGGCGCCATTTCCGGTTGTGTCGCCTGGATCCCACGGGCCAAGGGGGCATACCTGGAGGGCGCCATGAAGGAGAGGTGGGAAGAATGGCGGGGCCGGTTGTGCTGGATTGAAGAGAAGGACCCGCCGAACTTTTGCCGGGTCTGCGACGCGCCGCCGGTTCGCCGGGATGACTGGAGCGACGTTGATGCCGACGATGCGAAGCTCATGGTCGCCATCACCAGGATCCTTCGCCTTACCGAGGCCAGGCTCACCCTTGAGATGATCGGGGTGGATTTCATCCGCCGCCGAATTGCTCCGGTGCATAACAAGGGGAGGCCGGCCTGGCTCTTCACGAACGCCGCCGACATCATGAGGCTTCACCCCGGCCTCGACCACAACTTCACGGTGATGGGGCACGCCCAGTTCTGCCAGCGGCTCTTCCAGCTCGACGTGAACCTCGAATGCGAGGTCGAGCGGACCGGCAAGGCCGCGAGGGCCGCCACGAAGGCCGGCAAGGTCGCCAAGGGGCCCTTGTTCAAGTTGCCGGCAGGAGTGGTCCCGCTGAGCTACAACTCGCGCCGAACCGACATCATCGCCATGATGCCGGACTTCAACGCGCATGCCCTTGACCCGAGCTGGGTCGAGCCGAAGGAAATTCAAGTGCAGGAGTTTTTTGACACCTTGCATGAGGGGTACGTCACCGCCGAGCCGCGGCTCGTCCAGGACACCACCTAGGCGGAGCTGGACTACATCGGCACCAGGGCGATGGAGGCGAAGCTTGCCGAGGAGGCCGGCAGGGCCGGTGGCATGGAGGACAAGGCCACGGCGAAAGCAGAGGAGAAGGAGCTCGCCCAGTGGGCGGAGGCCACTGGGGAGGCCAGCAGCGCCGGCACCGGGGCTCCTCTCGTCAAGGATGTGGTCGACGAGTCATTGTCAGAGGAGGCCGAGGCTGTTGACCCTCCGGCCACGGGGAGAGGGCGAGTCCGGCGGCGGTCCACTTCCGGCGAGCCGGTCCGGCCCATCAAGGCCGCGCAGTAGCCAAAGTCTCCGGAGGAGTCCGCGCGTCAGACGAGGGCCGCGGCGGTGAAGAAGGTGGTGAAGGCCGCGGTGGCGAAGAAGAAAGCATCTGCCTCCTCTTCATCCAAGCGCGTGCAGACTCCGCCCTCCTCCCCTCCTTCGGCAGACGTCGACGCGAAGGTCACCTTTGACTTCGGGTCCCTCAGCCCAAGGAGGAAGAGGAAGGCAGTAGAGGACGAGGTGGATGACGAGTAAGTATCTTGCTCTTTTTTGTCATCTCCGTCTCCTCAATCCGTGCCGCTTGTCTTGACTTGTTTTCACCTTTGCAGGGATGCGGAGACGCTGGCCCAGAGGGTGAAGAGGGCCAAGGCCTCGGCGGGCGGCCAGCCCCCGGCGGGTACTTCGAGGGCACCACTGGTCGTGTTGAGCAGCCCGGACAGCAGCCCCCGGCACAGCCCCCAGTGTAAGTTCATCACTCACCCCTCGTCAACATGTGTTGGGAGCACGATCTCTTGGTGCTGACCTTGCCGTGGTCGCAGGAGGAGGACAGCAGCAGGAGGAGCCACAGAGGGCTACCCCCAACACGCCGCCCCGAGGGGCGTCCCCGGCAAGGGCACCAAGCACCGAGCCCACGCACATGGAGAATGAGGAGGAGAACTCGGGCGCTGGTGGCTTCGCCTCGCCGCCAAATGTTGGCGGGGAGGGGACCTCTGCTTCCCAGCCTGGCGCTGGTAAGCCGTTCGCCTCTCATTCCTGTTCTTTTTCTTTCCTTGCTGTCTCTTGGTCTTGGCTTTGTCTCATCCCCTTCTTGGTACCTAGCTCGTTCGTCGGCGGACCAGGAGGACATAGACACCGTCATCGAGGATGTCGCCAAGGACGCCGCGGTAGAAGCCGAGAAGATCTCTGCCGAGGAGACCGCCAAGGGTGCCGCCGAAGACGCCGCCAAGGGGCCTGCCGGGGAGGCCGGCAAGGCCGCCACCGAGGAGGAGGTGGTCGATGACCAGCCTTCCTCCTCCACTGCCTCCGGCTCCGGCAGGTATCTGAGGGTGACCGACGACCTCTTTGTCCACGTCCCAGGGTCATCAAGCTCCAGGGCGCCCATCGAGGGAGAGGTGTTCGACGAGGAGGTGCTTGCTGCCGCCGGGCTCGAGGTTGTGCACGAACCGAGCACCGGTGGCGACGACTCTCAGGAGAAGCGGCTTCTCCAGGCCATGGGCACCAACTTCCGGAAGCTCCAGGCGCTCCACCGCGCCTGCCTGGACAAGGCCAAGTCCAGGATGACAACGGTGGACAAGGCGGAGGCGGACATCAAGGCGAAGGCGGACAACGGCGGTGGAGTCTTGGTTGGCGCAGACTTGGTTCCGCCAAGCTAGCAAAGAGTTGAAGGCCGCCCAGGGCGAGCTGGCCAAGCGCGACGTGGAGCTCACCATGAAGCTGGCCGACATCGAGAAGGCCCAAGAGACGACGGGGAGCTTGGCCACCGCAGCCGAGGCCGCTCGGACCCAGCACCAGGCCGCGCTGAACTCCCTCGAGGAAGACCTTGCCAGAACGCTCTGCGGCAAGGATGAAGAGGTGGAGAAGCTCGTCGTGCAGCGGACCCAGGAGCTGGAGCAGAGGCACAGAGAGGCGCTCGATGCCCAGGCTCTGGTTCACGCCGGCAAGGTGAAGGAGCTGGAGGTGGCGCAGGACGAGCTGAAGAAGCAGGCCCTGGAGCTGACGGGGGAGAGGGACGCGGCCAAGGGCGCCTTGGCTGACGCGCAGGCTGCAGTCCTCGGCAAGGCCGAGCTGCTCTTCCCGGCCAACAACTCCATCCGGGACCTGAAGCTGAAGCTGGAAGGCCTTGAGGGGATGCTCTCGGAGGCCAAGGCCCAGGAGGGGACCCTGGCCAAGCTGGAGACCGAGAAGCAGCTGCGGAAGAACGAGGCCGCCAACCACAAGGAGTCCGTGGAGGGTGTGAACCGCTAGATCGGCCGTCTTGTGGACGTCGCTGGCAGGATCACCTCGCAACTAGCTACCATGGGGATGCCAAATGTGAGGTACGCCCCAGAGCGCAGTGGGACTACCAACGCCAAGCTGACCCTGTTCTTCGAGGGCGTCCTCGGGGCCCTAGAGCAGTTCTACTCCAACATGGCGGCTTTACTGGCCGACGAGAACCGAAGGCTCTGCCGGGGTGCCATGACCAAGGTCCTCACCAAGGTGGCATACTGGAACCCCCACCCTTGACTTTGACGGCGCGCTGGAGAGCTTGCCGGAGGGTACCGACCTCGCGCCGCTCAAGGAGCGTATCGAGCCCATCATCAGCCTCATCGACGGAATTCAAAGGGTGGAGGGCCAGCGCCGGGATTAGGCACCCCGTTTCTTATCGCCGCTGCAGGTTCATGACCAAGACAATTTCTATCTTTAGTTAGAACCACAGCGACAATTTGATGTAATATAACTCTGTAGTACTTTTGATATGATGCATGTTATTTTCCTGTTCGATCTTCCTTTGTATGTCCACCCTACGTTAACCGAGTAGGCTTGCCAGCTCGTAAACCCAGGGCGGCGTCTTGAGGACGGATCCCCATTGGCCTGCTGGGCATGCTTGCTGCCGGGCAAACCACCTTACCGCCCTAAACACGGCCGCTCGAACAGTCGAGCTTGACTCAAGTCAGAATCGAGAGCGTTGCCAATTGCGGAAGGCTACCCTGCCACTCTCGACGCGGCCGCTTGAGCTGTTGAGCGGACTCGAAACAGAACAAAGGCGTTGCCAATCGCGGGAGGGCCCCTTTGTGTGCAGGTTTTCCATACAAAGAACAAGATCTCCGAGGGGAATAACCTTATGTAAAAAGTAATATCTAAAGTTTTGCATGACTTAGCTTTCTTGTCGCCGAACCGGCGCCCTTCATGTATGCAGGCGGCGCCATCCTCTTGGCCGTCTTCTTCCTTAGAAACCATGGCCACGAGGAACTGCTAAGCTGGTTGCTAAACCAGATTCTCACAACTGCGCCCCTACCTGGCGCGCCAAAGATGTCGGTGGAAAACGACATCTATGGGATCACAAGTATCCCTACTACGGTTGCCGGGGCGCAGGGTCGTGAGAAGAGCAGGATTAACAGTCAACACAGGGATCGTTTACCCAGGTTCGGGCCGCGAGGATGCGTAATACCCTAGTCCTGCTTTGGTGTGTATTTGAGAGAGTTCTTGAGCTCTCGAACTAGCTATGGTGGCTGCGCAGTCCAAAAGAGCCGAATCCCTCTCCAGTATGCCATGGACCTCCTTTTATAGTCGAAAGGGGCTGCCACAGTGGCACACAGGAGGTGGAAAGGTCTATAGTGCTGCGAGCTTATTGCCCGTGTTACAGGACAAGACGCATTTAATGCGTAGCTTAGGTGTCCCTTAGCTTTATCGGGGGCGGGTACGGGGCCCGTCCCGTCCGTCGCCGCCTCGCCTTGCTTCGACACGCGCCCAGGCCAGCGATGCATGCGGTGCCATGTAGGCAGGCAGGCAGCTGAGGTGGCGCGGTGGTAGGGTCTTCACGAAGATCTGCATGCCACCACGCAGGTGCTTGCTGAGTTGGCGTAGAGGCCGCCCGTCGCCACACAGGTGCCTGCCCAGCTGGTTGAGCTAGAAGCTGCTTGGGGACGGCGGTGGACTCTTGGCTGGTGCGGGCTTGGCAGTGGCCCTGCTGGCGCCCTCGGCAAGGGTCTTGCTGGGAGGCCCGGCAAGGGTCTTGCCGTGGCGCTGTGGTCTTCCCGGCAAGGCGCTTGCCGGGGGTCTTGTGGATTCCCTCGGCTGGGACCCCGCCGAGGGTTACTGTCTTCTAGTCCTCATCTGATATCGCATCTCTATGGTCTTGACAAAGATCTGCATGCCACCACGGAGGTGCCTCCGAGCCCTAGTTCCAATAGAGTTGGTTGGGTTGGAACCCGTGGGCTCAAGGGCGGCTCACTCTATTGGCGTCGGGCGTGCCGCCCCGGCAAGGATCTTGCCGGGGCTGCCGAGGTTGCCCCGGCAAGGGCCTTGCCAGGGGAGCCTGCTTCGCCCTTATGTCCTTTGTGTTCTTGGTCTTGGCGTTGCCTTGGCCGTCTTGTGCTTTGTCTTCTCTCCGGCTACCCTCCTCTGCCCTGCTTAGTGTGGCCGTGGCGCGCGGCTCCGACTGCCCGTGCACAAGTAAAGGGGTACAAAGGGGTGCCCCTACTTTGTACACCGACACGCTTTGATTGATTGTATTTCTTTGTTGCAATCCATGATAAATTCACCCCATGCCTATGAACAAAATAAAGCTTTTACTAAACATATTGTTGACGCTGTGATGAAATCTTTAGAAGAAAAGTTGGAATTAGAAGTTTCAATTCCTAGAAAATTACATGATGAGTGGGAACCTACTATCAAAGTCAAAGATTAAAAATTATGAGTGTTTTTCTTTATGAATCTTTATGTGATGTGCTTGGTCTTACCGATATTGAAGAATGTTCTTTAAATTTGCACTTGGCGGATTCTACTATTAAAAAGCCTACGGGAAGGATTAATGATGTTATTATTCTTGCAAATAATAATTATGTGCCCATATATTTTATTGTTCTTGATATTGATTGCAATCCATCTTGTCCAATTATTCTTGGTGACCCTTTTTACGCACTATTGGTGCCGTGATTGATATGAAGAAAGGCAATGTTAAGTTCCAATTTCCACTAAGGAAGGGTATGGAAAACTTCCCTAGAATAAGAATTAGGCCACCATATGAATCAATCATGAGGGCATCTTATGGATCTCGAAACAAAGATGACAATACTTAGATCCTTGCTTTATGCCTAGCTAGGGGCGTGAAACAATAGCGCTTGTTAGGAGGCAACCCAATGAATAAAATTAATTTTTGTCTTTTGCTTTATGTTCTTGAGTGTTTCCAGAATTATGCTACTATTATGATTGTGTTTTTTGTGTTTTAATTAGTGTTTGTGCCAAGTAAAGCCTTTAGGATCTTCTTGGGTGATAGTTGTTTGATCTTGCTGAAAAACAGAAAGTTTTGCGTCCAGAGTTAGAATTGTTAAAATTCACACAAACGATGAAAAAATCTGAATTTTTTACAGTAGATTGAGTTACAAATTTCCCAGGTTTTCCTAATTTTTCAGAATTTTTAGAGTTACAGAATTATTCGAAAAGTTCAGATTGCTACAGACTTTTCTGTTTTTGACAGATTCTGTTTTTCTTTGCATTGTGTGCTTGTTTTGATGATTCTATGGTTTTCTTTGAAGAGTTTTTGCCATAGAAAAGTTGCAATACAGTAGATATAATGCAAGAATAAAATATGAATGGGTTGTGATAACCCACAAGTATAGGGGATCGCAACAGTTTTCGAGGGTACACAATTCAACCCAAATTTATTGATTCGACACAAGGGGAGCCAAAGAATATTCTCAAGTGTTAGCAGTTGAGTTGTCAATTCAACCACACCTGGATAACTTAAAATCTGCAGCAAAGTATCTAGTAGCAAAGTAGTATGATAGTAGTGATAACAATAGAAAAAGTAATATTTTTGGGTTTTGTAGTGATTGTAACAGTGGCAATGGAAAAGTAAATAAACGAAGAACAATATGTGAAAAGCTCCTCAAACGAAGAACAATATGAACTCCTCAAACTACGGTCATCACCGGGAGTGGTCCCGATTATTGTCACTTCGGGGTTGCCGGATCATAACACATAGTAGGTAACTATAGACTTGCAAGATAGGATCAAGAACTCACATATATTCATGAAAACATAATAGGTTCAGATCTGAAATCATGGCACTCGGGCCCTAGTGACAAGCATTAAGCATAGCAAAGTCATAGCAACATCAATCTAAGAACATAGTGGATACTAGGGATCAAACCCTAACAAAACTAACTCGATTTCATGATAAATATCATCCAACCCATCACCGTCCAGCAAGCCTACGATGGAATTACTCATGCACGGCGGCGAGCATCATGAAATTGGTGATGGAGGATGGTTGATTATGACGATGGTGACGGATTCCCCTCTCCGGAGCCCCGAACGGACTCCGGACCAGCCCTGCCGAGAGAGATTAGGGCTTGGCGGCGGCTCCGTATCGTAAAACGATGAATCCTTCTCTCTGATTTTTTTCTCCCCGAACGTGAATATATAGAGTTGGAGTTGAGGTCGGTGGAGCACCAGGGGGCCCACGAGGCAGGGGGCGCGCCCAGGGGTGCAGGCGCGCCTCCCACCCTCGTGGACAGGGTGTGGGGCCCCTGGCCTTGATTCTTTCGCCAGTATTTTTTATTATTTCCAAAAATAATCTCCGTGAAGTTTCAGGTCATTTCGAGAACTTTTATTTCTGCACAAAAATAACACTATGGCAATTCTGCTGAAAACAGCGTCAGTCCGGGTTAGTTCCGTTCAAATCATGCAAGTTAGAGTCCAAAACAAGGGCAAAAGTGTTTGGAAAAGTAGATACATTGGAGACGTATCAACTCCCCCAAGCTACCTTTTCTTGTCCTCACGCAATTCAGTTGATAAACTAAAAGTGATAAAGAAAAACTTTTACAAACTCTGTTTGCTCTTGTTGTTGTAAATATGTAAAGCCAGCATTCAAGTTTTCAGCAAAGATTATGAACTAACCATATTCACAATAACACTTAGGTCTCATGCTTACTCATGTCAATGGCATAATCAACTAGCAAGCAATAATAATAAATCTCGGATGACAACACTTTCTCAAAACAATCATAATATGATATAACAAGATGGTATCTCGCTAGCCCTTTCTGAGACCGCAAAACATAAATGCAGAGCACCATTAAAGATCAAGGACTGACTAAACATTGTAATTCATGGTAAAAGAGATCCAGTCATAGTCATACTCAATATAAATTAATAGTAATGGATGCAAATGACAGCAGTGCTCTCCAGCTAGTGCTTTTTAATAAGAGGATGATGACTCAACATAAAAGTAAGTAGATAGGCCCTTCGCAGAGGGAAGCAGGGATTTGTAGAGGTGCCAGAGCTCGATTTTGAAATAGAGATAAATAATATTTGGAGTGGCATACTTTCATTGTCAACATAACAACTAAGAGATCTCGATATCTTCCATGCTACACACATTATAGGCGGTTCCCAAATAGAATGGTAAAGTTTATACTCCCCCTCCACCAACAACCATCAATCCATAGCTTGTCCGAAACAACGGGTGCCTCCAACTAACAACAATCCTGGGGGAGTTTTGTTTGCAATTATTTTGATTTGATTTGCTTAAAGCATGGGACTGGGCATCCCGGTGACCAACCATTTTCTCGTGAGTGAGGAGCGGAGTCCAGTCCTCTTGAGAATAACCCCCCTAGCATGGAAGATACAGACAACCCTAGTTGATACATGAGCTTTTCGAGCATAGAAAACATAATTTCATTTGAAGGTTTAGAGTTTGGCACATACAAATTTACTTGGAACGGCAGGTAGATATCGCTTATAGGAAGGTATAGTGGACTCATACGGAATAACTTTGGGGTTTAAGGAATTGGACGCACAAGCATTATCCCGCTTAGTACAAGTGAAGGATAGAAAGAGACTGGGAAGCGACCAACTAGAGAGCGACAACAGTCATGAACGTGCATTAAAATTAATAAACATTGAGTGCAAGCAAGAGTAGGATATAATCCACCATGAACATAAATATCGTGAAGGCTTTGTTGAATTTTGTTTCATCCACATGCGTGAACATGTGCCAAGTCAAGTCACTTAAATCATTCAAAGGAGGATACCACCCTACTATACCACATCACAATCATTTTAATAGCATGTTGGCACGCAAGGTAAACCATTATAAACTCCTAGCTAATTAAGCATGGCACAAGCAACTATAATCTCTATTTGTCATTGCAAACATGTTTATTCATAATAAGCTGAATCAGGAATGATGAACTAATCATATTTACAAAAACAAGAGAGTTCGAGTTCATACGAGCTTCTCTCATCTCAATCATTTCATCATATATTGTCATTATTGCCTTTCACTTGCACGACCGAATGATGATAATAATAATAGTGCACGCGCATTGGACTAAGCTGGAATCTGCAAGCATTCAATAAACAGGAGAAGACAAGGCAATATGGGCTCTTGGTTAAGTCAACAATAATGTATATAAGAGCCACTTCAATATTTCCATCATGGTCTTCTCCTATCGGCCCCCAAAGAAAAAAAAAAGAAGTAAAACTATTTACACGGGAAAGCTCCCAACAAGCAAAAGAAGAACAGGAAATCTTTTTGGGTTTTCTTTTAATTATTACTACTACAGGCAAGAAAGTAAACTAGCTCAAAGCTACTACTAATTTTTTTGGTTTTTCTTAAGGTTTTTCAAACACACAAGAAGAAAGCATAAAAAGGAAAATAAACTAGCGTGGATGTTACAGTGAAAAAGTATGAGCACCGAGAACTAGCATGAGCGTGTGAACATGAATGTAATGTCAGTGAGAAATATGTACTCCCCCAAGCTTAGGCTTTTGACCTAAGTTGGTCTATTGCCACGGCTGGCCTGGCGGATATCCAAAGTTGTAGTTGGGGTCGTACTGAGATGCAGCGGCTATTGCATCATGGGCTACAGCTTGGAGGTGAGCTGCCCTCGTCCTCCTCTCGTACTCATTTGCCTCCTCCCTGGTTATGAAATATCTCCCCTTTGCCTGAAAGTCAAAGAAAATAGGAGCAGGGAGAGCGACGTGATAGGTGCGTCGTCTGTCAAAGATTAGTCAGTACTGGAGGAACTGACCGTTCCTCTCAACAAACTGATGATGAACCATAGCCTCATAATCTAAATAAACAGGAGGCAACTCAATATCATACTCACGTATGGGTATACCAAGAAAATTAGCTAGACAGGTTGCATAAATTCCACCAAAGAAATCTCCATTAATTCTATTATTATGAAACATATGTGCAACAATGGCTCCCAAATTATAATGTTTATCTCCTAATACAGCACTCCTGAGAACACTGAGATCAGGGACACACATGTGACATGCTTCATCCTTACCATTTATGCACCTACCTATGAAGAGAGAAAAATAATGTATAGCAGGAAAATGAATGCTCCCTATGGTAGCTTGTGTTATATCTCTAGACTCCCCGCAGTTATACTAGCAAGAAAATCTCTAAATTCAGATTTGCGAGGTTCACTAGGACTACCCCATTGCGGGAGTTTACAAGCTGTGCTAAAGTCCTCTAAGTCCATAGTATAATAATTTTCATAAAGATCAAACAGGACAGTTTGAGAATTGCGTGATGATGAAAATTCAAACCTTCTCACAAAGGAATCAGTGAGATAGTGGTACTGACGGCACTTATCTGCCTCGAAGCTCTCAAGATCAGCATTACGCACATATGTGTTAATTTGTTCCTTGATTCCTGCTTGATCCATAAAGTCCTCTGAAGGCCATTCACAAGCCCGCACTGGAGCTTTCCTCGGTGGTTCATCGTCCGCATCGCGTATTGCGAGCCTGGGTCCTTGCTTCCTTGAAGGACCACCTTGGTACATTTTCCTAAACATATTTCTTCCTCTGAAAAATTTCTGAAAAATTTAGTAACTCAAAATAAAAGTGAACCAAACTCAACAAAATTGACAGCAACTACTCCCACAAGTGCCTAGAGACTATACTTGGGACCATATAAATTTGACATGCAAGCTCAAGAACAGGGTCACCTAAGCAGCAAAAATTTGCAATGAATAAAGCACTAGAACAAAAACTAATTGGACCATTGGGGGAGTCACATACCGAAGAACAATCCCCCAAAGCAGTTTTGGGAGTGGAGCTTTGAGCAAGGAGATCGAAAATCGCAGAAAAATGAGCTAGAACTCGTGCTTGAGCTGGTTAGTGATTTTTTTGGAAGGAAGAAGGAGTGTGTGGGTGCAGGAATAAGTGGAGGGGAGCCACCATGTGTCCACAAGGCAGGGGGTGTGCCCAGGGGAGCAGGCGCGCCCTAGACCCTCATGGCCAGGTGCTTGCTCCCCCTGCTGTGTTCTCAGTGCCAGATATTCTCAAATATTCCAGAAAAAATCGTATTTCAATTTCGGGGCATTTTGAGAACTTCTATTTTCAGGGTAATTTTTTATTGCACGGATAATTCAGAAAACAGACAGAAAATACTATTTTTTGCTTTATTTCAACTAAATAACGGAAAGTAAAAAGAGGGTACAGAAGGTTGTGCTTTCTAACTTCATCCATCTCATGCTCATCAAAAGGAATCCGCCAACAAGGTTGATCAAGACTTGTTAACAAACTCATTCCGAATCGCATGAAACCGGAGAATTTTCGAATAGCACTAAGTTACCTCAACGGGGATATGCACGTCCCCAATAATAAGAATATCATACTTCTTTTTGACAGTAGGAAGAGGAAATTCAAAACCTCCAAAAATTATTGATGGAATTTTTCCAATAGAGTTTATGCTATGAACTTGAGGTTGTTTCCTCGGAAAGTGTACCGTATGCTCATTACCATTAACATGAAAAGTGACATTGCCTTTGTTGCAATCAATAACAGCCCCTGCAGTATTCAAAAAGGGTCTTCCAAGAATAATAGACATACTATCATCCTCGGGAATATCAAGAATAACAAAGTCCGTTAAAATAGTAACGTTTGCAACCACAACAGGCACATCCTCACAAATACCGACAGGTATAGCAGTTGATTTATCAGCCATTTGCAAAGATATTTCAGTAGGTGTCAACTTATTCAAATCAAGTCTACGGTATAAAGAGAGAGGCATAACACTAACACCGGCTCCAAGATCACATAAAGCAATTTTAACATAGTTTCTTTTAATGGAGCATGGTATAGTTGGTACTCCTGGATCTCCTAGTTTCTTTGGTATTCCACCCTTAAAAGTATAATTAGCAAGCATGGTGGAAATTTCAGCTTCCGGTATCTTTCTTTTATTTGTAACAATATCCTTCATATACTTGGCATAAGGATTCAATTTAAGCATATCAGCTAAACGCATACGCAAAAAGATAGGTCTAATCATTTCAGCAAAGCGCTCAAAATCCTCATCATCCTTTTTCTTGGATGGCTTAGGAGGAAAAGGCATGGGTTTCTGAACCCAAGGTTCTCTTTCCTTACCGTGCTTCCTAGCAACAAAGTCGCTCTTATCATAACGTTGATTCTTTGATTGTGGGTTATCAAGATCAACAGCAGGTTCAATCTCTGCATCATTGTTATTGCTAGGTTGAGCATCAACATGAACATCATCATTAACATTATCACTAGGTTCATGTTCATTACCAGATTGTGTTTCAGCATCAGAGATAGAAATGTCATTGGGATTCACAGGTGTGTCAATAACAGGTTCACTAGAAGCATGCAAATTCCGATCATTTTTGTTCTTCTTCCTCTTAGTAGGACTAGGTGCATCCATATTATTTCTCTGAGAATCCTGCTCAATTCTCTTAGGGTGGCCCTCAGGATACAAAGGTTCCTGAGTCACTTTGCCCCCTCTAGTTGCAACTCTAACAACAAAGTCATTATTCTTACTATTCAATTCATTGAGCAAATCATTCTGAGCTTTAAGTACTTGTTCTACTTGAGTGGTAACCATAGAAGCATGTTTACTAATGAGTTTAAGTTCACCTTTAACTCTGGACATATAGTCACTCAAGTGTTCAATCATATAAGCACTGCGTTTAATTTCTCTACCAAAATAAGCATTGAAGTTTTCTTGCTTAACCATAAAGTTATCAAACTCATCCAAACATTGGCTAGCAAACTTAGTAGGAGGGATTTCAGCATTATCGTATCTATAGAGAGAATTTACCTTTACTACCTGTGTCGGGTTATCAAGACCATGTGTTTCTTCAACAAGCGGTAAATTAAGACCATGTATTTCTTCAACAGGAGGTAAATTCTTAACATCTTCAGCTTTTATACCTTTTTCTTTCATAGATTTCTTTGCCTCTTGCATATCTTCAGGACTGAGAAATAGAACACCCCTTTTCTTTGGAATTGGCTTAGGAGTTGGTTTAGGAAGTGTCTAATTATTTTCATTTGTCAACATATTATTCAATAGAATTTCAGCTTCATCGGTTGTTCTTTCCCTAAAAACACAACCAGCACAACTATCCAGGTGGTCTCTGGAAGCATCGGTTAGTCCATTATAGAAGATATCAAGTATTTCATTTTTCTTGAGAGGATGATCAGGCAAAGCATTAAGTAATTGGAGAAGCCTCCCCCAAGCTTCTGGGAGAATCTCTTCTTCAATTTGCACAAAATTATATATTTCCCTTAAAGCAGCTTGTTTCTTATGAGGAGGGAAATATTCAGCAGAGAAGTAATAAATCATATCCTGGGGACTACGCACACAACCAGGATCAAGAGAATTAAACCATATTTTAGCATCACCCTTTAACGAGAACGGAAATATTTTAAGGATATAATAGTAGCGAGTTTTCTCATCATTAGTGAACAGGGTGGCTATATCATTTAATTTAGTAAGATGTGCCACAACAGTTTCAGATTCATAGCCATAGAAAGGATCAGATTAAACCAAAGTAATTATATCAGGGTCGACAGAGAATTCATAATCCTTATCAGTATCAAAGATAGGTGAAGTAGCATAAGCAGGATCATACTTCATTCTAGCATTCAGAAATTTTTGTTTCAGCTTAGCTAATAATTTCTTAAGATCACTTCTATCATTGCAAGCAAGAAAGTCTCTAGCAGTTTCTTCATCCATAAGATAACCCTCAGGCACAATAGGCAATTCATATCTAGGGGGAGAATCTTCATCATCACTTTCATCAATATTATCAGTTTCATTAATTTCATTCTCTCTAGCCCTAGCAAGTTGTTCATCAAGAAATTCACCAAGTGGCACAGTAGTATCAAGCATAGAAGTAGTCTCATCATAAGTATCATGCATAGGAGAAGTGGCATCATCAAAAACATGCGACATATCAGAATTAATAGCAGAAACAGGTTTAGGTGTCGCAAGCTTACTCAAAACAGAAGGTGAATCAAGTGCAGAGCTAGATGGCAGTTCCTTACCTCCCCTCGTAGTTGAGGGATAAATTTTGGTTTTCTCGTCTTTCAAGTTCCTCATAGTGACCAGCAGATATAAATCCCAAGTGACTCAAAGAATAGAGCTATGCTCCCCGGCAACGGCGCCAAAAAATAGTCTTGATAACCCACAAGTATAGGGGATCGCAACAGTTTTCGAGGGTAGAGTATTCAACCCAAATTTATTGATTTGACACAAGGGGAGCCAAAGAATATTCTCAAGTATTAGCAGTTGAGTTGTCAATTCAACCACACCTGGATAACTTAATATCTGCAGCAAAGTATTTAGTAGCAAAGTAGTATGATAGTAGTGATAACGGTAGCAAAAGTAATATTTTTGTGTTTTGTAGTGATTGTAACAGTGGCAACGGAAAAGTAAATAAACGAAGAACAATATGTGAAAAGCTCGTAGGCATTGGATTAGTGATGGAGAATTATGCTGGATGCGATTCTTCATGCAACAGTTATAACATAGGGTGACACAGAACTAGCTCCAATTCATCAATGTAATGTAGGCATGTATTCCGAATATACTCATACGTGCTTATGGGAAAGAACTTGCATGACATCTTTTGTCCTACCCTCCCGTGGCAGCGGGGTCCTAGCGGAAACTAAGGGATATTAAGGCCTCATTTTAATAGAGTACCGGACCAAAGCATTAACCCATAGTGAATAGATGAACTCCTCAAACTACGGTCATCACCGGGAGTGGTCCCGATTATTGTCACTTCGGGGTTGCCGGATCATAACACATAGTAGGTGACTATAGACTTGCAAGATAGGATCAAGAACTCACATATATTCATGAAAAACATAATAGGTTCAGATTTGAAATCATGGCACTCGGGCCCTAGTGACAAGCATTAAGCATAGAAAAGTCATAGCAACATCAATCTCAGAACATAGTGGATACTAGGGATCAAACCCTAACAAACCTAACTCGATGGAATTACTCACGCACGGTGGTGAGCATCATGAAATTGGTGATGGAGGATGATTGATGATGACGATGGCGACGGATTCCCCTCGCCGGAGCCCCGAATGGACTCCGGATCAGCCCTCCCGAGAGAGATAAGGGCTTGGCGGCGGCTCCGTATCATAAAACGTGATGAATCCTTCTCTCTGATTTTTTCTCCCTGAATGTGAATATATATAGAGTTGGAGTTGAGGTCGGTGGAGCACCAGGGGGCCCACGAGGCAGGGGGCGCGCCCAGGGGGGCAGGCGCGCCTCCCACCCTTGTGGACAGGGTGTGGGCCCCTGGCCTTGATTCTTTCACCAATATTTTTATTATTTCCAAAAATAATCTCCGTGAAGTTTCAGGTCATTCCGAGAACTTTTATTTTTGCACACAAATAACACCATCGCAATTCTGCTGAAAACAGCATCAGTCCGGGTTAGTTCCATTCAAATCATGCAAGTTAGAGTCCAAAACAAGGGCAAAAGTGTTTGGAAAAGTAGATACGTTGGAGATGTATCAGCAATCACTTAAGACAATGTGGAATCGTTTCACAGTTGACGCCACCTGGAACACCACAGCGTAATGGTGTGTCCAAACGTCGTAATCATACCTTATTGGATATGGTGCATTCTATGATGTCCCTTTCCGATCTACCAATCTCGTTTTGGGGTTATACATTAGAGACAGCTGCATTCACTTTAAATAGGGCACCATATAAGTCCGTGGAGACGACACCGTATGAAATGTTGTTTGGCAAGAAACCTAAGCTATCGTTACTTGAGGTTTGGGGTTGTGATGCTTATGTCAAAAGGCTTCAGGCGGAAAAGCTCGAACCCAAAGTGGACAAATGTGTCTTCATATGATACCCAAAGGAGACAATTGGGTATACCTTCTATCTCAGATCCGAGGGCAAAGTGTTTGTCGCTAAGGACGGGTCCTTTCTCGAGAAAGAGTTTCTCTCGGAAGAATTGAGTGGGAGGAAGATAGAACTTGATGAGGTTGTTGAACCTTTACTTCAACTCATGAGTAGTGCGGCGCAGAAAGATGTTTCTGTGACACCTACGTCAGTTGAAGAGGTAGCTAATGATAGTGATCATGAAGCTTCGAATCAAGTTGCTATCGAACCTCGTAGGTCGACAAGGATACGTACTGCTCCTGAGTGGTACGGTAACCCTGTCTTGGAGGTCATGTTGTTGGACAACAACAATGATGAACCTATGAGCTATGGAGAAGCGGTGGTGGGCCCGGATTCCGACCAATGGTTAGAGGCCATGAAATCCGAGATGGGATCCATGTATGAAAACAAAGTGTGGACTTTGGAAGTATTACCTGAAGGGCGAAAGGCCATTCAGAATAAATGGATCTTCAAGAAGAACACGGACGTGGACGGTAATATCACCGTCTATAAAGCTCGACTTGTGGCAAAGGGGTTTTCACAAGTTCAAGGAGTTGACTACGATGAGACTTTCTCACCCGTAGCGATGCTTAAGTCCGTCAGAATTATGTTGGCAATACCTGCATTTTTCGATTAGGAAATCTGGCAGATGGATGTCAAAACAATGTTCCTTAACGGTTTCCTTAAGGAAGAGTTGTATATGATGCAACCGGAAGGTTTTGTTGATCCAGAGCATGCTGACAAGGTGTGCAAGCTCCAGCGAACCATTTATGAGCTGGTGCAAGCATCTCAGAGTTGGAATATTCGCTTTGATGAGGTGATCAAAGCGTTTGGGTTTATAAAAGTTTATGGAGAAGCTTGTATTTACAAGAAAGTGAGTGGGAGCTCTATAGTGTTCTAGTATTATATGTGGATGACATATTACTGATTGGAAACAATATATAACTTTTGGAAAACATGAAGGAATATTTGAACAAGAGTTTTTCAATGAAGGACCTAGGAGAAGCTGTTGTCATATTAGGCATCAAGATCTATAGAGATAGATCAAGACGCTTGATAGTACTTTCACAAAGCACATACCTTGATAAGATTTTGAAGAAGTTCAAGATGGATCAGTCCAAGAAGGGGTTCTTGCCTGTTTTGCAAGGTGTGAAGTTGAGTAAGACTCAATGCCCAACGACTGAAGAGGATAGAGAAAAGATGAGTGTCGTCCTCTATGCTTCTGCCATAGGCTCTATCATGTATGCGATCTTGTGCACAAGACCACATGTCTGCCTTGCCATAAGTATGGCCGGAAGGTTTCAAAGTGACCCAGGAGTGGAACACTGGACAACGGTCAAGAATATCCTTAAGTACCTGAAAAGGACTAAGGAAATGTTTCTCATTTATGGAGGTGATCAAGAGCTCGTCGTAAAGGGTTGCATTGATGCAAGCTTTGACACTGATTTAGATGATTCTAAGTCTCAAACTAGATACGTATATGTTCTGAACGGGGGAGCAGTAAGCTGGTGCAGTTCCAAGCAGAGCGTGGTAGCTGATTCTACATGCGAAGCGGAGTACATAGTTACCACGGAAGCGGCGAAGGAAGGTGTCTGGATGAAGCAGTTCATGACAGATCTTGGAGTTGTGCCCAGTGCACTGGACCCAATGACTTTGTTTTGTGACAACACTGGTGCCATTGCTCTAGCCAAGGAACCAAGGTTTCACAAGAGGACCAGAAAGTGATGCTTCGATTCCATTTGCGATTACATCAAGGAGGAAGACATAAACATTTGCAAAGTACATACGGAACTGAATGTTCCAGATCCATTGACTAAACCTCTTCCACAGGCAAAGTGATGTGTACTACGCAACTTTATTCTTGTAGACACGTGTTGGGCCTCCAAACGCAGAGTTTTGTAGGACAGTAGCAATTTTCCCTCAAGTGGATGACCTAAGGTTTACCAATCCGTGGGAGGCGTAGGATGAAGATGGTATCTCTCAAGCAACCCTGCAACCAAATAATAAAAAGTCTCTTGTGTCCCCAACACACCAAATACAATACTAATTTGTATAGGTGCACTAGTTCAGCGAAGAGATGGTGATACAAGTGAAATATGGATAGTAGATATTGGTTTTTGTAATAGGAACAATAAAAGAACAGTAAGGTAGCAAGTAACAAAAGTGAGCACAAACAGTATTGCAATGCTTGAAAATGAGGCCTAGGGTCCGTACTTTCGCTAGTGCAATCTCTCAACAATGCTAATATAATTGGATCATATAACCATCCCTCAACGTGCGATGAAGAATCACTCCAAAGTTCCCATCTAGCGGAGAACATAAGAATAAATTGTTTGTAGGGTACGAGACCACCTTAAAGCTATTCTTTCCGATCGATCTATCCAAGAGTTCATACAAAAATAACACCAAAGCAAATTCAGATTCGTAATACTCAATCCAACACAAAGAACCTCAAAGAGTGCCCCAAGATTTCTACCGGAGAAACAAAGACAAGAACGTGCATCAACCCCTATGCATAGATTACCCCAATGTCACCTCGGGAATCCGCGAGTTGAGTGCCAAAACGTATATCAAGTGAATCAATACGATACCCCATTATCACCACGAGTATTCATATGCAAGACATATATCAAGTGCTCTCAAATCCATAACAATATTCAATCCGATAAAACAAAATCTCAAAGGGAAAACTCAATTCAGCACAACAATATAGAGAGGGGAAAACACCATATGATCCAACTATATTAACAAAGCCTGCGATACATCAAGATTGTGACATCCCAAGAACACGAGAGAGGGAGATTAAACACATAGCTACTGGTACAAACCCTCAGCCCCGAGGGTGGACTACTCCCTCCTCATCGTGGTGGCCGCCGGGATGATGAAGATGGCCACCGATGATGATTTCGCCCTCCGGCAGGGTGCCAGAACGGGGCCTAGGTTGGCTTTTCGTGGCTACAGAGGCTTGCGGCGGCGGAACTTTTGATCTAGGGTAACCCGAGGGTTTTTGGAATATTTGGGAATTTATAGGGTAAAGAGGGGGTGCGGGAGGACACCGAGGTGGGCACAACCCACCTGAGCGCGCCTGGGCTCCCAGGCGCGCCCTGGTGGTTTGTGCCCCCTCGGGGCACCCCCTAGTGCTTCTCCGGCCCACTGTATGTCTTCTGGTCCATAAAAAATCCACAAAAAGTTTCACGGTGTTTGGACTCCATTTGATATTGATTTCCTGCGATGTAAAAAACAAGCAAAAAACAGCAACTGGCATTGGGCACTGGGTCAACAGGTTAGTCCCCAAAAATGATATAAAGTTGCTATAAAATGATTGTAATACATCCAAGAATGATAATATAACAGCATGATTACTTCATAAATTATAGATACGTTGGAGACGTAATACATCCAAGAATGATAATATAACTCTATGGGTGTCAGATTCATTACCAAGTAATGCTAGATGATTGACTCTAGTGCAAGTGGGAGACTGTTTGAAATGTGCCCTAGAGGAAATAATAATGTGGTTATTATTATATTTCCTTGTTTATGATAATCATTTATTATCCATGGTATAATTATATTGACCAGAAACTCAAATACATGTGTGGATACATAGACAACAACATGTCCCTAGTAAGCCTCTACCGGACTAGCTCGTTGATCAAATATGACTATGGTTTCCTAGCCATGGACATGAGTTATCATTTGATAACGGGATCACATCATTAGGAGAATAATGTGATGGACAAGACCCAAACCATGAACGTAGCATATGATCGTATCAAGTTTATTGCTATCGTTTTTCTGCATGTCAAGTATATGTTCCTATGACCATGAGATCATGCAACTCACTGGCACCGGAGGAGTGCCTTGTGTGTACCAAACGTCGCAACGTAACTGGGTGACTATAAAGGTGCTCTACAGTTATCTCCGAGGGTGTATGTTGAGTTGGCATGGATCAAGACTGGGATTTGTCACTCCATATGACGGAGAGGTATCTCATGGCCCACTCGGTAATACAACATCACAATAAGCTTGCAAGAAATGTGACAAATGAGTTAGTCACGGGATCTTGTATTATGGAACGAGTAAAGAGACTTGCCGGTAACGAGATTGAACTAGGTATGGAGATGCCGACGATCGAATCTCGGGCAAGTAACATACCGATAGACAAAGGGAACTACATATGGGATTAGCTGAATCCTTGACATCGAGGTTCAAACGATAAGATCTTCGTAGAATATGTAGGAACCAATATGGGCATCCAGGTCCCGCTATTGGTTATTGACCATAGAGGTGTCTCGGTCATGTCTGCATAGTTCTCGAACCCGCGGGGTCTACACACTTAACGTTTGGTGACGATATAAGTATAGTTGAGTCATTATGGTGGATACCGAAGGTTGTTCGGAGTGCCGGATGAGATCCCGGACGTGGGAGGAACTCCGGAATGGTCCGAAGGTGAAGATTGATATATTGGACGAAGGGTATTGGAGTCTGGAATTGTTCCAGGGGTACCGGGTGATGACCAACGTCACCGAAAGGGGTTTCGGGGGGGGCAAGTGTTGGGGGGCCCCATGGGACAAGGGGAGGGGGCAAACTAGCCCACTAAGCGGCTGAGCGCCCCCCTAGGGCTTCCCACCTCCTAGCTTGGGGGGCAAGTCACCCTAGGGGAGATCCCATCTACCCTGGCCGCCGCCCCCCTAGAGGAAACCCGAGGGGCACCACCCCTCCTTCCTTCCCCTATATATAGAGAGGTAGAGAGAGGGTAGCCGCACCCCAGAGGATACATCTCCACGCCACGGCGCTGCTTCTCCTCTCCCTCGCATCCCTCTTCCACTCCGTAGTGCTTAGCGAAACTCTGCTGAGATTCCGCCACCACCACCGCCAGCACGTCGTCGTGCTGCCAGAGGACTCGAGCTACTACTTCACCATCGCTCGCTGGATCAAGGAGGTGAAAGTGTCATCAAGCCTTACGTGTGTTGAAAGCGGAGGTGCCATCCGTTCGGCACTTGGATCTGGAGTTCGCGGGACGGATCGTGATTGGATCGCGAAGACGTTCGACTACATCAACTGCGTTTCTTAACGCTTCCGCTTAGCGATCTACAAGGGTATGTAGATCCAATCTCTCCTCTCATAGATGGTCATCTCCTAGATTGATCTTGGTGAGCATAGGAATTTTTTTGTTTCCCATGCAACGTTCCCCAACTTGATGACCAAAGCGAGGCTGCATTTTGGTAATTCCAATCGGTTCAACTTGGTAATTCCGAAGTAAAGCAATTGGGTTATAGAAACTTGGTCAGTGCAAATCTGTGGGACCGATCATCATCTCGGTGAGACCCAAACTCTAGGGTTTGGCTCTTGCATTGTGTAGGATCAACTCGGTGAGTCCGGATGGGATGATTTCGGTGGGACCAGTTGGACTTTTATGGTTTGGATAGATATGACTTGGAGAAAGTGGTTGAGGGTTTTGGAGCAATATGTTCAAACACTTTGAGCAATTGAGTCATGATCAAAACCTCATCCCCTTTTAATGGTATTGGCTTTCCTATGGACTCAATGTGATCTTGGATCACTTAACCAAAAATGTAGAGTCTTGAAGCTTTGCTGATCCATGTCCTTAGCATTTTGAGGGGTCCACATTCTCATGTCCTTGCCATGCCAACCATTGAACTTTTCTGAAATCTATCTTGAATAAGCATTATTTCAATGACATATATGTTGTTATGAATTACCAAAACCACCCCGGGATTAGTTGCACTTTTAGCGATGTCTAGAATGTCATGAACTTGACCCCTTACCATGGTGATGAGGTTCACGATCCGAGAGCAGATCTTTCCTAGGGGGGAGGGGGAAATGGAGTTGAGCACCCTATGGTCATGCCCATGGAAACCACACCAACTCCCCAAGCACCAAGTGGACCTTTAACAATACCTCGTGCATGTGGCACTGAACATGAGGTGAACTAAGATAGAGACGCTATGCGTGATTAGGTACCAAGGAGAAAGTCATGGAGAAGCTAGGAGCATTTGGACAACACGGCGGCAAAGGGAAGCAAGCGAGGCAAAGGAAGGAGTGCTGGCAAGCATCAACCACCAGACATCAAGTGGAATCACTGGGCATCCGGTGCAACATCAGGAGTAGTAGCTAGAAGGAACCTCATCCCCCGAAGGACTAAACATCCGGTGCCACTATCCATTTTTCTAGGGAAGAAATTAACAGAAGTCTGAAGACCAACAAACGTCCGATCCCCCGCCAGCCACCAACCATCCGGTCCAACGCCGGACATCCGGTACTCCAGGAACGACCAGACATATGGTAACCACTGGACATGCATACGTCTCCAACGTATCTACTTTTACTAACGCTTTTCCTCTTGCTTTGGACTCTAATTTGCATGATTTGAATGAAACTAACCCCGGACTGACGCTGTTTTCAGCAGAACTACCATGGTGTTGTTTTTGTGCAGAAATAAAAGTTCTCAAAATGTAACGAAACTTTGCGAGGAATTTTTACCCAATAAAAGAGAATTTCTGGAGCCAAGAACCACCGGAGGGGGCACATGGGCGGGCAAAACCCACCAGGGCGTGCCCACCTCTAGGCGCGCCCAGGTGGGTTGTCCTCACCTGGTGGCCCTGCAGACCCTGAAACCGAAGCTATAAAATCCTATTTTCGGAGAAAACAAATCAGGGAGAAAGAATTATCGCGTTCCACGAGGCGGAGCCACCGTCACCTCCTGTTCTTCACCGGGAGGCCAGATCTGCAGTCCGTTTGGGGCTCCAAAGTGGGGGGTCTTCGATCTTCATCATCACCAAGCCTTCTCCATCGCCAATTCCATGATGCTCCCCACCGGGAGTGAGTAATTCCTTCGTAGGCTCGCTGGTCGGTGAGGAGTTGGATGAGATTCATTATGTAATCTAGTTAGTTTTGTTAGGGCCTAATGCCTAGTATCCACTATGTTCTGAGATTGATGTTGCTATGACTTTGCCATACTTAATACTTGTCACTTTGGGCCCGGGTGCCATGAATTCAGATCTGAACCGTTTATGTTATCATCATTATATCCATGTTCTAGATCCTATCTTGCAAGTTATAGTCACCTACTACATGTTATGATCCGGCAACCCCGGAGTGACAATAGTCGGGACCACTCCCGGTGATGATCGTACTTTTAGGAGTTCATGTATTCACCTTGTGTTAATGCTTTGTTCTGGTTCTCTATTGAAAGGAGGCCTTAATATCCCTTAGTTTCCAATTGGACCCCGCTGCCACAGGAGGGGAGGACAAAATATGTCATGCAGGTTCTTTCCATAAGTACGTATGACTATTTACGGAATACATGCCTACATTATATTTATGAACTGGAGCTAGTGCCGTATCGCCCAAGGTTATGACTATCACAAGATGAATATCGTCCAACAAATTACCAATCCAATGCCTACGAATTTATCCTATATTGTTCTTGCTAAGTCACTACTGCTATCGTTACTGTTGCAGTTGCTACAAAACTACTGCTACCACTATTACCGTTACCATTGCTGCTACTACTATTATCAAAACTATCAAATTACTTTGCTACTGATCACTTGTTGCAGATAATTAATCTCCAGGTGTGGTTGAATTAACAACTCAGCTGCTAATACTTGCAAATATTCGTTGGCTCCCCTTGTGTCGAATCTATAAATTTGGGTTGAATACTCTACCCTCAAAAACTGTTGCGATCCCATATACTTGTGGGTTAACAAGACCTTTTACTGGCGCCGTTGCCGGGAAGCATTGCTATATTGTTGAGTCACTTGGGATTATTATCAATTTATCACTATGAAGAATCTAAAGGATGCTAAGACTTAGATTGACCCCTCTAAGACGAGGGGAGGTAATGAACTGCCATCTAGCTCTGCTTTAGATTCACATTCTGTTATAAGTAAACTTGCAACACCATCACATGCTATTAATACTGATATGTCGGAAGTTATTGATGATGCTACTTCTGCTATGAATGATACTTATGATGATGCTAGTGAAGGAAATATGCCCTAGAGGCAACAATAAAGTTATTATTTATTTCCTTATTTCATGATAAATGTTTATTATTCATGCTAGAATTGTATTAACCGGAAACTTAGTACATGTGTGAATACATAGACAAAACAAAGTGTCCCTAGTATGCCTCTACTTGACTAGCTCGTTTATCAAAGATGGTTATGTTTCCTAACCATAGACATGTGTTGTCATTTGATGAACGAGATCACATCAATAGGAGATTGATGGACAAGACCCATTCGTTAGCTTAGCATTATGATCATTACAGTTTCATTGCTACTGCTTTCTTCATGACTTATACATGTTCCTCAGACTATGAGATTATGCAACTCCCGAATACCGGAGGAACACCTTGTGTGCTATCAAACGTCACAACATAACTGGGTGATTATAAAAGATGCTCTACAGGTGCCTCCGATGGTGTTTGTTGAGTTGGCATAGATCGAGATTAGGATTTGTCACTCCGTGTATCGGAGAGGTATCTCTAGGCCCTCCCGGTAATGCACATCACTATAAGCCTTGCAAGCAATGTGACTAATGAGTTAGTTGCGGGATGATGCATTACGGAACGAGTAAAGAGACTTGCCAGTAACGAGATTGAACTAGGTACTGAGATACCAACGATCGAATCTCGGGCAAGTAACATGCCGATGACAAAGGGAACAACGTATGTTGTTATGCGGTTTGACCGATAAAGATCTTCGTGGATTATGGAGGAACCAATATGAGCATCTAGGTTCCGCTATTGGTTATTGACCGGAGATGAGTCTCGGTCATGTCTACATAGTTCTCGAACCCGTAGGGTCCGCACGCTTAACGTTAGGTGACGATCGGTATTATGAGTTTATGTGTTTTGGTGTACCGAAGGTAGTTCGGAGTCCCGGATATGATCACGGACGGAGTCTCGAAATGGTCGATACATAAAGATCGATATGTTGGATGACTATGTTTGGACATCGAAAAGGTTTCGAGAGAGCTTGGGCATATACCGGAGTAACGGGGGGTTACGGGAACCCCCCGGGGAGTATATGGGCCCTAATGGGCTTTAGTGGAGAGAGAGAGGGGCAGCCAGGGCAGGCGGCGCGCCCCCTCCCCCTCTGGTCCGAATTGGACTAGGAAGGGGGGCCCTTCCTTCCTCCCTCTCTCCCCTTCCTTCTCTCCTAGTCCAACTAGGGAAGGGGGAATCCTACACCCGGTGGGAGTAGGACTCCTCCAGGGCGCGCCATAGAGGGCCGGCCGTCCCCCTCCTCCACTCCTTTATATACGAGGGAGAGGGGGCACCCCAAAGACACACAAGTTGATCATTTATCTCTTAGCTGTGTGCGGTGCCCCCCTCCACCATAATCCACCTCGGTCATATCATTGCAGTGCTTAGGCGAAGCCCTGCGCCGGTAGCTTCATCATCACCGTCATCACACCATCGTGCTAACGAAGCTCCCCCTCGACACTCAGCTGGATCGAGAGTTCGTGGGATGTCACCGAGCCGGACGTGTGCAGATCGCGGAGGTGCCGTACTTTCGGTACTAGGATCGGTCGGATCGTGAAGACGTACGACTACATCAACCGCATTGTCATAACGCTTCCGCTTACGGTCTATGAGGGTACGTGGACTACACTCTCCCCTCTCGTTGCTATGCATCACCATGATCTTGCGTGTGCGTAGGAATTTTTTTGAAATTACTGCGTTCCCCAACAGTGGCATCTGAGCCAGTTTTATGCGTAGATGTTATATGCACGAGTAGAACACAAAGAGTTGTGGGCGATAATAGTCATACTGCTTAGCAGCATGCCATACTTTGATTCCGCGGTATTGTTGGATGAAGCGGCCCAGACCGACATTACGCGTACGCTTACGCGAGATTGGTTCTACCGACATGCTTCGCACACAGGTGGCTCGTGGGTGTCTGTTTCTCCAACTTTAGTTGAATCGAGTGTGGCTACGCCCGGTCCTTGTTGAAGGTTAAAACATCACACTTGAAGAAAAATCATTGTGGTTTTGATGTGTAGGTAAGAACGGTTCTTGCTCAGCCCGTAGCAGCCACGTAAAACTTGCAACAACAAAGTAGAGGACGTCTAATTTGTTTTTGCAGGGCATATTGTGATGTGATATGGTCAAGACATGATGCTAAATTTTATTGTATGAGATGATCATATTTTGTAACAAAGTTATCAACAACTAGCAGGAGCCATATGGTTGTCGCTTTATTGTGTGAAATGCAATCGCCATGTAATTGCTTTACTTTGTCACTAAGCGGTAGCGATAGTCGTAGAAGCAATAGTTGGCGAGACGACAACGATGCTATGATGGAGATCATGGTGTCGCGTCGGTGACGATGGTGATCATGACGGAGCTTTGGAGATGGAGATCAAAGGCACAAGATGATGATGGCCATATCATATCACTTATATTGATTGCATGTGATGTTTATCCTTTATACATCTTATTTTGCTTAGTTCGATGGTAGCATTATAAGATGATCCCTCACTAAATTTCAAGGTATAAGTGTTCTTCGTGATAAGCTCTACGTTCACATACAACGGGTGCAAGCCAGTTTTGCACACGCAGAATACTCGGGTTAAACTTGACGAGCCTAGCATATGCAGATATGGCCACGGAACACTGGAGACCGAAAGGTCGAACGTGAATCATATATTAGATATGATCAACATAGTGATGTTTACCATTGAAAACTACTCCATCTCACGTGATGATCGGACATGGTTTAGTTGATTTGGATCATGTGATCATTTAGATGATTCGAGGGATGTCTATCTAAGTGGGAGTTCTTAAGTAATATGATTAATTGAACTTTAATTTATCGTGAACTTAGTCCTGATAGTATTTGCATAACTATGTTGTAGATCAATAGCTCGCGATGTAGCTCCGCGTTTATTTTGATATGTTCCTAGAGAAAAATAAATTGAAATATGATAGTAGAAATGATGCGGACTTGGTCCGTGATCTGAGGATTATCCTCATTGCTGCACAGAAGAATTATGTCCTTGATGCACCGCTAGATGATAGACCTATTGCAGGAGCAGATACTGACGTTATGAATGTTTGACAAAGCTCGATATGATGACTACTTGATAGTTTAGTGCACCATGCTTTACGGCTTAGAACCGGGACTTCAAAAATGTTTTGAACGCCATGGAGCATATAAGATGTTCCAAGAGTTGAAATTGGTATTTCATACTCATGCCCGTGTCGAGAGGTATGAGACCTCTAACAGTACTTTGCTGACAAAATGGAGGAGAATGGCTCAACCAGTGAGCATGTGCTCAGATTGTCTGGGTACAACAATTGCTTGAATCAAGTGGGAGTTAATCTTCCAGATAAGATAGTAATTAACATAATTCTCTAGTCACTATCCCCAAGTTACTAGAACTTCGTGATGAACTATAATATGCAAGGGATGACGAAAGTAATTCCCGAGCTCTTCGCGATGTTGAAATTGGCGAAGGTAGAAATCAAGAAAGAGCATCAAGTGTTGATGGTTTACTAGACCACTAGTTTCAACAAAAAGGGAAAAAGGGAAAGAAAGGGAACTTCAAGAAGAATGGCAAACAAGTTGCCACTCCCATGAAGAAGCCCAAAGCCTGAAATTGAGTGCTTCTACTGCAAAGGAAATGGTCACTGGAAGTGGAACTGCCCTAGATACTTGGCGGATAAGAAGGATGGCAAAGTGAACAAAGGTATATTTGATATACATGTTATTCATGTGTACTTTACTAGTGTTTATAGCAACCCCTCGGTATTTGATACTAGTTCAGTTGCTAAGAGTAGTAACTCGAAACGGGAGTTGCAAAATAAACAGAGACTAGTTAAGGGCGAGGTGACATTGTGTGTTGGAAATGATTCCAAGGTTGATAAGATCACCATCGCACACTCCCTTTACCTTCGGGATTAGTACTGAACCTAAAATAAATGTTATTTGGTGTTTGCGTTGAGCATGAATATGATTGGATCATGTTTATTGCAATACGGTTATTCATTTAAGTCAAAGAATAATTGTTGTTCTATTTACATGAATAAAACCTTCTATGGTCATACACTCAAATATAAATGGTTTATTGAATCTCGATCGTAGTGATACACATATTCATAATATTGAAGCCAAAAGATGCAAAGTTAATAATGATAGTGCAAACCTATTTGTGGCACTGCCGTTTAGGTCATATTGGTGTAAAGCACATGAATAAACTCCATGCTGATGGGCGTTTGGAATCACTTGATTATGAATCACTTGATGCTTGCGAACCATGCCTCATGCGCAAGATGACTAAGACTCCATTCTCCGGAACAATGGAGCGAGCAACTGACTTATTGGAAATAATACATACTGGTGTATGCGGTCCGATAAGTGTCGAGGCTCGCGGCGGGTATCGTTATTTTCTGACCTTCATAGATGATTTGAGCAGATATGGGTATATCTACTTGATGAAACATAAGTCTGAAACATTTGAAAAAGTTCAATGAAGTTCAGAGTGAAGTAGAAAATCATCATAACAAGAAAATAGAGTTTCTACGATCTGATTGCGGAGACGAATATTTGAGTTACGAGTTTGCTATTCATTTGAAACAATGCGGAATAGTTCTCGCAACTCACGCCACCTGGAATACCACAGCATAATAGTGTGTCCGAACGTTGTAACCGCACTTTATTAGATATGGTGTGATCTATGATGTCTCTTACCGATTTACCACTATCATTTTGGGGTTATGCATTAGAGACAGCTGCATTCACGTTAAAAAGGGGCACCATCTAAATCCGTTGAGAGGACACCGTATGAACTATAGTTTGGCAAGAAACCTAAGCTCTCGTTTCTTAAAGTTTGGGGTTGCGATGCTTATGTGAAAAAGTTTCAACCTGATAAGCTCGAACCCAAATTGGAGAAATGTGTCGTCATAGGATACCCAAAAGAGACTGTTGGGTACACCTTCTATCACATATCCGAAGGCAAGATCTTTGTTGCTAAGAATGGATCCTTTCTGGGGAAGGAGTTTCCCTCGAAAGAAGTGAGTGGGAGGAAGGTAGAACTTGATGAGGTAATTGTACCTTCTCCCGAATTGGAAAGTATTTCTTCACTGAAATCTGTTCAAGTGATGTTACACCAATTAGTGAGGAAGCTAATGATGATGATCATGAAGCTTCGGATCAAGTTACTACCAAATCTCGTAGGTCAACCAGAGTACGTTCTGCACCAGAGTGGTACGGTAATCCTATTCCGAAGTTCATGTTTCTTGACCATGACTAACCTACGAACTATGAGGAAGCGATGATGAGCCCAGATTCCACGAAATGGCTTGAGGCCATGAAATCTGAGATGGGATCCATGTATGAGAACAAAGTGTGGACTTTGGTTGACTTGCCCGATGATCGGCAAGCCATAGAAAATAAATGGATCTTCAAGAGGAAGACGGACGCTGATAGTAGTGTTACTATCTACAAAGCTAGACTTGTCGAAAATGGTTTTTGACAAAGTTCAAGGTGTGGACTACAATGAGATTTTCTCACTCGTAGCGATGCTTAAGTCTGTACGAATCATGTTAGCAAATTGCCACATTTTATGAAATCTGGCAGATGGATGTCAAAACTACATTCCTTAATGGATTTCTTAAAGAAGAGTTGTATATGATGCAACCAGAAGGTTTTGTCGATCCTAAAGGTGCTAACAAAATGTGCAAGCTCCAGCGATCCATCATGGACTGGTGCAAAGCATCTCAGAGTTGGAATATACGCTTTGATGAGTTGATCAAAGCATATAATTTTATACAGACTTGTGATGAAGCCTGTATTTACAAGAAAGTGCACTACAACCTTTCTGATAAGTATATGTGAATGACATATTGTTGATCGGAAATGATGTAGAATTTTCTGGAAAGCATAAAAGGAGTGTTTGAAAGGAGTTTTTCAAAGAAAGACCTCGATGAAGCTGCTTACATATTGAGCATCAAGATCTATAGAGGTAGATCAAGACGCTTGATAAGTTTTTTCAATGAGTACATACCTTGACAAATTTTTGAAGTAGTTCAAAATGGAACAATCAATGAAGGAGTTCTTGCCTGTATTGCAAGGTGTGAAATTGAGGAAGACTCAAAGCCCGACCATGGCAGAAGATAGAAAGAGAATGAAAGTCATTCCCTATGCCTCAGCCATAGGTTCTATAAAGTATGCCATGCTGTGTACCAGATCTATTGTGTACCCTACACTGAGGTTGGCAAGGGAGTACAATAGTGATCTAGGAGTAGATCACTGGACAACGGTCAAAATTATCCTTAGTAGAATAAGGATATGTTTCTCGATTATGGAGGTGACAAAAGGTTCGTCGTAAAGGGTTACGTCGATGCAAGTTTTGACACTGATCCAGATGACTATAAGTCTCAATCTGTATACATATTGAAAGTGGGAGCTATTAGCTAGAGTAGCTCCATGCAGAGCATTGTTGACATAAAAATTTGCAAAATACATACGGATCTGAATATGGCAGACCCGTTGACTAAACTTCTCTCACAAGCAAAACATGATCACACCTTAGTACTCTTTGGGTGTTAATCACATGGCAATGTGAACTAAGATTATTGTCTCCAGTAAACCCTTTGAGTGTTGGTCACATGGCGATGTGAACTATGGGTGTTAATCACATGGTGATGTGAACTATTGGTGTTAAATCACATGGCGATGTGAACTAGTTATTGACTCTAGTGCAAGTGGGAGACCGAAGGAAATATGCCCTAGAGGCAATAATAACGTTATTATTTATTTCCTTATTTCATGATAAATGTTTATTATTCATGCTAGAATTGTATTAACCGGAAACTTAGTACATGTGTGAATACATAGACAAAACAAAGTGTCCCTAATATGCCTCTACTTCACTAGCTCGTTTATCAAAGATGGTTATGTTTCCTAACCATAGACATGTGTTGTCATTTGATGAACGGGATCACATCATTAGGACAATGATGTGATGGACAAGACCCATTCATTAGCTTAGCATTATGATCATTACAGTTTCATTGCTACTGCTTTCTTCATGACTTATACATGTTCCTCAGACTATGAGATTATGCAACTACCGAATACCGGAGGAACACCTTGTGTGCTATCAAACATCACAACATAACTGGGTGATTATAAAGATGCTCTACAGGTGTCTCTGATGGTGTTTGTTGAGTTGGCATAGATTGAGATTAGGATTTGCCACTCCGTGTATCGGAGAGGTATCTTTGGGCCCTCTCAGTAATGCACATCACTATAAGCCTTGCAAGCAATGTGACTAATGAGTTAGTTACGGGATGATGCATTGTGTAACGAGTAAAGAGACTTGCTGGTAAAGAGATTGAACTAGGTATTGAGATTGCGACGATCGAATCTAGGGCAAGTAACATACCGATGATAAAGGGAACACCATATGTTGTTATGCGGTTTGACCGATAAAGATCTTCGTAGAATATGTAGGAACCAATATGAGCATCCAGGTTCTGCTATTTGTTATTGACCGGAGATGAGTCTCAGTCATGTCTACATAGTTCTCAAAACCGTAGGGTCTGCACGCTTAAAGTTAGGTGACGATCGATATTATGAGTTTATGTGTTTTGTTGTACCGAAGGTAGTTTGGAGTCCCGGATATGATCACGGACATGATGAGGAGTCTCGAAATGGTCGAGACATAAAGATTGATATATTAGATGACTATGTCTGGACATCAAAAAGGTTTTGAGAGAGTTCGGGCATATACCGGAGTACCGGGGGGTTACCGGAACCCCCCGGGGAGTATATGGGCCCTAATGGGCTTTAGTGGAGAGAGACAGGGGCAGCCAGGGCAGGCGGCGCGCCCCCTCCCCCTCTGGTCCGAATTGGACTAGGAAGGGGGGCGGCGCCCCCCTTCCTTCCTCCCTCTCTCCCCCTTCCTTCTCTCCTAGTCCAACTAGGGAAGGGGGGATCCTACTCCCAGTGGAAGTAGGACTCCTCCAGGGCGCGCCATAGAGGGCCAGCCCTCCCCGTCCTCCACTCCTTTATATACGGGGGAGAGGGGGCACCCCATAGACACACAAGTTGATCATTGATCTCTTAGCCGTGTGCGGTGCCCCCCTCCACCATAATCCACCTCGGTCATATCGTTGCAGTGCTTAGGCGAAGCCCTGCGCCGGTAGCTTCATCATCACCGTCATCACGCCGTCGTGCTGATGAAGCTCTCCCTCGTCACTCAGCTGGATCGAGAGTTCGTGGGACGTCACCGAGCCAAACGTGTGCAGATCGCAGAGGTGCCATACTTTCGCTACTAGGAGCGGTCGGATCATGAAGACGTACGACTACATCAATCGCGTTGTCATAACGCTTCTGCTTATGGTCTACGAGGGTACGTGGACTACACTCTCTCCTCTCGTTGCTATGCATCACCATGATCTTGCGTGTGCGTAGGAAATGTTTTGAAATTACTGTGTTCCCCAACAACTAGTACCTTGCTTCATGATGATGATGTGCCACTTGGTGATTTTCTTGATGAACAAATTGCTAGAGTAAGACAACATGATGTTTTTGAAACTGATGATGATATTGAAACTGAAAATCTTGAAACACCTACTAGAACTAGCCCTCCTCGATATGAATTTCCTAAGGTACCAAGGTTATGTTATGAATGAGGAGACAACTAGAGATATTCTTGCTTGTAAGGATAGCGATGATCTAGAGAAATTATTATGCAAGTACAAAGAAAAATCCTTGAATGCTAGAATGCAATATGATCCTGAGTTTGCTACCTCACCTATCTTTATAGATGATAAGGATAATGAATTCTCTGTCAACCCAGAGTTATGAAACTGAAACTGTTGTGGCACATCTTACTAAGTTGAATGACATAGCCACCCTTTTTACTCATGATGAGAAAACTCGCTATTACTATATTCTCAAATTATTTCCGTTCTCATTAAAGGGTGATGCTAAAGCTTGGTAGAATACTCTTGCTCCTGGTTGTGTGCGTAGTCCCCAGGATATGATTTATTACTTCTCTGGAAAATATTTCCCTGCTCATAAGAAACAAGCTGTCTTGCAGGAAATATTTAACTTTGTGCAAATTGAAGAATAGAGTCTCCCACAAGCTTGGGGGAGGCTTTGCCAATTACTTAATGCTTTGCCTGATCATCCTCTTAAGAAAATTGAAATACTTGATATCTTCTATAATGGACTAACCGATGCTTCTAGGGTTTTCCTGGATAGTTGTGCTGGTTGTGTTTTCAGGGAACGAACTATTGGGCAAGCTGGCGAATTATTGAATAACATATTGAAAAATTAACATGACTGGACTGTTCCTTAACCGCCGCCTAAACCCACTCCGAAGAAGAGGGGTATATTATATCTCAGTCCTGAAGATATGCAAGAGGCAAATAAATCTATGAAGGAAAAAGGTATTAAAGCTGAGGATGTTAAAAACTTACCTCATATTGAATAAATACATGGGCTTGATACACCACCACTGCCTAAGGTGGTAGAGGTAAATTCTTTAATGAAATTCAATGATAATGATAATCCTCACAATATGCACCCTAGCCAATGCCTTTATGAGTTTGAAAATTACATTAGAAAGCAAGATCACTTCAATGAAAATGTTATGAAACAATTGAAATACAATTCTGATATGATTGCTCGCTTGAGTGACTTGTTATTTAGAATCTCAAATGATGTTAGAGGTGCGGGAAAGCATGCTTCTATGGTTCAAACTCAGGTAGAACAAGTTGCTAAATCTCAAAGAGAGTTGCTTGATGAAATGAATAATAATATAAGTGACTTTGCTGTTAGAGTAGCAACTAGAGGATGTAAAATGACTCAGGAACCACTTTATCTTGAGGGACACCCAAAAAGAATTGAACAAGACTCTCAAAGAGTTAACACTGATGCACGTAGTCCTTCTAAAAAGAAAAAGAAGAAGAAAATGATAGGACTTTGCATGCCTCTAGTGAACCTGAAGTAGAAAAACCTCCTGACAATGATAATGAAGTTTCTATCTCTAATGATGAAAATCAGTCTGGTAATGAACACTCACCTTCTGATAATGAAAAAGATAATGATGAGGTTCATGAAGATACTCAAACAAATAGTAAAGAACCAGACAATGATGTTGAGATAGAACCTGCAGTTGATCTTGATAACCTACAACCCAAGATACATGATATGATAAAAGAGATTTTATTGCTAGAAAACACGGTAAAGAAAGAAAACCGTGGGTTCAAAAACCTATGCCCTTTCCACCTAAGTCAACTAAAAGGAAAGATGATGAAGAATTTGAACGCCTTGCTGAAATGCTGAGGCCAGTCTTTTAGCGTACTCGCTTGACTGATATCTTGAAAATGCCTCCTTATGCAAAATACATGAAAGACATCATCACCAATAAGAGAAAAATACCGAAAGCTGAAATCTCCACCATGCTTGCTAATTATACTTTTAAAGATGGAGTACCTAAAAAACTTGGAGATCCGGGAATACCAACTATACCTTGCTCCATCAAAAGAAATTATGTGAAAACTGCTTTATGTGACTTAGGAGCTGGTGTTAGTGTTATGCCTTTCTCTTTATATAAAAGACTTGATTTCAATAAACTCACACCTACTGAAATATCTTTGCAAATGGCTGACAAATCAACTGTCATACCTATCGGTATCTGTGAGGATGTGCCCATTGTTGTTGCTAATGTTACTATTTTGACTGACTTTGTTATACTTGAGATGCCCGAGGACGACAACATGTCGATTATCCTTGGTAGACCCTTCTTGAATACCGCAGGGGCTGTTATTGATTGCAATAAAAGCAAGGTCACTTTTCATATCAATGGTAATGAGCATATGGTGCACTTTTCGAAGAAACAATTCCAAGTGAATGGTATTAATGTTATTGAAAAATCTCCGACAATCACTATTGGAAGTTTTCAACTACCTCGACCTACTGTTAAAAAGAAATATGAAATGCTTATTGTTCGGGACATTCATATCCCCGTTAAGGTAACTTAGTGATTTACGAAAGTTCTTCGGTTTCATGCTAATCGAAAGTGGTTGTTAATAAGACTTGATCAACCTTATTAATGGTTCATTTTTTAGAGGTATGAAGTTGATGAATTTAGTAAGCACTACATTTTGTCCCTACCTTTTGTTTTCTGTTTGTAGTAGTTAAATAAAATAAAATGCCATGTTTTTTCTGTTTACTGAATTTCCTATGCAATAAAAAAATGACCCAAAAATAGAAGTTCTCAGAATGCTCTAAAAATTTAATACGATTTTTTTCTGAATATTTAAGAATTTTTGGTGCAAATAACATCGCAGGGAGGTGCACCAGGTGGGCACAACCCACCTGGGCGTGCCAGGACCCCCAGGGGCGCCCTGGTGGCTTGTCACTACAAAAAAATACACTTCCGTGATGATACGTGTTTGTCACAGTAGGTCGTGTTTTTTGCCATGCATGTACATCCATGACAATTTTATGACAGAATCAAGATAGTCATACCTGTGCTGTCGTAGAAGTGTTCCATGACATTACCAAAATTATCATCACGGAAGTGTCCACTTCCATGACGATAAAACGCGCGTCAGAGAAGTGCTTTCGTCAAGGGTGACCGACACGTGGCATCCACTGTAACGGAACGCCGTTAAGCTATCGGGTCTGGTTTTGGATCCGATAACCCACTAACAGCCCCGAGCAATGGGGATTTCCCACGTGTAAAATCATCATTGGCTGGAGGAAATACGTGTCGGCTCACCGTTGGGACAGATGTCATCCACTCATTGGACCGAAGGCGCCTATGATACGTCAACACGTGGCACAGCCGAACAGAGGCCCATTCCTGTGAAAAGGCCGGCCCGTTTGACTTGGTCAAAAGGTGGCGGGCCGGCCCACGGAAAGCCTGTTAACGGCCTGTTCGCATATAGCCCATTTACAGCCCGCTAACCCAGGGCCCGTTACGACCTATCCGAATTAGGCCCAGTAGCGTCATCTGGGCCGTCCAATATGATTCCAGCCCATTTTAAGTTCCAGCCCATGTATGGCCCATGACGTTTTTCGGCCCATATGAGGCCCTTTGTAACTCTTGGCCCATTAACGACCCATGGTGAAACTGGCCCGTAATGAACAGTGTATCACTTTATACCCATTAACGGCCCATTAATCCATTGGGCCGTTTGCAGCCCATGTTATCTTTCAGCCTTCTTAGTGCCCATTTATTCTTGGGCTCATTTCCAGCATTCGGTTACTTACGGCCCGTTACTGCCATTTTCTGCTTGTGGGCCAAATTCAGCCCGTGGTTACAGTCGGCCCGTTTGTGGCCCGTTAATACGTTGGGCCATTTTCATAGCGTCATCAAATACGGCCTATTAACAACGGCCCGTTATGGTCGGCCCATGAACGGACGACTCCAACTCTAGCCCGTTTACGGCCATAATGCGGTCTGTTTTTGGCCCATGTTTGGCCAATCGATTATACGGCCCGTCTAAGGCCCATTGATGATATGACCCGTAGAAGGCCCATTGTTTCTACGGCCCGTAGAAGGCCCATTGTTTCTACGGACCGTAGAAGGCCCATTGTTTCTACGGCCCGTAGGAAGCCCAGTGTCACTATAGTAAATATGTAGCCCATGGCCTGTTAAAGGCGGGAAACTACTATAGGTTTAGACCTGCTAATGGCCCAAGATGATTATAGGCCCACGTTTTGGCCCATATGAGTAACGGGCCGGCCTGAAGACCGACAACACTGAGATCCACTGAACCTTCCAGCCTAAATTATAGCATACCGACCAAAGAATAAACCTAGACTATACAACAAAGAAATTACGACATATTACATCCACTGGGAATCAAAGTTCGCTACCGGTGATAATAAAGCGCAACATGACCGCGTATTACATACACTAGGCATCAAAGGTCGCCACCAGTGCATATAAACGCGCCGACAAAGGAATATACAAAACTGAGAGCACTTCAGAAGGCACTAGACCTGGCAAGCTCGGGCCCCGCAAGCAGCCGAACAAGCTGATGACACCTCAGTTGTGTCAACAATAGATGATTCATCCCTAGCTGTATGGCACCATAGTGCGCAAGGCAGTCCCCTGACATCTTCATTACACCTTTGACTTCAAGTCGGAGCTGAGCTGAAGCAAGCCTTTCCGCTTTAAGTTGAGACTGAAGAAGTCGAACTGATTGAGGCAGCGACTGCACAGAGGTTGTCTCACTCCTACTGGTGAGTAGCTTCAACTCAGTGTCTTCATCAAGACAGGACCTTGGGGTCATCTCACTGTCCTCAAGATGGTTTGGCTCACTATCTTTCCTAAAGTTCTGCCTGGCATAAGAGATACGACTCTGAAAGAGAAACAAGGAGACACGTAACAGGTTTCACAATTATATAAGCAAATAAATGGATCTGTTCTGCATAAGTAACATGTTTTACAACTACAATTTAAAACTGGTAGTTGTTGCAAACATCTAATCAGATGTAAACAGCAGTGGAGGAAATGATGCCTATCCAAATCTATACAAGAACAAAGTTTGAAGGCTTGAGAAGGATGAACTTACATTACATGTTAACATGGGCTGGACAAAGATAATTCAATAAATTCCCCAAAGAAAATTATTTATAAGCTTTGCCATTATTCTACATTTTGAAAAGAGTAAATATAGATCAAATAATATTGGAAGAAATAGAGGATAATGATGCTCAGGTGCAGACTGATGATACATAATCAAATAGCAATTAATTAAGTACAGCGTTACAAGGGAAAAGATACTTACAAGAGGAATGCAGACATCAACGTGTGCAGTGGCATTGGCTTTATTCAACATTTTGGTAAGAGTAAATGTAGATATGATAATTTGGAGAAAGTGGAGGGCAGGGCAGATAAGATGCAGAGTAATGCTAGACAATCAACTATCTCGCGATGCATGTACAGTAATACCACCACCGTCCGTTATTAGTTGTCGCTCAAATGGATGTATCTAGCACTATTAAGTTCTAAATACATCAAATTGATCAACAATTAATTCGATACAGAGGGAGTACATGACAACAGGTACTTACATGAGCAATCCAAAACTTCATAACCATTGCGTTAATTCTACATTTATCTAAGAGTAAATATAGGTCTTATAATTTCAAGCTAAGGGAGGATAAAGAAGCGAACATTTACAGTGATGCTACATAATCAAACAGCAATGAGTGTAAGTAAGCTAACAAAGGGCAAGAGGTACTGACAAGAGCAATGCAGAGCCCAGTATTGTCGGGAGATCCTATGATCCTTTGAGCAAGGAGATTCATCTGAAATTAGTTTTCATACAAGAGAGAAGGTAAGGCACATGCAGAAATTTAGGAGTTGAAATTTTGAATTGATATCATAGACAGTACCTGACGCTGGGCTGTCAGCAGTTCTAATAGGGGTTTGGCCACTGGAGTAGGGGTAAAGTCTGTTACAGTTGGGCCTGTGTTTTTTGTGGCTGCTGATCTATCTGATTTAACAGGTATCACTACCTTTTCCAAATACCTAGTATGTACTCCTTGAGGATCTGCAATCACCCTCTTCCTTTTGGACATCTATTACGAAAGAACAACATTTGACTGAAAAAACATAGTATGACGACACATGGAATAGGTACAGAAAATGGATAGGTATGGCATATACTCATATATGATGCTTAAACTAAGCAGATGGTGTAACAAAGTAGAAGTAATGCAAGAGATTAGATGCAAAATATGTGCGACCAATACAACCTTGCCAAGTTAGAGCATGCACCTTGATGGGTGAATAAGATAGGCCATCCTCCACCATGCCAAGTTTGTTAGCCAGTGGATTGTTCCGCAATATTCCACTCGTGCGCCCATCCTCATATTCATTTTGATAATGTTCAATACCTGACATGCATGAAAACATAAAAACAAGTGAGATTATCTTTGTAATGCAGAAGTGATTCTAATCCAATACTTCCTCCCTGTAAACCCCTTTATGCTATCTCTGCAATTCTTCTAAGAGGTGCCATGCATGCTGTAATTTGGTGTGTGCATTAATATAATGTGGCCTACTACTCAAAATATGAGAGCTCTAGAAGTGATGATACTTTGCAGATGACAGCTTCAACATATAGTAAAGAAGAACAAGTCGACCTGACCTGACAGATTCAAAATATACTAAGGGAGAATAACTCGACCTGACCAGTCAACCGCTAGAGAAGAGGATCATCTTAAAGAAGAGCATAAGAGCAAGCAGATTGAAGATATTACAAGTCTTTCTATACAATGTCGGTTGGCCACCCGTGATGAACCAGAGCGCACAGAGAAATACTATTCCTTCCGGTCTCTCCATATGTGGCCCACATGCATTTCTAAACTAAAGTAGGAACATTTAGCTGACCAATTAAACATCTCTAAGTTTTACTAATATCATCATAATATCATATTTGAATTTGTACAACTAAGCTTGTTTAGCTCGATGGGTGGAGCGGTGCTATTACGACACGAAACACGTAGGCTGATCGTGGTCATCATAAAATGGGGAGACCGTAAGCATGATGAGTATAGTGTTGACCGTGGCAGTGGGATGGCAGATCTGAAGCTGCAAACCGCACAAAGGGTAGTTAGCAACCGGTATTTGCTTTGAAATAACAACTAAGATTTGGTATGGACAAGAAAGTACAGTCAACAAGTGACAAAGAAATGCAATTCTGCTGTCTCTCTATATGTCGCGACATGCATTTGGAAACTGAAGTGGGACCTTTAGCTAACCAATTAAATGTGTCTGTTAACTAATATCAATATCATATCACAATCATATTTGAACAACTAAGCTTTGGAATTTTGAGTGTTGTGTTGTTTAGCTTGAAGGGTGGAGTAAAGCTAGTATGACAGAAAGCACCTACGCAGATCATACTAGAGTAGATAAAAGGGGAAAACCCTAAGCATCAAGAGTAAAATCAGGAAAGTGAAACTAGCTGGACCAATGGGTGGCGCACATGCTTTTCGAAACGAATATAGGAACATTAGGTGACCAATTAAACGTTCTCTGTTTTAGTAATATGAGCATCATATCAGATTCGTATTTCAACACGTAAGATTTGGAATTATGAGTGGCATGTTGTTTCGCTTGATGGGTTGAGGTCTTGAGGAGCAGTGCTAGCACGACACGAAGCAGTGAAGCACCTACGATGATGGTAGTGAATATAAAGGGGAGAAACCATAAGCTCTACGAGTATAGTGACCGTGACATGGCGGATCTGAAGGTGCAAACCGGACAAAGCTACTTCGCAACCAATGTTCGCATTCAACTAGCCACTACAAGTTGGTACGGACAAGAAAAGTACAGTAAACAATTTAAGATCGATTTTCTGGGTGAGATCAATAACTTAAGCACATATGGAAGAGTACCACCTCTCTTGCGACGCCTTGTAGGCCCCTGCTGATACGTTGAGGGTGCTGCGGGTGCGATGGCTGTCGGCGGCGGGGAAGAAGACTTTAGATGGCAGACGACCGGGTTGGGGGATAAATCCTGTTGCCGTGGACGAGGCGGTCGTATGAGCAGCAACGGCAAAGTGGACGATGGCGCCGATGAAGCGAGACGACGCGATGAAAGGATCCTGGTCCGGTGCCGTGGATGAGAGACGTCGATCTCTTGCAGTGGACGACGTGGTAGGGGTAGAGGCTCCGGCAAGGTGGAGGATGGGGTGGCGGACGGAGGAGGCTGGCCACAGTGGGGAGGTTGTCATGGCGCCGACGGTGTATGAATGGGGAAATGGAGGGGGAGGGGGATCTCAAACTTTGGGACACGCTTGTCTGAAATGTGGCAAAGTTACGAACTTATCCCCCGTTTAAAATTTCGGACATCACGTCGGTTGGGGATAGGACGGTAATCTCGCATCTCCCACGGTTGGCGGCCACGGTGTATGAACGGGGCTGACAGGTAGGGCGGTTGTGTCACGTCTGAGGGAAGTTACACATCTGCCCCTATTTAAAATATTAGCCTACATCGATTTCGGATGAGGAGAGTTTGTTTTGCCGCCCACCGTGGATGAATGGGGAAATGGAGGGAGAGACACATGTCTTTCGAACGAGCTTGAATCAAATGTGTTTTGCCACCCACGTTTGGCGCCCATCGTGTCTGAATGGGCTCAGAGGCCATCGTGTCACGTCTGATTGAAGTTACTAGTCTACCCCTATCACCAGCAGTGTAAATCCGGTTGATAAGGATGTCAAGTGTCAGGGGTAGACAGTAATTTCCATCTCGCAAACACTTGCTTCGGGCAGCCCACAAATGATAGTGGGTGTTTAGCCGCTTCGTTCAAAACTTGGGAGAATTAGCATTCACGTTTCCCTGGGCCCTGGCAACTAAATCCAAATCCAATTTTTATTCGATTACGAATATCCACAGATAATTCTATGTTTTGTTATTTATTTCTTCAAAACCACAACAAAGATTTATTCCACCTTTATATATGATTATGATTTAGAAATGTCGTGATCTTCGAATTCAGTAGGTTGGATACACTTTGAGTCAAACAGTTATTTCATCCAATACGCTCACGCGAAAAACAGTTCACCTTATGTCAATCATACAAGTACTGAGGATTACCTCGCATACAAAATTTGGATCATTACAACACATGGACAACATAGGGGGTCTTACAACATAATCCATTCAGAGACATGACACAACATGCAAGTACAATAATCTAATGACAATTTCAACTGCTATTCTAAAGAAGAACTGGGATTACCCTGGGCTTCAGATAGCAGAAGCAGCAGGACCTCCTCCGTCTTCAAATGCAACATTCTTACTTCCTCCAATTCTTGGGTTGCTTGCATAATGCGTGCAGCTAATTGCATAATTTCCAGCTTCAAGATCGAGATTACCTCATTCATGGCAGCCACACCATCTCTTTCTGCCTCTAGTAGAGCCTCAAGAACTATAATATATGTGCTCAGACTGCTCTCCGGCGGTGTTGCCTCTGAACTGCTACCATCTGGTAACATGGATGGCGCACTGCTTCCACAAATAGATTCTAGGGTTGTACATTGTGTCCTAGTGTGAACGGCATCCTGAATGGTTTCCGCTGGACATAAGTAAGAGATATTTATCGCATGATCCAAGCAGTAAGCTTACATGGTAAACGACATACGAATTATTTCCGAGCATGGCAAGCTATATTTAAATGGTTCGAAGCAGCATCAGCCGAAAAGAAATTAAAATGGTAAGATGAAACTAGGGATGTAAGTGGCAAATAAACGACATCCGCCAGTCCCATCTAGTTAGTTTTTGCTAGCTCCCTGGTTCATTTTCCTTAAAAAACAAAAACTCTTTTGAACTATCATACCACTAGTGGACTTTAATTGGGATTAAACGGGACCCAGTTGACATCCCTAGTTTAAAGGGAGTGTACCACCGCTATATTTAAGTTGCCAAGGCATCTAAGCAGTTGAAATAATCTGAGAAAGCACTTAACAGTGTGGCCTCATATAAACTACGAAGACAGTCTTGTGATGAAGTTCAGAGGAAAAGTCAAGGACTCAAATGAACTAGGCATGCATTTCTTTACGATAGTACAGCAGGCACTGCTCACATATTGGCCAACTCAGGTATAGCGTAACAAGTAACAAACAAGCATTCGAATCAAGCAATACAGCAAAGCAGACAACCGAACTATTTGTTATTCTGTAGGATTACAGGTTGAGGGCACAAGCCAAGAAAGCAGCTCACTCGCATTACATTTCACATGTACTAAAACACACTGGCTTACCATATGTTGTTGTGAAGCCTCGCTCCTGTTGCGATGTTCTTTGAAGATATCGTCAGCATCCCGTGGTTGCAAATCTACTTGTTGTAGTTTATTCTGCATCCTCTATTTAGGTCAAATTAATTTTAATCGCATGCACTGGTTCGAATTGATCATCAATGGTTCATCTAAACTAATGAAAGAAGGGTGTGTGCAGACACGACAATATATCTGCTTCCCTCTATTTTTATGCTTGTTCGAGGTGCCAGCCCCAAAAGAACAAATATTTTGCTTGATGGGGTTGGCAGCTCCATAATTAATAGAAGCACAAATTAGTCATGCAACTTGGGAAGATCAAGAACACACAAAAAATTAATGAACAGAGGCTCGTAGCACTGATGTAATAGCTAGCATCAGAAAATATAGGGTAAAACGAACAAAAACCAGGGAAACCACATGCTAGTTTGCTGATGTGTAATTAAGCATAGAGAACATGAAGCAGTCTGATGGAACCAACAGGTGGCATCAGAACAACACCATTATCATAAATATAGCATGCAAGAAGTAAAATAGTAGGTAGTGATATCTAGGAAGTACAGTAATACTTAGGACAAAACTAAAGCATATTAACTATATGTGCACTGGTATGTAATTTAGCACATGTAACATGTTCACTGCGAGAAGTATAGCCCTACAGGTGCAAGCAGAATAACGCGTCTCATGAAAAACTGAATGATGCCCTGAAGAAATTCAAAGGTGCGGTGCTTATGCTAAGAAAGTGAACATGGGCGCCGGCCGTTGGATAATAGTACCTGATTCTCGGCGGCGTATGGGTATCGTTGGCATACTTGATAGCTAAGGATCGTCGATGGTGCTCGTGTTGCGGTTGAGTTTGGGCCGGCTGTCGCCATCGCTGAAGCGGCTCCGGTGCTACGGTTGCGGTGCCTGTCGACATACAAGAAAGCTCATTTGTGGTAAGTGAACAATTGCATGATAAAGAGAAAAAGCAAAGGAGTACAGATCAAAATAACCTGATGAGGCTGCGGCGTCGGTAAAGCAGGGCCGGTGGAGTTGAATATGGCGTCCGTGGAGCGGGCCCGGTGTAGTGGACGAAGGCTTCGGCGGGCGCGTTGTGCAGTGCTTTCGGTGAGGCGGATCTGTTGCGGCGGATGAGGGCTTGTATTAAGGGCCAGCGAATGGGCGGACGAGGGAGTCAGTGAAGGGCCTACATTGTGGTGGACGAGGGCGCCGGTTAAGCAGATCCGGTGCGGTGGACCATGATGACGGTCGAGGAGATCTAGAGCGGTGTACAAGCCAGTCGCTGAAGCGGCTCCGGTGAAGTGGTGAGTTGGCAGTTGGGGGTTCCAAGGTGCGGAAGGTAGATCCGTCGGGGTGTGAGGTCCACCGCTGTGGCAGAGGACTAGATTCGGTGGCTTGCCGTGGTTGGGGGGGGGGGGTCGGGGAGGGGAAGGGGAGGGGCTCTCGGGAAGAATGTTGGGGGCAAAGAGGGGAAAACAATGGAGTTACCAAAGCAGCCATTTTCTGTTCATGTGGCAGGGGTAAAATAGGAATATCGCAGGGCCAAACTTTCGGGCGCGAGATATTTCGATGTGAGCGGGAAGTTTGAAAGCTTTTGGCGCCTGAAATTATATTCTGCTCTTGTACGGCCGACTATGATATCATGGCCGAGAATTTGTTTGTTTTGCACGCAAAAAAAGTGCAAGTTTTGAAAATCAATGTCTCCATCTCAAAACTTAGATTGTCCATTCAATTCAAATATGGATCATTGAGCTGCTACAAGCAAATACCATCATATGGTCCAATTCAAATAAAATTCCAAATGTGTTTATCCTAAATATGATGACAAAAGCAAAAATGTGTTTGTGTATGAATAAAGTGGATGATTATAAAGTTTGAACATGCCCGTATGTGTATATCTCTAGGTTTGATATATGAATTTGAAATCACGAAATCACGGCTTAAAAATGTACCTCCGTTTAAATGAATTACAAAAGCTAATGATGGAGTCGAATTCCAAAATTCCAATCCTAGGGTTGTAATTCTGGTACATCAAAGTATATCACGCATGTTCAAAAGTATCATTATCTCATAGTCCAAACTGTGAAACAAATTGATCAACCTTGAGTGCACACACTATTGACCATGTATATCTCAATTACGCTAAAGTCCCTCAAATATAGACACCTCACTCTTTATCTGAAGCCACCCCCCTCATCGCCCCCCCCACACACATAGAAGTCGTTCTCTCCCCCAAACACCCCTCTCTCTTCTAAAGTCCGGACCCCAATATAGGTCTCTATCACTTAGTCTCTTGGGCATGCACACATCTCTTCCCCCACTCTCTAGCTAGGTCTCCCGGCATCTCTCTTTCCCAAGCACACCACTATGTAGAGTGGATCTTTCCCATACACACAAAACGTCGCCCCCAAACGTCTATCTCCCTAGTTATGTGGTTCTCGCACACTCACCTCACACACCACCCCCACTGCAAAAGAAGCACACTTTGTCTCCTTGTGCACCACTCTCCTCTTTCTATCTCTCCCACATGCGGACCCGCCCCAGCTCCTCCATGTATACATATATGTCGTGACTCTTTCCATAGCTCCCTAATTTATCATCGTTCTCGATCTCGCACATTGTTCTCTACACCATCTATTCTAAATCTCTCATGAAGTCCCTATCACACACATGTTGACTCGCTTCCCTTGCGTCTCCGTACATAGGCCAATTTCAAACAACATCAACATTGTCTCCCTATCTATACGCCATTTATGGACACAAACTCCCCCTCTCTTGCCCCCTCTCTTCCTCTCTCTCTCTCTCTCTCTCTCTCTCTCTCTCTCTCTCTCTCTCTCTCCGTCGCTAGCTCTCTCTCTCTCGCTCGCTCTCACACCCCTCTCTTCCTCTCTCTCTCTCTCTCTCTCCGTCGCTAGCTCTTTCTCTCTCTCGCTCGCTCTCACACCCCTCTCCCACACACAATCGATGTCTCTTCCAAATAGTCTGCTCCCCCTGCCCGCACCCATGCTATCCCGCTACTACACATGTCACACCATTCCCCCTTCCCTTATACTAGGTTTACATCATTAGTGGTCTCTCTACTCCACATACACACACTCCCTCTCACACACAAATGCGCGCACAAACACACACGGACATGCAGAAACACCCATAAATCTGGATCCTCATCTCTCCCCATGTCCGCATGTGTATCTCGCACACTCACTCTCTAATTATGTATATATGTCTCCACGTTACACAACTCGAAGCCCCATGTACATGTCTCTCTCTATCCTCCACACACATAGACACAAAGAATCTGTTATCATTGCCTCAGTCTCTAGACATATCACACACGCACACTGTCTCTCTCTCTCTCGCAAACATGCTCAACAAGGGTTTCCCCGCGAATAAATTACCGTCTATTCATCAATAGTCGTGGCAGTACCGCGAACACGAGACGTGAAAAAGAATAAATCTACACGTGTTTAGACCACCTAGTAGGACTACTAGGACTAGAGCAAGCCAAAAAGTGCGCCGCCGTCACCCCCCTCCTTATCGGCGGCGGGAAAACCTTTGTTTTACACAGTCGAGAAGTCATTGTGCTAAGGCCTCACATGCTGAGGTGTTGAATAGAATGTAGATGCTAGTTTACGGAAATAAGTATCGATAATATGTTTGTATCTCCATACTTATATTTCTTCTCTTATAAAAAACCGAGTTGGTGATGATGGTACACGTGCTATCTTGCAATATAGATTGTCCGATCCATATCTGACTGATGGAAATTAAACTAAAAGATACCCGCACCCCTCTCCACATTTGCAGACAAGGCCTTCCCTCGTTCATCCTTATCTCCAACAACCTCATTGTTGAGCAATTAAGAAAGGAAGCCTCTGGAACAAACTGGCCTGGTGGCCGCTGCCGGCGTCGTCAATCCCCATGCCTCCGCTTAGTCCGACCACCAATCACCACCACGCCCCACTCCTCTTCACCTTATCTCCTATTTCTCAAGATATCATTAGTTTTTACACATGGGATTACTCCCGCATGGGTCAATCACAACGAGTGTTTTTATAAAAAAATGCATCTTGATGTTCCGTGCAATGCACGGATCTTGCTAGTACTCCTACAGAAGACTAAGTTGGTGATGATGGTGTGTCTGCCATCCGTCGTTTGTGACCGTTAGATCTACATCTAACGACTGTGAGGTAAGTTGTTGCCTTTTCTCACAAACATCCCACTTGTCTACCAATTTGCAGAAAAACCCATAATTAGTATCTTAAAACCAACCACATCCCTCCCTGACCTCACCAAAACAGCCCAAGGAATATATTCTAATTGAAACATAATATATCTCTAGTGATATATGTATATCAAAATTAGAGTGTTTTGTAACAAGTTTGTGAATAAGTAATATTCTAATTATGATTCGTTGCAACGCACATGAACATTGCTAGTATTTCCAACCATGCAAATTTTTTCCCCTAGTATTCCATAGTTTCGAGTTTTCCATCAAGATATTAGTCACTCATGGTTGATATTTACTTTCAATCATGTACACATATGCACTATGTAACTAGCCTTGCTTATTGGGTTCCAAAGCTTAACTTTCACTCCTACTTACAATATATAGAGTATTTAACAAAAAACTACCACTTTCAACCAGCCCTAGGAAGAATCTATTGTACAAAAAATAGCAAAAACATACCCAAAATTTCTTAATCCACTCCAAAACCTACTACCTACCGATTAGGTAAGTTTAAACCCATTTATGACAGGGTTGGCCCACATGTCCGTGCTGACGAGGCAGCTTAAACCAACACATTTGTTTGACCGTTGACACGAGGGACCCACATCTGACCTTCTATCCTGTTATTCCCCCCCCCAAATCATTATTTTTCCTGAACATTACTTCAAACAGTACTGATGCGTGTTCGCCGGTGGCGCCGGTGATGAGCGAGTTGGCCGCCGCTCCGCCGGAAGGGCCGGACGCCGCGCTGGCCTCCGCACGGGTTGGCAGGCTGGCCCGAGCGTGACTCACGAGCGAGCAAGCCGCCACGCTGGCCTTCGCTCGAGCCAGATGGCTGGCCTTAGCATGGCGCGCGCCAGCAAGCCGCCGCACCGCCGTGCCAATCTAGCTAGCAAACCTTGCAGTCAAGCAGCTGGACGGAGCTATCTTGGCTAGCTAGCGGCCGTGAGCGCCGGACGGAGCTGGCATCCGGGCTGCCGCAAGATGGGCTCCGCACCGCCAGTGGTTTTGACCTCGCCTTCTGCCGGCGGCGGTAGCTGCGTCCCATGGCCGAGGATGACTAGGTGGACGGGCCGGAGGTAGGAGGTCTCTCGGGGATTTTTGTGCAGAGTGACATGTAGGTCCCACAAGTCATAATGCCCGGTCGAATAGAAGGCGTTGACTTAATGGGTGACATGGGCCCTATTTGGATACTCTAAGTAAGAGGTTAGATTCTAACCCTGAACTAACTCTAACCAAAGTGGTGTTTGGATGGCAAGGTTAGATTGACAACAAATGTATCCAAACAGGGCCATGGATTGAAACGTGCCTATAACGGCACTTTGTAAAGTAGTCGTTTCTTGGTTGGGCTGGTTGGTAAGAGCATGTACAATGGCTGATAAGGTAGTCTTATCTTAAGTCTGCCACGTATGCAAGTGGTAGTAGTTTCTCGGCATTATTAGTGGTTTCTTGCATTATTAGGGGTTTCTTGTAAGGAACAATGTACTACTAGCGACAAAAGGCGATTCTAGGTTGCGTTGTACTCCAACGAGTACTACTAGTGGTCGCTGTAGTGTATTCCTCGTTTTGTGGGTTCGATCCCGGCCGAACGCACGGCGGCCTTTTTTTGAATAGTAACTTCACTGCGAGCCAATATTTTACACGGGTAGTTTGAGTTTTGAAGTCAAACGGACATGAGTCACCACAATCTGGGTGCACTGGATAGCCTAGCCACGTGAACGGTTTTTCCTTCCCAGCATCTCGTTGCTCGCGCGCTCGCCCTAGCCGCACCTCGCTTCCAGCTTCCTCATCAGCTAGTAGCATATTTAAACTAGCGCCTCCCAATTAAGCCCGAGGAGCCGGAAAAGCCTGGCGGGGCATTGGGAACTATGCAATATGGCTCCGTATGTAAAGTGCTCTAATACTACTCTGTAGCTTGTGGCGTTGCACGCATGGACTTCACTCCATTATTGGCTCTACTATAAAAGAAATTCCTCTTGACGTGTTTTTTTTTGAAACGGAGGCAAAAGCTTTGCTTCATCTCATTCATAAAGAAGGAACTACTAACAAAGTTCGACGAGATCCATTACACCTCCACAAATGGAAGCGAAAAGCCTAGTCTCGCTGTATAAAATAACTCAAATGTTCTGCCCCGTCGCTGATAAACAGGCTGCTAGTGTGTGCGTGAGAGCAGCGGCTGAGTAGGCCAACTACGTGAGAGGAGCGGCTGAATAGAGCACCGAGAGTACCCACTAGGCCAGTACGCAGGTGTACTTTCCCTGTATTGATAGTACAGCGATGGTTCTAGAGAACAGTAGTACCCTCCACTTCCAACTGTAGCTCCTTGGCCCTGAGATTCAAGAGTTCAAAACTGGTGCACTATACTAGAAGTACAGTACATAGCACTAGTAGTACCCTCGCACTACTAGTCGAGAAAGTAGTACTAGTACTGCTACAGTACGAGTACGTACTCCTCCGTCACATAATGTAAGACGTTTTTTGACACTAGTTGGCGTGTACAAAAAATAGCAAAAACATACCCAAAATTTCTTAATCCATGCCAAAAACTACTAGCTAGTGCCAAAAATTTCTTACTAGTGCTATTATTTACAGTATAATGCAATCCCATAACGTCCCATAATGCTAGTACTAGTAGTAAATGATAGCCTCACCCCTTCGCTACAGTTGGAAGGAACGATCTACAATTGGAAGGGACGAGGCCCTGCGGTTACTACGCTCTTATCTCCTCCTCGCCAGTTCCCCTCCCCCTGAAGAGAAGGCAGTTCGTCGTTGCTCCCATGGATTCGCCAGGCGGTTCTCCTACTCGTCGGGGCTGGGAGACCTTGGACGACGATCTTCTGGGAGAAATTGCACGCCGCTCCGACGTCCTCACCGCCGCAAGACTCGGTGCTTCCTGCACCAACTTTTTCAAGACGGTGCTTAAAATTGCTTGGGAAAAGGCCATGCTTGTTGGTCTTCCATGCGTCCTCGAGGAGAAGGTTCTTCTATGGGACAATCCTTCGAACAGTCCACCGCTCCCTAGCCATGGTTGCACGTTGACTCCGCTAGAGTTGCCGATGTTGAGAGGTAGTCGGATTTTGTCCGATGAGCAGGTCAGTAATGGAGTTTGATCATGTAGTACTTAGTTATTCCATTTCCATCCCGTAATTTCTCTGCTGCCCACCGTCTTATATATAGGTCTGGGTCGGTGCCAACGAAGATTGGCTTGCATACCTCCAGCCGGATACCACCATCATTTTGCACAACATCCACAGCAGTGCGGCCATTCCGGTAGACCCCTTCTCCACCATTGGGATCGGCCTTGCGGACTGGCTGGGATTGAATACGTATGATGATGCCTGCATGAGATTGAAGAAGATAGCAATTGCGGACCCGCCGACAAAGCGACGCGGCTACGACGGTTACTATCTCATCACGGTGTTCGACATAAGGATTGCCATCGATGCAAGAGGCAGTAACGGCAGAGGCTGGCGCATGTTGGCGGCGGCAGATTTGTACCCCTACATGTTCTAAGACGTCGTGCGCCATCTAGGCCGCATCTTCGCGGTGACGAGCCAGGGGACTTGTTTCATCTGGTTGCCATCCTACGGTACGGGAGATTACAAACGGAATGCACAAACCATCAATTGCATCCCTAACGGTACTCCATTTTTTTGCGGGGACCAGTCACCCCGCGATCAAAATAAGATCGCCGATCCTGGATGTGCATTTGCATCCGCGATTCGGTCTAACCTGGAACCTTGTAGCTGACTTTGGCATATTGGGATCAACTATCTTAGCAGTTGTTACCCATGGTACCACTGATGTGCAACATGGTCACACAATCTACCATGATCGGACCGTCACCATCTACCCAGGTATTCCATTTTTTAACCCTCTCGCCTTCTCTTTCATTGTTGTACTAGTACTCTACTTATGTACTAGTAGGAGTACTTTTTACCTTGGAGGACGCATATAGCTAGCTAGGCCCTTGAAGACTTGAACCCACTAGCTGCCACCATTTTTGTTTTTCCATGTCTTACTATCTCATCCATGTAGCCAAGAGTGGCTATATATAATAAGCCGGTTATTTTACTTCCTCTATACCGGAGTAGTACTATTTGCTGCACAGTATTACTGACCGCCATATTTGAGCACAACATTATTATGCATGGACCTTGACTATGTACGTCACCATGTGTCCAGATTTGAGATGCCGTGTGTACCAGATGAACGGCGCCGAGTTCGACCCCCGTGATGCTACGTGGGTGCTGAGGAACACTCTTGGAGAGTACTCGCTTTTCATTGGGGACAGCTACCCCATTGTGAAGCGGATGCCACCTTCCGTGCACGACACGGAAGGCCTGCCGTTCATGAAGCATGGTTGTGTCTTTAGTGCGCACCGCCGGATGAACGACATGCTGGGACACGCTATCCCTGATTTATGCCGCTTCAGCTTGGATGAGTCTCCATCGTGTGGAACCGGACTAGAAAGCTGCGACAATGATTCCCGTTGCCCACCGCTATGGATCATGCCATCCATGAAGAACACCTGGGACTGGAACCTTGAGGAGGACATGTAGCCCATCTATAACGTGTAAGTGGAGTACGGTAAATTGTGAACGGTAGCGCTGTGAATATATGTAGACTAGTCATGCACAAATTTATCACATGAATTGGAGATGAACTTGTGTGGCATACTAGCATTTGTCCTTTAGAATTTATTACTAGTAAATGTGTTATGTGTACGTGCAACTTGTGTGGTTGTTTCATGGGCTCCAACACGCTCTTTGAGAAAAAAAAGGTGGCACAGCTTTGGATATACGTGACGTGGCGGCATCGTACAGTAGCATCGTTCGCTATAGTTGTAGTACGCTCCTACTAGGACGACAACTCCTATAAAACCTTGCGCTTGGCTCTTTGCCTCTTCGGGAGGTTCAACAGTTCGTACTCGTGTGAACCTTGCACTTGGCTCTTCGCCTCTTCGGAAGGTCCAACAATGATGATACTACAGTACACATTATGCTTCTGGCAATCTGACACCGATTGAACTGTTGCACGTCCACCGCGGGGGCGAGGGAGAGGGAGAGGGCGCTGTAGTCAAAACCCTCTCCTCGTCCTGCGAACCACCGCGCGCGTGGGCGAGGGAGAGGCGTAGTAAGCAAGCTTCTCCTCGTTTGGCGAGTTGACGGGACACATCAAAGCAGTACTAGTACTAGTCCATACTGCGTCCTTTTCGGTTAATATGGCTTAATTTGAAACGAGAAAAATACACTGGCGGTCAACGTATGTAACAATACGCTCTTTACGGTCACTATATATAGTTTTGCGGTGATTATACGATCACTAGCTCATCGTAGAGGACCGTATTGCACCCTACTGACCGGCCACATTGTCGACGTGGCACTTTGTTGACTGGTTAAATTGTCACCTGGTTTCTGGGTCCCACCTGTCAGTTGGCAGAGCAAAGAAATCAGCTAAAAAAATAAGAGTGTAGTACATCTACACTTCCAATGCATTTAGCCTTTAATCTAAATCGATATTGATTGACTAATGCACCAACTTGTGCTCTAGGTATAGGCTACATGTCTATCCTTAATTACAGCATGCAACGACCTTCATTTAATCTTCTTCTCTCAATGGTCGCATGCACACATAAGTCTGCTACTTTTGGGCGTTAATTATGCCCTGGTCAATGTGTAAATCTCGAAATGTACAGTCTTTCACGGACGTAGGGAGTAGGTTGAGCACTTGAGCGTGAGCGTGTGTGTTGCCTCGTGTGCTGTGTGCCGCATGGGTGCGTGAGTGTTGCGTGCGTCCATGTGTACGTGTGAGTGTTGCATGTTGCATGCATGCATGGGGCTTACTCCCTCTCATTGACATGTTCATATTTCAAGCTTCCTCTGTTCCCTCCATATGGTGATACTCCCTCTGTTCCCAAATACGGAGTAAAATCCTCCCTCTATTCCCAAATACGGAGTAAAATCTTCCCTTTGTTCCCAAATACGGAGTATTTGTCTTTCTAGAGATTTCAACAAGTGACTACGTACGTAGCAAAATGAGTGAAGTGAGCGTAGAGGCATAGGGATAATGTAGAAAGGAAGTCTTCGCGATCCATTATTCCCCATCTCGGTCAGAGAGAACTATTCAACTAGTCTTCGAAGTGAAGTGACAATACACGCTGCAGCAGATGGGACACTTAATTAATAAGCTGAACCAGCGTGGTGTTACTAAATCAGCCTTACCCAGTACTGCCATCATGTTTTCCAGTAGAGCACGCTTCTGTCCTCCATTAACTGACATATGGGCCCTCTTGTGGTAGACACATATGTCATCGGTGTAACTATTTACACTCCGAAGGACGGTATATCCTGGTAGTAGTAGTAGTAGAATTGGGATTTAATGCACTTTCTTCCCCGTCTTCCACTCTTATTCCTCCTCTCTTCTTCTTCCTCCTCTCTTCCCGCCATCTCCCCCCGCTCTCTGCTCGCCCGCCCGCGCTATCTTCCTTGGTAGCTCGCGCGTACCATATCCCCCTGCTCACTGCTCGGCCACACGAGGTGAAGCTTCTTCGCTCGCCCGCCCGAATCCACTTCCCCGCTGGCTTGCGGGCACTGAAAACACCAATGGCAAAACCGACTGACACACAGAGGCACGATTGGAATTCCCTCCCCGATGTTCTCTTGTAGCAAATCTGTAATCGTATGGACCTACTCAGCAGCGTCCGTGTGGCCGCATGCTCGGTGTCTTTGTACCATCTACTCGTCTGCAACCGGCCGGCTCTTTTCAAGACACCCTGCTTGCTGATGCCCGATCCTCGCAGGTGGCCCAAACACCGACTTGACGATCCTACGGAGGTTGCCGTGGTTCCCCTCGACATGCTACCACTACCCGTCCACCTCTCCTTCATTCGCGGCCACTACTGGACGGGCATGAAGGCCAACTGGATCGTCCTCATCCACCAATCCGGTAGTCTGTGGCGTCTCGTGGATATCTACACCCAGCGAGAGATCACCCTTCCATCTTTGGATACCGCCGCCATCGAGCCTCGCGGCCCGCCGGACACTCCTGCCTACTACGCATGAGACGCGTCGAGCTTTTGGCTCGACCTCTGTTTGCTGAAGGTTGTAATCTACGAAGTGCCCAACAATCAGAAGACTACATGGATTACAAGATCATTGCCATGTTCAACATGGGATTAGTCTACCTGGAATCCGGTCGCCATACATGGTTATGGCTCATCGTCGATCCTCTTTACCCAACACTTTTGTCTGATGCTATAGTGCATGATGGCATCGTTTATGCGGTCGACGCACAGATTGGCTGCCTATACTGGTGGAATCTATCGTCATGTAATTGTTCTATCTCATCTCATCTTTACCTTAAGAATACGACTGCCTGTTCATTGTTACAAATTTAGAATATATAGTATGTCTATAACCACATCATTGCTATATGTTCCTCTCATTTCCTAGATTTTTATGACCACACATGTTATTGTTAGATTTGATATGAGAAAAATTGGTGTCTAATGATTGTTAGAATAGATATTATGAGTATAACCTCATGATTGCTATATGTTACTCTCATTTCCAGGATTTTTATAATAACGCATGTTATAGCTTAGAGTTGATATGATAACTGTAGTAAGTGCTATGGTAGAATATGAGTAGGCCCTGTCATATATGTTTTCCTCTCATTGTTACATGATGTTTGAACCATGATATATTGCTAGAATATGAAAGCCATTGGCTTATTTTTTTAACTTGGGGTATGATTATGACCACGACATTGCAATTCTCTGTCTATGATATGTGTCACTGTTATAATAATCTTAATTCCACACATACTCTGAACATCATTGTTTATTTTTGTCCTTTTGGTCTCCAATTTGAATTGTTGCAGCAGACGCAAATGCGTTGGCCTTCATGATTCCAGGACCTGGAATCATACCAGCCGATGGGTGGTGGTTTATCGCTCGTTCAGCTGACGGTGGTCATTTGATGCTCATTTGCACGTACCAAGTTGACCAGACAATTTCATCAAACCACATGCAGTACAAAGCCTGGGGCGTTCATGACATTGATGGCTATGGCTGCCTCGTGTTCGAGAAAGATCCCAGCTCCGTTGGGCCAGGCGTATTCAACTGGAGGCGGGTTTACAGCCTCGGAAACCACTCCATGTTCCTCGGGCTCAATTATCCGATCCTCATCGATCATATCACCGGCGATGATTACCGTGCTATGCAACTTCCATTCGCCAGGGGGGACTGTGTTTACACATCATACCATGGGTTTCATGAATCACCATATCCAGAGATTCATCGACACAGCTTGTTGCCAGATAATCTTCAGTGTGTGAAAGGCATCAAGCTTCCATGCGATGGATGGCTTTTGCAAACCCGATATGCGGCGATCTGGTTCATGCCAACAGCAAATATGCACAACTTGATTCGTACTGATATGTAGACTGAGCCATGTATTCTGCCACTGTAGCACGACCCTCTTTTGTTGGATATGATGTACTGTTGTTAGTTTGAAGCACTCCTCTGGTTTGAAGGATAGATACCTTTCTGGGATCAAGTGCATCCTAACTCACCTGCGCAGGATGTACTGATAATGATGATGGAGATGCTGTGCAGTATATATATATATCACTTAGGCTTCAAGTGCGTACTTGGTAGTTAAACCTATGGTTAAAATGTGACACTAAATACGACTAGTAAGTAGTACAGTAGCAGTACTAGTATACGTCGGTCAAATTTCATCCTGTCCACACATTGAATTGACGTGACAACACACTGCGCGTGAGGTGACACAAGAATCGCGTCGCCGTGTTCGGGTATTCTGGACTTCAGATTTGGAGTGCCACTTATCTGTCGAAATCTTTCATCATTCACTTAAAACAGTCGATTGATCATACATTGAGTACCATATAACTGGAATTAACCCATGCAAGGCGAAGAAGGATTGGCCGGTGCTGCCGGCTGGCGTCAAGTTCGATCCCATGGATCAGGACCTGATCGAGCACCTTGAGGCCAAAGTGAGTGCTGACAGTGCGAGATCTCACCCTCTCGTCGATTTGTTCATACCAACCATCGACAGCGAGCACGGCATATGCTACACCCATCCTGAGAAACTTCCAGGTAAGACACCGATCGGCCGTCTACTTGCACAAACATATTTCTTTGTTTATAGCTCTATTTTCTTTTTAGACGCAGACCTGGTGAAGCAATTACAATTTGACAGTTAATAAAAAGTGAAACAAGTGACTGCAACATGCCAAAGATGTTATGAAAATGCCAACTACGTACACTAAAACCTGTATTCGACAATACTGCAAGTATCACACTGAGTGGCCTAAGCAAGCATTTCTTCCAGCACAATTCCAGGGCGTTCAAAAGGGGCACATGGATGTGTCGCAAGATACAGTCGGAGTGCAGCATGCACGCGATGTGGCACAACACCGGCAATACCTTGCCGGTGATGGTCAATGGCCGGCAGACGGACAACAAAAAGGTTCTGGTGCTGCACACCAACAAGAACTTCGACCAGCAAAGGACCAACTGGGTGATGCACCAGTACCACCTCGGGGACCTGGAGCAAGAGAAGGAGCGGGAGCTGGTCCTCTGCAAGATTTTCTACCAGACGAACACTAGGGCCAGGAGTCAAAAGATTATAAGTTAGTTTGCTATTGGTACTTGTACTACCTTGTCGTCCGCAAGTTGGTATTGTTGTTAACGATCTTTTGGTATGAACTTGGCATTTGCTTCCAACCGTCATGCCGAGGGTCGACGTGGATATAAAGCTGAATCATTTGTTTCGAAACGAATTTTCAGGCACCTGATTTTTATTTGATGGGTAGCATAAGCACCCGCCGTTCGAATTCCCAGTTCTCCAAATTTTTCGAAACAAGTGCATGCTCTTATTATCACGATGAAAAAACAATATCCCTGCTGCATCCCAGTTATCAGGCTGTACTTGCAGAATTCTCTCGTTTATTGAGCACGTATATTGTTTTTTCAGGTCGAGCAAGTTTCAACTGGGCTGTAGACTGCCCAGGCTTGGTTTTGTTTTTAACAGGCCCAGCCCATGATAACAATGGGGCACAAAGATCCAGCAGGTATCTACTAGCCTCTGGCCCGCCAACGTTAGTTATATTTTGTCTTACAACATCCGCAGGCACTTTTTTTTACTGAATCAAACACACAGCTCTGTTCTATTTTCCTCTTGAAACACATGTCCTACATCCGTTTTCTAATCTCTACCTATAGTTTTACTAGTTCATATACACATATCATTATATTGAAAATACATAAATTTCACTTTTCATATTTACATCCTTATTTTTGTTGTTGTTTTCCCTCCCAACGCTGATTTTTTTTACCACTGGTTTTTCCTTAAACCAACTCAATTGTCCCATGTCTTATTTGCTTACAAAAACAAAACGATTTTTTTGGCAAATCAATAAGTTCTTACAAAAATGTTTATCATTTCGGGATTACGAAAGTTCGGACTCCACCGAAATATGCAAAATAAGGTTGAACTTTTTGACCGTGGTCCTGGGCAGAAAATGGGCTGTAATAAATTACTTAAGAATTAGCAAATGGGCTGCAAATTATTAAAAAATAGCAAATGGGCTCTATGTTGTCTGCCATAGATTTGGAGGCTGACTTGTGGGCCTACTAAGTTCATGCGTACACAAGGTTTATCAAAAAAGAAACTTAGTCAACAATCGACTCTACCAGCGTTAGACCGTTAGATGTCAATCTAACGGCAATCGTGCTTCTTCAGTCTCTGAGCTTCCTGCCCCAGCCGCCCAAACCAGCGCCGTCGGAACCGCCCGCTCCCGCCTCCCGTGGCCGGCTGTGCTGCCGGGCAGGCCTCACGGCCCCATCATACACTCGCATCCCAGGCCTGTCTATCCCTCTACTCACCCACACCTCCTATTATTTTCCGGCGACGGCAGCCGAACCAGTCAACCCTCGTACTCTTGACCGTGTGGCAGCCACTGCCGTGTCTTCCCCGGCTTCGTGTCATTCCCTTCGTAGGCCTCGCCGTCGTCCACCGCCCTGGTGCTCTCAGCGCGGCGTGGTCAACGTGGTCAACGAACGACATCCATCGGAAGTGGACTGTACGTGGAGAGGCTGACAGCTGGGTCCACGGCCGCACACAAGGAAATGCCTCCTTATTACGTGCAAAATAATGATTCCTCCACCTGACATCTGGGACCCGCCGGATGGGCCTCTGTATTTCATGAAAAAAACCTTCCCTCCGCTGACAGGTCAGACCCACCAACTATATCTTCGCATGTAAGGAAGTGCCTCCTTATTGCGCACAAAAAAATGAATACCCCCCTGCCAGCTGGGACCCACCATAGTGGGAGGCTGACTTGTGGGCCTACTAAGTTGACGAGGACAGAGGGCTTTGTCAACTTAGTCAATATGAACGATTCTAGCTCCAATGACCGTACGATGTCCATCCAACAGCCTTAGTGCTTCTTCAACCTCTGGTCTTCTTGCTCCAGCCACCCAAAGCAGCGCCGATTGTGCCGCTTGCTCCTGCCTCCCGTGGTTGGCTGTGCTGCCGCGGAGGCCTCACCGCCCCCATACTACTCCCACCGCTGGCCAGGCCATCCCTCCACTCACCCACACCCCCTGTTATTCTGCGGCGACGGCAGCCTCACACCGCAGCCGAACCAGTGAACCCTCGTACTCCTCTCCGCGTGGGCATCCACTAACGCGTCTTCGCTGGCTCCGCGTCGTCCCCTTCCTAGGCCTCGCCGTCGTCCACCGCCTTGGTGCTCTCGGCGCGGCGTGGTCAATGTGGTCAACGACCGACTTCCATCGGAAGAGTACTGTACGTGGAGAGGCTGACAGCTGGGTCCACGGCCAAAGCCCAATTTTTTTGTGATTTGCCAAGTAAGTCGCTTTGTCAGGCCTGTTGGGCTGCAAATCTTTTAAGACGAGGAGAGCTTCATTCGGCTGGCCGAGAAAACGGCCTATCAGTAATGAGAAATGGTGTCGTGGTTTTGTCACGGCAGATGTCCTAGGGAAAGGACTTAGTCGTGGAGCCATCACGACGGGTTAGCTTAAAGGGGTTAAAGTGGACAAAGGACACAAGAAGTTTATACTGGTTCGGCCCCTTGCGGTGATGGTAAAGGCCTAATCCAGTTGTTGTGGAATTGCTAGGGTTTCGATGACCAGGGAGCGAATCCGCTATGCCTGGCTCTCGAGTTGTTGATTGTTGTCCCTAAACCGCCGCTAGGTCGTCCCCTTATATACATGGGTTGACGCCCGTCGGTTTACAGAATCCCAAGGCCGGCTCATAAACGTGTCCGGCCCGGTCTCTACTCTTCCTATCTTACAACACAAGTTTACATATCAATGTCGGTTTATGTCTACAGGCCTTAATCCGCCTTTGGGCCCTGGCCTTCGTAAAGCGCCACAGTCCTTGTCTTCATGGGCTTCAAATATAATAACTCATTATGGGGATAACCCGGCCTCTCCTGGCCGGTTTATACCCAGCAGTAATATCCCCAACATTAGGCCCCAGATTGATTTGAACTGGTTCATGTCAATCTTCAACACTTAGGAAAATTCCTCCTTCCGCACCTTCACGTAAATCTTGTAAACCGCCATGATGTCATCTTCTAGGATCATGATAAACTGCCATGATGTCACCTGTTATTTAAAGATTGTATATATCTGACCTTCATTAATGAGCCTCCGACAATCGAGGCGGCCGCTCTGTCACATATCCAATTTTTGGGCTCCTCGATTCTCGCTCCTGTCACTTATCCATTCACCTTATAAATAAGGCCAAGGGTCATTTTCACTTTTCCCCTTCGTGCCCCTTCACATCGTCCTCTTCCTCGCGCCGACCGAACGTTCGAGCTCTGCCGCCGCTGTCGACCTTCGCTTCTGCCCCAACAACGGCCGCTGCATCACCCTAATCGAACCAGAAAGCCGCGGCGCCTCTCCGCTGTTCCTGTGACACTGGTAAGTCTTCTCTCCTTTCACCCTAGATCTTGTCATTAGGGTTTGTGTTCATTGGAGTTCACCGAAGTTCTAGAGCTGTTCTTCCCTGTTCTTCTCAGTAGCGTAAATGGCAAGTTAGATCTGATATTTTCCTATGTTGTCGTAGTTATAGTTCCTTTTTTTCCTCATTAGAGCATCCCCTTCATATAGACAAACTCATCTGAACTTGATGAACTGTTTAAGCACCTGAAATTTAGGTCTGAATATATTCTAATTTTCTGTCGCACCGCAGATCTGAAATTATCCTATCAATCTGTGAAACCTGTTTTTCATCACTTAGTCATCTCAGATCTGTACCTTCCGCACCGATATGGGCGGTTTAACTAGAAAATGATAATCCGGTAGGTACCATTAGTCCCCTCTTAAACCGCCAATTCGTTATCTTTGTAACTCCTCCAAAGCCAGACTCCAGTTTAATACTGTCAGACTCCAGTTTAACAAAGTGTATATGCCTCTGTTTCTGCTTCTGATCTTGCGTCGCTTTATGCCTGTCCGTCATAAATCTAAAACCGGCATTGATCTTTTTCCAGCTTTATATTGAAATGGCCAAACAATTTTATGCTTGTAACTGGGTCCTTCCCGGGTTATGGAAGTGCAGCTAGAGGGATGCGTCACAACTGGCGCTTTAGCGAAGAAAGAAGTCATCCATTGGAGGGTCCCCGGTCCAGAAAATCCTCCTGAGCCAAAAGATGGAGAAGTAGTTGTATTTGTTGATCACCTGGGTCGAGGGTTTAGCCCTCCCGGATCAAAAAAATTCCGAGATGTACTTGCTAGTTTTCAACTCCATCCTCAGGACATTGGCCCAAACTCCGTGTCCAATGTTTGCAATTTCCAAGTATTTTGTGAGGCTTATCTTCAAGAGGAGCCCACAGTTGAACTGTTTAGGGATTTCTTCTATTTAAACCGTCGTACCGAGTTTATAGACGGTCCCAACACTGAACTTGGTAGAATGTCTATTCAAAAGAGGAAAGATGTCAGCTTCCCTCACGCCGAGCTTCATAGTCACCTCAAGGACTGGAATCAGACTTGGTTTTATTGCAAAGATACGTCTCCAATTGATGAAAATCCTCTGTCGGGTCACCGTCCTCATCTGCTTAGCAACACACATCCCTTTCCTCAGAGACTGACTGCAAAGGAAAGGTCCAACTATGCACCGCAACTGTCAAAGCTCAGAGCCTTTATGGCGAACGGTTTAACAGGTGTTGACTTTGTTCGCTGCTGGATATCTTGGAGCATTCTGCCCTTAAGCCGGCGCCCCAGTTTAATGTGTGAATACACAGGGAGTTTAAAGGATCCCCAACGACATATTGATATTGAGCTGACAGAGGCTGAAGTTACTGAGTCTGTCAAGAAAATACTAAAAGAACCGGAGGCTGTCTGTAGCAAGACCGGGTTAAGTCCTTTCTGCACTTCCAATAAACCGCCAGTTGTAAGAATCATATAACTTTTTGTTTCAACTTGACCCTTTTAAATACTCTCTCAAAATTTTATCCGTCTTTGACAGGGTGATGATCCGTTCTAGAAGAAGAAACCACAGGATAAACCGGCCAAGACACCTCGCCCCAAGACAAAGGTTATCAAAAAACCTGCCAAGAAGAGGACCACTGAGTCTTCTGAACCAAATGCTGACGCTGATCTGGATAATCCGGACTGAGAGGTAGAACTTGACTCCCTTGGTTCTTTTTTCATACACCTCATTGACAATGACTATTATCAGGATGACGCTGAAGGTAGCCAAGCTGATGATGTAGAGGTAATTATTCTTTCCTCCGGTTCAGATCCTCTGCCAACACAAAAAATCCGTCAAGCAAACCGGAAAGTAAAATTTTCTCACCCCCTTGCTCACTTGGACCCAAACTTTCTTTTGAAGACGCAGCAACACGAAGCTCGCCGCACAACTCGGTACAGCGGCCAGGTAGTTACCTCCGCCGGTTTACCGAACACTCCAGTCCGGAAACGCCGATCAGAGGTCTCTTATATTCCTGATACTTCTTGCCCCAAGGCGGGTTGTTTCCGACAGCCTCTTAATCCGTCTGATTCAAATTATCAGGGCACACCTCACTCATCCTCTGGCGAGTCAACGGCCACACAACTTCCACCCCTCAAGACAGTTCCTGAGTGAGTTATGTTTTGATTTTATCCTTACTATATTATATCTGTCCGATTTATTGATCTTCATGTTTGTTTGCAGTGCCAAGCCTAGACCCAGCAAGAAGGCCCGGTTAAATAAACCATCTGATGACAATGTCACTATTGAACCGGAAAAGACTCCAATCCGGTAGAGACAAATGTTGATGCTATGCTTGATGATCCGCCACCTCAAGACCATGACTTTTTAGCTGAACAAGTAGAAGTTGACGCCACAGGCCATGCTGATACTCCGACAAGCCCGACCCGAACTGATGATAAACCGGCAAGTCCAGCTAAGGCTGCTGACAAATCGTCAACTCCAGTGAAGGTTGCTGATGACAAAGAAGATGACATTATGATTACTGGCTTCGGCCACACCGCTCCTGGCAATCCTGTTGCTTTATCGAAGCATAGTGCCAAGGACGAGCTTTCTGCTATGGGCAAAGGCAAATGGAACACAGATTTGTCAAGCTATGCCCACCTCAACGCCCAAGACCGTCTATAAACAAGCCGCGACTTCGAAGCTGGTTTAGTGAATCTGATGAAGGAGCGATATGAGGTAACTGCATAACCACTTCGAAGCTGGTTTAGTGAATCTGATGAAGGAGCGATATGAGGTAACTGCATAACCACTTCTCTCTTATGTCCAATTCCAAATATCAACTCCAGTAGCCCCCAAGTGCCGGTTTTTGATATCCATCTAAACCGGGACTTTGTAATATCTCAACTTTGCATACTTAGCCTCCAGGGACCGGGTTATCTTTTTAAGATGAACCGGTACTTTAGAATTGTAATATTGTAACTTCCGCCGGTGTAGTCCTCAAGGGCCGGTTTAACTTACGAAGATGAACCGGGACTTGAGAGTAATAACTTTGTCATTTTTGTATGTGTCGCCCCCAAGGGCCGGTTTATCTTGTCAAGCTAAACCGGGACTTTAGAAGAATACCCATAATGGTCCTTTGAGCAAACATACATTAGCCCCCAAGTGCCAAGAATAATACTTGTATTGTGCTTGGGACTTTGTAAATTTTTTGTGATAATGAGCAAATAGGCATTAGCCCCCAAGTATCAAGTGTATAACTAGTTATGTGCTTGGTACTTCAAATATGTGCCATCAACTCATAATATGCCTTTCTCTTATAGGCTGAACTGAGCAAAAAGGAAGCCCAAACCGCTGATCTTCAAGAGAACATCAAGTCCCAGCAAGCAGAAACCTCCAAAGCCAAGGATGAACTGACCAATGCCTTAGCCGCCATGGAAAAGCTGAAGGAGGGTTTCAACAAGGAATGGGTGGATTGGGACATAGAAAAATCCGCATTGCAAAAAAGAGCCAAGGACACAGAAGCAGCTCTTAAACCGGTGGTAGACGAGCTGACTGGCGTTAAGCGGCAAATACATGCCATGACTGCTGTTGTGTTTGGTAAATATCCTTGCTTTAAATTTTTCAACATATCATCCCATACAGTGCCGGTTTACTGATGTTCACAATGATGCAGGAACTCGCATTAGTCATCTGGGCTCTGACATACAGAAGAAGCTGAAGGCTGCCTATACCCTTATAGAGCAGTTATATACTGGCGCGCAACGGGTCATATGCACTGCTTCTCATAACAAGCCGCCCCCAACCTTGATAAAAGAAACTTTAGAAAGGTTGTCAATGATGCCTGCCCGGGTTGAAGAATTGAAAAGATCGGCTGCAAGGGTAGGTGCTCTGACTGCGCTAACCCGGGCTAAAGCATGGGTGCCTGATCATGATCCGATGGATGTGGGTAAGGGCTTTGCGAGCTTAAGGGAGGACGGATCAGAGTTTGACAATGATGCTCTCCGAGTCATAACCAGGGAGATGCGTCCACTGGCCTGCTAATTGGCTGAAGAAGCTGACCTTTCATACTATCAGGCGAGTTATGACGTCAACAACAAACGGGTTACTGCACCAACTCCAGAAGCTCAAAATCTCATCCCGCCAATCCGTAAGCACACCTATGCCCCTGACATTGAACCATCCACCCTTATAAGCGATGAAGCTGTATTCCTATCCCTAACTGGGATTGATTGGGCAACCATTGATTTCCAGCCACTGGGTAGAGATGAGGAGGATGAACCGGCGCAAGATGATCCGCAGTCGTCAGGTCAGCTGTCATGCCCAATAGGTGACCCTATCCGAGAGGAACTCGAAGGTCCCACCAAGGATAGACCCGCATATTGGAAATGCTTTTGCAAGGTGGATATCATTACATTAGAAATTACATAATAGATGGGGATACATACAAGGCATACAAATGCCACAAGAGTACATCAATACATCATACATAAGATCAACATCCGACTATGGATGAAACACAAACAGAATCTCAAACGACATCCACCCTGCTAGCCCAGGCTGCCGACCTGGAACCTATCCCCTGATCGAAGAAGAAGCAGAAGAAGAACTCCAAAACAAGTAACATCGCTCTCGCGTCAGGATCATCGCAAAACCTGTACCTGCAACTGGTGTTGTAGTAATCTGTGAGCCACGAGGACTCAGCAATCCCATTACCATGGGTATCAAGACTAGCAAAGCTTAATGGGTAAGGAAGGGGTAAAGTGGTGAGGTTGCAGCAGCGACTAAGCAATGTATGGTGGCTAACATACGCAAATAAGAGCGAGAAGGGAAGCAACGGAACGGTCGTAAACTAGTAATGATCAAGAAGTGATCCTGAAGTCCTACTTACGTCAAACATAACCCAGAAACCGTGTTCACTTCCCGGACTCCGCCGAGAAGAGACCATCATGGCTACACACGTGGTTGATGCGTTTTAATTAAGGTCAAGTGTCAAGTTCTCTACAACCGGACATTAACAAATTCCCATCTGCCACATAACCGCGGGCACGGCTCTCGAAAGTTTATACCCTGCAGGGGTGTCCCAACTTAGCCCATTATAAGCTCTCACGGTCAACGAAGGATATTCCTTCTCCCGGGAAGACCCGATCAATCTCGGAATCCCGGTTTACAAGACATTTCGACAATGGTAAAACAAGACCAGCAAAGCCGCCCGATGTGCCGACAATCCAGATAGGAGCTGCACATATCTCGTTCTCAGGGCAACACCAGATAAGTCAAGCTACGAGTAAAACCAGGCCTCGAGTTTCCCCGAGGTGGCCCCGCAGGCTACTTGGTTCGGACCAACACTTAGAAAAGCACTGGCCCGGGGGGGTTAAATAAAGATGACCCTCGGGAGCGCGACTCCCAAGGGAAAAGAAATAGGTGATAGGCAAATGGTAAGACCAAGGTTGGGCCTTGCTGGAGGAGTTTTATTCAAAGCGAACTATCAAGGGGGTCCCATAAATCACCCAACCGCGTAAGGGACGCAAAATCAAGGAACATAACACCGGTATGACGGAAACTAGGGCGGCAAGAGTGGAACAAAACACCAGGCATAAGGCCAAGCCTTCCACCCTTTACCAAGTATATAGATGCATTAATAATATAAGAAATATTGTGATATCCCAACATAAACATACTCCAACATGGAGCAAACTTCATCTTCAACTGCAACTAACAACGCTATAAGAGGGGCTGAGCAAAAAGCGGTAACATAGCCAAACAACGGTTTGCTAGGAAGGGTGACAAAGGTTAGAGGTTCATGGCAATTTGGGAGGCTTGAGGAGCAAGTGATAGGTGGCGCAGCATAGCGATAGAACGAAGCAACTAGCATAGCAATGATAGTAATGAGATCCAAGGTGATGGTCATCTTGCCTGAAATCCCGCTAGGAAGAAGAACGAGTCCATGAAGAAGATGAAGCCACGAAGACGAACGAATCCTCACGATCGCAACGACGCGGGAACTATCGAGAAGAAGCACACAACATGGTAAACACACCACACATGAACAAGGCATGATGCTCAACCAAATATGATGCATGACAATGCCACATGAAGCTACTCATGGCAAGAGATGATGCATACAAGAACAACACATCAAAGCGAGTTTAAATGAGGCCGGAAACAACCTATAACAATTCCGGTAAATCCTCCTATGCAAATTTCGAAATTGGTCCAGATCTGAATAAACCTTATATTCAAGTTGTTAAACAGCAAGTTAATATGAACCAAAACAATCTACACGAAATTCTAGTCAAGTTACATATAAAGTTCATTAGATTCGGAGTTACGGCCTAGAAGATATGAGCAAAACAAGTTAAACATGGTATTGATGCAAAATGCATTCAAACATCAAGCAATCACACCCAAGATAAGGATGCAACAAGGTAACATGAAACTACATGCAAAACTAAGCAAGTTTCATATAGAGCATGCTCAAAACGGAGCAACGGTGCAGCACATACACTCCAAACAAGATATAACAACAATCTGCCCAAAACAGCAAGTAGTCATCTAGAAAGCATCAAAACAATATGCTACAGCACCCCAACATGAAAACAAAAGGTATGGACGTGATGTACAGGTAAAGCATGACAAAACATGAACACTGAGCTATCTCTAGAAATCAATAGAACATGCTCAAAAGGACATAGCAAGATTGCAAATAATAACAGGTTCACAGACTTGGCAGAATTCCAGGACATGGACGAAATAACATCAGGTTGCAAAGTTTAGAGCTATCAACCAACATGCTACAGGAACTTATCATGGCAACCAAAGGCATGGCATGATTTTACTAATTGCATAAAACAAAAGTTCCTTACTGATCACGAGCCAAAAAGGCACAGAAGATATGATGGCACCCATGTAAACGAAGCAAGTTTCAAAAACAGATTCAGATTTGGTGAAAATAACAGTACATGGCAGAAACTACGATAAGTAGACATGTTGGTGAGCTTCAACCACTCACTACAGAGCAATACATGGCATGACAAGGTAACCAGCAGTAAGATGGCACAAGTATGAAACTAAACATGGCAATAGCAAGTTCATAGAGTACATGGATCACTAGCAGAACACATGGCAAAACTGAACTTCATGATAACAGGCTGACAGCAACATTATTTAGCAACTTGAGAGCAAGATTACAACAATCTACAGCAGGCTATAAATGCAAACAAATACATGGATGGATAGAGCATAATATGTATAACAAAACATCCTTAGTGAACATCTCCAGATTATGCATAGAACTCATGGTGACAGCAGGTTTACATGGCAACCAAATATAACAGACTCAGACTTGGCAGAAATCACCGTCACAGAAATCAGCAACATCACGGAGGCTACTTTGCATGCTTGTGCTAGTCACCACATAGATCACAAAACTAAAAGACAAGCACCACTGTAAAGACGGCATGATTTAGTTCAAAACACATGTAGAGCTCATGCTCATAGGATGCACACACAAAATGCAATGAAAAAGACAAATCACCAAGTTCTGATAACAGACAGCAGATAACATCATATAGCACTCTTGCAACGATGATTAGGGCATCAAGATGATCTCAAAAAAGCATGGCACAATGGAACAAAATGCATATCATCTCATGAAGAACATTTTGACATATCATACAACATCATAGGAGAAATATGCACAAAGTTACACACTCCACAAGATGCATATATGATGTGAAATCTCAGGGACTTGGTGAAATTCTCACCCCGAAGAAAATTGGACGGAGAGGATTCGGGGACAGGGCGGTGCAGGCGTGCCGTTTGGATCGGGGTACGGGGAGCTGCAGATCTGGTGGAGGAGGCGAGGGGCGGCGCCGATCCGGCGATGGGGCGCCGCCGGCGGCGGAGGACGGTGGCGCACGGCGTGGAGGGCGGCGAGCTCGGGCGCCGGTGGAGCTCCGGCGGGCGGCGGAGAAGGCGGCCAGCGAGCGGGAGGCGGAGGAGCTCGGGGTCGGCGGGGGTGGTCGAGAGCGAGGCGGCGGAGGTCGCCGGCGCCGGACGGACACGTCCGGCGGCGCGGAGGAGCGGGGCTAGGGTTGATCTGTGCGAAAATTTCGGGGGATCACTTATTAATAGGTAGAGGGAGCTAAGAGACTCCAAATGGAGTGTAGTTTTCGCCCACACGATCGTGATCGAACGACCAAGAGCATGGAGGTGACTTAGATGGGTTATTGGGCTGTTTTGGAGGGGTGTTGGGCTGCAACACATAAAAGGCCTTTGCGGTTACCCGGTTAACCGTTGGAGCATCAAACGACCTCCAAATGGAACGAAACCTGACAGGCGGTCTACCGGTGGTGTACCAAGGCCACTTGGCAAGACTCGGTCCATTCCGAGAATGTTTAACACCCGCTCACGAAAAGAGACAAGAGGGGTGCGCCGGTGCATGTGGGAGTGCCGGATTGCAAAACGGACAACGGGGAAAATGCTCGGATGCATGAGACGAACAGGTATGCAAATGAGATGCACATGATGACATGATATGAGATGCATGACATGAACAAAAGCAAAACGAAAGGCAAAACCCAACCACGAAGGGAATATCATAACACATAGCCGAAAATGGCAAGAGTTGGAGTTACAAATACGGAAAGTTACATCCGGGGCGTTACATCAGCCTGGTGAGGAGTCATGATTCAAAGGCCGGTTTAGCCTTCTGCGTACCACAACACTTGCCGAAAAACAATTATCCTTTTGGGCATGAAAGCGCCTTGTAATAGGCTATTTCAAACACTTGGTCTGCTATGCCATCGCGCATATTTATTTTGCTTGACAGTGTTAATTCACCATGCTTAAGATATATGATGTTCATAATCCGTAGCTGCTCCTACATACAAGAAGTTGAAAGTGTCCTGGCGGTTTACCGTCGGACGGGTCATGATGCCCAAATACCTAGCCAGGGTTTATAACCAAGGCTGTAAAAAGATAATCAAATATGAAAATAAATGATACATGTGACATTGAATCACATCATTGGTTGACTAACTTCTGTAGTAAGAGCGATAACCCTAATCATGAGTACCGATAACTCCTTCCATATTGTGCCGGTTTATGATAAAACCGTACCGGGTTGTGATAAACACCGGATTATCCATATATAACACTGGCGACTTATAGTCGAAACCAGACCGGGTTAATAAGCGCCGGATTATAACTGATCATGTATTGACAACTTGTAGTTGAAAGCCAAGCCGGGTCAACAAACAATGGTTTATCAGAAAATATTATAGATCTCATCCAAGGAAAAAAGAACTTGGCAAATAAAAGCATAAAAGGAACATGTGAGGCTTTTCACGGGCTGCCAGGCCCCAAATCGAGGCTTTTCATGGGCTGCCAGGCCACTGAGTTAAACCATTTTACAAAGCCTTTTAAGATGGACCTCAATCTTTAACCAATCGTCGTTTTAACTTTGACAAGTTCAGGGTATATGAGATTGACTTGTCAAAAGTTCGGCGGGTCATACCAGGTTTACCTGGACGGAGTGGCTTACTTAAAAAAGGTAGGATAACCTGGGGTTTTAGGTGAATACACCTGGCTTCCAAGCCATAGCTTGATAGCCTATTACAAGTGTAGATTCTTTGTTCATTACAAAGCAAAGAATCCCCAAGCAATATTTTGAGCTGTGCTCAGTGGGTGCCTATGTTTGAGTTGTGCTTTTGCAACACTCTCTTTGGCCCCTAAGTAATTTTCTTTTGGCCTTGAGCCGATCAAGAGGTGTAGCTATGGTTCGAATACGACCAAGCCCCCAAGTGATTTTCCTTGTGGCCTTGCGCCGATCAAGAGGCATAGCTATGGTTCGAATACGACCACGCCCCCAAGTGATTTTCCTTGTGGCCTTGCGCCGATCAAGAGGCGTAGCTATGGTTCGAATACGACCAAGCCCCCAAGTGATTTTTATATATGGCTTTATAAGCTAAATCAAGGGGTAAACCGGACGCCGCTTTATAAACAGAAGCCCCCATGTAACCACACATGATGTAAGAAAAACAATAGATACCCCGCTTTAGCTGAGGCTCCAGTTTATTATATTGATCATAATATATACATTGTCATAACTATGTACATAAGCAGAGCCTGTGACTCAAGTATAGTAAGGCCGAAGATGAGCGATATTCCACGGCCGGTGGGTCTCCTCTTCCGATTTACGTGAGTCTTTGTGCTCTCGAACATCTATAAGGTAGTATGACCCATTATGCAGATTCTTGCTGACCACAAAGGGCCCTACCCAAGGCGGGGATAACTTGTGCATATCAGTCTGATCCTGGAAAAGTTCTGATTCCAACCCGGCGGCTGTGATAACGACGCAGATCTTGCTGATAAATCGCCGAACGGGCTGCTGCAATGTCACGCTCCTCATCTAACAGGTCAAGTGCTTCCTGTCGTGCCTTCTCATTATCAGCTTCGACATAAGCCGCCACACGAGGCGAGTCATGACGGATGTCACTAGGGAGGACCGCCTCCGCTCCGTAAACCATGAAAAAAGGCGTGTAACCCGTAGATCTCTTGGGTGTGGTATTGATGCTCCATAACACAGAAGGTAACTCCTCCACCCAACAATTTGGCGTCTGTTGCAAAGGAACCATGAGCCGGGGTTTTATGCCTCTCAAGATCTCTTGATTGGCTCTCTCCGCTTGACCATTAGATTGGGGGTGAGCCACTAATGATACGTCAAGCCGGATGTGCTCTCGTTGCCAAAATTCTTTCATAGCACCCTTGGATAGATTAGTGCCATTATCAGTTATAATGTTGTGTGGAAAGCCAAACCGGAAAATCACCTTCTTGATGAATTGAACCACCATAGCTGCGTCACACTTACTAACTGGCTCTGTCTCCACCCAATTAGTGAACTTATCAACTGCCACCAGAAGGTGGGTCTTCTTATCCTTAGATCTCTTAGAGGGCCCAACCATATCCAGCCCCCAAGTCGCAAACGGCCAAGTGATTGGAATCATCCTCAATTCTTGAGCCGGTACATGAGCACATCGTGAGAATTTTTGACAACCATCACACCTTTTGACCAAGTCCTCAGCATCGGCATGAGCCATCAGCCAATAAAAACCGTGACGAAAAGCCTTGGCTACTAGAGACTTTGAACCGGCGTGGTGACCACAATCTCCTTCGTGGATCTCACGCAAAATCTCACGGCCTTCTTCACGAGACACACAACGCTGAAACGCCCCTGTCACACTGCAATGATGTAACTCTCCATTGACAATAGTCATGGACTTGAACCGCCGGATTATCTGCCTGGCCAAGGTTTCATCCTCCGGTAACTCGCCCCGGTTCATATACGCCAAATATGAGACCGTCCAATCTGGGATGACACGAAGAGCCGCCACCAACTGAGCCTCCAGATCAGGAACAGCCAAATCCTCCTCTGTTGGGAGGTTGACCGATGGATTATCTAGCACATCCAGAAAGACGTTGGGTGGAACCAGTTTATGTTGGGAACCCAAATGACTTAAAGCGTCCGCCGCTTCGTTCTTCCGCCGGTCCACATGATCGACCTGATAACCTTTGAAGTGACCTACAACAATGTCCACCTCTCGACGATATGCTGCCATGAGTGGGTCCTTGGAATCCCAAGTACCAGACACTTGTTGAGCCACCAGGTTCGAGTCACCGAAGCACTTAACTCGTCTTAAATTCATCTCCTTAGCCATCCGAAGACCATGGAGTAAAGCCTCATACTCAGCTGCATTGTTAGTGCAAGGGAACATTAAACGGAGAACATAACAAAATTTATCACCTCGTGGGGAAGTTAATACGACTCCATCCCCCGAGCCCTCCAATTGCCTGGACCCATCGAAATGAATAGTCCAATAAGTATGATCCAGCTTCTCTTCTGGCGCCTGTAACTCTGTCCAGTCATTGATGAAGTCCACAAGTGCCTGAGATTTGATCGCCGTCCGGGGCATATATTTTAACCCGTGAGGCCCAAGCTCAATAGCCCACTTGGCAACCCGGTCAGTTGCTTCCCTGTTCTGGATTATATCCCCCAAAGGAGTAGAACTGACCACAGTGATAGGATAGCCCTGGAAATATTGCTTAAGCTTCCGGCTCGCCATAAAAACTCCGTACACCAGCTTCTACCAATGTGGGTACCTCTGCTTCGACTCAATAAGTACCTCACTGATATAATAAACCGGCCGTTGAACTGGATACTCCTTTCCGGCCTCCTTGCGTTCCACCACAATAGCCACGCTAACAGCCCGGGCGTTAGCAGCCACATATAACAACAAGGGCTCTTTATCAACAGGACCGGCGGCTCGGCCAGCTGCCGCTTCAAGTCCTCAAATGCTTCATTGGTGGCGTCACTCCAGACGAAGTCATCCGTCTTCTTCAGCATCTGATATAAAGGGATGGCCTTCTCCCCAAGGCGACTGATAAACCGGCTCAAGGCTGCAATCCGACCTGCCAGGCATTGAACATCATTGATACACTTCGGTTTAGCCAAAGAAGTTATAGCCTTGATTTTCTCCGGGTTAGCTTCAATGCCCCTGTTAGACACCAGAAAGCCCAAGAGTTTGCCTGCCGGTACACCAAAGACACACTTGGCTGGATTAAGCATCATTTTATAAACCCGGAGGTTATCAAAGGTCTCCTTCAAGTCATCTATCAATGTCTCCTCCTTTCTGGATTTCACCACAATATCATCCACATAAGCATGAACATTGCGGCCGATCTGATTATGAAGACAATTCTGCACACAACGCTGATAAGTTGCCTGGGCACTCTTGAGCCCCAAAGGCATAGACACATAGCAGAAGGCTCCAAAGGGAGTTATAAAAGATGTCTTCTCCTGGTCCTTAACTGCCATTTTGATCTGACGGTAACCAGAGTATGCATCCAGAAAGCTCAAACGCTCACAACCCGCCGTAGCATCAATGATCTGATCAATACGAGGGAGAGCAAAAGGATCTGCTGGACAAGCCTTGTTCAAATCTGTGTAATCCACACACATACGCCAAGTGCCATTCTTCTTAAGTACCATCACCGGATTAGCCAACCACTCAGGATGAAATACTTCGACGATAAACCCAGCCGCTATGAGCCTGGCTACCTCCTCACCAATAGCCTTGCGCCTTTCTTCATTGAAGCGGCGGAGAAACAGCTTGACCGGTTTAAACTTGGGATCAACATTAAGAGTGTGCTCAGCGAGTTCCCTCGGTACACCTGGCATGTCGGAGAGTTTCCATGCAAAGATGTCCCGGTTCTCACGGATGAACTCGATGAGCGCGCTTTCCTATTTCGGATTCAAGTTAGCGCTGATGCTAAACTGCTGGGATGAATCGCCAGGAACAAAATCAACCAGCTTAGTCTCATCAGCCGATTTAAACTTCAAGGCCGGATCATGCTCTGTAGTTGGTTTCTTCAAAGAGGTCATATCCGTCGAATCAACATTGTCTTTGTAGAACTTCAACTCCTCTGTCGCACAAACCGACTCAGCATATGCCGCATCACCTTCTTCACATTCTAAAGCAATCTTGCGGCTACCATGCACTGTGATGGTCCCCTTATGGCCCGGCATCTTGAGTTGCAGATAAACATAACAGGGCCTTGCCATGAACTTGGCATAAGCCGGCCGTCCAAATAGGGCATGATATGGGCTCTTGATTTTCACCACTTCGAAAGTCAGTGTTTCTGATCTCGAGTCATGCTCATCTCCAAAAGCAACCTCCAGAGCTATCTTACCAACTGGATACGCCGATTTACCAGGCACCACACCATGAAAAACGGTGTTTGACGGTTTAAGATTTTTATCTGTTAACCCCATGCGACGAAAGGTCTCATAATAAAGGATATTGATACTAGTCCCTCCATCCATGAGTACCTTGGTGAACTTATACCTCCAACCTGAGGTGCCACCACCAATGCTAGATGACCCGGATTATCAACCCGAGGTGGATGATCCTCTCGACTCCACACAATGGGCTGTTCAGACCAGCGCAAGTAACGGGGCACCACCGGTTCAACGGAGTTCACTGCCCTTTTATGAAGCTTCTGATCGCGCTTGCACAGGCTTGTGGTGAAGACATGGTACTGCCCACTATTCAACTGCTTCGGGTTGCTCTGGTAACCCGACTGCTGCTGTTGCTGCTCACTCCCCTGATGATTATAACCACCTTGGTTGCCCTGATTGCCTTGATTGCCATGTCCGCTCTGATTACCGTGAAATCCTGAACCGAAACTGCCTCCACCGTAACCCGGCCCATGAGATCCGGGGCCTGAACCGCCGCCTGGTCCATGATCATACCGAAAAAAATGAATTTTTGAACTCCCACATAATATAACAATCCTTCCAGAGGTGCGTGGTCGGCTTATCCCGCGACCCATGCTTCGGGCAAGGCTGGTTTAACAGGTGAGACAGGCGCTCAGGATTGGGACCTGATCCTCCACCACGCGGCGGCGACTTACCCTTACAACGCTGGCCATTATCCTGCGTGTTGGTATTAGCCACAAAATCTAGACAGTTATCCGCTTTACGCTTACCATTGTTTCCATGACCCGTCGGGTTATGCAGTTGCCCTTTGGTGTTGCTGCTCTTCTTTCCCTTCCCTGTCTTGTCATCGTCAGACTCAGGGTCCTTGGTACTATCAGAGTCGGCATACTTCACCAGAGCTGCCATAAATGTCCCCATGTCATTGCAGTGACGTTTGAGCCGTCCCAACTTCAACTTCAGGGGTGCAAACCCGCAGTTGCCTTCCAACGTTAAAACTGCTGTATCAGCGTTGATGCGGTCAGATGAATGCAATATTTCTGAAACCCGGCGCACCCAATGGGTTGTTGACTCTCCTTCCTCCTGGACACAGGCAGCTAAGTCCACAGTTGACATGGGCTGCTTGCATGTATCCTTGAAATTCTGGATAAACCGGGACCTTAACTCGGCCCATGACCCAATGGAGTTAGCTGGCAGGTTTTTCAACCATGTGCGAGCTGTTCCCTCCAACATCATGGTGAAGTATTTAGCACATGCCGCATCGTCCACATCCAGCATCTCCATTGCCATCTCATAGCTTTCAACCCATGACTCGGGGGATAAATCGGCAGTGTAATTCGGCACCTTACGTGGGCCCTTGAAATCCTTGGGCAGTCGTACATTGCGCAGCGCTCGGACGAGACACGGCACCCCCAAAGAACTGGAGGTAACCCCTGGTTCCACTGAAGTTGTTGGATGAACCGGAGTAAGTTGGCGGGCTTCATGTTGCGCTGCTAACTCGGCCTCTCGACGTGCCCTAGCACGATCCACCACATCCTGAGCATCACCACCGCCACCCGCCGGGTTATGGCCATGAGGCGAATTACGATTTTGCGCACTGCTCGACACGGCTGGTTCATCCATCTGCCTGCTGTAACTCCGGCTTGGGCGGGGAGTGGAATGAATCCTCTCGCGGCTGTAGGAATAAGCTTGTTGTTGAGTCAAGGCTGTCTGAAGGAGCTCTCTAGCCCGTCGTGTCTCGACCGCTACTGGGGACTCGCCTTCGATCGGGAGAGCTGCCAATCACGAAGCAGCGGCAACAATGTTATCCAACGGGTTAGAGTAATGACCCGGTGGTGTTGGGACGTGTTGTGGCAGGACATTGTTCTGACGAGGCGGATCCGTCGGGCGCGGCTGAACCAGTGTCCCCGTTCCAGGTGCCTCCACCCGGTTCACCATTGGCTGATTACTAGTTCCTGCTCCTGGTGTGTTAAAGAGATTTCTTGCCTCATAAACCGGAGGTAGGTGAGATCGGTACCTTCTCCTCATGACATCATTTGACGCGCTCTGATCTAACATAAGCCGGTAAGCCTGTGCATCCAACTCGGCTCGTTCTGCAGCCATCCTGGTATCCTCAGCCGCCAGGTCTGCCTTGGCTTGAGTTATCTGATCTTTCACCTTCACGATTTTCGCATTATGCTCCTCTTGATTCGCCGTGTTAACTTCCGCCATCAGCGTTGCCAAAGCGTCAAATAAGTCAGATAAAACCTGAGCCGGCGGTCGCACAGGGGCTCCTGCCCCGGCTGCTGTCGCCGCTACTGATCCGGAAACCATCGCCGTTGTGTTCGAAGAGTGGTGCGCTGGCTGTGTACCGGCCATGAAGATCGCAACCCGGCTTGGCGGATCGAAGGGGTCTGAAATACTGTCGCCATTGGAACAGCCCCTAATCCGGCCATCTTGCAACTGGTACAATGACTCTGTCTCTCCGGTCGATGACTCGTCATCAGAGTAAACGACGGTCTCACCACCAGATGCCGATCTAACCTCAGATTCCGCTCCGTCGATGACTCCCACGAATGCATGCTTCGTGGCAGGCTGAACCCGGGTGGGTCTCGCACGCTGAGCAGTTTCGACGATGTCGGTGCAAATGTCGGGCTCAGGGCCTGGTTCGCCGATCTTGCGAATGAAGACGTGAATGCCGCCGAAGGGGACCTGGTACCCGTACTCAATTGAGCCGGCCTCGGGGCCCCAACCTGCGTCGTTGATGTAAAGCTTGCTGCGACGACTCTTAGTCATCCGGCCCACAGCGTATCCCTTGAGCCCTTCGAAGCTGCCCTCTAAGAACTCGAAACCATCATGCGATAGCCCCACGGTGGGCGCCAACTGTCGTGGTTTTGTCATGGCAGATGTCCTAGGGAAAGGACTTAGTCGTGGAGCCATCGCGACGGGTTAGCTTAAAGGGGTTAAAGCGGACAAAGGACGTAAGAAGTTTATACTGGTTCGGCCCCTTGCGATGAAGGTAAAGGCCTAATCCAGTTGTTGTGGAATTGCTAGGGTTTCGATGACCAGGGAGAGAATCCGCTATGCCTGGCTCTCGAGTTGTTGATTGTTGTCCCTAAACCGCCGCTGGGTCGTCCCCTTATATACATGGGTTGACGCCCGTCGGTTTACAGAATCCCGAGGCCGGCTCATAAACGTGTCCGGCCCGGTCTCTACTCTTCCTATTTTACAACACAAGTTTACATATCAATGTCAGTTTATGTCTACAGGCCTTAATCCGCCTTTGGGCCCTGGGACTTCGTAAAGCGCCACAATCCTTGTCTGCATGGGCTTCAAATATAATAACTCATTATGGGGATAACCCGGCCTCTCCTGGCCGGTTTATACCCAGCAGTAATATCCCCAACAAATGGGCTGCACATTTTTAAAACACATCAAACCGGCAATTAGTTTCAAATTTCTTTTTTTCATTTCGAGATTTTAAATTGCATTGATTTTTATGCGTGGACAATTTGTTGGATTTTATATTGATATACATTTATTTTTAAAATTAGTTTGAATGTGACTCGAAATTTCGGGATTAAAAATAGTTTGGACCACACCGAAATATGCAAAATTTCATATAATTTTTTAACCATGGCCACAATATGGGCTGTAATGCTAAGAAAAAGAATATGGGCTCCAAAAAAACCTTAAGAATTAGCAAATGGGCTGTAAATTATTAGAAATAATGGCAAATGGGATGTATGATGTTTTCCACAGATTTGAGGCTTTCCTAAAAAAAGGTTGACGCACAAGCAGTGACTGTTGGATGTCCATCCAAAGGCCGTCGTGCTTCTTCAATCTCTGCTCTTCCTGCTCCAGCCGCTCAAACAAGCGCCGGCGGGATTGCATGCGCCCTCCTCCCCGCGGCCGGCTGTGTTGCCGCGCAGGCCTCACCGCCCCACCGTACTCCCATTGCTGTCCTAGCCATCCCTCTACTCACCCACACCTGCTGTTATTCTCCGGCGATGGCAGACGAACCAGTAAACCCTCGTACAGTCGTACTCCCCTCCACGTGGGAAACAACTGCCGAGTCTTCCCTGCCTCCATGTCGTTCCCTTCCTAGGCCTCGCCGTCGTCCACCGCCCTGGTGCTCTCGGCGCGGCCTGGTCAACATGGTCAATGGCCGACATGAATCTGAAGTGGACTGTATGTGGAGAGGCTGACAGCTGGGTCCACGGCCGCACACAAGGAAATGCCTCCTTATTACGCGCAAAATAATGATTCCTCCACCTGACATCTGGGACCCACCGAAAAGGCCTCTGTATTTCGCGAAAAAAACGTTACCGCCGCTGACAGCTTGGACCCACCAGCTATATCTTCGCACGCAAGGAAGTGCCTCCTTATTATGCACAAAATATGAATACTCCCCCTGCTAGCTGGGACCCAGTATAGTGGCAGGCTGACTTGTGGGCCTACTAAGTTGACGGGGACGGAGGGCTTTGTCAACTTAGTCAATATGCACGATTCTAGCTCCAGTGACCGTACGATGTCCATCCAACGACCGTAGTGCTTCTTCAACCTCTGCTCTTCTTGCTCCAGCCGCCCAAACCAGCGCCGGTCGTGCCTCGTGCTCCTGCCTCCCGTGGCTGGCTGTGATGCGGCGGAGGCCTCACCGCCCCCACACCCCCTGTTATTCTGCGGCGACGGCAGCCTCACACCGCAGCGAACTAGTGAACCCTCATACTCCTCTACGCATGGGCATCCACTGCCGCGTCTTCCCCGGCTCCGCGTCGTCCCCTTCCTAGGCCTCGCCGTCGTCCATCGCCCTGGTGCTCTCGGTGCGGCGTGATCAACGTGGTCAAGGAACGGCTTCCATCGGACATGGACTGTACGTGGAGAGGCTGACATCTGGGTCCACGGCCGCAGCAAGGAAGTGCCTCCTCATTACGCGCAAAATAATTATTCCTCCACCTGACAGCGGGGACCCACCAGACGGGCCACCGTATTTCACGAAAAAAGCGTTTCCCCCTGACTGCTGGGACCCACCAGCTACATCTTCGCACGCAAGGAAGTGCGTCCGGGCAAAAAAAACGATTCACCCCCTGACTGCTAGGACCCACCAGCTACATCTTCGCAGGCAAGGAAGTGCCTGACAGTCGGGACCCACCTGGTCAAAGTGTACGTAGCGTTGTCATTCTGGTCGCGAATGAGTACGTACATACTGGTCGATGTAGAGGCGCGCACGTGTCATAGTAGAGGCGCGCACGTAGCATGTACACGTACGTGCCGCGGCAAGTGTGCAAGAAAGAAAATACGGCCACGTACGTACATACGGGCAAGGTCTCGAACACCTACACGCGCATACGTATGGCCAGGGCTCGTGTACATGGCTGGGTCGGAACGGAGAAACAACGTCATCGTGTTCATGGGGAGCCAACCAGCTGGGTCAGAACGGAATGCGTCGTCGTCTTCATCGGGAGGGCTTGGACGGAACAGCCGATGGAAACGAGGCCTCGCGTACCACAGAACGGAGGAAACGGCCTTGTGTTCGACCGGCCACATTCGAAACGGGATCCTGTTCATCGGGAGGGGTCTGGCGTACCGCAAAACGGAGGAAACGGACCTCCAACGGTCGAAACGGGGGTCCTGTTGATCGGGAGGGGTGTGGCGTACCTGTAAGTGCATCTAGTGCCGCCCCTAGTTGGTTTTGGAGTATTGACGACAAACCTGGTTGAGGGACTAATGTGTTTGTGAGAATTGCAGGATAACACAGGTAGTAGTCCCTCATTGATTCGGTTTACTTACCGGAGATGACCCCTAAAAATGTATGAAGACATTGAAGACGATGGTGGTATGTGAAGATATTCACATTGAAGACTATGACAAGAGAAGGCACTGCGTGAAGACTATGGAGCGCGAAGACCTAGTTGTTTCGTTGTTTCCTTTTCTTCTTTGTTGAGTCGTAGGAACCACCGTACTGTTAAGTGGGGTCCCAGTGAACAAAGTCAGAGTGACTGAAGTGATGCTCAACCAAAATCCTATGTCTTCGAGCGAAGACAATGAGAGCAAATCTTATCCAGAGCTGGATGAGTCAGCTTTACTAGTAGCTCAAGTAAAGTTCTCGTGTGTGTTTGAAATCTGACCGTTGGAACACGTGTCAGTTCCTTAGTGACCCAGGGTCATTTCGGACAAATCAGGTCGGGTTGCCTAGTGGCTATAAATAGCCCACCCCTACACCATAAATTGGTGGCTGCTCAGAGTAAGTGCACGGCTTTTGTCGTTTGAGAGCAACCCACCTCCGAAGCTTGTGAGAGAGAGAAATCCTTGCGAGGACAAAGCCCAAACACCTAGAGCCAAAGAGTGTTAGGCATCACTGAAGTCTTTTTGTCCGCGTGACCTGAAGACTTGTTACACTTGAGGACTGTGAATCCTCCAGCCGGTTAGGCGTCGGTTCTGAGCATCCAATAGTCATTGTGGATCGCCGGTGAACGAAGTCTGTGAAGGTTTGGAAGTCTACCTTGAAGACTTACCAGAGTAATTGGGCGAGGACTGGGTGTCCTAAGCTCAAGGGGAATAAGGTGAAGACGCGGTCTTCTGAGTTGAATCTCAGCCTCCCTAACCAGATGTACAGTTGTCACAGTAACTGAAACTGGTCCAACAAATCATGTGTCCTCAACAAGTGACTGGTTCTATCCTCTCCCTCTCTTTACTTACAGTTTGTCTTCGTGAAGTAATTGCTTGTTTGCTTTACCTATTTGTCTTCACTGTGTGACTTCTATCGTTGTTTGGCTTCATACCATCTTCCATCCTGATCCGTACTACCTAGCTGCTATTAGTCTTCGCACTTTCACTTCATTGAATACTTGACTATGGCTTGCCTAGTGTAGTCAACCTTCCGCTGCATATCAATAGGTTCATTTCTATTGTTTGTCTTCTAAACTCTCATGTTTTGAAGACTTTCATAAAAATCGCCTATTCACCCCCCCCCCTCTAGTCGATAACTAGCACTTTCAATTGGTATCAGAGCAAGGTACTCCCTTGTTCTGTGTGATTCGGTTTAACCACCTGGAGTTTTAGCTATGTCGACTGCAGGGATAATCAAAGTCTCCGCTGCTTGCCCCGTCTTCGATGGAACTGAATATCCCTACTGGAAGAATAAGATGCGCATGCATCTTGAAGCCATTGATGTCGACCTCTGGTATGTCGTCAAGAATGGCGTTCCCAAGACTGGTGAAGGTGTCACCCCTGCAGATGTCAAGAAGTTCATTCAACTGGATTCTACTGCCAAGAACATCATCTGTGGTCATCTGACTAAAGGACAGTATGGCCGTGTGAGTGCTCTAGAAACGTCAAAGCTAGTCTGGGACTGGCTCTCCAAGGTCAACGAAGGCGTCTCAACCCAGAGAGATCAAAGGATCAGTGTTCTTCGCAACCTCTTCAACCGCTTCAAGAGAAACGACAATGAGAATGTCCAGCTCACGTTTGATCGCCTCACTGACATCACAAATGAGCTCCGTGCTCTCGGCGCCACTGAGATTACCAAGCATGAAATCATCAAGACACTACTGAGATCACATGACAGCTCGTTCGACACCCTTGCCCTCATGATATAAGAACGCCCTGACTTCAAGACACTCGATCCGTCTGATATACTTGAGAGGCTCAACACACATGAGTTCCAGCTATCTGAGAAAAGAGATATCTATGGTCCCAACTACGGCCGAACTCGTGCTTTGAAGGCAAAAGCTGTTTCCTCATCTGAAGAAGAATCTGACTGCAGTTCTGATGATCCTGAAGACATTGGAAAGGAACTTGCTATGCTTGTGAAGAAGTTCCAGAAGTTCACCAAGAAGAAGGGCTTCAGAAAGTCTTCACGATCCAGCTCAAGAAATGATGAAGCTTCCACTCATGACTACAAGAAGAGAACATGTCACAAGTGCAAGAAACCTGGACACTACATCTCTGAGTGTTCACAGTGGGACAATGAGAACAAGAAGAAGAAGAAGAGGAAGGAATATGATTCTGATGACAAGAAGAAGTAGAAATCCTCAAAGTCTTCTTCGAAGTCCTCATCCAAGTCTTCATCTCATAAGAAGAGCTCATCTGGCAAGGCTCGTGCTTTTGTCGGCAAGGAGATGGATTCAGAGGAGGAGTCTGCTTCTGAGGAGGCGGAGGTGGAGTCTGAGGAGGAGTCCGACCCTGGCGTTGCAAGTCTGGCTCTAGCTACAGCCTACGTTGCCAAGTCCATCTTCAACACTGAAGACAATGGCTCCGTCACCAATGCTAAAGCTAATGACAAGGACGACTCTGCTCCCACCTACTGCTTCATGGCACGTGGTGCCAAGGTAAAATCACGCAATGCTTACTTTCAAACATCTAGTGAAGATGACTCTGATTGTGAATCCAAACCCAGCTGCAAAACACTTGCTAAAATTGCAACTGAACAACAGAAAGCTATGGAACATACTCAAAAACTTCAAGATAAAAGCGATGACCCGTTGGACGCTGAAATGACCCGTTCTCAGTCCTTAATTGAAGACATAAAAAATCTTCATGTTAAGTACCAGGAACTTGAAAGTCGTCATGAAACGCTCTTAACAACTCATGAAAAGCTCTCCTATGATTATCTTCAAAGGAAGCAAGAGCTTGAGAAATTGAGAGCGACTCATGAAGATCTTCAAAAAGAGAATGAGTCACTTCACGCTCAACAGATCAGTTCCGCTCAGGAAGGATTTGAACCACCATGTCTAAAATGCCTTGAGCGTGATAACGCTACTTCTGTTGCTGAATGTTCTACTGCTGCTACTGTTGCAATATCTTCAACTGCTGATGTGGTAAGTAACCCCTCTGCTGAGTATACCACTACTATTGCTGATGAAAATGCTAGGTTGAAGACATTGCTTGAAACAGGGATGTACAAAAGTCTCAATGGGCATCAGACACTGTGCCATGTCCTCAAAAAGCATATTCTGAACCGAAACCCTAGGAAAGAGGGTGTTGGGTTCGAGAGGAAAATGAATGTTGATGGCTCCTACTGGAAGCCTGAGCAGTACCCCAAAACCACATGGGTTGCTGCAAAGGGACCTTCAGTGGATCCATCCACATTATCTGGCTTCACCTGTGCTAACCCTATTATCATTGATGAATCCTTTGATGCAAACTATAAATTGTTTAAGTATCAGAATGGTGAAGTGTTTGCCAGGTATATTGGTACTAACTGCAGGAATGGGCCACCTATGAAGAAGATCTGGGTTCCCAAAAGTTGTCTTGAGAATCTTCCTGTGAATGTCATCATGACATCACCTGGGAAGAAGACAAATCCCAGACCAAAGGCTTCATATGGCCCAAAGGCTTCATACAGACAGAGGACTCACCTGAGTCACCCTAACGCCAATGTTTTGCAGGGAAACCATACTCAGACTTATGAATATAAGCGTGTTTCTTCAAACCGCTATGTTCATAAGACTAAGAACTTTTCTGCTTATTCATATGAGTATCATTCATCTCCTGCAAGGATATTTGCTAGGGCTCCAAAGCCGAAGTTCTCAGATGCTGCACTTAGACTCATTGCTTCTAAGCCACCCCTGAAGATGTGGGTGGTTAAGAAGAATTAACTTTCTTTTGCAGGGAAAGGTCTCCAGCCGGAAATCAAAGGAGTCTGATGCTATTGCTGGGGACCTAAAACATCTTATAGGGCGCAAGATCAAATGCCCAAATGGTCTCACTATGTATTTTGTTCCTGAATCGTTTGCCAATCATCCTATCAGTCCTAATCTTGATCTAAGCTTTGATAATCCTCTTGCCCATCAAATGTTTATGCTTCACAATACTCTTGGTGAAGCCTATCCCCCTAATTGTACTGTAGGGTATGACACCTCATGCTTCAGAATGGATTATGGACAGCGGATGCACTAATCATATGACTGGTGATCGAAGTCTTCTCATGGACTCAACCTTACGTCCATCTGACAAGAGTCACATCACATTTGCTAACACTGGTAAAAGCAAGGTATTGGGTCTAGGTAGAGTTGCAATCTCAAAGGATCAACACATGGATAAAGTGATGCTTGTTGAATCCCTTGGTTTCAACTTAATGTCTGTCTCAATGCTTTGTGACTTGAACATGATTGTGATATTTGGAAAATATCGTTGTCTTGTACTAATGGAATCTGACAAGTCTCTAGTCTTTGAAGGGTACCGGAAAGATGATCTATACATGGTAGATTTCTCAGCAGGGCCACAGCTTGTCGTATGCCTTCTTGCAAAAGCTTCAGAGTGCTGGCTCTGGCATCGGAGGCTAGGGCATGCTGGCATGAGGAACTTACACACTCTCGCAAAGAAGAAGCATGTCATAGGCATCGAGGGCGTCAAGTTCAAGAAGGATCATTTGTGCGGTGCCTGCGAAGCTGGAAAGATGACTAGGGCCAAGCATCCCTCGAAGACAATCATGACGACATCTCAACCCTTCAAGCTGCTACACATGGACTTATTTGGCCCCACTCACTACTCTACTCTCACTACAACTGCTTGTCTCTATGGCTTCGTCATTATTGATGATTATTCAAGATATACATGGGTTCACATAATTCTCTACAAGACTGAAGTGCAGGATGTCTTCAGACGCTTCGCCAACCGTGCCATGAACAACTATGGCGTCTGCACAGAGTTCAAGAACACCGGCCTCGATCTGTACTTGGATACATTAGGCATCACTCATGAGTTCTCAGCTCCGTACACCCCTCAGCAGAATGGCATCATGGAGCGCAAGAACAGAACAGTCATTGAGATGGCTCGGACGATGCTCGATGAATACAAAACACCCAGAAAGTTCTGGCCTGAAGCTATTGATATTGCATGCCATGTCATCAACCATGTTTATCTTCACAAGCTTCTGAAGAAAACATCCTATGAACTCCTCACTGGTAAGAAGCCAAATGTCAGCTACTTCAGAGTATTTGGTGCTAGGTGCTGGATCAAGGATCCACATCACACTTCAAAATTTGCACCAAAATCACATGAAGGTTTTATGCTCGGTTACGGAAAGGAATCACACTCCTACAGAGTCTTCAACCTCTTTCACTATAAAGTGGTTGAAACTGTGGATGTGCGGTTCGATGAGACTAACGGCTCGCAAAGAGAGCATCTGCCAAATGTGCTAGATGAAGTTCCACCCAGTGAATCCATCAAGCTAATGGGAACTGGAGAAATCATACCGTCTGAAGCACAGCCTGAAGAGGAACTTACCATTTCTGCACCTAATCAACCTGAAGACAATGCTCAGCCCGAAGACAATCCTCCCAACTATGACAATGATCAGCAAGAGCAAAATCTTCGTCCAGTTCATCCTCGTGTTGCAAATGAAGTACAGATTGAGAAGATAATTGATAGCATCAATGCGCCTGGTCCACTCACTCGTTCAAGAGCAACACAACTAGCAAATTTCTGTGGGCACTTTGCTTTTGTCTCAATATCTGAACCTAAGAAAGTTGCTGAAGCCTTCATGGAACCTGAATGGATTCAAGCTATGCAAGAAGAGCTTCAACAGTTCAAGCTAAACAATGTCTGGGAACTTGTCAAGCATCCTGACCCCCGCAAGCACAACATAATAGGTACAAAATGGATATATCGCAGCAAACAAGATGAGAATGGTCAAGTTGTCAGAAACAAAGCTCGTCTCGTTGCTCAAGGATACACTCAAATTGAAGGGATTGACTTCGATGAAACATTTGCTCCTGTGGCTAGGCTTGAAGCTATTCGCATACTGCTAGCCTATGCTAACCATCACAACATCTTGCTGTATCAAATGGATGTGAAGAGTGCATTTCTCAACAGCAAGATTGAAGAAGAAGTGTATGTCGCACAACCTCCTGGCTTTGAAGATCCAAAACATCTTGACATGGTGTACAAGCTAAACAAGGCACTGTATTTCCTCAAACAAGCCCCTCGCGCTTGGTATGACACACTCAAAGACTTCCTGAAGAGCAAAGGCTTCAAACCTGGTTCCCTGGATCCCACACTCTTCACGAAGACATATGATGGTGAACTGTTTGTGTGCCAAATATATGTGGATGACATTATCTTCGGCTGCACCAACCAGAAATACAGTGATGAGTTTGGACACATGATGCAAGAGCAATATCAGATGTCCATGATGGGTGAGCTGAAGTTCTTCCTTGGTCTTCAAATTCGTCAGCAAAGAAATGGCATCTTCATATCTCAAGAGAAATACCTCAAAGATTGTCTGAAGAAGTTTGGAATGCAAGACTGCAAAGGTTACATGACGCCAATGCCAACCAAGAGTCATCTGGGTCCTGGCGCCAATGGTAAAGAGTTCGATCAAAAGGTATACCACTCCATGATTGGTTCTTTACTTTATTTATGCGCATCTAGGCCAGATATTATGCTTAGTGTTTGCATATGTGCTCGATTCCAAGCGGCACCAAAGGAATCGCATCACTTAGCTGTGAAGCGAATTCTTCGGTATTTGGCTTACACCCCAACATTAGGATTATGGTATCCAAAGGGCTCAGAATTTGATCTAGTTGGATTCTCGGATGCTGATTATGCTGGTGACAAGGTGGATCGCAAGTCTACATCAGGCACATATCACTTTCTGGGACGATCACTTGTCTGTTGGTCTTTAAAGAAGCAGAACTGTGTATCACTCTTCACTACTGAATCTTAATACATTGCTGCTGGATCATGTTGCGCTCAGCTTCTATGGATGAAGAAAACACTCAAGGACTATGGCATCCATCTGAAACAAGTACCACTCTACTGCAACAACGAAAGCGCCATCAAGATTGCCAATGACCCAGTTCAGCACTCGAAGACAAAGCATATTGAAATTTTTCATCACTTTCTCAGAGATCATGTCATGAAGGAAGATATTGATATCATACACATCAACACTGAAGAGCAACTGGCAGATATCTTCACAAAGCCCTTGGTTGAGAAAAGGTTTTGCAAGTTACGGTGTGAGCTAAATATCTTGGAATCCTCAAATGTCTTGTGATCAGACACACATCCTAACACTTATGCATGATGATGACTTAGATGTGCAACACACGAAGTAAAGTATATCTTCAATCAATGAAGACTTACATTCTAAGTGTGAATACATTAACGTGGAATTTGACTTCGGAGCACCACGATAATTGTGTGCCGTGTCTGGGTCTAATACTTCCTATACGGTGGGTAACGCCCCCACCAAATTCTTCTGTTTGAAGTGTTTTTCTCATGGCATTACATTTGCTATGTCTTCGCATTTGGTTTGTCTTCAATTTCAACTTGTCTTCATGATTATCTTCACTATGTTGATTTGGTTGCATTCTGATATATACATATATTAGTGTTCTGTCCTCTACAGCATTCACTTATAGCTATGTCTTCTCGTTTGAATCTTTTGAACTAAGTGAATGTGATCGGACCCTAACCTCTCTATGCTTCCTACCTCAAACTCTATCTATCCAAATCATATGCATTCTGTTGAAACTGTCGAATGTCTTCTCTGCGTCCTTGTCAGCAGAAGATACATAGACAAACATTAAATCTATTTTAAATGCTCAATTCTTATTGCCTGAAACCTGGAGAAGCCGGAATGACCATCCGACAGACCAGGCGGGCGTGGGAACGTGGGACAACTCCCAATGTGTTGCATGTTCGCCACGTGTCCCTCAGATGTGAACCGCCAGGGGCACCTGCGTAATTGAGCTGTGTCGTCCCTTTCCCTATAAATACCCATCCAATCGCGGTCAAAATCCTTCTTCCACCTCTCCACCTCGACAAACCCTAGCGCCACCGCTAGCTCTCGACGACGCCGACGACGAAGCGCTTAGCTGCCGCGACCTCTCCGACGCCGTCTTCACGCCGGCCGCGGACATCGTCTTCTCCGCCGCCGCCGTAGGTGTCCTCCGTCGCCAAGTTAGGGCACGGAAGATCGAACTGCTCGGCCTCATCTTCTACTCCGTCTAGCCGTTCATCGTGTGGTAAATTAAAACCCTCTTTTTACCGTCTTTTTAATCCTATAGATTCATCCTTTGTACCAAAAGTGGTTTCTGCCTCCACAAATTTGGATCTATCCTGTCTGCATCTCATATAATGCCTAGTATATTCACTTATGCTTCACACATAGTTAGATTCCTCACTTGTACTTATTCTTGGATTCGTACAAATCTGGAACCAACTCTCAACATATAAGTGAATGGCTTCGCGCTATGAGGTTAATGTCTTCTAAACTGATTTATCTTCAAAATCTTCTGAGAATGCATATGACCTCTTCCCCTTCCCTCGCATCTCTAATGCTGTCACAGGTACATGTCCGTGGGAAAATCCCTCGGTTCTCATAGTCTGCATTCATTTGCAGAATTCTTACAGCATCACATCAACTCTCCCGAAGCCAGTTCCTGTCTGACCAGCAGACGGAAGCCTTTGACAGTGTTGAAGCCATTCAGTCTAAACTTCATGGCAACAGAGAAGTCTGCAAGGAAGGGTGGAAGACAGCGCCGTGGGAACACCTCAAGAGATTTGCCTCCTGACCTCTATGAGCTGTACAAGACAGATCCGGAGGAGGACTACAGTCAGCGGAAAACCCGAATCCAATGGATTCGAAGATATTGGGCAGAACAATGGTACAAGTACAGGTTCGTGACCCAGGAATATGCTGAGAAGAATGCCATCAAGTGACCATGGGGAGACATTTTGTACAAAAATCTTCCACCCAGGTCCAGAGCTGAAGCCATTGAACAAGGCTTCTACCCTTGCATGGTCCGTGGACCACAGCCTGCAGATGCCGACCCATCTTCATTGCTATGGTGTCGTGACGACAATTTGTTCAAGCACAACTTCCAGTTTGCCAAGAACTCGGACAAAGAAAACAAGAAGTCGCGGGGATTAGACTTCAATCCAGGCCCCTCTGCTCCTCGTGCCGATGGCACACGCGAAGCTGAACCCAATCTTGTTGGGCCCTTCTACAACCTAGAAGGTCTCATCACTCATATTATGGTTCAAGGGACAGCCGTGGATGAGCCTGCAGACGACGCTGATTCTGACGAAGCGCCTGCACCACCGAAGCCAAAGAAGCTAAAGAAACCTAAAGCTTCGAAGCCTTCCCCTGCACCAAAAGCTTCACGAGTGAAGCCCCTGGCCACTGCTCCTCCTGCACCAAGTGTGCAGTCTGAAGATATCTCACGATCTCCAAGTCTGAGAAGAAGAAAAAGAAGCCTATGCACACCACTGGTCCAGCTCTGACCCCTGCTGCTGTTCTAAGGAACAAGAATAGCCATTGATCTGTCAAGTGACAATGATCTTGCTGATGACGCTCTTGAGCAGCTGATAAAGAGCAAGCAAGAGGCGGAAATCTTCAATGATTTGCCTCTCTTTGACGTGGAAGTATTGAACAACTTCATTGATGAGTGGTTTGACACCCCCAATCTCAGCTTTGACGACCTGCAACTTCCAATTGGCCTAAGCGTCTCCTTCCATGGAGCCATTGCTCCTGAGCTGGCTCTTGCTCAGAAAATTGTTGAGCTGAAGCATAAGATCGATTATGAAAAGGCTCAGTTCAAGAAGCATGTGGCCAAGCTCAGCGTGGCAGACGTCCAGAACTTCAAGGTCATGCTGCATGAGCTCAAGGAAGCGTTTCACAAGAAACGTGATGAAGCCAAAGGTTCTCGTGAGTGCATGAAGATTCTCGCTGCCAAGTGTGTTCAAGCTTACAATGAAGCTGAGAAGCGCAAGGCACTTGGGCGTCCTGGCATCGACCCTAAGATGGCTACCAAGCAGAAGAAGAAGCCATCTGTGGACCAAACTGAACCATCCAGGCGGGAAGAACCTCGCATTGTCTTTCCAGCCAGTATGACACGCGTGAAGCCTAAGGTCCCCACAGTGGCTTCAGAGCTTTAGAAGACAAGGGCAGCTGAAGCCAAGGCCAGAAAGCGCAAGACCAAGAACACCACTGATGATGCTCCACCCACCAAGAAGCGCAAGACCAAGAAGAGAGATCGGGTTGCTCCCACAGAGCCCCTTGTAGTCGAGCCGATTTCTGTTGCTCGTCCTGAATCTGCACAACAAGAACGTCGAATGATAGTTCATGAGCCTGCTTCCACAGAGGCTCCTAAAGCTGAAGACCTTCCAGCTGTTGACCCCACCGCAGCTGAAGACATTGGTCATCATGACAATGTTGAAGATGATGAAGTCCTTCCTCAGATCGAGCACAACATGGTATCATCGCCTATTCTTACGAACAACGAACTCATCAGCATTGGTCGTCCATTGACGCCAACTGCTCAGGATGACTCATGGGCTGATCACCCACAAGACTCCCCCCGTCAAGCAGAAACACCTGTTACTCCCCCAACTCAAGTCACCACTCCGGTGATTGAAGATGAAGACTTTGTGGCCCAACCAACTCCATCTCCACAAGCGTCGCTAGCATTTCGCAGGCTTCGCAAAGGACCAAGGCCATAGGTCACTCTGTCAAGTGGTCCAGAAGGAGAAGAGCGCCAATATGTTTCACGCCAAGTCTTTCCTGAAGCCTCTCCAACTGTGAACAACCCCGAGACTGAAGCCAATATGGCTGAAGATATTCCGGCTGTATCAGCCGATGACCGAGAAGAACCAAGAGAAGAAGAAGCACGTGTTGCTACACCCCCTACCAACCAAGTTGTTCTCGAGGAGAACGTGTCTGACCCTCCAGCTACTCAAGTGGAGGTTAACAACATTGAGGCTGCCACCAACACCAACACTGAAGCCAATGACGTTGTCATGGCTGAAGCTAATGTGGCGCCTGAAGTCAATGTGGTGCCTGAAGTGATAGCATCTGAAGTCAATGTTGCACCTGATGCCAATCTGCAGCCTGAAGTCACTGCCAGTGCCACTGCTCCTGTACCGCCTCCCAGGCCACATACTATTGAGCAAGCATACAACTATGGTCAACTGGTCACTGTCAGATGGCCTATTCTGGTTCCTCCTCCTGCTGCTGGTCCGCAATTTGACTATCATGTTGCGCACAGGCCACAGGTCCAGAAGCCAAAGCCAAGACTGCCCAGTTTTCCAGGTACTGCCACTTCACCAGGGTCCTTCAATGCAAATGGCTTCATTGCACACAACACTTTCTTTGATAGCACCAAGAACTCCTATTCCAAGCCAAGGATTTCATCAGATCGGTTCTGGAGCTATCAACAACGCAGTTATTATTCATGTGTTCTTTATGATCAAGGGCGCATCTTTCCTCATATGCGTCTTGACTGCGAAGCCATTGCTAGATTGCCATGCCTTGAAGAAGCCCTTGACTGCTTCCGTGATGCTGGCTTGCTAAACTTCGTGACTAATAAGGAGCATTGGAATGAAGAACTTCTGCTTCAATTTTATGCTACCCTCCACATTCGCGGATACAACAGGGATCCGGAGACTTGGGTCCTTGAGTGGATGACAGGCAATGTCCATCATGAAGCCAAAGCTTTTGACATCATTGAGCTAACCGGCCTGCCCACTCCAGGAGAATTATATGAACCTGGTTGTCAGCTTCACCGCAATGCTCTGGAGAGTATCTTCCACAAGCCAGAGCCCAACATGAGCCAAATGCTGAGCATGATGAAGCCTCTGCCACATGACGCTGATTACCCAAAGGAGTTCTTTGTCGAAGATCTAGAGTATCTGCCACGCACTATTTATCACATCATCAGGCGAACTCTATGGCCTGTCAAAGGACATTCTTCAGCAACAAAACTTGAAAGAGCAATGAAGACTTTGGTCTTTTATATCTTCAACGGCATCAGCTTCAACGCTCAAGACTTCTTTATCATGCAGTTGGCTGCATCAGGCTCTGATCTCTTTGGACTGAAGTTCTACGCTCCATGGGTCATGCGCCTCATCAAGCTACACTCAGCTGTCAACTATCAGCCCTCTGCTCGCAACCATCTGATCTTTCTGCCAGAGGTTGATATGTCAGTTGAAGCTATATACCCAGAGCCTACCAAGGAGCCTGTTTGTCTTCACAATGCTGATCACCAAAGCTTCACGCAACCCATTGAAGGAGTCCAGGCAGTCACTCATGTTTATCCTTTGGCTGGCAATACATGCTTACCTCACCGTGCTCAAACTGAAGCCACTGAAAGCACTATTGCTCAAAGGCCTCGGAAGCGATCTCGTGTTCTCAATGACCGAGAACTTCTCGTTGCCCTGCATCAGAAACAGGATAAGCATCACTTCTGGCTGAAGCGGCAGATGCAAAGCCCCTTGGTGGACGTCAATCGCATTCGCAATCTTGCCACCAAGAATGCCTTTGTTACACATGAAACCTGACGGAGGTCATGGAAGAGTTTGACATTGCTCAGTGCTGAAGCAGATCTTCAAGACGATGGCTTCACTGAAAGATTCAAGTTTGACTCCACTCCTCCAAGGAATGTTGTCTTGGGTCGAACTCCGTCTCTTGAAGACTCTGATTATTCCTCCTCCGCTGCAATGGTGAATGCCAGAGTAATCGATGATCAAGATGATGCTACTTCACCTCCTCCAACTTCAGCGCGTATCGACACTGCACCAAGTTCGTCTGCACCGCCAAACCCCGAAGCCGACCCTGCATCCTCTCCTACTCCTTCTGGGAACGAGTAGAGGCTCTATGTCTTCAAACCTTTTTGGTCCTTACTGACAAAAGGGGGAGAAGCATATGAGTTGATAGTCTTCAAGCGGGTCCATATGGGCGGTTGCTTTATATTTAGCCTAGTGTTTACAACTCTCGCTTTTGATACAGTTGGTTCTTTGAGTTGTAACACTTAAACTTGATGGTCATCTGCTACTTGTTTGCTATTCTGTGATGCGATGATAAATTCCGCATGTGCGATGATAAATTCCGCACTTAGTCATTTTGCAGACGTCCATTTCTCATTATGCATGTCATTATCCTTGTTATATCAAATCATGCATGATGAATTGTCTTCATAAGTTGAAGATGATCTCCACAAGTACAACCTGCCATGTGCATTTGCATTCCAAAAGCAAATTACTTATATGCACATCTTCAGGGGGAGCCTTTTGCTACTTACGAAGACAATACCTCTATCCTTTACAATTTTACATACTTTTATCCCCGTTGAAAACTTCAACCAGTTTGACATCAATCACCAAAAAGGGGGAGATTGTAAGTGCATCTAGTGCCACCCCTAGTTGGTTTTGGAGTATTGATGACAAACCTGGTTGAGGGACTAATGTGTTTGTGACAATTGCAGGATAACACAGGTAGTAGTCCCTCATTGATTCGGTTTACCTACTGGAGATGACCCCTAAAAATGTATGAAGACACTGAAGACGATGGTGGTATGTGAAGATATTCACATTGAAGACTATGACAAGAGAAGGCATTACGTGAAGACTATGGAGCCCGAAGACCTAGTTGTTTCGTTGTTTCCTTTTCTTCTTTGTTGAGCCGTAGGAACCACCGTACTGTTAAGTGGGGTCCCAGTGAACAAAGTCAGAGTGACTGAAGTGATGCTCAACCAAAATCCTATGTCTTCGAGCGAAGACAATGAGAGCAAATCTTATCCAGAGCTGGATGAGTCAGCTTTACTTGTAGCCCAAGTAAAGTTGCCGCGTGTGTTTGAAATCTGACCGTTGGAACACGTGTCAGTTCCTTAGTGACCCAGGGTCATTTCGGACAAATCAGGTCGGGTTGCCTAGTGGCTATAAATAGCCCACCCCCTACACCATAAATTGGTGGCTGCTCAGAGTTAGTGCACGGCTTTTGTCGTTTGAGAGCAACCCACCTCCGAAGCTTTTGAGAGAGAGAAATCCTTGCGAGGACAAAGCCCAAACACCCAGAGCCAAAGAGTGTTAGGCATCACTGAAGTCTTTCTGTCCGCGTGACCTGAAGACTTGTTACACTTGAGGACTGTGAATCCTCCAGCGGGTTAGGCGTCGCGTTCTGAGCATCCAAGAGTCATTGTGGATCGCCGGTGAATGAAGTCTGTGAAGGTTTGGAAGTCTACCTTGAAGACTTACCAGAGTAATTGGGCGAGGACTGGGTGTCCTTAGCTCAAGGGGAATAAGGTGAAGACGCAGTCTTCTGAGTTGAATCTCAGCCTCCCTAACCAGATGTACAGTTGTCATAGCAACTGGAACCGGTCCAACAAATCCTGTGTCCTCAACAGGTGAATGGTTCTATCCTCTCCCTCTCTTTACTTACAATTTGTCTTCATGAAGTCATTGCTTGTTTGCTTTACCTATTTGTCTTCACTGTGTGACTTCTATCGTTGTTTGGCTTCATACCATCTTCCATCCTGATCCGTACTACCTAGCTGCTATTAGTCTTCGCACTTTCACTTCATTGAATACTTGACTATGGCTTGCCTAGTGTAGTCAACCTTCCGCTGCATATCAATAGGTTCATTTCTATTGTTTGTCTTCGAAACTCTCATGTTTTGAAGACTTTCATAAAAATTGCCTATTCACCCCCCCTGTAGTCGATAACTAGCACTTTTAGTACCGCAAAACGGAGGAAACAGACTTGTGTTGGAGCGCTACGGTCGAAACGGAGGTCCTGTTCATCGGGAGGGGTGTGGCGTACCGCAAAATGGGACTCCACGGGATACTGTTCATCTCCACCATCGACCCCCTCCAGCCTCCACGGGCTACTGTTCATCCACCGTCGACCTCCTCCAGCCTCCACCTGCGACTGTTCATCCACGGGCTCCTGTTCATCCAGCCTCCACCGCGCGCTACTCCACCGGCTACTGTTCAACCAGCCCTCTCCACGGGCTCCTGTTGAACCACCCCTCCACGGGCTACTATTCATCCAGCCCTCCACCGTCTACTGTTCATCCTGCCCTCCACGGGGTGGTCCTGTTCATCCAGCCCTCCACGGGGTCCTGTTCATCCAGCCCCAACCGGCTCGATCGATCGGGGTCCTGTTCATCCAGAGGCAACACCACGGGGTCCTGTTCATCCACCCCCACCGGAAATTGTTCATCCAAACCCCCCCAGCAATGCTCACTGTTCATCCAGAGGCACCACCATGGGGTCCTGTTCATCCACCCTGACCGGGAACTGTTCATCCAAACTCCCCCAGCAACGCTCACTGTTTATCCAGAGGCAGCATTGATCGGCTTCAGTTAGCAGCAGTAGCGAAGGAATCGCTCGATCGGGTTCAGTTAACAGCCATCGATCGATCGCTCGGGTTCAGTAACGCGTAGCCTGCAGTGCAATCGCTCGGGTTCAGATAGAGCCCAATGCATCGCTCGAGTTCAGTTAGAGCCCAACGCCTCGCACCCACGCACGTGCGTGTATGAGAGAAACGCGCATCGCTCGGCCCCGACCACCCACCGTAACCGGGAACACCCCGATATTTTCCTCGCCCTCGCTTCTACCACGGTTTTTTTGTCATGGACGGCCCAAAGAATGTCATGCAGCTGCGTCTCTGGCCCGCCCAGGACGAAAAGCCCATTTTCTGTCATGATTTTTTGTCATAGAAGTAGGACCCCACCACATCTATGATGATACCGGGTTTTGTCACAATTATCGTCATAGAAGTGTCATAAGTATGACAGAAAAAAAATTGTTCGGCCCAAAATGTCACGGATGTGTCTTTTTTTGTAGTGTGTGGTCCCCACGTGGGCCCCCTCACTTATCTCTTCATACCACATCATCACCTACCTCCAGAAAAAAATCACCATTGCTCTCTCTCCCGTGTTCTTGCTCTCAAACCCGCGGATTTCAATCTCTTTGCTCGAAGCTCTGTTTCCGAAACTATTTCGGGGGATTGTTGCTTGGTATGTGACTCCACCATTTGTCAAATTAGTTTTTGCTTTAGTGGTTTATATTTTGAATAATTAGCTACTCTTGGTGCTGCTGGAAATGATCTTACATGTTAAATTTTTAGAGTTCTAAGCAGTTTGAATGCTTGCTATGGCCTCTATGTATCCCTATGAGTAGTTGCTATCAATCTTGTAAAGTTTTGTTGAGAAAATTTTGTGGGCTAAAAATTTCAGAAGTTTTGTTCATAGGAAAAACACGAGTATCTTTAGGAAGTTTGCTTCCAAGAAGAACTCCAAGGGAGTGATTGGGGAGTCATCTGATAGTGATCTCTACACCCAGAGATTGGCGGAGCTACGGCTGTGCGAATGGCCGCATACCCCGTTCATGGAAGGGGCCGGAATCCTTCAAGAGTTTGCACAATATGCTGCTGATGCTAGCCTCACCGACTTCATCACAGCTGAATGTGAACAGTATCATCTCCTCACAAACACATTTGTGCAAAGTTTTACTTTCCTTCCTAGGAATAATCCTCCTGAGGTGCAGTTTAATTTATACACTGAGCCCCATCAGATACCGCTTACTGAGTTTTGTGAAATTTGCTTGCTTCCTTCTGATGGTGGTTTGGTAGAGCCTAGGCCTGCAGAGTTTGAAGCCTTTTATCGTACTCTGACAATGGGGGATGAGAGAGGGGTGTCGAGTATCACCGCCGCAGGCTTGCATTTTCCTGTTGTTCATTATTTTACTCTTTTCATTGCAAAATGTTTGCTTGCTAGAGAGAAGGTGGGTGCACTTAGTGCCCCAGACCTTGCTGTTTTATGTCGTGCACTTGAAGGCAACAACACTTATAGCTTGGGAGCTATTGTGGCACGTCTCCTTCACATTAATAAATCCAAGGGTAAAAGACATGGAGGTATTTACGCCACTCGTTTGGCTGCTCGCTTTAACGTTGAGATACGCTTGCATGATTATCCTCTGCCCAAGGTTTACCTAGATCGCGATTCCATGGAACACCACCAGTTTATTGCTACTGATTACCCTCACATCCCTATTCTGTATAACCTGGTTTTTAGTGTGAGAACTCGTGATATTATTCCATTGCCTGCTCCTACTTTTTTTGATCCTGTTGCTAGGGGCGGATATAGGATTATGCCTGCGGATATCATCGCCTACCGGAACAACCAGGCTGCAGCAGAGGAGGAGCCTCAACAGTGGGATCCATGGGTGACCGCTCCTTAGCAGTTCGATTATCATCAAGGTTACTGACTGATTGCCAAGTTAGCCGAAAAGCCTAAGCTTGGGGGAGTACGTATTCCCACCGACATTACATTCATGTTTACACATTTCATTCCAGTTGTCGGTGTTCACACTTTTTCATTGTATTATCCATGTTAAATTTATTTTCTCGCTTTCTTCTTGTGTGTTTGAAAAACCTTGAAAAAATACAAAAATATTTCCTGCTTCTTTTTGATTTTTCTTTCTAGAGTAGTTAGTTGTAGCACTAAAAAGAAAACCCCAAAAATATTTACTTGTTCTTCTTTTTCTTGTTGGGAGTTTTCCCGTGTAAATAATTTTTTTCTTGTTTTTTCTTTTCCCTTTTATTTGCTTGTTCAAGAAAAACAAAACTCCAAAAATATTTTAGTGTGTTTCTCTGAATTTCTTTTCTTTTTATTTGAGTCGTACTGCGGAGAAGACCACGATGAAAATGTTGAGTCGCTCTCGTATGCATAATTGTTGATCTAACAAAGAGCCCATATTACCTTGTCTTCTCCTATTGAATAAAATGTTGCAGATTCCAGCTTAGTCCACGGCACTCTTGCACTATTATTATTTCAACATCGTTCGGTCGTGCAAGTGAAAGGCAATAATGACGATATTTGATGAGCTGGCCGTGGCAGAGAGAAACGGGTATGAACTCGACTTGTTCTGTTTTTGTAAACATGTTTAACCTAGTATCCATGATTCAGCCCATTATGATTAAACATGTTTGCAATGACAATTAGAGATTATAGTTTCTCATGCCATGCATAAGTAGCTAGGGGTGGATAATGATTTATCTTGGATATCAACATTAAGTTAAAATGATTGTGATGTAGTATGATGATATGGTATCCTCCTCTAAATGTTCGAGTGGCTTGACTTGGCACATGTTAATGCATGTAGTTGAATCAAAACCAACATAGCCTCTATGATATTTATGTTCATGGTTTTCATATCCTACTCATGCTAGTGTCCAATGTTACTTATGCATAATGCATGTTCATGACCGTTGTTGCTCTCTAGCTGGCCGCTTCTCAACCTATTTGCTAGCCTTCACCTGTACTAAGTGGAAATTCTGCTTGTACATCAAAAACCTTGAACCCAAGTTATTCCAAATGAGTCCACCATATCTACCTATATGCGGTACTACCCTGCCGTCCTAAGTAAATTTGCATATGCCACCTCTAAAAACTTCAAATAAATATCCTTTTTGTGTGCCTGGATCATTCATGGAACGACACGAGGTGGTCGGTATCTTCCATGCTAAGCGGGTTATTCTCAGGGTGAGTGTTTATTCACTCACCATCGCACGAGAAAAGAGCAGTAATAGGGATTTCTCGGCGTTCTGGGAACGGGGGTCCCCAGACTTGCCTGCCTGCGGCCCACGGCGTGGCTCTGCGAGCGGGCCCGTACGGCCCATCTTCACCAACAAGCATTCAAGACCCTCGCGAGGGGCCAAGCCTCGCGAGGCGGGCGACACAAGACCTCCTCAGGAGTGGCCTCACCGGGTTGGCTCGCGAGGGGCGGAGAGTTCAAGGCAAGGCAAACCTCGCGAGGTTCTCGTGACGTGAGCCATGATGATCGAGGCCAGGCGGGCGCCAGTCCGCGCATCGTCCTTGTTTCCTCTTTGGTGCTAAGGAAGCGAGCGCAGGCGCGGAGTACCGAGGCGTCAAGCAAAGGTTTCCATATCGGTGCAACGAGACCAAGACCAGCAGGACAGCAAGACGGAGGTCACCATGGAGCCCAAGGCGGCGTCACCACCAGAACCTTTGACAGGTGAAGACTGCTTTTGTCAGATAAGCTGTACTAGTTGTCCCTTTCAAATTGGCCGTTGTTGGCTCCCTTCCTGCTCAATATTTGGGGACAGGACCAGGGCCTCTATAAATAGGACTAGCCACCACCGTAGGAGGCAACTGATGGAGAGACAACGGAGCCTCAGGATCTGATATGATCTTGAGCCAATCCTTAGCCACTCATCGAGCACAAGAACACCTCAACCTCAGGAGGCTGTTCTTCCCCTTGTACTGTTCATCCATAGCCCAAGAGGCAATCCACCACCACACTGGAGTAGGGTATTACACCACAATGGTGGCCCGAACCAATATAAATCTTGTGTCCCTTGTGTTGTGAGTTCGTCGAGTTAGTCCTTGAGATCTTAGCAAGCTAGGACGTGGATCGGTAGGGGAAGATCTTCGCGCGCACCCTAGTGTTCGAACCTTGAGGGTTTTGCCGGAACCCGAGATCCGACAGGATTCCCAGTCCCGAACTCAAAATTGCAAATAATTAAACAAAACTCCCCCGGGACTGTTGTTGGTATGGACGGCACCCGTTGTTTCGGACAAGCCGTGGAGTGTGATTGTTGGTGGAGGGGGAGAAAACCTTTACTTTTATCGCTTGGGAACCATCACTAGCGTGCTTAGCATGGAAGATATTGATAACTGATGGGCGGGAAGTAAACAACAAGAGTGCATTTCTCAAAACATCATTTACCTCTATTTTAAAAACATGAGCTCTGGCACCGCTGCAAATCACCTCTTCTCTCTGCGAAGGGACTTTCTATTTACTTTTATGTTGTGTCATCACCTTCTAAAATAAGTGCCAGAACCTGAGAGCACTGTTGTCATGTTGATGCATCTCAGAAAGGGCTAGCGAGATACCACTATTGTCATATTATATCATGGTTGTTTTGATAACGTGTTGTTGTTTGAGATATCTTATTATTGCTCACTAGCTGATTATGTCATTGATATGAGTTAATATAATTTTTAAGAGTTATTGTCGGCATGGTTAGTTATATAACTGGCTGAAAACCTGGGTGTTGTTTAAGCTTATTTATGCAAACAAGAGCAAAAGAGTTCGTAAAAGTTTTTCTTTTTCACTTTCAGTTTATCAACTGAATTGCTTGAGGACAAGCAAAGGTTTAAGCTTGGGGAGTTGATACGTCTCCAATGTATCTACTTTTCCTAACGCTTTTCCTCTTGTTTTGGACTCCAATTTGCATGATTTGAATGAAACTAACCCTGGACTGACGTTGTTTTCAGCATAACTATCATGGTCCTCTTTTTGTGCAGAAATAAAAGTTCTCGAAATGGCACGAAACTTTGCGAGGAATTTTTACCCAATAAAAGAGAGTTACTTGATCCAAGAACCACCGGAGGGGGCACCTGGGTGGGCACAACCCACCAGGGCGCGCCCCCTCCAGGCGCGCCCAGGTGGGTTGTCACCACCTGGTGGCCCCGCAGACCCTGAAAGCGACGCTATAAAATCCTATTTTCAGAGAAAAAATCAGGGAGAAAGAATTATCGCGTTCCATGAAACGGAGCCGCAGTCATGCTACCTCTTGAGCATGCGTTGGTTTTCCCTTGAAGAGGAAAGGGTGATGCAGCAAAGTAGCGTAAGTATTTCCCTCAGTTTTTGAGAACCAAGGTATCAATCCAGTAGGAGCCACACGCAAGTCCCTCGTACCTACACAAACAAATAAGAACCTTGCAACCAATGCAATAAAGGGGTTGTCAATCCCTTCACGGCCACTTGCAAAAGTGAGATCTGATAGAGATAATAAGATAAATATTTTTGATATTTTTATGATATAGATTGAAAAGTAAAGATTGCAAAATAAATGGCGACAAAAATAGCTAGTTGACGGGATATTAATATGATGGAGAATAGATCCAGGGGCCATAGGTTGCACTAGTGGCTTCTCTCAAGATAGCATAAGTATTACGATGGGTGAACAAATTACTGTCGAGCAATTGATGGAATTGAGCATAGTTATGAGAATATCTAGGCATGATCATGTATATAGGCATCATGTCCGCAACAAGTAGACCGACTCCTGCCTGCATCTACTACTATTACTCCACACATCGACCGCCATCCAGCATGCATCTAGAGTATTAAGTTCATAAGAACAGAGTAACGCATTAGGCAAGATGACATGATGTAGAGGGATAAACCACATCTTTTAATCCTCGATGGCAACAATACAATATGTGTTGATTCCCCTACTGTCACTGGGATCGAGCACCGCATGATTGAACCCAAAGCTAAGCACTTCTCCCATTGCAAGAAAGATCAATCTAGTAGGCCAAACCAAATTGATAATTCGAAGAGACTTGCAAAGATAACCAATCATACATAAAAGAATTCAGAGGAGATTCAAATATTGTTCATAGATAATCTTGATCATAAACCCAGAATTCATCGGATCTCGAAAAACACACCGCAAAAAGAGTTACATCGTATAGATATCCAAGAAGATCGAGGAGAACTTTGTATTGAGATCCAACGAGAGAGAAGAAGCCATCTAGCTAATAACTATGGACCCGAAGGTCTGAGGTAAACTACTCACACATCATCGGAGAGGCTATGGTGTTGATGTAGAAGCCCTCCGTGATCGATGCCCCCTCCGGCGGAGCGCCGGAAAAGGCCCCAAGATGGGATCTCACGGGTACAGAAGGTTGTGGCGGTGGAAATAGGGTTTCGTGGTGCTCCTGGATGGTTTCGGGGTACGTAGGTATATATAGGAGGAAGAAGTAGGTCGGTGGAGCCACGAGGGGCCCACGAGGGTGGGGGCATGCCTCCCTGCCTCGTGGCTTCCTCGTTGATTGCTTGACGTCCACTCCAAGTCCTCTGGATCACGTTTGTTCCAAAAATAACTCTCCCAAAGGTTTCATTCCGTTTGGACTCCGTTTGGTATTCCTTTTCTGCGAAACACTGAAATAGGCAAAAAACAGCAATTTGCACTAGGCCTTGGGTTAATAGGTTAGTCCCAAAAATAATATAAAAGTGTATAATAAAGCCCTTTAAACATCCAAAACAGAATATAAAATAGCATGAAGCAATCAAAAATTATAGATAGGTTGAAGTCGTATCAAGCATCCCGAAGCTTAATTCCTACTCGTCCTCGAGTAGGTAAATGATAAAAACAGAATTTTTGATGTGGAATGCTACTTAGCATATTCTTCAATGTAATTTTCTTTATTGTGGCACGAATGTTCAGATCCGAAAGATTCAAGATAAAAGTTTAGTATTGACATAAAAATAATAATACTTCAAGCATACTAACAAAGCAATCATGTCTTCTCAAAATAACATGGCCAAAGAAAGTTATCCCTACAAAATCATATAGTCTGGCTATGCTCTATCTTCATCACACAATGTATTTAATCATGCACAACCCCGATGACAAGCCAAGCAATTGTTTCATACTTTTGATGTTCTCAATATTTTTCAATCTTCACGCAATACATGAGTGTGAGCCATGGACATAGCACTATAGGTGGAATAGAATGGTGGTTTGTGGAGAAGACAAAAAGGAGAAGATAGTCTCACATCAACTAGGCGTATCAACGGGCTATGGAGATGCCCATTAATAGATATCAATGTGAGTGAGTAGGGATTGCCATGCAACGGATGCACTAGAGCTATAAGTGTATGATAGCTCAACAAAAGAAACTAAGTGGGTGTGCATCCAACTCGCTTGCTCACGAAGACCTAGGGCATTTTTGAGGAAGCCCATCATTGGAATATACAAGCCAAGTTCTATAATGTAAAATTCCCACTAGTATATGAAAGTGACAACATAGGGACTCTCTATCATGAAGATCATGGTGCTACTTTGAAGCACAAGTGTGGTAAAAGGATAGTAACATTGTCCCTTCTCTCTTTTTCTCTCATTTTTTTATTTGGGCCTTTTTTCGTCCGGAGTCGCATCCCGACTTGTGGGGGAATCATAGTCTCCATCATCCTTTCCTCACTGGGACAATGCTCTAATAATGATGATCATCACACTTTTATTTACTTACAACTCAAGAATTACAACTCAATACTTAGAACAAAAATATGACTCTATGTGAATGCCTCCGGCGGAGTACCGGGATATGCAATGAATCAAGAGTGACATGTATGAAAATTATGAACGGTGGCTTTGCCACAAATACGATGTCAACTACATGATCATGCAAAGCAATATGACAATGATGGAACGTGTCATAGTAAACGGAACGGTGGTAAGTTGCATGGCAATATATCTCGGAATGGCTATGGAAATGCCATAATAGGTAGGTATGGTGGCTGTTTTGAGGAAGGTAATGGTGGGTGTATGGTACCAGCGAAAGTTGCGCGATACTAGAGAGGCTAGCAATGGTGGAAGGGTGAGAGTGCGTATAATCCATGGACTCAACATTAGTCATAAAGAACTCACATAATTATTGCAAAAAACTATTTGTTATCGAAACAAAGTACTAATCGCATGCTCCTAGGGGGATAGATTGGTAGGAAAAGACCATCGCTCGTCCCCGACCGCCACTCATAAGGAAGACAATCAATAAATAAATCATGCTCCGACTTCATCACATAACGGTTCACCATACGTGCATGCTACGGGAATAACAAACTTTAACACAAGTATTTCTCAAATTCACAACTACTCAACTAGCATGACTCTAATATCACCATCTTCATATCTCAAAACAATTATCAAGTATCAAACTTCTCATAGTATTCAATACACTTTAAAGTTTTTTATCTTGGATGCCTATCATATTAGGACTAATTTTATAACCAAAGCAAATTACCATGCTGTTCTAAAGGACTCTCAAAATAATATAAGTGAAGCATGAGAGATCAATAATTTCTATAAAAGAAAACCACCGCCGTGCTCTAAAAGATATAAGTGAAGCACTAGAGCAAAAACTATATAGCTCAAAAGATATAAGTGAAGCACATAGAGTATTCTAATAAATTCCGATTAATGTGTGTCTCTCCCAAAAGGTGTGTACAGCAAGGATGATTGTGGAAAACTAAAAAGCAAAGACTCAAATCATACAAGATGCTCCAAGCAAAACACATATCATGTGGTGAATAAAAATATAGCTCCATGTAAAGTTACCGATGGACGAAGACGAAAGAGGGGATGCCTTCCGGGGCGTCCCCAAGCTTAGGCTATTGCTTGTCCTTGGATTTTACCTTGGTGTGCCTTGGGCATCCCCAAGATTAGGCTTTTGCCACTCCTTGTTCCATAATCCATCAAATCTTTACCCAAAACTTGAAAACTTCACAACACAAAACTCAACAGAAAATCTCATGAGCTCCGTTAGCGAAATAAAACAAACCACCACTTTAAGGTACTGTAATGAACTCATTATTTATTTATATTGGTGTTAAACCTACTGTATTGCAACTTCTCTATTGTTCATAAGCTCCGTTACTAGCCATAGATACATTAAAATAAGCAAACAACACACGAAAAACAGAATCTGTCAAAAACAGAACAGTCTGTAGTAATCTGTATCTAATGTAAACTTCTGGAACTCAGAAAAATCTACCAAAATAGGACGACCTAGAAAATTTGTTTATTGATCTACTGCAATTAGAATCAGTATTTTATCACGTTCTGGTGATTTTTAACAATTGTTTTCGTGAACAGAAAGTTTCTGGAATTTTCAGCAAGATCAAATAACTATCATCCAAGAAGATCCTATAGGTTTAACTTGGCAGAAACACTAATTAAAACATAAAACCACATCTAACCAGAGGCTAGATCAAAGATTTATTGAATAAAATCAAGGAAAAATATTGGGTTGTCTCTCAACAAGCGCTTTTCTTTAAAGCCTTTTAGCTAGGCATTGATAATTTTAATGATGCTCACATGAAAGACAAGAATTGAAGCGCAAAGAGAGCATCATAAAACACGTGACAAACACATCTAAGTCTAACATACTTAGTATGCATAGGCATATTATAAGCAAACAAATTTTCAAGGCAAGCAAAAACTAGCATATGCAAGGAAGAAAAAGGAACAATAGCAATCTCAACATAACGAGAGGTAATTTTGTAACATGAAAATTTCTACAACCATATTTTCCTCTCTCATAATAATTACATGTAGGATCATAAGCAAATTCAACAATATAGCTATCACAAAACATATTTTTAACACGATCCTCATGTATGCAAAGTTGACACTCTTCCAAAATAGTGGGATTAACATTAACTAAAGTCATGACCTCTCCAAACCCACTTTCAATATTATTGCAAACACTATTATCAATCTCATATTCATCATGGGGCTTAAATAAATTTTCAAGATCATAAGAAGAATCAACCCGATCATGATCATTGCAACAAGTAGTAGACGTAGCAAAACTAGCATCCCCAAGCTTAGGGTTTTGCATATTATTAGCACAATTGACATCAAGAGAATTTATAGTAAGATTATTGCAATAATGCTTTTCATCGAAGGAACTATCAAATATGGGTGCAATAGCAACAGTCTCATGTTTAACATAAGGAACTATAGCAAATTCGTTTCCATAAATATTGGCATCATGGCCACAAGAATAGCAAGCATCATGTTCATCAAGGGATATTTGAATCAAATCATTGGAATCACAGTTATCTATAGATTCATGCATATCATTATTTTCTTCCAAAGCAACGGTCATAAGTTCTTTGACATAGACATTATGGGCATAGTTTTCATAGCAATATTTAAGTATGTCGGAATTTTCAGATTTGTAGAGAGTAATATCATACTTTTCAATCAAAGAAGCAACTTCATGAGCACCCTTAAAAATGACAAATTCTTCAATTTGTTCGATATCATAGTAACTATAAACACCCTTCCCATAAGAAGATAAGATTTCATTATCATTAAACTCACATAGGTAGGGAAGGTGTTTTTTAGGGTTCTTAGAGCAACAAGTAAAGTCATAAATTTCACAAAGATTCCAAGCATAGCATAGCAAACTATTTATTTGATACCATAAGAGCTTCCCCTTTTCAGACAAACGATGACGCACAAAATGAGCATGCTCATCTAAAGATTTTCCCTCAACTAAACTAGTTGGGGTTTCAGCACGAGCACATATAGATCGAAGATGATCCAAGTAGAACACTTTAAGTGGATCCATATCAATAGATTTTTAGCAAGCAAAGATGTAAGCAAATAGAAGGCACATGGAAACACAAACAAAGTTACATACGTGAAGAAGGCGAAGAAAAGGCAAAGGTGAAGTGGGGGAGAGGAAAACGAGAGGCAAATGGCAAATAATGTAATGCGAGGGATAAGAGTTTGTGATGGGTACTTGGTATGTCTTGACTTGTGCGTAGACTCCCCGGCAACGGCGCCAGAAATCCTTCTTGCTACCTCTTGAGCATGCGTTGGTTTTCCCTTGAAGAGGAAAGGGTGATGCAGCAAAGTAGCGTAAGTATTTCCCTCAGTTTTTTAGAACCAAGGTATCAATCCAGTAGGAGGCCACACGCAAGTCCCTCGTACCTACACAAACAAATAAGAACCTTGCAACCAACGCAATAAAGGGGTTGTCAATCCCTTCACGGCCACTTGCAAAAGTGAGATCGGATAGAAATAATAAGATAAATATTTTTGGTATTTTTATGATATAGATAGAAAAGTAAAGATTGCAAAATAAACGGCGACAGAAATAGCTAGTTGACGGGAGATTAATATGATGGAGAATAGACCCGGGGGCCATAGGTTTCACTAGTGGCTTCTCTCAAGATAGCATAAGTATTACAGTGGGTGAACAAATTACTGTCGAGCAATTGATAGAATTGAGCATAGTTATGAGAATATCTAGGCATGATCATGTATATAGGCATCACGTCCGCAACAAGTAGACCGACTCCTGCCTGCATCTACTACTATTACTCCACACATCGACCGCTATCCAGCATGCATCTAGAGTATTAAGTTCATAAGAACAGAGTAACACATTAGGCAAGATGACATGATGTAGAGGGATAAACTCAAGCAATATGATATAAACCCCATCTTTTTATCCTCGATGGCAACAATACAATATGTGTCGTTTCCCCTACTGTCACTGGGATCGAGCACCGCATGATTGAACCCAAAGCTAAGCACTTCTCCCATTGCAAGAAAGATCAATCTAGTAGGCCAAACCAAACTGATAATTCGAAGAGACTTGCAAAGGTAACCAATCGTACATAAAAGAATTCAGAGGAGATTCAAATATTGTTCATAGATAATCTTGATCATAAACCAAAATTCATCGGATCTCGACAAATACACCGCAAAAAGAGTTACATCGAATAGATCTCCAAAAAGATCGAGGAGAACTTTGTATTGAGATCCAAAGAGAGAGAAGAAGCCATCTAGCTAATAACTATGGACCCGAAGGTCTGAGGTAAACTACTCACACATCATCGAAGAGGCTATGGTGTTGATGTAGAAGCCCTCCGTGATCGATGCCCCCTCCAGCGGAGCGCCGAAAAAGGCCCCAAGATGGGATCTCACGGGTACAGAAGGTTGCGGTGGTGGAAATAGGGTTTCGTGGTGCTCCTGGATGGTTTCAGGGTACGTAGGTATATATAGGAGGAAGAAGTAGGTCGGTGGAGCCACGAGGGGCCCACGAGGGTGGGGGCGCGCCCAGGGGGCAGGCGCGCCTCCCTGCCTCGTGGCCTCCTCGTTGATTGCTTGACGTCCACTCTAAGTCCTCTGGATCATGTTTGTTCCAAAAATAACTCTCCCGAAGGTTTCATTCCGTTTGGACTCCGTTTGGTATTCCTTTTTTGTGAAACACTGAAATTGGCAAAAAATCAGCAATTTGCACCGGGCCTTGGGTTAATAGGTTAGTCCCAAAAATAATATAAAAGTGTATAATAAAGCCCATTAAACATCCAAAACAAAATATATAATAGCATGGAGCAATCAAAAATTATAGATACGTTGGAGACGTATCACGTCACCTGCTGTTCTTCATCGAGAGGCCAGATCTAGAGTCCATTTAGGGCTCCGGAGAGGGGGATCTTCGATCTTCGTCATCACCAACCCTTCTCCATTGCCAATTCCATGATGCTCCCCACCGGGAGTGAGTAATTCCTTCGTAGGCTCGCTGGTCGGTGAGGAGTTGGATGAGATTCATCATGTAATCTAGTTAGTTTTGTTCTGATATTGATGTTGCTATGACTTTGCCATGCTTAATGCTTGTCACTTTGGGCCCGGGTGCCATGAATTCAGATCTGAACCATTTATGTTATCATCATTATATCCATGTGAAGGAAATGTGCCCTAGAGGCAATAATAAAGTTGTTATTTACATTTCCTTATATCATGATAAATGTTTACTATTCATGCTAGAATTGTATTAACCGGAAACTTAGTACATGTGTGAATACATAGACAAACAAAGTGTCCCTAGTATGCCTCTACTTGACTAGCTTGTTTATCAAAGATGGTTGTGTTTCCTAGCCATAGACATGTGTTGTCATTTGATGAACGGGATCACATCATTAGAGAATGATGTGATGGACAAGGCCCATCCGTTAGCTTAGCACTATGGTCGTTTAGTTTGTTGCTATTGCTTTCATCATGACTTATACATGTTCCTCTGACTATGAGATTATGCAACTCCTGAATACCGGAGGAACACTAAGTGTGCTATCAAACATCACAACGTAACTGGGTGATTATAAAGATGCTCTACAGGTGTCTCCGATGGTGTTTGTTGAGTTAGCATATATCAAGATTAGGATTTTTCACTCCAATTGTCGGAGAGGTATCTCTGGGCCCTCTCGGTAATGCACATCACTATAAGCCTTGCAAGCAATGTAACTAATGAGTTAGTTACAGGATGATGCATTACAGAACGAGTAAAGAGACTTGTCGGTAACGAGATTGAACTAGGTATAGTGATACCGACGATCGAATCTCGTGCAAGTAATATACCGATGAGAAAGGGAACAACGTATGTTGTTATGCGGTTTGACCGATAAAGATCTTCGTAGAATATGTGGGAGCCAATATGAGCATCGAGGTTCCGCTATTGTTTATTGACCAGAGATGAGTCTCGGTCATGTCTACATAGTTCTCGAACCCGTAGGGTCCGCACGCTTAACGTTCGATGACGATGGGTATTATGAGTTTATGTGTTTTGATGAACCGAAGGTAGTTCGGAGCCCTGGCTGAGATCACGGACATGACGAGGAGTCTCTAAATGGTCGAGACATAAAGATTGATATATTGGAAGACTATATTCGGACACCGGAATAGTTCCGAGGTGTATTGGGTATTTTCCGGAGTACCGGGGGGTTATTGGGCCTCCTGGGCCTATTGGTGGAAGAGAGGAGGCAGGCCAAGGTGTGGCGCACGCCCCCCCTAGCCCAAACCGAATTGTACTAGGGGCGGCCCCCTTTCCTTCTCTCCTCCCTCTCCTTCCCCCTTCTCCTTGTTGGAATAGGAAAGGGGGGGCGAATCCTACTTGGAGTAGGATTGCCCCCCCATGGCGCGCCTCCTCCCCTTGGCCGGCCTCCTCCTCCCTCCCCCCTTTATATACGTGGGAGTGGGGCACCCCAAAGGCACACAAAAGTTTCTCTTAGCCGTGTGTGGTGCCCCCCTCCACAGAAACACACCTCGGTCATATTGTTGTAGTGCTTAGTTGAAGCCCTGCGCCGGTAACTTCATCATCACCGTCACCACGCCGTCGTGCTGATGGAACTCTCCCTCGGCCTCAGCTGCATCTAGAGTTTGTGGGACGTCACCGAGCTGTACGTGTGCAGATCGCGGAGGTGTCGTGCGTTCGGTACTTGATCGGTTGGATCGCGAAGACGTTCGACTACATCAACCGTGTTACTTAACGCTTCCGCTTTTGGTCTACGAGGGTACGTGGACACACTCTCCCCACTCATTGCTATGCTTCTCCTAGATAGATCTTGTGTTATCGTAGGAATTTTTTTGAAATACTATGTTCCCCAACAGTGGCATCCGAGCCAGGTCTATGCGTAGATGTTATATGCACGAGTAGAACACAAAGAGTTGTGGGCAATAATAGGCATACTGCTTACCAGCATGTTTTTTTGACTATTTACTGTGAAGCAACAACTTCACAGTCTTTTATTCAAATAAATAAAGAGAGGTCCACCGAATTACAAACTAGTAAAGAGTTGGGTAGAAAGAAAGAAGCTTACCTACTTACCTATGTTACAAAGTACAACAATCTAAGGGAGGTTATTAACCCAAGATAAGAATACAGGTTTAACACTCTCCCTCACTCTATGATACAACAAGGTGATATCATGTACAAATTTACTCCTCCACACACCAAAAGAAGCCCTCTCTGATCTGAAGATCTTCCCATTCCTGGTAGTCCAGATGCACCAGGCCGCAATGAGCATAACCTCAAAGAAGAAAGGGTGCTGGAAATTCTTCTTGGCATGCAAAAGGCATGAGATTAAGTCATGTCCCCCCATCCAGTCAATCTGAAGATAAGACCATACCCGTTGACTGAAATTGCAATTGAAGAAAAGGTGAAACCTATCTTCATGCAGGCGTGTAGGACAAAGAACACAAAAATTGTCATCTTGGTCAGTCCTCCAGTGTCTCCTGAGAAGTAGGTCCTGTGTGTTCAGACGATCAAAGAAGAGCAACCAACCAAAAACCTTGAGTTTCATCGTGCAGGAACATCTCCAAAGCCAAACACAAAGAGTAATTGTCGGGAGGTGTGAGTGCATGATGGTGTAGAAGCACCTAGCAGAATAACCAGATTTTGAAGGCCAGGGCCACACATCAGGTACAGTGGCATCTCTTTGCAACATAGTAACCCAATGGAGGAGGTGCTGAAGTTCTGAAGCTGCTGTGTTCGAGATTGGTAAGTGAAACATTGATGTCACATCCTCAGAATCCAAAAAATCCATGGCAGAGATCTTGTCATCCTTGACAAAGGAGAATAAGTGAGGCAGACGGTCTCGAAGCGGTCTGTTTGAATTGTTCAATATCCAACTATTAGACAAAAACAGAACAGAATCTCCCTGATTCACTGTGGCTGAAGAGATTACTCTGTAAGAATCAGCCAGCTTGAACACGTCCCTCCACCAGAAGGAGCCGCACAACACTGTGGCTTGGGGTACAACACCATCATAATAAGTACTCCAGATAAGAGAGACCCAAGGGACGTCTTCCTTGTTGAAGAATTTATGAAGATGCTTAATAAGTAAGCCTTGATTCTGCAGGTGCAAATTGATAATGCCAAGACCACCTTTATCCTTGGGCCTGCATACCAAATCCCATGCCAAAAGGGACTGCCTGGGGGTGTCAGAGTTGCCACGTAGAGGCATTGTCTTTCAATTCTTTCCAGTTGTTTAATGATGCCAATTGGGATGTCCAAGGTACAGAGGAAGTAAATGGGCATAGAGGACAACACAGAGGTAAGCAACTGAAGCCGGGAACCCTGGTTCAGCATGGCAGAGCTAGCAGAAAGTCTTCTTTCCACCCTATCAACCAAAGGCATGAGATCAACAATCCTTGGCTTGGTAGTTCCCATGGGAAGGCCCAAATATGTGAAAGGAAGCGTCCCCAATGAGCATCCAAACACAGCAGCAAGCCTAATGGCCTCATCATTATCCACATTAAGGGCACCATTGTGGATTTCTGAAAATTCACCTTGAGGCTAGTTGAAGCATAGAAAACATCCAACATTTCCTTGAGAGCAACGAGTTGGGAGTCCACTGCAGGTACAATTAATATAGTATCATCAGCATATTGGATGATAGGAAAATGTGGATCATGGGAAGGTATTGGCAGGGTGAGGACTCCATCAGCCAGCATTCTGTTGACCACTGATTGCAAAAGGTCAGCTGCAATTACAAAAAGCAAAGGAGATAAAGGGTCCCCTTGCCTAACACCACACTTGCACTGAAATTGCTTGCCTGGCACCCCATTCAACAAAACCGAAGATGAACCAGAAGATAAGATTTCCTTAACCCAAGCTAACCATCGAACATCAAAACCCTTCTGCTACAAAATTTGCAAGATGGCCTCATGCTCAATTGTATCAAAAGCCTTAGCAAAATCCAGTTCAAAATCAGGATAGGTCTCCAAGATTGCTTGCACTGATGAATGTACTCAAAATCCCACGCTAGACAATCTTGAATGGATCTTGACTTCAGGAATCCATACTGATTTTTGTGGATGCAATTAAGTATCACCATCTGCAACCTGTTAGCAAGTAACTTGGTTAAGAACTTGAGGCATGTGTTGGTCAAGGAGATTGGCCTGAAATCCCCTGGTCCCTGAGGAGCAATCATTTTAGGTATAAGAGTAATCAGAGAGCCATTGATCCCCTCAAGAATGAGCGAGCCAGCAGCAAATTGCTCAATCAAATTCAAAAAATCCTTCTGAATAACGGGCCAGCATTTCTTAACAAACAGTCCATTAAAACTATCAGGCCCAGGGGCCCTATCCGTTGGCATTTCCTTCAGAACCTTATCAATTTCAGCTTGTGAGAAAGGCCTAGAAAGATCATGCAGGCCATCTATGGGCCGGATGAGATCAGCCAAGCAAAAGCCCATTTGGACTCCCCTAGATTGGCCCATCCTTGATTTGAAAGAGTGCCAAAGAACTCCCGCCATTTGGTCATGATCATGAACAGTAACACCATCATCAGACACCAGGCTAGCAATGCCGTTATTTCTAAGCCTTTCAGACGCCATTGCATGGGAAAATTTAGAGTTTTCCTCTCCAACTTTAATGTAACGAATAGTGCAGCGCTGCTTCCAATAAATATACTGCAACCGAAGCAAATCCTCGTGATGGAGCTTAACTAGTTTCCTGAAATTGAACTCCGGGATGGTGAGGGGCCTGCATTCTTCTAGAGTATCCAAACAAAGGATCACTTTAGAGCAGTTAAGAATAACTTTCTTGATGGAGGCAAGATTAATATGCCATCGCTTAAGATCACTCCTAAGTCGCTTGAACTTCTTAGAAAGAACAGCAGCTGCCGAACCCGAGCAAGCTAAGGGAGCATTCCATGAAGTCGTGACATAGTCCATAAAGCCAGGTAAATCGACCCAGTAGTTTTCAAACCGAAAAACGTTTGCTCTTGGGATGGTGGTGTCAATCGAGACCAAACACGGGATATGATCAGAGCCAGTGCGAGCAAGGGGGTGCACAACCGTGTTAGGGTACAGAGAGATCCAAGAACTAGTTGTAAAGAACCAGTCCAACTGTTCAAGGAGAGGTTGTTGCTGCATATTCGACCAGGTATAGGCCCTGCCCTTCAACGGCAATTCCAATAAACCAAGATGCCCAATAATCTCAAAACAGAAAGATATCATTGACGTTACCACCTGGTAGATTCCTGTTGTCCAAGGATCTGATGAAATTAAAATCACCTAGCAACAGCCAGTTATCATCAATAGGTATTTGATGGTGATATAACCATTGGACAAAATCAGCTCGCAAAGTCCGTCGCATGGGCCATACACAGAAACCAGAGTCCAAACTTCAGAATTATGGACTGAAGTAAAGGACACCACGACTGCAAAATGCTGGATTTCTATGAGACAACCAGTGAAAAAGCTGAATTCCAAACAACTAGAATCCCTCCAGAGGCCCCATGCGAGGGAGCAAACGCAAAATTATCAAATCCCCGCAGGCAAAATTGCCGGATAGACTTGAGATCAAAAGATTCACACTTTGTTTCTTGTAAACATACTATTGAGAAATTACTTTCCTCAATCTTAGCACGAACGTCCCTCTGACGTTTCTCAGAGTTCAAACCACGCACATTCCAGCACAGTACTTTCCAATTACGAAAACGTGAATTATCCATAAAGAAACTCAAGGAAGTAACCAAACATCTCTACTGCATAACAGAGGAGATAACTGACAATAGGTTCATACAGGCAAATAGGTAAAAGGAGTTCAGACATAGACCTAGTGCTGACAACGCAAAGAACATAAACAGACCACATCTTAAGGCAGCGAGGAACAGAGGACAGTTCAGACTGCAGATACAAAATAAAGAGCTGACAGACACAAATCCCACAGCAAAAAAGGAATGACAGCGCATTCCCGCCCAAGTGACATCTTGAAGCTTCACTTATCATCACGATCCTTGTGCTGGTCTTTCTTGTCGGGACTTGCCATAAGCTTGTCCTTGGTGAGCTTCTCTGGTGAAATCCCAAGAGACTATCCAATATGATGCATGAGACGAATTGGGGTTGGTGGTGGAACTGCCATGCCGTGCTCCTCCGCAGCAGACGAGCTCTCCTCCTGAGAGACTGAACCATACCTAGGCTTCTTAGCTCGTGGACGCCGTAGAGAAGAGGGTTTGTTTAGAATTGCAGTGGTAGGTTTGAAGCCAGATTTCTTGGCGCAACTGCGTGTCATTCTCCTGGTGGAAAAATCCTCTGGAGAACGAACCAGCTTGGTGCCCTGACAACGGCCACGTTTATGCTTTCCTAACATGGATGGAGTCTTGGAGGTGAACTCAAAATCATCCTGCTGAACTGACTCCACAGAAAAAACCCCAGGTAGATCCATCTGGGTTGCAGCTCCTTCAAGCGTCCCAGCAGAATCCTTGCCAATCAGAGACTGCAAGGATTGCTCCAGCTCTTGTGACCAAATCCTCACGGGCAAAACAGTAGGTGGAAGCACTGAGAGACAGACAGGCCTATGTATGTTCTGAATTTCAAATTCAGGCAAGAGGTTCTTAAAAGATCGCTCCCACACCATGGCAGATGGCAGAACCGGACCAAACACCACCCTGACAATACCCAGGTGAATTGGATCAAGATTAACCACTAGTGGATGGACAGCTGGAGGAATCTAGGGGACAATTGCTCGCTCCAAGTTTTCCTGAACCACAACCTGCTGGATAACTTCAACGTCTGCTGGCTGGCTATCAGAGGAACTGTTGGACCCCATGGATGGATTCAACACCATGGAGTTCTAATCCTGGGCACCTTGAACTTCAGGCTCATGCAGTTGAGCGTTCTGAGCAGCCACAGCCTCATCCCAAGGGCCCCATCCATCAGCATTCTGCTCAGGCTCTTACTGTTGCTCTGGTTGGTCGACGCCCCAACCATGAGGTTGCTCTGGCTGATGCTGGGCATTAGCAGGATTGGCATCCCAGCCCAAAGTAGGAAAAGGTGGCATTCCCCAAAAGGGTTGTGGAGGAACATGCCCTGGCATAGGATGAGGATTTCCATCCAGGGGCATCGGGTCTTCATCAGCACCCAACATAGCTTCCGCAAAATTGTCAGTGAGGATATAGACTGCGGCAGACCACGAGACAATAGTACCTCCCCAATTTGCATACTCACGAAAAACCACTGATCGAGGCACCATAATATTATCCGGGAAAGAAGCATAGATCAAAGACCGAACTAGACGCCGATCCGGTTCATTCCAGTAATGAAACTGACCAAAAGTACTGACAACATCGGACAGGTTTTAGGTATTCCTGTAATCCAAAGGAACTCCAATGAACATTAACCAACCCATTCTGTGCCCATGAATAGCCCTAAAACCCTCCCCCTGATTGTGTGGTATGAAACGCACAAAGAACTCATGGCCATCTTCATCTAAACCCATGGAGAAAGGAGGATGCCGAGTAAACCTGTAACGCCCACGATGCGGCTATATCTCCCACGTGTCGAGGCATGACTTAGAGGCATAACCGCATAGTGGTTTTGTCGCAAGAAGGGTCATCTTCACACAATCCCATGTAATGAACAAGAATGGGATAAAGAGTTGGCTTACAATCGCCACTTCACACAATACATAAATATAATTCATACATCATCCAAAATACACACATAGACCGACTACGGTCAAGAACCAAATGAAAATAAGATAACCCCAAATGCTAGATCCCCGATCGTCCCAACTGGGCTCCACTACTGATCATCAGGAAAAGACACATAGTAACGACCACGTTCCTCATCGAACTCCCACTTGAGGTCGATCCCATCATCTGCACTGGCATCGTCGGCACCTGCAACTGTTTTGGTAGAATCTGTGAGTCACGAGGACTCGGCAATCTCACGCCCGCGAGATCAAGACTATTTAAGCTTATAGGAAAGGATGATGTAATGAGGTGGAGCTGCAGCGGCAATAAGCATATATGGTGGCTAACATACGCAAAAGAGAGCGAGAAGAGAAGCAACGGAACGGTCGTCATCTAGCAATGACCAAGAAGTGATCCTGAACTCCTACTTACGTCATACATAACTCAGACCGTGTTCACTTCCCGGACTCCGCCGAGAAGAGACCATCACGGCTACACACACGGTTGATGTATTTTAATTGGGTCAAGTGACAAGTTCTCTACAACCGGACATTAACAAATTACCATCTGCCTCATAACCGCGGGCACGGCTTTCGAAAGATAATGCCCTGCAGGGGTGTCCCAACTTAGCCCATCATAAGCTCTCACGGTCAACGAAGGATAAACCTTCTCCCAGAAAGACCCGATCAGTCTCGGAATCCCGGTTTACAAGAATTTTCGACAATGGTAAAACAAGACCAGCAAAGCCGCCCGAATGTGCCGACAAATCCCGATAGGAGCTGCACATATCTCGTTCTCAGGGCACACCGGATGAACACTACGTACAACTAAAACCAATCCTCGAGTTTCCCCAAGGTGGCGCTGCAAGTGGCTCTAGTTTGGACCAGCACTCAGAGGAACACTGGCCCGGGGGTTTAAATAAAGATGACCCTCGGGCTCTGGAAATCCCGGGGGAAAAAGGCTTAGGTCGCAAATGGTAAAACCATGGTTGGGCCTTGCTGGAGGAGTTTTATTCAAGGCGAACTGTCAAGGGGGTCCCATAAATCACCCAACCGCGTAAGGAACGCAAACTCAAGGAACATAATCCCGGTATGACAGAAACTAGGACGGCAAGAGTGGAACAAAACACCAGGCATAAGGCCGAGCCTTCCACCCTTTACCAAATATATAGATGCATTAATTAAATAAGAGATATTGTGATATCCCAACATATCCATGTTCCAACATGGAACAACCTTCATCTTCACCTGCAACTAGCAACGCTATAAGAAGGGCTGAGCAAAAGCGGTAACTTAGCCAAACAACGGTTGCTAGGGAAGGATGGTTAGAGGCTGACATGGCAATATGGGAGGCATGATATAGCAAGTGGTAGGTAGCGCAGCATGGCAATAGAACGAACAACTAGCAAAGCGAAGATAGAAGTGATTTCGAGGGGTGGTCATCTTGTCTGCAATGTTCTCAGAGTTGTCGAAAGCTTGATCCTCGTAAGCATACTCAACAGGTTCCTCGTTCACGAACTCGTCTCCCGGCTCTACCCAAGACAAGAACACAAGCAACGGAACCACAATCAATCACGAGAAATGCACAAGCAACATGAAGCAAAACATGTATGATATGCAAGATATGATATGCGATGCATATGCGTGCTCCGGAAAGGAAAAATGATGAACAAGGCAGTAACTTGGCAAACCAAGCATGCCACTGGAAAGATGAGATGATTTCGGTCGAAATCGATATAAAGATCACCGGAAACGGATGCACGGTTTGCAAATGGCAAGCAAAACAAGAATGACACGAATCTGCGATTAACAGCATGATAGCACTTAAAATGCAACAAGCAACAATGCTACAGCACTCCAACGTAGCAACAAAGCATGTGGCAGTAATCTACAGGAGATGCTTGACAAAAGATGAACACTGAGCTACGACTAGATCACAACATAACAAGCTCAAACAAGCATGGCAAAAGTGCAAAAGATAACAGGTTCACAGACTTGGTGAAATTACTGGACATGGCAGAAAACAGCATCAGGTAGCAATGTTCAGAGCACCAAATCAACATGCTACAGGAACTTAACATAGCAAAACAAGGCATGGAAGTGTTCTACTAAATGCATATGACAAAAGTCCCTTACTGACCATAAGCCAAAAAGGATCAGAAGATATGATGGCAACCTTGTAAACATAGCAAGTTTCGTTATCAGGTTTCAGACTTAGCGGAAAACAGAGCATGGCAGAAATAATAATATGAAGGCATCTTGGTGAGCTTGATGCACTCACCACAAAGCAATGCATGACAAATAAAGCATACCTACAGCAAGATGGCAAGTTTATGAAGCTATACATGGCAAGAACAAAAGCATACTATGTATGGATCAACTACAACAACCTTGGCAAAATTGAATATCATGTTAAGAATCTGCCAGAAATATTTTATAGCAAAAGTAGAGCAAGATTGAGTCATGCTATGTCACTCCATAATTGCAAACAAGGGAAGTAATGGATCAATTACAACAATATCTACAAAACATCCTTACTAAGCATCACCAAAATATGCATGGATCTCTCTGTAGCATCAAGTTTACATGGCAACAAAATATCAGCAGACAAGGACAGAGAAATCACCAAGTCCCTGAAATCAGAAACATTATAGAGCCTAGTTTGCATGCTTGTGCTAGTCACCACAGAGATCACAAAAATACATGGCATACACCGTTGGAAAGATGGCATGGCATACAACAAAACACATGTAGAGTTCATGCCCATAAGATGCACAGATTAAATGATACAAAAATAACAAATCTCCAAGTTCTGCTAAGAACCAGCAGATAACAGCAACTAGCACTCTTGCACCAGAGATTTGGGCATCAATATGGCCTCTAATAAACATGGTGCAATTGAACAAAATGTAGAGCATCACGAGACGAACATTTCGGTATATTACACGCGCGAAACGGAGCTATATGCAGAGAGTTATGCCCTGATGAACAAGTGCACATGCTGAAAATATAAATGACTTGGAGAAAAATTGGGGTCTCGGGAAAAGTCAACGCACGCTCTCTCAGATCGGATCGGCTGGTGGTTGCCCGAGCTCGGGGACGCCGGAGTTGCTCGCCGGCGAAGGGAAGGAGGAGGGCGCGGCGCACTGCAGAGAGAGAGAGATCTGAGAGAGAGAGAGGCCAGAGGGAGAGGAGAGGGAGGAGGAGAAGGGCGCGGGCTCCTGCTCACCGGCGTGGAGCGGGCGGCGACGGGCGGCTGGCGGGCACGGCGGCCGGCGGCGGCGACCGCGACGGAGGGCGAGCGGCGGCGCGGAGCGAGGAGGAGGCGCGGCGGAGGCGCGGGCTCGCGCGGGCGGCGTCGGGCCGCGGGGGCCGGCCCCGGGCCTCGGCGGGCCGCGGCGGCGCGGGGTACGGGCGGCGGCACGGCTGCCACGTGGCGGGCGCTGGTTCACTGCGGTTTCATCCGGCGGCGGCTGGACGCGTCCGGCCGCGGAGAGGAGTGGGTTAGGGTTTCGTCTGCGAAAGTATACGGGAGGTCTCACATATTTATAGGTAGAGGGAGCTAGGAGAGTCCAAATGAGGTGCGGTTTTCGCCCACGCGATCGTGATCGAACGACCTAGAGCATGGAAGAGAGTTTAGTAGGTTTTGGACTATTTAGAGAGGGGTTTTTTCTGGAACACACAGATGGACTTTGCGGATGCCCGGTTAACCGTTGGAGTACCAAACGACCTCCAAATGGAACGAAACTTGACCGGTGGTCTACCGGTGGTATACCAAGGCCACTTGACAAGCCTCGGTCCATTCCGAGAACGTTTGACACCCGCTCACGAAAGACAACAAGAGGGGTGCGCCGGAGGAGATGGGAGTGCCGGATGGCAAAACGGACAACGGGGAAAATGCTCGGATGCATGAGACGAACACGTATGCAAATGCAATGCACATGATGACATGATATGAAATGCATGACATGGACAAAATGCAAAATGAAAGACAAAACCCGACCACGAAGGGAATATCATAGCACATAGCCGAAAATGGCAAGAGTTGGAGTTACAAATATGGAAAGTTACATGCGGGGTGTTACAACACTCCACCACTACGAGAGGATCTCGTCCCGAGATCTAGGACTGAAAGAACTCCGGATATTCGGAACGGAGATGGTCCTCGCGTTCCCAGGTGGCTTCCCGGTCGGAATGGTGCAACCACTTCACTTTCAGGAATTTGATTGACTTGTTGCGAGTCTTGCGCTCAGTTTCTTTAAGAATAGCAACGGGGTGCTCATGATAAGACAAATCTTCTTGGAGGTCAATCTCTTCGAAGTTGATAGTGCGCTCAGGAGTCTTGAAGCACTTGCGGAGCTGCGACACGTGGAACACATCGTGCACGTTCGCGAAGTTTGAAGGAAGCTCAAGTTGATAGGCTAGGTCGCCTCTTTTGCCAATGATCTTGAAAGGACCCACGTATCTAGGGGCAAGCTTCCCTTTGATACCGAAGCGACGAGTGCCTTTCATTGGAGAGACGCGTAGGTAGACATGGTCTCCGATCTCGAAAGCCAAATCACGATGCTTACTATCATAGTAACTCTTCTGGCGCGATTGCGCGGCTTTGAGATTATCACGGATGACTTTACACATTTCTTCAGCCTCTGTGATTAAGTCATTGCCAAGAAGTTGGCGTTCACCAGTCTCTGACCAATTAAGAGGAGTACGGCACTTTCTGCCATAGAGAATCTCGAATGGGGCCCTGCCCGAACTCGCTTGGAAGCTGTTGTTGTAGGAGAATTCAGCATATGGAAGACAATCTTCCCATTTCATGCCAAAGGAAATGACACAAGCCCTGAGCATATCTTCAAGAATTTGATTGACTCGCTCGACTTGGCCACTAGTTTGAGGATGGAAAGCTGTGCTGAAGCGAATGTTTGTGCCCATGGCCTTCTGGAAGGAGTCCCAGAACTTAGAGGTGAAGATGCTTCCACGATCTGAAGAAATCAATTGTGGAATGCCGTGCAAGGAGACAATCTGGAGGTGTAAAGCTCTGCCAACTGAGCTGCTGTGATGGATTCTTTGATTGGAAGGAAATGAGCCACTTTAGAAAGCTTGTCGATGACAACGAAGATAGCATCATTTCCGCGCTTGGACTTGGGAAAACCAGTCACGAAGTCCATTTCGATATGATCAAACTTCCATTCTGGGATAGCAAGAGGTTGGAGGAGACCAGCTGGTCGTTGGTGTTCTGCTTTCACTCTTTGACAGACATCACACTCATTCACGAATTGTGCGATTTCTCGCTTCATTCGAGTCCACCAATACGACTGCTTGAGGTCATGATACATCTTCGTACTTCCAGGATGAATGGACAGAAGAGAATTGTGCGCCTCGTTCATTATGACTTTCCTTAGATCACCTTTAGGAACCACAATCCGGTCCTCGAAGAATAAAGTGTCTCTGTCATCAATGCGATAGCACTTGTATTTGGAAAGACCCTTGTCGATACCACGTTTCACCTTCTTCACCATGGCATCAAGAAGCCTCACGAATTTGATCTTCCAAAGTAGGAGAGACTATGAGGTTGGCAAGAAAGCCTTGAGGAACAACTTGGAGATTCAGCTTGCGGAAAGCTTCACAAAGATCCGGTTGGAATGGCTTGAGAATTAAGCTGTTGCCATATGCCTTCCTGCTTAAAGCATCTGCAATGACATTTGCTTTGCCTGGAGTATATTCGATACTCGGATTGTACTCTTGAATTATTTCGACCCATCGAGTCTGCCTGAGGTTGAGGTTGGGCTGAGTGAAGATATACTTGAGACTCTTGTGATCGGTGAAAATGTCCACTTGTCTTCCCAACAAGAGATGTCTCCACGTTATTAATGCATGGACAACTGCCGCCAACTCAAGATCGTGAGTGGGGTAGTTCTTCTCGTTGGGCTTCAACTGACGAGAGGTATAGGCCACAACTTTCTTCTCTTGCATTAACACAGCACCGAGACCTTGGAGAGAAGCATCACAAAAAACTTCAAATGGCTTGGATTCATCAGGAGGAGTCAAGACAGGAGCTGTGACTAGTTTCTCTTTGAGAGTGTTCAAAGCAACGTCACACTCAGGAGACCAGACATACTTCACATGCTTCTGGAGGAGGTTGGAAAGAGGCTTTGCAATCTTAGAGAAATTCTCAACGAATCTTCGGCAATAGCTTGCAAGACCAAGAAAACTGCGGAGCTGCTTGACATTCTGAGGAGGTTCCCAATTCACAATTGCGGACACCTTCTCGGGGTTAACAGCGATGCCCTTGGCAGAGATGATGTAACCAAGGTAAAGAACTTCATCAAGCCAAAACTCACATTTAGATAACTTCGCATAGAATTGATACTCTCTGAGCTTGTCGAGCACCAATCGCAAATGTTTGGCATGGTCCTTATTCTTGGAGAAGACCAAGATATCATCGAGATACACCAGAACGAATTCATTGGTATAGGGGTTGAAGATGAAATTCATCATCCGATAGAATGTTGGAGGAGCATTGACAAGGCCGAAAGACACGACAGTATATTCATAAGAACCAAAGCTTGTTCTGAATGCTGTCTTGGGAATATCTTCTTCACGAATGCGAATCTGATGATAACCCATACGAAGGTCAAGCTTGGAGAAAACTTTAGCACCTTTGAGTTGCTCGAATAGCTCATTGATGTTGGGAAGTGGATACTTGTTCTTGATTGTCCTCTTGTTCAATGGACGGTAGTCGACACAAAGTCGGTCTGTGCCATCCTTCTTCTTTACAAAAAGAACACCACAACCCCATGGAGATGAACTCGGTCTGATCAAACCCAGACGCTCTTGTTCATCGAGCTGTTTCTTCAATTCCTTCAGCTCGTTGGGTCCAAGCTTGTATGGACGCTTGCAAACAGGTTCAGTGCCCGGCTCAAGATCGATAACGAACTCAACTGGCCGGTGAGGAGGCATACCCGGAAGCTCTTCTGGAAAGACATCTTGGTACTCACAAACGACTGGAATTTGAGAGATGGCATTCAATTCGCCCTTCTCATCGAGAGAAAATAACCGAATGGTTTCATCGCGAGCGGCATAAATAATCACATCCTCAGAAGAGTGTGTCAATTGAATTTCCCTGGCAGCACAATCAAGTTGAGCCTTGTGTTTAGAAAGCCAGTCCATCCCGAGAATTAGATCAATATCCGAGTCACCAAGAACAACTAGTTTAGACAGAAATTTATAGTTCCCCATCTTGATAGAAACATCCGGGACACAATTATTAGATGTCATTTGCTTGCCCGGAGACACAACCTTCAACGGGATAGGAATCTTTTTCGTCACAAACTCATGCTTGGCAACAAAAGGTCTTGAAATGAAAGAAAGCGATGCACCAGTATCAAAAAGAACTTTTGCAGGAATATCATTAACAAGAAGATTACCCATTATCACATCAGTAGATTCCTCCGCTTGAGCTGTATTCATCATGTTCACCTTTGCAGACTTTGGATTATGCTTGACCACTGCATTGCTGGAAGATCTGACAGGAGGAGGAGGAGGCAGACGCCTTTGGTTGAAGCACTTGTTAGCGTAGTGACCTTTCTGCTGACACTTGTTGCAAGTCACCTCTGAGAGTGGACGATGATAAGGAGCATTTGACTTTGGCGCTTGATTCTGAGACTTGTTCTGATAGCCAGAGTTGGAAGAACCATGGCCACCTTTGTTCTTCTGCTGGTAAGGCTGACGAAACGGAGGAGGAGGAGGCAACCAGAACTTCTGTTGCTTAGCTGCCACAAGTGAGGAAGAAGAAGACTGAACTGCGTCTCTGACTCTCTTCTTAGAAGCCTCACACTTGAGCTGAGCAGCCTCTTGCTTCAGTGCCATATTGTAGAATTGATCAAACTGAGTAGGCTCAACAAGAACGAGAGCTAACTGCAGATCCTCTCTAAGGCCACCTCTGAAGTGATAGATCATGCTCTTTTCATCAGGAACGTCTTGTTTAGCGAAGCGAGCAAGTTTCTGAAACTGGATGTTGTATTGATACACAGACATGTTGCCTTGCTTGAGATTGCGGAACTCCTCACGCTTGCTCTCAACAACACTTTGTGGAATGTGGTGCGCTTTGAAGTCCCGACAGAAGTCAGTCCAAGTGATCACATGACCTCCTCTGGAATCTTTGTATTGTTGATACCAATCAGCAGCTTGGTCCTTGAGCTGAAAAGAAGCGAACTTGACATAGTCCTCAGGCCTGACATTGCTACATTCAAAATGCTTGTTGATGTCCACGAGCCAATCATCGGCATCCGTGGCCTCAGCACAGTAGCTGAAAGACTTGGGCTGATTTGTGAGAAACTGGTTGAGAGTAGCAAAGTGAGGCTGATTGTTGCCTTGACCTTGATTGCCTTGATTGCCTTGCCCTTGGGTGCGTTCTTGCAAGAGTTGCAGAATCATTTGAGCATTGGCGTTGGTGGCTGCCATGATAGCTTGCCATGCCTCCGGAGGCGGAGGTGGTGGCGGAGGGTTCGCTTGACTCCCTTCATTGCGTTCCGGATTCTGACGCATTGGCGGAGCCATCTTGAAGAGGGTGACATCCGTTAGCATCTTGATAGACAAATAGATAAGTAGAATCAAGGGATAGAAATTGCAACATATAGTCTTCACAATAAACATTCGAACGAAGATGAACGAATGAATTCCATAGTAAATCATCACACTTCCATTAAGTTGAGAAGCCACTTAGAAAAAGATATGGAATCAACATTTGACTTCGAAGCAACTCGAATACCACAATTCAAAACAAAACAAAGTATTGGCTTGCAGAATAAGCCGGAACAAACATATGATAGAGAATTCGTCCGAAGTTTTCGTGGTGGGGCCCACACGGGCTCAATCGTACAGCACCATCATGTACAAGGCTGTGCACATGACATACGAAGCATCCCCGAGTCGGCATAGCCAAGGACTCTTTAAGACACTACGAGACCACTGTAAAACCAACCGTGTGCAGGCGGACCACTAGACGTCGAACCCCAATCTCATATCATGCGTCTGTCGGAAAGATATCCTAAGGCTACTTGAATTCCCACTTATAAACTCCCGAAATTTTCTGGTTATGCAATCTGGTGTTGGGGATACAGGGGACACAAAATATATCACCCAAACTACCTAGATCCAGCTGTATCCATCCGTCAACACATAACCAAGAAACCTTCGGAAATCGTGTACCTCAACCTTCGAAAAAACATCCGTTATACGAATTATGGCAATACTCCCGAACTCCCGCCCAAGTACTGGGTGGCATCGAGGTGATCTCACCAACAACTGCATAAAAGAGATTTCGATGTCGGCGAAACTCAGGTATTCCAGACCTGCAACGATAAAATTGTGACGACAACACCTCGGAGCTCAACTCCCCGGGACACTGCCACAACCCCTAAATGTCAGGAGGCACCAAGAACAATGTTCTCGTCACAAAACCATCGGAACGATTCCAAGATACCTGCGTGATCCTAAAAAAAATTTTAGTGAAATTTGAGGAGAGAAGAGTCAAAACTTCTACGTCAGGAGACCTCACCAGAGCGACGAAGGGACTGAGGAGTAAAAAGAATCCTACTCTCCGATATATATAATCCTAAGACTCAAAACATTTTTGTTCTAGACTCAACAACGCCAGCGATTCGATCAAGCAGGGGGCTCCTAAGTCGGGGATGGCTCTGATTACCAACTTGTAACGCCCATGATGCGGCTATATATATTTCCCACGTGTCGAGGCACGACTTAGAGGCATAACCGCATAGTGGTTTTGTCGCAAGAAGGGTCATCTTCACACAATCCCATGTAATGAACAAGAATGGGATAAAGAGTTGGCTTACAATCGCCACTTCACACAATACATAAATATAATTCATACATCATCCAAAATACACACATAGACCGACTACGGTCAAGAACCAAATGAAAATAAGATAACCCCAAATGCTAGATCCCCGATCGTCCCAACTGGGCTCCACTACTGATCATCAGGAAAAGACACATAGTAATGACCACGTTCCTCATCGAACTCCCACTTGAGGTCGATCCCATCATCTGCACTGGCATCGTCGGCACCTGCAACTGTTTTGGTAGAATCTGTGAGTCACGAGAACTCGGCAATCTCACGCCCGCGAGATCAAGACTATTTAAGCTTATAGGAAAGGATGATGTAATGAGGTGGAGCTGCAGCGGCAATAAGCATATATGGTGGCTAACATACGCAAAAGAGAGCGAGAAGAGAAGCAACGGAACGGTCGTCATCTAGCAATGACCAAGAAGTGATCCTGAACTCCTACTTACGTCATACATAACTCAGACCGTGTTCACTTCCCGGACTCCGCCGAGAAGAGACCATCATGGCTACACACACGGTTGATGTATTTTAATTGGGTCAAGTGACAAGTTCTCTACAACCGGACATTAACAAATTCCCATCTGCCTCATAACCGCGGGCACGGCTTTCGAAAGATAATGCCCTGCAGGGGTGTCCCAACTTAGCCCATCATAAGCTCTCACGGTCAACGAAGGATAAACCTTCTCCCGGAAAGACCCGATCAGTCTCGGAATCCCGGTTTACAAGACTTTTCAACAATGGTAAAACAAGACCAGCAAAGCCGCCCGAATGTGCCGACAAATCCCGATAGGAGCTGCACATATCTCGTTCTCAGGGCACACCGGATGAACACTACGTACAACTAAAACCAATCCTTGAGTTTCCCCAAGGTGGCGCTGCAAGTGGCTCTATTTGGACCAGCACTCAGAGGAACACTGGCCCGGGGGTTTAAATAAAGATGACCCTCGGGCTCTAGAAAACCCGGGGGAAAAAGGCTTAGGTCGCAAATGGTAAAACCAAGGTTGGGCCTTGCTGGAGGAGTTTTATTCAAGGCGAACTGTCAAGGGGGTCCCATAAATCACCCAACCGCGTAAGGAACGCAAACTCAAGGAACATAATCTCGGTATGACAGAAATTAGGACGGCAAGAGTGGAACAAAACACCAGGCATAAGGCCAAGCCTTCCACCCTTTACCAAATATATAGATGCATTAATTAAATAAGAGATATTGTGATATCCCAACATATCCATGTTCCAACATGGAACAACCTTCATCTTCACCTGCAACTAGCAACGCTATAAGAAGGGCTGAGCAAAAGCGGTAACTTAGCCAAACAACGGTTGCTAGGGAAGGATGGTTAGAGGCTGACATGGCAATATGGGAGGCATGATATAGCAAGTGGTAGGTAGCACAGCATGGCACTAGAACGAACAACTAGCAAAGCAAAGATAGAAGTGATTTCGAGGGGTGGTCATCTTGCCTGCAATGTTCTCAGAGTTGTCGAAAGCTTGATCCTCGTAAGCATACTCAACAGGTTCCTCGTTCACGAACTCGTCTCCCGGCTCTACCCAAGACAAGAACACAAGCAACGGAACCACAATCAATCACGAGAAATGCACAAGCAACATGAAGCAAAACATGTATGATATGCAAGATATGATATGCGATGCATATGCGTGCTCCGGAAAAGAAAAATGATGAACAAGGCAGTAACTTGGCAAACCAAGCATGCCACTGGAAAGATGAGATGATTTCGGTCGAAATCGATATAAAGATCACCGGAAACGGATGCACGGTTTGCAAATGGCAAGCAAAACAAGAATGACACGAATCTGCGATTAACAGCATGATAGCACTTAAAATGCAACAAGCAACAATGCTACAGCACTCCAACGTAGCAACAAAGCATGTGGCAGTAATCTACAGGAGATGCTTGACAAAAGATGAACACTGAGCTACGGCTAGATCACAACATAACAAGCTCAAACAAGCATGGCAAAAGTGCAAAAGATAACAGGTTCACAGACTTGGTGAAATTACTGGACATGGCAGAAAACAGCATCAGGTAGCAATGTTCAGAGCACCAAATCAACATGCTACAGGAACTTAACATAGCAAAACAAGGCATAGAAGTGTTCTACTAAATGCATATGACAAAAGTCCCTTACTGACCATAAGCCAAAAAGGATCAGAAGATATGATGGCAACCTTGTAAACATAGCAAGTTTCGTTATCAGGTTTCAGACTTAGCGGAAAACAGAGCATGGCAGAAATAATAATATGAAGGCATCTTGGTGAGCTTGATGCACTCACCACAAAGCAATGCATGACAAATAAAGCATACCTACAGCAAGATGGAAAGTTTATGCAAAATATGCATGGATCTCTCTGTAGCATCAAGTTTACATGGCAACAAAATATCAGCAGACAAGGACAGAGAAATCACTGTCCCTGAAATCAGAAACATTACGGAGCCTAGTTTGCATGCTTGTGCTAGTCACCACAGAGATCACAAAAATACATGGCATACACCTCTGGAAAGATGGCATGTCATACAACAAAACACATGTAGAGCTCATGCCCATAAGATGCACAGATTAAATGATACAAAAATAATAAATCTCCAAGTTCTGCTAAGAACCAGCAGATAACAGCAACTAGCACTCTTGCACCAGAGATTTGGGCATCAAGATGGCCTCTAATGAACATGGTGCAATTGAACAAAATGTAGAGCATCACGAGACGAATATTTTGATATATTACACGCGTGAAACGGAGCTATATGCAGAGAGTTATGCCCTGATGAACAGGTGCACATGCTGAAAATATAAATGACTTGGAGAAAATTTGGGGTCTCGGGAAAAGTCAACGCACGCCCTCTCAGATCGGATCGGCCGGTGGTTGCCCGAGCTCGGGGACGCCGGAGTTGCTCGCCGGCGAAGGGAAGGAGGAGGGCGCGGCGCACTGCAGAGAGAGAGAGGCCAGAGGGAGAGGAGAGGGAGGAGGAGAAGGGCGCGGGCTCCTGCTCACCGGCGTGGAGCGGGTGGCGACGGGCGGCCGGCGGGCACGGCGACCGCGGTGGAGGGCGAGCGGCGGCGTGGGGCGAGGAGGAGGCGCGGCAGAGGCGAGGGCTCGCGCGGGCAGCTTCGGGCCACGGGGGCCAGCCCCGGGCCGCAGCGGCGCGGGGTACGGGCGGCGGCGCGGCTGCCACGCGGCGGGCGCTGGTTCGCTGCGGTTTCGTCCGGCGGCGGCTGGACGCGTCCGGCCGCGGAGAGGAGTGGGTTAGGGTTTCGTCTGCGAAAGTATACGGGAGGTCTCACATATTTATAGGTAGAGGGAGCTAGGAGAGTCCAAATGAGGTGCGGTTTTCGCCCACGCGATATTGAACGACTTAGAGCATGGAAGAGAGTTTGGTGGGTTTTGGGCTATTTAGAGAGGGGGTTTTTGCTGGAACACACAGATGGACTTTGCGGATGCCCGGTTAACCGTTGGAGTACCAAACGACCTCCAAATGGAACGAAACTTGACCGGTGGTCTATCGGTGGTATACCAAGGCCACTTGACAAGCCTCGGTCCATTCCGGGAATGTTTGACACCCGCTCACGAAAGAGAACAGGAGGGGTGTGCCGGAGGAGATGGGAGCGCCGGATGGCAAAACGGACAACGGGGAAAATGCTCGGATGCATGAGACGAACACGTATGCAAATGCAATGCACATGATGACATGATATGAAATGCATGACATGGACAAAATGCAAAACGAAAGACAAAACCCGACCACGAAGGGAATATCATAGCACATAGCCGAAAATGGCAAGAGTTGGAGTTACAAATATGGAAAGTTACATGCGGGGTGTTACAAAATCAAGATCTCATCACCGGACTGGCCACTTCAAATAAACCAACCCCATGGAACCAGGTCTGAGCAGAGCGAACAATCACCTGGAGATCCTCTTGCAAGAAGTTGAGCACTTGCTCCCATCTGATGGCCACAAGATGCGCCGGCGGCAGCGGCTCGACGATGGCCACCATGAACTGCTCATGAGCTCTTGGAGGGGCCTGCATCGGGGTGTAGTAGGTTCGTGGCAGTCGTTCTGCCCTCCATCGATGATGTCGTGGCCAGCAGGTAGAAATCGCCGGGGGTCAAGCTCATATTCCGCCATTGGTGGAGTATCAGCTGCAATATGCGATGGTGGAGGTGATTGGGGTTTTTGGGCAGATTGGTTCTGTGGAGGAGGGGAGGAGGTGGAGCTGGGCGGTGGAGGCAGCGAACCCGAAGCGCCGGGGAGGGGTGCTGTCAAGGCGCGAGACTCGAAACCTGGCGACGGGACTTTAGGTACCCAAACAGTGGAACCAACATTAATACCCGGGCAGTCTTTCTTAACGTGACCAGATCGAAAACACAATCTGCAGCGTACACGATTCGTCCACGTATCGAACAGGTGACCCATACCCAAACAATGCTGACAATCCCAATATTTAACTGCCAAATCCTCAATCATCTCATTGAAACTCTGTAAATCATCCACAATTTCCTTTGGTGACGGAACACAAACCGGAGATGGGGTGCCAGGCGAATCATCATCAGATAACATAATTGGGCTGTCCAAAGAGGATCCATGGGCCATGTCCAAAACACGTGGTGGAGTGCGAGGGCTGCCTACGGAGGGTACATGGGCCGGGCCCAAAGCACATGATGGAGTGTTGGGGCTGTCCGAAAGGAAAGTAACCATTGGAATGGGCCCGGATGATTTTGAAATCCCAGAATGTCTGGGATTGCCGCTTGGCAAACTAACCGATTCCGGAGATGGAGGAAAGGATCCAAACTGAATTGTCACCGGCGAGCCAGATTCAACATCATAACCAGCCTCACGGATAGTCAAAACTTCATCAGCAGTGGGACGATATCGATAACCCTTACAAGCATCATACTTCATGAAAGTAGCAAATCTTAAACTCTTGGCAGGGCCCGACCTAGAAGTAGAGCGAAAGGAGGACTTGACGGGTGGTTTTCTCATGGCTAATAAACCTAGATTGGCACGACGCTTAGATGGACTAACCACTGTCCACTCCTCATTGCATTCAATCTGCCAGAGACAGAATTCCTTCGTCCAATCCGTGCCACCATGACCCCACAGATGGAAGAAACACTTATACTGAGGGCAAACGAAGCTACGTTGATGCAGAATAAAAAAACCAACTTCTTTGCAAGAGACATGAAAAGAGAAAACCTGATCATGTAGGCAAGAAACCTTGAGCTAGGAACAATATCCACCAATTGCTGATTCCAAAGCCAGGGCTACATTCTCCTCAGATAATCTGAAAGAATGCCTGGCGAACAAGACAACCATGATGAAGTGGCCAGAATCTTCTGAAGGACGAACAGAACGGCGAAAAAAGCGTCAGATCTCCTGAGCCAAGCCCATCCCTGGGTTGAAATCAAACCCTAGAGAGATGGACGCGTGAACAACCATTGAGATGATCACCAGGGGCTGCTGGAGAGGACGCCGGAAACGATGAGTGGATCAGAAGGCAAAAACCACGGCTAGACGTGGAGATCGCCGGTGGGGTGGTGGCGGCTAAGGGTGTCATACTTTGATTCGGCGGTATTGTTGGATGATGCGGCCCAGACCGACATTACATGACCGCGTTCATGAGACTGGTTCTACCGCCGTGCTTTGCACACAGGTGGCTAGTGGGTGTTTGTTTCTCCAACTTTGTTTGAATCGAGTGTGACTACGCCCGGTCCTTGTTGAAGGTTAAAACAACACACTTGACGAAAAATCATTGTGGTTTTGATGCGTAGGTAAGAACGGTTCTTGCTAAGCCCATAGCAGCCACGTAAAACTTGCAACAACAAAGTAGAGGACGTCTAACTTGTTTTTGCAGGGCTTGCTGTGATGTGATATGGCCAAAACATGATAATATATAAATTGTTGTATGAGATGATCATGTTTCGTAACAGTTATCGGCAACTGGCAGGAGCCATATGGTTGTCGCTTTATTGTATGAAATGCAATCGCCATGTAATTGATTTACTTTATCACTAAGAGGTAGCGATAGTCGTAGAAGCAATAGTTGGCGAGACGACAACGATGCTTCGATGGAGATCAAGGTGTCAAGCCGGTGAGGATGGTGATCATGATGGTGCTTTGGAGATGGAGATCGAAGGCACAAGATGATGATGACCATATCATATCACTTATATTGATTGCATGTGATGTTTATCCTTTATGCATCTTATTTTGCTTAGTGCGGCGGTAGCATTATAAGATGATCTCTCACTAAATTTCAAGGTACAAGTGTTCTCCCTGAGTATGCACCGTTGCGACAGTTCGTCGTGCCGAGACACCACGTGGTGATCGGGTGTGATAAGCTCTACGTTCACATACAACGGGTGCAAGCCAGTTTTGCACACGCAGAATACTCGGGTTAAACTTGATGAGCCTATCATATGCAGATATGGCCTCGGAACACTGAGACCGAAAGGTCGAGTGTGAATCATATAGTAGATATGATCAACATAGTGATGTTCACCATTGAAAACTACTACATCTCACGTGATGATCGGACATGGTTTAGTTGATATGGATCACGTGATCACTTAGATGATTAGAGGGGTGTCTATCTAAGTGGGAGTTCATAAGTAATATGTTTAATTGAACTTTAATTTATCATGAACTTAGTACCTGATAGTATTTTGCATGTCTATGTTGTTGTAGATAAATGGCCCGTGCTACTATTCCGTTGAATTTTAATGTGTTCCTAGACAAAGCTAAGTTGAAAGATGATGGTAGCAACTACACGGACTGGGTCCATAACTTGAGGATTATCCTCATTGTTGCACAGAAGAATTACGTCCTGGAAGCACCGCTAGGTGCAAGACCCGCTGCAGGGGTAACACGAGACGTTGTGAACGCCTGGCAGAGCAAAGCTGATGACTACTCGATAGTTCAGTGTGCCATGCTTTACGGCTTAGAACTGAGACTTCGATGACGTTTTGAACGTCATGGAGCATATGAGATGTTCCAGGAGTTGGAGTTAATCTTTCAAGCAAATGCCCGGATTGAGAGATATGAAGTCTCCAATAAGTTCTACAGCTGCAAAATGGAGGAGAATAGTTCTGTCAATGAACATATACTCAAAATGTCTGGGTATCATAATCACTTGACTCCACTGGGAGTTAATCTTCCAGTTGATAGTGTCATTGACAGAGTTCTTCAATCACTGCCACCAGGCTACAAAAGCTTTGTGATGAACTATAATATGCAAGGGATGGATAAGACAATTCCCGAGCTCTTCGCGATGCTAAAGGCTGCGGAGGTAGAAATCAAGAAGGAGCATCAAGACCACTAGTTTCAAGAAGAAGGGCAAAGGGAAGAAGGGAACTTCAAGAAGAACGGCAAGCAAGTTGTTGCTCAAGTGAAGAAACCCAAGTCTGGACCTAAGCCTGAGACTGAGTGCTTCTACTGCAAAGGGACTGGTCACTGGAAGCGGAACTGCCCCAAGTATTTGGAGGATAAGAAGGATGGCAAAGTGAAAGGTATATTTGATATACATGTTATTGATGTGTACCTTACTAATGCTCGCAGTAGTGCCTGGGTATTTGATACTGGTTCTGTTGCTCATATTTGCAACTCGAAATAGGGGCTATGGATTAAGCGAAGATTGGCTAAGGACGAGGTGACGATGCGCGTGGGAAATGGTTCCAAAGTCGATGTGATCGCCGTCGGCACGCTACCTCTGCATCTACCTTCGGGATTAGTTTTAGACCTGAATAATTGTTATTTGGTGCCAGCGTTAAGCATGAATATTATATCTGGATCTTGTTTGATGCGAGACGGTTATTCATTTAAATCAGAGAATAATGGTTGTTCTATTTATATGAGTAATATCTTTTATGGTCATGCACCCTTGATGAGTGGTCTATTTTTATTGAATCTCGATAGTAGTGATACACATATTCATAGTGTTGAAGCCAAAAGATATAAGTTTAATAATGATAGTGCAACTTATTTGTGGCACTGTCGTTTAGGTCATATTGGTGTAAAGCGCATGAAGAAACTCCATGCTGATGGGCTTTTGGAATCACTTGATGCTTGCGAACCATGCCTCATGGGCAAGATGACTAAGACTCCGTTCTCCGGAACAATGGAGCGAGCAACAGACTTGTTGGAAATAATACATACCGATGTATGCGGTCCAATGAGTGTTGAGGCTCGCGGCGGGTATTGTTATTTTCTGACCTTCACATATGATTTGAGCAGATATGGGTATATCTACTTGATGAAACATAAGTCTGAAACATTTGAAAAGTTCAAAGAATTTCAGAGTGAAGTGGAAAATCATCATAACAAGAAAATAAAGTTTCTACGATCTGATTGTGGAGGTGAATATTTGAGTTACGAGTTTGGTCTTCATTTGAAACAATGTGGAATAGTTTCACAACTCACGCCACCCGAAACACCACAGCGTAATGGTGTGTCCGAACATCGTAACCGCACTTTATTAGATATGGTGCGATCTATGATGACTCTTACTGATTTACCACTGTCGTTTTGGGGTTATGCTTTAGAGACGGCTGCATTCACGTTAAATAGTGCACCATCTAAATCTGTTGAGACGACACCATATGAACTGTGGTTTGGCAAGAAACCCAAGTTGTCGTTTCTTAAAGTTTGGGGATGCGATGCTTATGTGAAAAAGCTTCAGCCTGATAAGCTCGAACCCAAATCGGAGAAATCTGTCTTCATAGGATACCCAAAGGAAACTGTTGGGTACACCTTCTATCACATATTCAAATGCAAGATTTTCGTTGCTAAAAATGGATCCTTTCTAGAGAAGGAGTTTCTCTCGAAAGAAGTGAGTGGGAGGAAAGTAGAACTTGATGAGGTAATTGTACCTACTCCCTCATTGGAAAGTAGTTCATCACAGAAATCAGTTCCAGTGATTCCTACACCAATTAGTGAGGAAGCTAATGATGATGATCATGAAGCTTCTGATCAAGTTACTAACGAACCCATAGGTCAACCAGAGTAAGATCCGCACCAGAGTGGTACGGCAATCCGGTTCTGGACGTCATGTTACTTGACCATGACGAGCCTACGAACTATGAGGAAGCGATGATGAGCCCAGATTCCGCGAAATGGCTTGAGGCCATGAAATCTGAGATGGGATCCATGTATGAGAACAAAGTGTGGACTTTGGTCGACTTGCCCGATGATCGGCAAGCCATAGAGAATAAATGGATCTTCAAGAAGAAGACTGACGCTGACGGTAATGTTACTGTCTACAAAGCTCGACTTGTTGCGAAAGGTTTTCGATAAGTTCAAGGAGTTGACTACGATGAGACTTTCTCACCCGTAGCGATGCTTAAGTCTGTCCGAATCATGTTAGCAATTGCCGCATTTTATGATTATGAAATTTGGCAAATGGATGTCAAAACTGCATTCCTGAATGGATTTCTGAAAGAAGAGTTGTATATGATGCAACCAGAAGGTTTTGTCGATCCAAAGGGTGCTAACAAAGTGTGCAAGCTCCAACGATCCATTTATGGACTGGAGCAAGCCTCTCGGAGTTGGAATAAACGTTTTGATAGTGTGATCAAAGCATATGGTTTTATGCAGACTTTTGGAGAAGCCTGTATTTACAAGAAAGTGAGTGGGAGCTCCGTAGCATTTCTAATATTATATGTGGATGACATATTGCTGATTGGAAATAATATAGAATTTCTGGATAGCATAAAAGGATACTTAAATAAGAGTTTTTCTATGAAAGACCTCGGTGAAGCTGCTTACATATTGGGCATCAAGATCTATAGAGATAGATCAAGACGCTTAATTGGACTTTCACAAAGCACATGCCTTGATAAGATTTTGAAGAACTTCAAAATGGATCAGTCAAAGAAAGGGTTCTTGTGTGTATTACAAGGTGTGAAGTTGAGTGAGACACAATGCCCGACCACTGCAGAAGATAGAGAGAAAATGAAAGTCATTCCCTATGCCTCAGCCATAGGTTCTATCATGTATGCAATGCTGTGTACCAGACCTGATGTGTGCCTTGCTATAAGTATAGTAGGGAGGTACCAAAGTAATCCAGGAGTGGATCACTGGCAGCGGTCAAGAACATCCTGAAATACCTGAAAAGGACTAAGGATATGTTTCTCGTTTATGGAGGTGACAAAGAGCTTGTTGTAAATGGTTACATCGATGCAAGCTTTCACACTGATCCGGGTGACTCTAAGTCTCAAACCGGATACGTATTTATATTGAATGGTGAAGCTGTCAGTTGGTGCAGTTCCAAATAGAGCGTCGTGGCGGGATCTACGTGTGAAGCGGAGTACATAGCTGCTTCGGAAGCAGCAAATGAAGGAGTTCATATCCGATCTAGGTGTCATACCTAGTGCATCGGGTCCAATGAAAATCTTTTGTGAAAATACTGGTGCAATTGCCTTGGCAAAGGAATCCAGATTTTCACAAGAAGACCAAGCACATCAAGAGACGCTTCAATTCCATCCGTCATCAAGTGTCGGAAGGGGACATAGAGATTTGCAAGATACATACGGATCTGAATGTTGCAGACCCGTTGACTAAGCCTCTCTCACGAGCAAAACATGATCAGCACCAGGACTCCATGGGTGTTAGAATCATTACTGCGGAATCTAGATTATTGACTCTAGTGCAAGTGGGAGACTGAAGGAAATGTGCCCTAGAGGCAATAATAAAGTTGTTATTTACATTTCCTTATATCATGATAAATGTTTATTATTCATGCTAGAATTGTTTTAACCGGAAACTTAGTACATGTGTGAATACATAGACAAACAGAGTGTCCCTAGTATGCCTCTACTTGACTAGCTTATTTATCAAAGATGGTTATGCTTCCTAGCCATAGACATGTGTTGTCATTTGATGAACGGGATCACATCATTAGAGAATGATGTGATGGACAAGACCCATCCGTTAGCTTAGCACTATGATCGTTTAGTTTGTTGCTATTGCTTTCATCATGACTTATACATGTTCCTCTGACTATGAGATTATGCAACTCCCGAATACCGGAGGGACACTTAGTGTGCTATCAAACGTCACAACATAACTGGGTGATTATAAAGATGCTCTACAGGTGTCTCCGATGGTGTTTGTTGAGTTGGCATATATCGAGATTAGGATTTGTCACTCCGATTGTCGGAGAGGTATCTCTGGGCCCTCTCGGTAATGCACATCACTATAAGCCTTGCAAGCAATGTAACTAATGAGTTAGTTACGGGATGATGCATTACGAGTAAAGAGACTTGCCGGTAACGAGATTGAACTAGGTATAGTGATACCGATGATCGAATCTCGGGCAAGTAACATACCGATGACAAAGGGAACAACGTATGTTGTTATGCGGTTTGACCGATAAATATCTTCGTAGAATATGTGGGAGCCAATATGAGCATCCAGGTTCCGCTATTGGTTATTGACCAGAGATGAGTCTCGGTCATGTCTACATAGTTCTCGAACCCGTAGGGTCCGCACGCTTAACGTTCGATGATGATCGGTATTATGAGTTTATGTGTTTTGATGAACTGAAGGTAGTTTGGAGTCCCGGATGAGATCACGGACATGACTAGGAGTCTCAAAATGGTCGAGACATAAAGATTGATATATTGGAATACTATATTCGAACACCGGAATAGTTCTGAGGTGTATCGGGTATTTTCCGAAGTACCGGGGGGTTACCGGAACCCCCGGGGGTTATTGGGCCTCATGGGCCTATTGGTGGAAGAGAGGAGGCAGGCCAAGGTGTGGCGCGTGCCCCCCCTAGCCCAAACCAAATTGGCTAGGGGGACGGCCCCCCTTTCCTTCTCTCCTCCCTCTCCTTCCCCCTTCTCCTTGTTGGAATAGGAAGGGGGGGCGAATCCTACTTGGAGTAGGATTGCCCCCCCCCCATGGCGCGCCTCCTCCCCTTGGCCAGCCTCCTCCTCCCTCCCCCCTTTATATACATGGGAGGGGGGCACCCCAAAGGCACACAAAAGTTTCTCTTAGCCGTGTGCGGTGCCCCCCTCCACAGAAACACACCTCGGTCATATCGTTGTAGTGCTTAGGTGAAGCCCTGCGCCGGTAACTTCATCATCACCGTCACCACGCCGTCATGCTGACGGAACTCTCCCTCAGCCTCAGCTGGATCTAGAGTTTGAGGGATGTCACCGAGTTGTATATGTGCAGATCGCGGAGGTGCCGTGCGTTCGGTACTTGATCGGTTGGATCGCGAAGACGTTCGACTACATCAACCGCGTTACTTAACGCTTCCGCTTTCGGTCTACGAGGGTACGTGGACACACTCTCTGCACTCGTTGCTATGCTTCTCCTAGATAGATCTTGCGTGATCGTAGGAATTTTTTTGAAATACTACGTTCCCCAACACCATGTTCTAGATCCGATCTTGCAAGTTATAGTCACCTACTACGTGTTATGATCCGGCAACCCCGGAGTGACAATAGTCGGGACCACTCCCGGTGTTGACCGTAGTTTGAGGAGTTCATGTATTCACCGTGTGTTAATGCTTTGTTCTAGTTCTCTATTATAAGGAGGCCTTAATATCCCTTAGTTTCCAATTGGACCCCGCTGCCACGGGAGGGTAGGACAAAAGATGTCATGCAAGTTCTTTCGATAAGCACGTATGACTATTTACGAATACATGCCTACCTTATATTTATGAACTTGAGCTAGTGCTGTATCGCCCTAGGTTATGACTGTCACATGATGAATATCATCCAACAAATTACCAATCCAATGGCTACGAATTTATCCTATATTGTTCTTGCTAAGTCACTACTGCTATCGTTACTGTTGTACTTGCTACAAAACTACTGCTACCACTGTTACCGTTACCATTGCTGCTGCTACTATTATCAAAACTATCATATTACTTTGCTACTGATCACTTGTTGCAGATAATTAATCTCCAAGTGTGGTTGAATTGACAACTCAACTGCTAATACTTGCAAATATTCTTTGGCTCCCCTTGTGTCGAATCTATAAATTTGGGTTGAATACTCTACCCTCGAAAATTGTTGCGATCCCATATACTTGTGGGTTATCAGACATTCGGTGACCATCTGCGCACAATTTCGGGTCTTGGCCCTTGTATCCCTCTCTCACCCCTAGACTATATATACCCCTTCACTTGGATGAATTGGGGCTAACAAAGCATATATGAAGAACTAGAGAGAGCTTTGCTCCTTTATCCACCTCTTGGAGGCCAAGACCTCCATTGGAGAAGATCCCAAGTGGATGCAAGACCCTTAGAAGGGAATCTCCACTCATGGATGCACGCCCCCATCTCTGCTAGAGATTTGGGAAGAATTACGTATGTCCAAGATCTCATCTCCACCATGGATTTGAGATGAACTCTTCCCAGTTGCTATTTCCCTTTGTTGATTTGTACTCTTGTGAATCTTGTGTGATCGCAATTCTAGTGGATATGTGATTTGGACTTGTCTTTGAGTGTTCTCTCATGTGATTTGTCTTCCTCTTGAATCCCCACCTCCAAGTTGTGAAAGATTAGGTCATATAGGGTTCCTACCCTACATCATCTCCTCTTGGAATCTCCCAGTTGGTAGAATAATTGATTCCCTAATGAAAATATGTCCATCAGGCTTCAACCATTTCACTATCGTACCTATCAGCTTACAAGGTAACAATTATAAGTTGCAAACGTTATAAAAGAGTCGCAAGACAAAGTACATATGTTGTCCAATCATGAGTATCATTCAAAAGATAGGGCCTGACCTCCCTGCATAAAAAATAGTTCGGACTAATAAAAAACAACATGCCATGCTTGGTACATCATTCACAGATGAAAGCGAACGTGTGAACCACCCGGATGAACAAGAAGGTGAAGTTATTGTAGATATGCCCATTTATCTCCTAGTTCTGCAACCAAGCGGCAGATCAGAGGAGTGCCAAGCATGGCATGCTGTTTTTTGATGGGGCAAGTGCATGCAATCGCCACGCCTCATTGCAGGGGCCAACCACCACTAGAGGGTGATGTGGATACCGGTAGTTGAAGAGATGTTCGTTACCATGTCGGGGTACCGGCATCGCAAGGGAGGCCACTGCCAATGTTTCACTAGGGGGGAAGCGAGAAGGCATCGTGGAGATGATTTAACAATTGTTTTAAAAAAATCCCTAAGTCAATGCAGATCCAGACGAGCAGGGGCTAGGGCCAACAAATCGTACCTTAGTGTATTACTGCTAGAGAACTCCTTGTTGAGCACGAACACGTCGGCAATTTCTTTGTCCTCATCAAAGACCTTGCGGGTGGCATTGGTGACGAGGATCCCGTAAAACCTCTCCCATGCCTCCATGCCGGTCCTACCTATGGCGAGGCGAACCCAATGGTGCAAGGGCAAGGACCACTGTGGTGAAGCACTGGTGGGATGACAACGGGAGATTAGGAAGCATGGGAGGGGGAGAGGGTGGGGGTGCGGCTACAAGAGGGGAGACACTAACTAGGTTTTGGTCGTGCAATGGCTAACGATGGCAAGATGGGAAGATGTGCATTAGTTTCGGTCGGCCGGGCCCGGGTTTTTCGCCAATTTTCATGTGTGGGATGAAGGGAGGCGGAAGCAAACGAAATGAAACTAACACATAACCCCGTTTACAATAGTAGAGATAGAGATACTTTGTGTTTTTTTTGAAATAAACATCAACTTTATTAATTAGAAATAGTTGTTACATTGTCAATAAGAAAAGGTACAATATCACTTATAGGCTCCTCAAACTAATCCCTAGGGACGGAAAATTTCGCTAGCCTAGCAAGTTCATGAGCCACCTTATTAGCTTCCCTATTACAGTGTTCGAACCTAATAAGAGGAAAATCACAAGCTATGAAATAGCAATCATCAAACACTGTTGACGCTACTCCCGCCGAATGTCCTCCATTCTTCATTGCGTCAATCACCTCCATATTGTCAGAGTTAATAACAAGACGATTGCAACCCGCCTTCTATGCAAGGAATAGGCCAAAACTTAGAGCCAGAGCTTCTGTTGTTAATACATCTGCAAACCAATCAATCCTCCAATTTCCACCAACAATGAATCTTCCTTTATCATCTATGAGGATGGCCCTAGATGTGCCCCTAAGCAAATCATGATCGAAGAAGCATCAACATTCAGCTTAACAAAACCCATAGGAGGTCTGCTCCATCCCCCTGTTTTACTAGTAGCCTTAGGGGAATATGCATGAACATAATTTGTTGTTATAGTGCGGGCACCCATGGAAGTTTGGTGTGCATCTTGAAACTTTCCTTCATGAACCAGTTTACGTCTATCCCACCATAAACACCAAGCTCTAATAGCGATCAATTCACGTGCATCTTGAGAACCCACTACCGCTAAATCTTGATTTGGCATAAGAAGTAAGAATTCCAATACCGCCTCCCCCGCATGATCAACAACACAAGCTTTATTGATCACCTAATGCAATCCTAACTTGCCCCACACCTTTTTTGCCCTCTGACACATAAACAAGTCGTGATTTGTATCCTTTGCCCCATTCGGGCATGATGGGCAAGTGGGCGATACTTTAATGTGCCTATTAGCAAGCGTAACACGACACATGAGGGTTCCATGCAAAGTACGCGAGATGAAATTTTTTACCTTTGCCGACAAAATAGTTCCCAAATCTGACCCCAAATAGGATTAACATTGGTTCTTCCCATACCATTTGCATGTTGCAATTTTGTCCCATGTTGTTTGTATAGCTCCAAGGAATGAAATAGGACATATTATGCATCGGGAGGGGGATCGCGAGCACCCTTTGAGCATCAATTGGCCACAAAGTTTTTCTCACCAAATCTTAATCCCAAGAACTCATGACTAGATCAATGAGATCAGAAACTTTGACAAAAGATTCCCCCTTCTACGAGTAATGACTGCCTATTCGCACAATTCGGAATCCATGCATCTCTCCAAATATCAATATTTTGTCCATTTCCAATCCGCCAGATATAACCATTTTTTTAGAGAATTCACTCCCACCATAATACTTTGCCAAGTAAAAGAGGAACCCTTTTTTAGGTTTGCATTCATTAAATCCCCTTCCGGGGAATATTTAGCTCTCAAGATAGAAGCACATAAGGAGTCGGGATTATTAATCAGACGCCACGCTTGTTTGGCTAACAAAGCCAGATTGAAATAATGTATATCCCTGAAATCCATACTCCTTGATTTTTCGGGACACACATCTTCCACCATGACATCCAATGCATCCTCTTCTTGTTGTCCTTATCACCCCACCAAAATTGTGACATCGTGTCAATGATTCCTTTACATTTTTTTGGAATTTTGAAGACGGACATGGCATAAGTTGGGATAGCTTGAACAACATATTTGAGCAATATTTCCTTTCCTCCAGCAGATAACAATTTTTCTTTCCATCTACTTATTTTCATGATAATTCAATTAGTCAGGAATTGGAAGCAATCACTTTTGTCCATACCCACATTTGCAGGCAAATCTAAATATTTATCATTGAGTGTTTCATTTATAACATTCAGAATTTTACATATTTTCGCCTTGTCTTCCACCTTTGTATTGGGACAAAAAAATAGACTTTTTATACACTTACCATTTGCCCCGAGGAGGCACAATATGAATCCAAGACTGATTTCAAAGCCTCCGCATTCATAACACTTACTTTCATGAGGATCAAGGAATCATCAGCAAAGAGAAGGTTTGAAACCGGGGGTGCATCTCTGCTAACCTTTATTCCAAAAAATATTTCGATTCTCTTCCGCATTTGCTAAAAGGGCAATCAGTCCCTTTAGACATAACAAGAATAAGTATGGAGAGAGAGGATCTCCTTGCCTCAATCCTCTAGTAGGTTTAAAACTCTGATTTTCTTTCGTATTAAAACGAACCCGATATTCCACATAGGATACACATTGCATAATCAGATTTACCCAATTCTCTTTGAATTCCAGTTTGAACACAATTTCCTTCAGAAAAGGCCACTCTACTTGTTCATACGCTTTGTGCATGTCCAATTTGATAGCGCATAGGCCCTCTTTACCATTCTTTTTTTATTGTATGAAAGCACTCATCGCCACTAAAATATTATCAGTAATCATACTTCTGGGCACAAAAGCACTCTGAGTCATGCTAATAATTTCTGATAGGATTATCTTCAAGCGAGCTGCAATCATTTTTGACATAACCTTATACACCACATTGCACAGACTTATTGGTTTAAACTGAGTTACCTTTTTTTGGAGAATTCACCTTTGGGGTTATTACAATTGCATTATCATTCCAGCCATCAGGTATAGAACAAGTATTTACCGCCTGAAGTACCTCTTCAGTCAGATCATCCCCCAACATAGATCAATTTTTGTATCAAAAAATAGCATGCACACCATCTGGACCAGGGCTTTTAAGTCTCCAATGTCAAAGCGGGCCTTCTGAACCCCCTCTTCCGTATAAAGGGCGGGAAGAACTTTTTTTTTTTGAACTTGGCGAGAAGAACATTATTCATTTCATGAGTCACTTTTCTTTTGACAAGAGATTGAAGCTCCAAATTAGGTAGAGATACTTTGTGTTCCCTTACCAAAAACATGGTCTAGAGCCTATGAGTTCAGTCAGGCTTTATTGGGCCAGAGACTAAGGGGGCAAAAATCTTTGTTGGGCTGGAGATGAAGGGACGAAGTGCAGGTAACCAAACAGGCACTTGGACATGGGAGCTCCTGTTCGGCGCCTTAAGCGCTCGAACAGGTAGCTAGCGCCTGCAGCGCGCCCACCTCATTGACTCAAGGCCGGCCCATGACGAACGCGCAACATAGTAAAAAAAAAGTCTCGCGAAAAATGCACACAGAAAAGGTGCAGGTACCACGAATTGAACCCGCACCATGCCAGGACAACCAGCGAAGTGGTTTGTTAACCACCAGAGCTGCTAAGCGCTAGTGATTGATAGGAACGCGAAATGTTAAAGAACCATTGTATCTGCACTATTTATTAGATTTTTGAATTATCTGAAAACAATTTGGAATAAGTTGTTTATTTTATGTAAAAGAGTTCATCACATTTCGAAAAAAGCTTACCAATTTGAAAAAAAATAGTTCATCAAAATTGAAAAAAGTGCATTGATTTTGAAGAAAGTTCATTGAATTCGAAAAAGTTAATCGATTTCAAAAAAGTGCATCGAATTTGAAAAAGGTTCATCCATTTTTTTAAAAAAATTCATCGAATTTGAAAAAAGTTCATCAATTTGGAAAAAGTTCATCAAATTTGAATTTTTTTTATCCATTTTGAAAAAGTTCATCCAATTTAAAAAAGTTCATGAAAATTGAAAAGATTTCATGGATTATAAATAAATCAACAAATTTGAAAAAAGTTCATCAAATTAAAAAAACGGTCATCCATTTTTTTAAAAAGCTCATCCAATTTCAAAAAAGTTCATCAAAATTGAAAAGAGATCATGAATTTTAAAAAGAATCAACAAATTTGAAAAAATTTCATTGAATTGAATAAAAATTGTAATCAATTTTGAGAAAAAATTTCATCCATTTTAAGAAAATTTCACGAATTTGAAAGAAATCATCAAACCAGGAAGAAGAAAAACAAAAAAACATAAACTAAAAAAATGAAAAACAAAAAACAAAAAACAAAAAGGAAAAAGGAAAAAGAAAAGAAAAGTTGGCAGAAGAGGTTATTACTTCAGGCTTGCTGGCGCGGTGGTTGTTGGCGCATAGTTCTACCCTTGAGGTTCCCGAGTTCGATGCTCCTCACGCGCCAAATAGGAATTGCCTGGGTGCAGACTGCAGAGGGAGCTCCTTTTCGGCGCCTTCTGTGCCGCTTACCTCTTCTAAAAGAAGAGACAATATGATAATAAATCATCTTATTCCCATTTAATATATGGCATGATCATTTAACATAATAATATTCTGTCGAGCTATCGAGCTAAAATCGAGCGATCCAACATTGGCTCAAGATCGGCTCGTTTCTCGGTCAAGCTACATAAAGTGTTCAAACTCAGCTCGTTTCTTTTCGAGTCCATCTCGAATTGAGTCAAAAAACAAGTCGATCTCGAGCGGCTCACGGGCCTCGAGCTTTTCTTGAACCCTAGTGCAGATGGAGCTCCTTTTCAGCGCCTTCTGCGCCGCTTACCTCTTCTAAAAGAAGAGGCGATGAAAATAATAATTGCGGAAGACAGGATTCGAACCTGCGCGCCAGCGTGTCATATTCAGCCAGAGGAAACGACGCAACAACCACTACACCAGGACCGCTTTGGTGTTTATAGTCCAAAACCAAACCTATTTAATACTTCTTCTATTACAATACATAAATTCTGGACACATATAAATCATTTCAAAAAAAGAAAACGTAAGTTTGAAAAAGAAAATCATAGATTTGTAATAAAAAAAAGTTCACTAGTACGGATAAAAGTTCAATTTTTTAAAGAAGTGCATGGAATTCGGAAAAGGTTCATCAATGTAGAAAACAGTTCACAATATTGAAATAAAAGTTCACTGATTTTGAAAAAAGTTCACAAAATGTGAAAGAAGTTCGTCAATTTAAAAAAAAACTAATCAAATTCGAAAGAAAAGTTCATCAAATGCGAAAAAGTTCATCGAATTTGAGAAAAAGTTCATTAAAAATTTAAAATGTTCATTGATTTAAAAAAAAGTTCCCCGAATTTATAAATAAGCTCATCGATTTTCAACAAAGATCACCAATTTTTTTTAAAAAGTTCATCGATTTGGAAAAAAGTTCAAATTTTTTAAAATAAGTTCATCAATTTTAAAAAAGTTCATTGAATTTCAAATAAAATCATCGAACTAAAAGAAAGGTCCATGTATTTGCAAAAAAAACATCGAACCAGGATGAAAAAAAGAAAAAACTGAAAATAAAAAAGAAATAAAGGAAAATGAAAAAAGGAACAAAAAGAAAAAGGTAAAGGAAAGAATAAAAGAAGGAGAAAGCTCGCTTTTAGCAGATCTCGCATAGTGGCGTGGTTGTTACACCAACGTATCTAAGGGCCAACTTTTGGCAGCTTAAAAAATAAGCCGCGTTCTCCCCAGCTTTTTTCATAAGCCGCCTCTCTTATTCATTGAGGCTTCTAAACTAGTTATGGAATAACTAATTTATAAGCGTCAATAAATTTTGGGGACGGCTTATTTTTTAAGCTGTGGAGAGGCAGCTTATTTTTTAAACCGTCCAAAAGAACTGGCCCTAAGTCCGGAGGTCGCGGGTTCGAATCAGTTCCAGCGCGTCGGTTTTGTTTTTTGCGGTTTTAAACACAGAACGAAATACCTAGATGGGCCGGCCCAGATGAGCGCCAGATAGGGTTTTTTGCGGTTTTAAACACAGAACAAAATACCTAGATGGGCTGGCCCAGATGAGCGCCAGATAGGGTTTGCCCTTGGACTTGTGAGAGGTTTCCATCCCCGGAAGCTTCCCGATCCGTCCAGTCCTATCGCCGCCTCCGCGCTCCTCCAATCCGATCGCCTCGCCGCCGGTAACGAAGCCTTTCTCCCTCTTTGTCTCTCTGTCTCTCGCCTCGCTCGTCTCCTCCATCACTCGTAGTCTCTCGATTCGCTGGCCCTTGCTCGGGCGAACGGTGAAAAGTTTGCCCTCCTTTTTTCCTTTTCACTCGATTGTTACAATCTGCCGCCTCTTCCGAGTTATTGGATAGGGTCGGTGATATTGGTGTGGTCTCTCCGCTGTGAATCCGTAGCTTCCTTGTAGTTCCGGAAGTACGAAGTTTTGGGATGCAACGGAATGATGCAATTCTTTGACTTGTCTTATTCTATTCGCGTGGAGAGCTTGCCAATTTCGCTTGTTTTCCTTCTAACCAAGAAGATGGAGGTTTTCCAGATTGTGGCTGGTTGAAATGATAAACTGGTATTGTCCTAAGAGGGTTATGATTTGTGTAATGTAGCCCTTGTGACTATTATAGGGTACAACGAAATTGGAATTCTGCTACATGTTTCCTTATGTTCTGCTCCCCCCCAGAAGTTTGAATGCAGCAGGACTTTTTGATGGATGTCTGTATTGCTCTACCGGTCTATATTCCATTTGATGACCTGTTTGATGCTTTTTTTTTTTGCAGCCTGGAATCTTGTTTGATAACCCATAAACCATGTTCAAGAAGAATGTTGATGCAAAAGCTCTACAACGTTTGTCAGGTGCTGACAAAAAGAAGCTGAGAAGAACCGCCAAGCAAAGGTTTCCGCAAGCATCTGATGATGATCTAGATGCCATTCTTCCTCCAAAGGTAATGAATTTTCGGAGTAATAACAGTATAACCCTATAACATGCTTCCTCCAAAGGTATTAAGTCTTGAAAATATGTTACATGGTTTTAGCTCGCCAAGTGGTTCAAGTTATATTACATCAAATATATAATTGTACTTACAATAGATAGACTGGTCTACTTTTACATGCGATAGCTGTGAATTTTCAGCATTCATCCCCACCCACCTATCTAACTGGCCTGTATTGTTTATCAAGTGAAGTATCAGCTGTATTATTATCTACCTTATATTTTGTGGTGTTGCCAGTTTACGGAAGAGTGAACTGTATATATCTTTTCATTCAAACTTAGTTATTATTTGTTGCATTTATATCTTCTTCATAACTTTGTGAAAATATTGCGTTGTGGATAGGTTGAGATAACAGTCGCTAAGTACCCAAGCCGGACTCTTGTTTATGGCATAGAGGGCGAACTGCCAATGCTATTCGACATTGATGGAAGAGGCCATGAGCTGTTTCCAACAGGTTATTTTTATTTCCAGATTGCAGAGTAATACATTTATTTTCATCTAATAATCTTAACCCTTCTCATTTCCACTATGCTGTGTCTTTTTTGTTATTGCAATTTTTGAAATGCTTATTTTGATTGTGCATGTATAAAACAAAATTTAGGAAGAGAATTTAAACATGCTAATGCTTCAAGCAATGAGTGTAGTCCTCAGTCTGTTGTTTTCTAACTATTATAATAATTGATTCTTTAATGTGATAGTTCATGTGCTTCTAACCAATTGAACTCTTTGTTTGATTTATTGGTTTTCAATTAATTCTAATTTTATGCGCCACTAACTACACACTCTAGCTTGCATGAAAAGTGACTGGAATGGTAAATTGGTACGTAGTAATTCTTGTTGACGTGCTATCATTCTGCAAGTTGCTTTTTCCAGGAGTGTATGGGTACCATAGTAGGGATGTAGGGAAACAAATAATGCACTGACGTTGAAAGCCAACCCGAACTTTGTAGAATACAGGAGGGCATATGTATCTAAGCCAAAGACAACATGTGCCTAAATTAGTATGACTATTACTTCAGCAAGAGGAACTTTTGATATGTCTATTTATTGTTTTGAATGGCTTAGTTTTCTGTTTTTATCAAATAGGTGAAAATATTATGCTTCTGCTTGGGATAGCTGAGCTACGAACTGTGGGATCCATCTTTAATGTGCTTTAATTTGTTGATAAAGTTATGAGTTGGCCTCAAATGTGATCACAGCTTGTTGTGCGTTTTAGATCTCAAGATAAGTGGATTCCTCATTCTCTACTTTGTAGCATTATTTAATTGGTGAAAATGTTGCAGTTTATGCACTCTGGAAGGTTCCTTATCTGTTGCCAGCTTTTACACTTAAGGGTGGTGAAGTTTCACACTTCATTCTTGGTGGCGCCGATCTTATGTTTCCTGGTATCAGCGTACCTCCAGAAGGATTACCTTCTTTCCAAGCTGGCCAGCCATGGTCAGTTAAAGTCCCTGGTAACCCTGCTCCAATTGCTGTAAGTTTCTCATGGTCTCTTGCACTAGTTTGGCTCTTAGTTTTTATTAAGTAATCTTGCCAAAGATGTACAAGTTCAACTTCTGGTTCTGTTACACGCTCTACACAGGTTGGGACCACAACTATGAGCAATACTGAAGCACTAAAGGCAGGATTACGTGGCAAGGCTTTGCGGATTGCACATTACTATAAAGATTTGTTATGGCAAGTTCAATGCTATTAATGCACACCTGAGTTTATCTTCACTTCTATAAATAATTGTTAAATATTATTGCAGGGCTTCTGCTGATGGTCGTTATGTTCCAAATGAAGGATTTTATGATGACATGGTTATTGAAGATCCTAATTTTGCTTCCGCTTCTCAACATATTGACTCTTCCGAAGATCCTTCAGAAGGAAAGCAAGACAAAGCAGCTGTTGATGTCTCGGAGTGTCTTACTGAAGATCATGCCATTAACAGTGAAACCATAGAGAATGTAACAGCTGGCGTGAGCGAGCTAAATTTGCCTCAGGAGAAAACCACCGAGGAACAGACCGAGGAGAAGGAACATCAACATTTGTCTACTGAAGAAATTGACTCTCTCTTGGACATATGCCTTCTGCAAGCATTACACACGAACGTAAAAGACAAAGACCTCCCCATGCCAGGAAGTATATTGTGGTATGTGTATATAGTAATTTCACATTGATGAACAATTTGTTATTCTATCCCTTCTGAGTAGGTTCATGTGACACTAATTGTTTTCCATCCGGTCATATGATTGAGATGAGTTATTCACACAGCTTTATACCGAGTCTCATTACCAAGACTTTTGATAGTCAACAAAACCATGTTTCACTCTAACCTACATCAGTAAATATTGGCATTGCTTTGAGAAAATAGATCTTGGTACTGATCTTCTACATCTAGTAAATGATAATTTGGCAGGGTGACTTCACCAAGATATCCAACTCTCCTATAACCTGCATTTTTTTATGATGCATAACTATTATCTTGTTCATCTTCTGTTTACTGTTCTGTGTAGGTCAAATCACATTCTCCCATGCAGACCTCCAGGTGTTACCCTTGATATTAAGAAGTCATCACATAAAAAACTATCCAAGTGGTTGCAGTCAAAATCTTCTTCTGGCCTTGTAAGCTAGTTGGGCAAAGCTTTTCTTTTAAGCTTCATTTATGGTAAATTAGAGGGCAGGCCTGGTGCAGTGGTGAAGTCCTCCCCACTTGTGCTAAGAGGTCCTGGGTTCGAACCAGCCTCTCTGCATTGCACGTTGCAGGGGTAAGACTAGGTTCCTATAATCCCTCCCCAGACCCCACCTTGTGTGGGAGCTTCTATGCACTGGGTCTGTCCTTTTTTCATTTATGGTAAATTAGAAGTCTATTAAATAGTCGAGAATACATTATTGTTCGCTAGATTGTCATGTATCTGATAACTAGTATAACTATTTAAGCCCTTTAAGTAAACAGATACATGACAGGGTTCTAAGGATTTCTAAGAAGCTAACTTACACACTAGGGTTTGATTTATTCATCTTCCATGTCTTTCAGCACGTTTAGTCGAGTAGAGCTGATGTATCCTATCCCTTGGTTGTGAACTCCTTGCACAGTTGGAACCTGTGAAAGGTTTTGCTCACATGGTTTTGTCGAACTTGGTACAAAAGTGCTACACTCATCCTAACATCTGGAATAGAGCATGTGTGATTGAAGGTCGTGTGCTTATTAATCTTTCTTACTATATTATACAGTTCTCTTGCGAACTTGTAAGATTTAGAAAGAGTCATGATGATGATGCATTGATGTGTGGTAATGTGGTATCGTATCAAAATGAAGTTTAATTTACGAATTATCAGTACATACTACCCATGTTTGGAACCAATGCTTTTAAATTCCTCAAGATTATCTAATGTCCATTAAATTTACAGATCTCAGTGAAAGAGGACAAGCATAAAAAGGAAGTCATGTTGATAGGTATCAGTCGCAAACATCCAGACTACACGGCCTTCAAACATCATAAGAGGGTACAGGAGCCAGTTGAACAGCATGATAACATTGTTGCCGATGGCAGCAGTGCAAAGCAACTGGAAGTGGATGAAATTTATAAGCCAAGTTCGCATGTCAACCCCATATTTTTGGCTGTTGACGCTGACACAGGGAAGTATTACAGTGCATCAGAGGCGTTTGATGTGGTTTTCAGGTTTGTTTCTGGTACAGCAATTGATTCTCGTAGTCTACAAGTTCTATGTCTGTAAAGCAGGAAGACTGCAAGTTTCTGACATTTCAACTAATTTTATTCTCATATGATTGAAGGTATGTGGAGAAGGAAAATTTGGTCAAGCAAACAGACAAGGCCAAAGTAATTCTGGACGCTACATTATGTGATGCTCTGTACAAAGGGGCTGTGAAGAAGGGTTCAGCATACCCAAGTGAGATCCACAAGAAGGATTTAGGGTCAACATTTGTTAACCGTATGCAAATTCATCATAGAGTAGCTAGAGGAAATGAGGTGGTCATTCGCAAGGGCGCCATACGCACTGTTCAAATCATGACAGAAAGAAGGCAAGGGAACAAGAAGATGACCCGAGTCTCTGGATTGGAATGCTTTTTGCTGGATGCTGACTCCTTGGCTTCTGAACTACAAAAGAAATTTGCTTGCAGCACCACCACAGCTGAGCTTCCAGGTATTATTGCTTTGTACCCAACCCTTGTCCACCTGTTTCTTGATAGGGAAAAAGTTCGTGAAGGTGTGCAACCGATATATGTATATGCATTACAATTTACATTATCATTTCAGGTAAAAAGGGGCAACATGAGGTCTTGATTCAAGGCGGAGTCATTGAAAACCTGGCAAAGCACCTCGTTGACCATCACGGTGTTCCGAAGAGATATATTGAGGTTTATGACAAAACAAAGAAGTAGGAGGGGTGTCAGACTCCTGGGAGTGCCGTCATAACATTGTTGAATTCTGGTTCAAGCTTGTTGTTCAGGCTTGTTGTGAAAATGTGAAATGTTCTCTCAATGCGCTACTCACGTTTGTTGTCACTACCCATTGGACAATATGGTGTTTGCTTAGATAGTGAGGCTTTTGGTGGGCGCTTGAGTCTCGTATTCATGAATTATTTGTGACGTCAAAACAGATCCCTTTCTGTTTACAGATGGTTGACAATGATATGGTAAGAATGATATGGTGACAAAATGATCTCGGCGACAAAGGAGAAGTGGAAGAAACTGCCTCACCCGGCGGTCCCGCCGTGGGCCCTGCACCTCCTAGGAATCATCAACGCCGAGGGGGTCGGCTTGACAAGGTTCGAGACTTCGTGGGTGGGGTTGATAATAAATGGGGTCCGATCAAGCTCAGGGTGGCCGGCACGAGGGAGGTTGACATCACGGACACCTTGATTTTTGCCGTCTTTCTCGTCGAGGGTCTGGTGCCGCCTTTCTCAAGCTTTCTCCGCGCTATTCTGGAGCATCTTCAAGTACACACTCTCCACCTTCACCCCAACGCGGTCCTGGTCCTCGCTATGTTTGCCCATTTGGACGAGGCAGTCATTGGGGTGATGTCGTCGCTGATGGGAAATTGATACGTTCATTTTGTATCATGTTTTTTTTACCGTTATTTATAATTTTTTGACAAATATATTATTTTATAGTACCATTCTAATGTCTTTTCTCTCTTAAATTGTAAGATTTATATGAAGAGGGAGATTACCGGCAGCTGAAATTTTGGACCTGAAAAAGCTATATTAGAGATGCCTATTCTGCGCGAATCAACCTGTGGTTGAGATGGTTAGGTGGACAGTGGTATCCCTAACCCACCAGGGTTCAAATCCTGGTGCTCACATTATTCCTGGATTTATTTCAGGATTTCCGGCGATGCGCTTTCAGTGGGAGGAGACGTTTCCGTCGACGACGAGGCGCCTATGGTGGCTTCGTAAATCTCAAGATGATATGCCGGCTCAGTCTCTCGGAGGTGCTCATAGAGGTAGGGTGTACGTGTGTGCGTTCATAAGGGTGAGTGTATGCGCGTATATATGAGCGCTTGTGTCTGTACTGATGCTCAAAAAAAAATGTGTCTGTACTGATGCTCAAAAAAAGAGATACCTATTCTGCTGTCACGGCCCTAGATTGTTGCTTGTAAATAGTTGCGTCAGAGAGCATCATGCATCATATTTAATTTTAGTGAAATTTGAAATGAGGAAATTTGAAGCCTCCAAATTTTAAATAAAGGGCAAAAATCCTGAAAATGCATTCAATGATTCCAGAATGACCTTAAATAATGTTGGTTATAGTTTGGCAGAGGTTTTGTGCCCAACCAAAAATGATGACATTTTTATAAAATATTTTGGGCCTTGAATTTAAATCAGTATTGTATTTGAATTTGAATTTATATTCTTATTGTTAGAATATATCTTCAAATGTCTCTGAAATATTTATATGCATTTAGAAAGGTCCAGCTAGGTCACATAAATATTTACAAAAAGTTTTGGCACTGGTTTGAATTTTGTTTTGATTTTCAAATAGTGGCAAAATAATTAATTGAAAACAGAAAAACGGAAAATAGAAAACAGAGAGAAAGACTCAACTCACAACCTACTGTGTGGACAACACTGTAGCTGGCCCAGCCCACCTCCTCGCCAGCGTCTCGTACCTCCTGCTAGTAGGAGCACCTGCGTGTCGCCTGCGCACGCACCGCGTCCACCTGCTGCTTGCCACGCGGCAGCCTCTCCCGTGCCCATCCCCTTCGCCTGGAAGGCCCCCTCGAGCCCCTTTGTCGTTCCCCTCCCCGCTGGTCCCTCTCTTTCTCTCCAGTGCTCGATTCCGAGCACCCCCGAGGGCATCCACTGCACGTCGAACTCTGTTTACGTGGCCACCATCGACGAGATGCCACGCCAGCATGTCTGGGAGATCCGCCGTCACGCCGAACCCCATTCCGGCCGTCCCTGAAGCCATTGGCCAGTTGCTACGCCCCCTGTGAGCTCCTCCTCCTCCCCTTCCCGTCCTCTCGCTCGCGCGCCTGCTCTAACCGCGCTAGCCGCCGCACCCGTGAGCTCAGCACCTGCGTCCATGTTGTCGCCGACATTACAACGGACAAACATCGCCTCCGAGCACGTGGACGTGCTCCTGGCACCACTAGGAACCTAACCTACATCCCATCCTACTCCCTTCCACGTTGCAACGCCGCACTCACACATACCCGAGCTTCGGTCGCCGCTGATGTAGCCGCCGCCGTCGCTATACGCCTCACCGGCACTAGCCACCACCTGACGCGCCTTGTTGTGCTGGTTTTGATACGTCTCCAATGTATCTATAATTTTTGATTGTTCCATGCTATTATATTATCTGTTTTGGATGTTTTATATGCATTAATATGCTATTTTATATTATTTTTGGGACTAACCTATCACCTAGATGTAAGTGCATCTAGTGCCCGTTAGTGATTTTGGTGTATTGAAGACTTATAGGTTAAGGGACTAATGAATTTATGAGTGTACACAGGTCTATAAGTCTATCAGGAGTTTCATATTTACGATGAAAGTCAACCCCTAAAAATGTATGTCTTCAGCTGAAGACTTTGGTTTTCTTGAAGACTTTGAAAGTGAAGAAATTGGTGTGACAGTGAAGACTTGATATTCATGCGAGGATTATGAAGCGTGAAGACTTTTGTTTTCATAGTTTCATTTTCTCTTTCTTGAGTCATAGGAAACACCGTACTATTAAAGGGGGTCGAGGTAAAACTAAGGAAAAGTTTCCAAGTGATGCTCATCTCAAAATCCTACACTTACCCAATCCTTTTGAGTGAAGCCATTGGAAAATCTCATACAGTTCAGTCAATTTCTTCAGTGACAGAGACGAAGTTCTTCTGGTCTCTGAGGAATTTGTTCTGACTGGGGAGTTAGGAATTCGCCAGTGCGGATTGCCTACAAGTGAGGAACATGATAGCCCTGAGGAATTTGATAGCTCAAATATCCGACCGTTGCTGTGCTATGCGCCAGCTGTCCCAAAATATCTACCCACCTAACGGTCATATCATTGAAGGGCATTTATGTCTTATCATGTTGGGCTGCTTCCTAGGCTATAAATAGCCTCCCCCTACAACCACTAGTTGGTTGGCTGCTCCGAGAGAAACTGACACTTGTCATTGAGAGCATCCCATCCTCCGAGGACTTTGAGCGAAAATCATCAAGTGAGGAAAACCCAAACCCAAACACCTACAAACCCAAAGTGATTGAGCATCACTGAAGAGATTGTTCCTGTGTGGAACCGACGCTTGTTACCTTTGAGGACTGTGCATCCTCCAAATGGTTAGGCGTCATGGTCTAGAGCATCCAAGAGGAAATTGTGGATCGCCGAGTGACCGAGTCTGTGAAGGTTTGGAAGTCACCTGAAGACTTACCACGAGTGATTGGGCGAGGTCTGTGTGATCTTAGATCAAGGAGAATACGGTGAGGACTGTGTGTCCGGGACTGTGTGTCCTTAGGTTTAAATACCTAGCCGCTCCAACCAGACGTACAACTGTCACAACAGTTGGAGTTGGTCTACCAAATCACTGTCTTCACCAAGCCACTGGTTCTATTTTCTCAACCCTTCCAATTTCCTCATTGATATGCTGTTGTACTTGATCGTTACTGTTTGAAGACTTTGACTGAAGACTTTCTCAATTTCCTCATTCCTAATTCTTCAGTCACTTTGACTTCAGCCTGCTTATCCTGTTTACACGCTACTTGTACTTTGTGTATGGTTCATTTCATCATGATGAATGTGCTTCTGTTCTGTTATGCATGCATCTGAGTACTTATTCCGCTGCTAAGTAGTTCGTTGCTTAGGAATTTCTTCACCTTGAAATTCCTCAGTGATGAATTTGTAAAAGTCGCCTATTCACCCCCCTCTAGTCGATATAACGCACTTTCAATTGGTAATAGAGCAAGGTACTCCCTTGTTCTATGTGATTTTGGTTTAACCGCCCGGAGTTTTAGTTATGCCAACTGCAGGCATGATCAAGGTCTCGGCTGGGTGTCCTACCTTCGATGGGATGGACTACCCCCACTAGAAGAATAAGATGTGCATGCATCTTGAGGCAATTGACAACGATCTCTGGTACGTTGTGGAAAATGGTGTTCCCTCCGTCACTCCTACAATTAACGTTGCTGATGTGAAGAGATTCAAGCAACTCGACTATCAAGCGAAGAATATCATATGTGGCCATCTGAGCAAAGGGCAGTATGGCAGAGTGAGTGCTTTGGAGGCAGCTAAGCTTATCTGGGATAGGCTATCCAAGGTCAACGAAGGAGTCTCGACACAACGTGACTCTCGAGTTGATGTTCTTCGCAATCTCTTCAACCGCTTCAAAAGACTCGACAATGAAAATGTTCAGCAAACCGTCGATCACCTCACTGACATCTCAAATGAGCTTCAAGCACTTGGTGCCATTGACATCACCGACCATGAGGTAGTGAAGAAATTGATGAGATCGCTTGATTCCTCATTTGACACTCTTGCACTGATGATTAAAGAACGTGGAGACTACAAGTCACTTGATCCTGCTGATATCCTTGAGAGGCTAAATACTCATCAGTTCCAGCTTGCTGAGAAGAGAGATCTCTACGGACCAAGCTATGGTCGATCTCGCGCACTGAATGCCAAGGCAGTCTCTGAATCTGATGGTGAAGATTCTGGTAGCAGCCTTGATGATCCTGAAGAACTGAGCCAGGAGCTAGCAATGCTCGTAAGGAAATTCCAGAAGTTCTCAAGACGTGGTCGCTTTGGTAAATCCTCAAGAGGTGATGACATGAGATCAGATTCTTCATCCCGTGACTACAAGAAGACTTGTCACAAATGCAAGAAACCTGGTCACTATATTACTGATTGTCCTCAGTGGGAGAAGGAATCAAAGAAGAAGAAATACAAGGATGACAGTTTTGATGACTCAAAGAAGAAGAAATCTTCAAAGTCTTCATCTCACAAGAAGAGCAGCTCCAAAAAGGCTCGGGCATTCATTGGCAAGGAAATGGACTCTGAAGCTGAATCTGAGGAAAATGAGGAAGTGGAGGCATCTGAGGAGTCAGACTCTCGTGTGGCGAGCCTAGCCCTCGCTACTGCTTTCGTCAGCAGGTCCATCTTCAACTCTGAGGGAAATGACTTCCCCAACACTGCTGACGATGGCGATGATGACTACGCTCCCACCTATTGCTTCATGGCAAAAGGTGCCAAGGTACTCAAATATCCCTCCTCTGAATCAAGTGAGGATGAATCTGATGAAAATCTTAAGCCTAGCTATTCTAAACATGCTAAGATTGTTGTGAAACAACAAAAGGCTTTTGAAAAGGTTCAAAATATGCTAGACAAAAGTGATGATATGTTGGGTGAAGAAATGGATCGAACTCAAACTCTGACTGATAATCTTCAGAGACTTCAGTCTAAGTTTGATAACGTTCAAAGTCATCATAACACTCTCTTAGCTGATCATGAGAAGCTTTCTTATGAGTTTCTTCAAAGAAAGCAGGATCTTGAGAAGCTAAGGGCGAGTTATGAAGATCTTCAGAAGGAGCGTGATTCATTGCTTGCTCAACAGATCAGTGCCGCTCAGGATGAATTCATTCCACCATGTTTGAAATGCATTGAACGTGAATCTGCTAATTCTTCACCTGAAAGTTCAAATACTTCTATTGCTGCAAATTCTTCAACTACCTCTGTGGTCACAAATTCCTCATCTGAGGATACCACAAGTATCACTGACAATGCAGGGTTGAAGGAATTGTATGTGACAGGCATGTACAAAAGCCTCAAAGGGCATCAGGCTCTTTGTGATGTGCTTAAAAAGCAGATCCTCAACAGGAACCCTAGGAAAGAGGGTATTGCCTTTGAGAGGAAACTCAATGCTGATGGGACCTATTGGAAACCTGAGCAGTATCCCAAAACCTCATGGGTTGCTGTGAAAGGACCCCCCGTAGATCCATCCACTTTATCTGGCTTTACATGTGAATCTTCATATTCTTCTGATGAGTCATTTGACTCCAACTATAAAATGTTCAAAAATCAGAATGGTGAAGTATTTGCTAGATATGTTGGAACTAACTATAGGAATGGTCCCCCTATGAAGAAAATCTGGGTTCCCAAAAGGTGCCTTGAAAGTCTTTAGGTGAGTGTCATCATGACACCACCTATGAAGAATAGGAACCCCAGATCAAATTCTTCATATGGACCAAAGTCTTCATATGGATCCAAGTCCTCATATGGACCAAATTCCTCACGTGGATCAAATTCCTCATATGGATCAAAATCCTCATATGAACATCATCGTGCTAACACTTCTGTTTCACAGGGAAAGCCTAAGGGCTATGAATATGTGCATTATTCTTCAAATCATTATGTTCATAAGTCCTTGAAGAATTTCCCTACTTATTCATATGCTTACTCTAACCCTTCTTCTGTGAAACGAAGTGGGCTGGCTTCTATGCCACCTTTCTCTTATGGAGCTCGCAGAATGATGAACTCTTTGCTACCCCTCCAGATGTGGGTGGTGAAGAAAAAGAACTAATCTCTTATGCAGGGTCAGGTCTCCAAATGAACTTAAACGTCCGAGGAATTTGCTGGAGACCTGAATATGCTTGAAAGGACGCAAGCTAATCATGAAGAAATGAATATTTATTTCTCACGTCCTCCTACTGCTATATCTGTTGTATTGCTTGATGAAATTTAGTCTGATGAATTTGATGTCATATTCTTCACTGATGAAGTATATGAGTTTGTAAGATGCACTAATTCATCTGCTGGATGATCAACCCAAAGCTACTGAGTGGGTCTTCGACAGTGGATGTACAAATCACATGACCGGTGACAGGAACTTATTGATGGACACTGCTTTATCTCCACTCATCTGAAGCATATCACCTACGCTAACAAAGGCGAAAGCAAGGTATTGGGTCTAGGTAGGGTTGTGATCTCAAAGGATCGACACATGGACAAAGTCATGCTTGTCGAGTCCCTAGGATACAACCTCATGTCTGTCTCAATGCTTTGTGATCTTAATATGGTTGTTGTCTTTGGCAAGTATCGTTGAGTTGTGATCATGGAAGCTGACCATTCCAAAGTCTTCGAAGGCTTTAGGAGAGGAGACTTGTATATTGTTGATTTCTCTACAGGACCACAACCTGCCCCATGTCTTCTTGCAAAAGCTTCAGAACGCTGGTTATGGCATCGACGACTAGGTCATGCTGGCATGAGGAACTTGCACACACTCGCGAAGAAGCATGTCATTGGCATCGAGGGTGTCAAATTCCTCAAGGACCATCTGTGTGGAGCTTGTGAAGCTGGAAAGATGACCAAGTCCAAGCATCCCTCAAAGACCACATGACTACCACTCATCCATTTGAATTGCTTCACATGGACCTCTTCGGCCCTACTCACTATGCCACATTCACCAATGCTGCATCTTTATATGGCTTTGTTATTGTTGATGACCATTCTCGTTACACATGGGTGCATATCATCACTTACAAAACTGAAGTGCAGGAAGTCTTCAAACGATTTTCCTCGAGGGCTTCAACCAACTTCGATGTGATGATCAAGCACATCCGAAGTGACAATGGGACTGAGTTCAAGAATACTGGTCTTGATGACTATCTTGATGAACTTGGTATTACTCACGAGTTATATGCTCCTTATACTCCTCAGCAAAATGGCGTCGTGGAGCGCAAGAACATGACTCTTGTTGAGATGGCTCGCACTATGCTTGATGAATACAAGATGCCTCGTCACTTCTGGCCTAAGGCAATTGATACTGCATGCCACATCATCAACAGGGTATATCTTCACAAATTCTTCAAAAAGACATCATATGAAATCCTCACTGACAAGAAACCCAATGTGAGTTATTTCAAGGTCTTCGGTGCTAAATGTTGGATGATCCTCATCACAATTCTAAATTTGCACCGAAAGCACATGAAGGTTTAATTCTTGGTTATGGAAGGACTCACACACCTACAGAGTCTTCAACACTGTTCACCACAAGGTTGTTAAAACTATAGATGTGTGGTTCGATGAAACTAATGGCTCGCAAAGAGAGCACCTACCTCCTGTGCTAGATGAAAAGTCACCCAAGGAATCCTTCAAGTTCAAGGCTACCGATGATGTCATTCCTACCGAAGAATCTGCTGAAGAAGTCATTTCAGAAAGTGAAGAGTCTCATGCTGGTGCACCTGAGGAAAATGGCTCTGAAGAAAATGTTGAGCCCAATCAACATCGTCAACCTGCTCATCCTCGCATTGCAAATGAAGTGCAGATCGAGAAAATCATTGATGACATCAACGCACCAGGTCCTCTCACACGCTCAAGGGCTTCTCATTTGTCTAACTTTTGTGGGCACTTTGCTTTTGTCTCTATCACAGAGCCCACCAAAGTTGATGAGGCATTTCTGGAGCCTGAGTGGATTCAAGCGATGCAAGAGGAATTACATCAGTTCGAGCTCAACAATGTCTGGGAACTTGTTAAGCGACCAAACCCATGCAAGCACAATATCATCGGTACCAAATGGATCTACCACAACAAGGAAGATGAAAATGGCCTTGTGGTGAGGAATAAGGCTCGTCTTGTAGCTCAAGGCTACACACAGGTTGAAGGAATTGATTTCGATGAAACTTTTGCACCTGTTGCTAGAGTTGAGGCTATTCGCATATTGCTTGCTTATGCTAACCATCATAATGTCATATTATATCAAATGGATGTGAAAAGTGTATTCCTCAATGGTAAGCTTGAGGAAGAAGTATATGTTGCTCAACCCCGAGGTTTTGAAGATCCTAAGCATCCTGACAAAGTCTTCATACTCAATAAGGCCCTCTATGGCCTCAAGCAGGCCCCTTAGGCGTGGTATGATACTTTGAAGGGATTCCTCATGAAGAAAGGCTTCAAACCCGTTCACTTGACCCAACTCTTTTCACCAAAACCTATGATGATGAATTATTCATGTGCCAAATATATGTTGATGATATTATCTTTGGCTGTACTAACCAATGGTATAGTGACGAATTTGCCTATATGATGAGTGAGGAATATCAAATGTCTATGATGGGAGAATTGGAATTCTTCTTAGGTCTTCAAATTCGTCAACAGCGCAACGGCTTCTTCATATCTCAAGAGAAATACCTCAAGGATGTGTTGAGGAAATTCGGCATGCAAGATTGCAAAGGCGTCAAAATCCCTATGCCCACAAATGGCCATCTATGCACTGATGAAAATGGTATAGACTTCGATCAAAAGGTATACCGCTCCATGATTGGCTCTTTATTGTATCTATGTACATCTAGGCCAGATATTATGCTTAGCGTTTGCATGTGTGCTCGTTTTCAAGCTACACCGAAGGAATCACACCATAAGGTTGTGAAGCATATTCTTCGATATCTAGCTCACACTCCAACACTTGGATTATGGTATCCCAAGGGCTCGGCTTTTGATCTCATTGGATATTCTGACTCTGACTATGCTGGTGATCGTGTGGATCGCAAGTCAACATCAGACACATGCCATTTCCTCGGACGATCCTTGGTATGTTGGTCCTCGAAGAAGCAGAACTGCGTATCACTCTCTACTGCTGAAGCTGAGTACATTGCTACTGGCTCGTGCTGTGCTCAATTGCTATGGATGAAGCAAACCCTCAAGGACTACGACATCAATGTGAAGAATGTGCCACTCTTCTATGACAATGAGAGTGCCATCAAGATTGCTCATAACCCAGTTTAGCACTCGAAGACAAAGCACATCCAGATTTGTCATCATTTTCTTCGAGATCATGTGTTGAAGGGCGACATCTCTATTGAGCACGTGAAGACTGAAGAACAGCTAGCCGGTATCTTCACAAAGCCCTTGGATGAGAAGAGATTTAGCAAGTTGCGGTGTGCGCTAAATATCTTGGAATCTTCGAATGTTCTTTGAAAAGGACATACATCCTAACACTTATGCAAAATTGATGACTTAGATGTGCAACACACGAAGTAATGTTTTTCTTCAATCAATGAAGACTAACCCTCTAAGTGTGAATAAATTAACAAAGAATTTGATTCTCATAGCCCTACGACAATTGTACGCGGCGTCTGAAATCATCATTCTTATATGGTGGGTCACACGCCACCAACAAAAGTTGAAAATCTTCAATTTGAGTTTTTCTTCAGTTTTTGAAATTCCTCAGTTGTTCAAATTCTTCAACTTTGCAAAGTCTTCACTCTTTCCGACTGTGTTCTTCATTGGCTATATATATTTGAGTTTTCAGTCCTCTACATCATTCACTTATTGCTAATTCTTCAAGTTGACTTTTTTGCTAAGTGAATGTGATCGGACCCGTCCCCCTCTATGCTAAACTCAACCCAGTCTGTTCACAATTTATTCATGTGCGTTCTATTTGTAACCCGTTCAAAATCTTCACTGTGTCCTTGTCAGCTGAAGAATTTGCGAATGAAACTTTAAAATATCCTTATCTGAATTTCCGTCTTTTGCCGCTCAAACCGTTCCACATCCCACGATGAGATTATTCTATTCACCCACGATCTAACACGATCTCCACTTCGCAGTACGTGGGTGACACATGTCTTTAGGATGAGAAGGGTCAGGGGCACGTTCGTCCATTTTCCTCTAAGGAACGGTTTTTCACCTCGGCTATAAATGCCCCTCACCCTCCTCTGACCTCATTTACCCCGCTCGACCTCACTTCCCTCACTCGAGCTCTCTGACCTAGCACCACCGCTACTCTCCATCGTCGCCGGTGTGGAAGAGCTTCACTGCCTCGACCTCATCGCCATCGTACTCACGCCGGCCATGGAAATCTTCACTCCGCCACCATAGCTGTTTTCCACCGCCAAGTTAGGGCGTGGAAGATCTGAACGGACGAACTTCTCAACTTCAACTCCCAGTTCGTCGTGTTCTTCGTCAAGGGTAAATAAAATCTATTTTTACTGCCCTTGTTGATTCTGATGATTTCCACAAAATCTTCAAAAGGTGTTTATTCTTCAACTTCCACACTCTTAAACACCATAGTTGCATTTGTTCTTGATTTGTTTCTCTAAGCAACGTTTTTCTTCAAGATTCCTCAATTGTGTGGATTTTCAATCTATACAACTCTGGAACCTAAGTCAAAGAATGCTTAATGAAATTCCCTCAAGACACCCCTGGTCAATTTCCTCAAACCTGTTTCTTTGAAAAACTTCTGAGAACGCATATGACCTCTCCAAATTCTTCGCACCTATATTATGTTCACAAGTACACATGTCCGCTACTGAATCTCTAGGTTCTCATCAACTTAACTCATTTGCAGCGTTCCACAAAGACAAATTGCATACCTCGTCAGAAAACTCGATTGTTCAAAATCCTCAGTTGAAGAAAATGGCTGATGGCAAAAGACCCCAGAAGGGAGGAAAGAGACCTGAGGCAAACACTACTTTTGAAATCCCTGATGACATTTATGAGGAATATTGCACTCCTGACGAAGCCAAACATGGCAAGGAGAACAAAAATCAGTGCAAGGAGCACATACAACGAATAGAGAGGAGATGGGCTAGAGAATGGAGGGAGTACAGATATGTGACTCCAAAGTACATGAAGAAATTCGCAGTACACCCTCCATGCCCAAGACCTCCATTGGCACCAGGCCAAGTTGCTGATCCCTCTAGCATCAGAAGAGGTGAAGAATTTTCCAAGGAGTGGGCAAAGCGGCAAGCTAAGTTGGCCAAACTGGCCAAAGAAGCAGTGAAGAAATTCAATGAAGATTCAGCTGCTGCCACTGCTGAGGCCTCTACTAGCAAGCCTAAGAAGGCTATGCCAAAGAAAATAGCTAACAAGCCCAGTTCCTCAGCTGCAATGCCCTCACGGCCAAGTTCCTCAAAGCCCTCACGGCCTGTTCCTCAAGCTGCTTCTTCAAAAGCAGCTCCAGTCCCCACAGCAAAATCCTTAGCAACTGCTGCAAAGCCTCGGCGCCTGCGCATCTCGCCTCTTGCCAAAGGACCACTGGTATATCTATTGCTTTAGGAGCTTCTGCAAGTTCTTCAGCTCCTGCTCAGTCCTCAACTACCCCAACATTGCTGAAGAAAAAGGCCACTGCTGGACGAGGCACAAGGCCAAGTCCTCACAAGAAGCAGGCTGTCTTTCAAGTTCCGTCAAGTGAAGGCGAGGCTGATGATGAAGACTTAGCTGAGATCATCAGAGATCGACAAGCAAGGGCCGCTAGAGCCAAATGCAGTGAAGTACCACTTATGCTAGATCTGAAGCTGATCCTTGATTTCATCGATCTGTGGCATAAGGACCCCAACACTCCTCTTCCTGATCTGAATCTCACACCTGGCCAAAGTCACATGCTCAATGCCTTCATTGGCGAAGAAAAATGGAAATTTGAAAAGGCCAGGCAAGTGAAGAAAGCTCAGTACAAGAAGGAGCATTTACTGAAGAAAAATGTTGTGAAAATGTCTCCTGATGAACTTGTGACTATGCAGACTGAGATCGAAGCACTCAGTGATGAATTTGACGCATATCGTGCAGATTGGCTGGGAGCCAAAGTCAGATTCGTCAGATTGGCAAAGGGCCTCACTCCAAATGTTGCAGCTTCATCGCAACATGAAATACCTTAGGCTAAGACATCTGCTCAGCCTACTAAAGAACATGCAAGCACAACTGATGAAAAATTGGTTGTTGATGATTCTGAAAGCACCAGGGCTGATGAAGAAATTCCAGCCACTGAAGAAACTGCCAGGGCAACCTCCACTGTTGCGCCTGATGAACAAGCCAGGCCAGTTGAAGCATCTGCTACTGAGCCTAAGGAAACTGAACATGCTAGGGCAACTGCATCAGTTGTGCCTGAAGAAATTGAACCTATTTCCTCTGCTCCTCCTGCACAGATGACAAGTATCAACCTTCCTTCTACATCAGAACCGAAGAAGACCAAAGCTGCAGAGAGGGCAGCAGGGAAGAAAAGGAAAGCATCATCAACCTCAGAGTCTTCAGCTCCTAAGAAAATGAAGAATTTGATGAGCTCTTATGCAAACCTGATTGATGATGTTCCCATCTCAAGCATGCCATCAAAGGAGATTGTTCCCTTTGGTGAGGAATATGTTATTCCCAGTGACTCGGATGAGGAAAATCCTTCTGCTGCTTTGTCAGAGCAGTTGGATGAAGAAATTGAAGTGGATGATATCCCTTCAACCCCACTAGTATCATCGCCCATGCCTCAGTTCACAGCTGAAGAGGCAGGTGTACAAGAAATGGATGAAGAAGATGAAGATGTGGATATTGGGTCAACAACTCCAATTCAAAATGATGACTATTGGGAAAGTCATCATCCCAATTCACCACTGACCACACCACTGCACCAACATCCTCAGTCCCCGGTCCAAACAGAAGAAATTCATACGGGATCTGAAGAACATCAAGCTTCACTTCTCTCTATACCAGAAGAAGTTCCAGCCACTAGTGCTGAAGAAATGGAGGCCAAGGCTGCTGCTGATGAAATTGCCACTGAAATTCCTCAGCCTGTGGCTCCAGAGGCTGTGCATCAAGAGGCCGCAAAGACTTCCACTGCAAATCTTCAGCCCAAGTCACAGAATCCTCACAGCAAGCAGCAGAAGTTCAAGGCTGATGACTTCTTTGCTGAGCATCATTTCTTCTGTGACTACAATCCATACGACTCTGCTCGACTTCGTCACAAGCGTTTTTGGAATGCCACCCAGATGAATTTCTATTCCTCATTGCTATTTGATAAGGACAAAGTTTTTGACCATGAGCAGCTTCCTCATGTGGATATGGAGTGTCTTCTATGCTTCACCCAGTCCTCAGTGTTCTTCATGATGTTGGGCTGCTCAACTTCTACACGGACATCTGCGATTGGAATGAAGAACTCATTCTTCAATTCTTTGCCACGCTGCACATCACTAGCAATGTTGAAGATGTCAATTCATGGGTGCTTGACTGGATGACCGAAAACACTCACTACAAAGCTCTAGCCTCTGAATTGTTTCACGACGTCCCAGTCAGTCCTCCCGCTGAAGGTGCAAGGCTCATCTATGCTGAACCAGAACTTTCAAATCATCTGATGCAAGTGCTGATGAAGCCTTTGAAGCCTGGCCAAGCTCCAACGACCACATTCCTCGTCAAGGACTTGCTTTATGTGCCCAGCACCATTTATCGCATATTGACCAAAACTCTCAGTCCAATCAAGGGCCACAACTCTGATGAAGAAGAGGTTGTTGGCATAATGAAGAATCTGCTGTTCAATATCATCCATGGTATTCCTATCAACTATCACGATTTCTTCATGAGGACTTTGGGCATTGCTGCTTTGTCACCCTTTGAGTTGAAGCCTTACGCTCCCTGGATTATGAGATTCATCAGATCAAGGTCTTCAATTCATTACAAGGCTGACTTTCAAAATCATCTTAGCTATTTGCCCCCGATTGAAGTCCTCAAAAGGACCATTTCCTCAGCTGATGAGAAGGGCAAGGCTGCTGTTATCGATGAAGGCACCCGTCCATTGGATGGATAGTTTCGCAAAGCTGCTTCTTATTCCACCAATGATGACTCTGCCACACATGACACTGCCGCAAATGCTTCAAAGCAATTTCCTCAAGCCACTGCTCCACGTGTGATGACTGACTGAGAACTTCTCCTCAGCCTCCATCAGAAAGTTGACAGAAATCACAAGTGGGTCAAGAGACAGTTTGGTGCTATTCTTCAGAACATGACAGCCACTTAAAACTATGTGAAGAAGAATCACTACTACTTGCATGAAGTCTTTGACCGCACTTGGGCTATTATGTCTAACCTCTACAGTGCAGAAGATCTCAAGGAGATGGGCTTCCAACAGGACTTTGACTGGTCACAGCCACCTTCGAAGAAATTCAAGAAGGTCAAAGTTCCTCAGCTGGTTGGAAGTTCATATTCCTCATCACGCGAGATGGATGAAGCCGAAGACTTGAACAACACCGCGGCAGGCCCTACTTCAACAGACGACCCCAACAACGCTGGCGCTCTTCCATCAACTACGTGACAATATTCTTCAGGGGCGTTAGTCCTCATTTTTCATCCCTTTTGGTCATTCGATGACAAAGGGGGAGAAATTTTATTTAGTCTTCAAGCGGCTCTCTATATATGGGCGTTTTTTTGTTAAGTTGCAACTCTCGCTCTTTTGAAGTGTTTGTTGATTGAGTTGTAAACTTAAGTCCTATGGTGGTCTGATACTTTTGCTCTGTTTTCTGCATGCTATTTCCTCAAGTACGTTAATGCACGCATGCTGAATTTCATCAGACACCATATTTCATCATGCATTTCAAATTCTTCATATCATATGTTAAATACGTGTATGAATTACAAGATATAGGGGGAGATCTCCATGATTCTACTCTACAATGTGCATTTGCTATTCAAAGCAAATTCCTCAAATATGCACATCTTCAGGGGGAGTTCTTCTATATATTGCAATCAAATTCCTCAATATCAGTATTTACAATTCATATGTTTATCCCCGTTGAAAACTTAACCTATATTGCCATCCACCAAAAAGGGGGAGATTGTAAGTGCATCTAGTGCCCCTTAGTGATTTCGGTGTATTGAAGACTTATAGGTTAAGGGACTAATGAGTTTGTGAGTGCACACAGGTCTATAAGTCTATGAGGAGTTTGATATTTATGATGAAAGTCGACCCCTAAAAATGTATGTCTTCAGCTGAAGACTTTGGTTTTCTTGAAGACTTTGAAAGTGAAGAAATTGGTGTGACCGTGAAGACTTGATATTCATGCGAGGATTATGAAGCATGAAGACTTTTGTTTTCATAGTTTCATTTTCTCTTTGTTGAGTCATAGGAAATACCGTACTATTAAAGGGGGCGAGGTAAAACTAAGGAAAAGTTTCCAAGTGATGCTCATCTCAAAATCCTACACTTACCCAATCCTTTCGAGTGAAGCCATTGGAAAATCTCATACAGTTCAGTCAATTTCTTCAGTGACAGAGACGAAGTTTTTCTGGTCTCCGAGGAATTTGTTCTGACTGAGGAGTTAGGAATTCGCCAGTGCGGATTGCCTACAAGTGAGGAACATGATAGCCCTGAGGAATTTGATAGCTCAAATATCTGACCGTTGCTATGCTATGCGCCAACTGTCCCAAAATATCTACCCACCTAACGGTCATATCATTGAAGGGCATTTATGTCTTATCATGTTGGGCTGCTCCCTAGGCTATAAATAGCCGCCCCCTACAAACACTAGTTGGTTGGCTGCTCCGAGAGAAACTGACACTTGTCATTGAGAGCCCATCCTCCAAGGACTTTGAGCGAAAATCATCAAGTGAGGATAACCCAAACCCAAACACCTACAAACCCAAAGTGATTGAGCATTACTAAAGAGATTGTTCCTATGTGGAACCGACACTTGTTACCTTTGAGGATTGTGCATCCTCCAGACGGTTAGGCGTCATGGTCTAGAGCATCCAAGAGGAAGTTGTGGATCACCGAGTGATCGAGTCTGTGAAGGTTTGGAAGTCACCTGAAGACTTACCACGAGTGATCGGGTAAGGTCTGTGTGATCTTAGCTCAAGGAGAATACGGTGAGGACTGTGTGTCCTCAGGTTTAAATACCTAGCCGCTCCAACCAGACATACAACTGTCACAACAGTTGGAACTGGTCTACCAAATCACTGTCTTCACCAAGCCACTGGTTCTATTTCCTCAACCCTTTCAATTTCCTCATTCATATGCTGTTGTACTTGATCATTACTGTTTGAAGACTTTGCCTGAAGACTTTCTCAATTTCCTCATTCCTAATTTTTTTGTCACTTTGTCTTCAGCCTGCTTATCCTGTTTACACACTACTTGTATTCTGTGTATGGTTCATTTCATCATGATGACTGTGCTTCTGTTCTGTTATGCATGCATCTGAGTACTTATTCTGCTGCTAAGTAGTTCGTTGCTTAGGAATTTCTTCACCTTGAAGTTCCTCAGTGACGAATTTGTAAAAATCACATATTCACCCCCTCTAGTCGATATAATGCACTTTCACTAGAGCGCAGTGCCAGTTTCTATTTTTTCCCTTGTTTTTGAGTTTACAGAAAAGGAATATCAAACGGAGTCCAAACGGAATAAAACTTTACGATGATTTTTCTTGGACCAGAAGACATCCACAGAGCTTGGAGAGGGGGCCAGAAGCTTCCCGAGGAGGCAACAAGCCTCCTAGGCGCGCCCCGGGGGGGCCTGAGGGCTTTTGGGCCCCTCGGGAGTCCTCCAACCCTAATTCTTGCACTATAAATTCCCAAATATTCCCAAACCATCATAGGGAGCCACCAAAATTCTTTTCCGCCGCCGCAAGCCTATGTTCCCATGAGATCTTGGGGCCTTTTCTGGCACCTTGCCGGGGAGGGAGGGATCGATCACGGAGGGCATCTACATCAACCTTGCTGCCCTTCCGATGAAGCGTGAGTAGTTTACCACGGACCTAAGGGTCCATAGCTAGTAGCTAGATGGCTTCTTCTCTCTCTATGATCTTCAATAGCATGTTCTCCTTGATGTTCTTGGAGTTCTATCCGATGTAATATTCTTTTGGGGTGTGTTTATCGAGATCTGACGAATTGTGGATTTATGATCAGATTATATATGAATATTATTTGAGTATTTTCTGAACTCTTTTATGCATGATCAAATATCTTTGTATTTCTCTTCGAATTATCAGTTTGGTTTGGCCAACTAGATTGATTCTTCTTGCAATGGGTGAGGTACTTATTTTTGGGTTCAATCTTGCGGTGTCCTCACCCAGTGACATAGTAGGGGTAGCAAGGCATGTATTGTATTGTTTCCATCAAGGGTAAAAGATGGGGTTTCATCATATTTCTTGAGTTTATCCCTCTACATCATGTCATCTTACTTAAGGCGTTACTCCGTTCTTATGAACTTAATACTCTAGATGCATGCTGGATAGCGGTCGATGTGTGGAGTAATAGTAGTAGATGCAGGCAGGAGTCGGTCTACTTGACACGGACGTGATGCCTATATTCATGATCATTGCCTTGGATATTGTCATAACTTTGCGCTTTTCTATCAATTGATCGATTGTAATTTGTTTACCCACCGCATGTTTTCTTTCAAGAGAGAAGCCTCTAGTGAAACCTATGGCCCCCCGGGTCTATTTTCCATCTTATATTTTCAGAGCTATAAACCACAAAACCCAAAAATACTTTGCTGCAATTTATTTAGATTTACTTTAGTTTGCTCTTTTATTTATCTTTTATACCTATCTCTATTAGATCTCACTCTTGTTCGAGACCTTGAAGGGATTGACAACCCCTTTTCGCGTTGAGTGCAAGTGTTTGTTAGTTTGTGCAAGTGCATAGATTGGAGACTTGTTTGTGCCTCCTACTGGATTGATACCTTGGTTCTTAACTGAGGGAAATACTTATCTCTACTTTGCTGCATCACCCTTTTCTCTTCAAGGGAAAAAGCAACGCAAGCTCAGGAAGTAGCAGGAAAAATTTCTGGCGCCGTTGCCGGGGAGATTCTACATCAAGCCTACCAAGTACCCATCATAAACTCTCATCTCTTGCATTACATTATCTGTCATTTGCCTCTCGTTTTCCTCTCCCCCCACTTCTAAAACCTTTTCAGAAAAATACAAAAATATTTGCCTTTTCGTTTGCCTTTATGTCTTACTGGGTTTGTTTGCTTGTTTACTTGGTATAACTGTGTGTTTATTGAAAATCAGAAACAAAAAGGTTTATGGATCCACTTAAAGTTTTCTACTTGGATCGTCTTCGATCCATATGTGCTCGTGCTGAAACCCCAACTAGTTTAGTTGAGGGAAAATCTTTCGATGAGCGTGTTCATTTTGTGTGTCACTGTTTGTCTAAAAAGGGATACTCTTATGGAATCAAATAAATTGTTTGCTATATTATGCTTGGAATCTTTTTGATTTTACTTGTTGCTCTAAGAACCCTAAAAAACACCTTCCCTACCTATGTGAGTTTAATGATAATGAAATCTTATCTTCTTATGAAAAGGGTGTTTATAGTTACTATGATATCGAACAAATTGAAGAATTTGTTATTTTTAAGGGTGCTTATGAAGCTGCTTCTTTGATTAAAAAGTATGATATTATTCTCTACAAATATGAAAATTTTGACATACTTAAATATTGCTATGAAAACTAAGCTCATAATGCCTATGTTAAGGAATTTATTGAGAGAATGGCCGTTGCTTTGGAAGAAATTAATGATATGCATGAATCTATAGATAATTATGATTCTGTTGATTTGACTGAGATATCCTCCCTTGATGAACATGATGCTTGCTATTTTTATGGCCATGATGCCAATATTAATAATGTTTATGGAGATGAATTTGCTATAGTTCCTTACGTTAAACATGAGATTGTTGCTATTGTACCCATACTTGATAGTTCCTTGAATCAAAAGCATGATTGCAATGCTGTTATTATAAATTCTATTAATGTCAATTGTGCTAATAATATGCAAAACCAAAAGCTTGGGGATGCTAGTTTTGCTATGTCCGCTACTTATTGCAATGATCATGATTGGGGTGATAATGCTTCTTATGATCTTGAAAACTTATTTAAGTCTCATGATGAATATGTTTGCTATAATATTGAAAGTGGGTTTGGAAGAGTGTCAACTTTAGGAAATAATGATCCCACTACTTTGGAGATTGATAAATCTTATGAAATATTTGATAAAAGTGGGTTTGGAAGGGTCATGACTTTATTTGATGATAATCCCACTATTTTGGAAGAGTGTCAACTTTGCATGCATGCGGATCATGTTGAGAATATTTTATATGATAGCTATATTGTTGAATTTTATTATGATCCTACATGTAATTATTATAAGAGAGGAAAATATGGTTGTAGAAATTTTTGTGTCACTAAATTACCTCTCGTTATGTTCAGATTGCTATTGTTTCTTTCTTCTTCCTTGCATATGCTAGTTTTTGCTTGTCTTGATAATTTGTTTGCTTATAAGATGCCTATGCATAGGAAGTATGTTAGACTTAAAAGTGTTGGCCACATGTTACATGATATTCTCTTCGTGTTTCAATTGCTATCTTTCATGTGAGCATCATTGAAGTTATCAATGCCTAGCTAAAAGGCTTTAAACAAAAGCTCTTGTTGGGAGATAACCCAATATTTTTCTTTTCTATTTTATGAAAATACACATTATTACTTATGTAGTAATTGTGTTTTGGTGTTTTAATTAGTGTTTGAGCCAAATAAGGCCTTTGGGATGGTCCATGGTGATAGTTGATTTGATCTTGCTAAAAAATAGAAACTTTTGCGTCCAGTGGCAGAATTTTTGTAATTCGCAGAACCGTGATAAAATCCTGATTTTTCTAAAAAAGATTTATATACAAATTGCCTAGATTTTGCTAATTTATCAGAATTTTTGGAGTTACAGAAGTATACGAAGTTTTCAGATTGACAGACTGTTCTGTTTTTGACAGATTCTGTTTTCTATGTGTTGTTTTCTTATTTTTTATATGGGTAGTATCGGGGAGTATGAACCATGGAGAAGTTGGAATACAGTAGATATTACACCAATATAAATTTAGAATGAGTTCACAATAGTACCTAAAGTGGTGATTTATTTTATTATACTAACGGATCTCACGAGTTTTCTGTTGAGTTTTGTGTTGTGAAGTTTTCAAGTTTTGGGTAAAATATTTGATGGACTATGGAATAAGGAGTGGCAAGAGCCTAAGCTTGGGGATGCCCAAGGCACCCCAAGGTAATATTCAAGGACAACCAAGCATCTAAGCTTCGGGATGCCCTGGATGGCATCCCCTCTTTCGTCTTCGATCCATCGGTAAATTTACTTGAAGCTATATTTTTATTCACCACATGATATGTGTTTTTATTGGAGCATCTTGTATGATATGAGTATTTGCTTTTTAGTTTGCCACAATCATCCTTGCTGTACACACCTTTTGAGAGGGACACGCATTAATCGTGAATTTATTAGAATACTCAATGTGCTTCACCTATATCTTTTGAGCTAGGCAGTTTGCTATAGTGCTTCACTTATATCTTTTTAGAGAATGGCGGCGGTTTTATTTTATAGAAATTGTTGAACTCTCATGCTTCACTTATATTATTATGAGAGTCTTTAAACAGCATGGTAATTTTCTTAGGTTATGAATTTAGTCCTAATATGATGGGCATCCAAGAGGGATATAATAAAAACTTTCATATAAAGAGAGCATTGAATACTATGAGAAGTTTGATTCCTTGCATATTGTTTTGAGATATAAAGATGGTGATATTAGAGTCATGCTAGTGAGTAATTGTGGATTGGTAGAAATACTTGTGTTAAAGTTTGTGATTCCCGTAGCACGCATGTATGGTGAACCGTTATGTGATGAAGTCGGAGCATGATTTATTTTTTGATTGTTTTCCTTATGAGTGGCGGTCGGGGACGAGCGATGGTCTTTTCCTACCAATCTATCCCCCTAGGAGCATGCATGCAGTACTTTGTTTTGATGACTAATATTTTTTTGCAATAAGTATGTGAGTTCTTTATGACTAATGTTGAGTCCATGGATTACTTCTAGCCCGTTACTGGCCTATTCCCCTAATGGGCCAAATTCGGCCCGTGGTTAGAATCCGCCCGTTTGTGGCCTGTTAACCTGTTGCACCGTTTCCAGCTCGTCCTATATTCTGGCCCATTAATGACCCATTATGCTTGTGACAAAATTAAGCCTTTGCTGTCTTCCGGCATGTTAACGGACCATTACCGTGCTGGCACGATACCAATTACGCTCGTTTACGGCCCATGTGGGCCCATTTATCCAACGGACCGAGGTCCACTGATTCTACGGCCCGTTGGAGGCCCATTTATCCGACGACCCGTGGGAGGCCCATGGATCCTACGGCATGTAGCAGGCTCAAGGTGATCACGGTCCGTATATGGCCCATGGTTGTTGTGGCCACTAGCAAACCAAGGAAAAACAAGACTAGGAAATAAATAATCCAGAAACTAACGCTAGGCTATTAAGGCGATTGCACAGATTACATCCATTGGGCATCAAAGTTCGCCAGCAGTGCAAATATAGGGAACACCCTACACTATACAAAAATGGCTTGCAGTTTTCTTGAGTCGGTGGCTGCATGTTAAGAACAAATTTTGTGTTGCAACAAAACAAATTACAACCATAGAACAAAAGGAAGGTTGGCATAAAGTTAACAGTCCGGCAGATAAATGCACCACTAGAAGTTCTGAAGCTCAGCTCATTTGACCTGACTGTTATGTTTTCATGTTGTACTGTCCAATGGAGCACCATAACCTTTGCCTTCATTTCTCCTAGGCTCCTGAACAACATAGCAAATGTCTGATAGTTTGGTTTCAAAACCATGCATATCTTGACGACATCGAACAATGGTTGTCCTTGTTTCACAAAGGGTCTCTGTTAGGGAATGGACTTGTGTCTGGAGCGCATATATAACATTGTTTTGAGCTTGCATATCTTGATCATGAGGCAGTTTGGATAAGATTGCCCTAACAACCAACCCATTATTACGCAGGAACATGCTTTTGGCACTATTAGTGGACAGGTACTAACCCACTGCAGCAAGAGGTGACATTGCGGTTATAGTTGCCTCGTCACCTTTAGAAGGTGGCGGTTCCACCATTTGTTCCATAGCTTGCTAAAAAGTTGAGTTTTTTTACATTAGTAGTACCAGAACAGAAGATATTAAGGAGGTAGCAAAACCAAACAAAATAGCTTTGTTCTATATACATAACTTATTCTGGTGAACCCATGTAAAATATTAGTTGTATTTTACTGCAAATTACATAATAAAACCAGGTTCCAAACATATGACCATGTACCATGGCTAATGTATTGTCTATTTCTTCACATTGTATTCATAGCTAAGGATAAAGACAAAGTTTATAATACGGTAAGCATAGTATGACATCATTCATATCACAAAACAACTGAGAACAGACAAACAGGCAATTGTAACGTTGTGTAGACAAGTTCAACACAGAACTAGATTACAACTCAAGATTGAAGGAACATCACTCCTCTCTTTTTAACCTTGTAAGGTGCAATGATACGCTAAGACAATTGTGTATAAAATTGAAAAGAGTAATAGACATTGGCTGCAAACCGTGTGGTTCAATGCACAAGGCAGAGTAAGTAGTAGTTAAAAGGCATGAGGATTAAGGACTTACATCAGCAGCTTTGACTGGTGTAGTCATGCCCTTCGTCTTGCTGGTGTGACAGTCCTTGAAGATTTCCACAGCATTTGGTTCAGGTACTTTTTGGTCCTTGCGGGCTTTCCTCTGCATTTGGAACAAGTCAATATAGATCTGATAATATGGCACAACAAAAAGAGTGAAACAACAACTAATTACAAGAGCCTCGCAGTGTGCTATATAGCTACAAGATCCTGTCGTCTGTTGGAATTTCACTTTCATACGGTTGGCCTTGTTCTTCGAACAGTTCACCTACAAGAAGATAGATTTGTGAGGCACATGCGTAAATAGGAGTTCAACATGTGATCTGATCACATATATATAACGTACTTGATACTTTGGATCAGACCAGTGTTTAACGAGGCCTCTCCAGTCTTCATCCGATATATTTTCCACTGGAGATCTTTGGGCAAGTTCACTGTTAGCCTTGCCTTCAAAGTGAGTTTTCCTCAAGTTATACCGATATTGACGCAATGCAGACTTGAAAACATGGGTGCAAGCTTGTCTGGTTGCATCATCTTGGCTATCCAACTTGAACCTATTCTGTTGAAAATTATGGGAGTTCATTACCAGTGATACGTCTCCAACGTATCTACAATTTTTTATTGTTCCATGCTGTTATATTATCAATCTTGGATGTTTTATAATCAATATCATTTTTTGGTACTAACCTATTAACATAGTGCCAAGTGGCAGTTGCTATTTTCTGCATGTTTTTTACATCACAGGAAATCAATATCAGACGGAGTCCAAATGCAACAAAACTTTATGGAGATTTTTTTGGACCAGAAGGAACATAATGGGCCCTGGCTGCGCCTAGGGGGTGCCCTGAGGTGGGTCCCAGGCGCGCCCTGGTGGGTTGTGCCCACCTCGGGTGCCCCCCGGACCGCCTCTTTGCTTTATAAATACCCCAATATTCCCAAAACCCTAGGGGAGTCGACGAAATATTGATCCAGCCGCCGCAGAGTCCAGAACCACCAGATCCAATCTAGAAACCATCTCGGATGGGGTTCACCACCTCCATAGGTGCCTCTCCGATAATGCATGAGTAGTTATTCGTAGACCTTCGGGTCCATATTTAGTAGCTAGATTGCTTCCTCTCTCTCGCTGAATTCTCAATACAATGGTCTCTTGGAGATCCATATGATGTAACTCTTTTTGCGGTGTGTTTGTTGGGATCTGATGAACTTTGAGTTTATGATCAGTTATATCTTTTTATATCCATGAAAGTATTTGAGTTTCTTTGATCTCTTTTATGCATGATGTCTTATAGCCTCGTATTTCTTCTCCGATATTTGGGTTTTGTTTGGCCAACTTGATCTATTTATCTTGCAATGGGAAGAGGTGCTTTGTAGTGGGTTCGATCTTACGGTGCTTGATCCCAGTGACAGAAGGGGAACCGACATGTATGTATCGTTGCTACTAAGGATAAACGATGGGGTCTATCTCTACATAGGTAGATCTTGTCTACATCATGTCATCGTTCTTATTGCAGTACTCCGTTTTTCCATGAACTTAATACACTAGATGCATGCTGGATAGCGGTTGATGTGTGGAGTAATAGTAGTAGATGTAGGCAGGAGTCGGTCTACTAATCTTGGACGTGATGCCTATATAATGATCATTGCCTGGATATCGTCATGATTATTTGAAGTTCTATCAATTGCCCAACAGTAATTTGTTTACCCACCGTTTGCTATTTTTCTCGAGAGAAGCCACTAGTGAAACCTACGACCCCCGGGTCTCTTTCTCATATATTTGCCTTTGCGATCTACTCTTCTTTTGCATTTATTTCCAGATCTATTAAAGCAAAAATACAAAAATACTTTGCTGCACTTTATTTTATTTGCGATCTATTTATTCAATCTATTACAACTTTCTCCCGTCCAAGCACCGTTTCTGGCGCCGTACCCGAAAGGGATTGACAACCCCTTTAACACGTCGGGTTGCGAGGTGTTGTTATTTGTGTGCAGGGGTTGTTTACGTTGTGTTGCTTGGTTCTCCTACTAGTTCGATAACCTTGGTTTCATATATGAGGGAAATACCTACCGCCGCTGTGCTGCATCATCCCTTCCTCTTTGGGGAAATACCGACATAGCTTCAAGTGACATCAAAAGGAATTTCTTGCGCCGTTGCCGGGGAGGATCTTCAACATGTACCAGGTTCCTAATCACAAATCTCATCTCCTCGCAATTTACATTATTAGCCATTTGCCTCTCGTTTTCCTCTCCCCCACTTCACAAAAATTTGCTGTTTTATTCGCTCTCTTTTTTCGTTCGCTATTTTCTTGCTGGATCTGTTTTTGTGTGCAATCTTGTTTGTCGCTACTATGGATAGCTCTTCCTCTATTGCGCGCACTTCTGAGAACGAAGTTCTCAACTTTAAACACAGGGGAGGAGAAAATTTAGAAGATTCTTCGTATAGAATTTACAATGCTCATAATAGATCTATCCGTAAGCAATCTAACGTTGTTCTTCTTCGTTGCTTTTATGTTGGCATCACCACTTGGTATAGACTCGTCCTTGATACGATTACCGATGGAAATTTCTTGATGTGTCCTTCTCTTGATGCTTTTAATGCTTTGGGAAATTTAGTGGGCTCACCACCTCTTAAGATTAATGAAACAACTTTGACTCTTGAGCATGTTATGGAAAGACTAGATGCTATTGAAAAGAAAATGCTCACCGAAGATCATATTGAAATTATAGATAAAAAGATGCACAATTTTTCCACTAAGATTGGGTCAAAAGCGGGAGGAATTTTTAAGTTGTTAAAAGAAAGGGTACCGTACTCCATGAAAGAATAGAAGAAAGCCCGTCTTGGATTGATAAACTAGAAGAAATCTTTAGTAATCTGAGTACGGCTTTTGCTTCCGCGAAAACTATCAAAAAAACTCCCGTAAAAATTGGCAAGACTACCCAAGTTACTAAGAGTAAAGGTGAAACTTCTAGTAAAGAGGATCTTAAGATGATTAGTATCCACCCGGATTTTGTTGAAGTGATAAGAGATCCTTTTTGCAAGAATGAATTCTTTAAATTTGTTCCTAGGAGTATTGTCATTGAAGATCTTTATGCTAAATTTTGAAGAATTCTAAGTGCTTGATTGAAGAGTTGAACAAGGATGACAAAACTTAGATCCTTGCTTTATGCCTAGCTAAGGGCGTAAAACTATAGCGCTTGTTGGGAGGCAATCCAATGAATAAAATTTATTTTTGCCTTTTGCTTTCTGTTCTTGAGTGTTTGCACAATTATGCTACTGTTATGATTGTTTTGTGTGTGTTTTAATTAGTGTTTGTGCCAAGTAAAGCCTTTAGGATCTTCTTGGCTGATAGTTGTTTGATCTTGCTGAAAAACAGAAACTTATGCGCTCACGAAGACAATTGTTAAAAATCAACAGAGCGTGATAAAATGCCAATTCTTTTTGCAAAAAATTAATATACAAATTACTCTGGTCGTCCTAATTTTTAAGAATTTGGAGTTACAGAAGTATTCGAAATAGTCAGATTTCTACAGACTGTTCTGTTTTGACAGATTCTGTTTTCTTTGTGTTGTGTTCTTATTTTGATGGCTCTATGGTTTTCTTTGATGAGTTTTTGCCATAGAAAAGTTGGAATACAGTAGATATAATGCAAAAACAAAATATGAAATAGTTTGATACAATACTTATAGTAGTGGTTTGCTTTCTTATACTAACGGATCTCACGAAGGTTTTGTTGAGCTCTGTGTGATTGAAGTTTTCAAGTTTTGGGTTATCTTACGATGGATGAAGGAATGATAGAAGAGCCTAAGCTTGGGGCTGCCCCATCATCCCAAGCTATTATCCAAAAATGAGCAACCAACTAAGCTTGGGGATGCCCCCGAGTGGCATCCCCTCTTTCTTCTAACGACCATTGATATTTTACTCGAAGCTATATTTTTATTTGTCACATACTATGTGTTTTGCTTGGAGCGTCTTGTATGACATGAGTCTTTGCTTGTTTTATTTTGTGTTTTAAGTCTTGATCCCTTGCTGGACACACCTATTTGAGAGAGCCAAAATTATGTCATGACTTGTTAGAATTGCTCTCTATGCTTCACTTAAATTTTTTATGAGCTATGGACTTGCTCTAGTGCTTCACTTATATCTTTTTGAGCATGGTGTGCTTTAGTATTTTTGAAGAAATGCTCTCTTGCTTCACTTATATTTATTTGAGAGTTAGTAAAAATTTCAAGAAATTATCTCTTGCTTCACTTAAATTATTTTGAGAGAAAGAAAATTTTTTGCTCATGATCTTCACTTATATTTGTTTGAGCTTATGAAAAGCAACACATAAAAATTAGTCCCAAAGTGATAGATATCCAAGAAGGATATAATAAAAACTTTCATGAAGATCATTGGACAAAATAAACTTGATTCTTAGTAATAGTTTTGAGATATGATGATGTGATATGTGAGTTATGTTGATGAGTAATTATGATTTAGTACGAATATTGGTGTTAAGGTTTGTGATTCCCTATGCAAGCACGAAAGTCAATAGTCATGCAATGAAATTATATCCTACTTGTGGTGCATTATTCGGTGTTAATTTATGCTTAATGCTTGCTTACGAGATTATTCGTTTCTTGGTTGGTCGCTTCTCAATCTTTTGCTAGCCTTCATTTTGCACTAAATATGACCTCTACTTGTGCATCCAAAATCCTTTAAACCAGTTTTGCTACATGAGTCCACTATATCTACCTATATGCGGTATTCTTTTGCCATTCTAAGAAAATTTGCATGTACCATCTCTAATTTTCAAAATAAACTTCTCTTTTGTGTGTTTGTTTCGCTCGCGGAGCGGTGAGGGGTGGCTAATATTTTCCATGCTAGATGTGTTATTCTCATGATGAGTGTTTATTCACTTGTCATTGCATGAGAATAAGGCAAAGGTTTTAGGCATGCCTAGTCCCAAAATGAAAAAAATGAATTTACTTTATGCTGTCAAATAATAAATTCCTTGGAAAGTGTATGTATGGAAGGCAACCGTGGATAGAGCTAGCCATGGAAAGTGAACGTATGGTGGAAAAAGGAATAAACTTTATTTTCTGTTTGGGAACCGCCTATGATATATCTAGCATGGAAAGTGTTGGGAACTCTAAGTCGTTTTCGTTGGTGGGATGGATACACCTCGCAAAATGTTTTTATCTCTAAATTTTTTGCTTTGAGCTCTGGCACCTCCACACATCCCTATTACCCTCTGCGAAGGGCCTTTCTTTTACTTTATGCAATTTTTATTTTTGAATTTGAGTCTCCATATTCTCTTATAAAAGCACCAACTAGGACGCAATATGATCGTACTTGAGTATTGGGTGTAGCTAATATGCGAGTGTGTTTCATGAATGGATCAATGGTTGAGCATGATGGGCTAGGGATAACTTATTTTAGCGTTGATATTTTGAAACACATGGTTGCTTGTTGATATGCTTGAGTATCTAAATTATCATGTCAAAACTAGACTATTGCTTTGAATCACATAAAAGTCCAAATGTCCATGCTATAAAGAAAACAATATGATATGACATGTTAGGCAGCACTCCACATCAAAAATTCTGTTTTTATCACTTACCTACTCGAGGACGAGTAGGAGTTAAGCTTGGGGATGCTGATACGTCTCCAATGTATCTAGAATTTTTGATTGTTCCATGCTATTATATTATCAATCTTGGATGTTTTATAATCATTTTATATCATTTTTTGGTACTAACCTATTGACATAGTGCCAAGTGCAAGTTGATGTTTTCTGCATGTTTTTTAATCGCAGGAAATCAATATCAGACAGAGTCCAAATGCAATTAAACTTTACGGAGACTTTTTTTGGACCAGAAGGAACATAATGGGCCCTGGCTGTGCCTGGGGGGTGCCCCGAGGAGGGCACAACCCACCAGGGCACGCCAGGAGGCCCAGGCGCGCCCTAGTGGGTTGTGCCCACCTCGGGTGCCCCCCGGACCGCCTCTTTGCTCTATAAATACACCAATATTCCCAAAACCCTAGGGGAGCTGATGAAATATTGATCCAGCCGCCGTAGAGTCCAAAACCACCAGATCCAATCTAGACACCATCTCGGATGGGGTTCACCACCTCCATTGGTGCCTCTCCGATGATGCGTGAGTAGTTCTTTGTAGACCTTCGGGTCCGTAGTTAGTAGCTAGATGGCTTCCTCTCTCTCGCTGAATTCTCAATACAATGGTCTCTTGGAGATGCATATGATGTAATCTTTTTGCGGTGTGTTTGTTGGGATCTGATGAACTTTGAGTTTATGATCAGTTATATCTTTTTATATTCATGAAAGTATTTGAGTTTCTTTGATCTCTTTTATGCATGGATATCTTGTAGCCTCGTATTTCTTCTCCGATATTTGGGTTTTGTTTGGCCAACTTGATCTATTTATCTTGCAATGGGAAGATGTGCTTTGTAGTGGGTTCGATCTTACGGTGCTTTGTAGTGGGAACCGACAGGTATGTATCGTTGCTACTAAGGATAAAACGATGGGGTCTATCTCTACATAGGTAGATCTTGTCTACATCATGTCATCGTTCTTATTGCATTACTCCGTTTTCCATGAACTTAATACACTAGATGCATGCTGGATAGCGGTCGATGTGTGGAGTAACAGTAGTAGATGTAGGCAGGAGTCGGTCTACTAATCTTGGACGTGATGCCTATATAATGATCATTGCCTGGATATCGTCCTGATTATTTGAAGTTCTATCAATTGCCCAACAGTAATTTGGTTACCCACCATTTGCTTATTTTCTCGAGAGAAGCCACTAGTGAAACATACGGCCCCCGGGTCTCTTTCTCATTTATTTGCCTTTGCGGTCTACTTTTCTTTTGCATTTATTTTCAGATCTATTAAACCAAAAATACAAAAATACTTTGCTGCACTTTATTTTATTTGTGATCTATTTATTCAATCTATTATAACTTTCTCCTGTCCAAGCAACGTTTCTGGCGCCGTACCCGAAAGGGATTGACAACCCCTTTAACACGTCGGGTTGCGAGGTGTTGTTATTTGTGTGCAGGGGTTTTTTACGTTGTGTTGCTTGGTTCTCCTACTGGTTCGATAACCTTGGTTTCATATCTGAGGGAAATACCTACTGCCGCTGTGCTACATCATCCCTTCCTCTTTGGGTAAATACCGACGTAGCTTCGAGCGACATCAACCAGCAACCTAGAAAGTATGGGATAGAGCAAGACGATATTACTAGTTTCCATACATAACCATAGTTACATATAAATGGTCGAGGAGGTGTTGAACTGGGTTTCGCCTTTGTCATTCCTGTATTGAATCCATGCTGGGAGGATACGTGCATGACACCTAACGGCAACCGTTGCCTCCGATACTAACTTGGCTGACTCTGTAGCATCACGTGGCCTTTTTAAACCCGCCTCAAAACGGATCTCCATTCTCCCTCCTCTAGATTTAGTTAACCTATCGAGCATTATCCCCGATGTATGTTTCCTCTTGCGCCTAGGTGCTAGTCCAACAACGAACATAGGGAGTGTTAGTGTACATCAAGCTGTGAGACTGCATATAAAGAAGCATGCAACTATAACTTGACTCCAGCAACTACCTTCTTGCTGTTGAAGCTCACAAGGTTCATCTGATCTTGCCAACTCGTCTTGTGTCAAGAGTGCTTTGGAAGTAGTGTCAGGTGGCAAGGGAGCTTGGGAATGTACTGCTAGCTGAGTTGACAAACGAGTAACTTGTGCAGCTGGTGGTACTGTGGAACGTGTTGGAACAACTAGGGCTGTCACTGCTTGTTTGGTGGCGGCTATTGGTGTCTGTTTGGATTGTTTTGCAGCTCGTTTAGCACGGGACACCGTGTTTGTACAATTTTCCGGTGGACTTTGACCTTCTATTGCACCATCAGTACCGGCAGAATCTGCATAATTCTTCCGCTTCTGTTTTCGTGTGTCCTGAGTACTAACACCATCCCCTACCATTCTGTGTTCCTTCCTCTTTCTTTGTGCCATGTCAAGTTAAGCCGACAAGAAAAAGGAATAAAAATTTAGTTCTTCAGAACAAATTGATGCATGAAACAGACGAAGAACTTTGATGTTAGACAACTGCATGATAAGAGGATGTAATATGTATGAAAAACAGGACGCCATGAGATAATCGGAACTATGATATGTAAACTAAGCAGCAGGCGTTTCAATAAATTAGAAGCAATTGAATGGAAGGTAGACACCATATGAAATATGCTACAAATATCGCTCTGCCAAGTTAATAGTGTCTCGTCATAACTGGCATTTAAACAAATGTGAAGCAGTACAAGAAATAAATCATATGCAAGATGCAAACAACATCACAGTACCAAGTTAAAGGTCTCTCGTCATTAGTGCCAGTGCATATTCACAGCTATGATGTGTAAACTAAGCAGAAGGCATTTCAACAAATTAGAAGCAATGAAAGCTAGACACCATATGTAAGACGCAACGAATATCACTCTACCAAGTTAAAATTGTCTCGTCATTAGTGCCATTTCAACAAATTAGTAGTACAAGCTAGAAAATAATGTGAGATGTAAACTATATCAGACTCCCAAGTTAAACGTGTCTTGTGAAAAGTGATTGTTGCAGGTTACACAACAGTAGTACTTTGATGTAAGAACATGGTGTGATAGATAGATATTGTATGTTCTAGAAGCAGGAACACGTGTCTTATTCACAAGTATAATGTGTAAAGTAAGAAGATGGAATTCAACAAAATTAGAAGCAATACAAGCTAGACATCATACATAACATGCAACCATATATAACAGTGCCATGTTAGATGGAGCACCTATGATGGTGGACAAGGGGAGACGTGCTCATCATCAACACAGCTACATTGAGTGTCTATGCACGTGTTGTCTTCCAAATCTTGTTGGGGGAATGGCGGAGTAGAATGTGTAGAGGCCCTCCGTTTGGAAGGAGCACCTTTATCCACTACCTTGCTAATTGCCTTCTGCTTTATTGATTTTGCATTTTCAAGTAATACCGAAAAGAAAAAGCAATAAAATTCACTCTTCAGAACCCATTCATGCATGATACTGACAATCACTACCTTGATATAAGGCAAACACATGATACGAGGATGGAATATGTACGAAAAAAATGACGGCATGACAAATTCACAACTATTTGTGTAAACTAAGCAGAAGTAATTTAATCGAATTACAAGCAATACAAGCTAGACACCGTATGCAACATGAAAGACAATATCACACTGCCAAGCTAGAGAAAGCACGTGGGATGCCGGTTTCGCCGGAAGACCGCCATCAGTCCTTGCCTTAATTTTTTCCTTCCTCTTTCTTAATTTTATTGCCTTGTCAAGTCAAACCCACAAGAAAAATGAATAAAAAAATCACTTTTTAGAACTCATTGATGCAGGATGCTAACGAGCACTACTTTAGTGTAAGGCGACGCATGATAGGACGATTGAATGTGTAAGAAAAAAGGACATCATTGCATATTCACAGCTATGATGTGTAAACTAAGCAAAAAGGCATTTCAACAAATTAGAAGCAATGAAAGCTAGACACCATATGAAAGATGCAACGAATATCACTCTACCAAGTTAAAACTGTCTCGTCATAAGTGCCATTTCAACAAATTAGAAGTACTACATGCTAGAAAACAATGTGATATGTAACCTATATCACACTCCCAAGTTAAACGTGTATTATGATAAGTGATTGTTGCAGGTTACACAACAATAGTACTTTGATGTAAGAACATGGTGTGATAGACAGATATTGTATGTTCTAGAAACAGGAATACGTGTCTTGTTCACAAGTATAATGTGTAAAGTAAGCAGATGGAATTCAAAAAAATTAGAAGCAATACAAGCTAGACATCATACGTAACATGCAACCACATATAACAGTGCCAAGTTAGAGGGAGCACCTGTGATGGTGGACTAGGGGAGATGTGCTCATCATCAACACAGCTACGTTGAGTGTCTATGGATGTGTTGTCTTGTAAATCTTCTTGGGGGGTGGCGTAGTAGAATTTGTAGAGGCCCTCCATTTGGAAGGAGCACCTTATCCACTGCCTTGCTAACTTCCTTCCACTCTATTGATTTTGAATTATCAAGTAAAACCTTCAAGAAAAAGCAATAAAATTCACTCTTCAGAACTGATTCATGCATGATACTGACAATCACTACTTTGATGTAAGGCAAACACATGATACCAGGATGGAATATGTACGAAAAATAGGACGACATGGCATATTCACAACTATTTGTGTAAACTAAGTAGAAGCCATTTCAACAAATAAGAAGCAATGCAAGCTAGACACCACATGAAAGATTCAACCAATATGACTCTGCCAACTTAAAAGCGTCCCATCATAAATGGTGTTTCACCAAATTAGAAGCAATGCATGCTATAAAACATATGAAAGATGCAACCAATATCACACTGCATATACTAAAGGTGTCCCGTCATATTGATTGATGTGGGATACAAAAAACAGTAGCTTTATGTAAGGACAAGCTTAATAGACAGATGTACTATGTACTAAAAACAGGAAGGCATGTCACATTAACAGGTATAATGTATAAACTAAGCAGAATAGCACATGCAATTTAACCAGATTGGGAGAATTACAATCTAGACACCATATGCAACATGCAACCACATATCACGCTGCCAAGTTAGAGCAAGCACCTGCTATGGTGGTTTAGGGGAAATGCGGTCATCAACTACACAGATATGTTCACTATCTTCATCTAGCCTTGCCGTTTCTTGAGAATCATGTGGGGAGTGATACGTCCATTTTGCATCATGTTTTCTTACTGATATTTATAATGTTTTTATCCATAATAATGCTTTTTGGAGTAATTCTAATGCCTTTTCTCTCATAATTTGCAAGGTACACACCAAGAGGGAGAAACCCGACAGCTGGAAATCTGGACCTGAAAAAGCTACGTCAGGTCACCTATTCTGCACAACTCCAAACGAGCAGAAACTTCACGGAGATTTTTTTATAGAATATATAAAAATTATTGCAGCAAATAACTACCAGAGGGGGCTCACCAGGTGGGCACAACCCACCTAGGCGCTCCAGGGAGCCCAGGCGCGCCCTGGTGGGTTGTGCCCTCCTCGGCCCACCTCCGGTGCCCATCTTCTGGTATAAAAGTCATTTTTACCTAGAAAAAATAAAAAGAGGACTTTCGGGACGGAGCGCCGCCGTCTCGAGGCAGAACTTGGGCAGGAGCACTTTTGCCCTCCGGTGGAGCGATTCCGCCGGGGGAACTTCCCTCCCGGAGGGGGAAATCATCGTCATCATCATCACCAACAACTCTCCCATCTTGGGGAGGGCAATCTCCATCAACATCTTCAACAGCACCATCTCATCTCAAACCCTAGTTCATCTCTTGTGTTCAATCTTGTTACCGGAACTATAGATTGGTGCTTGTGGGTGACTAGTAGTGTTGATTACATCTTGTAGTTGATTACTATATGGTTTATTTGGTGGAAGATTATATGTTCAGATCCATTATGCTATTTAATACTCCTCTGATCATGAGCATGTTTATCATTTGTGAGTAGTTACTTTTGTTCTTGAGGTCATGGGAGAAATCATGTTGCAAGTAATCATGTGAATTTGATATGTGTTCGATATTTTGATAGTATGTATGTTGTGATTCCCTTAGTGGTGTCATGTGAACGTGGACTACATGACACTTCACCATATTTGGGCCTAAGGGAATGCATTGTGGAGTAGCAATTAGATCATGGGCTGCGAGAGTGACAAAAGCTTAAACCCTTGTTTATGCGCTATTCTGTAAGGGACCGATTGGATCCAAAAGTTTAATGCTATGGTTAGAATTTATTCTTAATACTTTTCTCGTAGTTGCGGATGCTTGCGGGAGGGTTAATCATAAGTAGGAGGTTTGTTCAAGTAAGAACAACACCTAAGCATCGGTCCACGCACATATCAAATTATCAAAGTAGCGAACACGAATTAAACTAACATGATGAAAGTGACTAGATGAAATTCATGTGTAACCTCAAGAACGCTTTGCTTATCATAAGAAACCATTTTTTCCTGTCCTTTGCCTCAAAAGGATTGGGCTACCTTGCTTCATAATTGTTACTACTATCATTACTTGCTCTTTACAAATTATCTTGCTATCAAACTACTCTGCTACTTACAATTTCAGCACTTGCAGACATTACCTTACTGAAAACTACTTGTCATTTCCTTCTGCTCCTCGTTGGGTTCGACACTCTTACTTATCGAAAAGAGATACAATCGATCCCCTATACTTGTGGGTCATCAAGGCTATTTTCTGGCGCCGTTGCCGGGGAGTGAAGCGCCTTTGGTAAGCAAACATTTATATAGTGTGCTGAAATTTATTGTCACTTCCTACTATGGAAAACAATCCTTTGAGGGGTTTGTTCGGGGTATCTTCACCTCATCCAGAACCACAATTAGCTACCCCTCAACCTACTGCACCTACTGAAAATATTGAATATGAAATTCCTTCAGGTATGATAGAACAACTGCTAGCTAATCCTTATGTAGGAGACGGAACCGAACAAATTCACGATGAACTAGATGTTTCCTGATATGCACTTGATATATGTATGATAGAACATCCTAATATGCACTTGATATATGTATAACAAATTTGTGGATTGTTTAAGCTTGCAGGTTTACCCGGAGATGAGGTGATGAAAAAGGTTTTCCCTTTATCTTTGAAGGGAAAGGCTTAAACAATTCACGATGAACTAGATGCGATGATATTGGATCATAGAATTGGAATCATTTAAAATTGGAGTTCCACCAAAAATTTTATCCTATGCATCTAGTTCATCGTGATCGGAATTATATATATAATTTTGGCCTCGTGAAGGAGAAAGTATCGCTCTAGCTTGGGGGAGGCTTAAATCAATGTTATATTCATGCCCCAATCATGAGCTCTCAAGAGAAATTATTATTCAGAACTTTTATGCTCGGCTTTATCGTAATGATCAAACCATACTGGATACTTCTTGTGTTGGTTCTTTTATGAAGAAAACTATTGAATTCCGGTGGGATCTTTTGGAAAGAATTAAACGCAACTCTGAAGATTGGGAACTCGACGAAGGTAAAGAGTCTGGTATTAAGCTTAAATATGATTGTGTTAAATCTTTTATGGATACCGATGCTTTTCAAAAGTTTAGCACTAAATATGGACTTGACTCTGAGATAGTAGCCTCCTTTTGTGAATCATTTACTACTCATGTTGAACTCCCTAAAGAGAAGTGGTTTAAATATCACCCACCTATTAAGGAAGAAACTAAAAAAGGCACTGGTTAAAGAAGAAATTATACTGTATAATGTTGATCCAGTTGTCCCTTCTACTTATATTGAGAAACCACCTTTTCCTGTAAGGATAAAGGAACATGCTAAACTTTCAACTGTGGTTAACAAAAGCAATATTAGAACACCTAAACCCGATGAACAAATTAAAGTAGAACCTAGTATTTCTATGGTTAAAGATCTCTTAGAAGAAGATATAGATGGGCATGTTATTTATTTCTGTGAAGAAACTGCTAGAATTGCCAAACCCGATAAAAGGGATAAACATAGACCAGTTGTTGGCATGCCTGTCATTTCAGTTAAAATAGGAGATCACTGTCATCATGGTTTATGTGACATGGGTGCTAGTATGAGTGCTATTCCTTACACTTCATATCAAGAAATTAAGAAAGACATATCACCTGCAGAGATAGAAGAGATAGATGTTACTATTAAACTTGCTAATAGAGACACCATATCACCATTTAGGATTGTTAGAGATGTTGAAGTCGTGTGTGGGAAAATAAAATACCCTACTGATTTTCTTGTTCTTGGTTCCCCACAAGATGACTTCTGTCCCATTATCTTTGGTAGACCTTTCTTGAACACAGTTAATGCTAAGATAGACTGTAAGAAACAAACTAGTGTTAGATTTGGTGATGAGTCTCATGAGTTTAATTTTTCCAAGTTTAGTAGAAATCATCATGAAAAAGAATTGCCTAGTAAGGATGAATTAATTGGTCTTGCTTCTATTGCTGTGCCACCTACTGATCCTTTAGAACAAGATTTGCTAGACCATGAAAATGATTTACATATGCATGAAAGAAATGAAATAGATAAGATTTTCTTTGAACAACGTCCTCTACTTAAACACAATTTGCCTATTGAAACTCTAGGAGGTCCTCCTCCACCTAAAGGTGATCCTGTGTTTGAATTAAAACAATTGCCAGACACTTTGAAATATGCTTATCTTGACGAAAAGAAGATATATCCTCTTATTATTAGTGCTAACCTTTCAGAACATGAAGAAGAAAGATTGTTGAAAGTTTTAAGGAAGCACCGAGCTGCTATTGGATATACTCTTGATGATTTAAAGGGCATTAGTCCCACTCTATGTCAGCACAAAATTAATATGGAACCTGATGCTAAACCAGTTGTTGATCACCAACGTCGGTTAAACCCGAAGATGAAAGATGTGGTAAGAACGGAAATATTAAAACTTCTCGAAGTAGGTGTAATCTATCCTATAGCTGATAGTAGATGGGTAAGTCCTATTCATTGTGTTCCTAAGAAAGGAGGTATAACTGTTGTTCCTAATGATAAGAATGAGCTTATTCCACAAAGAATTGTTACAGGCTATAGAATGGTAATTGATTTTAGAAAATTAAATAAAGCAACTAGAAAAGGCCATTACCCTTTGCATTTTATTAATCAAATGCTCAAAAGATTATCTAAGCACACACACTTTTGCTTCCTTGATGGATATTCTGGCTTTTCACAAATACCTATTTCTCAACCTGATCAAGAAAAGACCACTTTTACTAGTCCTTTTGGAACCTATGCTTATAGACGTATGCCTTTTGGTTTATGTAATGCACCTGCTACCTTTCAAAGATGTATGACTGCTATATTCTCTGACTTTTGTGAAAAGTTTGTTGAGGTTTTCATGGATGATTTTTCTGTTTATGGGAAGTCTTTTGATGACTGTTTAAGCAATCTTGATTGAGTTTTGCAGATATGTGAGCAAACAAATCTTGTCTTGAATTGGGAGAAGTGCCACTTTATGGTTAATGAAGGCATTGTCTTGGGTCATAAAATTTCTGAAAGAGGTATTGAAGTGGACCAAGCTAAGGTTGATGCCATTGAGAAAATGCCATGTCCTAAAGATATAAAAGGTATTCGTAGTTTCCTAGGTCATGCTGGTTTCTATAGGAGATTTATCAAAGACTTTTCTAAAATTTCTAGGCCTCTCACTAGTCTTTTGCAAAAGGATATTCCTTTTGTTTTTGACGATGATTGTTTAGAAGCCTTTGAAACACTCAAGAAAGCCTTAATTTCTGCACCTATTGTTCAACCACCTGATTGGAACTTGCCTTTTGAAATTATGTGCGATGCTAGTGATTATGCTGTTGGTGCTGTTCTAGGACAAAGAGTTGGTAAGTAATTGAATGTTATTCATTATGCTAGTCAAACTCTAGACAGTGCTCAAAGAAAGTATGTTACTACTGAAAAAGAATTCTTAGTAGTGGTGTTTGCTTGTGATAAATTTAGACCTTATATTGTTGATTCCAAAGTAACTGTTCACACAGACCATGCTGCTATTAAATATCTTATGGAAAAGAAAGATTCTAAACCTAGAATTATTCGTTCGGTTCTCTTGTTACAGGAATTTGATTTACATATCATTGATAGAAAAGGAGCTGAGAACCCCGTGGCTGATAACTTGTCTAGGCTTGAAAAAGTGCTTGATGACCCACTACCTATTGAAGATAGTTTTCTTGACGAGCAGTTAGCTACAATAAATGTTGCTAATAGTACTCCTTGGTATGCTGACTATGCTAATTACATCGTTGCTAAATATTTGCCACCTAGCTTTACATACCAACAAAAGAAAAAAAATCTTCTATGATTTAAGACATTACTTTTGGGATGACCCACATCTTTATAAAGAAGAAGTAGATGGTATTATTAAACGTTGTGTACCTGAGCATGAACAGGGACAAATCCTACAAAAATGTCACTCCGAAGCTTATGGAGGGCATCATGCTGGAGATAGAACTGCTCATAAGGTACTGCAGTCTGGATCTTATGGGCCTACTCTCTTCAAGGATGCCTGTAAGTACGTCTCATCTTGTGATGAATGTCATAGAATAGGTAATATCGGTAAGCGGCAAGAAATGCCGATGAATTATTCACTTGCTGTTGAACCATTTGATGTTTGGGGATTTGATTACATGGGACCTTTTCCTTCCTCTAATGGGTATACACATATGTTGGTTGCTGTTGATTATGTTACTAAATTGGTAGAAGCTATTCCAACCAGTAGTGTTGATCACAACACCTCTCTTAAAATGCTTAAGGAAGTTATTTTCCCAAGGTTTGGAGTCCCTAGATATTTAATCACTGATGGTGGTTCACACTTTATTCATGGTGCTTTTCGTAAAATGCTTGCCAAGTATGATGTTAACCATAGAATTGCATCACCTTATCATCCTCAGTCTAGTGGTCAAGTTGAACTTAGCAATAGAGAAATAAAATTAATTTTGCAAAAGACTGTCAATAGGTCCAGGAAGAATTGGTCTAAGAAACTAGATGATGCACGTTGGGCTTATAGAACAGCATATAAAAATCCTATGGGTATGTCTCCTTATAAATGGTTTATGGAAAAGCTTGTCGTTTACCTCTTGAGTTAGAACATAAAGCATATTGGGCAGTTAAAGAACTCAATTATGATTTCAAACTTGCTGGTGAAAAGAGATTATTTGATATAAGCTCATTAGATGACTGGAGAACCCAAGCTTATGAAAATGCAAAATTATTCAAAGAGAAAGTTAAAAGATTCCTTGCAGAATATGTTCTTTTGTAGAACTCTTGTTTCAGATTGTTTGTAGGAAAACTCCTCTCAAAATTGGAAGGCCCATATGTCATCGAGGAGGTTTACCGGTCTGGAGCCATCAAAATAAATAACTCCGAAGGTTGTCAATGGACAACGAATAAATCATTATATCTCAGATACGCCCATTAATGTTGAAAGTAATATTATCCAAACTTCGATACCGGAAGAACACATAAAAGAGTCTTTCCGGAACACTCCAGAATCATGAAAATAAGGAGGTATGTGATATGGTAAGTAAACGGACTCCGAAAAATCCGCAAAAATATATTTTATCAGTTTTGGAATATTTTAAAATTTTGGAAATAGAGAAACTTCCAGGAAGCCTCCCTTGGTGGGCACAAGACACCAGGGCGCGCGAGGTATGCCTAGCGCGCCCAGGTTGGTTTTGCCCACCTGGGACACCTTCCGGACTCCGTTTTTCTACCATATACTTGTCCCCCAAGATAAAAAAAATCTATATATACTTCCTGAACCTGTTAACCACCGTATCGCGAAGAAATCCTCTGTTCTCTTTTCTTGCTGTTTCTGGTCAGATTTATCAAGCCAGGCATCATGTCTTCCTGCTCCTCCAACAACATGGAATAAGATGCTTGCCTGATGAAGATCGGGACGAAGAGGGAGGAGCCTACGGATGCCATCAAGGGAGGCAAGGGCAAGGAAGCTATCGTAGATCCATCCCCGGTGGCAACACAAGCACTGCTGGCCGAGGAGGAGGAAGAAGATATCCTTAAGCCTTACCTTACTCATCTTACCCCTGCTGAGATTGAAGCTTTTCGCGTCATTGAAATAGTTCGCATATAAAATAAGAGCATATCATCCACCTCCGGAGCGTCATCCGCCGGTTGGAGAATCTCCTGATCCTTAAGGACAGGATCGCTTCATCACCACCACCATCTTCTTCACCACCAAAGCAGAACTAAGTATCGGGTATGGGCACTCTCCTTGGCTTCCGCCAAGCTTGGGGGAGGTGCCCCGCTATCGTATGATCCCACTATCTTTTTTTCTTTTACTTATCTTAGTTCGATCTTTTTACTTTAGATGAAATAAAGTTTAGTTCGATCCTTTCTTCTTTGAGAGTTTGCTTAGTGATCTATCATTGTAATCGTGTGCAAGTTATATAATAAAGTTTAGTTTGAGTTTCGGCTTGCTGTACTTTCATGTTGCAAATAAAGAAAAGAAATAAGGAAGGAATAAGAGAAAGGAAATAAATAAAAGAAAGGAAATAAATCAATAAGATCATATACTAATCCTATGGTAGGTGATAGCACCACATAAGGAAAAGTATAAGTAGGAATTTTTATTAGAGATTGAAAAACATAGCATTAGTGAATGATGCAACTCATGAAAGAATTAATAAGGGAAGAGAAGATTCACATATAAATATACTATCCTGTAAGTCTTTTGTGATTGTGAGCCCTTATCAAAATATTATATGACAAAATTGTTGACGTTGGACAAGGAAGACAACGTAATGGTTTATGTTTGTTTATATTCACATAGAAGTCATATTGTCATAGATCCTTCAAGATGTGGTGTTTGCCCCTATCTTTGCTAGCCAAAAACTCCGCACTAAGTAGAGATACTACTTGTGCATCCAAAAACCCTTAAACCCAAATCTTTTTCAAGTGTCCACTATACCTACCTAGGGATTGAGCAAGATCCCTCAAGTAAGTTGTCATCGGTGCAAAAAGGCAATAAAAATTGCTTCTAAAAATGTGAGATCATTTAGTGTAAGAGAAAATTGAGCGTTGCATGAACTTGTGATGGTGAACAATAAAAGCGACAGACTGCATAATAAAGGTCGCTATCACAAGGGGCAATGTAACGTGACGTTCTTTTGCACTAAGGGATTGAGCATACAAACAAAAAAGCGCATGGCAACCTCTGCTTCCCTGTGCGAAGGGCCTATGTTTTACTTTTATGTATTTATTTTTATGCAAAGAGTCAAAGTTTTCCTTCTATATCCCTTTTTATTTTTCTCCTTTGGCAAGCATCATGTGGTGAGGAAAGATCTAGGGACATATGTCCAGTTGAATATAGATGGCATGAGTTATTATTGTTGACACCATCCTCGAGGTGGGTTTGTTGGGAGGCGAAACTATAAGCCCCTATCTTTCTATGTGTCCGGTTGAAACGTTTTGCTCATGTGTACGCGGTGAGTGTTAGCAATCATAGAAGACTATATGATGGTTGAGTATGTGGACTTGCCTAAAGGCTCCAACACGTGACCCTTCCTGAAAAGATGATGAATTGTAGTTGGAAAGTTGACTGAGAACATAGTTTTGTTGGTTTCTAATACAGTTTTTGCTTTATAGTTCGATTGTGTGATGAACTATTACTTATTCATGAGAAGTGTATGATAAAAGTCCTATGATAAAAGTCTTATGTTTAAATTTGTTGCTATTATAATAATCAACATGATGCTTCTATGTCCGTATTTTGTTTTTATCGACACCTCTCTCTCAAAGCATGTGGACATGTTTTTCGATTTCGGTTTTCGCTTGAGGACAAGCGAGGTCTAAGCTTGGGGAGTTGATACGTCCATTTTGCATCATGTTTTCGTACTGATATTTATAATGTTTTTATCCATAATAATGCTTTTTGGAGTAATTCTAATGCCTTTTCTCTCATGATTTGCAAGGTACACACCAAGAGGGAGAATTCCGGCAGCTAGAAATCTGGACTTGAAAAAGCTACGTCAAGCCACCTATTCTGCACAACTCCAAACAAGCTGAAACTTCAGGAAGGTTTTTTATGGAATATATAAAAATTATTGGAGCAAATAACTACCAGAGGGGGCCCACCAGGTGGCACGACCCACCTGGGCGCGCCAGGGAGCCCAGGCGTGCCCTGGTGAGTTGTGCCCTCCTCGGCCCACCTTCGGTGCTCATCTTCTTGTACATAAGTCATTTTTGCCTAGAAAAAATAAAGAGAGGACTTTCGGGACGGAGCACCTCCGTCTCGAGGCGGAACTTGGGCAGGAGCACTTTTGCCCTCCGGCGGAGCGATTCCGCGGGGGGGGGGGGGGGGGGGGGGGGACTTCCCTCCCGGAGGGGGAAATCATCGTCATCATCATCACCAACAACTCTCCCATCTTGGGAGAGCAATCTCCATCAACATCTTCAACAACACCATCTCATCTCAAACCCTAGTTCATCTCTTGTGTTCAATCTTGTTACCGGAACTATAGATTGGTGCTTGTGGGTGACTAGTAGTGTTGATTACATCTTGTAGTTGATTACTATATGGTTTATTTGGTGGAAGATTATATGTTTAGATCCATTATGCTGTTTAATACTCCTCTGATCATGAGCATGTTTATCATTTGTGAGTAGTTACTTTTGTTCTTGAGGTCACGGGAGAAATCATGTTGCAAGTAATCATGTGAGTTTGATATGTGTTCGATATTTTGATAGTATGTATGTTGTGATTCCCTTAGTGGTGTCATGTGAACGTTGACTACATGACACTTCACCATATTTGGGCCTAAGGGAATGCATTATGGAGTAGCAATTAGATGATGGGTTGCGAGAGTGACAGAAGCTTAAAGCCCAGTTTATGCGCTATTCCGTAAGGGTCCGATTGGATCCAAAAGTTTAATGCTATGGTTAGAATTTATTCTTAATACCTTTCTCGTAGTTGCGGATGCTTGCGGGAGGGTTAATAATAAGTAGGAGGTTTGTTCAAGTAATAACAACACCTAAGCACCGGTCCACCCACATATCAAATTATCATAGTAGCGAACACGAATTATACCAACGTGATGAAAGTGACTAGATGAAATTGCTGTGTAACCTCAAGAACGCTTTTCTTATCATAAGATACCATTTTGGCATGGCCTTTGCCTCAAAAGGATTGCGCTACCTTGCTGCATACTTATTACTACTATCGTTACTTGCTCTTTACAAATTATCTTGATATCAAACTACTCCGCTACTTACAATTCTACGCTTGCAGACATTACCTTACTGAAAACTACTTGTCATTTCCTTCTGCTCCTCATTGGGTTCGACACTCTTACTTATCGAAAAGAGCTACAATTGACCCCCTATACTTGTGGGTCATCAGGGAGGCTGACACTGCATTCTTTAAAAGAGCATCTTTTCTCACAGTAATCCGCGGGCTTGACTGTCTCATCATAAGTGATTGATGAGGGATAGACAAGAACATTAGTTTGATGCAAGAACATGGTTAATAGACAGATGTACTAGTATGTACCAAAAACTGGAAGGCATCTCATATTCAAAGGTATAATGTGTAAGCTAAGCAGATGCAATTAAACCAAATTGGAAGCAATACAAGCTAGACATCCGGCTGGAGTGGTGATCATGATCATCGAGGACCTAAGAGCCTGGTGGGAGGCGGGATGCTTCGCCACCATCATGGCTTTTTAGTTGGCTTGCAGGTGATGCATGTCTGTGCTGGGCTTGTCACTGGCTCGGCCAGTGCCCTGACTAGCTATTTGTCTTCTAGTGCTCCCGGAATGGTGGTTCATGTAAAAATATCTTTCCTTATCTTAAGAAAGACCGACTTCGGCCTTTCGAATACAAGCTAGACACCATATGCAACATGCAACCACATATGACACTGCGAAGTTAAAGCAAGCACCTGGGATGGTGGTTCATGGCGAGCGAGATCATCACCTTCAGAGCTACGTTTACTGTCTCCATCTGCCGACACTACACCTTTATAGCGCCCAAACGTGTCTTGCCCAAGCACGAAGAAAGCTGGAGAAACTTATCTCTTTTATTTCATGCTTCTATCAACCGATTGGCAGAGGCTGAAATACCCATGCATAAAAAACAATAGTGAGAGTATGGGTGAAGTGTGTGCAGAACTAGTGCACTGTAAAAGTAGCAGAGAGCAGGTGGCTGAAAAATAAATGATAGGAGACATATGATAGCTCTACAGCATTGCATGGCAAACAAAATTAGATTATACTCTGTATGATTTTGTAATATATGAGCATAGGGATGGCTAGGAAATGCAGGTACTCCTCCAGCACACCACCACATGTGGTCCTATCAAAATAACAGTCGACTGAAAATAAATAGGTCAGACGATTTTTTATGAACCGTTCGATCTACAAGGAACAGGCAGATGACCTTCGTCTACCTCCCGCCAGTCACTGTTGACGATCTTTCTTGAACCGACAGCGACCATCGGCCCAGACCCCAGCCTCCGCCGCCCCGCCCTCCCCTCGACCTCACACCACCGCCGTGCTTGGCAGCGCCCCATGGCCATCCCTTTAAGCCCGACCGACCTCCAGATCGAGCGCCAGCAGCTCCTAGGCCCCACACCCCCCTAAAATAAACACCGAGGCGCTGCTTCCCTGGCGTAATAGGCGGACTAGCGCCTTTTACGCTGGGGAATGCTTCCTTTAACTGGGAATCAACTGACCAGGAATTGAAATCCAGGGGGGCGACAGACCTCTAGCTAAGGTGAAATAGTATATGAGGAGAAACCTTGTGCATCGCGAGTTACTAGGAACATCTAGTATCAGGAAGAAGGTGTAGGAAGAAGCGGTCAACTAGTGTCTTCTGTGGGATGAATACCGTGCAAGCAGACACGTAAGATTTGCACGAATAGGGAAGAGGAGTACCAGTTCCTGTTGCCAGTGCTGTGTCCTCCTGATATCGCGGCGATGTTCTTCTTTTTACCGGGATACCGATGTTTTGGAGGAGGGTGGCGCCTTGGACGAACTCATGGCCAAATTGTTGACTGTGTTGCGGTGGTCGTCTGTCGGTGGAGGGGAAGTAGATCCGAGGCGACGAAGGACGGTGTAGCGGGAACAGCTCCGGTGCGGTGAACGGTGGCGATGTTGGATCAGCAGCGGCGAGGCACAGGACGACGTGGTTGAACTGGCTCGGGTACGGCGCACGTCGACTTCCTGGAGGCAGCTCGGCCTCGGCTTCAACTACTAGCCGTCGAGGGCGTTGCGGTTGCGGTGGACGACGACATCGGGGTATAGGCTCCGGCGTGATGGAGGAGGGCGGCGGTTGATGGGTGGGATAGGGTGGCGGACGGAGGACGCCGGGGTTTCACGGCTGGTGGATATTTAGTTTTGGCACCCAGGGAGTACGAATGGGGAATCAGACGGGGGGAGCTAAGGGGGAACCATGTTTTGGTCCGGGACGCGCTTGTTTGAAATTTGGGGAAAGTACAAACTTTGCCCCCCTCTTAAATTTCAGACCTACAGCGGGTCGGGGGTAGGACGGTAATCCCAGGTGTCCCAAATAGTGGGCGGGAGCGATTTTGGCTGAGCGAATGTGTGTTTAGGCGGCCATGGTGTATGAATGTTTTTCGGAGGCGGTTGCGTGGCATCTAGATGAAGTTACAAACCTACCCCGATTTAGACATATAGACGTCGGGCCGGTAGGCTTCATGGGTCGGAGTTAGAAAACTAATTTCCATCTACCAAACATTGGTCTCACCCGGTTTCGGGCGAGTAGAGGCTCTTTTGGCGCTTCGTTCAAAATTTTGAAACAGAAGCATTCACGTTTAGAGCACTCTTGAACTCTAAGGATTGACCTAAATAGACAACCTTAAATTTGACCTTGTATGTTTGAAAACCTCATTAAATTATGCGCTTCTTTTTGAAATTTTGACACTTGAAAATCCTATAACTACGATTATTTTGGAACGGGGAGGTAAATTTGAATCTATTTTGTACACGACCATATATGCTATTATGTACAAAAGCAGAGCAAAGATTGGTGCCCCCATAATTTAGGCATGATTTACAAATGCCATGATATCGAATTCAAATAATTGAATGGACTTCATGTTGAATTCAAATTTTTTAAACCACCTTAAGTTGAATTTAAATGTATGCTAGTTCATAGCTAGCTATTTATAATGTTCATTGTGTAAATTTTGTATCTATAATGTGCTTTACACACACAACATGAACTATACTCACGTTTATATTCGAATTGCTAAAGCGATGCATTGTCTGGAGTTCAAAGTACTGAATCTATGGATCAATTATGTCGAATAATAACATTGGCATGCTCAAATTCGATAGAATATAGATGTCTGATGGATCAATGACCGTTCCTTACGCGAATTGCAAATATCATGATCCCATCCTAATATTTGGATACATTTTATATTTTTAATCAATGTGTACATCAGTCTTTTACGTGTAGTTTCACTCTCCACAGGCCCCTCCTCGCACATGCGCTAACTTTCTCTCTCGCACATACGCGCACATGGTGTATATCCATTGGTGGTCTCTCACACATGCTCACTCTCTCTCCCGAGGTGTCTTTCCCGCACACATGCTCTCCATATCACCCTCCCTCCCTCTCGCAACCATTCATGAACTTTTTCACTAACCTTTATCACAAGCACTCTTCCTCTCACACGCATACGCATGCATAATCCCCATGGACCCTTTCTTTATACATAGACCTGCCTACGTGTCTCCTGCACGCGCATTATCTTTAGGCTTGTCTCGCACGCATTGTCTCCACCTCTCTTCCTAATTGACGAGTATGATTCCAGCAGAGCATTCTGTAGGATGCCCATTAAAGTTAGGTTGGATGAACGGTAATATCAGAGATAAGGGGTTACCTTAGTCCGAGGACCTAGGGTTACAAATCCTAGCCGTCTTTGTCAGTGGACACAGAGTCCTTCACGACTCTGGTATCTTTGTCTTGTACGACTAGTCCTCCACGGGTCTCCCTAAATGCGTCATAGGCCGACCAATGTGGCGCAGGACGGAAACGAACCAAGGGCCTCAGCTCATCCCACCGGACCTCATGCGGTGACACACCCTCTGCCCCTAGGTCTCGTTATCTTCTCACACCCACACATACCAACACAGACACCACACAAAATATTTTCTTCTCATGCCTCTATCCCCTCCCCCCTTGCATATACACACTCAAGGGCATCTCTCACCGTGACACCATATTCGTCTCTCTCTCTAGACCTCTCTCATTTCTCGTGCTATCTCTCCCACGTCGCCCCCCGACCGGCCCCTCTATCCATGCCTCCCTCGAATACATAATACGTACACATACCCTCTCTAGGCCTTGCCAAATACGTCAACTACACATTCACACATGTTACATCACGTACCCCATTGATCTAAAAAGCCCTGTCCTCATGTTTATTTCGCATGCAACATTCCTTTTGAATAAAACCACAGAAAGTGTGGCCAAAAAATTATTTTAGAATTTCTACATATATGCAACACTACAAAGTTAATTATATCGAGGAGTATGAACGTTAATTTGCATTGCATGGTGCACCCAATGATATTTATTCCGCACTGTGAATTTTTATATTTTTATACTATATATAAAGCTAGTCATAATAAAGAGAAATGAAGAGCATCTCTCTCTCCATCGCATACACCCCCTCTCCGCCCCGTTCACGTACGCACACAAACTATCTCCAGGTCCTCTAAAAGTACGCCCCCAGCACATTCACGCATGTTTCATCTTTCTCTTGCGATATATACAGTGAAGATCATTGTATTTAAAGCGAAAGCACGATACGTACATTGGACTTCAGAATCCACTCATTACGGTCACAATGTATGTTTTGGTGGTTATTATACAGTCACGGGCTCACCGTACAACTCTGTATTTGCTCAACACATGACTAGTTGACCTGTTAAACGCTCCACGTGGCACCTCTAGTGTTGCATCACATTATCTCACTACCATTGGGCCCACCTGTCGGCGTGTATAAGAATGAAAACAAACAATAAAAAAATTGGAAGGTGGTTCGAAGTCATGACCGTGGGAAGAGCGGACAAGGTGGCCTTGTATCACTACAACAAAAAGACACATCCGTGATATTTTGGGCTGAACGATTTTTTCTGTCATGCTTATGACACTTCTATGACGATAATTGTGACAAAACCCGGTATCATCATAGATGTGGTGGGCTCCTACTTCTATGACAAAAAATCATGACAGAAAATGGGCTTTTTGTCCTGGGCGGGCCGGAGACGTAGCTGCATGACATTCTTTGGGCCGTCCATGACGGAAAAAACCGTGGTAGAAGCGAGGGCGAGCCGGTTATGGTGGGTGGTCAGGGGCCGAGCGATGTGCGTTTCTCTCGTACACGTACGCGCGTGGGTGCAAGGCGTTGGGTCTAACTGAACCCGAGCGAGGCGTTCGCCTACTGAACCCGAGCGATTGCACTGCAGGCTACGCGTTACTGAACCCGAGCGATCGATCGATCTGGCTGTTAACTGAACCCAATCGAGTGATTCCTTCGCTACTGCTGCTAACTGAAGCCGATCGAACCTGCTGCCTCTTGATGAAAAGTGAGTGTGGTTGGGAGGTTAGATGAACAGTTCCCGGTGGGGGATTGGATGAACAGGACCCCGTGGTAGTGGAGGCCGTTGCCGCTGGATGAACAGGACCCCGATCAATCGAGCCGGTTGGGGGTGGATGAACAGGACCCCGTGGAGGGCTGGATGAATAGGACCCCGTGGAGGGCTGGTTGAACAGTAGCCGGTGGAGGGCTGGATGAACAGTAGCCGGTGGAGGGGTGGTTAAACAAGACCCCATGGAGTGGGCTGGTTGAACAGTAGTCGGTGGAGGAGCGGTGGAGGCTGGATGAATAGGAGCCCGTGGATGAACAGTCGCATGTGGAGGCTGGAGGAGGTCGACAATAAATGAACAGTAGCCCGTGGAGGCCGGAGGAGGTCGACGGTGGATGAACAGTAGCCCGTGGAGGCTGGAGGAGGTCGACGGTGGAGATGAACAGTAGCCTGTGGAGTCCCGTTTTGCGGTACGCCACACCCCTCCCGATGAATAGGACCCCCGTTTCGACCGTAGCACTCCAACACAAGTCCGTTTCCTCCGTTTTGCGGTACGCCACACTCATCCCGATCAACAGGACCTCGTTTCGACCGTAGAAGGTCCAAGAGAAGTATGTTTCCTTCGTTTTGCGATACACCACACCCCTCCTGGTGAACAGGATCCCGTTTCGACCATAGGCGATCGAACACAAGGCCGTTTCCTCCGTTCTGCGGTACACCAGGCCTCGTTTCGATCGGCTATTCCGTCCAAGCCGGTTGGCTCCCGAAAACACGATGATGCAGTTTCTCCGTTCTGACCCAGCCGGTTGGCTGCCAATGAATAGGATGCCGTCGCTGCCTCTCCATGTACACGAGCCCCGGCCGTACATATGCACAAGTAGGCGTTCGAGACACCGCCCGTATGTACATACGTGGCCGTATTTACTTTCCTGCACCCTGGCCGTATGTACATGTACATGCTACGTGCGCGCCTCTACTACGACATGTGCGCGCCTCTACTACGACACGTGCCTTTCCTTACTCGGCCACAGTTCATCACTGCAGCCTGCAGACAGACCGATCGACTAGTATGTACGTACATGTTCGCGGCCAGAATGACAACGCTACGTACTCTTCGACCAGGTGGGTCCTGACTGTCAGGCACTTCCTTGCGTGCGAAGATGTAGCTGGTGGGTCCCAGCAGTCAGGGGAAACATTTTTTCGCAAAATACGGTGGCCCGTCTGGTGGGTCCCTGCTGTCAGGTGGAGGAATCATTATTTTGCGCATAGTCAGGAGGCACTTCCTTGCTGCGGCCATGGACCCAGCTGTCAGCCTCTCCACATACAGTACTCTTCCGATGGAAGTCGTTCCTTTACCACATTGACCACGCAGCGCCGGGAGCACCAAGGTGGTGGACGACGGTGAGGCCTAGGAAGGGGACGACGCGGAGCCGGGGAAGACACGGCAGTGGATGCCCACGCAGAGAGGAGTACGAGGGTTCACTGATTCGGCCGCGGTGTGAGGCTGTCATCACCGCAAAATAACAGGGGGTGTGGGTGAGTGGAGGGATGGCCTGGCCAGCGGCGGGAGTAGTAGGGGGCAGTGGGGCCTCCGCGGTAGCACAACCGGCCACGGGAGGCAGGAGCAGGCGGCACGAACAGCACTGGTTTGGGTGGCTGGAGCAAAAAGACCAGAGGTTGAAGAAGCGCTATGGCCGTTGGATGGACATCGTACAGTCAGTGGAGCTAGAATCGTTCATGTTGACTAAGTTGACAAAGCCCTCCGTCCCTGTCAACTTAGTAGGCCCACAAGTCAGCCTCCAACTATAGTGGGTCCCAGCTAGCAGGGGGTATTCATTTTTTTGTGCGTAATAAGGAGGCACTTCCTTGCGTGCGAAGATATAGCTGGTGGGCCCGACCTGTCAGCGAGAGGAACGTTTTTTTCGCAAAATACACAGGCCCTTCCGGTGGGTCCGAGCTGTCAGGTGGAGAAATCATTCTTTTGCGCATAATAAGGAGGCATTTCCTTGCGTGCGACTGTGGACCCAGCTGTCAGCCTCTCCACGTACAGTCCACTTTCGATGGATGTCGTTCGTTGACCATGTTGACCACGCCACGCCGAGAGCACCAGGGCGATGGACGACGGCAAGGCCTAGGAAGGGAACGACACGGAGCCAGGGAAGACTCGATAATTGTTTCCCATGCGGAGGGGAGTATGAGGGTTTACTGGTTCGTCTGCCCTCGCTAGATAATAACAACATGTCTGGGTGAGTAGAGGGATAGCTAGGCCAGCGATGGGAGTACGGTGGGGCGGTGAGGCCTGTGCGGCAGCACAACCGGCCGTGGGAGGAGGGAGCAGGCAGTCCCGCCGGTGCTTGTTTGAGCGGCTGGAGCAGGAAGAGCAGAGATTGAAGAAGCACGACGGCCGTTGGATGGACATCCAACAGTCACTGATCTCGTGTGTTGACTAAGTTACACGGCGTTGCGTGTGCATCAACTTTTTTTTAGGAAAGCATATGCGTCAACCTATAGTAGGCACACAGGTCAGCCTCAAATCTGTGGAAAACAGCATACAAGCCATCTGCCATTATTTCTAATAATTTACAGCCCATTTGCTAATTCTTAAGGATTTCTTTGGAGCCCATCTTCTTTTTGTTAGCATTACAGCCCATATTGTGGCCACGGTTAAAAATTATATGAAATTTTGCATATTTCAGTGCGGTCAACTCTTTTTAATCCCGAAATTTCGAGTCACATTCAAACTATTTTGAAAAATAATTTATATAAATATAAAATCCAAATAATTGTCCACACATAAAAATAAATGGAATTTAAAATCTCATAATGAAATTTTTTTGAAACTAATTCCCGGTTTGATGTGTTTTAAAAATGTACAGCCCATTTCTCATTAATGATAGCCCATTTTCTCGGCAAACCGAATGAAACTCTCCTCGTCTTGAAAGATTTGCAGCAAGGAGGCACTTCCTTGTTGCGGCCGTGGACCCAGCTGTCAGCCTCTCCACATACAGTACTCTTCCAATGGAAGTCGTTCCTTGACCACATTGACCACACAACGCCGAGAGCACCAAGGCGGTGGACGACGGCGAGGCCTAGGAAGGGGACGGCATGGAGCCAGGGAAGACGCGGCAGTGGATACCCACGCGGAGAGGAGTACGAGGGTTCACTGATGCGGCTACGGTGTGAGGCTGTCGTCGCCGCAAAATAATAGGGGGTGTGGGTGAGTAGAGGGATGGCCTGGCCAGCGACGAGAGTAGTAGGGGGCGGTGAGGCCTCCGCATTAGCACAACCGGCCATGGGGGGCAGGAGCAGGTGGCATGACCGGCGCTGGTTTGGGCAGCTGGAGCAAAAATACCAGAGGTTGAAGAAGCACTACGGCAGTTGGATGGGCATCGTACGGTCACTGGAGCTAGAGTCGTTCATATTGACTAAGTTGACAAAGCCCTTCGTCCCCGTCAACTTAGTAGGCCCACAAGTTAGCCTCCAGCTACGGTCGGTCCCAGCTAGCAGGGGGTATTCATTTTTGTGTGCGTAATAAGGAGGCACTTCCTTGCGTGCGAAGATATAGCTGGTGGGCCCGACCTGTCAGTGGGAGGAACGTTTTTTTCGCAAAATACAGAGGCCCTTCCGGTGGGTCCCAGCTGTCAAGTGGAGGAATCATTCTTTTGCACGTAATAAGGAGGCATTTCCTTGCGTGCGGCCGTGGACCCAGCTGTCAGCCTCTCCACGTACAGTCCTCTTCCGACGTATATGTCATTCATTGACCACGCCATGTCGAGAGCACCAGGGCGATGGACGACGGCGAGGCCTAGGAAGGGAACGACACGGAGCCAGGGAAGACTCGATAGTTGTTTCCCATGCAGAGGGGAGTATGAGGGTTTACTGGTTCGTCTGCCCTCACCAAAGAATAACAGCACGTGTGGGTGAGTAGAGGGATAGCTAGGCCAGCGATGGGAGTACGATGGGGCGGTGAGGCCTGCGCGGCAGCACAGCCGGCCGTGGGAGGAGGGAGCAGGCAGTCCCGCCGGCGCTTGTTTGAGCGGCTGGAGCAAGAAGAGCAGAGATTGAAGAAGCACGATGGTCGTTGCATGGACATCCAACAGTCACTACTCTCGTGTGTTGACTAAGTTGACACGGTGTTGCGTGTGCGTCAACCTTTTTTTAGGAAAGCATACGGGACAACCTATAGTAGGCGCACAAGTCAGCCTCAAATATGTGGAAAACAGCATACATCCCATCTGCCATTATTTCTAATAATTTACAACCCATTTGCTAATTCTTAAGGATTTTTTGGAGCCCATCTTCTTTTTGTTAGCATTACAACCCATATTGTTGCCACGCTTAAAAATTATACGAAATTTTGCATATTTCAGTGCGGTCAACTGTTTTTAATCCCAAAATTTCGAGTCACATTCAAACTATTTTGGAAAATAATTTATATAAATATAAAATCCAAATGATTTTCCATGCATAAAAATCAATGGAATTTAAAATCTTGTAATGAAAAAAATTGAAACTAATTCCTTGATGTGTTTAAAAAATTGTACAGCCCATTTCTCATTACCGATAGCCCATTTTCTGGGCAAACCGAATGAAACTCTCCACGTCTTGAAAGATTTGCAGCCCGGCAGGGATGACAAAGCAAGTAGGACTCGTTTGGGTATTTCTTTAAAAAAGTAGAACTGGGCTAACCATTTTTAGCAAGAAAAAAACACAACTAGGCTCATGATGTGGTAAACATAAATAAAACCCTGGCTAGACGGGCCACAGCCCCCGCACAGCCCCCTTGTTACCCTGATCCGTCGCTAAAACTAGTATAAATAACAACTGATTGTTCCTAAAAAAGTAAATAACAACTATGCGACCTGTTGGGTCCCTGGTGTCAGCCGCTCGTTGTGTAATTCTCTCGTTTATTGACTATGTTGACAATGGCGTGAGCCCCAGATGTCCAACCATTAGGAGGAACCATTTTTTGGGCTTGTAATAACAAGGCACTTGCTTGCGTACTGCCATGACGCTGGTGGGTCCCTACTGTCATCCTCTCCTAGTACAGTCATCTCCTTGTTCCTCTCGGTTGTTGACGACATTGACAACGCAAGAGGGCGGCACACCGCGCACGGCGAGCGAACCAAGGCGGAGGACGACGGCGAGGCCTGGGACGGAACGAACAGGAGCCATGGAAGATGCGCCGGTGCAGTCACAGGCGGAGGGGAGTACGAGGGTTGACTGGTTCGGGTGTGGGTGCGTGTTGGGGCTGACGTCGCCGGAGAATAACATGACGTCTGGGGGAATAGAGGGAGGACTGGCCAACGTTGGAGGGTATGGTAGGGCGGCGGAGGCGCATCCAACCATGGGAGGCGGGAGCAGGCGGAGCCGACGGGGTGGTTTGGTTTGGGCGGCTGGAGGAAGAAGACAAGAGATAGAAGATACATGACAGATGTTGGATGTCAATCCAACGGCTGGTAGGAAAAATCGTTTGTTGACTAGCTAGTAAGTCGACACCACCTTGGATAGGCTATTTCCTCGTGGGTCGCAAATGTCAGAATCCAAATCTGTCATGGTCATGCAGCCTTTCTTATGAAAATTTATAGCCCATTTGGTGTGCTAGTTCAAAATAAGTTTGTGGGTGCTGGTGGGGGCTAATCACTTGGCTTCTGTAATGCACAGTGAGCTCAAGCAGCCGGCGAGAGTGATGTTATTTCCCTTGGTTGGGAATTGTTACAATATTTCACTCTAAATTAAATGAATGGCAAGCCATTTGCCTTGTTTCAAAGAAAATATGACAGCTTTTTTACTATGAACGACAGTGGGAGAGGCTCCCACTAACTTTGTATTACTCACAAACCAGTTACATCAAGTGTTACAAGTGGGTGTTTAGTGCCCCCCCCCCCGGCCGTGACCTTAAACTAAACAAATGGCTCACAGGCCTTGTATATAGGTAGTTAAGAAAGGACAAAGCCCCTCTTTACATTTGTGCACTAGAAGACTCAAAAGGTCAATGAATCTAGCCAACCATGAACGAAAAGAGTGCGGGACCTCTCTGAAGTGCTCATTGTTTCTCTCTATCCACAGGCTCCACGCAGCCATCAAGAAAATGTCCATGAAAAGTGGTTGGCTCCAATTGTCCTTGCCATCATGCATCAGTGAAAGTCGGTCCCCCGACGTGGGCCATCGCATGCCAACCTTCTCCCAACAGCTCTGGCTAAAATAGCACGAGAAAGAGAGGTGCTCGATGGTTTCCTCCGAAGGGTTTTGGCAAAGCATACGAGCGTAGTTATTGCCCGCAACGACGTAGTGCCTACGCCTCATCTCGTGTTTAAGCGGTCCACTAGTAGCAACCACCCAAACATTTTGAATTTGATTGGAATTTTAGCCTTCCAAAGCGAGGAGAAGGCAGCGTCAGCGGTCGTCTCTCTGAAGCAGTGATCATAGAATTTCTTGGAGGAGAAGCCACCCCCAAGAGTGCATTCCCAGGTGTCCTTGCAATCCCTCTCCAGGAGCACATGCATCGATCCTTGTTGGATCGCTCTGACCTCATCTCTTACCTGAGCAGATAGAGGCAGATGAAAGAGCACACCCGGGTCCGTAGTAGTGAGGACATTAGCCACAAACTCATCCTCATTCAGGCAGAAGGAGAAAGCCCTAGGGTAGATCTCCACAAGGGGGGCATCCCGCTCATTGACAAACCAGGCATCTTTCCAGAAGAGCGAGGCGGATCCGTCCCCAAGGGTGACTCTGGTGATCCCTCGAAAGACGTCGTTGAGTTGCATGACATCACGCCACCAGAAAGAGCCAACGGGGGCAACTGCATGCGGGACTTTGCCCGAGTAATATGCATCCCAGATCAAGTTCACCCAGGGTACAACATCATGGTTGTAGAACTTAAACAGGTGTTTGAGCAGGAGGACCATATTTTGTGTTTTTATGTCAATGACTCCAAGCCCTCCCTTGCGTTTTGGCCTGCAAACCAACTCCCAAGCTACCAGCGAGTTGTTGTTGACCCCGTCTTCAGAATTCTTGGCCCAGAGACAGTATCTGCGCAGCTTATCAAGGTGCTCGATCACCTTAGGGTGTAATTTGATTGTGCACATGGCATAGATGTTCATCGAAGTTACAGCAGAATTGACGAGGGTAAGTTTGGCTCCGGACGACATGAGGGACAGTGCCGTGGACATCTTCCGTTCCACTCCGTGCACAAGCGGCATGAGGTCAAGTAAAGTTGGCCTCGTTGTGCCCATCGGGAGACCTAGGTAGGTGAACGGGAGCGAGGCAACTGAGCAGCCAAAGACCCGTGCCAGATTCGTAGCACGCAGGTGGTCAATGTTCATGGGGATCAATGTAGATTTATGGAAATTGATTTTCAGCCCAACAGAGGCCGCATAATCTTCCAGGCTAAGCTTCATACTAGCAGCTTGATCGGGGCAGGCAGGTGATACGTCTCCAACGTATCTATAATTTTTTATTGCTCCATGCTATTATATATTCTGTTTTGGATGTTTAATGGGCTTTATTATACACTTTTATATTATTTTTGGGACTAACCTATTAACCGGAGGCCCAGCCCAAACTGTTGTTTTTTGCCTATTTCAGTGTTTCGAAGGAAAAGGATATCAAACGGAGTCCAAAAGGAATGAAACCTTCGGGAACGTGATTTTCGAAACAAACGTGATCCAGAGGACTTGGAGTGGACGTCAAGCAATCAACGAGGAGGCCACGAGGCAGGGAGGCGCGCCTGCCCCACTGGGCGTGCCCCCAGCCTCGGGGCCCCTCGTAGCTCTCCTAACCGACCTCTTTCGCCTATATATACTCATATACCGTGGAAACATCAGATACGGAGCCAAAACCCTATTTCCACCGCCGCAACCTTCTGTATCTGTGAGATCCCATCTTGGGGCCTTTTCCGGCGCTCCGCCGAAGGGGACATTGATCACGGAGGGATTCTAAATCAACACCATAGCCTCTCCGATGATGTGTGAGTAGTTTACCTCAGACCTTCGGGTCCATAGTTATTAGCTAGATGGCTTCTTCTCTCTCTTTGGATCTCAATACAAAGTTCTCCTCGATTCTCTTGGAGATCTATTTGATGTAACTCTTCTTTTTGCGGTGTGTTTGTCGAGATCCGACGAATTGTGGGTTTATGATCAAGATTATCTATGAACAATATTTGAATCTCCTCTGAATTCTTTTATGTATGATTGGTTATCTTTGCAAGTCTCCTCGAATTATCAGTTTGGTTTGGCCTACTAGATGTATCTTTCTTGCAATGTGAGAAGTGCTTAGCTTTGGGTTCAATCTTGCGGTGCTCGATCCCAGTGACAGTAGGGGAAACGACACGTACTGTATTGTTGCCATCGAGGATAAAAAGATGGGGTTTATATCATATTGGATGAGTTTATCCCTCTACATCATGTCATCTTGCTTAAAGCGTTACTCCGTTCTTATGAACTTAATACTCTAGATGCATGCTGGATAGCGGTCAATGTGTGGAGTAATAGTAGTAGATGCAGGCGGGAGTCGGTCTACTTGTCACGGACGTGATGCCTATATACATGATCATACCTAGATATTCTCATAACTATGCTCAATTCTATCAATTGCTCGACAGTAATTCGTTTACCCACCGTAATACTTATGCTATCTTGAGAGAAGCCACTAGTGAAACCTATGGCCCCCGGGTCTATTCTCTATCATATTAATCTACCGTTATTTCTATTCCCGTTTATTTTTCTTTCTTTATTTTTAGTCTTTATCATAAAAATACCAAAAGTATTATCTTATCATCTCTATCATATCTCACTTTTGCAAGTGGCCATGAAGGGATTGACAACCCCTTTATCGTGTTGGTTGCAAGGTTCTTATTTGTTTGTGTAGGTACGAGGGACTTGAGCGTGGTCTCCTACTGGATTGATACCTTGGTTCTCAAAAACTGAGGGAAATACTTACGCTACTTTACTGCATCAGCCGTTCCTCTTCAAGGGAAAACCAACGCAGTGCTCGAGAGGTGGCAAGAAGGATTTCTGGCGCCGTTGCCGGGGAGTCTACACACAAGTCAAGACATACCAAGTACCCATCATAAACTCTTATCCCTCGCATTACATTATTTGCCATTTGCCTCTCGTTTTCCTCTCCCCCACTTCACCCTTGCCGTTTAATTCGCCCTCTCTTTTCCGCTCGCCTTTCTTTCGCCATGTCTGAACCAAAAAGGGTTAGGGGTTCTCTCCCGGGTTTTAGTACCTTGGATAATCCCTCTATCCTCTCTAAGCTCATAAACCATGATGCTATAGAAAAACCTACCGGGGTCATCAATGAGAGTCTGAATAATTTTGATGAAGATGATCCCGGAATATTTCATTATTTACTTGATGAGTCTTTGAAAGATGCTTGGGACAGGTTACTAAGAATCCGGGCCAGCTATGTGCCCCAATATCAAATTGAAATATACTTAAAAAGCTTTTATGTTGCCTTACCTTCGTTGTTTAAGCATGTCTTAGACTCTAATTTTGAAGAAGGTTTTCTTGAAGGGGACGCCGTAGATACCTATGAAAAGATGAAAACCATATTTGGGCACCCCATGAATGAGAAGGTCGAATCTACCTCTCTTTTGCTTTCCTATCAAAACGAAACTATCAAAGAGATGAAGGCTAGCTTAGATGCAAATTTTCGTAACATGCTTAATCTTTCTTCTACCATTAATGGCCATGTGCTCTTTCAGAATAGAAAGATTAATTCTATAGATAATAAGTTTTCCCTTTTCTTCCCGAAGACCAAAGATGATAATACTTAGATCTATCCTTGTTTTTATGCCTAGCTAGGGGCGTTAAACGGTAGCGCTTGTTGGGAGGCAACCCAATTTTATTTTATTTTATTTGCTTTTTGGTTCTGTTTAGGAATAAATCTTTGATCTAGCCTCTGGTTAGATTTGTTTTTGTGTTTTAATTAGTGTTTGTGCCAAGTAAAACCTATAGGATCTTCTTGGATGATAGTTATTTGATCTTGCTGAAAATTCCAGAAAATTCCTGTTCACGAAAACAATTGTTAAAAATCACCAGAACGTGATAAAATACTGATTCCAATTGCAGCAGATCAATAAACAAATTATCTAGGTCGTCCTATTTTGGTAGATGTTTCTGAGTTACAGAAGTTTGTGTTAGTTACAGATTACTACAGACTGTTCTGTTTTTAACAGATTCTGTTTTTCGCGTGTTGTTTGTTTATTTTGATGAATCTATGGCTAATAAAAGAGTTTATAAACCATAGAGAAGTTGGAATACAGTAGGTTTAACACCAATACAAATAAAGAATGATTTCAATACAGTACCTTGAAGTGGTGTTTTGTTTTCTTTCGCTAACGGAGCTCACGAGATTTTCTGTTAAGTTTTGTGTTGTGAAGTTTTCAAGTTTTGGGTAAAGATTTGATGGATTATGGAACAAGGAGTGGCAAGAGCCTAAGCTTGGGGATGCCCAAGGCACCCCAAGGTAAATCTAAGGACACCAAAAAGCCAAAGCTTGGGGATGCCCCGGAAGGCATCCCCTCTTTCGTCTTCGTCCATCGATAACTTTACTTGGAGCTATATTTTTATTCACCACATGATATGTGTTTTGCTTGGAGCGTCTTGTATGATTTGAGTCTTTTCTTTTTAGTTCACCACAATCATCCTTGCTGTACACACCTTTTGAGAGAGACACACATGATTCGGAAATTATTAGAATACTCTATGTGCTTCACTTATATCTTTTGAGCTATATAGTTTTTGCTCTAGTGCTTCACTTATATCTTTTAGAGCACGGTGGTGGTTTTGTTTTATAGAAATTATTGTTCTCTCATGCTTCACTTATATTATTTTGAGAGTTCTACAAAACAGCATGGTAAATTTCTTAAATTGAGAAATTAGTCCTAATATGATAGGCATCCAAGATTAGTAAAAACTTTCTTATAAGTGCGTTGAATACTAAGAGAAGTTTGATGCTTGATGATTGTTTTGAGATATGAAGATGGTGATATTAGAGTCATGCTAGTTGAGTAGTTGTGAATTTGAGAAATACTTGTTCTAAAGTTTGTGATTCCCGTAGCATGCACGTATGGTGAACCGTTATGTGATGAAGTCGGAGCATGATTTATTTATTGATTTTCTTCCTTATGAGTGGCGGTCGGGGACGAGCGATGGTCTTTTCCTACCAATCTATCCCCCTAGGATCATGTGCGTAGTACTTTTTTTTGATAACTAATAGACTTTCGCAATAAGTATATGAGTTCTTTATGACTAATGTTGAGTCCATGGATTATACGCACTCTCACCCTTCCACCATTGCTAGCCTCTAATACCGCGCACCTTTCGCCGGTATCATACACCCACCATATACCTTCATCAAAACAACCACCATACCTACCTATTATGGCATTTCCATGGCCATTCCGAGATATATTGCCATGCAACTTACCACCGTTCCATTTATTATGACACGCTTCATCATTGTCATATTGCTTTGCATGATCAAGTAGTTGACATCGTATTCGTGGCAAGGCCACTTTTATAATTCTTTCATACATGTCACTCTTGATTCATTGCATATCCCGGTACACCACCGGAGGCATTCACATAGAGTCATATTTTGTTCTAAGTATCGAGTTGTAATTCTTGAGTTGTAAGTAAATAAAAGTGTGATGATCATCATTATTAGAGCATTGTCCCATGTGAGGAAAGGATGATGGAGACTATGATTCCCCCACAAGTCGGGATGAGATTCCAGACTAAATTAAAAAAGAGGCCATAAAAAAGGAGAAGGCCCCAAAAAATGAGAGCAAAAGAGAGAAGGGACAATGTTACTATCCTTTTTCCACACTTGTGCTTCAAAGTAGCACCATGATCTTCATGATAGAGAGTCTCCTATGTTGTCACTTTCATATACTAGTGGGAATTTTACATTATAGAACTTGTCTTGTATATTCCAATGATGGGCTTCCTTAAAATGCCCTAGGTCTTCGTGAGCAAGCGAGTTGGATACACACCCACTTAGTTTCTTTCGTTGAGCTTTCGTACACTTATAGCTCTAGTGCATCCGTTGCATGGCAATCCCTACTCACTCACATTGATATCTATTAATGGGCATCTCCATAGCCCGTTGATACGCCTAGTTGATGTGAGACTATCTTCTCCTTTTTGTCTTATCCACAACCACCATTCTATTCCACATATAGTGCTATGTCCATGGCTCACGCTCATGTATTGCATGAAGATTGAAAAAGTTTGAGAACATCAAAAGTATGAAACAATTGCTAGGCTTGTCATCGGGGTTGTGCATGATTAAATACTTTGTGTGATGAAGATAGAGCATAGCCAGACTATATGATTTTGTAGGGACAACTTTCTTTGGCCATGTTATTTTGAGAAGACATAATTGCTTTGTTAGTATGCTTGAAGTATTTTTTTTATGTCAATACTAAACTTTTATCTCGAATCTTTCGGATCTCAATATTCGTGCCACAATAAAGAAAATTACATTGAAGAATATGCTAGGTAGCATTCCACATCAAAAATTCTGTTTTTACCATTTACCTACTCGAGGATGAGCAGGAATTAAGCTTGGGGATGCTTGATACGTCTCCAACGTATCTATAATTTTTGATTGCTCCATGCTATTATATATTCTGTTTTGGATGTTTAATGGGCTTTATTATACACTTTTATATTATTTTTGGGACTAACCTATTAACCGGAGGCCCAGCCCAAATTGATGTTTTTTGCCTATTTCAGTGTTTCGAAGGAAAAGGATATCAAACGGAGTCCAAACGGAATGAAACCTTCGGGAATTTGATTTTCGGAACAAACGTGATCCAGAGGACTTGGAGTGGACGTCAAGCAATCAACGAGGAGGCCACGAAGCAGGGAGGTGCGCCTGCCCCCCTGGGCGCGCCCCCACCCTCGTGGGCCCCTCGTAGCTCTCCTGACCGACCTCTTTCACCTATATATACTCATATACCCTGGAAACATCAGATACGGAGCCAAAACCCTATTTCCACCGCTGCAACCTTCTGTACCCGTGAGATCCCATCTTGGGGCCTTTTCCGGCGCTCCGCCGGAGGGGGCATTGATCATGGAGGGCTTCTACATCAACACCATAGCCTCTCCGATGATGTGTGAGTAGTTTACCTCAGACCTTTGGGTCCATAGTTATTAGCTAGATGGCTTCTTCTCTCTCTTTGGATCTCAATACAAAGTTCTCCTCGATTCTCTTGGAGATCTATTTGATGTAACTCTTCTTTTTGCGGTGTGTTTGTCGAGATCCGACGAATTGTGGGTTTATGATCAAGATTATCTATGAACAATATTTGAATCTCCTCTGAATTCTTTTATGTATGATTGGTTATCTTTGCAAGTCTCCTCGAATTATCAGTTTGGTTTGGCCTACTAGATGGTTCTTTCTTGCAATGTGAGAAGTGCTTAGCTTTGGGTTCAATCTTGTGGTGCTCGATCCCAGTGACAGTAGGGGAAACGACACATACTGCATTGTTGCCATCGAGGATAAAATGATGGGGTTTATATCATATTGCATGAGTTTATCCCTCTACATCATGTCATCTTGCTTAAAGCGTTACTCCGTTCTTATGAACTTAATACTCTAGATGCATGCTGGATAGCGGTCAATGTGTGGAGTAATAGTAGTAGATGCAGGCGGGAGTCGGTCTACTTGTCACGGACGTGATGCCTATATACATGATCATACCTAGATATTCTCATAACTATGCTCAATTCTATCAATTGCTCGACAGTAATTCGTTTACCCACCGTAATACTTATGTTATCTTGAGAGAAGCCACTAGTGAAACCTATGGCCCCCGGGTCTATTCTCTATCATATTAATCTACCGTTATTTCTATTCCCGTTTATTTTGCTTTCTTTATTTTTAGTCTTTATCATAAAAATACCAAAAGTATTATCTTATCATCTCTATCAGATCTCACTTTTGCAAGTGGCCATGAAGGGATTGACAACCCCTTTATCGTGTTGGTTGCAAGGTTCTTATTTGTTTGTGTAGGTACGAGGGACTTGAGCGTGGTCTCCTACTGGATTGATACCTTGGTTCTCAAAAACTGAGGGAAATACTTACGCTACTTTACTGCATCACCCTTTCCTCTTCAAGGGAAAACCAACGCAGTGCTCGAGAGGTAGCAGCAGGCATCACCAGAATGGTGTCGTCGGCATACTGAACCACTGGAAAGTTGCCATTACGGTTGCAAGGAATTGGCAGATCAATCAGGCGCCCACGGAAAGCATCATTAATGGCGGCTTGGAGGAGATCCGCAGCGAGTTTCTGCCAGGAACTCCATTAAGGAGGACCGAAGAGACACCAGAGCGAAATATAGTTTCCATCCATCCAGCCACTTGTCATCAAAACCCATGTGTCGCATGATCTCTAGCATGGGGGCGTGTTCAATCGTGTCGAAAGCTTTTGCGAAATCAAGTTTAATTTGCATGATCTCACGTGAGGAAGCCTGACATTGATGAACGTATTCGAACATCCATGCCAAGCAGTCTTGGATGGTTCTCCCCTTGATGAAGCCTTACTGATTCCTGTGAATAATTTTTAGAATAACTTTCTGTAGGCGATTAGCCAAAAATTTGGTGACTATTTTCAGGCAACAATTAAGCAAGGTTATAGGTCTGTAATCATTGGCAGTCTCAGGAGATGATATTTTCGGGATCAAGGTAATGTACCCTTCACTGATACTGGTAATATCAAGATTACCATCATGGAAGTCTCGACACATCCTGTAGAAGTCCTCTTTGATGATCTGCCAACAACTCTTAAGAAAGCAACCATTGAATGCATCTGGACCAGGAGCCCTGTCGGCTGGCATTTCTTTAACCACGGTGTCAATTTCCTCATTCAAGAAGGGGGCTGATAATTCAGCTAAACCATCAATTCTCCTAATGATTCTCGTGAGGTCAAATCGCATGTTAGAAGGCTTAGAAGAACCCAAGCGTTCTTTATAGGTTTTGTATAAAACCCCTTCTTTGCCAACATGATCACTGACCACTACATCTCCATCACGTAAGATTGCAATAGAATTGTGTGTGAACCTCTCAGTTGCAAGTGATTGAAAAAGTTTAGTGTTTTCGTCAGAAAATCTGAAGTATCTGATAGTGCATCTCTTCCTCCAGTATTCATTACGATATTTGAGCAGTGTGTTCAGATGCAGCTTCAAAATATGCCTGAAGTTTGTTTCTTGGACGAAAAGCGGTCGCTTGTCTTCAAGATCATCAAGTTGAGTAAGAACCTCATTACTATTGTGGATCATGGTTTTCATTGTCGAGAGCCCCCGACTCCAGTGCTTGAGATCATAGCGCAGCAACTTGAGCTTTTTGTAGATAAGCGCGGCAGAATTAGGAGCATGACATGGCTTGGACCAAGCGCTAGCAACAATGTCATGGAAGCCCGTGTGATTAACCCAAAAGTTTTCAAAATGAAACAATTTAGATTTTGGACTCAATGGCTACCACACACGGGATATGATCAGAGACAGGTTTGCCTAGCGGTAGGACCAACGTGTTCGGGAAAGAAGTTGTCCAATTTGACGAGGAGAAAAACCAGTCAAGTTGTTCAAGCAAAGGATCATCCTGCATATTGCTCCAAGTGAACGATCTTCCCTTGACAGGGATTTCCATCAAAGATTGTGCTCTGATGAGTTCATTAAAAAGGAGCATATTTGCAGCATCCCCACCCGGTTTGTTTCTATTCAACGTGGAACGAATGAAATTAAAATCGCCCAGAATCAACCAATTTTCATCATCAGGAATATTAAGATCAAATAACCACGAGGTAAAATCCACCCTTCTCTGACCAGAGCAGGGTCCATAGACATTGACAAGGTTCCAAGCTTCACCGGACTGCGTGGCAACAAATGATACACCCACTGCAAAAGAATCAACGTGCCACGGTGTGCCCACAAACACAAAACTATTCCAGATAGTAATAATCCCACTAGAAGCGCCTAACGAGGGCGCAAACACAAATTTATCAAATCGTTTTGGGCAGAAGGTTTTAATAAAAGCTAAATCAAAAGCTTCACGCTTAGTCTCCTGGATACAAAGCACCGAGCAACCACTAGAATCAATAGCATTTCTAAGAGCCAAAAGCTTGCTTTCAGAATATATGCCCCTGATATTCCACGATAACACATTCCACGATTTATTCATATTGAAGAAAAGTTCAGTTTTCTCCGTCAGGAGCCGAGTGCTGGCCATCTAGCAACTTCACCGTAGATAACTCTTCGGGAGGGATCCCGCATCGGCCACCCAGCTGTTGGATTTCCTCAATAGAAGTAGGGGGCGGGCAAGATGCAGTAGCAGCCTGCACAGGAGCACCAGCCATAGAGATGGCTCTGACAGAAGGCATCACACGAGCTCGCACCCTGGATCTGGTTTGCTTGGCGTCAGAAACCTAGTTGACCTTGAAACCATCATATTCATTTGATCTAGTGCTCCTTCTAACCACAGTCGTGTCAAGTGGTACCTTGGCATTGCGTGAGGCACCGGGCATAAACTGAGACGAGGAAGCAATCAACTGAAGCGTGGTCCCTTGGTCAGGCAGAGTATCTGAAACAGAAGCAGACTGGATACCAACAGAATCATTAGCAAGATGCACAACAATGGCCTTAAGACCAGGTGATCGACTATCTAAGTCCCAATCAACAGCAGCAACACCAGACATGGCAAAAGTGTCCAGAAGCAGCAGGTTGCGAGGGATTATATTTGCTCCCACCTGAAAGTTAGAGGAGAAAGTCACTGACATAAAGTCAGGTTCAGGTGCAACCCTCAGCATCCAGGCAGCACAGACAGAGTTCAGCTGACCTTGAATTGCCCTAAATGGATTAAGGGGAAACATAGCCTGCTCTGGTTGAACATTGGTGAGGGCCGGTGTGTATATGCGTTTGAGCATGCCTCCTATCCAGAGCAGTAATTCAGAGTCAAGCGCCATAGTGAGACTGATTGAATTTCCACTAGCTCTGACAAACGCCAACCGTGCAACAGGATCCCCAAGAACAAAGCTATCAGCAAGGGCTTCAACCGCCTCAATTTTCCCTCAGAAGACCACACATCAGACAAGTTGTCCTGAACGTTATTCTCCGGGTCCACACCATCCATCAGAGACGACCCATCATATTGGAAAAAAGATCTAAAACTGAAGCCAGAGTAGGGTGGAGGAATAACTAGCCACATACGCCAGCCATTTTCCTGAATCTGTTCCTCAACAGGTGCAGGCGCGTTCCAGGCAGCTTCATTCAGGGCCTCCTGTGCAGTCATCTCATCAATCCTAGCCTGTTGCATGATAGTATAATAAGGGAGCTCATACGGATGTGGTGATGCATTAAGAAGCAGAGGAGCTTCCTCCATGCCCATCAGACCTGGGATGGTGTTTCTGCCATTAAGAACATACACAAGAACTGACCAAGAACGACCAAGACCAGGCAACAATCCGACTCTAGTGACCAAGAGGCTATGCGGCACTTCAGCAACATCTTTAATATGAAATTTGACCAAAACACGAGCCTTGTTTTGACCAGGGCGTGGCCAGACAAGGAGTTTACCAAAGTTAGAAACAACCTTGTGAACATAATGGTCAGTCTGATAATCCATGGGGAACGCTAGGAGCATAACCCAAACTTCATACTCAAAAGCGGGCATGCGCATATTGATGCTCTCATCATGCGGGACTAAAGAAAAAGTAGAATCTTCAGTCAGAGCGTGAGGTCCTTCCCTAATCGCAGCATCCCTACTCTCCATATCCGCAAATACCACGTAACCAATGCCAAGTGGATAAATGAAATCATCAAGCAAGTCATACTCCAGATCCACAGTGATGATGCGGCAAACCTCGGCAAGCCAGAACTCCTTCTGATGATCAGGAATAGGAGGATCGACAGAAACTATTGTGTACCTTTCATGGTTGAGCGGAGGATCATCCACCACCATGACTAACTCGATGAGCAGGGCCGCGGTCGAACGTCGATCCCGGCGGGGCAAAGTCGAAGGGGCGCACCGGAAAGTTCGCCATTGACGCCGATCAATGAGAGCGGCAGATTGGAGGAGGCGCAGTCGGCGATGAGGAGCAGACCGTGGTTTTTTGCAAAGGTAGGAGTGACAGGGGTGGCAAACTCGAGGAGGACGTCGCCGCACTCGATTGGGGTTTTTGGCAAGTGGAATTGACTACCCCAGGACGAGGGAGTCGTATCGTCAAGCAATGGGAAGGAGACACGTCTGAGGGGCGGGGGATCTTCTGTTTCCGAATCCAAACCATATGCGCTCGCGAATCCCGCTTTGTACGGGCCATACCAACAACCATAGAATTACCCACCATAGAGGATTTCGGTGCACTGCTTGGTGAGATTACATTGGATTTAGATGCATGGGGTTTGATCGGTATCCAGCATAGCTTGGGAAACTTGTGACATAAGTTGGGCCTATGGTCTCTATGGCCTACCTGCTGACAGAACGGACACCTGTGAAGCCCAGGACATTTGACGGATCGGTGACCCGAGGATCGACACGCCAAACATGTCATGAGGGATGAATGACGGCCCAGTATGCATGGCTCATGACGTGGAGAGAGTAGCGGAGCTTGACCAGTCCCTGATGGGGCCAGATTTGCCAAACATAAACAGTTCCCAGTAATATCCCCACAACGTTGACAGAAAATGCCCGTGTAAACTGCCTCAGGATGGCCAAAACGATCACAATGAGAGCAATGCTGAACCCTTCTGTATATGTATTCTTTTGTTGGTATTGAGCATATATCCACCATTAACATAACACTTTCATTACCATAACCATCTTGCCAACCATCTAGGATATGGAAAAGAATATCATCCGGAATAGAATCCCATAAACCTTGCTTGAACAGTTGGCCCTAGAAAGATGGCAACTTATCTGACGAAACGGAAGGGATTGGTAAGTTGACAGCCCCAATACGAAAGAGATCATGATTATCCGGAGAAACCGGAACCGTAAACCTGCCAAAAGAGATCTCCGATGAGGAACTGACGCCGGAATATCCCTCCGTCGGCGTTGAGGTCAAACCCAAGTTCTCAAAGACAGAGATAGAAGCCGGATCAATGTCATCAATGGATTTGGATGAAAGCCATTTGGATTTGATAGCCGGGCCAGGTGATGAGGCCAAATCATTGATCTCAGTGTCCGCATTCCAGCCATGAGATCGATGTCAAGGTACTTATCCCCGGTGGAGATGAAAATGACATATGAAATCCGGCCAAATACGATCTCGTAAGCCATAAATAAAATGGCCCACACGATTAGATGCCACCGAGAACCGAAAACGCCGATCACCCAAACGAATCACCTTAAAACCTTCACTGATTCCACCAATGAAAGATTGGAGAGCCAAACCACTGAATCCATCGAGAGAGGAAAGGAGGCCGAGGAGAAAGAAACTTCAAGGTAGAATCCTTGGAGTTGGGGTTGGGGATGAAGTGAACCGTAGATCCAAATCGTGCACGCACCTGGCCCTCGACCTTGAGGCCGGGGGAGAAGTCCCAATGGAGGAGGCCGTCCATTGGGGTCGCCGGTGATGGAGACTAGGCCAGGGTGCCAGAGTCGCCATGGGAGTCACCATGGGAGGGTGGATGGGTGGAAGTTGCCATCCCCTCCTGAAAATCGGTGGAGGGGCGGACAATTCCGAAGAAATTCTAAGATATGGGTAAGAGTTCTCGAAAAATATGACAGTCATAGCCGAGTTGAAAAGGGAAAGAACATCTAACTCCAGCTTACAAACTATACGAAAGCACGAGGTTAATTGTTCATCAGGTTTAGACAAAACCCAGATTGAAAAGGGCAACAACATCTAACTCCAGCACTGTTTTCGGCAGTCACGGTCAAATGGATCGGTCAGGTCCATAGAATGAACATCCTGGGTCATAAAATTTACTGGATTATGACCACAATATGTTGTAAATAGAAGCCCGGCACGTCCAGAAGCTCTTTTGTCCACCTGAAACTCCTTTTTTGCTCTTCGACATACCCATCCGTCAAAACCATGCTGCTGATAAACTTAAGCCTGATGGACAATAGTAACCTCGCATTCAGCAGGAAGAATGTGAAAAATCTAGTGTTTGCATGGTTGGGTACATATCGTTCTAGCGTTATTGTCTTACATCGAATGTCATGAGAAGTGAGAAAATCCTGGTGCTTACGAATCCACCGATTGGTTATAACTTTTTACCCCGTCCTGTTGCCTAAATAGACATGAAGATTGAAAACACTTAAGGTCTAAAAAAAGAGTGTCGAAAGAGCAACAGCTGAACGGTTAATTCTAGTACACTATATGCAGGCTTCCAATGTGCATCAAATTATCACCTTCATATACAACTTCTCCAGAGATGGAAAGCATTGCAGCAAGCCAATAATCTTGTTCAGATCAAAACTATTCATTTGGATATATAAGATCTTGACAGAATCCAGCACCACTGATAGGCTATCCATGGAGAAACTCTGCATTGAGCATAGAACATAATATTAGTAAAATGTGTACTCCAAGATGATATATAACTTATGCGCAAAAAATTTAAATGCAGCTTATGGTTACAAGTGTAGATGATAATATAAAGTACCTGAAGAACTGTGGAGCCAAACACCATCTTGAAATGAGCACAGAGATTATGTATTATACCCAAGGTCTCCAGTTTTGGCGCAGAGAGGACAGTTATTTGCGACGGTGAATAACTAGAATCAAGGATCAACCTTTGAAGTGAAGGGGCATCTTGGATGGTGAGCTGCCTTCCGTCAAAAGAAATTCCAATTCTTACAAGGTTAGGCGACTTTATTTGGAGACAACCTGTTCTAACTGTGAAAACAAGCACCAAGCACTCCAGGGTAGGGCAACTTGAGTGGATGATGGTGTGCAATGAGGCCTCCGATATATCAACCCGCGCAAGTGAAAGTCTTTTGAGAAAGGGGAGTCGAAGGTTTAGTACCAGATTGTCTGGTAGGTAGCACAGCGCAAAGGTGGCGGTGTGAAGAGAGGAGGAAAACCGTGAGATGGACATCGGTGCTGAGGGCAAAAGTACATGGCGTTCGATATCTGGTAGGTGATTTCATGGGGAATAGTAGAACTCAAGCAGCTGTAGTTATGTGAATTTAGGGGATTTCATCCAGGCGTCGGGCATGGTATGCTTGCTCAGGTAGCATGACGGGATGCAGAGGCTTTGAACGGAGCCCTGGTGGGAGGAGACGATGGCTCTGGGGATTTCAGAATCATTGAAGAGAGATAGCTGACGACAGTCAAGATTAAGAGGCACGACATGCCATAGAGGGCGCCACCGAATTGAGAGGACTTGGGTGCGGCAGCAATCCTAGGTGGGGAGAAGAGAGATGATCTCCCCAAGGACGACGTCCGGGAGATCGCTGATGCGGTCCACCCGAGATTCTACGGGTTCCTGGGATCCGGTGGGGGCGGGCTCGCCGCTTCTCCCCGCGCTATCAGGTGCGGGGTCTACAACAGGCATCACCGCTGGTGGGAGCCTCATCTTCTTGGTGCCGGGATCAGTCGACTCCATTTTCCTCGAGGGCGTCGCGTCGTGCTCATGGATTTGAGCAGAGTAACGAATGACGAGCCTAGTTGTAGTGCGAGTGAAGAAGAAGGGGAGCTGGGGTTTTTCTGTAGTAGTGAGGAAGAAGGGGAGCTGGGGTTTTCTGTAGGAGTGAGGTGAGGAATTTTGGGGTACGAGTGGAGCTGACGTGAGGTGGCTGGGAGTGACGAGGAAGAAGAGCACCCAGGTTTTTTGGGGGCGGTATGATGGGTGTGGGTAGCGCCTCTCATTAAGTAAATATATGGGCTTTTGAATTGATTTTATTATTTACTAGGGTGGATGGGCTGTTTTGTCTTGGGCCCAGAGAAACAATTACTACTAGTACAGTGGAGACACTCTACAGCTACCCAGAAAAACAATTACTACTAGTACAGTGGATACACTACCGCTTCTGGCTCCTCCGAGGTCATCAAAACATCTCCCTCTACTGAATGCCATTTTACTTTTGTTCACCGACATGTGGGCCATCTAGCGCGCGGGCCCAAATGCCATCCACCCAATTAGAAGGCAGTATGCAGGCGGAGAGTCACCCCGGTCGTAGCGCGGCAGTAACGAGCCATCGTATCACAAAACCCCACCTCCCCGCAGTCTAAGTTTGACGGACGAAGCAACCATCATTTCACTCTTTGCTGACCCCCCTTCTCCCTCACCGTCTTTAAGAAAGCCAACACTCGCATCTGCCACTGTTCTTCTCTCCCAATGAAGGATCCGTGATGTTGGTATATTTTCGTTCAGAGAAAAAAAAGAACTTTTGCAAAGCAGTAACCGATCCTCACTCTCTTTTTTGTTTCATTGTCATTGCGATTGTGTTTTCCTTTCAGTGGTCTCCTAGTATTCGTCAGTTTCATGATGGACCAAGGAGAACTAGGCAAAGATTTGCCGATATTGGAGCAAACGCGGGAGGCTGATCCCCATGAGACAGAGAGCTCCAAGAAGATGGAGGCAGCCGCCGAGCCGACCCCAGATACGCTCGCGGCCACTACTGAGATGGTCAACGCCCCGTTTGAGGTTACAACCCCCGTGGCCCTGCAGGAGCAGTTTCCCCCCTTCGAGGATGTGTCCCCCCTCCCCCCGCTGAGCTGCCCAATGTGATTTTCTTCTTTGCCGATCTCGATTGTGGTTTTTTATATAAGTATGTGGTGATGAATAATGCAAAATTTTATTAGCTTCAATGCCATGCTATACATAGTGGTTTAAATAACTTGTGTTTCTTATACTCGAAAGTAATTTAGAATTTGTTTCTGTTTCAATTAGAGCCTTGATGCAGACAAGGATTGTGTGGTTGTACATGTTACTCGCTATGAGGCGGATGACCTGAATATACGCATTGGGAAAACAGAGTTCTTAGGCTGTTGGATCCTGGAAGCCATTTGCGCTTATACCGATGTCGAGTTGTATTCCAGCCTCACTATTGTCAGGCATGTTGTCCAGGGTGTACTGAAGCACAAGAAGTTCAAAGCTACTCCTTCGTTTGTGAGCCATACTATTCTTGTCAAGCTTACACAGGAAGATGACGTGGCATGCCTCCACAAACAAGTTTATGAGTGGCAAGGCCACAAGGTTATTTTCAGGAAGGTTCACAGGATTGAGCTACTGCCGGACGTCCTCGATGATGTTCATGGCAAGGTCCGTCTTGTGTCCAACCCAAATTAGCTCGAGGCATGAAATAGTTGCCCCAGCTAGTGTTTAATAGTAGTTTGGATTGTGTCTAATTATCCAAAACTTGCCTATTGTCGAGCCCTCTGGGGCTAGTACTCTGTTTGAATCCGTCTATGGGAACTACTGCTACTTTTGTGTGCCCGTGAATCATGTGAGAACCATCGTTGAAACAGATGCATCCTCACTAGTTTTTTCATGAATATGGCATGGTAAGACATAAGTTGTCACAGTTTATCATACGAGCAGTGTGTGTTTGATGAAATAGAGTACTCGTTCGAGAACTGTGCGCCGACGTATACATAGGGTACGTAAGGCTGGTTAAGTACTTGTAAACACTGTTGGTGCTAGCCCACTTGTAAGCAGTTGTGCAAAACACGGCACATTAGCTCAGCTCGCTTCAACACTAGGCTATCGACCAACTAACAATCAATAATCTGCTGTCTGACATATAAGCAACTACGTATCATGTTACAGTGGTTCATGCAGTTAACTGAGGCCACAATGTAAATTCCAAACGTTCACACGCTAGTCCAGCGTTCATGTGGAACACTCGCATTAAACTCGGCTTCATAAAAAACTTGAAAAGCATAAGTTAAGCAATTTTATACATCTCAATGATTCATAGAACATAACAAACATATACTAGTTCACAACAAAAGACAAAGTTGTGAGAAGGTTTACAAATCAGGAAAAATCAAGCAAGGCTTCTCTGAGCAAAGGGCCTCCCTAGGCAGGCTTTAATTTCCTGGAGTTCACTCTGGTTTTTCCTGGAGTTCACTCTGGAATGCTGAACTGAACCATGTAGTTTACTGACCATCAGAAATTCTTGGGCATTCCACTAAATTTAAGCACCGCTATTTGCAGAAATAAGTAGACCACAATGCCTCTTGTCTGCGCACCTGTCCCAAAAACCTCCGTGCAACCGTGCCAGCTAGTCCTCGGTCCATGGATGAACTGGTAGAAAGTGCATTCCGGACTAGGATGCAGTTGTTTTCGCTCATCCCTGCACTGCAATCAGGAAGTAAAATGTATGAATCAACTTCTTTTGGATTGCGTTGGTCATTCTACCTAGTTACTACTGCTACCTCTTGAGCACTGCGTTGGTTTTCCCTTGAAGAGGAAAGGGTGATGCAGTAAAGCAGCATAAGTATTTCCCTCAGTTTTTGAGAACCAAGGTATCAATCCAGTAGGAGGCCATGCACGAGTCCCTTGCACCTACACAAACAAATAAATCCTCGCAACCAACGCAATAAAGGGGTTGTCAATCCCTTCACGGCCACTTACGAGAGTGAGATCTGATAGATATGATAAGATAATATTTTTGGTATTTTTATGATAAAGATGCAAAGTAAAGAAAGCAAAATAAAAACGGCGCCAGAAATAGCTTGTTGTCGGGAGATTAAATATGATGGAAAATAGACTCGGGGGCCATAGGTTTCACTAGTGGCATCTCTCGAGAGCATAAGTATTACGGTGGATAAACAAATTACTGTTGAGCAATTGACAGAATTGAGCATAGTTATGAGAATATCTAGGTATGATCATGTATATAGGCATCACGTCCGCGACAAGTAGACCGACTCCTGTCTGCATCTACTACTATTACTCCACACATCGACCGCTATCCAGCATGCATCTAGAGTATTAAGTTCAAAAGAAAAGAGTAACGCTTTAAGTAAGATAACATGATGTAGAGGGATAAACTCATGCAATATGATATAAACCCCATCTTGTTATCCTCGATGGCAACAATACAATATGTGCCTTGCTGCCCCTACTGTCACTGGGAAAGGACACCGCAAGATTGAACCCAAAGCTAAGCACTTCTCCCATTGCAAGAAAGATCAATCTAGTAGGCCAAACCAAACTGATAATTCGAAGAGACTTGCAAAGATAACCAATCATACATAAAAGAATTCAGAGAAGATTCAAATATTGTTCATAGATAAACTTGATCATAAACCCACAATTCATCGGTCTCAACAAACACACCGCAAAAGAAGATTACATCGAATAGATCTCCACAAGAGAGGGGGAGAACATTGTATTGAGATCCAAAAAGAGAGAAGAAGCCATCTAGCTAATAACTATGGACCCGAAGGTCTGAGGTAAACTACTCACACATCATTGGAGAGGCTATGGTGTTGATGTAGAAGCCCTCCGTGATTGATGCCCCCTCCGGCGAAGCTTCGGAAAAGGCCCCAAGATGGGATCTCACGGGTACAAAAGGTTGCGGCGGTGGAATTAGGTTTTTGGCTCCGTTTCTGGTAGTTTGGGGGTACGTAGGTATATATAGGAGGAAGAAGTACGTCGGTGAAGCAACATGGGGCCCATGAGGGTGGAGGGCGCGCCCAGGGGGGTAGGCGCGCCCCCTACCTCGTGCCTTCCTGGTTGATGTCTTGACGTAGGGTCCAAGTCCTCTGGATCACGTTCGTTCCGAAAATCACGTTCCCGAAGGTTTCATTCCGTTTGGACTCCGTTTGATATTCTTTTTCTGCGAAACTCTGAAATAGGCACAAAAAAAGCAATTCTGGGCTGGGCCTCCGGTTAATAGGTTAGTCCCAAAAATAATATAGAAGTGTATAATAAAGCCCATTAATGTCCAAAACAGAATATAATATAGCATGGAACAATCAAAAATTATAGATACGTTGGAGACGTATCAACTACCAATGTAGGAATACCTGGAAGACAGGTGGTTAGAGGACAACAGCTAGGAATAGCCATCTCATTTTGTGCAGTTCTACTAAAACTGAGGTGTGTACTTTTGATTGCGCAGATAGAAACGATATGGAGATAGACATCCCTGTTTGCGCAAATACGAAATACAGTTATTTAAACAGTGACAGTTATTTGCAGTGGCATATGATTAACAACAACATCTATTGTGTTATAATTGGCACTACATTGACAGTATGAAAGTGCCATTAAGTAAGTAGCATCACATCACATCATCACTGCCACTAGATTAACATGCAGAACAATAGCATTAGTATTACTGTCATGAGAGTAGCACATGGTCAGTAAATGTGCAATCAAATTTGTGCAGTTCCACTTGGATGAAGCAATGTTAGCGATGTGAGATTTAAGTGTAACTGCAAAAACACAATTCCTGGGAAATAAAGCAAGACGGAAGCACTTCATAAAATGGTGGTGGCATTGTTTCAATTTATCGATGGCACTAGACCATTACTTATGGTGACATTAGGTGGCATTGTTTAATGCTTCATGTGATTTTACATTAACGATAGCGATATGGGCGTAGGGACAGCAAAGGCATAAATTAGTGAGGCAGGTGTGGTTGCTGGGATTGGGAAACACTCGGGAAGCCTGTCTGCATTTGTCCCATTTTTTATCTCCTCGGCGACATTTTCCTATGTGAGCACAGGAAATCTAGACCTGCTCATTTTCATTTGCGTTGTCCCCCAACACCCCTCACTTTCTTTCCTTTTTCAACCAAGAGACAGGTCCACTTCCCCCACCCTTCTCCATCCACCATGCTTTCTTCGCCTTTTCAACCAAGAGACCGGTTGGGTAGCCAGTATCTACTACTTTCCCCCATTTCCTCGTAGAACCAAGTCCTAGATTCATGCTACACCTTTCCCACTATCTTCCCTGTTTGAACCAACTCTTAGATTCGACTGTATGAACTAGCTTTTACCTCTAATAATAGTAAAAGTCTAGGTGGCTTTGGAACAGCCGACGGAAGTAGAAAAAGATCCACACACAACCACGTGGGGAGCTAGGGCAGTAGAGCAAGGCAGGTTTTGAAGGAATATATACCCGAGGGTCGTCGACATGTGGGAAAGACGGCGTTGGGAAGCCGCATCTTGGCCACAATACCGCAGGGAGGAAGAAGGGGTCAGAGGCCCTCCCGAGTCGGTGCTCTCTCGGAGAGAACGACACGGCCACCGATCGGGACGCGCGGGCAGCCGTTGGTCTCCTCCCTCACTGCCGACGACAGCGTGAACGATGCACCTACACCCCTACCCCAGTCGAGGTGGTCCGGCCAGATTTGTGACCAGCCGTGAGCAGAGAGAGAGTGTGGCCACCTATGTCTTGCTTAGATCTGGAAAGCATGAGAGAGTGAAAGAGAGGAACCCTAGTAAAGCAAGCGCTAAGGCTCTTGCTTATATATATAGTGGAGTGATTTTGTTGTACCGGCTTCAAAAAATGCGCTCCTACGTGTACCCGCGAGTGGGTGTGAGAGAACTAGTGCGTGCGTGCACCGCTTCTCTTCGTGAGAGTACAATATACTATGCCCAAAGAACGTTCTCCACAAGAGTAATAGTATAAGTGTGTGATGTGTAAGTTAAAATAAAAGGTGCGCGACGTCTTTTGTTTTTTAGAAGTTCTGAGGGTAGGGTGTGAAGAGCACATATGTGTGTGACATCTACCTGCAGATAGACGGTGGGTGCGAGAGGACTCGGGAGAGTCGTGACTCGTGAGGGTGCGTGTGTGCGTGAGAGAGAGGGGGCACGTATCAATGCAATGCATGTGTTCGTAAATCATACTCCCTCCGTCCCAAAATTCATGTCTTAAATTTATCTAGATACAGATGTATCTAACACTAAAATGTGAATAAATACATCCGTATGTAGACAAATCAGAGACAAGAATTTTGGGACGGAGGGAGTATCTGAAAAACATTCCCCACAAGCCATTTCCTAAAGAACGTTGTAAGAACCGTTAGATCGGCATCCAACAGTCTCAGTTTTGCCATGTCATTTAACAGAACAGCCACTCCTCCGACACACAGATCTTCCACGTGAGTGTTAGCAACTGTCGTATGCTCCTCCCTCTGTTCCAAAATGCAGTGCATATAGCTTTATTGAAAATTCGAACCTCACAAACTTTTACCGAGTTTTCGTGTACCAAAATGCACATATAGAATACCCAGTATATATCATTTCATTCATCTTCGAGAGGTAACTATAAAGATGGGGGAGGAGTCTACAAAGAAAGACCATTGTATCACCTGCAGCAATTTCAACCATCATTTGGTGTGGAGGAATATCACAGGAACTCTATATGATATGATTTTATAGGATTTTTTCCTTTAGAGCCAATTGGTTCATAGGAATAGATTCATATACTCCACATTTCAAAGGAAAATAAACATGATATCATTTTTATAGCTTTAGAGCCACTTGGTTCATATGAATGGATTCCTATACTCCCACAATTTCAAAGGAAAATAAACATTAGTGTATATTCAATAGAAAAGTTCCTATGATGTGAACCAAATGACATCTCTTTTCTAATCCCTCCTCATAGGAATTGAGATCCATGTCATCTCTAGATTAAATAGAAAAGTTCCTATGATGTGAACCAAATGACATCTCTTTCCCAATCCCTACTCATAGGAATTGAGATACATGTCATCTCTTTCCCTACAGCTTCCATGTATACATATTCTATTCCTAAATAGCTAGTACAGCCCACTAGTAGCTTTTTTCCTAGACATGCAACTATGGAACAAGAACACATCATGCATGCAAGTCATAAATCACATTGTTTTTGTACTCTATGCATGCAAGCACCACATCATCAATTCATGCATGTTACTCATAATGTCGTGGAATTGTCACGGCAGATGTCCTTGAGCTAGGACTTAGTCGTGGAGCCATCGCAACTAGGAAGCTTGAAGGGGTTATGCGGGACAAGGAACACGAGGGTTTATACTGGTTCGGTCCCTTACGGTGAAGGTAAAAGCCTACGTCCAGTTTGGGGTGATCTTGATTAGGGTTACGATCGCCAGGAGTTAAACAACTATCCCCGGCTCTCGATCAGATTGTTCTCGCCCCTAAACCGCTGCCGGGTCCTTTATATAGGGAGGCTGACGCCCAGCAGCCCTTAGAGTCCCGGCCGGCTCATAAAAGTGTCCGGCTCGGACTCTAAACTATACTTGCCTTATACTACAAGTTCTACTATAATAATGATTGTAATTACGGGCCTTAAGCTATATCCGGGTCTCAGCCCATCTCTGGCCCATCGCCTTGAAACTTGGCTCCAGGCTTCTGGCAACGACCGTACGAGTAACCCGGCCCCTCCTGGCGGGTGACTCTAAGGTCTATATCCTCAACATTAGGCCCCAGATTGATTTGAGCCGGCTCATGTCAATCTTCAACTCTTCTGATAGAAAAAAAATCTCCGGCTTACCATTCATGCGAAGGCCATAACCCGGAGTGACGTCATCCTCCGGACTCCGGATAATCCGCCATGATGTCATCCTCCATTAAGTCCGTTTTTTACTCCGCCAGATCCGCAACGGATCTTTGCTTTACTGTCATTCCGAAAATCGAGGCGTCATGGGGGGGAGATAATCACGCCACGGTCTCCTTGAATCTCGCGCCCACTTATAACCTCGCCTTATAAATAGGCCGGCCCAACGGGTCCTTCTCACACCCTCTTCTTCCTCCTTGCGCCGTCGCTCCTCTGCCAGAGCTCTGCCACTGCCGCCGCCGTCGCGCCCCTGGTCTTCTTCAACCCGGCCGCTGCATCACCCTGATTCGGACCATATTCACGGCAGCGACCTCCGCTCTTCTTCAACTCCGGTGAGTCTCCTTTGCCCTGTTAGATAGATCTACTGTAGGGTTCGTCTTGTGTTCTTCGCGTTCATCGCCATTGCCGCAAACCTCGGTAGCTCTCGTAGTCACCGCACTTGGTTGATCTTTAGCCTTGCATAGAACTAGCACGGTAGTTGTTTAGGCCTCATTTCAAGTACCAGTAGATCTCCTTCTACTGTATAAATGCTTCGTTCGAGCTCAAAAAACATCTGCTCGTCTGTTTCTAGGTCTAGAAAGTTTTCCTTCCACCCGACCATTTTGATCCAAAAAAGTTACTGCCATATGTGAAACCTGTTTTACCACACTTATTAAAAACTGCAACCATTGAATCTTGGCGGCTTACACTTCCGGCTTAAAGAAAACACGCGCCATAGAACTTTCCGGTTTAAAGAGAACCATGCTCTGTAGAATCCTCCGGCTTAACTGTGGTAACACCGTAGATAACTAACTTACTCTGAATCCCCCTGCGGCTTAAATAACCCACTGTATCTGAATATATATCATTAGTCCCCTTCATAAGCCGTCATCTTAGTGTGAACAATAGATCTCCGGCTTATAATTAACCCGGACACTTTTCTTTTTATCATAGACCACCAACCTTCACCATGCCTCCCAAGGCTCCTATCACTTGCAACTGGATGAGGTCCAACGTCACCGACGAGACCCTGGCCAATTTCGTTAAGTCTGGATACTTGCCTAAGAAGGAAATCATGTCCTACCGTGCCCCTGACCCGTCGGAAGAGAGACCACAGCCAAGGGACGGGGAGGTAGTGATCTTTGCAGACCATATGAGCCGGGGCTTCGCACCGCCCGGCTCAAAGTTTTTCAGGGACGTGCTCAACTTCTTTAACCTACGGCCTCAGGATATAGGACCCAACTCCGTATCCAACATCTGCAACTTCCAAGTCTTTTGCGAAGTGTTCCTTGGAGAAGAGCCCAGTTTGCTGCTTTTCAGAGAACTGTTCTACTTAAACCGCCAAAATGAGTGTGCCAACGGGCCAAGTCTAGAGTTAGGCGGCATCTCCATCCAGCGGCGTAGGGACTGTCTGTTCCCTTACGCAGAGCCGCCGAGCCACCCCAAGGACTGGAATATGACTTGGTTATACTGCCAAGATACGTCCCCGGCTGACGAGAACCCGCTGCCCGGCTTTCGCCCAACCCGTCTAGAGCCGACTCATCCTCTGTCGGACAAACTGACTGCCGCGGAACGCCAACCTCTGCTTCCAACGATCAATAAGATCAAGGCCCTGCTAGGCAACGGTCTGAACGGAATTGACCTGGTCCGGGTCTGGATCTCGTGGCGGGTGATCCCATTGAGCCGCCGCCCCGGCTTAATGTGTGAGTACACCGGGCGAAAAGATGACCCGCAGAGGCACAGTCGCAATGATCTTCCAAAAGACGTTGCAGAAGAAGAAACCAAGGCTCTGTTAAACGAGAGTCTGGCAGACTGTGGAAGGACCGGGCTAGCCCCCTTCTGCAAGACCAATCCAGCCCCAGCGGTAAGCCGCTGACTTTAACCTTTCAACTTCTTTTGCATGTAACCTTGATCTGAACCATTTTAAGAACTTATTACTGTATTTCTCAGGCTGATGATAAATTCTGGCGGGTCAAGTATGACCATGAGGCGGCCAAGAAGGCCAGGAAGGCAAAGAAAGCCGCCAAGAAAACCGCCCCTCGCAAAAAGGGAAGCAGACCCACTGCTTCGGAGCTACTGCAATTAAGCGACAGCTCCGAGTCAGAGGTAATCCTTAAACCTTTAAATTCTTGCTATATTTGTTGTTTGTTGTTGTCTGCCTTATCAACACTTTGCTTATTGACAGGATGACACCGGCGCCAGTAACCCGGTGGTTGAAGAGGTAATGTCACTTTCCTCCGACTCAGAGCCTTTGCCACAGCTGAAAGTCCGAAGAGTAACCCGGAAAGTAAGCTTTTCACATCCATTAGCTCATCAAGACCCTCAATTTCTTTTGAAGCAGCAGGTTCACGAAAGCCGGCGTCACACCCGGGCCCGCAAGGACACCGACCTCTCCGCCGGGTTACCCGACGCAACAAGAAAGCGTCATACTGAGGTTTTTTCTCACCTGTACCCTTTTCATCCGTTGGCGGGTGTTATCCGTCAGCCACTCAACTCTTCTGACTCCAATTATCAGGAGACCTCCCCCTCTTCGGGTGACTCCATGTAGTCAAGTCTGCCGGCCTTCAAGACTGCACCTGGGTAATAACAATCTCCTTACATTATCTGTCTGTACTTACTCCTTGTGTGCCTAACACTTCTGCCTTTTCAGTGCCCAGGCAAAGCTCACCAAAAGAGCAAAGAAGACCAGGTCAGCCGGAGTGCCAGACTTGCCTGAACCGGAGGCAACGGCTCAAGAGCCGCCAACTGCCTCCGCCCCCGAAGCCACCACTCCAATGGACACGGCGCCTGAGGCCCCTGCCCCGACTACCAAGACAACAACCAAAGCTTCGGTTAATCCGGAGGCCTCCGGCTCAGCTCCACCAGCAGACGACCCGGACGTGATCATCACCCGGACGGAATTCGTTGAGCCGGGGAGACCAACCGCGTTAGCCAAATGCTCCGCGAAGGGGGAGTTACTGCAGCCCCACCGGGTGAACCTGGATCTCTCCGGCTACACCGACTTGAGCATTGGAGAGCTCGTCTCTGGCTACATCAGCCAAGTCCACAAGAGCCGGGACGCCGAGGTTGCCATGGTCAACCAAATTCAACAAAAATCTGAGGTACCCTTCTGCTGTCTTCTTACTTTACTACATAGTTACCTTTGCCATGCTAGCCCCCAAGTCGATGACTGATACTTGAATATGTTGTAGACTTAGGTTCCGGCTTACTCAACTGAGCCGGCAGTACGTAGATAGAGACGTTCAATATGCATTAGCCCCCAAGTGCCAAGTGCCTTTGCTTGGAAAGCGCTTGGGACTTATATAACAACTGCTAATTAACCCGGAAATACATGCAGGCTGTCGGCAAGAAATTAGAGGCGGACCTTGCGGATCTCAAGAGCCGGCTAAAGATGCAGGAGACAGAGACCCGGAAGGCAAACGCCAAGTTTGTATCCAGCATTGCCACTCAAGAAAAATTGAAGACCGAGTTTGATGCTGAGAGGAAAGCCTGGGTCGAAGAGAAGACCGCACTGGTAACCCGGGCGGAACAAGCGGAGAAGGCTCTAGCTGAGAAGACCGCCGAGCTCTTCGGCCTAAAGCGCTAGGTTTCCCAAATGGTGGCTGCTATCTTCGGTAAGTCGCCTCACCGACTTACATCAAGTCTGTATATGTCATGATTCATCCTTGTCACCGGCTTATCTGATCTTGTTTAAACAGGTCCCAGGAGTGCCAACCTCAACCAGAGCGTGGTCACCAAGTTAAAGGCCGTGTACACCCTGGTGGAACAGCTCTACACCGGGTCACGGCGTGCTTTAGCTGTGGTGGCCCTATCCAACGAGGTGCCAACTCATCTGGCCGAAGTTCTGCGCTGGCTCGCTGTTCTGTCGCAGCGGATCCAGGAGCTACTACGGGCCTCCGCGAGAGCCGGAGCAATCGCCGCGCTGAGCCGGGCCAAAGCATTCCTGCCGGAGCTAGACCGGCAAACATCGCCCTGGGTTACCCAAGCCTGAAGGAAGACGGCTCAGCCTTCGACCAGAAGGACTTCGCGGCATGTGTGAAGGCTGTACGCCCGGTGGCCACCCTCATCGGGAACGACACCGACTTGACCAAGTACCAGTCGGGTTATGATGCGGAGAATCAGAGGATTCCAACCCCTCGCTATGAAGCCCTCAATCTGATCCCTCCGGCTCGTCAGCACACCTTCGCCCCGGAGATTGACTCGGCCGGGTTAATTGACGAAGAAGCCCAGTTCGAAGCTCTCAGCGGTATCAACTGGAAATCATCAACCTTTGAAGTCTTGGGATCAGCCGGAGGAGAAGACAGGAATGAGCCGGGGACTTCAACTCAGCAGGCATCATAAATTAGCTGGCGGCTTATCAAACATTGTTCCATCTTTTAGACTTGAAAAAATATTGTAATAGAGTAAGTGCAACAATTTATCTCTGCCGTGTCATCGTGCACGTTTTGAATGAAAAGCCCTTTGAATTTGTCTCTTTGATGTTTCTCCGGGTCATAATCATCCCTTTGTTTTTCTCAACCTCACAAGATGCCTCTAAGTATCTGCATAGAAAAGGCAGATCACAAGTCTCGAGGCGGCTTACCGCCCTGAGAATCAGGTGTTTGAGATAAATAACCCGGAATATGAATCAAAATAACACACTTAACAACCTGTAAACATCCTCCGGCTTAAATAACCCGGGCAGTAAGGTTGACACCTTAACTCTGATTTACTGGCTTGAATGACACCCATGACGAGCAACTAACACTGTAAACCAAAGTTAAGCCGGCAAGTGAGACCCGGCCATGCATACCTCAGAATAAACTTGTGAAAAAGCAGAAGAACTTAGGGGCTTCCGGTTCGAATACGACCAAAGACCCGGCCCCAAGGGGTTAAGCTAAGATTCGGATACGATCATATAGCCCCCATTGGGTGTGGCGATGCCAATCAAAAGGGTACCGACAGCTATGTTCTCTTTGGTTCGAATACGACCCATGTTTGAACAGGAAGCCCCCAAGTGATTCGTAAAATTGTTTAACGACGCTGATTCGAATACGATACCACGTCGGTTCTCAGAGGGGTTAAACTGTGATTCAAATATGACCAAAGGCAACTTCCCAATGAGCTCGGCACTTTGCAAATCAAGTGGGTATTGACAGCTATGTTCTCTTTGGTTCGAATACGACCCATGTTTGAACAGGAAGCCCCCAAGTGACCTTACTACGTACGGCTAGATTCGAATACGATCATAAGCCGGATCCTCCTTTAAGTCAGCATGTAATCTTGTAATAAAAATAACACACGCACATTTGGAGGAGAAAAAAGGACAGAGGTCCTGCTTTATTGCTTATCATAATATATACATGGCTGAGATAAATATGTACACCACGAGAGCCGGTAGCTCAAGTGTAGTAAGGCCGAAGCTGAGCTATGTTCCACGGCCGACGGGTCTCCTCCTCAGATTTACGCGAGTCTTTATGCTCCTGAATATCAATGAGGTAATATGACCCGTTGTGCAAGTTCTTGCTGACCACAAAGGGCCCTTCCCAAGGTGGGGATAACTTGTGTGCATCTGTTTGATCCTGGATGAGCCGGAGCACAAGGTCGCCTTCCTGGAAGACCCGGGATTTGACCCGGCGGCTATGATAACGGTGCAGGTCTTGTTGGTAAATCGCTGAACGGGCTGCTGCCACATCGCGCTGTTCATCCAACAAGTCCAGAGCATCTTGGCGCGCCTGTTCATTATCCGTCTCAACATAAGCCGCCACGCGAGGTGAATCGTGACGGATGTCGCTGGGGAGGACTGCTTCCGCTCCATAAACCATGAAGAAAGGCGTGAAGCCTGTAGACCTGTTAGGAGTAGTGTTGATGCTCCATAAAACGGAGGGCAACTCCTCCACCCAACAACCCGGCGTCCGTTGCAAAGGGACCAAAAGCCGGGGCTTGATACCCTTCAGAATTTCCTGGTTAGCTCTCTCAGCTTGACCATTGGATTGGGGATGAGCCACTGAGGAAACATCAAGTCGGATATGCTCTCGTTGACAAAACTCTTCCATAGCGCCTTTGGATAGATTGGTGCCATTGTCAGTTATGATGCTATGCGGAAAACCAAAGCGGAAAATCACCTTTTTCATAAATTGAACCGCCGTGGCTGCATCGCACTTGCTAACCGGCTCAGCCTCCACCCACTTCGTGAATTTGTCAACTGCCACCAAGAGGTGGGTCTTCTTATCCTTGGACCGTTTAAAAGGCCCAACCATATCAAGCCCCCAGACCGCAAAGGGCCAAGTGATTGGGATCATTCTCAACTCCTGAGCCGGCACATGAGCCCGTCGTGAGAACCTTTGGCAACCATCACATTTACTGACCAAGTCCTCTGCATCAGCGTGAGCCGTCAGCCAATAAAAACCATGACGGAAAGCCTTGGCCACAAGGGATTTTGAGCCGGCATGATGGCCACAATCCCCTTCATGGATCTCGCGCAAGATCTCTTGACCTTCCTCAGGGGAGATACAACGCTGAAATGCCCCTGAAACACTGCGATGATGCAACTCGCCGTCGATAACAATCATTGACTTAGCCCGTCGGGTTATTTGCCTGGCCAGAGTTTCATCCTTAGGCAACTCTCCCGGGGTTATATAAGCCAGATACGGCATTGTCCAGTCTGGTATGACATGAAGAGCCGCCACCAGTCGTGCCTCCGGGTCAGGGATAGCCAAGTCCTCCTCCGTAGGCAACCTAACCGAAGGGTTATACAGGACATCCAAGAAAGTTTTAGGCGGCATCGGTTTTCGCTGAGAGCCTAGCCGGCTTAAAGCATCAGCCGCCTCGTTCTTCCTGCGATCAATGTGCTCCACTTGGTATCCCCGGCTTAAGCTCATCTCCTTAGCCACCCGAAGACCGTGGAGGAAAGCCTCGTATTCAACCGCATTGTTAGTGCAAGGAAACATCAACCGTAGCACATAATGGAACTTGTCACCTTTAGGGGAAGCCAATACAACACCAGCCCCCGAGCCTTCCAACTGTCTGGACCCATCGAAGTGGATAGTCCAATAAGTGTTATCCGGCTTTTGCTCAGGCACTTGAGACTCTGTCCAATCGTTGATGAAATCCACCAAAGCCTGAGATTTAACAGCAGTGTGTGGCACATATTTGAGACCATGAGGTCCAAGTTCTATAGCCCACTTAGCAATTCGCCCTGTGGCCTCTCTGTTTTGAATGATATCACCAAGAGGGGCAGAACTGACCACAGTGATGGGATGACCCTGAAAATAATGCTTAAGCTTCCGGCTCGCCATGAACACACCATATACGAGCTTCTGCCAATGCGGGTACCGCTGTTTGGACTCAATGAGCACTTCGCTGACATAGTAAACCGGCCGCTGAACCGGATGCTCCTTACCCGCCTCCTTGCGCTCCACCACAATAGCCACACCGACGGCTCATGCGTTTGCCGCCACATACAGTAGCAAGGGCTCCTTATCAACTGGATCAGCAAGGACTGGGGGCTCTACCAGCTGCTTTTTCAAATCCTCAAAAGTGGTATTAGCTGCATCATTCCAGACAAAGTTATCAGTTTTCTTCATCAACTGATATAAGGGCATAGCCTTCTCACCCAAACGGCTTATAAACCGACTTAAAGCAGCGATGCGACCCGCCAAACGCTGAACATCATTTATACACGTCGGCTTAGCTAGGGAGGTGATGGCCTTGATCTTCTCTGGGTTAGCCTCAATGCCTCTGTCAGAAACCAAGAAACCCAATAGTTTGCCTGCAGGAACACCAAAAACACACTTGGCCGGGTTAAGCATCATCTTGTAGACCCGGAGATTATCGAAGGTTTCCCTTAAGTCATCTATCAGGGTTTCCTCCTTGATGGATTTAACCACAATATCGTCCACGTAAGCGTGAACATTGCGCCCGATCTATTTATGAAGACAATTCTGTACACAACGCTGGTAAGTCGCCTGTGCACACTTGAGTCCAAAGGGCATGGACACATAGCAGAAGGCTCCAAAGGGAGTGATGAACGCCGTCTTCTCCTGGTCCTTAACTGCCATCTTAATCTGATGATACCCAGAATAAGCATCCAGGAAACTTAAGCGTGCACAACCTGTCGTAGCATCAATGATTTGATCAATACGGGGGAGAGCAAAAGGATCAGCCGGACACGCCTTGTTCAAATCCATGTAGTCCACACACATCCGCCAGGTGCCGTTCTTCTTGAGTACGAGCACCGGGTTAGCCAACCATTCTGGGTGAAAAACTTCAACAATAAACCCGGCCGCCAAGAGCCGGGCCACTTCTTCTCCAATGGCTTTCCGCCTTTCCTCATTAAACCGTCGAAGAAATTGTCTGACCGGCTTAAATTTTGGATCAACATTGAGAGTATGCTCAGCGAGTTCTCTAGGTACACCTGGCATGTCAGAAGGCTTCCATGCAAAGATGTCCCTATTCTCACGGATGAACTCGATGAGCGTGCTTTCCTATTTTGGATCCAGATTGGCACTGATGCTAAACTGCTGAGATGAATCTCCTGGAACAAAGTCAACAAGCTTAGTTTCATCAGCCGACTTAAATTTCATCGTCGGCTCAGTCTCCGTAGTCGGCTTCTTTAGAGAGGTCATGTCTGTTGGGTCAACATTGTCTTTGTAAAACTTCAACTCCTCTGTTGCACAAACAGACTCTGCGTAAGCTGCATCCCCTTCCTCACACTCGAGAGCCACCTTCCGGCTGCCGTGAACCGTAATGGTCCCATTGTGACCCGGCATCTTGAGTTGTAAGTACACATAACACGGCCGTGCCATGAACTTGGCATAAGCCGGCCGTCCAAATATGGCATGGTATGGACTTCTTATCTTGACCACCTCAAAGGTTAATTTTTCCACCCTGTAGTTGTTCTCATCACCAAAAGCCACTTCTAATTCGATCTTGCCGACTGGATAAGCCGACTTACCAGGTACCACACCATGGAAGATAGTGTTTGACTGGCTGAGGTTCTTATCAACCAGCCCCATACGGCGAAAAGTCTCATAATAGAGGATGTTGATGCTGCTACCTCCATCCATGAGTACCTTTGTGAACTTATAACCTCCCACCTGAGGAGCTACCACTAAGGCCAAGTGGCCCGGGTTATCCACCCGGGGAGGGTGATCCTCCCTACTCCACACTATAGGCTGTTCAGACCACCGCAAGTAGCGCGGAACCGTCGGCTCAACAGCATTCACAGCCCTCTTGTGAAGCTTTTGATCTCGCTTGCACAGACTAGTGGTGAACACATGATACTGTCCACCGCTAAGCTGCTTTGGGTTGGTCTGATAACCCCCCTGTTGTTGTTGATGACCCTGACCAGACTGTTGATTGAAGCCCCCTTGCGCATTCTGAGGACCGGAATTTGAGCCGCCGCCCGGGCCATGAAAGCCGCCGGCGCCTGAGCCGCCGCCCGGGCCATTGTAGCTCTTAAAGGCCTTCATGATCGCGCAATCCTTCCATAGATGAGTCACTGGCTTCTCTCTAGAGCCATGCCTTGGGCAAGGTTCATTCAACAGCTGCTCCAGCGTTGGACCTGACCCGCTGCCTCGGGGAGGGGGCCTCCCTTTGCGTCGCGGGTTACTACCTTGGGAATTGGCGTTGGCTACAAACTCTAGGCTGCCGTCGGCCTTACGCTTGCCTCCTCCTTGGTTCCCCGGGTTAAACTGAGGACCCTTGCCATTGCCGTTCTTCTTTCCCTTCCCTGTCCTTTCATCGTCTGAAGGGGGATCCTTGGTACCATCAGAATCGGCGTACTTGACAAGAGCCGCCATTAGGGTACCCATATCGGTGCAGTCGCATTTAAGCCGCCCGAGTTTCATCTTAAGGGGCACAAAGCGACAGTTCTGTTCCAACATTAAGACTGCAGAGCCGGCATCCATCTTATCTGATGAATGTATGATCTCCTTGACCCGGCGAACCCAATGGGTCGTGGACTCACCCTCCTGCTGCTTACAGTTAGTCAGATCCACAATTGACATAGACTGCCTGCAGGTATCTTTGAAGTTTTGAATGAACTGGGCTTTCAGCTCAGCCCAAGACCCAATGGAGTTCGGTGGTAGCCCTTTCAACCACGTGCGGGCAGTCCCATCTAACATCATGGTGAAATATTTGGCCATGGCCGCCTCACTGACCTCCAGCACTTCCATAGCCATCTCATAACTCTCGATCCAGGCTGCAGGCTGTAAGTCCGCTGTATAGTTAGGCACCTTCCTAGGGCCCTTGAAGTCCTTAGGTAGATGTTCATTACGGATGGCTGGCACCAAACAAGGGACACCCCCGGTCCTGGTAGAAATACCCACATCAATGGACGTCGTCGGATAAGCCGGGGGGGTCTGGTAAGCCGTCAATTGAGGCACCTGCTCCGCCTCTTGCCGCGCTTGGTCTACTGCGTAGAAGGCTCCATTATGAGCCGGGCCATGGCCAGGGGGCGGGTCATGGCGTCGGACATTACTTGAGCCGGTCGCTGAGACCATGTGCCGGCTATAACTCGGGCTCTGGCCTGGATGAGGGGTCGAGTGGATCCTGTCCCGGCTGTAGGAGTACGCCTCTTGCTGTGCTAGTGCCGTCTGCAGGAGTTCCCTGACCCGGCGGGTTTCAACGGCCGCCGGAGAGTCGCCGTCAACGGGGAGAGCCGCCAGTCGTGCTGCCGCAGCTACCATGTTCTCCAGCGGGTTATCATAATGACCCGGGGGTATTGGCACATACTGAGGCGGGGCAGGGGGCACCTGGGGAGGCCCCATCACTCGTGGCTGAATAAGGGGTCCAGACCCGGGCGCAATGACCCCGGGCGGGTTACTAGACCCTGCACCCGGCGTGTTGAAGAGGTTGCGTGGATCGTAAACCGGTGGGAGTCGAGACTGGGCCTTCTAATGCCTCCTTCTCATGACCTCGTTGGCCGCATTCTGATCCATCGTGAGTTGGAAGGACTGCGCCTGAATCAGCTGAGTCCGGGCGTCGAGAGCCGCCCGCTCCGTAGCCAGCCTGATCCCTTCCGCTGCAAGATCCTCTTTAGCTTTTATCAAATCCAATTTTAACTGTGCCACCTCCGCATCATGCTGAGCTTGATTCGCCGGGTCAACCATGGCGGTTAACAGGGCCGTCATCTTGTCCGTGAGATCCATCAGCACCTGAGCCGGAGAAGGCACCGGGTTTCCCGATCCAGCAGCGGGGTTCTGAACAGGCTGCGCACCAGCCATAAAAACTCCAACCTGACTTGGCGGCTCAAAAGGGTCCGGAATACTATCGCCATCGGAACAACCCATGAGCCTGCCATCTTGAAGCTGGTACAACGAGTTTGACTCATCGGTGGCCGACTCGCCGTCAGAGCCGGCGGCCGCCTCATCACCGGACCCAGATGGATCAGATGGCCCTCCATGGATGCATCCCACAAAAGCGCGCCTTAAGGCAGGCCGGGCCCGGGCGGGTCATGCACGCTAAGCCGTTTCGATGAGATCGGCGCGGAGATCCGGCTCGGGGCCCGGCTCACCAATCTTGCCAATGAAGACATGAATTCCGCCAAAGGGGACCCGGTACCCGTACTCAATTGAGCCGGCGTCGGGGCCCCAGTCCGCATCGTCGATGTAGAGCTTGCCGCGACGACTCTTGGTCATCCGGCCTACAGCGTATCCCTTGAGCCCTTCGAAGCTGCCCTTCAAGAACTCAAATCCACCGTGCGCGAGCCCCACGGTGGGCGCCAACTGTCGTGGAATTGTCACGGCAGATGTCCTTGAGCTAGGACTTAGTCGTGGAGCCATCGCAACTAGGAAGCTTGAAGGGGTTATGCGGGACAAGGAACACGAGGGTTTATACTGGTTCGGCCCCTTACGGTGAAGGTAAAAGCCTACGTCCAGTTTGGGGTGATCTTGATTAGGGTTACGATCGCCAGGAGTTAAACAACTATCCCCGGCTCTCGATCAGATTGTTCTCGCCCCTAAACCGCTGCCGGGTCCTTTATATAGGGAGGCTGACGCCCAGCAGCCCTTAGAGTCCCGGCCGGCTCATAAAAGTGTCCGGCTCGGACTCTAAACTATACTTGCCTTATACTACAAGTTCTACTATAATAATGATTGTAATTACGGGCCTTAAGCTATATCCGGGTCTCAGCCCATCTCTGGCCCATCGCCTTGAAACTTGGCTCCAGGCTTCTGGCAACGACCGTACGAGTAACCCGGCCCCTCCTGGCGGGTGACTCTAAGGTCTATATCCTCAACACATAAGTAATTTCTTTCATTAGATTTTGTATTGACAATGTATGTGTTGGTCACGTGCACACATATGTAGTTCACATTCACATTTTTGTTAGAAATGTCTTTTTTAACTGCAATTCATTTTTTCTCTTTGTACTCCCTCCGTCTAGGTGTGTAAGTCATCTTCTGAAAACCAAATAATCCCAAAACACTTAGGCACGGTACATTAGCTCCCTCCTCGTTTCTTGTTTCGTGACATATCAACCAATAAGAGATGTGGGTCGTGCATGCTTTCAATGGCTTGAGACTTTCAAACATGACATGCAGTGGTTAATTCATCGCATGGAATGCTATTAACTAGCAAAAAAACTAAGATGACTTATACACCTAGACGGAGGGAGTATTACATTTTCATTTCAAGCATACATTCACTTCCCGTTAGTTATAGATGTTTTTGGAGGAACTTTTATGCATTATTTTGAGTAGAGTAGCAAATTTCACGCGGCCGCGGGTATATCAAAATGCAGGGCCCATGCATCATTCAGTCGAACCTACGCCCACAATTTTTTGTACGTATATCTCCACTGATCCCCGAACCCAAAATGTTGCCTCATTCCCGTAAAACCAAGCGGCCCACACATATTAAGGTGTCGACTCAAACTCAATCCCTCTCCCATTTACTACGACGTGGCCCCGCACGCTGTAGTACTCCTACAAACCCTACCGCCGCACGCATCATCGGTTTTCTTAAGGAGGACTAGGGAGAAGCGGATTTGTAGTGGAGGCGCTTTAAAAAAGGATTTGTAGTGGAGGCTCCTACCCTAGGGTGCCCTATGCAGCTGTCGCACGCATCATTGGTTTTCTCTTTTCTTTATGCTCTTGCACCCTAGAGTGAAATGATGGTTGCTTCGTCCGTCCAGCTTACTGCGGGAAAGGTGGGGCTTTGTGATTTGACCCCTCATCGCTCATTTACTACTACTGTGGTGCTACGACCGGGGTGCCTCCAAGTCCAACCACTGCTCCGAACTATAATTTGGTGCATCACACGTGGAACAAGACGGTGGATGAGCCAAATGTCGGCCAAAGGGGTCCTGTTAAGTGTGTCGCCATTTCGTGTGCGGACTGACCCTACTTGAGTTGCTATGCCAACACGACAGGAGCAGCCTACCACTTGGTTTTGCTCCTTGGTGAATCCCGACTATATTGATCTAAAAAGATACTACTCCCTCTGTCTTGGTTTATATGGCGTGCACGTAGTTCTAGGTCATCCATTTGACTAACTAAATATGAGTTACTATGTCACAAAAAGTATATCATTGGATTCTTAAGCGGATGTAGTTTCTAAACATATACTGTTCATCACATATATAGCCAGTTAAATTCTCAACCTAGAATGACGTGCATGCCATGTAAACCGATACAGAGGAAGTAGTAAAAATGAGGTGATTTTACCGAGCGGTGGGCGGGGGAGCATGGCATGTCATGCGGTCCCACGTGTCATGATGTACCAAGGCGATGCGCGTCTCTCTTGAGGCAGAACAATGGCAGAAGCAATATGTGGTTTCTTGAAGGAGATGATGGCGAAGCGGATTCAGCGAAGTGTGAAATAATGGTTGCTTCGTCCGTCTAGGAAGGTGCGGCATTGTGATTTGACGTCTCATTGCTCATTACTACTACTGGGGCGGTACGACTGGGATGCGTCCCCCTGCTATTCTGCAAAGTTATTTGGTGCATGACACATCGACCCGGTTGCTATATGTCCCACATGTCGGTGAGAGGAAGTACATAATTAATGAAAGAGAGCGTCGATGGAGGAGTACAAGACACGTCTTGGTTTTTGCTGCTTCGCGCGATCCATCGATACAAACCCGAACTAAAAAAAGGCGAGGGCGGGTCTTTTCCCGCGCGGCAGGCAGGGGAGTTTGGCATAGTCTGTTCGAGGCAACGAGCCAGGAAGGGGAACAAGCAAATAAAGGTTGGGCGACTTAGTTTTGGGAAAATCTGATTTTACGGAGTACGTACCCACTATGGAGGTAGTACTACTTACTACTCCCTGCTTTCCAGTTTATAGGGCTCATCTACAAAAATTCGTTTTTCCGTTTTATAAGTCTCAGTTCTACTAGTAGTAGTACCATCACATGTTTGGATTTCGAGGTGCGTTAAATCACCCGAAGCAATCAACGTCAAGAGAAAACTCACCAATGCATGTAGAAGTTCATGGAAATTTAGTGGTCATGCATGCATTCGTTCTAATTAATGCCTCGGTAAACATAACTTCTTGAGAAAAACGAGCATACTAATTACTTGTGCAAACTACGAAATTAATTCCACCACTCACCATCTACCTTGGTTGGAGAGATTTTGAAATTGAGCCATAAACCGGAAAGGAGGGAGTAGTAACATAGCCTAGGGTAGCTTGCTGCACCACGGACTCCAAGGAAATTGCTGTAGTACTACTCCTATGTACCATTGTACTACTCCTACTACTAAAAGACATATTTCAAACAATATGATAATCTCTCTAACCAAGGTAGGGACGAGGAGTAAACGGAGGGAGTAGTAAAATTTTCTCCTCGTCTTGCGAGCCACCTGCGCGCGTGGGCGAAGGAGCGGGCGTAGTAAGCATGCTTCACCTCGTCCTGCGAGCCATCGCGCCCGTGGGCGGGGGAGACGGCATACTAAGCAAGCTTCTCCTCGTTCTGCGAGTTGATGGAACACATCAAAAGTAATACGTATAGAGTATCTCCAGTGTATAGAGCCTTGCCTCTAAGGTAGGCCCCACATTGTTTGCCTCTTATCAAATGAAAAAACTGAGCATGTGAGATGGTGAATGGAGGGAGTACGATACCATTAGTACTAGAGTTCTTTTGGAAGGGTTGTAGTAGTCCCTGCCATTCACATGTTCACATTTGAAGCTTCAATAAAAAACGTTGCACGCAAGGATTAAGAAAAACCTTGGCAATGCATGTACTCCATCAATCCATATAGGGTATAAAATGCGTTTTGGAGCCTAACTTTGAACACATGTTAGAGCAATAATATGACATCCAACTTACACAAATCTTACCATCAAATCCATACGTGGTCATTATACTGCTAACACATGCATGTGTTGCAATTAGTACGTAGATACATTAGTAAACACTCACTATCTACTACTAGTAGTAGTACTCTACACTACTACTACTACTACTACTACTACTACTACTACTACTACTACTACTACTACTACTACTACTACTACTACTACTACTATGAGGCCATCCAACTGTGTCCCGGGCTCCCGGCAGAAGACTGCGGACACCGATTATTCGTTCATATTTAAATTTGTTTTCACACAGTGAAATATCTCTATCTCTACTCTCTACTCTTATAAAAAAACTGAGTTGGTGATGATGGTGTGCCTGCCATCTTGTAATATAGACCGTCCGATCTATATCTAACGGACATAAAGCAAACTATGACAATTTTACAAAAGATACCCGCACCTCTCTCCACATTTACAGATAAGGCCTTGCCTCGTTCATCCTTATCTTCCACAGCCGCATTGCTGAGCAATTAAAAAAGGAAGTCTCTGGAACAATCTAGCATGTTGGCCGCTGCCGCCTGCCGGCGCCGTCCATCCCCATGCCTCCGCCCAGTCCGACCACCAGTCACCACCATGCCCCACTCCTCCTCACCTTATCTCTCATCTTTCATGTTTTTGATGAAATTCTCGAGATACCATTTTTTCGATAAAATTCTCGAGATATCATTAGTTTTTACACATGGGATTACTCCTACATGGGTCAATCACAACAGGTGTTTTGTATGCATCTTGATGTTCCGTGCAATGCACGGGCATCTTGCTAGTCCATGAAAACAACACATGGCAAAATTTCATGGCGAATGAGGGATTTGAATGTGCTGGGAGGGGCTGTTTTGATCTTGCCTGGGGTAGCCAAAATATTGGCGACCCTTTTGTCCACCGGTGCCTTTGCCACCGATGAACGATGAATACCTCGGGTGCTCATGCATCCTCCAGCGCGCGCATTGGAGACAAGCTCGCACGAGCTGTGCTTTTTTTGTCCCACCACGCCGCCCGAGCCGGCCGCAGACCGACCGGCGACCCGCAAATTACGCCATCCAACCGTAGCCGCACACATTCTGACAACCAACCCGAGGAAATTCATGCAAACACGGCGATATTCCATATAAACAATGAAGGAATTCTTATAAAATACCGGATTTTCATACAAGCATGATGGATTTCATTACATTCAAATCAACTAAGCGGTGCTAGTTCTGAATAGCACATGTATAATAATACCTAGCCTAAATGGTCGCCCGCCGATCCATTTGTCTTCCTCATGTCCGGCAGCACGATCACCGGACTAGCGGGAGCCCCGGAGGTATATGCTTCAGCGCAAAGGACGGCTCGCTTCCCCACTGCCCAACTGACATCATTGGCTGATGCCCAAGATGGAGGTGGAAGGGGGCTTCTCCGCTTCCGTGGAGCCCATGCAGGGTCGACGAAGGTCCTCGCAACAAAAGGATCCAACAAGACACCTGCTGTGTACGCCGGCGTCGCCTCCGCGATGGCCTTCATGGGACCCAAATGGCGGTGGCCTCTCGTGTTCTACTTCTCCTCGATGATGGCAGCAGACGCAGAGGCGCTGGCCACCGACTCGTCGCTCTCCGCACACCGGGCTTCTGTCTCTGCTTGCATGGTGCGGCCGCAGGCATGGGAGTCTCGGCCACAAAAATGGGAGACGCGGTCGCAGACACGGGAGGCACGGTACGAGGTGGCGGCATGGACGGCAGTGACGACGCCCGTGCTCCCCGTCGTGCCGGCGTGGAGCAGCTCGCCGCTCCTTGTCGAGCTAGCCTGGAGCGGCGAGTTGCTGAACCGCGCGCCGGCTTGGGGCGGCAACTGGCTCCGTCGGGCGAGGGGAGGGAGGAGGATCAGCGAGCTGCATAGCTCGTATCCGGCGGGCTCGGCGGGCCACCCAGTGATAACCCACAAGTATAGGGGATCACAACAGTTTTTGAGGGTAGAGTATTCAACCCAAATTTATAGATTCGACACAAGGGGAGCCAAAGAATATTTGAAGGTATTAGCAGCTGAGTTGTCAATTCAACCACACTTGGAGATTAATTATCTGCAGCAAAGTGATCAGTAGCAAAGTAGTATGATAGTTTTGATAATAGTGACAACAGCAATGGTAACGGTAACAGTGATAGCAGTAATTTTGTAACAAGTGTAACAGTGATGATAGCAGTAGTAACTTAGCAAAAACAATATAAGATAAATTCGTAGGCATTGGATCGGTGACTTGTTGGATGATATTCATCATGAGATAGTTATAACCTAGGGTGATACGACACTAGCTCCACTTCGTCAATGTAATGTAGGCATGTATTCTGTAAATAGTCATACATGCTTATGGAAAGAACTTGCATGACATCTTTTGTCCTACCCTCCCGTGGCAGCAGGGTCCATATTGGAAACTAAGGAATATTAAGGCCTCCTTTTAATAGAGAACCGGAACAAAGCATTAACACATAGTCAATACATGAACTCCTCAACCTACGGTCATCACCGGGAGTGGTCCCGACTATTGTCACTCCGGGGTTGCCGGATCACAACACGTAGTAGGTGACTATAACTTGCAAGATCAGATCTAAAACATGGATATAATTGTGATAACATAAACGGTTCAGATCTGAGTTCATGGCACCCGGGCCCAAAGTTACAAGCATTAAGCATAGCAAAGTCATAGCAACATCAATCTTAGAACATAATGGATACTAGGGATCAAGCCCTAACAAAACTAACTCGATTACATGATGAATCTCATCCAACTCCTCACCGACCAGCGAGCCTACGAAGGAATTACTCACTCCCGATGGGGAGCATCATGGAATTGGCGATGGAGAAGGGTTGGTGATGACGAAGAACGAAGATCGCCCTCTCCGGAGCCCCAAACGGACTCCAGATCTGGCCTCCCAATGAAGAACAGGAGGTGATGGCGGCTACGTCTCGTGGATCACGATAATTCTTTCTCCCTAATTTTTCTCTAGAAAAATAGGATTTTATAGCGTCGGTTTTAGGGTATGCGGGGCCACCAGGTGGGGACAACCCACCTGGGCGCGCCAGGAGAGGGGGTGCGCCCTGGTGGGTTGTGCCCACCCAGGGGCCCCTCTCCGATAGGTCTTGGGTCCAGAAATTCTTATTTATTATATAAAAATTCCTCGCAAAGTTTCGTTCCATTCCGAGAACTTTTATTTCTACATAAAAACAACACCATGGTAGTTCTGCTGAAAACAACGTCAGTCCGGGGTTAGTTTCATTCAAATCATGCAAATTAGAGTCCAAAACAAGAGGAAAAGCGTTAGGAAAAGTAGATACGTTGGAGATGTATCAACTCCCCCAAGCTTAAACCTTTGCTTGTCCTCAACAATTCAGTTGATAAACTAAAAGTGAAAAAGAAAAACTTTTATGAACTCTTTTGCTCTTGTTTGCATAAATAAGCTTAAACAACACCCAAGTTTTCAGCCAACATTATAACTAACCATGCCGACAATAACTCTTAAAATTATATTAACTCATATCAATGACATAATCAGCTAGCGAGCAATAATAAGATATCTCAAACAGCAACACATTGTCAAAACAACCATGATATAATATGACAATAGTGGTATCTCGCTAGCCCTTTCTGAGACCGCAAAACATAAATGCAAAGCACCTCCAAAGTTCAAGCAGCGACTAAACATTGTAATTCATGGTAGAAAAGATCCAGTCATGATGCACCCAACATCAGCTACAGACAATGCATAAATCATGACAACTGTGCTGTCAGGTTCTAGCGCTTATTTTAGAAGGTGATGACACAACATAAAAGTAAATAGAAAGTCCCTTCACAGAGGGAAGCAGTGATTTGCAGAGGTGCCAGAGCTCAAGTTTTAAAACAGAGGTAAATGATATTTTGAGACATGCACCCTTCTCATTTACTTCACGACCATCAGTTATCAATATCTTCCATGCTAAGCACGCTAGTGGCGGTTCCCAAGCGATAAAGGTAAAGGTTTTGACTCCATTGGGAGTTTTTGTTTGATTATTTGAGAGATCATTTCTTTTGCAGTTTGGGACTGGGCATCCCTATTATCGCCCTTTTCTCGTGCGATGGCAAGTGAATAAACACTCGACCTGAGAATAACCCGCTTAGCATGGAAGATACCGACCACCTCCTATCGTTCCATGAACGATCCAGGCACACAAAAAGGATATTTTTTAGAAGTTTTTTAGAGGTGGCACATGCAAATTTACTTAGGACGATAGGGTAATACCGCATATAGGTAGGTATGGTGGACTCATCCGGAATAACTTTGGGTTCAAGGATTTTGATGTACAAGCAGAATTCCCACTTAGTACAGGCGAAGGCTAGCAATTAGATTGAGAAGCGGCCAGCTAGAGAGCAACAACGGTCATAAACATGCATTCTGCATAAGTAACATTGGACACTAGCATGAGTAGGATATGAACAGCATGAACATAAATATCATAGAGGCTATGTTGGTTTTGATTCAACTACATGCATGAACATGTGCCAAGTCAAGCCACTCGAACATTCAGAGGAGGATACCATATCATCATACTACATCACAATCACTTTAACACTATGTTGATATCCAAGATAAATCATTATCCACTCCTAGCTACTTATGCATGGCATGAGAAACTATAATCTCTAATTGTCATTGCAAACATGTTTAATCATAATGGGCTGAATCATGGATACTAGGTTAAACATATTTACACAAACACAACAAGTCGAGTTCATACCCGTTTCTCTATGCCACGGCCAGTTCATCGAATATCGTCATTATTGACTTTCACTCGCACGACCGAACGATATGAAAATACTAATAGTGCAAGAATGCCATGGACTAAGCTGGAATCTGCAAAACATTTTATTCAATAGGAGAAGACAAGGTAAAATGGGCTTTTTATTATATTGGCATTTATTCATATGAGAGCCACTCAACATTTTCATCATGGTCTTCTCCTTGGTAAGACTCAAATAAAAAGAAAAGGAATTCAGAGAAACACACTGAAATATTTTTGGAGTTTTTTATTTTCTTGAACAAGCAAATCAAAAGGAAAAATCAAAAACTAGAAAAACTATTTACAGAGGAAAGCTCCCAACAAGCAAAAGAAGAACAAGAAAATCTTTTTGGGTTTTCTTTTTAGTGCTACTACTAAGCATGCATAGAAAGTAAACTACTACAACTAATTTTTTTTTGGTTTTTTTCTAAAGTTTTCCAAACACACAAGAAGAAAGCAAGGAAATAAATCTAAGCATGGATGATATAATGAAAAAGTGTGAACACCGACAAATGGAATAATATGTGTGAACATGGATGTAATGTCGGTGAGGAACACGTACTCCCCCAAGCTTAGGCTTTTGGCCTAACTTGGCAATCGATCAGTAGCCTGGATGGTAGTAGGGGTGCTGAGGAGAGGGCATCCACTCATCCCACTGCTGAGGCTGCTCCTCTGCCTCTGCAGCAGCCTGAGCATTCCGGTAGGCGATGATGTCTGCAGGCATAATCCTATATCCGCCGCTGGCAACAGGATCAAACAAAGCAGGTGCAGGCAAAGGAATAATATCACGATTTTTAACGCTAAAAACCAGGTTATGAGGAATAGGAATGTGAGGAGAGTTGTTATCAGTGAAATGGTGGTGATCCATGGCTGCACGGTCTAGGTAAACCTTGGTCAGAGGGTAGTCATGAGGGCTTATCTCAACATTAAAGTGAGCCGCCAGCCGAGTAGCAAAAATCCCACCATGTATTTTACCCTGGGATTTATTAAGATGGAGGCGACGAGCCACAATAGCTACCAAGCTATGAGTGTTGTCGCCTCCTAATGCACAACGTAAAACCGCAAGGTCTGGTGAACTAAGTGCACCCACCTTCTCCCTAGCAAGCAAGCATTTTGTAATGAAAAGTGCAAAGTAATGAACAGCAGGAAAATGCAAGCCAGCGGCAGTGGTAGCTGACACCCCTCTCTCATCTCCCACTGTCAAAGTGCGATAAAAGGCCTCAAACCCAGCCGGCCTAGGCTCAGCTCAGCTCCCATCAGAAGGGATCAGGCAAATGTCACAGAATTCAGTAAGTAGTATCTGATGGTTTTCAGCATATAAATCAAAGCTCACTTCAGGAGGATTATTCCTAGGCAGGAAAGTAAAACTTTGAACAAAGATGTTTGTGAGGATTTGATACTGTTCACACTCATCTGCGATGAAGTCGGTGAGGCCGGCATTAGCAGCATATTGTGTGAACTCCTGAAGGATTCCAACCTCTTCCATGAACTGGGTGTGCGGCCATTCGCACGGCCGTACCTCCGCCAACCTCCAAGGGTGGAGATCACTGTCAGAAGACTCCCCAATAACACCCTTGATGAATCTCATCCAACTCCTCACCGACCAGCGAGCCTATAAAGGAATTACTCACTCCCGGTGGGGAGCATCATGGAATTGGCAATGGAGAAGGGTTGGTGATGACGAAGAACGAAGACCCCCCTCTCCGGAGCCCCAAACGGACTCCAGATCTGGCCTCCCGATGAAGAACAGGAGGTGACGGTGGCTCCGTCTCATGGATCATGATAATTCTTTCTCCCTTGTTTTTTTGGAAAAATAGGATTTTATAGCGTCGGTTTCAGGGTCTGTGGGGCCACCAGGTGGGGATAACCCACCTGGGCGCGCCAGGAGAGGGGGGCACGCCCTGGTGGGTTCTACCCACCCAGGGGCCCCTCTCTGGTAGGTCTTGGCTCCAAAAATTCTTATTTATTATATAAAAATTCCTCGCAAAGTTTCGTTCCATTCCGAGAACTTTTATTTCTACACAAAAACAACACCATGGTAGTTCTGCTGAAAACATCGTCAGTCCGGGGTTAGTTTCAGTCAAATCATGCAAATTAGAGTTCAAAACAAGAGGAAAAGCATTAGGAAAAGTAGATACGTTGGAGACGTATCACCCAGCCGGCTAGGATGCCAAATAAGCTACTCTTTGTAAGCCATTGTAAGAGTGGACAAAATGGTGAAGGAGGAGATAGGGGAGCGGCGGAGGTGTGCAGTTCTTGGCCGGCGTCTGGCCTCGTTTAAATAGGAGATTAAATAGATGGCGGACGGGAGGAGCTCGGACGGTGTTGCGTTTAATGCCGGCCCGGTCATGAACGGACGTGTGTCCAGAGTGGGTTTCTCGGCTTCCACACGGGTTTCATGGAGGCGTTTGAATGCGGCAAGGAGGCTTGTTCAGCCGGGCGTGCAGCGAGCGACGTCCTCGACTCTGACGTAAAACACCGCGCCGTTCTTCCACTGACGTGTGGGCTTTTTGGGTACATGGCCTGCATGTTAGTGACCCAACGCAGGCAGCGCACGACAGAGGAACTTTTGGTGGGCCAGGGCGGTTAGAAGTGGGCATTTCATAAACCGATGATTGTTCATTGAGTGTGACGTCATCTATTTTATGTAGATAAGCCTACTATATAATGTAAGAGAATTTTAAATTTTTCATATATACGTTGATAGCCCATTCGATAAGTTGTGGTTCATAAAGACCACTGCAAACATCAATGTTCTGCTTATCACAGATAAGATTGATTAATACCCGTAACAATCAATGTCTTAACAAAGGGTGCATGCACGTATAGGTTGAGCGTGTGTCTTGCGTCGTGTGCCGTGTGCATCCAGGCGTGCGAGTGTTGCGTGCGTGCATGTGTACGTTTCAGTGTTGCATGCATGTGTGCGTGCGTGCGTGTGTTCGTGAGTGCATGTGTATGCGTCAGTGTTGCACGCCTGCATGCGTGCGTGTGTTCGTTATGTGTACATGTCAGTGTTGCACGCCTGCATGCGTGCGTGTGTTCGTGCGAGTGTTGCGTGCGTGCATGTGTACGTGCGGGGTGAGGCAACACGTCAGTCGACTGACTTTTTCATCTCTGGTCAGTCGATTTTCCAGCGGTTGGATATGAAATCAAGGGCCTGCAGTTTATCTTCAACCTCCACCCCCTTGAGCCGCCAGCCACCACCGGCCTCGCTATCGGCCCCCGCCACCCGCGGCCGGCTCGTGCCACCTCGCCGCCCCACCCGCCCCGAAACCACTCCCCACCGCCGGTCTACCGCCGCCCCAGCCATCCCTCTAGGCCCCCCGCGCCGAGCTTTTTCTCCGGCGATCCCCACGCCACCGCCCAATCACCGCACCCCCCCCCACCACCTGCGACTGCCAACCAGAGGTCTCACAACTTTGAATCCCCACCGACCACTATTTTACTACCAATTCTGTCTTTCATATACGCGCTGACGGGTGGGCCCTATGGTAATGTGCGTTGCTGAATGTGGACCGTTTGACTGGTAAATTGATAGTGTTATCAACAAATTACGGAGCTGTATGGTGAGCCAATGACCGTATGATCACCCTTAAATGTATTTTATTAACACAGTACAGACTCAAACTACCATTTCTTTCTTTCATATATGCGCTGACAGGTGGGCCCCTTACATGCGCCGATGGTGCAACACTAGTTGCGCCACGTGGAACATTTGACTAGTCAATTGATTGTGTCATCAACAAAATACGGAGTTGTATGGGTGAGCCAATGACCGTATAATCACGACATGCATTTTTTTAAACGGTACAGATGCAAGCGCTCATATATATGCGTAAGCACTCACCGCTATAAGCGGACACACGCAGACCCTACCCCTATGAGCACCTTCGAGAGAGTGAGCCAGCATATGATCTTGTGATTTTACGAAGTCACCATAGGTGCCTCGTAGTCGAGGGGAACGTCTCCTCACACTGAATGCACATCACCAGAAAATACTGAAATTAACCCAGGATAAATGCGAGCACCAGGACTTTAACCCTGGTTGGCTCGGGAAACCACTATCCTCCTAACCATCCAACCATAGGTTGGTTAGCACCACAAAATGTATGTGGTCACCGTGATGAGCTTATTCTGAAGTCCAGTGACCATATCGTACTTTCGCTTCAAATACAATGACCGTAAGTGTCGTCAACAAAATACGGAGCACGCATCAAATACAATACTCGTCGGTGTTGTCAAAAAAATACAGAGCACACATCAAATACAATATCCGTCAGTGTTGTCAACAAAATACAGAGATGTATCGTGAGCTAGATACCGTATGATCACCACGAGAATGTATACGGTGACTGTAATGAGCATATTCTGAAGTCCAGTGATCGTATAGTGCTTTCGCTTGAAATACAGTGACCGTCACGCCTGAATGTGTCAGGGTCATGCATACTTTTAGAGGGCCGAGAGATAGTTTGTGTGCGTACGTGAAAGTGGTGTAGAAAGAGGGGGTGTCCAGTGGAGACAAGGAGAGATATGCCCTTCGTTTCTATTTCCCGTGACTAATATTTTAGGAGAAAATATAAACATTCACAATGCAGAACAAATATTTTTGGATGCACCATGCAATTAACTTTCATGTATAACATTGTACTATTGTATATGCTTATTTTCTTAGTGGCCGATTGCGTGTGTGGTGTGGTGGGCACACCATTTCTAGTTGGGGTGGGCACATCATTTCTAGTTGTGGTGGGTCAACATGAGGACTCATGGGTTGGTTCCATCCCGTGCCACATAGGTTGGACCGAGACGCATTATACGAAGACCCGTGTGGAGGACTCAGCGTACAAGACAAAGCTACTAGAGTTGTGGAGGACTCTATCCCCACTGATGATAAGCCGACTATATATGATTTGTAACCCTAGGCCCCGAGTATGTTATAGATGCCTGGGGGCTAGTTCGTTGATAGTATACACACACGCACAATGCCTGGTATTCACATGTACTTTGTACACACCCCTATCACTAATATACAGTACCAGGAGTAGGCTTTTTCCTCAACTGCAAGGGCCCGGACTTGGGTAAAACTTTCCCTCGTATTACCATCCAGCCTAACAGTCAGGGATATCCTACCGAATGATCTAATGGAATCATATCCGCCAACTACTAAGAGAGAGGTGTGTCTGTGGGGGGTGCAATGTGTGCGAGAGAGGCCTAAAGATAAAGTGCATGCAGGAGACACGTAGGCACATATATGTGCGTATAGAGGGCTAGTAGAGACCATGCGTGTGTATATATGCATGTGAGAGAAATACTGTTTTCCAACTAAGATTAGTGAAAAGAGTGGTAAATAGTAGTCAGAAAGAGAGAGTGAGATATATAGAGAGTGTGTGCGTGAGACACCCCGACACCCCGGGAGAGATTGTGAGCATGTGTGAAAGAGAAATGCCGATGTATATAAAGTGTGTGCACTTATGCGTTAGATAGAGAGATATATAGCGCGTGTGTGAGAACGGGCCGAGGCATAGTGCATCTACGTGTAAAAGTTGGTTCTACGCATTAAATGAAAATACAAATGGCATTATTATTTCTGGATGAGATCATGAATTTTCCAATTTGCGTATGAACGAAAATCGGTCTATCAGACATCCATACTCTATTGAATTCTAGCATGTGCACGCGTTTATTTCGTATTATTGATCCATGAGAGAATTCCTTATTTAACACTGTCTTAAAATTTGTTGCCTTATTTGACATTGAAAACTTTTTTCTTCCTTATATAACACCGTGTCTAAATTTTATGCCCTTTATGACACTTCCATCCATTTGGAGCCATAACGGTGTTAAATGACACCTAAAAAGACCTATTTACCCCTCATGTGATAGATGACCTAAATTTGTGTGTATTCAGTCATAGAGGGAACGGACACTTTCAAACTGCTTGTGCGGAGCGTCGCGGTCGGCAACGAGGCTGTGCCTCGGCTTCGACTGGATGCTGGCTGCCTGGCTCCTCTGGATGAGATGGAGTACAACACATGAGCAGCTAAGCAGTACGTGTGTGCTCGTCGATGCGCAAGGATGGACTTATGCAAGCAATACGTGCGTGAGGATGGGCTTGTGCATGCAACATTCGTGAAGATGGGTCTATCTCCTACGGCAAGCTGCTGATACATACTGTACCTTATTACGTGATGCGCTCACATTACCTTTCTGAGCTCCTCTTTCTTTAGCTGGGTACACACAGGTATTCGGAATGCATAAACGTATGTGTACGTGGCTGGCCGGCACGCGGGTATTTCAATATGTACGCGTACTTTCCGGCTACAGGCTAATTAGACTGTACGGTTGCCGACACCCAAAAGCCACGAGCCCTTAGATGCATGCAGATACTAGCACCAGGCCTGACTAGCACGTAAGAGTACGTGAGCAACCTAATATGCATGCACGTGTGCAAAACTAATCAAAGATGAGCTACGACATGCATGTACTTATGCATGTTGCCTCCCTGTATATTCTGCATTCATTTTATTTTCCAGTAATTAAATTCTCTTTGTTACAAAATCACGTCGAACACCATCCTGATAAAGTCACATATTGAAGCTAAAGAACAACGTAAAATTTTGGTCACATACCCCATAAGGGGCAAATTGGTTTTTTCAGGTGTCATTTGACACCGTTAAGGCTCAAAATGGATGAAAGCGTTATAAAGGGCATAAAATTTAGACATAGTGTTATGTAAGGAAGAAAAAAGTTTTCAGTGTCAAATAAGGATATTTAAAACAGTGTTATATAAGGAATTTTCTCTTGATCCATAGAGTGAGAGCGGTTTGAAATACAGGCAATGCATTGCTTTTGCAATTCATATATAAACATTAATTAGTGCACTCCATGTTGTCAGTGTGAAGCACTTTATACATTTGTCACGTACATGGATACATTCCAAATTGCTAGCTACGAAATAGAATACATGTTGAATTCAACATAAAGGGGGTTTCGAAGATTCGAATTCATAGGAAGTGCATTCATCTATTTGAATCCGAGATAATGGCATTTGTAAATTAGATCTAAAAGGGGGCATCAATCTTTGTTGTGCGTTTGAACATGCTATATATTCATACGCATGTCTAACTATTTTTTTGCAACCAAGGAGATTATATATGGAACCATGCATGAACTGAGGATATTTTTAAATATATACTCGTGTACAATGTATATTCAAATGCACCCCCTCCATTCCAAAATAATCGTAGTTTTAGGATTTTCAAGAGTCAGGATTTGTGAAGTTTGACAAATCCTGAAAGTTCAATTCAAGAGAACCGAAAATGTTAATGCTCCTGCTCCCAAATATTGAACGAAGCACCAAATAAGCCTCTGCTCACCCGAACCCGTGCGAGACTAATGTTTGGTGGTAGGAGATTACTGTCCTGACTCTGGCCCGTGTAGCCTATCAGCCCGATGTGCAAAGGTCTAAACCGGGGTAGGTTTGTAACTTCACCAAGACGCCAGTCTCAACCGCCTCCGAGAAGCATTCATACGCCGTGGGTGCCTAAACACCCATGCGCTTGGCCAAAATCTATCCCACCCACCATTTGGGACACCTGAGATTACTGTCCTACCCCAACCCGCAATATGTCCTATATTTTAGATGGGGGTAAAGTTTGTAACTTCCCCCAAATTTCAAACAAGCGCGTCCCAAACCGAAACATTGTTCCCCCTTAGTTCCCCCTCCCTCCGTTTCCCCATTCATACTCCATGGGCGCCAAAGCCCTCTCCACCAGCCGCGAAACCCCAGCCTCCTCCATCCTCCACCCCATCGCACCCAATCCACCGCTGCCCTCCTCCATCATGCCGGAGCCGATACCCCAACATCGTCGTCCAACGCAACTGCAACCACAACTGCAACGCCCTCAAGGACTTAGCAGCTGAAGCCGAGGCATAGCTGCCTCCACGACGCCGACGCCGACGTGCGCCGTACTAGAACCACTTCGATCACGCCGTCGTGTGCCTCACTGCTGCCGCTCCACTATCACAACCGTCCACCGCACCGGAGCTGTTCCCGCTACACCGTTGTTTGCCGCCTCAGATCTGGTTCCCCGCTGGCGACAGACGGCCACCGCACCACACTCAACAACTTGGCCGTGGGTTCATCCAAGGCTCCACCATCCTCCACAACTTCTCGTTTCCAGTGAACCATAAGATCGTTGGAAAAAACAGAAGGAGGACACAGCACTGCCAGCATAAAGAGGTACTCCTCTTCCCTTATTCGTGCAAATCTTACGTCTCTGCTCACACCGTATTCATCCCACGAAAGAAACTAGTTGAGCGCTTCTTACTGCATCTTCTTCGTGATACTAAATGCATAAGGTTTCCTCCCATTTACTATTTCACCTTGGCTAGAGGTCAGTAGCCCGCCTGGATTTCAATTCAGGGTCAATTGAATCGTAATTAAACGAAGCAGCACCCGCTTAGGCGCACGGAGCGCCTAGTCCGCCTGTTCGCCGGGGAAGCGGCGCATCAGTGTGTATCATAGGGATGTGGGGCGCAGGAGCTGCTTGCGCCCAATCTGGAGGTCGGCGGGGCTTGAAGGGATGGACGGGGGGCAGTGCCAAGGACGGCGGTGCGGTCGAGGGGAGGGCGGAGGCAGGGGACTGGCCGGTGGTCGCTGGCGTTTCGAGGAAGATCGTGACACTGACTGGCTGGAGGTAGATGAAGGCGATCTGCCCGTTCTTTGTACATCGGACGGTGCAGAAAAAATGGACTGGCCTATTTGTTTTCGGTCGACTGTTATTTTCATAGGACCACACCTTGTGTTGTGCTGGAGGAGCATTTGCATTTCCCAGGCATCCTTGTGCTCATATTTCAAAATCCTAGAATCTAGTAATTTCGTGTGCCATGCATGTTGTAGAGCTATCATATGTCTCCCGTCATTTATTTCTCACCGACCTGCTATCTGCTACTTTTACACTGTACTACTTGTGCACACACTTCACCCATCCTCACACTATTGTTTTTGTATGCATGGGTATTTCAGACTCTGACGCAGTGTTGATAAATACACAAAAGAAAAGACAGAAGTTGCTCTAGTGTAATTCAAAGATAAACACTAAGCGTTTCAGCGCTCTAAAGGGTGTAGTGTCAACAGATGGAGACAGTAAACGTAGCTCTGCAGTTGATGATCTCAATTGCCACACACAACCATCTGAGGTGCTTGCTTTAACTTTGCGCTGTCAAATGTGGTTGCATGTTGCATATCATGTCTAGCTTGTATTGCTTCCAATTTGGTTAAATTGCATCTGCTTACTTTACACATTATACCTTTGATAATGACATGCCTTCATGTTTTTGATACATACTACATATGCCTATTAACCATGTTCATACGTCAAACTAATGCTCTTTTGTATCCCTCATCAATCACTTATGATGAGATAGTCACCCAGTGGGTTACTGTGAGACGCGCTACTCGTTTATAGAGTGCGGTGTCATCCTCCCCACATGATTCTCAAGAAACAGCAAGGCTAAATGAAGATAGTCAACGTAGCTCTCTAGTTGATGACCGCAATTACCCTACACCACCATCGCAGGTGCTTGCTCTTACTTGGCAGTGTGATATGTGGTCGCATGTTGCATATGGTGTCTACCTAGTAATGCTTCTAATTAGGGTAAATTGCATCTGCTTAGTTAACACATTATACCTGTGAATATGACATGCCTTCCTGTTTTTGGTACATACTACGTCTTTCTATTAACCATGTTCTTACATCAAACTAGTTTTCTTGTGTATCCCTCATCAATCACTTCTGACGAGACACCTTCAAGTTGACAGTGTAATATTGGTTGCATCTTGCATATCATTTCAAACATGTATTGCCTCTAATTTGTTGAAGTTCCACTTATATTGAGACACATCTAACTTGGTAGAGTGATTTTGGTTGGATCTTTCATATGGTGTCTAGATTGCACTGCTTCCAATTTGTTGAAATGCCTTCTACTTAGCGTTTTTCGTACATATTCCATCCTCCTACAATGTGGTTGCCATACATAAAAGTTGTGTTCATCAGTATCACACGTCAACGAATTTGGAAGTGCAAATTTCATTCCTTTTTCTTGTGTGTTTACTTGACAAGGTAAAATCTAAAAGGACGAAGGCACGGAATGATGGTGGTCCTCTGGAGCAACCGAAACAGATGATCTCTGCAGATTCTCCTGCTACTCCTACTGCAGTGCAAGTTCCAAATCTCATCTCCCCTACTCCACAACCCCAGGTGCTTGCTCTAACACGGCAATGTGATATCTAGTTGCATGTTGCATATGGTGCCTAGCTTGTATTGCTCCTAATTTGTTAAATTGCATCTCCTTAGCTTACACATTATACATGTGAATATGACACGCCTTCCTGTTTTTGGTACATACTGCATCTGCCTATCACACCATGTTCTTACATCAAACTACTATTCTTATGTATCTTGCATCTATCGCTTATAATGAGACAGTCACGCCCGTGGGTTAGTATGAGACGCTCTACTCTTATAAAGAGTGCAGTTTCATCCTCTCCACATGATTCTCAAGAAACAACAAGCCTAAATGAAGATATTGAACGTAGCTATGTACTTGAAGACCGCACTTCCCCTACACCACCATCGCAGGTGCTTGCTCTAACTTCGCAATGTGATATGTGGTTGCATGTTGCATACGGTGTCTAGCTTGTAATGCTTCTAATTAGGGTAAATTGCATCTGGTTAGTTTACGCATTATACCTGTGAATATGACATGCCTTCCTATTTTTGGTACACACTACATCTATCTGTTAACCATGTTCTTACATGAAACTACCTCTCTTCTGTATCTTGCATCAATCTCTTACGATGAGACACATTTATTCGTTGCATATTGCATATTATTTCTAGCCTGTTGCCATGTATTGCTTCTAATTTGGTCAAATACATTTGTTAGGCCACCCTTTTAATTTGGTAGAGTGATATTGGTTTCATCTTTCATATGGTTTCTAGCTTGCATTGCTTCTAACTAGTTCAAACACCTTGTGCTTAGTTTACACTTTATACATCATACATGTCAATATGTCATGCCGTCCTGTTTTTCATACATATTACATCCTCCTTTCATGCGGCTGCCTAACATGAAAGTAGTGTTCGTCAGTATCATGCATCAATGAGTTCTGAAGAGCAAATTTTATTCCGTTTTCTTGTGGGTTTGACTTGACAAGGCAAAATCAAAAAAGAGGAAGGAAAAGATTAAGGAACACGATGATGGTGGTCCTCTGTAGCAACGTAAATGGAGCATCTGTACGGATTCTCCTTGTACTGCTAGTGCATTACAGTTCCAAGTCTCTGTTCCCCTACTCCACCATCCAAGGTGCTTGCTCTAACTTGGCAGTGTGATATCTGGTTGCATGTTGCATATGGTGTCTAGCTTGTATTGCTCCTAATTAGTGTAAATTGCATCTGCTTAGCTTACACATGATATGTGTGAATATGACACGCTTTACTGTTTTTGGTACATACTATATCTGTCTATCACACCATGTTCTTACATGAAACTACTCTTCTTGTGTATCTTGCATCAATCACTTATGATGGGACACCTTTAAGTTGGCAGTGTGATATTGGTTTGCATCTTCGATATGATTTCTAGCATGTAGTGCTTCTAGTTTGATGAACGCCACCTATGACGAGATAGTTTTAACTTGGCAGAGTGATATTGATTGCACCTTCCATATGGTGTCTAGCTTGCACTCCTTCTAATTTGTTGAAGTGCCTTCTGCTTAGTTACCACATCATAGGTGTGAATATGTCAAGCCGTCCAGTTTTTTGTACATATTCCATCCTCGTGTCATGACTTTGCCTTTCATCAGAGTAGTGTTCATCAGTATCATGCATGAATGAGTTCTGAAGAGCAAAATTTATTCCTTTTTCTTGTCGGTTTGACCTCACAATGCAAAATCAATAAAGCGGAAGGAAATTGGTAAGGCATTGGATGATGGTGGTCCTTCTGAGCAACTGAAATGGAGGGTCTCTACAGATTCTACTCTGCCATCCTCCCAACAAGATTCGCAAGACAACGCAAGGCTAGGCATTCAACGTAGCTGTGTAGATGATGATCACATCTCCCCTAATCCACCACCACAGGTGCTTGCTCTAACTTGGCACTATTATATGTGGTTGCATGTTGCGTATGATGTCTAGCTTGTATTGCTTCTAACTTTGTTGAATTGCATCTGCTTACTTTACACATAATGCCTGTGAATATGACATGTGTTCCTGTTTCTAAAACATACTATATCTGATCACACCATGTTCTTACATCAGACTACTTTTCTTGCATATCCCGCATCAGTCACTTCTGATAAGGCACCTTTAAGTCGCCACTGTGATATTGGTTGTGTCTTGCATATGATTTCTAGCATGTACTGCTTCTAATTTGTTGAAACGCCAGACAGTTTGAACTTGGCGGAGTGATATTGGGTTCATCTTTCATATGGTGTCTAGCTTGCAGTGCTTCTAATTTGTTGAAATGCCTTCCGCTTAGTTACCACATCATAGGTGTGAATATGTCACGCCGTCCTGTTTTTCGTACATATTCCATCCTCATATCATGTGTTTGCCTTTCATCCGAGTAGTGTTCGTCAGTATCATGCATGAATGAGTTCTAAAGAGCGAATGTTATTCCTTTTTCTTATTGGTTTCACTTCACAATGCAAAATCAATACAACCGAAGGAAATTAGTTTGGCAGTGGATGATGGTGGTCCTTCGTTGCAACTCAAACAGAGGGTCTCTACAGATTCCACTCTGCCATCTCCCAACAAGATTCGCAAGACAACACAAGGCTGGATAGCCAACGTAGTTGTCTAGATGATGAGCACATCTCCCTACTCCACCATCACAGGTGCTTGCTCTAACTTGGCACTATTATATGTGGTTGCATGTTGCGTATGATGTCTACCTTGTATTGCTTCTAACTTTGTTGAATTGCATCTGCTTACTTTACACATAATGCCTGTGAATATGACACGTGTTCCTGTTTCTAGAACATATGTGTAGATGATGAGCACATCTCCCCTACTCCACCATCACAAGTGCTTGCTCTAACTTGGAACTGTTATATGTGGTTGCGTGTTCCGTATGATGTCTAGTTTGTATTGCTTCTGATTTTGTTGAATTGCATCTGCGTAGCTTACAACTTATACCTGTTGTCGGCGTCCTGGGACAGGGGGTGCCCAGACTTGCCTGCCTGCGGCCCATGACGTGGCTCCATCGGCGGCCTGGTACAGCCCAGCTTCAGGATCAACGACCCAAGACCCTCGCGAGTGCGGATGACACCAAGACCTCCTCGAGGGATGGCCTCCTCAGGCTGGCTCCCGAGGAGCAGAGATTTCTATGCAAGGCTCACCTTGCGAGGTTTAGATGACGTGAGCCGTGACGATCAAGGCCAAGCGGGCGCCAGCGGGCACAGTGTACCAGTTTCCTCTTTTGCTCTAAGGAGGCAAGTGCAGGCGTGGAGTCCCGAGGAATCAGCCAAAGGTTTCCATTTCGGTGCAACAATACCAAGACCGCCAGGACGGCAGGACGGAGGTCATCGCCGAGCCCACCACGGCGTCATGACCAGAGGCTTTTGCAGGCAAAGACTACTTTTGTCAGGATAGCATGTACTAGCTGTCCCCCTTCAAATTTGGCCATTGTGGGATCCCTTCCTGCCTTACATTTGGGAAGAGAACCAAGGCCACTATAAATAGGACTTAGCCACCACCATAGAGGGGGGATCATTCAGATCATTCTTACACCCACCAGCTCATCGAGCACAAGAACACCTCACCTCCTGAGGTTGTTCTACCATTGTACTAGTTCATCCTCAGCCCCTCGAGGCAATCCACCACAAAGATGGAGTAGGGTATTACACCGCAAGGTGGCCCGAACCAGGATAAACTGATGTGTCCCTTCTACATCCAGTTCATTGAGCTAGACAATCAGATTAGCGAGTAGGCAGACTTGGGAGGATGAGTTCTTCACACGCACCCCAGAGTTCGAACCTCTCAAGGGTCTGTGGAACCCTGAATCCAACATTTGGCGCGCCAGGTAGGGGTGCGTCGGAGCCTCTCTTCCGCCGGTCGACCCGCCACCGCTCCACCACTTCCATGGCTGACGCCCGTCGAGCCCGTGCTGAGCGCCGGGCCACCCTCGCTGCTCACGTTGCCCAGATGGCGCCTGTCGGCGGGCCTCCCCGTCTTTCTCTATCGCCCTCCGCCAGCGCTGCCACTGGCCCGGCGGGGCACGAGCAGCAAGCTTCGTCGCTGCACCCCTCCGTGCGGCGTGATGGACGCATGGCCACCCCGTCTGTGACTCTGGCTGGTTCATCATCTCATGCTCGTCGCGCGCCGGCGGATGCGCAGGCTGCGCTGCTCATGGCATGCGAGCTCTTGCACTACCGCCCCATCGACGACTTCTACGAAGACTGGCTGGACCGCATCGCCGAGCTAGTCAGCGCCGCTGGGGGCTCTCCTGCACCATCTCTCTTGTTGCCTCGCCCGCCGCCTGCTGCGGGCGACGTAGCCCATGGAGCACCTCCTCCACCTCCCCGTCAAGACGTCGCCTTCGGGCCAAGGTGCGCGGCCCCACGGCGTGACCTGCCACGCAGGGCGCCCGTGCGTAAAGAAGAAAGCTGCCAGGAGGTCCAGCGGCCGCAAGAAGATGCTCCTACACTCCCAGCACCACCACGTCAAGACCGCGCGCCGCCTGCGGTGGTGGCGCGTGAGTGCCAAGATCAGGCTCCACCTCCACGACGGGCTCCTGTGACTACCGCGGGCTGTCGTGCCTTCACTCCGGAGCTTCACAGTGTCGCCTGGCCGGGGAAGTTTAAGCCTGACCTGCCTCCATGCTACGACAGCACCCCGACCCTGCTGAGTTCCTGCAGCTCTACGAGCTGAGCATCGAGGCGGCTAACGGCGACGAGAGGTCATGGCGAACTGGTTTCCCATGGCCCTCAAAGATGGCGCACGCTCGTGGCTCCTGAACCTGCCTGCGGGATCGATCTCCTCCTGGGGCGAGATGCGCGAGCGTTTTGTCGCCAATTCCCAGGGCACTCGCAACCGCCCGCCGGCTGCGGGTGACCTGCGGTGCATCAAGCAACAGCCAGGGGAGACCCTGCAGAAGTACATCCAGCGCTTCAACAATGTTCGCCTCATGATCCCCAAGGTTTCGGACGAGGCCATCATCTCAGCGTTTTCTGATGGCGTCCGCGATGTCAAGATGAAGATCTCTCCATACACGAGGACCTGTGCACGGCTCTGGAGATGTCCAACATGGCAACCAGGTGCACGAGAGCTGTGGAGGATCGCCTCTCCCTCCTGGAGATCCTGGGGACAGACCCAGAAGACAAGAAGGCCAAGGCCAAGGACATGAAGCGCAAGGGGCCAGCCGTGCTTGCGGCTGAGCCAGAGATGAAGCATGGTTGCGACCACCCAGAGTCATCCAAGGGCAGCCGCCCATTCTGCGTCTTCCACAACATGCACAACCACAACACCAACGACTATCAGGGCCTCGGGGCCATCCGCGACGGACGCCTCGGTCGTTGCCCCGAGCGTAGCGACCGAGGCTACGTCCGCGGAGGAGGCCGAGGAGGAGGACACTGGGACGACCGCGGCCCCCGCCAGGAGTGGTGCGATCAGCCTCGTGAGGAGCGCTGGCAAGCCCAGCCTCGTGAGGGCGCCTAGAGAGATCAGCCTAGTGAGGATTGTCCTCAGGGCAACGCCGGCCTCCCTCCGCTGCCACTACCACCAAGGAACGAGGACTACCACCAGGACAAGGGGGCTGGGGGCTTCCAAGAGCCTCGTGCCATCGCCTGCATCCTGGGCGGTGCTCGGGCCCCAGCCTCTCATCGCATCTTCAAGTAGTTTGCCCGCGAAGTGAACGCGGCCCTCCCCAGGCTCGAGGCCACGCGACCGCTCATGTGGTCCAAGTGCACCATCACCTTCAGCTCGACCGACCAGCTCAAGTGCGTGGCAACTGCTGGTGCCTGTCCGATGCTCTGCTCGCCGATCATCAGCAATGTCCTCGTCACCAAGACTCTCATCGATGGTGGTGCGGGGCTCAACGTTCTTTCCATCGAGACGTCCGACCGCCTCCAAGTTCCCTATGACCAGCTGCAGCCCATCAAGCCTTTCTCAGAGTAACCGATGGCTCCACCACCCCGATAGGGAAGATCCGCCTCCCTGTCACCTTCGGCAAGCGTGACAACTACCGCACTGAGCTCATCGACTTCGACGTCGGCCACATCCGCCTTCCATACAATGCCATCCTTGGGTATCCAGGCCTGGCCAAGTTCATGGCGGTGACTTATCATGGTTACAATGTTCTCAAGATGCCAGGGAACTATGACATCATCACGATCGCCTACGAGGAGAGGGACGTAGTGTGCTCTCTCGAATGCAGCTACCAGGCTGCAACAGTCGAGAACCCCGACGACGAAGGCACTGTCTACCCTCCTGAGGCTGTCCCCAAGAAGAAGATGCTGCTGCTCCACAAAGGGCCTTAGGAGAACGGCGTCTCCAGCGGCGCCACCTCAGGACCTGCGCCCACGGACGGGGCGCCTCCCTCTCTCGCATAGGAAGGCGCGCCCGGCGCCCCTCACCTTTGGAGGGCCTTTGACCTAGCCAACGTCACGAGGGAGGCGCTCAGGCACCACATGGAGGCATGCTTCAGCGCGCGCTTCCGCCAGGAGGGCACAAGGCACGGGGCGCCAGGTGAACGGGAATTCATCACCAAGGCAACCAAGGAGCTTCAAGAAGCGAGAGCCATGCGCGGCGATCGCCGCGCACCACCCGGCGCGGCTCCTTGTCCTGGCGAGGATAGCGAGCTGTGCGCCTGCGGCAACATCCTGGGCTCAACAGGGCCGCATCTCTGGAGCGCTTCCGGCCATCGCGCGTTGGTCGGTGCGAGGGGCCCCCTCACAGCTATGTTCGCATGCCTTTTGGCCTGCCGAACGCGGTTGTTACCTTCTAGCGACACATGCGGAGCGTCCTGGCGGCTCAGGAGGCCAGGCACCAAGCGGTCCTAACGGAGGTGGCGACGGTCCTTCACGAGCCTGTCGGGCCTTCGGAGCCTCCTGAGGTGCAAGGCCAAGGTGGCTCGTGAGGAGCGACTCCTTCAGCACGCGTCTTCAGCTACTCCAACGTCTCTTCAGCAACGGTGCCATGTGACATTTCCCAGTTTATTCAGTTGGGGCGCCCCTCGGGCTGCACCATCCCCAGGCCGTGTGGGTCCGTCCCTGTGGCATGTATCATTTTGCATCTATCAGAACTAGCTCTCCTATCCATGCCATGATTTATGTTATCACCCACTTGCCTGTTGTATGGCCCTTCACGGTCTCCCGCGTTGCTGACCGGCCTCTTACCCATCCCGCGACGGGGGCTCACATGCTGGCATGATGTTTGTGCTCGAGACCGTCCCTACAGCGCTGACAAATCTGAGAGACCGAGCTTTGGCTCGCGGCCCGCTCTGCGCACGTCACCTCACCAGGTCCTCAGTGCCTTCATCTTCTCGCGAAAAGATCAGCGGTAGGACAACATGCGCACTCACGAGTTATGCTCTCTTCTTGGACTAACCCGCAGGAATCCCTGGAGTTTGGCTGCAGAGGCGGCCCTGACAGCCTCCCTCTTTCCACGCAATTTGCTTGCATGTTAAAAGGGGGCTCCTAAGCATTGCGTCTCAGGAGCTCCTACTGACTCCCCAGCTCTCACCCCCTCGCCTTGACCACGGCATCACGATGTGGCATACCAGCGGCGGCTGAGCCTCGCTCGAGGGTCGGGACCCGAGGACGTAGAGCATTTAGAAGAGCAAAGAAAGGGGAGGCCGGCTTGAGCCCCACCTTGCAGCATCACCACTAAAGCACAATCAAGCGCCGTACGAAGGAATCACCTCTGGCTCATTAAGATAAGTCGCATATGGCATACCAGCGACGGTTGAAGCCTGCCTAGGGACTGGGACCTGCCAGCGTAGAGCGCTAAGCTACCGCGAGGACGAAAGGGGGGAGCAATGCCGAAGAGAGCCACACAATTGCAAACTCATACTAGGGATGGTAAACATTACGGCAAAAGCATTACAAGTTCTTATATACCCCCACGGGGTTTGTCTCGATCCCTCACAGGGAAACAAAAGACGAAAGCTTCAAGGAGCCCTGGCTGCTGGGCATCACCGACGACTCCGAGCGGACGCCGCTGCCGCGCTCCGGGCACCGCGAGAGCTCGGTGGCACATAGCTATCGCCACTCGACTCCGGAGAATTGCTACGCTCGGGCGAGCCGCTGGACTCCTAGGAGTCGTCGCTGCTACTGGAGGAGCGGCCCGCAGCCACGCCATGCAGGCTGCTTCCCCTAGGGCAAACACTCCAAGCAGCAGCCTTCCTCGTCGAAGACCTTGAAGAACAATGTGGAGGCGCCGTCGTAATCGAAGTGGATGGCAAGGGTCCCCTCCGCGCGGCAGGCGCGGGCGACCTCGCCCCATCCTTGGGTCATAAAGATTTTGACCGGGGGGACGACCTCAACCTCCACTTCCGTGGCCAGACTGCAGCACCCGGCGTGCTGCAGCCACGGCTCGAGTGGCCCCCTCGGCGAAGAATCGCCGAAGCTGGATCCACGTGCGCGGAGGCATCACCGCCCACATCACGAACTCGCGCGAGGAGCCCTCGGCTTGGGTTCGCGGGTCGGCAGCCCGTGCAACCTCAGCCTGGCCACCACGTCCGTGGCTCGTGCGGCGTGAGGCACAACCGCCTTCTCCGGAGCCTCACGCTTGGGCGTACAGAGGAAGCGGGAAGCCGGGCGGAGGCCGCTCGTACCAAGGCCGTGTCACCTCTGGCCTCCCGCCGGCATCGTGGGGGCGGTCGAGCCTTTTCTTTGGCGGGAGCGGCCCCTGCTCCTCATGAGGCAGAGTCTCATCAAGTCAAACAGTTGCCGAGGCAGCGTGGGGAAGCGGAGACGCCCACGTCTCAACAATCTCGATGCGTCAATCGAGGCCGCGGGCGGTTAGGGCCTGTGGCGCTCCGCACTTGCCCCTTTGCCTCGCCTGGAAGCCAAGTTCTAGCGCGCCTTGGGCCCGGGGGCTACTGTCGGTGTCCTGCGATCGGGGGTGCCCAGACTTGCCTGACTGTGGCCCATGACGTGGCTCCATCGGTGGCCTGGTACGGCCCAGCTTCAGGATCAACAAACCAAGACCCTCGCGAGGGGCCAAGCCTCGCGAGGTGGACAACACCAAGACCTCCTCGAGGGACGGCCTCCTCAGGCTGGCTCCCAAGGAGCGGAGATTTCTATGGAAGGCTCACCTCGCGAGGTTCAGATGACATGAGCCATGACGATTAAGGCCAGGCGGGCGCAGTGTACCAGTTTCCTCTTTTGCGCTAAGGAGGCAAGCGCAGGCGCGGAGTCTCGAGGAGTCAGCCAAAGGTTTTCATTTCGGTGCAACAAGACCAAGACCGCCAGGACGGCAGGATGGAGGTCATCACCGAGCCCACCACGGCATCACAACCAGAGGCTTTTGCAGGCGAAGACTACTTTTGTCAGGATAGCATGTACTAGTTGTCCCCCTTCAAATTTGGCCATTGTGGGATCCCTCCCGCCTTACATTTGGGAAGAGGACCAAGGCCACTATAAATAAGACTTAGCCACCACCATAGAGGGGGGATCATTCAGATCATTCTCACACGCACCAGCTCATCGAGCAAAAGAACACCTCACCTCCTGAGGTTGTTCTACCATTGTACTAGTTCATCCTCAGCCCCTCGAGGCAATCCACCACAAAGCTGGAGTAGGGTATTACACTGCAAGGTGGCCCGAACCAGGATAAACTGATGTGTCCCTTCTACATCCAGTTCGTCAAGCTAGGCAGTGAGATTAGCGAGTAGGCAGACTGGGGAGGACAAGTTCTTCGCACGCACCCTAGAGTTCGAACCTATCAAGGGTCTGCGGAACCCTGATTCCGACACCTGCAACGATCACTTACCCATAAGACACATTTAACTTGGGAGTGTGATGTAGGTTGCATCTTGCATTGTCTTCTAGCTTGTACTGCTTCTAATTTCTTGAAATGGCACTTACGACGAGACACTTTCTACCTGATAGAGTGATATTGGTTGCATGTTCATATGGTGCCTAGCTTTCATTTCTTCTAATTTTGTTGAAATGCCTTCTGCTTACTGTTTTTCATACATATTCCATCCTCCTATCGTACGTGTGAATATGCAATGTTGTCTTTGTTTCTATATATTCCATCCTCCTATCCTATGCTTGCCTTACATCAAAGTAGTGTTCGTCTGTATCATGCATCAACCAGTTATGCAGAGCTAATTTTATTCATCTTCTCGTGGTTTTGACTTCATAAGGCAATATCAGAAAATAGGAAGGAAAAGAGTAAGTTAGGGGATATTGGTGGTCCTGCAGACCGACGCAAACAGAGACTCTCTAGATTTGCCACTGCTACTGCTAATGAAGTTGAAGTCCCAAGTCTACATGATGAGTTCATCTCCCGTACTCCACCATCGCAAGTACTTGCTCTAAGTTGACAGTGTGATAATTGGTTTCATGTTGGATATCTTGTCTAGACTGTATTTCTTCTATTTTGATTAAATTGCACATGCTGAGTATATACGTTATACATGTGCATATGACATGCCTTTCTGTGTCTAGAATACACTGCATCTATCTATCATACCATGTTCTTACATCAAAGTACTGCTGTTGTGTATCCCTCGTCAGTCACTCATGATTGGACGCTTTTAACATGGCAGTTTGATAGTAGTTGCATCTTGCATTGATTTCTATGCTGTACTGCTTGTATTTTTCGAAATGCCACTTATGACAAGACACTTTTAACTTGGCAGAGTGATATTGGTTGCATCTTTCATATGGTGTCTAGCTTGCATTACTTCTATTTTCTTGAAAATCCTTCTGCTTAGTTTACACATTGTAGTTGTGAATATGTCACGCCGTCCTATTTTTCTTACATATTCCATCCTCATACGGTTGTCTTACATCAAAGTATTGCTTGTCTGTATCATGCATCAATGAGTTCTGAAGAGCGATTTTATTCTTTTGTGTTGTGGGTACGGCTTGACATGGCAAAGTCAAAAAAAGAGCAAGGAAAAGAATATAGTAGGGAATGGTGTTACTCGTCGGGTGAAACGGAAAAGGATCTGCCCTCGAGATTCTGCTGGTACTTATAGTGCAGTAGAAGGTCCAAGTCCACCGGCAAAATCTACAAACACGGTATCACTTGCTCCACCAGCTACATCATCCGCTTCAACTGTACCAGCATCTCAACGAGTTACTCGTTCGTTTGCTCTGGAATTGGCCAGTTCCCAAGCCGCCTTCACACCTAACACTACTTCCGAAGCACTACTGACACAACAGGACTTGGCAAGATAAAATGAACCTCATGAGCATCAACACCAAGACGGTACCTGACCGAGTCAAGTTGCAGTTGCATGCTCCTTTATATGTACTCTCACAGTTTGATGTGCACTAACACTTTCCATATTCGTTGTTGAACTGGCACCACGGCGCAAGTGGAAACAGACATCAGGGATAATGCTTGACAGATTAACAAAATCTAAAGGAGGAAGAATGGAGATCCATTTTGAGGCGGGTTTAAAAAGGCCACGTGATGCTACAGAGTCAGCCAAGTTAGTATCAGAGGCAGCCGTTGACGTTAGGTTTCATGCACGTATCCTCCCAACGTGGATTCAGTACATGAATGAGAAACACAATACCCAGTTTAACACCTTCCTTGACCATTTATCCGTAAGTAATGTTATTCATCACAATTTGTAATATTGTCTTGCTCTGTCCCATACTTTCTAGCTTCCTCCTAATAAGACTCACATTCTTTTTTCAACAGATGAGGTTCAAGTTGGATCTGAAAGATGATGCAACTAAACAAGCATGCACTCATGTTTTTCAGTCTGCTCTGCGACAGTATCGGTACCACCTTAGAAAATCTCACTTTGAAGGCAAGGCTAACAATGAAATCGCCCAAACATCTCAAGTGGAATATATTACAGATGAAGACTGGACAACCCTTGTTAAACACTAGTCTGGTCCAAAGTATCAGGTAGGGTATATGTATTTGATCAGACCACATATTGAACTTGTATTTATGTATGTGCCTGACAAGTGTATCTTCTTCTAGGCTAACTGTTTGAAGAACAAGACCAACCGTTCTAAAGTGAAATTCCAACAGACAACAGGATCTCGTATCTATATTGCACACTGTGAGGCTCTTGTAAATAGCTGCTAGTTCTTTCTTTTTTCTGTGCCATATTATTGTATCTATATTGACTTGTTCCAAATACAGAGGAAAGCCTGTGCGGACCAAAAAGAACCTGAACCAAATGCAGTGCAAATCTTCAAGGAATGCCACACCAGCAAGATGAAGGGCATGAGCACACCAGTTCAAGCTGCTGTTGTAAGTCCTTACTCCTCCTGCCTTTGATCTGATTGCTACTGTGATGTGTTCATTTAACTGCTTGGTTTGTAGGCAATGTCAGTTACTCTGTTCACTTTTATACACAGTTGTCTTAACGTATCATTTCACCTTACATGGTTTAAAAGAGATGAAGGATATTCTTTTGGTCTTGATCTATAATCTAGTTGTGATGTTCACGTGCGCACACAATGATACAATAGAATGTTTGTTTTATATTTGTTTGCCCATGATATGAATGATGTCATACTATGTGCATCCTACTTTAAACCATGTCTCTTTATCCTTAGATGTCAACGAAGGTGAGGAAATAGACAATACAGTAGGCATGCTACATGGACATATGTTCCGAAAGTGATTTTATTATGTAGTTAGCACTACAATACACGTTAATGTATTACAGTAGTTCACCAAAATAAGTTATGTATAAACGTGAAACCTACTTTGTTTGTTTTTGTCTCATTAGTAACTTATCTGGTACACTAATCTACAAGTTCAAACTTTCAGCAAGCTATGGAACAAATGATTCAACAGCCACAACCACCTCAAGGTGATGAGGCTACCACATGCACAATGTCACCTCTTGCTGTAGTGCGTCAGTATCTCTCCACTAATAGTGCAAAAAGCACCTTCCTGCGTAATTCTGGGTTGGTTGTCAAGGTAACCTCGTCCAAATCGCCTACTGAACAAAATCTTCTGGCTAGACAGAGTGATATATCTGTGCTCCAGACACAAGTCCAATCCCTAATGGATGTCGTTTCGGAAACTAGAATAGTGGTTGACAAATGTCATCAAGATATGAATGGTTTTGTAACCAGACTATCAGACATTTGCTTCGTTGTTCAAGAGCAATGGCGGAAAAAAGGGGAAGATCAGGCTGCTCCATCAGGTTCTACAGCCTGAAACATTAGCACTCAGGTCAAATGATCTGTGCTTCTATACATCTGAGGGTGCTTTTATCAGCAAGGACTGTAAACTTTATGCCAACTTGCCATTTGTTGTATGGTTGGAATTTATTTTGTTGTGATACAACATTTATGATGCTGCCAAAGGCTGCAGTAATTGTGACGCTATTTTTGTATAGTGTAGGTTTATCTTGGTAATGTATTCGGGCGAAAGCTTCGTAGGAGCCCAACATGCCAACAGTCGTCAAGCCCATTCCAATTGGGCTCAAAACAATTATGGGCCATAATTTGCATGTAGCCCACTAAGAATATCTGGGCCTAAATCAGCATAAGCTTTCATATTTTTTGGTAGGCCTGTGCCCATAGTGGGCCTTTAACAGGCCTAAACATAATTTGAGCCCTCAATAACAATAGGCCGTTTACAGGTGTAAATATCTTGAGCCCATAAAAAACATGGGCCTTTAATAGGCCGAAAGTGAGATTGGGCCCTGATTGTGCCAAATAACCCACTGGTCATTAGCAGGCCGACATGGTGGCCCATTTACAATGTGGATTATTCACAGGCCGAAATTCAGACGGGCCGTAAATGCGCCGACCTACTACACGGGCCTTTAACAGGCCGGAAGTTTGGTCAGGCTTGATTAGTGACAGTTTTATATGGGCTGTTAATAGGCCCGATGTGATGTTGGGCCACATATGGCCCATGGATTTCATCCGACGTTAACAGGCCAAAAATCACAACAGGCTGAAAGTGGCCCAAATCTATAGTAGGCCTCTAACAGGCGGAATGTCAGACATGGCCGAATATGACCCAAATCCTTCAAGGTCGTGTATGGGCCGAAAGTTTCAATGGCCTATAAATGGGCCCAAATGAAGCAGGACCTTCAACAGGCCGGAAACACACCGGGCCGTTGACGGTGTCCTGGACTAGGGGGTACTCACCACGCCGTCTCCCGATCAGTTAGATTGGGCCGGGGACCCCATGGCCGCATACTCATGGGCCAGTTCGGAAAACCCCTGCCGCATACAAGGAAGACTCCACAAGACTTGGCGCCCAAGACAAGGACTCTCCTAAACCCTAGGCCTCCGGTGTCTTATATAAACCGGGGCCAGGCTAGTCAATAGATGATCTCATTCATTACTACGATCTCGTGATAGATACATGTACTCTGTACTACACCCATATGAAAACAATCAAAAGCAGCATGTAGGGTATTATCTCATTAAGAGAGCCCGAAGCTGGGTAAAACCCCGTGTCCATGTTACCATCGCTCCAAGACGCCTAGCTTAGGACCCCTACTACGAGATACGCCGGATATTGAACCGACATTGGTGCTTTCATTGAGAGCCTGCTGGGTGATCGCCGCGGATCGATGGATGATCAGGTGATATTTTTTCAGTTAGATTTGTACTGTACAAATTATCTCCTTTGCAAAAATGTTGCTATCACGTTTGTGCAATTTTTGTCTGCGGCCAGATCGAGAATAAGAAATTCTGGGCAGCAGCGGTGGTGCAACCTATACGAAAACGGCAGCACATGGTTGGAAGATTTGTGGCGGCCGAGGACCTGCCCACGCGGAGTAATACAGATGGGCTGGCCGACAGGAAGATCGGCAGCAATACAGAGGGAGGTTCCATCCTTCCTTTTTATACTTATTGTTTAATAACAATCCTTTAGCTAGTGTTTTGTCCCATGCGTATTGACGTACTGGATTGACTGGACCCTAGCGTGAGGAGTAGTACTATAGTACTACTACTACTTGCTAGCCCTCACGTGAGATGTTAGATCTCCTGGTCCATATTGATTTTAATGTGATGACTAATTGCTACATCCCCGTTATTGTTAGCGGTCGGCTTCCTCGTACGAGTGCCAGGTTCAATGTATAATATTTTTCCTTGAGGAGCGAATTATTGCTTGGGCTAGTGTTGTTTGCTTTGCACAGCCGAGGAGGACAAACACGTCTGCGAACAGTCCGTGCGAAGCAGCGCCCCTAGCGAAGCATAAATTCAGCTATGCGGCAACCCACAGGGAGATTTATTTCTTTTCCTTTTTAATCCAATACCTATGTAATCGACCGCTGGTCTTCTACTTTTTCTGACAAATACACAGAATAAAGGTGCTACTACGCATATCGAGGATTGGCTTTGCAGCATGTTCGGCACGGATCAGTTCGTCCGTTTGCTTCGGTCGGCTACAGTCGTCGCTGTTGGCGTTCAGGTCATATTTTTCTAAATTATTCATTTAGCATTATTATACACAGAATATTTTTTGTTGGCCTATACAGCATCATTTTGCAAGAGGAATTCTACTAGTGCTTGTACTGGGCATCAGTCCGGCCAGCCTCTCCTTGTCACCTGGGCAGGTCGACCTTCGCCGACATCGCCGTGCCACGACGCCAACGCGCCATCGAGCTAGCCTCAGCGCTCAGGCCATATTTACCAAACTTTTTTCGCATAAATTAATTATGCGCCCCTTTTTTCATTATTATTTTTTGGTTTGCACTATTTTACCTGTGCAGGAAATTGACTTAGATCGGGCCACACTATCCCCTCGGCGTGGTGTCCTCGTCCCCCACCACCATTGACCAAATTGTGTCATCGCCTTGGAGGGCTGCCCTGTGTTAGCAACCCCCCATCATCACTCCATCACCTCAGCTAGACTAAGGGCTTCACCTCTTCGGAGTGCCGAGTTCTTCGCTCGGCCACATCGGGCTTGGGGGCTGAGACCTTGTCCCGCACCAAGCTCGGACCGCGTCATCAATGCCGAACACATTAACCAGATAAGTCGCTTTGACGCTCAAAAACTCCCAGTTTTAAATTTTGTTCGATTCGAGCAAGCATTATACCTTTTCAGCAAAAAGTGGCTTGTGAAAAACTTCCTTGTCGAAACTTTGTTTGTGACACACAAATTCAAATACCCCGTTTACTTGGGGGCTTCCTTTATGAAGCTTTTCCTCTTGCATATGATTATACTTGTATGGCTTCGTTCCTTGTTCATGTATTACGCCACAATATGCACCATGTTGACTTAAGTGTTCCGCAAGCTGGGTTGCCTCGCTCCTGTGTTTACCCCTACGTTCCTGATTGTTCGGCTAGGGAGTAAAGGGAGCACCTCTGCGATTGTCACGATCGGGTCATCTGAGCCGGACCTCAGACTGGGTGAAGCCGAAAGCTAGCGCTTTTATTGTTTTCAATTATGGTCGGCGCACAACGGAACTCATGAGTACAAAAAAATTTATTGCACAAGTCTCATAGTAACAATGAGCACCGAAGAAAGGTATCGGTGGGGGTACTATTTTCTTCGAAGATGCTTCTTACACTTCGTCAGTAATATAGCATAAGTTCCCTGAGCGCGCTTTGTCTGTTATAGCCTATTGGCTGATTGCCTGGTTATCGGAAACACCGTCGATATTCTCGACAGGTGGAGTACATAACACTTTTCGGCCCTTGACCGACGAGGGAGAAGCCGACGGTGGGTTAAGACGCGTATAAAGTTCGGGTGAACACAGATATGATATAAGTACTTTGGTACATACAATCATTATACATAAAATTCTTTTACCCAAGTCACTTGGGGGCTCTTAAATTTGCATGAGCCGTTTTACAATAATTTTTTCTTCTCAGTCACTGCAAAGTCTTTTTTCTGTCACTCCTTTTTCGACACGAGTGTGTGGTCAATAGCCGGGTAGCTTGATTTCTCTCTCAAGCCGCTCGAGTCTTAGTTTGCTAAACTGGCCTAACGAGAAACACCCCGCCTTCGGGATAGGCAGGTTGAAGCCTAAGGCTGACCCGCTTGAAGACTTGAGATAGGATGCGTCATGTTAAAGCATGACAGAAGCACTTTTTTTCTCTAAGACCAACTTTTTGGATTGGCACCGAACACTTGATCTAGTTCGGACATCAAGTTTTTACTGCAGTTTTTTGATTTTCCAAGCCTATGGCACTTTTAAACTATTTGCGTGTTTCCAGCATAAGTCTCGCAGTGCAACGTTGGACACCTTCAGAGATTTGGCAAAAACATTCTCGGATATTGCTATATATGCATCGCTTTCAAATTGTGTCTTCGGTCAATAGTTGGGTTGCCCGGCTCCTGCGCTTGCCGCCTACGTTCCGCTTTGTTCGGCTAGGTGTGCAAAAGGAGAACCACTGCGATTGTGCTTCCAGCTCGCATGGTTAAGCACCTCAGTGGAGAAAGCCAAAAACTGACTATCACAATAAGCGTAAACTGGTCAGCGATCCGATGACTATGTTAAATGACGGACCATTCATAAATTGGCCGAAGTGTTTACGGCTTGACCTCGGCTGTCGCCGAACACTAACCGGGGGCTCGTAGCTAGCTTCCCCAGTTTAAAGCTCCTATGACTAAGTAAAAGTTATAAAGCCCGCATATCTGATTGCCTCGTTTCCACTAACACAACCGCCTCAGGGCACCAAGACGTCGGCTAAGGGTTGTCTTGTTATCTTGGAAACACCCTGCGTAGTATCTACAAAGGGGTAGAAGCCGACGATGGGCCACCTTCAACTGATAAACGGTCGCAACGGAGTCAAAATAAACATATCATCGGCATTTGTATTTCATATACAAGGGCCGCCTTCCATAATCATCGTTATATAGCCATAAATATGCATCAATTTGACTTAAGATTTTGGCCAAGCTGGGTTGTCTGGCTCCTGTGCTTACCCCTATGTTCCCGATTGTTCGGCTAGGCGGTAAAGGGAGCACCTCTGTGATTGTTACTACCGGGTCATCCAAGTTAGTACCTTAGACTGGGTGAAGCCGAAAGCTAGCAATCTTAAAGGATCACATTGGTCGGCAACAACGGAAGTGAAAATTTTGGTTCATTAATACCCACTACAGGAATCAGCTATTTTGCCGTCTGCCACGGCGGACGGCAAAGGCATGAACGGCGGACGGCAAAGGCCTTTGCCGTCAGCCGCGGACGGCAAAAGGCTCCGGCAAAGTAGGCTACGGTAAACAGCTACTTTGTCGTCTGCTTCCTGGCGGCTGACGGCAAAGGCCCTTTGCCGTCTGCCGCGGACGGCAAAGAGAGCGGACGGCAATAATTGCGGTGTCAGTCCGTTAAGTGGCTAACGGCAGGCCTTTGCCGTCCACCGCGGACGGCAAACTTTCTAGTGCCTTTGCCGTCTGCCAGCGGACGGCAAACTTTCTAGTGTCTTTGCCGTCCGCCGTATGATGTCATCTACACGTCACTACATGGCAGGCCTTTGCCATCCGCCGCTGACGGCAAAATCGTTTACTCTTTATCGTCTGCCACTGTAGGCAAACTGACCAAATGGGTCAGCTCCCAGGAAGCACAACTGGATGCCACGTGTCTTCTTTGCCGTCCGCGGCAGACGGCAAAGAGCCCGTTGCCGTCGGTGGCAGACGGCAAAGAGCCTGCATATTGGCTCTTTTTCTGTTTTTTATTAAATCCAACAATTTTCACAGCAAATATATATGACATATATAGATATATTTCACAAGGCAATTACAGAGCAAACATATAAGATATCCAACACATAACTTCATCATACATGCATAGTTCCATCCAACCATATATATTACATGCATAGTTCCATCATACATAGCAAGTTCAACATAGAGGCATCCAACCATATATATTACAATAGTTTCATCCAACGATACATGCATAGTTCAATGATACAAAAGAAACAGAGAAAGGGATAAGGAGCACTCCATCTATGCAAGCTTTCGTCAAGTGAATGAAATCTGCAAAATGAAAAATAAGAAAGTTAGAAATAGGTGACTAGAATAAGAAGACTAGAACAAGAAGAGTAGAACAAGAAGAAGACTAGAACAAGAAGAGTATGTCATTTATGAGCTAACTTACGTGAAATGGATCATATATGAGCTAAGTAAGTTGAAATGGGTCGTTTATGAGCTAGCTAAGGTGAAATGGATCATTTATGAGCTAACTTAGTTGAAATGGGTCGTTTATGAGCTAACTAAGGTCAAATGGATCGTTTTTTAGGTAACTAAGGTGAAATGGATCGTTTTTTAGCTCAGTTAGGTGAAATGGAACATTTATGAGCTAACTTAGTTCAAATGGATCGTTTTTGAGCTAACTTAGGTGAAATGGATCATTTATGAGCTAATTTAGTTGAAATGGATCTTTTTTAGCTAACTTAGGTGAAATGGATCATTTAAGAGCTAATTTAGGTGAAATGGATCGTTTTTTAGCAAACTTGGTGAAATGGATCGTTTATGAGCTAACTTAGTTGAAATGGATCGTTTATGAGATAACCTAGGTAAGATGGGTCATTTTGGAGTTAACCTAGGTGAAATGGGTCATTTTAAAGCTAACGTAGGTAAAATGGATCATTTAGGAGCTAATCTAGGTAAAATGGGTCATTTTTGAGCTAACTTGGATGAACTGGATCATTTATAAGCTAACCTAGGTAAAATGGGTCATTTTAGAGCTAACTTAGGTAAAATGGATCGTCTATGGGCTAACTAAGCTAATTATGCAATTTTTGACATAAGTAAGCTAAGTACAGATCGTTTTAGAGCTAACTTAGGTAAAATGGATGGTTTTGGAGGTCAGTAAGCTTATTAAGTCATTTTGGAGGAGAAGAAGCTAAGTCTAGGTCATTATGGTAAGCATTGGAGGAAATAAATCTAAGTCTAGGTCTTTATGCATGTGTTAAGAAAAACACTAGATAAACTTACCAAGATCCAGGAGGTGTAGGAGCGGGGAGGGTAGCTGGAGAAGGATCGTGCGATGCTTGTCTGGAGTTACGCTGCACCAAAGATCATTTCCAATGTCTTGTTAGCATGATGACACTCAAATGTTAAGACTAGCAAGTAATGTCCATTCAAATAAAACTCACCGTGGTCCCAGGAGCAATCACTGGCATCGGCGGAGCGGTCTGACCTGTCTTCTCGCACACAGACTGCACATTTGGTTTTGACGACTCAGTCATACTAGTTAGTAATGAGACAAACACTACATGAATGTTTTGGCTAATCTGCAGAACAAACTTACCACAAGGAGCTCGTACATGGCCCTTGCCTGCATGTCATTCCGTGCCCTCTCCTCCTCCATCATCTTTGTCGTCCTCTCCTCCAACTCCCGCTGCCTCTCCGCCGCCTCCGCCAGAAGTTTCTCCGTTCTATCTCTCTCACTCTGTATAGCAGCCTGCAACACTACTCACATGACCATTTGTAATCATTGATGGAAGCGCACACAATTTAATGGAGAAAGAAAACTGAGTACGTATCACTAACCTTGATGGCGAGTTGCACTGGCCGTTCACGAGGCCTTATCTCAGGAGCGGAGCTCGACTGGCGCGCCTTGATCTCCGGGAGAGTGCTAGGACAACGGATAAGTCCATCTCCAATGGCTATGGAGCCATGGGACCTCCCGCCACCAGATATCATCACCAGCTCTGGATCAATGGGACCCTGGCTCGGGTTAAAGTCCTCCCCTTTCCTCGCCTTCCCCTCATCTCTATATCTCATGAGCTTGTTGTGGGAGGAGATGTTGGTGAATTTGTTTGCATCATCGAGGTCAGACTGAGAGAAAGCCTTGACTTTCTTGAAAGAGGCAGTGTGGGCCATGGCATACAGGTCGTACACCTCTGGCACCTTATCCGCCTTATTGTAGCGTGCCTGAAAGAGAGAAACAATGAAAATTAGTAATTAAAGGGCTCAAGCTAGCATGATGAATGAATTGCATGAATCATGAAGCAAACCACATACCCAGTTGCGCCCGAACTGATATAAGTTGGAGCTGCCTTGATGGTGTGGCACACCTTCCATTTGGGCACGTTTGTCCTTGGCCTCGTTGTGGAGGGCTAGCCATTCTTTTGAGCACCACTCATCGACCAACACCTCCCAACAATCCATCCGATCCGCACACCATCTCGGAGGCGCCTAAGTTAGCAAATAGAAACTTGAGCGCTACGGCTAAGAATTACTAAATGAAGGAACTTAAGTAGAAGGCCTTAAGAATTACCTTCATGTACTGCTCCTTACTCAGGAACTTTTCGCGGCACGCCGGCTTGGTCTTCTTGATACCACGCAAGGCGTAGTAGTCTCGAACAGCCTGCACCCGAGCCTCGTGCCGTAAGTTCTTGAGTAGGCGCTTGCAGACCTTCTCGATAACATGTGCCGCGTCCTCCTCGTATCCCTCCTCACACCTGTAGAATGTCTGCAATCAAATGAGACAATATTGATTAGTACAATTAATAACTAGCTAGTTGAAGATTTTTAAATGTGTAAAGGAGAAATTACCCAGAACTTTCTGATCACCATGTCTGCCCTCGTGTCGCACACGACACCGTCGATAATCTCATCCGGCGGGGCCGGGGCAGCCACGTAGTGCTCCCAGCTCAATCCAAGCTCTGGAAGCCAACTCACCAGGCAACGTGACAAACCCCGGGAAGTTTTGCCGGCAAAGAACTCCAAGGACGGAGTTGGGCCGGCGGACACTATGATGGTGGTCCCAACCCCTGCAGCATGACAAGGCCAACGCATTAGTTATTTGAAGAAACGTGAATGCAGAAGGTACAAAAATATTAAATGCACTTACGTACCTCTCCCCATCAGGGAAAATCAACCACCTCTGCTCGCGGGTCGCCGGCACGGACGGGAGCCGTGTAGCACCACGCTGGTAGACGGTGCCCCCCTCCTCCTCAAGATCAGTCGGCTCCCCGCCATCATCAGCATGGCCACTCGGCTCCTCGGGCTGATCCGGCCAGGTACCCCATCCGGACGTGTGCTCCTCCGGGGTCTCGTGGGCCGAAGGCCAGTCGACCCGAGCCTCGTGGGCCCAAGACCCGTGGACCGGAGGCTCGTGGACCGGAGTCCGTCTAGCCTCCTCCTCGGACGAGTCCACCCTAGCAGTCACGTGCTCGGGTGAAACAACTGGGGGTGGCGGCGAGGAAGGCGCCGTAGCAGTCACCCTACCTCCTCTCCCGCGACCACGTGCCCCACCTCCTCTCTTCCTACCTCGTCCCCTGCTGGGCACCGCGGTCGATGAAGAAGGGCCCGGCGGTGTGGCCATACTGTCCAGCAAGGCTCGGCGGAGAGGTGCGTCTGGAATGGAAGACCTCAGACCACGCGCCGACGAAGAAGGGGCCTTGGCGCGCTCCCGACCAGCGCCCATCATCTTTCAACACCTGCCATGACAAACAGTAAATGAAATTAGTACAACATAAAAAAAAGACCGACATGAATAATAATATGTGTATCACTTAAGTGTATCATCATCAAGTACAACATAACAAAATTTAATACCTGACACTACTAATAATCTCGATCAGTATCATCAATAAATGCATAATCATCATCATCACTATAATCAATGACGGGCTCATAGGGTTCAGTGGCATCAACATGTGGAAGCCACCTTGACGTAATCGGTCAAGCAATGACAGGTCATCCGCAGCAGTAACCTCTTCTTGTTCCGGCTCTTCTTGTTCCTCCTCTGGGGTGATGTCAAATTCACTGTCGCTGTCTACTTCAATGTTTTGGGGTGAAGTATAGTGGTTCTTGAAACGCTTTTTGGAAAGACGTGTCTCTTGGAAGAATTCTCCTTCATATGTGTCTGGGTTAATGTGAGGTTCATAATCCTCTTCCTTTGGGGGAGATAGTCTAGCACGTGGCGGCACTTCATAAACGACATCCCAACCTTTCAGATTTGGATTAGTTTGGCAGGCCCACGGTAGATAGAATACTTGGGTCGCCTGTTGAGCCGTAATATAGACATCAGGAACATCTAAATGGGTGCTTTGGTTGATTTCAACTAGCCCTATATGTTCATGAGTCCTTCTAGTCTCCTTCGGCTGAAACCAATAACATTTGAAGACTACGACATTCGGTGGGTTTTCACCATAGAATAGAAGTTCATAAATTGCTTCAACTCTTCCATAATACTCGGTACCTCCTTCGCCGATAGCAGATACACAACAATTTGTAGACTTTCGGTCGGCCATAGATAGCTCTTTGCCATAGGTACGAAAGCGATACCCGTTGATGTCGTATTTGTCAAATGAACGGACCTTATAGTCAAAACCATTAGCGACTTGTCTCAATTCGGCGTCCATAGACTCTGAATTAGCCTACAAGTTTAATATGGAAGGATTTTTGCATTACGCACAAATTAGCGAATGAAACCGGGATAGCCGCGTACAAATTAGCCTACAAGTCTAATAGAAATTACCGTTTGTTTGAACCAAGAGATGAAACCGGGATAGCCGCCTCCTTGCTTTGCGAGAAGCTCATACTCTTCGACATAATCCTTTTGGATCACCGCTCCATACGAGAATAAGGCGACGTATCGACTGTATGAAATATCCAGGAATAAGAGCAGTTCAAAGGAAATAGAAGTTGCGAAACTATGTACCGAGAACATACTCGATGTACGGCCGCACTTCTATCAGGTTGTTGAAGATATACAACGAAATGGTCCGCCATTGTTCGTTATCAAAAGATACTGGATTTGAAACACTGGCTGGTGCGAGATTCCCTTTGAATAGGCTGAGGTTGGATCCACCCTTTTTAGGGTCGTCAGCATTGTACCGAGGCTTCGGATTATGCAAATGACGATTTTCGGCTTCGTAGTGTGCTGTCACGAAGTTTGCCGCCTCCTCAGTGATGAATGCCTCAGCCATCGATGCTTCAATTCTACGTTTATTTTTACATTTTTGTCGAAGCGTCTTCTGCATCCTCTCAGTTGGGTAGCACCAACGATTTTGCACGGGCCCCCCCAATCTTGCCTCGGTCGGGAGATGCAAAATCAAATGTTGCATTGGATTAAAGAAGCCCGGTGGAAAGATCTTCTCTAACTTGCAGATCAACTCCGGCGCCAACTCTTTCATTTCTTCTAGCACGCCAGGCGATAGTTCTTTCACACAAAGAACACGGAAGAAATAGCTGAGTTCTGCCAGTACTAGCCATTCATCCTCAGGGATGAAGCCACGCAACATCACCGGCATTACCCGCTCAATCCATATGTGCCAATCATGACTCTTAAGACCAAATATCTTCAATTTATCAAGACTAGCTCCCCTCTGTAGATTCGCTGCATACCCATCGGGGAACATCAACTGCATTTTCACCCACAAGATAATTTCCCTCATAGCTGGCCTTCCAAGATTGAACCATGCCTTTGGCTTCGTCCAGTTCTGCTTTCCTTTCGGTTCTTTCATGTTTTGTAACGGCCTATCACATAGCGCCTCCAGATCGACTCTAGCCTTAGTATTATCCTTTGACTTCCCATCTATGCCGAACAATGTACCAAAAAGTGCCTCGGCGATATTCTTCTCAGTGTGCATCACGTCGATGTTGTGTGGGCAAAGGAGGTCTTTGAAGTAAGGCAGATCCCATAAGCATGTTTTGTGAGTCCAGGCGTGCTTAAAATTATACCCCTTGAAGTACCCTGGACGCTCTGGATCTGGCTCGGGAGCGTTTAACTGATCCAGGGTCTGTTGGCCTGTCAATGCAGGTGGTGCAGAGTTTTTGACAACTCTACCTCTGATGAAGTTCTTCTTGTCTTTCCTGAACTTATGGCGAGGATTCAGGAACTGTCTATGCATGTCGAAGCAAGAAAACTTGCGACCGGCCTGAAGTCAACGAAACTCAAGAGCTCCCTTGCATGTGGGGCACGGGAACCTTCCATGCACACACCAGCCAACGAATAGCGCATACGCCGGCAAGTCATGCGTCGAGTACATGTACCAGACACGCATTATGAAGTTCCGTTTGCTATAGGCGTCATATGTCTTGAACCCATTATCCCAGGCTTCTTGCAATTCGTCCTTAAGCGGTTGCATGTACACATTCATATTTTTTCCCCGGATAGTTGGGCCCTGGAATTATCAACGTCAGGAAAATGTTCTTTCTTTGCATAATCTGTCCGGGGGGGATTGAGTGGAAAGACAAATACGGGCCAACAACTGTATTGGGATGCCGTCATACCAAACACACTGAACCCATCCGTGCTGATGCCGACTCGAGGATGCCTCGGATCTGCCGCTTTGTCACCATGTAATTCATCAAACTTTTTCACGCAACACCATCCGATGTGTGTACAATCATCAGATTCCCATCTGCATCTATTTCGGTTCTTTTGCCCGTTTTTTGCCATGTCATCTGTCTGGCCGTCTCTTCGACCATGAAAAGACGTTGAAGTCTTGGTACGATTGGCATATACCGAAGAACACTAACGGGGATTTTGGTCTGTGTCTTCTCACCCATACCGTTGTCTACCACAACATACCTGGAAGACTTGCAAATGGGACAATAGTTCAAGTCCGCATAGTCAAGCCTAAACAAGACACATCCTTTCTCACAGGCATGTATCTTATCATAGGGCATCTTCAGTGCACGGAGGATTTTGTCCGACTGGTACAGGTTTGCAGGAATTACATGGCCTTTGGGTAGAAAGCGTCCAAATATTGTCTTCATTGCATCGTAGCATTCTCTGCCCAAGCTGAACTGAGCCTTCAGAGCCATTACTTGTGAGATGGCATCCAACTGACAAAGCTCAGTGTGCTCATGGAGCGGACGTTTTGAAGACTACAACATTTCATTGAAGGCCTTTGCAGATTCCTCCATCTCCTCGTCCGAATCCCGAGCATCATCAAAGTCTTGCACCATGTTTTCCATCCCGGTACCATGCTCGTCGGTGCGACGACGATCCACCTCAGCTCGGTCACGTTGGGCAGACTCACCATGAAATGTCCACACCGTATAATCGGGCGTAAAACCACTCTTCTACAGGTGTTTTCCCATTTCAACCTCTGTCCTCTTTTCCCAATTGCCGCACCGTAAACAGGGGCACCAGGTTTTCCTCTGGCCATTTGCAAATGCGGCTCGCACAAACCCCTTGGTTTTTGTGAACCATTCAGTGCTCCATTTGTTCTGACCAGTGTGACCGGTGTACATCCACGCACGATCACTCATCTTGACTTTCAGAGCTACTAGACACACAACAAATATATATATATATAATTCACCATGTATATATTCATCAGTTGATCTACTTTGTCAATTTTATTACGTCCATGCAACCTACACTCTAATAGGTAATGATAGGTCCTAATCCCACCCGAGTATGTTTAGATTGGGTTCATTTTCCCATGCTATGCTCCGGATCCTACGCAAAATTTCGGCAGCACCTCCCCGCTGTTCTCCTGATACACGTCTCTGCAATAAACAGAGAGGATGTGTACCCGGAGAACAACAGGGGAGGCACTGACGAAATTTATGCGTCGGATCCGCAGCAAAGCATATGGGAAAACGAACCAATCTAAACATACTCGGGCTGTCCATGGATAGTGTTGGACAATTCGAAAGAATCAAGGTTATAAATATGCAAATGCATGCATATTTATAACTATGACGCTTTCGAACGGGAGACACATATTGGTTACGCATACTGATGATTCAAGACACATATATAGCTAGCTATCAAGTTTCATCGGAATAGATCAAATAATTAATGGGGGGGAGGACATGTCATTTGTGCTCACCCACGAACGAAGGGGCAGAGCTCGTCAAACGCACGGCGAGGTCATCGAACACCAAACCTCGCAGCAATGAAACAACTGCACATTTAAAACTACCCGATCAACACAATTATATATGATGTTTTTCATAACAAAATCGAAAAATATATGACCTAACTAATAATTCACAAATATATGACCCAGTCGGCCTCTGGAAGGCCAAAGAACACCTTTTCGGGAGGTGTCGGGGGTCGGGGTGTCGTGTCGGTGTCGGGGTGCCGTGTCGGGGTCGGGGTCTCGGGGTCGGGGTGTCGGGTCGGGGTGCCGGGTCGGGGTCGGGGTGCCGTGTCGGTGTCGGGGTCGGGGTGTCGGGTCAGGCTCATGGTCGGGGTGTCGGGGTCGGGGTCGGGGTCAGGGTCGGGGTCTCGGGGTCGGGGTGTCGGGGGTGTCGTGTCGGGGGTCGGGGTGTCGTGTCGGTGTCGGGGTGCCGTGTCGGGGTCGGGGTGCTGTTTCGGGGTCGGGGTGTCGTGTCGGGGTCAGGGGGTTAGGGGGTCGGGTGTCGGGGTGGAGTCGGGGTCGGGTGTCGGGGTGTGGTTCGGGGTTGGGGGGTCAGGGGGTCAGGGGGTCTTCTCATTCTTCTACTACTTCTACTTCTTCTCATTCTTCTACTTCTTCTCATCCCCCGTCTTCTACTTCTTTTCTTCTTCTTCTTCTTCTTGTTCTTCTTCTTCTTCTTTCTCCTCCTCCTCCTCCTCCTCCTCCTCCTCCTCTTCTTCTTCTTCTTCTTCTTCTTCTCCTTTTTCCTCTTCTTCTTCTTTTCTTCTTTCTTCTTCTCCCTCCTCCTGTTCCTCCCTCCTCCTTCTACTTCTTCTTCTAAACTAAAACTAAAACTAATCTAAAATAAACTAAAACTAAAACTAATCTAAAATAAACTAAAACTAAAACTAATCTAAAATAAACTAAACTAAAACTAAACTAAAACTATAACTAAAACAGAAACTAAACTAAAATAAACAAAAAGAAACTAATTAAACAAAAAAAAGGGGGAGAGGAGCTCACTTGGTGGAGGGGGAGGCCGGACGGCTGCGGCGGCCGCTGGAGGAGGCTGCGACCCGGTGGAGGGGGAGGCCGGACGGCCGTGGCGGGATGGGGCGGGGACAGCCGCGGCGCGGCTTCCCCACGTGAAAGAGGCGGCGGGGCCACGGTGGAGGTCGTGGAGGGATGCAGGGCGGCGGGGCGGCCGGCTACGCCGGACGGGGTCGACGGCGGCGGCGCGGGCCGGTGTGGGTGGGGGATGGTGAAGGAGGGGAGGGGCGGTGGGGGCGGGGTGACGTGGAAGGGGCGGCGGCGGTGCGGTGGAGGTCGGGGGTCGCAGGGGAGGGGTGTGGGGCGGCGGGGCAGCCGGCTACGGGGTCGGCGGCGGCGGCAGACGGGGTCGGCGGCGGCGGCGCGGGTGTGGGTGGGGCGAATGAGAGAGTGGGGAGAAGAGACGGGGCGGGACGGCCGTTAACGTACCCGCCTCTTTGCCGTCAGCCAACGGTCGGCAAAGTTTCTTTGCCTTCCGCAAGCGGACGGCAAAGAGGTGGGGCCGGTGGGTTAAACAATAACTGGACCCACCCACCTCTTTGCCATCTGCCAGTGGACGGCAAAGATTCTTTGCCGTCTGCTAGCAGACGGCAAAGAGCTGGCAGATGGCAAAGAGCTTCTTTGCCATCTGCCATTTCTTTGCCGTCTGCTTTTGGGTAGCTGATGGCAAAGAGCTTCTTTGCCGTCAGCTAGCAGACGGCAAAGAGCTGGCAGATGGCAAATTAGGTGATTCCAGTAGTGACCATAGAATTCGGGAACTTTCGCCGAACTAAATCCTCAATATTTTTCTCTTGAATTGATCGGAGGTGAGGTTTCATTATCATGGTTGGCATGACAACCCAAAGAAAGGAACCGATAGAGGGACTATTTTCTTTGGAAGATGTTTCTTACATTAAACAGTAATACAACATATCTCTCTTCGTACCTTTGTTTATAAAACCGTATGGCCGGATTGCCTTGTTTGTCGTAAATCTTTGCCCTTGTAAAGGCTTTATAAAGTAGGACAAACACTCCTCGGCTACTGGCCAAGGAGGCAGGCAGTAGTTTGATAGCGAGTTCACCTTCCTAGTAATGTTTGCTCAAAGCTAAGAACGAGAATAGCCTACTGCCTTGGAAGCCGATGGTCGGTCAACAAAGTTTTGTACAATGCGGATCCGAGCATTGATGATGAAAAGTATTTGGATACATAGAATCATTACACATAATTTGTGATTTTACTTTGGATATCGATCCTTAATTCGGCCACCCGTGCCCACATTAAGGCTCGGGGGCTAGTGGGCTTCGTGCTTATTATTTACAAATATTAAAGGGGTACATCGATCCCCTGATCTGGTGTTGCCACCCGATCAGTGTCTCGGGGGCTACTGCATTGACAATCCAATGCAGAAAATTTAAAGTGTAATATAGTTTTCGAGGAGATTATTATCCTCAGCTTGGTCGGCCGCACCCAACCTGAGTCTCGAGGACTTTGCACACCGCGTTTCTATTCCTAAATATGCTGCCGAGATGGGAATTGATCCTCAGGCTGATTTTATGAATCGACCTGAGTCTCAGGGGTTACTAGGGTCAGCGGTTTGATTTTTTCCTTCAGGTGCATCCCGGATATTAGGCCAGCACGCACCTTGAGGGCTACTGGCTATACATCTCAGCAGAGATTACATTGCAAATTCAAAATTAAATTCATAAAAATCAGCCCATAGACGAGGTGGTGTACTACCTCGGATACAGTCCGGCGTTGGTGCTCGACTACAATAGACACCCCGGAAGCAGTCCAGCATAAAGCTCGGACGCGAGTGGTTGGCTCCGTAGAGGGCATTTCTGGCATTAAGCTCAGCTAAACTCCTTCGACTTTTTTGAGCCAAGGTGATCTATGACACCTCGGATATAGTCCGGCATTGGAGCTCGGATACTCTCTGGCGTTGGAGTTTGGATTCAGTCCGGCGTTGGAGCTCGGATACAGTCCGGCGTTGGTGCTCGGCTGCAAAAGATACCTCAAATGCAATCCGGCGTTGGAGCTCGGATGCAAGAGGACACCGCCACACGGGGACAACTTCAAACCCGAGGCGGGCGTGAAAATAACAAGGCATTGATAAATGCCGGAAACTTAAAGGGGCTCCTCGGATACCCGACGTGTAAACTCTTCGGATGCACTTTGGCGATCCTCAAGATCGAAGATGGGAAGATTTGTTGAACCAGTTTTCAAGACCGATGACCGAAGATGAAGAACAGTTCGGAAGAATCGAGGAGCGTCCCCAACTTGAAGACCGGTTCAGGGGGCTACTGACGGTGTCCTGGACTAGGGGTTACTCACCACGTCGTCACCCGATCAGTTAGATTGGGCCGAGGACCCCATGGCCGCATACTCATGGGCCAGTTCGGACAACCCCTGCCGCATACAAGGAAGACTCCACAAGACTTGGCGCCCAAGACAAGGACTCTCCTAAACCCTAGGCCTCCGGTGTCTTATATAAACTGAGGCCAGGCTAGTCAATAGACGATCTCATTCATTACTACGATCTCGTGGTAGATACATGTACTCTGTACTACACCCATATGAAAACAATCAAAAGCAGCATGTAGGGTATTATCTCATCAAGAGAGCCTGAAGCTGGGTAAAACCCCGTGTCCATGTTACCATCGCTCCAAGATGCCTAGCTTAGGACCCCTACTACGAGATACGCCGGATATTGAACCGACAGCCGTAATTCGGCCCAAACACTTAGCGGACTATCAACGGGCCAGAAGTGACCATGGGCCGCGATGATGACAAGTTTAGGACGGGCCGTTGACGGGCCAATTTGACACTATCCGTACGGGCCTTAATTGAGAATGTTGGGCCTTTAGCTGGGTCGGCCCATTATGGTCTGCAAAATCTTGTGGGCCTTTAGCTGGGCCAGCCCATTATGGTCTGCAAAATCTTGTGGGCCTTTAGTTAGGCCAGCCCATTTAATCTTTATGGGCCACTTTTGGGCCGGTCCATGTGTCAACATATCATAGGCGCATCTCGCCCATTGGATGAGTGACACCTGTGCCAACGCGGAGCTGACACGTGGTTTTGTCGGCCAATGAGAATTTTACACGTGGAAAATCGGCATCGGTCGTGGCTGTTAGCGGGTTATCGGATCCAAAACTGGACCCGGTAGCTTAACGGCGACCAGTTATGGTGGATGCCACGTGTCGGTCACCCTTGACGAAAGCAATTCCATGACGCGACATTTATCGTCATGGAAGCGGACACTTCCGTGATGATAATTTTGGTAATGTCATGGAACACTTCTACGACAGCACAGGTATGACTATCTTGATTCTATCATAAAATCGTCATGGATGTACATGCATGACAGAAAACGTGACCTGCTGTGACAAACACGTATCATCACGGAAGTGTATTTTTTGTAGTGTATTGGTATGCTGAGCCGTCTGTTTTAACACACAAGAACTGGTGTGGTGATTATTTTACACATGCACGCACGCATGCACATGAACTGCATGCACGCAACACTCACACGTACACACGCAGCCACGCACGCACGCAACACTCATAGGTACACACGCAGCCACGCACGCACGCAACACTCACACGCGCACACACACACGCATGCATGCACACACCACACGACCAACACACACGCTCACGCTCAAGTGCTCAACCTACATGTGCATGCGCACACATCAGGCCCTAACAGACACATACACAACCAGGTGGTTCCCGCGCATGAGTTGGAGTCTTGTCGCACCTGCGTAAATTTGTGTTTATCTTACCTTTTTCCTATGCGAACTGACAGGCGGGACCCACAAGGAACATGGTCAATTTAACCAGTTAACATAGTGCCACGCAGACTATTTGGCCGGTCAACGGAGTGCAATCCGATGTTTAACGGTTAGCAAGTGACCCTATAATCACCACAAAACGTATATAGTGACTGTAATGAGCGTATTCTGAAGTCCGGTGACCGTATTACACTTTTCGCTTGAAATACACTGACCGCCAATGTATTTATCTCTTCTCTCACTCTCTCTATGGAGCCAAGTAGGCCAATGTGTCAGTGCCTAAATTGGCGCACGCCACCCCATTATTGATGTGCTGGTTTCGTAAGAGCGAACAAGCATTCACGTCTACTGTACAAACTGTAGATATGAGTTACAAATGCTATGAAGGCGAATACAAGTATTTGAATCCACTTTATGCCCAATTTGTCTCTATAGGCCCTCCAAAAGTACATCTCTACACGTTCTCAAATGTTACATCTAACAACTATGCAATACAGCACTACTACTACACTCTAACACAATAAATCATATGGGTTTTTAGTTTTACTAGATCTCATATTGTTACTTAATTATTCAGTTTGCATATATTAAAATTGCCTTTGAAATGTATGGCTAGTATCATCTACCGCGTGGGAAAAATCCCGCCCTTGCCTGTTTAATCGGGTTTGTATCGATGGATCGTGCAAAACAGCAAAACTATAGTAGTACTACAGTACAAGTAACAGTTCACTGGGCCGCCGTGTCGTGTACTCCTCCGTCGTAAGAGTGGAGCACTCGCTTTCATAAATGTATAGTCCCTTTCGCCGACATGTGGGACATCAAGCAACCGGGTCCACGTGTTGTACCGAAATAACAGTGTAGAGCAGCAGGGGTGAAGCACCCCAGTCATGGCGCCGGCGTAGTAATGAGCAATGAGGCGTCAAATCACAAAGCTGCACCTTTCCCACAGTTAAGTTGGAGGGATGAAGTAATGCTAAAAAAAGAAGTTGGAGGGATGAATCAACCATCATTTCACTCGTTGCTGAATCTGCTTCTCCCTCATCTTCTTCAAGTTAACCACGTGTTGCTTCTGCCATTGTTCCGCCTCATGTGGGACGCGGATCGGCTTGGTAAAGCACTGTCACGTGGGACCGCATGTTAGCAAACCGCCAGGCCAACATCCTCTAAAAATAAGAAACCTCCCCCGCCTTCCGCGCGGCAAACTCACCTCCTTTTTACTAATCTTTATACTATATTTTTTAGATCAATATAATCGAGATTTGTATAGATAGCACACAGGAGCAAAACCAAGTGGTACAGTTAAGGGAATCCACAATGTGTAGCCAAATGTGAAAATAGCCTTTGGCATCGATGGGAACCATTGTGGAGGGTGCTGCCAAAGCTAAAAAGATAGAACCGAAGCTCCCTAACTGGTTGATTGAAGGAATAGAAAAATGCAACCTCTCTCCTCATTCTCCCATGCTTGGACGCATGTACAGTATAGGGCACAGAGTCTACTCCCCTGTCCCTTCTATCACAAATCGCAAAGCAGTGAGGAGTTAAATCACAAAGCACGGACAAAGCAACCATCATTTCACTCTTCGCTAACTCCGCTTCTCCATCGTCTTCTTCGAGAAACCACCTTACCGCACTAAGCTGGACGGGTGACGTTATTGTGTAGTACTAGTACATTTATTCCTCCTTTGGTTCAACGGATTTCCTAGATACAAAGAAGGCGGTGGTCTCGGCTTGTAGGCGGCACTTGCGAACGACTTACCGTGGTCTCCCTCAATGGTGTGCTCCGTCGAACGCACTTCGCCAAAGCCACAACGTTCGAGATATCGTCGACATCACCGCAATGGGGAAGGAAGTCAAATAGTTACACCTCCATTTTTTATGCAATGCTAGTATCAAAATTACAATTTGTAGAAGGCCACTAACACTAATCGAGGCAAAATTGATGGGGTTTGCCTCGTACTAGCAACCAAGGACATTAATATACCCTTGCATGCATGAGGAAGTGAGAAGGTTGGTTTGCATGGCATTGCATTAATCAGGCAATGAGGAGTGAGATGGTTAGCTCTTTGGGCGTTGGAGAAAAAATACTCATTAATTGACACGCCAAACGAGGATTTGTATCGATCAATCCCGTGAAGGAACACCCCGCCTTTCTAACAATATTGATTTAATATTGTGAATCTTGATATGTTTCTGTAAACTTAGTCAAAGTTGAGACAGTTTGACTTTGACCAAATCTTATATGCAGACTAAAAAGAAATGGAGGGAGTACGTATTTGTATCCTGTTTGGGTCTAGGCCTTGCATTGCCATACTTCGCCACACATTTTTGCCAAGCCTGCCTAAAGTTTTTCAAAATGAAAAGGAGGTACACTTGTGCACGGCTGTCGAGGTCGCATCGCCCCCTCACACAGTCGCTCCTGCACACCGCAAACCCAACCAAGGGAACGCACCCTCACTGACACGTGCTACCGCATGTGATCAAATCAAACACAGCGATCCTACCACTGACACATATTTTTTGTTCATACAGTATGTTTATCCAACTGCATGTTAGGGAAGATTCGTGCGGCCTGTGTGGTGGTCTGCTGGGGAAGAAGAAGAGGTGAGGAAGAAGAAGGGTTAGGAGACGTAGGATATTCATCCAACCGCCTGAAATGGTCGACTGACCCAAATGATGAAAGTCAGGCGACTTGCATAAATATATGTTTTTACACAGCAAAAGATCCCAAAAAACAACAACATAAAGAAAAACTATCACTGCACGCGGAATGAGACGGCCTCGTCGCCTTTGGCTGTCGGCACGAACCAGCTGTAGCTGTCGACGTGTGTCTCTGCACCATGGTTTTCCTCGGCCTCCAGCTACTCGTTCACGCGGAGCATGCGGGCGCTCTGTACGAATGCGAGTACCGCCCGGCTCACGTCCACGATGTTCGGTTCCGCCTGCAGGAGGGCCTTGATGGAAGCGGCATCCATGCACTCCACGTCGAGTTGAGCCTCCACCGCCCGGTTCAAGTCCAAGACGTCTGGTTTCGCCTGCAGGAGGGCATCGATGGCAGCGGCATCCGCGCGCTCCGCGTCAAGTTGAGCCTCCGCTGCCCGGTTCACATCCACGACATCTGGTTCCACCTGCAGGAGGGCCTCGATGGCAGCGGGATCCACACACTCCGCGTTGAGTTGAGTCTCCACCTCCCGGGCCTCCTTTAGGATTGCCAGGTTGAAGCACTGGTCCGCGTGCACCATGGAGCACCCGGACGTCGGCACAAAGTCGACGTCCATCGTCTCATACGCATCAGGGGCCTTCTGCGCTGCGAGCTCCGCCATGAACATTGGATCATCTTCCTCCTCCTCGGAGCTTGGCTCCAGAGAACTCGGGGATTAGCCCGCCGCAAAGCAAGCTTGGGAATGGAGGTCTGTGGCACCGACCGCCGCCACAATTTCTGTGCGGCGCTCCGGCGTCAGCATCTTGTAGTACATGATCTTGCAGCACACCATGGCTCTCCGACAAACTATGGGACGGCTGATGCGGGCTAGGGGATCGAGGGGGGAGAATGGACTGGAGAGGGGGTGTGGTTTTGGGGCAGTGGTGACCGGCCAGCAAGTAGCTGGCGTAGGCCGAGTAGCAAAGGTTCTGGTGTGAATAATGGTTCTGGTGACGACCGGTCAATTGGTTTTGACTGTGCGGAGTTTGCAAAGTCGGACGGCTGGAGCCTGGAGAGTTGTGGGCTGGGATGGGACCAAAGTTTCAGAGTTTCACATGGCAGACGTTCAGACCTCCCCACCGATCCTGTTGATGACGAGGCGGTGACTTCGTAAATCTGAAGATGACTAGCAAGATGCTCGTGCATTGGACGGAACATCAGGATGAATTTTTTATGATATCTCAAGAATTTCATCAAAATGGTACCTCGAGAAAGATGAGACATATGGTGAGGAGGAGTGGGGCGCGGTGGTGATTGGTGGTCGAACTTAGCGGAGGCATGGGGATGGACGACGCCGACAGCAGCCACCATGCCAGATTGTTCTAGAGGCTTCCTTTTTTAATTACTCAATAATGAAGTTGTGGGAGATAAGGATGAACGATAGAGGTGCGGTGTACATCCTTTTGCAAAATTGCCATAGTTTGCTTCCTATCCGTCAGATATAGCTCGGACGGTCTATATTGCAAGATGGCAGGCACACCATCATCACCGAGAGTAGAGATAGAGGTATGATGGCTCAGTCTCTCAAAGGTGCTCATGGGGGTAGGGTGTGCGTGTGTGTGTTCATAGGGGTGAATGTATGCGCGCATGTATGAGCGCTTGCGTTTGTACTGTGTTAAAAAAGGGAGTACTCAATGTATGCAAGTTCATAAGGAACGGGCGGTGTACATCACTCTTGTCGCGTTCACGTTGCACCCCGGCACGCTGGACCCTCCATGTCGCTCACCGAATGGAACACACATTGTCTTGCATTTTTGCTCGCTTGTGGGAACGCAGTTGAGAGCAAACCGACGTCCCTCCCCCTCCCCCGCCCGCGTCATTTATACGTAGCACAAGAAGAGAGAGAGAGGTCGGCCGAGTGTTACTAGTACTCCCTTCGTTTTATGCGGAGTAAATAAAAATGGAGGGAGTATACTACTAGTACTATGGAGCACTGCATACTCTACTGCAGATGTTGTCAGTACTCCACTAGTACTACTACTTCTACTACTATTGGACAGGGAGCTTAAAAAAGCTACTATTGGACTGGCTATACGTGGCGAAATCCTAGAAGGAAGAGCATGCGCGAGAACAAGCATTCACGTGTTTGAAAACAAATTGGAAACCATTTCTGTTTGAATACAAATCTAGGATTACGTACGAATCTAAAAATATTGATTGGGCGTTGTGATCGATGGAGAAGAGGGTATATTCAATAATGAATCTAATGGTATTGATTTGTTATTGTATATGTTATTATTCCTGTCTATAAACTTTGTCAAAGTTTACAAAGTTTGACTTTGAGCAAAGCTAAAATGCGGAGTAAATGGAAATAGAGGGAGTATGCAGGGACTAGTACAGTTACTACTGCCGGAACATGGTCAAATGGAGGAGCTGGCCCACGACCTCCTCGCCACTGGCAACCGTTCATGTGGGTCGTGGGGGCCAGCAATGTGGCGCAGCTCCCGCACCGCCTCTGGACACGCGCGACCGCGGTGAGCGACACACTCATCATCGCTGGACACGCTCAACTTCAGGGTGCCGAGGGTGGCAATAGCGTTGTGGAACGACCAGCAAATCAAGACCCGCTCATCGAGGATGTACGGGGCGCCGAAGCGGGCGCGCCGCGACGCGTCCGCGGAGTGTTCTAGTGCGGCCAACTGCATCCCCAGGACCTGAGACCATGCCGGGTCGTCTTGCTTTTTCAATGACATGTGGGGATCGCATGTGAGCAAAGAGCATCTCCAACGTTGCCATGACCGCAGCTGACTACCCTGACACACCAAAAACCCTCGTCCCTCATGTCGTCGCACGTGTGCGTTCCTAGCCGGCGCCAGCTGCCCGCATTCATGCCGTCCGTCCGTATGCCGTCATTAAGAGGCTCAGTGCCTGAGGAACCAACTCCGGCGACTTAATGACGCACCCGGATGCTTGGCCTCACCGAAATGTGCTACTTAAAGCGGCAACACCCAGCTAACCTCCACACCATAGCGTATCTTCCTGCTACCTGGCACCACATCCACCATGACCGCGAGCGCGGACGCTCTGCGGGAGAGCTTGTCTTCGGGGATGAAGCTCGAGGTCGCCACCCTTGCTCAAGTCGCCGCTCGCAATGCAATAGCGGCGTAGCCAGATGCGGATGCGACTGCACAAGCGGTGGCCACGCTGGCGGCCGATGACGGGAGCACCATCAGCCACGCGTCCTACTTGCCACTATCCAACGTTCAGTGACGCATGTGGTAGGTGAAGCGACAGACCGTCCACGTCCATCGTCATCGATCTCATGTCCACCGGCACCGCCGAGGTCGAGGACTCCTCCAAGGATGAGTAGGGCATGGGAGGCGGCAGGGCATGGTGTGCCAACTGGCCGGTCCGTCTCCCATGTTCTACTCTTCCTCGCCTGGGACCGCACATTCACTTCACGGGTCTCGAACCCCGCCCCCGTACATGGAGACGGCAGATGGAGGATGACGGTCACCATCGTAGAATAGGTTTAGGGTCGGATTTCTTTTATTTTTCTGTCCTATAAAAGTTCGAAATGTAATGAAAATCTACCGTGTTTGCATGAATCTCGCCCGGTGTATATGAACTTTCACAATAATAGTAAGATATATTGTAGGAGTATGAAAATATATGGAATGATGATTCATTTTTGTGTGTACAAACTTAGAAGGTTTGACCCGAGACAAAGCTAACATGCGAAGTAAATAAACACATAGGGTCTACATACACAATTTATCTCAGGCACTCCAATAGTACGTCCACTACACATTCACGCATTTCACATCTTTCTACATCTACGGGAACCTACGAAAGGGTTAACATAAATTGCCTCTCTCTCTCCCCCTGATTTTCATGGTGGTGGGCCCCTCCCTCCCCCCAATCTCCAATCAACATCCCACATGTTTCACATTACGTTAATTACGTAACTGGATTACATAGGTGTAGCATTACTCATCCTTAAAAACCAACTAAGCCAACCTCACTACAAAAAAAGACACATCCGTGACATTTTGGCCCGAACGAAATTCTTTTCTATCATGCTTATGACACTTCTATGATGATAATTGTGACAAAAACGCGTATCATCATAGATTGGTGGGCTCCTACTTCTATAACAAAAAATCATGACAGAAAATGGGTTTTTCGTCCTGGGCAGGCCGAAGACGCAGCTGCATGACATTCTTTGGGCCGTCCATGACGGAAAAAAATCATGGTAGAAGCGAGGGCGAGGAAAATATCAGGGAGTTCCCGGTTACGGTGGGTGGTTGGGGACGAGCGATGCACGGATGGATTGCGCGTTTCTCTCGTACACGTACGCACGTGTGTGTGAGGCGTTGGGCTCTAACTGAACCCGAGTGAGGCGTGCGCCTACTGAACCCGAGCGATTGCACTAGCTACACGTTACTGAACCCGAGCGATCGATCGATCCCTGGCTGTTAACTAAACTTGATCGAGGGATTCCTTCGCTACTACTGCTAACTGAAGTCGATCGAACCTGTTGCCTCTTGATGAACACTGAGCGTTGTTGGGGGTTGGATGAACAGTTCCCGGTGGGAGTAGGATGAACAGGACCCCGTGGTAGTAGAGGTCGTTGCCACTGGATGAACAGGACCCTGATCAAGAGGAGACCGCAACACACCCGAGCCGGTTGGGGGTGGATGAACAGGACCCCATGGAGGGCTGGTTGAATAGGATCCCGTGTGGAGGGATGGTTGAACAGTAGCCGGTGGAGGCGGGATGAACCCGTGGTGAACAGTAGCTGGTGGAGGCTGGAGGAAGTCGACGGTGGATGAACAGTAGCAGGTGGAGGCAGGAGGAAGTCGACGGTGGATGAACAGTAGCCCGTGGAGGCTAGTGCGAGGCAGTAGACGGTGGATGAACAGTAGCCCGTGGAGTCCCGTTTTTGCGGTACGTCACACCCCTCCTGATGAACAGGACCCCCGTTTTGACCGTAGGCGCTCCAACATAAGTCTGTTTCCTCCATTTTGCGGTACGCCACACCCCTCCCGATCAACAGCACCCCCTTTCGACCATAGGAGCTCGAACACAAGTCTATTTCCTCCGTTTTGCGGTACACCAGGCCCTTCTTGATGAACAGGACCCCGTTCGACCGTACGCGGTCGAACAGAAGGCCATTTTCCTCCGTTTTGCGGTACGCCAGACCCCGTTCCGGCTGTTCCGTCCAAGCCAGTTGGCTCCCATTGAACACGACCCATTCCGACCCAGTCTATTGCCTCCCGATGAACAGGACGCGTTCCGACCCAGTCACTTGGCTCCCGATGAACACGACATTGTTTCCTCCGTTCCGACCCAGTCGGTTAGCTGCCGATGAATAGGACAACGTCGCTGCCGTCCGTTGCCTCTCCATGTACACGAGCCATGGCCGTCTGTATGCGCGAGTACGTGTTTCGAGACCCCGCTCGTATGTATGTATGTGGTCGTATTTTTTGGCGTGTGGCTATATGTACGTGTGCACGGTTTAGACGGGACAACCTAAACTGCTACATGGGGGGCTCTACTATGACATGTGCTGCTACTTACTCGGCCATGGTTCATCGTTGCAGAGCGACCGATCGACCAGTATGTACGTACACGTTCGCGACAAGACAGACAATGCTACGTATGTTTCGGCCGGGTGGGTCCCAGCTATCAAGGAGGATAAGGACACACTTCCTTGCATGCAAAGATATAGCTATTGGGTCCCAGCTGTCAGGGGGAGAATCATTTTTCTTTGCCTGTAATAAGGACGCACTTCCTTGCGTGCGAAGATGCAGCTGGTGGGTCCCAACTGTCAGGGGGAGAAAACATTATTTTTCAGGGTAAAATGATGCAGTTGCATGCATGCGTCCATGGGCGTGGTGCGTCCCCACTGTCAGCCTCTCACGTACAGTCATCTTCCGATGACTCGCGTTTGTTGACCATGTTGACCACACTATGCCGAGCGCACCAAGGCCGGTGGACAACGATGAGGCCCCAGACTGGAACGAACCGAAGATGGGGAAGATGTGGCAGTGGAGTCGCATATGGAGAGGAGTGGGAAACTTGACTGGTTCGGGTGCGCGGTAGCACTACCGCCCACGGGAGATAGGAGCAAGAACAAAGGTTGAAGAAGCAGCACGGCTGCTGGATTAACATCCAACGGTCCAGCTGCTAGAATCATTTGTTGGTTAAGTTGACAAAGCCTTGCATACACGTCATCTTAGTAGGCCCACAAGTCAGCCACCAAATATGTCGGATCCCAGCGGTCATCAGGAGGAATAGTTTTTTCGCATAACAAGGAGGCACTTCCTTCGTGCAAAGATACAGCCGGTGGGTCCCAGTTGTCAGGGGGAGGAAACATTTTTTCAGCTTAATAAGGAGGAACTTTCCTTGCGTGCGACCATGGACCTCGTGGGTCCTAGCTGTCAGGCTCTCCACGTACAGTCCTCTTCGGATGACTCTCGTTTGTTGACCACGCCGCGTCGAGCGTAGCAAGGTGGTGGACTACGGCGAGGCCCCGGACGGGAACGACCCGGAGATGGGAAGACGCAGCAGTGGAGTCGAAGATTGAGAGGAGTACAAGGGTTATAACTAGTTCTGGTGCGGCTTGGGGCTGCAGTCGGTGGAGAATAAGAGGAGGTGTGGAGGGGTGGAGGGATAGCCTGGCCGGCGGTGCGGGTAGCGCTTCGCAGCGATGCGTGCTAAGCAAAGCCGCTAGCTGCCGGGGGCCTGAGCAGGCGGTCCCGGCGACACTGGAGGAAGAAGACGAGAGATTGAAGGTGCATGCCGGCCGTTGGATATAAATCCAATGGATGTGGATGTCAGAAATCTTTTGTTGACTAAGTTGACAATGCCTTGCGTAGGCTTCGACCTATTGGCCCACATGTCAGCCTACAAAAATGTGGCATATATTTATCCCATGTTTTCTAGAATTTACAGTCCATTTGCTGGGCTGGGTGAAATATTATTTCGCGTCAATGCGGCCCATTTAATATTTTCTAAGAAATCCCAGCCCATTTGCACTTTCTTGAAATACACGAATTAGCTGGGCTTGTTCTATATTTAATGTTAGGTTAGAAGGAGCAATTAATATCAAAAAATAAACTAGAGCGACACATTTTATTATATATAAAATTAGCAAATTAGTGATTTATTGCTCAAAAGAAAAATAAGCGCGTTATTATTACATTGGTCCTTAAAATCTTCGCAAGCTTTTGTGCGCAATCACCAGGATTCTCCTTGACTGTGAGTCAAAAACAACCAGGATTTTCCTTGCCAACTTCTGTTAAACAATTACTTTTATAAGTTAATAAGACATGGGATGTTTTTATAATGTAATGTAAGTCTCTATTAAATATACGATAATCGTAATAATATAAAAATATATAACGTGGTTAGAAGGGAAAACATAAATTGGACACTGCATTATTATTCTTATATATAGATAAATAGAACAGAGATCTGTATTTTATTAAAAAAATACATTGGGTTGCTGATGTTTAAGAAAAAGTAAACCTACGCTGGGAGGCCCATAGGCCGGTACGTACATGATGGACCTCAAAAAATAAGTTGAAACCACTATCTTGGTATGTCGTGGGCTGCGCATGTTAAAAAACAAAACCTAGGCCTAGCTGATACTTGTTCGCCCTCTAGAAAAAAATGATACCAGCTAGATCCCCGATACCCCTTTCCCGCAACAACAATAAAAAAATGACCCCCGATACCCTAAAAAAAAGCTCCCCGATGACAGTCATCGTTGGAAATTTATTTTATTTATTGACTAGGTTGACAAACCCGTGGGCCCCAATGTCAGTATAAAATTAGGAGGAAGCTTTTTTCCAATGACGCACTTGCTTGCGTACGGCTTGGACCTGGTGGGTCCCCACTATCAGCCTCTCAGCATACAGTCCTCTCTGGATTCCTCTCTTTTGTTGGGCATGTTGACAATAGCATACGGCGGTACCACGACGAGCGCACACGGACGGGAAAGAACCGGAGCCGGGGAAGACGCCTTCATTCTTTCGAACATACTACACTAGCCCGGTGGTTGCAACCCTCTCACCCAAAAGCTATACTGCCTGAGTTCGATTCCAACTGGTGCAGTTGAAAAATATCTAACACTTGCCAAAATTCCGTCCGTAGTTTACCCAGTTTTTCGCACACTCAACATTGTCTTGCCATTTTGAAAATAGCATATCTTTTTGACTTTGCATCATATGAAGATGTGCTATACATGAATGTTGATCAGCATGATGTTAACTTGTTGTTAGTTCCATTTCTTACCATGGATAAAATTTTCAACATTCTGTTATCCATGTTTGAAAAGTGCATGTTGATTTAAATGCTCTGCCTCTGAAACATGAAGTTTCTTATCTGCAAATCACTTGGACAAGCAGCCATCACCGGTGTTGGATTCGATGCCGCGCTTCTTCAATCCCCCGGCAGCGCGAGGAGGAAATAAAGTTTCGTCCCGCGCTGCCGGTTGGGGAATGGAGCGAACTAGATTAAATAGGGGGCCGGCAACGCGACTAAAAAAGCACATCAGACGCAATTTTTTTTCAGTGGATGGCTCTCAATGGCGTTTTTTTACTTGCCTCCGCACCATACAACTTGTATTTTTAGCCTCCCAGTCCATGGTGGACCAGCAGCCCATTTGCTGGGCGGGCCAACCTATAGAAAGCAGCAGTTGATTTTTCATCAAGGCCCAAAAACAACGCAATACTATGTTTGTTTTGAGGCCGAAAACATTACGGCAGAGATTGAGCGGGGGAGGGGGAAGACAGAGCAAAAAGATAAAAAAGAGCTAATGCGTCGTTGCTACCCTAACAAGCAGGTGCAATTCTTCTCAAGAAGAAGGTGTGCCATTGACACCCACACGTCACAATCCCACAGTAGACATTCTAACAAGTTCACACACAAGTGCAACAGAAAAGGTAAACATTCGTATCAAACTCAGGTTCACAGGACATGTTCATATTCATAGCCAACATTCACAATCAACAACTCAAAAGATTCATATATACACAAGTTCAGCATGTCTATGCATCCAAATGATTGATAGATCACAAGACAATATTCATAGATAATTCACAAAAAGATTCAGATATACACATGTTCAGTATGTTTATGCATCCAAATGATTGAGATCACAGCCAATATCATCCATGGACAAACTTTAATTACCTAGGGTATAGACTGGTAAATGGTGTTCACTCGGTGGTACTTCTTGCTAAAATTAATGCTTGTAAGAGTAAACTTTCGAGTACATAAGAGGCAGCACAGACAATCTGAACTTTGCTTGTAGGTTTATCCTCGAGATAGTGGCCTCGGTGCCGAGGGAGGTTTGAGCAACTTAGCCACTACTTTCATCCAACTAGTTTATTGGCTCATTTTGGTCATGTAGCTCGCCAAAATTCTACATTGCAGACAGGAAAGGAGGCGGTCGATAAAATGAACCACCCTAATTTTGTGTGCAGTTCAACTGAAATGGAGCATCCTTGGCATGCAGACTGATTAAGTGCCACATGAATATATGCATCAACCAACTTATCTGGAATCTTTAGACTCCATGCCATACAGTTCGCTACCATATGTGTCGATAACCAAAAGGCACAAGTTGGGACTAAAGACTGGACTGCGTTTTTCTGGGCTATGCGCCAAGCAATATTGTTGGCGTTCACTCTGGCACTTCTTCTTGTCAACATCGACGCTTGTCTGAGTGAACTTTGGAGTACATAGCAGCAGCATAAGTATCTATCCATCTGATCATTTTGTGCAGTTCTACTGAAATCACCCAATGTAATGATTTTCCTGTGAGTTCAGGCTCCAAGTTACTCCTTTATGAAATCGGCAAACAGTAGCACAATACCAAATTACCAATACATATGACAAGCACAATAATCAGGATAAAGACCGGTACCAACCTGTGTGAGGTAGCATATCAATTACTATTTCCTTTGACTGGAAGCCGAGATAAGCGACTGACAGGAAAGGGAGGATGTAGTCGAGGCAATGAAGCACCCAAAGTTTTTGTGCAGCTCCACCAAAATCGAGCATCCCTGTTGGCACATATATTGAGAGAGTGAGATTACTGTAATAGTGGGACTAGTTGATGAAACCTACACTAACAAATAGAAACACCCTCATTATCTTAATGGGTAAAGTTAGCAACATAGTAGTCTTGCTTAAAGAGAGGTATTAGTTTATTTAATCAGTGTCAATTAGCTCAACACTCAAAGCATTGCCATGTATCATAGGTTGCAAAACTTCAACGTGCAAAGATAAAGGAGTTTCTCATGACAGTAGCAACACAGTAGCATGATACAAATAGAGATGATAGAAAACTAATATGGACGAAGGCCTTAGGCCTGTACCAACCTGAGCAAAAAAGCTTATTCAAGTAGTCCCAGAAGAGATGATAAAGCACTCACTGGAATCACTCGATAGTATATATTTTTGTGCACTTCAACTGTGTGGTTGACATCACTCTTGTTTACCAGTGGTGAGATTATATCGAAAGATTATCAAGAACTTCCAGCAGAGTTAAAGCACTGGCTAGGATACAGTTCATTGTATTCTCTTGTGCAGTTCCACTAAAATGTACGATTGGCACAACATGATCCCTGTTTGCACACGTAGGAACAAGGTGAAACCTTCATTAGCTTAGTGAGAAAGGATAGAAAGACATTAGCATATTACTTTAACAGTAGCATCAAATTCATGATGGACAATACGCAAAACACTGCCTCATTGAACCAATGGCAATAAATTGACATGCAAAACAATAGCATTATTATGTCATGACACTACCAAGATTCCCTCCCTGCTCCACCACATGATTCACCTCCACAGACACGCATACACACGTACATGATTTAGCATAGGGTGCTACTAAGGATTTGTTTAACTCTGAAAGGAAAATTAGGCAACAATAAATTAGTGCTACTTAAGTACACCTAATTAATTAAGTGACCTTGCACAAGAGACAGCAGAAGTGGAAGGGCTCCTGGAGGATCATCTCACATGTAAGGGAGACGTTGCCGAAGCCCTTGAATGGCCCTGACTGAGGCCTCGGCTTTATCAAGATCACCTTGGCACTGTTGATCGTGTAGAGCTGCGTCACACATGCATCCAGAATCCAGTTAATTAGTATGACGTGTCGTCAAGCCAAGTACTGCAATATAGGGTGCTGCATTTCTCTATCTATCTCTACTCTACTCTTGTAAAAACAGAGTTGGTAATGATGGTGTGCCTGCCATCCTACAATATAGGCCGTCCGATTTATATCTAACGTACAGGAAGGAAACTATGGCAATTTTGCAAAAAGATACCCACACCCCTCTCCACATTTGCAAATAAGGCCTTCCCTCGTTCATCCTTTTCTATCACAAGATAAACTACTCATACAAATGCATCTTGATGTTACGTGCAACGCACGGGCATCTTACTAGTCTTCCAAGTAAATTAAGACTAGTAGCAACACAACAATACAATACCACTAGCAAGATGTCATGATAACATAGGACGGTACCATCGTGTGATATTCTTCATTTCCTCCTTCTTCTTCTTCGTCTTCCTCTTCATGCTCTGTTTCTCTTTCTCCTCACCAGTTGGTGAAACCAGGTACATGATTGGCCTTCTATTTCAGAATTGGTTTTGTCAGTGAGGGAGTACAAGTGTACTAGTAAACAATAGCATTATTTTCTCATGGAAGTCACAAAATAGAGGTGAACACATGCATTAAATATCATTCTTACCTAAAGAAAGGTTATGGTGCCAATATGGAGGATGAAGATTGGAACACAGATCTCCTTTTGTGCAGTTCCACCGAAATGAACCAACGGTTCCATTCTGACATTCCAGTTAAACAACACAAAAGTCACTTGTTTTAATAAGTGTTTTGTGCAGTGCACCAAAAGGTCGCAATAGCAAGGAGGTGAAATGGATATCCCTGTTTGCACAAAAAGCTACAGAGGAAACAGTCAGAGTCTCAAACAATTACTAGCAAAAACAATTGGTTAAACTTGTCATGGCTTATAACAGTGGCATGGCTTCATTTTACCAGGGGCATTAGATTAAGAACAACTAAATATTTTCTATAAGGGCATGGGACAGTGGGTGCACCAGCAGTCCAACACCATGTACCTAAACGTGGTGATTTAGAGTTTTACTGCCCCAAGAAACAAACATCCAAGAAACATATCTGGGTTGGTCCCATTTTTGTTCACTCTAGCCACCTACTCCTATGTGTGGATAGCAAATCTAGTCTTGGTCATACCACTGTGTACAGCGTTTCCCCTATATTTCCCTTTTCGACCAAGAGACCGGTTGGATGACCAGTCTGTACTACTTTCACCCCCTTTCTTTCCTGTTGTACCAAGTCCGATGTACATACTAAATTTCCCCCTTTATTTCTTGCTTGAACCAAGTACAAGATTCGACTCCATGAAGTAGCTTTACCTCTAACAATAGAAAAAAAATTAGGTGACGTTGGCCACCCAATCGAGCCTAGCTACGAGGGGGGCTAAGAGGTAGAAAATGATGCACATGCAGTGACGTAGCAAGCTGGAGAAGTAGAGCTAGGCCGGTTTCGAAGGAAGATATACCTGAAGGTCGTCGGGATGTGGATAGGTGGGCGACGGGATGATACGTCTCCAACGTATCTACTTTTCCTAATGCTTTTCCTCTTGTTTTGTACTCCAATTTGCATGATTTGAATGAAACTAACCCGGACTGACGCTGTTTTCAGCAGAACTACCATGGTGTTGTTTTTGTGCAGAAATAAAAGTTCTCGGAATGGAACAAAACTTTACGAGGATTTTTTACACAATAAAAGAGAATTTCTGGAGCCAAGAACCACCGGAGGGGGACACCTGGGTGGGCACAACTCACCAGGGCGCACCCCCCTCCAGGTGGGCCCAGGTGGGTTGTCCCCATCTGGTGGCCCCATAGACCCCGAAACCGACGCTATAAAATCACATGTATCCAGAAAAACATCAGGGAGAAAGAATTATCGCGTTCCACGAGACGGAGCCGCCGCCGTCTCTTGTTCTTCATCGGGAGGCCAGATCTGGAGTCCGTTTGGGGCTCCGCAGAGGTGGATCTTCGATCTTCGTCATCACCAACCCTTCTCCATCGCCAATTCCATGATGCTCCCCACCGGGAGTGAGTAATTCCTTCGTAGGCTCGCTGGTCGGTGAGGAGTTGGATGAGATTCATCATGTAATCTAGTTAGTTTTGTTAGGGCCTGATCCCTAGTATCCACTATGTTCTGAAATTGATGTTGCTATGACTTTGCCATGCTTAATGCTTGTCACTTTGGGCCCGGGTGCCATGATTTCAAATCTGAACAGTTTATGTCATCACCGTTATATCCATGTTCTAGATCCGATCTTGCAAGTTATATTCACCTACTACGTGTTATGATCCGGCAACCTCGGAGTGACAATAGTCGGGACCACTCCCGGTGATGACCGTAGTTTGAGGAGTTCATGTATTCACCGTGTGTTAATGCTTTGTTCTGGTTCTCTATTAAAAGGAGGCCTTAATATCCCATAGTTTCCAATAGGACCCCGCTGCCACGGGAGGGTAGGACAAAAGATGTCATGCAAGTTCTTTCCATAAGCACGTATGACTATTTACGGCATACATGCCTACATTATATTTATGAACTGGAGCTAGTGTCATATCGTCCTAGGTTATAACTGTCACATGATGAATATCATCCAATGAATCACTGATCCAATGCCTACGAATTTCCTACATATTGTTCTTGCTAATTTACTACTGTTATCGTTACTGTTGCACTTGCTACAAATCACTGTTATCACTGTTACCGTTACTATTGTTGCTACTACTATTATCAAAACTATCATACTAATTTGCTATTGATCACTTTGCTGCAAATAATTAATCTCCGGGTGTGGTTGAATTGACAACTCAGCTGCTAATACTTACAAATATTATTTGGCTCCCCTTGTGTCGAATCTATAAATTTGGGTTGAATACTCTACCCTCGAAAACTGTTGCGATCCCATATACGTGTGGGTTATCAAGACCTTTTCCTAGCGCTGTTGCTGGGGAGCATAGCTATATTTGTTGAGTCACTTGGGGTTATTATCAATTTATCACTATGAAGAATCTGAAGGATGCTAAGACTAAGATTTTTCCCTCTAAGACGAGGGGAGGTAAGGAACTGCCATCCAGCTCCGCTTTAGATTCACCTTCTGTTATAAGTAAACTTGTAACACCACCACATTCTATTAATCCTGATATGTCGCAAGTTATTGATGATGCTACTTCTGCTATGGATGATGCTAGTACCTTGCTTGATGATAATGTGCCACTAGGTGAATTGCTTGATGAACAAATTGCTAGAGTAAGACAACATGATATTGTTGAAATTGATGATGAACTTGAAACTAAAAATCTTGAAACACCTACTAGAACTAGCCCTCCTAGATATGAATTGCCAAAGGTACTGGAAGGTTATGTTATGGGTGCGGAGGCAACTAGAGATATTCTTGCTTGTAAGGATAGAGATGATCTAGAGAAATTATTATGCAAGTATAAAGAAAAATCTCTAAATGCTAGAATGAAATGTGATAATAAGTTTGCTACTTCACCTATCTTCATTGATGATAAGGATTATGAATTCTCTGTCGACCTAGAGTTAATTACTTTGGTTGAATCTGATCCTTTCCATGGTTATGAAACTGAAACTGTTGTGGCACATCTTGATGTGTGCATCAATGTTGTAGGTTTACTTGGGGCGACTCCAAGTGTTGAACAGAAAAGAAGCACAACCATTTGTTTTGACGCAAGTATACCAAAGGCTTTACATTATAATCTTCCGACTATGTTACGGCTTGGGTCTTTCCGCTTTGAGGTTTCGCCGATGGAGCCGAAGAAGGACACGGTGAAGCCAAACTTCAGAACCCCTCCAAAGTGCACTAATATTGGTAGTATTTCATGTCCGGTGAAGTAGTTTCAAGCGTACAAGCAAATAAGTCATTCCTTTGTTTTAAATTGGTCATGTGTGATCAGCGTGGCCGGATGATTAATTAGGTTCCTAATTAAGGAATACTAGAATACAAGGGTCACGTACAAGTTGTGCTAGTTAGCTTGTTTTTATTCTCTCTTCGAGATGTAAAAGGAGAGGATCGCTGTGTTAGTTTGAGACTTTGAGTTGGTTAGTAGTTTAGGCCCTTACGGCTGGTGTGACTAAGATATAAAAGGCAGCATCATGAGTCTTGTACGCAGATTAGTTTTGAATTAGAGTTGGATAAAGACGAGAAAAGGCCTGAGTCGGGAGGCACCAAAGATATGTTCTACGATCCTTGAGGATCGATCTATTGCTACGCTGCTATTGATCTCGTATCAATTGTTGGTGCAGGTTCATTATGTTGGCTTCTTGCCTCTCGCGAGATCCGACGTTTCTTCTACATCTGCAGTTTCTTTTATCGAGTACCGTGAAAGATCAGGCCGCCTACATGCACGAATTAGCGTCTCACCGTTCGTGCTCCATCACATCTTACTAAGTTGAATGACATAGCTACCCTTTTGCACATGATGAGAAAATTAGGTATTACTATATTCTCAAATTATTTCCGTTCTCACTAAAGGGTGATCCTAAAGCTTGGTACAATACTCTTCCTCCTGGTTGTGTGCGTAGTCCCCAGGATATGATTTATTACTTCTCCGAAAAATATTTTCCTGCTCATAAGAAACAAGCTTCTTTACAGGAAATTTTAACTTTGCGCAAATTGAACAAGAGAGTCTCCCACAAGCTTGGGGGAGGCTTCTCCAATTGCTTAATGCTTTTCTTGATCCCTCTTAAGAAAAATGAAATACTTGATATCTTCTATAATGGACTAACCGATGCTTCTAGTAATTTCCTAGATAGTTGTGATGGTTGTGTTTTCAGGGAACGAACTATTGGGCAAGCTGAAGAATTATTGAATAACATATTGAAAAATTATGATGATTGGACTCTTCCTGAACCACCGCTTAAGCCCACCCCGAAGAAGAGGGGTATTTTATATCTCAGTCCTAAAGATATGCAAGAGGCAAAGAAATCTGTGAAGGAAAAAGGTATTAAAGCTTAGGATGTCAAAAATTTACCTCCTATTAAAGTAATACATGGGCTTGATACACCACCACTACCTAAGGTGGTAGAGGTAAATTCTCTAATTAAATTCACTGATAATGACTGTCGGCGTTCTGGGAACGGGGGTCCCCAGACTTGCCTGCCTGCGGCCCACGGCGTGGCTAAGCCAGCAGGCCGTACGGCCGATCTTCATCAACAAGGCATCCAAGACCCTCGCGAGGGGCCGAGCCTCGCGAGGCGGATGACGCAAGACCTCCTCAGGAGTGGCCTAGTCAGGCAGGCTCACGAGGAGCGGAGATATCAAGGCGGGGCAAACCTCATGAGGCTCTCATGACGTGAGCCATGACGATCGGCGCCAGGCGGGCGCCAGCGCACGCAGCGTCCTTGTTTCCTCTTTGGTGCTAAGGAAGCAGGCGCAGGCGAGGGGTACCGAGGCATCAGGCAAAGGTTGCTATATCGGTGCAACGAGACCAAGACCAGGAGGACGGCAATACGGAGGTCATCGTGGAGCCCAAGACGGCGTCACTACCAGAGCCTTTTGCAGGCGAAGACCACTTTTGTCAGGATAGCTTGTACTAGTTGTCCCCCTTCAAATTTGCCCGCCATTGTTGGCTCCCTTCCCGCTCAATATTTGGGAAGAGGACCAGGGCCTATATAAGTAGAGCTAGCCACCATCGTAGGGGGCGACGGATTCAGACCACTCTCACCCACACAAGTTAGTCAAGCACAAGAACACCTCAACCTTAGGAGGCTGTTCTTCCCCCTGTACTGTTCATCATCTGCCCAAGAGGCAATCCACCACCACCACACTGGAGTAGGGTATTACACCACAACGGTGGCCCGAACCAGTATAAATCTCGTGTCTTTCTGTGTTGCGAGTTCGTCGAGTTCGTCCGCGAGATCTAAGCGAGCTAGGGCGAAGATCGGTAGGAGGGAAGGACTTCGCGCGCACCCCAGTGTCCGAACCTTAAGGGTTTGCCGGAACCCCACATCCGACATTTGGCTCGCCAGGTAGGGGTGCGCCGGAGCTCCTCTCCACCAACCTGCGCCCCGCGCTGCCGCACTTCGCCCCCATGGCAGGTGCCCCGCCATCCACCTCTGCGGTCGACATCAACAGCGGGGCGTCTGGGTACCGAGCCCTGGCCCCCGCCCTACGGCGAGTGCGGTGGCTGACCAAGTTCAAGCCAGAGATGCCGCCGCGTTATGACGGCGCGGCAGACCTGACGCCGTTCCTGCTGGCGTACGAGGAGGCTGTCCTCGAAGCCAGAGGCAACGACAAGATCATGGCCAACTGGTTCCCCATGGCCCTCGCCGGCGAGCTGCGCGCCTGGCTGCTCAACCTCTCGGGATCCACGGTGGCCTCCTGGGGGGAACTCCGCGACCTCTTCACCGCTCGCTACGCGGTGCCGGTGCACCATGCAGTAGTGGCCCTGCTGGGCGCCTCTCAAGCACCACCTTCAGACCGCCATGTCAAGCCGTTCCTCCGTCAGATCGGGGCCACCTCCAAGCGCCCGGGGGCTCCGCCGGGTTGGGCTGCGCCAGAGGCCGACCTCACCTTCGGCTCAGAAGACCACCCCGACTCCACCGCCGGCTCCGGGATGCTCCCAATGCTCTGCACGCCCACCATCTGCAACATGGCCGTTACCAAGACCCTCATCGACGGCGGTGCCGGCCTCAACTTGCTCTCCTTAGAAGCCTACAGCCTTCTTCACGTGCCGCTCAAGCGGCTCGGCCTCAGCAAGCCCTTCTCGGGAGTGGGTGGTGGAGCTACCCACTCTCTGGGGCAGATCCGCCTCCCTGTCACCTTCGGCACACGCGACAACTACCGCACCGAGCTGGTGGACTTTGACATCGCCCGCATCGGTCTCCCGTACAACGCCGTCCTCGGGTACCCGGCTCTCGCTCAGTTCATGGTGGCGACTCACCCGGCCTACAACCTCATGAAGGTGCCAGGGAGCAAGGGCGTCCTCACCATCAAGGGGGACACTAAGGAGGCCGTGACGGCGCTCAGGCTCGTCTTCAAGACCGCGGCAGCAGCACAGCCCGCCGGCGCCGGTACCCCCGAGGCCAAGGAGGCCGCGCCTACCAAGAAGAAGCAGTTGTTCACGCAGGACAAGGCGGAAACCAAGCAGGTGCCGGTCAACGAGGATGGGTCTTCAGGAACCACCTTTACCATAGGAGCCGGCCTCGACCCGGGACAAGAAGAAGCCTTGGTGAGGTTCTTGTGCGCGAACAAGGAGATATTCGCGTGGGAGCCCAATCAGCTGGTAGGGGTCCCGAGGGAGGTGATCCAGCATCATCTAAGGGTATGCCCCAACATACGCCCCGTGAAGCAGCGAGCAAGATGGAAGTCCACTGAGAAGCAGGCCTTCATCGTCCAAGAGACACGCAAGCTGGAGGCGGCAGGTGCCATCCGGGAAGTTCGATATCCCGAATGGCTGGCGAACCCCGTCGTGGTGCCGAAGAAAGGCGGGAAGGAACGGATGTGCGTCGACTTCACCAACCTTAACAAAGCCTGCCCCCAAGATCCGTTCCCACTCCCGCGCATCGACCAGATTGTCGACTCCACCGCCGAGTGTGACCTGCTGTGCTTCCTGGATGTGTTCTCAGGGTATCATCAGATCAAGATGGCAGTGGAAGATGTGGAGAAGACAGCCTTACTGACACCATGTGGGGTGTACTGCTACACCTGCATGCCCTTCGGGCTGCGCAACGCGGGCGCGACCTTTCAGCGGTTGATGCACATCGCCCTGGGGCGGCAGCTCGGGAGGAACACAGAGGCCTACGTCGATGACATAGTGGTAAAGTCTCGCGAGGCGAGGACATTGATTCAAGACTTGGAGGAGACCTTCGAGAGCCTGCGCCAAGTGAACTTGAGGCTTAACCCGGAGAAGTGCGTGTTTGGCGTCCCCTCCGGCAAGCTGCTGGGATTCCTCGTATCCCACAGAGGGATCGAGGCGAACCCAGAGAAGATCAAGGCCATCGAGGACATGAGCCCACCACAGACCCTCAAAGAGACGCAGAAGCTAGCAGGGCGGGTGACCGCGTTAGGGCGTTTCATCTCCAAACTAGGAGAGCGCGCCTTACCCTTCTTCAAGCTCATGAAGAAGAAGGGCCCGTTCGAGTGGACCCCGGAGGCCGACCAGGCCTTCCAAGACCTCAAGAAATACCTTACCAGCCCCCCGGTGATGGTGGCACCACGGCCTCTCGAGCATCTGGTACTCTACCTTGCTGCCACCCCGTACTCCGCCAGCGCGGCGCTGGTGGCGGATCGGGAGGAGCGCCAAGCCAAGGGCGCGCTGCGCCAAACCGGAGCTGAAGTGGCGCAGGGTCAGGAAGGCGCGGCAAAAGGCATCAATGGCGGAAGACCAAGCTCAGCAGGGCAACATCGCAGAAGCTCCTGAGGACAGGCAGGTCTCAGGAACCCCTCCACCTCAGTATATGCCCCAATCTCCACAGGACCCGAGCCTCGACAGTGTGCCAGCCCTCGTCGAACACCCGGTGTACTTCGTCAGCGCCGTACTACGGGACGCAAGGGCACACTACCCCATGCCCCAGAAACTCCTGCTTGCACTCCTGGTGGCCTCACGCAAGCTGCGACACTACTTCCAGGGCCACCCCATCAAGGTCGTCTCAGCCTACCCGTTGGAGAGGGTACTCAGGAGCCCTAACTCAGCTGGAAGGGTCGCTAAGTGGAACATCGAGTTGCAAGCATTCCAGTTGGAGTTCAGCACTACCAGGGTCATCAAGGGAGCCGCGCTCGCTGACTTTGTGGCAGAATGGACGGATGCCCCGACACTTGAGGAAGGAGAAGACCGGTCCACCTCCCTAGGAAGCGAGGCTCCAGACGGCTGGGTCATGTATTTCGATGGCGCCTTCGCGCACCAGGGCGCGGGGGCTGGAGCAGTGCTCATCTCGCCCACTCAAGACAAGCTCTACTACGTCGTGCAACTCTGCTTTCAGCACGGCGAGAAGGTCTCCAACAATATCGCAGAATACGAAGGCCTCATAGCTGGCCTGAAGGCTGCGGCGGCTCTAGGGGTGAAGCGCCTCACCGTCAGAGGCGACTCGCAACTCCTCGTCAACTTCTCCAACAAGGTGTACGAGCCGAAGGATGAGCATATGGGGGCCTACCTCGCGGAGGTGCGCAAGATGGAGAAGCAGTTCTCGGGCCTGGAGCTGCAGCACGTGCCCCGGGGCACCAACAAGGAAGCCGACGACATCGCCAGGAGGGCACCCAAGCGGCAACCGCAAGAGCCCGGTGTCTTTGAGGAGCGGCTCTTCAAGCCATCAGCTACGCCACCTCTTTCAAGCACGACTCAGCCTCGGGAGGAGCTCCCACAACCTCCAGCCACGGGAGCCCCAGCCTGTGGCCCGACCTCAGGAGCTCGGCTGCTCTTGGCGCTTGAGCCCCAGGAGGAATGTTGGACCAAGATATTCAAGGAGTACCTGACGCACGGGACGCTGCCGGAGAAGGAAGAGGACGCGGAGTGCGTGGCCCGGCAAGCCACGGCATACTGTATCCAAGACGGCGAGTTATACAGGAAATGACCAAACGATGTCACGCTGCGCTGCATCTCCAACAATCAAGGAAGGGAGTTACTGATTGACATACACGGCGGGGACTGCGGACACCACTCGTCGTCACGGACCCTCGTCGGCAAGGTGTTCCGCAGTGGATTCTACTGACCTACATCACTCAACAACGCAGCCGAGCTTGTGAAGTCCTGCGAAGCTTGCCAATTCCACGCCAAGCAAATCCATCAGCCTGCTCAGGGCCTCCAAACCATCCCACTCACATGGCCGTTCACGGTCTGGGGGCTGGACATCTTAGGCCCGTTCCCTTGGGCGCCAGGGGGCTACCGCTATCTCTACGTCGCCATCGACAAGTTCACCAAGTGGGCGGAAGTGGAAGCAATCCGTACCATCCCAGCCGGCTCTGCTGTCAAGTTCATCAAGGGCCTCGTGAGCCGCTTCGGGGTCCCCAACCGCCTCATCACAGATAACGGTTCGTAGTTTACTAGCAACCTCTTCAAAACCTACTGTGCTAAAGTTGGAACACAGATCTGCTACGCTTCGGTGGCCCACCCCAGGAGTAATGGTCAGGCCGGACGCGCTAAGGCGGAGGTCCTGAGGGGCCTCAAGACCAGGACCTTCAAGAAGAAGCTGGAGGCCTGCAGCAGGGGCTGGCACGAAGAGCTCCAGTCTGTGTTGTGGTCCATCCGAACCACCGCTACCAAGCCAACGGGCGAGACTCCATTCTTCCTCGTCTACGGAGCTGAAGCAGTCCTCCCTCACGAGGTCAAGCATCACTCCGCATGGGTCCTGGCGTTCGATGAAATGCAGCAGGACGCCATGCGGGGGATCGATCTCGTGCTCGGGGAGGAACGTCGTCGCGAAGCTGCACTGAGGGTGGCAAGGTACCAGCAAGCGCTGCGGCGATACCACTGCCGCAACATCCGCTCCAGGACACTCGAGACGGGTGACCTAGTCCTGAGGCGGGTCCTCTCCAGGGAAGGGCTGCATAAGCTTTCACCAATGTGGGAGGGCCCGTTCAAGGTCGTCCACATCTCCAGGCCTGGCGCCGTGCGCCTGGAGACACATGATGGGGCACCTATCCAAAACGCCTGGAACATCCAGCACCTCCGTAAGTTCTACCCATGAAGCAAGGCCCACAGCCTATGAAGAAAGGCCCAGAGCCTGTGAAGAAGGACCGGTGCCTGTGAAGATCGCCGCCCGTGACACTCTCACATAATAATGAGTTGGGGCTGTACACGCCCCGGAGCGCCGGCTTCAGGCCCTGGGGCTCCCACCCACGCCTAGTGGCAGCACTTAGCTCCGGCTGGTGAGAAGACTTGAAGACTAGATTAGGTGCCGGACGCGGCTTTTCATTTGCTTTCCGTAGTTGGCTCGCTTTTCCTTAATCGAAGTTTGCTTTTGGCGTTCCTTGCTAATTTGATTCCCTCGCCTCTCACTGCATTTTTCTGGCTCGGGTTTGCCCGTGTTCTCTCTCTCACATACCTCACGAGGGGGCTAGGCAGGTGCCCTCGCGAGCATTTTTTCTCCTCTCTGCCTTCTCGCGAGCCACCCTCATTCGAGCCCAAAATCTGGCGCACCTCTCCTAATCCGTGCCCCTCGGGTACCGCGATACAAAGCGCCAGGTCAGGGCCAGGGTGAACGGCAAATCTTTTAACGCACTTCCTAACGAGTTTTTGCAGCTCCAGAGCGAATGTAGGCCACCAAGGCAAGATGGACACGAGGAAATAAGCGCCTCGTGAGGAAGAGGGCGTCCTAAATATACCAGGTTAAGTTATCTTTGCGCAAAATAACGACACGGCACGGGAACAACACGCATAGTGCAATAACCGAGGAACCATAGTTCGGTACACGCCCCCTGGGCCCATACTGGTTTCATTCTTGATGCAGGAAAAAGAGTAAAACAAAAATAGCATTGCAGCGATCCGCGGAGGCAGGCCCCTAGCGGCACCCCGAGCCTAGCCGGATCCTTCCTCGCGCTTCACGGAGGCGCGGCGACGAGATGACCCACTGCCGCCTTCAAAGCGGGCGCGGCGGCGCGGCGGCTGGTCGTAGCCGCCACTGCTGGAGCTGTCGCCGGAGGAAGAGCCGCCGTAGCTGGACGAGACACGGTCGCCGCCGAGGGCAGGCGCGCCCTCATCCTCGTCGTGACCGTCCCCAAGGCCGAGCACCTCCTCACCGTCGTTCGCCTCGGGGCAGCACCCGGCGCGGCGACCATCTTCCCCAAACACCCTCACATAAAGGGTCGATCCACCATCGTACTTGAAGTGGAGGGTGCACCGCCTGCCCAGGCCACGCGCGCGGGCGAACGTCTCCCAGCCGCGGGCCAGGGCTATGTTGCCCGCGGCAGAAGTCTCGACCGCAACCCAAGAGGCCTTGTTGCAGCAACCATCCGCCTGCAACCAGAGTCCGCCTGGACCAGAGGCCGGCAGTTCGCCAGCGAAGAAGCGCGGAAGTTGGAGCCAGTTGCCGGCCGGGTTCTCCGACCAGACGACAAACTCCGGCGACACCTCCGCCATGTGGAAGCGCGGACGGGGGGGCCGCGCCACCATAGCACGCCTCCCCTCATCAACTGGACCGCCATGGCTGGGACAACCCTCTCCGTGTGCCGCGGCGCCGCCTCGACGGTGGGCCACGGCGGGGGTCGCGGCGTGCTTGCGCGGACGGCCGCGTCCGCGCTTGGGCGCTGGGGAGCCGGGTCCCTCGCGAGGGGCCTTTCCCTTCTCGGCGGCAGAGAACTTCCTTCGTGGCGCCATTGGTGGCACTACAAGCAATGGAGTGAGGAGGAAGAAGCAAGCAAGCGAGGAAGAGATGGGTGACGGGGGCTCCGCCCCCCTCCCCGTTTATATTGGAAGAAGGCCAACCGGCGCCTCCCACGATCGCAGGTAATGATGGTTTTCCTTGCATGTCACAGGGACTTGTCAAGTCGTGCAGTTGCCGAGGCAGCGTGGGGAAGCGGAGACGCCCACGTCCAATCAACCGCCACGCGTCAACCGAGGCCGCGGGCTTTGGGGGCCCGCGGTGCTCCATACTTGACCCTTGGCTTCGCTGCGAAGCCAAGCCCGAGCGCACCTTGGGCCCGGGGGCTACTGTTGGCGTTCTGGGAATGGGGGTCCCCAGACTTGCCTGCCTACGGCCCACGGCGTGGCTAAGCCAGCAGGTCGTACGGCCCATCTTCATCAACAAGGCATCCAAGACCCTCGCGAGGGGCCGAGCCTCGTGAGGGGCCGAGCCTCGCGAGGCGGACGACGCAAGACCTCCTTGGGAGTGGCCTAGTCAGGCAGGCTCACGAGGAGCGGAGATATGAAGGCAGGGCAAACCTCACGAGGCTCTCATGACGTGAGCCATGACGATCGGCGCTAGACAGGCGCCAGCACGCGCAGCGTCCTCGTTTCCTCTTTGGTGCTAAGGAAGCAGGCGCAGGCGAGGAGTACCGAGGCATCAGGCAAAGGTTGCTATATCGGTGCAACGAGACCAAGACCAAAAGGACGACAAGATGGAGGTCATCGTGGAACCCAAGACGGCGTCACCACCAGAGCCTTTCGCAGGCGAAGACCACTTTTGTCAAGATAGCTTGTACTAGCTGTCCCCCTTCAAATTTGCCCGCTGTTGTTGGCTCCCTTCCCGCTCAATATTTGGGAAGAGGACCAGGGCCTATATAAGTAGAGCTAGCCACCACCGTAGGGGGCGACGAATTCAGACCACTCTCACCCACACAAGTTAGCCAAGCACAAGAACACCTCAACCTCAGGAGGCTGTTCTTCCCCCTGTACTGTTCATCATCTGCCCAAGAGGCAATCCACCACCACCACACTGGAGTAGGGTATTACACCACAACGGTGGCCCGAACCAGTATAAATCTCGTGTCTTTCTATGTTGCGAGTTCGTCGAGTTCGTCCGCGAGATCTAAGCGAGCTAGGGCGTAGATCGGTAGGGGGGAAGGACTTCGCGCGCACCCCAGTGTTCGAACCTTAAGGGTTTGCCGGAGCCCCACATCCGACAATGACAATCCTTGCAATATGCACCCTAGCCAATGCCTTTATGAGTTTGAAAATTACATTAGAAAACAAGATCACTTCAATGCAAATGTTATGAAACAATTTAAATACAATTCCGATATGATTGCTCGCTTGAGTGACTTGTTATTTAGAATCTCAAATGATGTTAGAGGTGAGTGAAAGCATGCTTCTATGGTTCAAACTCAGTTAGAACAAGTTGCTAAATCTCAAAGAGAGTTGCTAGATGAAATGAACAATAATATACATGACTTTGTTGTTAGAGTAGCAACCAGAGGAGGCAAAATGACTCAGGAACCACTTTATCCTGAGGGACACCCAAAAAGAATTGAACAAGACTCTCAAAGGGTTAACACTGATGCACGTAGTCCTTCTAAAAGGAAAAGGAAGAAGAAAAATGATAGGACTTTGCATGCCTCTAGTGAACTTGAAGTAGAAAAACCTCCTAATAATGATAATGAAGTTTCTATCTCTGATGTTGAAACTCAATCTAGTAGTGAACACTCACCTTCTGATAATGAAAAAGATAAGGATGAGATTCATGAAGACACTCAAACAAATATAAAGAACCAGACAATGATGTTGAGATAGAACTAGCAGTTGATCTTGATAACCCACAACCCAAAAATAAAAGATATGATAAAAGAGACTTTCTTGCTAGAAAACATGGTAAGGAAAGAGAACCATGGGTTCAAAAACCTATACCCTTTCCACCTAAGTCAACTAAAAAGAAAGATGATGAAGAATTTGAACACTTTGTTGAAATGTTGAGGCCAGTCTTTTTGCGTACTCGCTTGACTGATATCTTGAAAATGCCTCCTTATGCAAAGTACATGAAAGACATCATCACCAATAAGAGAAAAATACCGGAAGCTGAAGTCTCCACCATGCTTGCTAATTATACTTTTAAAGATGTAATACCTAAAAAACTTGGAGATCCGGGAATACCAACTATACCTTGCTCCATCAAAAGGAACTATGTGAAAACTACTTTGTGTGATTTGGCAGCTGGTGTTAGTGTTATGCCTTTTTATTTATATAAAAGACTTGATTTGAATAAACTCACACCTACTGAAATATCTTTGCAAATGGCTGACAAATCAACTGTCGTACCTATTGGTATCTGTGAGGATGTGCCCGTTGTTGTTGCTAGTCTTACTATTTTGACTGACTTTGTTATACTTGAGATGCCCGAGGACAACAACATGCCGATTATACTTGGTAGACCCTTCTTGAATACTGCAGGGGCTGTTATTGATTGCAATAAAAGCAAGGTCACTTTTCATATCAATGGTAATGAGCCTACGGTGCACTTTCCGATGAAACAATTCCAAGTGAATGGTATTAATGTTATTGAAAAATCTCCGACAATCACTATTGGAAGTTTTCAACTACCTCTACCTACTGTCAAAAAGAAATATGAAATGCTTATTGTTGGGGACATGCATATCCCCGTTGAGGTAACTTAGTGATTTACGAAAGTTCTTCGGTTTCATGCTAATCGAAAGTGGTTGTTAATAAGACTTGATCAACCTTATTAATGGATCATTTTTAGAGGTATGATGTTGATGAATTTAGTGAGCACTACCTTCTGTCCCAACCTTTTGTTTTCTGTTTTTATTAGTTAAATAAAATAAAATGCCATGTTTGGTCTGTTTACTGATTTTCCCATGCAATAAAAAATGACCCAAAAATAAAAGTTCTCAGAATGCTCTAAAATTTTAACACGATTTTTTCGGAATATTTAAGAATTTTTGGTGCAAATAATATCAGAGGGAGGTGCACCAGGTGGGCACAACCCACCTGGGCGCGCCAGGACCCCCAGGTGCGCCCCGGTGGTTGTGGTCCCCATGTGGGCCCCCTCACTTATCTCTTCATCCCACATCACCACCGACCTCTAGAAAAAAATCACCATTGCTCTCTCTCTCTCTCTCGTGTTCTTGCTCTCAAACTCGCGGATTTCGATCTCTTTGCTCGAAGCTCCGTTTCCGAAACTGTTTCGGGGAATTGTTGCTTGGTATGTGACTCCTCCGTTTGTCCAATTATTTTTTGCTTTAGTGGTTTATATTTTGAATAATTAGCTACTCTTGGTGCTGCTATAGATGAGCTTGCATGTTAAATTCTTATAGTTTTAGGTAGTTTGAATGCTTGTTGTGGCCTCTATGCATCCCTATGAGTAGTTGCTATTAATATTGAGAAGTTTTGTTGAAAAAAATTGTCACCCAAACATTTTCAGAAAAGTGTACTCGAATATGATGAACCTCTTTGTAAGGAGTTCTTCGAGGAGGAGATCCTCGGGGGCATCTTCTAGTGACAGCTCTGCTCGTCGGTCTTATGTTGAACCAAGTGAGAGTTCCATACGAGATGCCGCCACCAAAACATGCTTATGGCCATGCGACGATTATATGGTGAGTGTGGGCATTAAGGAGGAATTTGAGCAATATGTTCACAATGCCGATCTCGGTCCCTACATTTTAGATAAGTGCAACCAACACCACACTCTCACTGAATCATTTGTCAAGGGATTTAAATCCCATCCCCATGAGTCTAGGGTGTCATTTAAACTATATGAAAATTCATTTACCATATCTTTAGAGAGATTTTCTCACCACAGCAAAATTCCATTCTGGGGTTCGCTTGACGAACCACCAAGAGCTGAGTACCAAACGTTTTTGACTAGCCTTTGCTATGGTGAGAATAGGGGAGTGACGCAAGGTAGAATAAAGAGCATTCATTTTACCGTAATTCAGTACTTTGCATTACTCAATGGGGAATGTATTGTAGGTTAACAATATTGTAGTACACTTTGTGCTCCAGACTTGAGCCTCATACACACTGCTCTCACCGGTGACAAAAGTTATAATCTTGGAGCGATTGTTGCACGCAGGTTGCAACACAACGCTAATAGTGGCTATTTTCACGGCAGAATTTATGCCACACGCTTAGCAAGAGAGCTGGGTGTTTCACCTTTGCCATATGACACTATTTTACCCACGCAGTATGTAGACTTCGATGCTATGAAACATCATAAGATCCTTAGAGGTGATCCCACTAATTTCACCTATAAATTATTGTTTAATCAAGATTCCGTTGTGCACACATATTTGCATGCGCCTGCTCTCTTTGATTTTCACAGCAGGGGAAGATATTTTGTTCTCGAGAGTGAGGTCCGAGCTCATAACGCGGCAGTTGTGGCTGCACGGCAGGCTGAGACATCTGCACCAAGAGCCTCTGTGAGCTATCACCCCGACCACTATGCAGGCTACTACTGATTACCAAGTTAGGCCAAAAGCCCAAGCTTGGGGGAGTACGTATTTCCACCGACATTACATTCATGTTCACACATTTCATTTGTCGGTGTTCACACTTTTTCATTGTATTATCGATGCTAAATTTATTTTCTCGCTTTCTTCTTGTGTGTTTGAAAAACTTTGAGAAAATCCAAAAAATATTTCCAGCTTCTTTTTGTTTTTCTTTCTAGAGTAGTTAGCTGTAGCACCAAAAAGAAAACCCAAAAAGATTTCCTTGTTCTTCTTTTGCTTGTTGGGAGCTTTCTCGTGTAAATAGTTTTTCTCGTTTTTGATTTTCCCTTTTATTTGCTTATTCAAGAAAACCAAAAACTCCAAAAATATTTTAGTGTGTTTCTCTGAACTTCTTTTCTCTTTTTTGAGTCGTACCGAGGAGAAGACCACGATGAAAATGTTGAGTGGCTATGATATGCATTATTGTTGATCTAACAAAGAGCCCATTTTACCTTGTATTCTCTTGTTGAATAAAATGTTTGCAGATTCCAGCTTAGTCCACGGCACTCTTGCACTATTATTATTTTCATATCGTTCGGTCGTGCAAGTGAAAGGCAATAATGACGATATTTGATGAATTGGTCGTGCCAGAGAGAAACGGGTATGAACTCAACTTGTTCTGTTTTTGTAAATATGTTTAACCTAGTATCCACGATTCAGCCCATTATGATTAAACATGTTTGTAATGGCAATTAGAGATTATACTTTCTCATGCCATGCATAAGTAGCTAGGAGTGGGTAATGATTTATCTTGGATGCCAACATTGCATTAGAATGATTGTGATGTAGTATGATGATATGGTATCCTCATCTGATTTTGAGTGGCTTGACTTGGCACATGTTTATGCATGTAGTTGAATCAAAACAAGCATAGCCTCTATGATATTTATGTTCATGGTGTTCATATCCTACTCATGCTAGTGTCCAATGTTACTTATGCATAATGGATGTTCATGACCGTTGTTCCTCTCTAGCTGGCCGCTTCTCAACCTATTTGCTAGCCTTCGCCTATACTAAGTGGGAATTCTGCTTGTACATCTAAAATCTGAAACCCAAGTTATTCCAGATGAGTCCACCATACCTACCTATATGCGGTATTACCTTGCTGTCCTAAGTAAATTTGCATGTGCCATCTCTAAAAACTTCAAATAAATATCCTTTTGTGTGCCTGGATCGTTCATGGAACGACAGGAGGTAGTCGGTATCTTCCATGCTAAGCGGATTATTCTCAGGTCGAGTGTTTATTCACTCGCCATCGCACGAGAAAAGGGGCGGTAATAGGGATTTCCAGTCCCAAACTGCAAACATAAAAGAGCTTACAAATAATCAAACAAAAAAACTCCTACAGAGTCATAACATTTACTTTATCGCTTGGGAACCGCTACTAATGTGTTTAGCATGGAAGATATTGATAACTCATGGTCGTGAAGTAAATAAGAAGGGTGCATCTCTCAAAATATCATTTACCTCTGTTTTAAAAACTTGAGCTCTGACACCTCTGCAAATCACTGCTTCCCTTTGTGAAGGGACTATCTATTTACTTTTATGTTGTGTCATCACCTTCTAAAATAAGTGCCAGAACCTGAGAACACTGTTGTCATGCTTATGCATTGTGTGTAGCTAATGTTGGGTGCATCATGACTGGATCTTTTCTACCATGAATTACAATGTTTAGTCGCTACTTGAACTTTGGAGGTGCTCTGCATTTATGTTTTGCGTTCTTAGAAAGGGCCAGCGAGATACCACTATTGTCATATTATATCATGGTTGTTTTGATAACATTTTGTTGTTCGAGATATCTTATTATTGCTCGCTAGCTGATTATGTCATTGATATGAGTTAATATAATTTTTAAGATTTATTGTCGACAAGGTTAGTTATAATATTGGCTGAAAACCGGGGTGATGTTTAAGCTTATTTATGCAAACAAGAGCAAAAGAGTTCGTAAAAGTTTTTCTTTTTCACTTTCAGTTTATCAACTGAATTGCTTGAGGACAAGCAAAGGTTTAAGCTTGGGGGGGTTGATACGTCTCCAACGTATCTACTTTTCCTAACGCTTTTCCTCTTGTCTTGGACTCTAATTTGTCTAATTTGCATGATTTGAATGAAACTAACCCGGACTGATGCCGTTTTCAGCAGAACTACCATGGTGTTATTTTTGTGCAGAAATAAAAGTTCTCGGAATGGAATGAAACTTTACGAGGATTTTTACACAATAAACACTATAGGAATCAGGAACTTTGCTGTCTGCCATGGTGGACGGCAAAGGCATGCCTGGCAGACGGGAAAGGCCTTTGCCGTCCGCCAGCATACGGCAACAGGTCCGGCTGAACGAGCTACGGCAAAGGGCTCTTTGCCGTCTGCTGGCGGATGGCAAAGATGAAATGGTCTTTGTCATCCGCCAGCAGACGGCAAAGGACCTGGACGGCACACGTGTCAGCTACAGGCCGTGAGTGGGTTAACGTTGTGCTTTACCGTCTACTGGCAGACGGCAAAGACCTTTGCATCTTTGTCGTCTGCCAGCGGACGGCAAAGTGCACAAATATGCCAGCCCAGATGTTCCCAGGTAGCTGCCACGTGTCAAGCTATGCCGTCTGCTGGCAGACGGCAAAGCTGCAAAGGTCTTTGTCGTCTGCCAGCAGACGGCAAAGCTGCCAAATAGGCCAGCCCAGTGCACCCCAGGTTGCACAAGTAGCTGCCATGTGGCAGCTTTGTCGTCTGCTGGCAGACGGCAAAGACCTTTGCCGTCCGCCAGCAGACGGCAAAGACCCTGTATAGCTCCTTTTTTGTTTTTCTTATATTCATTCAGTTTCACAGAATTTCACAGATATGTATATATACACATTTGAAAATACTTTATACAAGCATAACAACACATATACATACCAATCAAAAGTCCATATGCAACATATATAACTAGCCAACATATCCAACAACAAGCATACAATTGTTTCATCCATACATACATATATAGGTAGCAAGTTTCACATTGTTCATCCTACAAAATCAAAACAAAAAGGAAGCACAAGAAGAAGAGTAGACTCCATCAACACAAGCTTCCTCATCGAAAGCAAATCTGCAAATTGGGAAAGAAGTTAGAAGAAGAAGAAGAAAAAGAAGAAGAAGAAGAAGAAGACTAGCTAGAAGAAGAAGAAGAAGAATTTTTCTTCTCTTTATTTTTGTCCTCTCCTCTTCTTTATCTTCTTCTTCTTCTTCTAACTAAGGTAGGTAAAAATGCCATTTTTTAGCTAAGCTAGGTAAAAATGCTAAGTGTAGGTCATTTTAGAGCTAAGCTAGCTAACCTAGGTGATGATTCCATTTTTAAGCCAACTTGCGTAAGTAAAGCTCATTTTTTATCTAACTTAGGTAATTATGCCATTTAGGAGGAAAATAAGCTAAGTATCCATTTGTAAAGCAAAACACTAGAGAAAACTTACCCTCATCACAACAAATGTGATGAAGATCACAACTAAGGTAACATTTGATCCAACGGCATAATGATACCAAGGATCATTATCAATGGCATATTTTCTAATCTTCTTAAGCTTCAGGCGCATTGCATCCATCTTCAAGCACATTGCATTCATCTTCATCTTGTGATCATCGACGACATCGGCAACATACAACTCCAATGTCATCTTCTCTTCTTCAATTCTTTTTCTTTTTTCTTTCAAATACTCATTTTCTTTTTCAACTAAATTTAACTTCTCGACAAGAGGGTCGGTTTCAAATTCCGGTTCACATACCTCCTAGATTAAAATATCTCTATGTCAACTTGATGGCCATAATTGTCATAAATGCGAAATGCAACAAATAGTTACGAAAGAGAATTTACCACATCTGAATCATAAAGAAATCATACAATCATACAAGTAACTATATAAATCAAGTACAACATAAAAAACTGAATACCTAATAATAATCTGGATCGTCGGGTTCAATAAATGCTCCGGGATCAATAAATGCATCATCATCATCACTATCGGTAATGACGTGCTCATCATCATCATTAATAAATGCATCATCATGTGGAAGGCCACCTTTACATAATCGGTCAAGCATTGACAGGTCATCCGCAGCAGTAACCTCTTCTAGTTCAGGCTCTTCTTGTTCTCGCTCAGGGGTGAAGTCAGGTTCACTGTCGCTGTCTACTTCAATGTTCTGGGGTGAAGTAGACCGGTTCTTGAAATGTTTTTTGGAAAGACGTGTTTCTTGGAAGAATTCTCCATCATATGTGTCTGGGTTAATCTGAGGTTCATAATCCTCTTCATTGGGGGGAGGTGGCCTAACACGTGGCGGCACTTCATAAACGACATCCCAACCATTGAGATTTGGATCACTTTGACAGGCCCACGGTAGATAGAATACTTGGGTTGCCTGTTGAGCCATTATATAGACATCGGGAACATCCAAAGTGGTGCTTTGTTTGATTTCCACTAGCCCTAAGTGTTCATGAGTCCTTCTAGTCTCCTTCGGCTGGAACCAATAACATTTGAAGACTATGACGTTTGGTGGGTTTGCATAATAGAATTGAAGTTCATAAATTGCTTCAACTCTTCCATAATACTCGGTATCTCCTTCACCGATAGCAAAGACACAACAATTTGTAGACTTTCGGTCGGCCATAGATAGCTCTTTGCCATAGGTACGAAAGCGATACCCGTTGATGTCGTATTTGTCAAATGAATGGACCTTAAAGTCAAAACCATTAGCGACTTGTCTCAAATCGGCGTCCATAAACTCTGAATATGCCTACAAGTTTAATACGAAAGGGATTGTTGCATTAGCCATAAATTAGACGGAGAAATGAAATGGTCTAATGGAAATTACCGTTTGTTTGAACCAAGAGATGAAACCGGGATAGCCGCCTCCATGCTTTGCTAGAAGCTCATACTCTTCGATGGAATCTTTTTGGATCACCGCTCCATACGAGAATTTGGCGACGTATCGACTGTATCAAATTAATCCGGGAATAAGAGTAGTTCAAAGGAATTAGAAGTTGCGAAACAATGTATCGGGAACTTACTCGATGTACGGCCGCACTTCTGTCAGGTTGGTGAAGATATACAATGAAATGATCTTCAATTCTTCAAAATCCAATGTTAAGGAATTAGAAGCACCGGCTGGTGCGAGATCCCCTTTGAATAGGCTGAGGTTGGATCCACCCTTTTTAGGGTCGTCAGCATTGTACCGAGGCTTCGGATTATGCAAATGACGATTTTTGGCTTCGTAGTGTGCTGTCACGAAGTTTTCCGCCTCCTCAGTAATGAATGCCTCAGCCATCGATGCTTCAATTCTACGTTTATTTTTACATTTTGCTCGTAGCGTCTTCTGCATCCTCTTAGTTGTGTAATCACCAACGATTTTGCATGCCCCCCCAATCTTGCCTCGGTTGGGAGATGCAAAATCAAGTGCTGCATTGGATTAAAGAAGCCCGACAGAAAGATCTTCTCTAACTTGCAGATCAACTCCGACGCCAACTCTTCCATTTCTTCTAGCAGGCCAGGCGATAGTTCTTTCACACAAAGAACACGGAAGAAATAGCGCAGCTCTGCCAGTACTAGCCATTCATCCTCAGGGATGAAGCCACGCAACATCACCGGCATTACCTGCTCAATCCATATGTGCCAATCATGACTCTTGAGACCAAATATCTTCAATTTATCAAGACTCGCTCCCCTCTTTAGATTCGTTGCATACCCATCGGGGAACATCAATTGCTTTTGCACCCACAAGATAATTTCCCTCATAGCTGGCCTTCCAAGATTGAACCATGCCTTTGGCTTCGTCCAGTTCTACTTTCCTTTTGGTTCTTTCATGTTTTGTAACGGTCTATCACATAGCGCCTCCAGATCGACTCTAGCCTTAGTATTATCCTTTGACTTCCCCTCTATGCCGAACAATGTACCAAAAAGTGCCTCGGCGATATTCTTTTCGGTGTGCATCACGTCGATGTTGTCTGGGCAAAGGAGGTCTTTGAAGTAAGGCAGATCCCACAAGCATGTCTTGTGAGTCCAGGCGTGTTTCGAATTATACCCCTTGAAATACCCTGGACGCTCTGGATCTAGCTCGAGAGCGTTTAATCGATCCAGGGTCTCTTGGCCTGTCAACGCAGGTGGTGCAGAGTTTTTGACAACTCTACCTTTGATGAAGTTCTTCTTGTCTTTCCTAAACTTATGGTGAGGATCCATGAACTGTCTATGCATGTCGAAGCAAGAAAAGTTGCGATCGGCCTGAAGCCAACGAAACTCAAGAGCTCCCTTGCATGTGGGGCACGGGAACCTTCCATGCACACACCAGCCAACGAATAGTGCATACGCCGGCAAGTCATGCGTCGAGTACATGTACCAGACACGCATTATGAAGTTCCGTTTGCTAAAGGCGTTGTATGTCTTGAACCCATTATCCCGGGCTTCTTGCAATTCGTCCTTCAGTGGCTGCATGTACACATTCATATTCTTCCCCGGATAGTTGGGCCCTGGAATTATCAATGTCAGGAAAAATGTTCTTTCTTTGCATAATCTGTCCGGGGGAGATTGAGTGGAAAGACAAATACGGGCCAACAACTGTATTGGGCTGCCGTCAGACCAAACACACTGAACCCATCTGTGTTGATGCCAACTGGAGGATGCCTCGGATCTGCCACTTTTTCATCATGTAATGCATTGAAGCGCTTCCATGGTTCCCATCTACATCTAGTTGGGTTCTTTTGCCCGTTTTGTGCCATCTCATCTGTCTGGCCGTCTCTTCGACCATGAAAAGACGTTGAAGTCTTGGTACGATTGGCATATACCGAAGAACATTAACGGGGATTTTGGTCTGCGTCTTCTCACCCATATCATTGTCTACCACAACATACCTGGATGAGTTGCAAATGGGACAATAGTTCAAGTCTGCATACTAAAGCCTAAATAAGGCACATCCTTTCTCACAGGCATGTATCTTCTCATAGGGAATCTTAAGAGCACGGAGGATTTTGTCTGACTGGTACAGGTTTGCAGGTAGTACATGGCCTTTGGGTAGAAAACGTCCAAATGCTGGCATCATTGCGTCGTAGCATTCTCTGCCCAAGTTAAATTGAGCCTTCAGAGCCATTATTTGCGAGATGGCATCCAGCTGACAAAGCTCAGTGTGCTCGTGGAGAGGACATTTTGAAGACTCCAACATTTCATTGAAGGCCTTTGCAGAGTCCTCCATCTCATCGTCCGAGTCTCGAACATCATCAAAGTCTTGCACCATGTCTTGCATCCCGGTACTATGCTCGTCGGTGCGACGACGAAGCACCTCAGCTCTGGCACGTTGGGCAGACTCGCCATGAAATGTCCACACCGTATAATCTTGCGTAAAACCCCTCTTCTGCAGGTGTTTGCCCATTTCATCCTCTATCCTCTTGTGCCAATTGTTGCACCCGGCACAGGGGCACCATGTTGTCCTCTGGCCATTTGCAAATGCGGCTCTCGGAAACCCCTTGGTTTTTGTTAACCATTCAATGGTCATGTCTTTTTGACTAGTGTGACTAGTGTACATCCACGCATGATCACTCATCTTGCCTAGCCACTGGACACATAAGAAATATGTATATCTCAACATGTATATATTCATCAGTTAATGGAGTTTGTCACTTTTATTACGTCCATGCAACCTAGACGCTAATAGGTAAAGATATGTCCTAATCCCACCCGAGTATGTGTAGATTGGGTTCGTTTTCCCATGCTCTGCTCTGGATCCGATGCAAAATTTCGGTAGCACCTCCCCGCTGTTCTCCTGATACACGTCTCGGCAATAAGCTGAGAGGATGTGTACCCGGAGAACAACAGGGCGGCATTGATGAAATTCTGCATCAGATCCGGAGCAGATCATATGGGAAAATGAACCCAATCTACACATACTCGGGCTATCCATGGATAACGTTGGACAATTCGAAAGAATCACGGTTATCAATATGTAAATGCGTGCATATTTATATATGTAACCCTTTCGAATGGGAGACGCATAGTGGTCACGCATACTGATGATTGAAGACACCTATAGCTAGCAAGTTTCATCAGCACGAAGACCAGAACAGAGAAATGAAGGGGGGAGGAGGAGATGTCATTTGTGCTCACCCACGAACGCAGGGGCGGAGCTCGTCAAACACTAGACCCTCGCAGCGACGAAAAAACTGCACATTTAAATTGAAAGACGAGTAACATAGCAATTTTATTTTTTCCATCAACCTAACTAAATATTTACAACAAGACGAGCGGGTTAGGGGGTTCCTCGGCGTCGATGGAACCCTAAATAGCAAGTATCATCGGTGCGAGATACATGTGGCGCTCGGCGTTGAACACTAGATCCACATCCCACAAGTGACGCTGGCGCCCGGCGTCCCGCAACCATAGTTCTGGTGGTCGATGACGGTCGAACACCTTGGCGAATTTTTCTAGCAGCCTTTGCGATGAGGATTAAAGCCAAGTTTTGAAAGATCAAACAACCAAACCGACTTGAGTCAGTTTAGGTGTTTCAAGTTTCAACACTTGGCTTTTAATCGTCATCGCAGAGGCTTCAACACAACTTCGCAATGGTGTTCGACCGCCATCGACACCGAGAACTATTTCTGCGGGACGCCGGACACCGGCGTCACTTGTAGGACGTGGATGTAGTGTTCGACACCGACAGCCACATTTATCTCGCACCGACGCTTGCTATTTAGGGTACCATCGACACCGAGGAACCCCCTAACACGCTCGTCCCTGGGCGCCCTCAGGTATGGCGACGCACGGTCGACCCCGATCCTCGACCCGGTTTCGTCGGTGATGCACCCCTAATCTTCTTCTTCCTCCTCCTCCTCTTCTTCTTCTTCCTCCTCTTCTTCTTCCTCCCCTTCTTCTTCTTCTTCCTCTTCTTCTTCTTCTTATTTTTTCATCTTTCTTCTTTCTTCTTAACCTAAACTAAACTAAATCTAAACCTAAAAAACAGAAACTAAACCTAAACTAAACCATGCCTAAATTAAACTAAACCTAATTAAACTAAATCTAAAAAAAGAAGAAAAAAAGAAGAGGGATGTCTCACCTTTAGGCGCGGCAGGAAGTGCCTGGGATGCAGGAGGGGGCGCCGGAGCGGCGGGGCGGCCGCGGGGGTGGAGAAGTGGGGCGCCGGGGTGGGGTTGCCACGGGGGTGCAGGAGAGGGGCGGCGGGGATGGGCAGCCAGGCCGGGGCGGCGTGACGCGGCGGGGGGCCGGGGCGGCTTGGGCATGGGGGCGGCAGCGTGGGTGTGATGAGGGGAGAGAGAGAGGGGTGGGGCTGGCCGCTTTTTAGTTTAGGTCACATCTCTTTGCCGTCTGCTAGCAGACGGCAAAGAGCCTAGCTAACGGACGTTAGTTGGGCACTTGCTTTGTCATCTGCTAGCGAACGACAAAGAAAGTGGCCGTTATGTGGTACTCGTTAGTGGGCCACCCTCACTCTTTGTCGTCTGCTAGCTGACGACAAAGAGTCGGCAGACGGCAAATCTGTTGATTCCAGCAGTGAAAAGAGAATTTCTGGAGCCAAGAACCACCGGAGGGGGGCACTTGGGTGGGCATAACCCACCAGGGCGCCCCCCCCCTTAGGCACGCCTAGGTGGGTTGTCCTCACCTGGTGGCCCCGTAGACCCTGAAACCGATGCTATAAAATCACATATTTCCAGATGAAAAAAACAGGGAGAAAGAATTATCTCGTTCCATGAGACGGAGCCACCGCTGTCTCCTATTCTTCATCGGGAGGCCAGATCTGGAGTCCATTTGGGGCTCCGGAGAGGGGGATCTTCGATCTTCTTCATCACCAACCCTTCTCCATCGCCAATTCCATGATGCTCCCCAACGGGAGTGAGTAATTCCTTCCTAGGCTCGCTGGTCAGTGAGGAGTTGGATGAGATTCATCATGTAATCTAGTTAGTTTTGTTAGGGCCTGATCCCTAGTATCCACTATGTTCTGAGATTGATGTTGCTATGACTTTTCCATGCTTAATGCTTGTCACTTTGGGCCCGGGTGCCATGATTTCAGATCTGAACCGTTTATGTTATCACCATTATATCCATGTTCTAGATCTGATCTTGCAAGTTATAGTCACCTACTACGTGTTATGATCCGACAACACCGGAGTGACAATAGTCGGGACCACTCCCGGTGATGACCGTAGTTTCAGGAGTTCATGTATTCACCGTGTGTTAATGCTTTGTTCCGGTTCTCTATTAAAAGGAGGCCTTAATATCCCTTAGTTTCTAATAGGACCCCGCTGCCACGGGAGGGTAGGACAAAAGATGTCATTCAAGTTCTTTCCATAGCACGTATGACTATTTACGGAATACATGCCTACATTATATTTATGAACTGGAGCTGGTGCCATATCGCCCTAGGTTATAACTGTCACAGCATGAATATCATCCAATGAATCACTGATCCAATGCCTACGAATTTCCTACACATTGTTCTTGCTAAGTTACTACTGTTATCGTTACTGTTGCACTTGCTACAAATCACTGCTATCACTGTTACTGTTACTATTGCTATTTCTACTATTATCAAAACTGTCATACTACTTTGCTACTGATCACTTTGCTGCAGATAATTAATCTCCATGTGTGGTTGAATCGACAACTCAGCTGCTAATACTTACAAATATTCTTTGGCTCCCCTTGTGTCGAATCTATAAATTTGGGTTGAATACTCTACCCTCAAAAACTGTTGCGATCCCATATACTTGTGGGTTATCACGGGAGGCCGGATCCACCCACACTAGGGTAGCGACGAAGGGATAGGAGGACCTCCCGCGCCGGCGCTCGGCCAGAGATAACGGTGTGGCTGGCAGTGGGTCTCCTCCCTCGCTGTCGACGACGGCCTAAACGCTGCCCCTCCTCCCCTTCACCGATGGAGGGGGATATGTCCGGATCTGTAACCAGCGGTGAGGATAGAAAGACAGTGTTACCACCGCTATCTTTTTTAGATATGGAGAGGGTGAGAGTGTGTGAATAGAGCAACCCTAGCAAGCAAGCGCAGAGGCTCCGGCCTATATATATACGTATAGTGGGGTAGTTTTCTTTTTTCACTCCATCAAAACAATCGTTTAAAATTGTGTACGTGCCAGGTCGCCCTTTTTTGAGTTGTTGATTGTTTTTTGAGATAGCTACCCGCTTATTCCAAGTGGTGTTACGGTGTGCCAGGTCGCACTTTGTATCGTTCAAGTATGGTACTAGACCCTCCATTAAGTGAACAACCACCGCCTCATAAAAATTGTGAACAAGCCCACAGCTAAAATTATCGGAAATGTGCGCTGCACCAACATGCATTATTATTTATATTTTCTATGTGGGAGTATCCTCAAAAGAAAATGTGAGAGTACAATCTTTATTGGGACCCTTTGTAATTTGTGCTAAATTTTGACCAAAGATTTAACTGACAAAATGTTAGTGCATGTTAACAAAAATTATATCCTTGGATTCGTATTTGAACATAGTTTTCAGTGATGTAATTTTTTGTGACATGCATGAACATTTGGTTAGTTAAATTTATAGTGAAAATTTGGCACAGATTATCATAGGGACCAATAAACCAGGACGGAGCTCCTCGTCTGTCGTCCAAACTACTACTGTATATGACTAGCCGCTCTACTACATGCTGGACATCAAGCATCCGGGCCCGCGTGCCATCCACCAAATCACAGCGAGGTGCTACAATCGAGACTCACCATCCACCCCAGTGTGGCCATCATGACCCGTCATATCACAAAACCCACACCTTTACCAGCAGTGCTAAAGTGGCCTCAATTATGTACTGGACGAAGCAACCATCATTTCACTGGAACGCTCGTTGAAGCCCTTTCTCCCCTTTCTTGAAGAAAACCTCACTCCAGGCTACTCACTTCTGCCATTTTTCTTCTGTACCGACGAAGGAAAGGTGGGCGAATCGGTGATGCTACTATATTTTCATTCCAATAATTTTCTTTTTGCGAAGCACCGACCGATTCTCACATCCTATTCTTTTCCCTTTTTCATTGCGATTGTGGTTTCCTTTTGATTTCTTTTTGTTTGTTAGTTTATTGATGGATCCTAGAGCATTAGGAAAAGAGTTGCCGGCGGACCACCCACTCGAGACAGAGACCTCCAGGAAGCGAGCACCGACCAACGAGTTGGCCATGTTGGCGGGCCACGAAGAACTCCAAGAACAAGCGCTGGCAAAGAGTTGACGACGTTGGCGGACGAACTCCTCAAAGAAAGCTGGAAGAACAGCAAGGGCCCCACCGTGCCTACCCCAGAAACTCTAATGTCCACCTATGAGAGGCTCAAGGCCGAGTTTGAGGAGATAGTCGCCATTGAGAAGAAGTATTTCCTTGGCAAGGCGATGGCCCCCATCGAGGAGATGGCCCCCGGAGGGATGGGATCCCTGAGTGAGCTGCACAAGGTAAACAATGGCTTACCATAGTTGTGGTTTTTGATTATTTGCAATGTGCTTGCTAATATGTTAGGGTTGTGCACGTGTCGGTGGATGTCCTTGATGATTCTGATCTCGTGGTCCTTCATGTGGACAACGCCCCGGAGATCGTTTTTGATGTCGCGGTCCATCCTGTGGACATCGCCTCGGAGATCAATTCCGATGCCACTATCTGTCCTGTGGACATCGCCCCAGAGATCGATTCCGATGTTGTGGTCCCTCCTGTGGACATTGCCCCAGAGATCGATTCCCATGCCATTGTCCGTGCTGTGGTCATTGCCCGAGAGATCGATGACAAGAAATAGTTGGTCACATTAATCCTTCAAGGTAGTTTGCATTGTGTTTAATTACCAGAACGATGCGTGTTATCAAACCATCTTATGGCTAGTGCACTGTCTTGTGTGGGCGGTACTTGCTACTTTTGTTTGATAGTGAATCATGCGAACCCTCTCCGAGTTATGGAAACAGATGTATCCTCACCAGCTTTTGATGTAATATATGGCATGCTTAGATGTAAGTTTGAACCGTTTATCATATCAGCAGGGCTTGCTTGATGATTCTTGGTGTTAGTAGGCTAGCTACTGTGCGAGCTATAGTACTTGCAAACACTCACCGAAGAGAAACGTTGGGGCTGATGAGCTCGTGGTACGCTTATAGGTCTGATCCGTCGTCGATCGGCCAATAGCCCAAGCTCCTAAAATTGTAGGCTTAGCAATCGATCAGACAATAGTCCACAATTATACATTAATTCACATCAAACTCAAAGAGTTGGTTCACGGATACATTCACATTAATAGCCAGCAACATTGGCACGTACTTGTAACATGCGTGAATGTGTAATTTTTTTGTTGGAAGCATGAATGTGTAGTGACGTCGTACTTTCGGAGTGGCTATAGAGAGTGTGTACATGTGCTAGAGCGGTTGTGGGATGGAGAGAGATCTAGAGAGAGAGAAGACCCTCCCATTTCTTTCTACTCCTAATCGTTAGATTGACAAAGGATTCTTTTTTTAGAACACCAAATCATAGCAGTACAGAGACGTACAAATCCTAGGCGGGCTAGTTTGGCCTAGTGGGTTTCATTGATATGACATGCTACAGTGTCGTCCAGTCTTCGCATGTGGTAGCAGTATTGCGGGTACAGTAAGTTTTCTTGAAGAAGCGGAATTCAACGAAGTCATGATGGTTCCTTCGTCCGACCAACTTAAAGTGGGAAAGGTTGGGCCCGCGCTACAACCGGGATGGACCAGGATAATTTTGTGCATGGCAAGTGGACCAGGATGGTCGACGTCCCACATGTCAGCGAATGAAAGTATTCTTTCCAATATCGAGGACAAGCAATGAGTATTCATTGTTTATTTTTTATGAAAGCTATTGTCTCCACTGTTACGACGGAGGAGTGTGAAACACGGCAGCCCAGTGAACTTGGCATGTTCACAACTCCCTCCTTCTCATGTTCCATAGTGTTGACTATAAGGTTGGCTATAAGGTTACAACTTTTTATCACTTTCTCTCTATCTATTTCCTCTCAAATGTTTTTACCTTCTTTTTTTAGACACAATTGTTTTTTATACCTCTTTTTTTTAGAATTAGTTTTTTTATACCTAGGAGCACGTGTAGAGACGGGCTCTTGCAGAGCCCATTCCTTGACTTTGTCAATGCCCCTCTCTCCTACATATAAGCGGGCTTATAGCCTAGTATTGTACTTGCTATGAATGCGCGCAAATGGCGTCTGAGGGGGAGCGCGCGCGGGAGGGGGGAGGGGTTTTCTGGTGGGCCAGGGCGGTCAGAAGCAGGCTTGGAAGCGGTCCGGACTCCCGCATGGCCCACCTCACATTATCACCATATTTCTTGGAGTCCGTGCACGGCAGGCGGGCGATCTCTTCTCCCTCCCCCATCTCTCTCTTCTCAGTCGACGCCCACCAAGCGATTAGATTTCGGCTATTCGACGGTTTATTCAATTGCAGTCCCACATGTCAGTGAAAATGCAAGACAACGCGTGTCCCCTCTGGAGAGCAGCGTGCGAGCCGAACTATCGGGGGTGCGACGCAAACGCGACAGGCCTGCTTTAAGTGTGCCACCTTTTCCTAATGAACTTGCAAAGTGTAACATTTATGTGCAATCGGTCGATAGAAATCCAGAACAAAATGATGAGGGCGGGGCTTTCCCGCGTGTTAGGTGGGCTAGTTTGGCCTGGTGGGTTTGAGTGATATGACGTGCTACAGTGTCGTCCACTTGCTCCATTTTTATGTAAGCAAGCGTCTCCACTCTTACGTGGGAGGAGCGCGAAACACGGCGGATCTGATTTTGATCGAGGGATAATTGTTCCGTGTGAAATAATGGAGCATTGTTAGCGATTATAACATGAGAGTTAGGACATCTCCAGCACTGACCCACGAATTTACACCGGCATCTGTCCGAGGACACTGATGCTAGAGGATGCCATCCAATGCTGCCCGCATACCTTTCGACAACTATATGAACTAACCAGACGAAATTCATGCAAACAAAGCAAATTTCAAATTAACCGGATGAAATTCATTACATTTCGAAAACTTTTCCTATAAACTGGACAAAATTCATTAAATATTTCGCACAAACCGTACTAAAACCTACTGTAAACCTAATCTAAACGATCGCTGGCGCCCGACCACTATGTCCGGCCATGAGCCCCGAGAATTGACGCTTCGGCTATTGCCTTTGCCTCCTCCTCATTCGCCTCGGCTTTGTCCAGCTCCGCCTCGATAACCTCCTCCTCCGGAGCACAAGTTTCTGAAGATTTTTTCCTCCACGTCACCGTCAAGCGGCTAACCGGCCACTGATGTTTACCCCACCAAGCTTGGTGTTGACTTAGTGGAGGAGCGGTGGCCTTCCTGGGACCAGAGCGGCGGCGACCTACCATGTACTACTCTTCCTCGCTGCCGACTGCGCCCGCGCATGCGCGCCGCCTTCGTGGTCGTGGCAGCGGAGGGCGGCTGTGGGGGGAGCCGGCGATGTCCTTTGTCTGCTCCTACGATAGTACATCCAAGAGAGCTTTGGAGCGCGCCCGGAGCGGAGCCGCTGATGTCCTTCGTCTACTCCTGCGACAGTACGTCCAAGAGAGCTTTGGAGCGCCAGGAGGCCATGGTTGGAGTGGTGCCGACAGAAGGAAGGGATCGGAGGAGAATGATTGTGGGTCTTTGGCTATGGATGGGAGCTGGGGCTGAAGTTAATATAGCGGGCGAATGGCAATGAGCCACGATAGACGGATGGACGGATGGCGCCGGAGTAGGTTCATCAGCAGTCGCGTGTCATTAATGTGGGTGGCAGACGAACGGATGGCCATTGTGTCATTAACGCGGAGCAGTCGCTTGCATCGGGATGCCGCGCGGGTGGCGCTCTCTCAGCCATCGCCCTGCTGCAATGCCAGCGCCAATGAGAGGTCGCGTTGGGCGTGAATGCGGCATTGACGTTCTGGAGCGATGGTGACCGTTTTAGGCGGGAAGCGCACGCTAGCGATGGAAAGTAGGCCAGGGCGGTCAGACGTTGGCGTGGTGGTAAAATATGTGAACTCATGGATGATGAGCCTTTGAAGCGTATGTGGCACATATAGACAACCAGGCATCCATGCAACCGCTCTTGTCGCCAGCTAGCCTTCGACGACCATCATTAGACACCACACAACCATGCATAACTTACAAATAATGGACAAAGCGATCAAACACACACTCGTGTGAAGTGGCACTATGATCGGTCACTCACGATACATATATAGGTACCTCTCTAGCTAGGCTGTTTTATAGATTGTCGTTGTGATGGATGATATACATGAGCAAGGCACCGAGTCACGTCGTTGCGTCGTGTGAAAGCCATGGCTAATGTCGAGCAGCTCGGCGCCCAAGCACGAGTATGACGTTGGTGTTGAGCCAGGTGAATACATGCTCGATGTTCGCGGAGGCCGCCAGCAAACGTCTAAACAGTAATCTTAGGCACCGCCGGGGCGCGCAGGTGACGGGCTCGCCATTTGCGTTGCGCCATGAGCAGGACTTGGATTGAGAGGGCGATGTGCATGCATTACCATGGTTTGACAGTGTGAGCGTGATTGTCTGCACACATACATGCTACTTGCGTCTATGGACGGTGTGCACTAATTTGTGCATCACATATAATATATAAAAAATCGGTTTGTGCATTTAACACAAAGTATTTCATTTTCATTTGGCTGACAAGTGTGCGTTGCAGCGACGAGTCCGTGGTTTGATTCCTCACATACGCATAATTTTGGTTTTTATTTCTTTCTCCACTTACAGGTAGGCCTGCATAGATAGATAGATACAGAACATGAGCTAATGAGGCGTATGTGGACTGTTTGACTAGTCAACCAGACAAATACGGAGCTATACGTTGAGCCAGTGATGTATAATCACCATATCTCGTATATAATGACCGTAGTGACCGTATTCTTAAGTACAATGATCAAAGTGAGCTATCAAGACAAGTTCGATGACCGCCAATGGATTTTACTCGGTAATAAATGACCAGGATTGAAGGAGAATCCAAATTTCCTTCATCGTCTCTCCTTGAGCTCTTGACAAACCAATGCACTATATGGTTGTATGGCCACTCCGCCCCAGAGCTCTCACCAAGCGTCGTTCATGCCACCGCGCTGCACACTAACCGGTCAGGAAGCGATGACATCCCGCCGCACCGAGTTCCTCGCCGCCCACGACCGCACACAAAATGGTAGGGAAGCGATGGCATCCTGCTGTGCCGAGTTCATCGCCGCTCGCGACCTCACACCTACGTGGGCGGACTTTCAAGCTACCAAGGTCGAATGGGCGGTAGAGAAAGAGACGGCCAAAGCCGCACAGAGGGAGCAGAAAAGGTAGAAAGCACTCAAGCAAAGAGAGGCCCGCCACTGCAAGAAAGAAGAGGACGCACGCGCTGCTGCAGAGAGCTCGACAGAGATCCAAGCACGGTGGGGTGTCGCCGACAAAGCCGGGAAGGAGAACGACAGCGTCTGGCCAGCATGTGAGAAGTAGTAGTACTAGTAGTTACTGTGTGTGTCTATGTCGCCCGTACGTTTGTTTAATTGATTATGAGCATGTACCAGTACCACGTACTACTGTAGTTTTTAGAGCAAATTACCAGTACATTAGCCTAGACTCAATGGAAAAATTCCTATCCTATGCATCAAATGGCATCTCTTTCTCTATAGGAATTGAGATGCATCTCATCTCAGTTCCTATGATTTTCATATTCCTATAAAATTCCTATCCTATGAACCAAAGGAGGCCTCCGCTGGAGTACATTACTACTGTAGCTGCCAGTATTGTTGGTACAGTAGTTTTCTTCAAGAAGCGGAATTCAACGAAGTCATGATGGTTCCTTCATCCGAGCAACTTTACAGTGGGAAAGGTTGGGCGTGTGATTTGATGGCTCATTAGTCATTATTACTGCGGTGCGACGACCGGGGTGACTCTCCCTTGGAGTTTATTATATATCTTGCACACGACTACAAGGATAGATCACTAAGCAAACACTCGAAAAGAAAGGATCGAACTAAACTTTTATTCATCTAAAGCAAAAGATAACTATGGATCGAACTAAGATAAGTAAAGGTAAAAAGATAGTGGAGGTGATACGATACCGGGGCACCTCCCCCAAGCTTGGCACAAGCCAAGGGGAGTGCCCATACCCGATACTCAATTTTCCTTTGGTGATGAAGAAGGAGGTGGTGGTGATGAAGTAGTAGCAATCTTATCCTCGGGTTTACATGGCAAGGTCTCACCATCATAAGAGGAGGAGTGAGTCTCGCGGGTCCTGAACTGGCAGCCAAACTCATACCTTTAAACCTTGACACATGTTCAAAACTTGGTTTTGGAGATCGTAAATCTGGCTTTGGAGAAAGTTGATTTGCCCATTGAGGGTGAAGACAATGTCCTTCATGGACTTGCCATCCACCTTGAGATCACGGGTGTAGTCTGCGATCATGAGGTGATTGGCATTGAGTCCACGTTCACCATCCCCTTGCACCGGAAGACCTCTTGCTCCATAGCTTCAAGCCTGGCATCCATGGTTCCCGTCCCTTTAGGGCCTTGCACATCGCGGATGTGGAGCACCCCCTCACGCATCTTGATAGCTTGAGGGTGCTGCATCACCTCCCGCAAATATGGGTTGATGACATTCTTGAAGAACTTGTCCTTGGAGGAGCTCGAAGCAGCCATGGTGAATTAGATTTGTTAGAAAACAACAAGGAACATAAAACAGAAGATTTCTCTGTGATACGGTGGTCAATAGGTTCGGGGGTATGTAAAGATTTTTTATCCTGGGAAACAAGCAAACGGAAGAAAAACGGAGTTCGGAAGGTACCCGAGGTGGCCACAACCCACCTGGGCGTGCCAGGCTGCCAGGCACGCCCTGGTGTCTTGTGCCCACTAGGGTTGCCTTCCTGGTTGTTCTTATTTCCTAATTTTTAATATATTCCAAAACTGACAGAAAATATTTTTGCGGATTTTTTGGAGTCCATTTACTTACCGTATCACGTACCTCCTCTTTTTTCACGATTCTGGAGTGTTCCGGAATGTTTCTTTTATGTGTTCTTCCGGTGTTATAGTTTGGATAATATTGCTTTCAATATTAATGGGCGTACCTGAGATATAATGTTTTATTCTTTGCCCATTGACAACCTTCGGGTTAGTACTTTCGGCATTATTTATTTTTATGGCTCCAGATCGATAAACCTCCTCGATAACATAGGGTCCTTCCCATTTGGAGAGGAGTTTTCCTGCAAAGAATCTGAAACGAGAGTTGTACAAAAGAACATATTCTCCAACCTTGAACTCACGCTTTTTGATTCTTTTATCATGCCATTTTTAACTTTTTCTTTAAATAACTTGGCATTTTCATAAGCTTGGGTTCTCCATTCATCTGGTGAGCTAATATCAAATAACCTCTTTTCACCGGCAAGTTTGAAATCATAGTTGAGTTCTTTAATTGCCCAATATGCTTTATGTTCTAACTCAAGAGGCAAATGACAAGCTTCTCCATAAACCGTTTTATAAGGAGACATACCCATAGGATTTTTATATGTTGTTCTATAAGCCCAAAGTGCATCATCTAATTTCTTAGACCAATTCTTTCGGGACCTATTGACAGTTTTTTGTAACATTAATTTTATTTCTCTATTGCTAAGTTCAACTTGACCACTAGACTGAGGATGGTAAGGTGATGCAATTCTATGGTTAACCTCATACTTAGCAAGCATTTTATGAAAAGCACCATGAATAAAGTGTGAACCACCATCAGTCATTAAATATATAGGGACTCCAAACCTTGGGAAAATAACTTCCTTAAGCATTTTAATAGAGGTGTTGTGATCAGCACTACTAGTTGGAATATCTTCTACCCACTTAGTAACATAATCAACAGCAACCAAAATATGTGTATACCCATTAGAGGAAGGAAAAGGTCCCATGTAATCAAACCCCCAAACATCAAATGGTTCAACAACAAGTGAATAATTCATAGGCATTTCTTGACGCTTACCAATATTCCAATTCTCCGACATTCATCACAAGATAAAACAAACTTACGGGCATCCTTGAAGAGAGTAGGCCAATAAAAACCAGATTGCAATACCTTGTGAGCAGTTCTATCTCCCGCATGATGCCCTCCATAAGCTTTGGAGTGACATTTCCGTAGGATTTGTCCCTGTTCATGCTCAGGTACACAACATCTAATAATACCATCCACTCCTTCTTTATAAAGATGTGGGCCATCCCAAAAGTATTGTCTTAAATCATAGAAGAATTTTTTATTTTGTTGATATGTGAAACTAGGTGGTATGTATTTAGAAACAATGTAATTAGCATAGTCAGCATACCAAGGAGTGTTTTGAGAAAAAATTATTGCAGCTAATTGTTCATCTGGAAAACTATCATTAATAGGTTGTGGGTCATCAAGAATATTTTCTAGCCTAGACAGGTTATCAGCAACGGGGTTCTCGGCTCCTTTTCTATCAGCGATATGTAAGTGAAATTCTTGTAGCGAAAGAACCCACCTAATGAGTCTAGGTTTAGGATCTTTCTTTTCTGTAAGATATTTTATAGCAGCATGATCGGTGTGAACAATTACCTTAGGATAAACAATGTAGGATCTAAATTTATCACAAGCAAACACCACTGCTAAAAATTCTTTCTCATTAGTAGCATAATTGTGTTGGGCTCTGTCTAGAGTTTTACTAGCATAATGAATAACATTTAATTTGTTATCAACTCTTTGTCCTAGAACTGCACAAACATCATAATCACTGGCATCACACATAATTCCAAAAGGCAAGTTCCAATCAGGTGGTTGAACAATAGGTGCAGAAATTAAGGCTTTCTTAAGTGTTTCAAAGGATTCTACACAGTCATCATCAAAAACAAATGGAACATAGTTTTGTAAAAGATTTGTAAGAGTCCTAGAAATTTTAGATAAGTCTTTAATAAATCTCCTATAGAAACCAGCATGACCGAGGAAACTACGAATACCTTTGATATCTTTAGGACATGGCATTTTCTTGCATCAACTTTAGCTTTATCCACCTCAATACCTCGTTCAGAAATTTTATGCCCCAAAACAATACCTTCATTAACCATAAAGTGGCACTTCTCGCGATTCAAGACAAGATTAGTTTGCTCGCATCTCTGCAAAACTCGATCAAGGTTGCTTAAGCAATCATCAAAAGAAGTTCCGTAAACGAAAAAATCATCAATGAAAACCTCAACAATATTCTTTTCACAAAAATCAGAGAATATAACAGTCATACATCTTTGAAAGGTAGCAGGTGCATTACATAAACCAAAAGGCATACGTCTATAAGCATAAGTTCCAAAGGGACAAGTAAAGGTGGTTTTCTCTTGATCAGGTTGTGAAACAGGTATTTGAGAAAACCAGAATATCCATCAAGGAAACGAAAGTGTGTGTGCTTAGATAATGTTTCTAGCAATTGATCAATAAAAGGTAGTGGGAAATGATCTTTTCTAGTAGCTTTATTTAATTTTCTAAAATCAATTACCATTCTATAGCTAGGGACAATTCTTTGTGGAATAAGTTCATTCTTATCATTAGGAACAACAGTAATACCTCCTTTCTTAGGGATACAATGAACAGGACTTACCCATCTACTCTCAGCTATAGGATAGATTATACTTGCTTCCAGAAGCTTCAATATTTCAGTTCTTACCACTTCTTTCATTTTAGGATCCAAACGTCATTGGTGATCAACAACGGGTTTAGAATCAGGTTCCATATTAATCTTGTGCTGACAGAGAGTGGGACTAATGCCCTTTAAATCATCAAGAGTATATCCAATAGCAGCTCAGTGCTTCTTCAGAACCTTCAATAATATTTCTTCTTCATGTTCTGAAAGGTTAGCACTAATAATAACATGATATATCTTTTTCTCACCAAGATAAGCATATTTCAAACTGTCCGGCAATTGTTTTAATTAAAACACAGGATCACCCTTAGGCGGAGGAGGACCTCCTAGAGTTTCAATAGGCAAATTGTTTTAAGCAGAGGTTGTTGTTCAAAGAAAATTTTATCTATCTCATTTCTTTCATGCATATGCATATCATTTCATGGTCTAGCAAATATTGTTCTAGTGGATCAATAGGAGGCACGGCAATAGAAGCAAGACCAATTATTTCATCCTTGCTAGGCAATTCTTTCCTATGATGCTTTCTACTAAACTTAGAAAAATTAAACTCATGAGACTCATCACCAAAACTAACATCGATAGTTTGTTTCTCACAATCTATTTTAGCACTAACGGTGTTCAAGAAAGGTCTACCAAAGATAATGGGACAAAAGTCATCTTGTGGTGAGCCAAGAACTAGAAAATCAGTAGGGTATTTTATTTTCCCACGCAAGACTTCAACATCCCTTACAATCCCAAGTGGTGTGATGGTGTCTCTATTAGCAAGCTTAATAGTAACATCTATGTCTTCTATTTCAGCGGGTGCTATGTCATTCATAATTTCTTGATATAAGGTAAAAGGAATAGCACTCACGCTAGCACCTATGTCACATAAACCATGATAACAGTAATCTCCTATTTGAACTGAGACAACAGGCATGCCAACAACAGGTCTATGTTTATCTTTTTCATCGGGTTTAGCAATTCTAGCAGCTTCATCACAGAAGTAAATAACATGCCCATCCATATTTTCAACCAGGAGATCTTTAACCATAGCAACACTAGGTTCTACTTTGATTTGTTATGTAGGTTTAGGTGCTCTAATATTACTTTTATTGACCACAGTTGATACCTTAGCATGTTCCTTTATCTTAACAGGGAAAGGCGGTTTTTCAATATAAGCAGTAGGAACAACCGGATCAACATTGTAAATAATAGTTTCATCTTTAGCTATTATCGATTCTTTAGTTTCTTCTTTAATAGGTGGGTGATATTTAAACCACTTCTCCTCAGGGAGATCAACATGAGTAGCAAATGATTCACAAAAGGAGGCTACTATCTCAGAGTCAAGTTCATATTTAGTGCTAAACTTTTGAAAAGCATCGGTATTCAAAAAAAATTAACACGATCATACTTAAGCTTAATACTTGACTCTTTACCTTCGTCGAGTTCCCAATCTTCAGAGTTGCGTTTAATTCTTTCTAAAAGATCCCACCTGAATACAATAGTATTCTTCATAAAGGAACCAGTACAAGAAGTATCAAGCATGGATTGATCATCACGAGAAAGCCAAGCATAAAAATTCTGAATGATAATTTCTCTTGAAAGCTCATGATTGGGGCATGAATATAACATTGACTTAAGCCTCCCCCAAGCTAGAGAGATACTTTCTCCTTCATGAGGCCAAAAATTATATATGTAATTCCAATCACGATGAACTAGATGCATAGGATAATTTTTTTGGTGAAATTCCAATTTCAATCGATTCCAATTCCAAGATCCAATGTCATCGCATGGCCTATACCATGCCAATGTTTAGATAAAGGGAAAACCTTCTTCTTAGCTTCATCTCCGGGTAAACCTGCAAGCTTAAATAATCCACAAATTTCATCCACATATATCAAGTGCATCAGGATGTTCGGTTCCATCTCCTGCATAAGGATTAGCTAGCAGTTGTTCTATCATACCCGAAGGAATTTCATAACCAATATTTTCAGTAGGTGCAGTAGGTTGAGGGGCAACTATTGTGGTTCTGGTCGAGGTGAAGATACCCCGAACAAACCCCTCAAAGGATTGTTCTCCATAGTAACAGGTGACAATAAATTTCAGCACATAGTAATAATTTTTCCTTACCAAGAGCGCTTCACTCTCCGGAAACGGTGCTAGAAAAGAGCCTTGATGACCCACAAGTATAGGGGATCAACTGTAGTCCTTCCGATAAGTAAGAGTGTCGAACCCAATGAGGAGCAAAAGGAAATGACAAGCGGTTTTCAGCAAGGTATTCTCTGCAAGCACTGAAATTATAAGTAACGAGTAGTTTGATACCAAGATAATTTGTAACGAGCAAGTAACGATAATGGTAACAAAAGTGCAGCAAGGTATCCCAATCCTTTTGAGGCAAAGGACAGGCCAAAACGGTCTCTTATGATAAGCAAAGCGTTCTTGAGGGTACACGGGAATTTCATCTAGTCACTTTCATCATGTTGGTTTGATTTGTGTTCGCTACTTTGATAATTTGATATGTGGGTGGACCGGTGCTTAGGTGCTGTTCTTACTTGAACAAACCTCCTACTTATGATTAACCCCCTCGCAAGCATCCGCAACTATGAGAAAAGTATTAAGATAAAATCTAACCATAGCATTAAACTTTTGGATCCAAATCAGTCCCTTACGAAGTAGCGCATAAACTAGGGTTTAAGCTTCTGTCACTCTCACAACCCGTCATCTAATAACTACTCCACAATGCATTCCCTTAGGCCCAAATATGGTGAACTGTCATGTAGTCGACGTTCACATGACACCATTAAGGGAATCACAACATGCATACCATCAAAATATCGAACACATATCAAGTTCACATGATTACTTGCGACAAGATTTCCCCCGTGACCTAAAGAACAAAAGTAACTACTCAGAAATGATAATCATGCTCAAGATCAGAGGGGTATTAAATATCATAATGGATTTGAACATATAATCTTCCACCAAATAAACCATAAAGTGATCAACTACAAGATGTAATCAACACTACTAGACACCCACAAGCACCAATCTAAGGTTCCGGTACAAAGACTAAACACAAGAGATGAACTAGGGTTTGAGAGGAGATGGTGCTGTTGAAGATGTTGATGGAGATTGCCCTCCCCAAGATGGGAGAGTTGTTGGTGATGATGATGACGATGATTTCCCCCTCCGGGAGGGAAGTTCCCCTGGCGGAATCGCTCCGCCGGAGGGCAAAAGTGCTCCTGCACAAGTTCCGCCTCGAGACGGCGGCGCTTCATCCTGAAAGTCCTCTCCTTTTTTTCTAGGTCAAAATGACTTATATACTAGAAGAGGGGCACCCGAGGTGGGGCGAGGAGGGCACAACCCACCAGGGCGTGTCTGGGCTCCCTGGCGCGCCCAGGTGGGTTGTGCCCACCTGGTGGGGCCCCTCTGGTACTTATTTGCTCCAATAATTCGTATATATTCCAGAAAAATTCTCCGTGAGTTTCAGCTCATTTGGAGTTGTGCAGAATAGGTAGCCTGGCGTAGGTTCTTCAGGTCCGGAATTCCAGCTGCTGGTATTCTCCCTCTTTGTGTGAACCTTGCATATTATGAGAGAAAAGAAATTATAATTACTCCAAAAAACATTATTATGCATAAAAACATTATAAATAACAGTAGGTAAACATGATGCAAAATGGACGTATCAATGCAGGCAGGAGTCGGTCTACTAATCTTGGACGTGATGCCTATGTAATGATCATTGCCTGGATATCGTCATGATTATTTAAGTTATATGAATTGCCCAACAGTAATTTGTTTACCCACCGTATGCTATTTTTCTCGAGAGAAGCCACTAGTGAAATCTACGGCCCCCGGGTCTCTTCTTAATCATATTTGCCTTCGAGATCTATTTTTATTTGCTTTTATTTTCAGATCTATTAATCCAAAAATACCTTTCTGCAATTTATTGTTATTTATTTTATCTCGCATTCCCGCGAGATCTATTTATCCAATCTACTAAAAAAATTACCTATCTTTTACCCGGGAGGGATTGACAACCCCTCTTTTATGTCGGGTTGCAAGTATTTGTTCTTTGTGTGTAGGTGCCGTTCATGTAGTGTTGCGTGGTTCTCCTACTAGTTCGATTACCTTGGTCTCATCACTGAGGGAAATACCTACCGTAGCTGTGCTGCATCATCCCTTCCTCTTTGGGGAAATACCGACGTAGTTCAAGCCGCATCAATAGGCATCACGTCCAAGATTAGTAGACCAAAACGATCTGCATCTACTACTACTCCACACATCGACCGCTATCAAGCATGCATCTAGTGTATTAAGTTCATGGAGTAACGGAGTAATGCAATAAGAACGTTGACATGATGTAGGCATGATCTATTCACGTAGGAATAGACCCCATCTTTTTATCCTTAATGGCAACGATACATGTGTGTCACTTCTCCTTCTATCACTGAGATTGAGCACCGCAAGATCGAACCCATCACAAAGCACCTCTTCCCATTGCAAGAAAAATCAATCTAGTTGGCCAAACCAAACCAATGTTTCGCAGAAGAAATACGAGGCTATAAAAATCATGCATATAAGAGATCAAAGAAGACTCAAATAATATTCATAGATAGATCTGATAATAAACTCACAATTCATCGGATCCCAATAAACACACTGCAAAAAGTCATTAAATCAAATAGATCTCCAAGAACATCGAGGAGAACATTGTATTGATAATCAAAAAAAGAGAAGAAGCCATCTAGCTACTACCTACGGGCCCGTAGGTCTGTGGTAAACCACTCACGCATCATCGGAGGAGCACCAATGAGGATGATGAACCCCTCCGTGACCGTGTTCCACTCTGGGAAGGTGCCGGAAAAGGGCTCTAGATTGGATCTTGTGGTTCTGGAACTTGCGGCGGCTGGAATTGTTTTTCGTTGACTCTCCTAGGGTTTCTAGAATATTTGGGTATTTATAGAGCCGAGAGGTAGTCGAGAGGGGGCTTATGGGCCCCACCACCCACGAGGGCGCGCTAGGGGCCTCTGGCGCGCCCTGGTGCCTTGTGGGCCCCACAAGCCTCCCCTCCGACACTTCCTTGCCTCCCAAGTTGTCTTCTGGGCAGAAGAAAATCTCCAAAAAGTTTCATGGCATTTGGACTTTGTTTGGTACTGATATTCTGCGAAGTAAAAAACAAGCAAAAAACAACAACTGACACTAGGCACTATGTCAATAGGTTAGTCCCAAAAAGTGATATAAAGTTGCTATAAAATGAATGTAAAACATTCAAGAATAATAATATAATAGCATGGAACAATAAAAAATTATAGATACATTGGAGACGTATCATAGCGCTGGTAGAGAGAGCTTCGGAGCATGTACAACTCCATGTCGCTCGTATCCGTGGGGCACGGGTGCGGTCTGCGTTGTTTGGCAGGCCACCTAGAGCTTGCTGCGGGTGTGCTGCGCTGATGCGTAGGTCAGGTTTAGAATAGGTTTAGGGCTTCCCTTTTTATGAATATACAGAAATGAATATGGCTCCATAAATGATCCAAATTATTTTCTAAAAATACCAGAACATCTACAAAGACAAATATAGTTATATATAGCTTACTGGAGATTTTCCAGTCCAAAATACTTATAGAAACATATAATATTTTAATAAAATTTACTATGACACTTGAAAGTGCATTATATCGACTAGAGGGGGGTGAATAGGCGATTTTTATGAATTCTTCACTGAGGAATTTGCGGGTGAGGAAATACCTTAGCGAAGAACTACTTGTAGCGGAATAAGTACTCAAAAGTAAACATAACAGAACACAAGCATGGTCATCATGAAGAAATGAAGACGACCACAGAGTATAGAAAGCATAAACACAGGATAACACACAATGAAGACAAACAGACTGAAGAAATTGAGCTGAGGAAACTGAGAAAGTCTTCAGTTAAAGTCTTCAAACACAGTTATGAACAAGTGCACAACACAGTTATGAGGAAATGAAAGAGTTGAGGAAATAGAACCAGTAAGCTTGGTGAAGACAATGATTTGGTAGCCAGTTCCAACTGCTGTCTCAGTTGTACGTCTAGTTGGAGTGGCTAGGTATTTAAACCTGAGGACACCCAGTCCCGGACACACAGTCCTCACCGTATTCTCCTTGAGTTAAGGTCACACAGACCTCGCCCAATCACTCGCGGTAAGTCTTCAGGTGACTTCCAAACCTTCACAGACTCGGTCACTCAGCGACCCACAATTCCTCTTGGATGCTCTAGACCATGACGCCTAATCGTCTGGAAGAAGCACAGTCTTCAAAGGTAACAAGCGTCGGATCCACGCAGGATCAATCTCTTCAGTGATGCTCAATCACTTTGGGTTTGTAGGTGTTTGGGTTTGGGTTTTCCTCACTCGATGATTTTCGCTCAAAGTCCTCGAAGGATGGGATGCTCTCAAATGACATGTGTCAGTTTCTCTCGGAGCAGCCAACCAGCTAGTGGTTGTAGGGGCGGCTATTTATAGCCTAGGGAGCAGCCCGACATGATAAGACATAAATGCCCTTCAATGATATGACCATTGGGTGGGTAGATATTTTGGGACAGCTGGCACAAGGCATAGCAACGGTTGGAAATTTGAGTATCAAATTCCTCAGGGCTATCATGTTCCTCACTGTGTAGGCAATCCGCACTGGTGGATTCCTAACTCCTCAGTCAGAACAAATTCCTCAGAGACCAGAAGAACTTCGTCTCTGTCACTGAAGAATATGACTGAACTGTATGAGATTTCCAATGGCTTCACTCGAAGGGATTGGTAGGTGTAGGATTTTGAGTTGAGCATCACATGGAAATTTTTCCTTAGTATTTCCTCGACCCCCTTTAACAGTACGGTGTTTCCTATGACTCAAGAAAGAGAAAATGAAACTATGAAAACAAAAGTCTTCACGCTTCATGTTCCTCGAATGGATACCTAGTCTTCATGGTCACACCAATTTCTTCACTCTCAAAGTCTTCAAAAAGTCTTCAGAAATCAAAAGTCTTCAGTCGAAGAACTTCATTTTTAGGGGTCGACTTTCACTGTAAATATCAAACTCCTCATAGACTTATAGACCTGTGTACACTCATAAACACATTAGTCCCTTAACCTATAAGTCTTCAATACACCAAAATCACTAAGGGGCACTAGATGCACTTACAATCTCCCCCTTTTTGGTGATTGATGAAAATATATGTTAAGTTTTCAACGGGGATAATCATATGAAGTGTAAATACTGATATTGAGGAATTTGATTGCAAGATATAGAAGAACTCCCCCTGAAGATGTGCATAGTGAGGAATTTGCTTTTGAAGCAATGCACGCTTGAAGAGTAGAATCATGGAGGTCTCCCCCTATATCTTGTAATTCATACACGCATTTGACATATAATATGAAGAATTTGAAATGTATGATGAAATATGGTGACTGATGTAATTCAGCATGCGTGCATTAACATTAACGAGGAATAAGCATGCAGAAAATCTCAGCAAAAGTATCAGGCCACCATAGAGTTTAAGTTTACAACTCGGTCCAGCAAAGTCATCAGAAGAACGAGAGTTGTAACTTAGCAAAAAAATGCCCATATAAGATAGAACCGCTTGAAGACTAACTCAAATTTCTCCCCCTTTGTCATTGAATGACCAAAAGGATCGAAAATGAGGACTAACGCCCCTGAAGAATATCATGTTGATGGAGGAGCGCCAGCGTTGTCGGGGTCGTTTGTCGTAGTAGGGCCTGCCGCAGTGTCGTCCAAGTCTTCATGCTCGTCGGTCTCGCACGATGAAGAATATGAGCTGGCCACCAAGGAAGGAACCTTGACCTTCTTGTATTTCTTCGGTGGAGGTGCAGACCAGTCAAAGTCCTCCTTGAGACCCATTTGCTTCAGATCTTCTTCACCATATACATGTGATAGAATAGCCCAGGTACGACCGAAGACTTCATGGAGGTAGTAATGGTTTTTCTTCACGGCATTATGTGTAGCAGTCATGTTGTGAAGAATAGAACCAAACTGACGCCTGACCCATTTATGGTTTCGATCCACCTTCTGGTGAAGACTAAGAAGCAGCTCACAGTCAGCCATCACCCTGGGAGTTGTGGCTTGAGGATTTGGCTTGGATGCATTAGCAGTAGAATCATGGGTGCAAAGTCATCATTGGTGGAATAAGATGCAGCTTTGCGAAACTGACCATCCAATGGACGAATGCCTTCATCAATGACAGCTGGTGCCTTGCCCTTTTCATCAGATGAGGAATATGTCCGCTTGAGGACTTCAATCGGGGGCAAGTAGCTGAGGTGATTCTGAAAATCAACCTTGTAGTTGAGTGAAGACCTTGTTCTGAGGAATCTCATAATCCAAGGAGCATAAGGCTTCAACTCAAACGGTGATAGAGCAACATTTGCCAGAGTCCTCATGAAGAAATCATGATAGTTGACAGGAATGCCATGCATGATATTGAACAGCAGATTCTTCATGATGCCAACAACTTCTTCATCATTCGAGTCATGGCCTTTGATTGGACTCATAGTCTTCGTCAGAATGCGATAGACTGTTCTTGGCACATAGAGCAATTCCCTCACGAGGAATTTGGTCCTTGGGGCTTGACCAGGCTTCAGAGGCTTCATAAGCACTTGCATATAGTGAGCAGTGAGCTCAGGTTCTTGATACAGGCAACGAGCTCCTTCAAGGGGAGGACTGATTGGCAGGGCATGAAGTAATTCAGAGGCCGGTGCTTTGTAATGAGTGTTATCCGTCATCCTGTCCAGGACCCAGGTGTTGATGTCATCAGCATCGCCTGTGATGTGCAGGGTTGCATAGAACTGAAGAATAAGTTCTTCATTCAACAATGTCTGTGCAAAAGTTGAGGAGGCCTGCGTCATGAAGCACATTGAGGACAGGGGTGAAGCAAGGCAGTGATTCCATGTCCACGTGAGGAATATGCTCGTGGTCGAAGACTTTATCCTTGTTGAAGAGCAGTGAAGAATAGAAATTGGCCTGGCTGGCGGTCCAGAAGCGCTTCCTTCTAAGACGAGCAGAGTCATAGGGGTTATAGTCAGTGAAGAACACGTGCTCGCCGAAGAAGTCATCAACCTTGAATTTCTGTTTCTTTGATAATGGATCCTTTGGCTTGGGCTGAGGAGTGTCAGTCAATTGCATAACCACCTCAGGAATCGCAATCTCAGGTTCCACAGGCTGAGGAATTTCAGCTTCTTCTTCAGTGGTAGCCTGGGTCTTCAATTCTTCATTTACATTTTCTTCAGCACTAGTGGCTGGAATCTCTTCATGGACAGACGGTGTGGCATGTGGTTCATCAGATCCCATTTGAACTGTAGTTACTGGGGACTGAGGAATCTGTTGCAACGGTGTGAATAGTGGAGAGTTGGGATGCTGACTTTCCCAAAAGTCATCATTCAGCACGGGTGTGGTACAGCCAATGTCCACATCTTCTTCTTCCATTTCTTCAACGCCGGCCTCTTCAGCAGTGAACTGAGGCATAGGCGAGGAGACAATTGGTGTTGAAGGGATTGCATCCGCTTCAATTTCTTCATCCAACTGCTCTGACGAAGCAACAGAAGGAATCTCTTCATCTGATTCACTTGGAATCACATATTCTTCATCAAAAGGAACAAGGTCCTTTGATGGCATGGTTGAGATAGGAACAACATCAATTGGGTTGGCAAATGAGCTAGTCAATGGCTTCATCTTCTTCGGGGCTGAAGAATCTGATGAAGTTGATGCCTTCCTTTTCTTCACTGTTGCACGCTCTGCAGCCTTGGTCTTTTTCACATCTGATGCATATGGAAGGATCGGAGTTGGGGTAGGCGCAGGAGGAGCAGAGGAATTTGGTTGAATTTCTTCAGGCGCAACTGATGCAGTTGCCCTGACTTCTTCATTTTCTTCAGGCGCACCACTAGTGGATGCCCTGGCAATTTCTTCAGCGGCTGGAATGCAGTCATCAGCCCTGGTACTTTGAGTTTCTTCAGCAGCCTGATTGTCATCAGCGGTGCTGGCATTTTCTTCAGTCGGCTGAGCAGATGCTTCAGCTTGAGGGTTTTCCTGTTCTGTTGGGGCTGCAACCTTTGAAGTGAACTTCTCAGTCAATTTCACAAATCTGACTTTGGCTCCAAGCCAGTCAGCGTAGTAACGATCAAATTCATCACTCAGTTGCTTGATCTCAGCTTGCAAGACAACGAGTTCTTCAGGGGAAAGCTTCTGAATATTTTGCTTCAGAAAGCGTTGTTTCTTGTACTGCGCTTTCTTCACTCTTCTTCCTTGTTCAAATTTCCATTTCTCTTCTTCAATGAAGGCAGTCAAAACATGACTTTGACCAGGAGTGAGGTTCATCTCCGGCAAAGGTGTGTTGGGATCCTTGTGCCATAGGTCGATGAAGTCTAGGATCAGCTTCGGATCCAGAAGCAATGGCACATTGCTGCCTTTGGCTCTAGCAGCCTTGACCTGCCTATCTCTGATGATTTCAGCAAGTTCTTCATCATCAGCTTCGTCTTCATCAGACGACACTTAGAAGGCGACCTGCTTCTTGTGAGGACTTGGTCAAGTGCCTCGTCCAGCAGTGGCCTTTGTCTTCAGCAGAGAGGGGACAGTTGAGGAATTTGGTGCAGCTGAGGAACTAGCAGAAGCTCGTGAGGCAATAGAGATGCCTGTGGTCCTTTGGCACATGGCGAGATGCACAGGTGCAGAGGATTTGGTAGGAGCAGCTGAGGACTTTGGCGGAGGAGTTGAGGACTTCGGAGGAGCGGGAGCAGCATGAGAAGTTGGTCGTGAGGGCTTTGAAGATTCTGGCCGTGAGGGCATTCCTGAGGAACTGGGCCGTGAGGGCATTGAGGGTGAAGCACTTGGCTTATGAGCATGCTTCTTTGCCATGGCCTTCTTTGGCTTGCTTGCAAAGGCCTCAGCAGTGGCAGCAGCAGCAGAGTCTTCATTGAATTTCCTCACTGCTTCTCTTGCTTGTCTGGCCAATTTGGCCTGGCACTTGGCCCATTCATCAGGATAATCCTCACCACGCTTGAGGCTGGTGGGATCTGCTTCTTGGCCCAGTGCCAATGGAGGTCTTGGGCATGGAGGATTGAGAGCGAATTTCTTCATGTACTTGGGAGTAACATACCTGTACTCCCTCCACTCTCTTGCCCATCGCCTCTCTATCCGTTGTATGCACACCTTGCGCTGATTTTTGTCCTCCTTGCCAAACTTGGCCTCATCAGGAGTGCAGTAATCCTTGTATATGTCATCAGGGATTTCAAAAGCAGTATTGACCTCAGGCCTCTTTCCTCCCTTCTGTGGATTCTTTCCATCAGCCATTTTCTTCAGCTGAGGAATTTGGACAATCGAATTCTCTGAAGATGTATGCAACTTTTCTTCGAGGAACGCGTATAAGAATGATGATTTCAAACACCGCGTACAATTGTCGTAGGGCTCTGAGAATCAAATTCTTCGTTAATATCTTCACACTTAGAGTGTTATTCTTCATTGATTGAAGAAAAACGTTTCTTCATGTGTTGCACATCTAAGTCATCAATTTTGCATACGTGTTAGGATGAGTGTCCTTCTCAAAGAACATTCGAAGATTCTAAGATATTTAGCTCACACCGCAACTTGCTAAATCTCTTCTCATCCAAGGTCTTTGTGAAGATATCAGCTAGCTGTTCTTCAGTCTTCACATGCTCAATAGAAATGTCGCCCTTCAACACATGATCACGAAGAAAATGATGACGAATCTGAATGTGCTTTGTCTTCGAGTGCTGAACTGGGTTGTGAGCAATCTTGATTGCACTCTCATTGTCACAGTAGAGAGGCACATTCTTCATGTTGATGTTGTAGTCCTTGAGAGTTTGCTTCATCCACAGCAATTGAGCACAGCAAGAACCAGTAGCAATGTACTCAGCTTCAGCAGTAGACAGTGACACGGAGTTCTGTTTCTTCGAGGACCAACAGACCAAAGATTGTCCGAGGAAATGGCATGTGCCTGATGTTGACTTGCGGTCCACATGATCACCAGCATAGTCAGAGTCTGAATATCCAATGAGATCAAAAGCCGAGCCCTTGGGGTACCATAATCCAAGTGTTGGTGTGTGAGCTAGATATCAAAGAATATGCTTCACAGCCTTATGGTGTGATTCCTTCGGTGTAGCTTGAAATCGGGCACACATGCAAACACTAAGCATAATATCTGGCCTAGATGCACATAAATACAATAGAGAACCAATCATGGAGTGGTATACCTTTTGATCGAAGTCAATACCATTTTCATCAGTGCATAGATGGCCATTTGTGGGCATTGGAATTTTGACCCCTTTGCAATCTTGAATGCCGAATTTCCTCAGTACATCCTTGAGGTACTTCTCCTGAGATATGAATATGCCATTGCGTTGTTGATGAATTTGAAGACCTAAGAAGAATTTCAATTCTCCCATCATAGACATTTGATATTCTGCACTCGTCATATAGGCAAATTCATCACTGTAACGTTGGTCAGTACAGCCAAAAATAATATCATCAACATAAATTTGGCACACAAACAATTCACCATCATAAGATTTAGTGAAAAGAGTAGGGTCAAGTGAACCGGGTTTGAAGCCTTTCTTCATGAGGAATTCCTTCAAAGTATCATACCACGCCCGAGGGGCCTACTTGAGGCCATAGAGGGCCTTATTGAGTTTGAAGACTTTGTCAGGATGCTTTGGATCTTCAAAACCTGGGGGTTGAGCAACATATACTTCTTCCTCAAGATTACCATTGAGGAATGCACTTTTCACATCCATTTGATATAAAGTGATATCATGATGGTTAGCATAAGCAAGTAATATGTGAATAGCCTCAAGTCTAGCAACATGTGCAAAAGTTTCATCAAAATCAATTCCTTCAACCTGTGTGTAGCCTTGAGCTACAAGTCGTGCCTTATTCCTCACCACAAGGCCATTTTCATCTTGCTTGTTGCAGTAGATCCACTTTGTGCCAATGATATTGTGCTTGTGAGGATCTGGACGTTTGACCAGTTCCCAGACGTTGTTGAGCTCGAACTGATGTAATTCTTCTTGCATAGCTTGAATCCACTCAGGCTCTAGAAATGCTTCATCTACCTTAGTGGGCTCTGTGATAGAGACAAAAGCAAAGTGCCCACAAAAGTTAGATAAATGTGATGCTCTTGAGCGTGTGAGAGGACCTGGTGCTTCAATGTCATCGATGATCTTCTCAATTTGCACTTCGTTTGCAATGCGAGGATGAGCTGGTTGTCGTCGAGGAATTTGATCAGCATTTTCTTCATCACCATTTTCTTCAGGTGCCTCAGCTCGACGTTCTTCGCGTTCTGGAATGAATTCTTCAGTAGATTCTTCGATAGGGATGACATCCTCAGTAGCCTTGAACTTGATAGTTTCCTCAGGTGCTGGTTCATCTATCACAGAAGGTAGGTGCTCTCTTTGCGAGCCATTAGTTTCATCGAACCGCACATCTACAGTTTCAACAACCTTGTGAAGAACGTTGTTGAAGACTCTGTAGGTGTGCGAGTCCTTTCCGTAACCACGCATGAAACCTTCATGTGCTTTCGGTGCAAATTTAGAGTTGTGATGAGGATCTCTAATCCAACATTTAGCACCGAAGACTTTGAAATAACTCACATTGGGTTTCTTGTCAGTGAGGAGTTCATATGCAGTCTTCTTGAAGAATTTGTGAAGATATACTCTATTGATGATGTGGCACACAGTATAAATTGCCTCAATCCAGAAGTGACGAGGCGTCTTGTATTCATCAAGCATAGTGTGAGCCATCTCAACAAGAGTCCTGTTCTTGCGCTCCACGACGCCATTCTGCTGAGGAGTATAAGGAGCAGATAACTCATGAGTAATACCAAGTTCATCAAGATAGTCATCAAGACCGGAGTTCTTGAACTCAGTTCCATTGTCACTTCTGATGTGCTTGATCTTCACACCAAAGTTGGTTGAAGCCCTCGAGGAAAATCGTTTGAAGACTTCCTGCACTTCATGTTTGTAAGTAACAATATGCACCCATGTGTAACGAGAGTAATCATCAACAATAACAAAGCCATATAGAGATGCATCATTTGTAACTGCTAAGTAATGATTAGGACCAAAGAGATCCATGTGAAGCAATTCAAATGGTCGAGTAGTAGTCATGATAGTCTTCGCTGGATGCTTGGCCTTGGTCATCTTTCCAGCTTCACAGGCTCTGCATAAGTGATCCTTGAGGAATTTGACATTCTCAATGCCAATGACATGCTTCTTCTTCGCAAGCGTGTGCAAATTCCTCATGCCTGCATGACCAAGTCGTCGATGCCATAGCCGGCCTTCTGAAGCTTTTGCAAGTAGGCATACGGTTGGTTGTGGTCCTGTAGAGAAATCAACAATATACAAGTCTCCTCTCCTAAAGCCTTCGAAGACTTTGGAATGGTCAGGTTCCATGATCACAGCACAACTATACTTGCCAAAGACAACAACCATATCAAGATCGCAAAGCATTGAGACAGACATGAGGTTGTATCCTAAGGACTCGACAAGCATGACTTTGTCCATGTGTCGATCCTTTGAGATCGCAACCTTACCTAGACCCAATACCTGACTTTTGCCTTTGTCAGCAAAGATGATATGCTTCAGATGCGATGGAGATAAGGGAGCATCCATCAGTAGATTCTTGTCACCAGTCATGTGATTTGTACATCCACTATCGAGGACCCACTCAGTGGCTTTGGGTTGATCATCCTGCAGATGAATTAGTGCAGCCTACGAACTCATATACTTCATCAGTGAAGAATATGACATCAATTCATCAGATCAGTTTCATCAAGCAATAGAACAAATAAAGCAGTATGAGGACGTGAGAAATGAAAGTTCATTTCTTCATGATTAGCCTGCATCCTTTCAGGCATTCTCAGGTCTCCAGCAAATTCTTCAGACGTTTACACACGTCTGGAGACCTGACCATGCAGAAGAAATTATTTATTTTTCTTCACCACCCACACCTGAAGGGGTGGCAAAGAGCTCATCACTCTGCGAGCAACATACGAGAAAGGTGGCATAGAAGCCATTCCACTTCGTTTCACATAAGAGGAGTTAGGGTAAGCATATGAATAAGCAGAGAAATTCTTCGAGGACTTATGAACATAATGATTAGAAGAATAATTCTCATATTCATAGCCCTTAGCTCTTCCCTGCGAAATAGAGGGGTTAGCACGATGATGATCATATGAGGACTTTGATCCCTTTGAGGAATTTGATCCACGTGAGGAATTTGGTCCATATGAGGACTTGGATCCATATGAAGAATTTGATCTGGGGTTCCTATTCTTCACATGTGGTGTCATGAGGACATTCACCTGAAGACTTTCAAGGCACCTTTTGGGAACCCAGATTTTCTTCATAGGGGAACCGTTCCTGCAGTTAGTGCCAGCATATCTAGCAAATACTTCACCATTCTCATTTTTGAACAGTTTATAGTTGGAGTCAAATGACTCATCAGAAGAATGAGGAGATTCACATGTAAAGCCAGATAAATTGGATGGATCAACTAGAGGTCCCTTTGCAGCAACCCATGAGGTTTTGGGGTACTGCTCAGGCTTCCAATATGTACCATCAGCATTGAGTTTCCTCTCAAAGGCAATACCCTCTTTCCTAGGGTTCCTGTTAAGGATCTGCTTTTTGAGCACATCACAAAGAGTCTGATGCCCTTTGAGGCTTTTGTACATGCCTGTCATGTACAATTCCTTCAGCCCTGCATCATCAGTGATACTAGCAATGTCCTCAGATGAGGAATTAGTGATAGCAGAGACAGTTGAAGAATTTGTAGCATTAGAAGCATTTGAACATTCAGGTGAAGAATTAGCAGATTCACGTTCAATGCATTTCAAACATGGAGGAACAAATTCTTCCTGAGAAGCGCTGATTTGTTGAGCAAGTAATGAATCGCGCTCCTTCTGAAGATCTTCATAACTCACTCTTAGCTTCTCAAGATCATGCTTTCTTTGAAGAAATTCATAAGAAAGCTTCTCATGATCAGATAAGAGAGTGTTATGATGACCTTGAAGGTTGTCAAACCTAGACTGAAGTCTTTGAAGACTTTCGACTGATCCATTTCTTCACCCAACATATCATCGCTCTTATTTAGCATGTATTGAACTTTTTCCAAAGCTCTTTGTTGTTTAGTGGCAAGGGAAGCAAGTTTGACATAGCTGGGTCCAAATTCATCACCAGATTCATCATCACTGGATTTAGATAGATAGCATTCAGTTACCTTTGCATCTTTTGCCATAAGGCATGGTGTAGAAGATGATGATTCTAGTTCGAATGTCATCGCTTTGAGAGATTCCTTGAAGTCCTCAAACCAAGGATCATGACGGGTTCGATGACCTTCATAGACCTCAGAGAGACGGTCCCAGATAAGCTTCGCATGATCGAGATGCATGATGTTCCTGAACTGATTTTGAGACAGACATGAGCAGATGACATCCTTCGCCGTGAGGTTGAGAAGGGTGAACTTGCAAATGTCATCAGCTTCTGCCATCTTGCACAGATCGGTAAGACCAATCTCAGTGACGGTCCACAGCTCACTGTTCATCGCCATGAGACGCTTCTTCATCATGGCCTTCCAATTGGGATACTTGTGACCGTCAAAGATGGGGCAAGACACGGTCTTCATTCCTGTGGTCGACATAACTAAAACTCCAGGCGGTTAAACCAAAATCACACTGAACAAGGGAGTACCTTGCTCTGATACCAATTGAAAGTGCGTTATATCGACTAGAGGGGGGTGAATAGGCGATTTTTATGAATTCTTCACTGAGGAATTTGCGGGTGAGGAAATTCCTTAGCGAAGAACTATTTGCAGCGGAATAAGTACTCAGAAGTAAACATAACAGAACACAAGCATGGTCATCATGAGGAAATGAAGACGAGCACAGAGTACAGAAAGCGTAAACACAGGATAACACAGGATGAAGACAAACAGACTAAAGAAATTGAGCTGAGGAAATTGAGAAAGTCTTCAGTCAAAGTCTTCAAACACAGTTATGAACAAGTGCACAACACAATTATGAGGAAATGAAAGAGTTGAGGAAATAGAACCAGTAATCTTGGTGAAGACAATGATTTGGTAGACCAGTTCCAACTGCTGTATCAGTTGTACGTCTGGTTGGAGCGGCTAGGTATTTAAACTTGAGGAAACCTAGTCCCGGACACACAGTCCTCACTGTATTCTCCTTGAGCTAAGGTCACACAGACCTCGCCCAAACACTCGCGGTAAGTCTTCAGGTGACTTCCAAACCTTCACAGACTCGGTCACTCGGCGATCCACAATTCCTCTTCGATGCTCTAGACCATGACGCCTAACCGTCTGGAAGAAGCACAGTCTTCAAAGGTAACAAGCGTTGGATCCACGCTGGATCAATCTCTTCAGTGATGCTCAGTCACTTTGGGTTTGTAGGTGTTTGGGTTTGGGTTTTCCTCACTCGATGGTTTTCGCTCAAAGTCCTCGGAGGATGGGATGCTCTCAATGACAAGTGTCAGTTTCTCTCGGAGCAGCCAACCAGCTAGTGGTTGTAGGGGGGCGGCTATTTATAGCCTAGGGAGCAGCCCGACATGATAAGACATAAATTCCCTTCAATGATATGACCGTTGGGTGGGTAGATATTTTGGGACAGCTGGCACAAGGCACAGCAACAGTTGGAAATTTGAGTATCAAATTCCTCAGGGCTATCATGTTCCTCACTGTGTAGGCAATCCGCACTGGTGGATTCCTAACTCCTCAGTCAGAACAAATTCCTCAGAGACCAGAAGAACTTCGTCTCTGTCACTGAAGAATATGACTGAACTGTATGAGATTTCCAATGGCTTCACTCGAAGGGATTGGTAGGTGTAGGATTTTGAGTTGAGCATCACATGGAAATTTTTCCTTAGTATTTCCTCGACCCCCTTTAACAGTACGGTGTTTCCTATGACTCAAGAAAGAGAAAATGAAACTATGAAAACAAAAGTCTTCACGCTTCATGTTCCTCGAATGGATACCTAGTCTTCATGGTCACACCAATTTCTTCACTCTCAAAGTCTTCAAAAAGTCTTCAGAAATCAAAAGTCTTCAGTCGAAGAACTTCATTTTTAGGGGTCGACTTTCACTGTAAATATCAAACTCCTCATAGACTTATAGACCTGTGTACACTCATAAACACATTAGTCCCTTAACCTATAAGTCTTCAATACACCAAAATCACTAAGGGGCACTATATGCACTTACAATTGGGAAAGTCCTTTTATTTCCTCTCGCTTACTATTCATTTTAACACCAAAAGTTTCAAATCCTAGTAAAATTAGCTAAGATCAGTCAACACAAGCAAGTTTTTAATAAATCCTATTTAAATAATTAACATTCCAAATTTTAGAATTTTGGGATGTTACATGGGGGCTTGACATGATCAGCCCACTTCAAGGAGGGTCTAAGAAAAAGAAGTATCTACTCGTTAAGGTAGATAAATTCAAAAAATGGATCGAGGCAAAACCAATAACCTCGGCCAAAAAGGGGCCGATGATCAATTTTATCTCCGGAGTAATTAACTGTTAGGGTGTCCCCCGCAGTATAATAACGGATAATGGATCCAACTTTACAGCCAAGGAATTAAAGCATGGTGTGCAAAAATGGGCATTGTGCTTTATTATGCCTTGGTTTATCACCCGCAGTCCAACGGACGGGTTGAACACGCCAATGGACTAATTTTATGTGGCATTAAACCACAATTGGTTCGTTCTTTAAAGGAGGTAGACTGTCAATGGGTAGAGGAACTTGATTCTGTACTATCGGGTTTGCGCACTACGCGCAATTGATCCACCGGCTACACACCTTTCTTCATGATCTATGGAGTTGAGGCTGTCCTCCCATGTGGTCTCATTCATAATCCATCTCGAGTATGCACGCATGAGGAACGCGAGGTCGAGCTTGACAGATAGGACGACGTGACGCCTTGGAGGAGGAGCGTGATGTAGCTCGGGCATGTTCTACCTTTTATCAGCAGCAGGCGAGGCATTATCAAAGTAGAGAAGTCCGGGCAAAGGCATAGTTCAATCCCACATCTCATCTCATTTGTCGGCACGATCGTCAAGCTTCTCCAGGTACTCCGCTTTCGCGGCGTGCGCCACCCTGCGAGAATATTCACTACAATAAATATGTCAACTTGTGACATTCTTTCAGTGACCCTAGAAGAAATGGTCATAAATCTATGACCATTTGAGACCAATTGGTCGTAAGCTGTTCAGGGTGCTCCAAACCCTAAACCATAACGACCATTTTGGTCAGAAAGGTCGTAATTTCCTTACACGAAATAGTCGTAAAACAGATAACACTGGTCCGCTGCCTTATTTCTAGCTGATCACGACCAATATAGATGGTCATAGCCTTGTAAATTATGGTGCGTTGCTATGACAAGGCGTCACCTCATCAGTTTTGCCTATGTGTCATGTCCATGTGTCAATTTTTGCCCTAGGTTGTGAAGCAGCCTATATTTATGTCATTCCCAAAATTCCCAAAAAATTGGAAACTCTATATTATCCAAATCATTGCCTCATGACAAAATCTAGCTCCATTTGCCTAGTAAATCTTCCTCGGCAAATTTCCAAAGTTTCTGTTTAGCTAGAACTGTTGTGAAGGAAGTACTAGCTAGGTATATCCTAATGAGTTGAATTTTTGCCACATCTTCTATAGGGATAATTGGTTTTATACCCTTAGCTGTGTCCCCCTCGTCAGGATTGCCCCTAGTTTATGAAAACACGTGGTCTTGCCCAACCCACTTTGGCGTCTTGTGCTTTTCCCCTTTGACTGTTTGACTGTCACTTTGAAAACTTCATAACTAATTCATACTAAATCAGAATAATGCAAATAAGATACCAAAATGTTTGGAAAAACATCACCTGTATGTCAATGTCACTTGCATTCATGAAAAAAGTGTTGGTAAGTGTCCATCCGAGTTTTAGCTCTTATCATACCACCATGAACAGTAGAATATAAAAAAATTCAAAAAAAATTTGGTGGCAAAGAATGACAAATGTTTTAAGAGCTTGCCAAGTTTCATCAGGGAATGACATTCGTGGAAGTCGTGGCAAAAAAATCTATTTTCGATCGTTGATTGTTTTTTTGCCACGACTTCCACGAATGACATTCCTTAGTGAAACTTGGCAAGCACTTAAAACATTTGTCATTCTTTCCACCAACTTCTTTTTCAATTTTTTTTTGATTTTACTGTTCATGGTGGTATGATAAGAGCTAAAACTCGGATGTGCACTTACCAACACTTTTGTCATAAATGCAAGTGACATTGATATATAGGTGATGTTTTTTCGAACAATTTGGTATCTTATTTGTATTTTTCTGATTTAGTATGAATTAGTTATGAAGTTTTTAAAGTGACGGTCAAATGGTCAAAGGGCAAAAGCACAAGACGCCAAAGTGGGTTGGGCAAGACCACGTGTTTTCAGTAACTAGGGGCAATCCTGACGAGGGGGACACAACTAAGGGTATAAAACCAATTATCCCTCTTCTATATGCCCAAATCATATCTCTCCACAAAATTTGAGCCCCATATAACAATCCATGTGAGCTACCATCCAATCTTTGTTGCTGGTAATATTTTCAGTTTGTGAAGCAACTATATTTTATATTAATTTATAATTGCTGGAAATTTACCAGGACATGACCATGCCCATAGAACCTCCCTCCACCAAATTTTAGCTCATTTACTTTAGCCAACGAAGTCATTGCTACTGGCTTCAATATTTTAGAGATTACTCTGGGCAGAATTGTGACGCCCCCGATTCAATCATACACTAATCATGCACGCAAATGTGTACGATCAAGATCAGGGACTCACGGGAAGATATCACAACACAACTCTACAACAGAAATAAGTCATACAAGCATCATAATACAAGCCAGGGGCCTCGAGGGCTCGAATACAAGTGCTCGATCATAGACGAGTTAGCGGAAGCAACAATATCTGAGTACAGACATAAGTTAAACAAGTTTGCCTTAAGAAGGCTAGCACAAACGTAGCAACGATCGAAAAGGCAAGGCCTCCTGCCTGGGACCTCCTAACTACTCCTCGAAGACGAACTCCATGTAGAATCATCCTCGGGATCTCTAGCTCCTGGACTCCAGCATCTGGTTGCGACAACCAGGTATAGAAAGGGGAAAAGAGGGAGAAAATCAACCGTGAGTACTCATCCAAAGTACTCGCAAGCAAGGAGCTAAACTACATATGCATGGGTATATGTGTAAAGGGCCATATCGGTGGACTGAACTGCATAATGCCAGAATAAGAGGGGGATAGCTAATCCTGTCGAAGACTACGCTTCTGGCCACCTCCATCTTGCAACATGTAGAAGAGAGTAGATGGTAAGTTCACAAGGTAGCATCGCATAGCATAATCATACCTGGCGATCCCCTCCTTGTCGCCCTGTTAGAGAGCGATCACCGGGTTATATCTGGCACTTGGAAGGGTGTGTTTTATTAAGTATCCAGTTCTAGTTGTCATAAGGTCAAGGTACAACTCCGGGTCGTCCTTTTACCGAGGGACACGGCTATTCGAATAGATAAACTTCCCTGCAGGGGTGCACCACATAACCCAACACGCTTGATCCCGTTTGGCCGGACACACTTTTCTGGGTCATGCCCGGCCTCGGAAGATCAACACGTCGCAGCCCCACCTAGGCTCAACAGAGAGGTCAGCACGCTGGTCTAAATCCTATGCGCGCAGGGGTCTGGGCCCATCGCCCATTGCACACCTGCACGTTGCGTACGTGGCCGGAAGCAGACCTAGCCTAGCAGGCGTTCCAGTCCAATCCGGCGCACGTCGCTCCGTCGCTGACGTCAAGAAGAGCTTCGGCTGATACCACGACGTCGAGTGCCCATAACTATTCCCGCGTAGTTGGTTAGTGTGTATAGACCAAATGGCCAGACTCAGATCAAATACCAAGATCTCGTTAAGCGTGTTAAGTATCCGCGAACGCCGACCAGGGCCAGGCCCACCTCTCTCCTAGGTGGTCTCAACCTGCCCTATCGCTCCGCCACAAAGTAACATTCGGGGGCCGTCAGGAACCCAGGCCCACCTCTACCGGGATGGAGCCACCTGTCCTTTCAGCCCCCTCATCAGAATCACTTGCGGGTACTCAACGAGCCGACCCGACTTTAGTCACCACATGTGTCATGTATATAAAGTATATAGTATATACCCGTGATCACCTCCCGAAGTGATCACGGCCCAGTAGTATAGCATGGCAGACGGACAAGAGTGTAGGGCCAGTGATGGAACACTAGCATCCTATACTAAGCAGTAGGATAGCAGGTAAGGGTAACAACTGTAGCAACAATGACAGGCTATGCATCAGTATAGGATTAACCGAAAGCAGTAACATGCTACACTACTCTAATGCAAGCAGTATAGATAAGGAATGGGCGATATCTGGTGATCAAGGGGGGGCTTGCCTGGAAGCTCAGCCGAGAAGGAGGGGTTGTCAACACCGTAGTCGTACTGGGTAGTAGCGGCGTCGGTCTCGGTGTCTAACGAGAGAAGAGGGGGAAGAAACAATAAATATAATGCAAACATAAGCATGACGGTGCATGACAAGACAAAGCGTGATGCTAGGTGTGCCCAAACGCGGTAGTAGGTAATACCGGCGAAGGGGGGAAACATCCGGGAAAGTATTCCCGGTGTTTCGCGTTTTCGGACAGATGAACCGGAGGGGGAAAGTTGCGAGTTCGATATGTTAGGGATGTGTGGCGGACGAATGGGCTGCGTATCCGGATTCGTCTCGTCGTTCTGAGCAACTTTCATGTACAAAGTATTTTCATCCGAGCTACGGTTTATTTTATATTAATTTTAAAAGATTTTAAATCATTATTAGGATTAGCAGAATTAATTAAATCAAAAGGCATTTATGACGTCATCATGACATCAGCGTGATGCAAGCGGTCAAAGTTGACCGTTGACCAGTCAACTAAATGGGTGCGTCCCGCATGTCATAGGCTGTTATCTACTTGACAGTAGTTAGATTTATTAGCAGGTTAATTAGCTTTAATTAACTAGATTAATTAAGTTAATTAATTAATATTTAGTTATTATTATTATTTTTAAAAAAATCCTTTTTTTAAACGTTCAGGGGCTGGGCCCCTCGTGTCATTGGCCCTAGGGGCCATAGTGGGTTCGGGCGCTGGGTGCGGGCGTGGTGCCCGTGCCCGAGACCGAACGGGGCTGGCCCCGGACGCAGCCCGCGACATGGGCACCGACAGCCAGAACGTCGGCCAGTGGGGGGGCGATCCGCGATGGACGGGGCGAGGCCAGGGACGGCGACGGGGCGGCGGTGCCGGAGCTAGTGACAGAGGTGGGCGACGGCGGGCGAGCCACGGCAATCAGTGGCGAGGCGCGGGGAGCAAGAGCGACGAAGCGTGCAGAGGAGGGCGAGGCCGTGGCGAGGCGGGCAGTCGCCGGTGGGGGACGCTGGAGCCGTGGAGGGCGCGCCGGCGGGGAATGCGGTCGCCGCGGGCGAGCGGCTAGGCGATGGCCGGCGCTGGCCAGGGGGCAGCGCGCGCGGGCCGTCGTCAAGCAGGGGTGCGCGGGCGCGGCCAGGGCGGCCGGCGCGCGTGCAGGCGTCGGTGAGCGAGGCCATGGCCGATGCGGTGAGCATGTTCGGGGCCCGGTCGGCGAGTGTGCACGGCGACGGAGGGGAAGGGGTGGAGGGGGGAGAGGCCCGGGGCCTCACCGGGGTTCGCAGGGTCAAGGGCCGCGGTGCTCGAGGTGGGGGGACGGGGACGACGTGGACGGAGTGGAGGCAGACCGGTGGGGAGGAGGAAGTAGGCCGGCGAGGGAGAGGACGGGGCGGACGACGGCGAGCTCCGTGCGGCGGTGGCGTCAGGGCCGAGCCCGAGTTCCAGATCGGGGGCGGAGGGGATGGGGCGGTGCGGACGGGCGTCGGGGCCGGCTCGGGGCTGCCGAGGTGCAGAGGGGGGAGACGAGGCGGCGTCGCCAGCGTCGGGGCCAACCGCCCCGATCCAGATCCGATCGGGGGGGCAGAGAGGAGAGGTGGGGGTCGAGGGGATCGTGGGGGAGTGGGGGTGGACCGGGCTAGGGTTTCTGGTCGGGGTGGGGTTAAGGGAAGCGAGGAGGGGCCGGCTGGGCCGGCCTAGTCGGCTGAGCCGACGGGGCCAAGAGGCCTAGTGGGGAAGGGGGCCTTTTGTTTTTTTCTTTTAGTTTTGATTTTTCTTTATTTATTTTATTTCTTTTTCTGGTTTAGCTGAGTTTCCTTTTATTTTTGTTTTAGAAAAATACCAAAATGGCACCTAATTTGATGTTACCAAATATGCCACACCCACACTAACTTGCTACCCAAACTAAAATAGTTTCGTAATTATTTAAATTTCAAAGTATTTAGATAATAGTTTTCGCTACTATTTTATTCATCTAATAGTATTTAAATATTTTATAAAGGTGTGGTTTCTCCACCATAATTACCTATGCATCATTTGGTTCACTCCGAACATTTTTAGTTTTAATACTTGAAAACTTTTATTGTTTGTTTGATTTTGAATTTGAATTTGAATCGGTTTCGAACTAACGCGAGAGTAGCAATAGTAATCGAAGTGACGTGGCATCATTAGCAGAGAATTACTGTAGCTTAATTATCCGGGTGTCACAATTCTCCTCCACTACAAGAAATCTCGTCCCGAGATTTAAGAGGTAGAGTAAGGGGAAAAGATTTGGTTTTGAAATCCTAACGGATCTTCTCGTTCGTGGTTGCTCTTCTCGAAGAAGTTGATCCATTACGTTGATGTCTTCATTTTTCCTGCTTAAGGTCATCATGATGAAGCTGGCATCCTTTCTTCAGGAACTCCATCGTACTTACGAAGGACAAGGGGTAACTTCGGAATAACAGACCTATGAACGGTTGACTATCTGGTTGATAACATCGGGGAAGGTGGCGGAAAGTAACTCTCGAATGGAAATTTAAGACAATATCGAGAGCAAAGTAAGGAGTTATCGTGGGGAAGTTTCGAGCGGGCAGGCAATCGTTCGATGCCTGAAGGGTTCAGAGCAACGGGAATAAGTATTGTGTCTGATACCAAAATTGATGATCTCACGAAAGGTGGCACGTGAATTACATACGAAGCCAAGCGTGAGGAATAACCTTGGGAACAGGGGGTGTACAAGAGAGTCAGGTTTCGATCCTGTGGAACTGTGGGTTATGGGCCCACCATGTGGGTTTTTTTTATAGGAGCAGTGACATCTTGCACGGTCATGATAGCAAGGCATGTCAGAGAGTACCCTGTCAGTTATGTCGGCAACACGTTGGTACCAAGGGCGAGGGACGAAGAGAACCATTTTCCTGCTCGTTGAAACGAGGCGGACCAATAGGCAAAGTTCTCATCCATCGGTGGCTACCGAAATGTCATCAACAAAAGTAACATGGTCTACTGAGAGAGTAGTACAACGAGGTGCTCAACTAAGCAGGGATTTATCTCTGCTCAGCTAAGTCAGATTACAAGAAAGGTTAAACAAAACAATGGAAAGGAAAATATGATTATCAGAGTAAACAGAACAATGGAAAGGAAAATGTGTTTAAACACATATTTCAAGGGTATATCCTTCCCAAGGACAAGCGGGGCATGATATCCGTGACAGGATATAATGTAGAAAACCCTCTAGGTAGGGGGAGAGAAATTTTCATGACATTACCCATACAACGGTGTTTGGATAATTGAGCAAGAAACAATTAGCATTGGGATAAGTGTTCTTGTTGAAAATCGGAGTACCACAGACATGCTTCGAGATAGCATTGACATGGTCTTCAAGCAAAGGTCGGACTTCGATGCAAAAAGGATTCATCAGGAACAACTTATGGAATAAGTCTTACAATTTCCTCATGGAAGAATGGCTAACCTTGGTAAAGAGGATACTATATCAATAGGTCATCCGGCCAGGTGTGCTAGGCATGACATCATCTTACCGGGTTATATAAAGACCAATGTTATAACTCTTGGAATTATGTTCCAACCATCATTTCTGACCAAGATTCAGATCAGATTGGTGTCAGGATACCTCAGACTCGGGATGCCTGAGAAGAAAGGTGCAACACAAATTGTCGAAACGACATCGAAGATTCTTGGGAGATGAACTATGGAAGCGAGTTCCGAACAAGGGTTCATCATTAAGTCAAGGAGAGGTGAGGAGGTGACTGATTGACTCAGCGACAATCCATTGAGATTTCCAAAAGATGGATTTCCACAACTATGTGAACAAGGAGATCACATTAGCTAGATCGAATGACTTAATGATGTATGCTCGAGGAAAACATACACAATTAAACATTGGTTGAAAGGTGCACCCGAATATGGGCTTAGGTAGCATGATCAATGTTAGAATGATGATTCGATAACCAATACACAAGGAATGAAACTATCGTTCATTAACTTACAAGCAATAGGGTTGCTGGAAGTTTTGAATTTTACACATCACAGTTCATTTGTGGGTACTTCGGTTAAAATCAACATGGGGACCAAGAACTGAATGTAGACGGCAAGATGTATTACTATATCAAGAATTCTTAAGAGGTGGTGAAATTCTCACGACATTCTTGATATAAAAGATGGTAATACTCCAAAGTAAAGAAGAACAAATGCTGGATAGCAAGGATCTCAAGGTATAACACAAAACATGAACAAGTTTGTGTTGGGGGGAGGCAAGAATGTTGTCGATGATAACACAATTCATCGAGGGGCAAGGATGGTATTTCTCATCCTGAATTTCGACACACAACTTGGAAGAAGTCAAACTGTTGACAATGATCACGACAAATTTGTCGAGAGGTTTTCAAGAAGATGTAATTGATCAACGATGACATCAAGTCAAAGGAATGATGAAAGCGAAAGGTTATTGGAACCACGGGTAGGACACAAACTCGAAATCAAGTTTGCTGTTCAAGGAGAAGTGATATGACTAGGAAGATCGACGCAAGATTAGCTCACTGTTGAAATTTGTGCGCTGGGAAGGACCAGGTAGCACAGTTAAAATCGGCACGATAATGACATAGCCGAGCAGGCTAGGGATGACGTGATCGAGTACGAACTCGTAAGCAAAGGAGATTACTAAGAGTTGTTTAATCGTGATGCGGACTCGATTCAGTTATCGATGTCCTTGAGTGTTTAATAACTCGGAGCCCGTGAAAAATTGGAATCAATGAGAATGTAATACTTGATGGAGAAATCATAAGAAGTTATGCAGTTCCGTGATAATCTCGAGATACCAGGGGGTAATACTCGACGACAAACCAAAGTAGAGGTTGGACTGGGGTATTGCTCTTACAGAAGAGAAGTGCTTAAACTTGTGCGAGAAATGGTATTTAAAGGAGAACATGGTCGGAACCACGATTGCAAAAGGCCAGATCCCAGATATAAGATGAACTTATACCCAGGGAATAATTAATTTAAGAGAAGCTTTAATGATAAGATCTACATCGTGTCCATGGGCATGAACACAAAGTTCAAGGTCGACTCCCACTTCTCCAATGCATAACCTTTCATTCACTTCTCGCATTCGATGAAGTTGTATGGTAGAAAATTATCTGGTAAAATACCAGAAGGGTATGATTTGTGAAAACCTTCGGGTTCATACGGTTTTTAGGGAAGGTATAGGTTCAATCCATCGGGGCATCGTGGAAACATATACCACAAGCTTCAATAGTAAATATCACCAGCTCGAAAGTAGAGTATGGTTATCAAGCGGAGGATACAAATTACCAAAGGCATTATATATCCATGGAAATGATCACAAGGTTATTGAATATGAAGGACACTGTCGGATAATAACCCGACAAGGGGTCTTGTGGTCTACAACGGAGCTGATGCGAGTATCGGTACTCTATCAGAGGAAGAAGGAACGAAAGGGCATCGGACTATAAAAACAACTGAGTAATTCAAAGCTCAAATGCAAAGGAATTATCATTTACAAATCAAGGGATCAGAAGCCAATGGTCTGATTAAGAATGGATAAGTTGAATAGACTTAAGGGTACAATCGACGACAATTTGATTGGTCGATAACCAGTTCACGTTTCAAATGACGTCTGAGCCGGAAGGATGAATTCTAGGCTCTGATTGAGGATTGCGAGCATTCGCAACAAATTGAATCAACGGACTCAAAATGATAATGACAAGAGATGCCAATAAGATTACGAGACTTAAGATTAATCATCATGCAAGTAAGCAAGAATTTCAACAGCAAAAGGCTCCTGAGGATTTTTAGAAGAACGAATGGTATTTCGAAGACTTTTGTGAAATACAGGAATCAACTATGGATGAACGGATACTCGATAAGTGTGAGCAATTATCCGTAGGGGGTATTCATGTGGTAAAGAACTGCAAGGCAGTAAGCTCAATTGATTCTCGGGACAACAGAGAGTATTTCGGGACAGCTTGTAATAACAAGATCAACAGGGAATGATTGTATGAATGGCAAGTGTATGCAGTTTTCATAGGGGTTGACGGTGGAAGGAAATCGCAAATGCGATGTCACAAAGACTCGAGAGAACATCATAGAGTAACTTCGGAATCTTTTAGTGCATCAGGCGATCATCTGAAGTGAGGGGCTCTCCGGGAGAAAGTATTTTCGAGAACCTAAAGTTAGTTTTGTTTTTAGCAAAATCATTTAACCCGAATAGAAGAGAGCTCAGGGTCCCGGAGTAAGGATCGAGGAGTAAAAGATCCTAATACCACCCAATGGCGACGTGGGCCCGTAAGACACACAACCATGTTAGTAAAAGTTTTGCAATGTCTAGACTCGACTTCGGCCAAGGAGTTAGAAAGAGGGATTCCTACAGGCAGTCGGCTCTGATACCAACTTGTGACGCCCCCGATTCAATCGTACACTAATCATGCACGCAAATGTGTACGATCAAGATCAGGGACTCACGGGAAGATATCACAACACAACTCTACAAAAGAAATAAGTCATACAAGCATCATAATACAAGCCAGGGGCCTCGAGGGCTCGAATACAAGTGCTCGATCATAGACGAGTCAGCGGAAGCAACAATATCTGAGTACAGACATACGTTAAACAAGTTTGCCTTAAGAAGGCTAGCACAAACGTAGCAACGATCGAAATGGCAAGGCCTCCTACCTGGGACCTCCTAACTACTCCTCGAAGCCGAACTCCATGTAGAATCATCCTCGGGATCTCTAGCTCCTGGACTCCAGCATCTGGTTGCGACAACCAGGTATAGAAAGGGGAAAAGAGGGAGAAAAGCAACCGTGAGTACTCATCCAAAGTACTCGCAAGCAAGGAGCTACACTACATATGCATGGGTATATGTGTAAAGGGCCATATCGATGGACTGAACTGCAGAATGCCAGAATAGGAGGGGGATAGCTAATCATGTCGAAGACTACGCTTCTGGCCACCTCCATCTTGCAGCATGTAGAAGAGAGTAGATGGTAAGTTCACCAAGTAGCATCGCATAGCATAATCCTACCCGGCGATCCCCTCCTCGTCGCCCTGTTAGAGAGCGATCACGGGGTTATATCTAGCACGGCTATTCGAATAGATAAACTTCCCTGCAGGGGTGCACCACATAACCCAACACGCTTGATCCCATTTGGCCGGACACACTTTCCTGGGTCATGCCCGGCCTCGGAAGATCAACACGTCGCAGCCCCACCTAGGCTCAACAGAGAGGTCAGCACGCCGGTCTAAATCCTATGCGCGCAGGGGTCTGGGCCCATCACCCATTGCACACCTGCACGTTGCGTACGCGGCCGGAAGCAGACCTAGCCTAGCAGGCGTTCCAGTCCAATCCGGCGCGCGCCGCTCCGTCGCTGACGTCAAGAAGAGCTTCGGCTGATACCACGACGTCGAGTGCCCATAACTGTTCCCGCGTAGTTGGTTAGTGCGTATAGACCAAATGGCCAGACTCAGATCAAATACCAAGATCTCGTTAAGCATGTTAAGTATCCGCGAACGCCGACCAGGGCCAGGCCCACCTCTCTCCTAGGTGGTCTCAACCTGCCCTGTCGCTCCGCCACAAAGTAACAGTCGGGGGCCGTCAGGAACCCAGGCCCACCTCTACCGCGATGGAGCCACCTGTCCTTTCAGCCCCCTCATCAGAATCACTTGCGGGTACTCAACGAGCCGACCCGACTTTAGTCACCACATGTGTCATGTATATAAATTATATAGTATATACCCGTGATCACCTCCCGAAGTGATCACGGCCCAGTAGTATAGCATGGCAGACGGACAAGAGTGTAGGGCCAGTGATGGAACACTAGCATCCTATACTAAGCAGTAGGATAGCAGGTAAGGGTAACAACTGTAGCAACAATGACAGGCTATGCATCAGTATAGGATTAACCGAAAGCAGTAACATGCTACACTACTCTAATGCAAGCAGTATAGATAAGGAATGGGCGATATCTGGTGATAAAGGGGGGGCTTGCCTGGAAGCTCAGCCGAGAAGGAGGGGTTGTCAACACCGTAGTCGTACTGGGTAGTAGCGGCGTCGGTCTCGGTGTCTAACGAGAGAAGAGGGGGAAGAAACAATAAATATAATGCAAACATAAGCATGACGGTGCATGACAAGACAAAGCGTGATGCTAGGTGTGCCCAAATGCGGTAGTAGGTAATACCGGCGAAGGGGGGAAACATCCGGGAAAGTATTCCCGGTGTTTCGCGTTTTCGGACAGATGAACCGGAGGGGGAAAGTTGTGAGTTCGATATGTTAGGGATGTGTGGCGGACGAATGGGCTGCGTATCCGGATTCGTCTCGTCGTTCTGAGCAACTTTCATGTACAAAGTATTTTCATCCGAGCTATGGTTTATTTTATATTAATTTTAAAAGATTTTAAATCATTATTAGGATTAGCAGAATTAATTAAATCAAAAGGCATTTATGACATCATCATGACATCAGTGTGATACAAGCGGTCAAAGTTGACCGTTGACCAGTCAACTAAATGGGTGGGTCCCGCATGTCATAGGCTGTTATCTAATTGACAGTAGTTAGATTTATTAGCAGGTTAATTAGGTTTAATTAACTAGATTAATTAAGTTAATTAATTAATATTTAGTTGTTTTTATTATTATTATTTCAAATTCCCTTTTTAAACGTTCAGGGGCTGGGCCCCTCGTGTCATTGGCCCTAGGGGCCATAGTGGGTTCGGGCGCTGGGTGCAGGGGTGCCCGTGCCCGAGACCGAACGGGGCTGGCCCCGGACGCAGCCCGCGGCGTGGGCGCCGGCAGCCAGAACGCCGGCCAGTGGGGGGCGATCCGTGGTGGACGGGGCGAGGCCAGGGACGGCGATGGGGCGGCGGTGCCGGAGCTAGTGACAGAGGCGGGCGACGGCGGGCGAGCCACGACAATCAGTGGCGAGGCGCGGGGAGCAAGGGCGACGGAGCGTGCAGAGGAGGGCGAGGCCGTGGCGAGGCGGACAGTCGCCGGTGGGGGACGCCGGGGCCCTAGCCGTGAAGGGCGCACCGGCGGGGAATGCGGTCGCCGCGGGCGAGCGGCTTAGCGAAGGCCGGCGCTGGCCAGGGGGCAGCGCGCGCGGGCCGTCGTCAAGCAGGGGTGCGCGGGCGCGGCCAGGGCGGCCGGCGCGCGTGCGGGCGTCGGTGAGCGAGGCCATGGCCGATGCGGTGAGCACGTTCGGGGCCCGGTCGGCGAGTGTGCACGGCGACGGAGGGGAAGAGGTGGAGGGGGGAGAGGCCCGGGGCCTCACCGGGGTTCGCAAGGTCAAGGGCCGCGGTGCTCGAGGTGGGGGACGGGGACGACGTGGACGGAGTGGAGGCAGACCGGTGGGGAGGAGGAAGCAGGCCGGCGAGGGAGAGGACGGGGCGGACGACGGCGAGCTCCGCGCGGCGGTGGCGTCAGGGCCGAGCCCGAGTTCCAGATCGGGGGTGGAGGGGATGGGGCGGTGCGGACGGGCGTCGGGGCCGGCTCGGGGCTGCCGAGGTGCAGAGGGGGGAGACGAGGCGGCGTCGCCGGCGTCGGGGCCAACCGCCCCGATCCAGATCCGATCGGGGGGGGCAGAGAGGAGAGGTGGGGGTCGAGGGGATCGTGGGGGAGTGGGGGTGGACCGGGCTAGGGTTTCTGGTCGGGGTGGGGTTAAGGGAAGCGAGGAGGGGCCGGCTGGGCCGGCCTGGTCGGCTGGGCCGGCCTGGTCGGCTGAGCCGACTGGGCCAAGAGGCCTAGTGGGGAAGGGGGCCTTTTGTTTTTTTCTTTTAGTTTTATTTCTTTTTCTGTTTTAGCTTAGTTTCCTTTTATTTTTGTTTTAGAAAAATACCAAAATGGCACCTAATTTGATGTTACCAAATATGCCCCACCCACACTAACTTGCTACCCAAACTAAAATAGTTTCGTAATTATTTAAATTTAAAAGTATTTAGATAATAGTTTTCGCTAATGTTTTATTCATCTAATAGTATTTAAATATTTTATAAAGGTGTGGTTTCTCCACCATAATTACCTATGCATCATTTGGTTCACTCCGAACATTTTTAGTTTTAATACTTGAAAACTTTTATTGTTTGTTTGATTTTGAATTTGAATTTGAATCGGTTTCGAACTAACGCGAGAGTAGCAACAGTAATCGAAGTGACGTGGCATCATTAGCAGAGAATTACTGTAGCTTAATTATCCGGGTGTCACAAGAATCCACCGACTTCAATAGCCAGCCGAAGTAGCCCCTGGATCAACTCTCATAGTGGGAGAATCAGAGTCATGTTAGGCGCAAAAGAGGGGGTTGACATCATTCGTTGTGATTGGGCTATTCATTCCGGTGCCACCTTTGTTCAATCGAGTCCATATCTCTATTTCCCAAAACCCACCACCGCAAAAAAGAAGCGGCTCTTTCCACGACTTTGTCACCATTGACTCTATTTATTATTATGGTAAATCATTGTATCAAGATGTCAATCTTAGATCTTATTTTAGCCGAGCGGTGGAGGACAACATGTTTGTTTCTGCCTTGGTCACTGGCAGAAGCTCATGGAAGAAGGGTCATGGTTGTTCCGCATTATATGTTGTAACTGTCTTTTCTGGTGGGAGGTTTATCGGTTTTTCTTTGATTCTTCTTTGGTTTTCATTGACTTCTTTTCGCTTTCATCGTTTCCATTGTTTTGCAGCGGTTTTACTTCTGTTTCTTTGGGTATTTCATTTTTCATTTTCCTTTTTTTTTGTTTCTTTCTCAGATATCATGGTTCATTTTATTTTATTTTTTAGAACATTTTTATCCTTTTTCACAGACAATGTACATTTTTTGTATATGTCAGGAACTTTGTTTATAGTACATGATTAACATTTTTTTCAGATAAATATTTTGATGTCTACTTTTTAATACATATTGTACATTTTTGTATACATCTGAAGCACTAATTTTATATATATTTAATGTTTTTCAAATACATTATTAATTTTGGTTTTTAAAAACCCATGTTTTGACGTCTACTCTTTTTCATACACATTGTACATTTTTTGTGTACATCTAAAGCATTGTTTTTATACACATTTAACATTTTTCAAAAGCACGGTTAACATTTTTTTAACACATGATTTGATGTCTACTTTTTTCATACACATTGTAGATTTTTGTATACATCAGGAACATTATATTTATCCATATTTAACATTTCTAAAATACGTATTTAACATTTTTCAAGTACATGTTTTTTAAATACATGTTGAACGTTTTTTAATACATGATGAACATATTTTAATACATGAATAAATATCTTTTTGAAACACAATCAACATTTTTAAGAGAACTATTAGAAATAAATCAACTACATATATATTTAACCAAAGAAAAAAAGTGAAGGCTGTTGCCCCAGAAAAATTGGATCCCACGCTGCAGCGGTCGAGGGCGGCCACCCAGCAACTGCCATCCGTGTCTGTGCTTGGTACAATGAGCAATGCAAGTTACTTGAGTTTTGTTTTTTGAGTAATAGTTACTTGAGGTTAGATGCCTCACAGACGTACACAGACGAAGTAGTTGTGCCCCGCCTGGGCCATGTGCAATGCGCGGGCGAGCGTTCCTTCCAACTCGCTAGAAGCAATAAATAGAGGCGCCCATTCCCATTGTACATGACGCAGGAATGCAGCCATAATAAGCTAGTAGAAGAAAAACATTTTGCAATGCTACATTTGTTTCTTGCGAGCTTTCTTGCAAAGCTAGTATAATTGGGTCTAAAAAAATTCTTGAGCGTTTCTTGAGAGTTTTTTGCGAAGCTAGGAAAAGCGAAATCACTAATTAAAGGGTGCTCTTGCAAAGGTCACTCCCACCTTCTCAGGTTACGACAAGTGACGCCCTGCATGTGCGTCACTTATCGCAACCTATAACTTTTTTCCTTTTTCGTTGATTCGTTTATGCAAAAGTTTTATCTCTTAAACCGCGCGTTTAAATCATGAACCGTTTTCAGCGCTGGTTTTCTTACATTGAGATCTTCAAAATTAAATCTCATGTTAATAGGTTTCAACCAACTTTTTTCATGAAAAAACCTGGAAGGAATAAAAAACCAAGCTGGAAAAACATGTTTTTTTTCTTTTCTGAGAGGCACGTGGAAGCAAAACTGTGCATGCACGAGAAGCAAATTTGTGCCTTCCGCAAAACAAAAAAACACATTTTTTTTTCCTTTTTCGAGTTCTCGCGGCAAATATGTGCCTCCACGAGAAGCAAATCTGAGTCTGTTTGAGAGACACAACTGTGCCTCTTGGGAAGCAAAACTATGCCTCCACGAGAAGTAAATCTGTGCCTCTCGCAAAAGAAAGAAAACACGTTTTTATTTTCGAGAGGCACAACTTATGAAAGCAAACATGTGCCTGCGAGAGAAGCAAATTTGTGTCTCTCGCGGAAAAGAGAAAAAACTCGTTGTCTTCCCTGTGGCTCTCGCGGAAGTTAATTCGTGCCTCCACGAGAAACAAAACTATGCCTCTTCCGGAAGAAGAAAAAACATATTTTTTTTCCACGCATTTTTTCTCTCCAGAATCTAGAGAAAACCGGGCAAAAACCAAAAAACCAGGAAAAATATTCTAAAAAACGAAGACGCGTAAAAAATAAAAATACAAAATCTCGAGGAAGCTCCAAGCACGGCTCGTAAGCTAATTGGTTTGATGCCAAAAATTGGTGTGCTGCTAAATGTTGGCTAGAGATTGGTTGCATACCAATTTTCATTGTCAATCTCACCAAAAGTTGCCAAATATTGGCAACTTTTGATTTTGCCAAGTGTTGGCTTGCCAAATATTGGCAATGCAAAATGTTGATAGCAAACCAATCAGTGACCCTTGTGGACTCACGCAAGGGTTCCCCCCTTGGTTAATTGCTTACTTAGGGCATGTACAATGGTTCTATTTTAGGAATGCCACGTAGGATAAATGATGAGGTGGAGGAGAGAAACATCATAAGAAAAGGCTTGTCTTTCTTAGCACAATATATCTCACCATATTTTTAGGAATAGCTAGTTATTGAAGATAAGGCTAAAAGATGACTCATTGTAGACATGTTTTTTTTTCATCTCTAAATCACATGCAAGAGTTAAGTACAATGCCCTTAGAAAAAAGAAAAAGATTTAGCAAACGGAGGTTTTTGCAAATTCCTAGGACCAAAGCCCGTATCCCAGCCGAAGCTATCCCACATTAGGCCCATGATAAGGCCGATATCGTTGCAGTTTCAGTCGCACCTTATCCCGGGAAACTGAGCGCTCGGAGGAAGCCGCCGCCGCCGCCGCCGTCCAGGGAGACAAAAATGGAGGTGGGCTTGCGGCTACGCGCTCTCGCCCACAGCCGCGCGGCATTCGCCGGATTTTCAGCGGCCGCGCACGGCTGCAGGCATCGCCAACCGCGCCGCGTAGCCTCTTCATCTGCCTCCTGTTCCCGTGCGTGACAAGCTCGTCTCCTGCTATTCCGGCCGGCCCCTTTTTAATGATTCCGTGATTGCCCGTGCGCTTGCAGTTGCAGTTGCTTCCAGCGGCAATGGAGCCGCGGCTGGACCCGTGGGGAGCGGCGTGGAGGTCGCGCGCGCCAAGAGGATGCTCCATGTGGTGCTGGTTTCCCCTCTGGTAACTGCTCCATTTGCAACTTATTTTCTCGGCCGATTGGTACTGACGTACTTCATGTTCATGGATGAAGGTGTAGGGTGTCAACTGTTGTAGGTGGTGGTTGTGAGTCCAAAATTACAGGCATTGCTACTCTGCTAGTCCCTACGAAATTAATTAATGTTTCTGCTACTCTGAATGTAAAAATTTAACAAACATGTAACTTAGTACTAGTATGTTGGTTTGAGTTAGTGAATCATTAATCTATTACCACAAATGAAAGTAGTAGTATTGTGTAGAAGAATAATGCACACCATGTCAGTGAGATGGTTCTTTGAGGAATCGAATTAGCTGCTTGTCACTAAACTATAAGTTTACATCATAGATCCCAGGAAATACAGGATCAATTGCAAGGACTTGTGCAGCGTCAGCAGTTGGCCTCCATCTTGTCGGGGTAAGGTTAGTACTCATTGTTGTGTCCCCCAGACACATGTTATAGAATGTGCATGCTTTATATTGTATTATTTGATCTGAATGAATTTTCTTCATCGATATTCGCAGCCATTGGGTTTTCATGTAGATGACACAAAACTTAAGCGTGCTGGATTGGATTATTGGCCGTATCCTATATGTGGAGATACTCCATTTGTATGATTTGCAAATCAGTGATTTGAACCTGCTGGCTGCTGCTCTTAGCGGCGCGTTCATGACCAATCTATTGTCGAGTGTGTCTTTGAAGTATAGCAAGTCTCGACCTTAACTATTTATACTAAGATATGTTGTCGTTAAGATTCATGACTCCTGGGATGAGTTCCGAGATTATTTCATGAAGCAGGTACAATAGTTTATCATTTAACATCAATGTAACTACTGCATATTTGTGAAGTTTTAACTATTGTGTTTCTTTGCATTAGGATGGGCAAAAAAGATTGTTGGCATTTACCAAAAGAGGCACCCACATTCATTCAGTGAGTAACTACTCCCTCTGGTTCTATCAAAGCGGTGTTTTGGACATCTGCATGGTCTCCAAATGCAACAATTTTCACCACTAATTTATGTTGTAGTATATTTACGAAACCCAACAAATATTATAACTCACTTTTAAGAAAAAATACACTATGTTTTACCATCTATTATAAACAGTTTAAAAGATGTTAGCACTCAATCTTTTGAATGTGTGACTTCATCTGTGTCCAAAATGACAACTTTTCTTGAACCAGATTTTTATATTAGTCAAATCCATCTCCTTAAAGTAAATCGTTATATACTTAAATGTTTTCCATTGTTTCAAATACTTTGTATCATTTGGTCAACAGTCTATGTAGGGATGGTAGTAGTTAGTGAACCATTTTTAAGAGCAGCTCTAGTAGAATTGGCATATCCACAGCCTCCAAAACCGGTTTGGAATGCCCTCCATAATTTTTTGGAGGCTGCGGAGGCTGTATGCATGCACGGAGTCGCCAAAAACGCGCCATATTTTTTTTCTTGATTTTTTTGGGGCAAGATCAACCTCAAGCAATTATAAACTTGCAAAGTGAATGTTGCTAAATAGTTTTCATTCATATATAGGGGCAGAAAATGAGTCACACTGCAGCTTAATACATATTGAAAATTAACTAATGTAAATGTGGCGGGCGGCGGGAGGACTTGCCGGCGGTGGACGTGCCGGCGTGGAATGAGGTATTGGCGGCCTCAATGGCGCGGAAACGGGCTAAGGCCTCGTCCCACTCCAGCCATGTGCCATCGTCGGCTTTGGGGGCAGCCCCCTAAATGCAGTGCTCCCTCTTGGCATCCATCTTGCCGCCATGGCGATCTTGAAATACACCCACCCGCATCCTCGTCGTACACGACATCCTCCTCCTGCTTGATGGGTGGGGGTGGGGGGTGGGGGGCGCTTGCTCGAGCAGTGCCTCGTCCTCATCCTGCTTGATGCCGGCGGCCATGGGGTCTGGCCTTGTGCGATGTCCCATAGGGGAGATGTGGAGGGGGAGTGGAGAAGGGGAGGGGGAGGCGCCGGCCTCTTATAGCGTCGGGCGGCAGGAAAGGATGCAGGCGTGGGGAAATGGTGGCAGGAACGGGCGTGGCCAGCCATTAATGGGCAGTTGGGCAGACGGCGGGCAGCCATTAAGGGGCCGGGAAACGCGGCTGCGACATTGGTATTGGTGCAGAAGAGAGGGGAAGAGAGACGAAGGGAAATATGGAGTGTCCTCCAAAAATTTGTCGATTGAGGGTTGTATGGCGAATCTGCTAGACTGGTATTTTAGCAGTTATTTGCCTATCAGGCTTTATTGGCGACTCTGCTAGAGTTGCTCTAACAGATACAACCTTAGGCACTATGTCTTTTTTTTAAGGAACACAAAGCATTCCATTATATAGAAGGGCTTTACAAATTGCCAGCAACAGCTTCTTTTACAAAATCTGGAAGCTGGTGAAGCCAGATCTCACACAAGCTAGCTCGCAGTTTAGTGCCACATGCAGCTAACAGATGCGCAACTCCATTACAAGTTTGAAGACAAGACGCCACACATACATCATTGAAATTCACAGGCATCTATACTCTAATTTTTTTTAAATCGCTCCTAAAACTGATAGATCAAAGCCTTCAGTGGTTGCTGCATTCTTCAGTTGCACAGAATCTGTTTCTACCATCACTCGGTCGCAGCCTAGCTGAGTGACTGTGTTTGACATAAAGCATTGCCAAAGCCTCTGAATGAAGCGCATCCGAGAATCTCTCCAGAATCCAGATTACCCGCACCAGCAGCCAGTGCCACACCACAAGCATCTGTACTAACAAAGCCCCAACCTCAAGTATTTGTCTCCTTCAGGAAGGCGCCATCTGCGTTGATTTTCAGAGTTCCCAGTGGAGGTCTGGACCATCTTTCTTTTTGCTGCTGCTTCTGCACTTTCCCACTTTGTTGTACCTTAAAGAGATGCATACAAAGATAATCAATAGAATGACATATTTCATCAGAAAATTTAATAGCATCTCCTGCATTTGCCCTGTTTCTTTCATGCCACCATTGCCAAAGGAGCAGGCAAGATTTAAGTTTTCCCTCCTCATTGAGGTTCAAGATTTGCTCCATGCAGCTCAGTGCATCTGCACAAGGAAGAATCTGCAGTCTAACATGCTCCAGCTGAGGTTTCCTCCGCACATCCTTAACCTTCTTACATTTAATGAAACAACGTCCGCCATCCTCATCGAATCGAAAACAAACAGGACAACGGGTTTCTACATGCATGCCTTTGTGCTGAAGCTTCATGCACAGGGGTAAGCTACCCGTACACAGACGCCATATGAAATGAAGAACTTTGTTTCTAAGGGGAAGTGACCACAGCTTCGGCCAGTCGAAACCACATGTTTCTTCATCTGCACTTGAGGAAGAAGTTAGCCCTGCAGTGGGTTCACAATCTGCAGTAGCCATCGCAACTCTGTATGCAGATTTTACAGAAAATATACCTTTTTTATATCAAAAGGCCATGCTATGATATCATCATTATGTTCATGAATTGTGATTTGCAAAATAATCTTTGCATCTTCAGGGAGGAAGGTTTGCCTTATTAGGTCTGCATCCCAGTTGTTTGTGGCAGGATCAATCAGTTTATTTACTTTAGTTACAACATGTCTGCCCCTTTGAGTGATGACTCTTCTAGCTCTTCCTCTTGGAATCCATGGGTCAGACCAAATATTGGTGTTGGTACCACTGCCAACTCTCCATATGATCCCCTTCTTGAGCAGGTTTACTCCCTCTAGTATACTAGGCCAAGTGTAAGGTGCCATCTGTGGGGTTGGCATGTAGAATTGAGCCATTTGGGTAGTACTGTGCTGACAAAACCTGCGCACATAAGGAAGATGAGTTTTGAATAAGCCTCCATGCCTGTCTTGCATGCATAGCTAGATTGAAGCGTGTAAGTCCCTAAAGCCCAGACCTCCAGTTTTCTTTGTCTTCATCAATATTTCCCAGCTGACCTAGTGTGTTTTATTCTCCTTGTCCATTTGACTCCACCAGTATCTATTGATCATAGTGCTCAGCTCGTCGCACAAGGACTTGGTTAGATCAAAGCAAGCCACGGAGTACACGGGGATTGCTTGTGCAACTGCTTTTACAAGGATTTCTTTCCCTCCTTTTGAAAGGAGTTTTTCCTTCCAGCCTTGGATCTTTTTCCACACACTCTCTTTAATATACTTAAAGGTCCTTTTCCTGGCCTTGCCCACATAGGATGGAACACCTAGATATTTTGAGGAAAGACCTTCCGAAGTAATCTGTAGAATACTTCTCATTTCATCCTTTAGCCCTTGCCTTGTGTTTGCGCTGAATAGTGTTGTGGATTTGTCTTTGTTAATCATTTGGCCTGAAGAGGCTTCATAAGTATTCAATATTCTATTTACTTCATGAGCACTCTCAGCATTGGCCTCCATGAGTAGTAAATGACTCATCTACAAAGAGTAACTGACTTACGCTGGGAGCTTCTCTACAGATCTTGATTCCCTTTAATGATCCTCTCATCTCAGCTTCATGTAACATGGCTGAGAACCCCTCTGCACAGATAAGAAACAAGTATGGAGAGAGAGGGTCTCCTTGGCGCAGGCCCTTGGGGTGTAATAATTTCAGTTGTATCTTGGTTCACCTTGATCTGGTACCTAACAGTCGAGACACACTATTATCAGTTTAATCCAGCCCATGTTGAAACCCAGCCTTTACATCATGACTCTCAAAAATGTTCATTCAACACGGTCGTAGGCTTTGCTCATATCCAATTTAATAGCTGCATAGCCCATCAAGCCCCTTTTTCTCCTCCGCAGGAAGTGAGTTAGCTCATATGCCAATAGAATATTATCCGAGATTAGTCTCCCATGCACAAAGGTACTCTGGTTGGGGGAGGTGATGTCAGGAAGGATTACTTTGCGCCTGTTTGTGATTACCTTGGAGACCAGCTTATACGCCATGTTACACAGGCTTATTGGTCTGAGGTCCTTTATGCTCACTGGGTTGGCATGCTTTGGAATTAGCACTGAGTGTATAGTTCCACCCGTCGTGCATTTCTCCTTCAATATCCGAAGAACCTCTTGTATGACCTGGTTCCCAACAGTTTGCATCCCAGTCTTTCAAATCTCCTGCTACCCTGCATAACATCACCTGAGTATTATGGTCCCCTCGCATGCCAGCATTGGTCCAAACATTGTTGACCACGATCTCGCAATCTTCTTGCAACAACCTAGCTTCAAACTTGAAACTACGCGCCATTCTCCTGAAAACATATGATCTCCCAGCTTCCTCTATTTGGATAGTTATAGGCCTATGGTCCGAATGGTATGGATCTCTATTAGGACTTAAAGGTTAAGGAATCTTGCACACCAACTCCTCGAGGGCATAGTCTATCCAATCTTTCTTTAACGAACCGGCTAGCATCCCAACTAGAGTTAATTGCATAAAAGTACCACAATTGAGGCTAGGTTAACGGATCAGTACCACTTTTCAATTTTTTTGCAAGTCAGTACTGGTTTTGGGGTGAGGTTTTGCACATACTGGTTTTGATAGTGTTTCTGACGGATGGGGCACACATGAACAACCCGCTGAGTCATATATGGACCGACTTGTCAGTTCCATCTTCTTCCTCGTGTCCTCTCTCTCTCTCTCTCTCTCTCTCTCTCTCCTGTGCCGAACGTCGCCGAAATCTCCTCCATCTCCACCACCCCGCCACAGTCCCCCACCTCTCGAGCTCCTCGCTTCTGCAGCATCCCTTCTCGACGCCAAGCTCCCCGCATAGTCCCGCGCCTCCAGCATGCCACTGACAGCAGTGCAGCGATTCACGTCATGCAGGCCACCGTGCCGCTGAGCGGTAAGCACCCAGGCCTCACGCCAATTGCACGTATGTAGCAAGCTCCGGGTCGCCTGATCGATCTGGCTAGTCGATTTTGCCAGTGGCTACGTAGCACATGGGATGCACGCACCGGCCCAGTACACGACCACAGTGGTTCCGATCCGTTAACCTTTTTTTTTTGCGAGGTTCTGATCCGTTAACCTAACCCCAATTGTGGTACTTATATGCAATTAACTCTCCCAACTATGATTACGCCATGTATGTTTATCTCCCACATAGCCCATCTCTCAACCCACAGTGGTCCATCATCATCAAAGAAAAAGCCAGTGGCCCATAGAAGTTGTATGTTGCTCATGACAGCTATCTGTGTTCATTTTTTTCCCTTCATCCTTCATTCGTTCAGTATCATAAATGGGTTGTCGTGTCCTTTTCTTGTTGTTAACACTTCGACACCTAATTATTCATAAGTGTGCATTTACATGAATCATGTTGAATTGTTGACACTTAAAATGTTTATATAATACTTGTCCACCCCTTGAAGTTCTTTCTGGATCAGCCATCCCATAACCGGTGTGTGCGGACTTGAATATCTGTTGAAGCAAATTGGCCCGAATATCCTCATTGCCGTATTGATATATGCGTGAATGCAAATCAATGCAATGTAAACGTGCAAGTCATATTCTCTGAATAGATGATTGTATTTTGTTTGCTTATTGTCGACATGTTTCGTTCAGGATTTCTCATATAAGCCTGGGGACTGGCTAGTATTCGGGTCCGAGACAAAAGGGCTACCGGAGTCCGCCCTGAAAGACTGCTCCGGGGAAGCCCTAGGTGGTGGAACCATCCGAATTCCGATGGTGGAAACCTATGTCCGGTGCCTGAACCTCTCGGTGAGCGTTGGAGTAGCATTGTACGAAGCAGCGAGGCAGCTGAACTACGAGCAGCTCCAGTACCAACCTGATCTCCCGGAGGAAGCGCAAGGACTGTTCCCAGCAGAGGATATTTATGGATGAAATCACTTTACCTGAGAATCAATCGACGAAACTCTGCTGCTTTCAAACTGAAACACATCAAGAGTTTCTTCAGCTGTATGCCCGGTGCCTGGTAATTTTGTTAGCATTTGATCCGGGTGTTCTCTTTTTGCTTGCATTCTCAACCAAAATGTGCACTGGACTGTCCAGAGACCAATTGGATGTATACACTTTTGGGGGTCAGGAGGTAATTAGACATGACAAGAAACAAGATGGGGTCTCTTCTGGCCTCCAGTAGAGTGAGCTGCCTACTTGTCCTGAACCATCAAGGCGTTGTTTAAATTTGCATGCAGATGCTTTATCACTTTCTTTTCGTGAGATATACGGCGAGGAAGGTTGGTGAAGAACTTTACTGCTATTTAAAACCTCTGTCAGCTCACGGGCCAAATAGCGCCCACCCTGAGCAGCTGTCACGTTCTAGTGGTGAATTATTGGATCATCCGTCGGTTGGTCTGCAGGATTGTAAATGTCAAGGTCATCAGGAGCAGTTCCTCCATGCTCCTGCAGGATTTGATGACTGCGTATCCAGTGCCCTGCATTTAAACCTTTCAAGTTTGAATGTCCTTCCATGTGCTGCCACGGTGAAAGGAAAAGAAAAACTTCTCTCTGACCTTATATTTTGTCAGCTTTCCTGGTAAAAATGCATCCGAAAATCAAGAACTCCAACTAGAGATGATTACAGTGCGAGGGTCTAAGCAAAACGTTGACATAACACCAGATTCGATCTAAATCGCAAATGATTATGTTTACATTGGATCCCCGTGCATGATGGCACCAATGATACGCCCATGACCAATCTTGCACTGCGAATGTGCAATGGCTACTCCATTCTTCAGCAAGAATCTCAGGCTGTCATTAAAGCGAATCCATTTCGCTTCAACAAGAAACCGCACCAGGCGAACCTAGACACGGGCCACTGAACCAACCTACTACCCGCGTGTTGCCCCAGTCTTCTGCGCCCATCTGCCATTGCGTGTGGCCGTTTCGCTGTGCATGCACAGCGCGGCAGGACACGGGTAAAAAGACAATGTGCTGACACTGATGGACGCAGCCCCTCCTGTGTCATTGTCGCATCTTTCAGAGTCAACTGGCCCAAAGGTGTACAGCACCGCAACACGCCTCCCATTCCCCAGGTTCCAAACCCCAAGAAAGCCACCAGCCAAGGCTTTTTTCTCAGTTTTCACCGCAAAAAGTGCAACAATGCTGCTGCTGCATTCCGAAGCGCTAGCGAAAGGCGGATGCAAATTGTCCAGATCATGATCATCGGTTACATACATACACGGCCGCGAAGGTTGCAGCTACAAAAAAACGAGTACCAAACGCACATCAGTGAACGATTCTTGGCTGGTTTCTTCACCGTCTCTAAACCTAATAACGTTGGCAAATGCTAATCTGCGGAGCTAATGATTTTAGGAACTACTGCTGCTGATGGTCGATGAGAATGACGGGCCATGGCTTCCGTTTCCCGGAATGAATGATGATGGATCGCCGGACTAGTTCACCCGGTCGAGGCTCTCGGCGACGGCGCGCATGCGGGGGCGCAGCTCGGGGTCGGGCTCGGTGCAGCCGAGCGCCACGTGGAACACGGCGAGGACCTGCTTCTTGGCGTGCACCTCGCCGAGCAGCGACGGGTCCACCACCTCCGACAGCGGCCGCTCCTCCTTGAAGGCTCGCCGCACCCACGCCTCCAGCTCCAGCCCGCCCTCCCCCTCCGTCGGCTGCCGCCCGGTCACCGCCTCCAGCAGCACCACCCCGAACGCGAACACGTCCCCTTTCTGCGTCGCCGCCGCGGCCGTGCCCCCCGGCGCGCGCAGCTCCGGCGCCACGTACGACAGCGCCGACAGGGCGCCGCTGCGGAGCGCGCACGCCGCGCTGCCGAGCTTCCTCGACTGCGCCGTCTTGTGCGCGCCGGCGACGAGGCGGGCGAGGCCGAAGCCCGAGACGTGCGGACGGAGCTCGTCGTCGAGCAGGATCTTGGACGACTTGATGCAGCCGTGCACGTACCGGCGAGGGCTGCACTCGTGCAGGTATGCCAGTCCCCTCGCCGCGCCCTGCACGATGGACAGCCTCACCGACCACGGCAATGGAGTTGGCGAAGCCGTCGGGCCACCTGATTCCAAGAAGCTATTCAGTCCTAATATCTCTGGATCAAATGCAACCTCTTGTCTAGCAATTAATAAGACGAGATTCCGGCGGCACATTACCGTGGAGGGCGGAGTGGAGGGAGCCATTGCCGAGGTAGTCGTAGATGAGCAGCTTCTCGTCTGGGGCGTAGTAGTATGCGCGGAGGCGGGCGACGTTGGGATGTCGCGCGCGGCCGATGGCGGCAGCCTCGGCCTCGAAGGCACGGCGCCGGCGCCACCCGGACTCAGTGCCATCGCCGTCGTCGGGCTCGCTGAGACGGCGGACGGCGACGGCGGTGCCGCGGCCGGGGACGACCCTGTACACGATGCCGCCGCGGCTCTTCCCCACGACGTAGGCAGACGCGCGGAGCAGCTCTTCCAGCTCCATCCCGAAACCGTCGTCCACCGCCACGAACAGCTCCCCCTCCTCCCCGCCGCCGCGCCGCTCTTCAGTGCCGGCGAGCGTCACCGCCGCGCTCTTCTCCTTGGTCGACGACTCCTTCTCCTCGTCCCTGGTCGTGGCAGCGCACCGCCTCCGGCACTGCCACTGCAGCACTAGCCCGGCGACGATGGCCGCCACCACAATGACGGCAAGAATCGGCACCGTGGGCGACGACCGACGCTTCGGCGGCCTACCAACCTGCGCCGCCGCACCAGGGTTCATGCCAGGGTTCGACTGCGGGATTCTTGGCTCCTCACTCTCTCCGGCGCACTCGATCTTGAGCGGAAACCCGCAGAGCCTCGGGTTGTCGTCGAAGGCGGTGGGGCCCTGGTTGACGAGGGACCCCACTTGCGGGATCTCGCCGGCGAGGTCGTTCCCCCGGAGGTCAAGGCTGACAGCCACGGGAATGCCGCCGAACTCCGGCGGAATCCCGCCGACGAAGTGGTTGTAGCTGAGGTTGAGCACGCCGGAGAGACGCGGAAGCCCCGCGATGGACGGCGGCAGCGTCCCGTTGAGCTGGTTGGAGGACAAATCGAGGCGAGACAAGGACGCGAGCCTCCCAATCCCGGCAGGAATCTGGCCGGACAGGAAGTTGTGCGCCAGGTCGAGGGTGGTGAGCTTCTGCAGCGCGGAGATGGCGACCGGGATCTGGCCGGAGAGGCGGTTGGACGGCAGCGACAGCGTCTCGAGCTCGGAGAGCAGGGAGAGCTCGGAGGGCAGGTAGCCCGCGAGCGAGAGGTTGGCGAGCTCCACGCCGGCGACCCGGCCCCCGCCGCCGTCGACGCAGGTGACGCCGGCCCAGCCGCAGGGGTCGGGGTCGGCGTCCCTCCAGGTGTCGAGCCCACTGCCAGGGTCATCGGTCACCGCGAACTTGAGCGCGAGAAGCGCCAGGCCGTCCGTGTTCAGCGCGGCCGCCGCGACGGCCACGGCCGCCAGCAGCACCCCCACGGCCGCCACCCGCACGGCCGCCATTTCGACGCAAGAACTCGTATCTGCCCCTCGGAATGGCTAGCACTAGACTACAACAACAGCCCTGCCATTTCTTGGGAGTACGTGGGGTTGCAGCACGGAAGTGGGGGAGAAGAGGACAGCCGAGAGACTGGGGAACCGGGGGGGACTGGGTTTAGGCCGGGGAGTGAGATTTTACTTGCGAAATGACGGAAATGGGCACATGGAGGATACTGTCCGGTCTGGTGTTTCGTGTTGAGGTTCTAGGTTATTCGGGGCCTACATGAGGGGCATTTCGGGGATGGAGATTCGAACCGCACACGGGGAGCTGCGCTGGAGGGGGAGGGGTGAGGTGGGCTTTGGCTGGTGGATTCGATCGAAGCTCTTTGCTCGGGGCGACTTTTGCTAAAGTACAGTAATTAACCGTGTTGGCATGTGGGAAATCTCATGGATTAGTAGTTTATAATCCCCAGGGTTAACGTTGATATCATACTGGTAGTACTAATGCTGTTCTGCTGGAGTGAGTGGCTACTCCTGAGGCTGTGTGCTGGACCCCTGCTGGATTCGAGCCTCTTCGTTTGAATTTGTGCAGGCGCCGGCACATGGGACTGGGACTGTGTGTGGGGTCCTGTTTGAATTTGATTACTGGTTGATGGTGTCTGCTTACAGTCTCGTAGGGATTAAAAAATTACGGATGTTTTCGATTTTCAAATCTGTGACCAAGGCACTCCGTATTGGCTCTTAGAGCAATCCGGCTTACACGCCCGTGGAATATGACAGGCAAATCAAACGATCTTTATTCCATGGGGTGACTTACAAAGGATATATACAACACAAGTGATTTAGGTCAATTAGAAATTAGCTTTTATTTTTATACTTGAATTTAGATCATAGTATGACATACAAGTCGGCCATCAAATGAACACATTTATAATCACAATCCTTATTTCCAAAACATTAAATACATACAAACACATGCACGTCAATCATCAATGTTAGTGCACACAAATACAAATTATTCACACTTAAGAATACATAACAAAACCATAGGCCGAACATAAATATTGTCCATAGTGCATAACTAAAAATTAAAAGCAAAGTTTACTGAATTCCAACCTAAATCCACATATGCTCTACAAGATTATTGAGAGGTTGCATTTGCACCCGTTGATCTCATAGTTGTCGATGCATCTTCAGAAAGTTGGCAATATGCTTGGCCTCTTGTTTCGGGAGGCGGAGCCGAACACCGGGCTTCTCAAAATCATGTGTGCGGCTGCTCCTTCATCCTCATCCTCGACAATCATGATGTGTAAGATTACGCAACATATCATGAGCTGTCAAAGTGTCTTCGCTTCCCACATCATTGCAACTCCACAAACAATACCCCCAACGAGTTTGGAGCACTCTGAATGCCCTCTCCACATCCTTCCTCGCGAGTGCATGCAATCAACTAAACCCAACATACCTGGGAATCCTCTCGTAGCTCCAATTACCAACACTTTTTTCGTGTCCTCCACAATTGACTCTCTCAGGTACTTTGGTCCAAGCACATTCACCACAGTGCGTGCAAATTGCACTGTGGTGTTCACAGTCTCTCCCATCCGGATTTCAATAATCAATTGCATCTGCGGCCTTAATTACCTTAAGCAAGCAGCCGTGCATTTCTGCAGAGGAGAGAAAGAAAGTTGTCCGCAATAATCCTCCTCGGCTTGAAGTTGTCATCAGCCTTCTCCACGACACTCACGACGCGCAAGAACAAATTCATGTTCATCCGAAAGCAATGTCGGAAGAAACCTTCATGGTATGTTGGGTCCGTAGTGAAATAATCTGTGTACAGAAGCCGTGCACGGGCAATCCTATCCTGGGGAACAACTCTCCAGCCCTCTATGGAACTTTGAAGTTGAGTATGTGATCCTCCGCCTTCTTCGTCTCCTCCTGGATGCTCATCATCATCATCATTTCAACATCTTTGTCGTCTGAATCTGACGAGTGGATGAACTTGTTGAATATGAATTCGTCAAGGTTGGTGTTTCCATAAACATCATTCCATGACGAGTCCATCGGTAACCTAGAAGTGACCAAAAGAATAAAAATCGACATGAACATTTCCACAGGCTGGATGGGTCCCCGACGCGGAAGAGCCTCTCAGACGGCAAACTTGTGCCTGTGCAAGGGTACACGGTCACGTTCGAATCCCCTTGCGGCAGCTCGAGCTCGAACGACGTGGTCACGTCGCATCTGACGGTCATGGTGACACGACAGTTACAGTCGCCTACGGCCTTCCAGGGTGCAAAGAAGGTAGTTGCCTCGGCTTCTAGGCGGCAATTGCGAACGACATGAGTGTCGTTTGCCTCAATGGTGTGTTTCGTCGAACACACTTCACCAATCCAACCATCGTGATATCGCCGATGTCACCGTACTGGGAAAGGAGGTGAAATGAAGGTATGATTAGCGCAATGATTGCGGCCGGAGGGGAGAAGAGGACGCTCTTTTACGGGATTAAGTATACAAGGCATCGCCATTATAATCGGGATTTCCATCTGAAAGGATCGATATGGTTGACTAGAGGGGGTGAATAGGCAACTAACAATTTTTAGTTTTTCTTTACCAAATTAAACTTAGCATCAAAATAGGTTGTCTAAATATGCAACTAGGTGAGCAACCTATATGATGCGACAACAACAAGCACACAAGCAAGCAAGGAATACTACACAATATAAGCTTGCACAAGTAAAGGTAAGAGATAACCAAGAGTGGAGCCGGTGGAGACGAGGATGTGTTACCGAAGTTCCTTCCCTTTGAGAGGAAGTACGTCTCCGTTGGAGCGGTGTGGAGGCACAATGCTCCCCAAGAAGCCACTAGGGCCACCGTATTCTCCTCACGCCCTCACACAATGCAAGATGTCGTGATTCCACTATTGGTGCCCTTGGAGGCGGCGACCGAACCTTTACAAACAAGGTTGGGGTTATCTCCACAACTTAATTGGAGGCTCCCAACAACACCATGAAGCTTCACCACAATGGAATATGGCTCTGCGGTGACCTCAACCGTCTAGGGTGCTCAAACACCCAAGAGTAATAAGATCCGCAAGGGATTAGTGGGGGGAATCAAATTTCTCTTGGTGGAAGTATAGATCGGGGTCTTCTCAACCAATCCCTAGAAAATCAACAAGTTTGATTGGCTAGGGAGAGAGATCGGGCCAAAATGGAGCTTTGAGCAACAATGGAGCTTGGGGAGGGAAGAGGTGGTCTTCTTGGGGAAGAAGACCCCCTTTATATAGTGGGGGAAAAGATCCAACCGTTACCCCCTCACTCAACCCGCGACATGCGGTACTACCGCACACGCTCGCGGTACTACCGCAAGGGGCTGCGGTACTACCGCTGGACGGTGCAGTACTACCGCTTGCGCGGTAGTGACCATACGAGGCCCTGTTGCGCATGGCAACGAGCGGTAGAACCACCGGAGCAGTACTACCGCGCGCCCCTGCGGTACTACCGCAAGGCAGGGCTCCACTGGGCTGGAAAAAGCACGGACTAAATAAATTACGTCCGTGACTACTTCCACTGAGTTTAGGACCGTGTGAAAATCTGGCACGGTACTACCGCTCGCAGGGAGCGGTACTACCGCGTAGGGGCGGAAGTAAAAAATTACTTCTGCGCCTACTTTCGCATGCGCCAGCGTCAGGGCTGGAAGCAGCGGTACTACCGCTCACCAGGAGCGGTACTACCGCTACCTTGAGCGGTACTACCGCAAGCCCCTGCAGTACTACTGCTCCCTTGAGCAGTACTACCGCAAGCCCCTGCGGTACTACTGCTCCCTTGAGCAGTACTACCGCATGCCATAGACACTCTACCATTTGGAAGCCTTCATTCCGCAGAGGCAAGGATAAACGGACGGTGCTCCAATGAAGCGAAGGAAAGGTGGTGCAAAGGAACATATGTGTATGTGTTGATTCCACCCTGACCTTTCCGAAGCGGAATCCCTCTTAATAGTACGGTTTTCCTATGACTCAAATCCACCGAAAAGAAACATAGAGAATCGCCGTCTTCGATAGGCTCCGAGGGGCACCGAATCGTCTTGTGCCTAGACATGAGATATCCGAAATGCTCAATGCACACGATTAGTCCGCAAATGCACTATCATCAATCACCAAAACCACATAGGGAGAAATATGCCCTTACAACCCCCCCTCCCCTTTTTGGTGGATTGATGACAATACGGGGTTTGCACATAGGGATATAAAATGAACATAAGCAAACCCAAAATCTATAAATATAGACAGGCTCCCCCTAGATGTGTGCACTCTATAGATATGCTTTGGACTACACAACACACATACTAGGATCAACACTCCCCCTATATTTTATAGACAAGGCAATACTTGCAACAATATAAGTGACACTAAGCATGGAGGCAAGGTAAAGTAAGTGAGCATGAAGTAAAGGGCACAAGATAACATAAGCTCACAATCTACTAAACATACTAGACAATAAAGGAGAAGCTTGAGGGTATATGTCTCACACCATATGATAGAATAAGTCTCCTGGTCTCACACGCACACAAACACAAACCAACAAACCAAAGCAACGAAGGTTCAATGAAACGAAAGCAAAGAAACACAAGACTCGCAAATCCTACACTCTCTCCCCCTTTGGCATCGAGACACCAAAAAGGCAGAGAGGACGCCTACGACACAGGTGGTAGCTCCCACTAACGTGATCACCCATCAAGCTCCTCATCCGTCTCAGCAGCAGGAATGGACTCCCCATCTGACTCAGTCCACTGATAGCCCTGCTTCGTCATCCAGGCAGCCTCAGGAGTGTTGTTCTTCTCTGACCCGCTCGAGACTTGCTCGCCAAGCTTCCTCAAGATCCTCTTGTCGCGCTGGCGAATCTCCTTCTGAGCAACGTGGGTCTTGTACTGCCCTTGGCCAGCATGCGGAACAGAGACTTCACCTTGGCCTCGAGCTTCTTAGCCCAAGAGGGCTCAGTAGAGGGAGGTGCATACCCCTCAGAACTGTCCTCAGCCTCCTCCTCCTCAAACTCATCATCATCAATATCCATGCATGCAGCCTCGGCCTCAGCCCGGGTAGTGGTGTTAGCCCACTTGTTCTTCTGGCGCAGCTTAATGGGCTCATGGCGAATCAGTTGGGAGCAAGGAACTCTTCACCCAGAAATAGCTTCTCCTAGGTCTTCGAGATCAAGAGGAACAAGTAAGGTCCATAGATGGGCACCTTATGACGGAACACAGCAAACTGAAGCTCACACCACATGATGTGAGAGACATCAAGTGGTTCAGGTTGTTGGAGACGCGCTTCCTCACAAATGAGCATCATGTCCACAAGATAGGAATGCACCTTGTCCTTGTCGCATATGCGAGGGAAAAGAAAGTTGCGGAAGATCCGGTGCATGATGTCAAGAAACGGGTTCAGCACAAAAGTCTTCTTGTCATTGGGTAACTTCTTCTCAACAAGGTAGGGTTGAAGCTTGTTCTTGTTGGCAGACTCCGGGTTGGCATGTGGGTGGACACCAACGGGCACATCTAGCCCCTCATCACGAACATGCAACAACTCCATGAACTCCTTCCACTCAGCAGGCATCCTCTTCCCATTTGTCATCCAAGTCATGTCTGCTTCTCATCCGTGTGGAAGTGGACAGAAGCAAAGAACTGAGCCACAATCTCCGGGTCAAAGTCAAGGTGGAACGTGAGGATCCCCTCAATGCCAAACTGCTCCACCAAATCCAGAGGCTCACCAAAATATGCCCGGTTCTTCTTCAGATGTTCCATGTCCATCCACTGGACGGGAACGTAGATGTTTTGCTTGGCCTTGATCACATCTAGGTAGATGAGATTTTGTTGCTTGGTCCAAAACAAGTCATTGCCCCTGCCGAGTTCCCTTGGCTTGACGTAGGGGTTGAGCTTTCTTCGAATCAGAAACTCTGCTTGAGGCATTTCATTCATGCCGATAGTTGGCTCCTTGGTCTTGGTAGTTGTGGTCTTGACATTGCGTTGTGGGGCGCTGGACCCCTCGGGAGCTTCTTGGTTGTGGAGACGCTTGGAGCTCGTGTCACAGCTGGGATTCGAGCGCCTTGCATTGGAACCGGAGCCACCACCTATGACACACACCATAAACACACGAGAAGAGCGAGAAGGATTATTGCAAAGACCAAGGCCAAAACCGAATGCAACGAGTAGAAATGAGATTGGGTGTGACAAAACAAAGTAATTTTTAAGTCAACGGTAGTACCGGACCAGGATGCGGAAGTAAAAACTTGCATCTGCTCTAGTCGCGGCAGTACTGCGCCAGGTTGGCATGGTAGTACCGCGCCTAGAGCGGAAGAAAATTTTTACTTCTGCGCGACGAGTGGTAGTACCGCTCCAGCGGAGCGGTAGTACCGCACGGGGCGGTAGTACCGCACGGAACTGCATCTCGCAAGAACAGATCTAGGAACATCCGTAAAGTTAGATCGGTACTACCGTTGATCAAAACTGCATTGTTGCATCACACCAAATAGCATATCTACTGCACTAGCACTCTCCAACAATCTCCTCTTGCATAGATTTAGCCAAAAATCACAAGAACTACACATGCATCTCCCAAAACCTAGAAGCACAACAACGGGGCAAAGAGAGAGGGACTAAGGGAGATACCGGGTTCCATGGCAAGAGGGCAAGGTGGGGATCGATCCCACCGGTTGGAATGCGAGGAGAGCAGCCGGAGACGGAGGTCCAACGAGGTCCTCCGGCGCTGTTCTTGGGCAGGAGTGAGAGAGACGAAGTGAGGGGAAGGGATGAATGGGTATGGGGGAGTTGGAACTCCCCCTGCCCGCACTTAACCCCCACGTGCTCTCGACAGCGCGGTAGTACCGCGGGTCATCGCGGTAGTACCGCCCGGGCGGAAGTACCGCACCCAGGGCGGTAGTACTGCTCTACCAGCGGCAGTAAAAAATTACTGCCGCGGTGGAAGCGGTAGTACCGTTCTATGGTCGTAGCTGTGCAAGCACAGATGCCACCCACCTCCAGCGGTAGTACCGTGGCGAGCCACGGTAGTACCATACACCCAAGAAAGTGCAAGTTTCGGCAAAACAGAAAAACACGGCCTTTGCAATGCACACTTCGAGCAACCGGACACGCAAAAGAGCACAAACGAAGCAACTTAAACACAAACAAGGCCCAAAAGAAAGCAAAAAGACGACAAGGACCAAACACGAACCAAAACCTCTCAAGAAGAGAGGGCGGTGGCTGGAGCCACCTATTTTTGAGTCAATTGGTATGGCACCGCGAAGAATTATCCTTGGGCTCATGACCAAAACTCGTCTTTGAAGCACAAGTACCATCAACAATGGTGAATGTGAAAGAGTTGATCAATTTGTGCATAATGGGGGGAGGGAGAGTTCATTGAGAGAACAACACTCCCCCTATGTCCATGTCTACACCTAAACAAGACATCAAGATGAGTATGGTGGGGTGTGCAAAGGTTCAAGCCACATTGCTCAAATCAATGATATTTAGCTTATGCCTTAACTCGCAAAATCTTGCTTCATCCAAGGGCTTCGTGAAAATATCTGCAAGGTTATCATGAGTGTTGACATAGTTGAGCTCAATCTCCCCTCGCCTAATGTGATCTCGGATGAAGTGATACCGAATCTCAATATGCTTCGTCTTGAAGTGTTGCACCAGGTTGAGAAAAATCTTGATGGCACTTTCATTGTCACACCAAAGAGGCACTTTGTCACAAATGGCACTGTAATCCTTTAAAGTTTGCCTCATCCATAGAAGTTGAGCACAACAACTACCGACGGCCACATACTCGGCCTCGATGGAGGAGAGAGACACACAACTTTGCTTCTTAGAAGACCAACTCACCAAAGAGCAAGCAAGAAATTGGCACCCTCCGGAAGTTGACTTCCCATCCACTTTGTCTCCCGCCCAATCGGAGTCCGAAAAGCCCACGAGGTTGAAGTTTGCTCCTCTAGGGTACCACAAGCCAAAGTTTGGGGTATGAGCCAAATATCGAAAGATTCACTTGACCACCACATAGTGGCTTTCCTTAGGTGTGGCTTGAAACCATGCACAAATTCCCACACTCAACATGATATCCAGTCTAGATGCACAAAGGTAAATCAAGGACCCAATCATAGAACGATATACCTTTTGATCCACCGCTTTACCATTGGGATCTATGTCAAGTTGGCATTTGACGGGCACTGGAGTAGAAGCCGGCTTGACATCACTTAGCTTGAATCTCTTGAGCATGTCTTGAGTGTATTTGGCTTGGTTGATGAAGGTTCCTTCTCTTCTTTGTTTGATTTCGAACCCGAGAAAGAACTTCAACTCTCCCATCATGGACATCTTGAACTTCGAGGTCATGAGAGCGGCAAACTCCTCATTGAAAGCTTTGTTAGGAGAACCAAAGATAATATCATCACCATATAGTTGGCACACAAACAACTCCCCTTTGACCTTCTTAGTAAAAAGAGTGGGGTCGATTTTCCCAATTTCAAACCCACGATCTTGCAACAACTCGGTAAGGTGCTCATACCATGCACGTGGAGCTTGTTTAAGGCCATAGAGCGCCTTATCGAGTTGGTACACATGATTGGGGAACTCGGGATCCTCAAACCCCGGGGGTTGTTTGACATACACCAACTCATTAATAGGACCATTAAGAAAAGCACTCTTCACATCCATTTGTTGCAACTTGAAGTTATGATGAGAAGCATAAGCAATCAACAAACGAATAGATTCAAGGCGAGCAACGAGAGCAAAGGTTTCACCGTAGTCGATACCCTCGACTTGGGAGTAGACTTGTGCTACCAAACGAGCCTTGTTGCGGACAATAATCCCATGAGCATCTTGCTTGTTCTTGAATATCCACTTGGTTCCAATAACATTATGGTTCTCCTTTGGCCTTGGCACCAATCTCCACACCTTGTTGTGCTCAAAGTTGTTGAGTTCTTCATGCATGGCATTAAGCCAATCCGGATCCTCGAGTGCCTCATAGACCTTTTGGGGTTCAACACAAGAAACAAACGCGTGATGTTCACAATAGTTTGCTAATTGTCTACGAGTGCTTACCCCCTTCCTCAAGCTTCCAAGCACATTCTTCATGAGATGATCTTTGGTAGTGAGCTTGGACGCAATCTTGGCGGCACGACGCTCCAATTCCTCCTCAAGAGAGAGTTGAGGAGCGGTATCTTGATCATCTTGAGCATCGTCTTGAGCTTGTTCTTGATCTTGAACTTGCTCGGTGGTGAGAACTTGACCTTGGGCATCACTTGGTGGTTCACCACCATATTGAGGTTGATCTTGCCCTTGATCTTGTTCATTTGGTTGAGAGCCTTCACTTTGTTCTTCGGAAGCATGTGGGTCTTGAGTTGGTGATGGTTCCACTTGAGTGGAACATTGTCCTTATCCTTCGGCCACAAGGGGTTCCTCAATGGGTAGGATATGACCAACACCCATTCTTCTTATGGCTTGGGGAGGAATTTCATCACCTACATCACAAGTACCAGTTTGCTCCATTTGGGAGCCGTTATTCTCATCAAACTCCATGTTACACATCTCCTCAATGAGTCCCGTGGACTTGTTGAGGACACGGTAAGCATGATAGTTTGTAGCATAACCAACAAATATGCCCTCATGATCTCTAGCCTCAAATTTAGACAAACCAACGCCTTTCTTGAGAATGAAACACTTACAACCGAACACCCGGAAGTACTTGAGGTTGGGCTTGTTGCCGGTGGGTATCTCATATGGAGTCTTGTTCAAGCCTTTGTGGAGATAGAGCCGATTGGATGCATGACAAGCGGTGTTGATGGCTTTGGACCAAAAGTTATAAGGAGACTTGAACTCTGCCATCATGGTTCTTGGCGCGTCCATCAAAGTCTGGTTCTTCCTCTCCGCTACACCATTTTTTGAGGGGTGTAAGGTGCAGAATATTGATGCTTGATCCCCTCATCACTAAGAAACTCATCCAAGGTGTAGTTCTTGAACTCGGTGCCATTGTCACTTCTTATCGTCAAGATCTTTGCATTGTGTTGACGTTGAGCTTCATTTGCAAAGTTGATGATGGTTTGTTGGGTCTCACTCTTCCTCTTGAAGAAATATACCCAAGTGTATCTTGAATAATCATCCACAATCACCAAGCAATACTTTCTACCCCGAAGACTATCAAAGGATGGAGGCCCAAAGATATCCATGTGAAGGAGCTCCATGGGCCTCTTCGAGTAGATGATAGTCGTGGGTGGGTGAGCCTTCTCATGTAGATTTCCTTCGATACAAGCACTGCAAGCACGATCTTTGGCAAAACTAACATTTGTTAGTCCACGGACATGGTCCCCCTTGAGAAGACTTTGCAAAGATCTCATATTGACGTGGGCTAAACGGCGATGCCAAAGCCATCCCACGTCAACTTTAGTCATTAGGCATGTCGCGGTCTTAGTGGGTCGCTCCAAAAAGTTAATCACATGAAGACCGTTCTTGACATGCCCAACAAAGGCTACTTTAAGAGTCTTGCTCCACAAGAGGGCCACGGTATCAATATCAAAGAAAGTGGCAAAGCCCATGAGTGCAAGTTGATGAACGGAAAGTAAGTTGTATGCAAGGGACTCAACAAGCATGACTTTCTCGATCGTGAGATCATGAGAAATGACAACCTTGCCAAGACCCAATACCTTAGAAGATGAGGCATCACCCCACTTGACATTGGTGGGCATAGATGAAACCTTGTGCACGTCCACCACCAAGTCCTTGCTTCCGGTCATATGATTTGTGGCTCCACTATCGAGCAACCATGATCCCCCACCGGTAGCAAACACCTACAAGAGATCAATGCTTGGTTTTAGGTACCCATTTTGTAATGGGTCCTTTGATGTTAGTAACAAGGGTCTTAGGAACCCAAATAGACCATTCAATGTACTCATAAGGAGAACCAACAAATTTGGCATAAACATGCCCATCACTAGCACGGCATAACACATAAGAAGGGTTAAAGTCGCCGACTTTATTGGAAGGGGTGGCATTGCCCTTCTTGACACCACCACCCTTCACATTGTTCTTCTTCTCCTTAGAAGCACCCTCTCCCTCCTTCACAAAAGTTTGCATGAGAGGAGGAGGTCATTTGGCCTTGTCATTCTTCTTCTTATTCTTGGACTTGGGTGCAAACCCAATTCCCTCCTTGCCCACAACTTCCTTTTGATTGCTCAAAAGGTCGTTGAGGTTCTTCTCACCTTGTATGCAAGACACAAGGCCTTTCTCAAATTGCTCCTTCAACTTGGCATTCTCCTCCACAAGATGCACATGCTCACAACACTGGTTAGTAGCATTTGCATTATCAATTAAAACCATATGAGGAAATGTGGCTTTCTCCTTGGTTAGCTTCACTTGGAGTTGATCATGAGACTCTTTGAGGCTAGCATGAGCACTCTTCAAGGCCTTGTGAGCCTTGTCAAGTATGTCAAACTCCTCCTTGAGTCTAGCATGGTCAACCCCAAGTTTGGCCTTCTTGGAATTGAGCACACGAGATACAACAAGAGCATGATCAAGATCTTTCTTTAATTTAGCATGATCATGGTTGTGTGACTCCTCAAGAGCCAAACGATGACCACTATCTTCCTCAAGCGCATTAGAGAGATCCGATATCTCATCGGCATAGTCACGACTATGCCCTTCCATCTTAGAGATGGTTTCTTCGTGAGCCTCGATCATGTAATTGGCTTGACCAAGTTGTTCCAAGAGAGCAACAAAGTGCTTCTTGGATTTACCCTTGAGCTTACTCATAAAAGACTCAAAGTCATTTTCCTACTCCTTCGTCCCCTCACTTTCATCAATGCAATCCGTCAAGGAAGGATTAGTAATGATGGTAGTTTTGATGTTGGGGGTTACCTTATTGGTGGCTTTAGCCATGAGGCACTTGGCGGTGATGTTCTCGTTGGGTGAATCGAAGAGGGACACCCGTGGAGTTGTTGCAATGGCAACGGAGGCCATGGAAACCGTCTCACCGTCTTCATCATCATCATCATCCTCATTGTACTCTTCTTGTGCCACCAACCCCTTGGGAGTAGTCTTCTTGGTGAAGTTGTTCTTGTTGGGGAAGGACTTGGCCTTGTCTTTTCGGATAAGCTTGCCACCATTGTCTTCCCTCTTCTCGTACGGGCAATCCGCAACAAAGTGGCTCACATTGCCACAATTATAGCATGTCCTCACACATTGCTTTCCCTTGGCGCCACTTGAGTTGTTCTTGTTGAAGTTGGACCTTGAGTTCTTCTTTCTCCAAAATTGCCGTGAAGCGAGAGCCATGTGCTCATGATAAGCATATTTGGTATCTTCGGGGAAACACTCCTCTTCTTCCTCTTCACCCTCTTCTTCCACACTAGCCTTGGCCTTCAAAGCAAGGTTGGGCTTCTTTGATAATTGAGAACGCAACACCGCATTGTCGGCGGTCTTGTTTAAGATCCTCATTGCAACAAACTCATCCAACACTTCACTTGAGGACAATGCGTGAAAGTCCGGCCTTTGACGGATGACGGAGGACATGGCCTTATGGTAAGGCATCATGGCCTTGAGAAACTTGCGCTTGATCCAGTTGTCATTCGTATCCTTGCTCCCATGATCTCAGAGTGAGACCATGAGAGTGGTTAATCTCCGGTAAAGCTCTCGAGGTTCTTCATCTTCAATCATTGCAAACTCATCGGCTTCATCTTGCACCACTTCAAAGTTTGAGCGTTGAATGGTTGCGCTTCCCTTGTAAATGGAAACAACATGTTGCCATGCTTCCTTGGCCACGCTGAAAGGACGGAGGTGCGCAATATCTTCGGGAGGAATGGCTTCTTGCAGAATGAAGAGAGCGAACTCGTTGAATTGATGATCTGCGGCTTCTCTAGGAGTGAAGTTGCTTGGGTCGTGCGGGTAGAAACCTTGCTCAATAATTCTCCAAAGATTAGTAGAACTATGATTTAAATGACGATACACCCAAGAGACAAAATCCTCTATTTTCACAAGCTTAGGAGGAGGACCAACATGATTCTTATGCGTGGAGGGAACCGGTCCACCATAAGTAAGTGGGGGTTCAACATGGGCAAAGATGCCATTCCCACTTCTACCACTAGTCAAGGGAACTTGATCACTAGTAGATTCCCCCTTGTTGGAGTTAGCATCCGTCACTTTGTTAGTGGGATCGACCACGTCCAACGGTGCTGTGGATAATTTAAGACCATCAAGAAAGTTCATAAGCATGCCTTTGACCTCGGTCGTCATGGAGGTTTTTAATGTGTCCAAGGCCACATTGAACTCCTCATGAGAGACCGAGGATCCCCCATCGACCGCGGACAAAGTGGGACTCGCACCGGGGTGCTCCTCCATCTCGTCCGTGGTGTCAACCATAATCTTCGGACGACAAAGTCCTTAATAAAGAGACGAGGCTCTGATACCAATTGAAAGGATCAATATGGTTGAATACAGAGAGAGTGAATAGGCAACTAACAATTTTTAGCTTTTCTTTACCAAATTAAACTTAGCATCAAAATAGGTTGTCTAAATACACAACTAGGTGAGCAACCTATATGATGCGACAACAACAAGCACACAAGCAAGCAAGGAATACTACACAATATAAGCTTGCACAAGTAAAGGTAAGAGATAATCAAGAGTGGAGCCGGTGGAGACGAGGATGTGTTACCGAAGTTCCTTCCCTTTGAGAGGAAGTACGTCTCCGTTGGAGCGGTGTGGAGGCACAATGCTCCCCAAGAAGCCACTAGGGCCACCGTATTCTCCTCACACCCTCACACAATGCGAGATGTCGTGATTCCACTATTGGTGCCTTTGGAGGCGGCGACCGAACCTTTACAAACAAGGTTGGGGCCATCTCCACAACTTAATTGGAGGCTCCCAACGACACCACGAAGCTTCACCATAATGGAATATGGCTCCGCAGTGACCTCAACCGTCTAGGGTGCTTAAACACACAAGAGTAACAAGATCCGCAAGGGATTAGTGGGGGGAATCAAATTTCTCTTGGTGGAAATGTAGATCGGGGCCTTCTCAACCAATCCCTAGAAAATCAACAAGTTTGATTGGCTAGGGAGATAGATCGGGCGAAAATGGAGCTTTGAGCAAAAATGGTGCTTGGGGAGGGAAGAGGTGGTCTTCTTGGGGAAGAAGACCCCGGGGAAAAGATCCAACCGTTACCCCCTCACTGAGCCCGCGACACGCGGTACTACCACACACGCTTGCGGTACTACCGCAAGGGGTTGTGGTACTACCGCTGGACGGTGCAGTACTACCGCTTGCGCGGTAGTGACCAGATGAGGCCCTGGTGCGCATGGCAACGAGCGGTAGAACCGTCGAAGCGGTACTACCGCGCGCCCCTTCGGTACTACCGCAAGGCAGGGCTCTACTGGGATGGAAAAAGCACAGACTAAATAAATTACGTCTGTGACTCCTTCCGCTGAGTTTAGGACTGTGCGAAAATCCGGCACGATACTACCGCGTATAGGGGCGGAAGTAAAAATTACTTCCGCGCCTACTTCCGCATGTGACAGCGTCAGGGCTGGAAGCAGCGGTACTACCGCTCACCAGGAGCGGTACTACCGCTGGTCCCTACTGTACTACCGCTACCTTGAGTGGTACTACCGCAAGCCCCTGCGGTACTACTGCTCCCTTGAGTAGTACTACCGCATCCCATAGACACTCAACCATTTGGAAGCCTTCATTCCACAGAGGCAAGGATAAACGGACGATGCTCCAATGAAGCGAAGGAAAGGTGGTGCAAAGGAACAGATGTGTACGTGTTGATTCCACCCTAACCTTTCCGAAGCGGAACCCCTCTTAATAGTACAGCTTTCCTACGACTCAAATCCACCGAAAAGAAACATAGAGAACTGCCGTCTTCGATAGGCTCGGAGGGGCACCGAATCGTCTTGTGCCTAGACATGAGATATCTGAAATGCTCAATGCACACGATTAGTCCGCAAATGCACTGTCATCAATCACCAAAACCACATAGAGAGAAATATGTCCTTACACCATCTATGTATCGTGCGAAGGCGTGGAACCAAGTGTTACACTCTACAAGTTCAAAACGAGAAAAAGGAACACTCATAGCATGCATGTCGCGTTCGCATCAGACCACCACACGGTCGATCTGGTCCGCCCCTCAATACGCACCAGCTTGGCATTTTTCACTGGCATGTGGAAACGCATGTCAGCAATCCGACCATGGGGCAAACTAGCTCGCCCTGCCGTCACATTATTAATCGGGATCTGTATCGATCGATCGCGGGAAGGAAAAGCCTCGGCTTTTTTAACACAATAAAATCAAAGTCACTCACCCTCACAAACCAAATGTTACGCTTTACGAGTTCAAAATGAAAAGACGGTACACCTACAACACGCCTGTCATGGTTGCACCGCACCCTCACACAGTTGGGTCCGGCATGCCGCTCACCCAAGGGAACGCGCTTCGGCTTGCCTTTTCCACTGACACGTGGAACCACATGTGATCAAACCGAACATGGGCCAAACTTGGCCATCCAACCGCGGACACCTGATTTTTGTTGATATATTTATTAAATATGTTTTTACACAGCAAAAGGTCCCTGAAAATAACAACATAAAAAAATTATTACTCCTCGCGGAATGAACCAGCCAGTTACATTGGACACCGCTATTTCTTTGAGTAGAGGAATTTGTTTAATGAAGTTGCGCAACAAAATGATGCTTACACTGCTACTGATGTAGTGGCTCCCACAAATGTTTATGATATGTTTGAGGGCCAACACATAGATCAACTTGGGGAAAAGATTGTCTGACGGTTTGTAGAAGTAGATGAGTTGATCAAAAAGTAGCCAACATTCGAGGACATTGATGGTGAAGAAGAAGATGGCACATGTGGGAATTACGATTCAGACTGGTACACATGGTGAAGATGTTGACGTTGTTGCTGCAGATGATGACTAGATTGCTTTTGTCATATTTGCCTGTGAGAAGACGACTTATTATCTATGTGAATTTGTGTTTGGTGATTGTATGACGACTAAATCTGATGAAGTTGTTGTTTAGTATTTTGTAGTGAGAACATCATTTATTATGTATGTTAATTTGTGTTTGGTGATTGTATGATGATTGAAACATGATGACATTGTTGTTTTCTAGTACTCGAATTTTGTTGTGAGAACGTGACTTATTTTGTATGCGAATTTGTGATTGGTGAGTGTACGACGACTGAAACCTAATGACTTGTCGTCAACCTCATAGTGAGAACATCACTCATCTTTGTGAAACTTGTACTTGATGATTGTACAACTGCAATGTAGCTGATGGCAGTTTGTTGTTGAGCTGCAATTTGTTGTCTGTCTTTTTTTATATACATTGTCATATTCATATCTAGAACAACTTGATTTGCTGGGTGTATAATCACATTCAGCCGACACCCAAACTGTTGGAAATATGCCCTAGAGGCAATAATATTTGTATTATTGGATTTTCATATTCATAATTATAGAGTCTTTATTCTATGTTATAACTTCTATGATCCTGGAATATGTGATTCAGTGGAAAACTCATATGCATGTGTGGAATGATAAACGATTAAATAGAAGGTTCCTAGTCTTGCCTCTGGGACTAGCTCAAGTGTTGTTGGTGATCATGTTTTTCGGATCTTAGGATATCGTTAAGTGTAACGATAGTCCTAAAACAACCTTGAGATTATGGCGTTGGAAGAACAATCATACTGAATCGACCCAAACTTGTTTGTTGTGAATTACATTAATATCATATGTATTCAATTGTAATAACACAGAGTGTTAACATGTGATCTTGCTCCTTAGACCATGAGAGTATTGTGATCACTTCTTACTATATGATGGGCTTTGGGGTTGCTCAGATGTCACATGTAACACGTTGATCATAACGATAACTTACATGCACATCGGAAAGTTTGACAAGTGGTCGGATAGCTCAAGAGTGGATTTGCTCCTCCAATGATGGAGAGATATTCTTAGGGCCCTCTCGGTATGACGGCATCCCTTTTCATCGGCCAGACACAGGTGAATTCATCACGGGGATGCCGGAACACAATAACAAGAAAGAAGAAGAAAACCGGAATGAGGATTTTGGTATAATGATCATAGTGATGACTCAGGAGGATACAGATACATCCCGGGTTTTGTGAAGTATCATGAAGCAAAGGAAACATCACATGATAACCAAAGGTTCATTCGAATATCATTCGTGTACTCACAGGGACCAATATGGACGTCCACGGTCCCGCTGTCGGTCATTGAACGAACGGTTTTGTCCATGTTTGTGAGTTACCAAACCTATGGGGTCACAAGATTAAGGTAATCATGATCTGCTAAGTATTAGTAGGACGGGAATCATGATAATATATTTGTGAAATTAGTTCATGAATATTCGGAATAGTTCCGAGAGGATCCGGAAGCGTTTTGGGGTCATGGGAAGGGTTTCGGTGAATATAGTGGCGCCCCCTTTGCCATATAGTGGGGGGGGGGGGTGGGCGAACTAGACTAGGGGAGGAGTCCTACTCCTCCTCCTTGGTTGGCGCTGATACGTCTCCAACGTACCTATAATTTTTGCTTGTTCCATGCTGTTATATTTCATTCTTAGATGTTTTACAATCATTTTATAGCAACTTTATATCATTTTTTGGGACTAACCTATTGACATAGTGCCCAGTGCCAATTGCTGTTTTTTACATCGCAGAAAATCAATACCAAACAAAGTCCAAATGCAGCAAAACTTTTTGGAGAATTTTTATGGACCAGAAGACACAACTTGGGCCAAAGAAGTACCAGTGGGGTGCCCCAAGGGGGGCACAACCCACCTGGGAGCGCCTGGGGGCACAGGCGCGCCTTGGTGGGTTGTGCCCACCTCGGTGGCCTCCCGCACCGCCTCTTCACCCTATAAATACCCAAATATTCCAGAAACCCTAGGGGAGTCGACGAAACACAAGTCCAGCCGCTGCAAGTTCCGGAACCACGAGATCCAATCTAGACACCATCACGGAGGGGTTCATCATCCTCATTGGTGCCTCTCTGATGATGCGTGAGTAGCTCATCATAGACCTACGATTCCGTAGTCAATAGCTAGATGGCTTCCTCTCTCTCTTTTGACCCTCAATATAATGGTCCCCTGGAGATCTATTTGATGTAACTTTTTTGCGGTGTGTTTGTTGGGATCCGATGAACTTCGAGTTAATGATCAGATCTATGTCCATGAATATTACTGAGTCTTCTTTTGATCTCTTATATGTATGATTATTTATAGCCTCGTATTTCCTCTTTGAATATTTGGTTTAGTTAGGCCGACTAGATCGATTTTTCTTGCCATGGGAAGAGGTGCTTTGTGATGGATTCGATCGTGCGGTATTCTTTCCCAGTGACAGAAGGGGCAGCAAGACACGTATGTATCGTTTCTATTAAGGATAACAAGATGGGGGCTATTCCTACATGAATAGATCTTGTCTACATCATGTCATCGTGCTTATTGCATTACTCCGTTTCTCCATGAACTTAATACACTAGATGCATGCTGGATAGCGGTCGATGTGTGGAGTAATTGTAGTAGATGCAGGCAGGAGTCGGTCTACTAATCTTGCACATGATGCCTATATATTGATCATTGCCTAGATATCATCATAATTATTTGAGGTTCTATCAATTGCCCGACAGTAATTTGTTTACCCACTGTGTGCTATTTCTTGAGAGAAGCCACTAGTGAAATCTACGGCCCCGGGTCTATTCTTTATCTTATTTGCTTTGAGATCTATTTTATTTGCTTTTGTTTTCAGATATATTATTTCAAAAACCCAAAAATACCTTGCTGCACTTTTTTATACTTGTTTATTTCGTGTTATTGCGAGATCTATTTATCCAAATCATACAAACCAATCTATCTTTTGCCCGAGGAGGGATTGACAACCCCTCTTACACGTCGGGTTGCAAGTATTTATTCTTTGTGTGCAAGTACCGTTTACATAGTGTTGTTTGGTTCTCCTACTGGATTGATACCTTGGTTTCACAACTGAGGGAAATACCTACCATAGCTGTACTGCATCATCATCCCTTCCTCTTTGGGGAAATACCGACGCAGCGTCATCAAAAGGAATTTCTGGCGTCGTTCCCGGGGAGATATCATCAACATCTACCAGGTTCCTAATCAGAAATCTCATCTCCTTGCAATTTACATTATTTGCCATTTGCCTCTCATTTTCGTGTCCCCCATTTCACAAAAATTTGCTGTTTTATTCGCCCTCTTTTTTGTTCGTCTTTTTCTCGTGAGATCTGTTTTTTGTCTTGTTCGTGTAGTCACGATGGCTCAAGAAAACACCAAGTTGTGTGATTTTTCCAATACCAATAATAATCTGATTGCTCCTCCCGCCACTAGTGCAGAGTCTTGTGATATTAATGCCGCTTTGTTGAATCTTGTTATGAAAGATCAGTTTTCCGGTACTCCTAATGAGGATGCCGCGTCCCATCTAAACACATTCGTAGAATTGTGCGATATGCAAAATAAAAAAGATGTGGACAATGATATTGTGAAGTTGAAATTATTTCCGTTTTCTTTGCGAGATCGTGCAAAATTTTGGTTTTCTTCTTTGCCTCGCAATAATATCGATTATTGGGATAAGTGCAAAGATGCTTTTATTACTAAGTATTTTTCGCCCTCGAAAATTATTTCCCTTAGAATCAAATCATGAATTTTAAGCAACTTGAGCATGAACATGTTGCGCAATCTTGGGAAAGAATGAAATTGATGCTAAGAAATTGTCCTACTCATGGTTTAAATCTTTGGATGATCATACAAATTTTTTATGCGGGATTGAATTCTGTTTCTAGAAATATTTTAGATTTTGCTGCGGGTGGTACTTTTATGGAAATTGCTTTGGGTGAAGCTAATAAATTGCTAGACAATATTATGGCAAATTATTCACAATGGCATACCGAAAGAGCACCTACTAGTATGAAAATTAATTCGGTTGAAGAAATTAGTACGCTGAGTGAAAACGTTGATGCTCTTATGAAATTAGTTGTAATAAAAGTGCTCCTGTTGATCTTAATGATGTGCCTTTGTCTACTTTGATTGAGCAAAATAGTGATCCCATAGATGTGAATTTTGTCTCGCGAAACAATTTTAATAACAATGCTTATACAGGTATTTTAATCCTAGGCCTTTTCTGGAATTTCTCTAATATTTATGGTAATTCCTATGGTAATTATTCTTACCATAATAATTGGAACACCTCTGATCTTGAGAATAATATTAAAGAATTTATCAATGCCCCAAAAGCTTTTAATACTATGATAGAAGAAAAGTTGAATAAGATTGATGATATGTCAAGAAGCATTGATAGAATTTCTCACAATGTAGAAAATCTCAAGTTGAAATTTTTTGTACCTAAGGTTGATGAATCAATTAAAGCTTTATATGTATCTATGGATGAAAGTAGGAAAAGAACCGCTATGCTTAGAGCTAAAAGAGAATTCCTAGAAAGAGCGTTTTCTAGCGATTGCTTTCATAAAAATGATGAAGATCTTAAAATGATTGGTGTTTCTTCTATTGATTCTTTGTTTAGTAAAATTAAAATCGATGATAAAGGGACTGAAGAAGAGTCAACTTTAGCTAGAAGGCGTCCCGATAATTTGGAGGGTGAAAATCTTGTTGAGAAAATTGATAAAAGTGGGTTTGGAGAGGTCAAAACTTTAACTAGTGATATGCCCCCTCTTTTGGATTACAAAGACTTTAATTATGATAATCTATCTTTGATTGATTGTATTTCTTTGTTGCAATCCATGATAAATTCAGCCCATGCTTGTGAGCAAAATAAAGCTTTTACTAAACATATCGTAGATGCCATGATAAAAGCTTTAGAAGAAAAGTTGGAATTAGAGATTTCAATTCCTAGAAAATTACATGATGATTGGGAACCTAACATCAAAGTCAAGATTAAAAATTATGAGTGTTTTGCTTTATGTGTTTGGGTGCTAGTGTTTCCACAATTCCGAAATCTCTTTGTGATGTGCTTGGTTTTACCGATATTGAAGAATGTTCACTTAATTTGCACTTGGCGGATTCTACTATTAAAGAGCCTATGGGAAGAATTAATGATGTTCTTATTCTTGCAAATAGGAATTATGTGCCCATAGATTTTATTGTTCTTGATATTGATTGCAATCCGTCTTGTCCAATTATACTTGGTAGACCATTTTTACGCACTATTGGTGCCATGATTGATATGAAAGAAGGGAATATTAAATTCCAATTTCCATTAAGAAAGGGTATGGAACATTTCCCTAGAACAAGAATTAAGCCACCATATGAATCAATCATGAGGGCATCCTATGAAGCTAGAACAAAAGATGACAATACTTGAATCTTTGCATTATGCCTAGCTAGGGGCATAAAACGATAGCGCTTGTTGGGAGGCAACCCAATGAATAAATTTTATTTTTCCTTTTTCTTTCTGTTCTTGAGTGTTTGCACAATTATGCTACTGCTATGATTGTGTTTTGTGTGTTTTAATTAGTGTTTGTGCCAAGTAAAACCTTTAGGATCATGTTGGGTGATTGTTGATTTGATCTTGTTGAAAAACAGAAACTTTGTGCGCCAGTAGCAGAATTGTTACAAATAACAGAAGCGTGATAAAATTCTGAATTTTTTACACAAGGTTGATATACAAATTGCCTGCGTTGTCCTAATTTTTCAGAATTTTTGGAGTTACAGAAGTATACAAAGTTTTCGGATTACTACAGACTGTTCTGTTTTTGACAGATTCTGTTTTCTTTGCATTGTGTGCTTATTTTGATGAATCTATGGTTTGTATTGGAGTGTATAAGCCATGGTAAAGTTGGAATACAGTAGATATAATGCAAAAATAAAATACGAATGGGTTTGCAACAATACTTAGAGTGGTGATTTGCTTTGTTATACTAACGGATCTCACGAAGGTTTTGTTAAGTTTTGTGTGATTGAGGTTTTCAAGTTTTGGGTGAAATCACGATGGATGAAGGAATGAGGAGTGAAAATATCCTAAGCTTGGGGATGCCCCATGGCACCCCAAGTTAATATTCAAGGAGAACCAATCAACTAAGCTTGGGGATGCCCCAGAAGGCATCCCCTCTTTCATCTAACGACCATCGGTATTTTACTTGGAGCTATATTTTTATTCGTCACATATCATGATTTTTGCTTGGAGTGTCTTGTATTATATGAGTCTTTGCTTGTTTTGATTTTTAGTTTGTATCATCTATCCTTACTGGACACACCTATTTGAGAGAGCCAAAATTATGCTATGATTTGTTAGAATTGCTCTTTATGCTTCACTTAAATTTTTTGAGCTATGGAATTGCTCTAGTGCTTCACTTATATCTTTTTGAGCAAGATGTGCTTTAATATTTTCAAAGAAATGCTATCATGCTTCACTTAGATTTATTTGAGAGTTAGTAATTTTTTTTCAAAAAATTCTCCCGTGCTTCACTTATATTATTTTGAGAGAAGAAAATTTTATGCTCATGTTCTTCACTTAAATTTGTTTGAGCTTATCAAAAGAAACATATGAAACTAGTCCCAAAGTGATAGATATTCAAGAGGGATATTGTCGGCATCCTGGGAACGGGGGTGCCCAGACTTGCCTACCTGCGGCCCGAGGCGTGGCTCCACCAACGACCGGGTACGGCCCAGCTTCGGCAGCAACTACTCAAGACCCTCACGAGGCGGATGACACCAAGACCTTCCTGGGGGCGGCCTCGCTAGGCTAGCTCCCGAGGAGCAGAGATATCTATGCATGGGGCACCTCGCGAGGTTCACGTGATGTGAGCCGTGACGACCAAGGCCAGGCGGGCGCTAGCTGGCGCAGTGTACCTGTTTCCTCTTTGGTGCTAAAGAGGCAAGCGCAGGCGAGGAGTCCTGAGGCATCGGGCAAAGATTTCCTTATCGGTGCAACAAGACCAAGACCAGCAGGACGGCAGGACGGAGGTCATCGCGGAGCCCACAGCAGCGTCACCACCAGAGCCTTTGGCAGGCGAAGACTACTTTTGTCAGGATAGCTTGTAGTAGTTCTCTCCCTTCAAAATTGACCATTGTGGGATCCCTTCCCGCCTACATTTGGCAAGAGGACCGGGGCCTCTATAAATAGGACTAGCCACCACCGTAGAGAGAAGAGGAATCTTGGATCGGATCCATTCTATCCTCACACCCACGAGCTCGTCGAGCTCAAGAACACCTCACCTCCTAAGGCTGTTCTTCCTCTATACTAGTTCATCCTCAGCTCCCCGAGGAAATCCACCACCACACTGGAGTAGGGTATTACACCACACGGTGGCCCGAACCAGTATAAACCTATGTCTCTCGTGTTCTTTGGGTTCGACAAGCTAGGCCGTGGAATCGTTGGGTAGGCAGGCTGGGGAGAAAGAGTCCTTCGTGCGCACCCCAGAGTTCGAACCTCTCAAGGGTCTGCGGAACCCTGAATTCGACATTTGGCGTGCCAGGTAGGGGTGCGCCGAAGCTTTTCCTTCATGGATCCACGCACAACCGCTCCACTGCTTCCATGCCTGATGCTCGTCGAGCCCATGCTGAGCGCGGAGCCGCTCTCAAGGCTTGCGTCGCCCAGATGGCGCCCGTCGGCGGGCCTCCCCGTCGCTCTCCATCACCCGCTGCCAATGCCGCCACCGGCCCGGCAGGGAACGAGCAGCAGGCTTCGTTGCTGCACCCCTCCATGCGGCGGGACGGACGCACCGCCACCCCATCACTGACTCCGGCCGGTTTGTCATCCCACGCTCGTCGCGGGCCCGTGGACGCAGAGGCTGCGCTGCTCATGGCGCGCGAGCTCCTACGCTACCGCCCCATCGACGACCTCTACGAGGACTGGCTGGACCGCATCACCGAGCTCGTCAGCGCCGCTGGGGGCTCTCCTGCACCATCCCCCTGACTGCCTCGTCCGATTCCTGCTGCGAGCGACGTGGCCCACGGAGCACCTCCACCACCTCCGCATCAAGACGCCACCCTCGCACCAAGATGCGCGGCCCCGCGGCGCGACCCACCGCGCGGGGCGCCTGCGCATGAAGAAGGAAGCTGTTAGGAGGTCCCTCGGCCGCAAGAAGATGCTCCTGCACTCCCAGCACCACCACGCCAAGACCTTGCGCCGCCTGCGGTGGCGGCGTGTGGGTACCAAGACCAGGCTCCGCCTCCACGACGGGCTCTAGTGACTACAGCAGGCTGCCGTGCCTTCAATCCCGAGCTGCGCAGCGTCGTCTGGCCCGGGAAGTTCAAGCCCGACCTGCCTCCGTGCTACGACGGCACCCCCGACCCTGCTGAGTTCCTGCAGCTCTACGAGCTGAGCATCGAGGCAGCCAACGGCGACGAGAAAGTCATGGCGAACTGGTTTCCCATGGCCCTCAAAGATGGCGCGCGCTCGTGGCTCCTGAACTTGCCCGCGGGATCGATCTCCTCCTGGGGCGAGATGCGCGACCGTTTCGTCGCCAACTTCCAGGGAACTCGCGACCGCCTGCCGGCCGCGGGTGACCTGTGGCGCATCAAGCAACAGTCAGGGGAAACCCTCAATAGTACATCCAACGCTTCAACAGCGTTCGCCTCAAGATCCCCAAGGTAACGGAAGAGGCCATCATCTCCATGTTCTCTGATGGCGTCCGCGACGTCAAGATGAAGGAGGAGCTCTCCATACATGAGGACCTATGCACGGCTCTGGAGATGTTCAACATGGCAACCAAGTGCGCGAGAGCTGAGGAGGGGCGCCTCTCCCTCCTCGAGCTTCCAACTGCTGACCCAGAAGACAAGAAGGCCAAGACCAAAGATGTGAAGCGCAAGGGAGCGGCCATGCTCGCGGCTAAGCCAGAGAAGAAGCGTGGATGCGACCACCCGGAGTCGTCCAAGGGAAGCCGTCCGTTCTGCGCCTTCCACAACGTACACATCCCCAACACCAGCGATTGTCAGGAGATCAGGGCCATCCGCGATGGGCGCTTCGGTCGACGCCCCGAGCGCAATGACCGAGGCCATGGCCGAGGAGGAGGACGAAGTGGAGGATGTTGAGACGACCACGGCCCCCGCCAGGAGTGGCGCGACCAGCCTCGTGAGGACCGCTGGCAGGACGAGCCTCGCAAGGGCACCTGGAGGGATCAACCTCGTGAGGACCGTCCTCAAGGCAAGGCTGGCCTCCCTTCGCTGCCACCACTGCCAAGGAGGAACGATGATCATCACCAAGACGAGGGGGGTGGGGGCTTCCAGGAGCCGCGCGCCATCGCCTGCATCTTGGGTGGCGCTCAGGCCCCAACCTCCCAGCGTATCTTCAAGCAGTTCGCTCGTGAGGTGAACGAGGCCCTCCCCAGGCTCGAGGCCACGCGCCCGCTCAGGTGGTCCAAGTGAAGCATTACCTTTAGCTCGTCCGACCAGCTCAAGTGCGCGGCAACTACCGGTGCCCTCCCGATGCTCTGCTCGCCCATCATCAGCAATGTCCTTGTCACCAAGACCCTCATCGATGGCGGTGCAGGACTCAATGTTCTCTCCATCGATACGTTCGACCGCCTCCAAGTGCCATATGATCAGCTGCAGCCAACCAAGCCCTTCTCAGGAGTGACTGACGGCTCCACCACCCCGATAGGACAGATCCGCCTCACCTACAGCTAGCGCGACAACTACCGCACCGAGCTCATTGACTTTGACATCGCCCAGATTCGCCTTCAGTACAACGCTATCCTCGGGTATCCAGCCCCGGCCAAGTTCATGGCAGTGACTCATCACGGTTACAACGTCCTCAAGATGCCAGGGAGTTGTGGCGTCATCACGGTCGCCTGCGAAGAGAAGGACGCGGTGTGCTCTCTCGAGCGCGCCTACCAGGCTGCGGCGGTCGAGGACCCAGACAACGAAGGCACCATCAACCCTCCTGAGGCCGTCCCCAAGAAGAAAAAGTAGCTGCTCCACCAGGGGCCTCAGGAGAGCGGTGTCTCCAGTGGCACCACCTCAGGACCTGCGCCCGCAGATGGGGCGCCTCCCTCCCTCGCATAGGAAGGCGCGCCCGGCGCCCTCCTCAGGCTGGGCTCGGGGGCTCTCTTCTGTAGGGCCTCAGACCTAGCCAACGTCACGAGGGAGGCGCTCGGGCACCACGTGAAGGCATGCTTCACCGCACGCTTCTCACATCAGGGCACAAGGCACGAGGTGCCTGGTGCTCAGGAGTTCATCACCAAGGCCACCGAAGAGCTTCAAGAGGCAAGAGCCATGCACGGCGACCGCTGCCCACCACCTGGCGCAGCTCCTTGTCCTGGCGCGGATGAGGAGTTGCGCGTCTGCGTCGACATTCCAGGGCTCAACAGGGCCACATCTCAGGAGCGCTTCTGGCCATCGCACGTCGGTCGGTGTGAGGGCCCGCCTCACAGCTACGTTCGCATGCCTTTCGGCTTGCCGAGCGCGGCTGTGACCTTCCAGCGTCGCCTGCGGAGCATTTTGGCGGCCCAAGAAGCCAGACACCAGGCGGTCCTGGCGGAGATGGCGACGGTCCTTCATGAGCCTCCCGGCCTCCCAGAGCCTCCTGAGGCTCAGGGCCCTGGCGGCTCGTCAGGAGCTACTTCTTCAACACGCATCTTCAGCTACTCCAACACCTCTTCAACAACGGTGCCAGGTGACATTTTCTGGTTTATTCAGCTGGGGGCCCCCTCGGGCTGCATCATCCCCAGGTTGCACGGGCCTGTTCCTGTGACACGTATCCTTTTGCATCTTTAATTTACTCTGTTGGGGGTGCCCCTCGGGCTGCATCATCCCCAGGCCGCATGGGTCCGTCCCTGTGGCATGTATCGTTCTTGCATCTATCTGAACTAGTGTTGCTTGCCCCTTTGAGGTGATTTATGCCTGCATGATTACCCTTCACGGCATCCCGCGTTGCTGACCGGCCTCCTGCTCATCCCGCAACGGGGGCTACACATGCTGGCATGGCGCTTGTGCTCGGGTCTGTCCCTGCAACGCTGATAAACCTGAGAGATTGAGCTCTGGCTCGCGGCCCGCCCCGCGCACGTCACCTCACCAGATCCTCAGTGCCTTCATCCTCTTGCGGAAAGATCAGCGGCAGGACAACGAACGCGTTTATGAGCCGTACTCTCCTCTCGGTCTAACCCGCATGCATCTCCGGAGCTTAACTACAGGTGACCCTGCCATCTGCTCTTTTTCATGTGATTCGCTTGCGTGTTAAAGGGGGGGCTCCTGAGCACCGCACCTCAGGAGCGCTTGCTGACTCTCCAGCCCTCACCCCCTGGCCTTGACCACGGCATCACGACCTGGCATACCAGCGGTGGCTGAGCTTCGCTCGTGGGTCGGGACCCGAGGACGCAAAGCACTTAGAAGAGCGTGAAAGGGGGGAAGCTGGCGTGAGTCTACCCTAGCAGTACAACCGCCGCTGACGCACAAATCGGGCACTGCACAAGGAATCGCCTCAGGCTCGCTAAGATAAGTCACGCATTCAAGTTAGCCCAGCGCTGCGACCCAGGATTTTCGACTCTTGCAACCTTGCTCCGGCAATGCCGCCTTCCTTTTCTACCTTCAGGAGGCTGCTTGCACGCCAAAGGGGACCTCTTGAGCATCGCGCCTCAGGAGCTCTTACCGGACCTTGGGCCGCTCACCTCCTGGCCTTGATCACGACATCGCGACCTGGCATACCAGCGACGGCTGAAGCCTGCCTGGGGACTAGGACCTGTCGGCGTAGAGCACTAAGCTAACACGAGGATGAAAAGGGGGGACAATGCCGAAGCAAGATGCGCAACCATGAACGTCATAATGGGAATGATATTGGCGCAAAATCACTACAGATTCTTTACACACCCCCATGGGGAACAAAAGAAGAAGGCTTCCAGAAGTCCTAACTACGGACGTCGCCGCCGACGCCATCATCAACAGTGGGCCACGGGGGAGGGGGGGGGGCGGATGCCGACCCCATCCAGATCATCGACGATGACGAGCAAATGCCGTTGCCGAGCTTCAGGCACGGCGAGAGCTCGGGGGCACGTAGCTGTCGTCGCTCGTCTCCGAAGACTCGTCAAGCTCAGGAGAGTCGCTGGACTCCCAGGAGCCGTCGCTGCTGCTGGAGGAGCTGTCGGCAGGACCGGGGGCAGGCTCAACGCCTGCTGCTGCACCATCCTGGCGGCCCCCTCCAGGGCAGCACTCCAGGCAGCAGCCTTCCTCATCGAAGACCTTGAAGAACAGCATGGAGGCGCCGTCGTACTCGAAGTGGATGGCGAGGGCCCCCTCCGCGCGGCAAGCGCGGGCGACCTCGCCCCATCCACGGGTCGTGAAGATCTTGCCCGGGGAGATGACCTCGATCTCCGCCCCCGTGGCTGGAGTGCTGCACTCGGTGTGCTGCAGCCACAACTCGAGTGGCCCTCTCGGCGGCATCTCTTCGGCAAAGAACCACAGAAGCTTGATCCATGTGCGTGGTGGCATCACTGCCCATACCATGAACTCGCGTGAGGAGCCCTCAACATCAGTTCGTGGGACGGCGGCTCGTGCAACCACGGGCGTGGCTCGAGCGGCGTGGGGCGCTGCCTCCTCCTTCAGAGCCTTGCGCTTGGGAGTACAAGGGCCGCGGGTAGCCAGGAGGAGGCCGCTCGTACCAAGGCCTCGTCACCTCCAGCCTCACGCCAGCGTCGCGGGAGCAGCCAAGCCTCTTCTTCGGCGGAAGTGGCCCCCGCTCCTCATGGGCGGTTTTCCCTTTCTTAGCAGCGGAGAATCTCCTTATCAGCGCCATGAGTGTCGCAGCAAGGCGGCGAGGCAAGGAGGAAAAAGGAGAAGCAGGCGGCGTGATGAAGGAGATGAGCAACGGGGGCTCTGGTCCTCCCCTCATTTATAGCCGGGAGCAGGCCAACCGTCGATCTCCATGATCGCACACAATGATGGTTTTCTTCTACATGCAGCAGGTCTTGTCAAGTTGAACGGTTGCCGAGGCCGCGTGGGGAAGCGGAGGCGCCCACGTCCCATCGATCGCCACGCGTCGACCAAGGCCGCATGCGGTTAGGGCCCGCGGCGCTCCGCACTTGCCCTTTGGCTTCGCCTCGAAGCCAAGTCCGAGCGCGCCTTGGACCCGGGGGCTACTGTCGGCGTCTTGGGAACGGGGATGCCTAGACTTGCCTGCCTGCGGCCCGAGGCGTGGCTCCACCAACGGCCGGGTACGGCCCAACTTCGGCAGCAACTACTCAAGACCCTCGCGAGGGGCCAAGCCTCGCGAGGCGGATGACACCAAGACCTCCCTGGGGGCGGCCTTGCTAGGCTGGCTCCCGAGGAGCGGAGATATCTATGCAGGGGCAGCCTCGCTAGGCTGGCTCCCGAGAAGCGGAGATATCTATGCAGGGGGCACCTCGCGAGGTTCACGTGACGTGAGCCATGACGACCAAGGCCAGGCGAGCGCCAGCGGGCGCAGTGTACCCGTTTCCTCTTTGGTGCTAAAGAGGCAAGCACAGGCGAGGAGTCCCGAGGCATTAGGCAAAGGTTTCCTTATCGGTGCAACAAGACCAAGACCAGCAGGACGGCAGGACAGAGGTCATCGCGGAGCCCACAACAGCGTAACCACCAGAGCCTTTGGCAGGCGAAGACTACTTTTGTCAGGATAGATTGTACTAGTTTTCTCCCTTCAAAATTGGCCGTTGTGGGATCCCTTCCCGCCTACATTTGGGAAGAGGACCGGGGCCTCTATAAATAGGACTAACCACCACCGTAGAGAGAAGAGGAATATTGGATCGGATCCATTCCATCCTCACACCCACCAGCTCATCGAGCTCAAGAACACCTCACCTCCTGAGGCTGTTCTTCCTCTGTACTAGTTCATCCTCAGCCCCCCGAGGCAATCCACCACCACACTGGAGTAGGGTATTACACCACCGGTGGCCTGAACCAGTATAAACCTCTGCGTCTCATGTTCTTTGGGTTCGACGAGCTAGGCCGTGGAATCGTTGGGTAGGCAGGCTGGGGAGAAAGAGTCCTTCGTGCGCACCCCAGAGTTCGAACCTCTCAATGGTCCGCGGAACCCTGAATCCGACAGATATAATAAAAACTTTCATGAAGATCATTGGACAAAATAAACTTGATTCTTTGCAATAGTTTTGAGATATGATGATAGTGATATGCAAGTAATATTGGTGAGTAACTATGCTCTAGTAAGAATATTGGTGTTAAGGTTTGTGATTCCCTATGCAAGCACGAAAGTCAATAGTTATGCAATGAAATTACATCCTACTTATGATGCATTATCGGTGTTAGTTATGCTTAATGCTCGCTTATGTGATTTTTCGTTTCTTGGTTGGTTGCTTCTCAATCTATTTGCAAGCCTCCCCTTGTACTAAGTAGAAATACTACTTGTGCATCCAAATTCCTTAAACCCAGTTTTGCCATATGAGTCCACCATACCTACCTATATGCGGTATTTCCGTGCCGTTCTAAGCAAATTTGTATGTGCCACCTCAAAATTTCAAAATAAATTTCCTTTTTGTGTGCTCGTACCGCTCATGAAGCAGCAGGGGTGGCTAATATTTTCCGTGCTAGATGTGTTATTCTCAAAATGAGTGTTTATTCACTTGTAATTGCACGAGAGTACGACGGTAATAGGGATGCCCGGTCTCGAAAAAAAGAAATTTACTTTATGTTGTCAAATAATAAATTCCTTGGAAAGTGTTGGTATGGAAGGCACCCGTGGATACGACTAGCCATGGATTGTGAAAGAATGGTGGAAAAAGGAATAGACTTTATTTTCTGTTTGGGAACCGCCTATGATATATCTAGCATGGAAAGTGCTGGGAATTACTCGGTCGTTTTCGTTGACGGGAAAAGTATGCCTCTCAAAAAAATGTATCTCTCTATTTTTGCTTTGAGCTCTGGCACCTCTACCAATCTCTACTTCCCTCTGCGAAGGGCCTTTCTATTTACTTTATGCAATTTTTATTTACACTTGAGTCTCCATCTTCTCTTATAAAACACCAACTAAGGGGCACTACGATCGTACTTGAGCATTGGATGTAGCTAATATGCGAGTGTGTCTCATGAATGGATCAATGATTGAGCATGATGGGCTAGGGATAACTTTCTTTAGTGTTGATATTTTGAAAGACATGGTTGCTTGTTGATGAGTATTGAAATCTTCTTGTCAAAACTAGACTATTGCTTTGAACCATATAAAAATCCATATGTCCATGCTATAAAAGAAAAGAATATGTGATGAACATGTTAGGCATCATTCCACATAAAAAATTATGTTTTTATCATTCTACATACTCGAGGATGAGTAGGAATTAAGCTTGGGGATGCTGATACATCTCCAACGTATCTATAATTTTTGCTTGTTCCATGCTGTTATATTATCATTCTTGGATGTTTTACAACCATTTTGTAGCAACTTTATATCTTTTTTGGGACTAACCTATTGACATAGTGCCCAGTGCCAGTTGCTGTTTTTTGCTTGTTTTTTACATCACAGAAAATCAATACCAAGCAAAGTCCAAGTGCAACGAAACTTTTTGGAGATTTTTTATGGACCAGAAGACACAACTTGGGCCAAAGAAGTACCAGAGGGGTGCCCCGAGGGGGGCACAACCCACCAGGGCGCGCCTGGGGGGCCAGGCGCGCCCTGGTGGGTTGTGCCCACCTCGGTGGCCTCCCGCACCGCTTCTTCGCCCTATAAATACCCAAATATTCTAGAAACCATAGGGGAGTCGACGAAACACAAGTCCAGCCGCCGCAAGTTCCGGAACCCCGACAGTCAATTTAGACATCATCACGGAGGGGTTCATCATCCTCATTGGTGCCTCTCCGGTGATGCGTGAGTAGTTCATCATAGACCTACGGGTCCGTAGTCAGTAGCTAGATGGCTTCCTCTCTCTGTTAATTCTCAATATAATGGTCTCTTGGAGATCTATTTGATGTAACTTTTTGCGGTGTGTTTGTTGGGATCCGATGAACTTTCAGTTTATGATCAGATCTATGTCCATGAATATTATTGAATCTTCTTTTGATCTCTTATATGTATGATTATTTATAGCCTCTTATTTCTTCTTCGAATCTTTGGTTTAGTTAGGCCGGCTAGATCGATTTTTCTTGCCATGGGAAGAGGTGCTTTGTGATGGATTCGATCGTGCGGTGTTCTTTCCCAGTGACAGAAGGGGCAGTAAGACACACATGTATCGTTTCTATTAAGGATAACAAGATGGGGCTATTCCTACATGAATAGATCACGTCTACATCATGTCATCGTTCTTATTGCATTACTCCGTTTCTCCATGAACTTAATACACTAGATGCATGCTGGATAGCGGTCGATGTGTGGAGTAATAGTAGTATATGAAGGCAAGAGTCGGTCTACTAATCTTGGACGTGATGCCGATATATTGATCATTGCCTGGATATTGTCATAATTATTTGAGGTTATATCGATTGCCCAACAGTAATTTGTTTACCCACCATGTGCTATTTCTTGAGAGAAGCTACTAGTGAAATTTGTGGCCCCCGGATCTATTCTTTATCTTATTTGCTTTGAGATCTATTTGTATTTGCTTTTGTTTTCAGGTCTATTATTCCAAAAACCCAAAAATACCCTGCTGCACTTTTATTTATTTATTTTGTGTTATTGCGAGATATATTTATGCAAAATCATACAAACCAATCTATCTTTTGCCCGAGGAGGGATTGACAACCCCTCTTACGCGTCAGGTTGCAAGTATTTGTTGTTTGTGTGCAGGTACCGTTTACATAGTGTTGCTTGGTTCTCCTACTAGATTGATACCTTGGTTTCACAACTGAGTGAAATACCTACCGTAGTTGTACTGCATCATCATCCCTTCCTCTTTGGGGAAATACCGACGCAGTTTCAAGCGACATCAGGTGCCTCAAGGAGGGACTATCCCTCCTTGGTGGATGCCCCCTCTCCTCTTCTAACCTATATATCTAGGGGTTTTGCTCTATTGATGCATAAGTTTTGGCACCTCCTCTAATTCCTCTAGTTATAGTTCTAGTTGGTCCTAGTTGACTAATTAGAGCTAGGATAATCCTCTTGTCCTGATAAGTAGAAGTCCTGTGTGGTTCTAATCTCCTCTCACTAATTCTCCGGCGACGATTAGCTCTCGATGGCAAAGTGCTGCCGTATCGTGAAGGCTGCATGCTTGCAACCAAGTAGAGAGGACGTGCTTTCAATCTTCGGTTCAAGGGACTGTTCGTTGGTGGTACGAGGGCTCGTTCATCGATGGTACGAGGGACTCCAAGTATGATCTACACCGACACGATTTTCTTCCGCTGCAACTCGGTGACGGTAACGATCGTGATCCCAACCCGTTATGCATCTTCATATTGATCTTGGGTGATCGTAGGCGCGATTTTTTTTGTTTCTACTATGTTTCCCAATAGCTGAATCATAAGACATGTCTTGTCGAGACATGTGTGCACGTGTAAGGCTACTAGTCCATATAAATACTGAAACCATCCTTTGTGCTTCCATAAGAATTTTATTGCCCCTGCAAGCCTCTATTCCGAAGAGATCCCATCTGGAGCCCTGTCGGAGGAGGAAGCCACTGTCGGATCCATCTTAATCAACCTTGCTGCCTCCATGACCATGTGTGAGTAGTTCTTATAGGACCTATGGGTCAATAGCAGCAGCTAGATGGTTCTCTCTCTTTTGGATCTTAAATATCATGTTCTTGTTCTTGATCAAGATCAATTTGATGTAGTCGGTGTTGTGTTTGTTGGGACATGATAAATTGTCATTTTATGACCAGATTGTTAATTGAAATCAATTGAATATTTCTAGGTTTTGTTGCTGCATAATTAAATAGATTTGTATGCTCTTCGATCTATCTATCTTCTTGGCCTAGTTTGATGCGTTTTTCATCAGTGTAAGTTGTGCTTTGTAGTGGGTTCAAATTGTGGTACTCTAACTCAGTGACAAAAAGGCCAAGACACGTATTGTATTGTTGCCAATAAGGATCCGGCGTAGGGTCAGTGACAAAAAGGCCAAGGCAAAAACCTCTTTGAGCGCGTTGCCAGTGCTACCATAGGAGCCGGCGTAGGGTCACTCGCTACCGTTGTTTCAAGCAGAGAACGAGTGGACGACCACCTTAGAGATCGCGTTGCAACCCTCCATGGGCAGATCTGAGCGAGCCGAAGGTGACCCTATGGAGAAACTGGCCAACAAGAGCAGCAGCATCCCTCCTAGACGCCTCCGACCACGACGGTATAGATTAGCCGTTAGGAATCTCGAATTCGTTTGGAAGACGCGGGATGAGCGGAAAGATGGTCTGACGCCATCTGGCCGCCGAGGCTTTGTCCGGTGGCACCGGCTGGTGACGGCGAGGAGGGGAAGGACGCGAGGTGTTGCATGTGGCGGCAGCGTTGGGTGGCCGCCCAAGTCGCCCTTGCAATCCTAGATCTCTTCTCGCCTCACCTCGGACCAAGGAGATGGCATTGGCAAACCTCAAACTGGAAGCTCGATGGTGTTGGGGAACGTTGCATGGAAAACAAACAAAATCTACGCACACACAAGATCTATCCATGGAGATGCATAGCTATGAGAGGGGAGAGTGTGCCTACGTATCCTCGTAGACCGTTAAGCGGAAGCGTTTATCAACGCGGTTTGATGTAGTCGTACACCATCACGATCCGCCCGATCAAGTAACGAATGTACGACACCTCCGTGTTCAGCACATGTTCAGCTTGATGACGTCCTCGCCTTCTTGATCCAGCAAGACAGGCAAAGTAGTAGATGAGTTCCGGCAGCACGACGTCCTGGTGACGGTGGTGATGCAACTATCTCCACGGGGCTACGCCGAGCACTATGAAAATATGACCGAGGACGAACTAGAGGGAGAGGGGCGCCGCACACGGCTAGGGAATCGTGTTGTGTGTTGCCCCTCTCCCTCCACACATATATATAGGCGGAGGGGGGAGAGGAGGCAGCCCCAAGGGCGCCCCCAAGTAGCCGGCAGCTTCCCTAGAGGCTTGCCTAGCTGCGCCTGATACTTCTCCAGCGTATCTATAATTTTTTATTGTTCCATGCTATTATATTATCGGTTTAGGATGCTTTATATGCATTAATATGCTATTTTATATGATTTTTGGGACTAACCTATTAACCTAGAGCCCAGTGCAAGTTTATGTTTTTTCCTTGTTTTAGAGTTTCGCAGAAAAGGAATACCAAACGGAATAAAACTTTTGCCATGATTTTTCTTGGACCAGAAGACACCCAGGAGACTTGGAGTGCAAGTCAGAGGAGCCTCGAGGCGGCCACAAGGGTGGAGGGCGCGCCCAGGGGGTGGGGCGCACCCCCCGACCTTGTGGGCCCCTCGTAGCTCTCCTGACCTAATTCTTCCTCCTATATATACTCTTATACCCCAAAAACATCCAGGGGAGCCACGAAACCACTTTTTGTCATGACCGGTTTTTCAATAATATAATTATTGAGAGACCAATCCCTTTTACGGACCAGTAAGGAAGAATTCCTTCTCACTGGTAGACAATATCATGGTCACAGAAGAAAAATACCAGGAGTACTGAATATAATACAAAGTTGAGCGGAAACTGCCCAACAATTTATTACATGCATGCCGATAAAACAAGACGGCAGATAGGGTGGCAAACTACTAACTCACGATAATAACGGTGGTGGAAATATCACCGCGGAGCGAGTGATATGACTCCTGCAGACTACAGCTCTTCGAGCGTCGGAGTGAGGCTCGAGGAGACTTATTGCGGGTGGCAGAAGCGCATATAATACAAGTGACCAATATCCAGGATCGCACATGACTGACTGGGACTCCTCTAGGCGTCGGACACACTATCAAACTCTTCATCCAAGAGATCGCCTTCGCCAACATCTGGCCAAATCAACAAGCCAGGTGAGTACTAATGAAAGTACTCGCAAGACAGTTCGGACATAAGATATAACAAATGTAAACATGAAGCGTATGAACAAGTTAACCCGTGCGTTCAGACATAGAGATAATAAATACTGGGTGCCAAACGAGGGTCTGAATGACTCCTCGAGAGGAAACTGCAGAATAGTAGTACTGGTGCCAAACGAGTGTCTGAATGACTCCTCGAGAGGAAACTGCAGAAATAATAATACTGGTGCCAAACGAGTGTCTGAATGACTCCTCGAGAGGAAACTGCAGAAATAATAATACTAGTGCCAAACGAGGGTCTGAATGACTCCTCGAGAGGAAACTGCAGAATAGTAATGCCGCAGTCGGGCGTCGGGGCGACACCACATAAAGGGCTTATAACAGAAAATAAAGGCAGTGCGTGCCACAGTCGGACGTCTGAGCGACATCACATAAAGGGCTTATATTTAAAGCAAGAAAACAAAAACATGCCACAGTCGGACGTCTGCGCGACGTCGCATAAAGGGCTTATATTGTAGCTCAATAATTCAGTAGCTCGAGATTATAAATTATTTCAAGTACGAGACAAATATAAGGTTAGTCCATCCACAGTAATAATAATTAAATTGGGTTCACCACTTGAGCTCGTTCACCGGGGACAAATTTTCCACGCAGATAGATATGGATATACTGATTTCACTACTTGATCATGGATACGATGACTTGGAAGAATTTGACTCTGCAGAGTTTGTACTTAACCACAGCCAACGGATTTCAGTAGTCACGGGGACTAGTTCCGTTTACGGTGTTTTGGAAGAAACACGTCTAACCAGTACACACCCATTCAACATTCCGAAGCCAGGGATCACCCTCGGCAACGCTCATGAAAAATCCTTGAGACGGGGAGGCTACAACCTCGCGTAGCATGGGATCAAATTTCTATACGCGCGCTCTAAGGGGGTGCCCCCCCTCTCGGTCCCAACCGGAAACACCCATGCCCCCTGACCGGATGACTGGCTTTAATCCTGGGCCAAGGTACCATCATCCCGGCCCCTCTGTTTGGTGTGTACACGGAAAGAGGTTACCAACTTACTAAACCGCATCCTGGCAAATGAAACATGTGGTAGCACGGAAGGGGAAAGAACGATAACGTGACTCCGTCCACGTTAACGTCGGAAGTTGTCGGATGACGCAAGGCTGGTATGCTACAATAGTACCACCTTGCTGCCCTTCATGTCACCACATGATTAGGCCATCTCTCACCAGAGATCATCGCAACTTTGGAACATGCGGGTAGTTGCCTCGCAAGCAACGGGGAACTCACCGATACTCATATGCCACGCACAAACTTTCACGCAAACATGCAAAACACCCATCATATCAAAGGTTCAAACATGCTTGCCTGGTTCGGAGAAGTCGAAGTCTAGCTTGACGAAGTTCGCGGCTCCGTCACCTCTCCCGGAACCTACGGCAATAACGAAAACGGACACTAACGTGAAAACCAACGCGTGCACAGAAACTTCTCCAAATTTTTTCCAAATAAATCCCATAAAAAACTAGACAAAATTTTAAGACTGTCAGAAAAAGAATCACTCCAAAATCTCTTTTCATTAAAAAGTTATAAAGGTTCCTGTCCAGGGACTTATCTGTAATGAAACAGAAAAGTTTCAGGGTTTTAACTGAGAAAGAAGAAAACGGTTCGATTGGAAATGCGCAAGCTCAAGGGGGAAAACGTATTTGCCCGAAGGCGCCAACAAAAAACGTTTCGCGTGGGGAAACAGAAGAGAGGCTGACAGGGGGTCCCACATGTCAGGTTTAAAAAGCTCGCCGGCGCCCGAAGACTGCGGTGGACGCCGGCGTCGAACCACGGCGAGTTAGGAGGATCGGAGGGTACCAAGAGCTTCAGCGTGTTCTTCCGCGTCGGTGGGTGGTGGACTCGACCAACGGGGAGCACCACGTCGACGGCGACACTTTCTCCGACGGACGGCGGTTCAGGTGATGGTGGAGAACTCCGGTGGAGGGCTGCAAACTTTGAATTGAAGCGCGGGTCAGAAGGAGGGATGCATAGTGAAGCTACTGGCAAGAGATGGGGGGCAGAGGCACACGCACGGGGGCGAATCGAGCTGGATCCCGTGGCGGGTCGCGGCGGCCGGAGTCGAGGAAGGAGACCTCCTCGAGGCTCTTCCAGTGGCTAGGCGTGCTCTAGGTGGAGTGCAGGGATGGTGTGGGTTCGAGTTGAAGCTCGGGGCCTCTATTTATAGGCGGATCGACGGGGTGGCCGTGAACGGAGAATCTCCGGCGAGCGATTACGGCGATGCAGTGGATTGGCAGGAGGTTTGAGTGGCCAGGCAGCATCAGTGGAGGTTACTGGTGCCGTTCCCCCGCTAATCTCGGCTGGTCTTGGCGTAACGGCGCCGGTCCACGGTGGGGTGGCCGCACGGGCACGACGGCGGCAGAGAGCGCGCTCCGCGCCCTGCAGTTCACGACGAAGATGGCAGCGCGTTCGGGAGAGTGGAAGGCCACGCGGCGTGCTCCGGTGGTTTGGGCGGCGCTGGGTGGCTCCGTCGGCGCTGCGCCTCTCTCTGGCGGCCGCAAAGCCGCCGCTGGCGTCGGTCACGGGGCGGCGCACCTTCTGCTGCTCGTCGCCGATGTCCGCAAGGTGCCAGGCGTTCATGCGGAGCAGGAACAAGGGGGAGGGGACGAGGAGCAAGGCGCCAACGCTGCACTGTCGAGATCGACAACATGTTCTGAAGAAAACGACAGTACGACACTGAACTAAATTTCTGAATCTCTGAACTTGACATTGACAAAGCACTGCAGGTGTTCGACAGAATGATTTGGCAATGAGAATTTTTTTTCTGGAGCTGGCACTTGGTGAGGTGACCACTCAATGCACCCAGAGGCTGCCTGGTTTTTCTTGGAATTTTTGGAAAAGGATTTGGATGAATTTCACCAAATTTGACAAATCTGGTCCAAACTTGCAGTAAGTGTAGTTTGAAAAATTTGAACTGAAGACCAGTGGATCTTCATGGATCTTGGTTGAGGGTTCAAGGGACTAGGAAGGGAAAAAGGTTTGGGGGGCAAAAATCAAAACAGAAAGTGGAGTTCCTTTGTAAATCACCAATGGCTAGAATAGAAGACAGAAATTTATTTGAATATGTTTTGAATGGAAAAATTTATATGGAGAGGTACAACTTGCTGGATTTGATACAAAACATGATCCAAAGATGAGGGGAGGGTTAGGAGAATTGATTTTCACTAAGGCCATGGCAAGAAAGAAATGTTGAAAGTGGCAAAGGATTATTCCAAAAGCCATAGTGCATTATCAAGGAGATTTTCAAAAGGCATTCTTCTCAAGTGAAAAGCATTTGTCTTGAGTTCAAATAAAAAGGCAAGGACCTCCAAGACCAAAAGCAAGTCTTGGGTGAATCCAAATAAAACTCTTGTCATGAGAAAAATATTTGAAAGGGAGAGCTCTTTTGAAAAAAAATTAATTCACCTCCCTCAAGTCAAATAAAATCTTTTGAAAAAACCAAATAAAATTTGGGTGTCACAACACCTACCCCCTTAGGAAAAATCTCGTCCTCGAGATTTCTGCTGATCCTCAAATAGATATGGATATTCTGCCTGAAGAAAATCTTCCCTCTCCCATGTGGCTTCATCCTCAGTGTGGTTGCTCCACTGAACTCTGAAAAACTTTGTCGTTTTCTGAGGGGTCCTCCATTCAGACTCTTCTAAAATCTTTACTGGCCTCTCTCTGTAGGTGAGGTCTGGTTGCATATCAATGCTCTCATGAGGTACATGCTTCTCCGGGTTACTCACACATTTTCTCAATTGTGAGACGTGGAATACGTCATGGACGTCTGACAGCTCCTTGGGCAAGTCTAGTTGGTAGGCTACCGTGCCTCTTCGTGCTTTTACACAAAATGGTCCAATAAATCTCGGGGCTAGCTTCCCTTTAATTTTGAACCGTTGCAGACCCCTCATAGGAGATACTCGGAGGTATACGGAATCACCGGGTTCAAAGCTGACCTCACGATGCTTCTAATCATAGTAGCTCTTTTGTCGGCTCTGTGCTATCTTGAGTCTGTCCCTGATCTGTTTAACTTTCTCCTCGGCCTCTTTAAGCATGTCTGGGCCGAAGATACGGCTGTCACCTGTTTCTGACCAATTCAGTGGGGTACGACACCTCCATCCGTACAATGCTTCAAAGGGTGCCATTTGCAAGCTGGCTTGGTAACTGTTGTTGTAGGCAAATTCGGCATATGGTAAACTCTCTTCCCAACTGGCTCCATAGGTGAGCACACAGGCTCTTAGCATATCCTCTAGGATTTGGTTTACACGTTCTGTTTGTCCATCAGTCTGAGGGTGGTACGCTGTACTGAAAGCTAGTTGCGTGCCCAGAGCTTGTTGTAGGTGATCCCAAAATTTGGAGACGAATTGTGTACCTCGATCGGATATTATAGTCTTTGGGACTCCATGCAAACAAACTATACGGGAGAGGTAAAGTTTGGCCAGTCTTTGTGTGGAGTAGGTAGTCTTCACGGGAATGAAATGAGCAACCTTGGTTAGTCGGTCTGTGATGACCCATATGGCGTCATTTCCGCGTTGTGATCGCGGTAATCCGACAATGAAGTCCATTCCTATTTCATCCCATTTCCACTCCGGTATCCTGTTTGGCTGGAGTATCCCTGCTGGCTTTTGATGCTCGGCCTTGATGCGCTGACAAGAATCGCAACAAGCAATAAATGTGGCTATATCTCTTTTCATACCGTGCCACCAAAATCTTTCCTGAATGTCCTTGTACATTTTGGTTCCTCCAGGATGGATCGAGTATGGAGCGGTGTGGCTTTCGGTTAAGATTTGTTGCTTGAGTTCCTCAATGTTAGGTACACAAAGTCTGTCTCCGTACCATAATGTCCCTTCACTGTCTGTGACGAACTCTGAAGCCTTACCAAGGTCCACTTTCTTCTTTATACCTTCGATGCTGGGATGTCCCTGTTGAGCCTTCTTAATTTGTTCCACCAGGGTGGGTTGTATCTCCAGATTTGATACGGTGCCCTCAGAGACTAGCATCATGTTGAGCCTAGCGAACTCTTGCTGAAACTCAGGCCTCAAGTTTTGCGGACCGTCATTGTCCGGGCTGGGGTTTCGACTAAGGGCATCGGCCACTACATTTTCTTTGCCTGGATGGTAGTGAATACCGACATCATAGTCCTTGACCAGTTCCAACCAGCGTCGTTGGCGTAAATTTAGCTCTGGCTGTGTGAAAATATATTTGAGGCTCTTATGGTCTGTATATATTTCACAGCGATTTCCCAACAGAAAGTGCCTCCACTCCTTGAGTGCATGAATGACTGCTGCTAGTTCCAGGTCATGTGTTGGGTAATTTTCCTCATGTTTTCGCAGCTGCCTGGAGGCATATGCGACAACTTTGCCATCCTGCATTAGTACACATCCGAGACCTTTTCGGGACGCGTCACAATATACTTCAAAACTCTTGTGTATGTCTGGCACAGTTAAGACCGGTGCGGTTGTCAGCTTCTTCTTGAGTTCTTGGAAGCTTTTCTCGCATGCTTCCGTCCATACAAATTTCTTGTCTTTCTTGAGTAACTGGGTTATAGGTTTTGCCACAGTGGAGAATCCTTCAATAAATCTTCTGTAATATCCGGCCATTCCTATTAAACTCCGCACATCTGTAACGTTGGCGGGCGGCTTCCAGTCAAGTATGGCTTTGACTTTTTCTGGGTCTACGGCCACGCCTTCTTGGTTCAATATATGGCCCAAGAAACCAACTTGTCTTAGCCAAAATTCGCACTTGCTGAATTTGGCGTACAACTGGTGTTTCCTCAATTCTCCCAAAACAATACGGAGATGCTCAGCATGCTCTTCTGGTGTCCTTGAGTAAACCAAAATATCGTCAATGAATACCACAGCAAATTTGTCCATGAATTTCATGAATACTTTGTTCATGAGGTGGACGAAATATGCGGGGGCGTTTGTTAGACCAAAAGGCATCACTGTGAACTCATATAATCCGTATCTGGAAGTGAATGCCGTCTTGGGAATATCTTCTGTCCGTACTTTCAGTTGATGATATCCCGATCTCAAATCAATTTTTGAGAATACATTGGCTTGTGCGAGCTGGTCAAACAAATCATTTATCCGTGGCATCGGATATTTGTTTTTGATGGTGACCATGTTGAGGGCTCGATAGTCTATACACAGTCTCAGTGTCCCATCCTTTTTCTTGGCGAACAACACTGGCGAACCCCAAGGTGAGGAGCTGGCTCGAATAAATCCTTTGTCCAACAATTCCTTTATCTGCTTCTTCCTTGGTCACATGGTTCAGGTGACCCTTCTTGTGGTTGTTGTTGGGGTTGAAATTGTTGCGCTTGGGGGCTGGATTGTTTCCACCATTGTTTGGCTTGGGTGCCAGGTTCCTCGGCTTTGGGCATTGTTTAGCATAGTGCCCCTCTTCCCCACAAGCATAGCATGTGACCCCTGGACGGTACGTGAACTCTTTGTCCCTGGCATGAAACTGTCTGACGGGCCTTGGATCGGTAGTCGTGGATCTCCTTGCTTCTGTCCTTGGAACCTCAGTCTTGCTTCGGTTGTTGCGAGCAAGAGTCGTCTTGTCCCTCTTTCGCTTACAGATATCTTCCAGACTACGGCGCTCATTCTCCAAGGTAATGGCCTTGTCAACCAGAGTTTTAAAATCCGGGAAAGTGTGTACAACCAGTTGGCATTTTAGTGCTGGTGCCAGGCCGTCCAAGAATTTTTCCATCTTCTTGTTTTCTGTCATGTGCTCGTCGTAGGCATAACGAGATAGCTGGGTAAACTGACCATTGTATTCTGTTACTAACATGCCTCTCTGCTTCAGGTCATCAAACTCTCTCTTCTTGATTTTATGATGCTCCTGGGGATGTGTGCCCCACGGAAGCCTTCCTTGAACTCTTCCCAGGTGATGTTGTGTCCACTGGGATGCATGTGTAGGAAGTTTTCCCACCATGCTGCAGCTGCTCCAGTAAGGTAGTGTGGTGCATATAGCACCTTCTCATGATCTGAACACTGAGCAATAATCAGTTTCCTTTCAATGTCACGAAGCCAATCATCGGCTTCCAGTGGCCTATCGGTGTGAGCAAAAGTTGAGGGGCGAGTCTTCTGTAACTCAGATAACTTGGAATGTGGTTGATAGTGTTCGCGGTGGTTTCCCATATTGATGACATGATTCATCATCTCTTGGTGCTGTTGCTGGCTTTGCTCGAAGAGACGGCATACTTGAGACAGGGCTGCTTCGCTGTCTTGTTGACTAGACTGACCTTGAGTGAAATTGTTGCTAGTCTGTGTCCCATAAACCTCCTCTGGCTGATTGGGCATGGAGCGAGTCCACGGACGAGACATTTTTCCAGTCTGGGGTATTATTTTGCAAAACCCATGAGAAAAACTGTGTAGCACAAGGAAAACTTTGCAAAGGCAACAATTTAAAAGACCTCAAGGTTTTCAAGGAAAACATAAGTGGTTTTGCATGGAGAAAAGACTGCTTAACACAAATCTTACACGCGAAATACAAACACACGATACAGCACTCAGGATGTGCGTACACAATCCTGACATGTTATTTAGATTAGCGTACTCCTCCGGAAGGCAGCAAACACACCAATACAAACTAGCGTACAGAGAAAACACATCATACAAGCAGACATAACGCGCGGCTGCTCGGCGCTCTCAGTCGGAGATGGTGTAGATTTCCTTCCCCTTGCCGATGGCAAGACTCAGAGGTCCAGGGGAATCAACCTCCACCTCCTCTCTAGCTGGCTCCTGGCGCATAAAGCTGCGCTGCTGTGATGGCGCGGGAGCGACAGGTGGTAGCGCGGGTGCGGCGGGCGGTGCGGCTCTGACTGGAGTAGGAGCGATGACTCGGTCGAACTCCTCAGTGGTAGGCAGACGGCGAGCAGTGGCCAAAACGGCCGGTGCATACGGGGCTGAAGACGAGACGAAAGTCAGAGGCGGCGCTGTGTTGAGAAGCTCCTTCCTGCTGGCAGGACCGCCCCGGACTAAGTCCATGCGGGTAGCCACAAGATCGTCTACGAGGTTGTCGAAAGACTCCTCCAGAGCCTTGAGATACTCCACAACCATCTCGATGGCTTCATCTCGCTCTCCCCGATGGCAGGCGAATGCATAGTGACTGGTGTATGGCACATGGCATGGGAGGTAGCGGTAGCGACGAGTCTTCATCGTAGGCAGGATGTCCCGAAGACGAGCTATTGCCTCACGGGCAGCCATCTGCATGGCATGCCTCTCCGTAGGCATGGCCCTTCCCACAAAACAGAAGTGGCGAGCTGCAGAACGTCCTCCCTTGAATTGCACCACAGGTTGGTGCATAGACACGTCGTCGCTGAGCTTGTGCTGATAGAGCGTGAACTCCGGGCGGGCTGCTGGCCCGATCGCGAGCTTGGTGATGGAGACGAGGAGCTTGACAAACCCCTTGGGCACGTTCGTGAACACTCGATTCTCACAGCTACTGCCAGCCATCTACAAAAGTAGGCAAAAATTCTGAGTAGTCATATCATAAATTTATGATGACCAACAGAAAATAGCTACAATTTGCAAAATGCTGAAAAAGCACAAAAGACGCTAATAACCGATTAGCGATCGCACCTAGTGGATTCCTACAGTCAGCCTGGCTCTGGTACCAAGCTTGTCACGACCGGTTTTTCAATAATATAATTATTGAGAGACCAATCCCTTTTACGGACCAGTAAGGAAGAATTCCTTCTCACTGGTAGACAATATCATGGTCATAGAAGAAAAATACCAGGAGTACTGAATATAATACAAAGTTGAGCGGAAACTGCCCAACAATTTATTACATGCATGCCGATAAAACAAGACGGCGGATAGGGTGGCAAACTACTAACTCACGATAATAACGGTGGTGGAAATATCACCGCGGAGCGAGTGATATGACTCCTGCAGACTACAGCTCTTCGAGCGTCGGAGTGAGGCTCGAGGAGACTTATTGCGGGTGGCTGAAGCGCATATAATACAAGTGACCAATATCCGGGATCGCACAAGACTGACTGGGACTCCTCTAGGCGTCGGACGCACTATCAAACTCTTCATCCAAGAGATCGCCTTCGTCAACATCTGGCCAAATCAACAAGCCAGGTGAGTACTAATGAAAGTACTCGCAAGACAGTTCGGACATAAGATATAACAAATGTAAACATGAAGCGTATAAACAAGTTAACCCGTGCGTTCAGACATAGAGATAATAAATACTGGGTGCCAAACGAGGGTCTGAATGACTCCTCGAGAGGAAACTGCAGAATAGTAGTACTGGTGCCAAACGAGTGTCTGAATGACTCCTCGAGAGGAAACTGCAGAAATAATAATACTGGTGCCAAACGAGTGTCTGAATGACTCCTCGAGAGGAAACTGCAGAAATAATAATACTGGTGCCAAACGAGGGTCTGAATGACTCCTCGAGAGGAAACTGCAGAATAGTAATGCCGCAGTCGGGCGTCGGGGCGACACCACATAAAGGGCTTATAACAGAAAATAAAGGCAGTGCGTGCCATAGTCGGATGTCTGAGCGACATCACATAAAGGGCTTATATTTAAAGCAAGAAAACAAAAACATGCCACAGTCGGACGTCTGCGCGACGTCGCATAAAGGGCTTATATTGTAGCTCAATAATTCAGTAGCTCGAGATTATAAATTATTTCAAGTACGAGACAAATATAAGGTTAGTCCATCCACAGTAATAATAATTAAATTGGGTTCACCACTTGAGCTTGTTCACCGGGGACAAATTTTCCACGCAGATAGATATGGATATACTGATTTCACTACTTGATCATGGATACGATGACTTGGAAGAATTTGACTCTGCAGAGTTTGTACTTAACCACAGCCAACGGATTTCAGTAGTCACGGGGACTAGTTCCGTTTACGGTGTTTTGGAAGAAACACGTCTAACCAATACACACCCATTCAACATTCCGAAGCCAGGGATCACCCTCGGCAACGCTCATGAAAAATCCTTGAGACGGGGAGGCTACAACCTCGCGTAGCATGGGATCAAATTTCTATACGCGCGCTCTAAGGGGGTGCCCCCCTCTCGGTCCCAACCGGAAACACCCATGCCCCCTGACCGGATGACTGGCTTTAATCCTGGGCCAAGGTACCATCATCCCGGCCCCTCTGTTTGGTGTGTACACGGAAAGAGGTTACCAACTTACTAAACCGCATCCTGGCAAATGAAACATGTGGTAGCACGGAAGGGGAAAGAACGATAACGTGACTCCGTCCACGTTAACGTCGGAAGTTGTCGGATGACGCAAGGCTGGTACGCTACAACAGTACCACCTTTCTGCCCTTCATGTCACCACATGATTAGGCCATCTCTCACCAGAGATCATCGCAACTTTGGAACATGCGGGTAGTTGCCTCGCAAGCAACGGGGAACTCACTGATACTCATATGCCACGCACAAACTTTCACGCAAACATGCAAAACACCCATCATATCAAAGGTTCAAACATGCTTGCCTGGTTCGGAGAAGTCGGAGTCTAGCTCGGCGAAGTTCGCGGCTCCGTCACCTCTCCCGGAACCTACGGCAATAACGAAAACGGACACTAACGTGAAAACCAACGCGTGCACAGAAACTTCTCCAATTTTTTTCCAAATAAATCCCATAAAAAACTAGACAAAATTTTAAGACTGTAAGAAAAAGAATCACTCCAAAATCTCTTTTCATTAAAAAGTTATAAAGGTTTCTGTCCAGGGACTTATCTGTAATGAAACAGAAAAGTTCCAGGGTTTTAACTGAGAAAGCAGAAAACGGTTCGATTGGAAATGCGCAAGCTCAAGGGGGAAAACGTATTTGCCTGAAGGCGCCAACAGAAAACGTTTCGCGTGGGGAAACAGAAGAGAGGCTGAAAGGGGGTCCCACATGTCAGTTTTAAAAAGCTCGCCGGCGCCCGAAGACTGCGGTGGACGCCGGCGTCGAACCACGGCGAGTTAGGAGGATCGGAGGGTACCAAGAGCTTCAGCGTGTTCTTCCGCGTCGGTGGGTGGTGGACTCGACCAACGGGGAGCACCACGTCGACGGCGACACTTTCTCCGGCGGACGGCGGTTCGGGTGATGGTGGAGAACTCCGGCGGAGGGCTGCAAGCTTCGAATTGAAGCGCGGGTCAGAAGGAGGGATGCATAGTGAAGCTACTGGCAAGAGATGGGGGGCAGAGGCGCACGCACGGGGGCGAATCGAGCTGGATCCCGTGGCGGGTCGCGGCGGCCGGAGTCGAGGAAGGAGACCTCCTCGAGGCTCTTCCAGTGGCTAGGCGTGCTCTAGGTGGAGTGCAGGGATGGTGTGGGTTCGAGTTGAAGCTCGGGGCCTCTATTTATAGGCGGATCGACGGGGTGGCCGTGAACGGAGAATCTCCGGCGAGCGATTACGGCGATGCAGTGGATTGGCAGGAGGTTTGAGTGGCCAGGCAGCATTAGTGGAGGTTACTGGTGCCGTTCCCCCGCTAATCTCGGCTGGTCTTGGCGTAACGGCGCCGGTCCACGGTGGGGTGGCCGCACGGGCACGACGGCGGCAGAGAGCGCGCTCCGCACCCTGCGGTTCACGACGAAGATGGCAGCGCGTTCGGGGGAGTGGAAGGCCACGCGGCGCGCTCCGGTGGTTTGGGCGGTGCTGGGTGGCGCCGTCGGTGCTGCGCCTCTCTCTGGCGGCCGCAAAGCCGCCGCTGGCGTCGGTCACGGGGCGGCGCACCTTCTGCTGCTCGTCGCCGACGTCCGCAAGGTGCCAGGCATTCGTGCGGAGCAGGAACAAGGGGGAGGGGACGAGGAGCAAGGCGCCAACGCTGCACTGTCGAGATCGACAACATGTTCTGAAGAAAACGACAGTAGGGCACTGAACTGAATTTCTGAATCTCTGAACTTGACATTGACAAAGCACTGCAGGTGTTCGACAGAATGATTTGGCAATGAGAAATTTTTTTCTGGAGCTGGCACTTGGTGAGGTGACCACTCAATGCACCCAGAGGCTGCCTGATTTTTCTTGGAATTTTTGAAAAAGGATTTGGATGAATTTCACCAAATTTGACAAATCTGGTCCAAACTTGCAGTAAGTGTAGTTTGAAAAATTTGAACTGAAGACCAGTGGATCTTCATGGATCTTGGTTGAGGGTTCAAGGGACTAGGAAGGGAAAAAGGTTTGGGGGCAAAAATCAAAACAGAAAGTGGAGTTCCTTTGTAAATCACCAATGGCTAGAATAGAAGACAGAAATTTATTTGAATATGTTTTGAATGGAAAAATTTATATGGAGAGGTACAACTTGCTGGATTTGATGCAAAACATGATCCAAAGATGTGGGGAGGGTTAGGAGAATGGATTTGCACTAAGGCCATGGCAAGAAAGAAATGTTGAAAGTGGCAAAGGATTATTCCAAAAGCCATAGTGCATTATCAAGGAGATTTTCAAAAGGCATTCTTCTCAAGTGAAAAGCATTTGTCTTGAGTTCAAATAAAAAGGCAAGGACCTCCAAGACCAAAAGCAAGTCTTGGGTGAATCCAAATAAAACTCTCATGAGAAAAATATTTGAAAGGGGGAGCTCTTTTGAATTTTTTTTAATTCACCTCCCTCAAGTCAAATAAAATCTTTTGAAAAAACCAAATAAAATTTGGGTGTCACACTTTTCCACCGCCGCAACCTTCTGTACCCGCGAGATCCCATCTTGGGGCCTTTTCCGGCATCCTGCCGGAAGGGAATCGATCACGGAGGGTTTCTACATCAACACCATTGCCTCTCCGATGAAGCATGAGTAGTTTACTTCAGACCTACGGGTCCATAGCTAGTAGCTAGATGGCTTCTTCTCTCTCTTTGATTGTCAATACAAAGTTCTCCTCGATGTTCTTGGAGATCTATTCGATGTAATACTCTTTTGCGGTGTGTTTGCCGAGATCCGATGAATTGTGGATTTATGATCATCTTATCTATGAATATTATTTGAATCTCCTCTGAATTCTTATATGCAGGATTTGATATCTTTGCAACTCTCTTCGAACTATCGATTTGGTTTGGCCAACTAGATTGGTTTTTCTTGCAATGGGAGAAGTGCTTAGCTTTGGGTTCAATCTTGCGGTGTCCTTTCCCAGTGACAGTAGGGGCAGCAAGGCATGTATTGTATTGTATTGTATTGTATTGTTGCCATCGAGGATAAAAAGATGGGGTTTTCATCATATTGCTTGAGTGAATCCCGCTACATCATGTCATCTTGCTTAATGCGTTACTCTGTTCTTATGAACTTAATACTCTAGATGTAGGCAGGAGTCGGTCGATGTGTGGAGTATTGTAGTAGATGTAGAATCGCTTCTGTCTACTTGACACAGACCTGATGCCTATATTCATGATCATTGCCTTAGATATCGTCATAATTATGTGCTTTTCTATCAATTGCTCGGCAGTAATTTGTTCACCCACCGTAATAATTTCTATCTTGAGAGAAGCCTCTAGTGAAACCTATGGTCCCCGGGTCTATTTTACATCATATTAGTTTCCCGTCAACTTTCCAATTTCTGTCACCGTTCCCTTTATTTTGCAATCTTTACTTTCCGTTCCATAAACCAAAAATACTAAAAATATTACTTTACCGTTTATCCATCTCTTTCCGATCTCACTTTGCGAATAACCGTCAAGGGATTGACAACCCCTTTGTCGTGTTGGTGGCAAGTTGGTGTTTGTTTGTATTCGGTGGCTTGTTGCGTAGTCTCCTACTGGATTGTTACCTTGGTTCTCAAAACTGAGGGAAATACTTACGCTCCTTTGCCGCATCACCCTTTCCTCTTCAAGGGAAAAACCAACGCAAGCTTAAGAGGTAGCAAGAAGGATTTCGGGCGCCGTTGCTGGGGAGATCTACACCAAGTCAAGACATACCAAGTACCCATCATAAACTCTCATCCCTCGCATTACGTTATTTGCCATTCGCCTCTCGTTTTCCTCCCCCCACTTCTAAAACAATTTTCTAAAAGATTTGCCTTTTCTTCGCCCTTCTTCCGTTCGTCTTTTTCGTTTGCCTTGATGTCTTATTTGGCTCGTTTGGTTAGAATAATGGTGTATTTATTGCAAATCAGAGAACCTAAGATTTATGGATCCTCATACGCTTGATAATCTTTGTAAGAGATCCAATTATGATAAACCAATTGCTAGTGAGTTTTGTGCACTAGATTATCTTTATGATGTTTTGCTTGAAATTCGTGAATCTGAAAATTGTGATGAAGTACTTTATGAAGTGATTCACGATAGATCTTTGAATAAAAAGCATGATTGCAATGATTTTACCATAAATTCTATTAATGTCAATTGTGCTAATAATACGCAAAACCCTAAGCTTGGGGATGCTAGTTTTGCTATGTCCACAACTTGTTGCAATGATCATGATTGGGGTGATTCTTCTTATGATCTTGAAAATTTATTTAAGCCCCATGATGAATATAAGATTGATAATAATGTTTGTAATAATATTGAAAGTGGGTTTGCAAGAGTGTTAACTTTAGATCCCACATATTTGGAGAATGTTCAAGCTTATGACATTTTTGATAAAAGTGGGTTAGGAGAGGTCATGACTTTAGCTAATGTTAATCCCACTATTTTGGAAGAGTGTCAACTTCGCATGCATGTGGATCGTGTTGAGAATATGTTATGTGATAGCTATTTTGTTGAATTTTCTTATGATCCTACATGTAATTATTATGAGAGGGGAAAATATGGTTGTAGAAATTTTAATGTTACTAAATTACCTCTCTTCATGTTGAGATTGCTATCGTCTCTTTGTTCTTCCTTGCATATGCTATTTTGTGCTTGCCTTGATAAATTGTTTGCTTATAAAATACCTATGCATAGGAATTATTTTAGACTTAAGTGTGTTTGTCACATGTTTTATGATGCTCTCTTTGTGCTTCAATTCTTGCCTTTCATGTGAGCATCATTGAAATCTCAATGCCTAGCTAAAAGGCTTTAAAGAAAAGCGCTTGTTGGGAGACAACCCCAATATTTTTCCTTGCTGTTTTTCAATAAATAAATCATCTAGACTCTGGTTAGATGTGGTTTTGTGTTTTAATTAGTGTTTGTGCCAAGTAAGACCTATGGGATAGCCTACGGTGATAGTTGACTTAATCTTGCTGAAAAACAGAAACTTTTGCGCTCACGAAAACAATTCTTATTTTTACCTGGAGCGTTCTTTTGAGATGATTATTTTTGCATAAGATTAATAAACAAATTATCTAGGATTTACTATTTTCTCAGGATTTTTTTAGTTACAGAAGTATTCGAAATATTCAGATTGCTACAAACTGTTATGTTTTTGACAGATTCTGTTTTTCACGTGTTGTTTGCTTATTTTGATGCATCTATGGCTAGTATCGGGGGGTATGAACCATGGAAAAGTTGGAATACAGTAGATATTACACCAATATAAATAAATAATGAGTTCAAACAGTACTAAAAGTGGTGATTTATTTTCTTATACTAGCGGAGCTTACGAGATTTTCTGTTGGAGTTTTGTGTTGTGAAGTTTTCATGTTTTGGGTAAGGATTTGATGGACTATGGAATAAGGAGTGGCAAGAGCCTAAGCTTGGGGATTCCCAAGGCACCCCAAGGTAATATTCAAGTATGTCAAAAATCCTAAGCTTGGGGATGCCCCGGGAAGGCATCCCCTCTTTCGTCTTTGTCTATCGGTAACTTTACTTGAGGCTATATTTTTATTCACCACATGATATGTGTTTTGCTTGGAGCGTCTTGTATGATTTGAGTCTTTGCTTTTTAGTTTTCCACAATCATCCTTGCTGTACACACCTTTTGAGAGAGACTCGCATGAATCGTGATTTATTAGAATGCTCTATGTGCTTCACTTATATCTTTTGAGCTAGGCAAAATTTGCTCTAGTGCTTCACTTATATCTTTTTAGAGCATGGCGGTGGTTTTATTTTATAGAAATTGATGAACTCTCGTACTTCACTTATATTATTTTGAGAGTTTTTAAAACAACATGGTAATTTTCTTTGGTTATAAAACTAGTCCTAATATGATAGGCATCCAAGAGGAACATAATAAAAACTTTCATATAAAGTGCATTGAATACTATGATAAGTTTGATTCCTTGTGATTGTTTTGAGATATGAAGATGGTGATATTAAAGTCATGCTAGTGAGTAGTTGTGAGTTTGAGAAATACTTGTGTTAAAGTTTGTGAGTCCTGTAGCATGCATGTATGGTGAACCGTTATGTGATGAAGTCGGAACATGATTTATTTATTGATTGTATTCCTTATGAGTGGCGGTCGGGGACGAGCGATGGTCTTTTCCTACCAATCTATCACCCTACGAGCATGCGCGTAGTACTTTGTTTTGATGACTCATAGATTTTTGCAATAAGTATGTGAGTTCTTTATGACTAATGTTGAGTCCATGGATTATACACACTCTCACCTTTCCGCCATTGCTAGCCTCTCTAGTACCGCGCAACTTTCGCCGATACCATAAACCCACCACATATCCTTCCTAAAAACAGCCACCATACCTACCTATTATGGCATTTCCATAGCCATTTCGAGATATATTGCTGTGCAACTTTCCACCGTTCCGTTTATTATGACACGCTCCATCATTGTCATATTGCTTTGCATGATCATGTAGTTGACATCGTATTTGTGGCAAATCCACCGCTCATCATTTTTTATACATGTCGCTCTTGATTCATTGCACATCCCGGTACACCGCCGGAGGCATTCACATAGAGCCATATTTTGTTCTAAGTATCGAGTTGTAATTCTTGAGTTGTAAGTAAATAAAAGTGTGATGATCTTCATTATTAGAGCATTGTCCCATGTGAGGAAAGGATGATGGAGACTATGATTCCCCCACAAGTCGGGATGAGACTCCGGACGAAAAAATAAAAAAAAAGAGGCAAAAAAAATGAGAGAAGGCCCAAACAAAAAAATGAGAGAAAAGAGAGAAGGGACAATGTTACTATCCTTTTTGCCACACTTGTTCTTCAAAGTAGCACCATGATCTTCATGACAGAGAATCTCCTATGATATCATTTTCATATACTAGTGGGAATTTTTCATTATAGAACTTGGCTTGTATATTCCAATGATGGGCTTCCTCAAATTGCCCTAGGTCTTCGTGAGCAAGCGAGTTGGATGCACACCCACTTAGTTTCTTTTTGAGCTTTCATAAACTTATAGCTCTAGTGTATCCATTACATGGCAATCTCTACTCACTCACATTGATATCTATTAATGGGCATCTCCATAGCCCGTTGATATGCCTAGTTGATGTGAGACTATCTCCTTTTTGTCTTCAACCACCGTCCATTCCACCTATAATGCTATGTCCATGGCGCACGCTCATGTATTGCGTGAAAGTTGAAAAAGTTTGAGAACATCAAAAGTATGAAACAATTGCTTGGCTTGTCATCGGGGTGGTGCATGATTTAAATATTTTGTGTGATGAAGATGGAGCATAGCCAGACTATATGATTTTGTAGGGATAAGCTTTCTTTGGCCATGTTATTTTGAGAAGACATACTTATTTTGTTAGTATGATTGAAGTATTATTGTTTTTATGTCAATATAAACTTTTGTTTGAATCTTACGGATCTGAACATTCATGCCACAATAAAGAGAATTACATGGATAAATATGATAGGTAGCATTCCACATCAAAAATTCTATTTTTATCATTTACCTACTCGAGGATGAGCAGGAATTAAGCTTGGGGATGCTTGATACGTCTCCAACGTATCTATAATTTTTGATTGTTCCATGCTATTATATTATCTGTTTTGGATGTTTTATATGCATTAATATGCTATTTTATATGATTTTTGGGACTAACCTATTAACCTAGAGCCCAGTGCCAGTTTCTGTTTTTTCCTTGTTTTAGAGTTTCGTAGAAAAGGAATACCAAACGGATCCAAAAGGAATAAAACTTTCGCCATGATTTTTCTTGGACCAGAAGACACCCAGGAGACTTGGAGTGCAAGTCAGAGGAGCCTCAAGGCGGCCACAAGGGTGGAGGGCGTGTCCCCGACCTTGTGGGCCCCTCGTAGCTTTCCTGACCTAATTCTTCCTCCGATATATACTCTTATACCCCAAAAACATCCAGGGAGACACGAAACCACTTTTCCACCGCCGCAACCTTCTATACTCGCGAGATCCCATCTTGGGGCCTTTTCTGGCATCCCACCGGAGGGGGAATCGATCACGGAGGGCTTCTACATCAAAACCATTGCCTCTCCGATGAAGCGTGAGTAGTTTACTTCAGACCTACGGGTCCATAGCTAGTAGCTAGATGGCTTCTTCTCTCTCTTTGATTGTCAATACAAAGTTCTCCTCGATGTTCTTGGAGAACTATTCGATGTAATACTCTTTTGCGGTGTGTTTGCCGAGATCCGATAAATTGTGGATTTATGATCAGCTTACCTATGAATAATATTTTAATCTCCTCCGAATTCTTATATGCATGATTTGATATCTTTGCAAGTCTCTTCGAACTATCGATTTGGTTTGGCCAACTAGATTGGTTTTTCTTGCAATGGGAGAAGTGCTTAGCTTTGGGTTCAATCTTGCGGTGTCCTTTCCCAGTGACAGTAGGGGCAGCAAGGCACGTATTGTATTGTTTCCATCGAGGATAAAAAGATGGGGATTTCATCATATTGCTTGAGTTAATCCCGCTACATCATGTCATCTTGCTTAATGTGTTACTTTGTTCTTATGAACTTAATACTCTAGATGCAGGCAGGAGTCGGTCGATGTGTGGAGTAATAGTAGTAGATGTAGAATCGTTTCGGTCTACTTGACACGGACGTGATGCCTATATTCATGATCATTGCCTTAGATATCGTCATAACTTTGGACTTTTCTATCAATTGCTCGGCAGTATTTGTTCACCCACTGTAATAATTTCTATCTTGAGAGAAGCCTCTAGTGAAACCTATGGCCCCCGGGTCTATTTTACATCATATTAATTTCCCATCAACTTTCAATTTCTGTCACCGTTCCCTTTATTTTGCAATCTTTTACTTTCTGTTCCATAAACCAAAAATACCAAAAATATTACTTTATATTCATGATCAGTGCCTTAGATATCATCATAACTTTGCGTTTTTCTATCAATTGCTCAGCAGTAATTTGTTCACCCATCGTAATAATTTCTATCTTGAGAGAAGCCTCTAGTGAAACCTATGGCCCCCGGGTCTATTTTACATCATATTAGTTTCCCGTCAACTTTCCGATTTTTGTCACCGTTCCCTTTATTTTGCGATCTTTACTTTTCGTTCCGTAAACCAAAAATACCAAAAATATTAATGTACCATTTATCCATCTCTATCAGATCTCACTTTGTGAATAACCGTGAAGGGATTGACAACCCCTTTGTCGCATTGGTTGCAAGTTGGTGTTTGTTTGTGCAGGTATTCGGTGGCTTGTTGCGTAGTCACCTACTGGATTGATACCTTGGTTCTCAAAACTGAGGGAAATACTTATGCTCCTTTGCTGCATCACCCTTTCCACTTCAAGGAAAAAACCAACACAAGCTCAAGAGGTAGCAGCGCCCCCTTCCATATTTGAACATGGGGGGGGGAGGGAAGGGGGGCTGGCTGCCTTAGGGCGCCTCCCCTTCCTTTCCTCCCTCCTTGGTGCGTGGGCAGGGGTGGAGGGGCATGCCAGCCGCCTTGTGGGCTGGTGTGCTCTCCCCCCTTGGCCCATAAGGCCCAATAACCTCCCGAGGCCTCCCGGAACCCCTTCCGGCACTCCGATGAATACCCGATACATCCCGAAACCTTTCCGGTGACCAAATAGCATCGTCCTATATATCAATCTTTACCTCTGGACCATTCCGGAGCTCCTCGTCATGTCCGTGATCTCATCCGGGACTCCGAACAATATTTGGTCACCAACTCACATAACTAATACTATATCATCAACAAACGTTAAGCATGCAGACCCTACGGGTTCGAGAATGATGTAGACATGACCGAGACGCCTCTCCGGTCAATAACCAATAGCGGGGCCTAGATGCCCATATTGGTTCCTACATATTCTACGAAGATCTTTATCGGTCAAACCTTTATGACAACATACGTAGTTACCTTTGTCTGTCGATATGTTACTTGCCCGAGATTCGATCGTCGGTATCTCGACACCTAGTTCAATCTCGTTACCGGCCAGTCTCCTTACTCGTTACGTAATACATCATCTCGTAACTAACTCCTTAGTCACTTTACTTGAAAGATTCTTGTGATGTTTTATTACCGAGAGGGCCCAGAGATACCTCTCTGATACACGGAGTGACAAATCCCAATCTCGATTCACGCCAACTCAACAGACACCTTCGGAGATACCTGTAGAGCATCTTTATGATCACCCAGTTACGTTGTGACCTTTGATAGCACACAAGGTATTCCTTTGGTATCCGGGAGTTGCATGATCTCATGGTCCAAGGAATATGTATTTGACATTAAGAAAGTAGTAGCAATAAACTGAACGATCATATGCTAAGCTAACGGATGGGTCTTGTCCATCACATCATTGTCCTAATGATGTGATCCCGTTATCAAATGACAACTCATGTCTATGGTTAGTAAACCTTAACCATCTTTGATCAACGAGCCAGTCTAGTAGAGGCTCACTAGGGACACGGTATTTGTTTATGTATCCACACATGTATGTAAGTTTCCGGTCAATACAATTCTAGCATGAATAATAAACCTTTATCATGATTAAGTAAATATAATAATAACCATTTTAACAATTCCTCTAGGGCATATTTCCATCAGTCTCCCACTTGCTCTAGAGTCAATAATCTAGTTCACATCGCCATGTGATTATCACCCAAAGAGTTCTAAGGTGTGATCATGTTTTTCTTGTGAGAGAAGTTTTAGTCAACGGGCCTGCCACATTCAAATCCATATGTATTTTGCAAATTTCTATGTCTACAATGCTCTGCATGGAGCTACTCTAACTAATTGCTCCCACTTTCAATATGTATCCAGATTGAGACTCAGAGTCATCCGGATTGGTGTCAAAGCTTATATCGATGTAACCCTTTACGACGAACTCTTGATCACCTCCATAACCGAGAAACATTTCCTTAGTCCTCTTAGGTAACTAAGGATAATTTTGATCGCTGACCAGTGATCCACTCCTGGATCACTATTGTAGCCCCTAGCCAAACTCATGGCAAGGCACACATCAAGTCTGGTACACAGCATGGCATACATAATAGAACCTATGGCTAAAGCATAGGGAATGACTTTCATTCTCTCTCTATCATAGGCAAGAACCCTTTCTTTAACTGATCCATTTTGAACTTCTTCAAAACTTTGCCAAGGTATGTGCTTTGTGAAAGTACTATTAAGCGCCTCGATCTATCCCTATAGATCCTGATGCCCAATATGTAAATAGCTTCACCGTGGCCTTTCATTGAAAAATTCTTATTCAAGTATCCTTTTATGCTATCCAGAAATTCTATATCATTTCCAATCAGCAATATGTCATCCACATATAATATCAGAAATGCTACAGAGCTCCCACTCACTTTCTTGTAAATACAGGCTTCATCATAAGTCTATATAAAACCATATGCTTTGATCACCTCATCAAAGCGTATATTCCAACTCCCACCAGTCCATAGATGGATCGATGTAGCTTGCACACCTTGTTAGCACCTTTAGGATTGACAAAACCTTCTGGCTGCATCATATATAACTCTTCTTTAAGAAATCCGTTAAGGAATGCAGTTTTGACGTCCATTTGCCAGATTTCATAATCATAAAATGTGGCAATTGCTAACATGATTCAGACAGACTTAAGCATTGCTATGGGTGAGAAAGTCTCATCATAGTCAACCCCTTGAACTTGTCAAAAACCTTTCGCGACAAGTCGAGCTTTATAGACGGTGATATTACCATCAGAGTCCGTCTTCCTCTTGAAGATCCATTTATTTTCAATGGCCTGCCTATCATCAGGAAAGTCCACCAAAGTCCACACTTTGTTCTCATACACGGATCCTATCTAAGATTTCATGGCCTCAAGCCATTTGTCGGAATCTGGGCTCATCATAGCTTCTTCATAGTTCGTAGGTTCTCCATTGTCTAACAACATGACTTCCAGGACAGGATTACTGTACCACTCTGATAACCCACAAGTATAGGGGATCGCAACAGTTTTCGAGGGTAGAGTAGTCAACCCAAATTTATAGATTCGACACAAGGGGAGCCAAAGAATATTTGAAGGTATTAGCAGCCGAGTTGTCAATTCAACCACACCTGGAGATTAATTATCTGCGGCAACGTGATCAGTAGCAAAGTAGTATGATAGTTTTGATAGTAGTGACAGCAGCAACGGTAACAGTAACAGTGATAGCAGTAATTTTGTAGCAAGTGTAACAGTGATGATAGCAGTAGTAACTTAGCTGGAACAATATAAGATAAATTCGTAGGCATTGGATCGGTGACTTGTTGGATGATATTCATCATGTGACAGTTATAACCTAGGGCGATACGGTACTAGCTCCAGTTCATCGATATAATGTAGGCATGTATTCTGTAAATAGTCATACGTGCTTTATTAAAAGAACTTGCATGACATCTTTTGTCCTACCCTCCCATGGCAGTGGGGTCCATATTGGAAACTAAGGTATATTAAGGCCTCCTTTTAATAGAGAACCGGAACAAAGCATTAACACATAGTGAATACATGAACTCCTCAAACTACGGTCATCACCAGGAGTGGGCCCGGTTGTTGTCACTCCGGGGTTGCCGGATCATAACACGTAGTAGGTTACTATAACTTGCAAGATCGGATCTAAAACATGGATATAATGATGAATTCATAAACGGTTCATATCTGAGTTCACGGCACCCGGGCCCAAAGTGACAAGCATTAAGCATAGCAAAGTCATAGCAACATCAATCTAAGAACATAGTGGATACTAGTGATCAGGCCCTAACAAAACTAACTCGATTACATGATGAATCTCATCCAACTCCTCACCGACCAGCGAGCCTACGAAGGAATTACTCACTCCCGCTGGGGAGCATCATGGAATTGGAGATGGAGATTGGTTGGTGATGACGAAGAACGAAGATCCCCCTGTCCGGAGCCCCAAACGGACTCCAGATCTACCCTCCCAAGGAAGAACAGGGCTTGGCGGCGGCTCCGTCTCGTGGAACGCGGTAATTCTTTCTCCCTGATTTTTTCTGGAAATATGTGATTTTATAGTATCAGGGGGATCGTCAGCGGGGCCACCAGGTGGGTACAACCCACCTGGGCGCGCCAGGAGAGGGAGGCACGCCCTGGTGGGTTCTGCCCACCCAGGGGCCCCTCTCTGGTGGGTCTTGGCTCTAGTAATTCTCATTTATTCCATAAAAAATCCTCCCAAAGTTTCGTTTCATTCCGAGAACTTTTATTTCTACACAAAACAACACCATGGTAGTTCTGCTGAAAACAGCGTCAGTCCGGGGTTAGTTTCATTCAAATCATGCAAATTAGAGTCCAAAACAAGAGGAAAATCATGAGAAAAAGTAGATACGTTGGAGACGTATCAACTCCCCCAAGCTTAAACCTTTGCTTGTCCTCAAGCAATTCAGTTGATAAACTGAAAGTGAGAAAGAAAAACTTTTACGAACTCTTATGCTCTAGTTTGCATAAATAAGCTTAAACAGCACCCAAGTTTTCAGCCAACATCATAACTAACCATGTCAACAATAACCCTTAAATATTATAATGACTCATATGAATGACATAATCAGCTAGCGAGCAATAATAAGATATCTCAAACGGCAACACGTTGTCAAAACAGCCATGATATAATATGACAATAGTGGTATCTCGCTAACCCTTTCTGAGACCGCAAAACATAAATGCAGAGCACCTCCAAAGTTCAAGCAGCGACTAAACATTGTAATTCATGGTAGAAAAGATCGAGTCATGATGCACCCAACATTAGCTACACACAATGCATAAATCAAGACAGCTGTGCTCTACTCAGTTTCTGGCGCTTGTTTTAGAAGGTGGTGACACAACATTAAAGTAAATAGATAGTCCCTTCGCAGAGGGAAGCAGAGATTTGCAGAGGTGCCAGAGCTCAATTTTTAAAACAGTTGTCGAGGGTAGAGTATTCAACCCAAATTTATAGATTTGACACAAGGGGAGCCAAAGAATATTTGAAGGTATATTAGCAGCTGAGTTGTCAATTCAACCACACCTGGAGATTAATTATCTGCAGCAAAGTGATCAGTAACAAAGTAGTTTGATAGTTTTGATAGTAGTGACAGCAGCAACGGTAACAGTAACAGTGATAGCAGTAATTTTGTAGCAAGTGTAACAGTAACGACAGCAGTAGTAACTTAGCAAGAACAATATAGGATAAATTCGTAGGCATTGGATCAGTGACTTGTTGGATAATATTCATCATGTGACAGTTATAACCTAGGGCGATACGACACTAGCTCTAGTTCATCGATATAATGTAGGCATGTATTCCGTAAATAGTCATACGTGCTTTATTAAAAGAACTTGCATGCCATCTTTTATCCTACCCTCCCGTGGCAGCGGGGTCCATATTGGAAACTAAGGGATATTAAGGCCTCCTTTTAATAAAGAACCGGAACAAAGCATTAACACATAGTGAATACATGAACTCCTCAAACTACGGTCATCACCGGGAGTGGTCCCGGTTGTTGTCACTCCGGGGTTGCCGGATCATAACACGTAGTAGGTGACTATAACTTGCAAGATCGGATCTAAAACATGGATATAATGATGAATTCATAAACAGTTCAGGTCTGAGTTCATGGCACCCGGGCCCAAAGTGACAGGCATTCAGCATAGCAAAGTCATAGCAACATCAATCTAAGAACATAGTGGATACTAGGGACCAGGCCCTAACAAAACTAACTCGATTACATGATGAATCTCATCCAACTCCTCACTGACCAGCGAGCCTATGAAGGAATTACTCAATCCCGGTGGGGAGCATCATGGAATTGGCGATGGAGATGGGTTGGTGATGACAAAGAACGAATATCCCCCACTCCGGAGCCCCAAACGGACTCCAGATCTGCCCTCCCGAGGAAGAACAGAGCTTGGCGGCGGCTCCATCTCGTGGATCGCGATAATTCTTTCTCCCTGATTTTTTTGGAATAATGTGATTTTATAGTATCAGGGGGGTCATCAGCGGGGCCACCAGGTGGGTACAACCCACCTGGGCGCCAGGAGAGGGGGGCGGGCCCTGGTGGGTTGTGCCCACCCAGGTGCCCCTCTCCGGCAGGTCTTGGCTCCAGAAATTCTTATTATCGATATAAAAGATCCTTGCAAAGTTTCGTTTCATTCCGAGAACTTTTATTTCTACACAAAAACAACACCGTGGTAGTTCTGCTGGAAACAGCGTCAGTCCGGGGTTAGTTTCATTCAAATCATGCAAATTAGAGTCCAAAACAAGAGGAAAAGCGTGAGAAAAAGTAGGTACGTTGGAGACGTATCAACTCCCCCAAGCTTAAACCTTTGCTTGTCCTCAAGCAATTCAGTTGATAAACTGAAAGTGAGAAAGAAAAACTTTTACGAACTCTTTTGGTCTTGTTTGCATAAATAAGCTTAAACAGCACCCAGATTTTCAGCTAACATTATAACTAACCATGTCAACAATAACATTTAATGATTATAATGATTCATATCAATGACATAATCAGCTAGCGAGCAATAATAAGAAATCTCAAACAGCAACATGTTGTCAAAACAACCATGATATAATCTGACAATAGTGGTATCTCGCTAGCCTTTTCTGAGACCGCATAACATAAATGCAGAGCACCTCCAAAGTTCAAGTAGCGACTAAACATTGTAATTCATGGTCGAAAAGATCCAGTCATGATGCACCCAACATTAGCTACACACAATGCATAAATCAAGACAGCTGTGCTCTACTCAGTTTCTGGCGCTTGTTTTAGAAGGTGGTGACACAACATTAAAGTAAATAGATAGTCCCTTCGCAGAGGGAAGCAGAGATTTGCAGAGGTGCCAGAGCTCAATTTTTAAAACAGTTGTCGAGGGTAGAGTATTCAACCCAAATTTATAGATTTGACACAAGGGGAGCCAAAGAATATTTGAAGGTATATTAGCAGCTGAGTTGTCAATTCAACCACACCTGGAGATTAATTATCTGCAGCAAAGTGATCAGTAACAAAGTAGTTTGATAGTTTTGATAGTAGTGACAGCAGCAACGGTAACAGTAACAGTGATAGCAGTAATTTTGTAGCAAGTGTAACAGTAACGACAGCAGTAGTAACTTAGCAAGAACAATATAGGATAAATTCGTAGGCATTGGATCAGTGACTTGTTGGATAATATTCATCATGTGACAGTTATAACCTAGGGCGATACGACACTAGCTCTAGTTCATCGATATAATGTAGGCATGTATTCCGTAAATAGTCATACGTGCTTTATTAAAAGAACTTGCATGCCATCTTTTATCCTACCCTCCCGTGGCAGCGGGGTCCATATTGGAAACTAAGGGATATTAAGGCCTCCTTTTAATAAAGAACCGGAACAAAGCATTAACACATAGTGAATACATGAACTCCTCAAACTACGGTCATCACCGGGAGTGGTCCCGGTTGTTGTCACTCCGGGGTTGCCGGATCATAACACGTAGTAGGTGACTATAACTTGCAAGATCGGATCTAAAACATGGATATAATGATGAATTCATAAACAGTTCAGGTCTGAGTTCATGGCACCCGGGCCCAAAGTGACAGGCATTCAGCATAGCAAAGTCATAGCAACATCAATCTAAGAACATAGTGGATACTAGGGACCAGGCCCTAACAAAACTAACTCGATTACATGATGAATCTCATCCAACTCCTCACTGACCAGCGAGCCTATGAAGGAATTACTCAATCCCGGTGGGGAGCATCATGGAATTGGCGATGGAGATGGGTTGGTGATGACAAAGAACGAATATCCCCCACTCCGGAGCCCCAAACGGACTCCAGATCTGCCCTCCCGAGGAAGAACAGAGCTTGGCGGCGGCTCCATCTCGTGGATCGCGATAATTCTTTCTCCCTGATTTTTTTGGAATAATGTGATTTTATAGTATCAGGGGGGTCATCAGCGGGGCCACCAGGTGGGTACAACCCACCTGGGCGCCAGGAGAGGGGGGCGGGCCCTGGTGGGTTGTGCCCACCCAGGTGCCCCTCTCCGGCAGGTCTTGGCTCCAGAAATTCTTATTATCGATATAAAAGATCCTTGCAAAGTTTCGTTTCATTCCGAGAACTTTTATTTCTACACAAAAACAACACCGTGGTAGTTCTGCTGGAAACAGCGTCAGTCCGGGGTTAGTTTCATTCAAATCATGCAAATTAGAGTCCAAAACAAGAGGAAAAGCGTGAGAAAAAGTAGGTACGTTGGAGACGTATCAACTCCCCCAAGCTTAAACCTTTGCTTGTCCTCAAGCAATTCAGTTGATAAACTGAAAGTGAGAAAGAAAAACTTTTACGAACTCTTTTGGTCTTGTTTGCATAAATAAGCTTAAACAGCACCCAGATTTTCAGCTAACATTATAACTAACCATGTCAACAATAACATTTAATGATTATAATGATTCATATCAATGACATAATCAGCTAGCGAGCAATAATAAGAAATCTCAAACAGCAACATGTTGTCAAAACAACCATGATATAATCTGACAATAGTGGTATCTCGCTAGCCTTTTCTGAGACCGCATAACATAAATGCAGAGCACCTCCAAAGTTCAAGTAGCGACTAAACATTGTAATTCATGGTCGAAAAGATCCAGTCATGATGCACCGATAGCTATACACAATGCATAAATCATGACAGTTGTGCTCTACTCAGTTTCTGGCTCTTGTTTTAGAAGGTGATGACAACATAAAAGTAAATAAATAGTCCCTTCGCAGAGGGAAGCAGTGATTTGTAGAGGTGCCAGAGCTCAATTTTTAAAACAGAGATAAATGATTATTTTGAGACATGCACCCTTCTTATTCACTTCATGACCATCAGTTATCAACATCTTCCATGCTAAGCATGCTAGTGGCGGTTCCCAAGCGGAAAGTAAAGGTTTTGGCTCCATTGGGAGTTTTTGTTTGATTATTCAAGAGATGAACTCTTTTTCATATTTGAAGTTTGGTACTGGGCATCCCTAATACCGCCCATTTCCTCGTGCGATGGCGAGTGAATAAACACTCGACCTGAGGATAACCCGCTTAGCATGGAAGATATCGACCACCTCCTGTCGTTCCATGAACTATCTAGGCACACAAAAAGGATAATTTTTAGAAGCTTTTTAGAGGTGGCACATGCAAATTTACTTAGGACGGCTGGGTAATACCGTATATAGGTAGCTATGGTGGACTCATCTGGAATAACTTTGGATTCAAGGTTTTTGATGTACAAGCAGAATTCCCACTTAGTACAGGCGAAGGCTAGCAATTAAGATTGAGAAGTGGCCAGCTAGAGAGCAACAACGATCATAACCAGGCATTATGCATAAGTAACATTGGACACTAGCATGAGTAGGATATGATCACCATGAACATAAATATTATAGAGGCTATGTCGTTGTACAAAAGTAGGGGCCTTCTGTACCCCTTTACTTGTGCGCGGGCAGTTGTAGCCACGCCTGCGGCCACGCTTGGCGGGGCAGAGGAAGCGAAGACACAAGACAACCAGAGCAGCGCCAAGACAGAGGCGCGAGGAGAGAAGGGACAAGGTGGGCTTCCCCCCGGCAAGAGCCTTGCCGGGGCAGCCTACGTAGCCCCGGCGAGAGCCTTGCCGGGGCAACTTGCCCAACACCCTTGAGCCGCCACCCTTGAGCCTAAGAGTTCCGACACCATCGACAACATTGGAACCAAGGCTCGGGAGGTGCCTGCATGGTGGCATGCAGATCTTTGTGAATACCAAGGACACACAATACTAGATGAGAACCAGAAGACGGAAACCCCCGGCAAGACCGTTTCTGGGGACACCTGCGAGACCCCGGCAAGACCCTTGCCGGGGTCATCCGTGGGGCCGTAGCAAGGCCCACACCTGCCAAGGCTCCACCACCATTCCAACACAGCAGTCAGGCCGCCAACAAGGCAGGCACCCGCATGGCGACGTGCAGCTTCCAGGCCAACTCAGCAAGCACCTGCATGGTGGCATGCAGATCTTCGTGAAGACTCTGCCACCACACCAGCTCAGCAGCCAGCCAGCCAGCGTGGCGCTGCATGCCTAGTCAGCCTGGACGCGCGTCAGAGCGAGGCGAAGCGGCGGCGGGCGAGACGAGTTTCCTTGCCGTCCCCGATAAAGTGAGAGGGCACGTCGACAACGCATTAAATGCGTTTGTCCTACAGTGCCAGGGATAAACTTGTATACAGTACCAACTTTCCACCTCCCGTGTGCCACTATGGCGACCCCTTTGGCTATAAAAGGAGGCCCAAGGTATACTTGAGGAGGATTCAGACTTTTTGGACCCCGCACGCTTTGTAGCTAGTCCAAGAACACCAGATAAACACAAACCAGCAGGAGTAGGGTATTACGCATCACTTGCGGCCCGAACCTGGATAAATTCCCCGTGTTGATCTTCTAAACCCGCTCTTTCCACAGCCCCGCGCCCGCCAACCGTAGAAGGGATTCCCTGTGATCCCATAGGTGTTGTTTCCACCGACATCTTTGGCGCGCCACGTAGGGGGGACAAGCTGTGAAAATCCGGTTTGGAAGTTAGCGCATCGACTTTGTCATTGCCATGGCCCCCAAGAAGAAGGGGATCACAGCGATTGGGTCGTCCGGAGCCGGCCCATCCGCACCAGCGCGGGCAGGCGACCGAGTGGCCATGGTTGGTCCCGGAGATGTGTCCCGCGAGCATCCATGACACTCTGGCAATCGGAGCCAGGCGAGCGGCGTCGATCGAGTTCGAGACGATGAGCCGCGCGCCGTTGGGTCCGGGGGCGGGGCCGTGCTGCCCACGGGCGGCGCATCAACCTCCATGGCGCCCCAGCTGGCACCCGCGCCGCGGCCTTCCTAGGCCGCGCGCGATGAGCGACACCGCGACGCCGGAGCTCCCGAGCACCGTCGCGAGAAGAGCCCTGTGCGCCACTCTCAGGACGCACCAGGCCGGCGTGCGCGCCCGGACACCGGTAGAAGCGGCGTGCGACCGCGAGACCGTGACAGAGATCCTTCTAACTTGGTTAGAAGTCGGAGCGCGTCACGTTCCACGCAGCTTTCGCCACCGCTCACGCCAGCAGAAGCGCTGGCGCGCGTGCAACTGCTCCTCGACTTTCCCCTGCTGCGGAGAAGCTCGACGAGTGGAGGGCCACCATCCGAAGCCTCATTCGCTTCGCCAACAAAGACGAGCTGCTCCCAGCAGGACCCTCATGCCGGCGTTCCGTCGAGCCAGTGCATGCCGGTGGTGCGAGGACCGGAGATGCTGTGACCACGGTGCACTCTCCTCCCCCACGGCCGCAACAGCAGCCACCGGCTTGTCAGGCCGACGCCCGTGACAACGTTTCCACAGCGTCGTCCGACCCGCGAACCCGCTGCGACCAGCATCAAGTTCTTCGAGAGCGAGCTCAGGAAGACGCTCGAACTACCATCGAGCGACGGCGGGAGGCACGCCATCATTCGGATCGGCGTGCAGGGCCTGCTATGGACCACCCAGCGCCGGGGGCTCTGGCGACCTACCTTACGAGGTGGGTTGTTCGGCCTTTACCCGAGAGCTGCGGCAGTTCCAGTGGCCCTCCCACCGCACGTTCAAGCCTGATGTTGGGGAAAAGTACAACGGCAAGACTCACCCGTCGGAGTTCCTCAGCATCTACACCATCACGATGCAAGCCACCGGGGCTCGCGACGACAATGTGCTCGCCAACTACTTTCCGTTGGCGCTTAAGCCCAACGTCATGTCATGGTTGATGCACCTGCCAGTGGATTCCATCTCTTCTTGGTCGGATCTGTGCCACGAGTTTGTTGGCGCCTTTACCGGAGGCCACCAAGCTCCTGGCCAGGCAAGTGACTTGCATGTCATCCCCCAGAAGGATGGTGAGTCCCTGCGTAAGTACATACAAAGATTCAGCCGTGTGCAGTACACCATCCCAGATGTTCTTCCCGCCACTGTGATCAGTGCGTTCCATCAGAACGTACGAAACCGTAAGATGCGTGAAGAGCTGGCGATGAACAAGGTCAAGGATGTAGCCGAACTTTATGTTATGGCTGATAGATGTGCTCGGGCTGAGGAAGGAAGGAAGTACCCCGGCGAGGACGCCGGTGCGGAAACCGACTCCACGGACGAAGACGTTGCCGCCCCGATGAAGAAAGGCCGGCGCCACAACATGAAGCGTAAGGGTAAGACTGTGCTTGCCTTTGAGGGATCCGGCGACCCCGACGCTGCCAAGAAGGCCAAGGCTGACGACCCCGGCAAGGAGGTTGCCGGGTGCACCGCCTGCCGGGCCCTGGCGGCTGCCGACAAGCCAGGAGGCTCCGACAAGCAGTACTGCAAGATCCACCGCACCAAGGGCCATGACCTCCAGTACTACCGACAGGTTGAGCTGCTTGCAGAGAAGCAGAAAGCGGAATATGAAAGGCGGGACAAGGAGAAGGGTCAGGATGGTGCTGACGGGTCCGGCAAGAAGCGTGGCGGCCAAGGAGGTCGCCGCGGCAAAGATAATCTACAAGAGAGGCCCGCTCGTGGCCGCGACAAGAAGGAGGAAGATGATGATCATGACGAGGACGACGAGTCCGGCGAGCACGAATTCCAGAAAGCTACAGAGGCCATGTGCGTCGACGGTGGCGCCTTGCTGCACACCTCTCACCGCCAACTGAAGCAGTGGGCGCGTGAGGTCACTGCGGTAGAGCCATCGTTCGATGCCCAGAAGCCACTGAAGTGGTCCCGCACGCCTATCATTTTTGACACCGAGGATCAGCCTGATCGCACAATTGCGGTCGGGTGTTTGCCATTGTGGTTTCACCAATGATACGCAACCTCAAGGTGACAAAAGTGCTAGTTGACGGTGGGGCCGGTCTGAATTTGATCTCGCCCACTGTGATCAAGAAACTGCAGATTCCTGATGGAGATCTCGAGGAGACGGGCACGTTTCAAGGGGTTAACCTGGGAAGGAGTGAGCCGAAAGGTAAAATCACGCTGCCCGTTACGTTTGGGGGCGAGCTGAACTATAGGACGGAGAAGATCGTCTTTGATGTCGCCGAGATCCCCTTGCCGTACAATGGGATCCTTGGCCGCCCGACGCTGGCCAAGTTCATGGCGGCGTCACACTACGCCTACAACACATTGAAGATGCCGGGGTCGCTGACCATCATCACTGTCCCCTCTGACAAGAAAGACGTGCTCATCTGCACTGACCAACTCTACTGAGAGGCAGTTGCAGCAGCTGCCGCCAAGGCACTTGCTCCTGCCACTGAAGCCCCGGGAAGGAAGAAGGCCGACAAGACCTCTGCCGACAAGACCCCTTCCAGCGAGATCTCTTCTGGCAAGACCTCCGGCACCCACTCCGGCAAGCGCGCCTCTTCGTAGTGCAGCGCTCCCGTCAAGGACGTGCCAGAGAGCTGCACCGGCAAGAGCAAGAAATCCAAGGCTGCACCACCGGAAACCAAGAAGGTGTCCGTCAAGGAGGACGGCACGGGCGGGGCTTTTACTATAAGCTCCACCCTCGACGACAAATAGGAAAGCGCGCTCGTCGCCTTCCTGCGGGCAAATGTCGATGTGTTTGCATGGCAAGCATCTGACATTCCCGGCGTTCCCAGGGAGGTGATTGAGCACCATCTTGCTGTCTGTCCTCATGCGCGGCCCGTCAAGCAGAATGTGGCACCCGACTCAGAGCAACTAGTTTACCTTGTATTGCCAGCCCAGAGACCATGTCTTCTGGCAACACACAACATCTTGGTCCAGAAAGCAACCACTTTATTGATACTGGCGGAACATGGTTCATATTACAACAAGTTACGAGGCCAAGCGGCACACACGGTGCGGCTGGACAATATGTACATTATTTAGTGAACATAAAGGGGCCTCGATCGTGACAACTACGCGGCAGCGGAACGACGACGAAGCGGAACTCCATAGCACAAGGATACCGATGTGGACACGATCTAGACTCGGACATCACTCCTTTCCAAAGAGACTTTCCTGAAAGCTGGCATGACACGCCAGGTCAGTACATTGAATGTACTTCCAAGCTCACAAAAAGCATAAACATAATGACAAACAATATCATGATAATTAACCAATTAAATCATTAATGCAAAATCATACTAGGGATGCAGTGATCATAATCTCATGACTTAAGTCTCTCGGACTTGCTTACCAAACGGTGATCTCTTGGATCACAAACGGACCAACATCTTGGTCTTTAATTGGGTTACCTCGTAACCCAACGGTGATCTTACTCGGATCACAATCTGCCCAAAAACTTGGCCTCCAACATCAAGATGATTTCTCAACCATCCCTTCCAATAGTGCAAAGTTATTATCTTAGTGTGCAAATTTTATTTAAGCATTGACCCATGGTGTGACCTACTTTCAAGCGTGTCCGTAACCGTGGACTCGGCTATCGATAGATTTAATACACTCTGCAGAGGTAGCGCACTGTACCCACACGCGGAACCCATGGCCTCACACTCCCATTTGGGTGGGCCAACAACATTCCGACAGAACCCCTCCATTACCATGACACTCTCCCGGCCACTCCGACTCACTCCCCACTGGGCTAAGTCCTGGGTGGCCCCGTGCCTACCAAAGACACCAACGGCCACCGTCGTGGCAAAACATAAATGGTCCCAAACGGGGACAAGGTACCATAACAACAATGGGCACACAAGATTATGTCTGCTTACCGAGCCAGGGTAACGCACGCCCATAACCTTCCCTCGTTGGAGGCACCGACCAGAGGCATGACAACAGACCGAATAAAGGCCTTCCCACAAAGGCAAATGTGGTTGCACTGGGGAAAACCTCGATTCAGTGGCACCATGACCCGATCAACGATATGTTCAAGTTGAGCGATTAACATGTTCAACTTAAAGTGAAAGTGACCGGTGTCATGATATGCCATGAAAATGCAGCACTAACAAATATGCACCACACATCATCGGAAATAACTGGGTCAACCTCATCAAGTACTAAGCATAGATATCACTAACTCATAACACTTCTCTGGTTATGTTTACTTAGCAACTTAACCATGACAATATCTTAGCAAAATTCTTTCCTTACTCAAGAAAATATTAAGCCAACTAATTCTTTTTCATAAACACATTACTTCTTCATAAGCAAATATTACTTCTAATGTCTTAAACTAGCTTAGTTAGTTTTAAACTTCTGTAAACTAACCATATAAACTTAAACAAGCATCCAACAAAATATATATATTTATTTTGGTGATTTAAATGCATGGATTAAATCATTTGTTCAAGTTGACAAATCACAAATATTGCAATGACACCATGAAAATGTTGCTATGGCTTGCCGTAGTGCAGATGAGGTTCACACTCCTCCTGGTGATCCTCAAGACAAGCTTCACCTTATGAAAACAATTATAAACACAAAAATAAATCATCAAGAAACACTCTGAAATTCACCAGAAGATCTAGATAGCAGAGAAAAATCTCATTAGAAAAATCTCATTTTTGGTGAGCTGCTAGATCTTTTCATAAAAAACACAATGCAAGGAGAATCAATTCATTTGGACTTATGGTTAAAAAGTTGCGGCTGTTTGAAACTCTCTGGAGTATTTTGAATTTGATTTAAATAAAAATAGAACTGGGGGGGGGGGGGGTGACGTCGAGGGCGTCAACCCGTGGGGCGCCTCCACTCATACCGCTTCGGGCGTGGCCAGAGTGGCTGACTAGCGGGCCCCGCTAGCCAGGTGAGAGGGAGGGGGAGAGGGAAACAGAGCACGGCGGAGCTTCGCCGGAGCTCACGCCAGCGAGGAGGGTGTCTTGGCCTGAGCTAAAGGGATGGATCGAAAGAGAAGCTGAAGGCGCACCTGCCCGTACCCGTAGATTAGCTAGGGGTGGTCGGACGGCGTCGGAACGGGCCTCTCCAGCAGCGACAGAGAGCGGAGGTCGCCGGAGTTGGAGATGACGGCGACCAGAGGCGGCACCAGTGGATCCAATCGGGCAGGACAGCACCACTGAAGCACGGCGGAGGCTCTGGAAGGGTGGCCCGGGCTTCGGAAGGGCTGGAGCTGCGGGGACGACCCGAGGGGATCGCCGGCGAGCTCGAGCTCGGGAACGGCGGCCCGAGGCCTGCCCGGCCGGGTTACTGCTTTCTACTGGTTTGTGGAGTGTGTGAGAGGAGTGGATGATGCTCGAGAGGGCTGGGGAGGGCGGTATTTATAGCCGAGCGAGGTGAGGGGTTCGGGCTCCGCCGGAGGACACCTGGACATGGCGCCCGACAACGAACAGCGTCAGTGAGCGAGGGGGAAGGCGACGCAACTCACGCGGGCACTGTGAGCGGGCGGAGACGAGCACATGAACGAGGGGAATGCGACGAACACAGTGCGCGGCGCACTGTTGGGTTGGCCGGACCGCGCCCGTGCTCGCTGCGGCGAGCCCCGGCATCGGCGAGCGCCAGGAGGGAGTTAAGGGAGTTGGGATGATGATCGTGGCAAAGATTGGCAAGGCGCGACAGGCAGGGTAGCGAGCACGCGCTCAATGGCGGCTCGGGCGCGTCGCAGAGCACGTCGGCTGTATGCCAGCACGCCTGGACGAACGCGGTCACCGCGTGAACTATGACATCAGGCCGCGCTAAGCTTAAACTTCATGTCTGGCATGTAGTCCTTGGTTGTTTGAGTGGTTCCAACCCTTTGAGTTGAGCTCAAGCGCAGTAAGATGGAGTTTCACTACGAGGTAAGTTTCTGGACAGTAACTTTGAGAGCTTACTGTGGTCAAAATACTAAGAGTTGGGAGCTAAGCTTTGGAGGTTAGCAATCATCCAGGAGGGTAGTGAAGCAGAAGAAAATTCAGGAGCATTGGAGCAAGTAAAATGGTAGTTGTTGTAGAAACTACCATTTCTGTCCAGAACTAAAAATATTTCCTGTAGCAAAAATATTCCAAAAAGTGATGCAATATCTTTGCTCAGGAAGGTGTCCTAGGGTTCAAAGAATATTTGGGAATTTTCTCAGATTTTTGTGGGCAAGAAAAATTGGGGTTGCTTTGGAACACAATGGGCTGGTTAGGGTTTTGGAGGGGAAAATGAATATTTTTCATTTAAAAAAATATTCATAATTTTATTTTGAGGTGGATCAGAGAAGAAGTGATGGCTAGAGAGAGAAATGAGTCACTTGGGTGAAAGTCAAGGTGGTACCCAAGTGTTTAAGTCCAACTGAAGTGATTCAAACTCCAAAATTCAAATCAAAACCCAACTATAATCAGAAAAAGAAGAGAGGGCAAAAACCAGGCTGTCACAAACCTCCCCCACTTAGGATGAATCTCGTCCTCGAGATTCTGTTGCTCGAGAAAACCATTCTGAATAATGCGCCCTTAGAAATTCTTCTCGTTCCCAAGTGGCTTCTGCCTCTGTGTGATGCTCCCACTGAACCTTGTAAAAATTTCTTGTTTTACTACGAGTGACTCTTTCCATCTGATCCAAAATTCTGAACGGTCTCTCTTCATAGGTTAAATCCTTAGCCAACTCTATTTCTGTCATAGCATTCTTTTTCTCGGGCGGCGATATACATCGCCTCAACTGTGAGACATGGAACACATTGTGCACTTCTGACAATTCTGGGGGCAGTTCCAACTGTTATGCAACAGTACCCACTCTGGACATAACTGGGAATGGACCAATAAACCTGGGTGCCAATTTTCCACGAGTCTGGAATCTCTTGACTCCTTTCATAGGCGTGACTTAGAGGTATACATGTTCTCCGGGTTCAAAGCTGACCTGTCGGTGCTTTGCATCATAATAACTCTTCTGTCGAGATTTAACCAATTGCAATCTATCTCGGATTTCCTTGACTTGTTTTTCAGCTTCCATCATGAGATCTGTTCCGAAAATATGGCTATCTCCAGTTTGAGACCAATTCAACAGAGTGCGGCACTTACGGCCATACAAAGCCTCATAGGGTGACATCTTTAGACTGGCCTGGAAACTATTGTTGTAGGAGAAGGCGACATACGGCAGACAGTCTTCCCATTTAGGTCCTTGGGCCAAGGCACAAGCCTGAAGCATATCTTCGAGTATTTGGTTTACACGCTCAGTCTGTCCATCGGTCTGAGGATGATAAGCGATACTATATTTTAGCGCTGTCCCCAAGGTTTGCTGGAGACGTGACCAGAAAGCGGAGGTAAAAAGTGACCCCCGATCGGAAGTGATTGTTTGTGGTACTCCATGCGGACTGACTATTCTGGACACATACAGTTGTGCGAGCTGATCGGCTCGGTATGTGGTTTTGATGGGAATAAAATGAGCTACCTTGGTTAAGGTGTCCACTATGACCCATACTGCATCATTGCCTCGCTGAGTCTTTGGTAGCCCTGTGACAAAATCCATGCAAACATCATCCCACTTCCATTGTGGAACGGGCAATGGTTGGAGGAATCCGGCTGGTTTCTGGTGTTCTGCCTTCACTTTGTTGCATATGTCGCAACAGGCCACAAAGTAGGCAATGTCCTTCTTCATTTCATCCCACCAGAATATTTGTTGAAGGGCTTCGTACATTTTAGTACCTCCGGGGTGAATAGAATATGAAGATTCGTGTGCTTCTGATAGTATTCTCTTCCTTAAATCTTCTTGCCTGGGTACACAAATCCTTCCACGAAATCATAGTTTACCTTGTTGATCCTTAGAAAAATCCGAGGTCTGTCCTGCTAACATACGCTTGGCATGTTTCTGTAGGACTGTGTCATGTGGCTGGGCCTTGCGGATCTCTTCCTCATGGGTAGGAGTAACTTCCATAATATTAGCAAGACCAGCACCAACTATGACCAGGTTGAGCTGAGCAATCTCTTCTTGAAGTTCAGGAGGCAAGGATTCCATTATGATATTCAGGCTGACAGGCTTTCGGCTGAGTGCATCGGCAACCACGTTGGCCTTACCCGGGTGGTAATTTATTCCAAGATCATACTCCTTGACTAACTCAAGCCATCTTCGTTGGCGGAGATTTAAATCTGGCTGAGTAAATATGTACTTGAGACTTTTGTGGTCAGTAAATATTTGGCACGTCTTCCCAATGAGGTAGTGCCTCCAAATTTTTAGAGCATGAACCACCGCGGCTAATTCCAGATCATGAGTAGGATAGTTTCCTTCGTGGGGTCGTAGCTGTCGCGATGCATATGCTACCACCTTGCCATCTTGCATAAGTACGCATCCAAGGCCCTGTCTGGAAGCGTCACAGTACACATCAAAGCTACGGTAGATGTCTGGAAGAGTCAACACAGGTGCTGTTGTCAGCCGGATTTTCAGCTCACTGAAACTTTTCTCACAGTCCTCAGTCCATTCAAACTTCTTATCCTTCTTGAGCAATTCCTTCATTGGTTTGTCAATCTTGGAGAAACCTTCAATGAAACGATGGTAATATCCAGCTAATCCAAGGAAACTCCGGATTTGGGATACTGTTGTGGGTGCCAACCAATCGAGCACGTCCTTTACTTTGCTTGGGTCCACGGCTATGCCTTCTGCGGACAACACATTCCCAAGAAATCCAACTCGCTTGAGCCAAAACTCGCATTTACTGAATTTGGCATACAACTGATGGTCGCGGAGTCGTTGTAATACAGCTATGAGGTCTCCTTTGTGCTCTTCTTCGCCTTTTGAGTATATGAGTATGTCATCGATGAATACCACCACAAATTTGTCGAGGAAGTCCATGAATACTTTATTCATCATATGCATGAAGAAAGCAGGGGCATTGGTGAGGCCAAAGGACATAATTGTATATTCATAAAGACCGTACCGGGTAGTGAACACGGTCTTAGGAATATCCTCCTTTTTAATCTTGAGTTGGTGGTACCCTGTCCTTAAATCAATTTTGGAGAATACCTTGGCCCCACTGAGTTGATCAAATAAGTCATCGATCCTGGGCAGTGGATATTTGTTTTTGATGGTGACATCATTCAGCTGACGGTAATCCACACACATACAGAGACTACCATCTTTCTTATCCACGAATATAGCAGGTAATCCCCATGGTGAAGAGCTGGGACAAATATACCCTTTCTGGAGCATCTCATCAAGCTGTTTCTTTAGCTCCACTAATTCTGACGAAGGCATCCGATAATACTTCTTGTATAACGGTGCGGTTCCGGGCGCAAGATCTATTGCAAACGCAAGCTCTCGATCTGGCGGCATGCTTGGCAGTTCTTCTGGGAATACATCGGGAAACTCACTGACCACAGGAATTAATTCCAATTCTCCAGCCACAGCGGTGAAGACCATTTCTTTCTTGGGTATGCTCCTGCGGGCATAGAATTTTGTAGTCTTACCCTCTTGATTAGTGTAGTGGTTTTGTTAACATTCTGCTGCAAATTGGGCTTGTTCTCTACCTGAGTATGCTGCCAGGTACGAGCCTTTTGCACTGGTTGCACTTCCTTTCTTGGCTCGAACTTGCGCTTAATCGTTATTTGCAGGCTTATTGTCATGTATAAGCTTGTGCTCCCTTTCAGCAATGAGAGCCTTTTTTTTACCAGAGTTTGGAAATCTGGGAAATCAAACATACTGACGGTGCATCGGAGATGCTGGTTTAATCCCCCAAGAAACATGTCGATCTTTCTTTCTTCGGTGGCCACATCATAAAGAGAGTAACGGGCCAAATGATTGAACTTATGCAAATATTCACTCACAGACTGACTTCCTTGGAGGAGTGCGAGGAATTCATGCTGCTTGATCTTCATAATTCCAGTGGGAATATGGTATTTACGAAACTGATCCTTCAATTTGATGGGGATCGTAGCAGAAATTTAAAATTTTCTACGCATCACCAAGATCAATCTATGGAGTCATCTAGCAACGAGAGAGAGGAGTGCATCTACATACCCTTGTAGATCACGAGCGGAAGCGTTCAAGAGAACGGGGTTGAAGGAGTCGTACTCGTCGTGATCCAAATCACCGATGACCGAGCGCCGAACGGACGGCACCTCCGCTTTCAACACACGTACGGTTGGGGAAGACGTCTCCTCCTTCTTGATCCAGCAAGGGGGGAGGAGAGGTTGATGGAGATCCAGCAGCACGACGGTGTGGTGGTGGAAGCAGCGGGGATCTCGGCAGGGCTTCGCCAAGCTCAGCGAGAGGGAGAGGTGTCACGAGAGGGAGAGGGAGGCGCCAGGGGCTTGGGTGCAGCTGCCCTCCCTCCCCCCTCTTTATATAGGGGTCCAGGGGGGCGCCGGCCCCCAGAGATCCCATCTCAAGGGGGCGGCGGCCAAAGGGGGGGGACTTGCCCCCCAAGTCAAGGGGGGCGCCCCCACCCCTAGGGTTTCCAACCCTAGGCGCAGGGGAGGCCCAAGGGGGGCGCACCAGCCCACCAGGGGCTGGTTCCCTTCCCCAATTCAGCCCATGGGGCCCTCCGGGATATGTGGCCCCACCCGGTGGACCCCCTGGACCCTTTCGGTGGTCCCGGTACAATACCGGTGACCCCCGAAACTTTCCCGGTGGCCGAAACTGGACTTCCTATATACAATTCTTCACCTCCGGACCATTCCGGAACTCCTCGTGATGTCCGGGATCTCATCCGGGACTCCGAACAACTTTCGGATTTCCGCATAGTAATATCTCTACAACCCTAGCGTCACCGAACCTTAAGTGTGTAGACCCTACGGGTTCGGGAGACATGCAGACATGACCGAGACGACTCTCCGGTCAATAACCAACAGCGGGATCTGGATACCCATGTTGGCTCCCACATGTTCCACGATGATCTCATCAGATGAACCACGATGTCGAGGATTCAATCAATCCCGGATACAATTCCCTTTGTCAATCGGTATGTTACTTGCCCGAGATTCGATCGTCGGTATCCCAATACCTTGTTCAATGTCGTTACCGGCAAGTCTCTTTACTCGTACCGTAATGCATGATCCCGTGGCTAACTCCTTAGTCACATTGAGCTCATTATGATGATGCATCACCGAGTGGGCCCAGAGATACCTCTCCATCATACGGAGTGACAAATCCCAGTCTCGATCCGTGTCAACTCAACAGACACTTCCAGAGATACCTGTAGTGTACCTTTATAGTCACCCAGTTACGTTGTAACATTTGGTACACCCAAGGCACTCCTACGGCATCCGGGAGTTACACGATCTCATGGTCTAAGGAAAAGATACTTGACATTGGAAAAGCTCTAGCAAACGAACTACACGATCTTTGCGCTATGCTTAGGATTGGGTCTTGTCCATCACATCATTCTCCTAACGATGTGATCCCGTTATCAATGACATCCAATGTCCATAGTCAGGAAACCATGACTATCTGTTGATCAACGAGCTAGTCAACTAGAGGCTCACTAGGGACATGTTGTGGTCTATGTATTCACACATGTATTACGATTTCCGGATAACACAATTATAGCATGAACAATAGACAATTATCATGAACAAGGAAATATAATAATAACCATTTTATTATTGCCTCTAGGGCACATTTCCAACAGTCTCCCACTTGCACTAGAGTCAATAATCTAGTTACATTGTGATGAATCGAACACCCATAGAGTTCTGGTGTTGATCATGTTTTGCTCTAGGGAGAGGTTTAGTCAACGGATCTGCTACATTCAGGTCCGTATGTACTTTACAAATATCTATGTCTCCATTTTGAACATTTTCACGAATGGAGTTGAAGCGACGCTTGATATGCCTGGTCTTCCTGTGAAACCTGGGCTCCTTGGCAAGGGCAATAGCTCCAGTGTTGTCACAGAAGAGAGTCATTGGGTCCGACGCATTGGGAATCACCCCTAGGTCAGTAATGAACTCCTTTATCCAGATTGCTTCCTGTGCTGCCTCTGAGGCCGCCATGTACTCCGCTTCACATGTAGATCCCGCCACGACGCTTTGCTTGCAACTGCACCAGCTTACTGCCCCTCCATTCAAAATATACACGTATCCGGTTTGTGACTTAGAGTCATCCAGATCTGTGTCGAAGCTAGCATCGACGTAACCCTTTACGATGAGCTCTTCGTCACCTCCATACATGAGAAACATATCCTTAGTCTTTTTCAGGTACTTCAGGATATTCTTGACCGCTGTCCAGTGTTCCATGCCGGGATTACTTTGGTACCTACCTACCAAACTTATGGCAAGGTTTACACCAGGTCTGGTACACAGCATGGCATACATAATAAACCCTATGGCCGAGGCATAGGGGATGACACTCATCTTTGCTCTATCTTCTGCCGTGGTCGGGCATTGAGCCGTGCCCAATTGCACACCTTGCAATACAGGCAAGAACCCCTTCTTGGACTGAACCATATTGAACTTCTTCAATATCTTGTCAAGGTACGTACTCTGTGAAAGACCAATGAGGCGTCTTGATCTATCTCTATAGATCTTGATGCCTAATATATAAGCAGCTTCTCCAAGGTCCTTCATTGAAAAACACTTATTCAAATAGGCCTTTATACTTTCCAAGAATTCTATATCATTTCCCATCAATAGTATGTCATCCACATATAATATGAGAAATGCTACAGAGCTCCCACTCACTTTCTTGTAAACACAGGCTTCTCCATAAGTCTGTGTAAACCCAAACGCTTTGATCATCTCATCAAAGCGAATGTTCCAACTCCGAGATGCTTGCACCAGCCCATAGATTGAGTGCTGGAGCTTGCATACTTTGTCATCATTCTTAGGATCGACAAAACCTTCCGGCTGCATCATATACAATTCTTCCTTAAGGAAGCCGTTAAGGAATGCCGTTTTGACGTCCATTTGCCATATCTCATAATCATAGAATGCGGCAATTGCTAACATGATTCGGACGGACTTCAGCTTCGCTACGGGTGAGAAAGTCTCATCGTAGTCAACCCCTTGAACTTGTCGATAACCCTTAGCGACAAGTCGAGCCTTATAGACGGTCACATTACCATCCGCATCTGTCTTCTTCTTAAAGATCCATTTATTTTCTATGGCTCGCCGATCATCGGGCAAGTCAGTCAAAGTCCATACTTCATTTTCATACATGGATCCTATCTCGGATTTCATGGCTTCTAGCCATTTGTCAGAATCTGGGCCCGCCATTGCTTCTTCATAGTTCGAAGGTTCACCGTTGTCTAACAACATGATTTCCAAGACAGGGTTGCCGTACCACTCTGGCGCGGAATGTGTCCTTGTGGACCTACGAAGTTCAGCAGTAACTTGATCTGAAGCTTCATGATCATCATCATTAACTTCCTCCCCAGTCGGTGCAGGCACCACAGGAACATCTTCCCGCGCTGCGCTACTTTCCGGTTCGGAAGGGGTGACTATCACCTCATTAAGTTCCACTTTCCTCCCACTCACTTCTTTCGAGAGAAACTCCTTCTTCAGAAAGCATCCATTCTTGGCAACAAAGACCTTGCCTTCAGATCTGAGGTAGAAGGTATACCCAATGGTTTCCTTAGGGTATCCCATGAAGACGCATTTCTCCGACTTGGGTTCGAGCTTTTCAGGTTGAAGTTTCTTGACATAAGCATCGCATCCCCAAACTTTTAGAAACGACAGCTTAGGTTTCTTTCCAAACCATAATTCATACGGTGTCGTCTCAACGGATTTTGACGGAGCCCTATTTAAAGTGAATGCGGCAGTCTCTAAAGCATAGCCTGAAAATGAGAGCGGTAGATCGGTAAGAGACATCATAGATCGCACCATATCCAATAGAGTGCGATTACGACGTTCGGACAGACCATTTCGCTGTGGTGTTCCAGGCGGCATGAGTTGTGAAACTATTCCACATTTCCTTAAGTGTGTGCCAAACTCGTGACTCAAATATTCCCCTCCACGATCTGATCATAAGAACTTTATTTTTCTGTCACGTTGATTCTCAACCTCACTCTGAAATTCCTTGAACTTTTCAAAGGTCTCAGACTTGTGTTTCATTAGGTAGACATACCCATATCTACTCAAGTCATCAGTGAGAGTGAGAACATAACGATAGTCACCGCGAGCCTCAACACTCATTGGACCGCACACATCAGTATGTATGATTTCCAATAAGTTGGTTGCTCGCTCCATTGTTCCGAAGAACGGAGTCTTGGTCATCTTACCCATGAGGCATGGTTCGCACGTGTCAAATGATTCGTAATCAAGAGACTCCAAAAGTCCATCTCCATGGAGCTTCTTCATGCGTTTGACACCATGTGACCAAGACGGCAGTGCCACAAGTATGTGGGACTATCATTATCAATCTTACATCTTTTGGTATTCACACTATGAATATGTGTAACACTACGTTCAAGATTCATTAAGAATAAACCATTAACCAGCGGGGCATGACCATAAAACATATCTCTCATATAAATAGAACAACCATTATTCTCGGATTTAAATGAGTAGCCATCTCAAATTAAACGAGATCCTGATACAATGTTCATGCTCAAAGCTGGCACTAAATAACAATTATTGAGGTTTAAAACTAATCCCGTAGGTAAATGTAGAGGTAGCGTGCCGACGGCGATCACATCGACCTTGGAACCATTCCCGACGCGCATCGTCACCTCGTCCTTTGCCAGTCTCCGTTTATTCCGCAGCTCCTGCTTTGAGTTACAAATATGAGCAACCGCACCGGTATCAAATACCCAGGAGCTACTACAAGTGCTGGTAAGGTACACATCAATAACATGTATATCACATATACCTTTGGTGTTGCCGGCCTTCTTGTCCGCTAAGTACTTGGGGCAGTTCCGCTTCCAGTGACCACTTCCCTTGCAATAAAAGCACTCAATCTCAGGCTTGGGTCCATTCTTTGGCTTCTTCCCGGCAACTGGCTTACCGGGCGCGGCAACTCCCTTGCCGTCCTTCTTGAAGTTCTTGCTACCCTTGCCTTTCTTGAACTTAGTGGTTTTATTCACCATCAACACTTGATGTTCCTTTTTGATCTCCACCTCCGCTGATTTCAGCATTGAATATACCTCAGGAATGGTCTTTTCCATCCCCTGCATATTGAAGTTCATCACAAAGCTCTTGTAGCTCAGTGGAAGCGACTGAAGGATTCTGTCAATGACCGCGTCATCCGGGAGATTAACTCCCAGCTGAGTCAAGCAGTTGTGTAACCCAGACATTTTGAGTATGTGCTCACTGAGAGAACTATTTTCCTCCATCTTACAACTGAAGAACTTGTCGGATACTTCATATCTCTCGACCTGGGCATGAGCTTGGAAAATCATTTTCAGCTCTTCGAACATCTCATATGCTCCATGTTACTCAAAACACTTTTGGAGCCCCGGTTCTAAGCTGTAAAGCATGCTGCACTGAACGAGGGAGTAATCATCAGCACGCTGCTGCCAAGCGTTCATAACGTCTTGGTTCTCTAGGATCGGTGCGTCACCTAGCGGTGCTTCTAGGACATAATCTTTCTTGGCAGCTATGAGGATGATCCTCAGGTTCCGGACCCAGTCCGTATAGTTGTTGCCATCATCTTTCAGTTTGGTTTTCTCTAGGAACGCGTTGAAGTTGAGGGCAACATTAGCGTGGGCCATTTGATCTACAAGACATATTGTAAAGATTTTAGACTAAGTTCATGATAATTAAGTTCATCTAATCAAATTATTCAATGAACTCCCACTCAGATAGACATCCCTCTAGTCATCTAAGTGAAACATGATCCGAGTCAACTAGGCCGTGTCCGATCATCACGTGAGACGGACTAGTCAACATCGGTGAACATCTTCATGTTGATCGTATTCTATACGACTCATGCTCGACCTTTCGGTCTTCCGTGTTCCGAGGACATGTCTGTACATGCTAGGCTCGTCAAGTCAACCTAAGTGTATTGCGTGTGTAAATCTGTCTTACACCCGTTGTATGTGAACGTTAGAATCTATCACACCCGATCATCACGTGGTGCTTCGAAACAACGGACTTTCGCAACGGCGCACAGTTAGGGGGAACACTTCCTTGAAATTATTATAAGGGATCATCTTACTTACTACCGTCGTACTAAGCAAATAAGAAGCAAAATATGATAAACATCACATGCAATCAAATAGTGACATGATATGGCCAGTATCATATTGCTCCTTTGATCTCCATCTTCAGGGCGCCATGATCATCTTCGTCACCGGCATGACACCATGATCTCCATCATCATGATCTCCATCATCGTGTCTTCATGAAGTTGTCACGCCAATGATTACTTCTACTTCTATGGCTAACGTGTTTAGCAATAAAGTAAAGTAATTTACATGGCGTTATTCAATGACATGCAGGTCATACAAAAATAAAGACAACTCCTATGGCTCCTGCTGGTTGTCATACTCATCGACATGCAAGTCGTGATTCCTGTTACAAGGACATGATCAATCTCATACATCACATATATTTCATTCATCACATCCTTTTGGCCATATCACATCACAAGGCATATGCTGCAAAAACAAGTTAGACGTCCTCTAATTGTTGTTGCATGTTTTTACGTGGCTTCTATAGGTTTCTAGCAAGAATGTTTCTTACCTACGTAAAACCACAACGTGATATGCCAATTTCTATTTACCCTTCATAAGGGCCCTTTTCATCGAATCCGATCCGACTAAAGTGGGAGAGACAGACACCCGCTAGCCACCTTATGCAACTAGTGCATGTCAGTCAGTGGAACCTGTCTCACGTAAGCGTACGTGTAAGGTCGGTCCGGGCCGCTTCATCCCACGATGCCGCCGAAACAAGATAAGACTAGTAGCGGCAAGAAAATTGACAACATCTACGCCCACAACAAGTCTGTGTTCTACTCGTGCATAGAAACTACGCATAGACCTAGCTCATGATGCCACTGTTGGGGATCGTAGCAGAAATTTAAAATTTTCTACGCATCACCAAGATCAATCTATGGAGTCATCTAGCAACGAGAGAGAGGAGTGCATCTACATACCCTTGTAGATCGTGAGCGGAAGCATTCAAGAGAACGGGGTTGAAGGAGTCGTACTCGTCGTGATCCAAATCACCGATGACCGAGCGCCGAACGGACGGCACCTCCGCGTTCAACACACGTACGGTTGGGGAAGACGTCTCCTCCTTCTTGATCCAGCAAGGGGGGAGGAGAGGTTGATGGAGATCCAGCAGCACGACGGTGTGGTGGTGGAAGCAGCGGGGATCTCGGCAGGGCTTCGCCAAGCTCAGCGAGAGGGAGAGGTGTCACGGGAGGGAGAGGTAGGCGCCAGGGGCTTGGGTGCGGCTGCCCTCCCTCCCCTCCTCTTTATATAGGGGTCCAGGGGGGCGCCGGCCCCCAGAGATCCCATCTCAAGGGGGGGCGGCGGCCAAAGGGGGGGACTTGCCCCCCAAGTCAAGTGGGGCGCCCCCCACCCCTAGGGTTTCCAACCCTAGGCACAGGGGAGGCCCAAGGGGGGCGCACCAGCCCACCAGGGGCTGGTTCCCTTCCCCAATTCAGCCCATGGGGCCCTCCGGGATAGGTGGCCCCATCCGATGGACCCCCGGGACCCTTCCGGTGGTCCCGGTACAATACCGGTGACCCCCGAAACATTCCCGGTGGCCGAAACTGGACTTCCTATATATAATTCTTCACCTCCGGACCATTCCGGAACTCCTCGTGACGTCCGGGATCTCATCCAGGACTCTGAACAACTTTCGGATTTCCGCATACTAATATCTCTACAACCCTAGCGTCACCGAACCTTAAGTGTGTAGACCCCACGGGTTCGGGAGACATGCAGACATGACCGAGACGACTCTCCGGTCAATAACCAACAGCAGGATCTGGATACCCATGTTGGCTACCACATGTTCCACGATGATCTCATCGGATGAACCACGATGTCGAGGATTCAATCAATCCCGTATACAATTCCCTTTGTCAATCGGTACGTTACTTGCCCGAGATTCGATCGTCGGTATCCCAATACCGTGTTCAATCTCGTTACCGGCAAGTCACTTTACTCGTACCGTAATGCATGATCCCGTGACCAAACACTTGGTCACATTGAGCTCATTATGATAATGCATTACCGAGTGGTCCTAGAGATACCTCTCCGTCATACGGAGTGACAAATCCCAGTCTCGATTCGTGCCAACCCAACAAACACTTTCGGAGATACCCGTAGTGCACCTTTATAGCCACCCAGTTACGTTGTGACGTTTGGCACACCCAAAGCACTCCTATGGTATCCGGGAGTTGCACAATCTCATCATCTAAGAAAATGATACTTGACATTTGGAAAAGCTCTAGCAAACGAACTACACGATCTTGTGCTATGCTTAGGATTGGGTCTTGTCCATCACATCATTCTCCTAATGATGTGATCCCGTTATCAATGACATCCAATGTCCATAGTCAGGAAACCATGACTATCTGTTGATCAACGAGCTAGTCAACTAGAGGCTCACTAGGGACATGTTGTGGTCTATGTATTCACACATGTATTACGATTTCCGGATAACACAATTATAGCATGAACAATAGACGATTATCATGAACAAGGAAATATAATAATAACCATTTTATTATTGCCTCTAGGGCATATTTCCAACAGAATTTTGCCCAGGTGAGTGCTTCATCAGCAGGCCACATAGCCTTTGCATTTTCCCACCATATGGCGGCAGCGCCTTCAAGATAATGAGTTGCAAACGGGACTTTGTCATCCTCATCAGTACGAGCAATCTCAAGTTTCCTCTCAATGGTTCGCAACCAGTCGTCTACGTCCAAGGGATCAATAACCTGACTGAAACTGGCTGGCTTGGTTCTCTGAAAATCTGACAGTTTGGAGTGATGACCGTTCTGATTTCCATTCTGCCCAACCATAGCTTGCACACTCCTTAATATTTCAATCAGATCATTATTCCTTATTTCCTCAAACATATGCAGAATTTGCTCGGTGGAGGGCGGATTTGGCGGTGGAGGCGGTGGTGGAACATACGGCTCGAGGAGTGTCCCGCCCGTCGTGGAGAACGACGAACAGGAACATCCTCACGAGCGTCGCTACTGCTGCCTCCCCGCCTCATCCTATTGTTTGTTTTTCCCCAAGACAACGCAACCGAGATGAGCAACATCCAAAATAAAGTGGAGAGAAGCTAGCGACAAAACCCGAGAGAAAACGAAATAACGAAGGGAACACATCAAATAAAACAAAGTTCCAACATAATTATACATAGACTCATACATAAAAGATACATGATAAGCTCAACTACTCTCATACATGAAACGGAACATCATGAATGGTAGGACTACATCCGTACATCATCCTGACAGCTGCGGATACTCGAACGCTCTACTGCTCTGCTGGTGCTGTGGGGTCCTCTCCTGAAGCGGACTCGGATCCTGAACTGACGACATTAACCGAGACCTCCGGGTTAAAGGTAACATGACGACACTGCCTCGAGAGCTCTCCCTCCAGTGTAGGTGCAGGGTGAGGCTGAAGCATCGGGGCTACGGGGGTAGTGAGAAGTGAAACCCACTCAGCAGGAGCACTGAGAGGATTCACGGTCGAGGTGCCCGAGCTACTCGGAGGAGTAACCGGTGAAATAGGTGAACTAGAACTGGATGGAATATAAGGAGTAAATCCCATAGATGATGGAGTAGTGAAGGATCTAGTACCGGCTAAAGCAGTACGAGCATGAGTCAGCTCTCGAGCCAGCTCATGAATCATAAGGTAGCTAGCAGTGATATAACGAGAAAGGTGGCTAGCAGCACTATCAGACTCCGGATCAATGATAGGAAAACGGACACGACCATTGTCGTGCAGGGAGGGATAGTAGTGGAAACCTGGGTGGTTCTGCATCCGGACCTCGTTATAACGAAGCTCGACGAGGACGTCAGATGCAACGAACTGGACAGCCTGAGAAGCGGTATAAGCGAAACCGCTCCTAGAGGTACGAGTGTAAGAGCTGGAAGCTGAACTGGCACGCAGAGTAACCACTGCGTGATACTCATACACTGAGTCTTCTAGACGCTCCCGGTACACACGATAGACTGGATCGTCACCGAGGGGGTACAGCCGATGCCACACGTTAAGGAGGAGATGCGGCGACGTGTACGACATCAGCTGCAACTGACACAGATACGACACCGGAGCCATCTACACTCACAGCCATTAGTAGGTTAGAATAAAAATAAAACGAGTGCATGCAATGTATCAACCAGCTACAAATGCTACCGGCACTCAACTTATACGTTTAACTAACGTCCAGTTAACACGTCGGTAGTCTAGTGTGGCCTACAGTCAGCGCAGCTCTGATACCAAGCGTTGTGGCACCCCGACTTAGAGCAACCGGTTTACCTTGTATTGCCAGCCCAGAGACCATGTCTTCTGGCAACACACAACATCTTGGTCCAGAAAGCAACCGCTTTATTGATACTAGCGGAACATGGTTCATATTACAACAAGTTGCGAGGCCAAGCGGCACACACGGTGCGGCTGAACAATATGTACATTATTTAGTGAACATAAAGGGGCCTCGATCGTGACAACTACGCGGCAGCGGAACGACGACGAAGCGAAACTCCATAGCACAGGGACACCGATGTGGACACGATCTAGACTCGGACATCACTCCTTTCCAACGAGACTTTCCTGAAAGCTGGCATGACACGCCATGTCAGTACATTGAATGTACTTGCAAGCTCACAACAAACATAAACATAATGACAAACAATATCATGATAATTAACCAATTAAATTATTAATGCAAAATCATACTAGGGATGCAGTGATCATAATCTCGTGCCTTAAGTCTCTCAGACTTGCTTACCAAACGGTGATCTCTTGGATCACAAATGGACCAACATCTTGGTCTTTAATCGAGTTACCTCATAACCCAACGGTGATCTTACTCAGATCACAATCTGCCCAAAAACTTGGCCTCCAACATCAAGATGATTTCTCAACCATCCCTTGCAACAGTGCAAAGTTATTATCTTAGTGTGCAAAATTTATTTAAGCGTTGACCCATGGTGTGACCTACTTTCGAGCGTGTCCATAACCATGGACTCGACTATCGATAGATTTAATACACTCTGCAGAGGTAGCACATTGTACCCACACCACAAAACCCATGGCCTCGCACTCCCATTCGGGTGGACCAACGGCATTCCGACAGAACCCCTCCATTGCCATGACACTCTCCCGGCCACTCCGACTCACTCCTCACTAGGCTAAGTCCTGGGTGGCCCCGTGCCTACAAAAGACACCAACGGTCACCGTCGTGGCAAAACATAAACGGTCACAAACGGGGACAAGGTACCATAACAACGACGGGCACACAAGATTATGTCTGCTTACCGGGCCAGGGTAACGCACGCCCATAACCTTCCCTCGTTGGAGGCATCGACCAGAGGCATGACAACGGACCGAATAAAGGGCTTCCCACAAAGGCAAATGTGGTTGCACTGGGGAAAAACTCGATTCGGTGGCACCATGACCCGATCAACGATATGTTCAAGTTGAGTGATTAACAGGTTCAACTTAAAGTGAAAGTAACCAGTGTCATGATATGCCATGAAAATGCACCACACATCATCGGAAATAACTGGGTCAACCTCATCAAGTACTAAGCATAGATATCACTAACTCATAACACCTCTCTGGTTATGTTTACTTAGCAAATTAACCATGACAATATCTTAGCAAAATTCTTTCCTTACTTAAGAAAATATTAAGTCAACTAATTCTTTTCATAAACACATTACTTCTTCATAAGCTAATATTACTTCTAATGTCTTAAACTAGCTTAGTTAGTTTTAAACTTCGATAAACTAACCATATCAACTTAAACAAGCATCCAACAGAATATATATATATATATATTTGTTTTAGTGATTTAAATGCATGGATTAAATCATTTGTTCAAGTTGACAAATCACAAATATTGCAATGACACCATGAAAATGTTGTTGTGGCTTGCCTTAGTGCACATGAGGTTCACACTCCTCCTGGTGATCCTCAAGACAAGCTTCACCTTTTGAAAACAATTATAAACACAAAAAGAAATCATCAAGAAACACTCTGAAATTCACCAGAAAATCTAGACAGCAGAGAAAAATCTCATTTTTGGTAAGCTGCTAGATCTTTTCATAAAGAACACAATGCAAAAAGAATCAATTCATTTGGACTTATGGTTAAAAAGTTGTGGCTGTTTGAAACTCTCTGGAATATTTTGAATTTGATTTAAATAAAAACAGAACTGGGGGGGGGGTGACGTCGAAGGCGTCAACCCGCGGGGCGCCTCCACTCATACCGCTTCGGGCGCGGCCAGAGTGGCTGACTAGGTGGCCCTGCTAGCCATGTGAGAGGGAGGGGGAGAGGGAAACAGAGCACGACGGAGCTTCGCCGGAGCTCACGCCGGCGAGGAGGGCGTCTTGGCCCGAGCTAACGGGATGGATCGAAAGAGAAGACGAAGGCGCACCTGCCCGTACGCGTAGATTAGCTAGGGGTGGTCGGACGGCGTCAGAACGGGCCTCTCCAGCGGCGACAGAGTGCGGAGGTCGCCGGAGTTGGAGATGACGGTGACCAGAGGCGGCACCAGTGGATCCAATCGGGCAGGACGACACCACTGAAGCACGGCAGAGGCTCTGGAAGGGTGGCCCGGGCTTGGGAAGGGCTGGAGCTGCGGGGACGACCCGAGGGGATCGCCGGCGAGCTCGAGCTAGGGGACGGCGGCCCGAGGCCTGCCCGGCCGGGCTACTGCTTCCTACTGGTTTGTGGAGTGTGTGAGAGGAGTGGATGATGCTCGAGAGGGCTGGGGAGGGCGGTATTTATAGCCGAGCGAGGTGAGGGGTTCGGGCTTCGCCGGAGGACACCTGGACACGGCGCCCGGTGACAAACGGCGTCAGTGAGTGAGGGGGAAGGTGACGCAGCTCATGCGGGCACCGTGGGCGGGCGGAGACGAGCACAGGAACGAGGGGAAGGCGACGAACATTGTGCGCAACGCACTGTTGGGTTGGCTGGACCGCGCCCGTGCTCGCTGCGGCGAGCTCCGACGTCAGCGAGCGCCAGGAGATAGTTAAGGGAGTCCGGACGATGATCGTGGCAAAGATTGGCAAGGCGCGGCAGGCGGGGAAGCGAGCACACGCTCAATGGTGGCTCGGGCGCGTCGCAGAGCGTGTCGGTTGCATGCCAGCACACCTGGACGAACGCGGTCACCGCGTGAACTATGACATCAGGACGCGCTAAGCTTAAACTTCATGTCTAGCGTGTAGTCCTTGGTGGTTTGAGTGGTTCCAACCCTTTGAGTTGAGCTCAAGCGCAGTAAGATGGAGTTTCACTACGAGGTAAGTTTCTGGACAGTAACTTTCAAAGCTTACTATGGTCAAAATACTAAGAGTTGGGAGCTGAGCTTTGGAGGTTAGCAATCATCTAGGAGGGTAGTGAAGCATGAGAAAATTCAGCAGCATTGGAGCAAGTAAAATGGTAGTTGTTGTAGAAACTACCATTTCTGTCCAGAACTGAAAATATTTCCTGTAGCAAAAATATTCCAAAAAGTGATGCAATATTTTTGCACGGGAAGGTGTCCTAGGGTTCAAAGAATATTTGGGAATTTTCTCAGATTTTTGTGGGCAAGAAAAATTGGGGTTGCTTTGGAACACAATGGGCTGGTTAGGGTTTTGGAGGGGAAAATGAATATCTTTCATTTAAGAAAAATATTCATAATATTATTTTGAGGTGGATCAGAGAAGAAGTGATGGCTAGAGAGAGAAATGAGTCACTTGGGTGAAAGTCAAGGTGGTACCCAAGTGTTTAAGTCCAACTGAAGTGATTCAAACTCCAAAATTCAAATCAAAACCCAACTAAAATCAGAAAAAGAAGAGAGGGCAAAAACCAGGCTGTCACACAGAAGGTCAGCAAGCAAGCTTTGGAGCGACAAGATTTCATCATTGAGGAGATCAGGAAGTTGGAGGCGGCAGGACTGGTTAGAGGAGTGCTCCACCCCACGTGGTTGGCCAATCCAGTGGTGGTGCATAAGGCAAATGGGAAATGGAGGCTGTGTATTGACTACAGAGATATCAATAAAGCCTGTCCAAAGGATCCTTTCCCTCTGCCATGCATTGACCAGATTGTGGACTCCACTGCCGGGTGTGACCTGCTGTCATTCCTTGACGCCTGTTCAGGATACCACCAGATCTTCATGGTGAAGGAAGACGAAGAAAAGACCGCGTTCATCACCCCATGTGGTACGTACTATTTTGTACGAATGCCTTTCGGGTTGAAGAGCGCTGGTTCGACGTTTGCCCGAGCGGTCCAAATTGGTTTATAGCCCCAGCTACATAGAAATATGGAAGCTTATATGGACGACATAGTGGTCAAAACTAAGGACAGGGCCACGCTTGTGCAAGATCTAGAAGAAACATTTGCAAATCTGCGCAATATCAACCTCAAGCTCAACCCAGAGAAGTGCGTGTTCGGTGTCCCCTCCGGCAAGCTTCTTGGGTTCTTTGTGTCTCAACGCGGAATCAAAGCAAATCCCGACAAGATCTAGGCAATCGAGCAGATTGAGGCGCCAAAACGGGTCAAAGACGTCCGTAGGCTCGCCGGCTGCGTTGCTGCCCTGAGTAGGTTCATCTCCAAATCTGCTGAGCGCGCCCTCCCCTTTTTGAAAGTTTTGAAAAAGGCGGGTCCAGTAAAGTGGACTCCGGAGGCAGAGGCATCACTGCAAGGTTTCAAGAGGTACCTCTCCTCCACGCCAATACTAGTCGCGCCTAAACCACAAGAGCCGTTGCTGCTATACGTATCAGCAACGAATCAAGTGGTGAGTGCTGCGGTGGTGGCGCAGAGGGAACTTGAGGAAGAGGTAGCAGTAGCAGCAGATCCATCGGATGGCGTGCCGGGGCCCTCCCCGGCATAGCCTGACGCCGGCAAGGCAGAACCCCCGGCAAGGACCGACCCCGGCAAGGCAGAGTCTGAGCAGATGGGCGAAGTGGGACAGAAGAAGAAGGTGGTGCAGCACCCCGTTTATTTTGTTAGTTCCCTCTTGCAGGGGGCTAGATCAAGATATTCTGGTATGCAGAAGCTACTTCTTGGCCTCCTCATGGCCTCGAGAAAGCCGCACCACTATTTCCAAGGGCATGAGATCACCGTCGTCACCCGCCTCCCTTTGCAACGGGTTTTGCACAACCCAGATGCGACAGGGAGGATTGTGGAGTGGGCATTGGAGTTGTCAAGCTTTGGCCTCAAGTTTGAAAGTACATCGACAACCAAGATCCGAGCCTTGGCAGAGTTCATAGCGAAATGGACCGCAACGCCCGACGAAGAGGTTCAAGAGACCACCCTTCCTGGCAAGGAGACGAGCCGTGAGTGGATTATGTACTTTGATGGAGCTTTCTCAATGCAAGGTGCTGGTGCCGGTGTACTACTCGTCGCACCCACCGGGGAGAGCCTCAAGTACGTAGTCCAGATGCACTTTCCCCAGGAAAAATCAACGAACAACACGGTGGAGTACGAGGGATTGCTTGCCGGTCTCAGGATCGCGACAGACCTCAGAATCGTCGTCAAGCAGGTTAACAAGGATTACCAGAGCCCGTTGATGGAAGCCTATGTGGATGAAGTGAGGAAGTTGGAAGAGCGTTTTGACGGGCTACAAGCAGAGCATGTTCCCTCGAGCGGAGAACAACATTGCCGACTACATGTCAAAACGCGCTGCCCTGAAGTTGCCTGTGGAACCAGGTACCTTTGTGCTTCAATTAACTCAACCATCCGTCGAGCCATTGGTAGGACAGAGCAAGCGAAGGAAGGCAGGCCCTAGCAAGTACTTTCCCACCGAGCTCCCAGGAGCCACCGGCGAGGACGTTGCCAGGTGCCCCAAGCTTGCCGAAGAGCAGCAACCCCCGGCAGAGCCTCGAGCTCTGACCGTAGAGGCAGCTGCCCTTGCGGCCGAAGATGTTCCTTTAGTCCTTGCCATCGAGTGTCAAGCTCCGGCATGGGCACAACACACCGTCCGTTTCCTCCAAACAGGGGAGCTTCCTGAGGAACAAGAAGAAGCAGAGAAAATAGCCCGTCAGTCCAGCATGTACCAGTTTGTGGATAATGCCCTATACAGAAGGAGACCGAACGGCGTGAAGTTGAAGTGCATTCCTCGGGAAGACGGACTGAGGCTGTTGGCAGAGATACATGGAGGCATTTGTGGCTCCCACATAGGGTCGAGAGCCCTTGCCGGCAAAGCGTTCCGGCAAGGCTTCTTCTGGCCCACTGCCCTCCAGGATGCAACTGCCCTAGTAACCAAGTGTGAAGCGTGCGAGTTCCATTCAAAGAAGCTTCGTCAACCAGCCCAAGCTCTTCAGACAATCCCTCTCTCCTGGCCATTTTTGGTCTGGGGGCTCGACACATTGGGCCCCTTTCCCCGTGCTGTTGGGGGCTTTGAGTACTTGCACATCGCGATCGACAAGTTCACAAAGTGGCCGGAAGTGGAACCAGTGAGAAAGGTGACATCACAGTCAGCCGTCAAGTTCTTCAAGGGACTAGTCTGCCGTTTTGGTGTGCCGAACAGAGTCATCACCGACAACGGCACGCAGTTCACGAGCCGCACCTTCATGCAGTACATTCAAGACCTCGGCAGCAAGGTATGTTTTGCTTCTGTTGCTCATCCCAAAAGTAACGGCCAGGCTGAGAGGGCGAATGCAGAAGTGCTGCTAGGCCTCAAGGCCAGAACTTTTGACAAGCTGCACAAGTGCGGAAGGCGTTGGATTGATGAATTGCCAACGATTCTTTGGTCAATCAGGACGACACCAAATTGAGCCACTGGCCAGACACCCTTTGCCCTGGTATACGGGGCAGAAGCAGTTTTCCCCATGGAACTCATATACGGGTCACCCCGAGTGCTCGCTTATGATGAGCTTGGGCAAGAGCAGTTGCACCAAGATGATGCGACGCTCCATGAGGAAGATCGTCTTCGGGCTGCTGTGCGAGCCGCTCGCTACCAGCAGGCCTTGCGCCGCTATCATAGCCGCAAGGTTCACGCGCGAAGTCTTGAGGAAGGCGACCTTGTTCTTCGGCGGATTCAATCCGCAAGAATTCAAACAAGTTGACGCCGAAGTGGGATGGCCCTTATCGGGTAATATGAGTCACCAGGCCCGGCGCAGTCCGCCTGGAGACCCAAGATGGCATTCCGGTGAGCAATTCCTGGAATATCAAACATCTTCGCAAGTTTTACCCCTAAGGCGCGGTTGCCGGGAGCCCCGGCAACCCCCATTTTGTACTAGCCTTGCCGGCAAGGCATGTAACCCTATGTACACAGCCAGGCGCATACCCTGTGCACAGTCAGGGAAAGGAATCCCTTAGTATGTATAGTTTCCTGTCGATTTCCATGTTTAAGTGTATACGTACATGCATGCTTGTCTAGGGTACTGTACTGATTTTTGATTCCAATAAATGTTAGTGGACCACCGAGGTTCCGTGCTCTTGCCCTCTCTTCTTTCCAGCCACGGCAAGGACGCACGTTCCCGCCAAGGACCCGGCTCCGGCAAGAAGTTGAGAAGATCGTCCGGCGCAACGATCCCTGGCAAACCAAATAGATAAAGTTTACCTCTTGCCCATTCGTGTTTGTAACCTATGACTTGTGCATTAGAAAACCTCGCCACTCTTCTTTAAAAACGCGGGTGCTCCCATTTCTGGCCCGAACGTTGTTTCGGTCGGAGTGGTCGTAGTAGCCCTTGCTAAAAGGAGGTGGACGGGGGGATGGACCCTTTGTCTGTAACCCGACAGATATGATACTCCGGCAGGCGCAAAAGGCGCCGGCAGGGCAGCTTGCCAGGAGGACTCGTTTATTTACATTAAGGAGGCGTTTCGCCTCTGCACGAACATACGCGTGCACGGGTTCCCGGAAAGGCTAGACTTGTTCATTAACATGCTGATGCAAGAACAGAGATTACAGGACACAAGCATGGGCTCGAGAGATTACATTATCTAGAAATTAAGATTTGGCAAGTGGCTACAATTTAAAAGAAAGATAAGTGCCCCGTAATCCCCGTTCTTGCCCCTTTCCTCCCAGGTGCGGCAGGGGAAGGCAAAAAGGAGGTGACGGGGAACGCGCCGATGGAGAGCTTGACGAGGAAGACCCCCCTGCGAGGCGCGTGGCCGGGGGAGGAGGGCGATGCGGTCAATCGGAGTCAGAATCGGAGACCTCCCGCTTGATACCCTCGTCGTCGCACGCGCCTCGGAGGGGGGTCTTCCTCGTCAAGCTCTCCACTGCAAAAAAATACACTTCCGTGATGATACATGTTTGTCACAGTAGGTCGCGTTTTTTGTCATGCATGTACATCCATGACAAATTTATGACAGAATCAAGATAGTCATACCTGTGTTGTCGTAGAAGTGTTCCATGACATTACCAAAATTATCATCACGGAAGTGTCCACCTCCATGACGAAAAATCGCGCGTCACAGAAGTGCTTTCGTCAAGGGTGACCGACACGTGGCATCCACCGTAACGGAACACCGTTAATCTATCGGGTCCGGTTTTGGATCCGATAACCCGTTAACAGCCCCTACCAATGGGGATTTTCCATGTGTAAAATCATCATTGGCTGGAGGAAACACGTGTCGGCTCACCGTTGGGACAGATGTCATCCACTCATTGGACCCAAAGCGCCTATGATACGTTGACACGTGGCATGACCCAACAGAGGCCCATTCCTGTGAAAAGGTCGGCCCGTTTGACTTGGTCAAAAGGTGGCGGGCCGGCCCACGGCAAGCCTGTTAACGGCCTGTTCGCATATAGCCCATTTACAGCCCGCTAACCCAGGACCCATTTACGGCCTATCCGAATTAGGCCCAGTAGCGTCATCTGGGCCGTCCAATATAATTCCAGCCCGTTTTAACTTCCGGCCCATGTATGGCCCATGACGTCTTTTGGCCCATCTGAGGCCCTTAGTAACCCTCGGCCCGTTAACGGCCCGTGGTAAAACTGGCCCGTGATGAACAGTGTATCACTTTATACCCATTAACGGCCCATTATACCGTTGGGCCGTTTCCAGCCCATGTTATCTTTCGGCCTTCTCGAGGCCCATTTATTCTTGGGCTCATTTCCAGCATTCGTTTACTTACGGCCCATTACAGGCCTTTTCTGCTTGTGGGCCAAATTCAGCCCGTGGATACAGTCGGCCCGTTTGTGGCCCGTTAATCTATTGGGCCATTTTCATAGCATCATTAAATACGGCCGTTTAACGGCCCGTTATGGTCAGCGCATAAAACATACGATTTCCACTCTAGCCCGTTTACGGCCCCTTATACGGCCCGTACAAGGCCCATAGACGAGACGGCCCGTAGAAGGCCCATTGACCCGACGGCCCACAGAAGGCCCATTGACCCAACGGCCCATAGAAGGCCCGTGGATCCGCTGGCCCATGGAAGGCCCATGGATCCGACAGCCGATAGAAGGCCCACGGATCCGACAGCCCATAGAAGGCCCACGAATCCGACGGCCACAGAAGGCCAAGGATCGTTGGTCCCGTAGATGGCCCATGGAACGTACGGCCTGTGGAGGGCATGGTCACTACAACATTTGGGCGAGTTGGCCCCCATTTGAACGATATAGCATATTCAAAGAATTATCCTACTCTATACTATCACCTCTAAAAAACATACACTATACAATAAAGAGACTAAGGCATAGAAACGTAGAATAATCCTACACTATACAATAAAGAAATTACAGCCGATTATACCCACTGGGCATTATGGTTCGGCACCAGTTATAATAAAGCATACACAAACAACAAATTACATACACTGGGCAAATACAGCCCATACATCATGGACGCGCATCAACATAACTTACCATTTGAACTATAATCTCTTCAGAAAATAGGATTGGCCGGATTTAGATAGCAGAAATTTCAGTCCGCAAAATCTGCAATTCCTTCGTTGTTACCTCAGTGTCTTGTTTCATTTTTTTGACTCCTGCATCTAATACCTGCATGTCCAGTCTCAACTTGTTGATTGTACGTTCAGAATCATGTACATGTTGTCTTGCCACCTCTAGTTGATGCTCGAGAACATCAACAGATTCCAATTCCAATCCATAATCATTCGGTAATGGCCATGCCGCACTGCTCGCAGATCTTTGTGTTGATGTCACTTCATCCTGAAATGTTTCTGTAAGTACACATGACTAGGGCAAAAATATAGTTACAACAGTGAAGCGAGCAAGACAGACTATTTTGTACATGGCAAAACAGGACTAACAATAATGTTACACGTCATGAAGCATAAGCAGGGGATATTTTAAAAATTATAAAAAAGGTAGTCTGTGCAGCCTGCATACAGAAATCTCTCTTAGCTCACCAGAGGAGCATGATGTTGGGGCCCAATCCAAAACACAGACAAGTGACAAATTTAGACAGCACCTTGTGTAGAAGTAAGCAAGCAGTTGGCCATTCTGTAGCTCAATTAAAGTCTTAGGGAGCATAATGAACAGCAGAGGATTTCATACAAACATACTACAACAAGCAAAACTATGCAATCATTAGCCTAGTATAAACTAGATTGTGAGCCTCATTCAATAATAGTTGGTTAATAGACTTCAAAGCTTCAGGCACACTTCAGCAGAGTAATTAAATGGTAAGGCCTTTAATTATGTCAACTAATAGTTATACAAGTACCCAACATCAGGCATCATTCTTTGGGCATCTCATTAACTGAGGACAAATAAAGCAATTGAAAAGAGCAAATTAACTATGCCTGAAACAAACAAGGAATTGAACTGTTGAGTTGGATACAGTGACTTACCTTAACAGGTTGAAGAGGCTCAGCGCAGCTCCTACTTCTCTTGCAAGGCTCCTTCCTAACATCTTGTACTTGGAAATCCTCAATCTTATCTTCATTGCACCCCCTCTGCAAGGTGACACAAACTAGTTACTCGTCTCCTTGGAAGATAAATATGCATACTTTCCAGTCTGTGAACACAAAAGGATGAGATTATAACAAAACAACACCACATAATCAAACATGCCGCATCTCTTGCATTTGAACACAATGAAATGAGCATTTACTATGTGTGCACTATGTAAAAACTAGGCATACCTTCGAACTGGATCTCCAGGTACTCTTGGAGAGCCTACTTTAGCGTACAGCCAAACCTTTATGTCACCTATGAGTTAGAAAAGGCCCCACTACAGCAGCCCTTAGTGTTTAAATCGTTGACAAGCTCTGTTAGAGTGTTAGGTCAAGAACATCAAGTAATCAAAGCAAACAGTCCTAGTATGGCTGGCTGATGCAAACAAGCAATTGAACAGATGTGTGAGCAAATCTTACATATCAAGAAAAGAAGCAAAGAAGGAGGCTTAAAGACCATCACTTGACTGACTAGATTTAAGGGGCATTTAAACATCATGTGCAACGTATGAACTAACATAAACATTGCATATTCCAGATTCTACAATGGAATGCACATGTATTAGGTTATGCCATGTATGATGATGCCTAAATGTACACTATAGCAGGCAGGAGTGATTCATCATTGCACGCACAATTGAATTGCAGGTTAAGGGCCAGTTCTATTCCGCCTTTTCAGGGCTTATTGTAAAAATAAGCCATAAAAGATGTAAAGAAGTCATTTTTGAGTTATGGGCTTGGGCTTAACTAATTTCGCTTTGGAGGGGGGTGTTTCGGGTAGAACCTCACTAAAAATTGAAGGGAAGGGGAATAGTGAAATGACTATGTTGTCTGCCTATATTACACTCAAAATGGAACTGGTGACGCCCGCGTCACACCTCACCCTCAAGTAAAAACAAACACGCAAGCGTTCATTGCCCTGCCCGCTTGCATCTCCTCTCCCCTTTCCCTCTACCTCGATCCCCTGCCTGCAGCACTAGGGTTTCTCCAGCAAGCCGTCGCCACTGGTCCCATCTGGCCTGGTCCTCGACGATGCTCTGTCCAGCTAGGCTACATGGCCGGCGGGTAGGGGCAAATCTCCCTGTCTGCTCCTCCCTCTGGTGCCGCCCCTCATTCTCATGGTCTCCAGCAGCTGCTCCACTGTGGTTCGTCCAACGCACTACTCCGGCAGGCGCTGCACAACTACGGCTGATGCCACACTGCGGCAGAAGGCACCTTATTCCCCCTCCCCACCTCCCAGGCCGTGGCCTTGAGGTGCTGTTGAAGGATGAGCCCATCCAACAAGGTGAGGATCTCCTCTGATTTTTTTGCCAAATTTTCATTCTGATCCACTATACGATGAATTGCTATGAGCTGCTTCTGCTGCTGCTATATGATGCATTGCTATGAGCTGCTCCTGCTGCTGCTATATGATGAATTGCTATGAGCTGCTGCTGCTATATGATGAATTGCTATGAGCAGCTGCTGCTGTTATATGATGAGTTGCTATAAGCTGCTCCTGCTGCTGCTGTATGATGAATTGCTATGAGCTGCTCCTGCTGATGCTATATGATGAATTGCTATGAGCTGCTCTTGCTGCTGCTATATGATGAATTGCTATGAACTGCTCCTACTGCTGCTATATGATGAATTGCTATGAACTGCTCCTACTGCTGCTATATGATGAATTGCTATGAGCTACTGCTGGTATATGATGAATTGCACACTGCTGCTGCTGCTGCTGTATGATGAGTTGCTATGAGCTGCTGCTGCTATATGATGCTTTCAGGTGGTGCTGCTATATGATAATAACCAGCCACTTGGACCATCGAATTTCAATAAATAATTGTTCTTCATTTAAATGTGGGTCATGCGTTTTTAGTTTAAATTAGGCAATGGGATCTCTATGGAAAACATTGACCAAAGTAGATTGTGCCAAGTAGATGGTATCTTTGTATTTGCATTTTGAGCAAATAGTGATGGTCTGTTTTCCTATCATATTAATTACTGCACTGGGTTCAATTTGTGATGTTTGCAAGTCAAATTAATTTTCATATGGGCAGCAAAATGAAAAAAATATAATATCTCCGGTGGTAGGTGCGACATATGCCAACGGGTGGCTTAACATTGTGGGAGCCAGTAAGACATTGCCGGTGCCTGGAAACGAGATAAGGCAAAGACATGCACGCCGGCGAATCTTACCCAGGTTCGGAGCTCTCCGTGGAGATAACACCCCTAGTCCTGCTCTGCGGGGTCTCCGCATGATCACTAGATCAACACAAGTAGCTACAAGTGCTCCTTGAGCTGTTTGGCTAGAGGAGGAAGAAAGGCAAGGCTAGCTCTCCTCTTCCCTCTACGTAGTGTCTAAAACTATCTCAGAGATCCACCCTTTGCATGGGTGCCCTGGGGGTTTATATAGGCCTACCCCCAGGGATACAATGGTAATCCGGCTGGGCGCGGGTCTCAGCCGTCAGTGTCTGGGTTCTCCGGCTTCTCCGCCGGCCATTGGGGCCCGCCGACTGGTGGGTACCACCGGCTGCGGGCCTCTTGGTCAACAGGCCGGCCCCACCGCTTGGGGGTCTTGTCGGCGGCTGGTTACTGTTGCCTCGCCCTTGATGACGAGGGCTTTGTCGAGGTAAGCATGGCTACAGTGCCGCCGCCTGGCGGGCTTTCACTGTAGCCTCACCTTGTCTTGTCTCCTTAATGATGCACATACTTCGAGGGAGGGAGGTAGCCGGCTATTGGGAGCCGGCTACGCCCCAGGCTGACTAGGGGAGGCCGGGCCGCCTTCGAGCGTCTCTCTGGCTGAAGGGCCCCGCCGCCCGCAGGCCGTACTGGCGCCTGTCGTGGGTGACGTCATGGTCAACACGGCAACAGTGCCGCGCCGGACGGGGGATGGATGACCCGTACGACGCACTATGGCCATGCATGCTCCGGGATTCGGGGGTGGCAGGCTGTACTGTGGCCACGCCCCGTCTCATCACCGTTATGTAGGTGCAGCCCTGGTGGGTGCAGTCTTGGCCGGCTTTCGGGAGTCGGTCTTCTTGTGGCCGGCTTCTGGGAGTCGGTCTTCTTATGGCCGGCTGCTAGGAGTCGGCCAGCTTATGGTTATCTTCGGGAAGGTTTTGGAGGTCGGGTCGCCTTCCGGTAGTCGCCCTGTGAGATAGCCGACCAGGGGAAGGCGGCCCTGTGTTTTGGATGCTTGAAGGCCCGATCGGCCTGATACGCCAGGGGGAGTTGGTTAGGCTACCCGTGGCTATTTACTCCGGCAGTAGTCCCCGAAGCTGGTTGGGCTTCGAGGCTGAGAAGAGGACGAGAAGCTCGATCAACTTCCTATCTTGAAGAGCCAGCAGCTAGGAGCCGGCTTCGGTTGGGTGCGCCATTTTGGCGAGGTTTTGAAGTCTGAAGGCGGGAGTCGGCTGGTGCGCACGCCGGGTTGCGGGCCGGCCGCTCGCCGCCCGCGTACCACGTGGCACCCTCCGGCTGAAAAAGCCTGCCAGCCCACGCGCGCGACGGGACGTCGCCGCAGGCCGGGGGCCCATCACTCCCACGCCTAGGCCCAGGCGTGGATTCTTTGTGGCCCAAAGCGGGCCGCACGCCTTCCGGCGGCAGTTTCTGCACGTCGTTAGGGCGCAATAATCGCGGAAAGTGGGGGAGTGGGCGCAGTTAATCCCATGTTCCCCCCCACGCCTCGCCTCCTCGGTTTGCCGCACGAGGCTATAAGTAGGGGGAGGAGGGGGAACGGCAGGCACTCGCACGCTCACCCTCGCTCTGCCATTTTCTTTCTTTCCTTCTCCGCCGCAGCAGCCCTTCGCCGCCGCGCCGTCCCTCTAGTCTTTGCACTACCCCGCAGCTTCGCTGCCGCGGGGCCGTGATTTCGCCGTCGCCGCGCCCTTTCTCGCCAGCTTCTTGTCGTCATGCAGCACGGCGGAGACTGGGACGGATCCAACGTCCACGCGGACCACATCAACTTCCTCCGCAAGACGCGGCGGATGCTCGGCGAGGACCAGGTGCGGGTCCGTCTTGCACCGAAGAAGGAGATCTCGCCGGCGCTGGAGGAAGGCGAGCGGGTAATCTTCCGCTCGCACTTCCTGCGCGGCCTCGGCCTGCCCGCGAGCGCCTTCTTCCGCTCCTTCCTCGAATTCTATCAGCTCCAGCCGCACCACCTCACTCCAAACACGGTGGTGCTGCTGTCAGCCTTCGTCACTCTGTGCGAGGGCTTCCTCGGCGTCCTTCCCACCCTCGAGCTCTGGGGGGAATTATTCCAATGCAAGCTTGGCACCCGCATGCAGGGCGTGCCGGCTCAGAGCGGCGCCTTCATCGCGGTGCGGAGGCCGGCAGCCGACAACCCCTTCCCTGCCATCACGCTGATCCAGTCGGTGAAGCTCTGGCAGAAATCGTACTTCTACGTGAAGAACGTCGCCCCGCAAGGCGACTACGTCAATTTGCCGGCTTACGTAGCCGGCCCGCCGGCTGGGAGGCAGCCCCAGTGGTCCTATCAGGCCAGGACGCTGTCGCCGGCTGGAGCCGCCGCCGTCGCCCGACTCCGCATAATGATCCAGTCGGAGAGCCTGACTAGGTCCGACCTGCTGGCCGCCTTCGTGGTGCGCCTGGTGCTCCCACTTCAAGGCCACCCTCATTTGATCAGTCAAAGAGCGGCCAACTCGATCCGAGTCGGATGTGCACCAAGGAGATGCCTCATGACGAGGTGGCTCATATGGTGAACTATCTCGCGAACTGCAAGCTCTCCGCAGAGTGGCAGTTTGGCAAGGAGCCGTACTCCCGTGCCAATCCCCCGCCTATGGTATGATTTCTTTATCTTCTCTTCTTTAATTTTTTCACCAACTGTTTCTTGGCCGACTCTGACCAGTCGGCACGTCTTGGCAGAGCCCTCTCCTTCAACCTGCGGCCGGGACAGCGGGGGCGGATCGCCAATTTCTCCCCGACCGGGCGGAGCATGACTTGGAGGACCCCGACTTGGGGGCGGCCGCTATGGACGATAACACCGAGGCAGGAGGCGGCTCCGGGCTTGGAGCCAGCTTCGACGACTGGCCAGAAGACGACGAGGCGAAAATCGTCCCGCGCCGCCAGCCGGCGTCCGAGCATGGCGCGGGTTCATCCGCCGCGCCGCCTGCTCGAGGCGGCGCGCAGAAGCGCCAGGCCGCGTCGGGCTTGTTCGGCAGTCGGCCGAAGAAGCCCAAGAGCGGGGCGGCGGCGACCAGGCGGGACGAGGTGGCCGCGAAGGCGGCCCGCTTCCGCAAGGTGGTGAAGCAGCCGCAAACGGTTTTGGCGTAAGTGTCGATTCTCTTGCATATTCCTTCTTCTTTTCTTGTCGATTTCTGAATCCTTGTCTTGTCTTATCAAACAGGGCTCCGCTCTTTCTTGAGCGGATCGCTGCCGCCTCCATGGTTGGATCGGCGGGAGGATCCGCAAACACCCGCCGCATGGACCCCCGTGCCGAGCTTCAGGCGGCAACGGAGCGGAACGCGCGGGAGGAGCGGGAGGCGGAGGAGCTGAGGGCGGCCGCTGCCAAGGCGGCGAAGGAGATGGAGTCGGTGAAGGCACAAGCCGACGCGGCGGCCAAGGCCCAGGCGGAGGCTGCAGCCGCAGCGGCAGCGGCGGGGGCCTTGCTTGTCACCCCCTTGCGTGTTGCGGCGCCCGAGATCCCGGAGCCCCCGCCAGAGGAAGCCGGTGGCGACCTGTCAGGGATGGAGAGGGAGGAGGACGACGTCGTCATCCGGGAGAGGGAGGCGACACCGCCATCGCCGACTGGGGCGGACCAAGGCGGCCGACTTGACGCGCCGCCTGTGCGGCCGGCTAGAGGTGAGCCGGCTGCAAAGACGGACCTGGTGGTCCGATCGTCATCACACCAGCGCGCGGGGAAGGTGACTTCGGCGCTGGACCCGCAGAAGGCTGCGGGCTCTAGCTCGTCGACCCAGGATCTGGAGACAGCCAGCGCCAGCTCGGGGTGGACGCCGGGTGGCGGGACGGCCGTGGTGAACGTGGCGGCGCAAGAAGTCTGGAACCGGCTTCAGTCCCAGGCCTCCGTGCTGAGGCAGTACAATGACGAGTTCCTCGCGACACGGGCGGCCATTCGGGTGAGTCTTCCCGCTTTTCTATTTCTTGATCTTGATTTCTTTCGTGGGGGCGTGTCAGCGCACCCACTTGGTGTAGTCCCCGAGTTCCGAGTCGGCTGCTGAGCAGGCGGCTTGGAACTTCTTAGTAGACTTTGATTGCTTATCTTGCTCTTGTTCGCTTCTTTGTCCGACTTGCAGGACTACCACAACCTCTGTGCGGTTGCCTTCAACTCCCAGGCTCGGGAGCTGACCCAGAAGACTGCTAATCTAACTGAGAGCCGGAGTAAGTGCTTCATCTTTTATCTCACATGGGGGCGCGTCAGCGCACCCACTGGGTGTAGTCCCCGAGATTCGGGCCGACTGCTGAGCTGTCGGGTCGGATCTTTCCCGATGACTTCTTTCTTATTGCTTTTTTCTTCTTTGCCATATCTGCAGAGGCCAATGCCAGCCTGAGGGAGCAGCTGGGTGGGACCCAGACCGCCCTTCACGCCAAGGAAGCCAAGTTTGACGCCTTGGTTCAGGAGCGTGACCGCCTGGTCAAGAGGCTGGCCGACCAGGAGGAGAGCCACAAGGCGGCTATGAAGGCGGTGCAGGACAGCGAGGCCGCCCTCCAAGCTGAGTACGAGACCGAGGCGGCGAGCTGGGCTGAGGCAAGGCAGTCGCTAATCAGCGGCTACAGCCAGATCGAAGACTTGGTCGACGGTAGGCCGCCTTCTTCTTCGTTTCTTGCTTGCCGCTTGCCATTTAGTCCATTCTCTGACTTTGTGTTTTTTCTCTTTCTTTCTTTCTTGTGCAGAGTACTTCCCTGGTTACTCTACCGCCACCAACGAGGTCGTCGAGGCCCACCGCGAGGCACGAAGGCAAGCTGGTGTGGAGATCTCGCCGAATGCTCGTCGGTCACTTGAGGAGCAGCTTTTGGCGATCCAAGCCCGCCTCCAGCTGGCTCACCGCATGCTCTGCCATCTTCAGCGCGTTGGGGCCCAAGTGCTGGCCGCCCTTTGGCCTGGCGAGGCGGTTCCCCGTACCCCCACTCGGACTGCCGACTGGCTGGAGGTAGCGGTTGGCCGCTTCGAGGCCTGGAAGGCTTCTGCAGCTCGGCTAGGCTCCAGGCGGGCGCTGGAGTTCGTCAAAGCCTGGTATCCCGAGTTGAGCTTGGACCAGCTGGCCACCTGGCGGCAGGAGGCTGACGAGGAGTTGGAGGCGGTGCGGCCGGCTATCATGCAGCGCGCTTCGGCAATCGCCGACTACACCGACACTAGTGCCTTTGCTCTTGAGGTGGATGATAATGTCATTGCTCAGCCAGAGGAGTGGTTCGGGCTGAACCCGGCGGATGGTGAGGACTCGGCGGAGGAGATCGACTCCAGCGATGAGGGCAAAGAGGAGGAGGGAGAGGATGGTGAAGACGCCGTGCCAGACGGTGGAGCAACCAGCCAGCCTCAACTTGATCGTGCCTCCAGCAACGAGGCGCATGCGAGCGCGCCGCCTGCAGCCGGCGATGATCAAGCCGAGACTCGCCAGCCGGCCACTCCTCCAGCCGGCACTGCCGTGTCCACCGACCAGCCCGGCTCGCCTGTTGCGCCCTCAGTCTGATCCGCCGCCTTTGCTTTCCTGTTTATTGCTCTTCGAACAATATTTTGTTAAGTTTGCGTAGTTCCACCCATTGGGGGTGTATTCAAATTATGTTGACCGCCGGCCTGTTGAAGGCCTTATGTGTAAATATAATCATGCATGTGTTTGGCTTCCCATTGTTCTTGCTTTTCATCCTTTGGCTGTTTCCTTTGCTGCCCTCCCTTGGTCGCCGCCTTCCCAGCCGGACAGCTGCTCTGCAGTCTGTGGCTGGAGAAGTGCTTGGCCGGATGGGAGGGCAAGTACTCTAGATTTCTTGGATTGTAGCGAAGTGAATGGGAAGCCGGCTAGCCGGCTGTTCTGATAGCTGGTAGGTGTGGCGGGAGGCTGGCTTGTGTTATATAGGTTCGTTAATCCTTAGCCGTTTTTCGTGTGGGCATCCTTTCCTGCCTTTGGCTCTTGCCAGTCGGACAGTCGGTTCTTCGAGCTGCGACTGTTAATAAGAGAAGGCTCGGGTGCCGGCACACTACTTGTCTGACTGCAGGTAGAACTTTAATATAACTCAAGGCGGCCAGTCCCCGGGCTGACTGGTCGAACCCGGTGCCAGATAGAAAATCAAATGTAATAGTACATTCATAGGTATGACACTCGTCATTCATAGATAAAAGAGGGTAGTCCCCGAGTGCGCCTCGGGGGGCCCGTTGTCTTGTACTTAATACAAAAGGTAGCGTGATACATACTGCTTTTAACTGTAAAATCTTCTCAGGAGATTGGCGTTCCATGGTCGTTCCGACTCCTTGCCAGAATCATCCCTGTTGCGTGCCTTCGGCTTCTGTGCGTCGATCAGGTAGTAGGAGTCGTTGCCTAGGGCCTTGCTGATGACGAATGGGCCTTCCCAAGGGGCCAAGAGCTTGTGCTGGCCGGCTGTTCGCTGGATCAGCCGGATCACAAGATCGCCCTCTTGGAAGGATCTTGGCTTGACCTTCCGGTTGTGGTAACGACGCAAACCCTGCTGGTAGATGGCGGACCGGCTGAGTGCTAACAGCCGGCCCTATTCCAGCAGGTCGACACCGTCTTCTCGCGCTTCCTTGGCCTCCGCCTCCGTGTACATGGTGACCCGAGGCGAGTCAAACTCGATGTCAGTTGGGATGACAGCCTCGGCACCATATACAAGGAAGAAAGGAGTGAAGCCGGTTGACTTGTTCGGGGTAGTACGCAGACTCCAGAGGACAGCCGGCAGCTCATGGACCAAGCAGCCGGCCGAACGCTCCAGTGGTACGACCAGTCGGGGCTTGATGCCGGAGAGGATGAGGCCGTTTGCTCGCTCGACCTGGCCGTTTGACTGCGGGTGGGCAACGGACGCTAAGTCCAGTCGGATGCCCTGTGTCGCGCAGAAACGTGCCAGTGCTCCCTTGGCAAAATTCGTGCCGTTGTCGGTGATGATGCTGTGTGGTATACCATACCGAGTGGTGATATATGCGATGAATGTCACGGCAGTCGGCCTGTTCAGCTTCTTGATTGGCTTCACTTCAATCCACTTGCTGAATTTGTCCACGACGACAAGCAGATGTGTCATGCCGCCGCGGGCCGTCTTGAATGGGCCCACCATGTCCAGCCCCCAGACGGCAAAGGGCCAGGTGAGGGGGATGGTCTTGAGTGCAGAAGCCGGCAGGTGTTGCTTGGAGCTGAAGACTTGGCACCCTTTGATGCATTTGACTAATTCCTTGGCGTCTTCCAAAGCAGCCGGCCAGAAGAAACCATGGCGGAAAGCTTTGGCGACAAGTGATCTTGAGGCCGCGTGGTGGCCGCATTCGCCTTGGTGGATATCCTTGAGGATTGCTATGCCCTTCTCTGGCTCGATGCAGCGCTGGAAGACTCCAGTGATGCTACGCTTAACAAGTTCTCTGTTTATTATTGCGTATGCTCCGGCTCGGCGTTGAACTAGTCTTGCCGAGATCTCATCAGTCGGCAACTCTCTGTTTACTAGGAAGTTGAGGATGGGCTGGGCCCATGATGGAGCTGTGACTTCTTCTATTGTCAGTATGACTACTGGGACCCGGATGGGTTGGTTGGGTGGTGAAGAGTTGGAGTCGGCCATCGCCTGTTGTGTCATTGCAGTCCCCGGGCCGACTGCTGCAATCGCCGGGCCGACTGCTGCAGTCGCCGGGCTGACTGCTGCAGTCCCCGGGCCGGGTTCTGAAGTCCCCGGGCTGGGTGCGACTATGGCAGTCCCCAGGCCGCCTGTCGAAGTCACCGAGCCGCCTGCTGGGTTCCCCAAGTCGGATCCGATTGCATCAGGGGCAGGCGGTACGAAGATGGAGTCTGATTCTGGAGACGGCTTGACAGACGGTTTGAGGAGACGTTGGAGAGAGGCGCCGGTTGGTATAGCTTGTCGAGTGGAGCCGATCCGTGCCAGGGCATCTGCTTGCTCGTTGTCGGCCCGTGGCACATGGAGGAACTCGCGTCCTTCAAAGTATCCGCTGATTTGCTGGACGAGGAATCGATAGCTCGCCATGTTCGCATCCTTGGCGTCCCAGTCGCCGGATGACTGCTGGACTACCAAATCCGAGTCGCCATAGCACAAGATCCGGCGTATGCCGAGTTCTTTGGCTAGCCGGAGCCCGTGTATGAGCGCCTCGTACGCGGCCACATTGTTGGAGGCGGCAAAATGGATTTGCAGTGCGTATCTGAGTTTGTCGCCCTTGGGAGAGGTGAGGACGATGCCGGCTCCCAAGCCGGTGTGCATCTTGGATCCATCGAAGTGCATCCGCCAATGAGTGGAGTCGGGAGCCGGCGGTAGGTACTAGGTCTCGGCCCAGTCGACAAGGAAGTCGGCCAATGCTTGGGACTTGATGGCAGTGCGGGGCTGGTAGATGATCGTGTAAGGAGCCAGCGCAATGGCCCACTTAGCCACCCGGCCGGATGCATCCCGGCTGCCTATGATCTCGGCAAGCGGGGCAGTGCATACGACCGTGATGGGATGCTCTTGAAAGTAGGGCTTCAGCTTCTTGGCGGCGAAGTACACTCCATAGCACATCTTCTGGTAATGCGGGTAGTTTTGCTTCGAGGTGGACAGTACTTCGCTCAAATAATATACCGACATCTGGACTAACTAAGCTCGGCCTTCTTCTGGGCATTGGACCACGATAACTGTACTGACCACTCAGCTAGTCGCTGCAATGTAAAGGAGCATGGGCTCTTTCTCAGTCGGTGCTGCCAGGACAGGCGGCGTGGTCAGCATCTTCTTCAATTCATGGAAAGCTTGGTCTGCTTGGTCGTTCCACTCGAAGTGGGTGGACTTCTTCATGAGTCGGTACAGGGGGAGAGCCTTCTCCCCTAGCCGGCTGATAAAGCGGTTTAGGGAGGCCAGGCACTCGGTAAACTTCTGAACGTCTCACAGCTTGGTAGGAATCTCCATTCTCTCTATGGCCTTGATCTTCACTGGGTTGCACTCAATGCCGCGTTCGGAGACCAAAATGCCTAGAAGCTGGCCGGCTGGTACTCCGAACACGCATTTCTCAGGGTTGAGCTTGATCTGAAACCGGCGCAAGTTGGCAAATGTTTCTCTGAGGTCTTCCAGCAGGGTGCCGTGCTTCTCCGTCTTCACCACAATATCGTCTACATAGACGTGGGCATTTCTGCCGAGTTGCTTGAGGAGGCATTTCTGCATGCAACGCTTAAAAGTGGCACCGGCATTTCTCAAGCCGAATGTCATAGTCAGGTACCAGAAAGCTCCGAATGGTGTGATGATGGCGGTCTTCAGGCGGTCGGCTGGATCCAACTTGATCTGGTGGTAGCCTGAGTAAGCATCCAAGAAACTCAACAACTCGCATCCGGCTGTGGAGTCTATCACTTGATCGATTCGTGGCAGGGCAAACTGATCTTTGGGGCAGGCTTTGTTGAGGCTGGTGTAATCTATACACATACGCCATTTATTGTTTTTCTTCAACACCAGGACCGGTTTGGCAAGCCATTCTGGAAAAAACACCTCCATAATGAAGCCGGCTGCCAGGAGCCGGGCTATCTCTTCTCCTACGATCCTTCTATTCTCCTCTAACAGTCGACGGAGAGGTTGCTTGACTGGTTTTGCGTCCGCTCGAACGTGTAGCTTGTGCTCGGCGAAATACTTCGGAACACCCGGCATGTCCTTTGGGGACCATGCAAAGATGTCCCGATTCTCACGGAGGAAGTCGACGAGCTCGCCTTCCTATTTGCTGTCCAGGTTTGCACCAATGACAGCAAACCTCTCCGGGTTCTCCGGGTCCAGAGGTATCTTCTTTGTTTCCTTGGCCGGCTGGAAGGAGCCCTGAGCATCATATTCCTTGGGGTTGGAGGACAGGGCCGGCTGCTTGCCGGCCATGGCCACGACTCAGTCCAGCATCTTCTTCTCTTCAGCAATCACGAGGGACTCGGCCAGCCGGCTGCTGGCTGCAGCACACTCGGTGGACTTCTTGTAGGCTCCGGCTATGGTGATGATCCCCTTTGAACTCGGCATCTTCATCTTGAGGTAGGCGTAGTGGGGCACATCCATGAACTTGGCCAGGGCAGGTCGGCCAAGCAATGCGTGGTAAGGGCTCTCTAGATCCACTACTTCAAACCAGATCGGTTCTCGGCGGAAGTGATCCTTTTCTCTGAAGAGAACATCCATCTTGATCTTGCCGATTGGGGAACAGGACATGCCGGGTACGATGCCATGGAACACAGTCCGGCTTCGCATGAGTTGCTTCATCTTGATGCTCAACTTCTCCATGGTGTCGCGGTACAGTATGTTGATGCTGCTTCCACCATCAATCAGCACACGGGAGAAACGGGCAGCTCGCCTTTCTGTCGCGAGGGTGGCGTCCAACACCAATGCATAAGAGCCGGGAGACGGCATCACCTCTGGGTGATCGGCCCGGCTCCAGCTGATAGGCTTCTCAGACCAATGCATGAAATCGGGGTTGCTGGCGGTGACCGCGTTGACTTCTTGGTGCTGTCGGCGCCGACTGTGCTTGTCTTCAATTTCGCTTGTGAAGACGACGTAGGCGGCGTGCTCATCTGGGAACTCATCTTGAATGGCTCCGACTGCTGGTCGAACAGCCGGCGGGCCAGGAGGTGGAGGCGGCAGCAGCCCCTCGCCCTTGGAGATCCGCGTGAGCTAATGGCACTTCCGGGTCGTGTGGTTGGACGGCTTCGCGCCGCTGTGAAACTTGCAGGGGGCATCAAGAGTTTGCTCGTAGGAGAAAGCCGGCTGCCAAGCCGGCCTGCCGCCCTTCTTCTTGGGCGCGGGCCGCTCTTCGGGCTGTTCGTCTTCGACGGTGGCTACTTGCCGACTAGTGGAAGGCGGCATAGGGGCCTTGCACTTGTGGTCGTTCTGGTAGGGGCGTCGGTTGGAGTCACCAGCCGGCGTCTTGGGAGCCGGAGCGAGCACCTTTCCAGAGGCGTCCACTCGAAGCTCGGTCTTCATCGAAGAGTCGGCCGTGGCATACTTGTCTGCTATGATCAGCAGCTCGTCAAGGGTAGTCGGCTCGTCGCAGAGGAGTCGGTGCTGGAGAAGGGTGCCCTCTCAGCACCCGGCGGTGAAGTACTCTATGGCTTGAACCTCATGCACCCCCTCGCAGGAGTTGCGGAGCTCGGCCCAACGCGTGAGGTAGTCGCGAGTTGATTCGCTGGGCCCTTGGACGCACAAGGAGAGCTGGCGGGGCTTGGGAGGCCCCTTGTATGTGCTGGTGAAGTTGCGGACGAAGACTTCTGTGAAGTCTAGCCAGCTGTTAACGCTGTAGGGCTTGAGGCTGTTCAGCCAGGTGCGTGCCGTGCCTTGAAGCATGAGCGGGACGTACTTCACGGCAACGCGCCTGTTACCGTTTGCTATGCTGACTGCGGTGGAGTAGTCGATCAACCAATCTTCCGGCTTCACGGAGCCGTTGTATTTTGGCGTGTCTCTTGGGAGTGAGAACCCTTTGGGGAAGGGCTCATCGCGGATGCGGGGGCCAAAGCAAGGCGGGCCGACATCATCTTCTTCTTCTAGCACCAGGGATCGCGCTAGGCGGTCGATCCGGTGGCGGGCATCATTCTCGCCGACTCCTTCGCGGTGGCCTAGTCGGCAGCCGAGAGTCGGATGCGTGATAGGCGGCAGGGTGGGATATCTCTCCCCACGAGGCAGGGGGGAGGCGGATTGCCTTGTCGTTCCACCGCTCGGGGGCGGCCTTCTGCGTCGCGCTCAATGGTGACCCGAGTCCGACTGCGGCTAGTAGCCGGCTCCTTGTCTTTTCTTGCGCAGGCGCCGCTTGCACTCGGCGTCCGGGATGTCGCGCCATGCTCTCGGCGTGGGGGAGGACTTTCAGCGTGGGCGCCGGCTTCATGCCGTTCTGCGGCCGCGTCAATCAGCTGCTGGATGCGTCTAGTCATGTAGGGGAGCTCATCAGCCCCCAGCCCGTTCAGCTCGTCTACGGCCGCCTGAGCGGCACGCAGGTTCTCGAGTGGCGTGGCGTAGACTGGGCGGTGTGCTCCCAGCATGCTGGCGATGGCCGCGCCGCGCTTCTTGACGAGGCCGGCTCGGCTCGGCCCGCCAGGAGGCGGCGTACCAAAGGCGGCGCGGTCGACTTCGCGCTGGTGAGCCTCAGTGAGGCGTCTCATGGATGCTATCTTCTGGCCCTCCGCGATGAGGGCGAGGCGGCGTGCCTCCAAAGTCTCGGCGTCGGCGTCGGCCGGGATGGGGACGGACAAATCGTGCAGCGCCGCTTGTACGGCGTCGTGGGCGTTCTCGCCCGAGACGGCGCCGTGGCTGATGACCAGCACCTCAGTGACAGCGCTGCTGCCACTGTCAGCTCGAGGGAGAGGGTCGTCGATGATCACCACGTTGGTGGGGAAGGCGTCAAGCGATGTCGTGTCGGAGTCGACAAGCATCGGGTCGGTGGAGCCGACCGACTCCAAGTCCATAGCAAGCTCGCTGGAGACGTGAAGCTGGTCGAGGAGGCTGACGAGGCGGCTCTCGAGGCAGTCTGTGCCCTCGCCGGATGCAGGCTCGTCAAAGATGCGAGTCTCGCCAAGAAGATCGGCGAGGCAGCTCGCCGCGCAGGCGTCGTCGACGCCTTGCAGCGCGTCAGGGCAAGCGCCATCGGGCGTAGCGGGCTGGCTACGCTCGCGGGAGAGGAAAAGGGTTCCTGTCCAGAACAGGTCTCCGGACGACGGTGCACCTGGCCCCACGGTGGGCGCCAAATGTCGGGTGGTAGGTGCGACATATGCCAACGGGTGGCTTATCATTGTGGGAGCCAGTAAGACATCGCCGGTGCCTGGAAACGGGATAAGGCGAAGACATGCACGCCGGCGAATCTTACCCAGGTTCGGGGCTCTCCGTGGAGATAACACCCCTAGTCCTGCTCTGCGAGGTCTCCGCATGATCACTAGTGTTGGGGAACGTAGCAGAAATTCAAAATTTTCTATGCATCACCAAGATCAATCTATGGAGTTTACTAGCAACGAGAGGGAAGGAGAGTGCATCTACATACCCTTGTAGATCGCGAGCGGAAGCGTTCAAGAGAACGGGGTTGATGGAGTCGTACTCGTCGTGATCCAAATCACCGATGATCCTAGCGCCGAACGGACGACACCTCCGCGTTCAACACACGTACGGAGCAGCGACGTCTCCTCCTTCTTGATCTATCAAGGGGGGAGGAGAGGTTGATAGAGATCCAGCAGCACAACGGCGTGGTGGTGGAAGTAGCGGGATTCCAACAGGGCTTCGCCAAGCGCTGCGGGAGGAGGGAGGTGTGTCACGGGAGGGAGAGGGAGGCGCCAGGGCTTGTGTGTTGCTGCCCTCCCTTCCCCCCACTATATATAGGGCCAAGGGAGAGGGGGGGGCGCAGCCTTGGCCCTTCCTCCAAGGAAGGGTGCGGCCAGGGAGGAGTCCTTCCCCCCAAGGCACCTCGGAGGTGCCTTCCCCTTTTAGGACTCTCCGTTTATTTTATCTCTTGGCGCATGGGCCTCTTGGGGCTGGTTCCCTTGGCCCATATAGGCCAAGGCGCACCCCCTACAGCCCATGTGGCCCCCCGGGGCTGGTGGACCCCCTTGGTGGATCCCCGGACCCCTTTCGGCACTCCCGGTACAATACCGATAAAGTGCGAAACTTTTCCGGCGACCAAAATAAGACTTCCCGTATATAAATCTTTACCTCCGGACCATTCCGGAACTCCTCATGACGTCCGGGATCTCATCCGGGACTCTGAACAACTTTCGGGTTACCGCATACTAATATCTCTATAACCCTAGCGTCACCGAACCTTAAGTGTGTAGACCCTACGGGTTCGGGAGACATGCAGACATGACCGAGACGACTCTCCGGTCAATAACCAACAGCGGGATCTGGATACCCATGTTGGCTCCCACATGCTCCTCGATGATCTCATCGGATGAACCACGATGTTGAGGATTCAATCAATCCCGTATACAATTCCCTTTGTCTATCGGTATGTTACTTGCCCGAGATTCGATCGTCGGTATCCCGATACCTTGTTCAATCTCGTTACCGGCAAGTCTCTTTACTCGTTCCGTAACTCACATCATCACGTGATCAACTCCTTGGTCACATTGTGCACATTATGATGATGTCCTACCGAGTGGGCCCAGAGATACCTCTCCGTTTACACGGAGTGACAAATCCCAGTCTCGATTCGTGCCAACCCAATAGACACTTTCGGAGATACCTGTAGTGCACCTTTATAGCCACCCAGTTACGTTGTGATGTTTGGTACACCCAAAGCATTCCTACGGTATCCGGGAGTTGCACAATCTCATGGTCTAAGGAAATGATACTTGACATTAGAAAAGGTCTTAGCAAACGAACTACACGATCTTGTGCTAGGCTTAGGATTGGGTCTCGTCCATCACATCATTCTCCTAATGATGTGATCCCGTTATCAACGACATCCAATGTCCATGGTCAGGAAACCGTAACCATCTATTGATCAACGAGCTAGTCAACTAGAGGCTTACTAGGGACACGGTGTTGTCTATGTATCCACACATGTATCTGAGTTTCCTATCAATACAATTCTAGCATGAATAATAAACGATTATCATGAACAAGGAAATATAATAATAACCAATTTATTATTGCCTCTAGGGCATATTTCCAACAGTCTCCCACTTGCACTAGAGTCAATAATCTAGTCCACATCACCAGGTGATTAACACTCATAGGTCACATCACCATGTGACCAACATCTAAAGAGTTTACTAGAGTCAACAATCTAGTTCACATCACTATGTGATTAACACTCAATGAGTTCTGGTTTGATCATGTTATGCTTGTGAGAGAGGTTATTAGTCAACGGGTCTGAACCTTTCAGATCCGTGTGTGCTTTACGAATATCTATGTCATCTTGTGGATGCTACCACGTGCTACTTGGAGCCATTTCAAATAATTGCTCTACTATACGAATCCGGTTTACTACTCAGAGTCATCCGGATTAGTGTCAAAGTTCGCATCGACGTAACCCTTTACGACGAACTCCTTTTCACCTCCATAATCGAGAAAATTCCTTAGTCCACTAGATACTAAGGATAAATTCGACCGCTGTCATGTGATCCATTCCCGGATCACTATTGTACCCCTTGACCAACTCATGGCAAGGCACACTCCATGTGCGGTACACAGCATAGCATACTGTAGAGCCTATGTCTGAAGCATAGGGGACGACCTTCGTCCTTTCTCTCTCTTCTGCTGTGGTCAGGTCTTGAGTCTTACTCAATACTCACACCTGTAACACAGCCAAGAACTCCTTCTTTGCTGATCTATTTTGAACTCTTTCAAAAACATGTCAAGGTGTGCGTTCTTTGAAAGTATCATCAGGCGTCTTGATCTATCTCTATAGATCTTGATGCCCAATATGTAAGCAGCTTTATCCAGGTCTTCCTTTGAAAAACTCCTTTCAAACAACCCTTTATGCTTTCTAGAAATTTTACATCATTTCGGATCAATAATATGTCATTCACATATACTTATCAGAAATGTTGCAGCGCTCCCACTCACTTTATTGTAAATACAAGTTTCTAACAAACTTTGTATAAACCCAAAAACTTTGATCACTCCATCAAAGCGTATATTCTGACTCCGAGATGCTTGCTCTAGTCCATGGAAGGATCGCTGGAGCTAGCATACCTTTTAGCATCCTGAGGATCGACAAAACCTTTCTGATTGTATCACATACAACCTTTCCTTACGAAAACTGGTAAGGAAACTTGTTTTTACATCCATCTGCCAGATTTCATAAATGCAGCTAATGCTAACATGATTCCGACGGACTTAAGCATCGCTACGGATGAGAAAATCTCATCGTAGTCAACTCCTTGAACTTGTGGAAATACTCTTTGCCACAAGTCGAGCTTCATAGACGGTAACATTACCGTCCACGTCCGTCTTCTTCTCAAAGATCCATTTATCTCGGATTTCATGGCTTCTAACCATTTGTCGGAATATGGGCCCACCATCGCTTCTCCATAGCTCGTAGGTTCAGTATTGTCCAACAACATGATATCTCAGACAGGATCACGTACCACTCTGAAGTAGCACGCATCCTCGTCGTCCTACGAGGTTTGGTGGTGACTTGATCCGAAGTTTCATGATCACTATCATAAGCTTCCACTTCAATTGGTGTAGGTGCCACAGGAACAACTTCCCGTGCCCTGCTACACACTAGTTGAAGTGACGGTTCAATAACCTTATCAAGTCTCCACCATCCTCCCACTCAATTCTTTCAAGAGAAACTTTTCCTCGAGAAAGGACTCGTTTCTAGAAGCAATTACTTTTGCTTCCAGATCTGAAATAGGAGGTATACCCAACTGTTTTGGGTTTTCTATGAAGATGCATTTATCCGCTTTGGGTTCGAGCTTATCAGCTTGAAACTTTGTCACATAAGCATCGCAGCCCCAAACTTTTAAGAAACGACAACTTAGGTTTCTATAAACGGTGTCGTCTCAACGGAATTGCGTGGTGCCCTATTTAAAGTGAATGCGGTTGTCTCTAATGCCTAACCCATAAACGATAGTGGTAACTCGATAAGAAACATCATGGCATGCACCATATCCAATAGGGTGCAGTTATGATGTTTGGACACACCATCACACTGTGGTGTTCCAGGCGGTATTAATTGTGAAACACTTTCCACAATGTCTTAATTGTGTGCCAAACTCGTAACTCAGATACTCATCTCTATGATCATATCACAGACATTTTATCCTCTTGTCACGACGATCTTCAACTTCACTCTGAAATTACTTGAACCTTTCAATAATTCAGACTTGTGTTTCATCAAGTAAATACACTCAGCATCTACTCAAATCATCTGTGAAGTAAGAACATAACGATATCCACTGCATGCCTCAGCACTCATTGGACTGCACACATCAAAATGTATTACTTCCAACAAGTTGCTCTCTTGTTCCATCTTACTGAAAACGAGGCCTTTTAGTCATCTTGCCCATGTGGTATGATTTGCATGTCTCAAGTGATTCAAAATCAAGTGAGTCCAAACTATCCATCTCCATGGAGTTTCTTCATGCATATATACCAATAGACATGGTTCGCATGTCTCAATCTTTTCAAAAATGAGTGAGTCCAAAGATCCATCTACATGGAGCTTCTTCATGCATTCTATACCAATATGACTCAAATGGCAGTGCCACAAGTATGTGGTACTATCATTACTATTTTATATCTTTTGGCACGAACATGTGTATCACTGTGATCGAGATTCATTTTAGGTGCAAGACCATGGAAGGTATTATTCAAATAAACAGAGTAACCATTATTCTCCTTAAATGAATAACCGTATTGCGATAAACATAATCCAATCATGTTTATGCTCAACACCAAATAACAATTATTTAGGTTTAACACCAATCTCGATGGTAGAGGGAGCATGCGATGCTTGATCACATCAACCTTGGAAACACTTCCAACACATATCGTCATCTCACCTTTAGCTAGTCTCCGTTTATTCCGCAGCTTTTATTTCGAGTTACTAACACTTAGCAACCAAACCGGTATCTAATACCCTGGTGCTGCTCGGAGTACTAGTAAAGTACACATTCATATAATCTATATCCAATATACTTCTGTCGACCTTGCCTGCCTTCTCTCTACCAAGTATCTAGGGTAGTTCTGCTTCAGTGACCGTTCCCCTCATTACAGAAGCACTTAGTCTCGGGTTTGGGTTCAACCTTGGGATTCTTCACTAGAGCAGCAAATGATTTGCTGCTTCATGAAGTATCCCTTTTGCCCTTGCCCTTCTAGAAACTAGTGGTTTTACTAACCATCAACAATTGATGCTCCTTCTTGATTTCTACTTTCGCGGTGTCAAACATCGCGAGTTGCTCAAGGATCATCATATCTATCCCTGATATGTTATAGTTCATCACGAAGCTCTAATAGCTTGGTGGCAGTGACTATGGAGAACCATCACTATCTCATCTGGAAGATTAACTCCCACTCGATTCAAGCGATTGTGGTACTCAGACAATCTGAGCACATGCTCAACGATTGTGCTTTTCTCCCTTAGTCTGCAGGCTTAAGAAACTTGTCAGAGGTCTCATACCTCTTGATGTGGGCACTAGTCTGAAATCCCAATTTCAGTCTTCGGAACATCTCATATGTTCTGCGACGTTTCAAAACGTCTTTAGTGCCACAATTCTAAACCGTTAGCATTACGCACTGAACTATCACGTAGTCATCAAAACGTGTATGTCAGATGTTCCACAACATCTACAGACGACGCTGAGGTTCAGCACACTGAGCGGTGCATTAAGGACATAAGCCTTCTGTGCAGCAACGAGGACAATCCTCAGTTTACGGACCCAGTCCGCTTAATTACTACTATCAACTTTCAACTAAATTTTCTCTAGGAACATATCTTAAACAGTAGAACTAAAGCGTAAGCTATGACATAATTTGCAAAGACCTTTTGACTATGTTCATGATAATGAAGTTCATCTGATTATTGAACTCCCACTCAGATAGACATCCCTCTAGTCATCTAAGTGATACATGATCCGAGTCAAACTAGGCCGTGTCCGATCATCACGTGAGACGGACTAGTCATCATCGGTGAACATCTCCATGTTGATCGTATCTACTATACGACTCATGTTCGACCTTTCGGTCTCTTGTGTTCCGAGGCCATGTTTGTACATGCTAGGCTCGTCAAGTCAACCGAAGTGTTTCGCATGTGTTCCGAGGCCATGTCTGTACATGCTAGGCTCATCAACACCCGTTGTATTCGAACATTAGAATCTATCACACCCGATCATCACGTGGTGCTTCGAGACAACGAACCTTCGCAACGGTGCACAGTTAGGGGGAACACGTCTCTTGAAATTTTTAGTGAGGGATCATCTTATTTATGCTACCGTCGTTCTAAGCAAATAAGATGTAAACATGATAAACATCACATGCAATCAAATAGTGACATGATATGGCCAATATCATTTTGCTCCTTTGATCTCCATCTTCGGGGCACCATGATCATCTTTGTCACCGGCATGACACCATGATCTCCATCATCATGATCTCCATCACTGTGTCTTCATGATGTTGTCACGCCAACGATTACTTCTACTTCTATGGCTAACGCGCTTAGCAATAAAGTAAAGTAATTTACATGGCGTTAATAAATGACACGCAGGTCATACAAAAAATAAAGACAACTCCTATGGCTCCTGCCGGTTGTCATACTCATCGACATGCAAGTCGTGATTCCTATTACAAGAATATGATCAATCTCATACATCACATATATCATTCATCACATCTTCTGGCCATATCACATCACATAGCACATGCTGCAAAAACAAGTTAGACGTCCTCTAATTGTTGTTGAAAGTTTTTACGTGGCTTGTATAGGTTTCTAGAAAGAGCGTTTCTTACCTACGCAAAACCACAACGTGATATGCCAATTTCTATTTATCCTTCATAAGGACCCTTTTCATCGAATCCGTTCCGACTAAAGTGGGAGAGACAGACACCCGCTAGCCACCTTATGCAACTAGTGCATGTCAGTCGGTGGAACCTGTCTCACGTAAGCGTACGTGTAAGGTCGGTCCGGGCCGCTTCATCCCACAATGCCGCCGAAACAAGATAAGACTAGTAGCAGCAAGAAGAATTGGCAACATCTACGCCCACAACTGCTTTGTGTTCTACTCGTGCATAGAAACTACGCATAGACCTAGCTCATGATGCCACTGTTGGGGAACGTAGCAGAAATTCAAAATTTTCTATGCATCACCAAGATCAATCTATGGAGTTTACTAGCAATGAGAGGGAAGGAGAGTGCATCTACATACCCTTGTAGATCGCGAGCGGAAGCGTTCAAGAGAACGGGGTTGATGGAGTCGTACTCGATGTGATCCAAATCACCGATGATCGTAGCGCCGAACGGACGGCACCTCCGCGTTCAACACACGTACGGAGCAGCGACGTCTCCTCCTTCTTGATCCAGCAAGGGGGGAGGATAGGTTGATAGAGATCCAGCAGCACGACGGCGTGGTGGTGGAAGTAGCGGGATTCCAACAGGGCTTCGCCAAGCACTGCGGGAGGAGGGAGGTGTGTCACGGGAGGGACAGGGAGGCGCCAGGGCTTGTGTGTTGCTGCCCTCCCTTCCCCCCACTATATATAGGGCCAAGGGAGAGGGGGGGGGCGCAGCCTTGGCCCTTCCTCCAAGGAAGGGTGCGGCCAGGGAGGAGTCCTTCCCCCCCAAGGCACCTCGGAGGTGCCTTCCCCTTTTAGGACTCTCCGTTTATCTTATCTCTTGGCGCATGGGCCTCTTGGGGCTGGTTCCCTTGGCCCATATAGGCCAAGGCGCACCCCCTACAGCCCATGTGGCCCCCCGGGGCTGGTGGACCCCCGGACCCCTTTCGGCACTCCCGGTACAATACCGATAAAGTGCGAAACTTTTCCGGCGACCAAAATAAGACTTCCCATATATAAATCTTTACCTCCGGACCATTCCGGAACTCCTCGTGACGTCCGGGATCTCATCCGGGACTCCGAACAACTTTCGTGTTACCGCATACTAATATCTCTATAACCCTAGCGTCACCGAACCTTAAGTGTGTAGACCCTACGGGTTCGGGAGACATGCAGACATGACCGAGACGACTCTCCGGTCAATAACCAACAGCGGGATCTGGATACCCATGTTGGCTCCCACATGCTCCTCGATGATCTCATCGGATGAACCACGATGTTGAGGATTCAATCAATCCCGTATACAATTCCCTTTGTCTATCGGTATGTTACTTGCCCGAGATTCGATCGTCGGTATCCCGATACCTTGTTCAATCTCGTTACCGGCAAGTCTCTTTACTCGTTCCGTAACTCACATCATCCCGTGATCAACTCCTTGGTCACATTGTGCACATTATGATGATGTCCTACCGAGTGGGCCCAGAGATACCTCTCCGTTTACACGGAGAGACAAATCCCAGTCTCGATTCGTGCCAACCCAACAGACACTTTCGGAGATACCTGTAGTGCACCTTTATAGCCACCCAGTTACGTTGTGACGTTTGGTACACCCAAAGCATTCCTACGGTATCCGGGAGTTGCACAATCTCATGGTCTAAGGAAATGATACTTGACATTAGAAAAGGTCTTAGCAAACGAACTACACGATCTTGTGCTAGGCTTAGGATTGGGTCTCGTCCATCACATCATTCTCCTAATGATGTGATCCCGTTATCAACGACATCCAATGTCCATGGTCAGGAAACCGTAACCATCTATTGATCAACGAGCTAGTCAACTAGAGGCTTACTAGGGACACGGTGTTGTCTATGTATCCACACATGTATCTGAGTTTCCTATCAATACAATTCTAGCATGAATAATAAACGATTATCATGAACAAGGAAATATAATAATAACCAATTTATTATTGCCTCTAGGGCATATTTCCAACAACTAGATCAACACAAGTAGCTACAAGTGCTCCTTGAGCTGTTTGGCTAGAGGAGGAAGAAAGGCAAGGCTAGCTCTCCTCTTCCCTCTACGTAGTGTCTAAAACTATCTCAGAGATCCACACTTTGCATGGGTGCCCTAGGTGGTTATATAGGCCTACCCCCCAGGGATACAATGGTAATCCGGCTGGGCGCAGGTCCCAGCCGTCAGTGTCTGGGTTCGCCGGCTTCTCCGCCAGCCATTGGGGCCCGCCGACTGGTGGGCCCCGCCGGCTGCCGGCCTCTTGGTCGATAGGCCGGCCCCACCGCTTGGGGGTCTTGTCGGCGGCTGGTTACTGTTGCCTCGCCCTTGATGACGAGGGCTTTGTCGAGGTAAGCATGGCTACAGTGCCGCCGCCTGGCGGGCTTTCACTGTAGCCTCACCTCGTCTTGTCCCCTTAATGATGCACATACTTCGAGGGAGGGAGGTAGCCGGCTATTGGGAGCCGACTATGCCCCAGGACAACTAGGGGAGGCCGGTCCGCCTTCGAGCGTCTCACTGGCTGAAGGGCCCCGCCGCCCGCGGGCCGTACTGGCGCCTGTCGTGGGTGACGTCACGGTCAACATGGCAACAGTGCCGCGCCGGACGGGGGATGGCTGACCCGTACGGCGCACTGTGGCCATGCATGCTCCGGGATTCGGGGGTGGCAGGCTGTACTGTGGCCACGCCCCGTCTCATCATCGTTATGTGGGTGCAGCCCTGGTGGGTCCAGTCTTGGCCGGCTTCTGGGAGTCGGTCTTCTTATGGCCGGCCTCTGGGAGTCGGCCTACTTTTGGCCGGCTGCTGGGAGTCGGCCATCTTATGGTTATCTTCGGGAAGGTTTTGGAGGTCGGGTCGCCTTCCGGTAGTCGGCCTGTGAGATAGCCGACCAGGGGAAGGCGGCCCTGTGTTTTGGATGCTTGAAGGCCCGATCGGCCTGATAATTTTTCAAAGAGCCAGGGGGAGTCGGTTAGGCTACCCGTGGCCATTTACTCCGACATAATCAATCTAGACTTTTCACTTATCATACCAAAGATAAGCTGAAAACGCAATGAAAAGAACTGGTTGGCTTATTACATGGAGCTTATATTCACAGGTGCTTATTTTCTTAGGATAACTCGTAATAACTGTCCCTAAGAAACTTGGCCAATAGAACAGACATAGAAATAACATGTCACGATGATTGCAATGGAGGAGTGACGTACCATAGCACACTGTATAGGTTCACCGCTGGCTCTCCTTTTTTCGCGATGTTCCATGAAATTGCCACATACATCTTGTACTTTTTCATTGTGTAACCCAATCTGCAAGTTGGCACGGCTAATTTCAGACATCTCTACATGATAATACATTGCATATCCCTTGCGCATGTTTAAACCACCAATTAATGATTGTGTGCGTAGCATAAACTAGCCATGACTCTGTGTGCTGGACTAGCAGGCACTCTAAGGGAGCCTAATGTAGTGTACTGGAATTCCTACATGCCACCTACGATTTTGTGTAATGTACTGCCTCTGTTCCTAAATATATGTCTATGTAGAGATTCTAGTATGGACCACATACAGATGTATATAGATGCATTTTCGAGTGTAGATTCACTCATTTTGCTCCGTATGTAGCCTATATTGGAATCTCTAGAAAGACTTATATTTAGGAACGGAGGTACGAGGTAGTATCATGTATGACATCTACATATCTAATTTAGTAGCCAGTAGTAGAAATCATTGTCTGCACAAAGGGATTACTGGTCGAAAATCCTAGCAAAGCACGCTGGCAGGCACAGAACAATACAAAAGAGAGAGACACACTTACAAGATCATAGCAATTCCTCGGTCCAGGATCTTGGTTGGCCAAGCTGTTAGATCCAGAAGAAACATCGTCCTTGTAGTTTTTGCCAGCTGCATAACAGGTAAAAGCGACCTGTTAGTATATTTGAAGTACATTGGGCAGGTGATGCTAGACGGGTTTAAAGGTGACAAGTACCTAGGCCATGGCGGGTGCTTGGCATCTTGCCAGACGGTGGGAATCAGGTTAGAAACGTCAAGGGTGATGACGCTGCGCTGGCTGTCGGGGTCCGGTAAGGAGATCTAGAACCGTCGAGTAGGGTGTTTGTGGAGCGGCTCCGGTAGGGTGGACTACGGTGTGGGCGAAGCGGATCTGTGGCTGTGGACGAGGGCGTAGGTGAAGCTGCTCCGGTGGTTGGGTTAAGGATGGTGTCGACGATGCGGATCTGCGGCCGTGGACGGGGCGTCAGAAGCTGCTCCGGTAGGTTGGATGAGGGTGCGAGGAAGCGGATCGGAGGCCGTGGACTTGTGAGTTGGCAAAGCGGCCCCGGTAGGTTTGAAAATTGTATAGGCGAAGCTACTCCGGTGGGGTTGACGATGTTGTCGGCGAAGCGGCTCCGGTAGGGTTGAGGAAGGTGTCGACGAAGAGGATCAGAGGCCGTCGACGGGGGCATCGGTGGGGTGGCTCCGGGGGGAGGGGGGTGTGGACTAAGCATCTCCGGTGGGGAGTACGAATGAGCCGCTGCAGATGCGCTGCGGTTGACGAGAGTACCGGCGAAGAAGATCCGGCGCCGTGGACAAGGCCGGCACTGAATGGGCTATGGTACAGTGGTGGATGAGCAGTCTACTTGTTTCTAGGGGAGGTGGGAGGGGTAGATGCGGCCGCAGAAGCAGATCCGGCGAGGTGGACGCCGCTGGTAAGTAATGGGCTCTGGTAGGCCAGTGGATGAGCATGCAAGGGTTTCGAGAGGGGAGGGTGTAAGTGCATCTAGTGCCACCCCTAGTTGGTTTTGGAGTATTGACGACAAACCTGGTTGAGGGACTAATGTGTTTGTAAGAATTGCAGGATAACACAGGTAGTAGTCCCTCATTGATTCGGTTTACCTACCGGAGATGACCCCTAAAAATGTATGAAGACATTGAAGACGATGGTGGTATGTGAAGATATTCACATTGAAGACTATGACAAGAGAAGGCATTGCGTGAAGACTATGGAGCGCGAAGACCTAGTTGTTTCGTTGTTTCCTTTTCTTCTTTGTTGAGTCGTAGGAACCACCGTACTGTTAAGTGGGGTCCCAGTGAACAAAGTCAGAGTGACTGAAGTGATGCTCAACCAAAATCCTATGTCTTCGAGCAAAGATAATGAGAGCAAATCTTATCCAGAGTTGGATGAGTCAGCTTTACTTGTAGCCCAAGTAAAGTTGTCGCGTGTGTTTGAAATCTGACCGTTGGAACACGTGTCAGTTCCTTAGTGACCCAGGGTCATTTCGGACAAATCAGGTCCGGTTGCCTAGTGGCTATAAATAGCCCACCCCCTACACCATAAATTGGTGGCTACTCAGAGTTAGTGCACAACTTTTGTCGTTTGAGAGCAACCCACCTCCGAAGCTTTTGAGAGAGAGAAATCCTTGCGAAGACAACGCCCAAACACCCAGAGCCAAAGAGTGTTAGGCATCACTGAAGTCTTTCTGTCCGCGTGACCTGAAGACTTGTTACACTTGAGGACTGTGAATCCTCCAGCCGGTTAGGCGTCGCGTTCTGAGCATCCAAGAGTCATTGTGGATCGCCGGTGAACGAAGTCTGTGAAGGTTTGGAAGTCTACCTTGAAGACTTACCAGAGTAATTGGGCGAGGACTGGGTGTCCTTAGCTCAAGGGGAATAAGGTGAAGACACGGTCTTCTGAGTTGAATCTCAGCCTCCCTAGCCAGATGTACAGTTGTCACAGCAACTGGAACTGGTCCAACAAATCCTGTGTCCTCAACAAGGGACTGGTTCTATCCTCTCCCTCTCTTTACTTACAGTTTGTCTTCGTGAAGTCATTGCTTGTTTGCTTTACCTATTTGTCTTCACTGTGTGACTTCTATCGTTGTTTGGCTTCATCCCATCTTCCATCCTGATCCGTACTACCTAGCTGCTATTAGTCTTCGCACTTTCACTTCATTGAATACTTGACTATGGCTTGCCTAGTGTAGTCTACCTTCCGCTGCATATCAATAGGTTCATTTCTATTGTTTGTCTTCGAAACTCTCATGTTTTGAAGACTTCCATAAAAATTGCCTATTCACCCCCCTCTGGTCGATAACTAGCACTTTCAATTGGTATCAGAGCAAGGTACTCCCTTGTTCTGTGTGATTCGGTTTAACCACCTGGAGTTTTAGCTATGTCGATTGTAGGGATAATCAAAGTCTCCGCTGCTTGCCCCGTCTTTGATGGAACTGAATATCCCTACTAGAAGAATATGATGCGCATGCATCTTGAAGCCATTGATGTCGACCTCTGGTATGTCATCAAGAATGGCGTTCCCAATACTGGTGAAGGTGTCACCCCTGCTGATGTCAAGAAGTTCATTCAACTGGATTCTACTGCCAAGAACATCATCTGTGGTCATCTGACCAAAGGACAGTATGGCCGTGTGAGTGCTCTAGAAACGTCGAAGCTAGTCTGGGACTGGCTCTCCAAGGTCAACGAAGGCGTCTCAACCCAGAGAGATCAAAGGATCAGTGTTCTTCGCAACCTCTTCAACCGCTTCAAGAGAAACGACAATGAGAATGTCCAGCTCACGTTTGATTGCCTCACTGACATCACAAATGAGCTCCGTGTTCTCGGCACCACTGAGATTACCAAGCATGAAATCGTCAAGACACTACTGAGATCACTTGACAGCTCGTTCGACACCCTTGCCCTCATGATACAAGAACGCCCTGACTTCAAGACACTCGATCCGTCTGATATACTTGAGAGGCTCAACACACATGAGTTCCAGCTATCTGAGAAAAGAGATATCTATTGTCCCAACTACGGCCGAACTCGTGCTTTGAAGGCAAAAGTTGTTTCCTCATCTGAAGAAGAATCTGACTGCAGTTCTGATGATCCTGAAGACATTGGAAAGGAACTTGCTATGCTTGTGAAGAAGTTCCAGAAGTTCACTAAGAAGAAGGGCATCAGAAAGTGTTCACGATCCAGCTCAAGAAATGATGAAGCTTCCACTCATGACTACAAGAAGAGAACATGTCACAAGTGCAAGAAACCTGGACACTACACCTCTGAGTGTCCACAGTGGGACAATGAGAACAACAAGAAGAAGAAGAGCAAGGAATATGATTCTGATGACAAGAAGAAGAAGAAATCCTCAAAGTCTTCTTCCAAGTCCTCATCCAAGTCTTCATCTCATAAGAAGAGCTCATCTGGCAAGGCTCGTGCTTTTGTCGGCAAGGAGATGGATTCAGAGGAGGAGTCTGCTTCTGAGGAGGCGGAGGTGGAGTCTAAGGAGGAGTCCGACCCTGGCGTTGCAAGTCTGGCTCTAGCTACAGCCTACGTTGCCAAGTCCATCTTCAACACTGAAGACAATGGCTCCGTCACCAACGCTGAAGCTAATGACAAGGACGACTCTGCTCCCACCTACTGCTTCATGGCACGTGGTGCCAAGGTAAAATCACGCGATGCTTACTTTCAAACATCTAGTGAAGATGACTCTGATTGTGAATCCAAACCCAGCTACAAAACACTTGCTAAAATTGCAACTGAACAATAGAAAGCTATGGAACATACTCAAAAACGGTTAGATAAAAGCGATGACCTGTTGGACGCTGAAATGACCCGTTCTCAGTCCTTAATTGAAGACATAAAAAATCTTCATGTTAAGTACCAGGAACTTGAAAGTCGTCATGAAACGCTCTCAACAACTCATGAAAAGCTCTCCTATGATTATCTTCAAAGGAAGCAAGAGCTTGAGAAATTGAGAGCGACTCATGAAGATCTTCAAAAAGAGAATGAGTCACTTCGCGCTCAACAGAGCAGTTCCGCTCAGGAAGGATTTGAACCACCATGTCTAAAATGCCTTGAGCGTGATAACGCTACTTCTGTTGCTGAATGTTCTACTGCTGCTACTGTTGCAATATCTTCAACTGCCGATGTGGTAACTAACCCCTCTGGTGAGGATACCACTACTATTGCTGATGAAAATGCTAGGTTGAAGACATTGCTTGAAACAGGGATGTACAAAAGTCTCAAAGGGCATCAGACACTATGCGATGTCCTCAAAAAGCAGATTCTGAACCGAAACCCTAGGAAAGAGGGTGTTGGGTCCGAGAGGAAAATGAATGTTGATGGCTCCTACTAGAAGCCTGAGCAGTACCCCAAAACCACATGGGTTGCTGCAAAGGGACCTTCAGTGGATCCATCCACCTTATCTGGCTTCACCTGTGCTAACCCTATTATCATTGATGAATCATTTGATGCAAACTACAAATTGTTTAAGAATCAGAATGGTGAAGTGTTTGCCAGGTATATTGGTACTAACTGCAGGAATGGGCCACCTATGAAGAAGATCTGGGTTCCCAAAAGTTGTCTTGAGAATCTTCCTGTGAATGTCATCATGACATCACCTGGGAAGAAGACAAATCCCAGACCAAATGCTTCATATGGCCCAAAGGCTTCATACAGACAGAGGACTCACCTGAGTCACCCTAACGCCAATGTTTTGCAGGGAAACCATACTTAGACTTATGAATATGAGCGTGTTTCTTCAAACCGCTATGTTCATAAGACTAAGAACTTTTCTGCTTATTCATATGAGTATCATTCATCTCCTGCAAGGCTATTTTCTAGGGCTCCAAGCCGAAGTTCTCAGATGCTGCACTTAGACTCATTGCTTCTAAGCCACCCCTGAAGATGTGGGTGGTTAAGAAGAATTAACTTTCTTTTGCAGGGAAAGGTCTCCAGCCGGAAATCAAAGGCGTCTGATGCTATTGCTGGGGACCTAAAACATCTTGTAGGGCGCAAGATCAAATGCCCAAATGGTCTCACTGTGTATTTTGTTCCTGAATCGTTTGCCAATCATCCTATCAGTCCTAATCTTGATCTGAGCTTTGATAATCCTCTTGCCCGTCAAATGTTTATGCTTCACAATACTCTTAGTGAAGCCTATCCCCCTAACTGTACTGTAGGGTGTGACACCTCATGCTTCAGAATGGATTATGGACAGTGGATGCACTAATCATATGACTGGTGATCGAAGTCTTCTCATGGACTCAACCTTACGTCCATCTGACAAGAGTCACATCACATTTGCTGACACTGGTAAAAGCAAGGTATTGGGTCTAGGTAGAGTTGCAATCTCAAAGGATCAGCACATGGATAAAGTGATGCTTGTTGAATCCCTTGGTTTCAACTTAATGTCTGTCTCAATGCTTTGTGACTTGAACATGATTGTGATATTTGGAAAATATCGTTGCCTTGTACTTATGGAATCTGACAAGTCTCTAGTCTTTGAAGGGTACCAGAAAGATGATCTATACATGGTAGATTTCTCAGCAGGGCCACAGCTTGCTGTATGCCTTCTTGCAAAAGCTTCAGAGTGCTGGCTATGGCATCGGAGGCTAGGGCATGCTGGCATGAGGAACTTACACACTCTCGCAAAGAAGAAGCATGTCATAGGCATCGAGGGCGTCAAGTTCAAGAAGGATCATTTGTGCAGTGCCTGCGAAGCTGGAAAGATGACTAGGGCCAAGCATCCCTCGAAGACAATCATGACGACATCTCAACCCTTCGAGCTGCTACACATGGACTTATTTGGCCCCACTCACTACTCTACTCTCACTACAACTGCTTGTCTCTATGGCTTCGTCATTGTTGATGATTATTCAAGATATACATGGGTTCACATAATTCTCTACAAGACTGAAGTGCAGGATGTCTTCAGACGCTTCGCCAACCGTGCCATGAACAACTATGGCGTCAAGATCAAGCATATCAGGAGTGACAACAGCACAGAGTTCAAGAACACCGGCCTCGATGTGTACTTGGATACATTAGGCATCACTCATGAGTTCTCAGCTCCGTACACCCCTCAGCAGAATGGCATCGTGGAGGCAAGAACAGAACACTCATTGAGATGGCTCGGACGATGCTCGATGAATACAAGACACCCAGAAAGTTCTGGCCTGAAGCTATTGATACTGCATGCCATGTCATCAACCATGTTTATCTTCACAAGCTTCTGAAGAAAACATCCTATGAACTCCTCACTGGTAAGAAGCCAAATGTCAGCTACTTTAGAGTATTTGGTGCTAGGTGCTGGACCAAGGATCCACATCACACTTCAAAATTTGCACCGAAAGCACATGAAGGTTTTATGCTCGGTTACGGAAAGGACTCGCACTCCTACAGAGTCTTCAACCTCTTTCACTATAAAGTGGTTGAAACTGTGGATGTGCGGTTCGATGAGACTAACGGCTCGCAAAGAGAGCACCTGCCAAATGTGCTAGATGACGCTCCACCCAGTGAATCCATCAAGCTAATGGGAACTGGAGAAATCATACCGTCTGAAGCACAGCCTAAAGAGGAACTTATCATTTCTGCACCTAATCAACCAGAAGACAATGCTCAGCCTGAAGACAATCCTCCCAACGATGACAATGATCAGCAAGAGAAAAATCTTCGTCCAGTTCATCCTCGTGTTGCAAATGAAGTACAGATTGAGAAGATAATTGATAGCATCAATGCGCCTGGTCCACTCACTCGTTCAAGAGCAACACAACTAGCAAATTTCTGTGGGCACTTTGCTTTTGTCTCAATATCCGAACCTAAGAAAGTTGCTGAAGCCTTCATGGAACCTTTATGGATTCAAGCTATGCAAGAAGAGCTTCAACAGTTCAAGATGAACAATGTTTGGGAACTTGTCAAGCGTCCTGACCCCCGCAAGCACAACATAATAGGCACAAAATGGATATATTGCAACAAACAAGATGAGCATGGTCAAGTTGTCAGAAACAAAGCTTGTCTCGTTGATCAAGGATACACTCAAATTGAAGGGATTGACTTCGATGGAACATTTGCTCCTGTGGCTAGGCTTGAAGCTATTCGCATACTGCTAGCCTATGCTAACCATCACAACATCTTGTTGTATCAAATGGATGTGAAGAGTGCATTTCTCAACGGCAAGATTGAAGAAGAAGTGTATGTCGCACAACCTCCTGGCTTTGAAGATCCAAAACATCCTGATATGGTGTACAAGCTAAACAAGGCACTGTATGGCCTCAAACAAGCCCCTCGCGCTTGGTATGACACGCTCAAAGACTTCCTGAAGAGCAAAGGCTTCAGACCTGGTTCCCTGGATCCCACACTCTTACGAAGACATATGATGGTCAACTGTTTGTGTGCCAAATATATGTGGATGACATTATCTTCGGCTGCACCAACCAGAAATATAGTGATGAGTTTGGACACATGATGCAAAAGCAATATCTGATGTCCACGATGGGTGAGCTGAAGTTCTTCCTTGGTCTTCAAATTCGTCAGCAAAGAAATGGCATCTTCATATCTCAAGAGAAATACCTCAAAGATTGCCTGAAGAAGTTTCGAATGCAAGACTGCAAAGGTTACACGACACCAATGCCAACCAAGAGTCATCTGGGTCCTGACGCCAATGGTAAAGAGTTCGATCAAAAGGTATACCGCTCCATGATTGGTTCTTTACTTTATTTATGTGCATCTAGGCCAGATATTATGCTTAGTGTTTGCATGTGTGCTCGATTCCAAGCGGCACCAAAGGAATCGCATCACTTAGCTGTGAAGCGAATTCTTTGATATTTGGCTTACACCCCAACATTAGGATTATGGTATCCAAAGGGCTCAGAATTTGATCTAGTTGGATTCTCGGATGCTGATTATGCTGGTGACAAGGTGGATCGCAAGTCTACATCAGGCACATGTCACTTTCTGGGACGATCACTTGTCTGATGGTCTTCAAAGAAGCAGAACTGTGTATCACTCTCCACTGCTGAATCTGAATACATTGCTGCTGGATCATGCTGCGCTCAACTTCTATGGATGATGCAAACACTCAAGGACTATGGCATCCATCTGAAACAAGTACCATTCTACTGCGACAACGAAAGCGCCATCAAGATTGTCAACAACCCAGTTCAGCACTCGAAGACAAAGCATATTGAAATTCGTCATCACTTTCTCGGAGATCATGTCATGAAGGAAGATATTGATATCATACACGTCAACACTGAAGAGCAACTGGCAGATATCTTCACAAAGCCCTTGGATGAGAAAAGGTTTTGCAAGTTACGGTGTGAGCTAAGTATCTTGGAATCCTCAAATGTCCTGTGATCAGGCACACATCCTAACACTTATGCATGATGATGACTTAGATGTGCAACACACGAAGTAAAGTATATCTTCAATCAATGAAGACTTACATTCTAAGTGTGAATACATTAACGCGGAATTTGACTTCGGAGCGCCACGATAATTTTGCGTCGTGACTGGTTCGATCCTCTCCCTCTCTTTACTTACAGTTTGTCTTCGTGAAGTCATTGCTTGTTTGCTTTACCTATTTGTCTTCACTTTGTGACTTCTATCGCTGTTTGGCTTCATACCATCTTCCATCCTGATCCGTACTACCTAGCTGCTATTAGTCTTTGCACTTTCACTTCATTGAATACTTGACTATGGCTTGCCTAGTGTAGTCTACCTTCCGCTGCATATCAATAGGTTCATTTCTATTGTTTGTCTTCGAAACTCTCATGTTTTGAAGACTTTCATAAAAATCGCCTATTCACCCCCCTCTAGTCGATAGCTAGCACTTTCAGAGGGGACAAAGGCCGATGAAGTATGGACGGCGTGATGTGAGATGCTCTGGTGGTGTGGAGTTAGTCGTTTTTGCGGGAGGGGGAGAGGAAATGGGGGTGCCGTGTAGTGGGGGGAACTGGAAGTTACCAAAGCAGCCCCGACCTATTATGTAGATGAGGGCGGTATTGTAACTGTTGGTCTCCGTTTACCAAGGACAAAAGGGTAATTTCGCATGCTAAAGACTAAGGTGGCGGAAATTTTAGAAGGAGGCGGGAGATTTTGCCGCCCGTGGGATCGTTCGTATCCAGTTCCAACTAATTTTGGACCGTGCTAGCGGGAAGGTCATACGAGCTGAGCTGGCCGGGCGGGATCACTAGCTTCCGGTAATATGTGTGTACACGGGGCACGCATCAGCTGTTAATAACTGGTGTGTCCACCCCAAAAAAAAGACAATAACGCGGGATGATGCGCCGATAACTTGGGCGTTCACACGGGTGTAGTGGCGCGTTCACAAAAAAAGGGATCAAACGCTCAGCCTATGTATTTCTCGTGTAAATAGATAATTTGGTGCAATTGGTTATTTACTTTAAACATAATGCATCGACGTGTTAGTGTAGAGGCGCACAAAAAGAAGTCCGCTACTTAAAAGTGTTACCTCATATGATTACATAGCCTCCATTTCATAAATTCCGTACCCGTTGAATTCATATATGAATATTACATATATTACTTCATAGTAGAACCTTAAATCATCCAAGACTAATGATTTTGAATGCACGAGTAACAATGGTGCATGTACATGATAGCTACATTGGTTGTTTGAAGAAACATCACTGTAACTTTGGCATGCACAAATGAAAAGGTTTATTTAAATAGAAAAAATGTGATATGTGAGTGTCCAATCTTTATAGCGTTGAATCGATATTGTACCTTTGGCCACGATACGAAGTAGATATTGATTTATGTTCAAGCGATCCACATCCACGATCACGAGATAGTGTTACGTGAATGAATTGTGCAATCTCTCTCACACGCATACATATCTCATTTCCCTGTGGTCATCGGAATCACACACGCGCACTTCGTGTATTTCTCTCCCTCCGTCAAGGTTAGAATTCGTCTTTCTACCCTGTCCTACAAGTCTCTCACACAGAAACACACACGCTCTCTCTGTCGAACATGCCCACCCCTTTAATTCCGCCCACCCACAGCCACTAATGTCTCAAAGTATAATAATGTCTCTCACACACATGCCTAAGGTTAACTCGAGTTCCGGAACCATATGAATACATACAATGGGATTCCAACAGAGCACCTTTTGTTTTGAGATTTCGCTCTCTCTCTCTCCAACACATTGTTTCTCGCTTCATTTTTTCCGGCACTTGCATGCACACAATTTTGTTTATCTTCGTGATGCTTTAAGTATGCCTCGCACAAATGCTATCTACCTATCCCTTAATATAGCTAGATATGTGTCACACAAACTCCTTCTCCCTACTAGCAAGATGCCCATGCGTTGCACCGAACATCAAGATGCATTTGTATGATTAGTTTATCTTGTGGGAGAAAAGGATGAACGAGGGAATGCCTTATTTGCAAATGCGGAGAGGGGTGTGGGTATCTTTTTGCAAAATTGCCATAGTTTCCTCCCTATCCGTCGGGTATAAATCGGATGGCCTATATTGTAGGATGGCAGGAACACCATCATCACCAACTCTGTTTTTTTTAAGAGTAGGGATATGTAAGTGTCACTGCCCCCCCCCCCCCCCCCCCGCCCCCCGACACACACACCCACAACCACACAACCACACACACACACACACTTCCCAACATCGAAGGAGTAGGGTGACACCTCGATCTTGATACTAATCCATCGACTGGCTTCTCTCTCAAACACACACACACGCACACACACTACCCGACACCGAAGGAGTAGGGCGACACCTCGATCTTGATAGTAATCTATCTACTCCTCATTCAAACACACACACACACACATACACACACACTCGCTAGTTGTGCCTCTGTGCCTACCGCGCACACTCTCGATACGTCTTTCTCCCCTCCCCCTCCCCCCCCACCCCAACAATGACAGCAGAAGGGTGACAACTCAATCTGATCGTAATATGTCAATTGGTTTCTCTCTCAAACATTGTGTCTCTGTGCCTCGCTCAGTATCCCCCTCGATATGTAGACTTCTCACGCGCGCACAGCTGTAGTGACGATGACGTTGAACCCAGTGTGCCTCGTTTTTACTGGCCTCATGTGATAGTTTTCACCCTGTTTTCTGTTAATTAACAAGGTAACCTTTTCTTTGTTACTACTAGTGAATCCGAAATCTTTCGGGGAAGACATAAAATATATCACTTCAACCCAATTATCGCAGTAACTATTTTAAAAGAAACTAGCTAGATGCCCGTGCGTTGCACGGAAAATCAAGATGCATTTGTATGAGTAGTTTATCTTGTGAGAGAAAAGGATGAACGAGGGAAGGCCGTATTTGCGAATGTGGAGAGGGGTGTGGGTAATTTTTTGCAAAATTGCCATAGTTTTCTTCCTATCCGTTAGATATAAATCCGACGGCCTATATTGCTGGATGGCACGCACACCATCATCACCAACTCTGTTTTCTACTCCCTCCGTTCCTAAATATTTATCTTTTTAGAGATTTCAACAAGTGACTACATATGGAGCAAAATGAGTGGATCTAAACTCTAAAATATGTCTACATACACATCTGTATGTGGTAGTCCATTTGAAATCTGAAAAAGACAAATATTTAGGAACGGATGGAGTATAAGAGTAGACATGGAGATATATCAGCAGCATGGTCTACAACAAAAATGTGCTGGACTGGTTAGCGCCGGATGCTCGCAACGCGATGACATGAGTTCGAATTCTGTCTTTAACTTTAGATTTTTATATTATATATTACTTATTTAATATATACTTCTTTCGCTACTGTACTGACAATGGAACCCACAGAGTACTTAGAATACAAGATTAAGGATGGACTTGTTTCTTTTTAACTTTCTGTACGAAGCTACAGCCACCCTGCAAGTCACGTGTACACTGTACATGCAATTAACTTTTTATAGAGGGACAATCATACACGCAATTAACTAAAATGGATTGGATGTCACTCTATTATTTCCAGCATAAGAGCATCTCCAACGGCAGCCGGCAAATTTCCTCCCGTTTCCTTCCGCGGAGGATGACATCAAACGCCAACGACATACATTTTCACAACTCTAACCAACTAGATGAAATTCGTGCAAACACGGACTGATTTCATATAAGCATGAAGGATTTCGTATAAAAAAGCCGGATCTTCATACAAACATGGTGGATTTCATTACATTTACATGAACTAAGCGGTGCCAATCCGGCTATCTTGGTATAATTAATACTCCCTCCGTCCGGAAATACTTGTCCTAGAAATGGATGTATCTAGACTTATTTTAGTTATAGATACATACAATTTATCCATGCTTAGAACAAAAATTTACCGCCAGCTGGAGAGGGAGTACATAATCTAAATGGCTGCCCGCGGATCCCTTTGTCTTCCTCATGTCCGGCAGACACTTTGCGGGGTCGACGAAGGTCCTCGGAAGAGACGAAGAAGCAAAGAAACCACCTGAATGCGCAGTCGTCGCCTCGGCGGTGGCCTTCATGGGACCCAAGTGGCGGCGGCCTCCCGTGTTCTACTTCTCCTCGATGATGGTGGCGGACACGGAGAAGCTGGACACCGACTCGTCGCTGTCCACGCACCCGGCTTCTGTCTCTGCCTGCATGGCGCTGCCGCAGGCACGGGAGGCGCGCCGACAGACACGGGAGGCGCGGTACGACACGGCAGCGACGACGCCCGTACCGGTGTGCTCGCCGTCGTGCCGGCGTGGAGCAACTCGCCACTCCTCATCGAGCTGAACTGGAGTGGCGAGTTGCTGAACCACGCGCCTCCTTGGGACGGCAACTGGCTCCGTCGGGCCAAGCGAGGTTGGTGAAGCACCGAGCAGCCTCGCCCGTATCCGGAGGGCTCGGCGGGCCACCCAGCCGGGTAATATGCCGGAGAACGGCTCCTCGGAAGCCATCGGAAGAGTGGAGAAATTGGTGAAGGCGGAGATGGGGGAGCGGCGGAGGGGTGTAATTCTTGCCCGCTGTCTGTCTGGCCTCGTGTAAATAGAGGGCGGACGGTAGGAGCTTGGCCGGTGTCTGGCCTCATTTAAAGTGGGGGCGGACGGGAGGAGCTCGGCCGGTGTTGCGTTTAATTCCGGCCTGCTCATGAACGAACGTGTGGCCGGAGTAGGTTTCTCGGTTTGCATGCGGGTTTAACGGATGGGTTTGATGGAGGCGAGGAGGCATGTTCAGTCGGGCGTGCAGCGGGCGGCGTAGTACTACTATTCGATTTGACAGCGGGTGGCGCAGTTCTCGATACGGCTTTAATGCAGACGAGCGAGGGAGTAGCGGTTCCCGAAATGTTGAACGGCCAATGCATCCTCCTTCAATTAATGCATGAGGGAAGTAATGGGAGGAGGACCGGGAAAAGAGGCTGCACGATGTGAATGCAACGTAGTTTGCCCTCATATAAAGGCGCCCTCTCCATTCCAATGCATCTCCACATCATACGCACCTAAGCATTTGCCCAAGCACCTACACTAAGCGCAAAAGAGCTCACTCCAGACCCATGGCGGCGATGCATGCGAGCGGCCAGCGGCTGTGCCAGATAGTCCACGACGTCGGCATGCGGCATGGCACCGAGGATCGTCTCCAGACGGTGTTGGAGACCGGCTGGTGGATGGCCGCCGTTGACGCCAACTACGACTCTCAGTTGGACCAGATGATCGTTTCCACCACCAACAAGTTCACCGTCCTCAAGAAGCTCGCGGACGACATCGCCGTACTCCTCCAGCCCGCGCGCCCGGGCTCCTCATTGCCTGCCACCCTAATCGGCCTCCATGGCCGGAACCTCTTTCAAGCACTGGTGGCCCTGTGACTGCCCGTCGACGCCACGAAGAATGTCCACCTGGAGGTCGCGCTCGCCGTGAGGTGCCTCACCCTGCAAGAATTCGTCGACCTACACATCCACGTGTACGAGCAAATCGTGTACATAGGTATCTACAAGGCCAGTGAGGACGCTACGACGTTGGCCTTCCTCAACCGGCTGGAAGCCTTGGATGCCTTTGCTGAGAAGCACCTCGACCTCGCCACAAAAGCCGCTGCTCCTTATCCGCCGGTCGGTGGCCCGGCGCAGTAAGTTGAGGAGGAGGAGGAGGTCGTACGTTGATGGATGCATCTTTCTTCTTGCCTTCTGTAACCACCACTGCGATCGCATCATCATCGTGGCCTTAATTCTTATTGTGGTGTTGCATTCACGTTCCAGTCAATACCGACATGTGCGATCCCTTTGCTTAATTATATGCATCACTGTAACTAGTACTCCATCCGTCAATTTATAAGTTGTGCTTACCTTTTCCATCAACTTCGTGCAACGCGCGGGCATCTTGCTAGAAACACTAGAACATGTCGGACCGCGTGTGACCAAACCGACGATGCGCCAACCTAGCTACTACGTACCCTGCTTATCTGGCAGAAATAGCCCCGCCCTAGCGTTTCCAATCGTTATTTCTATCTATCGATCGTGCCAAGGAGCAGAACCAAAATGTTACAATTTATACATGTTTCTCTACTCCTACTCCTATATAAGACTCTGTTGGTGATGGTGGTGTGTCTGCCATCCGTCGTTTCTGACCATTAGATCTGCATCTAACAGCTGTGAGGTAAGTTGTGGCATTTTTGCAACAATAGCCCACTTCTCTGCTCCAATTTGCAGAAAACCCCTTATTATCTTGAAAGCAACCACATCCCTCCCTCACCTCATCAAAACAGCCTGAGAAATATATACTCTTATAAAAGACTCAGTTGGTGATGGTGGTGTGTCTGCCATACGTCGTTTCTGACCATTAGATCTGCATCTAACGGCTGTGAGGTAAGTTGTGGCATTTTTGCAACAATAGCCCACTTCTCTGCTCCAATTTGCAGAAAACCCCATATAACTTGAAAGCAACCACATCCCTCCCTCACCTCATCAAAACAGCCTGAGAAATATATTTTGAGTGAAAAGTACTCCCTCCATTCCTAAATATTTGTCTTTCTAGAGATTTTTCAATAAGTGACTACATACGGAGCAAAATGAGTGAATCTACACTTCAAAATATGTCTATATAATCCGTATGTGATAGTCCATTTGAAATCTCTAAAAAGTAAAATATTTAGGAACGGAGGGAGTAATATATTAGGAGTATATCAAAACAAGAGTGATTTCTTTCAAGTTTGTGAACAAGTACTACTATTCTACTACTTTGGATCCGTCACAACGCACGGGCACATTGCTAGTAGAAGGAAAAGGCCTCCCGCGTTCGCGTCGCACTCCCCCCACACACGCCCGGGAATCGGGAGTACTCCACGGCCCATCCGGCACGACACATAGCTTAGGGAAGGCGTGTTGGCATTCTCACTTCCATGTGGGACCGCCGTTGAGCAAACCGACTATAGGCAAACCGCACCCTGCCCGCCGCCGGGTTGGAAAACAGAAACGAGGGGAAGATCTAGCTGTAGCACGGAAGCCAAGAAATTTGGTGTCAGATGGGGCTCGTTGATAGAGTAGGAGCATTCTGTACTACTCTGCTCCTACTAGTACCAAGTTTGTACTATACAACTAGTACTACCACTATACAACTAGTAGGTACGTGCACGACACAGCATCGTAGGAACAAAAAACGGGAAGATCTTGTTTTGGGTGATTTATCTTTTTTTCTATCAACGTAGTATGAATAATATGATGTGGGGGGCACCCATGAAGCTTGTGTGGCTTGGTTGCATGGCTACGAAAGGTTAGAGAAAAATAAATAGATAATGTGTTTAGAGTGCACTCCACTAAACAAATATACTTTGGATCCATTGCAACGGGTCGTCACATCTATATCTATACCCCCTATATAGCGTGTGAATAACTTTGAAAGTTGGTTGTTGGATGAAGCCAATCCGACGGTACAAAGATGGCAAATCCGAGCACTACTGGCCGTTGGATATCATCTACATTCCACCAGATTCTGCCACATGTAGAATTTAGAAGACTCCATGGTTGAACTTCATTCATGACTAACTTTGCCACAACTAAGCTTAGGCAAAGTGTGTCTGAAAAAAAATGTGGCTAACAAAATGGCCACCACAAGTGTGGCAAGATTTGGCAAGAAGTTGAGTCTATGACATGTGGACCATGTAGCTAGAAAAGTGTGGCAAGCCACAAGTGTAGCAATGAACCAAACACATGTCTGGTGTGTTTGGTAGGGTGTATGAAGGGTGCATGATCCCAAGAGTTCCCTTCTCGACCCATCTTTGGGTGTTTAGTAGAGTGTATGGAGGGTGCATGAGTCCACACTAGATTAGCACAAATACACTAGAAGCATGCATGAAGAGAGCATACATGAAGAGGGGTGTTGAGTTGAGCATGCATGAAGAGGGAACAACTATGCTGAGACGAGAACGCAACCAAACACACTTGTGGCACGCCTAAGCTTAGGCGTGGCAACCTTAGGCTGCAAACCAAACCATAACTTTGAAAGTTGGTCGTCGGATGAAGCCAATCCGACGGTACAAAGATGGCAAATCCAAGCACTACTGGCCGTTGGATATCATATTCATTCCACCAGATTCCGCCACATGTAGAATCTAGAAGACTCCACATGTACAAGCATAATGCACAAACCACCAGAATCTCATGCGTGCAATGCATGTGTACCTTACTAGTAGTTGGTAGTAGTAAGAAACAAATTTCGGGTTTGGCACGAGCTCGTACTGCGGGAGCACCACAAGGCCTACTGCAGGAGTTACATTTCCCTCTCGAGGCCCACGGGACCGAACTTCAGTGGCTTAGTGCCCGGCGTTAAATGTGGCTGGCCCACATGTCATTCTCATGGTGGTGGTGTGGTTCGTGACTCACTCGTTCGAGATGAACCAGCCGGTGGTGGCGTGGCTGTGGCGAGGATGCCACAGCTAGGCATCGGGGCGTTACGAGGCGTAGATGGCCACACCGGCGGGTACTACCTGTAGTACAGAAGTACTCCAGCTGAGGATTGATGCCTGGGATGAAATGTGTCACAACCGATGGATGAAAATTCGATGGTGCAGGACGTGTGGTGTCATGGGTTCGTGCGGCGTCATGGGAATCGTATGTGGCTGTGGTAGAAACTTGATGCTCGCCACATTTAAGGTGGCCCACATGTCATGCAGACAAAGGCAGAGGGGCGGTGCGGCCGAGAGGGGTGAGGCGCACGTCGGGGGACGTGGTGCCGTGGGTTGGAGCGGCGTCGTGGGAATCAGGAGTGGCAGTGGATGAAACGTGATGGTCGCCGTAGTTGAACTTCCATGGACAAGTTGTCATGTCTACGAACACATGCATTGCATACCGATCACTAGAAGGAGTAGTAGAGAAAGCTAGGCGGATAAATAGTTCCTTATAGTCAAGCGGACCCACGCTACTACTTGTTCCAAAGACATGCACACCATCGAAATAGTCCATCTATATCAATATACATAGAGAGGGAATATTTTTTTACAAGAGAGGAAATAGTTCATCCATCCATAATGCCCTGCTGCTGGTGTAGCATCTTCTTCTTGTTGTTGTTGTTGTTCTCATTTTCTGTGGGAGACGGCTTCGCAACAAGCTCTCTGGACCTTGCAGCTATCTCGAATCTCACACGTGCATCGAGGGCAGCATATTTTATCCGCTCGTACGTCAAGGGATAATTCTCCCATCCAGACGACCTTAATGCCAGCGTCTCGTCACCCTTCTGAAGATTTGTTCCTAGCACAAAATTTGCTACGTCGAATTGGGATGGTGTCGGTTTATCACAATCTTCTACATGAATTTTTATTCTGGTATGTACGTCAGCGATGCTTTTCAAATCAAGGTTGTACGGCTCCAACTTCTGTTTGTCCCCTGCGATGGCTGCCCCACAGAAGTATATGTCCTCCCGAGACAAGAAATCGTGAAGCTCACCTGGTATGGAGGGCGCGTGTATGATGTGGTACACCAAAACATCATCTTCGAGGCACAGCTGAAGGACAGCGGCGCGTTGGATCTTCCGAGTGGCACGCTCCGTGTACTCTGCGTCGAGACCGATGACATTCATCTCCACCTTTTGGAGGGAGTTGGATACATTGTTGATCCACTTTCGAACAACCCTTGGGTGGTCGGTGACTGTGGCAACTATGCTCAACGAGCCTTAGACGAGGACATGTTGGACGCTAAAAAGCTGCATCTCGATCTCTTTCGCCATTTGGAACCGCTGGACCAGAGGTCTATGGTTTGGAGAATTAGGATTAGATGGCTAATCTAACTGAAGAAGATGATTATTTATAGGGGCTTCGGAATTACTCCAGGAGGATGTGAAGAGGTTAAAACAATGTGAATGCAGTGTGGTTTGGATGCAAATGAAGATCAAGAAGTACTGAAAAAGCCGAGGAAAATCGGTTCCCGATGGAGAAGTAAATGGGAGAAGTTATGCGCATGCATGAGGAGACGTGCGGTGGTTTGAATGCTGCATGCAATGGATTGGACGGGCTCTTCGGTTGCCTTTTCTCTCCCCCACGCGCACAGAGTGGCCCACTTGCATGCTGCAGTTTATTGGCTGGAGTCGGGCTGCAGCTGCTCATGCGTACACTAATTAATGCTGTGAATGCGGGGCATGGAGGGAAATGGGCGCATGCAAAAGGGTATATACGCAGACTAATTAGAGAAATACTGAAAAAAGTTATGCGCAGACAAAAGAGGACCGGAGGGAGTACTACTCATGTTCCTACTACGGTTAAGGAATATGCGGTTATCCTCAAAAAAAGAAAAGTCCTTCTTCGCGCTTCTGCATGCACGAGAATTTGGTTCTGCTCGCAATATGGATGATAGCTGGAGGATGAAGTGAACCCAGAGGCATGCTAGCACGGGAGTGTACTCATGTTCCTACTACTCCTACTACTAGTAGTAGTAGTACAACTGTGGTACACTTGATGGTCAAAATACTATTATTCATCCGGTCCTCACAGTAAAGTGACAAGACCCTGCGCCCGAGGAGACACCAGTCCAAGCGGCGTGTCCGGGTTACCAAAGTCAACCTCACCTTGTGCACTGTGCAGTCACTATCACTGCCGTTGTATAGCATGCCTCGCCTCGTCTCCCTCTCCCCTAGCACCACTCCATCTCCATCTCCATCTCGCCGGAGATCCTGAGGTCACTCTTCATTATCTCACTGTGCCCCCGCATACCCTCGCCTTGCTCGCCTCCCCCAGTACCACTATTCCCTTGCTAGCCGCTCCAGCACCGACAGCCTTCTCCCCCGTAAATCAAGCCCCCCAAAACCCCACCTTCCAAACTCCACCATGGCCGAACGCGAACCGCGCAGGATCCATATGAGCCGCGATTGGAGCTATCTCCCCAGTGACGTCCTCGACCTCTGTTGCTCGTGTATGGATATGTTGAGCGCCCTGCGGCTGGCTGCATGCTGGAGAGGCATGCACACGGCCATCGTTGAAGCGAGGCCTAAGCTTTTCAAGACACCCTGCTTGCTGCTATCTGGTCTTGCGAGATTGGCTCACCATGATACGGAGGCGTACATGATGCCCCTCGACTTCAATCCGATCTCCATTAGCCGAAACTTCTTTGCAGGTATGTAGTGGGTCGTCGTACATCATTTCCCTCGACTTCGATCCGATCACCATTGCCCGAAACTTCTTGCTAGGTATGTACTGGGTGGCATAAACTCCCACTGGATGGCTGCCGTCAGAGAAGACGGTAAAAAGTTGGTGCTCGTGAACTTCCAGACCTCCCATGAGATTATCCTTCCTCTGTTGGATTATATAGAGTATTACCATCGCGGTCCTAGTCATCTAGATTACCGCGTCAGTTGGACGGACCTTGTTTTGCAGAAGATTGTAATCTGCCAAGTGCCCACACGACATGCAGATTACGCAGACTTGAAGCTAACTACCTTGTTCGACAAGGGACTCGCCTATCTTTACGCCGGTTGAGGGAGTCCTGGATTAGGGGGTCCTCGGACAGCCGGACTATATACTTTAGCCGTACTGTTGGACTATGAAGACACAAGATTGAAGACTCCGTTCCATCCGGATGGGACTCTCCTTGGTGTGGAAGGCAAGCTTGGTGATTCAGATATGTAGATCTCCTCCCTTGTAACCGACTCTGTGTAACCCTAGCCCCCTCCGGTGTCTATATAAACCGGAGGGTTTAGTTCGTAGGACAACAACAATCATACCATAGGCTAGCTTCTAGGGTTTAGCCTCTACGATCTCGTGGTAGATCAACTCTTGTAATACTCATATCATCAAGATCAATCAAGCAGGAAGTAGGGTATTACCTCCATCAAGAGGGCCCGAACCTGGGTAAACATCGTGTCCCCCGCCTCCTGTTACCATCCGCTGTAGACGCATAGTTCGGGACCCCCTACCCGAGATCCGCCGGTTTTGACACCGACATTGGTGCTTTCATTGAGAGTTCCACTATGCCGTCACCATAAGGCCTTGATGGGTCCTTCGATCATCGACAACGATGCGATCCGGGGTGAGGTTTTCCTCCCCGGACAGATCTTTGTATTCGGCGGCTTCGTACTGCGGACCAACTCGCTCGGCCATCTGGAGCAGATCGAAAGCTGCGCCCCTGGCCATTAGGTCAGGTTTGGAAACTTGAACTATACTACCGACATCCGCGGAGACTTGATCTTCGACGGATTCGAGCCCATGTCAGGTGCGCCGCACAGTCACGACGGGCATGACTTAGCTCTGCCGTCGGACAGTGTTCGGGAGATCACACCTGCAACTACTCCGGCCCTCAATCCGGAGCAGATTGCGCCGTCCGAGGACGGGTGGATGGACCCCGCCATGAAGGCCGCACACTCAGTGGCGATAGAGCCGAATGCTGACTCCACTTCCTATGAGACCCGTGTTGCCGGACACTTGGATTCGTCCCCGGCCACGGGCTCTGAGTCGGCTGTGTCTGTGCCTATCGAATGCAATTGGGCACCGATTATGGAGTTTTCCTCCGCGGATATCTTTCAGCACTCACCACTGGGCGACGTGCTAAACTCATTGAGATCTCTCTCCTTGTCAGGAGACCCTTGGCCGATCTATGTCTGACTAGAATGGGATGCGGACGACGAAGAAATTCGCTCCCCACCCACCACCCACTTAGTAGCCACTGTCGACGATTTAACTGACATGCTCGATTTCGGCTCCGAAGACATCGACGGTATGGACGACGATGCAGGAGACGAACAGGAACCACCACTCACAGGGCGCTGGATTGCCACCTCATCATATGATATATACATGGTGGACACCCCCAAAGAAGGCGATGGCTATAAGACAACGGAGGATAATCCCTCCAAGAAGCAATCCAAGCACCGACGTCAGCGGCGCCGCTCTAAGTCCCGCCATAGCAAAAGCAGCGATACCGACACAAGAGACAATAACGCTCCGGATAGTGCCGAAGACGACGACAATCTCCTCCAGCAGACCTCGAGCGGGAGGATGAACAAGCTAGCCCTCCGGAACAGTCAGCAGACGGAGAATCAGAGGATGACAATTACATGCCTCTCTCCGAAGATGAGGTGAGCCTCGGCGATGAAGAATTTATCGTGCCTGAGGATCCCGTCGAGTAGGAGTGCTTCAAGCGCCAGCTTATAGCCACAGCAAACAGCCTGAAGAAAAAGCAACGACAGCTTCGAGCTGATCAAGATCTACTAGCGGATAGATGGACTGAAGTCCTGGCGGCCGAGGAATATGAACTCGAGCGCCCAACCAAGAGTTACCCAAAGCGCAGGTTACTACCCCAACTCGAGGAGGAAGCATTAAAACCTACATCACCAGCGTATGATGTGGCTGATCGGCCACCTCGTGGCCGGGACAGAGGGGCATATCAGACCGAAGTCCAGCCCGCACCCCGCCGCCATTCAAACAAAAATACCAAGGCCCGGGGCAACACGCGGGACCTGCGAGACGTATTGGAAAACAAAGCAGGACATACAAGATCGATCTACGGATCACGGGGTCGCGCCCCAACGCGTGACGATGATCGTCACGCCCGATACACTAAAAGAAAATCCGGCCGGGCCGAATACAGCAGACAAGACTCGTATGAACTGCGTCGTGACATAGCCTGGCACAGAGGCGCCGCACACCCCCTATGAATTCCCAGAAGGATTCAAACCCGTGAACATTGAGTCATATGATGGCACAACAGACCCCGCGGTATGGATCGAGGATTTCCTCCTCCACATCCACATGGCCCGCGGTGACGATCTACATGCCATCAAGTACCTCCCACTAAAACTCAAAGGACCAGGTCGGCATTGGCTGAATAGCCTGCCAGCAAACTCCATTGGCAGTTGGGAGAATTTGGAAGACACATTCCTTGACAACTTCCAGGGCACTTATGTGCGACCACCAGATGCTGATGACCTGAGCCACATAACCCAACAGCCAGGGGAATCGGCCAGGAAATTCTGGACTCGGTTCCTAACTAAAAAGAACCAAATTGTCGACTGTCCGGATGCCGAGGCCTTAGCGGCATTTAAACATAACATCCGGGACGAGTGGCTCGCCCGACACCTCGGCCAAGAGAAGCCGAAGTCCATGGCAGCCCTCACGACACTCATGACCCGCTTTTGCGCGGGCAAGGACAGCTGGCTGGCTCGCAGCAACAGCACATCAAGAAATCCTGGCAATTCAGACACCAAAGATACTAACGGCAGACCACGTCGCAATAGACACAAGCGCCGCAACAATGGCGACAACGCCGAAGACACGACAGTCAATGCCGGATTCAGTGGCTCTAAATCTGGTCAGCGGAAGAAGCCATTCAAAAGAAGCAATCCGGGCCCGTCCAGTTTGGACCGTATACTCGATCGCTCGTGTCAAATTCACGGCACCCCCGATAAGCCAACCAATCACACCAACAGAGAATGCTGGGTATTCAAGCAGGCCGGCAAGTTGAATGACGAAAACAAGGACAAGGGGCTGCATAGCGACGACGAGGAGGAGCCTCGGTCGCCGAACACAGGAGGACAGAAGAGGTTTCCTCCACAAGTGAAAACGGTGAACATGATATACGCAACACATATTCCCAAGAGGGAACGGAGGCGTGCACTAAGGGACATCTATGCGATGGAGCCAATCGCCCCAAAGTTCAACCCATGGTCCTCTTGTCCGATCACCTTCGATCGTAGGGACCACCCCACTAGTATTCGTCATGTCGGATCTGCCGCATTGGTCCTTGATCCCATCATTGACGGATTTTACCTCACTCGCGTCCTTATGGACGGTGGCAGCAGCCTGAACCTGCTCTATCAGGATACAGTGCGCAAAATGGGCATAGACCCCTCGAGGATCAAACCCACCAAAACCACCTTTAAGGGTGTAATCCCAGGTGTAGAGGCCTGTTGCATGGGCTCAATCACACTGGAAGTGGTCTTCGGATCTCCGGACAACTTTTGAAGCGAGGAGTTAATCTTCGACATCGTCCCCTTTCGCAGCGGCTATCACGCACTGCTCGGACGAACCGCATTTACCAGATTCAATGCAGTACCGCATTATGCATACCTCAAACTCAAAATGCCAGGACCACGCGGGGTTATAACAGTTAATGGAAACACAGAGCTCGCTCCGCACGGAGGAGCACACTGCGGCCCTCACAGCAGAAGCGCAAAGCAGCCTTATTAGGCAAACCGCCAATTCGGCGAAAAAGACCCCGGACACCTTCAAGCGAGTCCGGGGTACCCCGCAGGAGGATCGCCAGGCACGTTTTGAGCTCGCCTAGCAATTCGGCCTCCGTCCTAGTCCTAGTCAAGTGGCGAAATTTGCGCCGCGCGTACATAACTACACACTCAAGATACCATGGGCATAGGCGGAGGCACAGCTACGGCACGTCCCACAATGCGGCTCAACCGCCCCAGGGGCCATATACCTTTATCATTTTCTCTCTTTCAGGACCTTACTCTCTAGAGGCCCTTTCCGGCAGTCTAATTGTTGGACCCATCGCGGTAAGGAAATACCAATGAAGCAAGACGCTCTGACGTACAAGGGAGTCCCCAGGTGGTCTCTGATAACGATCGAAATACCTATTTTACATACCCATACGCAGCTTGCCCTTGGATAGGACATGTCAAATAGTCCTATTTTTTGCTTATTGCACTACTTGTATCCGTACGCTTTGACGTATTATTTAATAACAATGCATAGCGTTAGTCTATTATTGCATTCCCCTTTCTTTTTTTTCCTTGTCTGCTTATTTACGACAAATTGCACCCGTACATTCTGGTACGACCAGTGTGCCAGGGGCTTCAGTATACCCCATAATACGGCGTGAGAAGTCCGAACACTTTCGATAGTGCGGCACCCCGAACTTATAGCATTATATGCATCAGCTCCGAATCATGTCTTGGGTCAATAGTTGGGTTTGCCCGGCTCCCATGTTTTGGTACCTTACGTTCCGCAATATCGGCTAAGGTAGCACTGGGAGAACTACTGCGATTGTGTCCCGGTTCTTCCGGACGAGCACCTCAGTAGAGAAAGCCAAAAACTGACTATCATGATGAGGCGAGAGCTGGTCGCTGTTCGAGAGGTCTCAAGTCCTTAAAGACTTTTTCCGCATCGGGTGAGGAGTCGGCCTTGCCCGACTTAGGCGTATATAGCGCCCCAAATTCGGCCTTCCGAATACTAGGGGCTTCACCAAAATTTAAAATTGTAGACTTCTATGGCTAAGTGAGAGTGATACAACTTTATAGTCCGATTGCCTGGTTCGTTGTGCTGAACACCTCCTTCAAAGGACCCAAAATTGGGATAAAGAGTGCTCAGGTTTATCCCGAACACCTCAGTACTAGTTACATGGGGGCAGAAGCCGATGACTGGCCAACTCTCAGATTTTATAAACGACCGCACAGAAGTTAATATTTTAAATTAACAAGCGTTGCATAGCACAAATGAACTCATTTCATATTACAGGATCACATGAGTACATTCATTCAAATATTACATCCTTAGCACATTCCTCTGGCACAAGGCGAGCACCCTTCAGGACACTGTCATAATACTTTTCGGGGTGGCGATGGTCCTTGCCCTCTGGCGGCCCCTCCTTCACCAGCTTTTCGGCGTCCAGCTTCGCCCAGTGCACCTTCGCCCGGGCAAAAGCCCTGCGCGCACCCCAATGCAGACAGACTGCTTTGTGACTTCAAACCGTGGGCAGGCATTCACAAGCCGCCTCACCAAACCGAAGTAGCTACCAGGCAGGGGCTCGCCAGGCCACATCCGCACTATAAGACCCTTCATGGCCTGTTCGGCCGCCTTGTGAAGCTCGACCAGTTGCTTTAACTGGTCGCTCAAGGGCATTGGGTGTTCGGTCCCAGTATACTGAGACCAGAACAACTTCTCCGACGAGCTCCCCTCCTTGGCCCGGTAGAACTCCGAGCCATCCGACACACTGCGGGGTAGATCTGCGAACGCTCCTGGAGAGCTCCGAACTCGAGTAAGTAAAAAGAAAGTTTCCTTCACATGCTTGCTTTGCATAATGAATGCCTTACCCGCCGCTATCTTCTTAACCGCCTCAATTTCTTGGAGAGCCTTTTGGGCTTCGGCCTTGGCATGTTGTGCGCTTTCGAGGGCCTTCGCAAGCTCGGACCCTTGCGTCTTAGAGTCAAGCTCCAAGGACTCGTGTTTCTTGACAAGAGCCTGGAGCTCTTGCTGCACCTCACCTACTCGGGCCTCTTGCTTCTCTCGCTCGATGCGCTCCTTGGCCGCTTTTTCTTCGGCTTCGGATAGCGCCTTCTGCAGGGTCGCCACTTCGGTCGTGGCCCCTAGCAAAATTCATGATGATCCTATTATTCCAAAACCAAATTTTTCTTTATCAATATTCAGACGGGGTGTCACTTACCTTTGTTCTCTTCGAGCTGCCTCTTGCTAAGGACGAACTCTTCCTTGGACCGCTCAAGGTCCTGCTTCAGTGCGGCGACCTCCGCAGTACGAGCGGCGGTGGCCAGCAGTGAAGCCTGCTTATTCACATAGACACATTCTGATTAGACTCATGCGATTATTATTTGATACTCTATTCGGCCTTTCTCCGCGAACGCCAAACAGAGCAACAGGGGCTACTGTCTATGCTGTAACATTTTCTTACAATTTGATTACTTACCTCAAAGCCGGTTAGGAGGCTGGCACAGGCTTCAGTTAGTCCGCTCTTAGCGGACTGAACCTTCTGGACTACCGCACTAATAATAGTGCGGTGCTCTTCGTCAATGGAAGCGCTGCGAAGCACTTCCAGCAAGTTGTCCGATGCCGCTAGATGGACAGAGGCCATCGACACAGACGGCTTGCCCCCCTTAGCGAGGGGTTGCCTGACAGAATCCGGAACCATTGGAGGTTTCGGCGCCGTATTCGACTTGGGGCTAGACTTGCTGCCCCCGGCGTTAGGGCCCAGGGGAGTCTTGCCCTCATGCGCCTAGCGCCTGGAATGTCGCCTTGGGGCGCCTCCGGAACTGTCTCCCCTTGGTTAAGTTCCCTTTGAGACAACACCTCGACGTCGTCTGTAGGGCGGGGGGAGGAGGCGGTTGGGAGTGAATCGATGTTTATATCTGACGGGCCCAAAGAATCATCCCACGAAGATACGTCGATATGGGTCGGGACGGACTGCAAAATCATGCGCGGCGTGATAAGAAACAGTACAATAAGACGTCCCAAGAATTATTATGGTATCCGGATACTCACGACTTTGCCAGGGGCTTGTCCCTGGGTAACCACTCCTCGTCGCTGAAAGCGGCCGTCGTGGAGCAGTCCGGGAGGAGGGTCCTTCCCTTCTTGGACCCTTCGGCCTCCCCTGATGGGGCGGCCTTCCTTTTTCTGTCCCCCCGGCTGGGGGGGGGGGAGAACTTTCCTCTTCCTCCTCCTCGTTTTCATGGGAGGAGTGCGCCTCGGTGTTTTCGGACGATGAGTCCGATATAACCTTGCGCCGGAGAACCTTCCTGGTCCCCGTGGCCTTCTTCTTGGCCTTCTTCTCCGGCACCTCATAAGGCGCCAGAACCAGCATCTCCGTTAGGAGAGCATCCGCTGGATCTTCGGGCAGGGGGGCTGGACAATCGATCTGCTCCGCTGTCGCTACCCAGTCCTATTAAATGGCATGGAGGCTTAGATCCCGCGCGTGGTTACACTGGGGAAAAGAACATCTTATGAGATATAAAAGACTTACCGGATTGGCAGGACGCTTTGCGCTGAGTCCCCGGTCCTCGGTAAGGGGAGGAGGTACCTCGGCGCCCTTGAACAACACCTTCCAGACGTCCTTGTGCGTCGTGTCAAAGAGCTCTCGCGGCGTCTGGTGCTCGTCCGGGTCGAACTCCCACAAATTGAATGCCCGTCTTTGACACGGGAGGATCCGGCGGAAGAACATGACTTGGACCACGTTGACAAGCTTGATTTTCTTGCTCATCATGTTTTTGACGCAGGTCTGGAGTCCGGTCAGCTCTACCGAGGAACCCCAAGATAGGCCCTTCTCTTTCCAGGAGGTGAGCCGCATGGGGATTCCGGATCGAAATTCGGGGGCCGCCACCCAGTTGGTGTCGCGCGGCTCGGTGATGTAGAACCACCCCGATTGCCACCCCTTTACGATCTCCACATAGGAGCCTTCGAGCCAGGTGACGTTGGGCATTTTGCCCACCATGGCGCTTCCGCGCTCCGCTTGCTGGCTGACCACCACATTCGGTTTAACGTTGAAGGTCTTCAGCCACAGGCCGAAGTGGGGCTTGATGCGGAGGAAGGCCTCGCACATGACGATAAACGCTGAGATGTTGAGGATGAAATTGGGGGCCAGATCGTGAAAGTCCAGCCTGTAGTAGAACATGACCCCGCGGACAAACGGGTGGAGGGGAAATCCCAGTCCGCGGACGAAGTGGGTAAGAAATACCACCCTCTCATGGGGTTCTGGAGTAAGGACAATCTGCCCCGCATCTGGTAGCCGGTGCGCGATATCCGCGGCCAGGTATCTGACAAAGCTACGGGGAGAAAATCCTAGAAGCTAGCCTATGGTATGATTGTGTCCTAGAAGCTAGCCTATGGTATGATTGTGTCCCCGTTTTTCTCAACCAGCCATTGCACATATCGCGAGGCGGTTTTCTTGGCACGTCTTGTCGAAGCAGAGATCGTGTCCCCTTATGACACGATCCGGCTCCCCGTAGCTTTGTGATGTCCTCCTCCGTAACGGAGGAGACCATCCACTTGCCTCCCGCTCCGGACATGCTTGGAGTGGTTTGAGGAGAAAATGTGAACTTGGGTGCTGGAGCTCAAGTGCGCAAGAATGGATGAGTAAGGAGGAAGAGGGCGTGGGTGAAAAAGATGAATCCTTGTCTCTTTATAAGGGAGGAAGGAACTATGCGCCTCCCCACCTGCCTGGTAAACTCGCTTATTCCCCAAGCGCCGTAATTGATGGCGCGGTTAGGTTACCCACACCCGTATTGATGAGAGTCCCGTGATAAGGGGACACGATCTCTGCTTCGACAAGACGTGCCAAGAAAACCGCCTCGCGATATGTGCAATGGCTGGTTGAGAAAAACGGTTCGAATAATGACCGGACCATGGTGTGATGTCACGCTGCAGAATGTGTCAGCAGATTAGATTTGTGGAAATATTATTCTCTCTACGGTGGTATGTGGAATTTGTATTGCAGAGCTGGACACTATCCTTGTGTTCAAAACCTTCTATGGAATATTCAGAGGTGGAACCCGCCTTGCAATGCCGAAGACAATCTGCGCGCCGGACTAATCGTCATTGAAGCCTGGTTCAGGTGCTACTGAGGGAGTCTTGGATTAGGGGGTCCTCGGACAGCCGGACTATATACTTTAGCCGGACTGTTGGACTATGAAGACACAAGATTGAAGACTCCGTCCCATATCCGGATGGGACTCTCCTTGGCGTGGAAGGCAAGCTTGGCGATTCGGATATGTAGATCTCCTCCCTTGTAATCGAATCTCTGCAACCCTAGCCCCCTCCGGTGTCTATATAAACCGGAGGGTTTAGTCCGTAGGACAACAACAATCATACCATAGGCTAGCTTCTAGGGTTTAGCCTCTACGATCTCGTGGTAGATCAACTCTTGTAATACTCATATCATCAAGATCAATCAAGCAGGAAGTAGGGTATTACCTCCATCGAGAGGGCCCAAACCATCACACCATGGTCGGGTCATTATTCGAACCGTTTTTCTCAACCAGCCATTGCACATATCGCGAGGCGGTTTTCTTGGCACGTCTTGCCGAAGCAGAGATCGTGTCCCCTTATCACGGGACTCTCATCAATACGGGTGTGGGTAACCTAACCGCGCCATCAATTACGGCGCTTGGGGAATAAGCGAGTTTACCAGGCAGGTGGGGAGGCGCATAGTTCCTTCCTCCCTTATAAAGAGACAAGGATTCATCTTTTTCACCCACGCCCTCTTCCTCCTTACTCATCCATTCTTGCGCACTTGAGCTCCAGCACCCAAGTTCACATTTTCTCCTCAAACCACTCCAAGCATGTCCGGAGCGGGAGGCAAGTGGATGGTCTCCTCCGGAGGGGGCTAGGGTTGCAGAGATTCGATTACAAGGGAGGAGATCTACATATCCGAATCGCCAAGCTTGCCTTCCACGCCAAGGAGAGTCCCATCCGGATATGGGACGGAGTCTTCAATCTTGTGTCTTCATAGTCCAACAGTCCGGCTAAAGTATATAGTCCGGCTGTTGGTTTCATCTAACCATACATTAGGGAAGTAAATGTGCATATGGAGAACTCCATATTTAGAAGTAGTGAAATCCTGTAATGCTTACACTACAAAAAAAGACACATCCGTGACATTTTGGGCCGAACAATTTTTTTTCTGTCATACATGTGGTGGGCTCCTATTTCTATGACGAAAAAATACATATGACACTTCTATGACGATAATTGTGACAAAACCCGGTATCATCATAGATGTGGTGGGCTCCTATTTCTACGACGAAAAATCATGACAGAAAATGGGCTTTTCGTCCTGTGCAGGCCGGAGACGCAGCTGCATGACATTCTTTGGGTCGTCCATGACGGAAAAAACCGTGGTAGAAGCGAGGGGGAGGAAAATTTCGGGGAGTTCCTGGTTACGGTGGGAGGTTGGGGGCCGAGCGATGCGCATTTCTCTCGTACACGTACGCGCGTGTGTGCGAGGCGTTGGCTCTAACTGAACCCGAGCGAGGCGTTGGGCTCTAACTGAACCCATGCGATTGCACTGCAGGCTACGCGTTACTGAACCTGAGCGATCGATCGATGGATGTTAACTGAACCCGATCGAGCGATTCCTTCGCTACTGCTGCTAACTGAAGCCGATCGATTGGATGAACAGTGAGCGTTGCGGGGGGGGGGGGGGTTGGATGAACAGTGAGAGGTGGCGTTGCCTCTGGATGAACAGGACCCCGTGGTGTGGAGGGTTGGATGAACAGTAGACGATGGAGGGGTGCCCGTGGAGGGGTGGTTGAACAGGACCCCGTGGTGTGGAGGGCTGGATGAACATTAGACGGTGGAGGGGTGCCCGTGGAGGGGTGGTTGAACAGTAGCCGGTGGAGTAGCGCGCGGTGGAGGCTGGATGAACAGGAGCCCGTGGAGGCTGGAGGAGGTCGACGGTAGCCCGTGGTGGCTGGAGGAGGTCGACGGTGGAGATGAACAATATCCCGTGGAGTCCCGTCTTGCGGTACGCCACACCCCTCCCCATGAACAGGACCCCCGTTTCGACTTTAGGAGGTCCGTTTCGTCCGTTTTGCGGTACGCCACACCCCTCTCGATCAACAGGACCCCTGTTTCGACCGTAGGAGGTCCGTTTCGTCCGTTTTGCGGTACGCCACACCCCTCCCGATCAACAGGACCCCCGTTTTGACCGTAGGAGGTCCGTTTCGTCCGTTTTGCGGTACGCCACACCCCTCCCGATCAACAGGACCCCCGTTTCGACCGTAGGAGGTCCGTTTCCTCCGTTTTGCGGTACGCCACACCCCTCCCGATCAACAGGACCCCGTTCCGAACGTAGGAGGTCCGTTTCCTCCGTTTTGCGGTACGCCAGGCCTCGTTTCCGTCGCCTGTTTCGTCCAAGCCCTCCCGATGAACACGACCACGCATTCCGTTCCGACCCAGCCGGTTGGCTCCCACGCATTCTGTTGCCTCCCGATGAACACGACGCATTCCGTTGCCTCCCCATGAACACGACGCATTCCGTTGCCTCCCCATGAACACAACACATTCTGTTGCCTCCCCATGAACACGACGACGACGCTGTTTCTCCGTTCCGACCCAGCCATGTACACGAGCCCTGGCAATACGTATGCGCGAGTAGGCGTTCAAGACCCCGCCCGTATGTACACATACGTGGCCGTATTTTCTTTCTTGCACCCTCGCCGTTGTACGTACGTGTACATGCTACGTGCGCGCTTCTACTACGACACGTGCACGCCTCTACTACGACACGTGCGCGCCTCTACATCGACCAGTATGTACTTACACGTTCGCGACCAGACTGACAACACTACATACGCTTCAACCAGGTGGGTCCCGACTGTCAGGCACTTCCTTGCCTGCGAAGATGTAGCTGGTGGGTCCCAGCAGTCAGGGGGCGAATCGTTTTTTTTTTGCCCGGACGCACTTCCTTGCGTGTGAAGATGTAGCCGGTGGGTCCCAGCAGACAGGGGGGCGAATCGTTTTATTTTTGCCCGGACGCACTTCCTTGCGTGCGAAGGTGTAGCTGGTGGGTCCCAGCAGTCAGGGGGGCGAATCGTTTTTTTTTTGCCCGGACGCACTTCCTTGCATGCAAAGATGAAGCTGGTGGGTCCTAGCAGTCAGGGGGAAACGTTTTTTCCGTGAAATACAGTGGCCCGTCCGGTGGGTCCCAGCTGTCAGGTGGAGGAATCATTATTTTCCGCGTAATAAGGAGGCACTTCCTTGCTGCGGCTGGGGACCCAGCTGTCAGCCTGTCCACGTACAGTCCACATCCGATGGAAGTCGTTCCTCGACCATGTTGACCAGGCCGCGCCGAGAGCACCACGGCGGTGGACGATGGCGAGGCCTAGGAAGGGGACGACGCAGAGCCGGGGAAGACACGGCAGTGGAAGCCCGCGCGGAGAGGAGTACGAGGGTTCACTGGTTCGGCTGCGGTGTGAGGCTGCCGTCGCCGCAGGGCCTGGCCAGCGGTGGGAATAGTAGGGGGCGGTGAGGCCTCCGCGGCAGCACAGCCGGCCACGGGAGGCAGGAGCATGCGGCACGACCGGCGCTGCTTTGGGCGGCTGGAGCAAGAAGACCAGAGGTTGAAGAAGCACTACGGCCATTGGATGGACATCGTACGGTCAATGGAGCTAGAATCGTTCATATTGACTAAGTTGACAAAGCCCTCCGTCGCCGTCAACTTAGTTGGCCCACAAGTCATCCTCCCACTATGGTGGGTCCCAGCTAGCAGGGGGGTATTCATTTTTTTGTCCGTAATAAGGAGGCACTTCCTTGCATGCGAAGATATAGCTGGTGGGTCCGACATGTCAGCGGGGGAACGTTTTTTTCACGAAATACAGAGGCCCTTCCGGTGGGTCCCAGCTGTCAGGTGGAGGAATCATTATTTTGCGCGTACAGTCCACGGCCGATGGATGTCGTTCGTTGACCACGTTGAACAGGCCGCACCGAGAGCACCATGGCGGTGGACGACGGCGAGGCCTAGGAAGGGAACGACACGGAGCCGGGGAAGACTCGGCAATGGTTTCCCACGCAGTGGGGAGTACGAGGGTTTACTGGTCCGGTTGCCGTCGCCGGAAAATAACAGGAGGTGTGGGTGAGTAGAGGAATGGCCTGGCCAGCAATGAAGTAGGGTGGGGCGGTGCGGCCTGTGCGGCAGCACAGCCGGCCACGGGAGGCGGGAGCAGGTAGTCCCACCGGAGCTGGTTTGGGCGGCTGGAGCAAGAAGATCAGATATTGAAGAAGCAGCACGGCCGTTGGATTAACATCCAACGGTCACTGCTGCTAGAATCATTTGTGGACTAAGTTGACAAAGCCAAAGTACACGTCAACCTAGTAGACCCACAAGTCAGCCTCCAAATCTGTCCCAAACAACATACAGCCAGAAATTTCTAGCCAGATTCAAATTAATTTTAAATCTAAATATACCTTAATTTAAATTCAATGAAATTTTACCCGCACAAAAACAATGAAATTTAAAATATCAAAATCCGAAAGAAAACAGTATTTTGGAACTAATTGCCTGTTTGCTGTATTTTTTCATTTTACAGCCCATTTATTATTACTTATAGCCCATTTCTTATTACTTATAGCCCATTTTATGGGCAAAATGCATCCCTCCTCGTCTTGAAAGATTTCCGGCCCAGTAGGGCGTAGAAAAGCAAGTAGGCCTACATTGGTTATTCTGCAAAAAACAAAATAGTTGGCTAGCCATTTTCAGAAAGGAAAAAAACAAACTGGGCTGGTCATGTGCTAAACATATGAAATAAAAGCCTGGGCTAGACGGGCCACGGGTCCCGCACAACCCAGTTGATACCCTTCTTCGTCCCAAAAAAAAATTACTGCGCGCGTTGCTGGGTCCCTACTGTCATCCTCACCATGTACAGTCATCTCCTTATTCCTCTCGGTTGTTGACCATGTTGACAACACCGGAGGGCGGCGCCGCGGCGAGCGAACCAAGGCGGAGGATGATGGTGAGGCCTCGGACGGGAACGAACAGGAACCGGGGAAGATCACAGCCAGCCGTGGGAGGTGGGAGCAGGCGGTCCCGCCGGCGCTGGTTTGGCTTTGGCGGCTCGAGGAAGAAGAGACAGAATAAACGCGACAGACGTTGAATGTCAATCCAACGGTCAAGGTTGGCACAATCGTTTGTTGACTAAGCGGACACCAAGTAGCATACTTTTTTATATGTAGGAAGAAAACTGCGAGGAAAATGCGCTCGTCTGCCGTCCTCCTCACAGGGAACGTTCGCCACATAAGTGACTAGCACCCTTGTTTTTCAACCGAGAGGTCTTGGGTTCGAGTCCCAGGAACTCTCAATTTTGTCCTCCTTCCTTCCTCGCAAAAAAAGGGAAAGAAAATCAAAGACTTGGGACGGCGCACAGAACAAGCTAGTGTACCAGTAAAGAGATGTTGCCGAGTTTGAGAAAAAAGAAAGACGTGCTCCTGTAGCTGGTTCGAATCCAAACCTAGACTATGACTATATATGGTGTTATGCTACTCTGGAAGTAATGAAACTGACATATCCAACGTTCGCTTCTCCTCTTCTCTACTTACCCTGCCTAGCATCAAAAGCTCTGGCCGCAGCAACCATGTCCGCTGGCTGCTCGTCCACCTGCTCTCCAGCAGGCAACAACCAGATATGCGCCAAGTCGCCACCCGTACCATCGCCTGTGGGTCTCATCACCCCCCCGCCGGCACGCGCACCGCAGCCGATTGCTCATCGCAACCCGCTGCCGTTGGTGTGGTGCCACTGCTGCAAATCACGCAGAGTCATCCGTCGCGTCTCAACCACAATCCGCAACCCTGGGCGAGTCTTCTACAAATGCCCGAATCATGGGGTAATAATATGTTTAAGTGTTGTTCTGCTGCTTTTAGTTGCTGATTTTTTTAATAGTTTGGTTGATGATCTTCCACTTTGATTCGTGCAGAAAAGGGAAGATTCGTGTGATTTGTATTTCTGGGAAGTTGCTGATGTGGGGGAATGCAACTACGCTGATTATTTGGTTAGCCGAGGAATCCCAATACCAACAGGTTGGGGTGTTGGACAAGTAACTGAAGGAACGGCAGAAGAGGAAGATGCAGAGCAGAAGGTTAACGATGCAGTTCCTCTGATCATGGCCAAGCAACAGCTGTTGAACGGCCTTGACAACAATGAGGAGATGAAAGAGCTTGTGAAGATAATGGGCAAAATCGATGTGCTCTGTAGGATGATTGTCTCTTTATTTGCAGTGTATGTAGCACTCGTGATGTATTCAGTGGCTACGACATGAGCACTTTGCTGAAACTAGTAATGAATGAAACCTGTGTATCAGGCTGGGCGTAGTGTTGTGAACATCTAATGATTTCTATTAACGGAAATTAGGGGGTATCCCCTTTTGCTCATATAAATAAATAAATAAATAAATAGCAGAGGCCCTGTTGGGTCAGCTTTGTTCTCATTCGAAGACGTCGAGCAAATTGCAGTCCAACAGCAAACTATGTCATCAAATTCAAGTTTCACAGCCAAATATGAGTACAACTAAACAACAATGTCATCTTGTTTTAGTTGTCATACAATCAGCACACATAACAAGTGATGTTCTCACAGCAAAATACTAAACAACATGTTCATCAGGTTTCAGTTGTCATAGCAAACACAATTTCACATAGTAGATAAAAAACGTCTTCTGACAGGCAAATACGACAAAAGCAATGTAATCATCATCCGCAGCAGCAGCATCAACATCTTCGCCATGTGTATCAGTCTGAATCGTAATTCCCCACGGTGTCATCTTCTTCGTCCTCAACGTCCTCAAACGTTGGCTTCTTCTTGATCAACTCTTGTATGTCCACAGCACGACAGACAATCTTTTCGCCGGCGTCATTGACGTGATGGTTCTCAAAGATATTAGGAACATTTGTGTTATCTTGTACATCAGGAGCAGTGTAAGCATCATCTTGTTGTGCAACTTCATTAAACGAATTCCTCTGCTCAAACCTTTGCAATACTCTCCAGTCATCGCTACGTGCAAATGTGTCTTCCAAGAAAAAGATATGTGTTGCTTGATTTGCCAAAATAAAAGGCTCGTTGGTCTGGTACGCCGCCTTGACATTGATGGATTTGAAATAATCATCAGCTCTGGGTTTTGCGATCCTGGAAAACAGGTTATACCAATGACAGCACAACAGAACCACACACCGATGATCCTCGAAACTGGAGATATACTGCAACTGAACAATGTCTGTTATGTTAGCATACATTTCAGTTGTCTCTTTGTCATACGTATCCGTGCTCATGATGGCACTGTTTTGTGTCTTCCTGCCTTCGTCTCATGCAAGGGTGTTGTAGCGCACATCTCCAACAACGCAAGATTCATAATGTCTTACCCGAGTATCAGGACCCATTGCTAGTGAGTAAAGGGCATCATCAACTGCCTGCCCATCCTCCCGCATCTTCCTAACCTATGGTTAGAAAATAGACAAGCTGATCATCTTATGTACTCAATATATTAAAAAAAACTGACAGTGCACTTCAAAAGCTTACATGGATCTTGAACCATTTCGCAAATCCTGCCATAACCAGTTTGTCAATGTTTCTTGGATTTTGCGGCAGTAACTCCTCTTTGTAGATGCTGCACAACATAGTGATCGCGTCAAACATCTAAATATATAAGAATGTGCTGCAAGTTTAGTAGATTACGATGTTTAAGCTGCAGTACTGCACTTACTTGATATAAGGTAGTATCTCAGGATAGTTATTCAACACATACCAAACCATTTTGTCCAAATCTTTAGGTTTGTCCTCTTGTCGACTCTTCCCTGTAACTCGAACAGAATAATCGAAAACATTGAGCCCGGGATTGTCTTCACCCACCTCTTTGCTAAGCTGATCAGCTGTTTCAATGTATTTTGAGCAGGACGTCAACGCTTCTGTAGCAATGTAGGCCTCTCCAATGGAACCCTCGGGTCTAGCTCTGTTCCTAACATAGCCCTTGAAAGTGCCTAGCCGCCTTTCAATAGGGTACATCCAGCCATACTGTACTGGACCTCTATGTAGTGCCTCATCAGGTAGATGAACAGCCAAATGCACCATCACATCAAAGAAGGCTGGAGGATATATCTTCTCAAGGTTGCATAGGATAGTTGGTATCTTCTCTCTAAGATGCTCCAAAGCATCTATCCTGATATTCCTACTGCAGAGTTCCCTGAAGAATTGTCCCAACTCTGCAACTGCTCTGTATAAGTCAGGGCGGCCCAATCCTCTAAGGATAACAGGTAAAACCCTTTGAAGTAGGACGTGGCAGTCATGAGTTTTCAACCCTTGTGCCTTGTTTCCATCTGCACTGACTCTCCTTTCAGGGTTGGAAGCAAATCCATGTGGGAATCTCACACGTGACAGGACCTCGCAGAATTCTTTTCTTTTTACCTTGTCCAAGACGTACACAGCTGGTGCCATATCCCGTGGTTTACCTTCATCTTGCACCTGCAAATCCATTCTTATACCCAGGTGTGTCAAATCAATCCTAGATTTTAAGGTATCTTTCGTCTTGCCTTCAATATTAAGAAGTGTGCCGATAATGCTGTCACATATATTTTTCTCGATGTGCATCACATCAAGATTATGCCACAGATCCAAATCTTTCCAATACTCCAAGTCCCACAAAGTGGACCTGCGGGTAAACAATAATCTCTCTTCTACCCTGCCACGCTTCCTTTTCCCGCTACCATTACCAGGATGGTTTCCTGGCGTAATATGCCTGACCTTCTCTAATTCCACTTGCAACTCATCGGCGGTGAGCCTCTTTGGCGCATCACGGTTTTCATGCTTTGCATTGAACACATGTCTTCGGTATTTTCTAGGATGCGGCTTGTCCTTGGCAAGGAAACGGCGGTGTACAATGTAACAGATCTGGCTAAGTATTGCGTATGACAACGGATTCCTGTCACAGCGAACACATGCATTGTAACCATGTGTCGTTCGCCCTGACATAGTGCCCAAAGCCGGATAATCATGGATGCACCAAATTATAACAGCATGTAGAAAGAAATCAGCGGGTGGGCTGCTATATAGGTCTCGAGTGAGAACACCCTTCCATAGTTGTTGAAGTTCCTCCACAAGAGGCTCCATGAACAAATCAAAATCCTTTCCAGGACTTTTTGGACCTGGGATGAGCAAGGCCATCATGTAGTTTGATTCTTTGGTGTAGACATTTGGAGGCATGTTGTAAGGGATAACAAGCACTGGCCACATGCTATATGTGGCGCTCTGGTGGCCAAATGGGTTAAATCCATCTGAAGCTAAGCCAAGTCTAATGTTTCTCAGGTCAGCAGCAAACTCTTTGTGTTTATCATTGAAGCTTTTCCACTCACTACCATGAGATGGATGGCTCATTACATTCTGATCTCTGTACTCCTGGTTCCTAGAATGCCACAGTACATCCTCTCTTGTTTCAGCATCATGAAACAACCTCTGCAATCTTGGTGTAATTGGAAAATTTCTCAGAACATTATGAGGAATCCTCTTCACAGCGTCGCCATCTTTCCATCTTGATGATTTGCATTTCGGGCATTCACTTAGGTTGGCATAATCCTTCCAGAACAGAACACAATTATTCTTACAAACATGGATCATATCATATCCAATTCCAACTGCACGAAGGAAATTCTTCATTTTACTGTAGGTGTGTGGCAGCTCAGATGCATCTGGGAAAGATTTGCGAAAAGCATCCAACATCGCATCGAATGATTTGTTGGGCATCCGCTCAGATGTCTTCACCTGAAGAAAGGTGACCATAGTTGAGAATACTGATAGCTTATTTCCTGGGGTGACAGCAACGTTGCATTGTTCCAACATGCGGGCCCACCGTTTTTCTTCTGCAGGTGAAAGTTCACAGAATGCACGAGCATTTCGCAGCATTGTTTCAATGTTCGTCAAACTCACTGGCTCCGCCACCACCACCTCCTCCTCCTCCTCCACCTGAGCATCAGGCAGATCAAGATGGTGATCTGCTGCTTCCACGTAGTCAATAACATTGACGTTCACAGCTTCACCATGAACCCACCTAGTATATGTGACCGACATCCCATACAAGTGTAGATGATTTTGCACAGTTGACTGGGGTCTTGTAACTGAATTCATACAACTACTACACGGGCAGAGCACATCTGATTTTGGACCACCGTACTCAGCTCTGATAAAGTCCATGAAGTTTTCAACCCCCTCGACATATGCAGCAGAGAATCTTTGAGCAGCAGTTATCCAAGTCCTGTCCATCTGTTAGACATACAAATTAGTACTTCTACTAGATATTACAGGAAAAACATATATGCTTTTTTATGAAGTCCAAAAAAAAAATACCTAGGTCGATGTCTAAAGCTATGGCAAGATATTTGAACGAGCAGATCTAAGTACCGAAATATATGTAAAGCTAATTCAGCAAACAGATTTGAGTGCCAAATTATGGCAGGGTGTTTCAGCAGTCAATGAGACCGAGCACACACCCATCGAACTATCGAAGGCCATCGCAGCAACAAAGATCGAGTATAAAACGGTGTAGAGCTATTTCACCTAACAGATTGGCTACTAGACCATGGCAATCTACGTCACAATAAATATATGGCAGGATATTTTAGCAACTTATCGGCCTTGGCATGCCATCTCAGCTAAGCAGATTGAGTGCAGAACAGGGCAAGGAAGCTTCTTAAGCAGAGCATATTGACAGTAAACTACTTTGGCAAACAGTGAGATTAACAGCGTCTATCAGCTAACATTTAGCGCTACACCGACATGAACGGGGCCTCAGTCTAGAATGCGCGTACCGTGGGAGAAGCTGACCGTCGTGCGTCTCCACACGAACGTCGCCAGCGGTGGCGGCGCTGACCGCCGTGCGCCTCCACAAGAACGTAGCCAGAGGTGGCGGCGCGGCTAGAGGACGACATTCTACGAGAGCGTACTATGGGAGCGAGAGGATCGCCGAACCGCAGCACCGACGTATCGGCGCCGCGGGGAGGGCGGCTTTGGCGGAGCGAATGGAGTGGAGGGGGATAGGGGGAGGGGGTTTGGGGAATATTATTGGCTAGTTAGCCGAAGGGCGGTTGAATCGGATTTGGGGGGAATTTTTGGGTGGGGGGGGAGGATTTTCGCATGGTGGGCGGGGGGAGTTTGGCGCATGGTCGGTTTCTCCAAGTGCAGTCCCACGTGTCGGTGAAGAGGCAGGCCGAAGCACGTTCCGTTTGCGTGAGCCGTGTGCAGGACCAAACGTGTGTGGGGTGCAATGCGACCGCGACAGGAGTGTTGTGAGTGTACCGCCTTTTTTCCTTTTAAACTAGGTGCTTCGCACCCTCAAAAAAAATTTGTTGCTTCACGCGATCCATCGATACTACTACTAGTAATCCGGTAATCCCGACTAAAACGGCGCGGCCGGGTCTTTTCCCCGCGATATGCTGGGAGGTTGGCTTAGTTGGGTTTTTTAGGACGAGTAATGATACACCTACGTAATCCCAGTTACGTAATTAACGTAATGTGAAACGTGTGAGCTGTTGATTGTAGATTGGGGGGAGGGAGGGGCCCACCACCATGAAAATCAGGGGAGGAGAGAGAGGCAATTTATGTTAACCCTTTAATAGGTTCCCGTAGATGTAGAAAGATGTGAAATGCGTGAATGTGTAGTGGACGTACTATTGGAGTGCCTAAGATAATTTGTGTATGTATAGACCCTATCTGTTTATTTTACTTCGCATGTTAGATTTGTCTCGATTCAATGAAAAGCAGAGTTGGTGATGATGGTGTGCCTGTCATCCTGCAATATAGGCCGTCTGATCTATATCTAACGGATAGGAAGGAAACTATGACAATTTACCCGCACTCCTCTCCACATTTGCAGATAAGGCTTTCCCTCGTTCATCCTTTTCTCCCACAAGATCTTGATCTTCCGTGCAACGCACGGGCATCTTGCTAGTACTCCTACAATATGTATATTATTGTGAAAGTTCATATACACCGGCCGAGATTAATGGAAACACGGCAGATTTTCATTACATTTCGAACTTTTATAGGACAGAAAAATAAAAGAAACCCGACCCTAAACCTATTCTACGGCGGCGACCGACGTCCTCCATCTGCGATCTCTATGTACGGGGGCGGGGTTCAAGACCCGTGAAGTGAAGGTGCGGTCTCCGACGAGGAAGAGTAGAACACGGGATACGGACCAGCCAGTTGGCACACCATGCCCTGCCGCCTCCCATGCCCTACTCATCCTCGGAGGAGTCCCCGACCTCGGCGGTGCCGGACGTTGGACGGCGGCAAGTAGGACGCGTGGCTGACGGTGCTCCCGTCGTCGGCCGCCAGCGTGGCCACCGCTTGTGTGGTTGCGTCCGCGTCCGGCTACGCCGCTATTGCGTCGCGAGAGGCGACTTGAGCGAGGGCGGTGACCTCGAGCTTCATCCCCGAAGACAAGCTCTCCCGCAGAGCGTTCGCACTTGCGGTCATGGCGGATGTGGTGCCAGGTAGGAGGACGATGCGCTATGGTGTGGAGGTTAGCTGGGCGTTGCCGCTTTAAGTAGCACATTCCAGTGAGGCCAAGCGTCCGGGTGCGTCATTAAGTCGCCGGAGTTGGTTCCTCGGGCACCGAGCCTCTTAACAACGACATACGAACGGACGGCATGAATGCGGGCAGTTGGCACCGGCTGGGAACGCACCGCGCGACGGCGCGAGGGACGAGGGTTTTGGTGTGCCAGGGTAGTCAGCTGCGGTCGTGGCAACGTTGGAGATGCCCTTTGCTCACATGCGATCCCCGCATGTCATTGAAAAAGCAAGATGACCCGGTATGGTCTCAGGTCCAGAGGATGCAATTCACCGCGCTACACCACTCCGCGGACACGTCGCGGCGCCCCGTGCATCCTCGACGAGCCGGGTGTTGGGGTGTGTTTGGATTGTGGCCAAAGTGGACCTTACCAAAATTTTGGTCATGACCCAAAGATTGGTCTTTGTTTGGATGGTTGCCATTTTTTGGCATGCCAATGAACTCTAGCCAACTCTAGTTCATTTTTCTTGCCAATGTCGGCCAAATCATGGGCAACCAATACCTCAACCAAAATTTTGGTCATGACCCAAAGATTGGTCTTTGTTTGGATGGTTGCCATTTCTTTGGCATGCCAATGAACTCTAGCCAACTCTAGTTCATTTTTCTTGCCAATGTCGGCCAAATCATGGGCAACCAATACCTCAACCAAAATTTTGGCTACCCAATGCTTTGATGGGGCAACCTTGGGCACAAACCAAACATACCGTTGGTCGTGCCACAGCACTAACGCCACCCTCGGCACACTGAAACCGGTCGTCTCTAGTGACGATATGAGCGTGTCGATCACCGCGATCGTCGTGTCCAGAGGCGGTGCTGGAGCTGCGCCCCGTTGTTGGCCCCAATGACCCACATGAATGGTTGTCGGTGGCGAGGAGGTCGTGGGCCAGCTCCTCCATTGGACTAGTCTGCGCTACGTCGTCCCGACGGGTGTGCCCCACATGTGGGTTTCCCTATTTTCCCGGCCATATTTGAGCGTCAGTGCTCCGCGTTGCGCATTAGGCCTTTCACTATGTAGGCCAAGCGAGACAACTTATTGTTTATTTGAGCCGTTCAAGTATAATCATGTGGCATTTGCTTATTTCTCATTCCTCTCCAACCCTCTTCTCCATCGATCATGTCGCCCTCCAGTCGAGTCCATCCTCCCGCATGCCTCATTTGAACATTCCGCCGAGTATCATTCGCATGTACCCACCCTAGTCCTCTTTCAATAGATCTCCGGACCACGAGATGAAATCGAGAGGGAACGAGTGGGGGCACGTGATACCTAAGGCGGATTGAAAATATTGAACCGGTGATCATAGCATCCGCAAATCATATATAAAGGGTATTCAATGTTCGTTTCGTTTTTGAACGTACAATATACTCCCCCTATCCTTTCTAGTTTACATATAAGTTTTATGTGTAGTCAAAGTATCTCTACTTTGATAAAAAAAGGTATCAACATTCAACAACGCCCAATCAATAGTGTTAGATTCGTACGTACTCCTAGATTTGTACTCGAGATGGTTTCGAATTTGACTATTGACAAGGTTAATAGTACATGAGATGTATAATGTGAAAATTATATCATTGGAAACTCCTTTCACATACGAATTTGATAGTATGCTTTGTGTAAGTTGCATGTCATATATTATTACTCTAACATTTGGTCAAAGTTAGCCTCGAAAAACGCATTAGACCCTATATGCTTTGTGTAAGTTGCATGTCATATATTATTACTCTAACATTTGTGTAAGTTGCATGTCATATATTCTTACTCTAACATTTGGTCAAAGTAGTATAGTGGAAGTGGATCCTCTGACGTAGGTATCCCTGCCTTACCCTCCCTTTCGGTCACTTACTGGCGGACCCCATTCTTGCTAGGCCCCGCATGTCAGTTACTCAATGGGTTTGGCCACGTCAGGGGATCCTCATCCGTAGTATACTCCCTCTGTTTTTATTTACTCCGCATAAAACGGAGGGAGTGGTGGTATAATAAATGACGCGGGCGGGGGAGGGGGAGGGACGTCGGTTTGCTCTCAACTGTGGTCCCACAAGCGAGCGAAAACGCAAGACGAAGCGCGTTCCATTCGGTGAGTGATGTGGAGGGTCCAGCGTGCCGGGCTGCAACGCGAACGCGACAAGAGCGATGTACAGTCAAAACCGATTGACCGGTCGTCACCGGAACCACTATTCACACCAGAACCTTCGCTGCTCGGCCTACGCCAGCCACTGCCCTAAAACCACACCAAATCTCCAGCACATTCCCCCACCTTTTGATCCCCTAGCCCGCATCAAGTGTCCCCTAGTTCGCCGGAAAGCCATGGTGCGCCGCAAGATCACTTACTACAAGATGGTGACGCCGGAGCGCCGCGCAGAAATCGCGGCGGCGGTCGGCGCCACAGACCTCCGTTCCCAAGCTCGCTTTGCGGCGGGCCAATCCCCGAGTTCTCTGGAGCCAAGCTACGAGGAGGAGGAAGCCGATCCAATGTTCATGGCGGAGGTCGCGGCGCAGAAGGCCCTGATGGGTATGAGATGATGGACGTCGACTTCGTGCCGGCGTCCGAGTCCCCCATGGTGCAGGCGGACCAGCGGTTCAACATGGCGATACTAAAGGAGGACCGGGAGGCAGAGGCTCAACTCGACACGGAGCGTGCGCATGCCGCTGCCGTCGAGGCTCACCTGCAGGCGGAACCGGATGTCGTGGATGTGAACCTGGCGGCGGAGGCTCAACTTGTGGCGGAGCGCGCGGATGCCGCTACCATCGAGGCCCTCCTGCAGGCGGAACCGGATGTCCTGGACTTGAACTGGGTGGCACAGGCTCGACTCGACGCAGAGCGTGCAGATGCCGCTCTCATCAACGCCCTCCTGCAGGCGGAACCGGACGTCCTGGACTTGAACCGGGCGACGGAGGCTCGACTCGACGCAGAGCGCGCGGATGCCGCTGCCATCGAGGCCCTCCTGCAGGCGGAACCGGACGTCCTCGACTTGAACCGGGCTGTGCTCTCGTCCGTGCAGAGCGCCCGCACGCTCCGCTTGAACGAGTAGCTGGAGGCCGAGGAGAACCACGGTGCGGAGACACACGTCGGCAGCGACGGCTGGTTCGCGCCGGTAGCCAAAGACGACGAGGCCGTCTCTTTCTGCGAGCAGTGATAGTTTTTTCGTTATGTTGTTGTTTTTATGGATCTTTTGCTGTGTAAAAACATATATTTGTTATGCAAGTCGCCTGACTTGGGTCAGTCTACCATTTCAGGCGGTTGGATGAATATCCTACGTCTCCTAACCCTTCTTTCCTTCTTCCTCACCTCTTCTTCTTCCCCAACAGACCACCGCACGGGCCGTACGGATACTCCCCAACATGCTGTTGGATAAACATACTCTATGAACGAAAATTATGTGTCAGCGACAGGATGGCTGAGTTTGGTTGTTCACATGCGACAACACGTGTCAGTGAGGGTGCGTTCCCTTGGTTGGGTTTGCGGCGTGCAGGAGCTACTGTGTGAGGGTGCGGTGCGACCGCGGCGTGCATGAGCGACCGTGTGAGGGTGCGGTGCGACCGCGACACCCGTGCGCAAGTGTACCTCCTTCTCATTTTGAAAACTTTAGGCAAGCTTGGCAAACATTTGTGGCGAAGTTAGGCAATGCAAGGCCTAGACCCAAACAGGATAAGTACGTACGTACTAGGAGTACTAGTGTTAAAAAAGAAAGGCGGGGTTTTCCTTCGTGGGATTTAATCGATACAAATCCTCGTTTCACGTGTCAATTAATGCGTATTTTTTTCTCCAAAGACCAAAGAGCTAACCATCTAACTCCTCATCGCTTGATTAATGCAGCGCCATGCAAACCAACCTTCTCACTTCCGCATGCATGCAGGGGATATTAATGTCCTTGGTTGCTAACCCCAGCAATTTTGCCTCGATTAGTGTTAGTGGCCCTTTGTGTCGGGTGGTAGGTGCGACATATGCCAACGGGTGGCTTATCATGGTGGGTGCCAGTAAGACGTCGCCGGTGCCTGGAAACGGGATGAGGCGAAGACATGCACGCCGGCGAATCTTACCCAGGTTCGGGGCTCTCCGTGGAGATAACACCCCTAGTCCTGCTCTGCGGGGTCTCCGCATGATCACTAGATCAGAACGAGTAGCTACAAATGCTCCTTGAGCTGTTGGGTTCAAGGAAGAAGAAGAGCAAGTTAGCTCTTGCTTCCCTCTCTCTTTGGTGTGTGTGTAACTCTAAGAACCCAACCCTTTGCATGGGTGCCCCGGGGGGTTTATATAGGCCTACCCCCCGGGGATACAATTGTAATCCGGCTGGGTGCGGGTCCCAGTCATCAGTGTCTGTGCTCGCCGGCTTCTCCGCCGGCCGTTGGGGCCCGCCGACTGGTGGGTCCAGCCGGCTGCCGGCCTCTGGGTCGACAGGCCGGCCCCACTGCCTAGGGGTCTTGTCGGCGGCTGCTTACTGTAGCTTCGCCCCTGATGACGAGGGCTTGGTCGAGGTAAGCATGGCTACAGTGTGCTGCCTCGAGGGCTCTCACTGTAGCCTTACCTCGTCTTGTCTCCTTAATGTTGCACATGCTTCGAGGGAGGGGGTAGCCGGCTTCTGGGGGCCGGCTACGCCCTAGGCTGACTGGGGGAGGCCGGGCCGCCTTCGCGCCTCTCTCTGGCTAAAGGGGCCCGCCGCCCGTGGGCCGTACTGGCGTCTGTCGTGGATGATGCTGAGGCCAGCATGGCTACAGCGCCGAGCTGGACGGGAGATGGCTGACCCGTACGGCATCATGTGGCCATGCCTACCTCGGGCTTCGGGGGTAGTGGGCCGCACTGTGGCCACACCCCGTCTTGTCACCGTTATGTGGGCGTAGTTTTGGTGGGTGCGGTCCTGGCCGGCTTTGTGGAGTCGGCGTGCTTCATGGAAGTCGGTCCTCTTGGCGCCGGCTGCCTGGAGTCGGCCATCTCGCAACCATCTTGGGGGAGGTTACCGGGGCCGGGTCGCCTTTGGAGAGCCGGCCCCTGCGGTAGTCGGCCAGGGGAAGTCGGCCCAAGGCTTCGAACACTTGAAGGCTCAATCGGCCTGATAATTTTTGAAGAACCATGAGTAGTCGATTAGGCCACCCGTGGCCATTTACTCCGACAGTAGTCCCCGAAGCTGATTGGGCTTCGAGGTCGGGTGGGAGTCGGGAAGCTCGATCAGCTTCCTATCTTGACGAGCCTGCAGCCGGGAGCCGACTTTGGTTGGGGGCGCCGTTTCGGCGAAATTTTTTTGGGAGTCGGAGGGCGGGCGCTGGCCAGCGTGCGCACCGGGCCGCGGGCCGGCCACTTGCCGCCTGCGAACCACGTGGCAAAAAAGCCTGCCAGCCCACGCGCGCGACGGGACGTCACCACAGGTCGGGGGCCCGCCACGCCCACGCCTGGGCCCAGGCGTGGATTCTCCGCGGTCCGAAGCCGCCCGCACGTCTCCCTGCGGCGGTTTCGGCACGCTTTTAGGGCGTAATAATCGCGAGGCGTGGGGGAGTGGGTGCAGTTAATCCCACGTCTCACCCCATGCCCTGCCTCCCCGGCTTCACCTTGCGAAGCTATAAGTAGGGGGAGGGGGAGAGCGGCAGGCTCTCGCACGCTCCTCCTCTTTCCACCATCTTCTTCCTCCTGCCCTTTCTTGCAACAGCGCCTCGCCGCCGCGCTGTTCCACCACTCGCTCCTCCACCTCCGCGCTCGTTCTCGCCAGCCCCACGCCACGATGCAGTATGGCGGGGATTGGGACGGCTCCAACGTCCATGAGGATCACGTCGAATTCCTCCGCAAGACGCGGCGGCTGCCCGGCGCGGACAAGGTGGAGGCCCGTCTCGCGCCGGCGAAGGAGATTACGCCGGAGCCGCAGGAAGGCGAGCGGGTAGTCTTCCACTCGCATTTCTTGCGCGGCATCGGCCTGCCCGTGAGCGCCTTCTTCCGCTCTTGGCTCGAGTTCTACCAACTCCAGCCGCACCACCTCACCCCGAACACGGTGGTGCTGCTGTCCGCCTTCGTCACCTTGTGCGAAGGCTACCTCGGCGTCCTCCCTACCCTCGAGCTCTGGGGGGAGTTCTTCCAGTCCAAGTTGGGCACGCGCATGCAAGGCGTGCCGGCTCAGAGTGGCGCCTTCATCGCGATGCGGAGGGTGGCTGCCGACAACCCCTTCCCCGTCATCACGTTGATCCAGTCGGTGAAGCTATGGAAAAAGTCATACTTCTACGTGAGGAACGTCACCCCGCAGGGCGACTACGTCAATCTGCCGGCTTACGTAGCCGGCCCACCGGCGGGCAGGCGGCCCCAGTGGTCCTACCGGGCCGTGACGCTGACGCCGGCTGGAGCCGCGGCTGTCGCCCGACTGCGGGTGATGGTCCAGTCGGAGGGCTTGTCGGGGCCCGACCAGCTGGCCGCCTTTGTCACGCGTCGGGTGCTCCCGCTCCAGAGCCGCCCTCATCTGATCTGTCAGATGAGCGGCTAGCTCGATCTGAGCCGGATGTGCACCAAAGACATGCCGCACGACGAGGAGGCCTATATGGTGAACTACCTTGCGAACTGCAAACTCTCCGAAGAGTGGCAGTTCGGCAAGGAGCCATATTGCCGAGCTCATCCGCCGCCCACGGTATGTCCTCTTCTTCTATTTTCCTTCTCTCAGTTTTATTGCCGAGTTCCTTTGGGCCGACTCTGACCAGTCGGCTTGTCTCGACAGAGCCCTTTTCTTCGTCCTGCAGGCGGGTCGGACGCGGAGCGCCGATTCGCCCCCGACCGGACGGAGCACGATTTGGAGGACCCCGACTTGGGGGCGGCCGCTATGGACGACAACACCGAGGCGGGCGGTGGCCAAGCCGGCGGCGAGGCAGGCGGCCCCGGGCTTGGAGTCAGCTTCGACGACTGGCCGGACGATGACGAGGTTGAAGTCGTCCCACGCCGCCAGCCGGCGTCTGGCCACGGCGCGGATTCCTCTGCCGCGCCGCCTGCTCGGGGCGGCGGGCAAAAGCGTCGCGCCGCGCAAGGCTTGTTCGGCAGTCGGCCGAAGAAGCCCAGAGGCGGGGCAGCGGTGACCAGGCGGGAGGAGGCGGCCGCGAAGGCGGTGAAGCCGCCGCAGACGGTGTCGGCGTAAGCATACTCTCCTTCGTGCATTCTCTTTTCTTTTCTCTAGTAACTCCTGAATTCTTGTCCTTCTCTCCAAACAACCAGAGCTCCATTGTCGCTCGAGCGGGCTGCTGCCGCCTCCGTTGTTGGGTCGCCGGGAGGATCTGGGAGCACCACTCGCCGCGTGGACCCCCGCGCCGATCTTCTGGCGGCGACGGAGCGGAACGCGCGGGAAGCGCGGGAGGAGCGGGAGGCGGAGGCGTTGAGGGCGGCCGCCGCCAAGGCGGCGCAGGAGGAGGAGGCGGCGAAGGCGCGCGCTGACGCCGCAGCCAAGGCCCAAGCAGAGGCTGCGGCTGCGACGATGGCGGAGGGGGCCTTGTTGGTCACCCCACTATGCGTCGCGGCGCCTGGGGGCCCGGAGCCCCCGCCAGAAGAAGCCGGCGGTGACCAGCCGGGGCTGGAGAAGGATGACGACGTCGTCATCCTGGAGAGGGCGGCGGTACCGACCCCGCCGACTGGGACGGCTCATGACGGCCGGCCTGATCTGCCGCCTGCACAGTCGGCGGGGGGCGAGCCGGCCGCGAGGACTGAGCTGGCGGTCCGGATGCCGCCGAGCCGGCGCGCGGGGAAGGCTGCGTCAGAGCCATAGAAGGCTGCGTCCGAGCCGCAGCTGGCCGCGGGCTCCAGCTCGTCGGCCCAGGATGTGGAGGCGGCCAGCGCCACCTCGGGGTGGACGCTGGGCGGAGGGACGGCCGTGATGAACGTGGTCGCGCAAGACGTCCGGACCCGGCTCCAGGCCCAGGCGACGGCGCTGAGGCGGTACACCGACGAGTTCCTTGTGACGCGGGCGGCCATCCGGGTTAGTCTTCTTATCTTGCTTCTTTTTGATCTTGGTCTCTTCCGTGGGGGCGCGTCAGCGCACCCACTGGGTGTAGTCCCCGAGTTCCGAGTCGGCTGCTGAGCAGGCGGCTTGGAACTTCTTAGTGGATCTAGCTTTGCTATTCTTGCTCTTACTTCGTTCTTCTGCCTGTCTTGCAGGACTACCACAATCTACGCGCAGCTGCCTTCAACTCCCAGGCTCGGGAGCTGACCCAGAAAACCGCCGACCTAACTGAGAGTCGGGGTAAGTGCTTTGTCCTTTATCTCACGTGGGGGCGCGTCAGCGCACCCACTGGGTGTAGTCCCCGAGATTCGGGCCGGCTGCTGAGCAGTCGGGTCGGATCTTCCTTGACGACTTCCTCTAATTGCTTCTTCTTTTTATGCCGTCCTTGCAGCGGCCAACGCCAGCCTGAGGGTGCAGCTGGGAGGTTCTCAGGCTGCCCTTCGTGCCAAGGAGGCCGAGTTTGGTGCCTTGGTGCAGGAACGTGACCGCCTGGCCAAGAGGTTGGCCGACCAGGAAGAGAGCCACAAGGCGGCTCTGAAGGCGGTGCAAGACAGCGAAGCCGCCCTCCAGGCCGAGTAGGAGATAGAGGCGGCTGGCTGGGCCGAAGCAAGGCAGACGCTGATCAATGGCTATGGCCAGATCGAAGATTTGGTTGACGGTAAACGCCTGCTTCTTCGTCCTTTCTTGCCGCCTGCCGCTTTTGGCTGGTTTTCTGACTTGATGTTTTCTCTTCTTTCTCTTTCTTTCTTGCACAGAGTACTTCCCTGGCTACTCTACCGCCACCAACCAGATCATCGAGGCCCGCCGCCAAGCACGAAGGCAGGCTGGCGCCGAGATTGCACCAAACGCTGGCCGTTCGCTGGAGGAGCAGCTCTTGGCGATCCAGGCCCGTCTCCAGCCGGCTCACCGACTGCTCCGCCGGCTTCAGCGTGCCGGGGCGCAAGTGTTGGCCGCCCTCTGGCCCGGCGAAGTGGTTCCCCGCACCCCCAGTCGTACTGCCGACTGGCTGGAGGTGGCAGTCGGCCGCTTTGAAGCTTGGAAGGCCTCGGCGGCTCGGTCCGGTGCCGGGCGGGCGCTGGAGTTCGTCAAGGCCTGGTATCCCGGCCTGAGTCTGGATCAGTTAGCTACCTGGCGGCAGCAGGCCGACACGGAGCTGGAGCCGGCGCGGCCGGCTATCATCCGGCGGGCTTCGGCGATCGCCGGCTACACTGACACCAGCGCCTTCGCCCCTGAGGTAGATGACAACGGTGTTGCCCAGCCGGAGGAGTGGTTAGGGCTGAACCCGGCAGACGGTGAAGACTCGGCGGAGGAGATCGACTCCAGCGACGAGGGCGAAGAGGAGGAGGAGGAGGAGGGTGAAGACGCCGGGCTGGATGGTGGAGCGGCCGGCCAGCCTCAGCCTGACCGCGCCTCCAGCACCACGTCACGCGCGGGTGCGTCACCTGCCACCGGTGGTGACCAAGCCGAGACCCGCCAGCCGGCCACTCCTTCAGCTGGCGACGCCGTCTCCACCGACCAACCCGGCTCCCGCACCGCGCCTTTAGTCTAGTCTGCTATCTTTTGTTTTCCTGTCTTGTCACTTTTGGAACAATATTCTGTTAAGTTCACACAATTCCACCCACTAGGGGAGTATTCGAACCATGTCGATTGCTGGCCTGTTGGGGCTTTATATGTATATATGACTATGCATGCATTTGGCTTTTCCTCGTTCTTTGCTTTTCATCCTTCTGTTGTTTCCTTTGCTGCCCTCCCTTGGTTGCCGCCTCCCCAGTCAGATAGTTGCTCTGCAATCTGTGGCTGGAGAAGTGCTTGGCCAATTGGGAGGGCAAGTACTCTAGCTTTGTTGGATTATAGCTAAGTGTTTGGGAAGCCGGCCAGCCGGCTGTTCTGACAGCCGGCAAGCGTGGTTGGAGGCTGTCTTTTCGCTATATGAGTTCATTAGTCCTTAGCCGTTTTTCGCGTGGGTGTCCTTTCTGCCTTGTCTCTTGCTAGTCGGACAGTCGGTTCTTCGAGCTGCGACTTTCAACAAGAGAGGACTCGGGAGCCGGCACACTACTTGTCTGACTTTAGGTAGAACTTTTAATATAGCTTAAGGCGTCCAGTCCCCGGGCCGACTAGTCGAACCCGGTGCTAGACAAGAAATCAAATGTAAAAATACATTTATGGATATGACACTCGTCACTCATAGATAAATAAAGGCAGTCCCCGAGTACTGTTCGGGGGGCCTGTTGTTTCGTACTTAATACAAAAGGGTAGCATGATACATACTGCTTTCAACTGTAAAATCTTCTCAGGAGGTTCGCGTTCCATGGTCGCTCCGACTCCTTGCCGGAGTCATCCCTCTTGCGTGCTCTTGGTTTTTGCGTGTCGATCAAGTAGTAGGAGTCGTTGCCTAGTGCCTTGCTGATGACAAAGGGGCCTTCCCAAGGGGCCGAGAGCTTGTGCTGGCCGGCTGTTCGCTGGATCAGCCGAAGCACAAGGTCGCCCTCTTGGAAGGATCTTGGCTTGACCTTGCGGTTGTGGTAGCAGCGCAACCCTTGCTGGTAGATGGCGGACCGACTGAGTGCTAACAGCCGGCCTTCTTCTAGTAGGTCGACGCCGTCTTCTCTTGCTTCCTTGGCCTCCGCCTCCGTGTACATGGTGACTCGAGGCGAGTCGAACTCGATGTCGGTTGGGATGACAGCCTCGGCACCATATACAAGGAAGAACGGAGTGAAGCCGGTTGACTTGTTGGGGGTAGTGCGCAGGCTCTAGAGGACAGCCAGCAGCTCATCGAGCCAGCAGCTGGCCGATCGCTCCAGTGGTACAACCAGTCGGGGCTTGATGCTGGAGAGGATGAGTCCATTTGCTCGCTCGACCTGGCCGTTTGACTGCGGGTGGGCAGCGGACGCTAAGTCTAGTCGGATGCCCTGCGTCGCGCAGAAACGTGCCAGTGCTCCTTTGGCAAAGTTTGTGCCGTTGTCGGTGATGATGCTATGCGGTACGCCGTACCGAGTAGTGATGTCGGTGATGAATGTTACGGCAGTCGGCCCGTTCAGCTTCTTGATTGGCTTTGCTTCGATCCACTTTGTGAACTTGTCCACGGCGATGAACAGATGTGTCAAGCCGCCGCGGGCTGTCTTGAAAGGACCCACCATATCCAGTCCCCAGACGACAAAGGGCCAAGTGAGGGGAATGGTCTTGAGTGCAGAAGCTGGCAGGTGTTGCTTGGAGCTAAAAACTTGGCATCCTCTGCAGCTCTTGACTATCTCTTTGGCATCTTCCAAAGCAGTCGTCCAAAAGAAACCATGGCGGAAAGCCATGGCCACAAGTGATCTTGAGGCTGCGTGGTGGCCGCATTCGCCTTGATGGATATCTTTGAGGATTGCCACTCCTTTTTCTGGCTCGACACAACGCTGGAAGACTCCAGTGACGCTGCGCTTGACAAGCTCTCTGTTGATTATTGCATATGCTCCGGCTCGTCGTTGCACTAGTCTTGCTGAGATCTTATCAGCCGGCAGCTCTCTGCTGACTAGGAATCTGAGGATGGGCTGGGCCCAAGATGGAGCTGTGACTTCTTCTTCTGTTAGTGTAGCCACCATGACTCGGGTGGGTGGGTCGGGTGGCGTGAAATTGGAGTCGGCCACCGCTTCTTGTATTGCTGCAGTCCCCGGGCCGACTGCTGCAGTCCCCGGGCCGGGTTCTGAAGTCCCGGGGCCGGGTGCGACTACGGCTGTCCCCGGGCCAGTTGTTGAAGTCCTCGTGTCGCCTGCGGGGTTCTTCCAGTCGGATCCGGCTGTATCTGGCACAGGCGGTACGAAGATAGAGTCCGGCTCTGGAGACGGCTTGATGGACGGCTTGAGGAGGCGCTGGAGGGAGACGTCGGTCGGTATAGCCTGTCGGGTGGAGCCGATCCGTGCCAGGGCATCTGCTTGGTCGTTGTCGGCCCTTGGCACGTGAAGGAACTCGCACCCTTCGAAGTACCCACTGATCTGCTGGATGAGGAATCGATAGCTCGCCATGTTTGCGTCCTTGGCGTCCCAGTCGCCAGACGACTGCTGGACCACCAAGTCTGAGTCGCCGTAGCATTGGATCCGGCGTATGCCGAGCTCTTTGGCTAGCCGGAGCCCATGTACGAGCGCCTCGTACTCGGCCACGTTGTTGGAGGCGGCGAAGTGGATTTGTAGCGTGTATCTTAGTTTGTCGCCTTTGGGAGAGGTGAGGACGATGCCGGCTCCCAAGCCGGTGCGCATCTTGGACCCGTCGAAGTGCATCCGCCAATGGGTAGAGTCGGGAGCCGGCGGTAGGTACTGGGTCTCGGCCCAGTCGACGAGGAAGTCGGCCAATGCTTGGGACTTGATAGCGGTTCGGGGCTGGTAGAAGATTGTGTCTGGTGCCAATGCAATGGCCCATTTAGCCACCCGGCCGGATGCATCCCGGCTGCCTATGATCTCGGCAAGCGGGGCGGTGCACACGACCGTGATGGGATGCTCTTGGAAGTAGGGCTTCAGCTTCTTGGCGGCGAAGTACACCCCATAGCACATCTTCTGGTAGTGCGGGTAGTTTTGCTTTGAACTGGATAGTACTTCGCTTAGATAATACACCGGCCTCTGGACTAGCTGGGCTCGGCCTTCTTCCGGGCGCTGGACCACGACGACTGTACTGACCACTCGGCTAGTCGCGGCAATGTAGAGGAGCAGGGGCTCCTTCTCAGTCGGTGCCGCCAGGACAGGTGGGGTGGTCAGCATCTTCTTCAGCTCATGGAATGCTTGGTCGGCTTGGTCATTCCACTCGAAGTGAGTGGACTTCTTCATGAGTCGGTACAGGGGGAGAGCCTTCTCTCCTAGCCGGCTGATAAAGCGGTTTAGGGAGGCCAAGCACCCGGTGAACTTCTGCACATCTCGCAATTTGGTGGGAATCTCCATCCTCTCGATGGCCTTGATCTTCACAGGGTTGCACTCGATGCCGCGTTCGGAGACCAGGAAGCCTAGCAGCTGGCCGGCTGGTACCCCGAACACGCATTTCTCGGGGTTGAGCTTGATCTGCAATCGGCGCAAGTTGGCGAATGTTTCTTTGAGGTCTTCCAGCAGGGTGCCGCGCTTCTCTGTCTTCACCAAAATGTCGTCTACATAGATGTGGGCATTTCTGCCGAGTTGCTTGAGGAGGCATTTCTGCATGCAAAGCTGAAAAGTGGCACCGGCATTCCTTAAGCCGAATGTCATAGTCAGGTAACAAAAAGCTCCAAATGGTGTGATGAAGGCAGTCTTCAGGCGGTCTGCTGGGTCCAACTTGATCTGATGGTACCCTGAGTAGGCATCCAAAAAACTCAACAGCTCGCATCCGGCTGTGGAGTCTATCACTTGGTCAATCCGTGGCAAAGCAAACGGATCCTTTGGGCAGGCCTTGTTGAGGCTGGTGTAGTCTATACACATGCGCCACTTGTTGTTCTTCTTCAATACCAGAACTGGGTTGGCAAGCCACTCTGGAAAAAATACTTCCATAATAAAGCCAGCGGCGAGGAGCCGGGCTATCTCTTCTCCTACGATTCTTCGCTTCTCTTCTGACAGTCAGCGAAGGGGCTGCTTGACCGGCTTCGTGTCGGTTCGGACGTGCAATTTGTCCTCGGCGAAATCCTTCGGGACACCCGGCATGTCCTTTGGGGACCATGCAAAAATGTCTCGATTCTCACGGAGGAAGTCGACGAGCTCGCCTTCCTATTTACTGTCCAAGTTTGCCCCAATGACAGCAAACCTTTCCGGATTCTGCGGGTCCAGAGGTATCTTCTTAGTCTCTTTGGCTGGCTGGAAGGAGCCCTGCGCATCACAATCTTTGGGATTGGGGGACAGGGCCGGCTGCTTGCCGGCCATGGCCACAACCCGCTCCAGCATCTTCTTCTCTTCTGCCACTACGAGGGACTCGGCCAGCCGGCTGCTGGCCATGGCGCACTCGATGGACTTCTTGTAGTCGCCGGCTACGGTGATGATCCCCTTCGAGCTCGGCATCTTCATCTTCAGGTAGGCGTAGTGGGGCACAGCCATGAACTTGGCTAGAGCAGGTCGGCCTAGAAAAGCATGGTAGGGGCTCTCCAGATCCACGACCTCAAACCAGATCGCTTCTCGGCGAAAATGATCCTTGTCTCCGAAGAGAACATCCATCTTGATCTTGCCGATCAGGGAACAAGACAAGCCGGGGACGATGCCATGGAACACGGTCCGGCTTGGCATAAGCTGCTTTGCCTTGATGTTCAGCTTCTCCATGGTATCGCGGTACAGTATATTGATACTGCTTCCGCCATCTATCAGGACGCGGGAGAATCGGGCAGCTCGCCTCTCCGTCGCGAGGGTGACATCCAGGACCAGTGCACAGGAGCCAGGGGATGGCATCACCTCTGGGTGGTCGGCCTGGCTCCAGTTGATGGGCTTCTCAGACCAGTGCATGAACTCGGGGGCGCTAGAGGCGACCGCGTTGACCTCTTGATGCTGATGGCGCCGACTGCGCTTGTCTTCGGCTTGGCTGGTGAAGAGGATGTAGGCGGCGTGCTCTTCAGGGAACTCATCTTGAATAGCTCCGACTATCGGCCGAGCCGCCGGCTGCTGGGGGGCTGGAGGCAGTGGGCTGGGAGGCGGAGGCGGCACCAACCCCTCTCCCTTGGAGATTCGCGTAAGCCAGTGGCATTTTCGGGTCATGTGGTTGGACGGCTTCGCGCCGCTGTGGAACTTGCAGGGGGCGTCAAGAGTCTGCTCGTAAGAGAAAGCCGGCTGCCAAGCCGGCCTGCCACCCTTCTTCTTGGGAGCGGGCCGCTCTTCGGGCTGCTCATCTTCAACTGTGGCCACCTGCCTATTGTTGGAAGGCGGCATGGGGGCCTTGCGCTTGTGATCGTTCTGGTAAGGGCGCCGATTGGAATCACCAGCCGGCGTCTTTGGAGCCGGGGCGAGCACCTTCCCAGAGGCGTCCACTCGGAGCTCGGTCTTCATCGAGGAGTCGTCCGTGGCGTACTTGTCCGCGATGATCAGCAGTTCGTCGAGGGTAGCCAGCTCGTCGCAGAGGAGTCGGTGCTTGAGGAGGGTGCCCTCACGGCACCCGGCGGTGAAGTACTCGATGGCCTGAACCTGGTGCACCCCCTCGCAGGAGTTGCGGAGCGCGGCCCACCGTGTGAGGTAGTCGCGGGTCAACTCATTGGGCCTTTGGACGCACAGGGAGAGCTGGCGAGGCTTGGGAGGCCGCTTGTACGTGCTGGTGAAGTTGCGGACGAAGACTTCCGTGAAGTCCAGCCAGCTGTTGATGCTGTAGGGCTTGAGGCTGTTGAGCCAGGTGCGCGCCGTGCCTTGCAGCATGAGGGGGACGTACTTCACGGCCACGCGCCGATTGTCGTTGGCTATGCTGACAGCAGTGGAGTAGTCGATGAGCCAATCTTCCGGCTTCACAGAGCCGTTGTACTTGGGCGTGTCTCTGGGGAGCGAGAACCCTTTGGGGAAGGGCTCGTCGCGGATGCGGGGGCCAAAGCATGGCGGGCCGACATCGTCTTCTTCTTCTAGCGCCAGGTATCGAGCAAGGCGGTCGACCCGGTGGCGGGCGTCGTTCTCTTCGACTCCTTCTCGGCGGCCTAGTCGGTCACCAAGAGTCGGGTGCGTGACGGGCGGCGGGGTGAGGCGTCTCTCTCTTCGAGGCGGGGGAGGAGGCGGATTTCCTTGGCGCTCCACCGCTCGAGGGCGGCCTTCCGCGTCGCGCTCGATGGTGATACGCGTCCGGCTGTGGCTAGCAGCCGGCTCCTTGTCTTTCCTATGGCGGGCTCCGCTCGCAGTCGGCGAGCGGGACGTCGCGGCGTGCTCCCGGCGCGGGGGATGACCGTCAGCGCGGGCGCCGGCTTCATGCCGTTCTATGGCCGCGTCGATCAGCTGCTGGATCCGCCTTGTCATGTAGGGGAGCTCGTCGGCCCCCAGCCCATTTAGCTCTTTAGCGGCCGCCTGGGCGGCTCGTAGATTCTCGAGCGGGGTGGCGTAGACGGGGCGATCTGCGCCCAGCATGCTGGCGATAGCCGCGCCGCGCTTCTGGACGAAGCCGGCTCGGCTCGGCCCGCTAGGCGGCAGCATGCCACAGGCGATGCGGTCGACTTCGCGCTGGTGGGCCTCGGTGAGGCGTCTCATGGAGGCTATCTTCTGGCCTTCCGCGACGAGGGCGAGGCGGCGTGCCTCCAGGGTCTCGGCGTCGGCGTCGGACGGGATGGGGACGGATAGGTCGTGCATCACCGCTTGCAGGGCGTCGTGGGCGTTCTCGCCCGAGTTGGTGATGTGGCTGATGACCAACACTTCGGTGACAGCGCTGCTGCCACTGTCAGCTCGAGGGAGAGGATCGTCGAAGACCACCACGTCGGAGGGGTAGGCGTCGAGCGATGCCGTGTCAGAATCGACAAGCATCGGGTCGGTGGAGCCGACCGACTCCAAGTCTGCAGCAGGCTCGCTGGAGACGTGAAGCTGGTCGAGGAGGCTGACGAGGCGGCTCTCGGGGTAGTCCGTGCCCGCGTCGGACGCGGGCTCGTCGGAGATGCGAGTCTCGCCGAGCAGATCGGCGAGGCAGCGCGCCGCGCAGGCGTCATCGACGCCTTGCAGCGCGTCAAGGCAAACGCCATCGGGCGCAGCAGGCTGGCTGCGCTCGCGGGGGAGGAAGAGGGTTCCCGTCCAGAACAGGTCTCCGGACGACGGTGCACCTGGCCCCACGGTGGGCGCCAAATGTCGGGTGGTAGGTGCGACATATGCCAACGGGTGGCTTATCATGGTGGGTGCCAGTAAGACGTCGCCGGTGCCTGGAAACGGGATGAGGCGAAGACATGCACGCCGGCGAATCTTACCCAGGTTCGGGGCTCTCCGTGGAGATAACACCTCTAGTCCTGCTCTGCGGGGTCTCCGCATGATCACTAGATCAGAACGAGTAGCTACAAATGCTCCTTGAGCTGTTGGGTTCAAGGGAGAAGAAGAGCAAGGCTAGCTCTTGCTTCTCTCTCTCTTTGGTGTGTGTGTAACTCTAAGAAGCCAACCCTTTGCATGGGTGCCCCGGGGGGTTTATATAGGCTTACCCCCCGGGGATACAATTGTAATCCGGCTGGGTGCGGGTCCCAGTCGTCAGTGTCTGTGCTCGCCGGCTTCTCCGCCGGCCATTGGGCCCGCCGACTGGTGGGTCCCGCCGGCTGCCGGCCTCTGGGTCGACAGGCCGGCCCCACTGCCTAGGGGTCTTGTCGGCGACTGCTTACTGTAGCTTCGCCCCTGATGACGAGGGCTTGGTCGAGGTAAGCGTGGCTACAGTGTGCCGCCTCGAGGGCTCTCACTGTAGCCTTACCTCGTCTTGTCTCCTTAATGTGGCACATGCTTCGAGGGAGGGGGGTAGCCGGCTTCTGGGGGGGCGGCTACGCCCTAGGCTGACTGGGGGAGGCCGGGCCGCCTTCGCGCCTCTCTCTAGCTAAAGGGGCCCGCCGCCCGTGGGCCGTACTGGCATTTGTCGTGGATGACGCTGAGGCCAGCATGGCTACAGTGCCGAGCCGGACGGGAGATGGCTGACCCATACGGCATCCTGTTGCCATGCCTGCCTCGGGCTTCGGGTGTAGTGGGCCGCACTGTGGCCACACCCCGTCTTGTCACCATTATGTGGGCGTAGTTTTGGTGGGTGCGGTCCTGGCCGGCTTTGTGGAGTCGGCGTGCTTCATGGCTGGCTCTTGGAAGTCGGTCCTCTTGGCGCCGGCTGCCTGGAGTCGGCCATCTCGCAACCATCTTGGGGGAGGTTACCGGGGCCGGGTCGCCTTTGGAGAGCCGACCCCTGCGGTAGTCGGCTAGGGGAAGTCGGCCCAAGGCTTCGAACGCTTGAAGGCTCAATCGGCCTGATAATTTTTGAAGAACCATGAGTAGTCGATTAGGCCACCCGTGGAGGTAGTAACTATATTTGACTTCCTTCCCCATTGCGGTGATGTCGACGATATCTTTTTTTGGGTAGTTTGGCGAAGTGCGTTCGACGGAGAACACCATTGAGGGAGACCACGGTAAGTCGTTCGCAAGTGCCGCCTGCAAGCCGAGACAACCGCCTTATTTGCATCCAGGAAGTCCTTTACTAGTACTACTAGGAGTACTAGTGCGGTGAGATGGTTTCTGGAAGAAGACGATGGAGAAGCGGAGTCAGGGAAGAGTGAAATGATGGTTGCTTCGTCCGTGCTTTTGTGATTTGACGCCTCACTGCTTTGTGATTTGTGATAGAAGGGACAGGGGAGTAGACTCTGTGCTCTATACTGTACTACATGCGTCCAAGCATGGGAGAAAGAGGAGAGACGTTGCATTTTTCTATTCCTTCAATCAATCAATCAGGGAGCTTCGGTTCCATCTTTTTGGCTTTGGCAACACCGTCCACAATGGTTCCCATGATGCCAAAAGCTATTTTCACATTTGGCTACACATTGTGGATGGCCTTAACTGTACCACTTGGTTTTGCTCCTGTGTGCTATCTATACAAATCTCAATTATATTGATCCAAAAATTATAGAATCAAGATTAGTAAAAAGGAGGTGATTTTGCCGCACGGATGGCGGGGGAGGTTTCTTATTTGAGCAATGCTACATCCACGTAATGGTTTACGTAAAGTTATGAACTGATGTGATGTGGGACTATTTGATTGGATTAAAGGAGAGGATTAGGCCCACCCCACCTGAAAATCAGGGGGGCATATATAGATTAGATGGAAATTATATGTAGCAGCTACGTAGCCCTTTGTAAGTCTAGGATTAGGCTTCTTATTTTCGGAGGACGTTGTCTTGGCGGTGTGCTAACATGCGGTCCCACGTGTCAGTGCTTTACCAAGCCGATCCGCGTCCCACATGAGGCAAAACAACGGCAGAAGCAACACGTGGTTAAGTTGAAGAAGATGAGGGAGAAGCGGATTCAGCAACGAGTGAAATGATGTGATGGTTGCTTCGTCCCTCCAACTTAACTGCGGGAAAGGTGCAGCTTTGTGATTTGACGCCTCATTGCTCATTACTACACCGGCGCCATGACTGGGGTGCTTCACCCCGGCTGCTCTGCACTGTATTCCGGTATGGCACGTGGACCCGGTAGCTTGATGTCCCACATGTCGGCGAAAGGGACTAGAAGATTTATGGAAGCGAGCGCTCCACTCTTACGACGGAGGAGTAGACGACACGACGGCCCAGTGAACTGTCACTTGTAGTACTATATAGTACTATAGTTTTGCTGTTTCGCACGATCCATCGATACAAACCCGATTAAACAGGAAAGGGCGGGATTTTTCCCGCGCGGTAGATGATACTGGCCATACATTTCAAAGGCAATTTTAATGTATGCAAACTGAATAATTATAAGTAACAATATGATATCTAGTAAAACTAAAAACACATATGATTTATTGTGTTAGAGTGTAGTAGTAGTGCTGTATTGCATAGTTGTTAGATGTAACATGCGAGAACGTGTAGAGATGTAGTATTGGAGGGCCTACAGAGAGAAAAGCGTAATACTGTCACCGAACTTCAGAATAAGCTGATTACGGTCACTATATACGTTTTGCGGTGATTATACGGTCACTTGCTCATAGTTCAGCACCGGATTGCACTCTATTGACCGGCCAAATAGTCTGCGTGGCGCCATGTTGACTAGTTAAATTGACCATGTTCCTTGTGGGTCCCACCTGTTAGTTCGCATAGGCAAAAGGTCAGATAAACACAAATTTACGCAGGCGCGACAAGGCTCCAACCCGTGCGCGGGAATCATCTGGTTGTGTATGTGTCTGTCAGGGCCTGATGTGTGCGCATGCACGTGTAGGTTGAGCACTTGAGCGTGAGAGTGTGTGTTGGTCGTGTGGTGTACTGGTGTGTGCATGCATGCGTGCGTGTGTGCGTGTGAGTGTTGCGTGTGTGCGTGTGAGTGTTGCGTGCGTGCGTGGCTGCGTGTGTACGTGTGAGTGTTGCATGCGTGTGTGGGTGCATGTGTTTGTGTGAGTGTTGCGTGGATGCAGTTCGTGTGCATGCGTGCGTGTGTGTGTATAATCACCACACCAGCTCATGTGTGTTTAAACAGATGGCTCAGCATACCAATACAAGGCCACCTTGTCCGCTGTGCCCGCGGTCATGACTTCGAACCACCGTCCAAATATATTTTTGTCGTTTGTTTTCATTCTTACTAGCAAGATGCATGTGCGTTGCACGTAACATCAAGATGCATTTGTATGACTTGTTTATCTTGTGAGAGAAAAGGATGAACGAGGGAAGGCCTTATTTGCAAATGTGTGTGGGTACCTTTTTGCAAAATTGCCATAGTTTCTTTCCTATCCGTCAGATATAAATCGGACGACCTATATTGCAGGATGGCAGGCACACCATCATCACCAACTCTGTTTTTTATAAGAGTGTATTTTATGTATTTTATAAGAGTGTAGATGTAGAGTAGATACAAGTCGACAGGTGGGCACGATGGTAGTGAGATAATGTGATGCAACACTAGAGGTGCCACGTGGAGCGTTTAACTGGTCAACTAGTCATGTCATGAGCAAATATAGAGTTGTACGGTGAGCCCGTGACTGTATAATAACCATTAAACGTAAATGGTGACCGTAATGAGTGGATTCTTAAGTCCAATGTACGTATCGTGCTTTCGCTTCAAATACAATGATCGTCATTGCATATATCGCGAGAGAAAGATGAAACATGCGTGAATTTCTGGGGGCTTACTTTTAGAGGACCTGGAGATAGTTTTGTGTGCATACGTGAAAGGGGCGTACATGGGGGGTATGCGATGGAGAGAGAGATGCTCTTCGTTTCTCTTTATTATGACTAACTTTGTATATAGTATAAAAATATACAAATTCACAGTGCTGAATAAATATCATTGCGGGCACCATGCAATGCAAATTAGCGTTCGTACTCCTCCATATAACTTTGTAATGTTGTATATATGTAGAAACTCTAAAATAATTTTTTGGCCACACTTTATTCAAAAGGAATGTTGTATGCGAAATAAATGTGAAGAGAGGGCTTTTTAGATCAATGGGGTACGTGATGTAACATGTGTGAATGTGTAGTTGATGCATTTGGCGGGGCCTAAAGAGGTATGTGTGTGTATTACGTATTCGAGAGAGGCATGGATAGAGGGGCCGACGGGGGGGCGTGGGAGAGATAGCACGACAAATGAGAGTGGTCTAGAGAGAGAGACGAATATGACGTTACGACAAGAGATTCCATTCCCTTGAGTGTGTATATGCAAGGGGGGAGGGAACAGAGGCACCAGGAGAAATTTTCTGTGTGTGTGGTGTTTGTGTTAGTATGTGTGGGTGTGATAAGATAATGAGACGTGGGGGCAGAGGGTGTGTCACCGCGTGAGGTCCGGTGGGTCGAGGTGAGGCCCTTCGTTCGGTTCCGTCCTGCGCCACATTGGTCGGCCCGTGACGCATTTAGGAAGACCCATGGATGACTAGTCGTACAAGACAAAGATAACAGAATTGTGAAGGACTCTGTGTCCATTGACAAAGCCGGCTAGGATTTGTAACCCTAGGTTCTCGGACTAAGGTAACCCCTTTATCTCTGATATTACTATTCATCCAACCTAACTTTAAGGGGCATCCTACAGAATGCTCTGCTAGAATCGTACTCGTCGATTAGGAAGAGAGGTGTGAGACAATGCATGAGAGACAGGCGTAAAGATAATGTGCGTACATGAGACATGTAGGCAGGTCCATGTATATAGAAAGGGTCGATGAGGATTGTGCGTGTGTATGTTTGTGAGAGGAAGAGTGCTTGTGATAAAGGTTAGTGAAAACAGTTGTAAATGGTTACGAGAGGGAGGGAGGGTTATATCTAGAGCATGTGTGCGAGAAAGACACCTCGGGAGAGAGTGTGTGAGCATGTGTGAGAGACCACCGATGGAGAGTGAAACTACACGTAAAAGACTGCTCTACACATTGATTAAAGATATAATTTGTATCCAAATATTAGAATGGGATCATGATATTTGCAATTCGCGTAAGGAGCGGTCATTGATCCATTAGACATCTAGATTCTATTGAATTTGAGCATGTCTATGTTATTATTCGACACAATTGATCCACATAGTTAGTATTTTGAACTCCATACAATGCACCGCTTTAGCAATCGAATATAAACGTGAGTATAGTTCATGTTGTGTGTGTAAAGCACATTATACATACGCAAGTTACACAATGGACATTATAAATGGCTACCTATGAACTAGCATACATTTGAATTCAACTTAAGGTGGTTTAAAAAAATCGAATTCAACATGAAGTCCATTCAATTATTTGAATTTGATATCATGGCATTTGTAAACCATACCTAAATTATGGGGCACCAATCTTTGCTCTGATTTTGTACATAATAGCATATGTGTACAAAATAGATTCAAATTTAGCTCCTCCATTCCAAAATAATCATAGTTATAGGATTTTCAAGTGTCAAAATTTCAAAAAGAAGCGGATAATTTAATGAGGTTTTCAAACATACAAGGTCAAATATAACGTTGTCTATTTAGGTCAATCCTCATAGTTCAAGAGTACTCTAAACGTGAATGCTTGTGTTTCAAAATTTCGAACGAAGCGCCAAAAGAGCCTCTACTCGCCCGAAACCGCGTGAGACCAATGTTTGGTAGTACAAGGAAATTACTTTTCTAATAACTCTAACCCGTGAAACCTACCGGCCTGACGTCCAAAGGTCTAAACCGGGGTAGGTTTGTAGCTTCATCTAGACGCCATCCAACCGCATCCGAAAAACATTCATACACAATGGCCGCCTAAGCACACATGCGCGCGGCCGAAATCGCTCCCGCCCACTATTTGGGACACCTGGGATTACCATCCTACCCCCGACCCGCAGTAGGTCCGAAATTTAAGAGCGGGGCAAAGTTTGTACTTTCCCCAAATTTCAAACAAGCGCGTCCCATCTTTTGTTCAAAAAAGCCAAAAACAAGCGCGTCCCAAACCGAAACATGGTTCCCCCACCCGTCCGATTCCCCATTCATACTCCGTGGGCGCCAAAACTACCTCTCCACCAGCCGCGAAACCCCGGCGTCCTCCGTCCGCCACCCCATCCCACCCATCAACCGCCGCCCTCCTCCATCACGTCGGAGCCGATACCCCGACGTCGTCGTCCACCGCAACCTCAACCGGAACGCCCTCCACGGCTAGTAGTTGAAGCCGAGGCCAAGCCGTCCGTACCCGAGCCAGTTCAACCACGCCGTCCTGCGCCTCACCGTTGCCGCTCCAACTTCGCCACCCTCCACCGCACCGGAGCTGTTCCTGCTACGCCGTCCTTCGCCGCCTCGGATCTGCTTCCCCTCCGCCGACATACGGCCATGGCAACACAGTCAACAATTTGGCCATGGGTTCGTCCAATCCTGCACCCTCCAGAACATCGGTTTCCCCGGTAAAAAGAAGAAGATCGGCACGACATGTGGAGGTGACCACACCGGCAACCGAAAAAGGCACTCCTCTTCCCTTATTCGTGCAAATCTTACGTCTCTGCTTGCACGGTATTCATCCCACAGAAGACACTAGTTGACCGCTTCTTCTTGATACTAGATGTTCCTAGGAACTCGCAATGCACAAGGTTTCTCCTCATATACTATTTCACCTTAGCTAGAGGTCCGTCGCCCCCCTGAATTTCAATTTCTGGCCAGTTGATTCCCAATTAACGGAAGCATTCCCCGGCGTAACAGGCACTAGTACACCTATTACGCTGGGGAAGCAGCGCCTTGGTGTTTATGTTAGGGGCGTGTGCAGCCTAGAGCTACTGGCGCCCGATCTGGAGGTCGGCCGCGATTAAAGGGATGGCCTGGGGGCGCTGCCAAGCACGGTGGTGGTGTGAGGTCGATGGGAGGGCGGGGCGGCGGAGGCAGGGGTCTGGGCCGGTGGTCGCTGGTGGTTCAAGAAAGATTGTCAACAGTGACTGGCGGGAGGTAGACGAAGGCCATCTGCCCGTTCCTTATAGATCGGACGGTTCATTAAAAAAATCGACTGACCTATTTATTTTCAGTTGACTGTTATCTTAGATATGACCACATGTGGTGGTGTGCTGGAGGAGTACCTGCATTTCCTGTGCTCATATATTACAAAATCATACGGAGTAGAATCTAATTTTGTTTGCCATGCAATGTTGTAGCGCTATCATATGTCTCCTGTCATTTATTTTTCAGCCACCTGCTATCTGCTACTTTTACAGTGCACTAGTTCTGCACACACTTCACCCTTACTCTTACTATTGTGTTTTTATGCAAGGGTATTTCAGACTCTACTGCCATGAGAGAAGCCAAAAAGAAAAGAGAGAAGTTGCTCCAGCTTCGTATGCGGGTAGGCAAGACACGTTACAGCGCTATAAAGGGTGCAGTGTCAGCAGATGGAGGCGTTAAACGTAGCTCTAGAGTTGATGACCTCGCTGGCAATGAACCACCATCCCAGGTGCTTGCTTTAACTTCGCGGTGTCATATGTGGTTGCATGTTCCATATGGTGTCTAGCTTGTATTCGAAAGGTCGAAGTCGGTAAGATAAGGAAAGATATTTTTTTACATGAACCACCATCCCGTGAGCACCAGAAGACAAATAGCTAGCCAGGGCACTGGCCGAGCCAGTGACAAGCCCAGCAAAGATAGGCATCACCTGGAAGCCAACTAAAAAGCTGCGATGGTGGCGAAGCAACCCGCCTCCCACCAGGCTCTCAGGTCCTAGATGATCATGCTCACCACTCCAGCCGGATGTCTAGCTTGTATTGCTTCCAATTTGGTTAAATTGCATCTGCTTAGCTTACACATTATACCTTTGAATATGACATACCTTTCTGTTTTTGGTACATACTAGTACATCTGTGTATTAACCATGTTCTTACATCAAACAAATGTTCTTGTGTATCCCTCATCAATCACTTATGACGAGGCAGGCAGGCAAGGGGACTACTCCTCATTTAAAGAATGCAGCGTCAGCCTCCCGACATGATTCTCAAGAAACAGAAATGCTAGATGAAGATAGTGAACGTAGCTCTGTAGTTGATTATAGAAGTTCCCCTACACTAGCATCGCAGGTGCTTGCTCTAACTTGGCAGCGTGATATGTGGTTGCATGTTGCATATGGTGTCTAGATTGTAATTCTTCCAATCTGGTTAAACTGCATGTGCTAGTCTGCTTAGCTTATACATTATACCTGCATCTGTCTATTAAGCATGTCCTTACATAAAACTATTGTTTTTTTGTATCCCGCATCAATCAACATGACGAGACACCTTTGGTATATGAAGTGCGATATTAGTTGCATCTTTCATATGATTTATAGCATGCGCTACTTCTAATTTGTTGAAATTCCATTTATGATGGGACGCTTTTAACTTGGCAGAGTCATATTGGTTGCATCTTTCATGTGGTGTCTAGCTTGCATTGCTTCTTATTTGCTGGAATGGTTTCTGCTTAGTTTACACAAACAGTTGTGAACATGCCATGCCGTCCTGTTTTTCGTACATATTCCATCATGGTATCATGTGTTTGCCTTACATCAAAGTAGTGATTGTCAGTATCATGCATGAATGAGTTCCGAAGAGAGAATTTTATTGCTTTTTCTTGTCGGTTTTACTTGACAATTCAAAATCAATAAAGCGGAAGGAAGTTAGCAAGGCAGCGGATAAAGGTGCTCCTTCCGAACGGAGGGCCTCTACAGTTTCTACTCCTCCACACCCCCAAGATGATTTCCAAGACAACACATGCATAGACACTCAACAAAGCTGTGTTTATGATGAGCACGTCTCCCCTAGTGTAGCATCACCGGTGCTCCCTCTAACTTGGCACTGTTATATGTGGTTGCATGTTATGTGTGATGTCTAGCTTGTATTACTCCTAATTTTGTTGAATTCCATGTGCTTACTTTACACATTATACTTGAATAAGACACGTGTTCCTGTTTCTAGAACATACAATATCTGTCTATCACACCATGTTCTTACATCAAATTACTACTGTTGTGTAACCTGCAACAATCACTTATCATAAGACACGTTTGACTTCGGAGTGTGATATAGGTTACATCTCACATTCTTTTCTAGCTTGTACTACTAATTTGTTGAAATGGCACTTATGACGAGACAGTTTTAACTTGGTAGAGTGATATTCGTTGCATCTTTCATATGGTGTCTAGCTTTCATTGCTTCTAATTTGTTGAAATGCCTTCTCCTTAGTTTACACATCATAAGCTGTGAATATGCAATGGCACTAATGATGAGAGACCTCTAACATGGTAGTGTGATGTTGTTTGCATCTTGCATATGATTTATTTCTTGTACTGCTTCACATTTGTTTAAACGCCATTTATGATGAGACACTGTTAACTTGGTAGAGCGATATTTGTAGCATCTTTCATATGGTGTCTACCTTCCATTGCATTGCTTCTAATTTGGTGAAATGTCTTCTTCTTAGTTTACACATCATAGTTTTGGTTATCTCTTCCGTCCTGTTTTTCATACATATTACATCCTCCTATCATGTGGTTGTCTAACATCAAAGTTCAGTTCGTCTGCATCACGCATCAATTTGTTCTGAAGAACTAAATTGTTATTCGTTTTTCTTGTCGGCTTGACTTAACATGGCACAGAGAAAGAGGAAGAAACACAGAATGGCAGGGAATGAGAAGCAGATGAATCCTGCAGATTCTGCTGGTACTGATGGTGCAATAGAAGGTCAAAGTCCAGCGGAAAATTCTACAAACACTGCATCCCATGCTACACGAGTTGCAAAAAAAGCCAAACAGAAACAAATAGCTGCCGCCAAACAAGCAGAGACAGCCCTAGTTCTTGCAACACCTACCACAGTACTACCAGCTGCATGACTTACTCGTGCGTCAACTGAGCTGGCAGCACGTTCCCAAGCTCCCTTGCCACCTGACACTACTTCCCAAGCACTCTTGACACAAGAAGAGTTGGCAATATCAGATGAACCTTGTGTGCTTCAACAGCAAGAAGGTAGTTGCTGGAGTCAAGTTACAGTTGCATGCTTCTTTATATGTAGTCTCACAGTTTGATGTACACTAACACTTCCTATGTTCGTTGTTGGACTAGCACCTAGGCGCAAGAGGAAAGAAACATCAGGGATAATGCTCGATAGGTTAACTAAATCTAGAGGAGGAAGAATGGAGATCCGTTTTGAGGCAGGTTTAAAAAGGCCACGTGATGCTACAGAGTCAGCCAAGTTAGTATCAGAGGTAGCGGTTGCCGTTAGGTGTCATGTACGTATCCTCCCAACATGGATTCAGTACAGGAATGACAAAGACGAAACCCAGTTCAACACCTTCCTCGACCATTTATCTGTAAGTATGGTTATGTATGGAAACTAGTAATATCGTCTTGCTCTGTCCCATACTTTCTAGGTTGCTGATAATGAGACTCCCATAATTTTCAATAGATGAGGTTCAAGTTGGACAACCAAGATAATGCAACCAGACAAGCTTGCACCCATGTTTTCAAGTCTGCTCTGCAACAGTATCAGTATAACTTGAGGAAAACTCACTTTGAAGGCAAGGCTAACAGTGAACTTTCCCAAACATCTCCAATGGAAAATATATCCGATGAAGACTGGAGGGGCCTTGTTAAACACTGGTCTGATCCGAAGTATCAGGTACATTATATATATGTGATCAGATCACATGTTGAAGTCCTATTTACGCATGTGCCACACAAATCTATCTTCTTGTAGGTGAACTGTTCAAAGAACAAGGCCAACCGTACGAAAGTGAAATTCCAACAGACGACAGAATCTCGTAGCTATATTGCACACTGCGAGGCTCTTGTAATTAGCTGATGTTTCACTCTTTTCGCTGTACCATATTATCTGATCTATATTGACTTGTTCGAAATGCAGAGGAAAGCCCGCAAGGACCAAAAAGTACCTGAACCAAATGCTATGGAAATCTTCAAGGACTGTCACACCAGCAAGAAGAAGGGCATGACTACACCAGTCAAAGCCGCTGTTGTAAGTCCTTAATCCTCATGCCTTTTAACTACTACTTACTAGCCTAGCGTTAGTTTCAGCCTTATTTATTTCCTAGTCTTCTTTTTCCCTGGTTTGCTAGTGGCCGCAACTACCATGGGCCATATACGGGCCATAGGATCCATGGGTCTCCTACGGGCCGTCGATAAATGGGCCTGCAATCGGTGGGCCTCGGGCCGTCGGATAAATGGGTCTACATGGGCCGTAATCGGGCGTAATTGGTATCGGCCCAGCACGGTAACAGGCCGTAGGACAGCAAAGGCTTAATTCTGTCACAGGCATAACGGGTCGTTAATGGGCCAGAATATAGGACGGGCTGGAAACGGCGCAACGGGTTAACATGCCAGAAACGGGCCGACTCTTGCCATGGGCCGAATTTGGCCCATTAGGGTAACAGGCCAGTAACGGGCCGACTCTTGCCATGGGCCGAATTTGGCCCATTAGGGGAACAGGCCAGTAACGGGCCGACTCTTGCCATGGGCCGAATTTGGCCCATTAGGGGAACAGGCCAGTAACGGGCCGGAAGTAATCGAGGGCAGAAAAGCAGCCGAAGAACATATGGGCCGTCAATAGGCCGAAAGCTACCACGGGCTGGAAACGGCCCATGTAAATCACGGGCCGTTAACGGGTATAAAGAAAATTACAGTTCATTATGGGCTAGAGTCACCGTGGGCCTGTAAAGGGCCGAAAGATACGAAGGCCTCATATGGGCCGAAAGACGTCGTGGGCCATACATGGGACGAAAGTGAAATGGGCTGGTGTTATATTCGACGGCCCACATGACGTTGTTGGGCCGATTTCCTTTAGGGCCTAACGGGTCGTGAGTTAACGGGCCATAAAATGGGCTATTTGCGAAGAGACCGTTAACAGGCTTTTCATGGGCCGGCCCATTAACTTTTGACCAAGTCAAACGGGCCGGCTTTGTAAGCTAAATGGGCCAGTGGTGGGCCGTGGCACGTGTCTACATATCATAGGCGCCTATCTGACCCATTGACGAGCTGACACGTGTTTCGTCCGGCCAATAAGAATTTTACACGTGGAAATTTCCCATTGGTCGGGGCTGTTAACGGGTTATCGGATCCAAAACCCGACCCGATAGCTTAACGGCGTTTCGTTACGGTGGATGCCATGTGTCGGTCACCCTTGACGAAAGCACTTCTGTGACGCGCGATTTATCGTCATGGAAGTGGACACTTCCATGATGATAATTTTGGTAATGTCATGGAACACTTCTACGACAGCACAGGTATGACTATCTTGATTCTGTCATAAAATCGTCATGGATGTACATGCATGACAAAAAACGCGACCTACTGTGACAAACACGTATCATCACGGAAGTGTATTTTTTTGTAGTGTTACCATGTGTACATACCTATATTCGCCCTTCAGGAATAAATGGCTAGAATAATATTCTCACAAATTTTTTTCCCACAGAACACGAGTATATAACAATGCATGGTCTGTTAGTTACTTTGAAGAATTTGTTTGTGAGGACAGAACATGATTCCATAACATGCATGACATGGTAGTTTCCTGTGAAGAATCGATTGCGAGATAACATGAGTATAACCATGCATGGCACTTCTATATTTTCGAACCCAGTATACATTTCCCTGTATTTTCCTCCCAGTTCCAACATGGACATATCAATGCTGTTTCTTGCATTATCCTACTCATACTCTGAACAATGCTGATCTTACATTAACAATGCCTGTCCTTTTTGATATGATGCAGTGTCCCTACAGTTACTGCCCTTTGTAATCACACCACCTTTGCCAAAAACAGGGAAGCACAACTAGTTCCTCGCTCGATCAGACGACGGCAAAAGACGGATGATCATTAGGACACATGAGCCGGAAAAGTTATATTGCAAAAACCCCACTGTATACAAGCACCGTGAAATACGTGAGTGTCCGGACAGTGGCTGTTATGTCTATGAGCAGGATACCAGCTTGTTGGGGCCTTCAGGATTTTTAGTTGGAGGCGGGTAAACAACCTTGGTTCACACTCTCTATTTCTCGGACTCAATTATCCGATTAACCAGGAGATCACCGTTGGCAAGGACCTTGATGGCAGAGAGGCTCTGTTTTCTATGGAAAACTGTGTCTACACGGCGAGCCCTAGGAGTTCGGGAGCAAACTCCCCTGATTGTCAACGATACAGCCTGCAGCCAAAACAAGGTGAGAATGACAAAGGCATCTGGATTAACTTTGATCCTTGGATGTCTCAATTACGACAGGCAGTGATGTGGTTCAAGCCTTCAGGTTGATAGGTAATTGGGCTGTTGCGTCGAAAGGGTGGAGCACTGGTGTCTCCGGATCATTGGTCGCTGAAGCGGGGCTGCAAATTATGATGGTCTTGGATCATCTCTTCGAATGACTTTGTTGTCTTTGCTGCTTGTTCTGGATGGGTAGTTCTTTCTTTTGTTATGCATATTCCTTGTCATTTGGTCATCCTCGTCTATGTCACTCTTACTATGTAATAGTTGGCTCTGTTTAGAATGTCATTCTCGTCTGGATCACGAGAGTCTGAGCGCTGCAGATGGGTGCGTTTTGGTCGTGTAGCAAGACTTCTTATGAACTATCATGTCTTGCTGTTTATGTCAGTAGTAGTCACTAGTCAGTGTTTGAATGTTGTATATATCATTGTTTCGAACTGTTTATTGTCTCGAACTACTGGTGGGCTAAATGAGGGCATCACCATTCTCCAGTGTTCAGAGTGTATCTCCTTTTTTCAAGTTACATAATTTGAGCTCAGTGTCTTTTCGATGATGTACACTTGTTTTGGCCAGTGAGGTGTCGTTGAATATGGGACGAGTAGTAACGCAAGCCAAACAGGTCAATTATGACTCTCAGGCCGGGCTCTCGAAAGATCCTAAAAAAAGGCCGGGCTCTCCAAAAAAGAAAGAATAAGGACTCTTAGGCCGACAAGTGGGCGCCACCGGTGTTTTCATGCGCTTGCGCGCCGAGAGCATATTGGCGCGTGTTCGAAATTCAAGCTACCTTTTCATCCGCAATCTCCCGCCCCTCCCCCACCTCTAGAATCTCGATTCCTACTCCAATTCCCCCAAATCCCCCTCCTGTACTCCCTGCACTTAAGCTCACTATCATGTCGCCGTCAACGCGGATCTCCGAGCCGGAGATCCTGAGGTCCGTCCTGCGTTCGGTCGCTGCGTGCTGTCGCTCAACAGTGGCATGGCGGCGCTTGACGACCAGTTTGCCGGCAAAGTGCTGATGGTAACCATCAACGGCGACCGGCCTCCCGTCTCGCCGGACGACCTTGTCAAAGCTCTTGGCATTGCGCACGGCATCCAAATAAGTGACTTGCTCGTCGAACTCTGTCCACCACTGGCTGATTTCTTCGTCAGGTTCCGGACAACTTTCGACTGAAGTCGTGTGTTTGAATCTTCCCGGCGTTTGTTCTGCGATGGCGCGCTGGTGAGCTTTGATCGGTGGCACCCAGGATGGGGCTCGGTGCCCTCTGAGCTTGAGTTTTTAACAAAGCTTACCTTCCACGGCATGCCTTGACGTGCTTGGAATAGCGAGTCCATGAATGAGCTTATCAACGACCTTGGAGGTGAGTTCGTAAGTATGTTTGTTCCTCCAGACAGCTGGGCTCTGACAGTTATGGCATGGATGAAGAAGCCGTCCACCATACCGAAGGTGATTGGTGTTGAGATACCGGTGCAGGAACCGGGGTTGTACTATTCGTCGCCACCAAGGCCGCCGCGGACCACATTAGGGATGTACCTGTATCGAGTGTTCGTGCATGTCGAAGAACTGGTCAATCCATCAATCGAAGTCCTGCCGCCGCTGGTGCCAGGATCCGTCGACGACGTCCAATGCAGGAGTCAACGTCAGACTTTCCCCGTGTTGCTCGGAACAATGGATGGCACAGGGCCTACTCCATCGCGCGGCGGAGGCCACTGCTTCTTTGGGAGAAGAGGTAGGGCTGGCTGCCTGGATGTGCTCTAATTTGAGGTAACAACTGAATCTTGTCAGATACTAGTTAAATCGGAGCTATGGGTGTGAAGCACTGATGTGCCAGTACATTTGATTGTGACCTGTTCTAATTTTGTACCTGAACTTTTTATAGAAAGGGTTGTACGTCAACTTAATGTGCTAGCAGAACTTATTGTGTTGTCTGTCTGTTTTCTTTGCACAACATTCAAGATATTTCCCTGTCATTGATAAAGAAGATGAACCGTTATGTACGAGTTCGTTGGTTTCAACATAGCCCTACCCGTAGCAATCCACTGCTTCCATCCTCATTGTGCCGCCTGCGTGAAATTTTTGTATGCAAGTTAAGTGTGCTATGATGTTCTATATGATTGTGTCAACTATATAAGTTTTTACTGAGCATCAGCAATGCATATGGCTGAAAGATGTATTTACGAGCATCGACCGATGGGTCCCTCTCTCTCTCACACACACACACATGCACACACGCACACACGCACAAGTGGGACCCGTTGAATTATTTCTTTGCTCGTGACAGCTTTTAATTTGGTTCCACTGTAATCTAACTTTTTTCTTAAGTTATTAATTGAGCTCAGTGCAAAAAGTTGTACAGGAGCCTTGTTTGGGCCTTTCCGGCATTGCTGAATGTGGGCTGAGTAGCCATGTTAGGTTGTACTGTACTACAGAGGCCTTTTTTTCAACATCAACAATGCAACTCGGCCGACAGTTGTACACAATATCCGGGTCAACTTGTTATTCTCCGCCCCGCTGGGCTGCAAACTTTCCTAGGAGGTATGCATTAGGCTTAACAAGAAAATGGACTTTAAGAAATAATAAATGGGATATAATTATAATAACTGGGCAGTAACTATAAAAAGATGCACCAAACGCGTAATTAGTTTAAAAAGTATATTATTTTCGGAATTTGAAAATTTTAATTTCATTACTTGTTGCGCGCGCAATATTTCGTTGGATTTTAACGTAATACAACTTTATTTTGAAATTATATTTAATCTGACTAGAAATTTCGGATAAAAATATTTGGTATCCCATAAAAATGTGGGAATATTTCTTGAATTCTGTTTTGAGCGGTTGGTTGAAATTATTAATCGTTGTCCTAGCTAGAAAATGGGTTGTACTTTTAACAAACTGTAAATGGGCTGTAGTAAATTCCATTAGAATTAAATAATGGGTAGTACATTCTTACAAATAGCAAATGGGCTATATGTTCTCTGCCACACACTTGTGGGCCTTCAAAGTTGACGTGTCCCCTAAAAAAACTAAGTTGACGCGTATGCAAGGCTTTGTCAACAACACACGGTTCTGGCAGCTGTGGCCGTTGGATGTCCATCCAACGGATGTCGTGCTTCTTATTCAATCTCGGATATTCTTGCTTCAACCGCCCAAAAAATGATTCCTCCCCCTGACATCTGGGGTGCACCGTTTCTGAGGCTGACCTGTGGGCCTACTAAGTTGACGCGTACCAAGGGCTTTGTCAACTTAGTCAATATAAACGATTCTAGCTGCAGTGGTCGTACGATGTCCATCCAACGGCCGTAGTGCTTCTTCAACCTCTAGTCTTCTTGCTCCAGCCGCCCAAAGCAGCGTCGGTCGTGTCGCGTGCTCCTGCCTCCCGTGGCCGGCTGTGATGCCGCGGAGGCCTCACCGCCCCCTACTACTCCCACCGCTGGCCAGGCCATCCCTCTACTCACCCACACCCCCTGTTATTCCGCGGCAACGGCAGCCTCACACCGCAGCCGAACCAGTGAACCCTCGTACTCCTCTACGCGCGGGCTTCCATTGCTGCGTCTTCCCCGGCTCTGCGTCGTCCCCTTCCTAGGCCTCGCCGTCGTCCACCGCCCTGGTGCTCTCGGCGCAGCGTGGTCAACGTGGTCAAGGAACGGCTTCCATCGGAAGAGTACTGTCGTGGAGAGGCTGACAGCTGGGTCCACGGCAGCCGCAAGGAAGTGCCTCCTTATTACGCAGAAAATTATTATTCCTCCACTTGACAGCAGGGACCCACCGGACGGGCAACTGTATTTCTTGAAAAAACGTTTCCCCCTGACTGCTGGGACCTACCAGCTACATCTTCGCATGCAAGGAAGTGCGTCCGGGCAACAAAAAACATTCGCCCCTGACTGCTGGGACCCACCAGCTACATCTTCGCACGCAAGGAAGTGTCTGACAGTCGGGACCCACCTGGTCAAAGCGTACGTAGCGTTGTCATTCTGGTCGCGAACGTGTACATACATACTGGTCGATGTAGAGCCACGCACATGTCGTAGTAGAGGCGCGCACGTAGCATGTACACGTACGTACAACGGCCAGTGTGCAAGAAAGAAAATACGGCCACGTACGTACATACGAGCAGGGTCTCGAACGCCTACTCGCACATACGTATGGCCAGGGCTCGTGTACATGGCTGGGTCGGAATGGAGAAACAGCGTCGTCGTCGTGTTCATGGGGAGCCAACCGGCTGGGTCAGAACGGAATGTGTCGTCGTGTTCATCGGGAGGGCTTGGACGGAACATCCGATGGAAACGAGGCCTGGCGTACCGCAGAACGGAGGAAACGGCCTTGTGTTCGACCGGCCACGTTCGAAATGGGATCCTGTTCATCGGGAGGGGTCTGGCGTACCGCAAAACAGAGGGAACGGACCTCCAACAGTCGAAAAGGGGGTCCTGTTGATCGGGAGGGGTGTGGCGTACCGCAAAACGGAGGAAACGGACTTGTGTTGGAGCGCTACGGTCGAAACGGGGGTCCTGTTCATCGTGAGGGGTGTGGCGTACCGCAAAACGGGACTCCACGGGATACTGTTCATCTCCACCGTCGACCCCCTCGAGCCTCCACGGGCTACTGTTCATCCACCGTCGACCTCCTCCAGCCTCCACCTGCGACTGTTCATCCACGGGCTCCTGTTCATCCAGCCTCCACCGCGCGCTACACCACCGGCTACTGTTCAACCAGCCCTCTCCACGGGCTCCTGTTCAACAACCCCTCCATGGGCTACTATTCATCCTGCCCTCCACCATCTACTGTTCATCCTGCCCTCCACGGGGTGGTCCTGTTCATCCTGCCCTCCACGGGGTCCTGTTCATCCAGTCCCAACCGGCTCGAACGATCGGGGTCCTGTTATCCACCCCCACCAGGAACTGTTCATCCAAACCCCCCAGCAACGCTCACTGTTCATCCAGAGGAAACGCCACGGGGTCTTGTTCATCCTCCCCCACCGGGAACTGTTGATCCACCCCCCCAGCAATGCTCACTGTTCATCCAGAGGCAGCATCGATCGGCTTCAGTTAGCAGTAGTAGCGAAGGAATCGCTCGATCGGGTTCAGTTAACAGCCATCGATCGATCGCTCGGGTTCAGTAACGCGTAGCCTGCAGTGCAATCGCTCGGGTTCAGTTAGAGCCCAATGCCTCACTCGGGTTCAGTTAGAGCCCAACGCCTCGCACACGCGCGCGTACGTACGAGAGAAACGCGCATCGCTCAGCCCCCGACCACCCACCGTAACTGGGGACTCCCCAAAATTTTCCGCGCCCTCGCTTCTACCACGGTTTTCTCCATCATGGACGGCCCAAAGAATGTCATGCAGCTGCGTCTACGGCCCGCCCAGGACGAAAAGCCCATTTTTTGTCATGATTTTTTGTCATAGAAGTAGGACCCCACCACATCTATGATGATACCGGGTTTTGTCACAATTATCGTCCTAGAAGTGTCATAAGTATGACAGAAAATATTTTCGTTCGGCCCAAAATGTCATGGATGTGTCTTTTTTGTAGTGCGCCGTCCTCCTCATCACTCTCGCTAGAGGAGGAGGTTTCATCGTCGGAGGAGCTCTCCATGCAACACCTTAGGCGAGTTCCCAAGTGCCCAAAGACCTTGACGGAGAGCAGGCCATTCTCCATCAATTTGAAGTGGAGGACGAGCCCCTCCGACAGGCTATGGGCACGAGCGAAGGTTTTCCATCGACGGCGGAGATACATAACATGGGGGGCGGGGAAGTCGACGTCGACCCGCATGCTGCCATTCCCGCAGCCCCTCATATGCAGCCTCAAAGCCTGCGGCGGGTCGAGCTCCATCTCCCGAGCGAACAGAGTGGGGAGACGAAGACGACCGCGCACTGGCTTGTGCAGCCTGATGAAGAATTCGCGGGGCTGGTCTCCGACATAGCCCTCCATTGGGGGAGGAGCCGCTGGCGGAGGCGAGGCCGGTGCGCCGCCCCGTCCTCCTCTCCCCCGAGCGCCACGGCGGCCTCGGGCTCGCCCCCTCCCTGTTCCTCTCGCGGCGGGCTCCGCCACCACAAGCTCCTGGGGAGGAGGGGCGCGCTGTCGAGCGGAGAACCTCGTCCCTGCCATTGGAGCACCGACGCGCCCCCTCGCCATAGCAAAGGGAAGGAAGGAGTCAAGATGAAAAGAGATGAATGTTGAAGGATTGAAGGATGCCATCCCCCTCCCCTTCTTATAAAGGGGCGGGGCCGGGGCTCGGCCTCCCCAATCTAAGGACGACCGCCCCACTTAACCAATCCGGCCGCCAGGGGCGCAGGGAATCAGGACCGACCCGCTGCTCCAATCAACGATGACCCGGTTTCCCGCCTCGGCATGAAAGCCCGTGCCCCCCGCGTCCACCACCTACCCTCCTTGGGGCATGGAGGACACGTGACAAGCGGGCCAGAATCGAGAAGACAAGTGAAGCGACTGTTTTCCACCCCGTGATCGTGGGGCGCGGGCGCCTTGAAGGCCACGACCCGAGTCCACTTAGTAAATGAGCCGCGCCCCTATGTTTTCCTCTTTTTACGGGGAAGGCGTGAGCCGCCTCTTTACTATCCGCCACGACGTGACGCAAGCGTGTTGCAGCCACTCCACGCACGACCCCCACGTCACGCATTCAACACAGGTCGTGGGGAAGCGCAACTGGTGAAGGAATTACCGCAGTAAAGACTGCCACACATGCCCGTGCACCATTCTGGGCCTGGCCCAACAACGCTCTGCGCTTATGTGTGGCCCAGGCCCGGGGGCTCCTATGGTGTACAAAATTAGGGGCCTTCTGTACCCCTTTACTTGTGCGCGGGCAGTTGTAGCCACGCATGCGGCCACGCTTGGCGGGGCAGAGGAAGCGAAGACACAAGACAACCAGAGCAGCGCCAAGACAAAGGCGCGAGGAGCGAAGGGACAAGGTGGGCTCCCCCCCCCCCCCCCCGGCAAGAGCCTTGCCAGGGCAGCCTACGTAGCCCCGGCGAGAGCCTTGCCGGGGCAACTTGCCCAACACCAGCAGAGCTGTCACCATTGAGCCTAAGAGTTCGGACACTATCGACAACATTGGAACCAAGGCTCGGGAGGCGCCTGCATGGTGGCATGCAGATCTTTGTGAAGACCAAGGACACACAATACTAGATGAGAACTAGAAGACGGAAACCCCCGGCAAGACCCTTGCCGGGGTCACCTGCGAGACCCCGGCAAGACCCTTGTCGGGCCCCGCCAAGACCCTTGCCGGGGACATCTGCGGGTGTAACGCCCCGGATCCGATGCGCCAGGTGCCATCCAGTTATTCACCGTCGTTGCCATGTCATTTGCTTGCGTGTTGCATTTTGCCATGTCATCATCTGCATTGCATCATCATGTTTTTCAAAACTTGCATCCGGTCCTTTTCCCCGTTGTCTGTTTCGCGATCCGACACTCCCACACGCGCCTGTCGCCCCTCTCAGACCTTGTTTCGTGAGTGGAAGAAAAATGTTCTCGGAATGGGGTGAAACTTGTCGAGCGGTCCCATTATAGTGTAGGTAGACCGCCTGCCAAATTTCGTCGCATTCGGAGTCCGTTTGATAGCCCAACCGTTAAACATATAGCGGTACCGTTGCCGGTACCTTCGTCGGACGTTTTCGGTCTCCGGAAACAGTTGCCAGGCTGCACTTCTCTTCTCTCCCCTCAGCCCAAGCCCTCTCTTCACAGCCCACCGACCCCTCTCCTAGTCCCTCTCCGCTCCGGAGCCGTCCGATGGCGATCGAACGGTCCGAAAACGGATGAAACCCCCCTAACCCTAGCTCCTACCTTATATATACACCCCCTTAGTCCATTTTGGGCATTCCCTAGCCTCCACCTACCTCTAGCCTTCCCCCTCCTCAGAATCCGCACCGCTCCAGCCAGCATCCGCCACTTGGCGCCGCCGCCGCCACCCCCCGGACCAACCCAGCCGTGCCACATCAGCCCTAGCGCCCCTGCAGCCAATACCCTGCTGCCATGTGGCCTCGCCACGTCTCCCCGTGGGCTCCCGCCGGCTCTCCCACCGCCGCGGCACGCCCGGCCCACCCCGGGCCACGATCGGGCCCGCGCGCGCCGCCGCCCAGCGCCCGACCCGGCTCCTCCGCCTCGCCGCCCTGTGCCGTCGCCGGAGCCCCTCTGCCTCGGCGCCTCGGCTCCTTCGGCGACCCCCGACCTCGCCGCCCCGGTCGGCCTTCATCCCCGCCGCCGTCACGCCCGCCTCCCGCCGCCTTCCGTCGGCTCCCGCCGAGCTCGCCGTGCGCCGCCGCCGGAGCCCTCGCCGTCCCCCCCCCCCCCCGACCAGATCCCGGCGAGGCGCGCCGGATCTGCCGCCTTCCCGCCGTCCTCGGCCTCCCCTACCCCGCGCCATCCCCGCCTCCCCACGCCACGTCTGCCTCGTCTCCGGCGAGATCCGTCGCCGCATCGTTTTCCGTGCAAGCTCGAGGTTGCCCCGATTTTCCCTAAGTCCCTAATTTTTCAGCATTCTGGTGCCCCCTTTGACCTGCCATAACTTCATGCTCGGTGCTCCGATTTGTGCATATCATATGTAAAAATGTTCATTGAGAGATGCTCTACATTTCATTCCATTGTGTCATGCTTGTTTGAGTCCATCTTGATACCCTAATCATCGTTGTATGAGTGCTATATGCTGTTAACTGCTGTCTATTATCAGAACTTGGTGATTTGTCTTTTTCATTGCATTTTGTGTGTGCATCCTATGAGCATGAACTCTACATGTGTTTTGAACTCAAATATGTCATATTTACAGTGGTTCTGGTATTGTATTTTTGTGATCGATGTGGTGACTAGCACAAGCATGCAAAGTAGCCTCCATAATGTTACTGATTTCTGTGACTTCAGTTTTTCTGCTAAGTCTGAGTCTGTTATATTTTGTTGCCATGTAAACCTGCTGTCTCCATGAGTTCTATGCATAATATGGAGATGTTCACTAAGGGTGTTTTGTTATACATGTTATGCTCTATCCATCCATGCCCTTGTTTGCATTTATAGCCTGTTGTAGCTTGTTGTTATCATGCTTCAAACTTGCTAAAAATGTTGTTGTCAGCCTATTAACATGAAGTTCAGTTTTGACATGTGTTTTGCTAGTGATCCATGCACCCTATGACTATGATATTGCCATGTTTAGCTTAATATTTGTTCCATCTTACTGCTGGTTACCTTGTCATGCCATGTATTGCTCTGTGGTGAGTGGTTCAAGCTCACAAACATGCCTACTTATCATTGTTTCTGCCATGTCCTGTTATTTTCACCAAGTCTGAAACTGTCATATAACTTGCTATGTTTACATGGGTGCCATCATATCTTCTGTGCCTTTTTGGCTCGTGATCACTAAGGGACTTTTGTTCTGTGAAATTAGTAGATTCATGCCATGCCTTTGTTTGCTATGATATCTCCCTGTAACTTGTTGATTGATAGCTATAAACTTTGCAACCTGATGTTATTTCTGCCATGTCCAGTGATTTCTGCCAAGTCTGTGAAACTGTTATTAGTTGTAACCTTGCCATGTCCTTTTGAGCATGTTCTAGTGGTTTCTGGAGATAGCTCAGTGTTCATGTTTTGTAATGCTTTACCTGTATATCATGTCAATAACTTTTGTTCTCATGTTGGGGTGCTTTAGCATATTGCTTGGATGCTTGCAAGATGCCTAGTTGCTGTTTTGGGCAGATTGTTGCTATATCTTGTTTGGAGTGTATGTGTTGCACCGTTGCTCCGTTTTGAGCATGTTCTATATGTAACTTGCTTATAATTGCATGTAGTTTCATGTTACCTTGTTGCATCCTTGTTTCGAATGTGTTTGCTTGATGTTTGCGTGCATTTTGCATCAATGCCATGTTTAACTTGTTTTGCTCATATCTTCTAGGCCGTAGCTCCGAATCTAATGAACTTTATATGTAACTTGACTAGAATTTCGTGTAGATCATCTTGGTGCATCTTAACTTGCTGTTTAACAACTTGAACATAAGGCTTATTCAGTTCTGGACCAATTTCGAACTTTGCATATGAGGACTTACCGGATTTGTTCTATGTTGTTTCCGGCCTCATTTAAACTTGCTTTGATGGGTTGTTCTTATATGCATCATCTCTTGCCATGAGTAGCTTCATATAGCCTTGTCATGCATCATACTTGGTTGAGCATCATGCCTTGTTCATGTGTGGTGTGTTTACCATGTTGTGTGCTTCTACTCGATAGTTCCCGTTTTGTTGCGATCGTGAGGATTCGTTCGTCTACGCTTGGTTCGTCTTCGTGGCTTCATCTTCTTCAGGGACTCGTTCTTCTTCCTAGCGGGATTTCAGGAAAGATGACCATCACCTTGGATCTCATTACTATCATTGCTATGCTAGTTGCTTCGTTCTATCGCTATGCTGCGCTACCTATCACTTGCTCTTCAAGCCTCCCAAATTGCCATGAAACCACCTCTAACCTTTGTCACCCTTCCTAGCAAACCATTGTTTGGCTATGTTACCGCTTTTGCTCAGCCCCTCTTATAGTGTTGCTAGTTGCAAGTGAAGATGAAGATTGCCCCATGTTGGATTATGTTTATGTTGGGCTATCACAATATCTCTTATATTATTAATGCATCTATATACTTGGTAAAGGGTGGAAGGCTCAGCCTTATGCCTGGTGTTTTGCTCCACTTTTTGCCACCCTAGTTTCCGTCATACTGGTGTTATGTTCCTTGACTTTGCGTCCCTTGCGCGGTTGGGTGATTTATGGGACCCCCTTGACAGTTCGCTTTGAATAAAACTCCTCCAGCAAGGCCCAACCTTAGTTTTTACATTGCCTCACCTAGCCTTTTTCCCTTGGGAGTCGCGCTCCCGAGGGTCATCTTATTTTACCCCCCCCCCCGGGCCAGTGCTCCTCGGAGTGTTGGTCCAAACTAGAGCCACTTGCAGCGCCACCTCGGGGAAACTTGAGGGCTGGTTTTAGTTGTACGTAGTGTTCATCCGGTGTGTCCTGAGAACGAGGTACGTGCGACTCCTATCGGGATTGTTGACACATCGGGTGGCTTTGCTGGTCTTGTTTTAGCATTGTCGAAATGTCTTGTAAACCGGGATTCTGAGACTAATCGGGTCTTCCCGGGAGAAGGAATATCCTTCGTTGACCGTGAGAGCTTATAATGGGCTAAGTTGGGACACCCCTGCAGGGTATTATCTTTCGAAAGCCGTGCCCACGGTTACGTGGCAGATGGGAATTTGTTAATATCCGGTTGTAGAGAACTTGACACTTGACTTAACTAAAACGCATCAACCGCGTGTGTAGCCGTGATGCTCTCTTCCGGTGGAGTCCGGGAAGTGAACACGGTTTCTGGGTTATGTTTGACGTAAGTAGGAGTTCAGGACCACTTCTTGATCATTGCTAGTTTCACGACCGTTTCGTTGCTTCTCTTCTCGCTCTTATTTGCGTATGTTAGCCACCATACTTGCTTAGTCGCTGCTGCAACCTCACCACTTTATCCCTTCCTTACCCATTAAGCTTTGCTAGTCTTGACACCCATGGTAATGGGATTGCTGAGTCCTCGTGGCTTCTTCTTCGATCAGGGGATAGGTTTTGCGATGATCATGACGCGAGAGCGATGTTTCTTATTTTGGAGTTCTTCTTCTGCTTCTTCTTCGATCAGGGGATAGGTTCCAGGTTGGCAGCCTGGGCTAGCAGGGTGGATGTCGTTTGAGCTTCTGTTTGTGTTTCATCCGTAGTCGGATGTTGATCTTATGTATGATGTATTGATGTATTCTTGCGGCATGTGTATGCCTTGTATGTATCCCCATCTATTATGTAATGTTGATGTAATGATATCCACCTTGCAAAAGCGTGTCAATATGCGGTTCTATCCTTGGTGGGACCTTCGAGTCTCTTTAGGATAGTATCGCATATTGGGCGTGACAGCGGGGCCGTAGCCAAGCCCACACCTGCCAAGGCTCCACCGCCTTTCCAACACAGCAGTCAGGCCACCAACAAGGCAGGCACCCGCGTGGCGACATGCAGCTTCCAGGCCAACTCAGCAAGCACCTGCCTGGTGGCATGCAGATCTTCGTGAAGACTCTGCCACCGGACCAGCTCAGCAGCCAGCCAGCCAGCGTGGCGCTGCACGCCTAGTCAGCCTGGACGTGCATTGGAGCGAGGCAAAGCGGCGGCGGATGGGACGAGTTTCCTTGTCATCCCCGATAAAGTGAGAGGGCACGTCGACAGCGCATTAAATGCGTTTGTCCTACGGTGCCAGGGATAAACTTGTATACAGTACCAACTTTCCACCTCCTGTGTGCCACTGTGGCGACCCCTTTGGCTATAAAAGGAGGCCCAAGGCATACTGGAGGAGGATTCGGACTTTTTGGACCCCGCACGCTTTGTAGCTAGTCCAAGAACACCAGATAAACACAAACCAGCAGAAGTAGGGTATTACGCATCACTTGTGGCCCAAACCTGGAAAAATTCCCCGTGTTGATCTTCTAAACCCGTTCTTTCCACAGCCCCGCGCCCGCCAACCGTAGAAGGGATTCCCCATGATCCCATAGGTGTCGTATCCACCGACAGGCTATGTTGGTTTTGATTCAACTACATGCATGAACATGTACCAAGTCAAGACACTCGAACATTCAGAGGAGGATACCATATCATCATACTACATCACAATCATTTTAACGCTATGTTGATATCCAAGATAAATCATTATCAACTCCTAGCTACTTATGCATGGCATGAGGAACTATAATCTCTAATTGTCATTGCAAACATGTTTAATCATAATGGGCTGAAGCCTGGATACTAGGTTAAACATATTTACACAACAAGAACAAGTCGAGTTCATAACAGTTTCTCTTTGCCACGGCCAGCTCATCGAATATCGTCATTATTACCTTTCACTTGCATGACCGAATGATAAGAAAATAATAATAGTGCAAGAGTGCCATGGACTAAGCTGGAATCTACAAAACATTTTATTCAACAGGAGAAGACAAGGTAAAATGGGCTCTTATTAGTTCAAAAATTATTCATATGAGAGCCACTCAATATTTCCATCGTGGTCTTCTCCTCGGTAAGACTCGAATAAGAAGAAAAGAAATTCAGAGAAACACACTGAAATATTTTTGGTGTTTTTGGTTTTCTTGAACAAGCAAATAAAAGGAAAAAGCAAAAATGAGAAAAACTATTTACACGGGAAAGCTCCCAACAAGCAAAAGCAGAACAAGGAAATCTTTTTGGATTTGCTTTTTAGTGCTACTACTAAGCATGCATAGAAAGTAAATTACTACAACTATTTTTTTTTGGTTTTGCTAAAGTTCTTCAAACACACAAGAAGAAAGCAAAATATAAATTTAAGCATGGATGATACAATGAAAAAGTGTGAACACCGACAAATAAATGATATGTGAACAAGAATATAATGTCGGTGAGAAACACGTACTCTCCCAAGCTTAGGCTTTTGGCCTAGCTTGGTAGTCGATCGGTAGCCTGGAGGGTAGTAGTCAGCGTGCTAGCTCATAGAGTCTCTTGGTGCGGATGCCTCAGCACGCCGTGCCGCCAACACTGCCGCGTTGTGAGCTCGGGCCTCGCTCTTAAGAACAAAATATCTTTCCTTGCTGTTATAGTGAAAAAGAGCAGGAGCGGGCAAATACGTGTCCACAACATGTGATTGGTTAAACATCAGATTATAAGTGAAGTCATGAGCCCTTCCCATGAGAATCTTATGCTCTTTTAAAGCACCAAAATCTAAATACCGAGTAGGTAGGATAGGGTTAAAAGGCAAAGGTGAAACACTCAGCCCTCGTGCTAAACGTGTGGCATATATTCCACCATAGAACCAGCCACTTTTGGCATTATGCTGAAGTCTACGTGCAACAATCGCTCCAAGGTTATAATTCCTTTCGCCAGTGAGAGCGGTGTGAATGAGGCTCAAGTCTGGCGCACAGAGTATGCTACAGTCTTGCTTGCCTACTATGCATTTCCCGTTAAATAATGCAAGGCACTAAATTGCGGGAAAGTGAATGCTCTTTATCTTCCTTGTCTCACTCCCCTATTTTCACCGTAACAAAGGCTAGTCAAGAAAGACTCATACTCAACCTTTGGTGGCTCATCAAGCGAACCCCAAAATGGAAGTTTGCAATGGTAAGCAAAATTCACTAGTGAGATGGTATAAGGATTATCATAAAGCATAAACGACACCCTAGACTCATGTGGAAAATATTTAAATCCTTTGACAAATGATTCAGTGAGAAGATGGCGCTGTTCACACTTATCTGAGAGGTAGGGACCGAGACCGGCATTGTGAACATATTGCTCAAATTCCTCCTTGATGCCCACTTGCATCATATACTCATCGCAAGGCCATAAGCAAGTTTTGGTAGCGGCATCTCGTGTGGAACTTTCACTTGGTTCAACATAAGACCGGCGAGCAGAACTCTCACTAGACGATGCCCCTGAGGATCGTCTCCTCGAAGAACTCCTTCCAAACAAGTTCATAATGTCCGCGTACAATTTTTCCTATGAACAAAAATCTGAATTTCTAGTCCACAAAATTTTACAAACAAAACTTCATAAAACTAATAGCAACTACTCATAGGGATACACAGAGGCCATAGCAAGCATTCAAACAACTTAGAACACTAAGAATTGAACATGCAACACATCTACAGCACCACCAAGAATATCTATTTATTCAAAGTATAAACCACTAAAATAAAAACTAATTGGACAAATGGTGGAGTCACATACCAAGCAACAATCCCCCGAAACAGTTTCGGAAACGGAGCTTCGAGCAAAGAGATCGAAATCTGCGGGTTTGAGCTCAAGAACACGGTAGAGAGAGCAATGGGGATTTTTTTTTGGAGGTGAGTGATGATGTGGGCTAAAGAGATAAGTGAGGGGGCCCACGTGGGGACCACAACCGACCAGGGTGTGCCTGGGGGTCCTGGCGCGCCCAGGTGCGTTGTGCCCACCTGGTGCACCTCCCTTTGGTATTATTTGCACAAAAAAATCTTAAATATTCAGAAAAAAATCATATAAATTTTTTAGGGCATTCTTAGAACTTTTATTTTTGGGTCATTTTTTTATTGCACAGGAAATTCAGAAAACACACAAAACATGGCATTTTATTTTATTTAACTAATAGAAATGAAAACAAGATGTAAGGACAGAAGGTAGTGCTTACTAAATTCATGAACTTCATACCGCCCAAAAATGATTCATTAGTAAGGTTGATCAGGTCTTATTAACAACCACTTTCGATTAGCATGAAACCAAAGAACTTTCGTAAATCACTAAGTTACCCGAATGAGGATATGCATCTCCCCAATAATAAGCATTTCATATTTCTTTTTGACAGTAGGTAGAGGTATTTGAAAACTTCCAATAGTGATTGCCGAAGATTTTTCAATAACATTAATACCATTCACTTGGAATTGTTTCTTCGAAATGTGCACCATATGCTCATTACCATTAATATGAAAGTGACCTTGCTTTTATTGCAATCAATAACAGCCCCTGCAGTATTCAAGAAGGGTCTACCAAGGATAATAGACATGTTGTCGTCCTCGGGCATCTCAAGTATAACAAAGTCAGTCAAAATAGTAACACTAGCAACAACAACGAGCACATCCTCACAGATACTGATAGGTATGGCAGTTGACTTGTCAGCCATTTGCAAAGATATTTTAGTAGGTGTGAGTTTATTTAAGTCAAGTCTTTTATATAAAGAGGAAGCATAACACTAACACCAGCTCCTAAATCACACAAAGCAGTTTTCACACAATTCTTTTTGATAGAGCAAGGTATAGTGGGTATACCCGGATCTCCAAGTTTTTTAGGTACTCCATCTTTGAAAGTATAATTAGCAAGCATAGTGGAGATTTTAGCTTTCGGTATTTTTCTCTTATTAGTGACAATGTTTTTCATATACTTTGCATAAGGAGGCATTTTCAAGATATCAGTCAAGCGAGTACGCAAAAAGACTGGCCTCAACATTTCAACAAAGCGTTCAAATTCTTCATCGTCATTCTTTTTAGATGGCTTGGGTGGAAAAGGCATAGGTTTTTGAACCCACGGTTCTCTTTCTTTACCGTGTTTTCTGGCAACAAAGTCTCTTTTATCATTCCTTTTATTCTTAGGTTGTGGGTTATCAAGATCAACAGATGGTTCTATCTCAACATCATTATCTGGTTCTTTTTCATTTGGTTGAGTGTCTTCATGAACATCAGCATTATCTTTTTCATTATCACTAGGTGAATGTTCATTACCAGATTGAGTTTCAGCATCTGAGATAGAAGTTTCATTATCATTATCAGGAGGTTTTTCTATTTCAGGTTCACTAGAAGTGTGCAAAGTCCTATCATTTTTCTTCTTCTTTTTCTTTTAGAAGGACTAGGTGCACTAGTGTCATTTGTTTGCGAATCCTGTACAATTCTTTTTGGGTGTCCCTCAGGATAAAGTGGTTCCTGAGTCATTTTACCTCCTCTAGTTGCAACTCTAACAGCAAAGTCATGCATATTATTATTCATTTCATCAAGCAATTCTCTTTGAGATTTAGAAAGTTGTTGTAACTGGGTTTGTACCATAGAAGCATGTTTTCCAACACCTCTAACATCATTTGATATTCTAAATAACAAGCCACTCAAGCGAGCAATCATATCAGAATTGTATTTCAATTGTTTCATAACATTTGCATTGAAGTGATCTTGTTTTCTAATGTAGTTTTCAAATTCATAAAGGCATTGACTAGGATGCATATTGCGAGGATTATGATTTTCATTGAACTTCATAAGAGAATTTACCTCTACCACCTTAGGCAGTGGTAGTGTATTAAGCCCATGTATTTCTTCAATAGGAGGTAAATTTTTAACATCCTCAGCTTTAATACCCTTTTCCTTCATGGATTTCTTTGAATCTTGCATATCTTCAGGACTGAGACATAATATATCCCTCTTCTTTGGAGTGGGTTTAGCCGGTGGCTCAGGAAGAGCCCAATCATCATAATTTTTCAATATGTTATTCAATAATTCTTCAGCTTGAGCAATAGTTCATTCCTTGAAAACACAACCAGCACAACTATCTAGGAAGTCCCTAGAAGCATCGGTTAGTCCCTTATAGAAGATATCAAGTATTTCATTTTTCTTAAGAGGATGATCAGGCAAAGCATTAAGTAACTGGCAAAGCCTCCCCCAAGCTTGTGGGAGACTCTCTTCTTCAGTTTGAGAAAAGTTAAATATTTCCTGTAAGGCAGCTTGTTTCTTATGAGCAGGAAAATATTTTTCAGGGAAGTAATAAATCATATCCTGGGGACCACGCACACAACCAGGAGCAAGAGTATAGTACCATGCTTTAGCATCACCCTTTAATGAGAAAGGAAATAATTTGAGAATAAAGTAATAGCAAGTCTTCTCATCATGAGTAAAAAGGGTGGCTATATCATTCAACTTAGTAAGATGTGCCACAACAGTTCGAGTTTCATAACCATGGAAAGGATCAGATTCAACCAAAGTAATTAACTCTGGGTCGATAGAGAATTCAAAATCCTTATCAGCAATAAAAATAGGTGAAGTAGCAAACTTAGAATCACATTTCATTCTAGCATTCAAAGATTTTTCTTTATACTTGCATAGTAATTTCTCTAGATCATCTCTATCATTGCAAGCAACAATATCTCTAGTTGTTTATTCACTCATAACATAACCTTCTGGTACCTTAGGCATTTCATATCTAGGAAGGCTAGTTCTAGCAGGTGTTTCAGGAGTTTCAGTTTCAAGCTCATCATCAGATTCAACAACATCATGTTGTATTACTCTAGCAATTTGTTCATCAAAAAATCACCAAGTGGCACATCATCATTATCAAGCAAGGTACTAGCATCATCATAAGCATTATCCATAGCAGAAGTAGCATCATCAATAACTTGCGACATATTATAATTGATAGCATGTGGTGGTGTTGCAAGTTTACTCATAACAGAAGCTGAATCTAAAGCAGAACTGGATGGCAGTTCCTTACCTCCCCTCATTTTGAGGGAAATATATTAGTCTTTGGATCCTTCAGATTCTCGATAGTGATAAATTGATAATAATCCCAAGTGACTCAACAAATATAGCTATGCTCCCCGGCAACAGCGCTAGAAAAAGGTCTTGATAACCCACAAGTATAGGGGATCGCAACAGTTTTCGAGGGTAGAGTATTCAACCCAAATTTATAGATTCGACACAAGGGGAGCCAAAGAATTTTTGAAGGTATTAGCAGCTGAGTTGTCAATTCAACCACACCTGGAGATTAATTATCTGCAGCAAAGTGATCAGTAGCAAAGTAGTTTGATAGTTTTGATAGTGGTGACAGCAGCAACGGTACCAGTAACAGTGATAGCAGTAATTTTGTAGCAAGTGTAACAGTAACGGCAGCAGTAGTAACTTAGCAAGAACAATATAGGGTAAATTCGTAGGCATTGAATCGGTGACTTTTTGGATGATATTCATCATGTTACAGTTATAACCTAGAGCGATACGGAACTAGCTCCGGTTCATCGATATAATGTAGGCATGTATTCCATAAATAGTCATACATGCTTTATTAAAAGAAATTGCATGACATCTTTTGTCCTACCCTCCCGTGGCAGTGGGGTCCATATTGGAACTAAGGGATATTAAGGCCTCCTTTTAATAGAGAGCCGGAACAAAGTATTAACACATAGTGAATACATGAACTCCTCAAACTACGGTCATCATCGGGAGTGGGCCCGGTTGTTGTCACTCCGGGGTTGCCGGATCATAACACGTAGTAGGTGACTATAACTTGCAAGATTGGATCTAAAACATGGATATAATGATGAATTCATAAACGGATCAGATCTGAGTTCATAGCACCCGGGCCCAAAGTGACAAGCATTAAGCATAGCAAAGTCATAGCAACATCAATCTAAGAACATAGAGGATACTATGGATTAGGCCCTAACAAAACTAACTCGATTACATGATGAATCTCATCCAACTCCTCACCGACCAGCGAGCCTACGAAGAAATTACTCACTCCCGGTGGGGAGCATCATGGAATTGGCGATGGAGATGGGTTGGTGATGACGAAGAACGAAGACCCCCCTCTCCGGAGCCCCAAATGGACTCCAGATCTGCCCTCTCGAGGAAGAACAGGGCTTGGCGGCGGCTCCGTCTCGTGGATCGCGATAATTCTTTCTCCCTGATTCTTTTGTGGAATAATGTGATTTTATAGTATCAGGGGGGTCGTCTGCGGGGCCACCAGGTGGGTAAAACCCACCTGGGCAGGCCAGGAGAGGGGGCGCGCCCTGGTGAGTTGTGCCCACCCAGGTGCCCCTCTCCGGAAGGTCTTGGCTCCAGAAATTCTTATTATTGATATAAAAAATCCTCGCAAAGTTTCGTTCCATTCCCAGAACTTTTATTTCTACACAAAAACAACACCATGGTAGTTCTGCTGAAAACAGTGTCAGTCCGGGGTAGTTTCATTCAAATCAAGCAAATTAGAGTCCAAAACAAGAGGAAAAGCGTGAGAAAAAGTAGATACGTTGGAGACGTATCAGACCACAACCCACCAGGGCGCGCCTGGGGGTCCTGGCGCACCCAGGTGGGTTGTGCCCACCTGGTGCACCTCCCTCTAGTATTATTTGCACCAAAAATTCTTAAATATTCAGAAAAAATCATATAAAATTTTCAGGGCATTCTGAGAACTTTTATTTTTGGGTCACTGTTTATTGCACGGAAAATTCAGGAAACAGACATAACATGGCATTTTATTTTATTTAACTGATAAAAACAGAAAATGAAAAGTAGGGACAGAAAGTAGTGCTTACTAAATTCATCAACTTCATACCACTCAAAAATGATTCATTAATAAGGTTGATCAGGTCTTATTAACAACCACTTTCGATTAGCATGAAGCCGAAGAGCTTTCGTAAATCACTAAGTTACCTTAATTGTGATATGGATGTCCCCAACAATAAGCATTTCATATTTCTTTTTGATAGTAGGTAGAGGTATTTGAAAACTTCCAATAGTGATTGTCGGAGATTTTTCAATAACATTAATACCATTCACTTGGAATTGTTTCTTCGGAAAGTGCACCGTATGCTCATTACCATTAATATGAAAGGTGACCTTGATTTTATTGCAATCAATAACAACCCCTGCAGTATTCAAGAAGGGTCTACCAAGGATAATCGACATGTTGTCGTCCTTGGGCATCTCAAGTATAACAAAGTCAGTCAAAATAGTAACATTAGCAACAACAACGGGCACATCCTCACAGATACCGATAGGTATGGCTGTTGATTTGTCAAACATTTGCAAAGATATTTCAGTAGGTCTGAGTTTATTCGAGTCAAGTCTTTTATAGAAAGAGAAAGGCATAACACTAACACCAGCTCCTAAATCGCACAAAGCAATTTTCACATAATTCTTTTTGATGGAGAAAGGTATAGTTGGTATTCCCGGACCTCCAAGTTTTTTAGGTACTCCATCTTTGAAAGTATAATTAGCAAGCATAGTGGAGATTTCAGCTTCCGGTATTGTCTTTTATTAGTGATGATGTCTTTCATATACTTTGCATAAGGAGGCATTTTCAAGATATCAGTCAAGCGAGTAAGCAAAAAGACTGGCCTCAGCATTTCAGCAAAGCGTTCAAATTCTTCATCATCATTCTTTTTAGTTGACTTGGGTGGAAAAGGCATAGGTTTTCGAACCCACGGTTCTCTTTCTTTACCGTGTTTTCTAGCAACGAAGTCTCTTTTATCATATCTTTTATTCTTAGGTTGTGGGTTATCAAGATCAGCAGGTGGTTCTATCTCAACATCATTATCTGGTCCTTTTTCATTTGGTTGAGCGTCTTCATGAACCTCATCATTATCTTTTTCCTTATCACTGGGTTAGTGTTCATTACCAAATTGAGTTTCAGCATCATAGATAGAAGTTTCATTATCATTATCAGGAGGTTTCTCTATTTCAGGTTCACTAGAAGTATGCAAAGTCCTATCATTTTTCTTTTTCTTTTTCTTTCTAGAAGGACTAGGTGTAGTGGTGTTGTTTCTTTGTGAATCTTGTTCTATTCTTTTTGGGTGTCCCTCAGGATAAAGTGGTTCCCGAGTCATTGTACCTCTTCTAGTTGCAACTCTAACAGCAAAGTCATGCATATTATTATTCATTTCATCAAGCAATTCTCTTTGAGATTTAGCAACTTGTTCTAACTGGGTTTGTACCATAGAAGCATGTTTCCAACACCTCTAACATCATTTGAAATTCTAAATAACAAGTCACTCAAGCGAGCAATCATATCAGAATTGTATTTCAATTGTTTCATAACATTTGCATTGAAGTGATCTTGTTTTCTAATGTAATTTTCAAACTCATAAAGGCATTGACTATGATGCATATTGTGAGGATTATCATTTTCATTGAACTTCATTAGAGAATTTACCTCTACGACCTTAGGTAGTGGTGGTGTATTAAGCCCACGTATTTCTTCAATAGGAGGTCAATTTTTTACATCATCAGCTTTAATACCTTTTTCCTTCATAGATTTCTTTGCCTCTTGCATATCTTCGGGACTGAGATATAATATACCCCTCTTCTTCGAAGTGGGTTTAGGCGGTGGTTCAGGAAGAGTCCAATCATCATAATTTTTCAATATATTATTAAATAATTCTTCAGCTTGAGCAATATTTCGTTCCCTGAAAACACAACCAGCACAACTATCTAGGAAGTCCCTAGAAGCATCGGTTAGTCCATTATAGAAGATATCAAATATTTCATTTTTATTAAGAGGATGATCAGGCAAAGCATTAAGTGCAAAGCCTTCCCCAAGCTTGTGGGATACTCTCTTCTTTAATTTGCACAAAGTTAAATATTTCCTGTAAGGCAGCTTGTTTCTTATGAGCAGGAAAATATTTTTCAGAGAAGTAATAAATCATATCCTGGGGACTACGCACACAACCAGGAGTAAGAGTATTGTACCATGCTTTAGCATCACCCTTTAATGAGAAAGGAAATAATTTGAGAATAAAGTAATAGCGAGTTTTCTCATCATGAGTAAAAAGGGTGGCTATATCATTCAAGTTAGCAAGATGTGCCACAACAGTTTTAGTTTCATAACCATGGAAAGGATCAGATTCAACCAAAGTAATTAACTCTGGGTCGACAGAGAATTCATAATCCTTGTCATCAATAAAGAGAGGTGAAGTAGCAAACTTAGGATCATACTTCATTCTAGCATTAAGATATTTTTCTTTATACTTGCATAGTAATTTCTCTAGATCATCTCTATCCTTACAAGGAAGAATATCTCTAGTTGTCTCCTCATTCATAACATAACCTTCTGGTACCTTAGGCATAGCATATCTAGGAAGGCTACTTCTAGCAGGTGTTTCAGGATTTTCAGTTTCAAGCTCATCATCAGATTCAACAACATCATGTTGTATTACTCTAGCAATTTGTTCATCAAGAAAATCACCAAGTGGCACATCATCATTATCAAGCAAGGTACTAGCATCATCATAAGCATCATTCATAGTAGAAGTAGCATCATCAATAACTTGCGACATATTAGAATTCATAGCATGTGGTGGTGTTGCAAGTTTACTCATAACAGAAGGTGAATCTAAAGCAGAACTGGATGGCAGTTCCTTACCTCCCCTCGTCTTAGAGGGAAATATCTTAGTCTTTGGATCCTTCACGTTCTTTATAGTGATAAATTGATAATAATCCCAAGTGACTCAACAAATATAGCTATGCTCCCCGGCAACGGCGCCAGAAAAAGGTCTTGATAACCCACAAGTATAGGGGATCGCAACAGTTTTCGAGTGTAGAGTATTCAACCCAAATTTATAGATTCGACACAAGGGGAGCCAAAGAAAATTTGAAGGTATTAGCAGCTAAGTTGTCAATTGAACCACACCTGGAGATTAATTATCTACAGCAACGTGATCAGTAGCAAAGTAGTATGATAGTTTTGATAGTAGTGACAGCAGCAACGGTAACAGTAACAGTGATAGCAGTAATTTTGTAGCTAGTGTAACAGTGATGATAGCAGTAGTAACTTAGCAGAAACAATATAAGATAAATTCGTAGGCATTGGATCGGTAACTTGTTGGATGGTATTCATCATGTGACAATTTTAACCTAGGGCGATACGGCACTAGCTCCAGTTCATCGATATAATGTAGGCATGTATTCCGTAAATAGTCTTACGTGCTTTATTAAAAGAACTTGCATGACATCTTTTGTCCTGCCCTCCCGTGGCAGCGGGGCCCATATTGGAAACTAAGGGATATTAAGGCCTCCTTTTAATAGAGAGCCGGAACAAAGCATTAACACATAGTGAATACATGAACTCCTCAAACTACGGTTATCATCGGGAGTGGGCCCGGTTGTTGTCACTCCGGGGTTGCCGGATCATAACACGTAGTAGGTGACTATAACTTGCAAGATTGGATCTAAAACATGGATATAATGATGAATTCATAAACAGTTCGGATCTGAGTTCATGGCACCCGGGCCCAAAGTGACAAGCATTAAGCATAGCAAAGTCATAGCAACGTCAATCTAAGAACATAGTGGATACTAGGGATCAGGCCCTAACAAAACTAACTCGATTACATGATGAATCTCATCCAACTCCTCACCGACCAGCGAGCCTAAGAAGGAATTACTTGCTCCCGGTGGGGAGCATCATGGAATTGGCGATGGAGATTGGTTGGTGATGACGAAGAACGAAGATCCCCCTCTCCGGAGTCCCAAACGGACTCCAGATCTGCCCTCCCGAGGAAGAACAGGGCTTGGCGGCGGCTCCGTCTCGTGGAACATGATAATTCTTTCTCCCTGTTTTTTTCTGGAAATATGTGATTTTATAGTATCAAGGGATCGTCAGTGGGGCCACCAGGTGGGTACAACCCACCTGGGCGCACTAGGAGAGGGGGTCCACCCTGGTGGGTTGTGCCCACCCAGGGCCCCCTCTTTGGTGGGTCTTGGCTCCAGTAATTCTCATTTATTCCATAAAAAATCCTCGCAAAGTTTCGTTTCATTTTGAGAACTTTTATTTCTGCACAAAAACAACACCATGGTGGTTCTGCTGAAAACAGTGTCAGTCCGGGTTAGTTTCATTCAAATCATGCAAATTAGAGTCCAAAACAAGAGGAAAAGCATGACAAAAAGTAGATACGTTGGAGACGTATCACACTCTGGTGCGGAACGTGTTCTGGTCGACCTACGAAGTTCAGTAGTAACTTGATTTGAAGTTTCATGATCATCATCATTAGCTTCCTCTCTAGTTGGTGTAGACATCACGGGAATGGTTTTCTCTGATGTGCTACTTTCCAATTCGAGAGAAGGTACAATTACTTCATAAATTTCTACTCTCCTCCCACTCACTTCTTTTGAGAGAAACTCCTTCTCTAGAAAGGACTCATTCTTGGCAACAAAGATCTTGCCTTCGGATCTGTGGTAGAAGGTGTACCCAATAGTTTCCTTAGGGTATCCTATGAAGACGCACCTATGAAGACGCACTTCTTTGATTTGGGTTCGAGCTTATCAGGCTGAAGCCTTTTGACATAAGCGTCGCATCCCCAAACTTTAAGAAATGACAGCTTAGGTTTCTTGCCAAACCATAGTTCATACGGTGTCATCAACGGATTTAGACGATGCCCTATTTAACGTGAATGCAACTATCTCTAATGCATAACCCCAAAATGATAGTGGTAAATCAGTAAGAGACATCATAGAACGCACCATATCTAATAAAGTACGGTTACGACGTTCTGACACACCATTACGCTGTGGTGTTCCAGGTGGCATGAGTTGTGAAACAATTCCACATTGTTTTCAATGAAGGCCAAACTCGTAACTCAAATATTCGCCTTCGCGATTAGATCGTAGAAACTTTATTTTCTTGTTGCGATGATTCTCCACTTCACTCTGAAATTCCTTGAACTTTTCAAATGTTTCAGACTTGTGTTTCATCAAGTAGATATATCCATACCTACTCAAATCAACTATGAAGGTCAGAAAATAATGATACCCGCCGCGTGCTTCAACACTCATCGAACTGCATACATCAGTATGTATTATTTCCAATAAGTCATTAGCTCGCTCCATTGTTCCCGATCACGGAGTTTTAGTCATCTTACCCATGAGGCATGGTTCACGAGTATCAAATGATTCATAATCTAGTGATTCCAAAATTCCATCCGCATGGAGTTTCTTCATGCGCTTTACACCAATATGACCTAAACTGCAACGCCACAAGTATGTTGCACTATCATTATCAACTTTGCATCTTTTGGCATCAATATTATTAATATGTGTATCACTACGATCGAGATTCAATAAACCATTTACATTAGGTGTATGACCATAGAAGGTTTTATTCATGTAAACAAAACAACAATTATTCTCTGACTTCAATGAATAACAGTATTGCAATAAAGATGATCTAATCTTGTTCATGCTCAACGCAAACACCAAATAACATTTATTTAGGCTCAACACTAATTCCGAAGGTGGAGGGAGTGTGCGATGGCAATCATATCAATCTTGGAAACACTTCCAACACACATCGTCACCTCGCCCTTAACTAGTCTCCGTTTATTCTACAACTCCTGTTTCGAGTTGCAAATATTAGCAACAAAACCAGTATCAAATACCCAGGTGCTACTGCCAGCTCTAGTAAGGTACACATCAATAACATGTATATCACATATACCTTTGTTCACCTTGCCATCCTTCTTATCCGCCAAATACTTGGGGCAGTTCCGCTTCCAGTGACCAGTCTGCTTGCAGTAGAAGCACTCAGTCTCAGGCTTAGGTCCAGACTTGGGTTTCTTCTCTTGAGCAGCAACTTGTTTGCTGTTCTTCTTGAAGTTCCCCTTCTTCTTCCGTTGCCCTTTTTCTTAAAACTGGTGGCCTTATTAACCATCAACAGTTGATGCTCTTTCTTGATTTCTACCTCCGCCGATTTCAACATCGTGAAGAGCCTGTGAATCGTTTTCTTCATCCCTTGCATATTATAGTTCATCACGAAGCTCTAGTAGCTTGGTTATAGTGACTAGAGAAGTCTGTCAATCACTATCTTATCTGGAAGATTAACTCGCACTTTATTTAAGTGGTTGTAGTGCCCAGACATTCTGAGCACATGCTCACTGGCTGAGCCATTCTCCTCCATCTTGTAGGCAAAGTACTTGTCAGAGGTCTTATACCTCTCAACACGGGCGTGAGCCTGAAATACCAATTTTAGCTCTTGGAACATCTCATATGTTCCATGGCGTTCAAAACATCTTTGGTGCCCCGATTCTAAGCCGTAAAGCATGGCACACTAAACTATCAAGTAGTCATCAGATCGAGCTCGCCAAACGTTCATAACGTCTGCATCAGCTCCTGCAACAGGTCTTTCACCTAGCGGTGCATCAAGGACATAATTCTTCTGTGCGGCATTGAGGATAATCCTCAAGTTACGGACCCAGACCGTGTAGTTGCTACCATCATCTTTCAACTTAGTTTTCTCTAGGAACGTATCAAAAATAGGGGAGCTACATCATGAGCTATTGACCTACAACATAATTTGCAAAGAAATTTTGACTATGTTCATGATAAATTTTAGTTCAATTAATAAAATTACTAATGAACTCCCACTTAAATCAACATCTCTCAAGTTGTCTAAGTGATACATGATCCATATCAACTAAACCATGTCCGATCATCACGTGAGATGGATTAGTCTTCAATGGTGAACATCTTCATGTTGATCATATCTACTATATTACTCATGTTCGACCTTTTGGTCTCCAGTGTTCCAAGACCATGTCTGTACAAGCTAGGCTCATCAAGTTTAACCCAAGTATTCCGGGTGTGTAAATCTGGCCTACACCCGTTGTATGTGAATGTAGAGTCTGTCACACCCGATCATCACGAGGTGCTTCGAAATGACGAACTTTGGCAACTGTGCATACTCATGGAGAACACTTTTATCTTGAACTTAAGTGAAGAGATCATCTTATAATGCTACCGTCATTCTAAGCAAAATAAGATGCATAGAGGATAAACATCACATGCAACCAAAATATGTGACATGATATGGCCTTCATCATCTTGTGCTTTCGATCTCCATCTTCAAAGCATCGCCATGATCTCCATCGTCACCGGCACGACACCTTGATCTCCGTCGTTGCGTCGGGGTCGTCTCGCCAACTATTGCATCTACAACTATTGCTAGTGCATTGCGATAAAGTAAAGCAATTACATGGCGCTTGCATTTCATATAATAATTAAGAGACAACACTAAGGCTCCTACCGGTTGTCGATATTACAAAGTATGATCATCTCGTACAACAACGTATATCACATCACGTCTTGACCATATCACATCACAACATACCCTACAAAAACAAGTTAGACATCCTCTACTTTGTTGTTTCAAGTTTTACGTGGCTGCTACGGGCAACTAGCAAGAACCGTTCTTACGTACGCAAAACCACAATGGTGATTATCAAGTTTGATGTTTTAACCTTCTTCAAGGACCGGCCGTAGTCAAATTCGATTCAACTAAAGTAGGAGAAACAAACACCCGCCAGCCACCTTTATGCAAAACAAGTTGCATGTCAGTCGGTGAAACCAGTCTCATGTGCGTGGACATGTAAGGTTGGTCCGGGCCGCTTCATCCCACAATGCCGCAGAATCAAAATAAGACGTTGGTGGTAAGCAGTATGACCATGACCGCCCACAACTGCTTCGTGTTCTACTCGTGCATATCATCAATGCATAGACCTGGCTCTGATACTACTGTTGGGGAACGTTGCATGAAAAACAAAAAAATGCACACACAAGATCTATCCATGGAGATGCATAGCTACGAGAGGGGAGAGTGTGTCTACGTACTCTAGTAGACCGTTAAGTGGAAGCGTTTATCAACGCGGTTTGATGTAGTCATACAGCTTCATGATCTGCCCGATCAAGTACCGAACGTACGTGTCGGAGTAAATGGCCACGGGTAGCCTAATCGACTACTCATGGTTCTTCAAAAATTATCAGGCCGATTGAGCCTTCAAGCGTTCGAAGCCTTGGGCCGACTTCCCCTGGCCGACTACCGCAGGGGCCGGCTCTCCAAAGGCGACCCGGCCCCGGTAATCTCCCCCAAGATGGTTGCGAGATGGCCGACTCCAGGCAGCCGACGCCAAGAGGACCGACTTCCAAGAGCCAGCCATGAAGCACGCCGACTCCACAAAGCCGGCCAGGACCGCACCCACCGAAACTACGCCCACATAACGGTGACAAGACGGGGTGTGGCCACAGTGCGGCCCACTACCCCCGAAGCCCAAGGCAGGCATGGCCACAGGATGCCGTACGGGTCAGCCATCTCCCGTCCGGCTCGGCACTGTAGCCATGCTGGCCTCAGTGTCATCCACGACAGACGCCAGTACGGCCCACGGGCGGCGGGCCCCTTTAGCCAGAGAGAGGCGCGAAGGCAGCCCGGCCTCCCCCAGTCGGCCTAGGGCGTAGCCGGCCCCCAGAAGCCGGCTACCCCCCTCCCTTGAAGCATGTGCCACATTAAGGAGACAAGACGAGGTAAGGCTACAGTGAGAGCCCTCGAGGCGGCACACTGTAGCCACGCTTACCTCGACCAAGCCCTCGTCATCAGGGGCGAAGCTATAGTAAGCAACCGCCGACAAGACCCCTAGGCAGTGGGGCCGGCCTGTCGACCCAGAGGCCGGCAGCCGGCGGGACCCACCAGTCGGCGGGCCGCAACGGCCGGCGGAGAAGCCGGCGAGCACAAACACTGACGACTGGGACCCGCACCCAGCCGGATTACAATTGTATCCCCGGGGGGTAGGCCTATATAAACCCCCCGGGGCACCCATGCAAAGGGTTGGCTTCTTAGAGTTACACACACACCAAAGAGAGAGGGAAGCAAGAGCTAGCCTTGCTCTTCTTCTCCCTTGAACCCAACAGCTCAAGGAGCATTTGTAGCTATTCGTTCTGATCTAGTGATCATGCGGAGACCCCGCAGAGCAGGACTAGGGGTGTTATCTTCACGGAGAGCCCCGAACCTGGGTAAGATTCGCCGGCGTGCATGTCTTCGCCTCATCCCGTTTCCAGGCACCGGCGACGTCTTACTGGCACCCACCATGATAAGCCACCCGTTGGCATATGTCGCACCTACCACCCGACAGTACGGCACCTTCGCGTTCAGCACACGTTCAGCTCGATGACGTCCTTGCCTTCTTGATCCAGCAAGACGGGCGAAGTAGTAGATGAGTTCCGGCAGCACGACGACGTGGTGATGCAACTATCTCCGCGGGGCTACGCCGAGCACTACGAAAATATGACCGAGGACGAACTAGAGGGAGAGGGGCGCCGCGCACGGCTAGGGAATCATGGTGTGTGTTGCCCCTATCCCTCCACACATATATATAGGTGGAGGGGGAGAGGAGGCAGCCCCTAGAGCGCCCCAAGTGGCCGGCAGCTGCCCTAGAGGCCTGCCTAGCTGCCCCCCTTGCATATTTGAACATCGGGGGAGGAAAGGGGGGATGGCTGCCTTAGGGCGCCTCCCCCTTCCTTCCCTCCCTCCTTGGTGCGTGGGCAGGGAGTGGAGGGGTGCACAAGCCCCCTTGTGGGCTGGTGTGCTCTCCCCCTTGGCCCATAAGGCCCAATAACCTCCTGAGGCCTCCCGAAACCCCTTCCGGCACTCCGATGAATACCCGGTACATCCCGAAACCTTTCCGGTGACCAAATAACATCGTCCTATATATCAATATTTAACTCCGGACCATTCCAGAGCTCCTCGTCTTGTCCGTGATCTCATCCAGGACTCCGAACAATATTCGGTCACCAACTCACATAACTCATATAATACTATATCATCACCGAACGTTAAGCGTGCGGACCCTACGGGTTCGAGAATGATGTAGACATGACCGAGACGCCTCTCCACTCAATAACCAATAGCAGGGCCTAGATGCCCATATTGGTTCCTACATATTCTATGAAGATCTTTATCGGCCGAACCTTTATGACAACATACGTAGTTCCCTTTGTCTGTCGGTATATTACTTGCCCGAGATTCGATCATAGGTATCTCTATACCTAGTTCAATCTCGTTACCAGCAAGTCTCTTTACTCGTTCCGTAATACATCATCTCGTAACTAACTCCTTAGTCACTTTGCTTGCAAGCTTCTTGTGATGTTGTATTACTGAGAGGGCCGGGAGATACCTTTTTGATACACGGAGTGTCAAATCCCAACCTCAATTCACGCCAACTCAACAGACACCTTCGGAGATACCTGTAGAGCATCTTTATGACCACCCAGTTACATTGTAACGTTTGATAGCACACAAGGTATTCCTTCGGTATCCGGGAGTTGCATGATATGATGGTCCAAGGAATATGTATTTGACATTAAGAAAGCAGTAGCAATAAACTAAACGATCAAATGCTAAGATAACGGATGGGTCTTGTCCACCACATCATTCTCCTAATGATGTGATCCCGTTATCAAATAACAACTCATGTCTATGGTTAGGAAACCTTAACCATCTTTGATCAACGAGCTAGTCTAGTAGAGACTCACTAGGGACACGGTATTTGTTTATGTATGCACACATATATTTAAGTTTTCGGTTAATACAATTCTAGCATGAATAATAAACCTTTATCACGATTAAGGAAATATAATAATAACTATTTTATTATTGCCTCTAGGGCATATTTTTATGAGATGGAACACCGAAATGTCAAGCAAATCATCGAAAATCGAAATGTGTTCAGTGAAATTCATACAAAATTAGTAATGTTAAATTAAGGACCTTGATAAGTATTACACGTGTGGCACGAGAACATGGCAACTCTGAGCGTTTTTTATGGCAGGTTTTATGACAACTTTATTTTCAGATGACAAGTTTCAGTCTTTTTTTTGTTTGCTTTTTATTTTGGATGACAACTTTAGTTGTAAAAAACTCAGGATCAGACTGCTTCGTGCCACACGTGTGGCATTTATCATTTGGGTGAATTTTACAGGATTGGATAATTAACAGTGCCCAGGTTAACTTTCATTCACTCCATTTGAACCGTTTCGTTGCTAACACTACAGTCTACAGCAGCACTGCTGGTCTTACACAGAGGAAGAAAGCAATTTACAGATCAAGATACTGTATGCCGGTTCTGAATAATCATCCAGATCAATTACCTCTTCCTCGATGATAGCGCCTATACAAAACCGCTTAATTAATTACAACGCCACGCGCGCAGCATGCATGTTAATCTTGGCCGCTGAAGTCGACGGTCTTGAAGGACTGGTGCAGGCGGCGGAGGACGGCCTCGTCGCGCCCCCACTCGGGGTTGGGCGCCGTGACGAAGTGCGCGTACAGCTTGTTCCGGGCGCACGTCACGGAGATGAGGCTGTGCGCGCCGGCGCCGGCCACCTCGTACTCGTAGTACACCTGCCCGTCCGCGTCCTTCCGCTCCGCCGACGTCACGTCGTCCGCCGACGAGATCTGGTCCTGCAGCCCGACGTCGGAGAGGGCGAGGTTGTCGAGCACGGCGCCGACGGGGGCCAGCTTGCGGAACCCGGAGAGGAAGGTGAGGTACTCCCGCTCGGAGCGCTTGCGCGGGTTGAAGAACTCGCTGTCCGTGCCGTTGGTGCCCTTCTCCACCTTTGACACCAGACGCTCTTTCCACCCCTCGGGCACGTCGTACACGTACTCCGCCGCGTCCCTCTTGTTCGCGTTGCCGCCGTACCCGCCGTAGTTGGCCGCGCTCGCCGCCGTGCCGTAGTACACCTTGAACTCCGCCTCCGCGTGCGACGGCGCTGCGGGGGTTAGCAGGAGGAGGCCGGCCGCGGCTGCCGCGGCCAGTGTGGCGGTGAGCGGCCTGGGAGCCGGGAGCCTCACAGCGTGTGGCGCTGGCAGCGAGGTGGCAGAGGAGGAGGTGGAGGCGGCGGTGGTGAGGAGAGGGGAGGGGGAGAAGAGGGAAGCGAGCATGGTCATGGTGGACCTCGACGGCGTGCGCGCGTACGCCGTGCGGTTGTGGGGTAGTTTTTGCGCGCGATTTTGTGTGGTTTTGTCTCGCCGAGAGGATAGGAGATCGGCGAGGCTTATCCGGTGCGACGACGACATGGGCATTCCACCGACGAGGAGGGACAGTCCTATCTGCCGCAGCCTGCGACAGATTGTTGTTCATTCGCACAGCACCAGGGACACGAGCCGGCCCAATTATCAGTATATGGCTCCAGTACCGGACGGTTATAAAAATGCTCTAGAAGGTTCCAGTCCGGTTTTTCTGGTTTTAGGAACCTTCTAGCCTTACTTTCAGGACATGAACCGGTTTATGTCATTTTCTGTTTCTTTTTGGTTTTTTCCTGTTTATTTTCTTTTCTAATATTTTTCCTTTTTTTCTTTCCATTTTCGTTTTCTATTTTCTTTGTTTTTTCCCTTTGCATTCCTCATTTTATTTTATTTTTCAAAAAATCTTCAGAAATATGAAAAATGATTTTTTAAATTTTGTTCATTATTAAAAATTATCATGTTTTGAATTATATTCACAAATTCAAAAAATAGAATTTTAAAATTTGTTCACTTCTTTGAAAAAATGTTCCAAAATTTGAAAATGTTAAATTTTTTAAATTTAAATGCATTCTAATTGTTTTCCAAAATTGATAAAATGTTTACAAATTTCAAAACATGTTCCCAATTTCAAAATTAGTTCCCAAATAAAAAAATGTTCATATTTTCAAAATTTATTCGCAAAATAGAAAAATGTCTGGATATCTAAAAAAAAGGTTCGCCTTTGAATTTTGGTTCGCAAATTTATAAAATGGACGGGAATTTCACTTTCCAAATATGTTCACAAATAAAAAAATCATGGTTTCAAAATGTGTCTGTGAATTCAAAAATTGTTCAGGGAATTTTAATTTTTTTAGCATTTTTCAAATTTTGTTCGTAACTTCAAAAAATGTTTCATTTATTAAATTTGGTCTTATTCTTCAGAAGATGTTTCCATTTTCAAAAAATTGTTCGTAATTTAATAAAATGTCTCCCTTTAAAATTTGTTCCTTTTTCATTAAATGTTTGGGTTTCACAAATTTTTTGACTTTTAATAATTTGTTCAGAAATTAGAAAATGTTTATTTTCAAAAAACATTTTGGTTTCTTTCAAAAACAAAATCAAGTTTAAAATTTCAAAATAAGTTTAATCTGTTTGCGGCTTGTAATTCATATTCACTGGGCTGCCATCTTAGACACCTAATCCTCTATTCTTAAATAGCTACAACACACTATCTAATTTTTCTCTCCATGCAACAATGTCACGTCACCAAGTCATGCATGGCTTTATAAGTTACTTTTTCCATTAATCTCTTCATGCATGGTTTTTTTTTCTAGAAAGTTAATTCATGTAAGACATGTTTATATTTGTTTTTTGCATTAACATTAGTCTTCTACCACTTATCCATACAATATATAACAATGTTCCTGCAGCAACACACGGGGCTCGTCTAGTCTCATTAATGATGGTGGCAAGAGGACGTCGGTTCGAACCCTAACACAGACTTGTGTTTATGGGAAATTGTGCCACCGAATGTTTTAAGTTTTGTCACTCTCGTTTACTTCTTTAAGAGTTGCGCTGCAATTCTGACACTAGTACTTGTCTGTTTTTTTAGACAACCTCACGAAACCTTTATTAACCCGTCACAATGTTTACAGGGACGAACGAAAGATCTCCGGGATGGCCTAACCAAACATGGCGACCACCCCCCGAGAGAAAGAGCATGTTTCGCTAGGTTGTGAGCCTCAAAGTTTGAGCTCCTAAATTCATGAACTATATTACATGAAAGAAAAACTGAAGAACGGTCTGAAATCTCACATAACACCGCGCCATAAGCAGCTAAATTGCCCTGCTTTATATCATCAACCACCACATTGCAATCTGAATGCGTTGAACATATAGATCATCGGTTAGTGAAAGAGCTTCCCTTATAACTAGTGCTTCCAGGGTTTGAGGGTCTGTTATGTGCTTGAAAACTATCGATGAGGCCCCAAGATAGGCTCCGGTTTGGTCTCTGCATATTGCTCCTATTGCACCATACCTCCCCCTCATAGACAGCGCTGCGTCGACATTGATTTTTGCGCTTCCTTGAACTGGAGGCACCCAAGATGACGTCCGAGGCGCCCTCTGTATCGCTTGCTTCTGGCCTCTTTTGTTGACTATCTCTACCTCTGACAAGTACTTATTGATGAAAGAATCGGTCGCATGTGGCGGCTGAAAAATGTCCTCATGAATTGCCTTCCTCCTTGCTCCCCGGATCGCCCATGGTGACGACCACACAAATAAAATCTTGAACATCTAATATTTCATGCAATGCGAAGAGCTAGTCCTTTGCACTTTCTTCTTGGTGTTCAGTGATCTTCTTTACCAACTCGTCGGGCGCAAGGGCCCATACACTACTGGACAATGCGCATGTAAGAAGAGCATGTTGCCATGTATCCCAAGCTCCACACAAGCAACAGGAATCGGTGTCTGCCATATGGCGGTGGTGAAGAACTTCCCCGCTTGGCATCGAGTGTCTAGCTAGTCGCCAGAGAAACATATGTAGCTTCGAGGGAACCTGAATATGCCATAGCGCGCTCCAAACCTTGCTCTCCTGCCCCGTGGATGAACCCTCGGTCTCATGCCACCAATTCTCTCTACTCAGCTTCATCTGCAAGACCATCCGGTATGCCGAGCGGACTGTGAAAATGCCTCTGTCCTCTTCATGCCACGCCTAGAAGTCTGGTAGTTTCCGCGTACAAACTGGTATTTTCAGAATTTCATTTGCATCAAAAGGGTAAACACAGTGTGGATCAGCCCCTCGTTCCATTGTGCTGTAGTGGCGTCGATGAGTTCCGCAACTCTCTCTGGTGGATGAGGCACGAGGGATGTAACCGTTTAAAGCTATCTCTCGGGATCCAATTATGTACCCATATATTTGTGCTCTCCCCATCACCAATCCTCCTCACAATACCCTGTGATAAGATCTCCTTTCCATCTAAAACTGCTCGCCAAACCTGAGAAGGATGAGCACCCAGTTTTGCCTCCAGTTGTGTAGAGTGTGGAAAGTAAACATCCTTCAGTACTCGGGCGCTTAGCGAGGTTTCGCCAGTCATAATTCTCCATGCTTGCCTCGCAAGGAGTGCTAAGTTGAAGATTTCCATGTCACAGAATCCAAGGCCTCCCAAGTGTTTTGGCTGTGTCATTGTATCCCAAGCAACCCAACTCGGTTTTCTTCTTCCTTGCTTACCCCCACCAAAACTGCCAAATGATGGAAGTTATACCGTCACACAAGCCCCTTGGTAGTCTAAAGCACGACATAGAATATACTGGTATTGATTGCACGACTAACTTGATCAAAACTTCTTTTCTAGCTGCAGAGAGTAATTTTCCATCCATCCTTTAACCTTTTCCCACGCACGATATCTCAGATACTTGAACGTTCCATTCTTGGAGTGTCCCACATTCGTTGGCATGCCCAAATAACGATCACTCAATGACTCGTTGTGAACATGCAAGGAATTCTTAATCACTTCTCTTGTAGAGCCCGGACAACCTCGACTGAAAAAGATGGATGACTTGTCATGATTGATACGCTGTCCTGAAGCATTACAGTACGTGTCCAACAGGTTTGACACTGCAACTGACCCCTCAACATTAGCCTTAAAAAGCAGCAGGTTGTCATCTGCAAACAAAAGGTGGTTTATGGTGGGAGCTGTAGGTGACACCTTAATACTTGCAATTGATGACTATGTACTGGATTTCAGGAGGCACGAAATGCCCTTTGCTACGATCAAGAATAAGTAAGGGGAAATTGGGTCTCCCTGTCGGATTCCTCTAGTTGGTCTAAAATAATCAAGCTTTTCACCATTAAAAAGAACAGAAAAGGACATTGAAGAGACCATGCCCATTACCGTATTTATCCATTGTTGAGAAAAGCCAAGTTTATCCCTAATGGCCCTTAAATAAGGCCACTCCAATCTGTCATATGCCTTCATCATATCCAGTTTGAGAGCACAATAATTGTTCATCTTTGCTTTCGACCTTTTCATAAAATGCAAGCACTCATATGCACAAATGATGTTGTCAGTGATTAATCTTCCCAAAACAAAAGCAGACTGTTCCGCGGAATGACTTTCAGTCTGTTGGCCACCACTTTGGAGGCAATCTTGTAAAGCACATTACACAAACTTATCAGCCTAAACTGAGATAGTAGGGTGGGCTTTATTACCTTAGGTATTAACACCAGAACTGTATCATTAATACCTTCTGGACTCTCTTCTCCTCGAACTATTCTCAGCACCACCCTTGGTACATCGTCACCGCATATGTCCCAATGGCGCTGATAAAAATGCGCCGGATAGCCATCCGGCCTCGGTGCCTTAGTGGGGAACATTTGAAACAAGGCTGTTTTTACCTCCTCCTTAGTGTATTCCGCATACAACGTTGCATTCATCTCCTTTGAAACTTTCCTTGGGACGTGATTGAGCATTGCATCTATTCCCTGGACCCCCTCAGAAGTGTAAAGGGTTTGATAAAAATTATTTGCCATAGCTTTCATTTCCTCTGGATCCACCACAATTGCTCCAAGAGAGTTTTGCAAAGCTTTTATCATGTTCTTTTTCCATCTCAAACTCGCCCGAAGAGGAAAAAAGTTGGTATTCTTGTCACCCGCCGACAACCATTCGATCCTTGCCCACTGGTGCCATATGATTTCTTCCCGGTGACACATTTCAATTAAACGTTCGTTTATCTTAAGCTCTGCATGTGAGGGTCCGGTTCGAAGAGGATCACCGCAAAGCTCTTCTAACATTTTCTTGAGATGTTTAATTTCCTTTCTCACACTCCAAAAGGTATCACTACTCCACCTTCCAAGCCCTCTGGCCAGATTCTCAAGCTTTTGTCAGATTTCTTCTACCGAGGAGCATGGTGCTCCTACATCCCATCCCCGAAGTAACATGTCTTTTAAACCTTCATGCATCTCCCACATCGTTTCGTACCTGAAGTCCCTTTTGTATTTTCAACCTTGGTTCGACCAAAGTCCAGTAACAAGGCCAGATGATCCGATGTTGCCGCAATTTCATGTGTGACGGAAGCCAACGGAAACCTTGTCAACCAGTCCGCGTTAACCAACGCCCTCTCCAGCCTGCATCGGGTGAATGTACCCCCAGCCACTCTCTTTTCGAAGGTCCAAAAGCGACTTTTATAGCCCAAATCTAGCAACATGCATACATCTGTGGTGTCTCGAAATGCTTGGATCTGAGCGTTTTGCGTTGCCTCACTCCCTCATGCTCATTTGGACATAGGACTTCATTAAAACCTCCAATGCATAGCCATGAAAGGTTACTTAAAGTACTTATGTTTTTAGAACAATCCAAGTTTGGGGGCGTAGGTGAGTTTGCGCCTCCCCATTTGTCCCTCCCTTGTTCCTCAACAGATACATCTAGATGGTAAACCGAGTAACCAAGTATTTCAACTTTTATTGCATTGTTCCAAAATAAACCAGTACCACCACTCCTTCCTTGACTATCAACGACATAAGAATTATCATAGCCTATCGAGCTAGCCAAAGCTTCTACCCTACTCCCTTCTATTTGTGTCTCAACAATACATAGGAGGGTAGGGGTAAACTTCTTCGCGAATTCGCTAAGCTCTCGAACTGCCGCAGGTTTACCCGCTCCACGGCAGTTCCAACATAGCGCATTCATTGGGCTCGGCGGCGCTCCTCGAAGGAGCACTACCAAAAAACACACTTCCGTGATGATACGTGTTTGTCACAATAGGTCACGTTTTCTGTCATGCATGTACATCCATGACGATTTTATGACAGAATCAAGATAGTCATACCTCTGCTGTTGTAGAAGTGTTCCATGACAATACCAAAATTATCATCACGGAAGTGTCCACTTCCATGACGATAAATGGCGTGTCATGGAAGTGTTTTCGTCAAGGGTAACCGACACGTGGCATCCACTGTAACGGGTCGCTGTTAAGCTATCGGGTTCCGGTTTTGATCCGATAACCCGTTAACAACGGCGACCAATGGGGATTTCCCACGTGTAAAATTCTCATTCACTGGAGGATCCACGTGTTGGCTCATCATTGAGACAGATGTCATCCACTCATTGTACGAGAGGTGCCTATGATACCTCAGCACGTGGCAAGGCCCAACAGTGGCCCATTTAGGTGAAAGAGGTCGGCCCCGTCAAAATTAGTAGGCCGGCCCATATAGGGCCTACTTGTGTCTGGTCCATTTAAGCCCACGGCCCATACAAGATGTGCCAATTCGGCCCGTCAACGACCCGTTAACTATTTAACACCATTGCAGCCCATCTTCAGTTCGAGCCCGTTAACAGCCCGCTATATACTTGGGCTCAATATCGGCCCGATGTGGTTTCGGCCTGTTAATGGCCCATTCAAGGGATGGGCCAATTTTTAGGATGTACATCTTTCGGCCTTTTAGCGACCCATTTAAGTGTTGGGCCAATTTCTAGCCCGGTGTGTCTTTTAGCCTGTTAACGACCCATAAACGAGTTGGGCCATTTGTAGTCGGACCTGAGTTTTGGCCTCTTAACGGACCATGCTCTTCATGGTCCAATACCAGCCCGGTTTCTCTTTCGGCCTGCTAAAGGCCCAGAAGACAGTTGGGTCATATACAGTCCAACCTGACTTTTAGCCTCTTAGTGGCCCATGCTCTTCATGATCCAGTACGAGCCCGCTGTCTCTTTCGGCCTGCTAAAGGCCCACAGTACAGTTGGGACTTATATAGCCCGACCTTAGTATCGGCCTGTTAACGGCCCATGAAATCGAATAGGCCCACTTATTGCCCGCTTCGATGTCGGCCTGTTAACGACCCGGGAGGTAACAGGGCCAAGCATTAACTATTGGATCATTTCAATTATAGCGGCCCAATAGAGCTTTCGGCCTGGTTACGGCACATCAATTTAGTTCGAACATGTGTGTAGGACCAATTAGATAAAGTCGATTCTGGCCCAGCTATAATTTAAGCCCATTACGATGAGAAATTATGGACAGGACCAAAACCGATCTATCAAAGGTCTATGATAATTTTGGCCCTCGCGAGCCCATTAGGGAAGCCCATTAAGGGCAGTGGGCCACTAACCTTCATATAGTGCCCACGACTGTTCGTGCTAACTAATAATTTCACAACTTTTTTGGCTTCCTAGCGACCAGTTAGCTGGAATGCGCGGCACTCTAAGCAAACGTACGACATACAAGAAAAAATGTAGCACATCTAGCATATATTACATGAAATTACATCCACTAGGCAATAAAAGATTGATGCCAGGGCAAAAAAATGAACAGAACTTAACGATCTACAACCTCAGAATCTGCAACGTCAGCGCGGATGACGCCCATAAGCAAGTGAGCAAGTTCTTCCTTCTTTGCTACACTGTCTCTGAAAACATTGATCAGTTGTTGTTGCGTAGGAATGTGCACCTCTGATTCCTCCATAATTTCCATCATTGCTTTAGCCAGTAATTTGTTCACAAACATACATTTTTTCCATTGGATTCGAGACAGAGGAAACTCAACAGATTCAGATGGCAATTTTGGCAGGCCTGTATTATTGATAGTCGAGAGTATCTCGAGCACTACATCATAACATAAATTAGGAGGGGAACTGAACAGATTAATCAAGAGTTATTGCCATATTACATGGCCTAGATTTATTGGAAAGAAACAATGGGGTTGCCTTGCTGTTTTAAGAGTTTGTCTTCTTATCTTCAGCAGCCTGCACCAAATTAACACACTAGCATTGCTATCATTGGCCAGGTCAGATAAATAGTAAAAGAAAACATTGACACAACAAACGTTTGGGCAACCAGACTACACCTGCCTACACTAGACTAACACAATATGGCACAGCTATCATGAGCCAGGTAAGGTAATAGGAAAGCAACATTGACACAATGAATGATTGGGCAACCAGAACAACACTACAATTTAGTAATGTGCATGATATGAGATGGTACACTCATGCAGCTCAGTATGCAAAACTACCAGGCAGTTTTCCTTACAAAAATCAACATTGTCGCCTTTAATTATACATTTTGGTACAAGTAAGTTTAGATTAAAGGTTGGATTCACATCGATCAACAAAATACATGCTGATGTAAAAATATAGTGATATACAACAGGTACTTACATCAGCATTGGCGCACAGAGAATTCCCGCAAGATACTTCGAACACGCTCCCAGTTTAGAAAGTCTTATATCCTTTAAGCTTATTTTCTAAAAGAGAGATGGGTAAGAAACGTGTAGAAAATATGATCTGAGTGCTATATAATTTCATGATGTGAGAATACGCACACGCTTTTTAGAATGGAGTTGACATATTTTTGCTGGACTGCAGCGGACTAGTTCGTTGACCACTTGAATATGCTTATTATCAGTAGGAGTTGGGTTTCTCTGTGCTGGAGCAGTATCTATGAACACTGGAGTTGGTTTACTATCTCCTGGTGTTTGGTTCTTTTGCAAAGACCTTCTTTGTAACCCTTCAGATTCTAACATAGCCCTCTTCCCCTTGCATGGCTTATATAGAAGAATGGTGCTTCAGTTATAAAACATGCTACGACAGAGAGATGGTATAGTACTGAAGAATAGACAGGCATGACATATTGACATGTATTCCCTCCATCCAGAAATAAATGGATGTGTCTAGGCGTATTTCAGTCCTAGATACATCCATTTTTATCCATTTCTACGACGTGCAATCCAGACAGAGGGAGTATGATGTGAGAGCTAGGGATACGATAGGACAACAGAGTAAAAAAACACTAGTTGAATGTAAAACTGTATGATAGCAGAATACATACAGAAAAACACTAAGGCAACATATGCATGTATGATTGGGAAACTAAGATGACATTGCAACAGACCACTAGAACATCACTTCAATGTAAGAAAAAACATGGTATGGTAGACAGATGGGGTACATACTGATGAATAAGAATGCATAAGATATTCAGAAGCATGTTGTCCAAACTAAGCAGATGGCATTGCGACAGAGTAGAATGATAGTACTTGAATTTGAAAACATGTTATCATGAATTGGAATAAGTACTGAAAAATAGGAAGGCATGACATATTTACATGCATGATCAGCAGGCTAAGCACATGGCATTGCAACAGAGTAGATGCATTCCAAGACATTATATGCATGTTGTACCCATATCACGGGCCAAGTTAGAGTAAGGACCTTGTGGGGTGAATAGGATTCATCATCTTTCTGCAAGTCTTCTGAAGAACTGCCTTTACATGTTCCATCATATTGGGTATCATTGACGTCAAGTTTGTTGGCCGTTACATTACTCCGTGAGGTTCTTGTGGATATATCCACGGGCCAAGTTAGAGTAAGGACCTTGTGGGGTGAATAGGATTCATCATCTTTCTGCAAGTCTTCTGAAGAACTGCCTTTACATGTTCCATCATATTGGGTATCATTGACGTCAAGTTTGTTGGCCGTTACATTACTCCGTGAGGTTCTTGTGGATATATCAGTGTGTGCAATTATATATGACATGCATGGAAGACAATTAGTGGTTAGATTTATGTAATGAGTGCCTGTAGGAGACGACATAAATAGTAGGATTGGGCTTAACTAGCAGCAACAGGTCTAAAAAATTAAAGGGAGAACACAGATGAAAGCTACAGAATATGTATCATTTGTACTCTTGATTAACTAGATAGCACAAAAAAGTATTAAAGAACAACAAGGTAATAATAGAAGTGATACAATCGCGAGCCTATGGGATATAACTGGTTGATGGATGATACCTATGGAACAATGTTACCTAAACAACAAGTCTCTTATCTGAACTATGGAACAATGTGAACTCTGAATAAGACTTAAGAGATCGGCATGAATATATAGTGAAATGTGATAATCTATTTTCCATGCTTAGATGAATAACAAAGCCATAAATGTTGCACACAAGTAAGATGAGGGTACAACCTATCTAGCCGCCATCCATAGGAGTGAGCATCATGTGCAGACTTGTCGATGGCCCTGCAGTTGTTGTGGATGCCCATGTCGGGCACGCACATTCGATGCAGGGAATTGTTGAGTGGGGACTATAGCTCCCTTCTGGTGTATGCTTCCCTTGTTGGAGCAGCTGCGGTGAGAAGGAAGACGGTGTGACTGAAGATGCAGAAAATGCATAATGTTAAGAATGACACATATCTCTGATATGAAGAAATACCCTAAGAGATCAACAGTAAGGTACGAGAGTGGTCACGCGTCTGTTGACTGAAAACTAAATTGGGGTCACACGATTTTATCTTATTTTGGTACTGTCCGATCTGTGCCGGATGGCTTGATGGCCGTCTTGTGCCTCTCGGCTGACACTGTTCAGAATCTTCCCCGAAGAGCCAGTGACCACTGGCAGAGCAACCTGCCTCCGCCGTCCCTGGCCGCGAGAGCTCCGACCAAAACCCCGCTCCCCGCCCCACTCCACTGTCGTGGTTGCGCTGCCCCTGGCCAATCCACAAAGACTCGTCGTCATCCAGATCCGGCGGCGGCAGTACCTTCAACCCACGCAACTCTAAGATAGCCACCTAACCGTTGCTTCTGCAGCGAACTTGCCCGCACCCTTACGGTAGACACCAGCCAACCGGCAGCCTAGGAGCTCCGCCGCCTCGAGGGGTGCTGCTTCCCATTGGGAATCGACTGACTCAGACAAAAAATTCAGATGTCTGATGCCTAAATAAAGTGATTTAAGATGAGTGTACGACCTATCTTGCGACCCGGTGAAGTAGGCAGCTCCAGCTGCCGAGTCGGTGAGGCCGGCGCGGTTCCGGTGGCTCCCGGCGGCAGGAAAGCAGATATGTCGCGATGGTCGACGGCTACAGGGAAGCAGCACCGGGGCCCTGGACACATCCAAAGTTGGAGCCGCTCCAACGCCGTGCACAACCGCGCTGGTGAATCGGCTCCAGTATAGTTCACGCAGTCGTCGTCGAGGCAGCTCCGGCAGCATGGAGTAAGAGGCACACGACCCAGTGCACGATGGCAAACGGACAACGTCTCCGGCATTGGGGAGGAGTGATACGTCTCCAACGTATCTATAATTTTTGATTGTTCCATGCTATTATATTATCTATTTTGGATGTTTTATATGCATTAATATGCTATTTTATATTATTTTGGGACTAGCCTATTAACCTAGGGCCTAGTGCCAGTTCCTGTTTTTTCCTTGTTTTAGAGTTTCGCAGAAAAGGAATACCAAATGGAGTCCAAACGGAATGAAACTTTTGCGATGATTTTTCTTGGACCAGAAGACATCCAGAGGGCTTGGAGTGCACGTCAGGAAAGCCACAAGGCGGCCACAAGGTTGGGAGGCGCACCCAGGGGGTAGGGCACGCCCCCACCCTTGTGGGCCCCTCGTGACTCCACCGACCTATTTCTTCCGCCTATATATTCTCAAATATCCCAAAACCTTCCAGGGGATCCACAAAACCACTTTTCCACCGCCGCAACCTTCTATACCCGTGAGATCCCATCTAGGGGCCTTTTCCTGCGTCCTGCCGGAGGGGGATTCGATCACGGAGGGCTTCTACATCAACACCATTGCCTCTCCGATGAAGCGTGAGTAGTTTACCACAGACCTACGGGTCCATAGCTAGTAGCTAGATGGCTTCTTCTCACTCTATGATTCCCAATACAAAGTTCTCCTTGATGTTCTTAGAGATCTATTCGATGTAATACTCTTTTGCGGTGTGTTCGCCGAGATCCGATGAATTGTGGATTTATGATCAGCTTATCTATGAATATTATTTCAATCTCCTCTGAATTCTTATATGCATGATTTGATATCTTTGCAAGTCTCTTCGCCAACTAGATTGATTTTTCTTGCAATGGGAGAAGTGCTTAGCTTTGGGTTCAATCTTGCGGTGCTCGATCCTAGTGACAAAAGGGGAACCGACATGTATTGTATTGTTGCCAGCGAGGATAACAAGATGGTGTTTTCATCATATTGCTTGAGTTTATCCCGCTACATCATGTCATCTTACTTAATGCGTTACTCTGTTCTTATGAAATTAATACTCTAGATGCAGGCAGGAGTCGGTCGATGTGTGGAGTAATAGTAGTAGATGGAGGCAGTAGTCGGTCTACTTGATACAAACGTGATGCCTATATTCATGATCTTTGCCTTAGATATTGTCATAATTATGCGATTTTCTATCAATTGCTCGGCAGCAATTTGTCCACCCACCGTAATATTTTCTATCTTGAGAGAAGCCTCTAGTGAAACATATGGCCCCCGTGTCTATTTTTCATCATATAAGTTTCAGATCTACAATTTTAGTTTCCTATTTACTTTCTTTGCAATCTTTTACTTTCCGTTCCATAAACCAAAAATACCAAAAATATCACTTTACCGTTTATCCATCTATATCAGATCTCACTTTGCAAATAACCGTGAAGAGATTGACAACCCCTTTATCGCGTTGGGTGCAAGTTGGTGTTTGTTTGTGTAGGAATTAGGTGGCTTGTGCGTTGTCTCCTACTGGATTGATACCTTGGTTGTCAAAAGCTGAGGGAAATACTTACTCTACTTTTCTGCATCACCCTTTCCTCTTCAAGGGAAAAACCAACGCAAGCTCAAGAGGTAGCAAGGAGGGCGGCAGGGAATTTGGTGCGGTGGGGGCGCCATGGAGGTGGGACTGAGGTTTTGCGGCTGGGGAGAAGGGAGCTTCCGGGGAGAAGGTGATTTGGCGCCCACGATGTATGAATGGGGAATTGGGAGGGGGAACCATGTCTTACGGACGCATTTATCTGAAATGTGGGAGGGAAGTTATAGTTCTACCCCTGCCTTTAGGCTTCTGGGCTTGGGTATGTGTCTTGAGGGTCGGGAATAGTAGAGTAACTTCACTTCTCCCAAATAGTGGGCACGAGCGATTTCAGGCGAGGAGGGCGTGTTTTCAAATAGTGGGCACGGGCGATTTCGGGCGAGGAGGGCATGTTTTGAATTAGTGGGCGCGAGCGATTTCGGCAGAGGAGAGGGTGTTTTGCCGCCCATGGTTTATGAATTATTCGGCGCCGAGCCATTTCGGCCGAGGAGAGGGTGTTTTGCCTCCCATGGTTTATGAATTATTCGGCACCTATCATTTCGACCGAGGAGAAGGCACGCTTGGATGAAGTTACAAACCTACCCTCGATGTACAATGGGTCAATTGATGCGTGTCCCACATAGGCCGGTAATTTCACGTCTCCCGTTTATTTGCTCGGGCGAATTCCACCGAGCAGAGGGTGTTTAGCGGTTCGTTCAAATTTTGGGAGAACGATCATCCACGCTACCTTACCAAGTCGATTCGAATCAAATTTTGAAATTTTAGCTTGCCACTTCTTTTTTAGATGGTGAGATGATGCTCGGCACTGATGTGTTTTTACATGCTCGTTGCTAATGATTTACTATATGACAAATAGTTTACCCACTCAAAAATAGGAATCAAACCGAAAATGAAATATCTCGATTCAATGAAATAGCTCGTTCACCAGGTCAAAATAGTGAACTAAATCAAAAATTGAACACCTCAATTGAGTAGCATCTTGTTTTATAGTACTCCATGAACATGTTGAAAGTCAAATTAATGAACTTGTTTGATACACATATCTCCGTTCATGTGTGGATTGCAGACAGCATGTTCTACAATTCAAATATTTGAATGCAAATTTATATTGAAACATGGTTTATATCAGTCTTTGATGCATAAACGAGACCTCCCCCTCTCCCGGACTCCTGTTCTCTCTCTCGCTGACAATCTTTGTTTCTATCGCACGCATCCAAACACAAACCTGTCGGTTCCTCTCCCTCTATCTCTCTATCTCTCTCTCACTCTCCATCTCCCTGGTCACACATACACATGCATATCTCACTCGCACTCGATAGAACCATCTAAAACTCTCTCTCTCTCTCCCTCATATTCCCTCTCCATCTCACAAGCACACACACACACACACAGTCTCACGCCTAGCTAAGTATGACTATCTCTCACTCAATTGTAGGCACACGCAGTGCCCCCTATGTATATGACTATTTCTCAGTCTCCGTCACAAACATATGCATTGTCTCTTTCCCTCACTTGGTCTATCTCGATTCTCTCAGGGCATCTTTCTATCGCACACACACCTCGTCCCTCGATCTCCCACCCATATAGTCCCCTCACGATCTCAAGGGGATCTCTCTATCACAAACACACCCTCTCTCCCTCCCTATGCGTCCATCTTCTCCATGCGTCCCTCTCGACCTCTGTCCCTTGTTGGCCAGACCTCTATTGGACATGTGTTATAGGGGTGTCTCTCTCCGTTGCAAACAATCACGCACTAGCTATCTTCGTGTATCTCCTTGCCTCGCTTTTCTATCTCGGAGATGCAGGCGTGATATGTTTGCATAAGTAATGAACATGCTCTCTCTCTATTTTATCATTTGTTGTCCTTTTCTCTTTCACACACACTCTTTTGCACACTCACTCTTTCTCCTTCACACGCACTTGATCTCTCTCGACTTAGGTACTCTCTTCGGTCCATAGCATATAGATTTATTGAAAAGTCAAACTTCAGAAAGTTTGACCAGCTACGTGGAGAAAAACATTTACATCTAGAACAACAAACATATATCATTAGATTCATCATGAGATGTAGTTTCGTATGATGCATCTTTGGTATTGTATATATAAATAATATTTGCATAAACCTGGTCAAAGTTTCCAAACTTTGACTTCTAAAAAATTTATATGCACTGCATTATCGAACGGATGGAGTATCTCTTTCCCCCACTCAGCTATCTGACACACCACTCAGCCGTATCGAGGCTCCTCTATCTCTCTCAAACTTTATATCTCCCTGGTTCACACATACACATATCTTGCTCGTGCTACATAGACCCATATAACACTCTCCGCCCTTGTTCTCTCTCTATGTGACACCCCCCTATAAGTACCATAATTTCTCACTCCATCATAGGCACACGCACTCCCCCTAAGTATGACTATCTCTCACTATCCTTCAGGAACACACGTATTGTCTCCTTCCATCCATATGTCTATCTCGAGATCTCTCGGGGTATCTTCAATCGCGTACACACCTTGTCACTCGATCTCCCACCCATGTAGTCCCATCACGATCTCTAGGGGATCTCTCTGTCACAAACACACACTCTCCCCATGCCTACATTTTCTCCATACGCTTCTCTCGACCTCTCTCCCTTGTTTGTCAGACCTCTCTTAGCCATGCGCTAGGGGTCCTTCCCTCTCGGTTGCAAACAACCACACACTCACTACAAAAAAAAGACACATCCGTGACATTTTGGGCCAAACGATTTTTTTCCTGTCATGCTTATGACACTTCTATGGCGGTAATTGTGACAAAAACCGGTATCATCATAGATGTGGTGGGCTCCTACTTCTATGACAAAAAATCATGATAGAAAATGGGCTTTTCGTCCTGGGCGGGCCGGAGATGCAGCTGCATGACATTCTTTGGGCCGTCCATGACCGAAAAAACCGTGGCAGAAGCGAGGGCGCGGAAAATATCGAGGAGTTCCCGGTTATAGTGGGTGGTCGGGGGCCGAGCGATGCGCGTTTCTCTCGTACGTACGCGCGTGTATGCAAGGTGTTGGGCTCTAACTGAACCTGAGCGAGGCATTGGGCTCTAACTGAACCCGAGCGATTGCACTACAGGCTACGCGTTACTGAACCCGAGCGATTGATCGATCCCTGGCTGTTAATTGAACCCGAGTGATTCCTTCGCTACTGCTGCTAACTGAAGCCGATCAAACATTGCTGCCTCCTTCCCTTGATGAGCAGTGAGAGTTGTTGGGGGGTTTGGATGAACAGTTCCCGGTGGGGGGTTGGATGAACAAGACCCCGTGGTTGTAGAGGCCGTTGCCGCTGGATGAACAGGACCCCTATTGATCGAGCCGTTGGATGAAGATGACCCTATGGAGGGCTGGATGAAAAGGACGACCCCGTGGAGGGCTGGTTGAACAGTAGCCGATGGAGGGCTGGATGAACAGTAGCCTGTGGAGGGGTCATTAAACAGGACCCCGTGGAGAGGGTTGGTTGAACAGTAGCCAGTGGAGGAGCGCGCGGTGGAGGCTGGATGAATAGGACCCGTGGATGAACAGTCGCAGGTGGAGGCTGGAGGAGGTCGACGGTGGATGAACAGTAGCCTGTGGAGGCAGTCGTCGGTGGATGAACAGTAGCCCGTGGAGGCAGTCGGCGATGGAGATGAACAATATCCCGTGGAGTCCCGTTTTGCGGTACGCCACACCCCTCCCGATGAACAGGACCCCCGTTTCGACCGTAGCGCTCCAACACAAGTTCGTTTCCTCCATTTTGCGATACGCCACACCCCTCCCGATCAACAGGACCCCGTTTCGACCGTAGGAGGTACGTTTCCTCCGTTTTGCGGTATGCCAGACTCCTCCCGACGAACAGGATCCCGTTTCGACCGTGGCCGGTCGAACACAAGGCCGTTTCCTCCGTTCTGCGGTACGCCAGGTCTCGTTTCCATAGGCTGTTCCGTCCAAGCCGGTTGGCTCCCGATGAACATCACACGTTCCATTGCCTCCCGATGAACACGACGCATTCCGTTGCCTCCCCATGAACACGATGACGACGCAGTTTCTCCGTTCCGACCCAGCCATGTACACGAGCCTTGGCCGTACGTATGCGTGAGTAGGCGTTCAAGACCCCGCCCGTATGTACGTACGTGGCCGTATTTACTTTCTTGCACCCTGGCCGTTGCACGTACATGTACATGCTACATGCGTGCCTCTACTACGACACGTGCGCGCCTCTACTACGACATGTGCGTGCCTCTACATCGACCAGTATGTACATACACGTTCGCGACCAGAATGACAACGCTACGCATGCTTCGACCAGGTGGATCCTAACTGTCAGGCACTTCCTTTAGTGCGAAGATGTAGCTGGTGGGTCCCAACAGTCAGGGGGGAAATATTTTTTTCACGAAATACGGTGGCCCGTCCAGTGGGTCCCTGCTGTTAGGTGGAGGAATAATTATTTCGCGCGTAATTATGAGGCACTTCCTTGCTGCTGCCGTGGATCCAGTTGTCAGCCTCTCCACGTACAGTACTCTTCCGATGGAAGTCATTCCTTGACCACGTTTACCATGCCGCGCCGAGAGCAGCAGGGTGGTGGACGATGGCGAGGCCTAGGAAGGGGACGACGCGGAGCAGGGGAAGATGCAACAGTGGATGCCCACGCGGAGGGGAGTACGTGGGTTGACTGCTTTGGCTGCGGTGTGAGGCTGCCGTCGCCGGAGAATAACAGGAGGTGTGGGTGAGTATAGAGGGATGGCATGGCCAGCGGTGGCAGCACAGCCGAACACGGGAGGGAGGAGCAGGCGGCATGACCGACGCTTGTTTGGGCGGCTGGAGCAAGAAGAACAGAAGTTGAAGAAGCACTACGGCTGTTAAATGGACATCGTACGGTCACTGGAGATAGAATCGTTCATATTGACTAAGTTGACAAAGCCCTCTGCCCGCGTCAACTTAGTAGGCCCACAAGTCTGCCTCCCACTATGGTGGGTCCCAGCTAGCAGGGGGAGTATTCATTTTTTTGCGTAATAAGGAGGCACTTCCTTGCGTGCAAAGATATAGCTGGTGGGTTCGAGCTGTCAGCAACAGTATTCATTCTTTTTGGCCTAATAAGGACGCACTTCCTTGCGTGTGAAGATGTAGCTGGTGGTCCCAGCAGTCAGGGGGAGAAAACATTATTTTTCAGGGTAAAAAGGATGCAGTTTCATGCATGCGTCCATGGGCGTGGTGCATCCCCACTGTCAGCCTCTCACGTACAGTCATCTTCCGATGACTCTTGTTTGTTGACCACGTTGACCACACCGTGCCGAGCACACCAAGGCCGGTGGATGACGGCGAGGCCCCAGACTGGAACGACACGGAGATGGGGAAGACGCGGTAGTGGAGTTGCAGATGGAGAGAAGTGGGAAACTTGACTGGTTCGGGTGCACGGCAGCACTGCCGCCCACGGGAGACAGGAGCAAGAACAGAGGTTGAAGAAGGAGCACGGCTGTTGGATTAACATCCAACGGTCCAGCTGCTAGAATCATTTGTTGATTAAGTTGACAAAGCCCTGCGTACACGTCCGCTTAGTAGGCCCACAAGTCAGCCACCAAATCTGACGGGTCCCAGCTGTCAACGGGAGGAATAGTTTTTTTCGCATAACAAGGAGGCACTTCCTTCCGTGCGAAGATACAACCAGTGGGTCCCTGCTGTCAGGGGAGGAAACATTTTTTTAGCTTAATAAGGAGGAACTTTCCTTGGCCGGCGGTGGGGTCGCGCTTCGCAGCAATGCGTGCTAAGCAGAGCCGCTAGCCGCCGGAGGCCGGACCAGGCGGTCCCGGCGACGCTGGAGGAAGAAGACGAGAGATTGAAGGTGCATGCCGGCCGTTGGATATAAATCCAATGGCTGTGGATGTCATAATCATTTGTTGACCAAGTTGACAACGCCCTGCGTAGGCTTCGACCTATTGTCCCACATGTTAGCCTGCAAAAATGTGGCATATATTTAACCCATGTTTTCTAGAATGTACAGTCCATTTGCTGGGCTGGGTGAACAAATAATTTTGCGTCAATGCGGCCCATTTAATATTTTCTAAGAAATCCCAGCCCATTTGCACTTTCTTGAAATACACGAATTAGCTGGGCTCATTCTATATATAATGTTAGGTTAGAAGGAGCAATTAATATAAAAAAATAGATTGCGACACATTATATATATATATATATATAAATTTAACAAATTAGCGATTTATTGCTCAAAATAAAAATGAGCGCATTATTATTACATTGGTCCTTAAAATCCTCGCAAGCTTTTGTACGCAATCACCAGGATTTTCCTACCTGTGAGTCAAAAACAACCAGGATTTTCCTTGCCAACTTCTGTTAAACATTTACTTTTATGAGTTAATAACACGTGGGATGTTTTTATAATGTATATATAAGTCTCTATAAAATATACAATAATAGTAGTAATAATAATATATATAATGTGGTTAGAAGGGAAAACATAAATTGGACACAACATTATTATTCTTATATATAGATAAATAGAACAGAGATCTGCATTTTATTAGGAAAATACATTGGGCTGCTGGTCTTTAAGAAAAAGTAAAACCTACGTTGCGAGGCCCATAGGCCGGTATGGACCTCAAAAAATAAGTTGAAACACTGTCTCCGTATGTCGTGGGCTACGCATACCTAGGCCTAGCTGATACTTGTTCGCCCTCTGGAAAAAAAATGATAGTACCAGCTAGATCCCCGAGCGAACTGGATTAAAGAGGGGGCCGGCGGCCCGATTGAAGAAGCACATCAAACGTGATTTTTTTTCTTCAGTGGATGGCTCTCGATGGCGTTTTTTACTTGCCTCTGCACCATACAACTTGTATTTTTAGCCTCCCAGTCTGTGGTGGACCAGCAGCCCATTTGCTGGGCGGGCCAACCTACAGAAACCATCACTCGGTTTTTCATCAAGCCCCCAAAACAACGCAGCCCATTATGCTTGTTTTGAGGCCAAAAACATTACGACAGGGGTTGAGCAGGGGAGGGGGGAGACAGAGCAAAAATATTAAAAAGAGCTAATGCGCCGTTGCTACCCTAACAAAGCAGGTGCAATTCTTCTCGGGAAGAAGGTGTGCCGTTGACACCCACACGTCACAAATCCCATAGTAGACATACTAACAAGTTCACACACAAGTACAACAGAACAGGTAAACATTCGTATCAAACTTAGGTTCACAGGACACGTTCATATTCATAGCCATCATTCACAATAAACAACTCAAAAGATTAATATATACACAAGTTCAGCATGTCTATGCATCCAAATGATTGATAGATCACACGACAATATTCATAGATAATTCACAAAAGATTCAGATATACACATGTTCAGTATGTTTATGCAACCTAATGATTGAGATCACAACCAATATCATCCATGGACGAACTTTAATTACCTAGGGTACAGACTGGTAAATGGTGTTCAGTCGAAGGTACTTCTTGCTAAAATTAATGCTTGTACAAGTAAACTTTCGAGTACATAAGAGGCAGCACAGCCAATATCATCCATGTGCCGATAACCAAAAGGCACAAGCCGATGTGTACTTCGAGCGATGGGAAGCTAGCGTGAAAGGTACTCCAGCTGGGACCAAAGACTGGACTGCGTTTTTCTGGGCTATGCGCCAAGCAATATTTTTGGCGTTCACTCTCGTAATACTTGGAGTTTGACAACTGGTTGACGCCGGTTGATACTTGAATGAATATAGGCACTTCTTCTTGTCAACATTGATGCTTGTCTGAGTGAACTTTGGAGTACAGAGCTGAAGGAAATATGCCCTAGAGGCAATAATAAAGTTGTTATTTATATTTCCTTATATCATGATAAATGTTTATTATTCATGCTAGAATTGTTTTAACCGAAAACTTAGTACATGTGTGAATACATAGACAAACAGAGTGTCACTATTATGCCTCTACTTGACTAGCTCGTCGAATCAAAGATGGTTAAGTTTCCTAGCCATAGACATGAGTTGTCATTTGATTAACGGGATCACATCATTAGAGAATGATGTGATTGACTTGACCCATTCCGTTAGCTTAGCACTTGATCGTTTAGCATGTTGCTATTGCTTTCTTCATGACTTATACATGTTCCTATGACTATGAGATTATGCAACTCCCGAATACCGGAGGAACACTTTTTGTGCTACCAAACGTCACAACGTATCTGGGTGTTTATAAAGGTGCTCTACAGGTGTCTCTGATGGTGTTTGTTGAGTTGGCATAGATCGAGATTAGGATTTGTCACTCCGATTGTCGGAGAGGTATCTCTGGGCCCTCTCGGTAATGTACATCACTATAAGCCTTGCAAGCAATGTGACTAATTAGTTAGTTGCGGGATGATGCATTATGGAACGAGTAAAGAGACTTGCCGGTAACGAGATTGAACTAGGTATTGAGATACCGACGATCGAATCTCGGGCAAGTAACATACCGATGACAAAGGGAACAACGTATGTTGTTATGCGGTTTGACCGATAAACATCTTCGTAGAATATGTAGGAACCAATATGAGCATCTAGGTTCCGCTATTGGTTATTGACCGGAGATGAGTCTCGGTCATGTCTACATAGTTCTCGAACCCGTAGGGTCCGCACGCTTAACGTTCTGTGACCATCGGTATTATGAGTTTATGTGTTTTGATGTACCAAAGGTTGTTCGGAGTCCCGGATGTGATCACGGACATGACGAGGAGTCTCGAAATGGTTGAGACATAAAGATCGATATATTGGATGGCTATGTTTTGACATCGGAATGGTTCCGGGTGAGTTTGGGCATTTACCGGAGTACCGGGAGGTTACCGGAACCCCCCGGGGAGTGTATGGGCCTTATTGGGCCTTAGTGGGAGAGAGGAGGAGGCGGCCTAGGAGGGGCGCGCCCCCCAAGCCCAATCCGAATTGGGAGGGGGCCGCCGCTCCTTTCCTTCCTCCCTCTCTTCTCCTTCCTTCCTCTCCTACTCCTACTTGGAAGGGGGGAATCCTACTCCCAGTGGGAGTAGGACTCCCCTAGGGCGCGCCATAGAGAGGGCCGGCCCTCCCCCTCCTCCACTCCTTTATATACGGGGGAGGGGGGCACCCCATAGACACACAAGTTGATCATTGTCTTAGCCATGTGCGGTGCCCCCCTCCACCATAATCCACCTCGGTCATATCGTCGTAGTGCTTAGGCGAAGCCCTGCGCCGGTAGCTTCATCATCACCGTCATCATGCCGTCATGCTGACGAAGCTCTCCCTCGACACTCAGCTAGATCGAGAGTTCGTGGGACGTCACCGAGCTGAACATGTGCAGATCGCGGAGGTGCCGTACTTTCGGTACTAGGATAGGTCGGATCGTGAAGACGTACGACTACATCAATCGCGTTGTCATAACGCTTCCTCTTACGGTCTACGAGGGTACGTGGACTACACTCTCCCCTCTCATTGCTATGCATCACCATGGTAGATCTTGCGTGTGCGTAGGATTTTTTGTTGAAATTACTGCGTCCCTCAACAGTGGCATCCGAGCCAGGTCTATGCGTAGATGTTATATGCATGAGTAGAACACAAATGAGTTGTGGGCAATAATAGTCATACTGCTTACGAGCATGTCATACTTTGATTCGGCGATATTGTTGGATGAAGCGGCCTGGACCAACATTACGCGCACGCTTAAGCGAGACTGGTTCTACCGACGTGCTTCGCACATAGGTGGCTGGCGGGTGTCAGTTTCTCCAACTTTAGTTGAATCGAGTATGGCTACGCCCGGCCTTGTTGAAGGTTAAAACAACACACTTGACGAAAAATCGTTGTGGTTTTGATGCGTAGGTAAGAACGGTTCTTGCTCAGCCCGTAGCAGCCACGTAAAACTTGCAACAACAAAGTAGAGGACGTCTAACTTGTTTTTGCAGGGCATGTTGTGATGTGATATGGTCAAGACATGATGCTAAATGTATGAGATGATCATGTTTTGTAACTGAGTTATCGGCAACTGGCAGGAGCCATATGGTTGTCGCTTTATTGTATGAAATGCAATCACCATGTAATTGCTTTACTTTATCACTAAGCGGTAGCGATATTCGTAGAAGCAATAGTTGGCGAGACGACAACGATGCTACGATGGAGATCAATGTGTCGCGCCGGTGACGATGGTGATCATGACAGTGCTTTGGAGATGGAGATCAAAGGCACAAGATGATGATGGCCATATCATATCACTTATATTGATTGCATGTGATGTTTATCCTTTATGCATCTTATTTTGCTTGGTTCGGCGGTAGCATTATAAGATGATCTCTCACTAAATTTCAAGGTACAAGTGTTCTCCCTGAGTATGCACCATTGCGAAAGTTCGTCATGCCGAGACACCACGTGATGATCGGGTGTGATAAGCTCTACGTTCACATACAACGGGTAGAAGCCAGTTTTGCACACGCAGAATACTCGGGTTAAACTTGACGAGCCTAGCATATGCAGATATGGCCTCGAAACATTGAGACCGAAAGGTCGAGCGTGAATCATATAGTAGATATGATCAACATAGTGATGTTCACCATTGAAACCTACTCCATCTCACGTGATGATCGGGCATGGTTTAGTTGATATGGATCACGTGATCACTTAGATGATTAGAGGGATGTCTATCTAAGTGGGAGTTCTTAAGTAATTTGATTAATTGAACTTTAATTTATCATGAACTTAGTACCTGATAGTATTTTGCATGTCTATGTTGTTGTAGATAGATGGCCCGTGTTGTTGCTCCGTTGAATTTTAATGCGTTCCTAGAGAACGCTAAGTTGAAACATGATGGTAGCAACTACATGGACTGGGTCCGTAACTTGAGGATTATCCTCATTGCTGCACAGAAGAATTACGTTCTGGAAGCCCCGCTAGGTGCCAAACCCGCTGCAGGAGCAACACCAGATGTTATGAATGTCTGGCGGAGCAAAGCTGATGACTACTCGATAGTTCAGTGTGCCATGCTTTACGGCTTAGAACCGGGACTTCAACGACATTTTGAACATCATGGAGCATATGAGATGTTCCAGGAGTTGAAGTTAATATTTAAAGCAAATGCCCGGATTGAGAGATATGAAGTCTCCAATAAGTTCTACAGCTGCAAAATGGAGGAGAATAGTTCTGTCAGTGAGCATATACTCAAAATGTCTGGGTATAACAATCACTTGATTCAACTGGGAGTTAATCTTCCTGATGATAGTGTCATTGACAGAATTCTTCAATCACTGCCACCAAGCTACAAGAGCTTCATGATGAACTATAATATGCAAGGGATGGATAAGACAATTCCCGAGCTCTTCGCAATGCTAAAGGCTGCAGAGGTAGAAATCAAGAAAGAGCATCAAGTGTTGATGGTCAACAAGACCACTAGTTTCAAGAAAAAGTGTAAAGGGAAGGAGGGGAACTTTAGAAGAACGGCAAACAAGTTGCTGCTCAAGTGAAGAAGCCCAAGTCTGGACCTAAGCTTGAGATTGAGTGCTTCTACTGCAAAGGGACTGGTCACTAGAAGCGGAACTGCCCTAAGTATTTGGCGGATAAGAAGGATGGCAAGGTGAACAAAGGTATATGTGATATGCATGTTATTGATGTGTACCTTACTAATGCTCGCAGTAGTGCCTGGGTATTTGATACTGGTTCTGTTGCTAATATTTGCAACTTGAAACAGGGACTACAGATTAAGCGAAGATTGGTTAAGGACGAGGTGACGATGCGCGTGGGAAATGGTTCCAAAGTCGATGTAATCGCAGTCGGCATGCTACCTCTACATCTACCTTCGGGATTAGTTTTAGACCTGAATAATTGTTATTTGGTGCCAGCGTTAAGCATGAACATTATATCTGGATCTTGTTTGATGCGAGACGGTTATTCATTTAAATCAGAGAATAATGGTTGTTCTATTTATATGAGTAATATCTTTTATGGTCATGCACCCTTGAGGAGTGGTCTATTTTTGTTGAATCTCGATAGTAGTGACACACATATTCATAATATTGAAGCCAAAAGATGCAGAGTTGATAATGATAATGCAACTTATTTGTGGCACTGCCGTTTGGGTCATATTGGTGTAAAGCGCATGAAGAAACTCCATTTTGATGGACTTTTGGAATCACTTGATTATGAATCACTTGGTACTTGCGAACCGTGCCTCATGGGCAAGATGACTAAAACGCCGTTCTCCGGAACAATGAAGCGAGCAACAGATTTGTTGGAAATCATACATACTGATGTATGTGGTCCGATGAATATTGACGCTCGCGTCGGGTATCGTTATTTCTCGCCTTCACAGTTGATTTGAGCAGATATGGGTATATCTACTTGATGAAACATAAGTCTGAAACATTTGAAAAGTTCAAAGAATTTCAGAGTGAAGTGGAAAATCATCGTAACAAGAAAATAAAGTTTCTACGATCTGATCGTGGAGGCCCACTACGGGAAACAGTTAATTTGCCGTCAGGAGACGTCTTTGCCGTCAGCTTTTCGTCGGGCAGATGGCAAAGAAAGGGTTTGCCGTCATCGACAGACGGCAAAAAAACTTTGCCGTCTGCGAAAAAAACACAGACGGCAAAGAGCTCACTTTGCCGTCTGCAACAAAAATCACAGACGGAAAATCATCTATGCCGTCTGTGTTTGCTTTGGTAGACAGCAAAGAATCTTTGCCGTATGTGTTTTTTTGGCAGACGGCAAATTGAGCACTTTGCCGTCTGTATTTGTTTTCGCAGACGACAAAGAAGAAGCACACCACGCGGATCCATCACACGGATTGATGACTTGGCAGCATCTGAGACGCACATCCCACCCACTCAGGACCAACGTACGAACGCCCCAACCCACCCAACGACGCACGCGCCCCAACCCACGACCCCACCCATGACCCCACGCCCGTACCTACCCCACCCACGATTCCCATCTTCTCCCTCGTGCCGCCTCGTCTCTCCATCTGAAAGAGCATTAGCACGCCGCTAGCCAGTGCCCTCCTCCCTTCTTCTCCCCTGAGAGCAGCCACACGCCGCCGGCCAACACCGCCCGCCCGTCTGGCACACCCGTCCAGCGCCCGCCCATCCCCGAGCAACCGTGTGCCGTGGCCAGCGCCCGCGAGCCCGTACGTCCGGCGCCACGCCCAGCGCCCTTCCGCGCATCTGGCCGCCACCTCGCCGGTGCCGCGTGAAGCTCCACCCCTCGCGAGCTCGTCCTCACCGGCCGTCCATGCGCACAACTCCTCCGGGAGCACACCCGAGCCCGTCCACACCCGCCGGTCCTGCACTCCGCCTCGCGAGCTCTGCCGCTTGAGAAGCCGGGCGCTCCACCGGTCGAGCACCGGCCATCCCCTACCTCCCTCGTGTGCCTCCCCGCGGCGCCGGAGCGAGTCAGCTACCGAGCGCGGCTGAACAGGGCCAACCCGACCTCCCTTGCGTGCCTCCCCGCGGCGCCGGTGCGAGTCAGCCCCCAAGCGCGGCTGGGTCGGAGTTGCGCGGGTGAGCAGGGTTGGGCGGCGGCGCAGCAAGCAGAACAGCAGAGCGGCGAGGCGAGCGGCGGACTGCACGGCGGGGCGGGCAGAGCAATGGAGTGGAGAAGGACTCGATTGCTTTTCGGTCTTACTTGTTAGGGTCCTTTGTATTAATTTCCAAGACTACTCTGTAACACTTTATTTTTTTTCAGGGTCATGTATGCATATTGTACTTCACTAACGTTGAATGAAAGGCACTACACACGGATGGGCTTTTCCTTGTTAAAAAAGAAGAAGAAAGATAGGCAGTGCACTAGCATGAGTTGACCGCATCGCTCGGGAGCAACACTGCTGTTTTTTTTAATTTGACCCCTCTCTTTGCCGTCTGTGATATACGAGGCTGACGGCAAAGACGCGAATAGCAGACGGCAAACCTGTAGTCTAGCTGACGGCAAAACTTCATTTCTTTACCGTCTATGATTTACAAGGCTGACGGCGAAGAAGATTTGGCTGACGGCAAAGTCTTTGCCATCAGGCTGATGAAAAGCTGACGGCAAAGTATTCTTTGCCGACTTATCTTTGCCGTCTGACTTTGCCGTCTGCTTCCTCACGGCAAACTCTTTGCCGTCTAGATTTAGCTCTTTGCCGTCTGTGATCCACTGACGGCAAATTACCTGTTTCCTATAGTGAGGAGAATATTTGAGTTACGAGTTTGGTCTTCATGTGAAACAATGCGGAATAGTTTCGCAACTCACGCCACCCGGAACATCACAACGTGATGGTGTGTCCGAACGTCATAATCGTACTTTTCTAGCTATGGTGCGATCTATGATGTCTCTTACTGATTTACCGCTATCGTTTTGGGGTAATGCTTTAGATACGACTGCATTCACGTTAAATAGGGCACCATCTAAATCCGTTGAGACGACGCCTTATGAACAGTGGTTTGGCAAGAAACCCAAGTTGTCGTTTCTTAAAGTTTGGGGCTGCGATGATTATGTGAAAAAGCTTCAACCTGATAAGCTTGAAGCCAAATCGGAGAAATGTATCTTCATAGGATACCCAAAGGAGACTGTTGGGTACACCTTCTATCACAGATCTGAAGGCAAGACATTCGTTGCTAATAATGGATCCTTTCTAGATAAGGAGTTTCTCTCGAAAGAAGTGAGTGGGAGGAAAATAGAACTTGATGAGGTAACTGTACCTGCTCCCTTATTGGAAAGTAGTTCATCACAGAAATCAGTTCCTGTGACTCCTACACCAATTAGTGAGGAAGCTAATGATGATGATCATATAACTTCAGATCAAGTTACTACTGAACCTCGTAGGTCAACCAGAGTAAGATCCGCACCAGAGTGGTACAGTAATCCAGTTCTGGAGGTCATGTTACTTGACCATGACGAACCTACGAACTATGAGGAAGCAACGATGAGCCCAGATTCCGCGAAATGGCTTGAGGCCATGAAATCTGATATGGGATCCATGTATGAGAACAAAGTGTGGACTTTGGTTGACTTGCCCGATGATCGGCAAGCCATCGAGAATAAATGGATCTTCAGGAAGAAGACTGGCGCTGACGGTAATGTTACTGTCTACAAAGCTCGACTTGTTGCAAAAGGTTTTTGACAAGTTCAAGGAGTTGACTACGATGAGACCTTCTCACCCGTAGCGATGCTTAAGTCCGTCCGAATCATGTTAGCAATTGCAACATTTTATGATTATGAAATTTGGCAAATGGATGTCAAAACTACATTCCTTAATGGATATCTTAAAGAAGAGTTGTATATGATGCAACCAGAAGGTTTTGTCAATCCTAAAGGTGCTAACAAAGTGTGCAAGCTCCAGCGATCCATTTATGGGCTGGTGCAAGCATCTCGGAGTTGGAATATACGCTTTGATAGTGTGATCAAAGCATATGGTATTATACAGACATTTGGAGAAGCCTGTATTTACAAGAAAGTGAGTGGGAGCTCTGTAGCATTTCTAATATTATATGTGGATGACATATTGTTGATTAGAAATGATATAGAATTTCTGGATAGCATAAAAGGATACTTGAATAAGAGTTTTTCAACGAAAGACCTCAGTGAAGCTGCTTATATATTGGGCATCAAGATCTATAGAGATAGATCAAGACACTTAATTGGACTTTGACAAAGCACATACCTTGATAAAGTTTTGAAGAAGTTCAAAATGGATCAAGCAAAGAAAGGGTTCTTGCCTGTGTTACAAGGTGTGAAGTTGAGTCAGACTCAATGCCCGACCACTTCAGAAGATAGAGAGAAAATGAAAGGCATTCCCTATGCTTCAGCCATAGGTTCTATCATGTATGCAATGCTGTGTAACAGACCTGATGTGTGCCTTGCTATTAGTTTAGCAGGGAGGTACCAAAGTAATCCAGGAGTGGATCACTGGACAGCGGTCAAGAACATCCTGAAATACCTGAAAAGGACTAAGGATATGTTTGTCGTTTATGGAGGTGACAAAGAGCTCGTTGTAAATGGTTACGTCGATGCAAGCTTTGACACTAATCCGCATGACTCTAAGTCACAGACCGGATACGTATTTATATTAAACGGTGGAGCTGTAAGTTGGTGTAGTTCTAAGCAAAGCGTCATGGCGGGATCTATGTGTGAAGCGGAGTACATAGCTGCTTCGGAAGCAGCAAATGAAGGAGTCTGGATGAAGGATTTCATATCCGATCTAGGTTTCATACCTAGTGCATTGGGTCCAATGAAAATCTTTTGTGACAATACAGGTGCAATTGCCTTGGCAAAGGAATCCAGATTTCACAAGAGAACGAAGCACAACAAGAGACACTTCAATTCCATCCGTGATCAAGTCAAGCAGAGAGACATAGAGATTTGCAAGATACATACAGATCTGAATGTTGCAGACCCGTTGACTAAGCCTCTCTCATGAGCAAAACATGATCAGCACCAAGACTCCATGGGTGTTAGAATCATTACTGTGTAATCTAGATTATTGAGTCTAGTGCAAGTGGGAGACTGAAGGAAATATGCCCTAGAGGCAATAATAAAGTTGTTATTTATATTTCCTTATATCATGATCAATGTTTATCATTCATGCTAGAATTGTATTAACCGAAAACTTAGTACATGTGTGAATACATAGACAAATAGAGTGTCACTAGTATGCCTCTACTTGACTAGCTCGTTGAATCAAAGATGGTTAAGTTTCCTAGCCATAGACATGAGTTGTCATTTGATTAACGGGATCACATCATTAGAGAATGATGTGATTGACTTGACCCATTCCGTTAGCTTAGCACTTGATCGGTTAGTATGTTGCTATTGCTTTCTTCATGACTTATACATGTTCCTATGACTATGAGATTAGGCAACTCCCGAATACCGGAGGAACACTTTGTGTGCTACCAAACGTCACAACGTAACTGGGTGATTATAAAGGTGCTCTACAGGTGTCTCCGATGGTGTTTGTTGAGTTGGCATAGATCGAGATTAGGATTTGTCACTCCGATTGTCGGAGAGGTATCTCTGGGCCCTCTCGGTAATGCACATCACTATAAGCCTTGCAAGCAATGTGACTAATGAGTTAGTTGCGGGATGATGCATCATGGAACGAGTAAAGAGACTTGGTGGTAACGAGATTGAACTAGGTATTGAGATACCGATGATCGAATCTCGGGCAAGTAACATACCGATGACAAAGGGAACAACGTATGTTGTTATGTAGTTTGACCGATAAAGATCTTCATAGAATATGTAGGAACCAATATGAGCATCCAGGTTCCGCTATTGTTTATTGACCGGAGATGAGTCTCGGTCATGTCTACATAGTTCTCGAACCCGTAGGGTCCGCACGCTTAACGTTCTGTGACGATTGGTATTATGAGTTTATGTGTTTTGATGTACCGAAGGTTGTTCGGAGTCCCGGATGTGATCACGGACATGACGAGGAGTCTCGAAATGGTCAAGACATAAAGATCGATATATTGGATGGCTATGTTTGGACATCAAAATGGTTCCGGGTGAGTTCGGGCATTTACTGGAGTACCGGGAGGTTACCGGAACCCCCCGGGGAGTGTATGGGCCTTATTGGGCCTTAGTGGGAGAGAGGAGCAGGCGACCTAGGAGATGGCACGCCCCCCAAGCCCAATCCAAATTGGGAGGGGGGCCGGCCCCCCTTTCCTTCCCCCCTCTCTCCTCCTTCCTTCCTCTCGTACTCCTACTTGGAAGGGGGGGGATCCTACTCACGGTGGGAGTAGGTTTCCCCTAGGGCGCGCCATAGAGAGGGCCGCCCCCTCCTCCACTCCTTTATATATGAGGGAGGGGGGAACCCCATAGACACACAGGTTGATCATTGTCTTAGCCGTGTGCGGTGCCCCCTCCACCATAATCCACCTCGGTCATATCGTCTTAGTGCTTAGGCGAAGCCCTGCGCCGGTAGCTTCATCATCACCGTCATCACGTCGTCGTGCTGATGAAGCTCTCCCTCGACACTCAGCTGGATCAAGAGTTCGTGCGACGTCACCGAGCTGAACGTGTGCAGATCGCGGAGGTGCCGTACTTTCGGTACTAGGATCGGTCGGATCGTGAAGACGTACGACTACATCAACCGCGTTGTCATAACGCTTCCGCTTACTGTCTACAAGGGTACGTGGACTACACTCTCCCCTCTCGTTGCTATGCATCACCATGATAGATCTTGCATGTGCGTAGGATTTTTTTTGAAATTACTGCGTTCCCCAACAATAGCAGCAGCCTATGTACCTGTCCATCTGATCTTTTTGTGCAGTTCTACTGAAATCACCCAATGTAATGATTTTCCTGCGAGTTCAGGCTCCAAGTTACTCCTTTATGAAATCGGCAAACAGTAGCACAATACCAAATTACCAATACATATGACAAGCACAATAATCAGGATAAAGACCAGTACCAACCTGTGTGAGGTAGCATATCAATTACTATTTCCTTTGACTGGGAGCCGAGATAAGCCAAGCGACTAACAGCAAAGGAAGGAAGCAAGCCCAGATTAGCGACTGACAGGAAAGGAAGGAAGCTGTCGAGGCAATGAAGCACCCATAGTTTTTGTGCAGTTCCACCAAAATTGAGCATCCCTGTTGCACATATATTGAGAGAGTGATATTACTGTAATAGTGGGACTAGTTGATGAAACATACACTAAAAAATAGAAGCACCCTCATTATCTTACTGGGTAAAGTTAGCAACATAGTAGTCTTGCTTAAAGAGAGGTATTAGTTTATTTAATCAGTGCCAATTAGCTCAACACTCAAAGCATTTCCATGTATCATAGGTTGCAAAACTTTAACGTGCAAAGATAAAGGAGTTTCTCATGACAGTAGCATGATAAAAATAGAGATGACAACAAACTAATATGGATGAAGGCCTTAGGCCGGTACCAACCTGAGCAAAAAAGCTTATTCATGTAGTCCCAGAAGAGATGATAAAGCACTCACTGGAATCACTCAATAGTATATATTTTTGTGCACTTCAAATGTATGGTTGAAATCACTCTTGTTTACCAGTGCTGAGATTATATCAAAAGATTATCAAGAACTTCCAGCAGAGTTAAAGCACTGACTAGGATACAGTTCATTGTATTGTCTTGGGTAGTTCCACTAAAATGTATGATTGGCACAACATGATCCATGTTTGCACAAGTAGGAACAAGGTGAAACCTTCATTAGCTTAGTGAGAAAGGATAGAAAGACATTAGCCTATTACTCTAACAGTAGCATCAATTTCATCATGGACAATACGCAGAAGTGGAAGGGCTCCTTGGAGGATCGTCTCACATGTAAGGTAGACATTGCCGGAGCCCTTGAATGGCCTCGACCGAGGCCTCGGCTTCAGCAATATCACCTTGGCATTGTTTATTCTTCTTCGTCTTCCTCTTCATGCTCTGTTTCTCTTTCTCCTCACCAGTTGGTGAAACCAAGTACATGATTGGCCTTCTATTTCAGAATTGGTTTTGTCAGTGAGGGAGTACAAGTGTACTAGTAAACAATAGCATTATTTTCTCATGGCAGTCGCAAAATAGAGATGAACACATGCATTAAATATCATTCTTACCTAAAGGAAGGTTATGGTGCCAATATGGACGATGAGGATTGGAACACAGATCTCCCTTTGTGCAGTTCCACTGAAATGAACCAACTGTTCCATTCTGACATTCCAGTTAAATAGCAGAAAAGTCACTTCTTTTAAGAAGTGTTTTTTGCAGTGCACCAAAAGGTCACAACAGCAACCAGGTGAAATAGATATCCCTGTTTGCACAAATAGCTACAGAGGAAACAATGAGAGTCTCAAACAATTACGGGCAAAAACATTTGGCTAAACTTTTCATGGCTTATAACAGTGGCATGGCTTCATTTTACGAGGGCATTAGATTAAGAACAACTAAATATTTGGTATAAGGGCATGGGATAGTGGGTGCACCAGCAGTCCAACACCATGTACCTAAACCGGGGCATAAAGTGGTGATTCAGAGTCTGTTTCCCCGAGAAACAAACATCCAAGAAACATATCTGGGTTGGTCCCATTTTTGTTCACTCTAGCCACCTACTCCTATGTTTTTTGGAAATGGAGGCGTGCCCCCGGCCTCTGCATCATAATGATCCATGCAGCCATCTTATGTGTGGATAGCAAATCTAGTCGTGGTCATACCACTGTGTACAACGTTTCCCCTATATTTCCCTTTTCGACCAAGAGACCGGTTGGATGACCAGTCTGTACTACTTTCACCCCCTATCCTTCCTGTTTGTACCATGTCCGATGCACATACTAAATTCACCCACCCCCACTTTATTTCTTGTTTGTACCAAGTACAAGATTTGACTCCATGAAGTAGCTTTACCTCTAACAATAGAAGAAAAAAATATGTGTCGTTTGACCATCCGATCGAGAGGGGCTGAGAGGTAGAAAATGATGCACATGCAGCGATGTAGCAAGCTTGGGAAGTAGAGCTAGGGCGGTTTCAAAGGAAGATATACCTGAAGGTCGTCGGGATGTGGATGGGTGGGCGGCGGGAGGCCGGATCCACCCACACTAGGGCAACGACGAAGGGTTCAGAGGACCTCCCGTGCCAGCGCTCGGCCAAAGATAACGGTGCGGCCGGCAGTGGGTCTCCTCCCTCGCTGTCGACGACGGCCTAAACGCTGCCCATCCTCCCCTTCACAGGCGGAGGGGGATACATCCGGATCTGTAACCAGCGGTGAGGATAGAAAGACAGTGTTTTTTGAAGGGAGAAAGACAGTATTACCAGCGCTATCTTGTTTAGATCTGGAGAGGATGAGAGTGTGTGAATAGAGCAACCCTAGCAAGCAAGCGCGGAGGCTCCGGCCTATATATACGTACTGGGGTAGTTTTCCTTCTTCACTCCATCAAAAAAATTGTTTAAAATTGTGTACATGCAAGGTCGCCAATTTTTTTGAGTTGTTGATTGTTTTTTGAGATAGCTACCCGCTTATTCCAAGTGGTTTTACGGTGTGCCAGGCCGCACTTTGTATCGTTCAAGTCTGGTACAAGACCCTCCATTAAATGAACAACCACCCCCTCGTAAAATTTGTGAACAAGCCCACGGCTAAAATTATCGGAAACGTGGGCTGCCCCAACATGCATTATTATTTATATTTTCTATGTGGGAGTATCCTCAAAACAAAATGTGAGAGTACAATATTTATTGGGCCCCTTTGTAATTGGTGCTAAATTTTGACCAAAGATTTAACTGAGAAAATGTTAGTGCATGTTAACAAAAATTATATCGTTTGATTCATATTTGAACATAGTTTTCAATTATGTAATTTTTTGTGACATGCATGAACATTTGGTTAGTTAAATTTATAGTCAAAATTTGGCAAGGTGCATTAAATCAACACATGCAAGTATCAAAAGGAGAGTCACAACATGCATGCATGCGTTGTAATTAATGCAACGGTAGACGCAAATTATTGAAATATATCGAGTGCAGTGCTTTGATTTGTCACGTCAACTCGTACAAGACCAAGAAGTTTGATTACTACAACGCCCTCTCGCCTTAACCGCACATGCCTTTGGCTGCATGACAGGTGGGCCACCCACCTGTTGGGCCCACCTGTCATACACGCAAAGGCAGGAGCAGTAAGTCAATGAAGTTGCGTCCCTCCCTCGCCCATGAGCATGGTGGCTGGCAGGACTAGGAGAAGCTTTCGTTCGCTACACGCTCTCCCTCCCGCACGCGATGGACATGCAGCAGTTCAATCGGTGTCAGATGGCCAAAAGCATACTGTAGTACTCCTCCACTGCAGTAGTACTCCATCATTGTTGGACTTCCCGAAGAGGCGAAGAGCCAAGCGCAGCCCGGATGCTCGTGTGGCAGTTTCATGTGTAGAGTAGTCTAGGATAGCGTGTACCGTGCCTGTAAGCTTAAAATCATTGGGGTCGGCTCCATGCTTTTTTTATTAAAATAATCTTCTGGCCCTACCTGTCATCCTGGTGATTGTAGTTTGCACGCTCATCTGGTCAAGACAAGAATATATATTTTAATTTGTGGTGGGGTAAATGTTAGAGGTTGCAGGAAATATAGAGTATACAACAAGCTATCCCTCTCGCACGCGGTGGACGGACATGCAGCAGTGGATTTGATACTGTAGAAGTAGTAGTGTCGGAGGAAATGGCCACGGGTAGCCTAACCGACTGCCCCTGGTTCTTCTGAAAAAATTATCAGGCCTTCGGGCCTCCAAGCACTCCAAGCATTGGGCCGCCTTCCCTGGCCGGCTACCTCTGAAGCCGACTCCCGAAAGGCGACCCTGCCTCAGCGACCCCTCCCTAGGACGACTACGGGGAGGCCGACTCCAAGAAGCCGGCCAAGAAGGACGCCGACTCCAAAGAGCCGGCCGGGACCACAACCACTCCAAGCCACTCCCACATAACGGCAACAAGACGGGGTGTGGCCACAGTGCGGCCCACTACCCCCGAAGCCCGAGGCGGGCATGGCTACAGGAGGCCGTACGGGACGACCGTCTCCCGTGCGGCTCGGCACTGTAGCCATGCCAGCCTCGACGTCATCCACGACCGATTCCTGTACGGCCCAAGGGCGGCGGGCCCCTTCAGCCAGAGAGAGGCGCGAAGACGGCCCGGCCTCTCCCAGTCGGCCAAGGGCATAACCTGCCCCCAGAAGCCGGCTACTCCCTTCCTCGAAGCAGGAGCCCCATTAAGGAGACAAGACGAGGTAAGGCTACAGTGAGAGCCCCCGAGGCGGCCCACTGTAGCCACGCTTACCTCGACAAAGCCCTCGTCATCAGAGGCGCGGCTACAGTAAGTAGCCGCCGACAAGATCCTAGGCGGTGGGGCCGGCCCGTCGACCAAGTAGCCGGCAGCCGGCGGGACCCAGCAGCCGGCGGGACCCAGCAGCCGGCGGAGAAGCCGGCGAGCGTAGACACTGACGGCTGGGACCAGAGCCCAGCCGGATTACCATTGTACCCCCGGGGGTAGGCCTATATAAACCCCCCGGAGCACCCATGCAAAGGGTTGGCTTCTAAGCATAGCACACACACCATAGATAGAGAGAAGCAAGAGCTAGCCTTGTTCTCCTTCTCCCTTGATCCCAAACAGCTCTAGGAGCGATTGTAGCTACCTTTCCTCGATCTAGTGATCATGCGGAGACCCCGCAGAGCAGGACTAGGGGTGTTATCTCCTCGGAGAGCCACGAACCTGGGTAAGATCCGCCAGCGTGCATGTCTTCGCCTCATCCCGTTTCCAGGCACCGGCGACGTTTTATTGGCTCCCACAATGATAAGCCATTCCTTGGCATATGTCGCACCAACCACCTGACATTTGGCGCCCACCGTGGGGCCAGATGCACCGTCGTCCGGAGACCTGTTCTGGACGGGAACCCTCTTCCTCCCCCGCGAGCGCAGCCAGCCTGCTGCGCCCGATGGCGTTTGCCTTGACGCGCTGCAAGGCGTCGACGACGCCTGCGCAGCGAGCTGCCTCGCCGATCTGCTCGGCGAGACTCGCATCTCCGACGAGCCTGCGTCCGACGCAGGCACCGACTACCCCGAGAACCGCCTCGTCAGCCTCCTCGACCAGCTTCACGTCTCCAGCGAGCCTGCTGCAGACATGGAGTCGGTCGGCTCCACCGACCCGATGCTCATCGACTCTGACACGGCGTCGCTCGACGCCTACCCCTCCGACGTGGTGGTCTTCGACGACCCCCTCCCTCGAGCTGACAGCGACAGTAGCGCTGTCACCGAAGTGCTGGTCTTCAGCCATGTCGCCAACTCGGGCGAGAATGCCCACGACGCCCTGCAAGCGGCGATGCACGACCTCTCCGTCCCCATCCCGGCCGACGCCGACGCCGAGACCCTGGAAGCCCGCCGCCTTGCCGTCATCGCGGAGGGCCAGAAGATAGCCTCCATGAGACGCCTCACCGAGGCCCACCAGCGCGAAGTCGACCGCGCCGCCTTCGGTACGCCGCCGCCTAGCGGCCCGAGCCGAGCCGGCCTCGTCCAGAAGCGCGGCGCGGCCGTCGCCAGCATGCTGGGCGCAGATCGCCCCGTCTATGCCACCCCGCTCGAGAATCTGCGAGCCGCTCAGGCGGCCGCAGAAGAGCTCAATGGGCTGGGAGCCGATGAGCTCCCCTACATGACAAGACGGATCCAGCAGCTGCTCGACGCGGCTGCAGAACGGCACGAAGCCGGCGCCCGTGCTGATAGTCATCCCCCGCGCCGGGAGCACGCCGCGACGTCCCGCTCGCCGACTGCGAGCGGCGCGCGCCAGAAGAAAGACAAGGAGCCGGCTGCCAGCCGCAGCCGAACTCGCATCACCATCGAGCGCGACGCGGATGGCCGCCCTCGAGCTGTAGAACACCAAGGAAATCTGCCTCCTCCCCCGCCTCGAAGAGAAAGACGCCTCACTCCGCCGCCTATCACACACCCGACTCTTGGCGACCGACTCGGCCGCCGAGAAGGAGTCGGCGAGAACGACGCCCGCCACAGGATCGACCGCCTTGCTTGATCCTTGGCGTTAGAAGAAGAAGACGATGTCGGCCCGCCATGCTTTGGCCCCCGCATCCGCGACGAGCCCTTCCCCAAAGGGTTCTCGCTCCCCAGAGACACGCCCAAGTACAACGGCTTGGTGAAGCCGGAAGATTGGCTCATCGACTACTCCACGGCCGTCAGCATAGCCAACGGCAATCGGCGCGTCGCCGTGAAGTACGTCCCCCTCATGCTGCAGGGCACTGCGCGCACATGGCTCAACAGCCTCAAGCCCTACAGCGTCAACAGTTGGCTGGACTTCACCGAAGTCTTCGTCCGCAACTTCACCAGCACCTACAAGCGGCCTCCCAAGCCTCGCCAGCTCTCCCTCTGCGTCCAAGGGCCCAACGAGTCGACCCGCGACTACCTCACGCGATGGGCCGAGCTCCGCAACTCCTGCGAGGGGGTGCACGAGGTCCAGGCCATCGAGTACTTCACCGCCGGGTGCCGGGAGGGCACCCTCCTCAAGCACCAACTCCTCTGCGATGAGCCGGCTACCCTCGACGAGTTACTAGTCATCGCCGACAAATATGCCACGGCTGACTCCTCGATGAGGACCGAGCTGAGAGTAGACGCCTCTGGGAAGGTGATTGCTCCGGCTCCCAAGACGCCGGCTGGCGACCCTAATCGGCGCCCCTACCAGAACGACCACAAGCGCAAGGGCCCCATGCCGACTTCCTCCAGTCGGCAGGTGGCCACAGTTGGAGACGAGCAGCCTGAAGAACGGCCCGCTCCCAAGAAGAAGGGTGGAAGGCCGGCTTGGCAGCCGTCTTTCTCCTACGAACAAGCTCTCGACGCCCCCTGCAAGTTCCACAGCGGCGCGAAGCCGTCCAACCACACAACCCGGAAATGCCACTGGCTCACCCGCATCACCAAGGGCGAGGGAATGCTGCCGCCTCCGCCTCCCGGCCCGCCGCCTCCAGCCCCCCAGCAGCCGGCGGCTCAGCCGGCAGTCGGCGCTATCCAAGACGAATTTCCCGAAGAGCATGCCGCCTACGTCGTCTTCACTAGTCAAGCCGATGACAAGCGCAGCCGACGCTGATAGCACCAAGAAGTGAATGCAGTCGCCACCAGCGCCCCCGAGTTCATGCACTGGTCAGAAAAACCAATCAGCTGGAGCCAGGCCGACCACCCAGAGGTGATGCCTTCGCCTGGCTCCTATGCAATGGTCTTGGATGTCACCCTCGCGACGGAGAGGCGAGCTGCCAGATTTTCCCGCGTCCTGATAGACGGCGGAAGCAGTATCAACATACTGTACCGCGATACCATGGAGAAGCTGAACATCAAAGCCAAGCAGCTCATGCCGAGCCGCACCGTCTTCCATGGTATCGTCCCCGGCCTGTCATGCTCCCCAATCGGCAAGATCAAAATGGATGTTTTGTTTGGAGACAAAGATCATTTCCGCCGAGAAGCAATATGGTTTGAGGTAGTGGATTTGGAGAGCCCCTATCACGCACTGCTTGGCCGACCTGCTCTGGCCAAGTTCATGGCTGTGCCCCACTACGCCTACCTGAAGATGAAGATGCCGAGCTCGAAGGGGATCATCACGGTAGCCGGCGACTACAAGAAGTCCATCGAGTGCGCCATGGCCAGTAGCCGGCTGGCCGAGTCCCTCGTGGTGGCAGAAGAGAAGAAGATGTTGGAACGGGTTGTGGCCATGGCCGGCAAGCAGCCGGCCTTGTCCCCCAACCCCAAGGATTGTGATGCGCAGGGCTCCTTCCAGCCTGCCAAAGAAATGAAGAAGATACCTCTGGACCCGGAGAACCCGGAGAGGTTCGCTGTCATTGGGGCGAGCTTGGACAGTAAATAGGAAGGCGAGCTCGTCGACTTCCTCCGTGAGAATCGAGACATCTTTGCATGGTCCCCAAAGGACATGCCGGGTGTCCCGAAGGATTTCGCCGAGCACAAATTACATGTCCGAGATGATGCGAAGCCGGTCAAGCAACCCCTCCGCCGACTGTCAGAAGAGAAGCGAAGAATTGTGGGAGAAGAGATAGCCCAGCTCCTTGCCGCTGGCTTTATCATGGAAGTGTTCTTTCCAGAGTGGCTTGCCAACCCAGTTCTGGTTCTGAAGAAGAATAACAAGTGGCGTATGTGTATAGACTACACCAGCCTGAACAAGGCCTGCCCAAAGGATCCGTTTGCTCTGCCGCGGATTGACCAAGTGATAGACTCCACAGCCGGATGCGAGCTGTTAAGTTTTTTGTATGCGTACTCAGGGTACCATCAGATCAAGTTGGACCCAGCTGACCGCCTGAAGACTGCCTTCATCACACCCTTTGGAGCTTTCTGCTACCTGACTATGACATTCGGCTTGAGAAATGCCGGTGCCACTTTTCAGCGTTGCATGCAGAAATGTCTCTTGAAACAACTCGGCAGAAATGCCCACGTCTACGTAGACGACATTGTGGTGAAGACAGAGAAGCGCGGTACCTTGCTGGAAGACCTGAAAGAAACATTCGCCAACTTGCGCCGATTCCAGATCAAGCTCAACCCGGAGAAGTGCGTATTCGGAGTGCCAGCCGGCCAGCTGCTAGGCTTCCTGGTCTCCGAACGCGGCATTGAGTGCAACCCCATTAAGATCAAGGCCATCGAGAGGATGGAGATTCCCACCAAGCTGCGAGATGTACAGAAGTTCACTGGCTGCTTAGCCTCCCTGAATCGTTTTATCAGCCGACTAGGAGAAAAGGCTCTCCCCTTGTACCGACTCATGAAGAAGTCCACTCACTTCGAGTGGAATGATCAAGCCGACCAAGCCTTTCATGAGTTGAAGAAAATGCTGACCACTCCGCCTGTCCTGGCTGCGCCGACCGAGAAGGAGCCCATGCTCCTCTACATCGCCGCGACTAGCCGAGTCGTCAGCACTATTGTTGTGGTCCAGCGCCCGGAGGAAGGCCGAGCCCAGCTAGTCCAGAGGCCGGTGTACTATCTCAGCGAAGTACTGTCTAGCTCAAAGCAAAACTACCCGCACTACCAGAAGATGTGCTATGGGGTGTACTTCGCTGCCAAGAAACTGAAGCCCTACTTCCAAGAGCAGCCCATCACGGTCGTGTGCACTGCCCCGCTTGCCGAGATCATAGGCAGCCGGGATGCATCCGGCCGGGTGGACAAATGGGCCATCGCATTGGCGCCCTACACGATCTTCTATCAACCCTGCACCGCCATCAAGTCGCAAGCATTGGCCGACTTCCTCGTCGACTGGGCCGAGACCCAGTACTTACCGCCGGCTCCCGACTCCACCCATTGGCGGATGCACTTTGACGGGTCCAAGATGCGCACTGGCTTGGGAGCCGGCATCGTCCTCACCTCTCCCAAAGGCGACAAGCTCAAGTACACGCTGCAGATCCACTTCGCCGCCTCCAACAACGTGGCCGAGTACGAGGCGCTCGTACACGGGCTCCGGCTGGCCAAAGAACTTGGCATACGCCGGATCCTGTGCTACGGCGACTCAGACTTGGTGGTCCAGCAATCGTCTGGCGACTGGGATGCCAAGGACGCGAACATGGCGAGCTATCGATTTCTGGTCCAGCAAATCAGCGGATACCTCGAGGGGTGCGAGTTCCTCCACGTGCCAAGGGCCGACAACGACCAAGCAGATGCCCTAGCACGGATCGGCTCCACCCGACAAGCCATACCGACTGGCGTCTCCCTCCAGCGCCTCCTCAAGCCGTCTCCAGAGTCGGATTCCATCTTCGTACCGCCTGCGCCAGATACAGCCGGATCCGACTGGAGAAACCCCGCAGGCGGCACGGGGACTTCGACAACTGGCCCGGGGACTGCCGTAGTCGCACCCGGCACGGGGACTTCAGAACCCGGCCCGGGGACTGCCGCAGTCGGCCCGGGGACTGCAACGACACAAGAAGCGGTGGCCGACTCAACCAACCCACCCACCCGAGTCATGGTGGCTACATTAACAGAAGAAGAAGTCACAGCTCCCTCATGGGCCCAGCCCATCCTCAAGTTCCTAGTCAGCAGAGAGCTGCCGGCTGATGAGATCTCAGCAAGACTAGTGCAACGACGAGCCGCAGCATATACAATAATCAATAGAGAGCTTTTGAAGCGCAGCGTCACTGGAGTCTTCCAGCGTTGTGTCGAGCCAGAAAAAGGAGCTGCAATCCTCAAAGACATCCACCAAGGCGAATGCGGCCACCACGCAGCCTCAAGATCCCTTGTGGCCAAGGCTTTCCGCCATGGTTTCTTCTGGTCGACTGCCTTGGAGGATGCTAAAGAAATAGTCAAGAGCTGCAAAGGATGCCAAGTTTTTAGCTCCAAACAACACCTGCCGGCTTCTGCACTCAAGACCATTCCCCTCACCTGGCCTTTTGCCGTCTGGGGACTGGACATGGTGGGCCCCTTCAAGACAGCCCGCGGCGGCCTGACTCATCTACTTGTTGCTGTGGACAAGTTCACAAAGTGGATTGAAGCAAAGCCAATCAAGAAGCTCAATGGGCCGACTGCCTTAACATTCATCACCGACATCACTACTCGGTACGACGTGCCACACAGCATCATCACCGACAACGGCACGAACTTCGCCAAAGGAGCACTGGCACGTTTCTGCGCGATGCAAGGCATCCGACTGGACTTAGCGTCCGTTGCCCACCCGCAGTCAAACGGCCAGGTCGAGCGAGCAAATGGACTCATCCTCTCCAGCATCAAGCCCCGACTGGTTGTACCACTGGAGCGATCGGCCGGCTGCTGGCTCGAAGAGCTGCCGGCTGTCCTCTGGAGTCTGCGCACTACACCCAACAAGTCAACCGGCTTCACTCCATTTTTTCTCGTGTACGGTGCCGAGGCTGTCATCCCAACAGACATCGAGTTCGACTCGCCTCGGATCACCATGTACACGGAGGAGGAGGCCAAAGAAGCAAGAGAAGACGGCGTGGACCTACTGGAAGAAGGCCGGCTGTTAGCCCTCAGCCGGTCCGCCATCTACCAGCAAGGGCTGCGCCGCTACTACAACCGCAAGGTCAAGCCAAGATCCTTCCAAGAGGGCGACCTTGTGCTCCGGCTGATCCAGCGAACAGCCGGCCAGCACAAGCTCTCGGCCCCTTGGGAACGCCCCTTCGTCGTCAGCAAGGCACTCGGCAACGACTCCTACTACTTGATCGACGCACAAAAGCCAAGAGCACGCAAGAGAGACGACTCCGGCAAGGGGTCGGAGCGGCCATGGAACGCAAACCTCCTGAGAAGATTTTACAGTTGAAAGCAGTATGTATCATGCTACCCTTTTGCATTAAGCACGAACCAATAGGCCCCCCGAACAGTACTCGGGGACTGCCTTTTTATTATCTATGAATGACGAGTGTCATATCCATGAATGTATTATTACATTTTGAATTCTTGTCCGGCACCGGGTTTGACTAGTCGGCCCGGGGACTGGCCGCCTTGAGCTATATTGAAAGTTCTACCTGAAGTCAGAAAAGTAGTGTGCCGGCTCCCAAGTCCTCTCTTGTTGAAAGTCGCAGCTCAAAGAACTGACTGTACGACTAGCAAGAGGGAAGACAGAAAGGATGCCCACGCGAAAAATGGCTAAGGAACAACGAACCTATATAGCAAAGAGACGGCCTCCAAACATGCCTGCCGGCTGCCAGAACAGCCGGCTGGTCGGCTTCCTAAAAACTTAGCTTTAGTCCAGAAGAGCTAGAGTACTTCCCCCCCAATCGGCCACACACTCCTCCGGCTACAGATTGCAGAGCAACTGTTTGACTGGGGAGGCGGCAACCAAGGGAGGGCGGCAAAGGAAAAAGCAGAAGGACAAAAAGCAAAAGTACAAGGAAAGGCCAAAGGCACGCATAAGCTATATATACATAAAGCCCCCAACAGGCTGGCAACAGACATAAGTTCGAATACACCCAGTGGGTGGAATTGTGCAGATTTAACCAAACATTGTTCTAAAGAGTAACAAGACAGGAAAAGCAAAAGACGGCAGACTAGGGCGCGACATGAAGGCCGAGTTGGTCGGTGAAGGCGGCCTCGCCGGCTGAAGGAGTGGCCGCCTAGCGGGTCTCGGCTTGACCACCACCTACGGCAGGCGACGCACTCGCGCGTGACGTGGTGCTGGAGGTGCGGTCAGGCTGAGGCTGGCCGGCTGCTCCACCAGCCGGCTCGGCATCCTCACCCTCCTCCTCCTCTTCTTCACCCTCGTCGCTGGAGTCGATCTCCTCCGCCGAGTCCTCACCGTACGCCGGGTCCAGCCCGAACCACTCCTCCGGCTGGGCGACACCGTTGTCGTCCACCTCGGGGGCGAAGACGCTGGTGTCGGTGTAGTCGGCGATCGCCGAAGCCCACCGGATGATGGCCGGCCGTGCCGGCTCCAGCTCCGTGTCGGCTTGCTGCCGCCAGGTAGCCAGCTGGTCCAGGCTCAGGCCGGGATACCAGGCCTTGACGAACTCCAGCGCCCGCCTGGCACCGGAGCGAGCCGCCGACGCCTTCCAAGCTTCGAAGCGGCCGACTGCCACCTCCAGCCGGTCGGCGGTCCGACTGGGGGTGCGAGGGACCACTTGGCCGGGCCAGAGGGCGGCCAAGACCTGCGCCCCGGCACGCTGAAGCCGGCGGAGCAGCCGGTGAGCCGGCTGGATGCGAGCCTGGATCGCCAGGAGCTGTTCCTCCAGCGAGCGGCCGACGGTTGGCGAGATCTCAAAGCCAGCTTGCCTTCGCGCCTGGCGGCGGGCCTCGATGGTCTGGTTGGCAGCAGTAGAATAGCCAGGGAAATACTCTGCGCAAGAAAGAAGAAGAAAGGAACACCAAAATCAGAAAACGAGCCAAAGTGGCAGATGGCAAGAAAGGACGAAGAGGTAGGCGGCTTACCGTCAACCAGATCTTCGATCTGGCCGTAGCCAGAGATCAGAGTCTGCCTGGCCTCAGCCCAGCCAGCCGCCTCCGTCTCGAACTTGGCCTGGAGAGTGGCTTCGCGATCCTGCGCCGCCTTCAGTGCCGCCTTGTGGCTTTCCTCTTGGTCGGCCAACTTCTTGGCCAGACGGTCGCGTTCCTGCACCAAGGCGGCGAGCTCGGCATCCTTGGCGCGAAGGGCAGTCTGAGATTCTCCCAGTTGTGCCCTCAGACTGGCGTTGGCCGCTGCAGATACGGCAGGAAAAGAAGAACAGTAAGAAGTCGTCAAGGAAGATCCGACCCGACTGCTCAGCAGTCGGCCCGAATCTCGGGGACTACACCCAGTGGGTGCCTTGACGCGCCCCCACATGAGATAAAGAACAAACCACGTACCTCGGCTCTCAGTAAGGTCAGCGGTCTTCTGAGTCAGCTCCCGAGCCTGGGAGTTGAAGGCGGCCGCTCGAAGGTTGTGGTAGTCCTGCAAGATGGACAGAAGACCGAAGTAAGAACAAAGATAGCAAAGACAAATCCACCAAGAAGTTCCAAGCCGCCTGCTCAGCAGCCGACTCGGAACTCGGGGACTACACCCAGTGGGTGCGCTGACGCGCCCCCACGGAAGAAATCAAGATCAAGAAGAAATCGAAATCAAGAAGAAGCAAAATGGGAATACTAACCCGGATGGCCGCCCGCGTCGCGAGGAACTCGTCGGTGAACTGCCTCAGCGCCGTGGCTTGGCTTTGGAGCCGGGTTCGGACGTCTTGTGCAGCCACGTTCACCACGGCCGTCCCTCCGCCTGGCGTCCACCCCGAGATAGCGCTGGCCGCCTCCGCATCTCGGGCCGACGAGCTGGAACCCACGGCCGGCTGTGGCTCCGACGCAGCCTTCTGCGGCTCCGACGCGGCCTTCCCCGCACGCCGGCTCGACGGAATTCAGACCGCCGTCTCAGCCCTCACGGCCGGCTCGCCCTCCACCGACTGTGCAGGCGGCGGATCAGGCCGGCCGCCCTGGGCTGCCCCAGTTGGCGGGGTCGGCTCCGACGCCTTCTCCAAGATAATGACGTCGTCGCCGCTTCCCCCTAGCCCTGGCTGGTCGCTGCTGGCTCCCCCTGGCGAGGGCTCCTTGTCCCCAAGCGCCATGACGCGCAGCGGGGTGACCATCAAAACCTCCCCCCCCGCCGCCGCTGCTTCAGCCTCTGCTTGGGCCCTGGCTGCAGCATCGGCGAGTGCCTTCGCCGCCTCCTCCTCCCGAGCCGCCTGGGCAGCGGCCGCCTTCTGTGCCTCCGCCTCCCGTGCCTCTTGCTCCGCCCGCGCCTCCCGCGCATTCCTTTCTGTCGCCTCCTGAAGGTTGGCGCGGGGGTCCACGCGGCGGGTGGTGCTCCCAGAGCCCCTCGGCGACTCGACGATGGAGCCGGCAGCCGCCCGCTCAAGCGACAACGGAGCTCTGATCATTTGGAGAAAAAAGACAAGGTTTCAAGAACCACCAAAGGAAAGAAAGAAAGAGAGTACACAAAGAAAAATTCGGACTTACGCCGACACGGTCTGCGGTTGCTTCACCGTCTTGCGGAAGCGAGCCGCCTTCGCGGCCGCCTCTTCCAGCCTGGTGGCTGCCGCCCCGCCTCTGGGCTTCTTCGTTCGGCTGCCGAACAGACCCTGGGCGGCGCGACGCTTCTGCCCTCCGCCCCGAGCAGGCGGTGCGGCGGAGGAACCCGCGCCGCGTCCAGATGCCGGCTGGCGGCGCGGGACGGCTTCGGCCTCATCGACGTCCGGCCAGTCGTCAAAGGTGGCACTGAGCCCGGAGCCGCCTGCTTCGCCGCCGGCTTGGCCACCACCCGGCTCGACGTCGTCCTCCATACCGGCTGCCGCCAGGTCGGGGTCTTCCTGATCGTGTTCGGTCCGGTTGGGGACGAATCGGCGCTCCGAGTCCGACCCGCCGGCCGGCCGAAGCAGAGGGCTCTGTCGAAAAGCAAACCGACTAAGTTAGAGTCGGCTAAGAGGAACTCGGCAACGAAGTTGAGAGAAAAAGAAGACACAGGGAGAGCGTACCGTGGGCGGTGGATTGGCTCGGCTGTATGGCTCCTTGCCGAATTGCCACTCTTCGGAGAGCTTGCAATTCGCAAGGTAGTTCACCATGTAGGCGACCTCCTCGCGCGGCATCTCCTTGGTGCACATTCGGCTCGGATCGAGCTGGCCGCTCATCTGACAGATCAGATGAGGCCGGCTCTGGAGCGGAAGAACCCGGCGCATGACGAACGTGGCCAGAAGGTCGGACCCCGTCAGGCCCTCCGACTGAACCATCACCCGCAGTCGGGCGATGGCGGCGTTTCCAGCCTGCATCAGCGTCACAGCCCGGAAGGACCACTGGGGCAGCCTGCCCGCCGGTGGGCCGGCTACGTAAGCCGGCAGGTTGATGTAGTCGCCCCGTGGGGCGATGTTCCGCACGTAGAAGTACGACTTCTGCCACTTCTTCACCGATTGGATTAGCGGGATGACGGGGAAGGGGTTGTCGGCGCCCGATCTCCGCGACGCGATGAAGGCACCAGTCTGAGCCGGCACGCCCCGCATGCGCGTGCCCAGTTTCGACTGGAAGAGCTCCCCCCAGAGCTCAAGGGTGGGGAGGACGCCGAGGTAGCCCTCGCACAGGGTGACGAAGGCGGACAGCAGCACCATCACGTTGGGGGTGAGATGGTGCGGCTGGAGCTGATAGAATTCGAGCCAGGAGAGGAAGAAGGCGCTCACTGGAAGGCCGATGCCGCGCAAGAAGTGCGAGCGGAAGACCACCCGCTCGCCCTCCTGCGGCTCCGGCCTGATTTCCTTCGCCGGCGCGAGGCGGACCTCCACCTTGTCCGCGCCGGGCAGCCGCCGTGTGTTGCGGAGAAAGTCGACATGGTCTTCGTGCACATTGGAGCCGTCCCAATCCCCGCCGATCTGCTCTACGGCGGGAGGCATGGCGAAAACTAGCGCGGCGGCGGAGGAATGCGCAGTGGAGAGCGCGGCGGCGAGGCGCTGTCGGAAGAGCGGGAGAGCGAGGAAGATGGTGGAAGTAGGAGGAGCGTGCGAGGGCCTGCCGCCCTCCACCTCCCCCTACTTATAGCCCCGCGCGGCAGGACCGGAGAAGCCGAGCGTGGGGGGAGTCATGGGATTCACTGCACCCACTCCCCCCACGCCTCGCGATTATTGCGCATAAATGCGAGCCGAAACTGCCGCATGGGACGTGCGGGCGGTTTCGGGATGTAGACAATCCGCGCCTGGGCCGGGGCGCGGACGTGGCGGGCCCCCTCCCTGCGGCGACGTCCCATCACGCGCGTGGGCTGGCAGGCTTTACGGCCCGCGGCCCGATGCACGGACTGGCGGGCTCCCGCCCTCCGACTCCGGAAGATTTCGACTCAGGCGGCGCGCCTGACCAAGGCCGGCTCCCAGCTGCCGGCTTGTCAGGATAGGAAGCTGATCGAGCTTCTCAAGCCCTACTCCACCTCGAAGCCCCACCAGCTTCGGGGACTACTGTCGGAGGAAATGGCCACGGGTAGCCTAACCGACTGCCCCTGGTTCTTCTGAAAAAATTATCAGGCCTTCGGGCCTCCAAGCACTCCAAGCATTGGGCCGCCTTCCCTGGCCGGCTACCTCTGAAGCCAACTCCCGGAAGGCGACCCTACCTCAGCGACCCCTCCCCAGGACGACTACGGGGAGGCGACTCCAAGAAGCCGGCCAAGAAGGACGCCGACTCCAAAGAGCCGGCCGAGACCACAACCACTCCAAGCCACTCCCACATAACGGCGACAAGACGGGGTGTGGCCATAGTGCGGCCCACTACCCCCGAAGCCCGAGGCGGGCATGGCTACAGGAGGCCGTACGGGACGGCCGTCTCCCGTGCGGCTCGGCACTGTAGCCATTCCAGCCTCGACGTCATCCACGACCGATTCCTGTACGGCCCAAGGGCGGCGGGCCCCTTCAACCAGAGAGAGGCGTGAAGACGGCCCGGCCTCTCCCAGTCGGCCAAGGGCATAGCCGGCCCCCAGAAGCCGGCTACTCCCTTCCTCGAAGCAGGAGCCCCATTAAGGAGACAAGACGAGGTAAGGCTACAGTGAGAGCCCCCGAGGCGGCCCACTATAGCCATGCTTACCTCGACAAAGCCCTCGTCATCAGAGGCGCGGCTACAGTAAGCAGCCGCCGACAAGACCCTAGGCGGTGGGGCCGGCCTGTCGACCAAGTAGCCGGCAGCCGGCGGGACCCTTCAGCCGGCGGGACCCAGCAGCCGGCGAAGAAGCCGGCGAGCGTAGACATTGACGGCTGGGACCAGAGCCCAGCCGGATTACCATTGTACCCCCGGGGGGTAGGCCTATATAAACCCCCCGGAGCACCCATGCAAAGGGTTGGCTTCTAAGCATAGCACACACACCATAGATAGAGAGAAGCAAGAGCTAGCCTTGTTCTCCTTCTCCCTTGATCCCAAACAGCTCTAGGAGCGATTGTAGCTACCTTTCCTCGATCTAGTGATCATGCGGAGACCCCGCAGAGCAGGACTAGGGGTGTTATCTCCTCGGAGAGCCCCGAACCTGGGTATGATCCGCCGGCGTGCATGTCTTCGCCTCATCCCGTTTCCAGGCACCGGCGACGTTTTATTGGCTCCCACAATGATAAGCCATCCCTTGGCATATGTCGCACCAACCACCCGACAAGTAGTAACATCATTGTTCGTCTTCTCGAAGAGGAGAAGAGCCAAGCGCAACCCGAACGTGAAAGTTGCGAACGCTCGACACAGTGTGTTTGGTTGCATTCTCATCTCAGCATAGTTGTTCCCTGTTCGTGCATGCTCATCCCGGCACCCCTCTTCATGCATGCTCTTCTCATGCATGCTCCTAGTGTATTTGTGTTAAGCTAGTGTGGACTCATGCACCCTTCATACACCCTACCAAACATCAAAGAATCAAAGCATATCACAAAGCATCCAGGTGAGGTAGTCCTGGATTAAGGGGTCCTCGGGCGTCCGGACTATGATACGTGGGCCGGACTTATGGGCCGTGAAGATACAAGAACGAAGACTCTCTCCCGTGTCCGGATAGGACTCTCCCTGGCGTGGGAAGCAAGCTTGGCGTCCTGATATGAAGATTCCTTTCTCTGTAACCGACTTTGTACAACCCTAGTCCCCTCCGGTGTCTATATAAACTGGAGGGCTTAGTCCGTAGAAGGCAGGATCATACTCATAGTCATACAGGCTACGCTCTTAGGGTTTTAGCCATTACGGTCTCGTGGTAGAACAACTCTTGTAATACTCATATTCATCAAGATCAATCAAGCGGGAAGTAGGGTATTACCTCCATAGAGAGGGCCCGAACCTGGGTAAACATCGTGTCCCCCGTCTCCTATTACCATCGACCTTAGACGCACAGTTCGGGACCCCCTACCCGAGATCCGCCGGTTTTGACACCGACATTGGTGCTTTCATTGAGAGTTCCGCTGTGTCGTCGTCAATAGGTTCGATGGCCCCGTCAAACATCTAGAACAATGCTGTCCAGGGAGAAACCTTCCTCCCCGGACAGATCTTTGTATTCCGCGGCTTCGCACTGCGGGCCAACTCGCTTGGTCATCTAGAGCAGATCGATAGCTACGCCCCTGGCCGTCAGGTCAGGTTTGGAAGCTTAAGCTACGTCGCGGATATTCGCGGAGACTTGATCTTCGACGGATTCGAGACCACGGCAGCCGCTCCCTGTCGCCACGATGAACATGACTTAAATCTGTCATCGGACTATGCCCAGGGGATAGCGCTTGTAACTGCTCTGGCCCTAGATCCGGAGCAGATTGCGCCATCCGAGGACGGGAGGCTCAACCTCGCCACGGAAGCCGCAGACTCAGCGGTGTCGGAGCCACACATAGACCCAACCTCAAGTGGGATCTATGGTACCGGAACCTGGGACACGTTTCCTGCTACAGGTTTCGAAGCATGTGCGTCCGCGCACGACGAGCTTGATCGGGCGTCGATCATCGAATTCAGCTCCGCGGACATCTTCCGGCACTCGCCTTTAGGTGACGTGCTAAACTCATTAAAAAGACTCTCCTTAGCGGGGGACTCACAGCCGAATTATATCCGGTTCGAACTGGAGGCTGATGATGGAAAATTTTGTTTCCCACCCACCGCCCGCTTCATAGCCAATGTCGAGGACCTAACCGACATGCTCGATTACGGCTCCGAAGACATGGACGGTATGGACGACCATGCCGGAGAAGAGGAGGCCCAAAACCCGCCGTTTACCGGACGTTGGACGGCCACTTCCTCGTATGACGTATACATGGTGGACACACCTAAAGAGAACAATGGCGACAACAAGAAGGATCCAGTCGAGGATAAACCTCCCGAGATACAGCCAAAACGCCGATGTCAGCAGCGCCGCTCTAAATCACGTCGTGCAAAAGACAGTGATACCGGCACAAGAGAAGATAACACTCCGGACGGTGCCGAAGACAATGAAGACCCCGTTGAGGCAACTTCCGAACAGGATGAACGGGAAGACGGGCAAGTTAGCCCTGATGAACAGGCCATACACGAAGACTCGGAGGACAATAATTATCTTCCGCTCTCCGAGGAGGAGGTGAGCCTCGGCGACGAGGATTTTATCGTGCCTGAGGAACCTCTCGAGTAGGAACGCTTTAAGCGTAGGCTAATAGCCACTGCAAGGAGCCTAAAAAAGAAGCAGCAACAGCTTCAAGCTGATCAAGATCTGCTCAACGATAGACGGACTGACGTCTTGGCAGCCGAGGAATACGGCCTTAAGCGCCCAGCCAAAAGTTACCCGAAGCGCAAATTGCTACCTCAGTTCGATGATGAGGCGCTGGAGCCCGTACCATCATCGCGCAATGCGGCTGACCGACCACCGCATGGTCGGGACAAAGCGGCAACTCAAGCCGAACACCAGCCCGCCCCACCTCACCGTAAAGGCAGAGATAAAACAGCTCGGGGACATACCTACGACCTGTGGCAGGACTTGGACAGTAGAGCAGGTCAGAACAGATCGATCTATGGATCATGGGGACGCGCCCCGACACGCAACAACGGCTATCTAGCCGGACGCAACAATCATACTAATGTCAGGGCCGAGAACCACACACAGACTCAATCCGAGCTACGTCACTACGTGGCCTGATACAGAGGCGCCGCACACCCTCTTTGCTTCACTGACGAGGTAATGGAGCACGAATTCCCAGAAGGGTTCAAACCCGTAAACATCGAATCATACGATGGGACAACAGACCCCGCGGTATGGATTGAGGATTTTCTTCTTCACATTCATATGGCCCACGGCGATGATCTCCATGCCATCAAATAGCTCCCACTAAAACTCAAAGGACCAGCCCGGCACTGGTTGAACAGTCTGCCCAAAAACTCCATCGGTAGATGGGAGGACTTGGAAGAGGCTTTCCTTGACAACTTCCAAGGTACATATGTTCGACCTCCGGATGCCGATGACTTAAGTCACATAATCCAATAGCCCGGAGAGTCAGCCAGGAAACTCTGGACTAGGTTCTTACCTAAAAAGAACCAGATCATCGACTGTCTGGATGCCGAAGCCTTGGCGGCCTTCAAACACAGCATCTGGGACGAATGGCTCGCCCGACACCTCGGCCAAGAAAAGCCGAAGTCCATGGCAGCCCTTACGGCACTTATGACCCGCTTTTGCGCGGGCGAAGATAGCTGGCTAGCCCGTAGCAATAACAATGCAAATGAACCTGACACTGTGGAAACCAGAAATAGCAACGGCAAGCCCTGACGCAACAGACACAAGCATCGAAATAACGGTGATAATACCAAGGACATAGCGGTCAACGCCGGATTCAGCGGCTCCAAGTCCGGCCGGCGGAAGAAGCCGTTCGAAAGGAACAATTCGGGCCCATCCAGCTTGGACCGCATACTCGATCGTCCATGCTAGATTCATGGCACCCCAGATAAACCAGCCAATCATAGCAACAGAGACTGTTGGGTTTTTAAACAGGCCGGCAAGTTAAATGCCGAGAACAAGGAGAAGGGGTCGCAAAGCGAGGTCGACGACGAGGAGCCCCGGCCACCGAACACAGGGGACAGAAGAAGTCCCCCCCCAAGTTAAAATGGTGAACATGATATATGCTACCCACATCCCCAAGAGGGAACGCAAGCGCACGCTCAGGGACGTCTATGCGATGGAGCCAGTCGCCCCAAAGTTCATCCCATGGTCTTCCTGCCCGATCACTTTTGATCACAGGGACCATCCGACCAGTATCCGTCATGGCGGTTCAGCCGCACTGGTCCTCGACCCAATCATCGATGGATTCCACCTCACGCAAGTCCTCATGGACGGTGGTAGCAGCCTGAACCTACTCTATCAAGATACAACACGCAAAATGGGTATTAATACCTCAAGAATTAAGCCTACCAAGACTACCATTAAAGGAGTCATACCAGGTGTAGAGGCCCGGTGCACGGGCTCAATCACACTAGAGGTTGTCTTTGGATCCCCGGACAACTTCTGAAGCGAAGAGTTGATCTTCGATATCGTCCCCTTTCGCAGCGGCTATCACGCACTGCTTGGACGAACCGCATTTGCGCGGTTCAACGCGGTGCCACACTACGCTTATCTTAAGCTGAAGATGCCCGGACCACGCGGCGTCATAACAGTCAATGGAAACACGGAACGCTCCCTCCGTACCGAGGAGCACACCGCTGCGTTAGCAGCAGAAGTACAGATCAGCCTTCTCAAGCAGAACCTTAATTCATCAGCTGAGCTCCCGGACACTGTCAAACAAGTCTGGACCACTATGCAGCAGGACAGCCCAGCTCGTCAAGAGCTCGACTAGCAATTTGGCCTCCGTCCCAGTCCCAACCAAGTGGCGGCATTCATACTGCGCGTACATAACTACGCACTCAAAATACCATGGGCATAGACGGAGGCATAACTAGCTTGTGATCCATAATACGGCTCGACCGCTCCTGGACACACATACTTTCAATTTTTCCTTTTTATCCTTTTCAGGTTTCTTTTCCGCAGGCTTCTTCTGATGACCTGATCATCGGTCCTCTCGAGAGGATGGATATACCAAGACGGCAAGAAGCACTGGCGTACAAGGGAATTTCTAGGTGGTCTCTTTAACGATCACTCTACCTATTTTCAGGACCCGCACGCAACTCTCCCTTGGTTGTGGCATGTTAAATAGCCCGGTTGCTTATCGCACCGCTTGTACAAATACGCTTTGATGTATTAATCAAACTATAATGGAAATAGTTTGCGGCCCAACTTCTGTGGCACTAGCCTACTACACCCTTTTTCCTTTTTTGGTAATCTTCTCAAGTTGCACCCGTACACTTTGGTATGCTTTCATCTGCCAGGTGCTTCATTGCAACCCATAATAAGGCAACAAAGTCCGAACACTCTTTATAGTATAGTTCGGCACCCCGAATTTAGCATTATATGCATTGGCTCCGAATCATGTCTTTGGTCAATAGTTGGGTTGCCCGGCTCCTGTGATTACTACCTTACGTTCCGCTATATCGGCTAGGGTAGTAAAGGGAGAGCTACTGTGATTGTGTCCTGGTTTATCTGGATGAGCACCTCAGTAGAGAAAGCCGAAAACTGACTGTCATGATGCGGCGAGAGCCGGTCAGCTCTTCGGAGGTTTCAAATCTTTCGCGATTTTTTCCACATTATGCGATGAATCGGCTCTTACCCGATCAGGTGTTTACAGTATCCTAGTTCGGATACTAGGGGCTGCGCCTAAATTTTCATTGTCAAACTTCTATGGCTAAGTGAGGGTGATAAAGCCACATAGTCCGATTGCCTGGTTCGTTGCGCTGAACACCTCCTTCAAGGACCAAACAATTGGATCAAGAGTGTTTAGATTCCATTCCGAACACCCCCGTACTGCCTACGTGGGGCTGAAGCCGACGACTGGCCAACTCTCAAAATTTTATAAACACGGCCGCACAGGAGGTAAAATATTAAACATGCATTATATTACATAGCCGAACTTGTTTCATAATACAGAGCGAGACAATATGAATGTATTCATTCAAAGCTTACATCTTTCGTACATTGCTCCGCCATAATGCGGGATCCCTCCAGGACATCGCTAAAATATCACTCCGGCGTGCGGTGCTCCTTGCCCGCGGGCGGTCCCTCGGTTGGGACCGTGACGGCATTCATCTTCGCCCACTGCATCTTGACATGGGCGAAGGCCATCCGCGCACCTTCGATGCAGATCGACCGCTTGATGGCGTCAAGCCGAGGGCAGGCATCGACTAGCCGCTTCACGAGACCGAAGTAGCTGCTGGGTAAGGCTTCGGCAGGCCACAGCCGGATTATTAAGTCCTTCATGGCCAGTTCGGCCACCCTATGCAGTTGGACCAGCTGTTTTAGCTGATCGCTAAAGGGCACCAGATGTTCTGGTCCAAGGTATTGCGGCCAGAACAGCTTCTCCGTCGAGCTCCCTTCTTCGGCTCGGAAGAATTCCGCAGCGTCAGAAACACTGCGCGGCAGATCCACAAACGCCCCTAGGGAACTCCAAATCCGGATTAATAAGAGATACTTCTTCTTCACATACTTGCTTTGCATACTAAAAGCCTTACCCGCCGTGATTTTCTTGGCCTCCTGGATCTCCTGGAGGGCGCCCTGGGCTTCAACCCGGGCCTCTTCCGTGCTTTGGCGAGCCTTGGCGAGTTCGGTCTCTTGAGCCGAAACATCGCGTTCCAAGGACTCACATTTCTTCACGGCATCCTGGAGCTCCTGCTGGACCTCATCAAGCCTGGCCTCGTGCTTCTCACGAGCGACTTGTTCCTTGGCAGCTTTCTCCTCGGCCTCGGCCAGCGCCTTTTTAAAGACCTCGACCTCTGTCGCTGCTCCTACATACACCATGGCACTATGGTCAATACACATCATTCATTCTTTTCGAATATACAGCAAGTCTCCGCATACTTTGCTTGTCCTCCAACTGCCTTATCACAAGACCGAGCTCTTCTTCGGCCTGCTCCAGACTTTGCTTTAGTCCGGAGACCTCAGCAGCATGAGAGGTTGCGGCCAGCAGCGTCGCCTGTTTTCATAAGACATATTTAGTTAGTTTCCTGCGAAAATTGCTTGATCCTCTGTCCGGCTTTTCTTTCCGAACACCGGACAGTGTCTTAGGGGCTACACTGTCTATACTATGACTTTCTCTTTTGCATCACTTACCTCAAAGCCTGTCAGTAGGCTGGTGTAGGCTTCGGTCAGTCCGCTCTTGACGGACTGAACCCTCTCAACCACCGTACCCATAAGGATACGGTGTTCCTCCACAATGGAAGCGCCTTGTAGCGCTTCCAGCAGATTATCCGGTGCCTCTGGATGGACAGAGGTCACAGCGGAATATGCGCACCTCCTTCTTTCAAAGGAGGCTACTTGCCGGATTCCGGAGCCGTATAGGTCTCTGAAACCGTATTCGGCTGGGGTCCGAACTGGACATGGCCCCCATCGCCAGTCTCCATGGGGGTCCTCTCTCTCGGATGTCCGGCGGCTGAAGGGTCACCCTCTGGCGCCACCCTGTCAGCCTCCTGAACCTCTCCCTGGCTCGGGAAGGCCCTTTGGGACAGCACCTCATCGTCGCCCTTGGTCATGGGAGAGTGAGCGGCCGGCGGTGACTCGCTGGCCATCGCCTTTGAATCCAGTGAACCTCCTGATGAGGATCGCAGGGAGCTGTCGCGAGCCGGACTGCAATTGCATAATTCAACATGTCAAAACTGTGAAGTAGAGAGGCCGTATATATGGACGCATTAGGGTTTCTTAGTACTCACGATGCGGCCGGGGGCTTGTTTCGGGGGCACGGCTCTGGGCTGTTGTCAACGTCCCACACAGAGTTATCCGCGAGGGAGCTCTTCCCCCTCTTGGACGCCTCTGCCTCCAGATTCATGGAGGCCGCCCTCTTCTTCCTTCCCCCCTCAGGGGGAGAGCTGCTTTCCTCCTCCTCCTCGTCGTCGTCTTTGGCGGCGGAGGAATGAGTCTCGTTGTCTTCTGACGTCATGTCCGAAGCTCCTTTGTGGCGGGGGCCACTCCGGACCCCCTTGGCCTTCTTCTTGGACCTTCTGCTCTGGCGCTTGGTAGGGCGCCAGAACCAGCATCTTCGTCAGAAGTGGAATTGCTGGTTCCTCGGGCAGTGGAGCCGGACACCGAATCCGCTCCGCCTTCTTTGTCCAGCCCTGGAAAAATAGATAGTGAGCTTTAGATATCCTCCATGACTAAGCAAGTAAAGTATGCGCCCTGAAACGTGAAATACTTACCGCACTTGCAGGATGGGCCAGGGCGTGCCCGCGGTCCTCGGTTGTCTCCGGCGGCGTCTTGTTGCCCTTGAAGAGCAACTTCCAGATATCTTTATGCGTGGTTCTGAAGAGTCTTTCCAAGGTCTGGTGCTCCTCCGGATCGAATTCCCATAAAGGGCAAGCCCGGCTCTGGCATGGAAGGATCCGGCGAACTAGCATCACCTGGATCACGTTGACGAGCTTGATGTTTTTGTACACTATGCTTTGGATGCGCGTTTGCAGCGCTATCAGCTCGTCCGACGAAGACCAATTCGGGCCCTTCTCTATCCAGGAGGTGAGCCGCATTAGAGCTCCAAACTTTAATTCGGGAGCCGCGACCCAGGTGGCGTCGCGGGGCTCTGTGATATAGAACCACAGTTTCTGCCACTCTTTGACGGTCTCCACAAAAGTACCTTTGGGCTATGTGACATTGGGCATCTTGCTAACCATGGCACCTCCGTACTCCGCCTGTTGGCCATCCACCACCTTCGGCTTCACGTTGAAGATCTTAAGCCACAGTCCGAAGTGGGGAGGAATGCGAAGGAAGGCCTCGCACACGACAATGAATGCTGACATGTTGAGGAAGGAGTTTGGGGCTAGATCATGGAAATCTAGCCCGTAATAGAACATGAGTCCGCAGACGAAAGGGTGGAGAGGAAACCCTAACCCGTGGACGAAATGGGGGATGAACACCACTCTCTCATTAGGCTTCGGGGTGGGGATGACTTGCCCCTTGGCCGGAACCCGGTGGGCGATTTCTTTCGCCAGGTACCCGGCCTCCCGAAGCGTGGTGATGTCCTTCTCCTTGACGGAGGAGGCTATCCACTTGCCTTGCGCTCCAGATCCGGACATGGTCGAGTGCTTTCTTGAGGCGGAAAAGATGAGGACTTGGGCGCTGGAGCTCAAGAATGGGAGGGCAGAGAGAGAGAGAGAAGGCGTGGGTGAAAGAAGGGAATCCTTATCTCCTTATAAAGGCAGTGAATATCAAACGCCTCCCCACTCTCCTTAAAACTCGCTTGTTCCCAAGGGCCGTGCAGACGGCACGGTTGGGTTACCCACATCCGTATTGATGAGAATCCCGCAATAAGGGGACATGATCTCTGCTTTGACAAGACGTGCCAATGAGACCACGTCTTGAAGCGGCAGGCCGAAAAACGATTTGAAATAATGACCGAGTGATGACGTGATATCACATTATCGAATGTTGTCAGCGGATTGGACTCGTGAAATATTATACTCTCTGTAGTTGTGTGTGGAATTTGTTTTGCAGAGCCGGACACGTTCGTTGTGTCTGAAGAATGTATTGGAGTATTCGGAGAAGGAACCCGCCTTGCAATGCCGAAGAAAATCTGCGCGCCGGACACCTGATCATTGAAGCCTGGTTCAGGGGCTATTGAGGGAGTCCTGGATTAAGGAGTCCTCGGGCGTCCCGACTATGATACGTGGGCCGGACTGATGGGCTGTGAAGATACAAGACCGAAGACTCTCTCCCGTGTCCGGATAGGACCCTCCCTGGCGTGGGAAGCAAGCTTGGCGTCCTGATATGAGGATTCCTTTCTCTGTAACTGATTTTGTACAACCCTAGTCCCCTCCGGTGTCTATATAAACCGGAGGGCTTAGTCCGTAGAAGGCAGGATCATGGTCATAGTCATACATGCTAGGCTCTTAGGGTTTTAGCCATTATGATCTCGTGGTAGATCAACTCTTGTAATACTCATATTCATCAAGATCAATCAAGCGGGAAGTAGGGTATTACCTCCATAGAGAGGGCCCGAACCTAGGTAAACATCGTGTCCCCTGTCTCCTGTTACCATCGACCTTAGATGCACAGTTCGGGACCCCCTACCCGAGATCCGCCGGTTTTGACACCGACACCGGGCCCGCGTGCCATCCACCAAATCACAGCGAGGTGCTATAGTCGAGACTCACCGGTCACCCCGGTGTGGCCATCATGACCCATCATATCAAAAAACCCACACCTTTACCAGCAGTGGTAAAGTGGCCTCGAAGTTGGACTGGACAAAGCAACCATCATTTCACTGGAATGCTCGTTGAAGCCCTTTCTCCCCTTTCTTGAAGAAAACCACACTCCAGGCTACTCACTTCTGCCATTTTCTTCTGTACCGACGAAGGAAAGGTGGGCGAATCAATGACGCTACTATATTTTCATTCCAAGAATCTTCTTTTTGCGAAGCACCGACCAATTCTCACAGCCTATTCTTTTCCCGTTTTCATTGTGATTGTGGTTTCCTTTCGATTGCTTTTTGTTTGTCAGTTCATTGATGGATCCTGGAGCACTAGGCAAAGAGTTGCTGGCAGACAACCCACTGAAGACAACGCTCTCCAGGAAGCGAGCACCGACCAACGAGTTGACCATGTTGGCGGGCCAACCCATGGAGACGAAGAACTCCAAGAAACAAGCACTGGCCAAAGAGTTGACGACGTTGGCGGACGAACTCCTCAAAGAAAGTTGGAAGAACAGCAAGGGCCCCACCGTGCCTACCCTAGAAACGCTAATGGCCACCTATGCGAGGCTCAAGGCCGAGTTTGAGGAGATAGTCTCCGTTGAGAAGCAGTATTCCCCTGGCAAGGTGATGGCCCCCATCGAGGACGAGGAGATGGCCCCCGGAGGGATGGGAGCCCCCAGTGAGCTGCAGAAGGTAAAAGATAATGGCTTACCATAGTTGTGGTTTTTGATTATTTGCAATGTGCTTGCTAATATGTTAGGGTTGTGCAGGTGCCAGTGGATGTCCTTGTTGATTCCTATGTCGCGGCCCGTCTTGTGGACAATGCCCCAGAGATTGTTTTCGATGTCGCGGTCCATCCTGTTGACATCGCCTTGGACATCGATTCCGATGTCGCTGTCCATCCCGTGGACATCGCCCCAGAGATCGATTCCGATGTCGCGGTGGACATCGCCCCAGAGATCGATTCCCATGCCGCTGTCTGTGCTGTGCTCATTGCCATAGAGATCGATGACAAGAAATAGTTGGTAGCGCTAATCCTTCAAGGTAGTTTGCATTGTGTTTAATTACCAGAACGATGCATGTTATCAAACCATCTTAGGGCTAGTGTACTATCTTGTGTGGGCGGTACTTGCTACTTTTATTTGATAGTGAATCATGCGAACCCTCTCCGAGTTGTGGAAACAGATGTATCCTCACCAGCTTTTGATGTAATATATGGCATGCTTAGATGTAAGTTTGAACTGTTTATCATATCAGCAGGGCTTGTTTGATGATTCCTGGTGTTAGTAGGCTAGCTACTGTACGAGCTATAGTACTTGCAAAGCACTCATCGAAGAGAAACACTGGGGCTGATGAGCTCGTGGTATGCTTATACTGATCCGTCGTCGATCGGCCAATAGCTGAAGCTCCTAAAATTGTAGGCTTAGAGATCTATCAGACAATAGTCGACCAGGATACATTCAGACCTCATTTGGTTCATAAGGTAGGAAAATCGTAGCAAAAGTACAGAGACGTACATCACAAAATCATAGCAGTACAGAGACGTACTCCCTTCGTTCCAGAATAGATGGCTCAACTTTGTACTACTAACTTTGAAATGGAGGGAGTGCAAATCCTAGGCGGGCTAGTTTGGCCTAGTGAGTTTCAATGATATGGCGTGGTACAGTGCCATCCAGTCTTCGCGTGTGGTAGCAGTACTGCGGGTACAGTAAGTTTTCTTGAAGAAGCGGAATTCAACAAAGTCATGATGGTTCCTTCGTCCGACCAACTTCGTCCCACATGTCAGTGAATGAAAGTATTCTTTCCGATATAGTGGACGAGCAATGAGTATTCATTGTTTATTTTTGATGAAAGCTATTGTCTCCACTGTTACGGAGGAGTGTGAAACACAGCAGCCCAGTGAACTTGGCATGTGCACCACTCCCTCCTTCCTCATGTAATACTACCATAGTGTTGACTATAAGGTTGGCTATAAGGTTACAACTTTTTCTCACTTTCTCTGTATCTATTTCCTCTCAAATGTTTTTTACCTTTCTTTTTCTAGACACAATTGTTTTTTATGCCTCTTTTTTATAGAATTAGTTTTTTATACCTAGCAGCACGTGTAGAGATTGGCTCCTGCAGATCCCACTCCTTGACTTTGTCAATGCCTCTCTCCTCCACATAAGCGGGCTTAGGGCATGTACAATGGTTCTATTGTTGGGATGCCACATAGGATAAATGATGAGGTGGAGGAAAGAGAAATCATAAGAACAGGCTTGTCTTCTCTTATTTAAGAGAAGACAAGAGATGATCTCTTAGCACAATATGTTTCACCATGTTTTTAGGAATAACTAGTTATTGAAGATAAGGCTAAGAGATGATCCATTGTACACATGTTTTTTTGTCATGTCTAAATTACATGCAAGACTTATGATAAGACTATCTTATCAACCATTGTACATGCCCTTATAGCCCAGAATTTTACTGGTACTACTTGCTATGAATGCGGGCAACTGGCGTCTGAGGGGGGAGCGCGCGCGGGGAGGTGGTGGGGTGGGGGGTGGGTTCTGGTGGGCCAGGGCGGTCAGAAGCGGGCTTGGAAGCAGTCCGGTCTCCCGCATGGCCCACCTCACATTATCACCGTATATATTTCTTGGAGTCCGTGCGCGGCGCGCGGGCGATCTCTTCTCCCTCCACCGTCTCTCTCTTCTCAGCCGACGCCCGCCGAGCGATTAGATTTCGGCTATCGACGGTTTATTAAATTGCAGTCCCACATGTCAGTGAAAATGCAAGACAATGTGTGTCCCCTCTGGTGAGCGGCGTGCGAGCCGGACTGTCGGGGGTGCGACGTGTAAGAGTCGTAAGTGTGCCGCCTTTTCCTTTTGAACTTGCAAAGCGTAACATTTTCATGCGATCGATCATAGAAATCCAGAACAAAATGACGAGGGCGGTGCTTTCCCGCGTGTTAGGCGGGCTAGTTTGAGTGATATGATGTGCTACAGTGCCGTCCACTTGCTCCATTTTTATGTAAGCAAGAGTCTACATTCTTACGTGGGAGGAGTGCGAAACACGGCAGATCTGATTTTGATCGAGGGATAACTGTTCCCTGCAAAATAATGGAGCACTGTTAGCGATTATAGCATGATAGTTAGGGCATCTCCAGCGCTGGCCCTCAAATTTACATCGGCATCTGTCCGAGGACACTGATGGATGCCATCCAATGCTGCCCGCATACCTTTCGACAACTATATGAACTAACCGGATGAAATTCATGCAAAAAAGCAAATTTCAAATTAACCGGATGAAATCCATTACATTTTGAAAACTTTGTCCTATAAACTGGACGAAATTCATCGCACAAACCATACTAAAACCTACTGTAAACCTAATCTAAACGATCGCCGGCGCCCGACCACCATGTCCGGCCATGAACCCGAGAAAGCCAGCCATTGCCTTTGCCTCCTCCTCATCCGCCTCGATAACCTCCTCCTGTGGAGCACAAGGTTCTGAAGATTTCCGCCTCCACGTCGCCGTCAAGTGGCTAATCGGCCACCGATGTTTATCCCACCAAGCTTGGTGTCGACTGAGTGGAGGAGTGGTGTCCTTCCTGGGATCAGAGCGGCGGCGACCTACCGTGTACTACTCTTCCTCGCTGCCGGCTGCGCCCGCGCACGCGCGCCGGCTTCGTGGTCGTGGTGGCAGAGGGCGGCCAGGGGGGGGGGAGCCGGCGATCTCCTGCGCCTGCTCCTGCGACAGTACGTCCAAGAGAGCTTTGGAGCACTAAGAGGCCATGGTTGGAGTGGTGCCTACAGAAGGAAGGGACTGAAGGAGAATGAGTGTGGGTCTTTGGCTATGGCTGGGAGCTGGGGCTCAAGTTAATATAGCGGGTGAATGGCAATGAGCCGCGGCAGACGGATGGATGGCTGGCGCCAGAGTAGGTTCATCGGCAGCCGCATGTCATTAATGTGGGCGGCGGACGAAAGGATAGCCGTGGTGTCGTTAACGCGGAACAGTCGCTTGCACCAGGATGCCGCGCGGGTGGCGCTCTCTCGGCCGTCGCGCTGCTACAATGCCGGCGCCAGTGAGAGGTTGCATCGGGCGTGAATGCGGACGCTGCTTCAGTGACTTAAACGCAGGTGCGTTGGATCACTGACATGTGGGCCCAACGGACATCTGGCCCGCATGTCAGTGACACACCAACTGCACCTGCAGTTAAGTCCGGTGAATGCGGCATTGACGCTCTGGAGAGACGGTGACCGTTTTAGGCGGGAAGCACGCACTAGCGATGGAAGGGGTTTCGGTAGGACCGGGCGGTCAGACGCTGGCGTGGTGGTAAAATGTGAACTCATGGATGATGAGCCTTTGAAGCGTATGCGGCACGTATTGACAACCAGGCATCCATGCAACCGCTCTTGTCGCCAGCTAGCCTTTGACGACCACCATTAGACACCACACAACCATGCATACTTTACGAATAATGGACGAATCGATCAGACACAGACTTGTGTGCAGTGGCACTATGATCGGTTGCTCATGATAGTACATACTCCGTACCATAGTACCCTCTCTAGCTAGGTTGTTTTATAGAGTGTCGTTGTGATGGACGATATACATGAGCAAGGCGCCGAGTCACGAGTATGACCATTGGTGTTGAGCCAGGTGAATACATGCTCGGTGTTCGCGGAGGCCTCCAGCAAATGTCTAAACAGTAATGTCACGCACCGCCGGGGCGCGCAGGTGACGGGCTCGCCGTTTGCATTGCGCCATGAGCTCTTTGATTGAGAGGGCGACGTGCATGCATTAGCATGGTTTGACAGCGTGAGCGTGAGTGTCTGGCTGTCTGCACGCGTACATGCTACTTGCCTCTATGGACGGTGTGCGCTAATGTGTGCATCACGTATAATAAAAAATTGTTTGTGCATTTAACGCAAAGTATTTCATTTTCATTTGGCTCACGGGTATGCGTTGCAGCGACGAGTCCGTGGTTTGATTCCTCACATATGCATAATTTTGGTTTTTATTTCTTTCTCCACTGACAGGTAGGCCCGCATAGATAGATAGATAAAGAATACGAGTTGATGAGGCGCATGCGGATTGTTTGACTGGTCAACCAGACAAATACGGAGCTATACGCTGAGCCAGTGACCGTATAATCACCATATCTCGTATACAATGATCAAAGTGAGCTATCAAGACAAGTTCGATGACCGCCAATGCATTTTACTCGGTAATAAATGACCAGGATTGAAGGGGAGTCCAAATTTCCTTCGTGTTCTGTCCTTGAGCTCTTGACAAACCAATGCACTTTACGGTTGTCCGGCCACTCCATCCCAGAGCTGTCACCAAGCGTCGTTCATGCCACCGTGCCGCACACTAACCAGTAAGGAAGCGATGGCATCCCGCCGCGCCGAGTTCCTCGCCGCCCACGACCACACAAAGAATGGCAGGGAAGCGATGGCATCCCGTCGTGCCGAGTTCATCGCCGCTCGCGACCTCACACCTATGTGGGCAGAATTTGAAGCTGCCAAGGCCGAATGGACGGTAGAGCAAGAGGCGGCCAAAGCCTCACAGAGGGAGTGGAAAAGTCAGAAAGCACTCAAGAAAAGAGAGGCCCGCAGCCGCAAGAAAGAAGAGGACGCACGCGCTGCTGCGGAGAGGTCGGCGGAGATCCAAGCACGGTGGGGTGTCGTCGACAAAGCCGGGAAGGAGAACGACGGCGTCTGGCTAGCATGTGAGAAGTAGTAGTACTAGTAGTTAGTGTGTGTGTCTATGTCGCCCGTACGTTTGTTTAATTAATTACGAGCATGTACCAGTACTACTAGTACTGTAGTTTTTAGAGCAAATTACCAGTACATTAGCCTAGACTCAATGGAAAAATTCCTATCCTATGCATCAAATGGCATCTCTTTCTCTATAGGAATTGAGATGCATGTCATCTCACTTCTTATGATTTTCATATTCCTATAAAATTTCTATCCTATGAACCAAAGGAGGCCTCTGCTGGAGTAACTACTGTAGCTAGCAGTACTGCTGGTATAGTAGTTTTCTTCAAGAAGCAGAATTCAATGAAGTCATGATGGTTCCTTCGTCCAAGCAACTTCATAGTGGGACAGGTTGGGCCTGTGATTTGACGGCTCATTATAATTACTGTGGCGCGACGACCGGGGTGACTCTCCCTTGGAGTTCTGCGGGCATGGCAAGTGGACCAGGATGGTCGACGTCCCACATGTCGGCGAATGAAAGTATTCTTTCCGATATCGAGGAGCAAGGAAACCGCGTGGTATAGTATCACTGCTGATTTATATTTATTTTTTATTTCTGATGAATGCTAGCGTTTCAACTCTTACGACGAAGGAGTGCCAAACACGGCACATGCTGGATGTCCCACATGTCAGCGAAAGGAGTCGGACATGAACAGTGTGGTAGAGCGTCTCCACTTCTGGGTCAGAGACCACACGTAGTAGTACTAGTGGTATGAACGATGCAAAGTGCAACCCAGAGAGAAAGACACGTCTAGTTGGAAGGTCTCGGGGCATACACGTAAACAAATATAAAACCTAATATGTGCCTCCAATTAATATAGTAGTAGTAGAGTACTTAGGCACGTACTCCATAACATCACCGGGCATTGCACGTACAACATTTAGTGGTAGTAAGAGACAAATGCCTATATGCCACGCATGTTCATACTATTCTTGCCTTTCTACTTCACTTACTACACTACATTACTCAGGTTCGTACGTCCACTCCTGGGTACATGTCCGTCTCGTAGTTCCTGCCCACGTGTTCTTCATAGATGGAACGATCCATAACTGTGGGCAACGGGAGTCCATATCATCGCAGTTAGTGTGGCTCCCCACGATGGAGACTCGTCCAAACTATGGCCAGCCTCGACGCGGAGCAGTCGCGTGCACCGGGAAGTGGCGCTCTCTCGGCCGTCGCGTTGCTTCAAAGCCGACGCCAGTGAGAGGCCACCTCCGCTCTGGCCGGGCATTAATGCGGCACTAACGTTCCGGGGCGACGCTGACCGTTTCACACGAGAAGCACGCGCCGACAAGGGAGGGGGGTTGGGTTGGCCAGGGCGGTCAGACGCGGGCATGGTGGTGGTATTGGTTTTGAACCGTTTCAGGTGTATTACTGGTAGTTTGCAAAACTACTCAATTATTGGACTCAGTTTCCTAAGAAAATGTGGTAAAAAAGTAACTCCACAGCCCGCTTCCCTTCCCCTTCCTCTTCCACCGCCCGCGCACATCTGGGGAAGCGACCGGTCAACCCTTATATAGGAGTGCTAGCACAAAAAGATCCATGCATGACCACTAAAATTTCCAGATTAAAGCGCCGCTCCAGCGGGAGTATGGCGTATGTCGTTACCTTCGGCCGGGCCATGGCTACCGAGCTACGGCGACCAAAGAAGAGGCAGCGGGAGGGGAATAAATGCAGATACTGTTTGGGTTCGCCGTCCGGCTTAAATAAATGCGCACCATCACGTGTACCTGCAGGCGGACTGGGCGGAGGCATGGGGATGGACGGCGCGGGCAGGCGGCAGCGGCCACCATGCTAGATTGTCCCAGAGACTTCCTTTTTCAATTTCTCAGCAATGAGGTTGTGGGAGATAAGGACGATGAATGAGGCTAGGCCTTGTCTGTAAATGTGGAGAGAGGTGCGGGTATCTTTTGTAAAATTGTCATAGTTTGCTTTCTATCCGTCAGATATAGATCGGACGGTCTATATTGCAAGATGGCAGGCACATCATCATCACCAACGCATTTTTTTATAAGAGTAGAGATGATAAGTTTGCTAACTACTAAAGTAAAGTGGAATTTGTCCATGTTATACAAGTAAATTAAGGTGATTGCTTATCATACAGGTAAGGTTGGACGAAGGGTGGTAGGAACAAATGCTCCGCCTAGAGCACGTGTGCGTGAGATGGAGTCTTAGTGTGTGTGTGTGTGTGGGGGGTGGGGTGGGGTGTGTGTGTGTGTGACGCGGGGTCCTCGATGGCGGATGTAATTTAAGTGTGCGTGGCTTCACCATAGTGTATGGCAGGGGCCACCAACGAGGGGGTGCGAGAGAGAAAAGGCCCGTAGAGAGGGAAGAGAAGGCGTGTGCGCGTGAGAGGAGTCGACATCGAGAGAACGTGTTTGTTTGAGAGACACCGATGAAGACTACTATATATCGATGGTGCATGTAGGTGGGAATTAAATGAGGGGATGGTCTTATTGGTTTCGGGGATATAGGGGAAGAGTGAGGGGGGGGGGGGTAGCTAGAAGGAGATTGTTAAGTGTGAGTGTGTGTTTTACCCATCCAGGCGGAAGTTATGTGCACACAAGAAGAGAATGATCTGATGTGGCGTTAGGGTTGAAGGTAATTAACTATGTATGGAGACATAGGAGACCTTGAACGTGCATGTGCGAGAGGTATACATGTATACGTGGGATGTGTGTGCGCGCGCGCAAGCATGATCGAGATAAAAGAAAGAAGACATAAGTCATAAGATCAACAATATGGGAGAGATCGGTATGACAATATGCATGGATGTGAGAGTGCAGGGAAGAAGGCCCGATAATTTAGCATGTGTTTTTGTCTTTAAGAGATAGTGGCGTGGGCTGGAGCAAGCATCTATGGCGAGCAGAGGGAGCGAGACACAATGATTGTGCAAAAGAGATCAACCTATAAATGCATGTATGGATATATATATATATATATATATATATATATATATATAGTGTGGGTGATAGGAAGCAAGAGTGCATGCGAGAAAGAAATGTTGATGGAGAAACTACAGATAGATACAGAGATTATCGGCTAGTTTGAGTGTTGGAGATAACCACCGGGTGGTTCAGAGGGTGAAGGTATGTGTGTGTGAGAGAAAGATAAAAGAGAGGGCACTTGACTGCATGTAGAGAGAAACATATATAGTGTGCGTGATAGGAAGCGAGAGTGAGGGCGAGAAAGAAGGTTGATGGAGAAATAGATAAATAGAAAGATAAAGATGCTAGCTAGCTAGTGTGTGTTAGAGATAGGAGTCGAGTGGATCAGAAGGCTGAGTTATGTGTGTGTGTGTGTGAGAGAGAGAGATAGAGAGAGAGAGTGCATGTGAGTCACATACAAACAAATATCAGAGAGAAATGAGATCCCGAGAGACGGAGTTTTGTGCCTGCGAGAGAGAAAGATATTTCACACCGACAGTGATATCTAGAGAGACATATGAGGGAACGCAAGATATCTCTAGGGAGAGAGAGTGTGTGTGAGCGACATACAAGAGAATGGTGGAGAGATATGAGACCCTGGGAAACAGAGTTTGTGTTTGTGTGTGAGAAAAATATATTTAAGAGGAACAGTCGTAGCTTCTCATATCTAAGGAGCGAAAGACATCTTTGTCTGAGAGGGGGTGTGCGAGTGGCACACAGGGGAATAGTAGAGAGAAATGAGACCCCGGGAGACGGAGTTTGTGTTTGTGTGAGAGAAAGAGATTTCACATGGAGAATCATAGTTAGAGACACATAGCAGGGATCGAGATATACTTAGAGAGAGATAGAGTGATGAAAGTCGAGGGAGAGAGTACCGTCAGTGTGTTGCGAAGATAAAAGATCATTGTCGACATACAGGTAGCACGAGAGATACCCGAGAGACGATGAACACGTATAGGTCTAGAGAGATACTCCTATATAAGCATGAGTGATAGCTATATGAGACGAATATCTGGATTAAAGGGGATTCAAATATTTAAACTGGAGATCACGACATCGATAATATCATAACGCAAATTGGTGTATGAAACATGCATATTCATTTGAATTTGGGGACACGTGTAATGTTATATAGTTTATCAATATTAGTGATCCATAGATTCTTTAATTAGAGACAATGCATGATTTATATGCAATTAATGTCTAAACGGGATTACACTATATGTTGTGTGTGTGAAACACATTATACATGTTTGAGAAGTAAAAAAACCCGCATGAAACACACATTAATTGGAGACAGTTAGCAAGGAATGCATACATTGGATTTCAACATAAAGTGGTTTCAAATATTTGGAAATCCAAATTAAGATGGATACAGCCTTATGAATCTGAGATCATGCCATTTGTAAACCATATTTATGTATAAAGGGTGTTGTGCTTTTGAAAATATATAAAAAATGATGTATATAGAATTTTATTCCGATCGCAAATGGGTCCTGCCCGAAAAAAATAGAATACAAACTGGATTCGAATTGAGTTGGCACAGTAAACATGCACTATTGCTCTGCAAAAATTTGAACGAAGCGGGGAAAGTCGCAGTAACCGCCGAAACCAAAATCTGTGAGATGGAAATTACTTCCTATCCCTGACACGCAAAGCCTATCGGCTCGATTTATATAGGTTTCGATAGGGGTAGGTTTGTAATTTCACTCAAACATGACATAACCGCCTCTCACCAAGATTCAGACACGGTGGGCGCCAAAACACAGTGTCTCCTCGGCCGAAATCGACTCCCTCCCCGATTCATACACGGTGGGCGCCAACAACAAACTCTCATCGGCAAATGTTCGGTGTATGTGAGATTACCGTCCTATCCCCAACCGACTAATATTGCTGTGATGTAGGAAATTTTAAACGGGGGCTAAGTTTGTAAATTTCCTCGCATTTGAGACAAGCGTGCCCTGAAGACATGGTTCCCCCTTCCTCTCTCCCTCCATTTCCCCATTCGTACTCCGTGGGCGCCACAACATCCTCTCCACCCCAGCCTCCTCTGTCCGCCACCCCATCCACCGCCGTCCTCCTCCACCATGCCGGAGCTGATACCCCGGTGTCGTCGGCCATTACAAGAGATCGACCTCTCTCATCCATGGCTTCGGACCGGGATCCTTGCATCCCATCCTCTCGCTTCATCCCCACCGTCGTCCACCTTGCCGGCGCCGCTCCTACGACCGTCTCGTCCACCGCGCCCTGCCGCCACCGTCTACCCTCCTAGATCTGCTTCCACGCCTCCGACAGCCATCGCTACCGCAACACCGTCAAATTCTCAGCAGATGCATACACGGCGCCGCACGAGAGGCGGTACTCTTTCGTATCTGCTCAACTTATTTATCGTAGCAAGAAAATAGATCGCCACTGCTTTACTCTTGTTTCTTGTCCATCACTTACTTGCTAGTTGAAAGCAAACATTGGTTGCGAAGTTGCCTTTGTCCGGTTTGCACCTTCAGATCCACCATGGAACGCTCAACACTATACTCGCGATGCTTATGGTTTTCCCCTTTTATATTCCACAGTAGTTAAATGACAGTAGACTATTTCAAAATTGGGTCAATCGATTTTTGAGAGCTCGCTGGAATTTGCCGGTGCGAAGGAAGGGGCTCGGGTGGGGATGGTGGTTGTGGGGGCGGTGGTGGGGCCTCGCCGAACGAACAAAACTCGACGCGGGTGGGGGCGGGGGTGGGGGTGGGGGTGGCGGAGGAACACATGCGATGGGGGCCGGTGGTTCGGCCGGCGGCCCGTGCAGTGTTCTGTATGGGAAGAATCTGAGATGAGGAAGAAGAAGGGTTAGGAGATGTAGGATCTTCATCCAACCGCCTGAAATGGTCGACTGACCCAAATGACAAAAGTCACGCGACTTGCATGCAGATATGCAATATGCTTCCTCTTTTTTTCTTTAACATGTTCCTCTTCTGTTCTTCTTTAGTAAGCATAGTATGTTCCTTTTCAGGAAGGGGAGCAGGGACATCTACAGTCGACACCTCTATTGGGCCGGTTCTTCTAAATGATTTCGCACTTCGAGTTGGTCTGCCATAATACCCCGGAAATGGTGGGAGTCCCGCGGTCTTTGATAGACTAAACTGATAGTAACAGCTGTGCGCCTTCAGATGAATAGAGCTGGCCTGTAGGTGATCGATAGGCTTCATATTAGTAGCGGCAAAACCCTATGTTTTCCAGCCAGTTCCGCTTTCCGAATTTATTTATGGTGGTTATGGTGTACCCCTATTATCTACACTGTCGGATCACGGGTTCCGGCAAAACCCTTAAGGTTCGAACACTGGGGTGCGCACGAAGATTTCCTCCCTACCGATCTACGCCCTAGCTCGGTAAGATCTCACGGACAAACTCGATGAACTCACAACACAAAGACACAAGATTTATACTTGTTCGGGCCACCGTTGTGGTGTAATACCCTACTCCAGTGTGGTGGTGGATTGCCTCTTGGGCTGATGATGAACAGTACAAGGGGAAGAACAGCCTCCTGAGGTTGAGGTGTTCTTGTGCTTGGTGTGTGGCTAAAGATTAGATGCCTGAGGCTCAGTTGTCTCTCGATCCCTCCGTCCCTACGATGGTGGCTAGTCCTACTTATATAGGCCCTGGTCCTCTCCCCAAATATTGAGCGGGAAGGGAGCCAACAACGGCCAATTTGAAAGGGGACAGCTAGTACAGCTTATCCTGACAAAAGCGGTCTTCGCCTGCAAAAGGCTCTAGTGGTGACGCCGCCTTGGGCTCCATGGTGACCTCTGTCTTGCCGTCCTGCTGGTCTTGGTCTCGTTGCACTGATATGGAAACCTTTGTTTGATGCCTCGGTACTCCGCGCCTGCGCTTGCCTCCTTTGCACCAAAGAGGAAACAAGGACGCTGCGCGCACTCGCGCCAGCCTGGCGCCTGCTTGATCCTGATCGTCATGGCTCACGTCACGAGGGCCTCGCGAGGTTTTCCCCGCCTTGATATCTCCGCTCCTCGCGAGGCAGCCTGGTGAGGCCACTCCTGAGGAGGTCTTGCGTCGTCCACCTTGCGAGGCTTGGCCCCTCGCGAGGGTATTGAATGCTTCGTTGATGAAGATGGGCCGTACAGGCCTGTAGCACAGCCACGCCGTGGGCCATAGTGTCAGGACCCCGATTCCAAGTCACATCGATCTAGCCGGTAAAACCTCATATCACTTTGCGGCCTCACGCACGGTATTCCCACGGGTGTCGCCTTACCATGGCCCGGGACCGTTTGCGCCTTTTGGCTCACGTATACGATAGTGTCGCTAGCATCCATATGATAGAGAACCCGGGCCGACATGACTAGTCGTGAACCCAAAGTGGCACTAACTTACGGGGACAGGCATACATGAATCAACATCGAGCATGTCGGTCAGCAGCGTGCGAATCCGAGCTGTAGCACTCGGCTAACAGGACTCCGGTGAACCGGGCTGTAGCAGGGCTAGGCAGGACTCCGGATGTCACCGCGTGACATTTCCCCGAAGGGACAGACACAGTAACGAAGTGAATCACATGCCGGCCAGTCAAGTGTTCCGGAGCAGTAGTGCTGGGCTAGCAGGACTCTGGTGAACCGGGCTGTAGCGGACTACTATGGCTCATGGAAGCACAAGACTACATTTCCCCATAAGAGAGGCTACCAAGGATAAACAACTAGGTTGTCGGATCCCACAGATACCAAGCATTTCAATCATACACACAATATACTCGTTATGTGTAAATACAACATGGCATCACAGCGTAACTCTACGACTCAAGTATTTATTCATTAGGCTTCGAGGAGCGAGATATTACAAACATGGGTATCATGACCCAACATTCAGAGCATACAAGTCAAAGCACATGCGGAAGCTTAACATGTCTGAGTACAGACATCTACAAATGGAAAAGGCTGAGAAGCCTGACTATCTACCAGATCCTGCCGAGGGCAAAAGATCGTAGCTGAGGTATCAAGCTAAACGTCGAAGTCCACACGGAACTACTAGAGAGACTGAAGTCTCTCTGCAAAACATAAAATAGGCAAACGTGAGTACAAATGTACTCAGCAAGACTTACATCAGAACTAGCTACATATGCATCAGTATCAACAAAGGGGGTGGTGGAGTTTAACTGCAGCAAGCCAGCTTTGACTCGGTCGCTATCTGAACTACGACTGCAAGTAACTCTTTGAGGTGGCGCACACGAGTCCACATATTCACCATGCAATACACCACTATGTATCCGCTCTCGTCTTCCTACGAGAACGCCATCCATAGCACTCACACTTATCTTGCGCATTTTAGAGTATCCACTTTCAAGTTATCTATGAACTGTTATAGGCAACCCAGAAGTCCTTTACCGCGGACACGGCTATTCGAATGGATGATGTTAACCCTGTAGGTGTGTACTTCTTCATACATGTTTCCACCACTTAGCGTCTGCACACGACATGTGTTCGGCAGACTTCAAGCGAAAGCCGACGTGGGTGTAGACCATGACCTAACTAACCACACAAGTCTCTAGTCCAGGTTTATCGCCTATTCGGGTTCCATCCGCGAGGAGATCCGGCCGGAGTTTCGCTCACAGCCCCAAACAATGTGTGCAGGGTTCCCGAGACACCAAACGGGCGCTCGGTACACCGTGCCACGTGCCTACCGCATCACAGCCCATCCCTCGGGTCAGCGCTGCGCACGGCCTCCAGCATACTACAAACACCAGAAACTACTTGCAACTCCTGGACAGAGGACAAGGGGGGTTAATAAGTCGAGCGGGGTCATATTTCAGGGCCCAACGTGTGGTAGTAGCTTTTCATGGATCACAAACACAGAACTCAGTTCCTGAGGACGGCTGCAATGAGACAACCCACCATGTCTTCCTACATGGCCTCTCACCGCTACCTCTACCAAATCGTGTTCACACACTTAGCTCACACACAGTAGGACATGTTCACACACCTCCAATTCATCCCCGATGAATCAGACCTGACACAACTCTAAGCAATAGCAGGCACGGCAACAAGCATGAATGAGTAGGCACATCAGGGCTCAAACAACTCCTACTCATGCTAGTGGGTTTCATCTATTTACTGTGGCAATGACAGGTCATGCAGAGGATAAGGGGTTCAACTACCGCAACAAGTAACAGATGAATCGTTGTTGTCCTAATGCAGTAAAAGAGAGCATGAGCGAGAGAGTGGGTTTGTATCAGAATGAACAAGGGGGTTTTGCTTGCCTGACGGAGTGGTAGTAGGATACTGCCCTTCAGTCGGGTATTCGTGGGTATCCTCGGAGGCAGAACCTACCACGAAAGACACATCGCAACACAATCATAACATGGTAATATGCAACAATATGATGCATGCTATGACATGGCAATATGGGTGTGTTTTGGCTAATGCATTCTAAAACAGGTTGGTTTGAGTCCATTTGAATCAAAGATTCAATGAAAGCCCATGATATGAAGTCATATTAATGTATTAGATTTTTTCACTTAAACAGCAAGGTTAAAGTGTTCTGACATGCATGAAAATGGTACAGATGGATAGATTGGATTTTTCTGATAATTTTTCATATATAAATTATTTCAATCTGATCTACGGTTGAATTTATATGAATTTTTGAAGTTTGTAGCATTTTCTGGAATTTCCTGTATAAGAATAAATCCAGAAAAAGGTTAACTGTGTCAGCATGATGTCAGCAGGTCAAAGGCGCCAGCCCAGGTCAAACCTGACGGCTGGGACCCATATGTCAGTGTAACAACTAACTAACGGAGTTTGTTAGTGTTACGTTAGCACTAATCTAGGTTATTTAGGGCCTGGGCCCACATGTCAGTGAGTCAATCAATTAACTAAGTTAATTAGCGCTAACTAATCTAACACCTAAACTAAACAGGAGCATGGCCCACACGTCAGTGACCCTGGGGGGGTCAAACCCCAGGTCAAACGAGTCAACTTCGCCGGCGGCTCGATGCCGGCGACGACAGACGAGGCGGAGGGCTTCGGAAATGAGCCACATGGCATCATTTCGAGCGCGGTTACTTGCGTTCGAACACACGCAGTGGCGCACGTCGAACAGTGGTGGTGGGAGGTGCTGGGGTGGCCAAGAACGACGACGATGAGCACGTCCACGGCAGCCGGAGTTCGGGCGACCACGGGTTCGATGCTGCAGAGAGCAAGCGGGCTAGTTTTTGTGCTAGGAATGCTCTACGGCGCACTACGAACGCGTTGGGCTCGTCGGGGTGACCAAATGGTCACCCGAGCTACGCCGACGGCGAGCTCAGGCAGAAACTTGTTACGGCCATCTACGAAACGACGGCTACGGCGAGCGGCAAGCCACAGGGTTAGGGGAGAAACGTGCAGGAGCTCACGGTGGGTTGGATGCAGTAGAAGGCGAGCTCGGGGAGGTGGAGACGGCGGCGAATCAACGGGTGTGGCCTTCAGCGACTGAGGAGGAAGATGGTGGAGTAGCCGGTGATGTAGGTCGTCCCAGCGCTTGGGGCCAGGGTGGGGCGAAGCAGCGGTCGTCGGCGGTTCTTCTAGAAGCATCGGCGAGGCAAGGGGTGGACGATGGCCGCGGTGGTGCTCGTCGGCGCGGGCGCGACTACGTGGGCCATGGCGGGGAGAGGGCGAGAGAGAGGGCACGGGGAAAGTGAGGTGTCGGTGAGGTCGGGGCGGCACCGAGGAGGCGTTTCGAGGCGCTGCGCTGGCGCGGGCGAGGGCAGGCAGGCAGGGAGGTGGCGTGGCGAGCTCGGCGGCGTCGCGGTGTCCCTCCTCTGCCTACTGGCAGAGGTAGGTGATGATTGGCACGGGCCAGATGGGCCAGGCCAGCTTTGCCTAGTTGTGCTGCAGGTAAGGCCAGGTAAGCCTTTTCCTTTTCCTGTTTTTCTTTTTTCTATTTTGTTTTCTTTGTTCTGATTTAGTTTGGGAACTAAATCATTTTAGATAATTCGGAAAATTGTTTTGGTGGTTAACTGAATTATTTCAGGGCTCCACAAATAACTTCAGAATAATTGGACCATTTAAAATATATATAGCATTTAAACGGCTCCAATTCAAATACTTTTGTGTTAATTCAAAAATCCAAATATGACCTAGAAATATATTCATCATTTTTGGGAGAGGTTTTCACCTTAACCAGAAATCATGAACTTTTCTTAGGGACATTTTGGGTTTATTGAAAAAGATTTTAATCAAGCCTAGATGGATTGATTTAGTGCTAGGGTTTGAACAATCCCCATTTCAAGTTTAAGAGAAAATTAGACATGATGCAACAACCAAGCTAGTCCAAGTGCGTAGCAAGGCTAGGGATGTTACAACTCACCCCCACTAAACAAGAATCTCATCCAGAGATTCAAAACATGAGGTAAGTGGAAAGGGGGTCACAAAACTATCACAATCTTCATGATCCATTTGCCCTTCTCAGGAACGTTGATTCGATCATCATCTTGATCTTGACATCTTTGCTTTCGAGATCTTCATCCAACACGACGACAGAAATAAACTCTACAGGATTCGATCTTCTCAAAGATCGAGCAACTCATGATCAATTCATGGAATGAGACATAATAACATCTCTTGAGCTGAGACACATAATACACATCAGGGGTGATGGAAAAGTAGATGACGAAGGTTCAAGTTGGTAGGCAATTATTCCACGCTTGAGTAAGATGGTGCATAGTTTGAAGATAGCGATGAAATAATTATAATGATTCCATAACGGGGCACCTTAGAAGAGATGACTCGTAGAATTATTCCCTTAAGTGGCAAAAGAATTACTTTTGATACAAAGATCATTGAAACTCCTCATACCAGCCTAAGGAAAATCACAATTGATCGCTTCAAAGAGTTCGAAGAAATGACATACTCCAACTAGAATAGATGATGTGGACTACCTTGTTGAAGACAACGCGATGGATGATTTGCTTATCATTGGAAATGGATGGGACCCATGGTAGGACCACTTTTGAAGATGATCCTGAACAACAATTGCTGAGAGAGCAGCCCATGGGAAATTGGCACAACGGCTGTGCAAGCTGGGAACAAAATGCAAATGTTGGGAATGTTCCAACCATCATATCTGCCTGAGATTCAGATCTGGTTAGAAACATGATACTTCAGACTCACACGTCTGAAAGGAGGAGTTGCAACACAAATCAACGAGATAACGTTGCGAGACTCTCGGGAGATGAACTACGATAGCAAGCTCCAAAACATGAGCGGGTTTTGCTACAACATGTGAACACGCTGTCCCAGACAAGCATGACCACATAGTAGTCTTATGATAAAAATACTACTGAGTTCTGGTTGGGAACCATCATCGAGGATAACGGAATCTTGTACAAATCTGTCTGGTACCTTCAGGACTAGCACTTAGAACTTATTATCTTTGAACAAATCAACCAGTGGCTTGGTGTGCTAGGAATACGAATGGAGTGGAGGTAATTAATCTACCAAACCATAGAATACTTCACACGTATGCATGACTGATTTCGGATGATTCCCGAGGAAACAAAAAACAAAGCTTTCTCGAACTCACGGCGGCAACTTACACCTAATGCACGTGAACTTGGAGAAAGTCACTTCTTCCATCCAAGCATAAGCTTCATGAATGGAACACGAAGGCATTTATTACAAAAATTTCAACACTAGGTTGATGTTCAACATGAATCATGGGGGAGACAAAATGCTGCTGATGGGCTCAACAACAACTCATCCGAATTTCCATATCACTGGACTTCCACCATCATGTGAACACGGTGATAGCATTGGTCAGACCAAAGATGTAATGGTGTATGCTCGAGGGATCAACCACGAGTAAGACAACATTACGAACATCGTTGGTTATGATTTGACTTGACGATAGCCCATACTCAAGTCAAAATTTCGACAAGGCAATAGATCCAACAACTGATCACGAGGACCAATCGATGGAGATATCATCTTTCTTCAACACACACACACACACACAAAATGATATCCCTTAACATGAACTAAGTCAGACAAGCTTTTATCTTCCAACTCTCCAAGTTGTTGTTTGGCTTAACCAACAAGCTCAGGGGGTATCCCACACAGATTCTTGGAGAATGGGTGGTTTAGAGGAAAACCAACATGATCACGAACTCAACATAGCGGTCAGGTGACGACCTGGTAATACTTCTGAGAAGATATCCGGCTCGAGAACAATCTTGCTTTTCAGAGCAAGACGATATGATCAAATAAGCAAGGGATTGAATAATCCTAACTCATTGATCGAAGAGTGCACCGGAAATAAGGACTAGGTAACACGATAAACCTTAGGGTGATGATTCAATAATCAACACACTAAGGATAAGATTATTGTCCATTAACTACCAAGCAACACAGTTGCTAGGAGTATTGATTTCACACATCACGATTCACTTGTCGGCATTCCGGTTGCGACAACACGACACCGAGGAATGAATAATGATGGCGAGAAATATCACTACATCAAGAATTCATAAGAGAAGGTGCAATTCTCATGACGTTCCTGACATAAAGTGGGTAATACTTCAGGGTAGAACATAACCAAAAGCTGGGTTGCATTTTGATCTGCGGAATACAACTGCTTTGACCCAATCCTGGATATGGATGAGGTACTGGAGTTTGTTTCTCCTAGTCATTCTGAAATAGAATGGCTTGACGGACCACAAGAATAATAGACTTTGATGAACAAATGCAATGATATACCCTCGACTATCAATTGATAGACGAAGGTCAGAAACAACTAAGGAGGGACAACTCAAGGAACATACAATTTTCTGAGTTGTGGATGCATAGATTAGTATGTCGAGCGAAGCTCAACATTTCTTCCGGATAACCCATGCAGAAAGGGGTAGAACTTGCAGATTCACAATATAGAATGGAGAACTCATCAAGAGCACTCTGGTCGTGACCTTTTGGTTTAAAAGAACTCCTGCCAAGAATGGTTCATGGTAATTGGGAGAAGGATGTACCACGAACCTCGAGGACTATCGCAAAGGTTACTAATATCTAAAGGAACTAGCAACACTATCAACATGAGGTAAGTAGGGTGAATCTCGGGTTCAAGAACCCAGGAATAGAATACCTACTACTAAATGGCATCACGGGATGCTTTCGAGAATGGTGGCCAGAATTATCACACCGGGAACACAAAACATGGCTAGATTACTAGGTGACTCCCTAAAACACCTAGGGTCATAATAATAGCTCCAACATATATGTCGAGGCAACAGAGTACCTCAACTCACCGATTAGTGCCATTAATCTGGCCCAAATGGACATCAGAAACATGGAAAGGATTTGCAAATGCATCAGACTGTTTAGAAACCTGGGATGACTCGAACAACATAACGACTGTAAATGCTCAAAAGGATTTGAGACACCTTGCAAAACAGTGGCATAACCACTCAACATCACAATATCAAGGTTCTGAGGCCAGCTATAAACACACAGAAGTAGTAGAAACTGAACTGAGACTTGAATCCATAATTCCTATAAGTCTATGGGTTAGTAACACGTCATCCTGATAGATAGATGAGAAAGCCTAGTTCTTAATCCCCGTAGAAGAGAAGAGGATGACTCAGATCGGAAGGGCATAAGGTAAAGGAGTAAAAAGAGCCTTACGTTCCCTTCCACAATCAATTCCCTTATATAACTAAAGCATTTCTAGACTCAACTTCGACCAGTTTGGCTTGGTAATCCTACAGGCATTCAGGCTCTGATATCAAAGCTATTAGGACCCCAATTCCAAGTCACATCAATCTAGCCGGTAACACCTCATATCACTTTGCGGCCTCACGCACGGTATTCCACGGGTGTCGCCTTACCATGGCCTGGGACCGTTTGCGCCTTTTGGCTCACGTATATGATAGTGTCGCTAGCATCCATATGACAGAGAACCCGGGCCGACATGACTAGTCGTGAACCCAAAGTGGCACTAACTTACGGGGACAGGCATACATGAATCAACATCGAGCATGTCGGTCAGCAGCGTGCGAATCCGGGCTGTAGCACTTGGCTAACAGTACTCTGGTGAACCGGGCTGTAGCAGGCTAGGCAGGACTCCGGATGTCACCGCATGACATTTCCCCGAAGGGACAGACACAGGAACAAAGTGAATCACATGCCGGCCAGTCAAGTGTTCCGGAGCAGTAGTGCTGGGCTAGCAGGACTCCGGTGAACCGGGCTGTAGCGGACTACTATGGCTCATGGAAGCACAAGACTACATTTCCCCATAAGAGAGGCTACCAAGGATAAACAACTAGGTTGTCGGATCCCACACATACCAAGCATTTCAATCATACACACAATATGCTCGATATGTGTAAATACAACATGGCATCACAGCGTAACTCTACGACTCAAGTATTTATTCATTAGGCTCCGAGGAGCGAGATATTACAAACATGGGTCTCATGACCCAACATTCAGAGCATACAAGTCAAAGCACATGCGGAAGCTTAACATGTCTGAGTACAGACATCTACAAATGGAAAAGGCTGAGAAGCCTGACTATCTACTAGATCCTGCCGAGGGCACAAGATCGTAGCTGAGGTATCAAGCTAAACGTCGAAGTCCACACGGAACTACTAGCGAGACTGACGTCTCTCTGCAAAACATAAAATAGGCAAATGTGAGTACAAATGTACCCAGCAAGACTTACATCAGAACTAGCTACATATGCATCAGTATCAACAAAAGGGGTGGTGGAGTTTAACTGTAGCAAGCCAGCTTTGACTCGGTGGCTATCTGAACTACGACTGCAAGTAACTCTTTTGAGGTGGCGCACACAAGTCCACATATTCACCATGCAATACACCATTATGGATCCGCTCCCGTCTCCCTACGAGAACGCCATCCATAGCACTCACGCTTATCTTGCGCATTTTAGAGTATCCACTTTCAAGTTATCTATGAACTGTTATAGGCAACCCAGAAGTCCTTTACCGCGGACACGGCTATTCGAATAGATGATGTTAACCCTGCAGGGGTGTACTTCTTCATACATGTTTCCACCACTTAGCGTCTGCACACGACATGTGCTCGGCAGACTTCAAGAGAAAGCCAACGTGGGTGTAGACCATGACCTAACTAACCACACAAGTCTTTAGTCCAGGTTTATCGCCTATTCGGGTTCCATCCGCGAGGAGATCCGGCCGGAGTTTTGCTCACAGCCCCAAACGATGTGTGCAGGGTTCCCGAGACACCAAACGGGCTCTCGGTACACTGTGCCACGTGCCTACCGCATCACAGCCCACCCCTCGCGTCAGCGCTGCGCACGGCCTCCAGCATACTACAAACACCAGAAACTACTTGCAACTCCTGGACAGAGGACAAGGGGGGTTAATAAGTCAAGCGGGGTCATATTTCAGGGCCCAAGGTGTGGTAGTAGCTTTTCATGGATCACAAACATAGAACTCAGTTCCTGAGGACGGCTGCAATGAGACAACCCACCATGTACTCCTACATGGCCTCTCACCGCTACCTTTACCAAATCGTGTTCACACACTTAGCTCACACACAGTAGGACATGTTCACACACCTCCAATTCATCCCCGATGAATCAGACCTGACACAACTCTAAGCAATAGCAGGCACGGCAACAAGCATGAATGAGTAGGCACATCAGGGCTCAAACAACTCCTACTCATGCTAGTGGGTTTCATCTATTTACTGTGGCAATGACAGGTCATGCAGAGGATAAGGGGTTCAACTACCGCAACAAGTAACAGATGAATCGTTGTTGTCCTAATGCAGTAAAAGAGAGCATGAGCGAGAGAGTGGGTTTGTATCAGAATGAACAAGGGGGTTTTGCTTGCCTGACGGAGTGGTAGTAGGATACTGCCCTTCAGTCGGGTATTCGTGGGTATCCTCGGAGGCAGAACCTACCACGAAAGACACATCGCAACACAATCATAACATGGCAATATGCAACAATATGATGCATGCTATGACATGGCAATATGGGTGTGTTTTGGCTAATGCATTCTAAAACAGGTTGGTTTGAGTCCATTTGAATCAAAGATTCAATGAAAGCCCATGATATGAAGTCATATTAATGTATTAGATTTTTTCACTTAAACAGCAAGGTTAAAGTGTTCTGACATGCATGAAAATGGTACAGATGGATAGATTGGATTTTTCTGATAATTTTTCGTATATAAATTATTTCAATCTGAGCTACAGTTGAATTTTTATGAATTTTTGAAGTTTGTAGCATTTTCTGGAATTTTCTGTATAAGAATAAATCCGGAAAAAGGTTAACTGCGTCAGCATGACGTCGGGGTGACGTGAGCAGGTCAAAGGCGCCAGCCCAGGTCAAACCTGATGGCTAGGACCCACATGTCAGTGTAACAACTAACTAACAGAGTTAGTTAGTGTTACATTAGCACTAATCTCGGTTATTTAGGGCCTGGGCCCACATGTCAGTGAGTCAATCAATTAACTAAGTTAATTAGCGCTAACTAATATAACACCTAAACTAAACTGCGGCATGGCCCACACGTCAGTGACCCTAGGGGGTCAAACCCCAGGTCAAACGAGTCAACTTCGCCGGCGGCTCGATGCCGGCGATGACAGACGCGGCGGAGGGCTTCGGAAACGAGCCACATGGCATCATTTCGAGCGCGGTTAGTTGCGTTCGAACACACGCAGTGGCGCGCTTCGAACTGTGGTGATGGGAGGTGCTGGGGTGGCCGAGAATGACGACGGTGAGCACGTCCACGGCGGCCGGAGTTCGGGCGACCACGGGTTCGACGCTGCAGAGAGCGAGCGGACTAGTTTTTGTGCTAGGAATGCTCTACGACGCACTACGAACGCGTTGGGCTCGCTGGGGTGACCAAATGGTCACCGGAGCTACGCCGACGGCAAGCTCAGGCGGAAACTTGTTACGGCCATCTACGAAACGACGGCTACGACGAGCGGCAAGCCACAGGGTTAGGGGAGAAACGTGCAGGAGCTCACGGTGGGTTGGATGCGGTAGAAGGCGAGCGCGGGGCGGTGGAGACGGCGGTGAATCAACGGGCCTGGCCTTCGGTGACCGAGGAGGAAGAAGGTGGAGTAGCCGGTGATGCAGGTCGTCCCAGTGCTTGGGGCCAGGGTGGGGCGAAGCAGCGGTCGTCGGCGGTTCTTCTGGAAGCATCGACGACGGAAGGGGTGGACGATGGCCGCGGTGGTGCTCGTCGGCGCGGGCGCGGCTACGTCGGCCATGGCGGGGAGAGGGCGAGAGAGAGGGCAGGGGGAAAGTGAGGTGTCGGTGAGGTCGGGGCGGCACCGAGGAGGCGTTTCGAGGCGCTGCGCTGGTGCGGGCGAGGGCAGGCAGGCAGGGAGGTGGCGTGGCAAGCTCGGCGGCGTCGCGGTGTCCCTCCTCTGCCTACTGGCAGAGGTAGGTGATGACTGGCACGGGCCAGATGGGCTGGGCCAGCTTTGCCTAGTTGGGCTGCACGTAAGGCCAGGTAAGCCTTTTTCTTTTCCTGTTTTTCTTTTTTCTATTTTGTTTTCTTTGTTCTGATTTAGTTTAGGAACTAAATCATTTTAGATAATTCGGAAAATTGTTTTGGTGGTTAACTGAATTATTTCAGGGCTCCACAAATAACTTCAGAATAATTGGACCATTTAAAATATATATAGCATTTAAACGACTCCAATTCAAATACTTTTGTGTTAATTCAAAAATCCAAAGATGACCTAGAAATATATTTATCATTTTTGGGAGAGGTTTTCATCTTAACCAGAAATCATGAACTTTTCTTAGGGACATTTTGGGTTTATTGAAAAAGATTTTAATCAAGCCTAGATGGATTGATTTAGTGCTAGGGTTTGAACAATCCCCATTTCAAGTTTAAGAGAAAATTAGACATGATGCAACAACCAAGCTAGTCGAAGTGCATAGCAAGGCTAGGGATGTTACATGCAGACAGTCTGTCTGGGGACCCCCGTTCCCAGAACGCTGACAGTAGCCCCCGGGCCCAAGGCGCACTCGGGCTTGGCTTCGTGGCGAAGCCAATGGTCAAGCGCGGAGTGCCGCGGGGCCCCAAAGCCTGCGGCCTTGGTCGACACATGGCGGTTGATTGGACGTAGGCGTCTCCGCTTCCCCACGCTGCCTCGGCAACTGGCTGACTTTACAAGTCCCTGCGACATGCTAGGAAAACCATCATTACCTGCGATCGTGGGAGGCGCCGGTTGGCCTTCTGCTGCTATAAATGAGGGAGGGGGGCAGAGCCCCCATCACCCATCTCTTCCGTGTTCGCTTGCTTCTTCTTCTCCGCTCCATCACCGACTCCAATGGCGCCGTCGAAGAGGTTCTCCACCGCAGAGAAAGGAAAGGCCCCTCACAAAGGGCCCGGCTCCCCGGCGCCCAAGCGGGGATGCGGTCGTCCCTGCAAGCACACCTTGACTCCCGCCACGGCTCCCCGCACCCGGGGTGGCGCCGCCGCGCGTGGCGGGGGTCGCTCTGGCCGTGGCTGCCCCATCGACGAGGGGAGGCGTGCCGTGGTGGCGCGGCCTCCCCGGCCGCGCTTCCACTCGGCGGAGGTGTTGCCGGAGTTCATCGTCTGGTCGGAGGATCCGGCCGGCAGCTGGCTTCAGCTCCCGCACTCCTTCGTCGATGAGCTGCCGGCCTCTGGCCCAGGCGGGCTCTGGTTGCAGGCAGACGGCTGCTGCAGCAGGGCCTCCTGGGTCGTGGTCGAGGTCTCTGTCGCGGGCAACATAGCCCTGGCCCGCGGTTGGCAGACATTCGCTCGCGCGCGCGGCCTGGCACGGCGGTGCACCCTCCACTTCAAGTACGATGGTGATGCGACCCTCTATGTGAGGGTGTTTGGGGAAGATGGTCGCCGCGCCGAGTGCTGCCCCGAGACGAACGACGGCGAGGAGGTGCTTGGGCTCGGCGACGGCCGTGACGAGGGCGAGGGCGAGCCCGCCAGCCGCGCCTCGTCCAGCTACAGGGGCTCTTCTCTCGGCGAAAGCTCCAGCAGCGGCGGCTACGACCAGCCACCACGCCGCCGTGCTCGCTTCGAAGGTGGTAGCGGGTCGTCCCGTCGTCGCGCCTCCGTGAAGCGCGAGGAGGGATCCGACTAGGCTCGGGACGTCGCCAGGGGCCTGCCCCCGTGGATCGCTGCAACGCTTCTTTTGTTTTGCTCTTCTTTCCCTTCCGGCATAAAAAATAAAACCAGTATGGGCCCGGAGGGGCGTGTATCGAACTGTGGTTCCTTGATTATTGCGCTATGCTTGTTGTTTCCGTGCTGTGTCGTTTGCTTGGTGCAGAGATAACTTAGCTTGGCGTGTTCGGGGCGGCCTCGCGAAACTGCCTCCTCTTCGCGGGTCACTTGTTTCCTTGTGCTTGTCTTGGCTTAGTAGTTGCTCATGATCTGTAGAAAATTTGTTAGGAATCTCGCTGGGACACTTGTCGTTCACCCGAGCCTTGACCCAGCACTTCATATCGCGGTACCCGAGGGGCACGGATTAGGAGAGGCGTGCCAGCTTGTGGGCTCAAACAAGGGTGCTTCGCGAGAAAACAGACCGAAGGCAGAGGGACAGAAGGGAAAAAACACCGACGAGGGCACCTGCCTAGCCCCCTCGCGAGGTATGCGAGAGAGAGAACGCAGGCGAACTGAAGTCGGGAATAACAGCAAACGGAACCAAATCAGCAAGGAACGCTGGAAGCAACTTCAATTAAGAGAAAACGAGCCAACTGCGGAAAGCAAATGAAAAAGCCGCGTCCGGCACCTAATCTAGTCTTCAAGTTTTCTCACCAGCGTGGAGCTAAGTGCTGCCACTAGGCGTGGGCGGGAGCCCCCGAGGCCCGAGAGCGGCTCTCCGGAGACTCCGGGGCGTGTACAGCCCCACTCATTATTACGTGAGAGTGTTAGGGCGGCGATTCTTCACAGGCACCGGCCTTCTTCACATGCACCGGGCCTTCTTCACAGGCACTGGGCCTTTCTTCACAGGCACTAGGCCTTGCTTCACGGGTAGAACTTCCGGAGGTGCTGGACGTTCCAGGCATTCTGGATGGGCACCCCGTCCTGCGTCTCCAGGCGCACGGCGCCAGGACTGGAGATGTGGACGACCTTGAACGGGCCCTCCCACATGGGTGAAAGCTTATGCAGCCCTTCCCTGGAGAGGACCCGCCTCAGGACGAGGTCACCTGTCTCGAGCGTCCTGGAGCGGATGTTGCGGCAGTGGTACCGCCACAGCGCCTGCTGGTACCTTGCCGCCCTTAGTGCAGCTTCGCGGCGGCGTTCCTCCCCCAGCACAAGGTCCATCCCCCGCATGGCGTCTTAGTGCGTTTCATCAAACGCCAGGACCCGTGCAGAGTGATGCTTGACTTCGTGAGGGAGGATGGCTTGAGCTCCATAGACTAGGAAGAACGGGGTCTCGCCCATCGGCTTGGTGGCGGTGGTGCGGATGGACCACAACACAGACTGGAGCTTGTCGTACCAGCCCCTGCCGCAGTCCTCGAGCTTCTTCTTGAAGGTCCTGGTCTTGAGGCCCCTCAGGACCTCTGCGTTGGCGCGTTCAGCCTGACCATTGCTCCTGGGGTGCGCCACCAAAGCGTAACAGATCTTCGTTCCAAGGTTAGCACAGTATGTTTTGAAGAGGTTACTGGTGAACTGCGAACCATTATCGGTGATGATGCGGTTGGGGACTCCGAAACGGCTCACGATGCCCCTGATGAACTTGACCGTGGATCCAGCTGGGATGGTGCGAACAGCTTCCACTTCCGCCCACTTGGTGAACTTGTCGATGGCAACGTACAGGTAGCGGTAGCCCCCTGGCGCCCGAGGGAAGGGCCCCAAGATATCCAACCCCCAGACTGCGAACGGACACGTGAGTGGTATGGTCTGGAGGCCCTGAGCTGGCTGATGTATCTACTTGGCGTGGAACTAGCAAGCTTCGTAGGACTTCACCAACCCGGCTGCGTCGTTGAGCGCCGTGGGCCAGTAGAATCCACTGCAGAACACCTTGCCGACGAGAGTCCGTGACGACGAGTGTTGTTCGCAGTCCCCGCCGTGTATGTCAACCAGCAACTCCTTTCCCTGGTCACTGGAAATGCAGCGCAGCAAATCATCATTTGGTCTATACAACTCACCGTCCTGGATACAGTATGCCGTGGCTTGCTGGGCCACGCGCTCTGCGTCCTCTTCCTTTTCCGGCAGCGTCCCTCGCATCAGGTACTCCTTGAATTCCTTGGTACAACATTCCTCCTAAGGCTCGAGCGCCAAGAGCAGGCGAGCTCCTGAGGTCGGGCCACAGGCTTGGGCTCCCGTGGCAGGTGGTTGTGGGAGCTCCTCCTGAGGCTGAACTGCGCTTGAAAATGCTGGCGTCGCTGACAGCTTGAAGAGCCGCTCCTCGAAGACGCCAGGCTCCTGGGGCTGCCGCTTGGATGCCCTCCTGGCGATGTCATCGGCTTCCTTGTTGGTGCCCCGGGGCACATGCTGCACCTCCGGTCCCATGAACTGCTTTTCCATCTTACGCACTTCTGCGAGGTAAGCCTCCATGTGCTCGTCCTTCGGCTCGTACACTTTGTTGGAGAAGATCACAAGGAGCTGCGAGTCGCCCATAACAGCAAGGCGCTTCACCCCCAGAGCTGCCGCGGCCTTCAGGCCAGCTATGAGGCCCTCGTATTCTGCAATGTTGTTGGAGACCTTCTCGCCCTGCTGAAAGCAGAGCTGCACGGTGTAGTAGAGCTTGTCCTGAGTGGGTGAGATGAGTACCGCTCCAGCCCCCGTGCCCTGATGCGCGAAGGCGCCATCGAAATACATGACCCAACCGTCCGGCGCCTCGCTTCCTGGGGAGGTGGACCGGTCTTCACCTACTTCAAGCGCCAGGGCATCCGTCCATTCCGCCACAAAATCAGCGAGCGTGGCTCCCTTGATGACCCGAGTAGTGCTGAACTCCAACTGGAATGCTTGCAGCTCAATGTTACACTCAGCGACCCTTCCGCAAGAGTTCGGGCTCCTGAGCACTCACTCCAACGGGTAGGCCAAGACGACCTTGATGGGGTGGCCCTGGAAGTAGTGCAGCAACTTGCGCGAGGCGACCAAGAGTGCGAGCAGGAGCTTTTGAGGCATGGGGTACCGTGCCCTTGCGCCCCGCAGCACCGTGCTGAAGAAATACACCAGGTGCTCGACAAGGGCTGGCGCGTTGGTGAGGCTTGTTTCTTGCGGGGGCCCGGACGTCTCCTGAGGTGGTGGAACTCCTGGTGCCTGGTCGCTTGCGGGGGTCTCTGTGACGCTGTCCTGCCGAGCTTGGTCTTCTGCTGATGCTACCCCGGCTCTTGCTACGCCTCCCTGATCTTGCGTCTCCTCAGCTGGCGGTGCAGCTTGGCGCGGTGCACCCTTGACTTGATGCTCCTCCCGAACTGCCACTAGTGCAGTGCTGGTGGAGTATGGGATGGCGGCAAGGTAGAGCACTAGAGGCTCGAGAGGTCGCGGCGTCACCATCACCGGAGGGCTAGTCAGGTATCTTTTGAGGTCTTGGAAGGCTTGGTCGGCCTCCGGGGTCCACTCAAATGGGCCTTTCTTCTTCATCAGCTTGAAGAAGGGTAAGGCGCGCTCTCCAAGCTTGGAGATGAAGCGTCCCAACACAGTCACTCGATCGGCCAGCTTCTGCATTTCTCTGAGGGTCTGCGGTGGGCTCATGTCCTCGATGGCCTTGATCTTCTCCGGGTTCGCCTCGATCCCTCTATGGGACACGAGGAATCCCAGCAACTTGCCGGAAGGGACACCGAACACACAGTTCTCCGGGTTAAGCCGCAAGTTCACCTAGCGCAGGCTCTCGAAGGTCTCCTCCAGGTCTTGGATCAGGGTCCTTGCCTCCCGAGATTTCACCACGATGTCATCGACGTAGGCCTCTGTGTTTCTCCCGAGCTATCACCCTAGGGCGATGTGCATCAGCCGCTGGAAGGTCGCGCAGTCCAAAGGGCGTGCAGGTGTAGCAGTACACCCCACACGGGGTCAGGAAGGCTGTCTTCTCCACATCTTCCACTGCCATCTTGATCTGGTGATACCACGAGAACGCATCCAGGAAGCACAGCAAGTCGCACTCGGCGGTGGAGTCAATGATCTGGTCGATGCGTGGGAGAGGGAACGGGTCTTGCGGGCATGCTTTGTTGAGGTTGGTGAAATCGACGCACATTCGCTCCTTCCCGCCTTTCTTCGGCACTACGATGGGGTTCGCCAGCTATTCGGGGTATCGAACCTCACGAATGGCACCCGCGGCCTCCAACTTGCGGGTCTCCTGGACGATGAAGGCTTGCTTCTCTGAAGATTGTCGTCTTGCCCGTTGCTTGACAGGGCACACGTTAGGGCATACCCTTAAGTGATGTTGGATCACCTCTCTCGGAACCCCCACCAGCTGATTGGGCTCCCATGCGAATATATCCTTGTTTGCGCGCAAGAACTTCACCAACGCCTCTTCTTGGCTGGGGTTGAGGCCGGCACCTATGGTGAAGGTGGCTCCTGAGGACCCGTCCTCGTCAACCGGCACCTGCTTGGTTTCTGCCTTGTCCTAGGTGAACAACTGCTTCTTCTTGGTAGGCGCGGCCTCCTTGGCCTCGGGGGTACTGGCGCCGACGGGCTGCGCTGTCGCCGCGGTCTTAAAGGCAAGTTTGAGTGCCGTCACGGCCTCCTTGGTGCCCCCCTTGATGGTGAGGACACCTTTGCTTCCAGGCATCTTCATGAGGTTATAGACCGGATGAGTTGCCGCCATGAACTGGGCCAGAGCTGGATACCCGAGGATGGCGTTGTACGGGAGGCCGATGCGGGCGATGTCAAAGTCGACCAGCTCGGTGTGGTAGTTGTCGCGCGTGCCGAAGGTGACGGGGAGGCCGATCTGCCCCAGGGAGTGGGCAGCGCCGCCACCGACTCCTGAGAAAGGCTTGCTGAGCCTGAGCCGTTCGAGCGGCACGTGAAGGAGGGCGAAGGCTTCCACGGAGAGCAAGTTGAGACCGGCACCACCATTGATGAGGGTCTTGGTGACGGCCACGTGGCAGATGGTGGGCGTGCAGAGCATCGGAAGCATGCCCGAGCTGACGGTGGTGACGGAGTGGTCTTCTGAGCTGAAGGTGAGGTCGGCCTCAGGCGCAGCCCAGCCGGGCGGAGCCCCCGAGCGCTTGGAAGCGGCACCGATCTGGCGGAGGAACGGCTTGATGTGGCGATCCGAAGGCAGAGCCTGAGAGCCTCCTAGCAGGGCCGCTACCGCGTGGTGCACCGGTGCAGCGTAGCATGCGGTGAAGAGGTCGCGCAGCTCCTCCCAAGACACCACCGTGGATCCGGGAAGGTTGAGCAGCCAGGCACGCGGCTCGCCGGCGAGGGCCATGGGAAGCCAGTTGGCCATGACCTTGTCATCACCCCCGGCCTCGAGGACGACCTCCTCATATGCCAGCAGGAAAGCCGTCGGGTCCGCCGTGCCGTCGTAGCGCGGCGGCATCTCCAGCTTGAACTTGGTTGGCCACCGCACCCGCCGCAGGGCGTGGGCCAGGGCTCGGAGCCCCTGGCCCCGTGGTCGATGCTGGCCGTCGGAGTCGATGGCTGAGCGCCTGCCATGCGGGCGGAGCGCAGATCGATGGAAGAGGAGCTCCGGCGCACCCCTATCCGGCGCGCCAAATGTCGGATCACAGGTTCCGGCAAAACCCTTAAGGTTCGAACACTGGGGTGCGCGCGAAGATTTCCTCCCTACCCATCTACGCCCTAGCTCGCTAAGATCTCGCAGACGAACTCGATGAACTCACAACACAAAGACACAAGATTTGTACTGGTTCGGGCCAACGTTGTGGTGTAATACCCTACTCCAGTGTGGTGGTGGTGGATTGCCTCTTGGGCTGATGATGAACAGTACAAGGGGAAGAACAGCCTCCTGAGGTTGAGGTGTTCTTGTGCTCGGTGTGTGGCTAAGGATTGGCCCAAGGCTAGATGCCATGCCTCTACTGTGGTGGCTAGTTCTACTTATATAGGCCCTGGTCCTCTCCCCAAATATTGAGCGGGAAGGGAGCCAACAACAGTGGCCAATTTGAAAGGGGACAGCTAGTGCAGCTTATCCTGACAAAAGCGGTCTTCGCCTGCGAAAGGCTCTAGTGATGACACCGTCTTGGGCTCCATGGTGACCTCTGTCCTGCCGTCCTGCTGGTCTTGGTCTCGTTGCACCGATATGGAAACCTTTGCCTGATGCCTTGGTACTCCGTGCCTGCGCTTGCTCCCTTAGCACCGAAGAGGAAACAAGGATGCTACGCGCGCTGGCGCCCGCCTGGTCCTGATCATCATGGCTCACGTCACGAGGGCCTCACGAGGTTTGCCCCGCCTTGATATCTCCGCTCCTCGCGAGGCAGCCTGGTGAGGCCGCTCCTAAGGAGGTCTTGCGTCGTCCGCCTTGCGAGGCTTGGCCCCTCGCGAGGGTCTTGAATGCTTCGCTGATGAAGATGGGCCGTACAGGCTTGCAGCACAGCCACGCTGTGGGCCGCAGGCAGGCAATTCTGTCGTCGTTCTGGGAATGGGGGTCCCCAGACTTGCCTGCCTGCGGCCCACAGCGTGGCTCTGCGCGTGGGCCTGTACGGCCCATCTTCATCAACAAGCATTCAAGACCCTCACGAGGGGCCAAGCCTCGCAAGGCGGGCAACACAAGACCTCCTCAGGAGCGGCCTCGCCAGGTTGGCTCGCGAGGGGCGCAGAGATCAAGGAGAGGCGAACCTCGCGAGGTTCTCGTGACGTGAGCCATGACGATCAAGATCAGGCAGGCGCTAGCGCGTGCAGTGTCCTTGTTTCCCCTTTTGTGCTAAGGAGGCAAGCGCAGGCACGGAGTACCGAGGCGTCAAGCAAAGGTTTCCATATCGATGCAACGAGACCAAGACCAGTAGGACGACAAGACGGAGGTCACCATGGAGCCCAAGGCGGCGTCACCACCAGAGCCTTTTGCAGGCGAAGACCGCTTTTTGTCAGGATAAGCTGTACTAGCTGTCCCCTTTCAAATTGGCCGTTGTCGGCTCCCTTCCCGCTCAATATTTGGGGAGAGGACCAGGGCCTTTATAAGTCGGACTAGCCACCACCGTAGGAGGCAACTCATTAAGAGACAACTGAGCCTCAGGCATCTGATCTTTAGCTGATCGCTAGCCACACACCAAGCACAAGAACACCTCAACCTCAGGAGGCTATTCTTCCCCTTGTACTGTTCATCATCAGCCCAAGAGGCAATCCACCACCGCCACACTTGAGTAGGGTATTACACCACAACAGTGGCCCGAACCAGTCTAAATCTTGTGTCTCTTGTGTTGTGAGTTCGTGGAGTTTACCCTTGAGATCTTAGCAAGCTAGGACGTGGATCGATCGGGGGAGAACTTCGTGCGCACCCCAGAGTTCGACCCTTAAGGGTTTTGCCGAAACCCGTGATCCGACATTTGGCGCGCCAGGTAGGGGTGCGCTGTAGCTTTCCCTCTGCCAATCCACGCTCCGACACCACTGCGCTCCGCCCTCATGGCAGGCGCCTCGCTCCCGGCTCCAGCGGCCGGCGCGGACGGCGGGGCCAGGGGGCTCCGAGCTCTGTCCCCCGCCTTGTGGCAGGTGCAGTGGCCGCCCAAGTTCAAGCCGGAGATGCCGCCGCGGTACGACGGCACGGTGGACCCGTCAGCTTTCCTGCTGGCATACGAGGAGGCCGTCCTCGAGGCCGGGGGCGATGACAAGGTCATGGCCAACTGGTTTCCCATGGCTCTCACCGGCGCGCCGCACGCTGCTCAACCTCCCCGGATCCGCGGTGGCATCTTGGGAGGAGCTGCGCGACCTCTTCACTGCGCGCTACGCGGCGCCGGCGCACCACGCGGTCGCGGCCCTACTAGGCGGCTCTCAAGCACCGCCTTCAGATCGCCATGTCAAGCCATTCCTTCGCCAGATCGGCGCCGCTTCCAAGCGCTCGAGGGCTGCGCCGGGCTGGGCTGCGCCCGAGGCCGACCTCACCTTCGACTCGGAAGACCACCCCGTCACCACCGTCGGCTCGGGTATGCTCCCGATGCTTTGCACACCCACTATTTGCAACGTGGCCTTTACCAAGACCCTCATCGACAGCGGCGCCGGCCTCAACGTGCTCTTAGTGGAGGCCTTCAGCCTTCTTCACGTACTGCTCGAGCGGCTCAGCCTCAGCAAGCCTTTCTCAGGAGTTGGTGGCGGCACCACCCACTCCCTGGGGCAGATTCGCCTCCCTGTCACCTTCGGTACGCGCGACAACTACCGAACCGAGCTGGTCGACTTCGACATCGCCCACATCGGCCTCTCGTACAACGCCATCCTCGGGTACCCGGCTCTAGCCCAGTTCATGGCAGCAACGCACCCGGCATACAACCTCATGAAGATGCCTGGGAGCAAGGGTGTCCTCACTATCAAGGGGGATGCCAAGGAGGCCGTGGCGGCGCTCAAGCTTGCCTTCAAGACTACCCGGCGTCGCAGCCCGTCGGCACGGGCGCCTCCGAGGCCAAGGGGGCCGCACCAACCAAGAAGAAGTAGTTGTTGACCCAGGACAAGGCGGAAACCATGCAGGTGCCGGTCGATGAAGGCGGATCCTCGGGAGCCACCTTTACCATAGGTGCCGACCTCGACCCAAGCCAAGAGGAATCACTGGTGAAGTTCTTGCGCGCGAACAAGGAAATATTCGCATGGGAACCCAAGCAGCTGGTGGGGGTCCCAAGAGAGGTGATTCAGCATCACTTGAGGGTGTGCCCCAATGTACGCCGTGTGAAGCAGCGAGCGAGACGGTAGTCCACGGACAAGCAGGCCTTCATCGTCCAAGAAACCCGCGAGCTGGAGGCGGCGGGTGCCATTCGCGAGGTCTGGTACCCAGAATGGCTGGCAAACCCCGTCGTTGTGCCGAAGAAAGGCGGGAAGGAGCGAATGTGCGTCGACTTCACCAACCTCAACAAGGCCTGCCCCCCAAGATCCGTTCCCGCTTCCACGCATCGACCAGACCACGCATCGACCAGATCGTCGACTCCACCACCGAGTGCGACCTACTGTGCTTCCTGGATGCGTTCTTAGGGTATCACCAAATCAAGATGGCGGTAGAAGATGTAGAGAAGACAGCCTTCCTGACCCCGTGCGGGGTGTACTGCTACACCTGCATGCCCTTCGGACTGCGCAACGCGGGTGCGACCTTTCAGCTGTTGATGCACATCGCCTTAGGGCGGCAGCTCGGGAGAAACGCGGAGGCCTACATCGACGACATTGTGGTGAAGTCTCGGGAGGCAAGAACCTTGATCCAAGATCTGGAGGAGACCTTCGCGAGCCTGCGCCAGGTGAACTTGTGACTTAACCCAAAAAAGTGCATGTTCGGTGTCCCTTCCGGCAAGCTGCTGGGATTCCTCGTGTCCCACAGAGGGATCTGTCGGCGTTCTGGGAACAGGGGTCCCAGACTTGCTTGCCTGCGGCCCACAGCGTGGCTAAGCAGCAGGCCGTACGACCCATCTTCATCAACAAGGCATCCAAGACCCTCGCGAGGGTCCAAGCCTCGCGAGGCGGACGACGCAAGACCTCCTCTGGAGTGGCCTAGCCAGGAAAGCTCATGAGGAGCGGAGATATCAAGGCGGGGCAAACCTCACGAGGCTCTCATGACGTGAGCCATGACGAACGGCACCAGGCGGGCGCCAGCGCGCATCGTCCCTATTTCCTCTTTGGTGCTAAGGAGGCCGGCGCAGGCGAAGAGTACCGAGGCATCAGGCAAAGGTTGCCATATTGGTGCAACGAGACCAAGACCAGGAGGACGGCAAGGCGTCCTGGAGCCCAAGACGGCGTCACCCCAGAGCTTTTCACAGGCGAAGACCACTTTTGTCAGGATAGCTTGTACTAGCTGTCCCCCTTCAAATTTGCCCGCCTTGTTGGCTCCCTTCCCGCTCGATATTTGGGAAGAGGACCAGGGCCTCTATAAATAGGGCTAGCCACCACAGTAGGAGGCAACTGATCCCGAACTGGTTCAGATCATCCTCGACTACACAAGCGCAAGAACACCTCAACCTCAGGAGGCTGTTCTTCCCTTGTACTGTTCATCACCAGCCCAAGAGGCAATCCACCACCACCACAATCGAGTAGGGTATTACACCACAACGGTGGCCCGAACCAGTATAAACCTCGTGTCTTTCTCTGTTGCGAGTTCGTCCGCGAGATCTAAGCGAGCTAGGGCGTAGATCGGTAGGAGGGAAAGACTTCGCGCGCACCCCATTGTTCGAACCTTAAGGGTTTGCCGGAACCCCACATCCGACATTTGGCACGCCAGGTAGGGGTGCGCCGGAGCTCCTCTCCACCAACCTGCGCCCCGTGCCGCCACGCTGCGCTCCCATGGCAGGTGCGCCGCCACCCACCTCTGCGGCCGACACCAGCAGCAGGGAGTCAGGGTACCGAGCCCTGGCCCCCACCCTGCGGCGAGTGTAGTGGCCAACCAAGTTCAAGCCGGAGATGCCGCCGCGTTACGACGGCGCGACAGACTCGGCGCCGTTCCTGCAGGCGTACGAGGAGGCCGTCCTCGAGGCCAGAGGCGACGACAAGATCATGGCCAACTGGTTCCCCATGCCCCTCGCCGGTGAGCCGCGCGCCTGGCTGCTCAACCTCCCCGGATCCACAGCTGCATCCTGGGGGGAACTCCGCAACCTCTTCACCCCGCGCTATGCGGCACTGCTGGGCGGCTCTCAAGCACCGCCTTCAGATCGCCACGTCAAGCCTTTCTTTCGTCAGATTGGCGCAGCCTCCAAGCGCCCGGGGGCTCCGTCGGGTTGGGCTGCGCCGGAGGCTGACATCACCTTCGACTCAGAAGGCCGCCCCGGCTCCACCGCCGGCTCTGGCATGCTCCCAATGCTCTGCACGCCTACCATCTACAATGTGGCCATCACCAAGACTCTCATCGACGGCGGTGCCGGCCTCAACTTGCTCTCCGTAGAAGCCTTCAGCCTTCTACACGTGCCGCCCGAGCGGCTCAACCTCAGCAAGCCTTTTTCGGGAGTGGGTGGTGGAGCTACCCACTCTCTGGGGCAGATCCGCCTCCCCGTCACCTTCGGCACGCGCGACAACTACCGCACGCGCGACCCGCATCGGCCTCCCATACAATGCCATACTCGGGTACTCGGCTCTCGCTCAGTTCATGGCGGCGACTCACCCGGCCTACAACCTCATGAAGATGCCAGGGAGCAAGGGCGTCCTCACCATCAAGGGGGACACTAAGGAGGCCGTGATGGCGCTCAGGCTCGCCTTCAAGACCGCGGCAGCAGCACAGCCAGCCGGCGCCGGTACGCCCGAGGCCAAGGAGACCGCGCCCGCCAAGAAGAAGCAGTTGTTCACCCAAGACAAGGCGGAGACCAAGCAGGTGTCGGTTGACGAGGACGGGTCTTCAGGAGCCACCTTTACCATAGGAACCAGCCTTGACCCGGGACAAGAAGAAGCTTTGGTGGGGTTTTTGCGCGCGAACAAGGAGATATTCGCGTGGGAGCACAATCAGCTGGTAGGGGTCCCGAGAGAGGTGATCCAGCATCATCTAAGGGTGTGCCCCAACATACGCCCCGTGAAGCAGCGGGCGAGACGGCAGTCCACTGAGAAGCAGGACTTCATCGTCCAAGAGACACGCAAGCTGGAGGCGGCTGGTACCATTCGAGAAGTTCGATACCCTGTTTAGCTGGCGAACCCCGTCGTAGTACCGAAGAAAGGTGGGAAGGAATGGATGTGCGTCGACTTCACCAACCTTAACAAAGCTTGCCCCCAAGATCTGTCCCCCTTCCACGCATCAATCAAATCGTCGACTCCACCACCGAGTGCGACTTGCTATGTTTCCTAGATGCGTTCTCTGGATACCACCAAATCAACATGGCGGTGGAGGATGTGGAGAAGACAGCCTTCCTGACACCATGCGGGGTGTCGTGCTACACCTGCATACCCTTCAGCCTGCGCAACGCGGGCGCAACCTTTCAGCGGCTGATGCACATCGCCTTGGGGCAGCAGCTCGGCAGGAACACAGAGGCCTACGTTGATGACATAGTGGTCAAATCTCGCGAGGCGAGGACATTGATTCAAGACTTGGAGGATACCTTTGAGAGCTTGCGCCAGGTGAACTTGAGGCTTAACCTGGAGAAGTGCGTGTTTGGCGTCCCCTCCGGCAAGCTACTAGGGTTCTTCGTATCCCACAGAGGGATCGAGGCGAACCCGGAGAAGATCAAGGCCATCGAAGACATGAGCCCGCCAGATACCCTCAAGGAGATGCAGAAGCTAGCAGGGCGGGTGACCGCGTTAGGGCGATTCATCTCCAAGCTGGGCGAGCGCGCCTTACCCTTCTTTGAGCTCATGAAGAAGAAGGGCCCATTCGAGTGGACCCCGGAGGCCGACCGAGCCTTCCAAGACCTCAAGAAATAGCTCACCAGCCCCCCGGTGATGGTGGCGCCGCGGCCTCTCGAGCCCCTGGTGCTCTACCTTGCCGCCACACCGTACTCCGCCAGCGCGGCACTGGTGGCGGTTTGGGAGGAACGCCAGGACAAGGGTGTGCCGCGCCAACCAGAGCTGATGCAGCGCAGGGTCAGGAAGGCGCAACAAAGCCAGCAGCAGTGGAAGACCAAGCTCAGCAGGGCAACATCGCAGAAGCTCCTAAGGACGGTCAGGTCCCAGGAAACCCACCACCTCAGGATATGCCACAATCTCCGCAGGACCCGAGCCTCGACAGTGTGCCAGCCCTCGTCGAGCACCCGGTGTACTTCGTCAAAACCGTACTACGGGACGCGAGGGTGCGCTACCCCATGCCGCAAAAGCTCCTACTCGCACTCTTGGTGGCCTTGCGCAAGCTGCGGCACTACTTCCAGGGCCACCCCATCAAGGTCGTCTCAGCTTACCCATTGGGGAGGGTACTCAGGAGCCCTAACTCAGCCGGAAGGGTCACTGAATGGAACATCGAGCTGCAAGCATTCCAGTTGGAGTTCAGCACTACCAGGGTCATCAAGGGAGCCGCGCTCACCGATTTTGTGGCAGAATGGACATATGCCCCGGCTCTTGAGGAAGGAGAAGACCGGTCCACCTCCCCAGGAAGCGAGGCACCAGACGGCTGGGTCATGTATTTCAATGGCGCCTTCACGCACCGGGGCGCGGGGGCTAGAGCAGTGCTCATCTCGCCCACTCAGGACAAGCTCTACTATGCCATGCAACTCTGCTTCCAGCATGGCGAGAAGGTCTCCAACAACATCGTAGAAGACGAAGGCCTCATAGCTGGCCTGAAGGTTGCGGTAGCTCTGGGGGTGAAGCGCCTCACCATCAAAGGTGACTCCCAGCTCCTCGTCAACTTCTCCAACAAGGTGTACGAGCTGAAGGACGAGCACATGGAGGCCTACCTTGCGGAGGTGCGCAAGATGGAAAAGCAGTTCTCGGGCCTGGAGCTGCAGCACGTGCCCCGGGGCACCAACAAGGAAGCCGATGACATCGCCAAGTGAGCATCCAAGTGGCAACCGCAAGAGCCCGGTGTCTTTGAAGAGCGGCTCTTCAAGCCGTCAGCTACGCCACCTCTTTCAAGCACAGCTCAGCCTCAGGAGGAGCTCCCACAGCCCCCGGCCACGGGAGCCCCAGCCTGTGGCCCGACCTCAGGAGCTCGGCTGCTCATGGCGCTCAAGCCCCAGGAGGAGTGCTGGACCAAGGAATTCAAGGAGTACCTGATGCACGGGACACTGCCAGAGAAGGAAGAGGACGCGGAGCGCATGGCCCAGCAAGCCACAGCATAATGCATTCAAGATGGCGAGTTGTACAGGAAACGGCCAAACGACGTCATGTTGCGTTGCATCTCCAGCGATCAAGGAAGGGAGCTCCTGATTGACATACACGGCGGGGACTGTGGGCATCACTCGTCGTCACGGACCCTCGTCGGCAAGGTGTTCCGCAGTGGATTCTATTGGCCTACAGCGCGCAACGACGCAGCCGAGCTGGTGAAGTCCTGCGAAGCTTGCCAATTCCATGCCAAGCAAATCCATCAGCCCGCTCAGGGCCTCCAAACTATCCCGCTCACATGGCCGTTCACAGTCCGGGGGCTGGACATCCTAGGCCCGTTCCCCCGGGCGCCAGGGTGCTACCGCTATCTCTACGTCGCCATCGACAAGTTCACCAAGTGGGCGGAAGTGGAAGCCGTCCGTACCATCCCAGCCGGCTCTGCCGTCAAGTTCATCAAGGGCCTCGTGAGCCACTTGGGGGTCCCCAACCGCATCATCACGGATAACGGCTCGCAGTTTACTAGTAACCTCTTCAAAACCTACTGTGCTAACCTTGGAACGTAGATCTGCTACGCTCCGGTGGCCCACCCCAGGAGCAATGGTCAGGCTGAGCGCACCAACGCAGAGGTCCCGAGGGGCCTCAAGACCAGGACCTTCAAGAAGAAGCTGGAGGCCTGCGGCAGGGGCTGGCACGACGAGCTCCAGTCCGTGCTGTGGTCCATCCGGACCACCGCTACCAAACCAATGGGCGAGACTCCGTTCTTCCTCGTCTATGGAGCCGAAGCAGTCCTCCCTCATGAAGTCAAGCATTGCTCCGCGCGGGTCCTGGCGTTCGACGAAATGCAGCGGGACGCCATGTGGGGGATAGATCTCGTGCTGGGGGAGGAACGCCGACGCGAGGCCGCATTGAGGGCGGCAAGGTACCAACAAGCGCTGCGGTGGTACCACTGCCGCAACATCCGCTCCAGGACGCTCGAGGTGGGTGACCTCGTCCTGAGGTGGGTCCTCTCCAGAGAAGGGCTGCACAAGCTTTCACCCATGTGGGAGGGCCCGTTCAGGGTCGTCCGTGTCTCCAGGTCGGGTGCAGCGCACTTGGAGACGCAGGACGGGATACCCGTCCAGAACGCCTGGAACATCCAGCACCTCCGGAAGTTCTATCCATGAAGCAAGGCCCAGAGCCTGAGAAGCAAGGCCCAGAGCCTGAGACGCACGGCCCAGAGCCTGAGAAGCAAGGCCCAGAGCCTGAGAAGCAAGGCCCAGAGCCTGAGAAGCAAGGCCCAGAGCCTGAGAAGAAAGGCCCAGAGCCTGTGAAGATGGCCCGGTGCCTGTGAAGAATCGCCGCCCGTGACACTCTCACGTAATAATGAGTGGGGCTGTACACGCCCCGGATTCTTAGGAGCGCCAGCCTGAGGCCCTGGGGCTCCCTCCCACGCCTAGTGGACAGCACTTAGCTCCGCGCTGGTGAGAAGACTTGAAGACTAGATTAGGTGCCGGACGCGGCTTTTCATTTGCTTTCCGTAGTTGGCTCGCTTTTTCTTAATCGGAGTTGCTCTTGGTGTTCGTTGTTGATTTGGTTCCCTAGCCTTTTACCGGAATTTTTGGCTCTGGTTTGCTCATGTTCTCCCTCTCGCATACCTCGCGAGGGGGTTGGGGAGATGCCCTCGCGAGCATTTTTCTTCTCTTTGCCTTCTCGCGAGCCACCCTCGTTCGAGCTTGGAAGCTGGCACATCTCCCCTAATCCGTGCCCCTCAGGTACCGCGATACAAGGCGCCAAGTCAAGGCTCGGGTGGACGGCAAATCCTCTAGTGCACCCCCTAATGAATTTTTTGCAGTTTCTGAGCAAACGCAGACACCTCGTGAGGGAAAGGGCGTCCCAAACGTGCCAGGTTAAGTTATCTTTGCGCAAAATAACAAACACGGCATGGGAATAACACGCACAGTGCATTAACCAAAGAACCACAGTTCGATACACGCCCCTCTGGGCCCATACTGGTTTCGTTTTCTGATGCAGGAAAGAAGGAAAAAGCTAAACAAAGAAGCGTTGCGGCAATCCGTGGAGGCAGGCCCTTGGCGACGCCCCGAGCCTAGCCAGACCCCTCCTCGCGCTTCATGGAGGCACGACGGCGAGATGGCCCGCTGCCTCCTTCGAAGCGAGCGCGGTGGCGCGGCGGCTGGTCGTAGCCACCACTGCTGGAGCTATCACCGGAGGAAGAGCCGCCGTAGCTGGAAGAGATGCGGTCGCTGCCGAGGGCAGACTCGCCCTCATCCTCGTCGCGACCGTCACCAAGGCCGAGCACCTCCTCACCGTCGTTCGTCTCGGGGCAGCACCCGGCGCGGTGACCATCTTCCCCAAACACCCTCACATAGAGGGTCGGTCCACCATCGTACCTGAAGTGGAGGGTGCACCGACTACCCAGGCCGCGCGCGCGGGAGAATGCCTGCCAGCCACGGGCCAGGGCTATGTTGCCCGCGGTGGAAGTCTCGACCGCAACCCAAGAGGCCTTGCTACAGCAGCCATCCACCTGCAGCCAGAGTCCACCCGGACCAGAGGCCGGCAGTTCGCCGGCGAAGAAGCGCGGAAGTTGGAGCCAGTTGCCGGCCGGACCAGACGACGAACTCCGGCGACACCTTCGTCGAATGGAAGCGCGGGTAGGGAGGCCGCGCCACCATCGCATGCCTCCCCTCATAGGCTGGACCACCATGGATGGGACGATCCCCTCCGCGTGCCGCGGCGCCACCTCAACGGTGGGCCACGGCGGGGGTCGCGGCGTGCTTGCGCGGACGGCCTCGGCCGCGCTTGGGCGCCGGGGAACCAGGGCCCTCGTGAGGGGCCTTTCCCTTCTCGGCAGCAGAGAACTTCCTTCGTGTCGCCATCGGTGGCACTTCAAGCAATGGAGTAGAGAAGCAAGCAAGCGAGGAAGAGATGGGCAACGGGGACTCCGCCCCCTCCCCATTTATAGCAAGAGAAGGCCAACCGGCGTCTCCCACGATCGCAGGTAATGATGGCTTTCCTTGCATGCCGCAGGGACTTGTCAAGTCGTGCAGTTGCCGAGGCAGTGTGGGGAAGCGGAGACGCCCACGCCCACGCCCAATCAACCGCCACGTGTCAACCGAGGCCACAGGCTTTTGGGGCCCGCGGTGCTCCGAACTTGACCCTTGGCTTCGCCGTGAAGCCAAGCCCGAGCGCACCTTGGGCCCGGGGGCTACTATCGGCGTTCTGGGAATGGGGGTCCCCAGACTTGCCTGCCTGCGGCCCACAGCGTGGCTAAGCAGCAGGCCGTACGGCCCATCTTCATCAACAAGGCAACCAAGACCCTTGTGAGGGTCCAAGCCTCACGAGGCGGACGACGCAAGACGTACTCTGGAGTGGCCTAGCCAGGAAGGCTCACGAGGAGCGGAGATATCAAGGCGGGGCAAACCTGACGAGGCTCTCGTGACATGAGCCATGATGAACGGCACCAGGCGGGCGCCAGCGCGCGCAGCGTCCCTATTTCCTCTTTGGTGCTAAGGAGGCCAGCGCAGGCGAAGAGTACCGAGGCATGAGGCAAAGGTTGCCATATTGGTGCAACGAGACCAAGACAAGGAGGACGGCAAGGCGGAGGTCATCGCGGAGCCCAAGACGGCGTCACCCCAGAGCTTTTCGCAGGCGAAGACCACTTTTGTCAGGATAGCTTGTACTAGTTGTCCCCCTTCAAATTTGCCCGCCGTTGTTGGCTCCCTTGCCGCTTGATATTTGTGAAGAGGACCAGGGCCTCTATAAATAGGGCTAGCCACCACAGTAGGAGGCAACTGATCCCGAACTGGTTCAGATCATCCTCGACTACACAAGCGCAAGAACACCTCAACCTCAGGAGGCTGTTCTTCCCTTGTACTGTTCATCACCAGCCCAAGAGGCAATCCACCACCACCACACTGGAGTAGGGTATTAAACCACAACGGTGGCCCGAACCAGTATAGACCTCGTGTCTTTCTCTGTTGCGAGTTCGTCCGCGAGATCTAAGCGAGCTAGGGCGTAGATCGGTAGGAGGGAAAGACTTCGCGCGCACCCGAGTGTTCGAACCTTAAGGGTTTGCCGGAACCCCACATCCGACAGGATCGAGGCGAACCCGGAGAAGATCAAGGCCATTGAAGACATGAACCCACCACACACCCTCAAGGAAATGCAGAAGATGGCTGGTCGGGTAACTGCGTTGGGACGATTCATCTCCAAGCTGGGAGAGCGCGCCCTACCCTTCTTCAAGCTGATGAAGAAGAAGGGCCTGTTTGAGTGGACCCCGGAGGCCGACCGAGAGCTTTTTAAGACCTCAAGAGATACCTGACCAGCCCTCCGGTGATGGTGGCGCCACGACCTCTCGAGCCCCTAGTAATCTTTCTTGCCGCCACCTCGTACTCCGCCAGCGCGGCGCTGGTGGCGTTTCGGGAAGAGCACCAAGCCAAAGGCGCGTCGCGCCAAGCTACGCCGCCAGCCGAGATGACGCAAGATCAGGAAGGCGCAGCAAGAGCCGTAGCGGCATCAACAGGGGACCAAGCTCGGTAGGGCAACGACGCCGAGATTCCCGCAAGCGATCAGGCGTCGGGAGTTCCACTACCTCAGGAGACGCCCCGACTTCCGCAAGACACGAGCCTCACCAACGGGCCAGCCCTTTGTCGAGAACCCGGTGTATTTCGTCAGCACGGTGCTGCGGGACGCGAGAGCACGATATCCCATGCCTCAGAAGCTCCTTCTCGCGCTCTTGGTGGCCTCGCGCAAGTTGCAGCACTACTTCCAGGGCCACCCGATCAAGGTCGTCACAGCCTACCCATTGGAGAGAGTGCTCAGGAGCCCCACCTCTGCTGGAAGGGTCGCTGAGTGGAACATCGAGTTGCAGGCATTCCAGTTGGAGTTCAGCACTACCAGGGTCATCAAGGGAGCCGCACTCGCTGATTTTGTGGCGGAATGGACGGATGCCCTGATGCTTGAAGTAGGCGAGCACCGGTCCACCTCACCGGGAAGTGAGGCGCCAGACGGGTGGGTCATGTATTTTGATGGCGCCTTCGCGCACCAGGGCGTGGGGGCTGGAGCAGTACTCATCTCGCCCGCACAAGACAAACTCTACTACGCCATGCAGCTCTGCTTTCAACAGGGCGAGAAGGTCTCCAACAACATCGCAGAATACGAAGGCCTCATAGCTGGCCTGAAGGCTGCAGCAGCTCTGGGGGTGAAGCGCCTCACAGTTAGGGGCGACTCACAGCTCTTCGTCAACTTCTCCATTAAAGTATACGAGCCGAAGGACGAGCACATGGAGGCATACCTCGCGAAGGTGCGCAAGATGGAGAAGAAGTTCCTGGGCCTGGAGTTGCAGCACGTGCCCCTCGGCACCAACAAGGAAGCTGACGACATGGCCAAGAGGGCATCCAAGCGGCAGCCCCAGGAGCCTGGCGTCTTTGAGGAACGGCTCTTCAAGCCATCAGCGACACCACCACTTTCAAGAACAGCCCAGCCTCGGGAGGAGCTCCCACAGCCGCCTGCCACAGGAGCCCCAGCCTGTAGCCCGACCTCGGGAGCGCGCCTGCTCTTGGCGCTCGAGCCCCAAGAGGGATGCTGGACCCAGGAATTCAAGGAGTACCTGATGCAAGGGGCGCGCCGGAGAAGGAGGAGGACACAGAGCGCGTGGCCCGGCAAGCCATGGCATACTGCATCCGGGACGGTGAGTTGTACAGGAAGCGACAAAATGACGTTTCACTGCGTTGCATCTCCAGAGACCAAGGGAAGGAGTTGCTATCTGACACACACGGAGGGGACTGCGGGCAGCACTCGTCATCACAGACCCTCGTCGGCAAGGCATTCCGCAGCGGATTCTACTGGCCCACGGCGCTCAACGACGCAGCCGAGCTGGTGAAGTCCTGTGAAGCCTGCCAGTTCCATGCCAAGCAAATTCATCAACCGGCTCAGGGCCTCCAGACCATCCCACTCACATGGCCGTTCATGGTCTGGGGGCTGGATATCCTGGGCCCGTTCCCTCGAGCGCCCGGGGGCTACCGCTACCTCTACGTTGTCGTTGACAAGTTAACCAAGTGGGCGGAGGTGGAAGCCGTCCGCACCATCCTAGCTGGTTCCGCGGTCAAGTTTATCGAGCGTCTCGTGAGCCGCTTCGGGGTCCCCAACCGCATAATCACTGATAACGGCTCGCAATTCACCAGTAATTTCTTCAAAACATACTGTGCTAACCTTGGAACGTAGATCTGTTACGCTTCGGTGGCGCACCCCAGGAGCAATGGTCAGGCCGAACGCACCAACGCGGAGGTCCTGTGGGGCCTCAAGACCAGGACTTTCAAGAAGAAGCTGGAGGCCTACGGCAGGGGCTGGTACGACGAGCTCCAGTCCGTGCTGTGATCCATCCGCACCACCGCCACCAAGCCGACGCGCGAGACCCCGTTCTTCCTCGTCTACGGAGCAGAAGCGGTCCTCCCTCATGAGGTCAAGCATCGCTCCGCACGGGTCCTGGCGTTTGATGAAATGCAACAGGACGCCACACGGGGGATGGACCTCGTGCTGGGGGAGGAATGCCGCCGCGAAGCCGCACTACGAGCGGCAAGGTATCAGTAGGCGCTGCGGCGGTACCATTGCCCCAACATCCGCTCCAGGACGCTCGAGGCGGGCGACCTTGTCCTGAGGCGGGTCCTCTCCAGGGAGGGGCTCCACCAGCTCTCACCCATGTGGGAGGGCCCATTCAGGGTCGTCCATGTCTCCAGGCCTGGCGCCGCGCGCCTGGAAACACAGGACGGGGTGCCCATCCAGAACGCCTGGAACATCCAGCACCTCCGGAAGTTCTACCCATGAAGCAAGGCCCAGCGCCTGTGAAGAAAGGCCCAGCGCCTGTGAAGAAGGCCCAGTGCCTGTGAAGATCGCCGCCCGTGACACTCTCATGTAATAATGAGTGGCGCTGTACACGCCCCGGAGTCTCAGGAGTGCCGCCCTCGGGCCTCGGGGGCTCCCTCCCACGTCTTAGTGGCAGCACTTAGCTCCGCGCTGGTGAGAAGACTTGAAGACTAGACTAGGTGCCGGACACGGCTTTTCATTTGCTTTCGTAGTTGGCTCGCCTCCTTTTCATTGAAAGTTTGCTTCTGGAGTTCCTTGCTGGTTTGGTTCCGTCGCTTTTTGCTGCTGTTTCCGGTTACAGTTTAACCTGTTTTCTCTCTCTCGCGTACCTCGCGAGGGGGCGAGGCAGGCGCCCTCGTGAGCCTTTTTCCTTTCCTCTGCCCTTCGTCTGCTTTTCGTGAGGCCCTTCATCTGTTTCTTCACAAGGCATTCTTGTTCGAGCCAACAAGCTGGCGCACCTCTCCTAATCCGTGCCCCTCGGGTATCGCAATACGAAGCGTTGGGTCTAGGCTCGGGCGAACGATAAGCCTCCTGGCGACGCTCCTAACAAGTTTTTTGCAGTTCCCTAACACCCGCCAAGTCAAGGAAGGTCTCCGCAAGCACCAGGAAGCGAGTCCCTCGCGCGGAGGAGGCTACCCCAAGCGTGCCAAGCTAAGTTACCTCTACACAAAATAACGACACAACACAGAAACAACAAACACAACATAATGATTGGGAAATCATAGTTCGATACACGCCCCCCGGGGCCCATACTGGTTTCTTCTTGACGCAGAAAAGAAAGGAAGAACAAAATAAAAGCGGCGCTTGTGTCACATCCCTAGTTCTGGCATGACCTAGACTAGCTAGTCATGTGCGCATCATGTCTAAATTTCATTTAAATTTGAAATGGGGATTTGTGAAACCCTCAGAATCATTTCTGGAAATGACCCAGATAAAAATTGCTCCAAAAGGGTCCAAGAAAATGTTCATGTTGCTCCCTGAAAATAATGGACAGAGATAAAAAATAAAACCAATATTTTTAGGAGCTCATAAATATTTATCTTGGCCATTTGGAATTAATGCAGTAATTATTTGCATTGGATATATATATGTTATATATTTTATATATGTCCAAAAATTCTGAATTTTGGTGAGGGGCTTTGGATTAATCCCTTAGGTCCCTGCAAAAATTGACAGAAGTAAATAAAATGGTTTAGTATTTCTACTAAATCAAACAAATGTCAGAAAATTAGAAAACAGAAACAAACTAGAAAAAGGGAGAAACTTACCTGGCCTGGACCAGCTGCCCAGCAAGACGGCCCAGCCAGCTGGCCATGCCAGTCGTCCCCTTCCTCGCGCCAGGAGAATAGGGGCACGCGCTCGCCGCCCGCGCGCATGCGCGCCACCTCCTGCTTCTTCCCTCGTCGCCTGGATCGCCCGAACGACGCCACGCACCCCCTCCAAGCCTCTCTCGCTCTCCCCCGTGCCCATTCCCTCTTCCCCTTCGCTCTCTCTCTCGCGGCTGAACGCGCCCGTCGCCGCCGTCCACAGCCACCATGGCCTCGGCCACTGCCGCACCTCCCCAACACGCTCCACAGCTCCGCCGTGACCCCCTCTCCCTCCTCACAGAGCCAAGCAACCCGGGCGAGCTCCGCTTCGTCCTCGGCGGCGTCGTCTTCGTCTCCAGCCGCCCGAGATCGACAGTGACCCTCCGGCCGCACCAGCCCTTCGCCGAGCTCGCCGTCGACGCCGTCGAGTCCGCTGTGAGCCCCCGCGTCGGTTTCCCCTCCTCTCCTGCCTCCCCGTGCTCTGTAGCCCGCAGCCGCTCGAGCCCGAGCTCCGGCCGCCGCCGCGAGCTTCGCTCCGGCGAGCTCCGGCAATCCCGCGTCCTTCCGTCGCCTCCCCTAGATGCGGACGAGCCCGGGCTACGCCCGGTGCCCTCAGCTGCCGCCCCGTGGCCTATATCACGGACGCCGCCGCGTCCAGAGGTCGCCGGCGACGACCTCTCCGGCCTGCCATGTGGGCCCGACTTGTCAGGTGATTAGCTTAAGGCTAATCACCCTCTAATCTACCCCCACTGACACTGACAATGGGCCCCAGCGCCACTAATCCTATAATTAGAATAAATTAAACCCTCTGTTTAAAACGTGTGTCACTGACGTGTGGCCCCCACACATCAGGTTTGACCCTAGTCAGCGCTGTTCACTTGGTAACGCAAGCATGACGCAGTGCTGATGCAGTTACTCATTTTCTGGATTTAAATTAAATCAGGAAATTCCAGAAAATGATATAAACTTCTAAAATTCATAGAAATTCAACCGTAGCTCAGATTTAAATAATTTATATATGAAAAATTATCAGAAAAATGCAATCTATCCATCTGTACTAGTTTCATGCATGACAAACCAACTTATACCTACTGTATAAGTGAAAACATATAAATGGCATATATAAGGACTTAAATTAGAGTTGCATTTGAACCTTTGGTTCAAATGGATCTCTTCCAAGTTGAATGCTAAATGCATTGGCTCAAAATACATCACATATTCATGCCATATTCATGCATCGTATTGTTGCATATGATTGTGTTTTAATTGTCGACACCGTTCCTTCTTGATAGGTCCTGCTCCGGAGAGTGTTCCAGAGGACCTGTCTGAGGAGCAGTGCCACCCTGTTGATCTACCAGGCAAGAAAACCCCCTTTGTTCATTCCGATACAATCCTACTCTCTCGCAACTGCTCTCTTTTACTGCATTAGGACAACAACGATTCAACTGCTACTTTATGCTGCGGTAGTTGAACCCATTCCTCTACATGACCTGTCATTGCCACAGTAAATAGTTGAAACCCACTAGCATGTGTAGGAGTTGTTTGAGCCATGTTGTGTTCCTACCATGCCTTGCCTGCTATTGTTTAGAGTTGTGTCAGGTCTGGTTCATTGGGAATGAATTGGAGTGTTACGATATGTTCTGGTGCTGAGAGTTAAGTGTGTGAACACGATTTGGTAAAGGTAGCGGTGAGAGGCCATGTAGGAGTACATGGTGGGTTGTCTCATTGGAACCGTCCTTAAGCACTGAGTTCTGTGTATGTTGTCCAATGACTAGCTACTACCACACATTGGAATGCTTAAGTGCCCCTCTCGACTTACTAACCAACTTGATCTCTGTCCAGGAGTTGCAACTAGTTTCTGGTGTTTGTAGGTAGTGCTATTTTTCTACCGAGTGGCACCCGGCAGGGTGGGCTTGGGACAGACTAGGCACATGTGGCCGGTGTACCGAGTGGCACCCGGATGGTGGGCTCGGGAACCCTGTACACATCGTTTGGGGCCGTGAGCGACACCCCGGCCGGATCTCCTTGCGGAAGGAACCCGAATAGGCGATAAACCTGGACCAGAGTCTTGTGTGGTTAGTCAGGTCGTGGCTGACACCCTCGCCAGGCTTCCGCTTGAAGGTTGCCGAGGTACATGACGTGTACATGGCGGTAAGTGGCGAGAGCGTGTGTGAAGCAGTACACCCCTGCAGGGTTATCATAATCTATTCGAATAGCCGTGTCCTCGGTTATGAACTTCTTGGATGCTTACGTGGTACATAGACAACTTGAAGTGGAACTCTAAAATGCTCAAGATAAGTGTGAGTACTATGGATGGATTCTCGTAGTGAGACGGGAATGAATCCATAGTGGTGTATTGACGTGGTGATTAGTGGACTCGTGTGCGCCTTCTTACCTCAAAGAAGTTTCTCGTAGTCGTAGAACAGGATAGCCACTGAGTCAAAGCTGGCTTGCTGCAACTAAACCCCACACTACCTTCTTGATACAAATGCATGTATGATAGGATCTGATGTATGTCTTGCTGAGTACCTTTGTACTCATATTGCTTTATTTGTGTTTTTGCAGCGGAGATTTCAGTCTTACTAGTAGTTCCGCTTGGACTTCGACGAGTAGCTTGTACCTCAGCTACGATCTTGTACCCTTGGGAGGGTCTTGTAGATAGTCAGGCTTCTCAGCCTTTTTCTTTTGTAGTTGTCTATACTCAGACATGTAATGCTTCCGTTGCTTGTATGCTCCAAATGATGGGCCATGTGACCCCTGTTTGTACTTAATGCTATGTGGCTCTTCTGGGCCTTTTATCTATATGAGTTTGCGTTATGTTGTGATGCCATGTTGTACAGCACATACTTGCATGTTATGCGTACGTGTAATGTGTATTGCTATGTGTGGGATCCGACAACCTAGTTGTCTATCCTTGGTAGCCTCTCTTATGGGGAAATGTAGTCTAGTGCTTCCACCGAGCCATGGTAGTCCGCTACAGCCCGGTTTACCGGAGTCCTGCTAGCCCAGCACTACTGCTCGGGAACACTTAGACTGGCCGGCATGTGATTCACTTCGTTCCTGTGTCTGTCCCTTCGGGGAAATGTCACGTGGTGACATCCGGAGTCCTGCCTAGCCTGCTACAGCCCGGGTTCCCGGAGTCCTGTTAGCCCAGTGCTACAGCCCGGATTCACACGCTGCTGACCGACATGCTCGATGTTGTTCATGTATGACTGTCCCCGTAAGTTAGTGCCACTTCGGGTTCACGACTAGTCATGTCGGCTCGGGTTCTTTGTCATATGGATGCTAGCGACACTATCATATACGTGAGCCAAAAGGCGCAAACGGTCCCGGGCCATGGTAAGGCGACACCCGTGGGAATACCGTGCGTGAGGCCGCAAAGTGATATGAGGTTAGATCGGTGTGACTTAGAATCGGGGTCCCGACAGCGTTGGTATCAGAGCCTGACTGCCTGTAGGATTTCCAAGCCAACCTGGTCGAAGTTGAGTCTAGAAATTCTTTAGTTATGTAAGGGAATTGATTGTGGAAGGGAACGTAAGGCTCTTTTTACTTCTTTTACCTCATGCCCTTCTGATCTGAGTCATCCTATCTTTCCTACGAGGTTAAGGAACTAGGCTTTCTCTTCCATCTATCAGGATCACGTGTTACTACTCCGTAGTCTCTTAGGATTGGTTGATCAGAGTCATATCCCAGTTTGAGTACCTCCGGTGTAGTCTGTTTAGTAATATCTCAGAACCTTGAGTGACGATGTTGAGTATGGTGCTACCCCACCTTTTGCAGAATGTCTCATTTTGAGCATTTTACTGCCGTTATGCTGCCGGATTTGTCCTAGGAGTTTGAGAGATACTAAATTTCCTTATGCTACATGTTGCATCCTATAGTTGTTGTTGACCTCGTCCTTGGTTCCGCTTCTCAGGATGTCATCAGTTAACCGAAGTTCTGTTGCTCGTTGCCTGAACCACGGAGGTGGTAGGGATGAGGAGGATCCTTCCGACCAGCCTTCGTTGGCAGAGTTTATGTTAGAGATGGAGAGGAACAAGCATGAGTCTAACCGCTTGTTAGCATGTATCGAGGAGAACACCGCACCCCAGTGCAAAGAGTCAGCGACCATCTATGATTTCATTGGTCTGAAACCACCTACCTTCCATCATTCCATTGAGCCACTCGATGCAGATGACTGGCTCCGTAGTATCACACACAAGCTGCATTCTGCGAACGTAGCTGAAGGTGACAAGGTCACCTATGCTGCATATCACCTGGAAGGTCCTGCTAGTCTTTGGTGGCAGAACTATGAGGCTATGCTTCCAGCTGGCCAGATACTGACCTGGAGAGATTTCACTGAGGCTTTTCATGAGCATCACATTCCTCAGGCTCTCATTGACCACAAGAGAGAAGAGTTCTGTAGTTTCACCCAGGGTAAGATGGCTGTTGATGCTTACAGTAGAGAGTTTGAGAACCTCGCCCGCTATGCTACAGAAGAAGTGTCCACGGACGCTAAGAAGCAGGCTAGGTTCTGAAAGGGTCTCAACCCCAAGTTGCGTCGAGATCTCCACTTGCACCATTGCAGTACATTCCAGGCTCTTGTGAACAAGGCCATTAATGCGGAGACAACTCAGCTCACCTACGAGGAGTCTCATAAGCACACCCGTGATTTGGTTCCTTCCTCTGGTTCTACTTCTCATAAGCGCCGAATTGGGATTCCGAACTCCGCTCTTCCACCTGGATATGCACCGAGGCCATCTTATGTGGCGCCTCACCCAGTTCAGCAGTATGCTCCACCCAGGTCTATTGTTAGACCGCTTGTCAATGCGGGTCCACATCCAACTTCAGGGACTTGCTTCACATGCGGGAAGCCAGGACACTATGCACGTGACTGCTCTCAAACTAACTATGCCCCACCCCTGCCTGAGAAGTCTGTTGGCTGTGGTAAACCATCACGCAAGATGATCAGTGTCAAGTCAGCTCCCACTGAGCGTGGACGTGTGCATCACGTCTCAGCTAAAGATGCTCATGATGACCCGGATGTCGTTCTTGGTACACTCCTTGTCAATTGCCATCCAGCTTCGGTTCTATTCGATACTGGAGCATCTCACTCCTTCATCTCTGAAGGCTATGCTCGTTTGCATGACATGTCATTTTGTGATATGCCAACTCCACTTGAAATCCAAACTCCAGGGTCTAGATGGCAAACTACCAGAATAAGCCATGGTAATGAAATCCTTGTTGACAGACTTGTTTTCCTTGCCTCACTTATAGCCCTCAAGTCTACAGATATTAACATCATCTTGGGTATGGACTGGATGACAGCTCATCATGCCAAGATTGATTGTTACACCAGGTCTGTTCAACTCACACACCCATCTGGCAAGTTAGTCACTGTCTCCACCAGAGTTGCAAAGCGTCAACTCTATTCGATAAATGCCAGTCCTCTTCCAGACCTTGAAGATATCTCGGTAGTCCGTGACTTTCCGGATGTATTTCCAGAGGAACTGCCAGGTATTCCACCTGACAGAGATGTAGAGTTTGTCATAGATCTTATCCCAGGAACCGCCCCAATCTCTAGGAGACCTTACAAGATGGCACCCTTAGAGCTAGCCGAGCTTAAGAAACAACTCAATGAATCCTTGCAAAAGGGATTCATCCGTCCTAGTTCTTCTCCTTGGGCTTGCCCCGTTCTCTTCGTCAAGAAGAAGGATGGTATGGACCGGATGGTTGTAGATTATCGTCCCGTTAATTTGGTCACGATAAAGAACAAGTATCCGCTCCCCAGGATCAACGACCTGTATGATCAGCTCGCTGGATCCTCAGTCTTTTCCAAGATGGATTTGAGGTTAGGCTACCACCAAATCAAGATTAGAAACAGGGACATTCCTAAGACGGCTTTTGTCACTCGTTATGGCCAGTACGAGTACACCGTCATGTCTTTCGGTCTAACCAATGCTCCAGCCACATTCTCCCACTTGATGAACTCGATCTTCATGGAGTACTTAGATAAGTTCGTCGTGGTTTACCTTGATGATATCCTTATTTACTCAAAGAACGAGGAAGAGCAAGCCGAACATCTTAGACTTGTGTTAGGAAAACTCAGAGAGCACCGCCTTTACGCCAAGTTCTCCAAGTGCGAATTTTGGTTGCCAGAAGTGACGTACCCAGGCCACGTGATCTCTGGTAAGGGCATTGCTGTCAATCCTGAGAGAGTTCAGGCCATTCTTGATTGGACTCCACCTGAAACAGTTAAACAAGTTAGGAGTTTCCTTGGTCTAGCCAGTTATTGTCGCCGTTTCGTTGAAAACTTCTCCAAAGTAGCCAAACCCCTCACGGAACTTCTCAAGAAGGATAAAAAGTTTGAGTGGTCCCCACAGTGTGAATACAGTTTTCAGGAACTGAAAAGACGCCTGACTTCTGCCCCCATACTTGTGCCACCGGATTTCACTAAAGACTTTGTTATCTACTGCGACGCCTCACGACAGGGACTAGGCTGCATTCTTATGCAGGATCGTCATTTGATTGCCTATGCATCTCGACAGTTGCATCCACATGAGGAGAATTATCCTACACATGATCTAGAGCTCGCAGCCATAGTCTATGCTCTTAAGACATGGCGACATTACCTTCTCGGTAAACGTTGCGAGATTTACACCGATCACCAGAGTCTCAAGTATATCTTCACCCAACCAGATTTGAACCTTAGGCAAAGACGTTGGTTGGAGTTGATCTCAGATTACGACTTAGGGATTACCTACACCCCGGGTAAGGGCAATGTCATGGCTGATGCGCTAAGTCGTAAGTCCTATTGCAACAATCTTATGTTGCAGCAGGGCCAACCACTTCTCCATGAGGAATTCTGTAAGCTTAACCTTCACATTGCTCCTCAAGGATTCCTTTCTACCTTGGTGGCGAAGCCTACTCTTGTGGATCATATCATAGAAGCCCAGAAGCATGATACGGGGATTACCCGGATCAAGAGAAACATTGCCAAGGGTATTGCTGGTAGTTTCTCTATAGAGGATCGAGGTGTTGTTCTCTTCGAGAACCGTCTGGTGGTTCCCAAGAAGCAACATCTTCGGCAATTGATCCTTAAGGAGGCACATGAATCCCCTCTCACGATTCATCCTGGTAGTACTAAGATGTATCAGGACCTACGCCAGAGGTTCTGGTGGACTAGGATGAAGAGAGAAATTGCCGAGTTCATAGCTAACTGTGACGTTTGTCGTCGCGTTAAGGTAGAGCATCAAAGGCTGCTGGCACCCTTCAACCTTTAGCCATTCCTGAGTGGAAATGGGATAAAGTTGGTATGGATTTCATCACCGGCTTTCCGAGGACCAAGAAAGGGAATAACGCTATCTTCGTAGTCATTGATCGTCTTTCCAAAGTGGCTCACTTCCTACCTGTTCGGGAGAGTATCACTGCTGGTCAGCTCGCTGACTTATATATTTCTCGAATAGTGTCACTTCATGGTGTTCCACTAGAGATCAATTCAGACCGTGGTAGTCTCTTCACCCCTCATTTCTGGGAGAGTTTCCAAACTACCATGGGCACCCATCTTTCCTTCAGTACCGCTTTCCACCCTCAATCAAGTGGTCAGGTGGAAAGGGTCAACCAAATTCTCGAAGACATGCTTAGAGCTTGCGTTATCTCATTCGGTATGGATTGGGAGAAATGCCTACCTTTCGCCGAGTTCGCTTATAACAATAGCTACCAATCCAGTCTTAAGAAAGCTCCTTTCGAGATTCTGTATGGACGAAGATGTCGAACACCTTTGAACTGGTCAGAAACCGGTGAAAGACAATTCTTTGGACCAGACATGATCCAGGAAGCAGAAGAGCAAGTTCGCATCATTCGTGAGAATTTGAAAACAGCCCAGTCTCGTCAAAAGAGCCAGTATGACCGTCGTCATAAGGAAGTGGCTTATGAAGTTGGCGACAAGGCTTACCTTCGGGTTACTCCTCTAAAGGGTACCCATTGTTTCGGTATCAAGGGCAAGTTGGCTCCTCGTTACACTGGTCCTTTTCGCATTCTCGCTAAACGAGGAGAGGTTGCCTACCGGTTGGAACTACCCCCACATCTTTCTCGAGTCCATGATGTCTTCCACGCCTCTCAACTCAGGCGTTGCTTCTCGGATCCCATCCGCGGAGTGGACCAAGAAACGCTTGATCTCCAAGATAACCTCACATATCGAGAGTACCCTATTCGCATTCTTGATCAAGCAGAGCGTGTCACCCGACGTCAGAACATCAAGTTTCTCAAGGTTCAGTGGTCTCATCATTCCGAGAGAGAAGCTACTTGGGAGCGAGAAGATCGTCTTCGACTGGAGTACCCCACCTTCTTTCCATCGACCCCTGAATCTCGGGACGACATTCTCTCAAGTGGGGGCGAGTTGTCACGTCCCTAGTTCTGGTATGACCTAGACTAGCTAGTCATGTGCGCATCATGTCTAAATTTCATTTAAATTTGAAATGGGGATTTGTGAAACCCTCAGAATCATTTTTGGAAATGACCCAGATAAAAATTGCTCCAAAAGGGTCCAAGAAAATGTTCATGTTGCTCCCTGAAAATAATGGACACAGATAAAAAAATCAAACCAATATTTTTAGGAGCTCATAAATATTTATCTTGGCCATTTGGAATTAATGCAGTAATTATTTGCATTGGATATATATATATATATATATGTTATATATTTTATATATGTCCAAAAATTCTGAATTTTGGTGAGGGGCTTTGGATTAATCCCTTAGGTCCCTGCAAAAATTGACAGAAGTAAATAAAATGGTTTAGTCCAGCGGCCCAGCTCAGAAAATTAGAAAACATAAACAAACTAGAAAAGGGAGAAACTTACCTGGCCTGGCCCAGCGGCCCAGCAGGCCGGCCCAGCCAACTGGCCGTGCCAGTCGTCCCCTTCCTCGCGCCAGGAGGACAGGGGCACGCGCTCGCCGCCCGCGCGCATGCGCGCCACCTCCTGCTTCTCCCCTCGTCGCCTGGATCGCCCGAACGACGCCACGCACCCCCTCCAAACCTCTCTCGCTCTCCCCCATGCCCATTCCCTCTTCCCTTCGCTCTCTCTCTCGCGGCCGAACGCGCCCGTCACCGCCGTCCACAGCCACCGTGGCCTCGGCCACTGCCGCACCTCCCCGACACGCTCCACAGCTCCGCCGCGACCCCCTCTCCCTCCTCACCGAGCCTAGCAACCCGGGCGAGCTCCGCTTCATCCTCGGCGGCGGCGTCTTCGTCTCCGGCCGCCCGAGATCGACGGCGACCCTCCGGCCGCACCAGCCCTTCGCCGAGCTCGCCGTCGACGCCGTCGAGTCCGCTGTGAGCCCCCGCGTCGGTTTCCCCTCCTCTCCTGCCTCCCCGTGCTCTGTAGCCCGCAGCCGCTCGAGCCCGAGCACCGGCCGCCGCCGCGAGCTTCGCTCCGGCGAGCTCCGGCATCCCCGCGTCCTTCCGTCGCCTCCCCTGGATGCGGACTAGCCCGGGCTACGCCCCGGTGCCCTCAGCTGCCGCCCCCGTGGCCTATATCGCGGACGCCGCCGCGTCCAGAGGTCGCCGGCGACGACCTCTCCGACCTGCCGTGTGGGCCCGACTTCTCAGGTGATTAGCTTAAGGCTAATCACCCTCTAATCTACCCCCACTGACACTGACAATGGGCCCCAGTGCCACTAATCCTATAATTAGAATAAATTAAACCCTCTGTTTAAAACGTGTGTCACTGACGTGTGGCCCCCACACGTCAGGTTTGACCCCAGTCAGCACTGTTGACTTGGTGACGCAAGCATGATGCAGTGCTGACGCAGTTACTCATTTTCTGGATTTAAATTAAATCAGGAAATTCCAAAAAATGATATAAACTTCTAAAATTCATAGAAATTCAACCGTAGCTCAGATTTAAATAATTAATATATGAAAAATTATCAGAAAAATGCAATCTATCCATCTGTAGTAGTTTCATGCATGACAAACCAACTTATACCTACTGTATAAGTGAAAACATATAAATGGCATATATATAAGGACTTAAATTAGAGTTGCATTTGAACCTTTGGTTCAAATGGATCTCTTCCAAGTTGAATGCTAAATGCATTGGCTCAAAATACATCACATATTCATGCCATATTCATGCATCGTATTGTTGCATATGATTGTGTTTTAATTGTCGACACCGTTCCTTCTTGATAGGTCCTGCTCCGGAGAGTGTTCCAGAGGACCTGTCTGAGGAGCAGTGCCACCCTGTTGATCTACCAGGCAAGCAAACCCCCTTTGTTCATTCTGATACAGTCCTACTCTCTCGCTCCTGCTCTCTTTTACTGCATTAGGACAACAACGATTCAACTGCTACTTTATGCTGCGGTAGTTGAACCTATTCCTCTGCATGACCTGTCATTGCCACAGTAAATAGTTGAAACCCACTAGCATGTGTAGGAGTTGTTTGAGCCATGTTGTGTTCCTACCATGCCTTGCCTGCTATTGCTTAGAGTTGTGTCAAGTCTGGTTTAGGAATGAATTGGAGTGTTACGATATGTTCTGGTGCTGAGAGTTAAGTGTGTGAACACGATTTGGTAAAGGTAGCGGTGAGAGGCCATGTAGGAGTACATGGTGGGTTGTCTCATTGGAACCGTCCTTAAGCACTGAGTTCTGTGTATGTTGTCCAATGACTAGCTACTACCACACATTGGAATGCTTAAGTGCCCCTCTCGACTTATTAACCAACTTGATCTCTGTCCAGGAGTTGCAACTAGTTTCTGGTGTTTGTAGGTAGTGCTATTTTTCTACCGAGTGGCACCCGACAGGGTGGGCTTGGGACAGACTAGGCACACGTGGCCGGTGTACCGAGTGGCACCCGGATGGTGGGCTCGGGAACCCTGTACACATCGTTTGGGGCCGTGAGCGACACCCCGGCCGGATCTCCTTGCGGAAGGAACTCGAATAGGCGATAAACCTGGACTAGAGTCTTGTGTGGTTAGTCAGGTCGTGGCTGACACCCTCTGCAGGCTTCCGCTTGAAGGTTGCCGAGGTACATGACGTGTACATGGCGGTAAGTGGCGAGAGCGTGTGTGAAGCAGTACACCCCTGCAGGGTTATCATGATTTATTCGAATAACCGTGTCCTCGGTTATGGACTTCTTGGATGCTTACGTGGTACATAGACAACTTGAAGTGGATACTCTAAAATGCTCAAGATAAGTGTGAGTGCTATGGATGGCTTCTCGTAGTGAGGCGGGAATTAATCCATAGTGGTGTATTGAGGTGGTGATTAGTGGACTCGTGTGCGCCTTCTTACCTCAAAGAAGTTTCTCGTAGTCGTAGAACAGGATAGCCACTGAGTCAAAGCTGGCTTGCTGCAACTAAACCCCACACTACCTTCTTGATACAAATGCATATATGATAGGATCTGATGTAAGTCTTGCTGAGTACCTTTGTACTCATATTGCTTTATTTATGTTTTTGCAGCGGAGATTTCAGTCTTACTAGTAGTTCCGCTTGGACTTCGACGAGTAGCTTGTACCTCAGCTACGATCTTGTACCCTTGGGAGGGTCTTGTAGATAGTCAGGCTTCTCAGCCTTTTTCTTTTGTAGTTGTCTATACTCAGACATGTAATGCTTCCGTTGCTTGTATGCTCTGAATGATGGGCCATGTGACCTCTGTTTGTACTTAATGCTATGTGGCTCTTCTGGGCCTTTTATCTATATGAGTTTGCGTTATGTTGTGATGCCATGTTGTACAGCACATACTTGCATGTTATGCATACGTGTAACGTGTATTGCTATGTGTGGGATCCGACAACCTAGTTGTCTATCCTTGGTAGCCTCTCTTATGGGGAAATGTAGTCTAGTGCTTCCACTGAGCCATGGTAGTCCGCTACAGCCCGGTTTACCGTAGTCCTGCTAGCCCAGCACTACTGTTCTGGAACACTTAGACTGGTCGGCATGTGATTCACTTTGTTCCTGTGTCTGTCCCTTTGGGGAAATGTCACGCGGTGACATCCGGAGTCCTGCCTAGCCTGCTACAGTCCGGGTTCCCGGAGTCCTGTTAGCCCAGTGCTACAGCCCGGATTCACACGCTGCTGACCGACATGCTCGATGTTGTTCATGTATGCCTGTCCCCGTAAGTTAGTGCCACTTTGGGTTCACGACTAGTCATGTCGGCCCGGGTTCTTTGTCATATGGATGCTAGCGACACTATCATATACGTGAGCCAAAAGGCGCAAACGGTCCCGGGCCATGGTAAGGCGACACCCGTGGGAATACCGTGCGTGAGGCCGCAAAGTGATATGAGGTGTTACATGCTAGATCGGTGTGACTTAGAATCGGGGTTCCGACAGCTCGCCCCCCACAGTGGCTCAAGGGGCGGGTTCTTGGCGACGTCCCGAGCTCAACCGGACCCCTCCTCGCGCTTCACGGAGGCACGTCGACGAGATGACCCGTTGCCACCTTCGAAGCGGGCGCGGCGGCTGGTCGTAGCCACCACTGCTGGAGCTGTCACCGGAGGAAGAGCCGTAGCTAGACGAGATGCGGTCGGCACCAAGGACGGGTTCGCCCCCCGCCTCGTCTCAACCATCGCCAAGGGCGGGCACCTCCTCGCCATCGTTCACCTCGGGGCAGCACTCGGTGCGGCGACCATCTTCCCCAAACACTCTCACGTAGAGGGTCGCATCGCCGCCGTACCTGAAATGGAGGGTGCACCGCCCGCCCAAGCCGCACGCGCGGGCGAACGTCTGTCAACCGCGGGCCAGAGCTATGTTGCCCGCGGCGGAGACCTCAACCACAACCCAAGAAGCTCTGCTGCAGCAACCGTCCGCCTGCAGCCAGAGCCCGCCTAGACCGGAGGCCGCTAGCTCGTCGGCGAAGAAGCGCGGAAGCTGAAGCCAGTTGCCCGCCGGGTTCTCCGACCAAACGACGAACTCCGGCAACACCTCCAAAGAATGGAAGCACGGCTGGGGCGGCCGTGCGACCATGGCTCGTCTCCCTTCGTCAACAGGGCTGCCACGACTGGAGCGACCCCTGCCACGCGTAGCGGCGCCACCGCGGGAACGGGGGGCCACGACAGGGGTCGCGGTGTGCTTGCGGGGACAGCCGCATCCACGCTTAGGCGCCGGGGAGCTGAGACCCTCGCGAGGGGCCTTTCCCTTCTCCGCAGCAGAGAACCTCTTCGACGGCGCCATCGGTGTCGGCGCTGGAGCAAAGGAGGAAGAAGCAAGCAGGATGGGGGGAAATGGCGACGGAGGCTCTGCCCCCCTCCCCATTTATAGCAAGAGAAGGCCAACCGGCGCCCCCACGATCACAGGTAATGATGGTTTTCCCTTGCATGTCACAGGGACTTGTCAAGTCGGGCAGTTGCCAAGGCAGCGTGGGGAAGCGGAGACGCCCACGTCCAATCAACCGCCACGCGTCGACCAAGGCCGCAGGCTATTGGGGCCGCCGGCGCTCCGCACTTGGCTTTTGGCTTCGCCTCGAAGCCAAGCCCGAGCGCGCCTTGGGCTCGAGGGCTACTGTCGGCGTTCTTGGAACGGGGGTCACCAGACTTGCCTGCCTGCGGCCCACGGCATGGCTCTGCGCGTGGGCTTGTACGGCCCATCTTCATCAACAAGCTTTCAAGACCCTCGCGAGGCGGGTGACACAAGACCTCCTTAGGAGCGGCCTCGCCAGGTTGGCTCGCGAGGGGCAGAGAGATCAAGGCGAGGCGAACCTTGCGAGGTTCTCGTGACGTGAGCCATCACGATCAAGATCAGGCGGGCGCCAGCGCGCGCAGTGTCCTTGTTTCCCCTTTGGTGCTAAGGAGGCAAGCGCAGACGCGGAGTACCGAGGCACCAAGTAAGGTTTCCATATCGGTGCAACGAAACCAAGACCTGCAGGACGGCAAGACGGAGGTCACCATGGAGCCCATGGCGGCGTCACCACTAGAGCCTTTTGCAGGCGAAGGCCGCTTTTGTCAGGATAAGCTGTACTAGCTGTCCCCTTTCAAATTGGCCGTTGTTGGCTCCCTTCCCGCTCAATATTTGGGGAGGGGACCAGGGCCTATATAAGTAGGACTAGCCACCACCGTAGGAGGCAACTCATCAAGAGACAACTGAGCCTCAGGCATCTGATCTTTAGCTGATCCCTAGCCACACACCAAGCACAAGAACACCTCAACCTCAGGAGGCTGTTCTTCCCCTTGTACTGTTCGTCATCAGCCCAAGAGGCAATCCACCACCACCACACTGGAGTAGGTTATTACACCACAACGGTGGCCCGAACCAGTATAAATGTTGTGTCTCTTGTGTTGTGAGTTCGTTGAGTTTACCCTTGAGATCTTAGCAAGCTAGGGCGTGGATCGATCAGGGGAGAACTTCGCCCGCACCCCAGAGTTCGAACCTTAAGGGTTTTGCTGGAACCCTTGATCCGATAGATTCGTATTCATAATATGATCCTAATGACTATTCCGAGATGAAGGAGTCAAAGGCAGATGGCCTATCCTGTTCACCCAATAAGGTGCCTGTTCTAATTTGGCATGGTTTTATTGGTTGCACATATCTTGCATAAGGTGTCTTGCATTTATTTTGCTTCGTTGCACCACCATCTGCTTAGTTTACTCATGATATATGTGAAGATGCCATGCCCATCCATTATCAACACCTATTCCATTTGTCATCATACCATGTTTTTCCATTCAAATGCTGCTCTTGTGTTTCAGACATCCAAAAGGAAGAGGGTGATTGCAGAACCTGAAGGAGTACAAGCAAAGTCCTTGAAAAAGGTGGTGCTACCAGAGAAATCACATAGCACCCGACGTATATTGGCGATCGAACCAGCGCCGCAAAACCTAGGATATCGCCACTATGCTGGTCGTTGCTTTGCTCTTGTGAGTACCTATTGTCCTATCGCTGTCCTTACATTCCTACCTAGTGGATTATGTGACATCATTGTGCATTATAGCTTGCTTATCCACTGTTCGCTCCAAATTATCAGATCTATATTAATGCTTAAATTAATGTAGAATAAACCCAATGCTTATGAAGAAATTTAGTTCTGCATTCTTTTTGTAAGTATCTGTTGTCCTTCATCACTGTACTTATATTTATCAGCTAGTTCTTCATGTACACTTTGCAGCTTATTTTCCCTTCTCCTCCATTTTTCTACACATCAAATCTACATTTACTCTTGCCGAAATATTGAATAAAACCAATGTTACGGAAGAAGTTTAGCTCCATATTGCTCTTGTCAGTGCCTTCTGCCTGTATGTTGTATTTACATTTGTACTCTGCATTTTAAGTTAAATAATCGCCATTTGTTCCTATATTTTCACATCTATATTTACTCTTAACAAAATGTAGAATAAAGGCAATACTCTTGAAGAAGAGTGTGCGGTAAACCTCTTGAATTGCCCCCCATTAATATGGACGGCCTTTATAGAGCATGTCTTCACTACTAATGTAAGTTTGTCCTCCTCGAGCCTTCAAACTTTGTTGTTTATACTTGGATAGCTATGAGTGCAAATGCTGTTTATTTTTGTCGTCTGCATCAAATTGCTTGTTCAAAGTTTATAAAGTAGAAGTACATAAACATAAGTTTGTCCTTCTCAATTTCAGTCTTTAGTTGTACAATCTAGTTCCTTATTCATACCATGTAAATTAAACTAAACATAGCAAGTTATCTTCTTTAGCACTATGTGTATGCTTGTGTTCTTGATCTGTAATCCAGTGGTGTGGTGAGACTACCAACAACAACACAATGTCATATCCTGCTATGTCTCAACTATGAACAATGCCATATTATATTAATGTTATTTAGATCATGTCTCTTTATTTACCAATCTGAAATGGTATAAATTGACAGTGCACTCACCATTCATGCTTATACGTTGTTTAGAACTACATCTATGCTTGTGTTCTTGATCTGTAATCTAGTGGTCTGGTGAAGCTGGCCGCTGCTGCACAATGCCATTTCCTGCCGTCTTAACTATGAACAATGCCTATTATGTAAATGCTACTTTAAACCGTGTCTCTTTATTTCTGACAAAGAAATGAGATGAATTGACAATGCTGATGCTTGTACGTGCAGAACCTGTTATCTACCTACTTGTTTCTCTTTCAGGGTGACAACACTGCTGCTAGGAAGAACTGCCACAATGATAGTGAGAGAAACCCATTGTTTGTCCCTCTAACACATATTCCAGAGGAGAAGGCAACACCTATTGAGGGTAGGGATACAACCACGAAGTCACATCTTGATGTAGTGTCAAACTTACTCAGTGACACAAGCTCGATGAAGTCGCCGCCTGAATCTGTTCGACTTCTTCAGTCTGAAATTCAAGCAGAAATACATGCTTCCGCTCAAATACGACTGGAACTCCAATCTCTATGCAAGATTAACCGTAAGTACATGACGTTTATTGATGCTATGCAGCTTAAGTTGGTGGATATGAGCGCCTAAGAAGCGCAATCTCATCAGGTTGCTAAGCTGCTTGCGCTGCAGCTCCTTGCCGGGCTAACCTTTCTTGAACTGTGTTGAAGTGCTGTCGGTTCTGTCTATTATTTTGTCCGCCTGTTAACTTCCACTGGTGGTGACCTGCCCAGTTTATGTAATCTGCTATCTGGTTGCCCTTTATTATCACTGGCGCCGAACTTTGATGCCAAGGGGATGTAATATGCTATAATTTCTTTGTTGTATAGTCTAGGATTATTCTTGGTGTGTATGCTGTAATTTAGGCCTGAAGGTTCAGTGGATCTAAGTGTTGTCGGTCTTCAGGCCGGCCCGTTACTCATATGGGCCAAAACCCGGGCCTATAATCATCTTGGGCCATTAGCAGGTCTAAACCTATAGTTGTTCCCCGCCTTTAACATGCCGAGTAAAGTTCTGTCCAGCTGGGCCAGAGAATACCATGGGCTTTTAACAGACTAAAACCTAGATTGGGCTTGCGTTGAGGCAAAAAAAATCACGGGCCAATACAGGCCGAAATTGCCTAAGGCCCATGTTTGGCCCAAATAGGACGAGTAGTTAACAGGCCAAAATATATCTCGGGCCTGTTTGGCCCAAAAAAATTATGGGCTTTAAGCAGGCTGGTATCTACGCGGGCCATAGGCCTAAAAGTGTCACAGGCCATTATCAGATGGGCTGTAAGCAGGTCGGATTCAACGCGGGCTGTAATTAGGACCAACAGTTACACGGGCCAATAACAGGCCGATAGGCCAGTTGGGCTGAAATTTATCCACGAAGACTACGGGTTGTTAAGAGGCCTAAAGTTACTTCGGACAAGAAATAGCCCAGTTTCTGCATGGGACGTTAAATGGCCTAAAGTTAAACCAGGCCGACAACGTCCCAGATGCACCATGGGCCACTAACAGGCCGAAACTATTATCGGGCCGAACTGGTAAACGGGCATTTAATAGGCTGAATACAAACCTGTCTTAGTATGGGCCCAAAAGAACAGTGGCCTGTTAACGGGCCTGATCCGATATGGGCCATAATTTGGCCCAAAACACGGCAGGCTGTGAACGGGCCTGATCTAGTATGGGCCTCAATTTGACCCAAAACATGGCAGGCTGTTAACGGGCCAGCCCACTAGTGTCTGAAAAAACATGGTGGGCCTTTAGCTGGGCCGGCCTTTTCACCGGAATGGGCTTCTGTTGGGCTGTGCCACGTGTCGACATATCATAGGCGCCTCCTATCCAATGAGTGGATGACATCTGTCCGAACATTGAGCAAACACATATTTCCTCCGGCCAATGAGAATTTTACATGTGGAAAATCCCCATTGGTCCATGCTGTTAACGGGTTATCGGATCCAAAACCGGACCCAATAGCTTAACGGCGACCCGTTACTATTGATGCCACGTGTCGGTCACCCTTGACAGAAGCACTTCTATGACGCGCGATTTATCGTCATGGAAGTGGTCACTTCCGTGATGATAATTTTGGTAATGTCATGGAACACTTCTACGACAACACAGGTATGACTATCTTGATTCTGTCATAAAATTGTCATGGATGTACATGCATGAAAGAAAACGTGACCTACTGTGACAAACACGTATCATCACAGAAGTGTCTTTTTTTGTAGTGACTATCTCCTCACCTCGCTTCCGCTGTCGAAGATGCATGTGTGATATGTTTGCATAAGACACACACATTTTTTCTCTACTTTATCGTGTGTTGTCCATCTCTCTTTCACACACACACACACACACACACACTTTTTTCACTCACTCTTTCTATTGCACTCTCTAGGTAGGTACTCCCTCACGTCCATAAACATACGGGTGTTTTGAAAAGTCAAACCTCAGAAAAGTTTGACCAGGTATATGTGGAGAAAAACATTTACATCTGGAACAATCATTAGATTCATCACAACATGTACTTACTTCATACTATCATTTATCTTTGGCATTGTAGACATAAGTAATTTCTTTATAAACTTGGTCAAAGTTTCAAAAGTTTGACTTTAAATAAATATAGGCACTACATTATCGAACGGAGGGAGTAGCTCTTTCTCTCTCTCTACTATGTCTCACGGGCCTCCCCTCTCACTCGATCTCTCTTTACCGAGGGATTATACGGTCTCAGCGTATGGCTCCGTATATTGTTTAGTTGACCGGTCAACCAGTCCACATGCTGCCTTGTCAGCTCGTGTTCTCTATCTTCGTGTGTTGGCCCATGTGGTAGTGGGTGAAGATAAGTTAAAGAGTCCCATCTGACACGCGGTGAAGTAAACAAAGTCGAAACCTCTTTTTTAAGCTTAAAGTTGAAACCACTCGCGGTAGCACCCCGCACGCTAGTAAATCAGCGCTGCTATACACACGATGCATGCACGACCGATGCATGCATGATTCATACGTGGCAGCACCAACAGCTAGCGTGCATGCATGAGCACTGTTGGGGAAGGCAAATGGTGCAGGCATCGTGCGTTTACTGTCGTGCGTGAAGCAATTCCGCTAGTAAATTGAGGGCACACTTATCCCGCATGAAGGACGCACTCGCGCACACTACACCACAGCGCAGAGGCATGCACACAAGGACGCACTCGCGCACACCCAGCACAAAATACACACCAACACATGTGTACATCGGCATGATACGTCTCCAGCGTATCTATAATTTTTTATTGTTCCATGCTATTATATTATATGTTTTATATGCACTAATATGCTATTTATATTATTTTTGGGACTAACTTATTAACCCAGAGCCCAGGCCAGTTTCTGTTTTTTCCTTGTTTTTAAGTTTTACAGAAAAGCAATATCGAACGGAGTCCAAACGGAATAAAACTTTCGCGATGATTTTTCTTGGACCAGAAGACATCCACGGAACTTGAAGATGAAGTCAGAAGAGTCCCGAGGGCTCCACAAGCCCTCAGGGTGTGCCCTAGGGGGGCTGGCTTTTGGACCCCCCGAGAGTCCACCGACTTTCCTCTCAGCTCTATAAATTCACACATATTCCCAAACTACCAGAAGCGTCCACCAAAATAGTTTTGCACTGCCGTAACCTTCAATACCCATGAGATCCCATCTAGGGACCTTTTCCGGCACCCTGTCGGAGGGTGAATCGATCACGGAGGGCTTCTACATCAACTCTATTGCCCTTCTGATGAAGCGTGAGTAGTTTACCACAGACCTACGGGTCCATGGCTAGTAGCTAGATGGCTTCTCTCTTTGATCCTCAACACTGTGTTCTCCTCGATGTTCTTGGAGATCTATCCGATGTAATCTTCTTTTGCGGTGTGTTTGTCGAGATCCGATGAATTATGGATTTATGATCAGTTTATCTATGAATATTATTTGAATCTTCTCTGAATTCTCATATGCATGATTTGATATCTTTGTATTTCTCTTCGAATTGTCGGTTTGGTTTGGCCAACTAGATTGGTTTTTCTTGCAACGGGAGAGGTGCTTAGTTTTGGGTTCAATCTTGCGGTGTCCTCACCCAGTGATAAAGTAGGGGTAGTGAGGCACGTATTTGTATTGTTGCCATCAAGGATAAAAAGATGGGGTTTTCATCATATTGCTTGAGTTTATCCCTCTACATCATGTCATCTTACTTAAGGCGTTACTCCGTTCTTATGAACTTAATACTCTAGATGCATGCTGGATAGCGGTCGATGTGTGGAGTAATAGTAGTAGATGCAGGCAGGAGTCAGTGTACTTGACACGGATGTGATGCCTATAATCATTGCCTTGGATATCGTCATAACTTTGCATTTTTCTATTAATTGCTCGATAGTAATTTGTTCACCCATCGTATTATTCTCCTTCAAGAGAGAAGCCTCTAGTGAAACCTATGGCCCCCGGGTATAATTTCCATCATATATTTTCAGATCTATAAACCAAAAAACCCAAAAATATCTCACTGCAATTTATTTACTTTTATTTTGTTTTATATTTTAGCAGTCTTTTATATCTATCTCTATCAGATCTCACCTTTGCAAGTGACCGTGAAGGGATTGACAACCCCTTATCGCGTTGGGTGCAAGTGTTTAATTGTTTGTGCAGGTGCATAGATTGGGGACTTGCTTGTATCTCCTACTAGATTGATACCTTGGTTCTTAACTGAGGGAAATACTTATCTCTACCTTGCTGCATCGCCCTTTCCTCTTCAAGGAAAAAACCAACACAAGCTCAAGAAGTAGCACGGTATCGCCATCGGCTGATATGGACGGCGAGGCAGCTGACAAGCGGAGGCGGCTCGAGCCAAAACAGCATCCAGCGAGCCTGGACTTCATCAGCTGCCTCCCCGATGACATGCTGCTCTTCATCATCACCCTCCTCCCCACCAAATCTACGTGCGGACCACCCTGATCTCCTGGCGGTGGCGCCGCGTCCCCCTCAACCTCACCGTCCACAGCTGCCTCTGCGATGGGGATTGCAAACACATGGCCACAGTCTCCAGGATTGTTGCATCGCACCCTAGGCCAGGGAGACACCTTGGCATCCGCATGTTCAGTGCCAACTGCAAGGTCCAAGCCAAGTTCGACGTGTGGTTCTTATCCCCCCTAGATCAGCTCAAGGAGCTCAGGTTTGAAGCTAGACGATGCCGCTCTCTGCCGCCGTCCGCGCTCCGCCTCACGCCAATGTTGCGCCGCGCTAGCTTCAGCTCCTGCTATTTTCCTCAGATTAATGTCGTGCCCGCCCTTCTTCTCCCTAAACTCAAGCAACTCGACCTCTTCGACGTTGGCATCTCGAAGAAGGCTATAGGCATCACATCCGTGTCAAGTAGACCAACTCCTGCCTGCATCTACTACTATTACTCCACACATCGACCGCTATCCAGCATGCATCTAGATTATTAAGTTCATAAAGAACGGAGTAACGCCTTAAGTAAGATGACATGATGTAGAGGGATAAACTCAAGCAATATGATGAAAACCCCATCTTTATCCTTGAAACAATACACTATGTGTCTCGCTACCCCTACTTTATCACTGGGTGAAATCACGCAAGATTGAACCCAAAACTAAGCACCTCTACCATTGCAAGAAAAACCAATCTAGTTGGCCAAACCAAACCGATAATTCGAAGATAAATACAAAGATATTAAATCATGCATACAAGAATTCAGAGAAGATTCAAATAATATTCATAGATAAGCCGATCATAAAACCACAATTCATCGGATCTCGACAAACACACCGCAAAAGAAGATTACGTCGGATAGATCTCCAAGAACATCGAGGAGAACATGGTATTGAGAAAAAAAGAGAGGGAAGAAGCCATCTAGCTACTAGCAATGGACCCGTAGGTCTGAGGTAAACTACTCACGCTTCATCGGAGGGGCAATAGGGTTGATGTACATGCCCTCCGTGATCGAATCCCTCTCCGACAGGATGCCAAAAAAGGTCCAAAGATGGGATCTCACAGGAACAGAAGGTTGCGGCGGCGGAAAAGTATTTCTGTGGTCGCCTCTGGTGGTTTGGGAATATTTGGGAATTTATAGGCCAAAGAATAGGGTTAGAGAAGTCTCGAGGAGCCCACAAGGTAGGGGGCGCCCCCCTGGGGTGCGCCCTACACCCTTGCCGCCGCCTCGGGACTCCTTTGCCTTGGTTCTCAAGTCCTACGTGTGTGTTCTGGTCCAAGAAAAATCATTGTAAAGTTTTATTCCATTTGGACTCCGTTTGATATTCCTTTTCTGCGAAACTCAAAAATAAGAAAAAAACAGAAACTGGCACTGGGCTCTGGGTTAATAGGTTAGTCCCAAAAATAATATAAAGTAGCATATTAATGCATATAAAACATCCAAAACAGATAATATAATAGCAGGGAACGATAAAAAATTATAGATAAATTGGAGACTGATGACCCACAAGTATAGGGGATCTATCATAGTCCTTTCGATAATTAAGAGTGTCGAACCCAACGAGGAGCAGAAGGAAATGACAAGCGGTTTTCAGCAAGGTATTCTCTGCAAGCACTGAAATTATCGGTAAAAGATAATTTTGTGATAAGGTAAATCGTAATGGGTAACAAGTAAATAAATACTTGTGTGATGAGATAATTCATAATGGGTAACAAGTAACAATAGTAAACAAGGTGCAGCAAGGTGGCCAAATCCTTTTTGTAGCAAAGGACAAGCCTAGATGAACTCTTATATAAGGCAAAGCGCTCCCGAGGACACATGGGAATTGTTGTCAAGTTAGTTTTCATCATGCTCATATGATTCGCGTTCGTTACTTTGATAATTTGATATGTGGGTGGACCGGTGCTTGGGTGCTGCCCTTCCTTGGACAAGCCTCCCTCTTATGATTAACCCCTCTCGCAAGCATCCACAACTATGAAAGAAGAATTAAGATAAATCTAACCATAGCATGAAACATATGGATCCAAATCAGCCCCTTACGAAGCAACACATAAACTAGGGTTTAAGCTTCTGTCACTCTAGCAACCCATCATCTACTTATTACTTCCCAATGCCTTCCCCTAGGCCCAAACAATGGTGAAGTGTCATGTAGTCGACGTTCACATAACACCACTAGAGGAGAGTGATACGTCTCCAACGTATCTATAATTTTTGATTGTTCCATGCTATTATATATTCTGTTTTGGATGTTTAATGGGCTTTATTATACACTTTTATATTATTTTTGGGACTAACCTACTAACCCAAGGCCCAGTGCAAATTGCTGTTTTTTTGCCTATTTCAGTGTTTCCCAGAAAAGGAATATCAAACGGTGGTCAAACGGAATTAAACCTTCGGGGGAGTTATTTTTGGAACAAACATGATCCAGAGGACTTGGAGTGGACGTCAAGAAACGAACGAGGAGGCCACGAGGTAGGGAGGCGCGCCTGCCCCCTGGCCGCGCCCCCACCCTCGTGGGCCCCTCGTGGCTCCACCGACCTACTTCTTCCTCCTATATATACGTACGTACCCCGAAACCATCCAGGAGCACCACGAAACCCTATTTCCAACGCCGCAACCTTCTGTACCCGTGAGATCCCATCTTGGGGCCTTTTCTGGCGCTCCGCCGGAGGGGGCATCGATCACGGAGGGCTTCTACATTAACACCCTAGCCTCTCCAATGATGTGTGAGTAGTTTACCCCAGACCTTCGGGTCCATAGTTATTAGCTAGATGGCTTCTTCTCTCTCTTTGGATCTCAATACAAAGTTCTCCTCGATTTTCTTGGAGATCTATTCGATGTAACTCTTTTTGCGGTGTGTTTGTCGAGATCCAATGAATTATGGGTTTATGATCAAGATTATCTATGAACAATATTTGAATCTTCTCTGAATTCTTTTATGTATGATTGGTTATCTTTGCAAGTCTCTTCGAATTATCAGTTTGGTTTGGCCTACTAGATTGATCTTTCTTGCAATGGGAGAAGTGCTTAGCTTTGGGTTCAATCTTGCGTTGCTCGATCCCAGTGACAGAAAGGGAAACAATACGTATTGTATTGTTGCCATCGAGGATAAAAAGATGGGGTTTATATCATATTGCTTGAGTTTATCCCTCTACATCATGTCATCTTGCCTAATGCTTTACTCTGTTCGTATGAACTTAATACACTAGATGCATGTTTGATAGCGGTCGATGTGTGGAGTAATAGTAGTAGATGCAGGCAGGAGTCGGTCCACTTGTTGCGGACGTGATGCCTATATACATGATCATGCCTAGATATTCTCATAACTATGCTCAATTCTATCAATTGCTTGACAGTAATTTGTTCACCCATCGTAATACTTATGCTATCTTGAGAGAAGCCACTAGTGAAACCTATGGCCCCCGGGTCTATTTTCCATCATATTAATCTCCCGTCAATAGCTATTTCTTTCGCTGTTTATTTTGCAATCTTTACTTTCAATCTTTATCATAAAAATACCAAAAATATTATCTTATCATCTCTATCAGATCTCACTTTTGCAAGTGGCCGTGAAGGGATTGACAACCCCTTTATCGCGTTGGTTGCAAGGTTCTTATTTGTTTGTGTAGGTACGAGGGACTTGCGTGTGTCCTCCTACTGGATTGATACCTTGGTTCTCAAAAACTGAGAGAAATACTTACACTACTTTGCTGCATCACCCTTTCCTCTTCAAGGGAAAACCAATGCATGCTCAAGAGGTAGCAAGAAGGATTTCTGGCGCCGTTGCCGGGGAGTCTACGCACAAGTCAAGACATACCAAGTACCAATCACAAACTCTTATCCCTCGCATTACATTATTTGCCATTTGCCTCTCGTTTTCCTCTCCCCCACTTCACCCTTGCCATTTTATTCACCCTCTTTTCCCGTTCGCCTCTTTTTCGCTTGCTTCTTGTTTGCTTGTGTGTTGGATTGCTTGCTTGTCACGATGGCTCAAGATAATACTAAATTGTGTGACTTTGCCAATACCAACAACAATGATTTTCTTAGCAGTCGGATTGCTCCTCTTACCGATGCTGAATCTTGTGAAATTAATGCTGCTTTGCTGAATCTTGTCATGAAAGATCAATTCGTCGGCCTTCCTAGTGAAGATGCCGCTACCCATGTAAACAACTTTGTTGATTTATGTGATATGCAAAAGAAGAAAGATGTGGACAACGATATTGTTAAACTAAAGCTATTTCCGTTTTTGCTTGGAGATCGTGCTAAAACTTTGTTTTCGTTTTTGCCTAAAAATAGTATCGATTCATGGAATAAGTGCAAAGATGCTTTTATCTCTAAGTATTTTCCTCCCGCTAAGATCATCTCTCTTAGAAACGATATTATGAATTTTAAGCAACTTGATCATGAACATGTTGCACAATCTTGGGAGAGGATGAAATTAATGATACGTAATTGCCCTACACATGGTTTGAACTTATGGATGATTATACAAAAAATTTATGCCGGATTGAATTTTGCTTCTAGAAATATTTTAGATTTGGCCGTGGGAGGCACTTTTATGGAAATCAGTTTAGGAGAAGCTACTAAACTACTAGATAATATTATGGTTAATTATTCTCAATGGCACACTGAAAGATCTACTAGTAAAAAGGTGCATGCAATTGAAGAGATTAATGTTTTGAGTGGAAAGATGGATGAACTTATGAAATTTGCTAATAAGAATGTTTCTTCTGATCCCAATGATATGCCTTTGTCTACTTTGATTGAGAATAATAATGAATCTATGGATGTGAATTTTGTTGCTAGGAACAATTTTTGTAACAACGCTTATAGAGGAAATTTTAATCCTAGGCTGTATCCTAGTAATTCCTCTAATAATTATGGTAATTCCTACAACAACTATTATGGAAATTTTAATGAGATGCCCTCTGATTTTGAGACTAGTGTTAAATAATTTATGATTTCTCAAAAGAACTTCAATGCTTTGCTTGAAGAAAAATTGCCCAAGATTGACGAGTTGGCTAGGAACGTGGATATAATTTCTCTTGATGTTGATTCTTTGAAACTTAGATCTATTCCACCTAAGCATGATATCAATGAGTCTCTCAAAGCTATGAGAATTTCCATTGATGAGTGCAAAGAAAGAACCGCTAGCATGCGTGCTAAAAAAGATTGCTTTGTGAAAGCGTGTTCTTCTAGTTTTCATGATAATAAAGATGACGATCTAAAAGTGATTGATGTGTCCCCTGTTAAATCTTTGTTTTGCAATATGAATCTTGGTAATGATGGGATTGGATATGAGTCAACTTTAGTTAAAAGGCATCCCAATGATTCGGAGTTTTTAGATCTTGATGCCAAATTTGGTAAAAGTGGGATGGAAGAGGTCAAAACTTTAGATAGCAATGAACCCACTATCTTGGATTTCAAGGAATTTAATTATGATAATTGTTCTTTAATAGATTATATTTCCTTGTTGCAATCCTTGCTAAATTCTCCGCATGCTTATAGTCAAAATAAGGCTTTTACTAAACATATCGTTGATGCTTTAATGCAATCTTATGAAGAAAAGCTTGAATTGGAAGTTTCTATCCCTAGAAAACTTTATGATGAGTGGGAACCTACTATTAAAATTAAAATTAAAGATCATGAATGCTATGCTTTGTGTGATTTTGGTGCTAGTGTTTCCACGATCCCAAAAACTTTGTGTGATTTGCTAGGTTTCTATGAATTTGATGATTGCTCTTTAAACTTGCACCTTGCGGATTCCACCATTGTGAAACCTATGGAAAGAATTAATGATGTTCTTATTGTTGCAAATAGGAACTATGTGCCCATATATTTCATTGTCCTTGATATAGATTGCAATCCTTCATGTCCTATTATTCTTGGTAGACCTTTCCTTAGTACGATTGGTGCAATTATTGATATGAAAGAAGGGAATATTAGATTCCAATTTCCGTTAAGGAAAGGCATGAAACACTTTCCTAGAAAGGAAATAAAATTACCTTATGAATCTATTATGGGAGCCACTTATGGATTGCATGCCAAAGATGACAATACCTAGATCTATCCTTGCTTTTATGCCTAGCTAGGGGCGTTAAACGATAGCGCTTGTTGGGAGGCAACCCAATTTTATTTTTGTTTCTTGCTTTTTGGTTCTGTTTAGGAATAAATCTTTCATCTATCCTATTCTTAGATGTGTTTTTGTGTTTTAATAAGTGTTTGTGCCAAGTAGAACCTTTGGGAAGACTTGGGTGAAGTCTTTTTGATCTTGCTGTAAAAAACAGAAACTTTAGCGCTCACGAGATTAGCTACAACTGTTTTCTGGAGAGTGGTATTTAGTTGATTATTTTTGCATATGATTAATAGATAAATTCCTCACGTCCAGCAATTTATTTTAGAATTTTTGGAGTCCCAGAAGTATGCGTTAAATACAGATTACTACAGACTGTTCTGTTTTTGACAGATTCTGTTTTTCGTGTGTTGTTTGCTTATTTTGATGAATCTATGGCTAGTAATGGAGTTTATGAACCATATAGAAGTTGGAATACAGTAGGTTTAACACCAATATAAATAAAGAATGAGTTCGTTACAATACCTTAAATTGGTGTTTTGTTTTCTTTCGCTAACGGAGCTCACGAGATTTTCTGTTAAGTTTTGTGTTGTGAAGTTTTCAAGTTTCGGGTAAAGATTTGATGGATCATGGAACAAGGAGTGGCAAGAGCCTAAGCTTGGGGATGCCCAAGGCACCCCAAGGTAAAATCCAAGGACAACCAAAAAGCCTAAGGTTGGGGATGCCCCGGAAGGCATCCCCTCTTTTGTCTTCGTCCATCGGTAACTTTACTTGGAGCTATATTTTTATTCACCACATGATATGTGTTTTGCTTGGAGCTTCTTGTATGATTTGAGTCTTTGCTTTTTATTTTACCACAATCATCCTTGATGTACACACCTTTTTAGAGAGACACACATGAATCGGAATTTATTAGAATACTCTATGTGCTTCACTTATATCTTTTGAGCTAAACAATTTTGCTGTAGTGCTTCACTTATATCTTTTAGAGCACGGTGGTGGTTTTATTTTATAGAAATTATTGATCTCTCATGATTCACTTATATTATTTTGAGAGTCTTCTAGAACAGCATGGTAATTTGCTTTGGTTATAAAATTAGTCCTAATATGATGGGCATCCAAGATAAAAACTTTCATATAAAGTGCATCGAATACTAAGAGAAGTTTGATACTTGATGATTGTTTTGAGATATGAAGATGGTGAATTTAGAGTCATGCTAGTTGAGTAGTTATGAATTTGAGAAATACTTGTTCTAAAGTTTGTGATTCCCGTAGCATGCACGTATGGTGAACCGTTATGTGATGAAGTCGGAGCATGATTTATTTATTGATTGTCTTCCTTATGAGTGGCAGTCGGGGACGAGCGATGGTCTTTTCCTACCAATATATCCCCCTAGGAGCATGTGCGTAGTACTTTGTTTCGATAACTAATAGATTTTTGCAGAAGTATGTGAGTTCTTTATGACTAATATTGAGTCCATGGATTATACACACTCTCACCCTTCCACCATTGCTAGCCTCTCTAATACCGCGCACCTTTCGCCGGTATCATACACCCACCATATACCTTCCTCAAAACAGCCACCATACCTACCTATTATGGCATTTCCATAGCCATTCCGAGATATATTGCCATGCAACTTACCACCGTTCTGTTTATTATGACACGCTCCATCATTGTCATATTGCTTTGCATGATCATGTAGTTGACATCGTATTTGTGGAAAAGCCTCCTTTATAATTCTTTCATACATGTCACTCTTGATTCATTGCATATCCCGGTACACCGCCGGAGGCATTCACATAGAGTCATATTTTGTTCTAAGTATTGAGTTGTAATTCTTGAGTTGTAAGTAAATAAAAGTGTGATGATCATCATTATTAGAGCATTGTTCCAAGTGAGGAAAGGATGATGGAGACTATGATTCCCCCCCAAGTCGGGATGAGACTCCGGACGGAAGAAAAAAAAAGAGGCCAAAAAAAAGAAGGCCCAAATAAAAAAAATGAGAGAAAAAGAGAGAAGGGACAATGTTACTATCCTTTTTTCCACACTTGTGCTTCAAAGTAGCACCATGATCTTCATGATAGAGAGTCTCCTATGTTGTCACTTTCATATACTAGTGGGAATTTTACATTATAGAACTTGGCTTGTATATTCCAATGATGGGCTTCCTCAAAATGCCCTAGGTCTTCGTGAGCAAGCGAGTTGGATGCACACCCACTTAGTTTCTTTTGTTGAGCTTTCATACACTTATAACTCTAGTGCATCTGTTGCATGGCAATCCCTACTCACTCACATTGATATCTACTAATGGGCATCTCCATAGCCCATTGATACGCCTAGGTGATGTGAGACTATCTTCTCCTTTTTGTCTTCTCCACAACCATCGTTCTATTCCACATATAGTGCTATATCCATGGCTCACGCTCATGTATTGCGTGAAGATTGAAAAAGTTTGAGAACATCAAAAGTATGAAACGATTGCTTGGCTTGTCATAGGGGTTGTGCATGATTAAATACTTTGTGTGATGAAGATAGAGCATAGCCAGACTATATGATTTTGTAGGGATAACTTTCTTTGGCCATTGAGGGAGTCCGGGATTAGGGGGTCCTCGGACAGCCGGACTATATACTTTAGCCGGACTGTTGGACTATGAAGATACAAGATTGAAGACTTCGTCCCGTGTCCGGAAGGGACTCTCCTTGGCGTGGAAGGCAAGCTTGGCAATACGGATATGTAGATCTCCTCCCTTGTAACCGACTCTGTGTAACCCTAGCCCCCTCCGGTGTCTATATAAACCGGAGGGTTTAGTCTGTAGGACAACAACAATCATACCATAGGCTAGCTTCTAGGGTTTAGCCTCTACGATCTCGTGGTAGATCAACTCTTGTAATACTCATATCATCAAGATCAATCAAGCATGAACTAGGGTATTACGTCCATCGAGAGGGCCCGAACCTGGGTAAACATCGTGTCCCCCGCCTCCTGGTACCATCCGCCTTAGACGCACAGTTCGGGACCCCCTACCCGAGGTCCGCCGGTTTTGACACCGACATTGGTGCTTTCATTGAGAGTTCCACTGTGTCGTCACCATAAGGCTTGATGGCTCATCTTGTTGTTAAGGACAACATCACCTCCGGGGGAGCCCTAGCTGTAGGCCAAACTCTCCGACTAGGCGACTTCATCATGACCGCCCGTTCGGCCGCTGCGTCGACGATGACCTCTCGGGTCATCAAAAACCGCCTCCACGTTGGCTCGGGATTCGCCGAGCAGATGGATCCAATGGAGCTCTCCTCCTTGAAAGAGCTCTTGGATCGCATCGCCGCTTTGGGAATCGCTACGGACTATGATCGGATTGGGCTTAAACGCGACCAAAGGGAGATTAACTCTCCGCCGGTCACCCATCAGATAGCGGTGGTGGAGGAGCAACTCAGCTATTCTTCCTCTATCTTGAGGACAAACTATGTCCAGATCCCTGAGCTCTCCGAGCCGGATACCCGTCTACGGGAGGACATGGCCCAAGCCTTGAACCTAGAATCAGGCAGCAGGCCAGACCTAGCGGGCAACATCCCGGAGCCCGAACTTCCAAGATCAGAAACTCCTCCGTCCTGGGTCTCAGATCGGGTCAGGGTTCAGACCTAAATCTACCCACCCACCCAGATATAATTGATCTTTCCCACATTAGACAAGAGCCCCAAGAGACAGTACACCACTATTGGGCCAGATTCCTCCTTGTAATGAGCAAGGTTAAGTACTGTCGCGAGGAAGACGCAATTTCATTCTTTTGCAAAAATTGCACGGACAGGGGAATCCTCAATGCCATAAGTCGCCGTGTCATAGCACACTTCGCTGACTTGGCGGCCATAGTACAGAAGTACTGTGCAATGGAAAGTGCCTGGAAAACCCAAACAAAATTTCGGGATCCTCCGGCTCTGACAAAACCCCCCGTCCGAACTAAAAGGGTGTACTCTTGTAAGTCACCCGATCCAATTACAAAGAAGCAAAATCCCACTACGGACGTGGAACCGTATTGGAGGGATGGCTTAACGGGCCATGCAAAATTCATAGTACATCGGATATCATGCCAACACACAGCCTTAGAGCATGTTGGGTACTCCGGCAGGTGGACAAGAGCGGTGAGGATCTCCTCATCAACAATACCGCAGAGCACCATCCCGTGGAGAACAACAATACAATATTGACAGTCTTCGAGACCTTCGTCTCAAATAATAGGCGTAAGCGAGCACTCCGCAGCCTTGCCGAAGTCTGCCACGTGGCAGCAATAAATCCATGGAGCGATACACCTATCACCTTCAATGCCAGTGACGAACCTAAATTCCGAACAGCCCGAGCACCAGCCGCCTTGGTCCTTAGTCCAATTTTGGACGGCTTCCGGCTTACTGAAGTGCTCATGGACGGCGGCAGGGGATTAAACCTCATCTATGAGGAGACTCTTGAAAAAATGGAAATAGAAAAAAGCCGCATTGAGCAAAGTAGCACGACCTTCAGAGGAATCATCCCTAGTCGGGAGGCACGATGTGCTGGGAAAATCACACTAGATGTGGTATTCGGCACGCCGGAGAATTATAGGTCCGAAGAAATCACATTCCAAGTGGCCCCGTTCAATAGCGGATACCACGCCCTTCTAGGGCGGGAGGCATTCACGATCTTCCGAGCTATACCCCATTACGGGTACATGAAGCTCAAAATGCCCGGGCCCAATGGAATCATCACTCTAGCTAGTGATCCGGACATAGCACTCCGCGCCAAAAATAAAACAGCCGCACTGGCCCTCGAGGCGTTATCCGAAGCCCTCGCGGCCGAGGAATTAACTGCGCTGCGCTACACAGTGGACAGGGATGACGTGATACTCGACAAATGATCCAAGTCCACCTCTTTTAAACCAGCGGATGAAATAGTCAAATTCCAAGTCCATCCAACGGACCCTACAAAAACAGCATCCATCGGGGCACAGTTAAACCCCATAGTAGACGCCGCGCTACGGGAGTTCTTGTGCGTGAATTGGGACATCTTCGCCTGGCATCCTTCAGACATACCAGGAATCCCACGTAGGCAGGCCGAGCATAGCCTTAACATTCTAAAGGGATTCAAGCCGGTCAAGCAAACTCTTCAGCGCTTCTCTGAGCCCAAGCGACAAGCCATGGGAGAGGAGCTAGCCAAGTTACTGGAGGCCGGATTCATTCGAGAAATAAAACATCCGGACTGGCTAGCAAACCTGGTGATGGTACCAAAGAAGGACAAATCCTGGCGCCTATGTGTCGACTTCAAGGACCTTAACAAGGCTTGCCCAAAGGATCCCTTCCCCCTTCCTCGCATCGATCAAATTATCGACGCTACTGCAGGACACGACTCATTGTGTTTCCTCGACGCATACTCCGGATACCATCAAATTAAGATGGCGGAGTCCGATCAAGCCGCAACGACATTTATCACTCCATACGGCCCCTTCTGTATTAACACCATGCCTTTCGGGCTCAAAAACGCCGGTGCAACCTATCAACGCATGATTCAGACATGCTTGGAGACACAGATTGGCAAAATAGTGGAGGCATACGTAGACGCCGTGGTCATTAAAACCAGACACGTCGAATCCTTAATAGACGACTTGAGGCTCACGTTCGACAATCTCCGAACATATGACATTAAGCTCAACCCGGAAAAATGCGTCTTCGGCGTGCCCGCCGGAAAGCTCTTAGGCTTCATCATATCCAACAGAGGAATCGAAGCAAATCCGGCTAAAATCCGAGCTCTGTCACAGTTGGCCATCCCAACAGACCTCAAGCAAATCCAGAAACTAACTGGATTCGTGGCTGCCTTAAGCCGCTTCATCTCTCGATTAGGAGAAAAGGCACTGCCTCTTTATCGCCTTCTTCGACGCACCAAACACTTCGAGTGGACGGATGCGGCCACGGCCGGATTAGAAGAAATAAAAGCCGTTTTGGCCACGAACCCAATCTTGGCCGCGCCAAATGTCGGCGAACCAATGCTGTTATATATAGCAGCAACACACCAAGTCGCAGTGCTCGTCATCGAACGAGAGATGGATGAACGTAAGTTCCCACTTCAAAAGCCGGTATACTATGTATCCACTGTCCTCACTCCATGCAAATCACGGTACCCACATTATCAAAAGATAGCATACGCGGTCTTCATGGCATCCCGGAAACTACGACACTACTTTCAAGAGTGTTCAATTACGGTGGCCTCTGAAGTACCACTCAACGACATAATAAAAAACCGCGAGGCCATGGGACGGATTGCTAAATGGGCTATTGAGCTCCTCCCGTTCGACATAATATTCAAACCATGGCGAGCCATTAAGTCACAAGTACTGGCTGATTTCGTCGCCAAATGGACAGAAGCCGAACTCCCTAAAGAGTACGGCGCGTACTCCAATTGGATTATGCACTTTGACGGCTCTAAAATGCTGGCTGGTCTGGGGGCTGGCGTCATCCTGACATCCCCCACCGGACATACAGTCCAACACATACTCCAAATACTATACACAGACTCCAACAACGCAGCAAAATATGAGGCCCTGTTACATGGTCTCCGGATGGCAGTCTCCATGGGCATTCAACGCCTGGAGGTGCGTGGGGACTTGAACCTCGCAATATCTCAAATAAATGGAGACTTTGACGCCAAGGATCCAAGAATGGCGGCTTATCGCAACGCAGTACTCAAAATGTCAGCTCGGTTCGAGGGGCTTGAATTCCACCATGTGGTCCGGGAAAACAATCAGGCGGCGGATATCCTCGCCCGCATCAGCGCTAAGCGCAACCCTGTCCCACCTAATATCTTCTTGGAAAGGCTGTTTAAGCCATCCGTGGTATGGGAAGGAGAGACCGGTAACAATAGTCCGGACCCAGCCACAACACCAGATACCGAACACTCTGACATAATCGAAGGCTCTGCCACCAAAATAACACCTTCCGCCCATGTGATAATGGCTGTCATCGCCCCATGGACAGAACCATTCCTGGCCTACCTAACTAGGCAGGAACTACCCGAGGACCCAAACGAGGCGTGCTGCATTGTGCGGCGGTCTAAAGCCTACAAGGTCCACAAGGGAGAGCTTTATAAGAAAAGCGCTACCGGAGTCCTTCAAAGGTGCATCTCCGAAGAGGAAGGGCGGCAACTTTTGGCAGAAATTCATGCTGGACTTGGCGGCCACCACGCCGCAGCTCGGGCCCTTGTAAGCAAGGCCTTCCGTGCAGGTTTCTATTGGCCGACGGCCCGAGCAGACGCACAGGACCTCGTTCAACATTGCGTCGGTTGCCAGCTTTTTGCAAACCAAAGCCATATGCCGCCTACTGCTCTCCAAACAATCCCCATTACTTGGCCCTTTGCGGTCTGGGGGCTTGATATGGTCGGACCCCTCAAAGGGGGAAGCCATAAGAAAAAATACTTATTGGTCATGGTGGATAAATCCACCAAATGGATAGAAGCCAAACCAGTTAAAACGGCTGAGTCCGGACCACTGATAGACTTCATATCTTGGGTTGTACACCGTTATGGCGTTCCCCACAGCATCATCACCGATAACGGCTCGAACTTTACAGCCAACGAGGTAAAACTTTGGTGCAGCAACATGGGCATCAAGCTCGATTATGCTTCTGTCTATCACCCGCAAACTAACAGTCAAGTCGAGCGAGCAAACGATCTTATCATGAGCGGCATTAAACCCAGATTAGTGCGATCCTTGAAGGAATCCGATACGCACTGGGTAGAGGAGCTCGACTCCGTACTATGGGGGCTGCGGACCACGCCGAATCGCACTACCGGATACACACCGTTTTTATGGTGTACGGCGCAGAGGTGGTACTGCCCTGCGACATAATTCATGACTCACCTCGAGTGCGCATGTATGAAGAGAAAGAAGCCGAGCTTGATCGGCAGGACAGTTTGGAGGCCCTGGAGGAGGAGCGTGACGTGGCAAAAGCCCGTTCCGCATTCTATCAGCAACAGGCTCGAAGGTTCCAAAGCAGAGAAGTACGGGCCAAAACTTATAACGTTGGCGAACTCGTTCTACGCCTACCAGAGAAGAAAAAGAACAAGCTCATGCCCAAAGGGGAAGGTCCCTTCATTATTGACCAAGTTCTGAACGGTGGAGCGTACCGTCTGCGGGATGCATCGGACAATCGACTCGAGCCAAACCCATGGAACGCAGCCAGACTCCGAAGGTTCTACGCCTAGTGCCGGACTCTGTGTTCGTCTCCCTACCTCTGTCAATTTTTTATATATTCGTTATCTGTCTTTTCTTTCTTTCTTTCTTCCCTTTTTTCTTCAAGGCCTTAAAAGGCTAAAATGTGTCTTGACTACACAATCTTGACGCGCTAGCCGCACTCATGATACCTGGGGGCTTCTTATACAGAAGCTTAATATAGCTACGTTCCAGGCTCTAGGCCCCACACATGTGTTACTTTTCACATGTGCCTTTTTCGCCATTATATGCATCGATATGACTTAAGTTTTGGCCAAGCTGGGTTGCTTGGCTCTTGTGTTTATGCCCTACGTTCCCGTTAATTCGGCTAGGGCATAAGGGGAGCACCTCTGCGATTGTTACTGCCGGGTCAGCCGGATGTGTACCTCAGACTGGGTGAAGCCGAAAGCTAGCGTTCTTAAGGGAATATTCGGTCGGTGAACAAAAGACGATTTCTATTTATTGTACTACATGCCCCCAGATGTTTATATCCTGCGTCTCTTTTCACAGTCCGGACATGCACATTAATGCATGCGTACCCAGGGAAAGGAACCCTTAACGGAAGTATTCTCCCTGGAAGATGTTTCTTACTATCCATGTAATATAACATAGCTAGTTGGGTACTTGTCTGTTCAAGCACTTATGACCCCTACGCCTGGTTTCCACGCATATCCCGGTTTTTACATAACTGAGCGGGTATTCGGATACACTCCGGACTGTTGGGTCCGGAGGTTGAAGCGAAAGGGTCCGCCATGACAAATGATTTACAATTCTGCTAGGGACAATATATGTCACTTGAAGTACACAGTCACTCAGACTGACTAAAATCTTCTTCTATACCATCCAACAGGTTGTCTAGCCTACAGTCCCGTTGAGAATACTTTGCGGCTAATTCTACCCGGTCATAAACCAAACTGACGGGGATCTCTTTCCCATCAGGCCCCACAGGTCCGACCTCGGCCATGTGGTTTGGGTCAGCCTTGGTATATCGCGTCTTCACCATGGCCCAGGCTTCCCTTGCACCTTGTCGGCAGGCTGATATCCTCCATAATCGAAAGCGCCACCGTGCTCCCTTGAGCTTTTCTGCAAGCTCTCTCATGCCTCCTGGCAGGGAGGCGGATGGCCACAAGGCTTGAACAATGCCCTGCATCACCTGCCGTACTTGTTCGTGCAGTTGTGAGAGCTCTGGCAGAAGATCGCCTGTAGACCCGGGCATCTCCTCCGCGGGACGACCCGTCAGCATACCTACAGATATAATTATGTCAGCTGGTTTCTTCGCCGAACTCTTTAAAAGTTCATTCAAGAACTTACTGAAAATGCCGCAACGAAGCCTCTTATTCTCCTTTACGGAGCCAGCAAGCTGGGCCCGAACATATTTCAGTTCAACGACCAGCCGGGTATTGGCGTCTTGGAGCTAGTTTTTCTCCCGCCTAACCCATGTAAGCACACGCTCGCCAGCCTTTAGCTGTCGGTTAGCATGTTGCTCATCCCCTCGCACGACCTCCGGATTCACTCCGGAGTCATCTGTAGAATCTATTATTAGATTTGCACGCATGCCGCATACTACCTGATACATGGCATTCTTTGCAATAAAAACAAGTGTTACCCGATGGGGCCTTCTCGGACTCCTTCACCGCGGCAACTGCGGCCTGAAGCTGGGCTTTGCACTCCTCCAGCTCTTGAGACAACTGGGTATTCTTCTCCGTAAGAACCTATGCAAACAATGATCCTTAAATCAGTTGTGCCAACTGTTTCAAGTCTCAGGGGCTACTGATATACATAATTATTAGATTTTCTTACCGGTATATCCTTTACATACTGGTCCGTGGCTCTGGCAAGACCATTTTGAGCAGCTCGGATGTACGCGTCTCCTGAGTTGAAGGCATCAAACGCCTCTTGGGAGAAACAAGCATCACGGAGTACGGCCCGGCGACAGCTGTGATTCATGGAGCTCTCCACTTCAGAATTTGTAGCGGATAGCCTATCTGCATCCTCTGTAGGAGGAACATCCGGCGTTGGCCCCATGTTAGCGTCCGCCTCTAAGTCCGGCTCTGGAGCCCGACTGGTGGAGGCGTGACCGGCAACCTCTCCGGATATAGTCCGGCGAGCGTTTTTCCTACTAGGAAACATGGGCATTATTATATTTTAAAAGACGACCATCATGGAGAGGGGTTCTCTTTCATACCTGAGCGACGGCGTCTCAGTCCTGACCGCCTTCCTTTAAGCCTACCAGGCTTCGGTGCCCCTTGTTCGTGAGTCATTGCGGGTTCGACATGGCGTCCCGAGGGCCTTCCCTGTAAAACGCCATATGTGTGCGGTAGGTGAAGTGCAGAAAAAGGGATCCTTCTTGGAAGTTAGGACTCCGGTTTTACTTACATGCGATACAGGGAGTATTCCCGGATAATCGGCTATGATGGCCACCATGGCACCGTCGCAGCTTAATTGATAGAACTTCCTGTCAATAAGCTCCACAAATGTGTCCGGATCTTCTTCAAGTCCGGGGTCGAGGGCCCGGTCAGGGTCCTCCGGTTGTGGAGGCGGGCTGTGGACCTCCCTTACAGCTTTTCGCAGTTCCTGCTATGAAATGGCAAGGTAAATACTTATGACGAAGAATGCGGGAAGGTTGGGAATAAAAAGTAGCAGCTCACCCAGCTTGGAGGGTTGTACATGGAGAATCCATCCCGTGGCTTGATGCGGATGAACTCCTCTTCCTCTCCTTTGTACAAATCGGACAGAAATTTTGCTAGAGCAGCGACTGAGTCCGGTCCCTTACGACCGCAGCGGGTGGCATCATCTTCTCCGTTGAAGTGCCACATGGGTTGCCCCCAATATTGAAGTGGCTGCACCCCCCGCATTATACATATTGACATAAGCTCGATTACTGTCAATCCTGACTGGGCCAGCGTCTGTATCCGACCCATCAGGTAAAGGACTTCCCCGTTATCTTCTTCCTGAGGGCTCCGAGGGCGCCAGCTGTGGCGTTTCTTCAAGGGAGCGTTGTCAAACTCAGGAAGGCCCATCCGGATAGGGTCCGGAAGGGGGACGTCCTCCATATAAAACCACTCCGAAGGCCAGTCTTCGGATGTCTTCTTCGGAGTACCGGACAGGTATCCGGTCCCGGTGATGCGCCATATTTCGGCTCCGCCCACTTGATATATTGACCCCTCCTATGTCCGGGTACGAGGCAGAATAGCCTCTTCCATAGCTCGAAATGAGCTTCGCAGCCCAGAAATAGCTCGCAAAGGGTGACATAGCCAGTGATGTGTAATATGGAGGTGGGAGTAAAGTTATGCAGCTGGAGGCCGTAGAACTCCAGGAGCCCGCGGAGGAACGGATGAATTGGAAATCCAAGCCCTCTTAATAAGTAAGGGACAAGGCATACCCGCTCCCCCATGGATGGGTTGGGAAAGCTCTCCGCTTGCTCCCCGCCATTATAGGCGGCGAGCCCGGCTCGAACGGGGACCATATACGCTGGAGGGAGAAATCCCTGGGTCTGTAACTCTACTAATTGGCTGTGAGGGACGGAACACTTCTTCCAATTGCCGGGCTTAGGGTTGCGGGAGCAAGAGGAGGAGCTGCGATTGCCGACCATGTTGGAACGGATTTTTCCGGGCGCGCTCCGATGGATACTCGTTGTGGGAGGATGGTGTTATCTGGATCTGAGAATCCCCATCTCTTTAATAGACGATTTACTCACATGGCTAGGGTGGAAAATGTAAAAATGCCCTGGCTTCTCGCATTCGCTTGACACGTGGAAGATAGCCATTATTAGGCGCGGAAGCCAAGGAGTGCAACATTTATGGGAAGCCGGACACTACTCAACAAGTACTTACAATATGGAGAAGAACCCGCCTTGCAATGCCGAAGACAATCTGCGCGCCGGACTCATCGTCATTGAAGCCTGGTTCGGGGGCTACTGAGAGAGTCCTGGATTAGGGGGTCCTCGGACAGCCGGACTATATACTTTAGCCGGACTGTTGGACTATGAAGATACAAGATTGAAGACTTCGTCTCGTGTCCGGACGGGACTCTCCTTGGCGTGGAAGGCAAGCTTGGCAATACGGATATGTAGATCTCCTCCCTTGTAACCGACTCTGTGTAACCCTAGCCCCCTCCGGTGTCTATATAAACCGGAGGGTTTAGTCCGTAGGACAACAACAATCATACCATAGGCTAGCTTCTAGGGTTTAGCCTCTACGATCTTGTGGTAGATCAACTCTTGTAATACTCATATCATCAAGATCAATCAAGCAGGAAGTAGGGTATTACCTCCATCGAGAGGGCCCGAACCTAGGTAAACATCGTGTCCCCCGCCTCCTGTTACCATCCGCCTTAGACGCACAGTTCGGGACCCCCTACCCGAGATCCGCCGGTTTTGACACTGACAACCATGTTATTTTGAGAAGACATGATTGCTTTGTTAGTATGCTTGAAGTATTATTATTTTCATGTCAATATTAAACTTTTGTCTTGAATCTGTTGGATCTGAACATTCATGCCACAATAAAGAAAATTACATTGAACTATATGCTAGGTAGCATTCCACATAAAAATTCTGTTTTTATCATTTACCTACTCGAGGACGAGCAGGAATTAAGCTTGGGGATACTTGATACGTCTCCAACGTATCTATAATTTTTTATTGTTCCATGCTATTATATATTCTGTTTTGGATGTTTAATGGGCTTTATTATACACTTTTATATTATTTTTGGGACTAACCTACTAACCCAAGGCCCAGTGCAAATTGCTGTTTTTTTTGCCTATTTTAGTGTTTCGCAGAAAAGGAATATCAAACGGAGTCCAAACGGAATGAAACCTTCGGGAGAGTTATTTTTGGAAAAAACATGATCCAGAGGACTTGGAGTGGACGTCAAGAAACGAACGAGGAGGCCACGACGCAGGGAGGCGTGCCTGCCCCCCTGGGCGTGCCCCCACCCTCGTGGGCCCCTCGTGGCTCCACCGACCTACTTCTTCCTCCTATATATACCTACGTACCCCGAGACCATCCTGGAGCACCACGAAACCCTATTTCCACCTTTGCAACATTCTGTACCTGTTAGATCCCATCTTGGGGCCTTTTCCGGCACTCCGTCGGAGGGGGCATTGATCACGGAGGGCTTCTACATCAACACCATAGCCTCTCCGATGATGTGTGAGTAGTTTACCACAGACCTTCATGTCCATAGTTATTAGCTAGATGGCTCCTTCTCCCTCTTTGGATCTCAATACAAAGTTCTCCTCGATTTTCTTGGAGATCTATTCGATGTAACTCTTTTTGCGGTGTGTTTGTCGAGATCCGATGAATTGTGGGTTTATGATCAAGATTATCTATGAACAATATTTGAATCTTCTCTGAATTCTTTTATGTATGATTGGTTATCTTTGCAAGTCTCTTTGAATTATCAGTTTGGTTTGGCCTACTAGATTGATCTTTCTTGCAATGGGAGAAGTGCTTAGTTTTGGGTTCAATCTTGCGTTGCTCGATCCCAATGACAGAAAGGGAAACGACACGTATTGTATTGTTGCCATCGAGGATAAAAAGATGGGGTTTATATCATATTGCTTGAGTTTATCCCTCTACATCATGTCATCTTACCTAATGCGTTACTCTGTTCTTATGAACTTAATACTCTAGATGCATGCTGGATAGCGGTCGATGTGTGGAGTAATAGTAGTAGATGCAGGCAGGAGTCGGTCTACTTGTCACGGACGTGATGCCTATATACATGATCATGCCTAGATATTCTCATAATTATGCACTTTTCTATCAATTGCTCGACAGTAATTTGTTCACCCACCGTAATACTTATGCTATCTTGAGAGAAGCCACTAGTGAAACCTATGGCCCCTGGGTCTCTTTTCCATCATATAAGTTTCCAATCTATTTTTAGTTTGCAATATTTACTTTCAATCTTTATCATAAAAATACCAAAAATATTATCTTATCATCTCTATCAGATCTCACTTTTGCAAGTGGCCGTAAAGTTTTGTTGATAAATTTCTGGAGCCAAGAGTCACCTGAGGGGGGCACCTGGGTGGGCACAACCCACGAGGGCGCGCCTGCCCCCCAGGCGCGCCCAGGTTGGTTGTCCCCACCTGGTGGCCCCGCAGACCCTGATACCGACGCTATAAAATCCTATTTTTCCAGAAAAAAGCAGGGAGAAAGAATTATCAGGATCCACGAGACGGAGCCGCCATCACCTCCTGTTCATCATCGGGAGGCCAGATCTGGAGTCTGTTTGGGGCTCTGGAGAGGGGGGTCTTCGTTCTTCGTCATCAAGAACCCTTCTCCATCGCCAATTCCATGATGCCCCCATCGGGAGTGAGTAATTCCTTCGTAGGCTCGCTGGTCGGTGAGGAGTTGGATGAGATTCATCATGTAATCTAGTTAGTTTTGTTCAGGCCTGATCCCTAGTATCCACTATGTTCTAAGATTGATGTTGCTATGACTTTGCCATGCTTAATGCTTGTCACTTTGGGCCTGGGTGCCATGATTTCAGATCTGAACCATTTATGTTATCACCATTATATCCATGTTCTAGATCCGATCTTGCAAGTTATAGTCACCTACTACATGTTATGATCCGGCAGCCCCGGAATGACAATAGTCGGGACCACTCCCAGTGATGACTGTAGTTTGAGGAGTTCATGTTAATGCTTTGTTCCGGTTATCTATTAAAAGGAGGCCTTAATATCCCTTAGTTTCCAATTGGACCCCGCTGCCACGGGAGGTTAGGACAAAAGATGTCATGCAAGTTCTTTCCATAAGCACGTATGACTATTTACGGAATACGTGCCTACATTATATTTATGAACTGGAGCTAGTGCCGTATCGCCCTAGGTTATGACTGTCACATGTTGAATATCATCCAACAAATTACCGATCCAATGCCTACGAATTTATCTTATATTGTTCTTGCTAAGTTACTACTACTATCATTACTGTTGCACTTGCTACAAAACTACTGCTATCACTGTTACAATTACCCTTGCTGCTGTCACTATTATCAAAACTATCATATTACTTTGCTACTGATCACGTTGCTGCAGATAATTAATCTCTGGGTGTGGTTGAATTAACAACACAACTGCTAATACTTGCAAGTATTCTTTGCCTCCCCTTGTGTCGAATCTATAAATTTGGGTTGAATGCTCTACCCTCGAAAACTGTTGCGATCCCCTATACTTGTGGGTTATCAAGAACTTTTTCTGGCGCCGTTGCCGGGGAGCATAGCTATATTTGTTGAGTCACTTGGGATTATTATCAATTTATCACTATGAAGAATCTGAAGGATGCTAAGACTAAGATTCATCCCTCTAAGACGAGGGGAGGTAAGGAACTGCCATCCAATTCTGCTTTAGATTCACCTTTTGTTATAAGTAAACTTGCAACACGACCACATGCTATTAATCCTGATAGGTCACAAGTTATTGACGATGCTACTTCTGCTATGAATGATACTTATGATGATGCTAGTACCTTGCTTTATGATAATGATGTGCCACTTGGTGATTTTCTTGATGAACAAATTGCTAGAGTAAGACAACATGATGTTGTCGAATCTGATGATGAGCTTGAAACTGAAAATCTTGAAACACCTACTAGAACTAGCCCTCCTAGATATGAATTTCCCAAGGTATCGGAAGGCTATGTTATGAATGAAGAAACAACTAGAGATATTCTGGCTTGTAAGGATCGAGATGATCTAGAGAAATTATTATGCAAGTACAAAGAAAAATCTCTAAATGCTAGAATGCAATATGATCCTAAGTTTGCTACTTCACCTATCTTTATTGATGATAAGGATTATGAATTCACTGTCGACCTAGAGTTAATTAGTTTGGTTGAATCTGATCCTTTCCATGGTTATGAAACTGAAACTTTTGTGGCACATCTTACTAAGTTGAATGAGATAGCCACCCTTTTTACTGATGAGAAAACTTGCTATTACTATATTCTCAAATTATTTCCGTTCTCATTAAAGGGTGATGCTAAAGCTTGGTACAATACTCTTGCTCTTGGTTGTGTGCGTAGTCCCCAGGATATGATTTATTACTTCTTTGAAAAATATTTCCCTGCTCATAAGAAACAAGCTGCCTTACAGAAAATATTTAACTTTCTGCAAACTAAAGAAGAGAGTCTCCCACAAGCTTGGGGGAGGCTTTGCCAATTACTTAATGATTTGCATGATCATCCTCTCAAGAAAAATGAAATACTTGATATCTTCTATAATGGACTAACCGATGCTTCTAGGGACTTCCTAGATAGTTGTGCTGGTTGTGTTTTTAGGGAACAGACTATTGGGCAAGCTGAATAATTATTGAATAACATATTGAAAAATTATGATGATTGGAATCTTCCTGAACCACCACCTAAACCTACTCCGAAGAAGAGGGGTATATTGTATCTCAGTCCAGAAGATATGCAAGAGGCAAAGAAATATATGAAGGAAAAGGGTATTAAAGCCGAGGATGTTAAAAATTTACCTCTTATTGAAGAAATACGTGGGCTGAATGCGCCACCACGGCCTAAGGTGGTAGAGGTAAATTCTCTAATGAAATTCAATGATAATGTTAATCCTCACAATATGCACCCTAGCCAATGCCTTTATGTGTCTGAAAACTACATTAGAAAACAAGATCACTTCAATGTAAATGTTATGAAACAATTGAAATATAATTCTGATATGATTGCTCGCTTGAGTGACTTGCTTTTTAGAATCTCAAATGGTGTTAGAGGTGTTGGAAAACATGCTTCTATGGTTCAAACTTAGTTAGAACAAGTTGCTAAATCTCAAAGAGAGTTGCTAGATGAAATGAACAATAACATACATGACTTTGCTGTTAGAGTAGCAACTAGAGGAGGTAAAATGACTCAGGAATCACTTTATCCTGAGGGACACCCAAAAAGAATTGAACAGGATTCACAAAGGAACAACACCACTGCACATAGTCCTTCTAAAAAGAAAAAGAAGAAGAAAAATGATAGGACTTTGCATGCTTCTAGTGAACCTGAAATAGAAAAACCACTTGAAAATGGTAATGAAGTTTCTATCTCTGATGCTGAAACTCAGACTCGTAATGGGCACTCACCTTATGATAATGAAAAAGATAATGATGAAGTTCATTATTCATACAAATAATAAAGAACCAGACAATGATGTTGAGATAGAACCACCAGTTGATCTTGATAACGCACAACCCAAGAATACACGATATGATAAAAGAGACTTTATTGCTAGAAAACACGGTAAAGAAAGAGAACCATGGGTTCAAAAACCTATGCCCTTTCCACCTAAGTAAATTAAAAAGAAAGATGATGAAGAATTTGAACGCTTTGCTGAAATGCTGAGGCCAGTACTTTTGCGTACTCGCTTGACTGATATCTTGAAAATGCCTCCTTATGCAAAGTACATGAAATACATCATCACCAATAAGAGAAAATACCGGAATCTAAAATATCCACTATGCTTGCTAATTATACTTTTAAAGATGGAGTACCTAAAAAACTTGGAGATTCGGGAATACCAGCTATACCTTGCTCCATCAAAAGAAATTATGTGAAAACTTCTTTATGTGATTTAGGAGCTGCTGTTAGTGTTATGCCTTTCTCTTTATATAAAAGACTTTATTTGAATAAACTCACACCCACTGAAATATCTTTGCAAAAGGCTGACAAATCAACTGCCATACCTATCGGTATCTATGAGGATGTGCCCATTGTTGTTGCTAATGTTACTATTTTGACTGACTTTTTTATACTTGAGATGCCCAAGGACGACAACATGTCGATTATCCTTGGTAGATCCTTCTTGAATACTGCAGGGGCTGTTATTGATTGCAATAAAAGCAAGGTCACTTTTCATATCAATGGTAATGAGCATACGGTGCACTTTCCAAAGAAACAATTCCAAGTGAATGGTATTAATGTTATTGAAATCTCTGACAATCACTATTGGAAGTTTTCAACTACCTCTACCTACTGTTAAAAAGAAATATGAAATGCTTATTGTTGGGGACATTCATATCCCCGTTGAGGTAACTTAGTGATTTACGAAAGTTCTTCGGTTTCATGCTAATCGAAAGTGGTTGTTAATAAGACTTGATCAACCTTATTAATGGATCATTTTTGAGAGGTATTAAGTTGATGAATTTAGTAAGCACTACCTTCTGTTCCTACCTTTTGTTTTCTGTTTTTATTAGTTAAATAAAATAAAATGCCATGTTTTGTCGGTTTTCTGAATTTCTCGTGCAATAAAAAAATGACCCAAAAATAAAAGTTCTCAGAATGCTTTGAACATTTAATATGATTTTTTCTGAATATTTAAGAATTTCTGGTGCAAATAATATCATAGGGAGGTGCACCAGGTGGGCACAACCCACTTGGGCACGCCAGGACCCTGATACGTCTCCAACGTATCTATAATTTTTGATTGTTCGATGCTATTATATATTCTGTTTTGGATGTTTAATGGGCTTTATTATACACTTTTATATTATTTTTGGGACTAACCTATTAACCCAAGGCCCAGTGCAAATTGCTATTTTTTTGCCTATTCAGTGTTTCGCAGAAAAGGAATATCAAACGGAGTCCAAACGGAATGAAACCTTCGGGAGAGTTATTTTTGGAACAAACATGATCAAGAGGACTTGGAGTGGACGTCAAGAAATCATCGAGGAGGCCACGAGGCAGGTAGGCGCGCCCCACCCTCGTGGGCCCCTCATGGCTCCACCGACCTACTTCTTCCTCCTATATATACCTACATACCCCGAAACCAACCAGGAGCACCACGAAACCCTATTTCCACCGCCGCAACCTTCTGTACCCATGAGATCCCATCTTGGGGCCTTTTTCGGCACTCCACCGGAGGGGGCATCGATCACGGAGGGCTTCTACATCAACACCATAGCCTCTCCGATGATGTCTGAGTAGTTTACCACAGACCTTCGGGTCCATAGTTATTAGCTAGATGTCTTCTTATTTCTCTTTGGATCTCAATACAAAGTTCTCCTCGATCTTCTTGGAGATCTATTCGATGTAACTCTTTTTGTGGTGTGTTTGTCGAGATCCGATGAATTGTGGGTTTATGATCAAGATTATCTATGAACAATATTTGAATCTTCTCTGAATTCTTTTATGTATGATTGGTTATCTTTGCAAGTCTCTTTGAATTATCAGTTTGGTCTGGCCTACTAGATTGATCTTTCTTGCAATGGGAGAAGTGCTTAGCTTTGGGTTCAATCTTTCATTGCTCGATCACAGTGACAGAAAGGGAAACGACACATATTGTATTGTTGCCATCGAGGATAAAAAGATGGGGTTTATATCATATTTCTTGAGTTTAGCCCTCTACATCATGTCATCTTGCCTAATGCGTTAATCTGTTCTTATTAACTTAATACTCTAGATGCATGCTGGATAGCGGTTGATGTGTGGAGTAATAGTAGTAGATGCAGGCAACAGTCGGTCTACTTGTTGCGGACGTGATGCCTATATACATGATCATGCCTAGATATTCTCATAACTATGCTCAATTCTATCAGTTGCTCGACAGTAATTTGTTCACCCATCGTAATACTTATGCTATCTTGAGAGAAGCCACTAGTGAAACCTATGGCCCCCGAGTCTATTTTCCATCATATTAATCTCCCGTCAACTAGCTATTTTTTCGCTGTTTATTTTGCAATCTTTACTTTCAATCTTTGTTATAAAAAGACCAAAAACATTATCTTATCATCTCTATCAGATCTCACTTTTGCAAGTGGCCGTGAAGGGATTGACAACCCCTTTATCGCGTTGGTTGCAAGGTTCTTATTTGTTTGTGTAGGTACGAGGGACTTGGGTGTTGCCTCGTACTGGATTGATACCTTGGTTCTCAAAACCTGAGGGAAATACTTACACTACTTTGCTGCATCACCCTTTCCTCCTCAAGGGAAAACCAACGCATGCTCAAGAGGTAGCAGAGAGACGACATACATCTCATCAAAATATCGAACGAATACCAAATTCACATGATTACTTATATCAAGACTTCACCCATGTCCTCGGGAACAAACGTAACTACTCACAAAGCATATTCATGTTCATAATCAGAGGAATATTAATTATCATTAAGGATCTGAACGTATGATCTTCCTCCGAATAAACCAACTAGCATCAACTACAAGGAGTAATCAACACTACTAGCAACCCACGAGTACCAATCTGAGGTTTTGAGACAAAGATCAGATACAAGAGATGAACTAGGGTTTGAGAGGAGATTGTGCTGGTGAAGATGTTGATGAGATTGACCCCCTCTCGATGAGAGGATCATTGGTGATGACGATGGGTTCGATTTCCCCCTCCTGGAGGGAAGTTTCCCCGGTAGAACAGCTCCACCGGAGCCCTGATTGGTTCTGCCCAAGTTCCGCCTCGAGACGGCAGCGCTTCGTCCCGAAAGCTTCCTTCTAATTTTTTCTAGGTCAAAACACACCATATAGCAGGAGATGGGCGTCGTGGGCCTGCCAGGTGGCCCACAAGACCGAAGGGCGCCCCCAGGGGGTAGGGCGCGCCCTCCACCCTTGTGGATGGCAGGTGGCCCCCTCTGGTGCTTTCTTTGCTCAATATTTTTTATATATTCCAAAAATATTATCCGTGAAGTTTCAGGACTTTTGGAGTTGTGCAGAATAGGTCTCTAATATTTGCTCCTTTTCCAGTCCAGAATTATAGCTGCCGGCATTCTCCCTCTTCATGTAAACCTTATAAAATAAGAGAGAAAAGGCATAAGTATTGTGATATAATGTGTAATAACATCCCATAATGCAATAAATATCAATATAAAAGCATGATGCAAAATGGACTTATCAACTCCCCCAAGCTTAGACCTCGCTTGTCCTCAAGCGAAAGCTGATATCGAAAAATATGTCCGCGTGTTTAGAGATAGAGGTGTCGATAAAATAAAATACGGACATGAGGGAATCATGATCATCTTTAGAACAGCAACATATAATGCCATATAATTTCTTATGCTAAAGTAAAAATTCGTTCACAAGGTAAACTATGAATCAGAATTTTATTGAAAACTAACCAACTATGATCTCAGTCATTGAAGCAATTGCAATTTATCATATCATCGGAAAGTGTCAATTCAAGAGCTTTTCAGCAAGTCCACATACTCAACTATCATTTAGTCCTTCACAATTGCTAACACTCACGCGATACTTATGCGTTCAAAGCTTCAATCAGACATAGAGAAAGATAGGGGCTTATAGTTTCGCCTCACAACCTTTTACCTCAAGGGTAATGTCAACAATAATACTTTATGATAACCTACATCCGAGTGGATATATATATCCAGATCTCTCCAACACATAGTGCTTGCCAAAAGAAAAAGTGTAAAAAGGAAAGGTGGTGATCACCATGACTCTTGTATAAGGGTAGAAGATAAAAGTGAAAGATAGGCCCTTCCCAGAGGCAAGCAGAGGTTGTCATGCGCTTTTATGGTTGGATGCACAAAATCTTAATGCAAAAGAACATCACTTTATATTGCCACTTGTGATAAAGAACTTTATTATGCAGTCGGTCGCTTTTATTTCTTCCATATCACAAGTTCATATAAAGCTTATTTCTTCACACTAATAGATCATACATATTTAGAGACCAATTTTTATTGCTTGCACCGATGACAACTTACTTGAAGGATCTTACTCAATCCATAGGCAGGTATTGTAACGCCCACGATGCGGCTATATCTCCCACGTGTCGAGGCACGGCTTAGAGGCATAACCGCATAGTGGTTTTGTCGCAAGAAGGGTCATCTTCACACAATCCCATGTAATGAACAAGAATGGGATAAAGAGTTGGCTTAGAATCGCCACTTCACACAATACATAAATATAATCCATACATCAACCAAAATACAAACATATAGACCGACTACGGTTAAGATCCAGATGAAAATAAGATAACCCCAAATGCTAGATCCCCGATCGTCCCAACTGGGCTCCACTACTGACCAACAGGAAAAGACACATAGTAACGGCCACGTTCCTCATCAAACTCCCACTTGAGATCGACCCCATCATCTGCACTGGCATCGTCGGCACCTGCAACTATTTTGGTAGAATCTGTGAGTCACGAGGACTCAACAATCTCACACCCGCGAGATCAAGACTATTTAAGCTCATAGGAAAGGAAGGTGTAATGAGGTGGAGCTGCAGCGGCAATAAGCATATATGGTGGCTAACAAACGCAAGAGAGAGCGAGAAGAGAAGCAACGGAGCGGTCGTCATCTAGCAATGACCAAGAAGTGATCCTGAACTCCTCCTTACGTCATACATAACACAGACCGTGTTCACTTCCCGGACTCCGCCCAGAAGAGACAATCACGGCTACACACGCAGTTGATGTATTTTAATTGGGTCAAGTGACAAGTTCTCTACAACCGGACATTAACAAAATCCCATCTGCCTCATAACCGCGGGCACGGCTTGCGAAAGATAATACCCTGCAGGGGTGTCCCAACTTAGCCCATCATAAGCTCTCACGGTCAACGAAGGATAAACCTTCTCCCGGAAAGACCCGATTAGTCTCGGAATCCTGGTTTACAAGACATTTCGACAATGGTAAAACAAGACCAGCAAAGCCGCCCGAATGTGCCGACAAATCCCGATAGCAGCTGCACATATCTCGTTCTCAGGGCACACTGGATGAACACTACGTACAGCTAAAACCAATCCTTGAGTTTCCCCAAGGTGGCGCTGCAAGTGGCTCTAGTTTGGACCAGCACTCAGATGAACACTGGCCCGGGGGTTTAAATAAAGATGACCCTCGGGCTCGCGAAAACACGGGGGAAAAGGCTTAGGCGGCAAATGGTAAAACCAAAGTTGGGCCTTGCTGGAGGAGTTTTATTCAAGGCGAACTGTCAAGGGGGTCCCATAAATCACCCGACCGCGTAAGGAACGCAAACTCAAGGAACATAATCCCGGTATATCAGAAACTAGGGCGGCAAGAGTGGAACAAAACACCAGGCATAAGGCCGAGCCTTCCACCCTTTACCAAGTATATATATAGATGCATTAATTAAATAAGAGATATTGTGATATCCCAACATGTCCATGTTCCGACATGGAACAAACTTCAACTTCACCTGCAACTAGCAACGCTATAAGAAGGGCTGAGCAAAAGCGGTAACTTAGCCAAACAACGGTTTGCTAGGAAAGGATGGTTAGGGCTGACATGGAAAAATGGGAGACATGGTATAGCAAGTGATAGGTAACGCAGCATGGCAATAGAGCGAACAACTAGCAAAGCAAAGATAGAAGTGATTTCGAGGGGTGGTCATCTTGCCTGCAAGGTTCTCAGAGTTGTCGAAAGCTTGATCCTCATAAGCGTACTCAACCGGTTCCTCGTTCACGAACTTGTCTCCCGGCTCTACCCAAGACAAGAACACAAGCAACGGAACCATAATCAATCACGAGAAGTGCACAAGCAATATGATGCAAAACATGTATGATATGCGAGATATGGTATGCGATGCATATGCGTGCTCCGGAAGGAAAATGATGAACAAGGCAGTAACTTGGCAAACCAAGCATGCCACTGGAAATATGAGATGATTTCGGTCGAAATTGATATAAAGATCACCGGAAACGGATGCACGGTTTGCAAATGGCAAGCAAAACAAGAATGACACGCATCTGCGATTTACAGCATGATAGCACTTAAAATGCAACATACAACAATGCTACAGCGCACCAACATAGCAACAAAGCAGATGGCAGTAATCTACAGGCGATGCTTGACAAAAGATGAACACTGAGCTACGGCTAGTTCACAACATATGAAGCGCAAACAAGCATGGCAAAAGTGCAAAAGATAACAGGTTCACAGACTTGGTGAAATTACTGGACATGGCAGAAAACAGCATCAGGTAGCAATGTTCAGAGCACGAAATGAACATGCTACAGGAACTTAACATAGCAAAACAAGGCATGGCAGTGTTCTACTAAATGCATATGACAAAAGTCCCTTACTGACCATAAGCCAAAAAGGAACATAAGATATGATGGCAAGCATGTAAACATAGCAAGTTTCGTTATCAGGTTTCAGACTTGGCAGAAAACAGAGCATGGCAGAAACAATAATATGTAGGCCTCTTTGTGAGCTTGATGCACTCACTACAGAGCAATGCAAGACAAAACAAGCATACCTACAGCAAGATGGCATGTTTATGAAGTTAAAAATGGCAAGAACAAAAGCATAGCATGTATGGATCAACTACAATAAGCTTGGCAAAAATGAATATCATGTTAAGAATCTGCCAGAAATATTTTATAGCAAATGTAGAGCAAGATTGAGTCATGCTATGGCACTCCATAATTGCAAAAAAGGGCAAGAATGGATCAATTACTACAAGAGCTACAAAACATCCATACTGAGCATCTCCAAAATATGCATGGATCTCTCTGTAGCATCAAGTTTACATGGCAACAAAATAACAGCAGACGGGGACTTGGAAATCACTGTCCCTGAAATCAGAAACATTACAGAGCCTACTTTGCATGCTTGTGCTAGTCACCACAGAGATCAAAAAAATACATGACATACACCCTTGGAAAGATGGCATGGCATACAACAAAACACATGAAGAGCTCATGCCCATAAGGTACACAGATTAAATGATGCAAAAATAACAAATCTCCAAGTTCTGATAAGAACCAGCAGATAACAGCAACTAGCCCTCTTGCAACAGAGATTTGGGCATCAAGATGACCTCTAATGAACATGGTGCAATTGAACAAAATGTAGAGCATCACGAGGCGAACAATTTGACATATTACACGCGCGAAACGGAGCTATGCACAGTGAGTTATGCAAAGTTGAAATATGCATCAGAACGTGAAAGTATCTAGACTTGGTGAAATTAGAGGGGGGCTCGGGGTCAACCTTATGCGTTGACTCGATCCCGATCGGGGCCGGCTCTGCTCGAGGCTCCCGTTCGCCGGCGACGGAAGGGAGAGGGCGGAGGTGAGGCCGGCGGCCGGAGGCAGAGGAGGAGGCGAGGCCGGAGGGCGGCAGGGCCGGGGCGCGCGGCGGCGGCCGGTGGCGATGGCGCGGGCGGTGGTCGGAGGCGAGGGCGGCGGCGGCGCGGGAGGCGGCGGGGCAGGCGCGGCGGGCGGCGGGCCCGCGGCGGGCCGGGCGGGCCGGCGCGGTGGAGATCCGGCGGCGACAGGTGGCGCGCGCCGATTCGCTGGACGCGGCGGCGGAGATGTCTGGCGGGCGCCGGACACGTCCGGTGGCGGCGGGGGGGGGGGGGGTTAGGGTTTCGGGGACTGCGAATGTAATTTCGGGGCACTCACATATAAATAGGTAGAGGGAGCTAGGAGGCTCCAAATGAGGTGCGGTTTTCGCCCACACGATCGTGATCGAACAACCTAGAGCATGGAAGAGAGTTTGGTGGGTTTTGGGCTGGTTTTTAGGGGGGGTTTTGCTGCACACACAAATGGACTTTGTGGATGCCCGGTTAACCGTTGGAGTACCAAACGACCTCCAAATGGAACGAAACTTGACTGGTGGTCTCCGGGTGGTATAATAGGGCCACATGACAAGCCTCGGTCCATTCCGAGAAAGTTTGACACCCGCTCATGAAAGAAAACAAGAGGGATGCGCCGGAGGAGATAGGAGCGCCGGATTGCAAAACGGACAATGGGGAAAATGCTCGGATGCATGAGACGAACACGTATGCAAATGCAATGCACATGATGACATGATATGAAAATGCATGACATGAACAAAATGCAAAACGAAAGACAAAACCCGACCACGGAGGGAATATCATAACACATAGCCGAAAATGGCAAGAGTCGGAGTTACAAATATGGCAAGTTACATGCGGGGTGTTACAGGTATGGTGGACTCTGAAGGCAAAAATGGTTTATGGGATGTTTGGAAGCACAAGTAGTATCTCTACTTGGTGCAAAGAATTTGGCTAGCATGAGAGGGAAAGGCAAGCTCAACATGTTGGATGATCCATGACAATATAACTTATATTCGGATTTAAGAAAACATAACCCATTATGTTTTCTTCCTTGTCCAACATCAACTTTTTAGCATGTCGTCTTTTAATGAGTGCTCACAATTACAAAAGATGTCCAAGATAATATATTTATATGTGAAACATCTCTTTCTTTATTATTTCCTATTAATTGCAACAATGACCAAAACTGTGTTTATCAACTCTCAATAACTTTTATTCATCATACTCTTTATATGTGAAGTCATTACTCTCCATTAGATCAATATATGATCTTTTTATTTCTTTTTATTTTTTCTTTAATTTAATTCCCTCAAGATCATAGCAAAATAGCAAAGCCCTCAACTCAAAACTACTCTTTATTATATATAACTCACGGACTCGATTACATAGATAGAGATCGAAACAAAACTCAATGCTAAATCATACTAAAAACTTTATTCTACTTGATCAAGATATAACCAAAATGATTAAACTAAGAAAAATGATAAAAGTAAAGGTGTGATGGTGATACGATACCGGGGCACCTCCCCCAAGCTTGGAAGTTGCCAAGGGGAGTGCCCATACCCATGTATTCATGTCTCTTTCTTCGAAGGTGGTGATGATGGAGTTGTTGATGAATCCGTTAGCTTCATTAATGCACCTTTCAGAATTGCAGTTCTTGGAGCACACGTTGGAGCATATTTGTGTTCTTCTGAATTTCCTCCATAAGATGCTTATTTTCAGGCCCCCAAGAACTCTTCCCTGCATTGCTTTCACTTGGACGGGATATGTCCCAATTGGAGGTATATGTGTACGAGGGGTGTTCTCCACTCCATAATTATGAACCAAATTATGAAAATTGTTCCGATGTAACCTATGTAAGGGCCTCCTAGGGGGAAGCCCTTCTCAAACCTCTTGGTCTCCATGGTTGTTTGTGGTTCCTATTGCTTGATGGGGACTTGGAATAGCGGAGATGCCCGCCAAAGTATCCCTCTCCGTTGTCGGAGGTTGTTCCTCAAGCGAATCCCCTTCATCCTCCTCCATCGTGGCTCCCTCGGCATCCTCCCTTCTAGGTTCCATCTGCATCAACCAAGTATCACCGTCTGTGTTGTTGGAGGAGGAGGACGACATAATGCCTGGCCTTGGAAACTCTGGCAGAAAATAGCTCAAAACGGAAACCAGGGATTTTGTCGTGGTACGGTGGTCAAAACCTTCGGGAGATTATATAATGAATTTTTACCGACCAAAAGAAGTATCGTGCAAGAAAACAGAGTCCGGAGGGCACACGAGGTGGCCACAAGGCAGGGGGTAGGGCACGCCCTCCACCCTTGTGGCCGCCTCGTGTCTCTTTCGGACTACTTTTAATTGTCCTAATTTTTTAAATATTCCAAAACGGAGAAAAGTGCCATTAGAACAGTTTTGGACTCGGTTTACTTACTGTACCACATACCTATTCCTTTTTAGAGTCTGAAACGTTCTGGAAAGTGTCCCTTATGTACTCCTCCGGGGTTACGGTATCAATTATATTGGTCTCAACATTTATGGGAGTACCTGAGATATAATGTTTGATTCTTTGACCTTTTACCACCTTCGGATTTGTGCCTTCAGCATTGTTGATTTTTATGGCACCGGAATGATAGACCTCCTCGATAATGTAAGGACCTTCCCATTTAGAGAGAAGTTTTCCTACAAAAAATCTTAAATGAGAGTTGTATAGCAAAACATGATCACCTACATTAAACTCATGCTTTTGTATCCTCTTGTCATGCCATCATTTAACTTTTTCATTAAATAACTTGGCATTCTCATAGGCTTGGGTTCTCCATTCATCAAGCGAGCTTATGTCAAATAACCTGTTCTCACCGGCAAGTTTGAAATCATAGTTGAGCTCTTTAATAGCCCAATAAACTTTATGTTCTAGTTCAAGAGGTAAGTGGCATGCTTTTCCATAAACCATTTTATACGGAGACATACCCATAGGATTCTTATAAGCGGTTCTATAAGCCCATAATGCATCATCAAGTTTCTTAGACCAATTCTTCCTAGATCTATTAACAGTCTTTTGCAAAATCAATTTAATCTCTCTATCGCTCAATTCTACTTGACCACTAGACTGGGGATGATAAGGAGATGCAATTCTATGGTTGACATCATATTTAGCAAGCATTTTATGGTAAGCACCATGAATAAAATGTGAACCACCATCAGTCATTAAATATCTAGGGACTCCAAACCTCAGAAAAATAACTTCTCTAAGCATCTTAATAGAAGTGTTATGATCAGCACTACTAGTTGGAATAGTTTCTACCCACTAAGTAACATAATCAACAACAACTAAAATATGTGTATACCCATTAGAGGAAGGAAAAGGTCCCATATAATCAAAGCCCCAAAAATCAAATGGTTCAATAACAAGTGAATAATTCATAGGCATTTCCTGACGTCTACTAATATTGCTAGTTCTTTGACATTCATCACAAGACAAGACAAACTTACTAGTATCCATGAAGAGAGTAGGCCAATAAAAACCAGATTGCAATACCTTATGTGTAGTTCTATCTCCAGCGTGGTGTCCTCCGTAAGACTCGGAGTGGCACTTGCATAGGATCTGTGCCTGTTCATGCTCAGGTACACAACATCTAATAACACCATCTACTCCTTCTTTATAAAGGTGTGGGTCATCCCAAAAGTAATGTCTTAAATCATAGAAAAACTTTTTCTTTTGCTGGTATGTGAAACTAGGTGGCATAAATTTAACAACAATGTAATTAGCATAATCAGCATACCATGGAGAATCACGAGAAGCATTTATGACAGCTAATTGTTCATCAGGAAAGCTATGATCAGTAGGCAGTGGGCCATCAAGAACATTTTCTAACCTAGACAAGTTGTCTATAACGGGGTTCTCAGCTCCCTTTCTATCAATAATATGCAAATCAAATTCCTGTAACAAGAGAACCCTTCTAATAAGTCTAGGTTTAGCATCTTTCTTTTCCATAAGATATTTAATAGCAGCATGATCAGTGTGAACAGTTACTTTGGAATCAACAATATAAGATCTGAACTTATCACAAGCAAATACAAGTGCTAAAAATTCTTTTTCAGCAGTAGCATAATTTGTTTGGGCACTGTCTAGAGTTTTACTAGCATAATGAATACCATTTAATGTCTAATCAACTCTTTGCCCTAGAACAGCACCAACAGCATAATCACTAGCATCACACATAATTTCAAAGGGTACATTCCAATCAGGTGGCTGAACAATAGGTGCAGAAATCAAGGCTTTCTTGAGTATTTCAAATGCTTCTACACAATCATCATAAAAAAACAAAAGGAACATCTTTTTGCAAGAGATTAGTGAGAGGCCTAGAAATTTTAGAGAAGTCTTTAATAAACCTCCTATAGAAACCAACATGACCAAGGAAACTTCTTATACCTTTGATATCTTTAGGACACATCACCTTTTCAATAGCATCTACTTTAGCTTTGTCATCTTCAATACCTCTTTCAGAAATTTTATGCCCCAAGACAATACCTTAATTAACCATAAAGTGGCACTTCTCCCAACTCAAGACAAGATTAGTTTCTTCACATCTCTGCAAAACTCGATCAAGGTTGCTTAAGCAATCATCAAAAGAAGTTCCGTAAACGGAGAAATCATCCATGAAAACCTCAAGAATCTTTTCACAAAAGTCAGAGAATATAGGAGTCATACATCTTTGAAAGGTAGCAGGTGCATTGCATAAACCAAAAGGCATACGTCTATGAGCAAAAGTAACGAAAGGGAAAGTAAAAGTGGTCTTTTCTTGGTCCTCTTTTGACACAGGTATTTGAGAGAAACCAGAATAACCATCTAGAAAGAAAAAATGTGTATGTTTGGATAATCTTTCTAGCATTTGATCAATAAAAGGTAGAGGGCAATGATCTTTTATAGTAGCTTTGTTTAATTTGCAGAAATCAATTACCATTCTATAACCTGTAACAATTCTTTGTGGAATCAATTCATTCTTACTATTAGGAACAACAGTAATACCTCCCTTCTTGGGGACACAATGAACGGGACTTACCCATCTACTATCAGCAATAGGATAAATTATACCTACCTCCAAAAGCTTTAGTATTTCGTTTCTTACCACTTCTTTCATCTTAGGATTTAACCGTCGCTGGTGATCCACAACTGGTTTAGCATCATGCTCCAAATTAATTTTGTGCTGACATAGAGTGGGACTAACGCCCTTAAGATCATCAAGAGTATATCCAATAGCGGCACAGTGCTTCCTCAGAGTTTTCAATAATTTCTTTTCTTCATGCTCTGAAAGGTTAGCACTAATAATAACATGGTATATCTTCTTTTCATCGAGATAAGCATATTTCCAGTATCAGGTAATTGTTGAAGCTCAAACACGAGATCACCCTTGGGTGGAGGAGGATCCCCAAGGATTTCAAAAAGCAAATTGTGTTTCAAAACAGGCCCTTTATTAAAGAATATTTCATATATTTCCCTTCTTTCATTCATAAACATATCATTTTCATGGTCTAGCAAATATTGTTCTAAAGGATCAGTAGGAGGCACAGCAATGGAAGCAAGACCAATAATTCATCCTTACTAGGCAATTCTTTATCATGGGGTTGTCTACGAAATTTAGAGAAATTAAAATCATGAGACATATCCCCTAAAATGATAGTAACCATATGTTTCTCGGAGTCTATCTTAGCATTGACAGTATTCAGGAATGGTCTACCAAATATAATTGAACAAAAATCATTTTGTGGGGAACCAAGAACAAGAAAATCAGTAGGGTATTTAATTGTCCCACACAAGACTTCAACATCTCTAACAATCCCAATTGGTGAAATAGTATCTCTATTGGCAAGCTTAATAGTAACATCAATATCTTCTATCTCAGCAGGTGCAATATCATTCATAATTTCTTGGTATAAGGTATAAGGAATTGCACTCACACTAGCACCCACATCACATAAGCCATGATAATAATGATCTCCAATTTTAACGGAAACAACAGGCATGCCAACAACATGTCTATGTTTATCTTTAATATCAAGTTTAGCAATTCTAGCAGCTTCATCACAGAAATAAATAACATGCCCTTAAATATTATCAACCAAGAGATCTTTAACCATAGCAATACTAGGTTCAACTTTAATTTGTTCAGGGGGTGTAGGTGTTCTAGTATAACTCTTACTAACCACAGTTGAAGCTTTAGCATGATCCTTTATTCTAACAGGAAAAGGTGGTTTCTCAATATAAGCAGTAGGAACAATAGGATCAACATTATAAGTAATAGTTTCTTCTTCAACTTTAATAGGTTATATTACTTTCACTTCAATGGGATGATGATATTTAAACCACTTCTCCTTAGGGAGATCAACATGAGTAGCAAAGGATTCACAGAAAGAAGCTACTATCTCAGAGTCAAGTCCATATTTAGTGCTAAAATCACGAAAAGCATCGGTATCCATAAAAGATTTAACACAATCAAAATTAAGGTTTATACCTGACTCCTTACCTTCGTCGAGTTCCCAATCTTAAGAGTTGCGTTTAATTATCTCTAATAAATCCCATTTGAATTCAATATCCTTCTTCATAAAAGAACCAGTACAATAAGTATCGAGCATGGATCGGCCATTATGAGAAAGCCAAGCATAATTTTTTTGAATAATAATTTCTCTTGAGAGCTCATGATTGGGACATGAATATAACATTGACTTAAGCCTCCCCAAAGCTTGAGCGATACTTTCTCCTTCATGAGTCCAAAAATTATATATATAATTCCGATCACAATGAACCAGATGCATAGGATAAAACATCTGATGAAATTCCAATTTCAACCAGTTGTAGTTCCATGATCCAATATCATCACATAGCCTATACCATGTCAATGCCTTTCCCTTCAAAGATAAAGGGAAGACCTTCTTCTTGACAACATCTTCAGGCATACCTGCAAGCTTAAATAATCCACAAACTTCATCCACATACATTAGGTGCATATCAGGATGTAATGTTCCATCTCCTGCATAAGGATTAGCTAGCAGTTTCTCTATCATACAAGAAGGAATTTCATAATAAATATTTTCATCAGGTGCAGTACGCTGAGGAGAAACTCTTTACTCTTCCGGTCGAGGTGAAGATACCCCGAACAAGCCCCTCAAAGGATTATTTTCCATATTAACAAGTGACAGTAAATTTCAGCACACTATATAAATGTTTCCTTACCAAAGGCGCTTCACTCCCCGGCAACGGCGCCAGAAAAGAGACTTGATGACCCACAAGTATGGGGGATCTATCGTAGTCCTTTCAGTAAGTAAGAGTGTCGAACACAACAAGGAGCAGAAGGAAATGACAAGCGGTTTTCAGCAAGGTATTCTCTGCAAGCACTGAAATTATCGGTAACAGATAGTTGTGTGATGAGATAATTCATAACGGGTAACAAGTAACAAAAGTAAACAAGGTCCAGGAAGGTGGCCCGGTCCTTTTTGTAGCAAAGGACAAGCCTGGACGAACTCTTATATAAGGCAAAGCGCTCCCAAGGACACATGGGAATTGTTGTCAAGTTAGTTTTCATCATGCTCATATGATTCGCGTCCATTACTTTGATAATTTGATATGTGGGTGGACCGGTGCTTGGGTGCTTCCCTTCCTTGGACAAGCCTCCCAGTTATGATTAACCCCTCTTGCAAGCATCCGCAACTACGAAACAAGAATTAAGATAAATCTAACTATAGCATGAAACATATGGATCCAAATCAGCCCCTTACGAAGCAACACATAAACTAGGGTTTAGGCTTCTGTCACTCTAGCAACCCATCATCTACTTATTACTTCCCAATGCCTTTCCCTAGGCCCAAATAATGGTGAAGTGTCATGTAGTCGACGTTCACAGAACACCACTAGAGGAGAGACAACATACATCTCATCAAAATATCAAACGAATACTAAATTCACATGATTACTTATAACAAGACTTCTCCCATGTCCTCAGGAACAAACGTAACTACTCACAAAGCATATTCATGTTCATAATCAGAGGAGTATGATTTATCATTAAGGATCTGACCATATGATCTTCCACCGAATAAACCAACTAGCTCAACTACAAGGAGTAATTAACACTACTAGCAACCCACATGTACCAATCTAAAGTTTTGAGACAAAAATCGGATACAAGAGATGAACTAGGGTTTGAGAGCAGATAGTGCTGGTGAAGATGTTGATGGAGATTGACCCCCTCTCGATGAGAGGATCGTTGGTGATGATGATGGCTTTGGTTTCCCCCTCCCGGAGGGAAGTTTCCCCGGCAGAACAGCTCCGCCGGAGCCCTAGATTGGTTCTGACCAAGTTCCGCATTGAGATGGCAGCGCTTCGTCCCGAAAGCTTCCTTCTAATTTTTTCAAGGTCAAAACACACCATATAGCAGAAGATGGGCGTCGCGGGCCTGCCAGGTGGCTCACAAGACCAAAGGGCGTCCCAGGGGGCAGGGCGCGCCCTCCACCCTTGTGGATGGCAGGTGGACCCCCTCGAGTGCTTTCTTCGCCCAATATTTTTTATATATTCCAAAAATATTCTCCATGAATTTTTAGGACTTTTGGAGTTGTGCAGAATAGGTCTGTAATATTTGCTCCTTTTCCAGTCCAGAATTCTAGTTGCCGGCATTCTCCAGCTTCATGTAAACCTTATAAAATAAGAGAGAATAGGATAAGTATTGTGATATAATGTGTAATAACAGCCCATAATGCAATAAATATCAATATAAAAGCATGATGCAAAATGGACGTATCAGAGACGTATCAAGCATCCCCGAGCTTAATTCCTACTCGTCCTCGAGTAGGTAAATGATAAAAACAATTTTTTTGATGTGGAATGCTACCTAACATATTTATCCATGTAATTTTCTTCATCGTGGCATGAATGTTTAGACATATAAGATTCAAAACAAAAGTTTAATATTGACATAAAAACAATAATACTTCAAGCATACTAATAAAGTAATCATGTCTTCTCAAAATAACATGGCCAAAGAAAGTTATCCCTACAAAATCATATAGTCTGGCTATGCTCCATCTTCATCACACAAAATATTAAATCATGCACAACCCCAATGACAAGCCAAGCAATTGTTCCATACTTTTGATGTTCCCAAACCTTTTCGACTTTCACGAAATACATGAGCGTGAGCCATGGATATAACACTATAGGTTAAATACAATATGGTCGTTGTGGAGAAGACAAAAAGGAAGGAGATAGCCTCACATCAACTAGGCGTATCAATGGGCTATGGAGATGTCCATCAATAGATATCAATGTGAGTGAGTAGGGATTGCCATGCAACGGATGCACTAGAGCTATAAGTTTATGAAAGCTCGAAAAGAAACTAAGTGGGTGTGCATCCAACTCGCTTGCTCACGAAGACCTAGGGCAATTTGAGGAAGCCCATCATTGGAATATACAAGCCAAGTTATGTAATGAAAAATTTCCCACTAGTATATGAAAGTGACAACATAGGGGACTCTCTATCATGAAGATCATGGTGCTACTTTGAAGCACAAGTGTGGAAAAAGGATAGTAACATTGTCACTTCTCTCTTTTCTCTCATTTTTGGTGGCTTATTTGCCCCCTTTTATTTTTATAAAGGCCGGAGACTCATCCCAACTTCCGAGGGAATCATAGCTTCCATCATCCTTTCCTCACATGGAACAATGCTCTAATAATGATGATCATCACACTTTTATTTACTTACTAATCTAGAATTACAACTCGATACTTAGAACCAAATACGACTCTATATGAATGCCTCCGGCGGTGTACCGGGATGTGCAATGACTCAAGAGTTACATGTATAAAAAATATGAATGGTGGCTTTGCGACAAATACGATGTCAACTACATGGTCATGCAGAGCAATATGACAATGATGAAGCGTGTCATAATAAAACGGAACGGTGGAAGTTGCATGGCAATATATCTCAGAATGGCTATGGAAATGCCATAATAGGTAGGTATGGTGGTTGTTTTGAGGAAGGTATAAGGTGGGTGTAAGGCACCGGCGAAAGTTGCGCGGTACTAGAGAGGCTAGCAATGGTGGAAGGGTGAGAGTGCGTATAATCCATGGACTCGACATTAGTCATAAAGAACTCACGTACTTAGTGCAAAATTTTATTAGCTATCGAAACAAAGTACTACGTGCATGCTCCTAGGGGGATAGATTGGTAGGAAAAGATCATCGCTCGTCCCCGACCACCACTCATAAGGAAGAGAATAAACAAATAAATCATGCTCCGACTTCATCACATAACAGTTCACCATACGTGCATGCTACGGGAACCACAAACTTTAACACAAGTATTTCAACCAATCCACAATTACTCACTAGCATGGCTCTAATATCACCATCTTTATATCTCAAAACAATCATAAGGAATCAAACTTCTCATAGTATTCAATGCACTTAATATGAAAGTTTTTATTATATCCCTCTTGAATGCCCATCATATTAGGACTAAGTTGATAATCAAAGCAAATTACCATGCTATTTAGAGAGACTCTCAAAATAATTTATAATATAAGTGAAGCAAGAGATTTTAACAATTTCTATAAAATAAAGCCACCGCCGTGCTCTAAAAAGATATAAGTGAAGCACTCGGGCAAAATTGCCTAGCTCAAAAGATATAAGTGAGGCACATAGAGTATTCTAATAAATCACGATTCATGCGTGTCCCTCTCAAAAGGAATAAGTGAAGCACATAGAGTATTCTAATAAATCACGATTCATGCGTGTCCCTCTCAAAAGGACTGCAAGGATGATTGTGGCAAACTAAAAAGCAAAGACTCATAACATACAAGATGCTCCAAGAAAAACACATATCATATGGTGAATAAAAATATAGTGTCAAGTAAATTTACCGATGGATTGAAGACGAAAGAGGGGATGCCTTCTGGGGCATCCCAAGCTTAGGCTCTTGGTTGTCCTTGAATATTACCTTGGTGTGCCTTGGGCATCCCCAAGCTTAGGCTCTTGCCACTCCTTATTCCATAGTCCATCAAATCTTTACCCAAAACATGAAAACTTCACAACACAAAACTCAACAGAAAACGCATTAGATCCGTTAGTATAAGAAAATAAAATCTCCACTTTTGGTACTATTGTGAACTCATTCTTTACTTATATTGGTGTAATATCTACTGTATTCCAACTTATCCATGGTTCATACCCCCGATACTACCCATAGATTCATCAAAATAATCAAACAACACCTAGAAAACATAATCTGTCAAAAACAGAATAGTCTGTAGCAATCTGTAAACTTCGAATACTTCTGTAACTCCAAAAATTCTAAAAAAGAGAAAACCTGGGCAAATTGTATATCAATCTAGTACAAAAGAATCAGTATTTTATCGCGCTTATGTGAACTATGAAAATTATTTTACTAGGCACGAAAGTTTCTTTTTTTCAGCAAGATCAATTCAACTATCACCGTAAGCCATCCCATAGGTCTTACTTGGCACAAACACTAATTAAAACACCAAAACACAATTACTACAGAGGTAATAATGTGAATTTTATTCCAGAACATAAAATAAAAATATTAGGTTGTCTCCCAACAAGCGCTTTTCTTTAAAGCCTTTTAGCTAGGAATCGATAATTTTAATGATGCTCACATGAAAGATAGCAATTGAAACATGAAGATAGCATCATGTAGAATGTGAAAAACAAGTTTAAGTATAGCATACTTCCTATGCATGGGAATTTTATAAGCAAACAAATTATCAAGACAAGCAAAAACTAGCATATGCAAGGAAGAAAAAGAAACAATAGCAATCTCAAGATAACGAGAGGTAAATTAATAATATGAAAATTTCTACAACCATATTTTCCTCTCTCATAATAATTACATGTAGGATCATAATCAAATTCAACAATATAAATATCACATAAAATATTCTCAACATGATCCACATGCATGCAAAGTTGACACTCTTCCAAAATAGTGGGATTATCATCAAATAAAGTCATGACCTCTCCAAACCCACTTTTATCAAAAATTTCGTAAGACTTATCAATCTCCAAAGTAATGGGACCCTTATTTCCTAAAGTTGACACTCTTCCAAACCCACTTTTAATATTATAGCAAACATATTCATCATGAGGCTTAAATAAATTTTCAAGATCGCAAGAAGCATTATCACCCCAATCATGATCATTGCAATAAGTAGAGGACATAGCAAAACTAGCATCCCCAAGCTTGGGGTTTTGCATATCATTAGCACAATTGAGATTAATAGAATTTATAATAACATCATTGCAATCATGCTTTTGATTCAAGGAACTATCAAGTATGGGTGCAATAGCAATAATCTCATGTTTATCATAAGGAACTATAGCAAATTCATCTCCATAAATATTGGCATCATGGCCACAAGAATAGAAAGCATCATGTTCATCAAGGACAATTCAATCAAATCAACGGAATCATAACTATCTATAGATTCATGCATATCATTATTTTCTTCCAAAGCAACGGTCATTCTCTCAATAAATTCTTTGACGTAGGCATTGTGAGCATAGTTTCCATAGCAATATTTAAGTATGTCAAAATTTTCAGATTTGTAGAGAGTAATATCATACTTTTCAATCAAATAAGCAACTTCATAAGCACCCTTAAAAGCAACAAATTCTTCAATTCGTTCAGTATCATAGTAACTATAAACACCCTTTTCATAAGAAGATAAGATTTCATTATCATTAAACTCACATAGGTAGGTAAGGTGTTTTTTAGGGTTCTTAGAGCAACAAGTAAAACCACAAAGTTCACAAAGATTCCAAGCATAACATAGCAAACAATTTATTTTATTCCATAAGAGTCTCCCTTTTTCAGACAAACGGTGACGCACAAAATGAGCATGCTCATCTTAAGATATTTCCTCAACTAAACTAGTTGGGGTTTTAGCACGCGCACATATGGAACGAAGATGATCTAAGTAGAAAAATGTAAGTGGATCCATATCAATAGATTGTTAGCAAGTAATGATGCAAGAACATAGAAGGCACATGGCAACACAAGCAAACAAAAAGACGAATGAAAAAGGGAGAATAAAAAGGAAAATATTTTTGTATTTTTTTGAAAACGTTTTAGAAGTGGGGGTGTCGGGGATATCGTGCGACATATGCCAGGGGGTGGCTTATCATGCATGGGGACAAGAGTACGTCGCCGGGCTCTAGAAGCGGGAGTGAGCGTGACCTCGAACGCCTACGAGGTTTACCCAGGTTCGGGGCTCTCCGTGGAGATAACACCCCTAGTCCTGCTCTACGGAGTCTCAGCGTGATGACTATCATCAATAGAGTAGCTACAAGATTGCTCCTTGAGTTGTTTCGGCTAGAGGAGGAAGAAGGGCGAGGCTAGCTCTATCTTCTCCTTCTATAGGTGTGTGTATGATAGCAAGGGTTCTGAACCCCTTGCATGGGGAAGCCTGGGGGGTTTATATAGGCCTACCCCCCAGGGGTACAATGGTAATCCGGCCGGGTGTACGACCCAGCCGTCAGTGTCTCTAGGCGCCGGCTTCTCTGTTTGCTGCTAGGGCCCACCGCTTGGTGGGTCCCGCCGGCTGCTGTGAACTCGGTCCACAGGTAGGGCCCGCCGCTTGGTGGGCCAGGTTGACTGCTTTATACTATAGCCTCGCCCCTGATGACGGAGGCTCTGTCGGGGGGCGCATGGCTATAGTCCCGCCGCCTGGAGGGCGCTCACTGTAGCCACACCACGTCTCATCAGGTTAATGGCGCGCAGACTCCGAGGGTAGGGAGGGCTGCATGCTAGGAGTCGGCACGCCCTCGATGCCGACTGCTGGGGATCCGCCGCCTTCATGTGGCTCGCAGACAGGTAGGGCCCGCCACCTGCGGGCCATATCGACCGCCCATTATGGGGGCCTGGATCCTTCTGACGTAGGTGATGTCATGGATTGCGTGGCAATAGTGCCGCGCCAGGCGAGGGGTGTCCGCTTAGTACACGCGCACTGTGGCCACGTTCCACCCTGGATTTGGGGGTGGCAGGTCGCGCTGTAGCCACGCCCTGTCTCGTCGTGGTTAAGTGGGTGCCGAGGGGCCGCCTGCTAAGAGTCGGCTGATACGTCTCTATCAAATCTACTTTTCCAAACACTTTTGCCCTTGTTTTGGACTCTAACTTGCATGATTTGAAAGGAACTAACCCGGACTGACGCTGTTTTCAGCAGAATTGCCATGGTCTTATTTTTGTGCAGAAATACAAGTTCTCGGAATGACCTAAAATTTCACGGAGAATATTTTTGGAATCAATAAAAAATATTGGCGAAAGAATCAAGACCAGGGGGGCCACACCGTGTCCATGAGGGTGGGGGCGCGCCCACCCCCCTGGGGCGCGCCCCCTGCCTCGTGGGCCCCCTGAGGCTCCACCGACCTCAACTCCAACTCTATATATTCACGTTCGAGGAGAAAAAATCAGAGAGAAGGATTCATCACGTTTTACGATATGGAGCCGCCGCCAAGCCCTAATCTCTCTCGGGAGGGCTGATCTGGCACTACTAGGAAAAGGGCTATAGATAATATGGACACTAATGGCGCACCACACATGTGGTGTGCCACTACTATATACTAATGGCGCACCATGTGTCGGTACGCCATTAGTGCCCAAATACTAATGGCGCACCACATCCATGATGCGCCACTACTAACAAATTCTTTTTATTTTTATTTTCAAAACTAGTAATGGCGCACCAGGGGATAGTGCGCCATTACTAGTTTAACTAGTAATGGCGCACCACACCCTCGGTGCGCAACTACTAACAATTTTTTTTATTTTTTTTTCAAAACTAGTAATGGCGCACTAGAGGACAGTGTGCCATTACTAGTTTTAACTAGTAATGGCGCACCACACCCTCGGTGCGCCACTACTAACAAATGTTTTTATTTTTTTCAAAGTTAGTAATGGCGCACCACACCCACGGTGCGCCATTACTAACTTTGCCCAAAAATTCCACCGAATGCACCCCCCCTGTGGACCGCCTTTTCAGTTTTAGAAAAACAAAAGAAAATGATGGAAATTTCAAAAAAATAAAATAAGTTCCCCATGTGATATGTGGTCTAGTTGTTGGGAAAATTTACAAATATGAATTTCGACTTTATTTGCAAAATCTCTCTGGAATTTGTAAAATGGGCTTAACTTTTGCATACGAACTCGGATTAAAAAGTTTTTTATATGAAAAATCATCTACTCAAAAAGATACATCCGAATTGAACTGGGGGAAGCTCGTTCAACATCTTCAAAATCCCCAAAAACCTAATAGAATGAAAGATACGGGGCTTTTAAGATCTAGAGGGGGAAAATGAAAAAATATTCAAACTTACTAGTAGCGCACCATTTGCTAGGTGCGCCACTAGTAAGAGAAAAAAAATTGGTTTCAAAAAAACTTTTTTTTTTTGGATTTTTTTTTCAAAATATGATACGTAATATGACCGGGAAGTTTGAAATATTTCTTCAAAATTTCATCACACTCATGAACATGAACAAAGTCCTAGACGTCAACAAGGTTTAATAGGAGTGATATGATAGATATATCAACAAGTGCCTGTGAAGTGAGCTGGTGCTGGGGTCGGATAGAACTGTGAAGTTAAGCGTGCTCGGGCTGGAGTAGTGTGAGGATGGGTGACCTTCCGGAAAGTTTGACCACGGAGTGCGATTTGACTTGAGATTAAGCATATTGGCTTGAGATTAAGCCATAGTGACCCGAGATTAAGAAAAAAACAAAAAAAATTGTGATTTTTAAAATAAAAAATTGAAAAAAAACTTCAGAAATTTTTTTGGAAAAAAATTGTTAGTAATGGCGCACTTCTATGTGTGCGCCATTACTAAGTCAGATAGTAATGGCGCACCGTGGGATATACTAATGGCGCACTCCCTGGTGCGCCATTAGTATACCAGATACTAATGGCGCACCTGTGGTGCGCCATTAGTAAAACATTCTAATGGCGTGATGCTAGTGGCGCACCTGTAGTGCGCCATTAGTAGACAAAACAGGTGCGCCACTAGCTGGCCTTTTCCTAGTAGTGTGGAGTCCGTTCGGGGCTCCGGAGAGGGGAATCCGTCGCCGTCGTCATTGCCAACCTTCCTCCATCACCAATTTCATGATGCTCACCGCCGTGCGCGAGTAATTCCATCGTAGACTTGCTGGACGGTGATGGGTTGTAACACCCCAAAAGTTTTATTTGGATTTATCAAATTCTTTATTTGATTTGAAGGAGGTTATTTAACTTTGTTTTTAAAAGGACTCTCCTTCTCAAAAAAATTCTTTAATGACAAGTATTTTCTTTTGGGTTCATCCAAAACTTGATCTTTGGTCTTGAGGGTTTTTCATCTTGTGTTGACTCAACACAAATGTTTTTCTTTGGGAAAGTTTTGAAAATCTTTTCTTTTAAAAATAACCCTATGGCTTATGGAGTGATCCTTCCCCTTTCAAAAGTTATCTTTTGCCATGACGTAAGTTGAAATCCCCCTCCCAAAAGCCATCTTCCCACTTTGTGTCAAGTCAAGCTTCAAGTCCAGCAAGTTTAACTCCCCCATGATTTTATCTCCATTTATTTTTAATCAAAAATCTTTTCTGTCTCCTATTTTGGACCTTAGAGTTTTACAAAGGAACCACTAGAATTCCTTTGAGTTTTGTTTCCAAACAAGTTTCCCTGGCTAGTCCTTAGGACCCTCAACCAAGATCCAGGAAGATCCACTGGTCCACAGTTCAAAATTTTCAAAATGTGCTTGCTGCAAGTTTGGGCCATATTCTTAAATTTTGGTGAAATTCATTTGTTTTCTTCTCCTAAAAATCTAAGAAAAATCAGGCAGTCTCTAGATGCATCAAGAGGTCACCTCACCAAGTCCCAGCTCCAAAAAAAATTTCCTCGTGCCCAAAACATATCATCGAACACCTGGCGTGCACTGTTACTGTCAAGTTCAGAGTTTCAGAGAACAGTTTCAGTAGTCAGTGTTGTTTTCTTCAGAACCTCACGTCGATCTCGCCAATAGCCGCGGTGGCGCCTTGCTCCATGTTCCTCCTTCTTATCCACCACGCCGCACGGTCGCCTGGACGCTTGCGGTCGTCGGCGGCAAGCTGGCAGAGGTGCATCGCCCCGTGAGCGGCGGCAGCAGCACCCGCTGCGGCTGCCAGAGAGGCGCAACGAGGGGCGGCGTCGTCCAGCACCGCCCAAGCCACCAGAGGCCACCGCGTGGCCGTCCCCTTCCCTATGCGTGCTGCGGAGCCATCGTCGTGAACTGGAAGGCACGGAGCGCGCTCCCTGCCGCCGACGTGCCCGTACGGCCGTTCCGTCGAGGGCCGGAGTGTCACCCAAGTCCGACCGAGATTTTAACTAAGGAACGGAACCAGTGGACCGTCACGTTGATGCCCAATCACCTAAACCCCCAGCCCGACCCCTGCCTCGCCGTAATCGCCCGCCGGCGTTATCCCGTTCACGGCAACCACCTCGGGTCGACTATAAAAGGAGGCCTCGAGCTCGATCTCGACCACGCACCCTCACTCCACCCCACCAGAACCACGCCCAGCCACTGGAGAGACCTCGGGGAGGCCTTCTTCCCCGACTCCAGCCGCCCCGACCCGCTTCGGGATCCGGCAAAATTCGCACAAGTGCGTGCACCCCCACCTCTCAACCCATGCCAGTAGCCTCCTAGTGCATCCACTTCTCTAACCCATGCCCTAATTTGAAGTTTGCAGCCCCCGCCGGAGAGTCTCATCCTCGCCCGAACCACCATCCGCCGGAGATAAGGCCGCCGTCGACGTGGTGCTCGCCGACGACCAAGTCCACCACCCACCGACGCGGAAGGGCACGGTGAACCCGTAGGTACCCTCCGATCCCCCTACCTCGCCGTGGATCAACGCCGGCGACCACCGCAGCCCTCGGGCGCCGGCGAGCCCTGTTCGAAGTTTGAACCTGACGGGTGGGACCCCCCCGTCAGCCTCTCTCTCTCTCTCTCTTATTCGAACCATTTTCTGAAGGTGCCTTCGGGCAAAGTGCGTTTTCCTTCTGGGCTGGCGTACTTCCTACCGAAACGTTTTCTGCTTTTTCAAACTAGCCCCTAGGTCTTTTCTCTTTCAACACAGATTAGTCCTTGGACTAAAACCCTTATATCTTTTAAAAAAAGATGCTTTTTGGTTGATTCTTTTTCTGTCAGTCTTATATTTTTGTCTAGTTTTTTATAGTATTTATTTGACAAAATTTGGGAATAATTTTTATACACACACGTTATTTATGTTAGTATGCGGTTTCTTTATACCGTAGATACCGGAGGAGGTGACGGAACCGCGAACTTCGCCGAACTAGACACCGACTACTCCGAACCAGGCAAGCATGTTTGAACCTTTGATATGATGGGATTTTTGCATGTTTGCTTGCATAGTTAGTGCATAGCAGGTTTACGTGGGCATGAGTGGTGTTATATTACATGCAAGGCAACTACCAGTATGCTTCGAAACTTGATGTGATTTTTTTGATGGGAGATAACCAAATCATGTGGTGACATGAGAGGTAGTAAGATGGTATTGTTGAAGCATGCCAGTCTTATGTCAACCGTTAAACTCCGACGTAACGTGGACCGAGCCACGTTACCGTTCGTCCCCTTTTCGTGCAGCCACATGTTCTTCTGAAAAGAATACGGTTTAGTAAGTTGCAAACCTCTTTCCTGGTACACACCAAATAGAGGGGCCGTGATGAGGGTTCCATGGCCCTGGATTAAAGCCAGTCATCCGGTCAGGGGGCATGGGTGTTTCCGGTTGGGACCGAGAGGGGGGCACCCCTTAGAGCGCGCGATATAAATTTGATCCCATGCTACGCGAGGTTGTAGCCTCCCCGTCTTAAAGTTTTTCTTGAACGTTGCCTAGGGTGATTCCTGGCAGCGGAATGTGGAATGGGTGTGTACTGGTTAGATGTGTTTCTCCTAAAATACCGTAAACGGAACTAGTCCTTGGTGACTACTGAAACCCGTTGGCTGTGGTTAAAAGTACAAACTCTGCAGAGTCAAAACCTTCCGAGTAAACGTGTCCATGGTCAAGGACCGTGGTCAACGTTTCCATATCAGTATCCAGATCAGTCTCAGCGTCAGTCTCTGTGACAGTCTCAGTCAAAATACCCGGTGAACAAACATGAGTGGTAAACCAGGTTGAATGTTATTCCTGTGGATGGACTAACCATTTTATTATTACGTACCTGAGCATTTCCTTGAGATGTATTAAATTCATGAACTACTTGAAGTCGTATAATGAAATATAAGCCCTTTATGTGATGTCGCTCAGACGTCCGACTGTGGCACTATTGTTATTTACTTTCGATATAAGCCCTTTATGTGATGTCGCTCAGACGTCCGACTGTGGCACTCTTGTTATTTACTTTCGATATAAGCCCTTTATGTGATGTCACTCAGACGTCCGACTGTGGCACTCTTGTTATTTACTTTCTATATAAGCCCTTTATGTGATGTCGCTCAGACGTCCGACTGTGGCACGCACCGTCGTTTATATTCCGATATAAGCCCTTTATGTGGTGTCGTCCTGACGCCCGACTGCGGCATTGTTAATTTATTTTTACCCTTTTGAGGCGTCATTTCAGACACTCGATTGGCCGTCAGTATTTCATTAGGATTTCGGGAGGACCACCGCCTGACTTCCTTTTTACTTGTCACGCAGTGCAAATTTTATCATCGGAGTGCGCATTACTAATCTGCTCAGGTGCATCATGTTTGCATTTGTTATATCTTATGTCCAAACTGTCTTGCGAGTACTTTCGAAGTACTCACCTGGCTTGTTGATTTGGCCAGATGTTGACGAAGGCGATCTTATGGATGAAGAGTTCGATAGCGAGTCCGACGCCTAGAGGAGTCCCAGTCAGTCCCGTGCGATCCTGGAATTGGTCACTTGTATTATTTACGCTTCCGCTACCCAGAATAAAAGTCCTCGAGCCTCACTCCGACGCTCGATGAGCCGTAAGATTTAGGAGTCATGTCACCCACTTCACTGTGACATATCGACCACCACATTTTATTACGAGTCAGTAGTTATGCCACCATACCCCCCTTGTGTCATATCCGCCTTTATGTTTTGTATCGGCGTGCTTGTAATAAACTGTTGAGTAGCCTCAGCTCAACCCTGTTTAATAATTACTACTTCTGGATTTCTGTATCAAGGATTTGTCTACCAGTAAGAAGGATTCTTCTATACTGGTCCGTTAAAGGGGTCGGTTTCTCAATAAATGTTTTATTAGAAAACCAGTCGTGACAAACTTGGTACCAGAGCCGGGCTGACTGTAGGAAGCCACTAGGTGCGGTCGCTAATCGGTTATTAGCGTTTTTAGTGTTTTTCGACATTTTACAAATGTAGCTATTTTCTGTTGGTCATCATAAATTTATGATTTGACTATTCGGATTTTTTGCCTACTTTTGTAGATGGCTGGCAACGACTGCGAGTCACAGGTGTTCGCCAATGTGCCTGAGGGGTTTGTCAAGCTTCTCGTCTCCATCACCAAGCTCACGATCGGGCCATCGACTCGTCCAGAGTTCACACTCTACCAACACAAGATCAGCGACAACGTGTCTATGCATCAGGGCGTGGTGCAATTCAAGGGAGGAAGTTCTGCGTCTCGCCACTTCCGTTTTGTGGGAAGGGCCATGCCTACGGAGAGGCATGCCATGCAGATGGCTACCCGTGAGGCGATAGCTCGCCTTCGGGATGTTCTTCCTACGATGAAGACTCGTCGCTACCGCTACCTCCCATGCCATGTGCCATATACCAGTCACTATGCGTTCGCTTGCCCTAGGGGAGAGAGAGATGAGGCTATTGAGATGCTTGTCGAATATCTCAAAGCTCTTGAGGCAGCTTTTCACAACCTCGTGGACGACCTTGTGGCTGCCCGTATGGACTCAGTTCAGGGCTGTTCCGCCAACAGGAGGGAGCTTCTCCACATGGCACCACCACTGACTTTCGTCTCGTCCTCTGCATCCTATGCACTTGCCATCTTAGCTACCGCTCGCCGTCTGCCTACCACTGAGGAGTTTGACCAAGTCATTTCTCCAACTCCAATCAGAGCTGCACCACCGGCTGCACCCACACCAACTCCTCAACGCAGTACTTCACGCCTGGAGCCTATTTGTGAGGAGGAGGTTGAGTCTCCTGCACCACTTGGTCTTACCCTCGGCAGGCCGAAGGAAGTTTTCACCATCTCCGACTGAGTGCGCCTAGCAGCCGTGCGATATGCCAGCTTGTAAGATATGTTTATATGTACATAGGTTTGGTGAGAAGTAGTTTGTGTGCGCACCATGTAGGAAGTCGGAGAAGTGCACTAGCCTAAATAAAATGTCAGGAATGTGTACGCACATCCTGAGTGATGTATTGTATAATTACGAATCGCGTGTAAGATATGTACTGAGCAGTCCTTCTCCATGCGCAATCAAGTATTTTTCTTGAAAAATCTTGGGGTCTTTAATTTTCGCCTTTGCAAAATTATTCTTTGTGCCACACAGTTTTTCTCATGAGTTTTGCAAAAATACCCCAGAGTGGAAAATGCCTCGTCCCTCGACTCGTTCCATGCCAAGTTCGCCGGAAGAAATTTATGGTACCCAGACAAGAAACAACTCCGCACAGGGGCAGTCAAGTCAGCAAGGCAGTGAAGCAGCATTTTCTCAAGTATGCCGCCTATATGAGCAAAGCCAGCAGCAGCATAAAGAAATGATGAATCAGGTTATCAATATGGGAAATCACCGTGAACCATACCAGCCGCATTCCAAGTTGTCTGAACTACAAAAGACACGTCCCCCAACGTTCGCTCACACTGATAGGCCGCTTGAGGCCGATGATTGGCTTCGAGACATTGAAAGGAAATTAATTATCGCACAATGTTCAAACCGTGAGAAGGTACTTTATGCACCCCACTACCTCACTGGAGCAGCTGCATCATGGTGGGAAAATTTTCTACACATGCACCCCAATGAAAATAACATCACCTGGGAAGAGTTTAAGGAAGGTTTTCGTGGGGCACACATACCCGGCAGCATTATGGAGATCAGGAAAAGGGAGTTTGATGACCTCAAGCAGAGAAGCATGACAGTAACTGAGTACAATAGTCAGTTTACACAATTATCTCGTTATGCCAACGAAGAGCATATGACTGAAAATAAATGGATGGAGAAATTTTTGGACGGCTGGCGCCAGCACTTAAATGCCAGCTGGTCGTACACACCTTTCCAGATTTCAAAACACTGGTTGACAAGGCTATTACATTGGAGAATGAGCGCCGCAGCTTGGAGGATATTCGCAAGCGCAAAAGGGACAAGACGACTCATGCTCGCAACAACCGGAGCAAGACTGATTTTCAGAGAAATGGAGCAAACAAATCCACGACCAATGTTCCAAGCCCAATCAAACATTTCCATTCAAGGGACAAGGACTTTACGTATCGCCCAGGTGTTACTTGCTATGCTTGTGGAGAGGAAGGGCACTATGCCAAACAGTGCCCAAAACCAAGGAACTCGGCCCCCAAGCCGAACCATGGTGGAAATAATCCAGCCCCCAAGCGTAACAACTTCAACCCCAATAACAATCACAAGAAGGGTCACCTGAACCATGTGACCAAGGAGGAAGCACAGAATGCCCCAGATATCGTGCTCGGTACGTTCCCTGTCAACACAATACCTGCCACGGTTTTGTTTGATTCTGGAGCTTCTCACTCATTTATTTCGAAGAGTTTTGTTTTGCAACATGGTTTTCCGATACTTCCTTTGGAAAAGTCCATGATCATCAAGTCCCCCGGGAATAAATAAATCACTCAGAGTTACTGCCAAGGTGTGATTATTGAGTTTGAAAGACTAAAGTTTCAGGCGAATTTCATCGTGTTGGAAAATAAAGGACTGGATGTTATCCTAGGAATGGACTGGTTAACCACCAACAAGGGATTTATCGACTGTTTCAATCGGACTGTGATTCTCACTCATCATCACGGCAAGACAATAAAAGTTGCAGCTCAAGAAAGACCACGGTCACGGCAACCAAAGTTGAACAAGGTGGACATTTCAGAATTGAGAAAGGTTCCAGTGGTGTGTGAGTTTCCCGACGTATTTCCCGAAGAACTACCAGGCATGCTACCAGACCGGGAAATAGAGTTCAGCATTGAACTAGCACCTGGAACCACCCCCATTTACAAGAAACCCTATAGAATGGCACCCTCCAAGTTGGTAGAATTAAAGAAGCAAATAAAAGAATTACTGGACAAAGGATTTATACGAGCCAGCTCCTCACCTTGGGGTTCACCAGTATTATTTGCCAAGAAAAAGGATGGGACACTAAGATTATGTATTGACTACCGAGCACTCAACATGGTCACCATCAAAAACAAATATCCGATGCCACGGATAAATGATTTATTTGACCAGCTCGCACAAGCCAAGGTTTTCTCAAAAATAGATTTAAGATCAGGGTATCATCAATTAAAGGTACGGACAGAAGATATCCCTAAGACAGCATTCACCTCCAGATACGGATTATATGAGTTCACAGTAATGCCGTTTGGACTGACGAACGCCCCCGCATTTTTTGTCCACCTCATGAACAAAGTGTTTATGAAATTTATGGACAAATTTGTTGTGGTGTTCATTGATGATATTCTGGTATACTCAAAGACACCGGAAGAACATGCTGAACATCTCAGAATTGTACTGGGAGAATTAAGGAAACATCAATTATACGCCAAATTCAGCAAATGTGAATTTTGGTTAAGACAGGTTGGTTTTCTAGGCCATGTATTGACCCAAGAAGGTGTTGCTGTAGACCCAGAGAAAGTCAAGGCCGTACTTGGCTGGAAGCCACCAGCCAACGTAACAGATGTACGAAGTTTCCTAGGAATGGCCGGATATTACCGAAGGTTTATTGAGGGATTCTCCACCGTAGCAAAACCAATGACACAGTTACTCAAGAAGGATAAGAAATTTGTATGGACTGAAGCGTGCGAGAAAAGCTTCCAAGAACTCAAAAGGAAATTAACAACAGCACCGGTTTTGGTTGTGCCAGACATACACAAAAGTTTTGAAGTGTATTGTGACGCATCCCGGAAGGGCCTCGGGTACGTATTAATGCAGGACGACAAAGTTGTCGCATATGCTTCCAGGCAACTACGGAAGCATGAAGAAAATTATCCTACTCATGACTTGGAGCTAGCAGCAGTCATCCATGCACTCAAAGAGTGGAGGCACTTTTTGCTGGGGAATCGTTGTGAAATATATACGGATCATAAAAGCCTTAAATATATTTTCACGCAACCGGAACTCAACTTACGACAACGACGCTGGTTGGAATTAGTCAAGGACTATGATGTCGGCATTCACTACCATCCAGGAAAAGCAAATGTAGTGGCAGACGCTCTTAGTCGGAACCCCAGCTCGGGCAACGACAGTCTACAGAACTTGAGGCCTGAATTTCAGCAGGAGCTCGCCAAACTCAACTTGGTGATAGTCACTGAGGGCAACGTATCAAATCTGGAGATACAACCCACCCTAATGGAATAGATTAAGAAGGCTCAGCATGGACATCCCAGCGTCGAAGGTATAAAGAGAAAAGTAAGTCTCGGCAAGGCTTCAGAATTCGTCGTAGACAATGAGGGAGTGTTATGGTACGGGGACAGACTTTGCGTACCAAACATTAAGGACCTCAAACAGAAAATTCTAACCGAAGGCCACACCGCTCCATATTCAATCCACCCTGGAGGGACCAAAATGTACAAGGACATCCAGGAAAAAAATTGGTGGCACGGTATGAAAAGGGATATAGCCACATTCGTTGCATGTTGTGATTCGTGTCAGCGCATTAAGGCCGAGCACCAAAAACCAGCAGGGCTGCTACAGCCAAATAGGATACCTGAGTGGAATGGGACGAAATTGGGATGGATTTTATCGTCGGACTACCTCGGTCACAACACGGATATGATGCCATATGGGTCATCACAGACAGACTAACCAAGGTAGCACATTTCATTCCCGTAAAGACAACCTACTCCACTCAGAAGCTTGCCAAACTGTATCTCTCCCGCATGGTTTGTCTACATGGAGTCCGAAGGACTATAATATCCAACCGGGGCACTCAATTCGTCTCTAGATTTTGGGATCATTTACAACAAGCTCTGGGAACTCAACTAGCATTCAGTACAGCATACCACCCCCAGACTGATGGACAAACTGAATGCGTGAACCAAATTCTAGAGGACATGCTGAGAGCCTCTGTTCTCACCTATGGGACCAGTTGGGAGGAAAGCTTGCCATATGCCGAGTTCGCATACAACAACAGCTACCAAGCCAGCCTACAAATGGCACCTTTTGAAGCATTGTACGGGCGGAGATGTCGTACCCCATTAAATTGGTTAGAAACAGGTGACAGTCGTATCTTCGGCCCAGACATGCTCAAGGAAACCGAGGAGAAAGTTAGACAAATCAGGGACCGACTCAAGACAGCTCAAAGCCGGCAAAAGAGCTATTACGATCGAAAACATCGTGAAGTCAGCTTTGAACCCGGTGAATATGTGTACCTACGAGTGGCTCCTATGAGGGGCCTACAACGGATCAAAATTAAACGAAAGCTAGCCCCAAGATTTATTGGACCCTTCTGTGTGGTTGCACGAAGAGGCACAGTAGCCTACCAGCTAGACCTACCCAAAGAGCTGTCAGACGTCCACGACGTGTTCCACGTCTCACAGTTGAGGAAACATGTGAACAACCCGGAAAAGCATGTATCTCATGGGAGCATTGACGTGCAACCAGACCTGACCTATAGGGAGCATCCAATAAAAATATTAGAGGAGTCGGAAAGGAGAACCCGTCAGAAAATAATTAAATTTTTCAAGGTTCAGCGGAGCAATCACACCGAGGATGAAGCAACATGGGAAAGAGAGGATTTTCTTGAGGCAGAATACCCACACCTATTTGAGGATCAGCTGAAATCTCGGGGATGAGATTTTTCCTAAGGGGGTTGGTGTTGTAACACCCCAAAAGTTTTATTTGGATTTATCAAATTCTTTATTTGATTTGAAGGAGGTTATTTAACTTTGTTTTTAAAAGGACTCTCCTTCACAAAAAATTTCTTTAATGACAAGTATTTTCTTTTGGGTTCATCCAAAAGTTGATCTTTGGTCTTCAGGGTTTTTCATCTTGTGTTGACTCAACACAAATGTTTTTCTTTGGGGAAGTTTTGAAAATCTTTTCTTTTAAAAATAACCCTATGGCTTATGGAGTGATCCTTCCCCTTTCAAAAGTTATCTCTTGCCATGACCTAAGTTGAAATCCCCCTCCCAAAAGCCATCTTCCCACTTTGTGTCAAGTCAAGCTTCAAGTCCAGCAAGTTTAACTCCCCCATGATTTTATCTCCATTTATTTTTAATCAAAAATCTTTTCTGTCTCCTATTTTGGCCCTTAGAGTTTTACAAAGGAACCACTAGAATTCCTTTGAGTTTTGTTTCCAAACAAGTTTCCCTGGCTAGTCCTTAGGACCCTCAACCAAGATCCAGGAAGATCCACTGGTCCACAGTTCAAAATTTTCAAAATGTGCTTGCTGCAAGTTTGGGCCATATTCTTAAATTTTGGTGAAATTCATTTGTTTTCTTCTCCTAAAAATCTGAGAAAAATCAGGCAGTCTCTAGATGCATCAAGAGGTCACCTCACCAAGTCCCAGCTCCAAAAAAATTTCCTCGTGCCCAAAACATATCATCGAACACATGGCATGCACTGTTACTGTAAAGTTCAGAGTTTCAGAGAACAGTTTCAGTAGTCAGTGCCGTTTTCTTCAGAACCTCACGTCGATCTCGCCAGTAGCCGCGGTGGCGCCTTGCTCCCCGTTCCTCCTTCTTATCCACCGTGCCGCACGGTCGCCTGGACGCTTGCGGGCGTCGGCGGCGAGCTGGCAGAGGTGCATCGCCCCGTGAGCGGCGGCAGCAGCACCCGCTGCGGCTACCAGAGAGGCGCAGCGAGGGGCGGCGCCGTCCAGCACCGCCCAAGCTACCAGAGGCCACCGCGTGGCCGTCCCCTTCCCTGTGCGTGCTGCAGAGCCATCGCCGTTAACTGGAAGGCACGGAGCACACTCCCTGCCGCCGACTTGCCCGTACGGCCGTTCCGTCGAGGGCCGGAGTGTCACCCAAGTCCGACCGAGATTTTAACTAAGGAACAGAACCAATGGACCGTCACGTTGATGCCCAATCACCTAAACCCCCAGCCCGACCCCTGCCTCGCCGTAATCACCCGCCGGCGTTATCCCGTTCACGGCAACCACCTCGGGTCGACTATAAAAGGAGGCCTCGAGCTCGATCTCGATCTCGACCACGCACCCTCACTCCACCCCACCAGAACCACGCCCAGCCACTGGAGAGACCTCGGGGAGGCCTTCTTCCCCGACTCCGGCCGCCCCGACCCGCTTCGGGATCCAGCAAAATTCGCTCAAGTGCGTGCACCCCCACCTCTCAACCCATGCCAGTAGCCTCCTAGTGCATCCACTTCTCTAACCCACGCCCTAATTTGATGTTTGCAGCCCCCGCCGGGAGAGTTTCATCCTCGCCCGAACCACCATCCGCCGGAGATAAGGCCACCGTCGAATTGGTGCTCGCCGATGACCAAGTCCACCACCCACCGACGCGGAAGGGCACGGTGAACCCGTAGGTACCCTCCGATCCCCCTACCTCGCCGTGGATCAACGCCGGCGACCACCGCAGCCCTCGGGCACCGGCGAGCCCTGTTCGAAGTTTGAACCTGACGGGTGGGACCCCCCCGTCAGCCTCTCTCTCTCTTATTCGAACCGTTTTCTGAAGGCGCCTTCGGGCAAAGTGCGTTTTCCTTCTGGGCTGGCGTACTTCCTACCGAAACGTTTTTGGCTTTTTCAAACTAGCCCCTGGGTCTTTTCTGTTTCATCACAGATTAGTCCTTGGACTAAAAACCTTATATCTTTTAAACAAAAGATGCTTTTTGGTTGATTCTTTTTTTGTCAGTCTTATATTTTTGTCTAGTTTTTTTATAGTATTTATTTGAAAATTTTGTGGGAATAATTTTCATACACACACGTTATTTATGTTAGTATGCGGTTTCTTTATACCGTAGATACCGGAGGAGGTGACGGAACCGCGAACTTCGCCGAACGAGACTCTGACTACTCCAAACCAGGCAAGCATGTTTGAACCTTTGATGTGATGGGTGTTTTGCATGTTTTCTTGCATAGTTTGTGCATAGCAGGTTTACGTGGGCATCAGTGGTGTTATATTACATGCAAGGCAACTACCAGTATGCTTTGAAACTTGATGTGATTTTTTTGATGGGAGATAACCTAATCATGTGGTGACATGAGAGGTAGTAAGATGGTATTGTTGAAGCATGCCAGTCTTATGTCAACCGTTAAACTCCGACGTTAACGTGGACCGAGCCACGTTACCGTTCGTCCCCTTTTCGTGCTGCCACATGTTCTTCTGAAAAGAATACAGTTTAGTAAGTTGCAAACCTCTTTCCTGGTACACACCAAATAGAGGGGCCGTGATGAGGGTTCCATGGCCCTGGATTAAAGCCAGTCATCCGGTCAGGGGGCATGGGTGTTTCCGGTTGGGACCGAGAGGGGGGCACCCCTTAGAGCGCGCGATATAAATTTTATCCCATGCTACGCGAGGTTGTAGCCTCCCCGTCTTAAAGTTTTTCTTGAACGTTGCCTAGGGTGATTCCTGGCAGCGGAATGTGGAATGGTGTGTACTGGTTAGATGTGTTTCTCCTAAAATACCGTAAATGGAACTAGTCCTTGGTGACTACTGAAATCCGTTGGCTGTGGTTAAAAGTACAAACTCTGCAGAGTCAAAACCTTCCGAGTAATCGTGTCCATGGTCAAGGAGCGTGGTCAACATTTCCATATCTGTATCCAGATCAGTCTCAGCGTCATTCTCTGTGACAGTCTCAGTGAAAATCCCCGGTGAACAAACATGAGTGGTAAACCAGGTTGAATGTTATTCCTGTGGATGGACTAACCATTTTATTATTACGTACCTGAGCATTTCCTTGAGATGTATTAAATTCATGAACTACTTGAAGTCGTATAATGAAATATAAGCCCTTTATGTGATGTCGCTCAGATGTCCGACTGTGGCACTATTGTTATTTACTTTCAATATAAGCCCTTTATGTGATGTCGCTCAGACGTCCGACTGTGGCACTCTTGTTATTTACTTTCGATATAAGCCCTTTATGTGATGTCGCTCAGACGTCCGACTGTGGAACTCTTGTTATTTACTTTCGATATAAGCCCTTTATATGATGTCGCTCAGACGTCCGACTGTGGCACGCACCGTCGTTTATATTCCGATATAAGCCCTTTATGTGGTGTCGTCCTGACGCCTGACTGCGGCATTGTTAATTTATTTTTACCCTTTCGAGGCGTCATTTCAGACACTCGATTGGCCGTCAGTATTTCATTAGGATTTCGGGAGGACCACCGCCTGACTTCCTTTTTACTTGTCACGCAGTGCAAATTTTATCATCGGAGTGCGCATTACTAATCTGCTCATGTGCATCATGTTTGCATTTGTTATATCTTATGTCCAAACTGTCTTGCGAGTACTTTCAAAGTACTCACCTGGCTTGTTGATTTGGCCAGATGTTGAAGAAGGCGATCTTATGGATGAAGAGTTCGATAGCGAGTCCGACGCCTAGAGGAGTCCCAGTCAGTCCCGTGCGATCCTGGAATTGGTCACTTGTATTATTTACGCTTCCGCTACCCAGAATAAAAGTCCTCGAGCCTCACTCCGACGCTCGATGAGCCGTAAGATTTAGGAGTCATGTCACCCACTTCACTGTGACATATCGACCACCACATTTTATTACGAGTCAGTAGTTATGCCACCATACCCCCCTTGTGTCCTTTATGTTTTGTATCGGCGTGCTTGTAATAAACTGTTGAGTAGCTTCAACTCAACCCTGTTTAATAATTAGTACTTCTGGAATTCTGTATCAAGGATTTGTCTACCAGTAAGAAGGATTCTTCTATACTGGTCCGTTAAAGGGGTCGGTTTCTCAATAAATGTTTTATTGGAAAACCGGTCGTGACATGGGTTGGATGAGATTTACCATGTAATCAAGTTAGTTTTTTAGGGTTTGATCCCTAGTATCCACTATGTTCTGAGATTGATGTTGTTATGACTTTGCTATGCTTAATGCTTGTCACTAGGGCCCGAGTGCCATGATTTTAGATCTGAACCTATCATGTTTTCATGAATATATGTGAGTTCTTGATCCTATCTTGCAAGTCTATAGTCACCTATTAGGTGTTATGATCCGTTAACCCCGAAGTGACAATAATCGGGATACTTACCGGTGATGACCGTAGTTTGAGCAGTTCATGTATTCACTAAGTGTAATGCTTTGGTCTGGTACTCTATTAAAAGGAGGCATTAATATCCCTTAGTTTCCAATAGGACCCCGCTGCCACGGGAGGGTAGGACAAAAGATGTCATGCAAGTTCTTTTCCATAAGCACGTATGACTATATTCGGAATACTTGCCTACATTACATTGATGAACTGGAGCTACTTCTGTGTCACCCTATGTTATAACTATTGCACGAGGAATCGCATCGGACATAATTCTACATCACCGATCGAATGCCCACGAGCTTTTCACATATTGCTCTTTGCTTAGTTACTTTACCGTTGCCACTATTACAATTACTACAAAACTACTACTGTTACTTTTGCCACTGTTACCGTTACTTCCATACTACTTTGCTACTAAATACTTTGCGGCAGATATTAAGTTATCCAGGTGTGGTTGAATTGACAACTCAGCTGCTAATACTTGAGAATATTCTTTGGCTCCCCTTGTGTCGAATCAATAAATTTGGGTTGAATACTCTACCCTCGAAAACTGTTGCGATCCCCTATACCTGTGGGTTTTCATCGGCCCCCTTGTGCTGCCTTCTGAGAGCCAGCCGCATTCCAGTAGCCGGCTCTTTGGACCAGGCGGCTGATACGTCTCCGTCGTATCTATAATTTTTGATTGTTTCATGCCAATATTATATCACTTTCATATACTTTTTCCAACATTTTATTTGATTTATTGGACTAACCTATTGATCCAGTGCCAGTGCCAGTTCATGTTTTTTGCATGTTTTTTGTATCGTAGAAAATCCATATCAAACAAAGTCCAAATGCAATAAAATTTCAAGGAGAATTATTTTGGAATATATGTGATTTGGGAGTTGGAATCACCGCAGACGGAGGCCCACACAGCCCACAAGACACCAAGGCCCTCCAGAGGCCCCTGGCGCGTGGTGGTGGGTTGTGCCCTCCTTGAACGTCGGTTGGAGCTCTACTTCGGGCGCAAGGAAGCTTATATCCGGAAAAAAATAGTGTTAAAATCTCAGCACAATCGGAGTTACGGATCTCCGGGAATATCAGAAATGGTTTTCGGCCAGATCTGGGGAGCGCTGAACAGAAGAGAACAGAGAGGGAGATCCAATCTCGGAGGGGCTCCTGCCCCACCGCCGCCATGGAGACCATGGACCAGAGGGGGTACTCTCCTCCCATCTAGGAGGAGGCCAAGGAAGAAGAAGAAGAAGGGGGCTCTCTCCCCCTCGCTTCTGGTGGCGCCGGAGTACCGCCAGGGCAACGATCGGGACGACGATCTACATCAACAATCTTGCTACCGTCAACACCAACTTTCTCCCCCTCTATGCAGCGGTGTAACAGTACTTCTCCCCACTATAATCTCTACTTAAACATGGTGCTCAACTCCTTATATTATTTCCCAATGATCTATGGTTATCCTATGATGTTTGAGTAGATCCATTTTGTCCTGTGGGTTAATCATGATCTTGGTTGGTATGATTGTATATTTTATTTATGGTGCTGTCCTACGGTGCCCTCCGTCTCGCGCAAACGCGAGGGCCCCCCGCTGTAGGGTGTTGCAATATGTTCATTATTCGCTTATGGTGGGTTGCGAGAGTGACAAAAGCTTAAACCCGAGTAGGTGGGTTATGTCGTATGGGAGTAAAGAGGACTTGATACTTAATGCTATGGTTCGGTTTCATGACCTTAATGATCTTTAGTAGTTGCGGATGCTTGCTACCGGTCCAATCATAAGTGCATATGATCCAAGTAGAGAACGTATGTTAGCTCATGCCTCTCCGTCATATAAAATTACAAGAACGATTACCGGTACTTGTTATCAATTGCCTAGGGACAAATAACTTTCTTGTTGACACAAACCCTTTTACTGAACACCTAACTTTTATTATCTTAAAAACTACTTCTAGTTTATTCTTGCAAAGTAGTTCTAGCATCACACCTACAAAATAGTTTCATACTTGTTTTCGGTAAAGCAAACGTTAAGTGTGCGTAGAGTTGTACCGGTGGTCGATAGAAGTTGACGGAATATTTATTTTGCCTTTAGCTCCTCGTTGGGTTCGACACTCTTATTTATCGAAGAAGGCTACAAACGATCCCCTATACTTGTGGGTTAGCAAGACCTTTTTCTAGCGCCGTTGCCGGGGAGCAATAGCGTGGGGTGAATATTCTGGTGTGTGCTTGTTTGCTTTATCACTAAGTAGTTTTTATTTCCTGTTCTAAGTTGTTCGTTATCTTTAGTTATGGATATGGAACACGAAACACCAAAAAAATTAGTGGTACTTACTACTCATGGAGATGGGGAACCTCCTAAAACCCTCGATGCTCGTTATGTGAAAAATATTATGCACTACTTTGATAATCCTGAGAAAACCCCATTCAACTTGATAATGGAAGTAACGTTGGATCAACGTGAATACTTTAGGGATTATCGCTTGACTCAAAAGGGAAAACTTTATGGGATCAAATTGAAATGTTCCAATGGTATGCTTGGAATCTATGCTTGAGATATGATTATACTTGTTGCTCTAAGATTGAGGTTCCACATCTTCCCTTTTCATGTGAATTTAATGATAATGAAACCTTGGCTTCTGATGCTAATGGTATATATGATTATTATGATGTGGAACGAATAGCAGAATTTGTTGCTTTTAAGGGTGCTTATGAAATTGAATATTTGTTTATAAAGTATGAAGCTTTTGATGTTGATGTTTATAGGCCTGAAAATTTTGCCATCCTTAAATATTGCTATGATAATTATGAATATAACTCCGATATTGATGAATTTATTGAGAAAATCTCCGTTGTCCAAGAAGAGACTAATATTTTTTAGGAGTCTATGGAAGAAGGAATTGATGAAACTGTGAGCTCATTGGATTAAAAAGATGATGAGGAGAGCGAAGAACAAAAGGAGGAAGAGCGGATTAGCAACCCGTGCCCACCTTCTAATGAGAGTAACTCTTCAACTCAGACATTGTTTAATATCCCTTCGTTCTTACCGAAGGATGAATGCTATGATAATTGCTATGATCCCGTTGATTCATTTGAAATATCTCTTTTTGATTAACATGATGCTTGTGGCCTGGATGCCAATACGAATTATGCTTATGGAGATGAACTTGCTATTGCCCCTTATGTTGAGAATGAAACTATTGCTATTGCACCCACACATGATAGTCCTATTATCTTTTTGAATTCTCCCGACTACACTATATCGGAGAAGTTTGCACTTATTAAGGATTATGTTGATGGGTTGCATTTTGCTACTACACATGATGATTTTGATGAATATAATATGCATGTGCTTGCTGCTCCTACTTGCAATTATTATGAGAGAGGAACTACATCTCCGCCTCTCTATGTTTCCAACACGAAAGAATTGCAAGAAACTTCTTATACTATGTATTGGCCTTGACTTGATGTGCATGAATTGTTCTTGTATGACATGCCGATGCATAGGAAGAGATTTAGACTTCGTCATTGCATGATATATGTTGCATTGTGCTCACTACTAAATGCCAAATCATTGTTAATTAAAATTGGCTTTGATATACCTTGGGATCCGGGTGGGTTCATTACTTCAGCACTTTATGCCTAGCTTAATGGCTTTAAAGAAAGCGCTGCCGGGAAGACAACCCGGAAGTTTTAGAGAGTCATTTATTTCTGTTGAGTTCTTTTATAAAGTTTTTAAAAAATATAGAGGGGGTATTAAAAACTTTTTCACAAAAGAGAAGCGATTGGAAGTTGTGCATTGGAGAAGTGAGGGTCGACCTTGAACACTTGTGTTCATGCTCATGGAAACAATGTAGAATTTTTCATGAAGATTCTCAAAAAAATAATTATCCCCTTGTACAATTCCATTGTATTATAAAAATAATTTGCCAAGGTTTGCCTTTAGGATGATTAGATTGCTTGTTGGTTTGTGCGGTGCAAAATAGAAACTTTGGCTGTAGTGCGCGATTTTACATTTTTTACTGGAACGTCAAACAGTTCTAAAACTTTTTGCACTGTATTGCTATACGAAATTTTTATTTTTCCTAATTGTTTCAGAATTGTTGGAGTACCAGAAGTATGGTAGATGTTCAGATTGCTACAGGCTGTCCTGTTTAAGACACATTCTGTTTTTGATGCATTGTTTTGCTTTTGTTGATGACACTATCGATTCTATCGGTGGTATAAGCCATGGAAAGGTTATATTACAGTAGGTACAATGAAAAAACAAAATATGAATTGGCTTGCAACAGTACTTAGAGTAGTGATTTGCTTTATTATACTAACGGATCTTACCGAGCTTTGTTGAGTTTTGTGTGGATGAAGTGATCAAGGATCGAGGAGGTCTCGATATGAGGAGAAGGAGGAGACACAAGAGCTCAAGCTTGGGGATGCCTAAGGCACCCAAGTAAATATTCAAGGAGACTCAAGCATCTAAGCTTGGGGATGCCCCGCAAGGCATCCCATCTTTCTTCAACAAGTATCGGTATGTTTTCGGTTTCGTTTCATTCGCGTAATATGTGCAAATCTTGGAGCGTGTTTTGTGTTTATTTTTCACTTTCTTTTGTGCACCATGCTGGTATGAGATAGTCCATGGTTGATTTATAGAATGCTCACTGCACTTCACTTATATCTTTTGAGTATGGCTTTATAGAATGCTTCATGTGCTTCACTTATATCATTTGAAGTTTGGATTGCCTGTTTCTCTTCACATAGAAAACCGTTGTTTGTAGAATGCTCTTTTGCTTCATTTATATTTTTAGAGAAAGATCTTTTGTAGAAAGAATTAAACTCTCATGCTTCGCTTATATCTATTTAGAGTCAACAGGAATTGGTCAATTGCATGGTTAGTCATAAGGTCCTACATAAAACTTATGGATCACTGAATATGATATGTTTGATTCCTTGCAATAGTTTTGCGATATATAGATGGTAATATGTGGGAGGTACTAGTAAATGGTTTTGTTTAGTAGGAATATTGGTGTTAAGGTTTGTGATTCCCGAAGCATGCACGTATAGTCTTTCGTTATGCTATGAAGTTGGAGCATGATTTACTATTGATTGTCTTCCTTATGAGTGGCGGTCGGGGACGAGCGATGGTCTTTTCCTACCAATCTATCCCCCTAGGGGCATGTGTAGTAGTACATTGCTTCGAGGGCTAATAAAATTTTGCAATAAGTATATGAGTTCTTTATGACTAATGTGAGTCCATGGATTATACACACTCTTACCTTTTCGCAATTTGCTAGCCTCTACAGTACTGTGCATTGCCCTTTCTCACATCGAGACGTGGTGCAAACTTCGCAGGTGCTTCCAAACCCCATGATATGATACGCTCTATCACACATAAGCCTTATTATATCTTCCTCAAAACAGCCACCATACCTACCTATTATGGCTTTTCCATGGCGATTCCGAGATATATTGCCATGCAACTTCCATCGCTTTCATTTGATGACTTGAGAATTCATTGTCATATTGCTTTGCATGATCATATAGCTGACATAGTAGTTGTGGCTCAGCCACCGTTCATCATTTTTCATACATGTTATGCTAGATCATTGCACATCCTGGTACATTGCCAGAGGCATTCATATAGAGTCATACTTTGTCATAGGTATCAAGTTGTAATTTTTATTTCTTTTGAGTTATAAGTAAATAGAAGTGTGATGATCATCATTATTCATTTTTAGAGCAGTGCCCCAGTGAGGAAAGGATGATGGAGACTATGATTCCCCGACTAGTCGGGATGAGACTCCGGACAATGAGAGAAGAAACAAAAGAAAAAGAAAAAAAGAGAAAAAAAGAGAAAAAAATTAAAGAAAAAAAGAAAAGAAAAAATAAACAAAGAGAGAAGGGGCATTGTTAGTATCCTTTACCACACTTGTGCTTCAAAGTAGCACCATGTTTTTCATGTGGAGAGTCTCCTATGTTGTCACTTTCATATACTAGTGGGAATTTTTCATTATAGAATTAGATGCACACCCACTTAGTTTTGATATTGAGCTTTCATACACTTATTTCTCTTAGTGTATTCGTTGCATGTCAATCCCTACTCCTCACGTTGATATCAATTGATGGGCATCTCCATAGCCCGTTGGTTAGCCGCGTCAATGTGAGGCTTTCTTACTTTTTTGTCTTATTTATATTTACCCCCATCATCATACTCTATTCCACCCGTAGTGCTATATCCATGGCTTGCGCTCATGTATTGTGTGAGGGTTGAAAAAGCTGAAGCGCATTAAAAAGTATGAACCAATTGCTGGGCTTGTCATCAGGGTTGTGCATGATAAATACTTTGTTTTAAGAAAATAGAGCATGTCAAGACTATATGATTTTGTAGGGATAGCTTTCTTTAGCGTTGATATTTTGAAAGACATGATTGTTTGTTGGGATGCCTGAGTATTGATGTCTTTATGTCAAATTATAGACTATTGCTTTGAATCACTTATGTCTTAATATTCATGCCATGCTTAGATATATGATCAAGTTTATACTAGGTAGCATTCCACATCAAAAATTATCTTTTTTATCATTTACCTGCTCGAGGACGAGCAGGAATTAAGCTTGGGGATGCTGATACGTCTCCGTCGTATCTATAATTTTTGATTGTTTCATGCCAATATTATACCACTTTCACATACTTTTGGCAACTTTTTATATCATTTATTGGACTAACCTATTGATCCAGTGCCCACTGCCAGTTCCTGTTTTTTGCATGTTTTTTGTATCGCAGAAAATCCATATCAAACGAAGTCCAATGCGCGTGGTGGTGGGTTGTGCGCTCCTCGAATGTCGGTTGGAGCTCTATTTCGGGCGTAAGGAAGCTTATATCGGGAAAAAAATCGTGTTAAAATATCAGCACAATCGGAGTTACGGATCTCCGGAATATAAGAAAACGGTTTCCGGCCAGATCTGGGGAGCGCGAAACAGAGAGGGAGATCTAATCTCGGAGGGGCTCCCGCACCTCTGCCGCCATGGAGACCATGGACCGGAGGGGGAATTCTCCTCCCATCTAGTGGGAGGCCAAGGAAGAATAAGAAGGAGGGGGCTCTCTCCCCCTCGCTTTCGGTGGCGCCGGAGTGCCGCCGGGGCAACGATCGGGACGGCGATCTATATCAACAATCTTGCTACCTTCAACACCAACTTTCTCCCCCTCTATGCAGCGGTGTAACACCCCTTCTCCCCGCTATAATCTCTACTTAAACATGGTGCTCAGCTCCATATATTATTTCCCAATGATCTATGGTTATCCTATGATGTTTGAGTAGATCCGTTTTGTCATGTGGGTTAATCACAATCTTGGTTGGTATGATTGTATATTTTATTTATGGTGCTGTCCTACGGTGCCCTCTGTCTCGCGCAAACGCGAGGGCCCCCCGCTGTAGGGTGTTGCAATATGTTCATGATTCGCTTATGGTGGGTTGCGAGAGTGACAGAAGCTTAAACCCGAGTAGGTGGGTTATGTCGTATGCGACTAAAGAGGATTTGATACTTAATGCAATGGTTGGGTTTCAAGACCTTAATGATCTTTAGTAGTTGCGGATGCTTTCTAGGTTTCCAATCATAAGTGCATATGATCCAAGTAGAGAAAGTATGTTAGCTCATGCCTCTCCCTCATATAAAATTACAAGAATGATTACCGGTACTTGTTATCGATTGCCTAGGGACAAATAACTTTCTTGTTGACACAAACCCTTTTACTCAACACCTTAACTTTTATTATCTTGCAAAGTACTTCTAGTTTTATTCTCGCAAAGTAGTTCTAGCATCACACCTACAAAATAGTTTCAGACTTGTTTCCGGTAAAGAAAACGTTAATTGTGCGTAGAGTTGTATCGGTGGTCGATAGAACTTGAGGGAATATTTATTCTGCGTTTAGCTCCTCGTTGGGTTTGACACTCTTATTTATCGAAGGAGGCTACAAACGATCCCCTATACTTGTGGGTTATCAGCAGCCCAAAGGGTCGGCCTTTCTTCTGGGAGGTGTGAGGGGCGCGGCTAGCCCTGATGTCTTGAAATGCCATGGGGGGCCGATAAGGCTACCCGTGGTCAATTACTCCGACAGTAGTCCCCGAAGCTGGTGGGGCGTCGCGGCTGAAATCGGGGAGCCTCAGCAGCTTCCTACTCCGAGTGATCTGGTAATCTTGCTTCGTCCGTCTTCTGGAGACGTCGACTGCTAGGAGTCGGCCAAGGAGCGGCCGGCCGACTAGTGAATTCGAAACGTCGGGGTAGAGGCTGGGTGGTGCGCCAGCCGGGTGATAGGCTTGCCATCCATTGCTCATTTGCCACACGGCGTCAGTAGACCAGGCCGGCCTGCCAGCCCACGCGCGTGATGGGACGTTGCCGCAGGCTCGGGCCCGCCACTATAGGGCCTCGGCGCGCACGCGGATCCGCTGCGCAAAGCAAATGGTTACCCTTCTGAGGCTTATTAACTGCGCGCCATAAAGGCACGGGATATGCGGGGTCATGTTGGGCGTGGGTGCAGTTAATTCCACGCCCCCACATTTTGCCTCTTCGGCTGCACCGCCGCCGGCCTATATGTAGGGGAGGAGGGCATGGCAGAACGCACGCGCGTCCTCCTCATCTTCCATCTTCTTCTTCCTCTGCGCACTGCTGCCCCACATCGCCCCGCTGCTTGTTGCCGAAACGTTGCGGCAGCCCGTCGCCGTTCGTCTTCGCCACACCGCCGCGCCATCGTCCTCGTGCGACCTCGCCGCCCCGCGATAGAGCTACCGCGACCATGGCGCGTGGCGGGTGCTCCGGCGACTAGGAAGGCTCCAATGTCCAAGACGAGGACATCGACTTTATCCGCGCGACGCGAAGGATACCCGGCGAGGAGTGCATGGGAGTGCGGATTTCTCTGGTGCAGGAAATCTCGCCGGCTTTGGAGCCTGACGAGTTTGTGGTCTTCCGCAGCCACTTTCTCCTCGGCTTCGGCTTGCCCGCGAGTGGTTTCTTCTGCGCCTTCCTCAACTTCTACGGCTTGCAGCCGCATCATCTCACGCCCAATACCGTGGTGCTTCTCTCCGCCTTCGTCACCTTCTGCGAGGGCTACCTTGGAGTTTTGCTCACGCTCGAGCTGTGGGGGCGATTCTTCTACCTCAAACTTGGCACCCCGGCCAAGGGCGAGGCGGCTCAGTGCGGCGCTTGCGTCACCGTGCGGCGCACCAGCGGCTGTAGTGGTGCTGGAGTCGGCCAAGTTGTGGCAGAAATCATATTTCTACGTCCGCAACTTGGATCCTACTCAAAACTACATCAACCTACTAGGTTTCGTGGTCGGCCCGCCTGCTGAGCCACGGAGCAACTGGGGCCAGCAGCCACCGAGGTCGCTGCTGGCAGGTGTCACCAGCGTCCTCAACCGCCTGCAGGTGATGACGGAGGTGGAGGGCCTCCAGCCGGCGGACCTGCTGGCCGCCTTCATCCAGCGCCGGGTGCTGCCGCTCCAATTCTAGCCCCACCTGATCTGTGACATGGGCAGCTGCCAGGATCCGAGCCGAATGTCGACCAAGGAGATGCCGGCAGATGAGGTCGTTCACCATGTAAACTACATCTCCGGTAGCCAGCTCGACATGGGGAGCTGGAGTTTGGGCAAGGAGCCCTACAGCCGTGCCAATCCGCCGCCTGGGGTTACTACTCGGCCTCCTTCTTTGATCTCTTTGTTTTTGCGATGACCTTTATCAAGTCTGATCATCCGGGTGCTGCGCAGCGCGCCATCAGTCCCGATCACCGGTGGATGCCGAACCTGGAGGTCAGCGACAGAGGCGACGCCGAGCTAGGAACGTCCGCGCTAGAGGAGGACGACGTCACCGGCGGAGGTGGCGGTGGTGCAGGCGGAGCCGCAGGAGGGGGCGTGGTAGGGGATATCCGGGGGTGGCCGGACGATGAAGAAGACGGCGACGAGCCACACCATGCCGCGGGCGCCGACAGGACCGAGGCCGGCTCCTCGACGGCGGGGCTGACCTCTGGGGCAGCCGGCACCTCGAAGCGTCGAGCTGACGTAGGGATGCTCGGCACCCGGCCGAGCAAGAAGGCCAAGTCGTCCGCCGCCGCGACCAAGCGGCAAGAGGCCCAGAAGGCAGCCGCCTTCTGGAAGATCCTGAAGCCGCGCCCGACGGTGTCCGTGTTAGTGCTCTGACTATTCTTGGTTTGATTGTTTCCTTCTGGTGTTTGTTTCTTCTTTTCTTGCAATCTTCTTATTTCCTTTTTCTTCTGCGCGCACGGCTCCGCCTTCCTTGTCGCGAGCCCCATCCGGCTCGGTGATTGGGGCGGCAGATGACTCCGCAAACCCCCGCCGCTTGGCCCCGGTCGCCGCCCTTCGAGAGGCGTCGGAGAGGAATGCGCGGAGGCGCAAGAAGAGTGGGAGGCCGCGGCCCGGGCGAAGGCGGGGGCGGCCGAAGCCGCATGAACGGAGGCAGATGCGCCGGCCAAGGCGCAAGACGACGCCGCGGCCAAGGAGCAGACGGACGCGACCGCCAAGGCGCAGGAGGAGGAGGCATCCCGCAGCAGGGCTCTAGTGGCCATTGGCCCGCAGCACGCGGAGCCGCCGGTGCCGGAGGGCCAGGCACCGACTCGTGTTGACTAACTGGCCCTGGAGAAGGGAGGGGCAGAGCCCGTCGTCTCGGAGACAGAGGCGCCTCCTCACGCGCCGACTGCCGACGCGCAGGGCAGTCGGCCTGAAGTGCCGCTAGTGCCGCCAACTGGCGGCGAGTTGGTGGTGGGCCCGATTCTCACGATCCGTGTTCCTGTGCGCCAGCGCCCGGTGAGGGCAGTCTCAGCGCCAAGGCCGAAGGAGATCGGGGCCGCGAGTTTGTCGGCGCCCGACACCGAGGCCACCAGCGCCGCCCCGCCAGACTGGATGCCTGGGGGTGGCTCGGGTGTCCTGAACGTGGCTGTGCAGGACATCCTGACCCATTTCAACACCCACGGCGCCACTCTCCAGCAATCCGTGCAGGAGTTTTTGGCAATGCGGACGGCCGTCCGGGTACGCTATTTGCTTCTTGTTTTTCAATTCTTGTGATCTTCTGTGGGGGCGCACCAGTGCACACACTGGGTGTAGCCCCCGAGTTCCGGGCCAGCTGCTGAGCAGGTGGCTCGGAACTTCAAGGTATGCTCCGAGTGCTGAGATCTTTTTTCTTCCGTTGTCTTTGTTGCAGGACTACCACAACCTTCGTGCGGCCGCCTACAACTCCCAGAACCAGGAGCTAGCCAAGCGGACCACTGATCGGAATCAGAGCTGAAGTAAGCACTTCGTCTTCTTTTCCGCGGGGGCGCGTCAGCGCACCCACTCGGTGTGCCCCCCCGAGATTCGGGCCGACTGCCGAGCAGTCGGGCCGGATCTTCCGGCAACTTCTTGTTTTTGGTTGGTCATGACATTTTATTTCTTGTCTTGGCAGAGGCCGCCGGTGATCTGCAGAAGCGCCTAGGCGAGGTCCAATCCTAGCTCCACACCAAGGAGCAGGTGCGCAGCCTGGCCACCCAGGACAGCGACTGCCTGGCGAAGGAGCTAGCGGACCAGGCGGAGAAGCACAAGGCGGAGGTCCAGAAGCTGAAGGAGACCGAAACCCTCCTCAAGGATGAGTACGAGACTCAGCGCTCGAACTTGGCCGAGAAGGAGAAGTTCCTGTCCGACGGCTACAGCGAGATCGAGGATATGATCGACGGTAAGTTGCTTCTTGTTTTATACACCTGCCGACCGCTACAGGAGCCGGCTTCTGGCTTCTAAACTCTTGGCTTTTCTTCTTGTGCAGAGTTCTTTCCCGGTCATTCCGTCGTCATCAGCCAGGCCATCGAGGTGCGGCGCGACCAGCGGAGGAGGGCGGGCATAGACATTCCACCGAACGCGCCTCGTAATCTTGGCGAGCAGATTCTGGCCGTCAAGACGCGCCTACAGGCAGCTCAACACGCACTCCGCCGTCTGCATCGCGTCGGGGCACAGGTGTTGGCCACCCTCTGGCCGGATGCTCAAGTGCCCCGCACCCCCAGCCGGACTACCGACTGGCTGGAGGCAGCAGCCGGGCGCTTCAAGGCTTGGGAGGGTGTCACGGCTCGGGCGGGCACTCGGACGGCCTTGTAATTCGTCAAGGCCTGGTATCCGGGGCTGGATCTGTCCTAGGTAGCCACCTTCCAGTAGGGCTGTACCGGAGCTGGAGGTGGTGAGCCGCAAGCTCACCCATCGCATGGCGGCAATCACCGAGTACGCCGACACCTCCGTCTTTATCCCAAATCTGGATGACAATGATGCTGAGGTGCCGCCGAACTGGTTCGGGCTGGACCCTGAGGTGGGGGAGGACTCGGCGGAGGAGATCACCTCCAGCGATGAGGGCGAGGAAGGCGAGGACGAGGACGGTGAAGACATCGCACAAGACGATGGAGCAAGCAGCCTGCCTCAGCCTGATCAGGCCTGAAACAGCGAGCCACGGGATGCCACGCCGACTGCTGCTGGTGCCGACCATGCCGAGACCCACCAGTCGGCTGCTCCACCACCCGGCGCCTCTGCCTCCGCCGACCCGTCTGATCCGCCTGCTGCTCCTTTGGCCTAGGCGGCCATTTTATCTTTCCTATTTTTCCATCTTGTAACTTTCGAACAAGTTAGATTTGCACAGTTCCACCCGCTGGGGGTGTAATTTCAAACTCTGTTGAATGCTGGCCATGAGCCTTTTGATATGTAAATGAATTATTCTCGCACAAGTTTGTGCTCCCGCCGAATTCTAGCTTGATGTTGCTTTTCTGCTCTTTTTGGCTTTTTCCTTTGCCGCCCTGCCAGCCGGACAGCCGCACTACGGTCTGTGGCTAGGTCAGGGACTTGGCTGTTTAGGATAGACAAGTACTTCGGTCGCCTAGAGCGTAGCTAGTCAAGTGAGAAGCCGGCCGGCTTGCTGCTCAGCAGCCGGACGGGTGAGGCAAGGAGCCGGCTTGGCCTATGCTGATGTTTTTCCTTAGTCTTTTTTCGTTTAGACATCATTTCCTGCATTTAGCTCTTGCTAGCCGGACAGTCGCTCTGCGAGCTGTGGCTTAAGGCAAGAGAGGGCTTAGATGTCGGCACACTCCTGTTCCGACTGCAGGTGGTATCAAGATAGGACAAGGCTGCGAGCCCCCGAGCGACTGGTCGGACCCAGTGCTGGGCGAAGGAATGAAATAATACATTCACACGCATAATCTTATCATATAGATAAAAAGGGTAACCCCCGAGTGCTCCTCGGGGGACCCGTTGTCTTTGCTCTTAATACAAAAGGTAGCATGGTACATACTGCATTAACTATAAAATCTTCGGAGGAGATTTGCGTTCCATGGCCACTCTGTTTCCTTGCCAGAATCGTCTCTCTTGCGGGCCCTGCGCTTCTGCGCGTCGATGAGGTAGTAGGAGTTGTTGCCCAGGGCATTGCTTATGATGAAAGGCCCTTCCTAAGGGGCCGAGAGCTTGTGCTGGCCGGCTGTTCGCTGGATCAGCCGGAGCACAAGGTCCCCCTCTCGAAAGGATCGTGGCTTGACCTTCCGGCTGTGGTAGCGGTGCAGGCCCTGCTGGTAGATGGTGGACCGGCTGAGTGCCAGCAGGCGGCCCTCCTCCAGCAGGTCAACGCCGTCTTCTCGCGCCTCCTTCGCCTCCGCCTCCATGTACATGGTGACGCGAGGCGAATCGAAATCAATGTCAGTTGGGATGACGACATCGCCCATGCATGAGGAAGAAGGGAGTGAAGCCGGTTGCTTTGTTCGGCGTGGTATGGAGACTCCAGAGGACGGCTGGCAGCTCTTCGATCCAGCAGCCGGCGGACCGCTCCAGCGGCTCGACCAGTCAGGGTTTGATGCCGGACAAGGTGATGCTATTTGCTCGCTCGACCTGGCCGTTTGACTGCAGATGGGCAACGGACGCTAAGTCCAGTCGGATGCCCTACGTCACGCAGAAACGGGCCGAGGCGCCTTTGGCGAAGTTTGTGCCATTGTACACCGTACCGGACGGTGATATCTGCGATGAAGGTCATAGTAGTCGGACCATTCAGCTTCTTGATTGGCTTTGCTTCAATCCACTTGGTGAATTTGTCCACGGCGACCAGCAGATGGGTCATGCCACCGCGTGCTGTCTTGAATAGAGGAGCGGCATAAACTGAAGGTGGCCATCAACCTCAAGCGCCACCAGCGCGAGCTTGATAATGCGAAGGCCGAGGCGTCTCTTGCAACCTCACGTGAGGCCTGCGCTCGAGCCTTGGAAGAAGCCCGAGAAGCTGATCGTTGCTGCGAGATCGTAGAGAAACGCGTGTGGGAGCTCCAAGCCCGGAGCGCCTCCTTGGAGCAGCAAGTGGAGCCGCGCAAGGCCGCCCTAGCGTCGATGAAGGGGACGCTTGCCGAGGAGGAAGAGATCCTGAAGCGCGAAGAAGCACTGGCGCTGGAAGCCACGGAGCGCAGCCTTGAGCTTGAGCGGTTGGAGACCAGGGAGCACCAAGTCGCCCAAGCGGACGATGCTGTCAGTGCGCTCGAGGCCAAGGCCCAGGAGGAGGTCGATCGGCGGGTGGCCAAGGCTCGCGCGGATCTTGTGGGCAGGTACGACCTAAAGCTGAAGCTCGTGGAAGCCGAAGCTGTGGGCAGGACTACTGCCCTCAAGTCAGGGTTGGCCGAGGCGGGACATCGCGAGAAAGCTGCCGCAGCCGCCCTGATCTCAGTGCAAGCTGAGCTGGCTTCCGCCTGTGCCGAGCTGCTTTCTCTTCAGCAGCGGGTTGCAGCGCCAAGTCCTTCGCGCATCAGAGAAGGGAGGAAGCGCTCCGGCGGCAGACGCGGGAGCACGTGCACGCCCCCATGCCCCAAAGCCTCAGGATCAGAGCCAACGTGGCACTGGGCGCCATCTGCGACGAAGATGCCCCTCCTCCCCACTCGAACGATTACGCCAGTCACCTCCTTTTCTTCACCAATGTGGTGACATGCCTGGAGAATCGATCCGAGAGGGCTTGCGAGCTTGTTGAAGAGAGGAGCCGCGGCCTGCTCAGGAGCGCGTTCTCCCGCGTCTTCAGCCACCTCAAGAACACCAACCCCAACTTCGATTTTGACGCCGCCATTGCCCCTGTGCCTGAGGCCATCCGGGGCGACCTGGCGCACTGGGTGGAAGACAATGTGGATGCTCTAGTCAGGGCCTTGACCTCCGAGGATGACGCGATGGTGGTCGCGGCGGATGAAGGCGATGTGGTCGACGATGGTGTGGGCGATGCCGGCAATGGTGACGGTGATGCCGGCAATGGTGACGGCAACACTAGCGACGCGTCTGAGGGCGACCCAGAGGACGTGGTGAGCGATATGTCCGATTGAGCCCGTGCTTCATTGTCGTTGACCCTGCATGTGAAAGCTCGTGCACGGCCCTGAAAGTTGTAAGAGCATTTTGGGAGGGGGAGCCCCTCATGTAAACAGATTACTGCCTCTATTCCTTAGGCCAAGCTGGAGATGTGTTTTTATGAGCCCGCGAGTCCCGCCGCGAGCTTACTGCTGCAGTTTACCTTAGTCAGGGCTAGTTCCAAACCGGCTCGTGAGGTCATGATCTTCTGTGGGGCCTGCCGATCCGTCCAAGAGGGCCTCGCGAGGAGCGAGCGCCGGCCATGGAAGGACGTGCGCGCAGCGCGCGTGCGCTGCGCCCAGCCCCCGCTCGCGAGGAGCTCGCGAGGGGGGAGGCAGCACGTGCAAACTCCGAATCAAGGCAAGGAACCAGATCGCAAGAAATCGCACGAACGATAAAAGACACCCCCCGCGCACACCAATGAAAATTCAACTTGAAACTTAAATCCAAAGTCAGAAAACTAGGCTACAAAAAAGAGATTAAAAGAAAATGGCCGCGTCCGGCGCCTAGCCTAGTCTTCTTGTCTTCTCACCAGCGCGGAGCTAAGTGCTCCCGCTAGGACGTGGGAGGGAGCCCCCGAGGCCCGAGGGCGGCACTCCTGAGACTCCGGGGAGTGTACAGCCCCACTCATTATTACGTGAGATTGTCACGAGCAGAGACCTTCACAGGCGCGAGCCTTACTTCATATCGCCGGACGAGGGCCCCGCCTTGCGCCACCCTTGACCACCATTGGTGCGTTCGGAAACCAGGACGAAGCCAAGGGGCAAAGGGGACGCCAGCGGCGCCCTCGGCGACAACGGGTCCTCTGCCGGGGGAAGGCTCACCAACAACTCCCCGACAGAGGGCCTACCTCCGGGGGACGCCCTGCTCCGCACGATGCGGGGAGGGGCCTTGCTCCCGGCTCCTTCCCTGCAGCCCCCAGTGCGCTCCTCCTGGTGGAAGGGAGGCTGTCGAGCTGGGGCCGCCATCCGCCGCTGTGACCTGATCCTCCTCTGACCCATGGTTAGCGTAAGCTTGCTCCTGAGAGATTAGTGGTACCCTGTAGCTTGCTCCTGGAAGGCCTCAGCTTCTAGCGCCTCCTCCTCCCAGCCTGGCTCGAGGAACGAGCCAGGGTCGTCTTCCAACGTGTACTCCGGGTCCATCATGCGGGGCACATAGGCCTCCGAGGCCGTCGCCGCGAAGACTCGCCGAAGTGCCCCACGCTCCACGTTGCCCGGCCCAGCGCGCCGCCCTGAGGATGGTAGGTGGCATCCCGCTGGGACCGCGGGTGGCAACGCTCGTGCCCGCGCTCATCGGAGGTGGCGCGGGTGCGACTGGGCGTCCGGTGCTGCTGGTCGCGCCGGTGTGGATGAAACCTCCTGGCGCGCCCAGGGGTACACGGGCGCGGCGAGGCCCGCCATGCGATCCGGCCGCGGCCTGAGGTATAAGCACGGAGCAGAAGGGCGGTGCTCCCGAGGCCGCGGCGTCCAGTAGCTCGACGACGCGCTCCAGCAATGCATCCTGGCCGCTCTCCATCAGCCGGCATCGCAGCAGCTCCCGAGCCACCGTGAGCGCGGCCCTCAAGTTTGCTTATTCCCGTCGGGTATGCGGCGTCGTGGCCGCAGTGTAGCTTGAGGCCCTTGTGGCTGCCCGCGCTTGTCGTGGAGTAAGGGTGGCTGGCGTTTGACCGCGCTGCCCGCGCCCCGCAGCGTTTGGCGGTGCGCGTGCCTCCTGGGGTGCAGGGTTGAGGTCTTCTTGGGTGGACGACGCCGCCCGGGCTGGCCAAGCTGCCCAGCGGTTGGTGTTGCTCCTCGAGTTGCTGGACATCGGAACCGCAGAGTGTCGGCGGATCAACTGGCAGAAGAGAGGCTCCAACGCACACCCTACCTGGCGCGCCAAATTTCGGATTTCGGGTTCCGGCAAAACCCTTGAGGTTCGAGCACTAGGGTGCGCACGAAGATCTCTCTCTCCCTAGATTGCTCTCGCCACAATCGCAAGGCCTAGCTAGAAGAACCCAAAGAACGAGAGACACAAGAGTTTATACTGGTTCGGGCCACCGATGTGGTGTAATACCATACTCCAGTGTGGTGTGGTGGATTGCCTCTTGGGCTGAGGATGAACAGTTACAAGGGAAGAACAGCCTCCTGAGGAGAGGTGTTCTTGTGCTTGGTGAGCTTGTGTGGTAGAGAATGATCTGAATGATCCGTGATCAGTTGCCTCCTACGGTGGTGGCTAGTCCTATTTATAGAGGCCCTAGTCCTCTCCCCAAATATTGAACGGGAAGGGATCCAACAACGGCCAAATTAGAAGGGAGACAACTAGTACAAGTTATCCTCACTAAAGGTAGTCTTCGTCTGCCAAAGGCTCTGGTGGTGACGCCGTCTTGGGCTCCACGGTGACCACCGTCCCGTCGTCCTGCTGGTCTTGGTCTCATTGCACCGATATGGAAACCCATGCCTGATGCCTCGAGACTCCTCGCCTGCGCTTGCCCCTTTAGCACCAAAGGAGAAACGAGGACACTGCACGCACTGGCGCCCGCCTGGCTCTAGTCGTCATGGCTTGCGTCACAGAAACCTCGTGAGTTGTCCCTTGCCTTGATCTCTCCGCCCCTCGCAAGCCTGCCTGATGAGGCCGTCCCGAGGAGGTCTTGTGTCGTCCGCCTCGCGAGGCTTGGCCCCTCGCGAGGGTCTTGAGTGTTTGCTGGTGAAGATGGGCCGTATAGGGCCGCTGGTGGAGCCACGCTGTGGGCCGCAGGCAGGCAAGTCTGGGGACCCCCGTTACCAGGACGCCGACAACGCCATAGCACATCTTCTGGTAGTGGGGGTAGTTCTGCTTGGAGGCCGACAACACCTCACTCAGGTAGTAGATGGGCCTCTGGACCGGCTATGCCTTGTCGTCTTCTGGGCGCTCCACCACGATCACAGTGCTGACCACCCGGCTGGTGGCGGTGATGTAGAGGAGCATGGGTTCCTTAGCAGGCGGAGCCGCCAGGACAGGCGGCGTGGTCAGCATCTTCTTGAGCTGGAGGAAAGCCTCGTCTGCCTTGTCGTTCCACTCGAAGCAAGTGGTTTTCTTCATTAGCTGGTACAGGGGAAGAGCCTTCTCGCCCAGCCGACTGATGAACCGGCCGAGGGATGCGAAGCACCCGGTGAACTTCTGGACGTCGCGCAGCCAGGTGGGTCTCTCCATCCGCTCGATGGCCTTGATCTTCATAGGGTTGCACTCGATGCCGCGTTCAGAGACAAGGAAACCAAGGAGCTGGCCGACTGGGACTCCGAAGACACACTTCTCCGGGTTGAGCTTGATTTGAAAAGGGCACAGATTGTCAAAGGTCTCCTTGAGATCTTCCAAGACGGTACCGCACTTCTGCGTCTTCACCACAATATCGTCTACATAGACATGGGCATTTCTGCCGAGTTGCTTGAGGAGGCACTTCTGCATGCAACGCAGAAACGTGGCGCCGACATTTCTCAAGCCGAACGTCATGGTCAGGTAGAAGAAGGCTCCGAATGGTGTGATGAAGGCGGTCTTCATCCGATCGGCCGGGTTTAGCTTGATCTGGTGGTAGCCGGAGTAGGCATCAAGGAAAGACAGCAACTCGCATCCGGCTGTGGAGTCAATCACTTGATCTATCCGAGGCAAGGCAAACGGATCCTTGGGGCAGGCTTTGTTGAAGCTAGTGTAGTCGATACACATGCGCCACTTGATGTTCTTCTTCAGCACGAGGACTGGATTGGCGAGCCAGTCTGGGTAGAACACTTCCATCATGAAGCCGGCTGCCAGAAGTCGGGCTATCTCTACATAAAAAATTCTTCTCTTCTCTTCTGACAGGCGGCGGAGGGGTTGCTTGACTGGCTTTGCATCCGGCCTGACATGTAGCTTGTGCTCGGCGAAATCTATCGGACACCCGGCATGTCTTTGGGAGACCATGCAAAGATGTCCCGATTCCCATCGAGGAAATCGACGAGCTCGCTTTCCTATTTGCTGTCAAGGTTGGCCACTATGATAGCATGCCTCTCCGGGTGCTCCGGGTCCAAGGGGATCTTCTTGGTTTCTTTGGACGGCTGGAAGGAGCCCTGAGTCTCCACGTCCTTAGGGTCGGATGGTATGTCCGGCTGCTTGCCGGCTGATTGCTCTTTGACTATGGCGCCAGAAAAGCTCCTGTCTGCTACGACTACGTCGGTATTTCCCCAAAGAGGAAGGGATGATGCAGCACAACGACGGTAGGTATTTCCCTCAGTGATGAAACCAAGGTTATCGAACCAGTAGAACAACCAAGCAACACAACATAGACAGCTCATGCACACAAACAACAAATACTCGCAACCCGACGTGTTAAAGAGGTTGTCAATCCCTTTCGGGTGACGATGCCAGAAAATGCGTGATGACGAGAGAAAGATTTAATAGAATAAAATAATAGATCGCAAATAAAATAAAGTGCAGCAAAGTATTTTTGTATTTTTTGGTTTAATAGATTGAATAAAAATGCAAAGGAAAAGTAGATCGCAAGGCAAATATATGAGAAAGAAGACCCGGGGGCCGTAGGTTTCACTAGTGGCTTCTCTCGAGAAAAATAGCAAACGGTGGGTAAACAAATTACTGTTGGGCAATTGATAGAACCTCAAATAATTATGACGATATCCAGGCAATGATCATTACATAGGCATCACGTCCAAGATTAGTAGACCGACTCCTGCCTGCATCTACTACTATTACTCCACACATCGACCGCTATGCAGCATGCATCTAGTGTACTAAGTTCATGGAAAATGGAGTAATGCAATAAGAACGATGACATGATGTAGACAAGATGAGTTTATCTATTGCGTAGATATAGATCCCATCTTTTTATCCTTAGTAGCAACGATACATATGTGTCATTTCCCTTTCTGTCACTGGGAACAAGCACCGTAAGATCGAACCCACTACCGGGCACCGCAAAGTTCATCAGATCCCAACAAACACACCGCAAAAAGAGTTCATCATATGGATCATTGTATTGAGAATTCAGCGAGAGAGAGAGAGAGAGAGAGAGAGAGAGAGAGGAAGCCATCTAGCTACTAACTACGGACCCGAAGGTTTACAAAGAACTACTCACGCATCATCGGAGAGGCACCAATGGAGGTGGTGAACCCCATCCGAGATGGTGTCTAGATTGGATCTGGTGGTTCTGGACTCTGCGGTGGCAGGATGGATATTTCGTTGACTCTCCTAGGGTTTCTGGAATATTGGGGTATTTATAGAGCAAAGAGGCGGTCCAGGGGGCACCCGAGGTGGGCGCAACCCACCAGGACACGCCTAGGCCCAACATCTTTCTTCTGGTCCATAAAAATCTCCGTGAAGTTTCGTGGCATTTGGACTCTGTTTGATATTGATTTCCCGCGATGTAAAAAACATGGAAAAAACAACAACTGGCACTTGGCACCATGTCAATAGGTTAGTACCAAAAAACATATAAAATGACTATAAAATTATTATAAAACATCATAGATTGATAATAAAACAACATGGAACAATAAAAAATTATAGATACGTTGGAGACGTATCAGCATCTTCAAGCTTAAATCCTGCTCGTCCTCGAGTAGGTAGTGATAAAAACAGAATTTTTGATGTGGAGTGCTATTAATCAAGTCATAAAATATTCTTTTATTTGTAGCATGGACATTTGGACTTTTATGTGATTCAAAGCAATAGTCTAGTTTTGACATAATAATTTAGATACTCAAGCATATCAACAATCAACCATGTCTTTCAAAATATCAACGCTAGAATAAGTTATCCCTAGCCCATCATGCTCAAACATTGATCCATTCATGAAACACACTCGAATATTAGCTACACCAAATACTTAAGCAAGATTATATTGCCTCTTAGTTGGTGCTTTTATAAGAGAAGATGGAGACTCAAATTCAAAAATAAAAATTATATAAAGTAAAAGAAAGGCCCTTCACCGAGGGAAGTAGGGATTTGTAGAGGTGCCAGAGCTCAAAGCAAAAAATTAGAGATAAAAAACATTTTGGGAGGTGTATCCATCGCACCAACGAAAACGACTTAGAGTTCTAAACACTTTCCATGCTAGATATGCCATAGGCGGTTCCCAAACAGGAAATAAAGTTTATTCCCTTTTCCACCATTCTTTCACTTTCCATGGCTAGCCGTATCCACGGTTGCCCTCCATACCAACACTTTCCAAGGAATTTATTATTTGACAACATAAAGTAAATTCATTTTTGCATTTCGGGACTGGGCATCCCTAAAACCTTTGCCTTACTCTCGTGCAATGGCAAGTGAATAAACACTCATCGTGAGAATAACACATCCAGCATGGAAAATATTAGCCACCCGTTACCGTTCCGCGAGCGAAACAAACACACAGAAGAGAAGTTTATTTTGAAAATTAGAGATGGCACATGCAAATTTGCTTAGAATGGCAAAATAATACCTTATATAGGTAGGTATAGTGGACTCATATGGCAAAACTGGTTTAAAGGATTTTGGATGCACAAGTAGAGGTCATACTTGGTGCAAAATGAGGGGTAGCAAAAAGATTGGGGAGTGACCAACCAAGAAACGAATAATCTCACAAGGAAGCATTAAGCATAATTAACACCAAATAATGCACCACAAGTAGGATATAATTTTCATTGCATGACTATTGACTTTCATGCATGCATAGGGAATCACAAACCTTAACACCAATATTCTTACTAAAGCATAATTACTCATCAAACTAACTCACATATCACATCATCATATCTCAAAACTATTACTAAGAATCAAGTTTATTTTGTCCAATGATCTTCATGACATATTTTTACTTTATCCTTCTTGGATATCTATCACTTTGGGACTAATTTTCATGTGTTGCTTTTCATAAGATCAAACAAATATAAGTGAAGATCATGAGCATAATTTATTTATTTCTCTCAAAATAATTTCAGTGAAGCAAGAGAGAATTTCTTCAAAAAATTTACTAACTCTCAAACAAATCTAAGTGAAGCAAGAGAGCATTTCTACAAAAATACTAAGCACACCGTGCTCAAAAAGATATAAGTGAAGCACTAGAGCAAGTCCTAGCTCATAAAAGATTTAAGTGAAGCACAGAGAGCAATTCTAACAAGTCATGATATAATTTTGGCTCTCTCAAATAGGTGTGTCCAGCAAGGATTGATGACCCTAAACACAAAATAAAATAAGGAAAAACTCATATCATACAAGACGCTCCAAGCAAAACACATATCATGTGAAGAATAAAAATATAGCTTCGAGTAAAATACCGATAGTTGTTGGAAGAAAGAGGGGATGCCACTCGGGGGCATCTGAGGGAGTCCTAGATTAAGGGGTCCTCGGGCGTCCGGCCAATGTGACGTGGGCCGGACTGATGGGCCGTGAAGATACAAGACGGAAGGCTCTCTCCGTATTCGGATAGGACTCTCCTTTGCGTGGATGGCAAGCTAGGCGTTCGGATATGAAGATTCCTTTCTCTGTAACCGACTTTGTACAAACCTAGTCCCCTCCGGTGTCTATATAAACCAGAGGGGTTAGTCCGTAGGTCCAATTATAATCATACAGGCTAGACTTCTAGGGTTTAGCCATTACGATCTCGTGGTAGATCAACTCTTGTAACCCTCATATTCATCAAGATCAATCATGCAGGAAGTTGGGTATTACCTGCATCGAGAGGGCCCGAACATGGGTAAACATCGTGTCCCCTGTCTCCTGTTACCATCGACCTTAAACGCACAGTTCGGGACCCCCTACCCGAGATCCGCCGGTTTCAACACCGACATTGGTGCTTTCATTGAGTGTTCCACTGCGTTGTCGTCAAGAGGTTCGATGGCTCCATCAATCATCTACAACAATGCTGCCCTGGGGTGAGTTTTTCTCCCCGGCCAGATCTTTTTGTTCGGCGGCTTCGCACTGCGGGCCAACTCGCTTGGCCATCTAGAGCAGATCGACAGCTACACCCTAGTCACCAGATTAGTTTTGGAAATCTGGACTATGTCGCTGATATCAGAGGAGACTTGATCTTCCAAGGATTCGCGCCCCCAACCTCCGCTCTGGCCTTAGATCTGGAGCATATTGCCAGGTCTGAAGACGGGCTTCCTGAGCTCGCCGGGCTATCTGCGGCCACCAGGCTCATTACGGGAGAGATGGAGGAAGTAGTGTCCCTGGCAACCATCACGAAGCTGGACCCTTCACCGGACACTGGCTCCGAACCCATGGAGTCAGCATCGCGTGAGTTCGGCCAAGGAGTTCCCCCCTGCCTTACTCCACGGACTCCCTTTTCCCTGGCCAAACCTCGCCTTTAAGCAAGGCTCTGGACTTAATGTGATCTCTTGCCATTACAGAGAAGCAATATCCGGACTACGCCCAGCCCGGACTAGGGGCTGAGAGCAGGGAATTTTACGTCCCACCCACCACCCACTTTATAGCCACTGTCGAGGACTTAACCGACATGCTCGATTATGACTCCGAAGACATCGACGGTATGGACGACGATGCCGGAGAAGAGCAGGCCCAAAACCCGCCGTTTACCGGACGCTGGACGGCCACATCCTCGTATGACGTGTACATGGTGGATACACCCAAAAAGGATAACGGCGATGGAAAGGAAGACCCAGTCGAGGATAAACCTCCTGAGATACAGCCAAAGCGCCGACGACAGCGGCGCCGTGCTAAGTCACGCCATGGAAAAGACAGCAATATCGGCACAGGAGAAAACAATATTCTGGACGATGCCGAAGACAATGAAGACCCCGTTGAGCCAACCTCCGAGCAGGACGGTCGGGAAGATGGGCGTGCTAGTCCTGATGAACAGGCCGTAAACGAAGACTCGAGGACAGTAATTATCTTCCGCTCTCCAAGGATAAGGTAAGCCTCGGCGATGAAGACTTTATCATGCCTGAGGAACCTCTCGAGCAGGAGCGCTTCAAGCGCCGGCTAATTGCCACTGCAAGGAGCCTGAAAAAGAAGCAGCAGCAACTCCAGGCTGATCAAGATCTGCTCAACGATAGATGGACTAATGTCCTGGCAGCCCAGGAATACGGCCTCGAGCGCCCAACCAAAAGTTACCTGAAGTGCAAATTGCTACCTCAATTTGATGACGAGGCACTTGAGCCCGTACCATCAGCACGTAATGCGGCTAACCGACCACCTCGTGGCCGGGACAAAACGACAACTCAAGCCGAACATCAGCCCATACTACCTCATCGTAAGGGCAGAGATACAACAGCTTGGAGATATACATATGACCTGCGGCAGGACCTGGACAATAGAGCAGGTCAGACCAGATGAATCTACGGATCACGGGGGCGTGCCCCGACGCGCGACGACGGCCATATAGCCGGATGTGACAAACATAATCATGCCTGGGCCAAAAACCACAGACGGACTCCATCCGAGCTACATCGCGACTTGGCCCGATATAGAGGTGCCACACACCCCCTTTGCTTCACTGATGAAGTAATGGAGCACGAATTCCTAGAAGGCTTTAAACCTGTGAACATCGAATCATATGATGGGACAACAGACCGCGCGGTATGGATTGAAGATTTTCTTCTCCATATTCATATGGCCCGCGGTGACGATCTTCATGCCATCAAATACCTCCCGCTAAAACTCAAGGGATCAGCTCGGCACTGGTTGAATAGTCTGCCCGAAAACTCCATTGGTAGCTGGGAGGACTTGGAAGATGCCTTCCGCGATAACTTCCAAGGTACATATGTCCGACCTCTGGATGTCGACGACTTAAGTCACATAGTTCAACAGCCCGGAGAGTCAGCCAGAAAGCTTTGGACTAGGTTCTTAATTAAAAAGAACCAAATTGTTGATTGTCCGGATGCCGAATCCCAGGCGGCCTTTAAGCATAGCGTCGGATATGAGTGGCTCGCCCGCCACCTTGGCCAGGAAAAACCGAAATCCATGGCAGCCCTCACCGCGCTAATGACCCACTTTTGTGCGGGAGAAGATAGCTGGCTGGCTCGTCGAAGCAATAGCACCAGCGATCCGGGCACTTCCGAAGCCCGAGATGGCAACGGCAAGCCACGACGCGATAAACACAAGCGTTGAAACAATAATGAAGGAATGCAAGACATGGCGGTCAACGCCGGATTCAGCGGCTCCAAATCCGGTCAATGGAAGAAGCCATTCAAGGCAAACAGAGACGGACCATCCAGTCTAGACAAGATACTGGACAGGCCCTGCCAGATCCATGGCACCCCCAACAAACCAGCCAATCATACCAACAGAAGCTGTTGGGTCTTTAAACAGGCCGGCAAGCTCAATGCCGAACACAAGGGGAAGGAGCCTCCGAGTGATAGCGATGACGAGGAGACTCGCCAACCGAACACCGGGGGACAGAAGCAATTTCCCCCCGAAGTAAAAACAGTAAACATGATATATGTGACACACATCCCTAAAAGGGAGCGCAAGCGCGCACTGTTGGGACGTCTATGCCATAGAGCCGGTCACCCGAAAATTTAACCCATGGGCGGCCTACCCGATCACTTTTGATCGCAGGGACCACCCAACCAGTATCTTTCACGGAGGTTCGGCAACTCTGGTCCTCGACCCAATTATCGACGGGTTCCATCTTACGAGAGTCCTTCTGGATGGCGGCAGTAGCCTTAATCTACTGTACCAAGACACTGTCGGCAAGATGGGCATTGATCCTTCGCGAATCAAGCCCACCACAACTACCTTCAAGGGAGTAATACCTGGCGTAGGGGCCCACTGCACAGGCTCAATTACATTAGAAGTTGTGTTCGGCTCGCCGAACAACTTTCAAAGCGAAGACTTGATCTTCGATATTGTCCCATTCCGCAGTGGCTATCATGCACTACTCGGACAGACCGCTTTTGCTCGTTTTAATGCGGTCACACACTACACCTATCTAAAGCTTAAGATGCCCGGTCCATGAGGCATCATCACGATAGACGGAAATACGGAACGCTCCCTCCGTACAGAGGAGCATACTGCGGCTATTACAGCCGAAGCACAAAGCGGCCCCATTAAGCCGCGTATCTCATTGCCCAGGCCAGCGATGCGTGCAATGCCATGTAGGCAGGCAGGCTGCTGAGGTGGCGTGGTGGCAGGGTCTTCACAAAGATTTGCATGCCACCACGCAGGTGCTTGCTGAGTTGGTCTGGAAGCCGCGTGTTGCCACGCAGGTGCCTGCCCAGCTGGTTGGGCAGGCAGCTGCATGCGAATGGCGGCGGAGCCTTGGCTGGTGCGGGCCTGGCAGTGGCCCTGCTGGCGCCCTCGGCAAGGGCCTTGCCGGGTGCCCGGCAAGGGTCTTACCGTGGCGTCGCAGTTCTCCCCGGCAAGACGCTTGCCGGGGGTCTTGTGGATTTCCTTGGCGAGGATCCCGCCGAGGGTCGTCGTCTTCTGATCCTCATCTGATCTTGTGTGTTTATGATCTTGACAAAGATCTGCATGCCACCACGGAGGTGCCTCCTGAGCCCTGGTTCCAATGTAGTTGGTGGGGTTGGAAACCGTGGGCTCAAGGGAGGCTCACTCTGTTGGCATTGGGCAGGCTACCCCGGCAAGGCCCTTGCCGGGGCTGCGGAGGCTGCCTTGGCAAGAACCTTGCCGAGGGAGTCTACCTCGCGTTCTTGCCCTCTTGTGTTCTTGGTCTTGGTGTTGCCTTGGCTATCATGTGCTTTGGCTTCTTTCTGGTTTCCCTCCTCTGCACTGCTTAGCGTGGCCGTGGGCGCGGATCTGACTGTTCGTACACAACTAAAGGGGTACAAAGGAGTGCCCCTACTTTTGTACACGGACAGGAGCCTGTCATAGCCCTAGCATTGTTTGCAATTAGTGGCACAAGCATCCATGCATCATGTCTAAATTACTTCTTTAATTTGAAATGGGGATTGGTAAACCCTAACACCAAATGAAATTCAAATAGGTTCAAATAAAATATTTTTCAATGACCCAGAATGCCCTTTGGAAATGTTCATGATTTCTGATAAAGGTGAAAACCTCTGCCAAAAATGATGAACATATTTATAGGTCATTCCTGAATTTTTCAATTAAATCATAAACTATTTGACTTTGGGCATTTAAACACTATAAATAATTTAAATGCTCAAATAATGCTGGAACTATTTGTGGGCCACTGAAATAATTTAGAAAGTGCTCATGAATATTTTCAGGATATATAAAATTGATTTGGTTTTTAAAACTGGATCAAAAACAAACTGCAAATTAGAAAACAGAAACAAAAATAGAAAAGGGTTAGAACTCACCTGGCTTACCTGCGCAGCCCACCAACCGGCCCAGCACTGTAGCTGGCCGGCCCAGCCCACCACCGCCTCTTTCCCTATCGTCTTCCTCCTCTGCCAGGAGGACGAGCGCGTGCCCGACGTGCGCGCGCACGCAGCCCCGGCCACCTCCTGCTTGCTGCCTCGCCCTGGCCCTCCCTGGTGCAGCCGCACACCCCCTGGACCTCTCTCACTCTCTCTCCCCGAGCTCCTCTCCCTCCTCTGGCTCTCCTCTCGCATGCACCCGAGTGCCATCGTCGCCGCCGCTCATCGTTGCCGCGACCATCGGCCTCCCCCGCTTCCCCGACTGGTCCACGAGCTCCGTGACATCGTCCTCGACCCCCTCACCGAGCCACGCCACGACGGATGCCCTCGGACGCCGTCACCGCGGTCGTCTTCTACCTCGGGCAACCGAGATCGCCGGCGCCCGTACATCGCCGTCCAGCCTTCCCTGAGCCCGCTTCGACGCCCGCTGCAACCGCTGTGAGACCATGCGTCGAACGCCCCTCTTCTCTGCTTCGTTTGCTCGTTGTAGACGCCGCCCCTTGCTCACCATAGCACGCCGCCGCGTGAGATCATCGCCGGTGCCACTCCGGCCACTCCCTGGCTGCGCCACCACCACGGTTGGATGCGGACGAGCGTTCGCATCCCGTGGCTGTGCTCCGTGCGCCAAACGGCGCTCTGTAGGCGAATCCCGCAGCGCACCGCCGCGTCTGGACTCGCCGGTGGCTAAACGCCGGCGACCACTGACCCATTAACCAGCGTGGGTTGACCCCACTGCCCAGTTTAACTTCCCCCTCTCTCTCACTGACTTGCGGGCCCCGCCCGACTAAGTACTCTAGTTAGCACTAATTAACTAGTTAGGTTAGTTACTTCAGTCATTGACTAGTGGGCCCTGCCCAGTTAGTTAGGGCTAAATAACTTAGTTAGTTGACTGGGTCACTAACCAGTGGGTCCCACTGGTCAGGTTTGACCTGGACCGTCCCCGTTGACCGCTGACGTCACAGTGATGCAGTGCTGACACAGTTAATTATTTTGTGGATTTATTCTTATTCAGGAAATTCTAGAAAATAGCTAAAACTTCTAAAATTCATAGAAATTAATCTGTAACTCAGAATGAAATAAGTTATATATGAAAAATGATCAGAAAAATCCAATCTATCCATCTGTACTGGCTTCATGCATGTTAGAGCAACTTAACCTTGCTGTTTAGGTCAAACATGTTAATGCACTTATATGAACCCATAACTTGAGTTTGTATTTGAATCTTTGGTTCAATAAGCTCAAAATCTTCTGGTTGTAGTTGCATTAGACCAACACACTCATATTGCCATGTCATGATTATGCATCATATTGTGCATTGCATTGATTGTGTTTTCTCTCTGTTGCCGGTAATTGTCCCCTCTCAGTAGACGTTGCTTCGATGATGTGATCGATGAAACCGATGGATAACTATACTATCTTCGGAAGTGTCAGGCAAGCAAAACCCCCTTGTTCATTCCGATACAATCCCACTCTCTCGCTCCTGCTCTCTTTTACTGCATTAGGACAATAACGATTCAACTGTTACATGCTGCGGTAGTTGAACCCCTTTCCTCTTCATGACCTGTCATTGCCATAGTAAATCGATGAAACCCACTAGCATGAGTAGGAGTTGTTTGAGCCCTAATGTGCCTACTCATTCATGCTTGTTTGTCATGCCTGCTACTGCTTAGAGTTGAGTCAGGTTTGATTCATCGGGGATGAATTGGAGGTGTGTGTAACACCCCGCATGTAACTTTCCATATTTGTAACTCCAACTATTACCATTTTCGGCTATGTGTTATGATCTTCCCTCCGTGGTCGGGTTTTGTCTTTCGTTTTGTATTTTTTTCATGTCATGCATTTCATATCATGTCATCATGTGCATTGCATTTGCATACCTGTTCGTCTCATGCATCCGAGCATTTTCCCCGTTTTCCGTTTTGCAATCCGGTGCTCCTATCTCCTCCGGTGCGCCCCTCTTCTTTTCTTTCGTGAGCGGGTGTCTAACGTTCTCGGAATGGACCGAGACTTGTCAAGTGGCCTTAGTATACCACCCGGAGACCACCGGTCAAGTTTCGATCCATTTGGAGGTCGTTTGGTACTCCAACGGTTAACCGAGCATCTGCAAAGTTCATTTGTGTGTTGCAGCAAAACCCCCCTAAAAACCAGCCCAAAACCACCAAACTATCTTCCATGACCTAGGTCGTTCGATCACGATCGTGTGGGCGAAAACCGCACCTCATTTGGACACTCCTAGCTCCCTCTACCTATTTATATGTGACCCTCCCGAAAAACGCACGCAGACGAAACCCTAACCCTCGTCCCTCCGCGCGCCGGACACGTCCGCCCGGCGCCGGACAAGTCGCCGCCGCCCCCGCGGCCAATCCCGTGCCGCCACGTCACCGGGCCGCCGCCCGTACGCCCGCGCCGCCGCGGCCCGCCGACGCCCGGGCCCGGCCCCCGCGGCCCACGGCGCTCCGTCGCCCGCGGCTGCCTCCTTCCCCGCGCCCGACGCCTCCTTCCCGCCGCGCGCCTCGCCTCGCCGCCGCCGGCGCCGCCGTGCCCCGCCGCCGCCGACTCGCCGCCCTCCGTCACCGACTCGCCGCCCGCCGCCGCCCGCGGGTACCAACGCCGCCGCCTCGCCGCCGTGCCCAGCGCCCTCCAGCGCCGCCCCGCTGGTCGCCTCGTCCTCTGCCCCGGCGAACCGCTCCGGTGAGCTTCGACCCGATCTGGATCCAAAAACTGCGTACGTTGACTTTTCCCGTCCCCGAAAAATTCCTAAGTCTTTGCGTTTTCACATGAAGTGCCCCTGTTCATCAGTGAATAACTCTCTGTACATAGCTCCGTTTCGTGCGTGTAATATGTCAAATTGTTCGTCTCGTGATGCTCTACATTTTGTTCAATTGCACCATATTCTGTTGCAAGAGGGCTAGTTGCTGTTATCTTCTGGTTCTTATCAGAACTTGGAGATTTGTCATTTTTGTTTCATTTAATCTGTGAATCTTATGGGCATGAGCTCTACATCTGTTTTGTTGTATGCCATGCCATCTTTCCAGTGGTGTATGCCATGTATTTTTGTGATCTCTGTGGTGACTAGCACAAGCATGCAAACTAAACTAGGCTCCGTAATGTTTCTGATTTCAGGGACTTGGTGATTTCTCAAAGTCCTTGTCTGCTGTTATTTTGTTGCCATGTAAACTTGATTCTACAGAGAGATCCATGCATATTTTGGTGATGTTCAGTAAGGATGTTTTGAAACTATAGTTGTAATTGATCCATTCCTGCCGTTGGTTGCAATTATGGAGCACCATAGCATGACTCAATCTTGCTCTACTTTTGCTATAAAATATTTCTGGCAGATTCTTAACATGATATTCATTTTTGCCAAGCTTGTTGTAGTTGATCCATATATGATATGCTTTTGTTCTTGCCATGGATAGCTTCATAAGCATGCCATCTTACTGTAGGTATGCTAGTTTTGTCATGTATTGCTTTGTGGTGAGTGCATCAAGCTCACAAACATGTCCTCATATTATTGTTTCTGCCATGCTCTGTTTTCTGCAAAGTCTGAAACCTGATAACGAAACTTGCTATGTTTACATGCTTGCCATCATATCTTCTCGTCCTTTTTGGCTTATGGTCAGTAAGGGACTTGTGTCATATGCATTTAGGAGAATACTGCCATGCTTTTTTTTCCATGATAAGTTCCTGTAGCATGTTGTTTTCGTGCTCTGAACATTGCTACCTGATGCTGTTTCTGCCATGCTCTGTTTTCTGCAGTCTGAAACCTGATAACGAAACTTGCTACGTTTACATGGTTGCCATCATATCTTCTGGTCCTTTTTGGCTTATGGTCAGTAAGGGACTTTTATCATATGCATTTAGGAGAATACTTCCATGCCTTGTTTTGCCATGTTAAGTTCCGGTAGCATGTTGTTTTTGTGCTCTGAACATTGCTACCTGATGCTGTTTCAGACATGTCCAGTAATTTCACCAAGTCTGTGAACCTGTTATTTTTTGCACTTTTGCCATGCTTGTTTGAGCTTGTTATGTTGTGATCTAGCTGTAGCTCAGTGTTCATCTTTTGTCAAGCATCTCCTGTAAATTACTGCCATATGCTTTGTTGCTATGTTGGAGTGCTTTAGCGTTGTTGCTTGTTCCATTTTAGGTGCTATCATGCTGTTAATCGCAGATTCGTGTCATTCTTGTTTTGCTTGCCATTTGCAAACCGTGCATCCGTTTCCGGTGATCTTTAGATCGATTTCGACCGAAATCATCTCATCTTTCCAGTGGCATGCTTGGTTTGCCAAGTTACTGCCTTGTTCATCATTTTCCTTCCAGAGCACGCATATGTATCGCATATCATATCTTGCATATCATACATGTTTTGCATCATGTTGCTTGTGCATTTCTCATGATTGATTGTGGTTCCGTTGCTTGTGTTCTTGTCTTGGGTAGAGCCGGGAGACGAGTTCATGAACGAGGAACCTGTTGAGTACGCTTACGAGGATCAAGCTTTCGACAACTCTGAGAACCTTGCAGGCAAGATGACCACCCCTCGAAATCACTTCTATCTTTGCTTTGCTAGTTGTTCGTTCTATTGCCATGCTGCGCTACCTATCACTTGCTATATCATGTCTCCCATATTTCCATGTCAGCCCCTAACCATCCTTTCCTAGCAAACCGTTGTTTGGCTAAGTTACCGCTTTTGCTCAGCCCTTCTTATAGCGTTGCTAGTTGCAGGTGAAGTTGAAGTTGGTTCCATGTTGGAACATGGATATGTTGGGATATCACAATATCTCTTATTTAATTAATGCATATATATATATTTGGTAAAGGGTGGAAGGCTCGGCCTTATGCCTGGTGTTTTGTTCCACTCTTGCCGCCCTAGTTTCTGCCATACCGGGATTATGTTCCTTGAGTTGCGTTCCTTACGCGGTTGGGTGATTTATGGGACCCCCTTGACAGTTCGCCTTGAATTAAACTCCTCCAGCAAGGCCCAACCTGGTTTTACCATTTGCCACCTAAGCCTTTTCCCCCGGGTTTTCGCGAGCCCGAGGGTCATCTTATTTTAACCCCCGGGCCAGTGTTCCTCTGAGTGCTGGTCCAAACTAGAGCACCGTGCGGGACCGTCCCTTGGCAACTTGGGTTATGTTGGTACCTGTACGCTTCGCTTATCAGGTGTGCCCTAAGAACGAGATATGTGCAGCTCCTATCGGGATTTGTCGGCACATTTGGGTGGCTTTGCTGGTCTTGTTTTACCATTGTCGAAATGTCTTGTAAACCGGGATTCCGAGACTGATCGGGTCTTTCCAGGAGAAGGTTTATCCTTCGTTGACCGTGAGAGCTTATGATGGGCTAAGTTGGGACACCCCTGCAGGGTATTATCTTTCGGAAGCCGTGCCCGCGGTTATGAGGCAGATGGGAATTTGTTAATGTCCGGTTGTAGAGAACTTGTCACTTGACCCTGTTAAAATACATCAACCATATGTGTAGCCGTGATGGTCTCTTCTCGGTGGAGTCCGGGAAGTGAACACGGTTTGAGTTATGAATGACGTAAGTAGGAGTTCAGGATCACTTCTTGGTCATTGCTAGATGACGACCGTTCCGTTGCTTCTCTCCTCGCTCTCTTTTGCGTATGTTAGCCACCATATACGCTTATTGGCGCTTCAGCTCCACCTCATTACACCATCCATTCCTACAAGCTTAAATAGTCTTGATCTCGCGGGTGTGAGATTGCTGAGTCCTCGTGACTCACAGATTCTACCAAAACAGTTGCAGGTGCCGACGATGCCAGTGCAGTTGATGGGGTCGATCTCAAGTGGGAGTTCGACGAGGAACGTGGTCGTTACTATGTGTCTTTTCCTGATGATCAGTAGTGGAGCCCAGTTGGGACGATCGGGGATCTAGCATTTGGGGTTATCTTATTTTCATCTGGATTTTGACCGTAGTCGGTCTATATGTGTGTATTCTGGATGATGTAAGAATTATATTTATGTATTGTGTGAAGTGGAGATTGTAAGCCAACTCTTTATCCCATTCTTGTTCATTACATGGGATTGTGTGAAGATGAACCTTCTTGCGACAAAACCACTATGCGGTTATGCCTCTAAGTCGTACCTCGACACGTGGGAGATATAGCCGCATCGTGGGCGTTACAAGTTGGTAATCAGAGCCATCCCCGACTTAGGAGCCCCCTGCTTGATCGAACCGCTGGCGTTGTTGAGTCTAGAACAAAAATGTTTTGAGTCTTAGGATTATATATATCGGAGAGTAGGATTCTTTTTACTCCTCAGTCCCTTCGTCGTTCTGGTGAGGTCTCCTGACGTAGAAGTGTTGACTCTTCTCTCCTCAAATATCACTAAAAAAAATTTAGGATCACGCGGGTATCTTGGAATCGTTCCGATGGTTTTGTGACGAGAACATTGTTGTTGGTGCCTCCTGACCTTTAGGGGTTGTGGCAGTGTCCCGGGGAGTTGAGCTCCGAGGTGTTGTCGTCACAATTTTATCGTTGCAGTTCTGGAATACCTGAGTTTCGCCGACATCGAAATCTCTTTTATGCAGTTGTTGGTGAGATCACCTCGACGCCACCCAGTACTGGGGCGGGAGCTCGGGAGTATTGCCATAACTCGTATAACGGATGCTTTTCGAAGGTTGAGGTAAACGATTTCCGATGGTTTCTTGGTTATGTGTTGACGGATGGATACAGCTGGATCTAGGGATTGCTAGTTTGGGTGATATATTTTGTGTCCCCTGTATCCCCAACACCAGATTGCATAACCAGAAAGTTTCGGGAGTTTATAAGTGGGAATTCAAGTAGCCTTAGGATATCTTTCCGACAGACGCATGATATGAGATTGGGGTTCGACGTCTAGTGGTCCGCCTGTACACGGTTGGTTTACAGTGGTCTCGTAGTGTCTTAAAGAGTCCTTGGCTATGCCGACTCGGGGACACTTCGTATGTCATGTGCACAACCTTGTACATGATGGTGCTGTACGATTGAGCCCGTGTGGGCCCCACCACGAAAACTTCGGACGAAATCTCTATCATATGTTTGTTCCGGCTTATTCTGCAAGCCAATACTTTGTTTTGTTTTGAATTGTGGTATTCGAGTTGCTTCGAGGTCATATGTTGATTCCATATCTTTTTCAAGTGGCTTCTCAACTAACGGAAGTGTGATGATTTACTCCGGAATTCATTCGTTCATCTTCGTTCGAATGTTTATTGTGAAGACTATATGTTGCAATTTCTATCCGTTGATTCTACTTGTCTATTTGTCTATCAAGATGCTGACGGATGTCACCCTCTTCAGGATGGCTCCGCCAACGCGTCAGAATCCGGAACGCAATGAAGGGAGTCAGGCGAACCCTCCGCCACCACCTCCGCCTCCGGAGGCATGGCAAGCTATCATGGCAGCCACCAACGCCAATGCTCAGATGATTCTGTAACTCTTGCAAGAACGCACCCAAGGGCAAGGCAATCAAGGCAATCAAGGTCAAGGCAACAATCAGCCTAACTTCGCTACTCTCAACCAGTTTCTCGCAAATCAGCCCAAGTCTTTCAGCTACTATGGCGAGGCCAGGGATGCCGATGATTGGCTCGTGGACATCAACAAGCATTTTGAATGTAGCAATGTCAGGCCTGAGGACTATGTCAAGTTTGCTTCTTTTCAGCTCAAGGACCAAGCTGCTGATTGGTTTCAGCAATACAAAGATTCCAGAGGAGGTCGTGTGATCACTTGGACTGACTTCTGTCGGGACTTCAAAGCTCACCACATTCCACAAAGTGTTGTTGAGAGCAAGCGTGAGGAGTTCCGCAATCTCAAGCAAGGCAACATGTCTGTGTATCAATACAACATCCAGTTTCAGAAACTTGCTCGCTTCGCTAAACAAGACGTTCCTGATGAAAAGAGTATGATCTATCACTTCAGAGGTGGCCTTAGAGAGGATCTGCAGTTAGCTCTCGTTCTTGTTGAGCCTACTCAGTTTGATCAATTCTATAACATGGCACTGAAGCAAGAGGCTACTCAGCTCAAGTGTGAGGCTTCTAAGAAGAGAGTCAGAGATGCAGTTCAGTCTTCTTCTTACTTGTGGCAGCTAAGCAACAGAAGTTCTGGTTGCCTCCTCCTCCTCCGTTTCGTCAGCCTTACCAGCAGAAGAACAAAGGTGGCCATGGTTCTTCCAACTCTTCCAACTCTGGCTATCAGAACAAGTCTCAGAATCAAGCTCCAAAGTCCAATGCTCCTTATCACCGTCCACTCTCAGAGGTGTCTTGCAACAAGTGTCAGCAGAAAGGTCACTATGCTAACAAGTGCCTCAACCAAAGGCGTCTTCCGCCTCCTCCTCCTGTCAGATCTTCCAGTAATGCAGTGGTCAAGCATAATCCAAAGTCTGCAAAGGTGAACATGATGAATGCAGATCAAGCGGAGGAATCTACTGATGTGATAATGGGTAATCTTCCTGTTAATGATATTCCTGCAAAAGTCTTATTTGATACTGGTGCTTCGCTTTGTTTCATGTCAAGACCATTTTTTGCCAAGCATGAATTCACTTGGTCTTATCTGGATAAACCATTGGGTGTTGTTTCTCCGGGGAAGTCAATGAGAGACAACTCGATAGTTCCGGATGTTTCCATCAAGATGGGAAACTATAAATTTATGTCTTCTCCAGTTGTTCTTGGTGACTCAGATATTGATCTTATTCTTGGGATGGACTGGCTTTCTAAGCACAAAGCTCAACTTGATTGTGCTGCCAGGGAAATTCTATTGACACACTCTTCTGAGGATGTGATTATTTATGCCGCTCGTGATGAAACCATTCGGTTTTTTTCTCTCAATGAGAAGGGCGAATTGAATGCCATCTCTCAAATTCCAGTCGTTTGTGAGTATCAATATGTCTTTCCAGAAGAGCTTCCAGGTATACCTCCTCACCGGCCAGTTGAGTTCGTTATCGAACTTGAGCCAGGAACTGAACCCGTTTGCAAGCGTCCATACAAGCTTGGACCCAACGAGCTGAAGGAATTGAAGAAATAGCTCGATGAACAAGAGCGTCTGTGTTTGATCAGACCGAGTTCATCTCCATGGGGTTGTGGTCTTCCTTTTGTCAAGAAGAAGGATGGCACGGACCGACTTTGTGTCGACTACCGTCCATTGAACAAGAAGACAATCAAGAACAAGTATCCACTTCCCAAAATCAATGAGCTATTTGAGCAACTCAAAGGTGCTAAAGTATTCTCGAAGCTTGACCTTCGTATGGGTTATCATCAGATTCGCATTCGTGAAGAAGATATTCCCAAGACAGCTTTCAGAACGAGTTTTGGTTCTTATGAATGTACTGTCGTGTCTTTCGGCCTTGTCAATGCTCCTCCAGTGTTCTCTCGGATGATGAATTTCATTTTCAACCACTATACCAATGAATTCGTCCTGGTGTATCTCGATGATATCTTGGTCTTCACTAAGAATAAGAAGGATCATGCCAAACATTTGCGATTGGTGCTCGACAAACTCAGAGAGTATCAATTCTATGCGAAGTTCTCCAAATGTGAGTTTTGGCTCGATGAAGTTCTTTTCCTTGGTCACATCATCTCTGCCAAGGGCATCGCTGTTAACCCCGAGAAGGTGTCCGCAATTGTGAATTGGGAACCTCCTCAGAATGTCAAGCAGCTTCGTAGTTTTCTTGGTCTTGCAAGCTATTGCCGAAGATTCATTGAGAATTTCTCCATGATTGTAAAGCATTTTTCCAACCTCCTCCAGAAGCATGTGAAGTATGTCTGGTCTCCTGAGTGTGACGTTGCTTTCAACACTCAAAGAGAAACTCGTCACCGCTCCTGTCATGACTCCTCCTGACGAATCCAAGCCATTTGAAGTTTTCTGTGATGCTTCTCTCCAAGGTCTCGGTGCTGTGTTAATGCAAGAGAAGAAAGTTGTGGCCTATACCTCTCGTCAGTTAAAGCCCAACGAGAAGAACTACCCCACTCACGATCTTGAGTTGGCGGCAGTTGTCCATGCATTAATAACGTGGAGACATCTCTTGTTGGGAAGACAAGTGGACATTTTCACCAATCACAAGAGTCTCAAGTACATCTTCACTCAGCCCAACCTCAACCTCAGGCAGACTCGATGGGTCGAAATGATTCAAGAGTACAATCCGAGTATTGAATATAGTCCACGCAAAGCCAATGTCATTGCAGATGCTTTAAGCAGGAAGGCTTATTGCAACAGCTTAATCCTCAAGCCATTCCAACCGGATCTTTGTGAAGCTTTCCGCAAGCTGAATCTCCAAGTTGTTCCTCAAGGCCTTCTTGCCAACCTCATAGTCTCTCCTACTTTGGAAGATCAAATTCGTGAGGCACAACTTCTTGATGCCATGGTGAAGAAGGTGAAACGTGGTATCGACAAGGGCCTTTCCAAATACAAGTGCTATCGCATTGATGACAGAGACACTTTATTCTTCGAGGACCGGATTGTTGTTCTAAAGGTGATCTAAGGAAAGTCATTATGA